>NW_028232848.1:10037500-15037500 GCF_057557595.1 Rhyacophila brunnea | reverse complement strand
GCATGAAGCTTTTTTAGAGCTTTTCATAATTCTAAACATAGACAGCTGTACATTTTTTATTTGACAACTTACAATAATATAAAATCAAAATTCTATTATTCATCTTATTACAAAACCTGATGCTGTTCAATACCATACCCATTGTATGCATATATAGTATAATTATAGTGGTAGGTAACTAAGTATTTCTATTTACATCCCCGATTGTGCATACGAGTATTATGTGCAACACGTTCGATTTAAAACCACAGGTGAATGGTTACCCTATTCAAGTGGTACTCAACTAGCCTTGCATTTATCAGCGACTAATTATAGTGATGATATATTCGTAAATAATGATGGATATTAAACTCGTCGTACAATTTATTTAAAATTAAAAATAACAATTTAAGGGAAGTATTACTTATTGAAAAATATGTAACTACTACCTTCATTAGTTATAAATAATATTCATCCTCACATTTTCTCACTCCTATACATTCATACATATAAAATCAATTTAGGCTACAATTCTCCGGTGGCTCGACTCTGCAGAACCTTAAATCTTTACGGTGATTGAGTGGATTCATTTTGTTCTTTTGCCTCTTTCAAATTAAGTTGCTCCAAAATCTAGACGACTGATTTTAATAGTATTTTTAAAAGTTTCTAGATTTACATCATGCGAGGATTTATTTTACGTTTTCGTGTTAAATAAGATAATATTATAAGAGAGTGTATAAAAGGAGATAATCTCGCACGGGGATATCCCCGTGGATTTTGCTCATTTGTAGACCATTCGACTACAAATTGAAATATTGGTAGTTCAAACTCACCCCACATTGTTATTTAGTTTTTCTTTTTCTTTCTTTCTTTTCAAGTCAGCTAAGACACATTTTCTTTTCAATCTCAAAGCCTTTGTTCAATCGCAGTGACAAGGCATATTATATAATGTTAAAATCCA
Organism: Rhyacophila brunnea; assembly: GCF_057557595.1. Taxonomy (NCBI): domain Eukaryota; kingdom Metazoa; phylum Arthropoda; class Insecta; order Trichoptera; family Rhyacophilidae; genus Rhyacophila; species Rhyacophila brunnea. The sequence goes on along the minus strand of NW_028232848.1, from coordinate 15,036,560 downwards.
TGTGATTTTACTAAGATCGTTGCGATATATTGATAGCCTCACTGAGTTCATTGTCATCAAGTTATATTGTGTAATTATTGAAGTCCAGTGAACAATGGAAGCGTACTAAACCCTTATCTCTACAGAACAGAACCTGATACGTAGGTAGAGATAATAATGTTACATTGCATTCATGAATAGTGTAGGTAAGTGATATCTCTATAAGCATTAATTATTTTTTATAAGCAAGTTACCTGTTTTATTTATTTAATATTTATACAGAAATAATATAACCTATATTACTACAAATATTTTATTTGATTGCTACTTAATAATAAATAGTTTTTTATTACAATTTCGTTTAAAATATAATATAATATTATCTAAATAAATGAATAAAATACTAAATACATAAATCAATTTAGAAAATTGTAGGCCTCTATTTATATTTTAAGATCCAATTTTATGGCAGGGTCAATATAAATAAGTAGAATTTGGATTGATTTAAGTTGTGTACTATACCATGAAATTACTTAGAGTATTTTTTTGCGACCGAAGTTTTACTAAACAGAATTTTCAGGCACTATGCATACTGACACAGAATATATTTAATTCAGGTTTATATAGGTACCACAATACTATGTTAAAAGATCGTGAAAGCATTACTATTGTAAGTCAAGAAGTAAGTATTTATTTGTTATACAAACGAAAATTAACATCTACGTCATTTTATATTCCGTGTCAGTATGCATTTACCATTGGTGAGTATGCATAATACCTGTAAATGATGATAAACATAATAGTATAAAACTTATACCAATAAGAAACAAATTGCAAATTTCCTCAAGTACCTTCAGTTGATAATATACAGTATGTATAATTTATAATAACTAAATTTCATTGTAAAACAAAGCAAAATTTGGTAAATTTTCATTGTCCTGTATTTTTTTTATTCAAAATCTATGTTATAATATTTTTTTTCAAAAGTGTTGTATTTGGAATAGGTATGTATATTTATTTATTCATAATATATACCTGAACGATAGTTGACAAGTTAGTAAAGTGTGGCTTAAAATAAATTCCAAAAAAAATTCATCGCAGCACGGTGCTAGCGGTTTTCATACATTTAAGAGACACTGTTGATTAATTAATTGTTAGATATCTAATTTAAATATTAAACATAAATCAATAAATAAAACCAACGACATAATTTCGACTTGAATGTTATGTTTAATATGCATAATTAATGCAAATTTAATCCAAAATAATGCAAATGATAAAATAATGTTTTTGAGTCATTATGATCATCAACCAGGGTTGATCCACTGCTGGATGAAGGCTTCCTTTAGCTACTCTACTCTTCTCGGTTTCTAGAATTTTGCTGTCACGTACCTACATGCACCGACCTTTATGAGATTATTTATCCAGCGAGCTTTAAGGCGTCCTTCTGATCATTTATTACCAATACATGACGGCAGCGCCATGCCAGTCGATTGCCATTTCATTTGCTTAGCTTCCTCTATAAAATTGCGTACTATTATCTTATGTATTATTCATTTGTTTATTCTATAATATATCTGCGTTATGCTCAACATGCACCGTTCCATGCCACATTGCGCTACTCATTTTTTTTTATTTCTCTTATATTAGGAGTTCATGTTCCACACGTATACGTAAACGTTGCTAGCACACATTGGTTGAATACTTTACACTAAAGACACAATGGGAGGCTACTTAAGATACTATTCAGATGCTCAAATACACTCTATACCAGTTTGGTTCTGCTAATAATCTTGTACATAAATCATGGTCAATTGACATTTTGCTGTAGAGTATTTACATACATAATATTATTCGCAGTGAATATATTATTATATTATAGTAAATACATGATGATAATACCATTCTTATTATGATTTGTAATAGGTACATCGACACTATGGTAAGGCAAATGTTCATTAGTAACAATTTGCAAGTATTTTTTTTTGTTATGTTTTAATTTTCACTGCCTATCTACGTTACTTTAGGAATAATTGGATCTTTGTCACAGAATATCTCTTAAGGGGGGACATGCTCAGCGTAGGTTAAAATGGAACTTTTGTTCTATTTTCAAAGCATGATCCTGGACATACCTTAAACGTTGTAGGTAATCTATTTACATCATTTTGAAGCCTTATTATCTTTTATATTTATTTTAAACATTTGATGACTGCATAAAGTATTTTTATTACAAAAAATAGTATTTTTTTAAACCTATCGCTCTAATGTTTTAGAATATAGTCATATTTCAGTACATAACTGTGCAGCGGTGTTAAGATTTTTTAGATTTATTAATTTTTAAACGCATTTATAAAATCATTAGGATAAATTATATTGACATTATTATAGTGAAATATTTACGATAAAAAATTATATTGATAATCTCTGTGATCCCAAATTTTACAAGAATTAGGCATTTTATTATTCAAAAAATGGGCAAGATTAACACATTTGAAGATAATTCTAAAGATACTTATTATAAGCTATGTCTTTGACCATTCAAGTATGATAAACATCCTACGAATAATGATTGCTTTATAATAATTATTGACCTAAAAATAAGGTAGTGTTTTTTTGAAATACGCCATTTCTTTTGGCATTCTCCAGTGGTTAAGCTACAACATACGGCTGTAGCCATAAATTGAAAAACTATTTTTGAAGTAGGAGTAAAATGATGTTAACGCGCGTGTTTGAACATGTACCTAACCGCTTTTTTTTAACGGTACATGTTCAAACACGCGCGTTAACATCATTTTACATACATATTGTAACAATTTATATGAAATTCTAAATATAATACCTACCTCATTTCAATAAGTAAAGTAGATTTTGCAAAATCTATTTTAATCTTTCTCTCGACTATGTATTCTATTAAACTTACTAGTACTGACACGATTCACTAGTCTATCAGACAATGCCTTCATAATTTACCATACTACCTAACTTCCAGCATTGTTATTCAAGTTTGATTATTCAACAAAGCTACGCCAAGTGACGGCCAATGATATGTATGGATTAATCAACTCACATGTAAATCTACCTCTATCTACTGTTGATACAATATTCTAGTCGAGTTTGTAATCCGGTATTATGGCATTTGGGAATTTCAATGCGATCGCAGGTTCCCTGTGTGCTATTTCTACTGTTATTTCTACTATTCATATAACATAATGCGGCGCATTCAGAGATTTTTAGGCGCTTCGATATTGCATTAGCATGCCTGCATACCAAGCTTTCGTGTTTATAATTGACAAAAATATCAGAAACTTTAGTTGTACTAAACTGAAGTGTGTCAAACACTGGTTTGTTTACTGTTAGTAGATTTATAATATAATAGATTTTGAAGAACGTAAAAATATAACGTGTAAATAGCACTTTTGATGAATGTCAATACTTAATATTTTTTTATAAGTCAATGGTAGATTATTTATTATAGAAAAAAAATAATTTTGAAATACTTTAGAAATATAATAGGTATATAATTATGATAGAAACTTTTGCAAAAATAATTGATCAAATGAGACTTGAACTCAAGTATTTTATTTACCTTCAAAGTGAAATATAAGAGCAGTTGAAACCAAACTTGGTCTAACTTTTTTCCTTAGAATTTTATCTATATGTATATTATTATGTTTTAGAGATTGTTCAACATTGTATACATTCATTTTGATTTATATACATTTACAAGAGTTTTCGCTTAATAAGCATATCTTTAAAATAAATGTATACTTATCATTCAAAGATCTAGTTAAGAATCGACCTTGAAAGTATTCAAATTATCATCATCAAATACTATTAACACGCAAAGATCTCTAGGATAACACACTATTTTTTTTTATTTAAATGCCAGTTGGTTTTTTTAAGATTTTCAGTTCGATTTTTGTAGTCCCAAAATTATATCAATTTGAATCAAGCATATTAATCTTAAAGAAATTTACATGAAAAAACGTTATACGAGAAATAGTTGTTAGCTATTTGCCCAATCCATTAGGTGCTTGATTTTTTACCAAAAATTTTACCATAACAATTAAATATCTGAAGAATAGACTATCCCAGCAAAAGTGACAAATCAACAAGAAAATCATGTCAAACTGACATTAGAGCAAAAGTATACTATAAAACAATACCCGTGATGCGATCTTAAATGTATATTACAGTGAGTAATCAAGCACCATCAGTTGAGACAAAACGTATCATTATTATTAGATTTATTACATTATTCTATCGAAATTCACCACAATGGGGTTGGGACGCCAATCCAAATCTAATGTCTAGCGAAAATACCTGGCTTCGCTAGTTTTTATTAAATACTAATTAAGTACATAGTTGAGTACATATATTTACAATATGTCGTTATGCTCTAAGTTCCATGAAAATATAAACGCGCCTAGAGAAGTTAATACTTCTAGTTAATTTTGTCGTAATAAGATAGGTCAAACATTGTTTTACCGATGAATCACATTAGTGCAAAGCTATTGGATGTGTATTCAAGTTCCGCTGGTCATCGTAGTTTTTTGAAAGATTTTTTTTATAAGTAGATAATATCTGAGGTGTTTTAAAATGTTGTATATACAATGAAGAATATTATATTCTCAAATTTTGTGGATTATTCGTTGAATAAAAAAATAGTTTTATATGTAACATAAGTGTAAGGAAGTATTTTTAACGATTGATAAAACAAATCATGACATTGCGCCACGAATCTGACAGAAACTATGGCAAAAATTCAATCGTCGTGGAATGCAATTTTGGCTCTGCCGACGCTCACCGGCTGCTCAAATTGCATAACGGCGTTGCAATCTTGCATGTTCGGTTCGAATCCGTGTGGTTCCATGTAGGGCCACAGTAAACTTTGTTTCAGATAAGTATTTCGGCGGCGGTTTCAAAAACTTTCAAGTTTATTAATAATTTAATTATCATCAAAAATGTACATTAATAATATTATTGACCGAGGAGGAATTTAAATTCTAATGGAATTAAGTTTTGTACTATTCTATTTGAGTAGTTTTTTGCGACCTCGGGTACTATGTGCACTCACCAAAAGGTAAATGCATACTGACAACGAATACAGTTAATTACTTATATAACAAATCAATACAATAAATAAGGTGAAAACATTATCACATACCTATTAAGTCAAGGATCACAATAAAACAATATATAACAAACAAATTATGAATAGTTGAAGTATTTGTAAAAAAACCCCTACCTTATCACTAATAATACAATCGATAAGCGTATAAATCGTCAAAAACCTAATAAATTATTAGTAATTATACACAATGAAAATATTACATTCAAGATGTATAAAATTGTCAATATTGGGGCTTTAATGGAAATTTAATGGAGTTAACTAATGAGATGAAAATATTCTTACTTAATTTTTTAATTTGCATATAAGTATTAGATATTTTAAGTTTTTATTAAGTATTATTATAAATTTAAATTTTATATACCAATCTTACACTGCCATCCAACCACCTGATTGTATGAGTTTTTTAGGTAATTGGTTATTTTTAATCATACTTTGTCTGCCAAATCGATAAAGTCAATAAACTTTCACAAAATATAAGGCGATAGAAAGATAACCATAATATTAATTATACACATCGAGAATGTATCTTCTTTGTCATGTCCCATCATTTTTTATCTCAGACTCCAAAGAGACTAATTATGATTTAATTTTTCCTTTGTTTCATATACAGATCCCTATGGCACTGTTTTTTAACGTGCAGTAAATCTATTAAGAATTGGGTATTATTATTTGGATAAATGAATATACGTGTGGCCTCAATGATGTATACTGATGCCAATAGATATACTTCTAAAAAATGTTGAGACGCCACTGTCCAAGAAAGTCAGCAAATCCTATGTCTAGCCTCCGCGTGGCGTTCCCCGGGTAATGCAGATAATGTGCTGTATAACGCAACATATCTGTAGCTAATAGAGAAGGGTGCAAGGCGAAACTCTGGCGCCTTAAAACGAGAGACCTTTGCCTACGGGAAGGATCACCCAGACAGAAAAACCACACACCAACCCGTCTGGACAGCGTGGTGTGTTATGTCCAAAACCTTCATATGAAAACCAAAACTTCTAAAACCCGGCCCTCATTCTCCGGAGGCCAACCTGATACTGATCACGGCAGCGATCAGCGAAGGAAGGCAGAAGGTGCTAACAATCCCCGGAGACCCGGAAAAGGCTGCCAACAGATGACCATTGCTACATATAACGCAAGAACATTGTCCAGCGATGCCAAACTTGTAGAGTTTCAAGAAGAGCTCCGGAATATCCACTGGGATGTTGTCGGACTCAGCGAAGTAAGGCGTAAAGGTGAGAGTATTATTACTTTACAAAGCGGACATGTGCTGTATTCCAAAGGAACCGATGAAGGACGCACGAGCGGTGTTGGATTTGTTGTCAACAAAGCCTGGAGGGACCGCATAGTCGAGTTCAACTGCATTTTTGACAGGGTCGCAAGCGTGATACTTAAAATCAATGCTAGGTACCGGATTCAGATTTTGCAAGTATATGCTCCGACACAGAGCTATCCTGATGAAAAAGTGGAAGAGTTTTACGAGGAAATAACATCCTTGAAAAATAAAAATAAATGCCACTTCAACATCATAATGGGAGATTTCAATGCACGTTTTGGATCATACCAAAGAGATGACGTAGCGGTCGGACATTTCGGACATGGCTCAAGGGATGGTAGAGGGGACATGCTTGTGGAGTTTGCTGAAACCAACAATCTTTACATCATGAATTCCTTTTTTCAACATAAACCTACACGTAAATGGACGTGGAGAAGCCCGTCAGGAAGGACCAGCGAAATTGATTACATCCTCACTGACAGAAAATATACATTTTTAAACTGTAAGGTGTTCAATCTGTTTAACACCGGCAGTGATCACCGGATGGTGAGATCTAAGATAAGATTGAACGTCAAATCAGAAAGATTTAAACTGCAGAATAAGTCAAATGCTCGCGTATACCTGCAGAACAATACTGAATTCCTAAATGAACTCAAAAATGCACTATCGGCTTTCTTAGATGAGAACGAAACCGTTTCCCTATCCAACGCGGAGGATATAACGAATATTATTCTACAATGTGCAGAAAAACAGGCGTAAAAAGCTCAAAAGTTACACCTTCCACCAAGCTTTCGAAGGCAACATTGAATCTTATGGAGCAGAGAAGGAAAACCAAGAGCGATAGACAGGCACAAAACGATATGGAGTTTTCATCACTTTGCAAAACCCTCCGAAGGAAGATAAGAGAAGACCTTCGTAAATTCAATGTAAACCTCATACAAGCAATTGTAAAAGCAGGCAGAAGTTTAAACAAAAACAAGCAATGCTTGTCGATAGGAAAACGTCAAATCACAGCACTAAAAGCAAAAGATGGTTCTATCGTCAGAAATTGGGAACATTTGTTAAGCGGAGTTGAAAAGTTCTACAGCGATCTCTACAGTGATGACACTGACAATACGACAATAGACTTAGATCTTCAGAGAAATGGAAATTCAGAAAACCATACTCCCGAAATCACATCCTGGGAAGTAACCCATGCTTTAAATCACATGAAAAGTGGGAAAGCCCCCGGGGAAGACGGTTTAACGATAGATATCCTCAAAAAAGCGGGAAAGGATGCAAATGAAGTACTTGCACAATTGTTCACAGCCTGCATATGCAAAGAGGATGTCCCAGAGGTATGGAAAAATGCCAGCATTGTCATTCTTCACAAAAAAGGTGACAAAGAAGACCTAGCAAATTATCGTCCAATAAGTCTACTCCATATTCTCTACAAGACGTTCACAAAAATTCTCTCAAACCGTCTGCAAAATGTACTAGACGAGAACCAACCGAGAGAACAAGCTGGATTTAGAGGAGGATACAGCACTATGGACCATATCCAAGTCGTCAGAGAAATCATAGAGCGGTACTAGGAATACAAACTGCCACTATGCATGGGTTTTATAGACTATGAGAAGGCGTTTGATTCGATAAAGAAATGTTCAATACTCGAGGCACTAATATATACAGTAGCGCAACAGCATCTGTAAATCTCCATAAACCATCGCGCAGATTTCCTATCAGCAAAGGAGTCCGACAAGGTGATACAATCTCACCTAAACTATTTACAGCTACCCTTGAAGACTTATTCAGGCAACTTGACTGGAATGACAAAGGGATCCCCATAAATGGAGAATACCTGAGTCATCTGCGCTTTGCCGATGACATAATAATTTTTTCGCAAGACTCAGAAGACCTCCAAAGCAGAATGCAGGAACTCGCTGAAGTAAGCAACAAAGTAGGTTTGAAAATAAATGTAACTAAGACGAAAGTCATGTTCAACTGCTTTGCAGGCCAAAAAGAGATCCTCATCAATGGCACTCAGTTCGAACAGGTGAAAAGCTACATATATCTGGGACAACAAGTGTCTATAATAGATGGATGTATGTTTGATAAAATTGTTCGCAGAGTAAAGCTAGGCTGGAGTGCTTTTGGCCGCCTGAATAATATCTTCAAAAGTGACCTTCCACTGTGCCTAAAGCGCAAAGTGTTCAACCAGTATGTGCTTCCCGTGATGACATATGCGTGTGAAACATGGACCCTAAGTAAAAGAGAGATCCAGAAACTTAGAGTAGCACAACGTGGTATGGAGAGGTGCATGCTGGGCATAACGCGAAAGGACAAAAAGAGGAATGAGTGGATAAGGAAGTAGACAAGGGTTTGCGATGTAATAGAGTTTATTAAAAGCCTTAAATGGAGATGGGCTGGACACATAGCTCGAAGAAGAGACAATCGTTGGACAAATCTAGTCATCAAGTGGTATCCAAGAAGTACAAAACGTCCACAAGGTAGACCTAGAGGCCGCTGGATCGATGAAATGATAAAGTTCTGCCGAAGTACGTGGCAACGCAATGCACAGGACCGAGAGAAGTGGAAGCAACTTGAAGAGGCCTTCATCCAGCAGTGGATAGATTTAGGCTGATGATGATGATGATGATACAAGCTTAATAAATATAAAATAACTAGCTGACCCGGCAAACGTTGTTCTGCCATATAAATTATTTCTAGTGATATTTTGGTTGTTAAATAAAAAATAACGAATGTATCGTGTGTGGGGATGGGATCTATGACAGAAAGAGGAATAGAGCGCTGTAGACGATGACCGCCGAAAACAAAAAAATATCAACCATTCATTTTCTGAATTCAAAATGACTAATGATGTTCATAATGAATGAATTAACTGTGACAGGATCTCGTTGTTTAATGTTTATGCAATATCCGTCTTGTCCCTTCCAGAAAATTAGCGGATATTGGAGAGCGTCGTATGAACGGTGTGTGTCAGCGATGAACTCCAGATTATTGTTTCTTCTTCGAATCACGATTTCTCGCGTCGATGTGCGGTCGCCAACCATGATTCCAGCAATGTCGTCAACAACAGGTGCATTGAATCGACGCACGTGCTCTCCAGCTGGTGTTTTATCAGGATTGATGACAATAGCGTGATTGTCACTTTGCAATTCGTGCATGTGTGCTTTGAAGAATTTCAATAATTCATTGTGCTCATTCAACAGGGCGTCCAGTTCGCCGACGATGCGCCTGGAAATAGGTGAATTGAGGCCATTTAGCCGCAACGTGCATCCACATGATTGATGTCTTCACCGCCCATGAAGTAGATTTGTAAAAAAATATGTGGTTCGTTTGGCATTGGCAGCAATGAGCCTACTTTGTGGTATGCTTGGCCTTTGATTTTGAACGTAGAATGGAATTGTTGACCATTTGCCGCAGTATTGTGAACTATTTCTGTTGCTCCGAACGAAGTCATTTGTAAGCATGAATTGAATGTGCGAATGGACTTCAGGAACAGGTTTAAATCTGGAACCGTGCCGATGAGCAAGCCGTTCAATGGTTCTGGTGGTATCTCAATTTCTGGTAGTTGCACTTTTCCTGATGCGCAACACATCCCGGCTGACTCATGTTTGAATTTGAGCGCATGACAATGGGGACATTCTTTGTCCATAGCACCAATCAGCACTTTCGGATGAGCGGAATATTCAATATCTGGCTCGTACTCGAATGCGAGACGAAGGAACGAAGCGGATGTAAATGTTCGATGTACTTGTTGGCGTTGTCGGTCATTTATTCTGCGTGTGTTAACTACGAACCGGCGCGCTTGGCTCCGTTCCAATTGTCGTTGTTGATTTTGTTCAGCTCGTGCCTCTTATGATTGAGATGCACGCAATTGCGACATGCTTACACGCACGTTTTTGTTCTCTTGTTGGATTTGTTCGTCTGTTCTTTCTGCTCTACTAGTTCGCATATTTGTTGGTTTTGTCATTCGACGGCGTAAATGGCCCCCCTTGCGTCTTGCTGGCATTGTGCACTGTAATACACGCACATAAAAATAGATAAATTAAAATAAATCGTACAAAATTTTGCACGCACTGCGTTGTGATATGCCGAATGAAATGTCAAAATGACGCAACGCTTCTCTTGAATTCTTCTCGGACGTAGCGCCATCTGTCATTCAACAACATAAATAATTTTGTTCTGTTTGAAATACGAACGACGGTTAAATTTGTTCATACAAAAATAATAAAATCGCGATTAAAAAATGGGAGAGTGGGGGTAGGAGATTTAAAACTTGGGGTTATAAGTATTTTTTTATGCCAAATAATAAAAAAAAATACAAAAAAAAAATGGCCAAAAAAATAAAAGGAAATTTTTCTGGATAGAGATACCCTAATCACCTAGCGGTATGAAATATATTTGTGTACTTATTTTCATACCTAACAAATATACATAAAAATTTTCATAAAAATCGGTCGAGCCATTTCGGAGGAGTTCGACCACAAACATCGTGACACGAGATTTTTATATATATAGAGATTATTGCTTTGACTAATCAAATTCACCTAAGAGTGTTGCATTGGATTATTAATTGTCTTGTTTGTGTTTAATTGGGGTTAAAGGGGTTCATGTATGCCAAAGATAGATAACATCAACATGATTGTAAAAAATATCGAATGCAATTGAATGGAGATACGTGGATATAAGTTAGATATGAAATAGTGTGCACCTCACAAGTTTCACTTACTAAGTAATTATAACGAATGCATCTGCGACCGAAGAGTGCTATTGTGGCAACTTCTAGAGTCAGGTTTCAAATACTGAGTCCAATAATTTAACATGCTCATTTCCAATGTGTTTTTGGACGCAGAGTATAATCATATTTTAGGTTCAGTTACAAATCTATGTATCTACAATCAGACGTGGATGAAAACAGAGTTATCAAAAAGATCACAGAATATTATTGTGAGTGAGTGAGTGAACAGAATATTCAAGTGCCACGGACTGTACTTTTGTGTCACATGCGGTCTCTTGTTCAAAAATCGTAAACTTTGTGAGCGAATTGATTTATTTTGAATAAAATTTTATTCGGAATTCTCGAATGGCATATTTGCAGCTATTTGTCGAGTGTTTTACCTATTATACTAACTTTTCCGTTCAAAATGTGAAGGAAATTTATTAAATTTTGCCATTGTTGTTTTTATTTTCGCTCGTGTATTTTATGTATGGCTTTCAATTTGCATGAAAATTATAATTATATTGGAGATTTCTAGAATTAATTTATTATAACCTCTACGGGTAGTATACTTTTTGTCATGATTTATTGTTGGCATTGAGATTAATGTTAGTCATCGTCTAACTTTATGAACCTGCCTAACCTATGATTTATCCAGTTTTAAAACTACCAGGAATTTACCACACTCTCCTATTATTGCCATTCTTAAAATTAAACAAACGAATTATATTTTAATTTTGAATTAAACAACACAAGATGTATATCATTCACCAATCACAAAGAAATACTCACATACATGATACAAACAGACATACAATTCTGCGGGATCGGCATCAAGTGTAACGGGTACCTAATACAAAATACTATGATCCGAACGTATATTTTGTGTTTTCCGTGCTTCACCCAAACAAATTAAAGTCGTAATATTTTGCATAAGGTGCTGAAATACTACGCTTTAAAATACCGCAAGGTGACGTGAAATAAAATGTAGCTTTCTCTAGTTGCGCGAAAAAGCTCATTTTTCAAAATGAGAACGAAAGAAAGAGACGTCTATAGTTTGTAACCCGGAAGAGAGGGGTTGCAACAGAAAGGAGACGGGTGTATGCATAATCTTGCGGTGATGTAGCGAAAAAGTTTTGCCTTACAGCTAGACGGTCGCGAGCTTCGACAGGCTGATAAGTTAAAAGCTCTCTGTTTTCTTGTTTCACTGCTGAGTTTTGTTTGAGGAACTAGTGCTGGTTAAACATCCGGTTTTAAATAACAAATTTGTACTATGAATTAGGACTCATTATGGATTCACATAGGATTCACATAGGTTTTTATCGAAAACATTGGAAAGTATATAGATTGCATATTAATCAATAATGTTTATAATATAACCACAAGTACTTTATAATAAAGGCATGTGGTTTTTTCAATCCACATATTATATTAAATTGAATACAGATTTATAATGTTATTATTACATCCAAACTATGGAAGCCCAGATTATGCTCTGATTGGAATAGTATTTTACTGTTTGAATAATTAATTTAATGAAAAAAAACTAAGTTATTGAAATGTGCACGCCAAAAAATATTTCATTTAAACAGATTGTACTTACGATGGTCTAAATGGTAAAGTGGCCATCTCTGATGCCATGCGTCATGGAGATACCGAGACTGACAAAAGCTCAACTTATTTTTTCTTATCCATTGCAATCCAATGGTTTTGGAAAATGAAATGAAAAATAAACATTCCTCGTAAAAATGTAATACCCATAGATACCTAATTAAGAACAAACATGACATACGTACAGACATATATTATTTTGTGTTATAATACTTTTAAAATTTAGATTTGAATAATTGTGGTTGCTGAAAGACTAGAATTTCTAAGTAATTTTATTATTAGCTTTTCTCGTTCATACTATAGAATCTAGATCCAAATGTGCATTCAAAAAATAACATGTTATTTTGTGAGATGGAAAATTTTAAGGCGTGAACTATAAATTTAGAGGTTCATATTTTATTGAAGAAAGTTGGCGAAAAATGAAGAAAATTGAACAATTATTCTATTTTAATTATTACAATGATGGTTGCGGTCAAATTTTTTTCTGTTTAAATTTAATAAAAATTACAAAACAATATAATATTAATATCAAAATATAAAATTGACTAACCTTTTTGTTAACTTATAGGAGTATCGTCTACTGATGTTATATGATATCAATAATTGCTTTGGACGCTGACCCTAAACTTTATTTTATAATGTAAATTAATATTTTTTTTAAATAATGTGGTATGGAAATATTAAAATATTCATTTTATTTATTTTCAATGCTGCTTTTCTTTCACTAAATGTTTGAATTATCAGAATTTTTGTATGAGACACTCACAACTTTTGATTAGATGTTACATTTAGAATTGAAAATCAGTATTCACTAAGTATTATAATAAATACATTTATAAATATTATAGGTTAATGTATTAGTTTAAGTCCTTATATTATAACCAATAACCTGAAGGATTTATTGTTAGGTATAATGCATTTCAGTTGATATAAAAAAAGTTGAAAACAAAACGAGTAATATAAAATAAGTAAGCCAAAGCAAAAGCCTTCCGCACAGTGCACTGAAAGCTTTTGAAAGCGCTGAAGCTTAGCGGATATCACATCAGCCGGAGTCAGAGCTGAAAACAATAAAAGCTGCGAACGGATATGTGGAAATAGGTACCTCTCAATTATTTTGAAAATGGCAATCACATCGCTGGTGCAATTTCCTTGAGTGAAATAATGGTTTCGTAAATATAATTATTGGTATCATTCATATATTATATTATATACTGTCTGAATACATGTTCCTGTTTATGCTTATTTATTCTGGTAGTAAATGGAATGTGTACTTATATACAAGATATTTTTTTGAGATTAATACTAAAGTCGATACGATAAATATTATAACATTACTTTAGAATTGCAATTTGATGATTGGTATACTATTATAAATAGAATTTCACTGAGTTAATATACCATGCTTACATTATGATACTCGAATCCGTGAATGATATTATAAGTGCAAGGAAAATCAAGTATCTTGATGAGTTACGTGTACCGGGATTTGAAAGCCACCTTTCTCCTGAGGCTGAAATGGACAGCCTTTATCTAGCATATTATATAGACTTGGATACAAACAATGATTCTTATTTAGAATCAAGGTTGACTATATTCAAGCCGTGGCACTAAATAATGAATTACAATAATTGTAACACTAGATATTGATTATTTTCGAATACAATGCGGCAACCTGTTAGTAATAAAACAATATTTTTTATTGCATACCAATTTATTTCAATATGTAACAATCATCATTTTTCCGAATACGAAGTTTAGAACCCAGGAAGACGGACACAGAAATGAGGAAGCAGTGTAGATGGATAGAAAAGCTCTTCTCAACGTCGATAGCTTTGTGGTGTAGAAGGGCGTTACTTGTGGGCCAGTCATGGACTAAAACCGCATGCGGTTTAGAACCGTGTGCCATTCTAAACTTATGATTTCTATTCATGAAAACATATTTTCACTAAGTTTGTAAGTGTAAGTGTATGGTATAAACGGATACAATTAGATGCTTATAATTATATACTTTGTGAAAATATATTTCCATGAACAAAAATCATAAGTTTAGTATGGCACACGATTCCAAGCCACATATGATTTTAGTCCATGGATGGCCTCTTAGTATGCAATGAAAAATCTTGATCATCAATACATACAAGATTGTATCACGATAACATAGATACTTTAAAATTATACTGGTTTTACTATATTTTTCAATTAGTAATAATCTCTGTAAATCTTTTTGAAAAATACACCACGTCTCCTCTGAATATCGAAAACTAACGCTCCGATTAATTAAAGAAAAATATTATCCAGAGCCTCGTATACTACCTTACTTTACGTGAAAATGCACTTTGGTAGAATAATACATTTTCCCTATAATATATACTTTTAGCTTTAAACTAGCTTCCATGATATTTTTTTTACGTTACTTGCGTAATTAAGTTGTATGGTTTAGGTGGGTATTATGTTCATGATTATTTTATAATTCAATAACATTAATTATTTTAACGTTTATAAAATCAATATTATGATTTTCTCGATTTTAACATTGATATACCTATATGAAAATTATATTCAAAACAAAAGGATGTTTAGGACCCATACAATATTTTCACAGTTATATGATTTGTATTTATAAAGTTTTTTTTTTAATTTTACTATACTCTATGTTGTACTATGTTATTTCGTATTCACAACTAGTTATTTCGGGCAATAGACCGATTGTCAGAATGTCGTATACCTATAATTATAATAGTACACATTATATTGATGCATTAATTCGTTAAACGATTACTTTCCGACTGCCTTTCTACAAGACATGCTTACTTTTCATTTCTCTTGAATCTCGTAGATCACTTCTGCTGTTGAGACATTTTTGTCTGCTTTTACGACAGATGGTTCATACTACCCTATAGTACTTACGTAGCAAGCAGCCATCACCTATTTTGGGTCAGAACTGTTTCTTCAAGTCTATCAGGCACCATTAGCGAGGGGTTCAAGACTAGCCAATGCACTCTTTAAATACATATACATTTTTAGTGATGTGCTGTACATTTCGTTTTTTTATATTTTCTTCTTCTCTCTTGTGAGGGTAATATTTATTTTGTTATAATATAAATCTCATATTATGAACGTCCTGATTTTTTTTGTCCACAATGTTTTGTTTTCTTAAATAAATAAATACATCATTATTATAACTATAATCAAACCAGCAAATTTAAGTAGGTAAAGTAACACAAACACTAAAATTTTAGGAATTCATATCAAAAATAATATATATATCGTGGGATAATCATTTTTCCTATATTATAAATCCATGTTTATGTATTATTAATTCTACGAGTTAAAATAGATAAACGAATAACTTTAATTTCTCAAAACTAAATTAGTTTATAATATAAACTTCCATTCTACTAAGTTTTCAATGGAACATAATTTCTACTTAATAATTACTTTCGTTTCCCGTCAATTATTATCTTAGCAGTAAGTTTTGTTGCTTTTTTATAATTGAATTCTAAATGAAAACTTTATTTTTTTTCTATTTATTTAGTTAAATAATAACTATTGCACTGTTAATGTTATACGTAACTATATGGAGGTAGAAGATTTATAGACAGAATGCCCGCTTCATCAAAACTGATTTTAATTGAAAGAAAACAGTCTTGGTAAAATTAAATTCGATCAGGAAAATATTTTCCTAGTTTTCTTTGAAATTGGCTTGGTTTAATATCAGCGAGACGTGATTTTCATTTTTCTGAAAAGAGATTGTTTAATAAATATTATAATAAGCGCTATAAAGAAATATTAATTTTATAATTAATTTAATCTTTAATATTATAGGCTAAAATCTGCAACATTTATTTTCTTATACATTCCATATGAGCATAAAATTAAAATTCAATAAAATGACAATAACATATTTTTTTAGAATTTGTTAGAGTTTTACTATAGGTACATAACACGGGGTTTCCAAACAGCGTTTTAAATAAAGTTTCACTTTGGACGATTTCCAAATTGAAAATAAATGTAGAAAAACACGAATGATGTCGATGTACTTTTCGAAATACGAAAACTTAAACATTGTATTAGTGCACGGATTTTAATAAAAAAGTAAACTTACAGTTATTAATAAAAACAGTTTTAATGTACCTACCTAAAAACGTATTGATTTTCAAAATAAAAATTGTTAGTAAGTTCTCTTCGATTTCCACTACAAAACATCAAGAGTTTTTTTCCGGATTTACAGACAATCATTGACTGAAACAGTTCTCTTTTTTTACGGAACCATAATCAAAGTAATTGACGTATAATATTAGGAACTAATAATTATTCAGTGCATATTATGAATGCTATAATTATATTTTTGAAAATTTGTTATATAGGTATATATCAAAACGTGAAAATAGTGCGTTTAAAAATTTGAATATCCGGCGTATATAAAATAGATCCATTAAAAGAATAAGTAATTGGTAAATGATATAAGAAATATCAATCATACAATTACTAAAATAGGTATTTTATTTATTATTTTTTTTTAAACTGTTCAGTGTCACGACTCACGAGGCTTTGAATATTAAACGAAAAAAATACACAAAACCCATAACGGACGCCGAGGGAAAGGGTGATATTGAAAAATTTTGAGCATTATTTTACGACCATATCATTTTTATTAGGTTTTCGATCGACACCTCTCTGGGGACATTCGGTTCGCATCTTTTTTAACTTCCAATAACGGTATTGCCATGCGGCGGATATATAAAAAAGCAGCCGAAATAAAAGGGAATGAATAAAATTTGGAGGGTGGGGAGTGCGATTTTGATTTGTTTTCAGCGAATTTTACTTACGCATAAATTTTGGCGATCCCTTTAAAGTGCACATGACGTCATAAATAGACGTCAAACGATATGTTTTATTACGTTTAAAAATAGAACGCAACCTATAATATTGTTTACCCATTGTCACGATTTTAATCATACAATTATTTTATTTCTGGCCATTTTTTATCTGATATAATACTCGTACATAAATATTAACTGCCTGGTACTAGAGTTACTTGTCATATTTATTATACATAGATAGACTACTATAAGAGACTATACAATGACATTGAATATTTGAAATAACGTATAACACATAAGTATATATTATGTTGTTTTTATAATCAACATACATCTGTCCATAAACAAATAAATAAACATTATAAAAATAGCTTGAATTATATGAAATTTAATGACAATGTTTTTTTTCAATCCCGGATGGGAAACATGTGTAAGAAATGTACTGGAAAAAGGCAAGTGTGGCCATATATTTGAGAGAAAATTTACAGAAAAACCATTTTTGGTACATTACATATATCCGGAAACCATGAATGAATCATTTACATGTTTCGCTCAACTTTGCAAAATCGTCTATATGAGATGAGTTGCTGCTGAAATGGGCATTGTACAACCAAAAAGAGTGTTATTTTCACCAAAGTGACTTAATGTCTTTGGAATATGTAGGGATGTTAAAAAGAATCTTTATTTTACTTTGCATACGATACCCATTTCTAATATATAATTAGTATTGTTTAGGGATAGTTAGATCCACCGATAGCTTTTTAACTATATCATATTTGGTTGAGCCAATTATGGTCGCCCTCATCCCAATATTTCCCTTCTACCTATAATCCAAATTATTGTTGCAAGTCCAGGCGCAACTCAGTTACGGGTCAACAGTCAACCGTGATTGATAAACAGTTAGTCACATCAAGACCTCAATCGCGTCAAGACTTCATTACAGTTTGATTGTCGTGAAACGTAATTCAACTCGCGAGTCTCCATACAGGGCGACTTAGAAAAGTAACGGTTCAACCACCAACCGGTGTTGCATAAAGATCGGCACGAGTCATTATAAATGCATTGTGTCAAGTTGTTTCAAGTGTCATCATATATATGAAGTAATTTTCTGTTGCTTCACGTGAAAGTGATAGTGCTATACTTAACAATCAGTAATAAGTGTGTGCGTGCAGGACTCGGCTAGTAAGAAAAGCACCCAAAGAACCAGCAGTCCTGATTACCTTAACATCTAAAATAAGTTCCTGGACACACCCCTGCTTTCGCTGTCCTTCACCAAAATCTAAATCCTCAACTCACCTTCATACAGTCCACAAAAGCGAAACCAATATTATTATTAATCACCATGCAATTAGCACATAAACCTTCATCATGGATCTAGAGCAGTGGTTCTCACTGTGCAGGAAATTTGTGCGCATTTGATGCTTCACCGAAATATTATTAGTTTCCGCACATTTAGTATTTTAATAATACTAAAATCACAAAAAAAACATCACAAAAAACTCGTTTTCATACGACGTACCATATTTATATGTAGCGTGCATAATTTGAGAATAAAACCAGTGGCGTGGAGAAAAGAGTCGACGGGTAGCGGAGGTGTCTGTCGTCATTCCTTATCAGCAAACGGGGGCCCGTTCCGCCGCTGCCGGAACATAATCTTCATCCCTTTAGAAGTGCTTCCTGTAAAACTATGTTAACATTTAGCTTCATTCATGACGTATGAACTACTTTTCTATTTGCGATAAAACTGCTATGAATAAAGCGTGACCGTAGTTATATTTTGGCGGGAAACTGACCTGTTCGTAAATTTGTAAATTTCACAAAATTAGGCATTCAACAGTTTTGTGTCATCGTAATATAATATACTTTTATATAATCTTCTCTTGTTTTTTTGCGCATTTTGCAGAATACCTTGCTATCCTGAACTAGTCATATCATCTCACCAAAATATTGGATAATGAGACTAATATTACAAAGGTTCCGTAGCCGAGAGAACCTCTTTCCATTACGCCTCTGCTATCCTATACCTTTTCCTCTATTATGAGTTGCAGTAAATCTAAGTATGGTTTTTCAAAAGATCTGAATGCAGTATAATTCTTTTCAATAACAAAAAAATATTTCCATTTTCCATTGCCATCATCTGTCAATACTTTTTTTTTTATTGAAATGTGATATTGGTTTACGTCTATAATAATACTTTACCTATAATGTATTATTATAATAATACATAGATTAAAAAATAACTTATTCAGATCCCGGTGTTACTCAGTCGGCTGTGTTCGCTACCTAATCGAAAGATTTGATTATAACCACTGTAATTGATTTTTTTTTTCATTTTGTTGAGTTATTTTTTTTTTCATTTAAAATATTTTCTAGATCATACGGCAAACGTCTTCATTTAGATTATTCGGCAGTTTTATATAAGCTTGTTTTAAATTTTATTTTTGTCTATTCTCACAGTTTCTCTCTTCCATGGTAATAACTATGGACTTAATAAAGATGACCATGACTTAATAAAGACACTTTAGTCACTTAGTTCAACGTATGTTGGAGCACATTTGAGGACGTGGCCATCATATAATATTGGATAAATGCTCATGAAAAATTCCCGGTTATGAAAAAATCTGATGCTTTACACCAAACTTAGAGTCCTGTGATTAAGACCGGGTGCGGTGCGGGAAAGCTGTAGTTCAGCATGGTCATTAACTTCAATATTTGTTTACCATGTATAAAAAGTAATATTTACTTCAAGAATATAATACATATACGCACTAAAATGTTATTCAATATATTATATGTAATTGTATTGTCAAATTAATTCATTCGTTAGTCTATATCTATAATAATTGATTCTCTCAGGATCCTTGTAATACCATCATAGTGTAACATTGTTACAAATTATTGTAATGTAATAATATTGGAATAATAATGTCATTATGTTGTAACACTTCAGGTAAATCAGAACATAATTTGGTAGGTCACACATCGACCTTTCATGAATAATTATACGCCAGGCATGTAGATTATTCCGAAATAGAATGAGTTGAGATTCTCTCTACAGACTAGTGGAAAATGTCACTGGAATATTATGACGTTGAATATTATTTAATTGCTCAGTGTTACCTTGCATTCATATTGTGAGAAATGTTAAAAGTTAAGGCACAACTTTAGTTATTATAATCATATTTGAAATCAAACTTTACACACATAATTTGAGGGCTGTTGTCGAAAAACTTAATAATCCACCAATATTAATAATAATCCAGTGTTTTGGAGATAATCAATATCAAAGTTTAAAAAAATTATCTTCAATATACTGAGTAAAATTTCGCTATCAAAGGTTATGGTGTTTTCATATAAATAACACACATTCTATTAAATTTCTGTACATTTTTATTATATATTACAGTTTTTAATGTAGCTAATCCAGTTTTTCAATACCTATATGAAAATGTATAGATTTATAAAGTTTTATAGTATTATTATTTTACAGGGTAGTATTGCTTAATTTATTTATTTATGCTCAGTGATCAAGAGTGTCATCTAACATTTCTTAAATAATTATATATATATTTTTTAAGTTTTTTGGTTTTTAGAACGTCTCATCAAAGATCCATGCACACATAATAATGAAAAACTAGATAATCAACATAAGACACGAATTGAAGGAACTATTTGCTTCATTTTGGTTAATGTAGCTAATATAAAATATTTTCATCTTGATTAAGGGGGGACATGCTCGTCGAAGGTCAAAATTGAGTTTTTATTGTATTTTCAAACCATGATCCTGGACACTCCTTAAACGTTGTAGATAATCTATTTATATAATTTTGAAGCCTTATTATCCTTTATAGTTATTTTAAACATTTGATGACTGCATGAAGTATTTTTGTTACATAAAATAGTATTCTTTTAAACCTCTCGCTCTAATGTTTTAGAATATAGTCATATTTCGGTACAGAACTGTGCAGTGGTGTTAAGATTTTTTACATTTATTAATTTTTAAACGCATTTATAAAACCATTAGTATAATTTATTACGAGATAATTTTTGTAAAATATTCACGATAAAAAATTATTTTGATAATCTCTGTGATCCCAAATTTGACAAGAATTAGGCATTTTATTATTCAAAAAATCGGCAAGATTAACACATTTGAAGATGATTCTAAAGATATTTATTATAAGGCATGTCTTTGACCATTCAAGTGTGATAAAAATCTTATGAATAATGATTGCTTTATAATAATTATTGACCTAAGAATAAGGTAGTGTTTTTTTGAAATACGCCATTTCTTTTGTCATTCCCTAGTGGTTAAGCTACAACATACGGCCGTAGCCATAAAATGACAAACTATAATTAAAGTAGGGAGTAAAATTATGTTAACGCGCGTGTTTGAACATGTACCTAACCGAATTTTTTTTTATTTTTTTTTAAACGGTACATGTTCAAACACGCGCGTCAATATCATTTTACTCTTTACTTCAATTATAGTTTGTCAATTTATGGCTACGGCCGTATGTTGTAGCTTAACCGCTAGGGAATGACAAAAGAAATGGCGTATTTCAAAAAAACACTACCTTATTCTTAGGTCAATAATTATTATAAAGCAATCATTATTCATAATATGTTTATCACACTTGAATAGTCAAAGACATAGCTTATAATAAATATCTTTAGAATCATCTTGAAATGTGTTAATCTTGCCGATTTTTTGAATAATAAAATGCCTAATTCTTGTCAAATTTGGGATCACAGAGATTATCAATATAATTTTTTATCGTGAATATTTTACAAAAATTATCTCGTAATAAATTATGCTAATGGTTTTATAAATGCGTTTAAAAATTAATAAATGTAAAAAATCTTAACACCACTGCACAGTTATGTACCGAAATATGACTATATTCTAAAACATTAGAGCGAGAGGTTTAAAAGAATACTATTTTATGTAACAAAAATACTTCATGCAGTCATCAAATGTTTAAAATAACTATAAAGGATAATAAGGCTTCAAAAGTATATAAATAGATCATCTACAACGTTTAAGAAGTGTCCAGGATCATGGTTTGAATATACAATAAAAACTCAATTTTGACCTTCGACGAGCATGTCCCCCCTTAACAATTTCGACATAAGCTTGAGTTCACAAGATTGGATTGTCACTATTTTCTCCACAAAAATTACCTGGATTTTTTCAATATTAAAATTTGAATTCTTGTAATGCTCCCGAGAATCTCTAACGGCGGCCATCTTGTTGTGGTTTGTGTTGTATTTCAACGTTAAAATGGGTGAATGTGGAATGTATTTTTGTATATGTATTACTCCGATTTACTAATATGATTGAAGGATTTAAAGAAAAATATTCTTTGGTCGATACCGTAATTAACTCAAAATATCACTTACTGTGGGTTATTTAGTTTTTGACCACACTTCATTTTATGGTGGATAAACTCCATTTTTTGGAAAACATTGTCAAGTGCATAAAAATATACATTAAGGGGGGACATGCTCGTCGAAGGTCAAAATTGAGTTTTTATTGTATTTTCAAACCATGATCCTGGACACTCCTTAAACGTTGTAGATAATCTATTTATATAATTTTGAAGCCTTATTATCCTTTATAGTTATTTTAAACATTTGATGACTGCATGAAGTATTTTTGTTACATAAAATAGTATTCTTTTAAACCTCTCGCTCTAATGTTTTAGAATATAGTCATATTTCGGTACAAAACTGTGCAGTGGTGTTAAGATTTTTTACATTTATTAATTTTTAAACGCATTTATAAAACCATCAGTATAATTTATTACGAGATAATTTTTGTAAAATATTCACGATAAAAAATTATTTTGATAATCTCTGTGATCCCAAATTTGACAAGAATTAGGCATTTTATTATTCAAAAAATCGGCAAGATTAACACATTTGAAGATAATTCTAAAGATATTTATTATAAGCTATGTCTTTGACCATTCAAGTGTGATAAAAATCTTATGAATAATGATAGCTTTATAAGAATTATTGACCTAAGAATAAGGTAGTGTTTTTTTGAAATACGCCATTTCTTTTGTCATTCCCTAGTGGTTAAGCTACAACATACGGCCGTAGCCATAAAACGACAAACTATAATTAAAGTAAGGAATAAAATTATGTTAACGCGCGTGTTTGAACATGTACCTAACTGAATTTTTTTTTATTTTTTTTTAAACGGTACATGTTCAAACACGCGCGTCAATATCATTTTACTCCCTACTTCAATTATAGTTTGTCAATTTATGGCTACGGCCGTATGTTGTAGCTTAACCACTAGGGAATGACAAAAGAAATGGCGTATTTCAAAAAAACACTACCTTATTCTTAGGTCAATAATTATTATAAAGCAATCATTATTCATAAGATGTTTAACACACTTGAATGGTCAAAGACATAGCTTATAATAAATATCTTTAGAATCATCTTAAAATGTGTTAATCTTGCCGATTTTTTGAATAATAAAATGCCTAATTCTTGTCAAATTTGGGATCACAGAGATTATCAAAATAATTTTTTATCGTGAATATTTTACAAAAATTATCTCGTAATAAATTATACTGATGGTTTTATAAATGCGTTTAAAAATTAATAAATGTAAAAAATCTTAACACCACTGCACAGTTATGTACCGAAATATGACTATATTCTAAAACATTAGAGCGAGAGGTTTAAAAGAATACTATTTTATGTAACAAAAATACTTTATGCAGTCATCAAATGTTTAAAATAACTATAAAGGATAATAAGGCTTCAAAATTATATAAATAGATCATCTACAACGTTTAAGGAGTGTCCAGGATCATGGTTTGAATATACAATAAAAACTCAATTTTGACCTTCGACGAGCATGTCCCCCCTTAATACCTCACCTCTCATTATGCATTATTATAGTATGTTAGTTGATACGTATTTCAAATTAAATATAACATGAATATATTCAGTAAATACATTTCTAAATTATACGTAATTTTTAAAATACTTCTGAGAAAATATATAACCAATAGAAAAAATCTTTTTTGAAAAAAAATACGACACCCAGCAGGAATCGAAGCTGCATTTCTCGGGATTCACATACATACACCGACCACTATGCTATATGTACCATACTGAAATGTGACAAACATTAACTAATAGCTCTTAATAATCTCTAAAGCGCTTCCAAAATTTAGTTACTATTGGCGATCGGTTTTTGTATTTATAAATCAAAGTAGGTATTACTTCAATTCTTTAATTACTAACCGACGTTACTTACTTGAACTGGCTAATAATTTAATTAACTATTTTTTATTCAACGAATAATTCACAAGGTTTCAGAATGTACCTAACATTCTAAAAACCCGAGAGATGCGGGTTCGATTCCAGCTGGGTATCGTATTTTTTCTAAAAAGATTTTTTCTATTGGGTATATTTTCTCAGAAGTGTTTTCAAAATTATGTATGTTCAATAATTAGATTGTTACTTTCTTAAATCTTGTGAATTATTTGTTGAATAAAAAAAAATAATTTCTATAATAATACTCGTATATAATATTATCTACCACAAAATTAATCAATCAAAGGATATGGTGAGACATAGTTTTCAATATTTAGTTTTTTTATAATAAGAAAAACCGAAATGTTTATTCACAATATTAATAATATTAAAAATTGTGTCTATCAACGTGGGACTTGTTATTTATAGGATACCTAATTTTCAAAGAAAAACTCGCATCCAAAAATATACTAATCTATTTCTATCAATATTAACAGGAATTATATATAGTCTATTGCCGAAAATAAACTGTTAAAGTTAGATTATATTTGAATTACTACTTAGCAATAAAAAAATACCTACAGCATGTATGAAATATCGTCATAATAGAAATTTTCAGATTAATATTATATTAATAAACAAGTGCTATTGAAAAAAAACAGCTCATATAATGAAAGACGAGGGCTATTATACAAATTTAATACTATTATAAAATTATACCATCTTCAAACAACGTTTAAGCTGGTCGAAATTTATATTATTTCACATCGATTGTAATTAAATTTTTCACGATGTGTAATACCTGTTTTAAATATAGGCATGCAAGGCATCCAATTCTGAACGTTTCTTAAGCCGGGACTTCAACATCACATATTTTTCTATCGCGAAATTCCAGGAATTAAACTGTGTAAAAAACATGTTTTTATATTAAATTAACGTACTTTCCTACGTCGATAATTATTATTGTTGTTTTCGATCTGTTATGTCCCGGATTACGGAAAAGACAATAAAGAACAGGTCGTGTTTAAATTATCTCAACCATTAACTTGACAAAGCCAATCCGTAGCATAATAAGTGAAATAACTTTATGTATGCTCGGTTGAAAACAATCAAGATTAGTATAATATTATATCAATCTTGAAAGGATAGTAGTTCCGTCAGGTAAACTATCCGAAAAGGATTTTACAGGTGATTTAGTTCGAAACACAGCAAGAACTTTTTAGATATAAGATTTATTTAGGTAGACAGGCAAAACAAATAAGCACTTACTAGCTAGTTACAAAACGTAATGACAGATTATTATGCATTGATACCTACATTCGTCTTTTATATTAGAAGAAACCGCAATTATTTTATTTGTTAACATAATATATTTTTATTAATATTTCCAAATAATTCTAGAATTGCGGTTGTAAATCATGAGGCAGATGTTTTGTTTTGTACCATTTAATATTTCTAGAATTGTGATTTTGAATTGTTAGGCGGATGTTTTGGTTTCGCACCATTTAATTCATTTAATTATTACTTATTGACATTTTAAGAAGAGAGCGGATGTTGTAGTTAGCCGTATTGATAAAGTCAACTAGATTGACATGTGCAACAGATCGTAGACTTACTCTGTATTATGAAATATCTAATTTAATTCTAGACGCTTATAAAAAATATGTAGAAGCAAAAATCAATATTTTAACTCTAAGCCGGGGATACGTCATAATATATTTAAAATATAACAATTTAATATAGCTTTATTATTGATTATTGAATTCACTCAAAATTTTATCGGGATTGGTTGTAATATATATTATTATATTATGAAAAACAATTTTAAACAAGCTGCTACGTGACTACTAGTCTATTAATTGAAAGCAATAAGTTTATAATAATGTGGTATTCTTTGGTTCGGGGGAGGATAGGTATTGCAGATGAAAGACGGTATAAGTTGTTCGTGATAATGGAGGAGGCAAGAATTTATTTACTCTTTCAAATAACAACAAAGGTACAATACACCCTCCACCAACGGCCGTCCACAGCGCTGTATTGCGACATAATGAATATTTAATTTCTCACAGTTCGTCCCGAACGGAGTCACATGGGACCGATTATTTGAAACCATGCACCTCGGTACTTAAGACGGACTCTAGAAAGAAAGTGAGAAAGTGAGGTCCAGCTCTGCTGGCCACCGGCGTGATGCGCCCTGTGTACCCGCGTACTGATACTCAAGATTTAATATGATTCTACGGAGGAGTCGTGATTATCCCGCTCCCCATACGACGCTGCAAATTTTTCAAATGCCGCAAAATTTGCCTCTGTTGCTATCAGGTCCGCGTGGCCAATTGGGCCCGTCTGACCCTGGCAAATAGCTCCGCTCGTTTGGATTCAATAAACGGGCAATCCCAGAGGACGTGTTTAGCGTCTTGTTGGTCATGCCCGCAGGTAAAACCCAGCCCATCTTCGATTAAGCGAAACCCATGAAGCTTGGCGGCGAAGTTGCCATGACCGGTGAGTGACTGGCTAGTCCAGTGCGACGGTTGAAGTCTCCGCGTTTGGTGCCTGCAGAATACGTCTGGAAAAAAACGGTAAGTGTGCCACCCCTTGGGTGAAGCCGTCCATCTCGACTGCCATGCCGCAAATGCGGTCTTGTAGACTAGATCGCTTACAGTTTTTCTGTAAGGTACGTGCTCGGATTTAGGCGGAGGTTTCAAAGGGACACCGGCCAGTGAGGTGCTGATCCCCCTCAAGAAGAGTGTGATCGATCCTCTCGTTTGGACGTGCAAATCGAGGGGTAGCACCCCCGCAAGCACGACAAGCGCGTCTGTGGAGGTAGTACGGTATGCTTTGGTAAGCGAGATCAGCGCCGTCCGCTGTCCGCTTAGTACTACATGACGCACGTTTGCTAATGAGTTGACTCGGGAATGGCAAATGCTGGAGGCGTAACCGGCAATTACCATAAAAATTGCCCTGTAAGCAACCTTAAGGGCTCTAAGTCTCCAATTACTGCCCGCCATTCGGGCCATCTTCTGGAAGGCCATGTTGGCCTTGCAGACGGCCGTCTTGATATGGTGAGCGAAAGACAGCTTATCGTCAAGAATGACTGCCAGGTACGTCACCCTTTCGGAGAAGCGCATCGGGGTTTGGCCAAAATGTACCGTTGGCAGCCGACGAGTTATATTAACCCAGAAGCTGCCCCTGAGGAGGACAGCTTCCGTCTTGCTCGGGGCAAAGGTCAGCCTGTTCAGCAATCCCCATTTAAGTATTTTACCTATGGCGTCCGTGGCTACATCCTCAGTGCCGTTCGACTCGGCGTCCTAACGGGCAGGAGCGAACCATCGGCATACGCAACGAGGGTGCATCCCAGGGGCAGCGGCAGCAATAGAACGTTGTCAAACAGGATTTACCACAATAGGGAACCCAGGACGGAGCCCTGGGGGCACCCCTTGGTGGTCCTCCTGCGTATGAGAATGTAGGGCCGGAGTCGTATGTTATTTCCCTGTTACTGAAGTAGCTTTGAACTAAGGCAAAGAGGTTCCCAGGGATCTGCCTAAGCCGAAGCTTTGCGAGAACCAAGGGCACCACGCGTTGTCAAACGCGCCCGCATGTCGAGAAAGATTCTGGCAACGAGGTCCTTGTCAGAGCTCTCCACGGAGTCGATTACGAAGCGAATCGCATCCTCGGTAAATTTTCCGGGTCTAAACCCAAATTGTCTCCGCGAGATTTGACAGTTTTTCAACAGGTGGGTCTCCATAAAGGTACATACGTTAAAGTGCCCACCACCACCCGTCATATATGCACAACCGTGGATATGCACGGCCGCTTTCTATGACGCTTTAAACGTGTCTGAAAGAAGTGATTTTAAGTGCTCATTCCGTCCCGAGACGGAGCCGCACGGGACTGATGCTGCAACCATGCACCGTAGTGCTGAAAGAAGAAAGTTAAGAAAGAAAATGTTTGTTTTTGGACTGGCTCTGCTGTCCGCTGACGTTAAGCGTTTTGTGTACCCGCATACTGAGTGTCACGAATTGAAATGGATGAGTCTACAGAAGAGTCGGGACTATCCCGCTCCCCATACGACGCTGCAAATTTCTCAAATGCCGCAAAGTTGGCCTCGGTTGCTACCAGATCTCCATGACCAATTGGGCCCGTGTGAGGACGGACCCTGGCAAACAGCTCCGCTCGTTCGAATTCCATAAGCGGGCAATCCCAGAGGATGTGTTCAACATCTTGGTGGTCATGCCCGAAGGTACAACCCGGCCCATCTACTATCAAGCCAAACTCGTGGAGTCTGGCGGCGAAGTTGCCATGGCCGGTGAGGAACTGGCTAATCCAGTGCGAAGGTTGGAGTCTTCTAGTTTGGTGCCTGCAGAATACGTCTGGAAAAAAACGGTAAGTGTGCCGCCCCTTGGGGGAGGCGGTCCACCTCGCCTGCCATGCCGCAAATGCGGTCTTGTACACAATGTCACTTACAGTCTTCCTGTAAGGAACGTCCTCGGATCTCTGCGGTGGTGTCAGATGGACACCGGCAAGTATTGTGCTGATCCCCCTCAAGAGGAGGGTGATCGATCCTCTGACTTGGACGTGCAGATCGAGGGGTAGCACCCCCGCGAGTACGGCAAGCACGTCAGTAGAAGTTGTGCGGTAGGCTTTGGTAAGCGAGATCAGCGCAAGTCGCTGCCCGCTTAATAGTGCGCGTCTCACGAGAGTTAAGGAGTTTACTCGGGAATGCCAAATGCTGGAGGCGTAACCGGCAATTCCCATGAAAATTGCGCCGTATGCAACCTTAAGGGCTCTAGGCTTAAGTCCCCAATTGCTGCCCGCCATTCGGGCCATTCTCTGATAGGCCGAATTGGCCTTAGAGACGGCCGTCTTGGCGTGGTGAACAAAAGACAGCTTGTCATCAAGAATTACTCCCAGATACGTAACCCTTTCGGAGAAACGCACTGAGGTCTGGCCAAAACGAACCGTGGGCGGCCGTCGAGTTATGTTGACCCGAGAACTACCCCTGAGGAGGACAGCTTCCGTCTTGCTCGGGGCAAAGGTCAGCTTGTTCAGCAACCCCCAATTAAGGATTCTGCCCATGGCGTCCGTGGCTGCACGCTCAAGTGCCGGTCGGCTCGTCGCCCCAACAAGCAGGAGCAAGTCGTCGGCGTACGCAACGAGCGTGCAGCCCGGAGGCAGTGGCAGAGACAGAACGTCGTCAAACAGAATGTTCCACAGAAAGTGTCCCAGGACGGAGCCCTGGGGACACCCCATGGTGGTCCTCCTGTGAATCAGGCTGGGGCCGGAGTCGTAGGTTATCTCCCTATTGCTGAAGTAGCTTTGAACTAAGGCAAAGAGGTCCCCGGGGATCTGTTTCAGCCTAAGCTTTGCCAGAACCAAGGGCCACCACGCAGTATCAAACGCGCCCGCGATGTCGAGAAAAATCCCGGCAACGAGGTCCTTGCCAGAGCTCTCCACAGAATCGATCACAAAGCGAATCGCATCCTCGGTGGACTTTCCGGGTCTAAACCCAAATTGTCTTTGCGAGATTGGACAGTTTTCCGACAGGTGGGACTCAATCCTGCTGTTTATCAATCTTTCCAATATCTTCCCGAAGACGGGAAGGAGCGTAATCGGTATATACGCTTTCGGGTCACAAGGAGGGCGATTGCCGGCTTTGGGGATCACCGTGAGATGACCTTTTTTCCAGCAGTCGGGGAATATGCCACTACTCATGCATTCTTTGTAGAGTTGCGTGATCTCGTGTGAGGCAAGAGACCACGCCCTTCTCGCTAGATAAATATAACGGTAATTCAGTGAGATGTCTTTAACGGAAACTTGTAATCGAGTGAGATGACAATTCAATTCTGACCCGCTATTTATACATATTTATACTATGAAATAATATGTTGAAATTATTATGAAATAAGTAACATTAATTTATAATATTATGAAATTGCAGATCCACTATCTCATAATATTACGAATATAAATAGGTACTGACTAGGGATTCCTATCCCGAGCAATTATCGATACTTATGATTCCCGGGATTGATAAACATAATCCCGAAACTTTCAGGGTTGATTTTTTTGTCAATTTTTATGGAAAATAAAATAAAAACGAAAATATAACAGAAAAAAATACTTTTAATAACATATAACTACATTAGAAATAAACTGAGTTTGAATGAAGTTTGATGTATACCCATGTGTAAGTTGCCGATTCATTTTATTTTTCACATAAATTAATAAAAATAAAAAAAATTGGAAAAAAATCAATGCTTCGCACTATTAACAAAAAAATTCTACCATGATCTCATACGTTTTACGGCAGTTTCATATTTAGCTGACTAATTAGATTTATGAAGCGGAAAGGCCATAAGTACACTATTATTTTGCTTAACTATTTTAAATCTCGCTAACCCATTCATTAAGTCTTTACTATCAGAAACAGCAATCTCATATTAAATTCACAATATTATTACAATATTATTTACTGCATTAAACTTATGTATTTCCAAGATTGAACGTATACAATATTAACAATTTAATGTCTTAAACTTAAAAATAGTATAAATTATACTAGATTTATTTTTGACCGATTTTATTAATGTTATTTGTAAATATAAAATTTTTGTATTAACATTGGAAAAAAATGGCAATCCCGGGATCAGAATTTTGGCTCGGGATTGGATTCCCTATAATTGGACTGATTGTACGTGAAAAATGAATATTTAACAAATAATACTATATATCAATTGAAATCTGGGTTATAGGAATCCGATGACAGCCAATATATTATATGATTAAATTGGGTCCATATAATTAGTGACTGTGATGTAATCTTTCATCTCTTACCTTTTGTTATACTCTTAAAAGGGGCTGAAAAGCTAGTCTCAGCCAACAATAATCTAAAATTTGTTAATGGTCAAGTGAACTACCTGGGGATAATATAAACAAGTAATGGGATTTTGAGAAATAATATGAATTTATAAACATAATTATTATGTGTTTACTTTTGACCAACATCAGAAATACCGTTAATAGCTGATGAATTATAAAAAAATGAACCAAATTCATCTTAAATCTAAACTTGACGAATTCGATAAAGTTATGTGTGTTAGATGAAGAATATTACATTTCTTAATCTTGTGTAATATTCAGTCGATGACAGTCTCTCTAATAAGATTAGAATAAATTCGCATGGGCATTGCGGAGAACGCATGTAGTCAATTTAGAATCGCGTATAGGTTAAGGTTTTATTATGACATTGTTATGACAAGGAAATCCAATCACGAGCCAAAATTTTGATCCCGGAATTTCCGGATTACAATTTTTATATATTTTTTTTGTATAATAATAATATACAAATAGCATTGACAAATCGGTCAAAAATGTCTAGTATAATTTATACTATTTAATTTAAGACATTTATTGTTACTATCGCGTATTTTCAATCATAGTAATACATAGTTTTAATGGAGTAAATATTATTCTAATATAAATAATAATATAAAAGAAAAATAGTTTTAATTATTTATTTAAGAAAAGATAATAGATGCAAATACAAGTTCAATTAAAATTCGAATTGATTCGCAAAATTACTTTTTTACATTCTTGGGTTTCAATTAAATTCAATGAGAAAATTAAAACATATATTTATAAACTTCAGCATAAAAACACGTACATCTAACTAGTTTTAAATAAACGGATTTATTATTTTTCTGATGTTGTTACGGTTGCGTCTGGCAGCAAAAAATGGCTATTTACTATCCGTGAGCATCCGGCGATTTCTACTGAGAGATGTGCAAGTAGGTATATACACGTTACTACTCGTAACATAATCATTTTGTATACATGCCAATTGATTGTGATTGATAAAAAAATCAATTCCGAATGTTTCGGGATTATGTTTACTAATCCCGGGATTTATAGGTATCGAAAATTGTTCGGAATCAGAACCCCAAGTTATGACCAAAATATCATTTTTTTAATGTTTACGTGCTACCTGTGCTACATGTGCTCCTGTGTGGCTGTAAGATTTGTTCATCTTACCGGACTCCAAAGGTCTCGACTTTTAAGCTTTAAGAATCGATGTCTCCATCAAATATTAAGGATACATTAATACGACCGTGTTACAAACATACGAGATTGGTGATTGAGGTAGTTATTCAGAGACGATCCGTGTGGCTGGGTCATGTCCGTCGCCGTGACTGATCCTCCCTCACCTTGCTGTGGTGTTACAAAAGTGATCTACGAGTTGTAGGTCTCACATAACGAGAGGTGCAGAACGTGATAATAGACCAAGGAAAGTATCGGGACTTTGTGCTTGTCCTGTTCTTTAATGCTAGGACGTAACAGTGTAAAGTAAGTAAGTGAGTCGTGACTCGTGAATAAAAAAATCATAGGTTTATAATTTTTTCCCCAATGATTCCAGAGTAAAAATGGAATTCGTGTATCCACTAAACTTTTTAAGGGTACTTTACTGTGGAAGCTTAGCTCGTGTCATTCATTGTTAAAAGTTCAGTCTGAGATTTTATAGTCATGGCGGATAGGGAGCGGTTGTCAACGACTCTCTTGTGCCAACATGATATAATTTACCTATGCCTTGCCTTTATACAGTATTAGGTGAAATATATTCAAAATTATTGGTGAATTATTATGGTTGTAATTGGAAAATATAATTTCGTTTAGAAGCTAATTATATATCCTCATTAAAACAATTGAAGATATAAATATCTCAAGTCCCATGTTTGTTTCAGTTTCAAACCGATAACTTCATTAACAACAAAATGATTTCCTAAATATACAGTTAACGTTAAGATTTTAATTGTAGCTATGTTTTTTTCAATATAAAATTGTTAATACAATTTATAGACTTTCCTTTTTAATATAAGTAACGTAATAGTATAAGTAGGTATGATAATAATATATCTTTAATGAAAAAACATACATTTTAGATATAATTATATTCATACAGGTATTCTACCACTGTGTGAACTAAAATATTTTTTTAATAAATACCTACTAAAATACATTAGGTACATTATAATAAAAAAATATCAAAAAAACTTTAATTCACTATAATATAGTATATACCATAATTCATATTCATAAATGTAGGTGTTTTACATAAATAATTTTTATAGATGGACACTATTGGGGCCATTAGTTTAAAATCATTTTTTTCTTGATTCTGATTCTATGGTACTTGGTTGCTCTTTATGCAGTGGAGTGTAATTTTAAGATGCTGGTGAATTACGCATCTAAGAGGTTTAAACAGGATGCCAGACACTAACATTGAGAGTGCTAGTGCGTGCTGGAGCTGGTTCGGTATTCACGCACTCACATACACACTGGTAAACGGACAGTTCGGAATAGCATTCTCACGGTTTTACTTGAGTTTTGAGATAAACGATGATGAAAAGTTTATGATGGATGAAAGACGCGACGTTCACTTAAACCGAATCAGATTTAGAGTAACGAAGGTTGAACAGATGCGTTTTGAATGAGTGATTCTGTGGCTATCGCGGCCTCGGTCTTATCGTATCAGATAGATAGCGATGAGTCTTAGTTTTAACAAACCTAGGCGCGTCGGCTGACTTAAAGTATCTGAATGTATCTTAATCACGGTCGACTAATGGCCTGTGACTGCTGGTTGCCTGGTCTTGTGACAATATCTGGAAATTTGATGTAGGTATAAAAAGCGACCATAATAATTGGCCCAAGCAGTAGGTACTTTTCCATGGTATATTTATAAAATATCAAACCCAGTTTTGTTAGTTAATGCAATAGAATTAAACAGGAAATTGATTGTAAAATCGTTTAAATTTATGAGACGCCATTTTTTTTATATTGTATGACCAACTTTAAACATGATATTTTATTTATTTTAATGAACTTAATGATATTTTGTTAAAATGTTTGACGTTTTTTCCAATTATCTCAAAATGTTGGAATCAGGAATTTATCATCTTTGAAATAAACAGCATGTACTAATTTAAACAACATTTTATCCATAAATTCTTAATGTTATAATATTTATCTTGAGTCCAATGAAAACAAAAGTGATATAAATTTACTAATACTACAAAGTCTAATTACGTCGTCATTATAATTCTGAATGTACGTTCCGATGTTGCAACGGCGGGGGATGATTTGAATATGATGAGGTCTTTTGGATCAACCCTTGTTCCACCCTTGCGTCAGACACAGCCTCTATGCCTTCAAAACTACGGCGAGGGTAGCTTTAAGCTACGAACCTGCGAGCTTTCCAAATTCAGTCGCCTACCGTCGGCCGAAGTGATCGGAGGTGCGGTTACAGAGGCTTTCCAAAGCTTTTCGGTATTTTCGAACTTACGAGTTAAAACTTTTCACTAAAAGTCGACGCGTTTATTGAGAGTCTAATAAATGTTTTAAAATTGCGTATTTTTATAAAATAAGAACATTGTTATTATTAACTCTTGTATTATTACTATGTAGTTTTTAATAATAAATAAAGGTGAGTAGGTTTTGTTGTTGTTATTGAATACCTGTTAAAATATGTAGACATATGGTTGATGTTTGTAATGATTTTTTTTTTTAAAAAGTAAACTTTCGACATAAATTTAATTAGTTTAACACAATTTCTGCGTGCTAATGATAACCAAAATTTTCAAAAAATGTTTTTTACGTACATGTTAATATTTTAAAGTTTATTATTCAGAATAGCGTAACAACGTATGTGGGTATAGGTTATTATGAAATTTTACATATTGTTATGAGTTAAAAATAATATAAGCTTAATTAGATTTTCGTGTTGATTTTTGAAAAGTATTCTGATGATTAATATTTCACATTAGATGTGGCTTAATTTTTTCTGTTTAATTACATTTTAATCGAACAATAATTATTAATTATTTAATTAAATTAATAACATAATATGATTAAATATTGACGACTTATTATGAAGGAAAGTATTAATGTGGTCATATTATTTTATTTCTACATTAATTCTATAGTCTGCACAATTATTATATTCATATAATTTTAATAGTTAGTACTGTCCGACTTCACTACACTATAAACTAAATTTTACTAAAATTTTAAGAAACTTTTATTTAATTTATATTTACTTTATATAGGTACATTTTTTATCAAAATTACTTAGCAAAAAATATTAATAAGAAGGCCTTGTGAGGATTTATCTAATTTAAATATTACAGTATTTTGTTATGATTTAAATATATGATAACTCTTTACTCAATATAAGTAACTTTATAACGCTATAGAAATGAATGATATTTTATTTTAGGGCATCTTCCATCTTTATTTTATTAATTTCATTTGTCTACCTATCAATCACCTCTAACCTTCAGCCTAATAATTATTAACTAAAATAGTACACGCAAGCATCTAATTATTCCTATTAACATGCAATTTGAATCAACAGAGTTCTAAGAGAGTAATGAACTTTAAATTTTCTTTAGTTTTTAATACAATGTCGTGTTAATTCAGCAACTGAAGTTAAATAAATTTCGTTTTTGAATGATCATTATTGTGTATTTTGAATATTTTTATTACAACTTTTCTGTTTCAAATCTATAAAATTAACGACATTGTAAAAATGATAACGTTTAATTAATTTATAACATTGCTTTGCTTTTGATATAATAAGAAAGTGATCTATATTATAAGAATCATAGTTTTTACTTAGTAATTTGCAGGTACCTAATACGTCATGTAAAAATTCATTAAAAAAAAATTCTAAAATTTTAATTTAACAATGTTGTCACATTGCCAAATCTACATATTTATTATTATTATTATTACTGTGTTTGTGTTTATTTTAATTTAATATTTAAAAGAAAACATTGATATAAAATACAAATTATTGTTATTTTAATTTAATAAAACGCAATTTTTTTTGTTATACTTATTCCACTTTTAATCAATAGATAAGGACCGGTTTCGTCCGCTTCAGAGGGACATTTTCAACTGAATACATTTTTTTTAAAACAATATTTATCAAATCTATTGATTAAAAGTGGAATATGTACTACAAAAAAATGCGTTTTATTAAATTAAAACAACAATACAATGCAGTTCCACCATGAATTGACAGTAAGTTGTTAACAAAATAAAAGAAATTAATAAAATACAAAATTAAAAGTGGCATGTTAAGTTGTTTATGCATGTCTTCCTTTAGCCAACAGTAAAATAATAATATATACTACATGTTTTGACACAGAACCATAATAATAATAATTTATTTTATTATATTTTTCGCACCACACAATGACAACGTTATGTTTTTTTTTTGTATACCACAGAGAACAATCTGTGTTACATTATTTGTAGCATTGCAAAACAAAAATAAAAACCAAAAGTCTCTACACGCATTTATGTGTATTTTAAAACGTTTTTTCTACACTAAAATGAGAAGTAATATTTTTACGTTAAACGTGTGCATACCATTACGTTCATTTTTATTCAGGTAATAAATCCGTGTTATTCAAAATATATGTCTTTGACGTTTTTTTTCTCTTGTTGTCGTTCCTCGTTCCATAAATTGTGATTCACATCTACTAACAATGCGTCTTGGTTCACATCTTGGAGTTCAATATCTCATAAAGCATTGTTAAACAAAGTGTGCGCTCCGGCCTCCGCTCGCTTCTCAGTTGGCGTTCGGGAAATATTGGCGGAAAACAGATGAACGAGGCTTCTCGGCTGTGCCGTGAAAAGCCTGCGAGAAATATAGCGGTGTTGAGGGGGTATTTGTCCATAAACGAAACTTTCTCTATTATAGCGATCCTGTTGAAGCCGTGTTGCATATTATTTATAACACTATGAGATTTCAAACGTTTGTAATAATAACCAACTTAAATGCGAATTTAAATTTCATATGTAATGATGTTTACCTGTTAGTAGTGTCTATCATGTTATATTATATGAGTATATTACAATAAACGACTAGTAAAATACTTAATAATTACAAGATAAAAAGAACTTTTTATATACTTACCATGTTTTTAAATTTTCTGTTGAATCATATAAACTTGGATATTCTATGTATTTATAATTTAGGACAAATAAGGTAATTGTCAACAAATATTTTTTTTTTGCTATTTTGCAACAAACAAACAATTAATCTAGAATACTGAAATGTCATTTTGATTTCCATAGTAATGCACGTATATATTAATAATTTAGTTGCTAGGACCACCCCCTTAGCAACCAATAATAGTGGATTGAATTATGGATTTATTCCGAAATAATTTTTCATACAAAACAGAATTAACTGAAAATGAATTTAATTGTACTTAAAGATAGCTAAAAGTATTAAAAGAATGCATTGGCATTGTGTTCTTATAATATATTCTAAAAGTTTCAAATGTCTAGCTAGTCGGGAAGTTAGTTAAAAATCGATTGCAAGATTTGTACTGGATAAACAACCACCGGAAAAACAAGAATACGAGCTAAAAACGTGGTAAAAATGAAATCATGGCTCTCTGTTTGAATCCCGAGTCCGGAAAATACACATGTTATTTTAACCCAGAGCATGCACTTAATGTTGTTGGTGAATATTTTTCAATTTTCAAAAAAAAAATCTCTTAAACCACCTCAGAGAATAACCAAGATTCACATTTAAATTATTAATCATATTACATTTATTGTATACCACAGATTATCGTGAGGTGTCGTACAGGAAATATATGGTCATATAGCATTGAGAAATTAGTATAAAATATACCTTGGAGTAATTACTTCATAACCCACTTTTGAATCATTCAAAGTTTTATATACATAATATAATATAATATACAATATGTCTGTGTTTTTAATTTTGTTACCCATTTTTTTGTATCTTTTCCTTATATTCTGATGTTTTTCAGTTCGTAATTCTATGTGTTGTATTTAGACATGAATTTGATCTGAATGTTACAAAACGTTACGGGAAACTGTAATACGGTCAACTGCATACCAACAATGTTCGAAATATGAAAATGTATCCTATTCCCATACGGTAGAGTTAGTATATAGTGGTAAAGCACACGTTTCTGAAGTCTTGCGAGTTCGTGTTTTTTCCTGGTTTGGTCGTAAAATTAACTTTTTGTTTTTTGGATGTGTTATCATTTAATGAACATTTTAAAAATCTAGCGCTGAGGAGAGTAAGTCTTTAGCTTAGAGTTCGCTGATAATTAATTATTCGTTCGTTTGACCGTCCATGATAGTTACTGTCAGCAACCACTTCTAGCATTATTTTATTTCAAATGCATCTAGTTTTTGGTTTTCTCTTGCATTAACCGTGCAATTCTTGGAGGCACTAGACATATTTTAGTCTCAATTTTAGGCTCTGTTTGGTCATGCAAATTGATTACCTAATATTATCTTAATATTAGGTTTTAATAATGTTAAGAAGAGTAAAATTAACATATTACAATTTTCACTCCTAATCGAAGTAAATGGGCATCCACAGGTTATATTAATAGGTTACATGGTAGATGATAATATAGAAAATTAAATTTATTGACTTAAGTTTTCTACTATTTTCATTTGAGTCATTTTTTCGATCCGGATTTTGCCTTTAATTAGCCTAGTATAAAGATTAATACATAAGTAGCTAAATAATAATAAAATACACCCACACAATAAAATTATATATAATTATTATGGTTTGTTTTTAGGCAAAATATTAAACGAATGTCTTGTTATAAATTTAAGCTTTAGGAATATAATTAAAATACTCGCAACACAATACTTAAATGATTATCATAAATTAATTATAGAATGAGAAAATTGAAAATTAATCTTCCGAGAAATAAAATTAATTTATTATTTAGAGTTTTCTATTTCACGCGATGCCGCTTTTACAAGAAAACGAAAGTTATCCGTTGTAAATTTTACAAGTATAATACGGAATAGGAAATTAATTCTGAGAGATTACATCTTGATGTCTAATTCAATTGAGTGGAAAATATCGGCGCAATAAGTAAATGTTATTTATTACGATAAATAAAATCGATAATAATTATTGGCCTATAAATTTTTCGACCGAATATATTTTCACCCTTTGCAACTTTACTGCGAACGTAAATTAATATAAACCAGGCAGAGAAATATTAGAAAAAAATGATGTAAATTATTCACTTAGTAATATAATATACGTTTTCATTTACTGTTGTAGTTTATGTAATATAATATGAAAATCAACAAATATTTGATTATCCAGTTATAAATTATTATAAAGAAGATTTATTAGTTTAAAATGAATCAATGTTGAAAATTGCATCCAATTTTAAACGACATTGGTGCATATTATAGTAGATTATAATTTTAGATAGTTGAATATTTTAAATATGTGTGATCTACAGGGTATTTAAAAGTAATATTATCAATATGTCACAGTTTGATTTAGTTTACTTGAGAAATTCACCATTGAAAAAATAGTTACCGAATTAATGAGGAAACCATTTCAATAGATATTTTTAACATACTATTTATTCAATATTATATGAAACTTTCCCAGTTAATCTCAAATTTCAGATTATAGTCATTCATTCAACTTGTCTCCTGAATATTCCAAAGAACGCAGTTAAAAAATGTATATTCCTAATATTGTAAAGATCCTTTAAAATAAACACCATTTTAGCCTTAAGGAGCAGAGGCATGCCAGCAGAGAACCTAGCGGAAAAATACGAAACTTGCAATTTGACATTACTTTTTAATAATTTACAATTTTATTTTAAGTATGGTCCCAATATTGAAGCTCGACTTGATATAAATAAAAATGATTTTAAGTTATACACATTTATATTTTTATAAAAATTGATGTTTTTTAAAATAAATATAAAAACTTTAAACGATGAATTAGTCAAAAATCTAAACGAAGAAAAATTGAAAACTTAATAAACTAAATTTTAATAATAAATATGACCATAAAATATAATGTAATATTAAGATGTGGCCCTGCAACGAATTCAAATTTTATTACATTTTTTTATAAATGTAAGTTTATCTTTAAATTAAAAAAAAATCTTCTTATGTTTTCAGATACATATTAATTAATTAATACAGTTGAAATTGTAAATTATCAAAAAAAAATCTCAATTTGCAAGTTTCGAATTTTTCTGCTAGGTTCTCTGCTGGCGTGCCTCTCCCCCTTAATGAATGAATCGTAATCACTCAAGAACCGGTACTGCGAAACTCTTCAGCCTTCTTCACCTTCCTCTATCTTCTCATAATACAAATTACATACATTCATTTAATTAACTAAAATATTTAATAATAAATACGAAGAATTGCGTACCTTCCCGATTAGACTTATATATACTTATATATATTTTATATTGTATCTTATATATATAAGACTTATATTTATATTTGGAATAACTATGTAGTTGAAATTCCCTTATTAGTTCTTCATAAAAAAAAAATTAACTTATTAACAATTGATTCGGATTTATTGCATGACCTACTTTATATGGTTTTCTCAGTATCAAGTTAAAAATATTAAGAAAATTATTACCACAAAACAGATATTTTTTTGATGTTGTATATTAGGAAACGTAGCCTTGATTAATCTGACACGAAAAATATATTAATGTTTATTTTATTTTCATTGAAATAAAGTAAGATTTTTGATACTTCATATTTATATATCAAAGATTTAATAAATACTTAAGGGTAATTATTATTAATATGACAATTCTTAATAAATACTCTAGTGATTGTTTGGGTAGCAAATTTATTATAAGAATCTCTAATATTTTCGTATGTATTCAATATAATTTGACATAATATAGTACTCCTGGCGGCTCTCATGGTGCAGTGCGTAAAGCACTGGTCTTCCACCCGAGAGTTCTGGGTTCGATTTCCGATGAGGATACAATTACTATTCATGTGTTATTCTCAAAACCTTGTTATTTGTGATTTTTCAAAATTACTAAAAAAACCACCTTGTAAGAAAATGCAAGGACATGGTTATTAATAATTTAAAAAAAATATATAGTACTCATTTTTTGTCACCTGATAACCTTCTTCAAGGTTTGGCTCCATCTTTCTGACATTCAGAAGTACGCAAGATTTGCTTCAGTGGAAAACTCTTGGCATTTTCCTTCGGAATAAGTTCT
Organism: Rhyacophila brunnea; assembly: GCF_057557595.1. Classification (NCBI taxonomy): domain Eukaryota; kingdom Metazoa; phylum Arthropoda; class Insecta; order Trichoptera; family Rhyacophilidae; genus Rhyacophila; species Rhyacophila brunnea. The sequence continues at coordinate 14,994,646 of NW_028232848.1, read as the reverse complement.
AACTCTCCGACCTTCATTTTTGTTTAGTTTTTTTATCCAACCTGTGACCAAAAAAAAGTCCAAGAAATTTATCACAAATATTGAAATTACTGATCATGAAATCGATTGGTAATCAATTTTTTGCGGAAATCAAACCATATACACGATTTTATGGACGAGCACTCTAGATGCAGAACTAGCCTGCTATTAGAAATGCCAATCGGGAGGACGATAACTATATATTATATTCAAATTGCTTCTGATATTGATATTATATATTATGACACTTGAGAATGAGAATGAGTTAGTTTGTTAGTAAATACATGAAAGTACTCATTTGGTGTACTTTCATGTATTTACTTTTTGATGATATTTCTGTTTACTCTTCTAATTTCACAATTCTTTGTAAACGTTATATTGTGAATTTCTTGAATCAACAATTTGTAAAATTCAAAATAATATATTATAATATATAAATACATAAACTTTTGTAACTGTTGTACTTGATAAAGCTTAACCGTGAGAGTAGAAGTTATTCCACCGAACAGAATAATATTAACGAAAAGATGAAAAATCAGATTTGTGCCATTGGTTGAATATTTTCAATATGATAGGATATTTATGTATGTGATGTATGCATTACAATATATACGAATACGCAGCATAAACGAATTGTTCAAATATAATATGGGATACATAAAAACTGTCGATACGGAGTTTATTTTCAATATATATATACCAATATACCCACATAAATGCACAACGAAACCCTTCTCTCGCTTTTTGGTTATACGGATATGTCACTTTCCCTATTTCCCCCCTTTTAGCCGTTAAAACAAAAAAGGGTCTCCAAAAAGAATGGGAGTAATAATAATATTTCTGAACCGCAGAAATATCACTTCCACCATTAGCGAGCTTGGTGCATGACGATAAACATCTGTAAAACAAAACAACCCAAAATTTCGCTAACGCCTCCCCTGACTTGTAATGGAAGATACCCGTGTTTTTTTATCGTATGGATATTGTTTACGTTCAATGACTTCATTTCGGATTTTTTTTCGGACATGCTTTATAAATTAAAATCATTCATACCTTTGTAATTAAAAAAATATTCAAACCTCAGAGTAATAATATAGGAGAGTGGCTATTGTTCGGCAAAATTGAGCCGTGTTTCTTGCGAATAACGCACAATAAAACCTCAATTTTATTAATACTAACCTAACTATGAAGCCGTTGTACCGTGATGTTGCTTCTCAGCACGGCTGCCAAATTTAAACACAACATAGTTAAACATATTTTCTACTAAATTAACTAAAAATATATAGGTACCACTAACTTTATATTTAACACGAAAACCATAAATTTTAGCAACACATGCTCGCAGTTTTTAAATAAGTATAGTTATTCTAATCAATATTTACCGGTGACGTTTACAAAAAAAATTTAAGTCAGCCGTAGACATACTATATCTTACTCTAACGCATATTGCAGAGATATAAGCGTGCAGAATGCTCTCTCACTCGCACGTATGATTCATTTTTGTTTAGGCCTTGATTTAAACGAATATTGAATAATACACATCATTTGAATAAACAAAATCCTGTTAAAATGCATGAAAAATATTTATAACGAACGAGATAGATTGTATAATATACTATTTAGAGGCGCCTAAATCATTTATTATAGATGTTCTTACCACGAACCTTACATAAGCTGTTTAATCAAGTGACATGCTATAAAAATTTGACCATAATAGTCAGAGAACATGAGCGCAAACCCGGAGGGCGCAGGTTCGAATCCTTTTGGGTTTTGTATTTTTTTTCGAAAAGAATTTTTCTAGTGGTTATATATTACGCAGAAGTGTTTTCAAATTATGTAGGTATATTCAATAAAATAATGTTACATTCTTCAATCTTGTAATTTATTCGTTGAATAAAAAAAATAGTTTATATTTGGTATACTTTGACTGGTTTCGTCCCCTGTAATATGACATTTTTAATTGACCTCAGTAATACTTACTTAGTTGGTACTAATTATGAATGATTATTTAAATATTCTTTTTTTATTATACGTTTATTATTGTATTACCATTTTATAATCATTAATTGATTCATTACGTATTTGTGGTTTATTCAATGGTATAATCCTAAGAAAAGTATTGTTTAAGGATGTTCCAATTTATGGTAATGGTGAATCATAATATATTATTTTATCATTAGAAGTATACTATACCTATATAAATATGTTAAATTATTTATTTAATTTGAAAAAAGGTCTATATTCTTGTAAAAACGATGCCAACTGAATACACTCAACGTAATGAATTTATTTGCTACAAAGTATTCCTTACACTGAATAAATAATATTCAAAACAGAGAAAAAGTATCACATTATTTACATAAAATTGTATCTTATTCTAAAAAAATACGACACAGCCTTTTAGAATACGGCAGAAAATCTAATGTATTCGAAAATTTCATTACATTCAGAAAGCTTTTGTCTATGTATCGAAAGGTTAAATAACGACATGTGAAAGCACCTTTTGTGGGGGTTGAAAATAAGGGGGGTTTGGTTATATGGAATCGCTGAACAAAGTGGTTGACGTTGTGCTATTTGGATTTTGTATAAAAGACAAGTAGGATGTGGCACAGGATTGGGGTCGGAAGGAGGACTATTCGGAAGATCTCTTCACCTTCAATGAGGAAGGAGAGGTGGAGGTCAACGGTGGCTTTCTTGTGGATTGTTATTGTCGGCATTGCGCACTGTATTCAAGGTAAGATAAAAACTTTACTTATTTATTTAATTAGACATAAAACTATGTAAAATTGTTCGGTAACTTAGCAATATATCTGAAAAATTGAAAGTTTTTTCTCAATGATACCATTTGGTGTAGAAAGACTCAAAAAAAGAAATAATAAAAATAAACTCTTGTATAGTCTTCTAATATATAAAAAATAATATTTGTTTGTGGGTTTGTTTGTTTGTTTGTTCGTTTTGAATGCACTGCCATACCGTTCATCCGATTGCGATAAAACTTTGTCAACTTATTGCTTGCACTTTCGCGAAGAGTATAGGCTATACTAATATATAAAAATGAATGTCTGTCTGTCTGTATGTCTGTCTGTCTGTGTGTCTGTCCCGTATGCGTTCCTATACCATTCATCCGATTGCGATGAAATTTTGGTAAGTGGTTGTATGCATACCCATAAAGGTTTCTGAATTAGAAAAATCATCATCTTCTTCTTCTTCTTCATTCTATTTTCTTTTATTCGTATGGTTCCTATACCATTCATCCGAATGCGATGAAATTTTGGTAAGTGGTTGTATGCACACCCATGAAGGTTTCTAAATTAGAAAAATCATTATTTTCTTCTTCTTCTTCATTCTATCTTCTTTTATTCGTATTGTTCCTATACCATTCATTCGATTGCGATGAAACTTTCATCGGTTGTTGTGGTAACACCCGTAAAGGTTTCTGAATTAGTACAACCATCTTCTTCTTTTTCTTCATTCTATCTTCTTTTATTCGTATGGTTCCTATATCATTCATCCGATTGCTATGAAACCTTCATAAGTTGTTGTGGTAACACCCGTAAAGGTTTCTGAATTAGTACAACCATCTTCTTCTTCTTCTTCTTCTTCAATATATCTTCTTTTATTCGTATGGTCCCTATATCATTCATCCGATTCCGATCGTCAGTGGTTGTGCCAACACCCGCGAAGGTTTCTGAATTTGTACAACCATCTTCTTCTTCTTCTTTATTATATATGTATTCTTTTATTCGTATGGTTCCTATATCATTCATCCGATTGCGATGAAACCTTCATCAGTTTTTGTGGTAACACCCGTAAAGGTTTCTGAATTAGTACAACCATCTTCTTCTTCTTCTTCTTCTTCTTCTTCTTCATTATTTCTTCTTTTATTCGTATGGTCCCTATATCATTCATCCGATTGCGATGAAACTTTCGTCAGTGGTTGTGCCAACACCCGCAAAGGTTTATGAATTTGTACAAACATTTTCTTCGTCTTCTTCATTATATCTTCTTTTATTCGTATAGTTCCTATACCATTCATCCGATTGCAATGAAACCTTCGTCAGTTGTTGTGATAACACCCGCAAAGGTTTCTGAATTAGTACAACCATCTTCTTCTTCTTCTTCTTCTTCATTATTTCTTCTTTTATTCGTATGGTCCCTATATCATTCATCCGATTGCGATGAAACTTTCGTCAGTAATTGTGCCAACACCCGCGAAGGTTTCTGAATTAGTACAACCATCTTCTTCTTATATTCTATCTTCTTCTATTCGTATGCGTTTCTATACCATTCATTTGATTGCAATGAAATTTTGATCAAGTGTTGTGCTCACGCCCGCAAAGGTTAATGAATTGATAAAACTATTTTCTTCATCTTTTTCTTCAATTCTATCTTCTTCTATTCGTGTGCGTTCTTATACTATTCATCCGATTGCGATGACATTTTGACCAGTTGTTGTGCGCACGCCCGCAAAGATTTTTGAATTAGTACAACCATCTTCTTCTTCTTCTATTCGTATGCGTTCCTATACCATTCATCCGATTGCAATGAAATTTTGATCAAGTATTGTGCTCACGCCCGCCAAGGTATCTGAATTGAGGCAACCATTTCTTCTTCTTTTTCATCTATTCTATCTTTTTCTATTCGTATGCGTTCTTATACCATTCATCTGATTGCGATGAAATTTTTGTAAAATGTTGTGCGCACACCTGCAAATGTTTCTAAATTAGTATTATATAAAATACAAAGTTCGTTTAATCCAATTTTGGTTTGTTAGTGCATATTAATAACATTAATATCGTTTGCGTATTTTGGATTCGATTTTAATTTAGTGTTCTTTTGTTTGACCTTTACTCCTATTAGAATTATTTTCATATTGATATATTGTATTACACAGATATTTTAATATTAAAAAAATAATTACCTCTTATTATTTTTTAAATATCTAAGATAAATATAACCACGAAGCGACCCTGTGCGAAGCCGGGTATTTCAGCTAGTATGTTATAAAAATGAGTAAATTTTTATAGATTTCATTCGTTCTCCATTGGAATATTTGAGTTGATTCTTTATTGAATCAGAACATAGTACCGATCGTTTTTAAACTTAAAATGAAACCAAATAAAAAACCTTTTATACTTTATAAATACGTTTTTCTAATTTTCAAAATATTATAATAAGATTTTTTAATTGTTTTATATTGAACAACTAGATAATTATTTGTGTATTTTAGGGCTTAACCTGTGTACTATTTATTGGGTTGAGATAAATGACCCAACTGAAAATTTTCTAAATGGCAATTTGAGCTTGAAAGTCTGTATATATTTTTAGATACTTTACGTTAATGTTGTGAACATGGACGCTATTAAATACTTCGACTATTATTATTGTATCACTATTACAAGTTAAAGATTATAACATGCAGTAATATATTATTTTAGGATATAATCGATAATACAGTTGGTTTCTTCTCACTTTATTACATTTTCCATTCAAAAATCACTTGAAACTATTTTAATTATAATATAATCCAACAGTAGATTATCTTTTATATTATTATTCAAAATTATTTGAAAAGCCATAAACTAGTTATATATCAAACAACAACTTTTTCTTTTCTTTTGACCATGTCCGATCCTAATCGGATCATACGTGCCTCCGCAGGGTGGAGGATTGTTTTAACAGATTTCTGTTTTTACGAGAAATTGATGTTAGCCATTTGCTCAATATATTGGGTCCATACTCTGACTCTAAACACAAACACAAAAAAAACAATATGTGTATTTATCAGACTCAGTATTCAAACCTGGCACATACGACATTATAAGCCAACAGGCAATAACCTAGTGCAGATAAATATTTGTATATCTTTAATAATCTAAAAAAACAACTTTGGTACTCCATATAGTCAAAAAAACCTTGACCTCTCACCTCTATTGACATATTTCAACTTTTGTTTGACTACTAAAATAGATATCGATGACAATAATACGTAGAATAACTATATCAACCAAACTTCACAAATAAATAATAAAGTCTTTATTCGAATAAAATTCCCATTGACAACATCGTAATAAAGGTTTTCAAACATTGTTTTTGTTAATTTTATAACAGAAAGTTATTTCGGATCACAAAGCCAACTTCAAAATGAACTAACGATAGATTACAATACTTTCATATCATAAATTTACTTCTAAATAGTAATACATAATATGGTAAATTGATAGTAATGACGTTTTATTTTATAAATATTTGTTTTTAATATTGTCAACTAAATTAAAAATTGTAAAAAGTAGTGAAAAGTTAACTATGCAATCAGTAAATTAAGTCAAACATATATCAAACCTTTCAATCAACAAAGAGTACACAAATTTATGGAAGACAGTTTCACAACTCGAGGCTACGTAATAGAAATTAGTCCATGATAAAATTTTCACTTGTTATATTTATATTGTTAAATTGACACTTTATTATAATTTGAAAAAATAAAATTAATTTCCGAACACAGTTAAAAGAAAGCATTTATATTATTATTGTGTAGATATTTCTAAATAATAAACTAAGAAAAAACGTAAAAATTCATAATATTATGATACCAATATCAAATTACAATAATATATTATATTATGTTATCAAATTACAATAATATAATATAATGATACTACAATAATTTATTTATAGGTGGCGTGGCGTCATGATATTTATAAATCATGTTTATGCTTATACTCTTCTCTCTAAATTACGGGTACACTAGTAGAATTAAAAGAATAACAAGTACTTACTTTCCCAATTATTACACTACGGCTAACTCTACTAATGAAAACCGGGGTTTAGCATGCATATTAGAAAATATTTGCTATACTTGGGTCGGTAAACTAGTAATGTAGTTAGAATTATTTTAGAGTAAATGAAATACGTAATAAGTTCCAATGCGATCTAATATAATTAATTAATGAGCATTCCATTTTATTAATCTGATGACTTCGATTGACTAAAAATAACGAAAACACAAGTATCCACTAGGGATTGCATTACCTAACGAATATATCAATACCGGTATTTCTCATTGAATACCGGTATTAATACCTACCGGTATTCGTCAAAACTTATTATAGAAAAGAAGAAGTACCTATCAATAAATACAACTATTAAAATCTATTTCAAATACTATTTTTATGCAATCTATCTACATTTATTATGTTGACCTTTATAAATATGTATAGATGATAATATTTTAGAACTGTTCATTTTTAACAAAATACTTGTCCGGGTACAGGAAAATCTCTCTAAAATACTACGTTTGTTGAATGTACTATCAACATTTGATCAATAATAGAATATTTGGAGACATTTGTCACGAATGTCTTCTTTTTCGAAATATGTTAATTCATCGCGACAATTCTATTTTGGTATCTAATCTAAGTAAATTTGAGGGATTTTATAATAATATTATGTAGCTTGTTTTCAATCAATATAGTTGCGTTTTGGCAGCATACAATTTATACACTATATTATATTATTTATACAATATAGTAGTAAATAATGAAAAAATAACATTAATTCATTTTCAAAAACATAAACGTGTATGCTTTCTTAATAGCAAAAATACCGGTATTTTAGATTTTTGAAACCGGTATTTCGATATCGATAAATAATTGAATACCGGTTTTGCAATCCCTAGTATCCACATAATAAGCATACGACTGTGTACATACACATTCGTGATAAGATAATATATTATTTCCTATCACATAGTCTGATCATTGATTTTGATTCCATAGAGTGATAATATGATTTATTACTCAGATGGGAATTCAAACAGAGTGTGCATATAGCTCCGATCTATAGGTGAGTATTGTTATTATACCAATTATTGTGATATCGTATACCGCTTTGGCAAACGCCAATAGTATGTCGGACGACATTGTTTTATCTGCTATCTTAATTATTATTTAACAGGTAAAATTCAAACCAATGCGCGTGTGAATATACTTATATACATATTACCATGCGTTTTAGTTTTGCAAGTATTTACTTTTTAAATATTGCTTAATTAATATCGGTGTTAAGCTTTTTTTAACTGACATAGCACGCATTGTTATCTACATACTCTATAAAATAAAAAGATAAATAAAATTATACTCTGAAACGTTTTTTTCTGTTTTAGTTAATTAATTTTTGTCTACTTCCTGTATAAACGGATTCTATAACTTCGCTACGAAGGTACATCCAGCGCTCGAAATATAAAATTTTACGAAGCGGAGCGCTTGATAATTTTTCGAAAACATTGACATATTTGTCTAATTTTATGTAAGTATATTTTATAAAATAAGTTTGTTAGGTTTTTATTATTATAGCCTATCTGTTTCAGACGGCCAACTTAATGTTTCCACGAGACGAAGCGATCACTTTGTCGAGCGGCGCTCCGGTGCGTTCCGGTTCATTTCGAGCCCTGGGTACATCTCAATGCGGTGACAATGCAATCTTATTAATTTCTCTCTTTCTTAATAATATTAATTATTATAAGCGGTTTAACTGTACTAAACCATTGTAACAACACCCCACTTAAACTATTTTAATTTTGCTGATCATTTTTGATCTTATGAATTTTTCATGGACGGTTTTTAAATAGAATACATTGTAAGGAAAACATGCACATCGTCAATTTATTTTTTGAGATAATTAATAGAATTGAGCTTTGTGTTATCGCTTTACATTTTTAATGGGTACATATTAATTATTTTTTTAAATTTACAATTTCTTTCAATATCTTCAAATTCATTGCCTTATTAAGCAGTCTGGTTGCCTCAGCTATTGTTAATTCAGTCAATTTTTTAATAACGTCGCTTTATTCGCGATCTTCTACCTACGCCTACGCTAGTGATCACCCTCCACTCCAAGATGCATGGATCCTTTTTAGCCATCTCGCCGAATAATCGTCTACCTTACATCATGTATATGAGGGTTCACTACAGAGGTCTTTAGACTTCCAATTTTAAAATTTATAATAATTATTTATAAACTCTTATAATTGATTTTTGAGCTTTAAATGCATAGTTTTGTTGTAAAATTGATTAATTGTTAAATTGATAATTTAAAAAGATGAGTTTCATAATAATTATTCAAATTATTTTACTACTGTGATTTATTCACGTTATGGTTAGCTTTATCGAGTATGAATACTGATGTGTTAGGTTGAGTAGTTTATATAATGTATGACGGGGTCCAAAAAATTTTTCATAATATTTTATAGTAAATGGATGTATTTACTATTAAATTATTTGCATATTGAATCCTGATTTTAAATTTAAAATTTTAAGGTTCCAAAATAATAAACTTGAATTACTCGACGTAATTAATTAAAAAGGAATTAGTGTGCATATTATAAGGTAAAATTTAACTTTCATCAACCAGCCTTAGTCGACTTTTTTGTTATAGTATTTTTTTTTCATTAAGAGTACATTTTATAGATAACTTTATTATGTGATAGAGAAACAACATTAAAACAGGCCACGTGACCTAAATAAAGTAGTGCAGTAGGTAGTAGTAATGGAACAATCGCAGAAAATAAGTTTTGAGAATATTTATTATTTCAAATTCAATTTTCATTAAGTACCCCTTATCCAAAGTATTTTTTATTTAAATTTATCATGTTTCATTAGATCTAAAATTCGATTTAGCTTTTTAGCCGACATCTATAAAATCATTTTATGATTTATTGATAAAAGAGGCTTTGATGCCCAATAACTGAAGTGTACTAGTAGCAATGAAATAATAGCAGGAAACTCAGATTATGATAAAACCGCTTTATGTATTAATAGTGATGACATCCGGAATCGAAGCGGTTGGGTAAGAAGTCAATTCGATATACATTAGACTACGAGGATTACCAGTACTCCCTATTTCTTCATAAGTGAAAATCAGTTTTTGCGATTGCATAAAATATAGACATGTTGCCTAGTAGGGAATCCAATCCCGAGCCAAAATCTTCATCTCGGGATTTTGGGATTACGAATTTACGATCCCGGGATTGGCATTTTTTTTCAATAGTTGATATAAATTTTTTATATACTTATACAAATAACGTTGATAAAATCGGTCAAATATAAATCTAGTATAATTTATACTATTTAAGACATTTATTGTTAATATCGTGTACGTTCAAACTTGGAAATACATAGGTTTAATAGAGTAAATAATATTTTAATATAAATAATAATGTGAAAGTAAAACAGTTTTATTTATTTATGAAAATATGACAAATACAAATATAAGCTCAAATAAAAACAAAATGACAAATGCATTAAAAAACATGGTGAAATCACTTTGTTAAAAGTGCTAAGCATTGTTTTTTCCAATCTTTCTCGTTTTTATTAATTTATGTGAAAAAATAAAATGAATTGGCAACACATGGGTAATAAATCAAAACTCATTCAAACTCAGTTTATTTATAATGTATTTTTATGTTATTAAAAGTATTTTTCTGTTATATTTTCGTTTTTATTTTATTTTCCATAAAAATTGATAAAAAAACTCAATCCCGAAAGTTTAGGGATTATGTTTACCAATCCCGGGATTCATAGGTATCGAAAATAGTTCGGGATCCCAAGATTTGGGATACTGGGATTGGAATCCCTAATTACGAGTGATACTATTTATTTTTTTATTATACTTTATGAATATGGCTAGTATTTTGAATATTATTTTTTATATAATTTATTCAACAGTTAGTAGAGAATGATAGTTTATCTTACAGTACATATATTCATATTAAAGAAAAATATCTAAATAATAACGGTTTACATGGAAGTGGTGAAATATTATAATAATACGGTTATAATAAGATTAGCGAGGGTTGGGCATCCCTACTGTAAATGAAAACATAATCTACGAAACGTCATCCCTACGCATAATCATGTTCGTCTTACTTGTCAGCAAGACTCAAGTCTACAAAAATAATAATGTTCATCCCTCACGAAGTCAGTTTTATTCTTTCTTTCAGTGAAATGATAATCTTCTAACAAAATGGAATTTATGGAGGAAAATTCGTCGAATATTATACGGTATTTCTGATATTATAAATCTTTTAAAATTACCTACATTTTAAAATAAGTTATGTATAATTATTTAACTATATAATAAATTGTCCATGAATTAATATATAATAAAACCACAGAGGTCATCAGTATTGGTACAACAACCCGATGTGATAAATGTGAAAGAACTTATTAAACTCATTTTTTTAAAATGCAATTAACTGTAAATTATAAAATTAAAAAGGATTTCGTACTGAAAACATAGCACAAGCTTGCCTAATAGATTCTCCAACTTCCTAAAGTTGTGAATAGTAGGATTCCGATCACATTTTATGGAAGGTATATTATGTAGATAAAAAATAGAGAGGCTCTAAAGTCGGTTCAAACATCAGTTGGACCGGTTGGCCATTGTAACTAGATATCTACACAATCACTCAAACTTTGAGTGACTCATTTAAATATATTGTAATCTTATCGGGAATATATATACGTACGGGAATATCGAACCCGTAGTATCCACATGACAGCCCAGCACCTTATGCACTGGACTACGATGGCCGCAAACTATAGCGCAAGCCAACCGAGATTTTGAAAAGTTTTTTCTGGGACACTCTCAACACAGTTTTAATACAAATTTTAATTCAAATATATTTATTTTACATATTATCTAGAACATGACAAATTATAAATTCAAGGCGTTCACAACAAGTAAGTGTTAACAATTGTCATAATAAAAATACAAGGTATTGTGAGTAAATAATACAATAATATAATAGGAAAAATAAAAGTACACGGAAGCACACAGAGTGAACTAGAATGATAAACCCTATGTTAAAAACTTTTAAAACAACGTCTACCTAAATTCACCGTCACGTAAGTGGAATATATCGATATCCGAAGCGATTTTATTAAACATAGTTATTGCCCTCCCAATTGGCAATACTAATGGAAGGCTAGTTCTGCACGTTCGGAGTAATGGGTACTTAAGCTTTGCTTGATACGCCATAATATACTCCCGCGTAATGGGTATGGGGACGTGGCAGGTGGTGACAAATATGAAATATAATAAATAATGAAGTATGAATATTATATTATTATTTATTTATATATTATAATGTATCAACGATTAAAATTATTTGAGTCTTAGTGAGTCATACATTTATCGATCAATTCGAAAGTCATACAAAGAAATATATAGTAGATACATACCTACTTATAAAGTTTTCTTTTCTTCAGATGTTCGAATGAAAAATAATTACTTTTTGTAATTAAATTCGAAAGTTTTTTACCTTATACATAATAATACCCATTATATTTTCGTCGCAACTTTGACAGGCGTAGTGATACAGTTGGACACGTATCAAAAGATATTTACAAAAAAAATCAATACGCAGCCATATTAATTTTAATAACCATACTTTTGCATATTGGAATAAAAGTATTCCTCGTTTTGTTGAGTTTTAAAAATGTAATAGAAAAATTCACGAGGAAATACGTTGATATAAAATTAAAAACTATGGATTCATATTGTTATTGACAATGCTAATGAGAATATTTAAATAAATATTGAATAAATAATTTCACACTATATAATACAATAATTTGTATTTTATTGATTTCTTAATTGTAGAGGTTTTACGTGACTCCATACAACTATCAATATGCATATTATGCCAGAACCAGAACGGAAATGTCAGAAAAGTGATGTCTTCAGTATTATAGAGCATACGTTATATAATTTTGCATTTTTTGCACATATTATACATTCCATTGATACGCCTATTTCCATGATTACCTCGAATAAAATTAGATCAAATTATATTCACTTGTATTAATTTAATTTATGTTATAGGAATAAGAAAATAAAAAGATAATAAATATAAAATATAAAAGAATATATCACATCATTTTCATCCTAGAGCCGGAGTGCAAAGCTATGAAACATATACTCTACGCGACTTTGCGTACCAACTTCACTGTGTAATATTCATTATACTTATGAGACATACGTCCATTCATAAGTATCAAAGTAAAACGATCGTATACCAAAGTAATGATTAAAAACCTGTATCTACTGCCGTGTAATTGTCAATGTGAAGTGTAAGTGAAGTATCTTTTGCGTTAAATACAAAATTAATATAAACTATTATAATGTCCACGAGTATTTTCATTTGAAAATACCCATATATACTTTCATATGCGTCCTATCTGAGCATAATATATAGTGGAGTGGTGGACTCTATACACCCCACCCCATCAAGAAGATTGACAAATAAAGATTAAATTAAAAATGTACAAAATATAATATTAAAGAGTTTGTATTGTTATTTTTTGTAGGTATACCTATATTGAGGTTTCTTCAAACAATTTACCATTTGTTATCAAAAGCTTCTGGGCGTATACATCAACAAAAAAACAGAATGACAAATTTGATCAGGCCGCAGAATACAATCCCGCGGCCTACAGATTCAAAGGCGTGTGTTCTGTTCACTTGTCAACTACGGGCATACATTGACATAATAATTTATTACTCAATAAAATGATTTAGAATATTAGTCGTGAACGTAATATAGATACAGATATATTGAGAAATAATGTTGATTTTTATAGCTAGCTAAAATCAAATCCAATTTAATAGAATGTAATAGTAAATTTTTATTGTAGTAAAATGATTAATTTCGCTCATTAAAACATTAATATTATTTTCATTTTCATCGCCGTATGTTCTCTTGTCGGAGTCAAACCATAATAACACATTACATTACAAGGGCCGTTACCGGAAAATGTTTTTTTTTCACGTAAAGCTTCTTATATCAATAAAGCTTCTTATATCGAGGTGTTGTTTTCTTTAAGTTAACATCATAATAGGAAATCCGCATTTCTAGGAATTCTGCCTAGCATCTAAAGTAAAAGAGATATCTACATAAAAAGAAGGTTTCACACGAAATATACTTATTTAAAAAATATTGGAACGCAAATAGGGTAGTAGGCAGTGTTGCCATCTGCAAATAATAGTACAAAAGTATATTTTTGCAAATACTATTGTACACAAATCATTTTTCTAATAGATTTCTTCAAATTCTCTAAAATATGTGGCGTAAAAAAATTATAATACAACTTACTATTTCACGTTTTTCATTGAATCAAGATATTATATACATAATATCTCATCATTTTTTATGGCACTACAACCCTTGGTGGGTTTTGGCCTCCTTCAAAAACTTGCTCTTTCGTGGATGATCCATCGCCGATACTCTCCAATTTTGACCGAGCATTTTTAAATCTCCCGTGGCACAGTCTAGCCGGGAATGGGACGACTGGCCTCTGGACAATTGAACGCCGCACTGTCGTAGACACGTGTAGACGAGGTATTTTAATCAGTTTCTATCTACTACTTAGTAGTTTGAATTCATTTTACTTTTAACATAATGTATTCTTTATCGCGGATTGAGAATTACCATGCCTAAGGCTTTATATAAAATAAAAAACTCTTTTTTCGTTGGAACTTAAACATATGCACGATTAAATCATTGTTTACGTCTGCATATTTACATTCTCACCAACTATTAAATCATAATATAATCATTGAAATATAAATATTAATATTGAATATTTTTTAAAAGTACCTATAAGTACCTAACTTCTATTTATTTTCGAATTCCTTGGCGCCGAGTTGTCCGGTGCCAAATCGTCCTAGACCCAGTCCAGCCATCCCAATTTCGGCCTCGTCCAGGTCTTCTCTTGCCATCTGGGGTTAAGTATATAACCCTCCTTGAATGTATGTTCTCTAACACTCTATGCATGTGGCCGATCCAGCGCAGTATCTGCATTTTCATATACATATTATCTAGTATTTTAATATTTGTTTTTTTTATAAAATTAAATACATTCAAACAAGTAATTCCAACGATATGATATATTATATTCTATAATTCTAATGATAATAATATAAAAATCTTTCAAATAATAATTAAAATAATTGAAATAAACAATTTTATAATAAAATCTAAATTGGGTTAATTTTGAAATAATATCGAAAGCTATTTCGGTTTTTAGTTACGTACATAAATTATAATATTTACAATTTATTCAATAATACATAATATTTTGTGGCTACTATCTGAAGAATAACAAATTGTTTATATCGACTCCACATAAAATTTTCATTCATTAAAATAAACACTCATTATAGGGTCTAGGACGATTTGGCACCGGGATAACTGGACGCCACTCAATTCGAAATTAAATAGACGTTAGGTACTTATAGGTACCTTTAAAAAAAATATTTAATGTTATTATGAATATTTAAACAATTATATTATGATTTAATAGTTGGTGAGAATTTAAATATGCACACGTAAATAATGATTTAATCGAGCATATGTTTAAGTACCAACGAAAAAAGAGTTTTTTTATTATATATAAAGCCTTAGGCATGGTAATTCTCAATCCACAATAAAAAAAACACTATGTTTAAAATGAATTAAAACTACTAAATAGTATATAGAAACTGGTAAAAATTTCTTGTCTACGTTCTGTATACGTGTCTACGACAGTGCGGCGTCCAATAATTGTCCTGGCGTCCAGTTGTCCCATTCCCTCGTTATAAGTATAGTAAAACAATTAATTCTTCACAAAATACTAACACTAATTATTCATTATGGTTGATAAGATGTTATCGTTTTTGTTTGTTTTTAAAATGTTGTGCAAAACTGACACGGAGGTTAAATTTATTTCCTTCCCTTTTCTATTTAGCATTTGTATAATTCAGTCGTAAACTTTTGTATGATAAATATCGCGTGATATGTAAATCCTCACAGGACTGAAAAGGTTACATACACATTATATAGATATCATAGAATGAGTGTGTGGAACACTCGAGAACGGAACATTTTCGAGAATAGCACATTATTCGAAAACGGAACATTCGAAAAGCGTGAGATTTCATTGTGGATTCAGTTCCAAGAACAATTAATCATTTCAAACACGTATCCTAAGGTTTTATTGTAATATCAAAGAGCAATTAAATTTTGAGTATTACTTTTAGAATAATTATATATCGTGTCCTTCCTTATATGCTGTGTAATTATTGTTAATTTGTCTTTAACATACATTTCACAGTTTACTTGAGATATATATTTAACTTAAATTTATAACATTACTTACCATTACCGCTGTCAAACAGTGTTGTAAACCAGTGCTTCTTAAACTGGGGATATAAAAATCCTTTCAAAGAACTGTAAAGAATATCAGTATTAGGAAAAAATTGGTATGTACTTGTTATTTAAGATACGTATCTGAATATATAAGACCACGATAACTGAGCAGTATCATATTATAATATTGCAAGATCCGGGTTCGAATCTCGGCTCTGGAAAATTCATATATTAAGTATGGGTATAATGGGCTTATATCCATTTACAGATATTCAGAGCCTCTTAAGATCGGATGCAGTAATAAAATATTATAAAAAGTAATTTTTAGCTTTTCTCACAATTTTAAATGTCGCCCGTGGTGCAATTTTATTCATAATTTATTAACATTAAAAAATGTGCTTAAGTAATACTTTACAATTTATTCAAATTAACTGATTACAAAAGCTGTACAATATAAAGGTTAAGAAAAAATCAGAAACATATCGGCTATAGAATAGAAAAAGTCTACACAAATCAAATTTTACAGGAGGCACAAAACGTTTTTGGTATGGTTTTCAGTCAAAGTTGAAACACAAAATAGACATAACATTGAAGTGCATGATAATTAATAATTATTTAGTTTTGATATACCTAATCTGATATTAATTATTGAGTCAATTAAAGAATACCCATCGAAAATGATCGTTAAGTCGTTTTTCGCACTTCACTTCGTTCCTTTTTTAAAAATTGTTACCTAAATTCAGATAATAAATCGTACATTGACGTGGATAGCGTCATTCTCCAATAAAACCTATTTTGAAAAATGAGGGTTACGTCTTTTTTCCTTTCTATAGAGTCAAATTATTATTTATGATAAAAAAACCTACAGATACAATTAATAATCACGCGAAAATTTATATATGCATTCAAAGTGTGTGCGTGTGTTTTGCTAATTGTATGCTATTTGAACTATTATGTTGACAATACTAAGTACCTATGCATATTATTTTAATTAACATGGAAAATAGCTTTCCAATGTGAAATTTATTGTTAACAACAATACCAAAACGTTATCTCTATATCACTTTATTTAAGTTTGTATAATATATTCTTAAAAAGGTATATTTATTAGAATTTCAGACTGTTATTTATCTGCCCAGTCTTTATTTGAAAACATTACTAAAACGTACGGGTGTTGAAATAATTCCATATTCTATTCTTACGAAGTTGCTGGCCGCGTGAATACGCTTGTCGCATACAAGGGCGGACATGCCCAGCGTAGGTCAAAATGGAGCTTTTATTGTATTTTCAAAGCATGATCCTGGACATTCCTTAAACGTTGTAGATAATCTATTTATATAATTTTGAAGCCTTATTATCTTTTATATTTATTTTAAACATTTAATGACTGCATCAAGTATTTTTATTACATAAAATAGTATTCTTTTATACCTCTCGCTCTAATGTTTTAGAAAATAGTCATATTTCAGTATATGCATGTGCAGTGGTGTTATTAACATTTATTAATTTTTAAACGCATTTATAAAACCATTAGTATAATTTATGTTGACATTATTATAGTGAAATATTTACGATAAAAAATTATATTAATAATCTCTGTGATCCCAAATTTGACAAGAATTTGCCATTTTATTATTCAAAAACCCTTATTCTTAGGTCAATAATTATTATAAAGCAATCATTATTCGTAAAATGTTTATCATACTTGAATGGTCAAAGACATAGCTTATAATTAGTATCTTTAGAATTATCTTCAAATGTGTAAATCTTGCCCATCTACGCTGAGCATGTCCACCCTTAAATATTAGAAAAAATATTATATCCTGTTTATATTATAAATGCATAAAATCGATGGTGTTTCCTTGAAATAATAGAAATAATGTTCCTCACATTTGCTTCCATAGAGATATGTACCAGGCAATATATTAATATTAAATAACTACATCACAGACAGTTAATATTGCTAGATTTATTTCTAACACTATTTTTACAATTTATTGATTGTCACTCCATGACCAGTTTCATTTTTTCCGACATCTGCAAAATTTGCAGATGTCTATTTAATAGAGACAAATTTAAATTTTATTTTCCATATTAAGATTTAAGCCCATCATTGATTTAAAAACGATCACTGTTAATATTCTACTATGGTTGGAGGAATACAAAACATATTACCTTGAAATCAAATTAAGAATGTTAACTTAAATTCACATAATAATATTCATAATATCGGTTAATAAAAACAAAAAAATACTGAGCTAACTTTTTATAAGGTGGTCAATTTGCAAAGTATGTAACTATGTGTTTATAGCATAGCTTTTTAAAAAGCTGCCGCGGAATGTTCCTTAACACATTTGTCGTGTAGCTTTAGTTTACGGTGTTACTTAAAAATACCTTCTCTTTATCTTTCTCCGCTACGCGCAAAATAAACAGGAGGGGTGAAATATGAGGATATCACATGACCGGCTAAAGCTCTTCTGATAATCTCACCGCTACCGAAGTGTTATATTTTTGAAACAATATTTTTTCCTATAAATATACGCCCTACCTCACTGAATGATTCCGGGGATTTCTTTTGCCACCTTTTTGACATCTTATATCTTCACATTCATGATTCTGACGAAAATTATAAAATTGTAATTTAAAAAAATTTACACTTTTATGACCACCAATATTTTTTTACCAGCCGTTTTATCTTCAACGTTTGCAGATCTAGTATATTATTCTGAGGGTCTTTTCAATTTTAACAGATTCTGTACATATTTTTTTTATTCTGTAATAAGCACAGTAAAGATTTAGGTATATAGGTTTATTTTCAAAATAGTGGCAGTTTTTTGTTAATTAAAATATATACAAATCATATTATATAAACTGTGAACGAGTTCATAAATACAGATATTGAGAGTGCCGTGCTAATAGTATACCAATCTGCTTCAGATATCAATATATTATTTAAATTGAAGATAGGAATTATGAATTTCAATTGAAGTTCTATATATACATTCTATATTTTAACATTACTAGTATATTTTTCACATTTCAACGTGTTTTACAATAGCACATATCCTGGTCCAGATATTCTTCTGATTAGCGATGAAAAAAATCATATTTACATTCCCGGGAGTACACATGATGGCGAATTGAAGTTTGCATAGAGAGCTCACTATCAGAATGAGAATGGCTGAAGCAACATTCAATCACGACTGTTCTCTTGCATGTGATGACGACTTTTGCATTCACACACGTTGATGCTTTACGATAGCTAGTCATGACACCTTATGAAGGATCAGTGTGACCATATACTGAGCTTCAAGAGCAAATGTTTGCAGCGGATACTGAGTGTGCACCGAAATGTGCTTAGAAGTAACGAGAAGATAAGAGAACAGACCAAGCAGTCACACTGAGAGTGAAGAAGCGACGTGCTACGGATTTCCTAAGAGAATTTCAACATTGCTTGCCTATTCTTCAAGCCTGCTGGATTTCGGTGTCCTGTAAGGTCACTAAATACTATCCACAAAATTGGATACGGGATATTGACATGACCTGGGAAGATTCAAGAAGTGGTATCTACAGTATGCTCCAATTAAAAAACGAACATGATCAAAGAAGAAGAATTATATTTTTCAGTTTTAATTGTCATTTTATGCACACTGTAGTTAAAGTCAGGATTATTATTTATTACTTAACTTTTAAATTGACACAAATAAAATATATTTATGATCATTTTAGAATCATAATACATACACATCGATTGATATAAAGGAGAGAATTGATTTATTGTTATATAAATAGGTAAGTAACGAAATCCTAATTTCATAAACTAGCGACACCCTAAAATACTATTAAAGTTTGAAAACTATAAATAATTAGGCATAATCATGGACAATATTAGTACCGCAATTTCAATATATAAGAACCCATTAGCTATCATAGGTTGCTGACAAAAATTGGTAAGTCGATAATTTAAGTAGGTACTTAGTGTTAACAACGGATTGTGTCAAAGGTGAAAATTCAAGATCATCGATATTGAATATGAAAATAAAGCACTTAGAGAGGGTACAAGATTTTAGAGGGTATGTCAAACTCCAAATTGCAATTACTCCATAAAATATTTTCGAGACTTACCAATTTTTGGCAGTAACCTCACGATTATCTTTAAAAATAATTTTGCAATATTTGAGGTACCTAAGCCAAATATGATATGCTGTTCTGCGATAGACTTTTATAGCACATTGATCACTGTCTAAGTGTGTATTTTTGTTTAATATAATCATTTACGTCATCTGACAGGAAGGCTTTGACGCTGCGTGAACGTTTTATAACACAATATTATTATATTAAGTTATTTGTAATCACCTACGCCCACAGCGTATTAAAATAATAATATGTACTTTTATAAGACAATAATATTGCAAAATGATAAAATGTGATAATTATACAGACATAATACACATAATAATTCACAGGAGGCGCTTTTTTTGTACTGCGAAGGAAAATATTTAATAAGTATTTAATTATTTCTATGTAGTGCAAGCTGCCGATTCAATAACACGTCTCGTCGACAAATCAACATGATAACAATATTTCATATTAAAATCAATCCACTCGTAACATATTATTAAAATATGAGTTTTAATCGCTATCATATTTTTTCATAACCCTCATTTTCAAATAATGTTGTAACCAATAAATTGAATATTCGTATAAATAAAAATAAAATAAAACAATTCTCTATAATAGTAATAAAGTATTTATTACACTGATACCTTATCTATTTGTTAAGTAAAATAAAAATTGCTAGATTCCAAATATTTAAGGAATATGTCGATCATGGTTCATAAGTCCACCACCAAGGCAGTCGCCTGAGTTAAGCGGTGATATTATATTATTATTAGCTTAAAAATATAAAACATATTATAGGTACGTAAAAGGAATACAGTTTTTTACACACGTTCGACTGCTATAAATAGGCGAGAATCGGATTTTTGCGATTGGACAAGTTAGTATTTAAAGTTCATGATGGTGAGTAGATCAACACAAACAAAAACCCACCAAACCACCCCACCCCAAACCACACTCGGTTTTAATCGAACGTAATTTCGATGTAAATCATGAGCATTTTTTTAACGCCTGGTAATGTTTAAGAAGCAGATACCCAAGATTGAGGTGGTCACACTCTCAAGTGAGCTTTGATTGAGTTTACCGAGTTGACTTAAGTTAATAAAAAGTGCAATAGGAGAGAAAAATACGGAGAACTAACATAAAAGAAAATAAATTTAGTTTTAAATTATAATACAAAAACCAAGCTAAGTCATTGGAATATACTATAACTATGTGACGTCCGCAATAAGACACCGCAAACTTTTTAAAGGTAATATAATTGGTCTTTGTGGCGACCAGGTCGGAGGGATCGATGGGCTTAACAGCTGCTTGGACTGAATTTAGTATCTCTTTCCTCTCGGAGCACATTTCCTCCGCCACATGAACATGTTGGCCGGGTAACAAGTCCAAGCCCGTAGAGCTAGGCAGCGAATTCTTCATGGCCTGTCAAAAACTATATATGTATAAAATGCTTAGGTCAATTATACATTCATTAGATAAGCTAGCTATACTTACTGCATAAGTCAAATAAATACCCAACAGGTGGTAGTGAATAAGTCGGTCGTGAAACTGACGAATTTATGGTTTTGTTGCTGTGGATGCACATATTTATTTTGTGTACATTGACATTAGTTACATATTTTCAATAACATTAATTTTATCATTCTACGGAATCGAACTTGTTGAAATGTAGCCTCTTTGTTAGTTTATTTTTATTGTACTTAACTGACTTAAATACTATTTGAAAATAAAACAAGATTCAGTCATTTTGTGACACTTCGATTTGCTACGTTTCGTTGCAATTTTGTACCATAAATTTATTTAGATAACTAATATCCGAGATATAAGAATAAGCGGAATCGTTACGGGAAACGAGACATATTTTACTTTATGATGTTCATATAGTGGCAAGGGACCAACTGTGGATACTTAAGGTGTGATCGTATTTCTGAACGATTGAAAATTTTACGAGGAAACAATTTCATGGTTGAGAAATAGGTGAACAAATACCAAATATCGACAGATTTTAATAAAATAAAATTCAACTGTAAATGACTACGTTAATATAATTTATTTACCTGAAAAAAAATCTGGATTAAGTCTTTCAGTGACCATTTTGTAGCCATAAGTTGGCCATTAGATATAATTAGCATGGTATTTAAATGCGGTAATAAATTAGTAATTATCTGGTCAGCAGTGAATGCAAATAATACGTAGTTTTACGTTAAAATATACAAATGTATTTATTACCTAATATAAAAGGAGATATTGTAAGTGGTCTTGTTTATTAAACGCGTTTACGATGTACCTATTAACCTTAATTTAAAATGCAATTTCAAACCCAAAAGTTCAGTGCAGAGCTTTCTGTAAGTACGTGAAAAATGCTACGGATATATTATGAAACCACACTGTATAATATAGGGATCTATATCAATATTCTTAACGGTTATTGACTGATTATGAAAACTACGTAAATTTTCCAAGCCAATTTTGAGGGAATGGGACGATTTGGCACCGCGAACTGGCCTCCGCCGATTGGCCTCCGGTAATTGGCCGCCGGTACAATCGGACGCCGGCCCAATTGGACGCTGACCCAATTCGACGCCGACCCAACTGGCCTCCGGGAGATTGGACGCCGCACAGTTGAATTAAATGCGCAAAGGAATAGACGTACGTTACGATTTGTTGGAGTAAATAAGCAAGTCAGTTTAATATGCTTCTATCTTCTCAGTAGTCGTACCTTATACATTTCGCGCTTGACACATTTTTAATATAGATTGAGAAAAATTATTATGCCTTATGATGTTTATTAAAAGAAAATAATTCTTCCCTCGCTAAAACTTAAAGATGTGCATAATCAATTAATTTATTGTCTATACATGGGTACTTATTTATATTTACAACAAATATTTAAAATAATGTTAGATGTTAGAATGAAAATTACATTATATTTCAGCGTTTTATCGACTTAATATTATAATAAAGCTTAAATATGTATATTATTATGCATAAATGCGTATTTTAAGATAGTATGAAATTACAAACAAAATATTAAGTAAGTTATCTGCTAAGTATAAATGTTTTAGTCTCGTACTTAGGTACTGGGTGCCGGACGAAATCTCGAAGGCCGAAATCCCGAAAGCCTAAATCCTGAAAGCCAAAATCCCGAATATCGAAATCCCGAACGCTGAAATCCCGAATGGCCGGAATCCCGAAGGCCGAAATCCCGAAAAATAAAAAAAAATACAAACATCAATAAATGCGCAATTTTTGCAAGAGACACAAAAACTCATTTTTTGTGGAAATATAAAAAAAATGTAAAATACAAACATCAATAATCAATTGCGCAATTTTTCTAAGATGCACAAAATCCATTCGTTCTACAAAATGGTCTCTCCTGAAAAAATTGCGCAATCAGAATCGTTATCTGCTAAGTATAAATGTTTCGGTAGTTTGATTGATAAACTACTTAAGTACTGGGTGCCGGACGAAATCCCGAAGGCCGAAATCCCGAATGGCCGAAATCCCAAAAAATGAAAAAATACAAACATCAATAATTGCGCAATTTTTGCAAGAGAGACAAAAACCCATTTTTTGTGGAAATATAAAAAATGTAAAATACAAACATCAATAATTGCGCAATCGTGAGCGCAATTTTTGTAAGAGAGACAAATCCCATTTTTTCGGAAAATGGGTTTTTCTGATTGCGCAATTTTTTCAGGAGAGACCATTTTGTAGAACGAATGGATTTTGTGCATCTTAGAAAAATTGCGCAATTGATTATTGATGTTTGTATTTTACATTTTTTTTATATTTCCACAAAAAATGAGTTTTTGTGTCTCTTGCAAAAATTGCGCATTTATTGATGTTTGTATTTTTTTTATTTTTCGGGATTTCGGCCTTCGGGATTCCGGCCATTCGGGATTTCAGCGTTCGGGATTTCGATATTCGGGATTTCGGCTTTCAGGATTTAGGCTTTCGGGATTTCGACCTTCGAGATTTCGTCCGGCACCCAGTACCTAAGTACGAGACTAAAACATTTATACTTACAGATAACTTACTTAATATTTTGTTTGTAATTTCATACTATCTTAAAATACGCATTTATGCATAATAATATACATGTTTAAGCTTTATTATAATATTAAGTCGATAAAACGCTGAAATATAATGTAATTTTCATTCTAACATCTAACATTATTTTTAATATTTGTTGTAAATATAAATAAGTACCCATGTATAGATAATAAATTAATTGATTATGCACATCTTTAAGTTTTAGCGAGGGAAGAATTATTTTCTTTTAATAAACATCATAAGGCATAATAATTTTTCTCAATCTATATTAAAAATGTGTCAAGCGCGAAATGTATAAGGTACGACTACTGAGAAGATAGAAGCATATTAAACTGACTTGCTTATTTACTCCAACAAATCGTAACGTACGTCTATTCCTTTGCGCATTTAATTCAACTGTGCGGCGTCCAATCTCCCGGAGGCCAGTTGGGTCGGCGTCGAATTGGGTCGGCGTCTAATTGGGCCGGCGTCCGATTGTACCGGCGGCCAATTACCGGAGGCCAATCGGCGGAGGCCAGTTCGCGGTGCCAAATCGTCCTAGACCCAATTTTGATACAATAGTTAAACATTTTGTATACAATGTTAATTTGATCAACTCAGACTCTTAGTCTGGACTGAAATTGAACGGTTTTGACATTTTTTCAGACGTTAGAATATATCTCTTGGGTAGGTATCACTGAATGACTAGATTTGTTTGTTGTATACACAATAAATTAATTGATTATGCACATCAGTTTTAACGAGGGAAGAATTATTTTCTTTTAATAAATATCATAAGGCACAATAATTATTCTCAATCCATATAAAAATGTGTCAAACTCGACATGTATAAGGTACAACTACTGAGAAGATAGAAGCATATTAAACTGACTTGCTTATTTACTCCAACAAATCGTAACGTACGTCTATTCCTTTGCGCATTTAATTCAACTGTGCGGCGTCCAATCCTCCCGGCGGCCAATTGGGTCGGCGTCCAATTGGGCCAGCATCCAATTGTACCGGCGGCTAATTACCGGAAGCCAATCGCCGGAGGCCAGTTCGCGGTGCCAAATCGTCCTAGACCCATGACAGATCCTTTCATTTTTATTTAAGGTTTTCAACAAATGTTATTGTATCAAACCATGATTTGTTCAGATATAATTATTTTGGATACCCCCTTACCAAATCTCTATGTCCCGGCCTTTGGCCCACATATTTTACTTGCGCACTATCTGACATAGATGCCTATTTAATTTGGCGATACAGACCATTCAGGTCCGTGGTAGGTAGCATAATTTAATGTCCTCCAGTATTAATTAAATCCTGAGCCTTATTTCCCCTGTCAGTCACATTCAGTCTGTTTGTGTGTTTCTTGATGTTACCAACTCTTTTTTTATGGGAGTAACCCAGGAATTGAGTACTTACTGGGATTCATTCGTAAACCTTACGGAGAACTATAGATTCATTGCATCTCAAAATGGCACCGGTCTATTTACACGCCTATGTATCCTTAAGATATTTCAATGTAAGTAAGGATGTGTAATCTTACATTTTCTTTAACGAGTTAACGAGTCCAGGTATTCCTTGGAGAATTTAAGTTTCAAAGATAATAAGCCTTTCTGGTACTGTTCGGTTATACCGGAGGCAGCGGAAAACGCATTTTGAAAATAGCCGATAAACTGGATTATTTGTTAGGTTAATCTAACCAAACCTAACCTAACCTAACCTAACCTAACCTAACCCAACCTAACCGAACCTAAACTAACCCAAACTAACAAATAATCCAGTTTATCGGCTATTTTCAAAATGCGTTTTCCGCTGCCTCCGGTATAACCGAACAGTACCGCCTTTCTTATCTCTATAATATGTTCTAGGTGTGCTCACGTATGCGCGTGAAATATAGACTATAATATAAGAGAAATCCAAAAATTACGAATTGCGCAATGTATCATGGAAATGGACATGTTGGACATAACGCGGAAATATCACAAAAGAGAGTAATGGTTAATAAAGCAGACAAGCAGTACGCGATGTGATAAAGGTCGCTACGCAAATGAAATAACTATGGACTAAACGTGTCACTTGGCGAGTAGACAACCTCTGGACAAATACTACTTCTTCTTCAGCCATATCCGCCCCTAAGTTGGAGCATAGATACCATAAGGCGCCTCCAAGAATCCCCGTCGTTTGCCAGTTTTCTTTGATCGTTCCACTCAAATCAGCATCCCATAGCTCCGCCGTATAGATAGTATTTAGACAGCCTTCCTGGACACCGAAATCCAGTTAGCTTGAAGAACAGGAAACCCAGGTTGCAGTTCTCTTCTGGTATCTACAACACGTGGCCGAGCCAGGTCCAACGTCGCCTCTTCACTCTCAGTGTGATGATAGGCTACTTGATGCGTTCTCTTATCTTCTCGTTACTCATAAAGTCATACCCGCACACCCAATATCCATCGCAAATATCTTTTCTTGAAGCTCAGTATACGTTGGCTTTGAGCCTTTATGAGATGCTATGATTTGTTACCATAAAGGAGCAACGTCAGAATGCAAGCTTCGACTAGATGGCGTTTGGTTTTGACTGAGTACAATCGTGGAGTCCCAAATATTCCGCATCGAGCTAAATGAACAATAATACAGTACATACAAAATCATAAAGTGGTACCCAAGGAGTACCTACTAAACGCTCACATGGACGCCCTAAAACCCAGATGAAAGAACTTATAGAATTCGGTGATTACGTGACAGTGAAGAACTAGCGACCTGGTGATGATGTATTCGGTTGTATATTGTGCACCCTTGTTGACTTAATACCTACTGATTCGATAAATTATTTAAACTAATAGGCGGTTAAATCTGCTCGTATTGTAGGTATTGATACTAATATATGGAAAAATTTGTATTTTCAAGTAATAATATATGACTTTATTGGGTAATAAAAAATAATGCTACCATTGTAAGTGGGCATATTTTAGTTTATAAGTATAATATGAATATTTAAAAATATATTCAAATAAAAATTATGACATACCAATTTTTTAAATGACTTGCAAATAATATGTAGAATGTCAGCCAGAAATTTGAATACATTATAATAATATGTCAACATAGATTCCCAAAACGATATTTTGAAAGGGTCACTACACCTTTTATACAGAGTTGACCCAGTAAGTACATTATTATGATTTGTTTTTTACTCAAACATTTTTATGAAGTGTAAATAAGAAGTCACATTTTCGGTTTTCATGAAATATTGCCGTCGCCATAAATCTCGTTCTAGTCTAGAGTGTGTTATATTTATTTTCTATAGAATTACTTCAGACCATTCTCGGAATGACCAAATAAGAAAATGGTTTTCATCGTTTGACTACAAAACCACAATTCATGACATTTTTTTGTAAGTTTTCTAAAATACTTTCAATGATTTTTTTCAAAATTCCTATCTAGTAAGTACTTAATACTTTTTAGTTTTTCAGTGTCGCTATTATGCAAATAAAGTTTTGATTTCTTCAAGTCTTCTCTTTCGTTTTTTTCAGTATCCGTACAGTCATGTGTGTCAGAAGGGTTCAACCCATACTTTCTGCTGGCCACTAATTTGGTCGGTGACACTATTTTCAGAATCCATGTGTTTGACATACTGTGTATGTTACCCACCCATATTGTCCACTTGAGAAGCAGTAATTTAATTTATACGAAGAAACTGGATATATTATGCTGAGTACTGTTATGGACATCATCATCCTTTTTATTTTCATGATTTCACCTTATTTTCGATTAAAAATCTTCATCAGAACATTCTTTTTACAACAATCTTACATCCCAGCTAAAAATAGTTTATGCTTCAGCGTCTTATGCATTGTTATAAACATTATAACTATATTACTATAAGACCACTATTTGGATTCATGTGAATTTATTTTGTTAGAAAATTAAATTAAATGTAGGTATCTTATTAATTATATTACATGGAAAAATCGATCACCTATATCATTAATTATCTACCCTTATGTCTATAATTAAATAAAAAATTCAATAACCTGGATAACAATATTCCGTTAATTTAAATATATTATATACATCCGTTTTAACTAAGTATTCTTTTCTTCTTCTTCGGCCATGTATGGCCCATAGCTGGATCATACAAATACCACATGTCGCCTCCAAGAATTGCTCTCGCTATCCAGTCTTCTTGCATCATTTTAGGTAATACCAGCATCCCATAGCTCCACCGTATATACTCTATAAATAGTATTTGCGGCCTTTTAAGATACCAGAATCCATTTGGCTTGAAAAACAGGCAAGCGCGGTTGAGATTCTCTTCGGCCGAGCCATGTCCAATGTCGCCTCTTCACTCTCAGGCATGATGAGAGGCTGCTCGGCGTCGGCTCTACTTTTTCTCTATTCCGTTTCCTTTAAAGTCATACCACCTGCACACTTAGTACGAAGATTTTAACAAGTAATTCTTACATGAAATTCTAAATCAAATTGCGTTACAATGTTGGCTATTGATTTTTGTACATTAAATAGAGGTAGGTATCATACGTAAATTTCTGATTACTACACTATCTGAGGTACATCAGGTGTATATTTTAAATCAAGCAATGACCTTATTAACATGAGTTATGGGTAGCGTTATGTACTTAGTACCTGTTTGGATTTAAGGTTTTTTAGTTATAAGCGGCTCTCGTGGTGCAGTGCGTAAGGCGCTGGCCTATCATCCGATAACTTCAGGTATGATACCAGGTGAGGGCACAATATATTTGTGATGATTTTGATTATGATTTTGTCAATGCCTGGGTATTTTTGATTATTTCATATCTATTACTAATATATAACTGTCATTAGTCCTTTAGGCCTGTTGTAGT
Organism: Rhyacophila brunnea; assembly: GCF_057557595.1. Classification (NCBI taxonomy): domain Eukaryota; kingdom Metazoa; phylum Arthropoda; class Insecta; order Trichoptera; family Rhyacophilidae; genus Rhyacophila; species Rhyacophila brunnea. The sequence goes on along the minus strand of NW_028232848.1, from coordinate 14,965,420 downwards.
GTTAAAAAGAATATATTTTTGTAATACATATTTAATATTATGCAATATTGTAGATATATATTCGGTATTGGATTTAAAATAAATTTATTTTTATTGATAAAAACTTGCGCTGAATACAGGAGAATGGATTTTGAAGACCATGGCCCATATTACGGTGCAGTTTCGATATTAATAAGATACTACATTTGAGCGAGAAGCCATGTTAATGGTTATAATAATATATGCGCAATAAACCCTGGTGATTTATGTAAGTAATCCAATGATTAATTCACACAAAATGATGGCACATTAAAATTTCCGATAACACTCTTTTGCCGACGGATATCCATACAATGAGATTAATAATGAATAATGATCAGCTGTAAGACTTCGACGGAAAATTTCTCCGTAGCTTTTTTTAACAACCTATCGGTCACGTTTTACACGACTTTAGCCCTACATATATTCGATCGTTCATTTTCTACTATTATACACTGTTAAAGAAACTAATCATTCATTTTTCATTGTAATAATAGTATCATATATTTAAAAATATATATGGATCCTTCCGCACATTGAATTATTATGTTTAGGTCTAATTTAATTAAATCATTATTTAGTTTTAAGAAACGTGTCCCACGTTTCGTTTAAATGTAAGGGCTGATGATAAAAATCTTATTCGTGTTATTATCCATGATAGCCGAGTTGATAGAACGGTCTTTTACGAAGCCGTAGGTTACCAGTTCAATTCTGCGGATGGACAAAATGCATAATTAACTATTTTTTTTATTCAAAGAATAATTCACAAGATTTAATAATTTAACATTCCTTTTATTGAACATACAAACTTATGAAAACATCAGGTTTTGCGCCCACGCACATCGACTACAATGCTATAGGTACCTATCGAAACCTGAGAGATGCAGGTTCGATCCTGCTGGGTGTCCTATTTTTTTTCAAAAAAGATTTTTTCTATTGGTTATACATTTTATCAGAAGTGTTTTGAAAAAAAATATAGGTAGGTGCTTAATGTTTTCTTTTAATTTATTTTTTGTGTTGATATTTAGACTAACGTCCAATATAAGAATATCATAAACTAAAACTGATAGTACGACAAGTATGGGAAAAATATAAATACATTTATTTATTTATTTAGAATAAGAGTATTACGGCATTACAGCGATTAGCCATAATACATAATAAATACAAAATAAATTATAAAAATATCTGAATTACAAATAACAACTAATATAACAAGAAAGTAGAAAAGATAGCATGTGTTTATGTAAATATTAAAGAAACATGATAATATATACAATTATAAATTTAATCTATTTAGCACGTCCACACACATTATGTAGTTAATAAAAAATAAATCAACCTTTATGGTGCCATCAAATAAGTTAATCGCACGATACACAGCATCATGAAACATAGCATCTGTCCTGTGACGAGGTATCTTGAAGACAGTAGAGTTACGAGTGATATTGGTGGGAACATGAAAATTAATATTTATTTGCTAGTGTATATGGATTGTAAATAAACCCACAAAGAAGAAAAAAGAAATGATTTAAAAGAGCAATCACTCTTCGAGTGGATAGGGATTGCATTTATAGCATACCCAGAATAAAATGAGTCGGGAAATTCATTTTATTATCATTGTCATAAGGAAAGAACCCGTTGCTCTTAAGTAGAGAAATCTAAGAAATCTATTGTGGACTCAATCCAACTTAATTGTGTGGATGGGACCTATTAGGACTCCAAATTATGCTGGCATATTCAAGAATACTCAACACAAATGATACGTATAATGTACGTAGCACTCAGACGTTCTACTTTTGAAATGGTACCTATTCGAATTAAAACTACACTTGACAAAATATTAGGCATGATTATTTTTTTCTAAAATATTTTCTCATATTCTCAATATAATGATGGTTAATAATAGTTATTTGTATATTCAATTTTTCAAGTTCTGTATAAAGAACATAAAAAATTCAGAATTCAAAGCTTTCAGAACATGACACAAAACCAAAGGAAATAAGTGTCAACAATATTTAAATAAAATACATGGTAATATCATTGAAAATTTTCAAAGAAACACACTAAGTGAACTAAGTAGAACCTTCTTTTAAACTCACCAGTTACATCTACTTGAACTCATTCTTATACTTTTAATAATCATTTTCCGGCTACAATTACATGCTTAGTCGCAGCCATGAATTCTTCTAGATGAAAAGTGTTTCCTCGTATCACACTTACCGCGCATCAATAGCAAGGGGTGTGCACGATTGATCAATGCACTTCCTAGAGACGTAAACATTTTTAGTGTTACGCTATGTATTTCGTTTTTTAAAATTCTATTTGAGCGATTATTTATTTTTTGAAGGTTCAAAACAAATATTTTAATGTTTATTTATTTCTGTTAGCTTGTGCCTACTCAATGTGTTACTTATTTTAAATAATTGTATATTCAGGTTCCTCTTCTTTTTGTGTCATATTCATTATCGGATGTCGGCGATGAGTTTGCCATTTCCTTCCTGTCCGTCAATGCTTTAAATAGAGATGGAGTGCTGAGCTCACACCACACTCTGAGGTCATTGATCCGGGATGTTCTTCTTCTACCAACGAATTGCTTACCGGATATCTTCCCTTGAATTGTAAAATGCTGAAGCTTATATTTCTCGGGATACAGCATGATGTAACTAAAGTATGCCAACGTTGTTGTATTTATTTATCTGTATATTTATCTAGTCCTTATCATCCTTAATATACCATTACTATTCGTAACTTTGTCCTTTCAGCTGATACGGAGTATACTTCTGTAAACCCACATTTTAAAAACCATATTATAGAAAAACTTTTTCTTCGTTTTTCTCGTAAAGAACTAAATTTATATTTTCTAATAAAACTGAATAAAAGTAATATAAATATAGTTTACTGTCGTTCGAAAGAATTTAACAACTTACATGTGAGGGTACTTTATATGTGTATTAAGCGTATTGAATAATTTATAACTTTCAGATAATATCTTTGGGCTTAAACGATATTATTCACTTTACTCGCATCGCTGTTTTTAGAAATAAGAAAAAGAATAAGTCTATATTTTCCTTCGTGGAAAACATACATGTTCCGCCCAATGCAAATATCATCAAAACATTAGTATGGATGACGTTTATTTCTTCAGTATTTTCAGTTTTCTAAGTGAAATAATAAATATCGTCTCGAATAAGAGATATCGTCTCGGTCTCAAACTGTGGCGTATATTTTCTAAAGTTTTTTCCTTTCGACTCCCGTGTGACAAAAGCTTTTGAAAGTTACAATAATGCTAAGCTTACGTTGAGACAGTGACTAGATCCGGCTAGTAAATATAGTGTCTGAGATATATTTTCATTGTTGAGCTTGAATAGTACTACATGAATGTTAATAATCGTCTTGACATAATCGAGAATTTGCGAATAATGTTTAAAGCATTGACGATTGTTTATGATCTTAATAAATTGTTGAGTTATCACCGCGTGTTTTTCAATTTTTTTTTTGACATTTAGAGCTCATTCTCTAGAATAACCTATCTAGCCTAACCTATCTAGGTTTTCAAGGTAAAAATAATGAAGAAAACACGATGACAATCTAAACTATATGTATCATATTATGATATTGAATAAAACGATTAATAATTTCTTTATTGGATATTTGGGGATATTCTATATACAAAGCGGCTATCGGTCCCTATCGACGGTAGTTTATGATATCAATGTATTGAAGTATTATACTTGTTACAATAAGTTATCCGGCTAAACTGCCGTGTTAAAACATTGAACTTTTTGACAGTTTAGACGGTTAACTTATTATAATAATTTACCTCTTCAATACATAAATATGATAAACTACCATCAATAGCCGCCGATTGCCACCTTGTGTGTAGAATAAATCCACTGAGTCGATTAAAGTTGCACTAATACAAATTACACCGGTGACCAAAAATTTGATTATAATATGCGGTTGTAAATTTAAAACTGGTGCCCACAATGGCCGAGCGGTAACGTGTTGGCATGTAAAGTCGTAGGTATTGAGTTCGAATCCCAGGTCTGACGAAATCACCCGCTGTAATTTTTAATGTGTGTTTCGACCCAGAGCATGCACCTGATAGGTTGACAAGCGGCTAACTTTTATGTCTCGTAAAATTTTTAAATTTATTACATACTTAACGAATTTTTGAAGCTGCGAAGACCTACATCGTATTGTAAAGGAAATTTAAAAAAAAACTAAATCAGATACTTATAGATAATTTCATTATTAGCCTTAGTAATTTTGTTTTAGTTTAATCTGCATATCAATACAAATGTGCATAATTACGGGTGAGAATTGAATGAATTTACGTGCACAAAAATGACTTCGTCTAATAAAATACGCTATTGTAAATTCTACATAAGTTTGTTTTACGTCTTAGAAAAATTAGGTATTATTCTGAAATTATCCAGTATTACTATTCCGAATCCCAAAACATATAAATTACATGTGTTGCCATGAATCCAATTTTATAAATATCATGTATGTAACTTTTGATGTAAAGAAACTTTCTTTTTGCATCATGTTTGCAGCATGTGAAGATGTGAAAACTGCACGTGATAAAACTCGGTAGCAGTCAAATATTAAAATTTGTAAAATAAATATTATATTTCCTCGAATATAATAAAATAATCAAAATACTGAAGAGAATGCAAATATTTCGATATTATTTTACACAAATACTTAAATTAATTTATTAATAGAATATAAATAACCGGTATAGTTACTCTCTTAGTATAAACCCACAAAAACACGAAAGTTTTCACATAAACTTTCAAGCATTAAAAAGTTACTTTATACAAAATCTATTAGGCCAATTGCGAAACTGACATAGTTTGACATAGGTTAACAATATCAAATAAATAGCACTGTATTTTTGCCGCCCTCCAAGATTTTTTGAAAGCAAATATAAGTTTTTTTTTCTGTACGTGCGAAGTTTTTAACATGAAAAGTAAGTTTTTTTTTTCAAGAAAACTATTCCTCTGAAAACATAACTGACAAAGTCTGACGTAGGTTTCTAGAGGCCAAATGCGATGGTTGCGTACATTTGTATTTCATCCTTCAAAATAGCTACATCAGTTAAAAGTTTCAAAGTGAAAAGTTTTATAAAAAATGAATTTATTTAATAATAATATATTTTTAAAAACTTTTTATTAAATTACTTTCAATCATTAATTATGTTTAATATCCAAATGAGAAAAATACTACAGTAATAACATCACATAATATCAAAATTGCGTACACACTGGTTGGGCCAATTATCGTCGCATTCATCCCTCCTACATCAAATCTCCAGTTATTATCGCCCATGCGGCCAGCAGTTACGAGTTAGTAGTCGAACGTGATTGTAAAACATTAAGTTACCTCAAGACAACGGACGCGTATAGGGTTGTTACAGCTAAGCTGTCGTTTAACGAGTAATTCGATGATATAGACAGATTCAAAAAGTAAGTGCATACCACGAGCGTGTCCAGTGCAACCATCGTAAAAACTATAATTCTATTCGAGCCTCCGTGCAAACTTCGTTTAATATATACTTATAATTAGTACAAAAGGAGTGCCTATATTTGTTCGTTTCCATTTTGTATGGTTATAACTAAAAAAAACTACTTTACCGATAATAATGAAACTTCCACAGCTTACGGATTTTATTATTATTACTATTTCAATATAATTGTATCTTCTTTTGGTGCTCCAAGAATGGGTCCCTATGACCTATACTTACCATCTGTAAAAAAAATGTTAATGATGCTGTCAACCTAAAATCTCCAATCATACCCAAGCAACGCTGAGTAAGTACCTCAGATAGTATTATATTATATTATAAACAATTGCCCTTTGCTATGTGGGCAGTATTAATTTAAAGACTAGGTAAAATCAACATGTTGTTTTTTTAAGTATGAAGGTATTCTGTGTACTTGTTTATTTTTTGTGCTTACTAGGTGGCCAAGGAGATTGTTGAATTTGTTTATAATTTTTACATACTAATTGTACATTTAAAAAAATATATTATTCATTCAGAACATAATATTGGAAAAAATACAATAAAATTTAATATAACTAATACAATGAGGCAGTGACATGTTTACAGGATTTGATAGATAATCATAGAATTTATATTATCTCATCGAAGTTTATTTTGTAAAAAACAACATGAAAATGTTTCAATTTGACGCAAGGCTGTCTCCTTAACTGTCAACGCCTCATTGTTTCATGTTAAAATTAGTACTGGAGAGGCTAGTAAAAAGATGATTATACTATCGAGACAAAGACAGAGAAACGCTTACCGCAGATAGAGGACAGCAGTGACTGCCGAGTTCCCGAAGGCGACCAAGAGTCACATTGGATTTTGGACTAACAATGATGGTGATGAATTTCATGGTGATTTGACCAAAATACAGATATGTATTCTAGAAGTCACCAAATTTAATTATTATTATCAGCCTGGATTAATTCACTGCTATATAATTTTGTAGATTATGTATATATTATTGCTTTCGGTACTGTGCATTGCGTTATCACAAACCTTTGCAGAATTTAACTATGTTGTCTCTCCAGTAGCCTTTAAGCCTCTAAAGGAGTGTACATTGAGTGACAAAGAGGAAAAATATGTGGGTTTTCTATGCATAATAAGAATATTGGATGATGGAGAGTTAAATAAACTTAAATCAATTAAAATTCAATTAGATACATTCATACCTGAGACAATGAATAAGCATGGAAATTCAAAGAGGCCATGCAGTCTCTTTCTAGGCACTCTTCAGGTATCCAGGGGACTGGAGGAGGTATTTTATATACTTGGGGAAATAGTATATCAATAATTTTATAATTATTATTAATTTATTGGTTTATAATTATAATGTACTTATATCGTTTAATTTTACTCCGTTTGTAATTTCATTTGTTTTAATCTTGTATTATTATGAGAGATGCAGGTTTGATTTCTGTTGGGTGTCCTATTTTTTTTTCAAAAAAGATTTTTTTATTGGTTATTTATATTATGTACTATCACTTCCCTCCATTTTGCGTGTGAATTTCTCAACTGTCACTTTTATTTTTAGTATCTGGTTTATCGTCTGCGTTTTAAGATTTGGAGGTGGATAATTTACACACCGGAATTATGATGGAAAACGACGAGTTTATTTACGTGTATTATAATCGTTTACATTTTTATAATTTAATTTTGCGGAGGACGCAATCGGCGTGTTCGCGATTTGCCCAGCTGGAAGCTTCTCCCGCTCAAAAAAAAACGGTTACCTTTTCTGAGCTGTGCCAAATGCGACGTTGCCATTCGTATTTTTTTTTGGACAATGTTGCCGGTCAGATATTTATTAGTGGTATTAAACATTGTTCAATTATTTTCGCAATCAGCCGTTATTATTTGTTGGCTTCGATACCGATTCCGGCCTCTTAAGATACACAAAGACATCCCCAAATGGGGACCATACGGGGTTGTCACAGTACTTATATCGTTTAATTTTACTCCGTTTGTAATTACATTTGTTTTAATCTTGTAATATTATTATTAAATATAATAAAATGAAAGACATTTATATGTGGGAAAAAAATAATACATCAACCCATTTGGACAGCTGAGCACTTGTTAACGCACGTGTATCGCCAAAAACCTTCGAGATTTAAAAAAAATATAAAGAAGTCGAATATTATTACAATAATTCTAAATTCCAATAAATCTAGTGGTTTTTTTAATTTGTTAAAGGGTAAATTTATTATATTAACCGAAAAAAAAACTATAAAAAAGATCTCAGAAGAGCTGTAACCAAAAAACAACTGTCGAAGATGAGTAGCAAAATGAGTAGGTATATAATTTTATATTTGGATAACATATAGCGTAATATTTTTTCCAATAAGCTTAACACCCTACCAATGAACGGAATATTTCTTTAAGAAGCATAAAATAGGGTGTAATGCCATTTATAGCAGAACCGTTCCATCTTCGTTACTACTTTTTGAGAGATCGGCGAAAGATGTTTTTACAGTATAAAGAAGCAAAACATTATCCCTCCAAAGTTAGAACTAACATTAATACATATAATGCAAAACGAACTCGCGGAAAGTGAGAGACCGCCTTTTCTTTTGAGAATATAATACAAACATTCATCTACATAAATAAACACTTAATAATAACACGCCGATGAAAGTTTTAACCGATCGAATTATTGAATCAAATTTTAATGAGTTTGTCTTCTCCTTCTTCTGTCTTGTTTGCGCGATAGGTGCGCAGTGATTCCCAATATTTTTTCTATGAAGGAAACCTTGAGACATGTTTTAGTATAATGAGCATCGTAGGACCCCTTCTTCACTGACATGTTATGGTCATATTGGGCTTTTCTAACTAGTTAAAAATACAACACGTTTCCATAATATTTTTTTCATATGATATATATGTACTATATATACGGATATACTTTTTGCTCAATTCTCTATACAAGGCAGATATCTAAGTTGTTATGTGAATTATGTATGGGCTATAATATATAGGTTAGTTTTATTGTTGTATAATAAATGGTATAAATTCTGGCTCAACATGCTGCATAATGTTAAAATTGAGTTTCAAAATCGCCGTATCTCAATATGTACTTGTCGTCCTCCTCCTCAACCTAGAACCTAGACAGTAACACAATAATAGGCAGTGCCGACATGAATTGTATATACATTTAATGTATAGTGCATGCATCCGAATATAATTTTTCCTCATCTTCAAACTTGCAAAGTGAATGAGCGCCATAGGCGATTTTTTTTGTACTCGGCTTAACCTTAAAATATTAGATAAAAAATTATTGACAATAAGACTTCAAAAAATCGTGTAACAACAAATATAATATGCTGCGCTTAAAGATTAAGATCAACGCAAAACTTTTAAATGCTTTAAGAGAAATAGCAAATTCTAGGTACAGTGAGTGGTAAGTGGGATTCATTACTCAAAACTGAAAAATCTCTAATATCAAATCTTGGGATTGGAGAAATTTAGAGAATTCTCATTATTCCGAAAGTCTCAAGTTTGGTGCTGAACGGAATTTATTAAATTTCTCGTTGAAAATTTTATTGGCCATATAAACTAAACATATAAGAAAATTTCATAATAATGTCGATTTCTCGACAATCTCAAGAATTATCAAGAACTTAACAAACTTATCTCCAATCCTCAAGACAAGAAGACAAATATCCTTGATTTCGAAGATTCTCAAATCTCGGCAAATGAAGAAAAAGTCCGTGTGTATGCGACCTTTATTTTCGGCATCGACCCTCAACATTTACGCTGAAAATGAGATTTTCTAAATTAATGTTCTTTATTCTGTATAAAGTGTTCAACCAATGTGTATTACTAGTAGGCGAGTACCCATGCATGTGATACCTATATACAAGTCTAATTTAAGATAAATCTAAAAACTACTAAGCGTACCGTGCCATATATTGTTGGGCATAACGAACACTAAAATAACACAAAAAAACAATAGATTAATAAGGCAGCAAAAATAGTCAATGCTATAGAGATTGCCGAACTGACTAAAATACAGTTTTGATCTAAAATAGGTCATCACTGCAAAAATGAAGAATACATATTGGAATCGGAAGTCATGTCACCTGAAGACAGGCAAAAAAGGAGAACTGACCCACGAGTTTTGAGAAAGTAAAAAATGAGCAAGCTTTATAATTTGAAATATTTTATTGGGTTTATAAATATTATAATCTATTAACTTGTAGCCTACTATTGAAATGGCATCTCAAGCCAAAATTAATACAATATGTCTGCAAGTGAAGTTTCTTCAGGCTCATCATTTAAGTCTACAAAGTTGAGAAATTTAATTCTTAATATATATATCTAGGTCTATGATATTATCAGACAAGAAGTTAGTAGAAATATTACATTGGCAAATAAAGTCTACCATGAATTACGATCGTGTTAATAAAGAATAGTATTACTATCTTTTATTTAGTAATTTATCTACATAAATTCATATTTAAGAAGTAGGAAAAGATAGAACAAGATTACACTCCCGATACTGTATTGTCACCTTAGGTCACCCATCCTATTAAACTGCAAATAGAATGCACTTCTTCATCTTTATATTTTGGCGCTTATTATGAGAATCAGAAATTAATATTACATCTAATTAAAATGTTATCATTCTGAAAATTGATAGCATCATCCAGTAAATACATACAATTGATCAAAATCTATCAGATTTGATTAACCTGTCATAAATTATAAGTACACATTTCTTATAGAGCTTCGCATTATATTATGAATAAAATAGATAGATCTGAATGATATATGCGACAAAGAGCGACATACCCGATTATATGAAAATAAGGTGTGAGATCGAGATATTATTATGACTTATTGGCTGTAAGAATGTATAGAAATACACGTATAATTGGACATAGTTATGCAGAAAGTAGCCAGTCCACAAATAAAAAAAAAAAAAGATATGATATAGATCAGATGCAAGAAGGTTTTCTCTACGTTCTGCTGAAAATAGCTAAGCCGCAAAAAAAATATTCTTAAAATAAAATACTATTTACAATTTTACATTTTTAATATCATCTTGTTGCTAAAGCGCCATTATCTCAGCTCGATATTATTGTAGACTGGCTACATTTTGCATAACTACTTTCAATTATAATTAAGTTTTGATGCCTTTTTATACATTTATTTGATGATCTGTGATTATAACTATCGTTTTGGATAAGTTTCCTAAGTACAAGTGTTTTCGTATAAATTACCGAATACGCGAATGTTGGGCATCTGATTTGCAAGAATCATCAACGTATTGAAGCATGAATAAATATATTTGAAAGACAGGCTTCAGCGTAAAAGAAAAAAGTATATTATACATTAAGGTAAAAATCAACCAAGGATATTCATTTATGCAAATTACAAAAACCGTGATAAAAAATGGGGTTTTGATGAATAACTTATTAAAAAATCAATCTTTCACCGGGCCCGGAGAATAATGAGTACATTTTGCAAAATATCACTTTGTAGCAACGATCAATTTTAACGAATTACAAATTACTCGCTTGGTGTTATATATTGGAACAATTAAGTTGAATTTATGGTGCACATTACAGTTCAAATGTTGGTGATGCGGATATCCATCAACAGTGTTTTCTAGGCTATCAAAAAATAATAAAATTGGGTAGTAAATATAATATAATATATTATATTTACATAGGTATATTATAGAAAAACAGGAACTATAAAAAATTCATCGTGATGAAAACGAGAGCAGTAAATAATATGCTTTAATTTTAATGATATATTTTATAATTAGCCTAAATACGAGGGTGGGTCAATAATTCCTTAGAAAAAAGCATTAAAACAGGTTTTATTTTTGTATTTTTTTTTTATTTCTCAACATAATTTTCATGGAGCTCAATACACTTGGTTAGACGTTTCTCAATTTTTTTTAAACCGTCAGAAAAATAAGTTTTCGGAAGGTCCTCAAAATAAGCATTTGTCCGATCGATGACTTCTTCATTTGAAAAAAAACGTTGTCCACTTAGCCATTTTTTTAAGTTTGGGAAAAGGAAAAAGTCACTGGGGGCTAAATCTGGCGAATACGGTGGGAGGTCGACCAATTCGAACTTCAATTCTTCAATTTTAGCCATTGATCGTAAACATGTGTGAACACGGGCATTGTCCTGATGAAAGAGGATTTTTTTGCTGTTTAAATGAGGCCGTTTTTCTTCAATTTTGTTTTTTAGCTGGTCCAATAAAGATGCATAATAATCCCCTGTTATTGTTTTTCCTTTTTCCAAATAGTCAACGAAAATAATTTCACGTGCATCCCAAAATACAGTAGCCATAACCTTACCAGCTGATTTTACGGTTTTCGCCTTCTTTGGACATGGTTTGCCTTCGCAATCCACTGCTTTGACTGTTCTTTCGTCTCGGGAGTATAGTGGTGTATCCATGTTTCATCTACAGTCACAAAGCGACGAAAAAATTCATCCGGATTGCGTTGCATGAGCGACAACAGGGCTTTAGAGGCCACCACCCTACTGCGTTTATTGTCGACTGTGAGCAAACGCGGCACCCATCTTGCAGAAATATTTTTCATGCCCAATTTGTCATGTAAAATAGAAATGACGCTACCTTTTGAGATCACTGTAACCTCAATTATCTCACTCAACTTTAATCTTCGGTCACTTAACACCATATCGTGGATTTTATTGATCATTTATGGTGTAGTCACCTCTACAGGACGTCCTGAGCGTGGTTCATCCTTTGTTGATGTACGACCACGTTTAAATTCATTTAACCAGTTATAAATAGTTGCAAGTGAAGGAGCAGATATGCCGTGAACTAAATCCAACTCATTTTTTATTTCCTTTGCTGTTAACCCTTTTATATTAAAATGTTTAATAACAACTCTAAACTCAATTTTCTCCATTTTCCATTTTTCCATTTTCCACAAGCAATTTTTTTTTTTAAATGTACGAGAAACACACAACAACCCGACCAATCTGATTGAAACTTCGCAGCATACTGAATCGGTAGTGCCGCTGCATGAAAACAAACCGCTTGCAGTACTAGTCGCGCCACCTGTCGGCTTTTCTAAGGACTTATTGACCCACCCTCGTATATCGTCTACTTCTACTAGATTCATGTCATTTTCGTTGGATTGCATAACTTCTAGTCGATTAATTACTTGGCTCTGAATCAAAATGTATAATTAAATAAATAATACCAATCAGTCTAGAATAGTTAGTTTACTGTTGTATATAAATTATCTAAACTAATTATTATATTTTACTGCTACATCCATGTTGCCATAACCGTCATCTCGTAATCTCTATTCCGAGCTCTCTACTTCCAGTCAGTCACACTTTGCCATTGTCTGCCCATTTTTTCTGATGATGACCGGGGCTGAGTGAATACTTATGTAATTAAAAGTATTTATTTTAGTTAACCTTATTAATAAAGTCGTTAAAACATCCATTTAAATCTCTTAATTTAAAGAGATAATAAATATTATTATTATGCTATATAAGAAGTCCTTTTTTTACATGTCTAATCCTATGAATATCATAATAATATATGAACCTTCATAGAGTGAAAGCTTGTATTAACAGATTTTTGTTTTTAGGAGAAATATATAATATTAGCCACTTGTTCAACATACTAGGTCCATATTCTGACACCAAACACAAATTGAAAAACAATTGCCTTATTTGATTATTTGACAAATAGATTATTGATTACATTTGCCAGATCCAGGATTCGAACCTGGAACCCACGACATTGTAAGCCGACGCGTAATTTGCTAGGCCTCCGTGGACGTAGTCAGTTTTATATTGTCCCATTTGAATAGTTTATAACGGCCCGGGTTTAACCTATCGACCTTTTCAGGAAGTATACACATTCACATACGGTAAATATTTGAGATTTACAGAATATAATATGTATGTATTTATTTCTTTATATACTAAATTAAAATATTTTTAAACGAACAACACACCGAATTCCATTTGAATTAAGCGATTGTATTATTAGGCAAAATAAATTGTATGTTAATCACGTCATATAGTGTAACATTTGACTATGAATATACTTAGGTATACACAATGGCCCCATAAATTTAATGACATATTTTATAGCCTTGTAATTTTTACCGAATTTTTTTTTACAAACGCAAGAAAAATGAAATAAATACCTATTTAGTTTAATTATAAAAATATTGAACATACATAATTTTGAAAAACACTTCTGAGAAAATATATTATAACAAATAGATAAAATCTTTTTGAAAAAAAGTAAGCCATCCGGCTGGAATCGAACCAGCATCTCTTGGGTTTACGCCTCATCCACGCATTTTCCTCTATGCTACAAGGCAACGTACTAATTGCGACAAATTTTAACTATTGGCCCTTTTAATACCTGCTCATCAGCGCTCTTCGAAATCAAGCTACTTTGGTAATTGGTTATTGTTTATTAAATCAAAGTAGGTACCTACTACTTTAATTACTACCCGATGTCACGGCTTTGATTAATATTTTTATGATGTAACTTAATTGAACTTGCTAATAATTTTTAATTAACTATTTCTTTTATTCAAGGAATAATTGACAAGAGTTAAGAATGTACCATTCTAATTATTGAACATACATAATTTTGAAAAACACTTCTGAGAAAATATATTATAATCAATGGAAAAATTCTTTTTGAAAAAAGTAAGCCATCCCGCTGGAACCGAACCAGCATTTTAATTCGCAATTAGTACGTCGCCTCGTAGCATAGAGGATAATGCGTGGACGGGGCGTAAACCCAAGAGATGCTGGTTCGATTCCAGCCGGATGGCTTATTTTTTTCAAAAAGATTTTTTCTATTGGTTATATTATATTTTCTCAGAAGTGTTTTTCAAAATGATGTATGTTCAATAATTAGAATGGTACATTCTTAAATCTTGAGAATTATTCGTTGAATAAAAAAAATAGTTAATTAAAAATAAAAATATGTAAAGTTTCCCATAAGTACATTATAATTTACAGAATAAGAAATAATGCTTATTGCTACTTTAAAACTTTAACTCTACGCACCTATTCGTTTTGTATAATATCATAAGATAAGGGCAGAGGGTTGGAGCGGAACTTTTTTTGAGTTACTCCGCTCCAACTCCGCTTCGGGACCTAATACTTGCTACAGCTCCGCTCCAGGGTCTGCTCTGCTCCAGGTAAAAAAGTTTTAAAATAATCGTCGTTTTCATTGTTTAACAAAATTTCGGCAGCAAATCGTCTTTCATTATTTGCGTCTTCTGTCAAAAAAATAGGTTATTTATCATTACGCAATGTTGCCGCATTAAAAATAATTCCAGTGTGCTGTGTAAATATGATATTTTCATTGGATTTTAGGACGAAATTTAAAGATAAAAAAACATCCGGAGCAGTGGAGTACTACAAATTTTCTATGCTCCGGCTCCGCTCCTGCTCCGGGTGAAACCCCATTGCTCCACTGTTCTATGTTCCTGCTCCGAGCTCCGCTCCAAAGCTCTGGAAAAGGGTCCAAGGACTAATTTTTTTAACGAAAATTAGTTATGAATATAGTAATGTTTAACTTTTTTCAACTATATATTGGTAAAATATTGCATGCCGTTAAATGAAAAATGACGACATTAAGTCATTGCATAAAGTTGGCTTTCCAAAGTTAAAGTTATGTAGTCCAGATATCTGGAAACACATAGCAATATTTTTCTGTTAGTGACAAGAAAAAAAAAGAATAACATAGAGGAAAATACATAAATTATTTTTCTTTTGTTTATGTGTCAAAATATTGTTGCATTATTTTTATATTTTATTTTCTCCTGAACGATTTGCGTACAATAAATTATCACTGCCGACCTTTCACTTCTGACGTTATGTGTAATATCTTTATATAAGTAATCTTTATTTATTGATTTTTATTTGATGGTCTCTTTAAAAATACAAGTTAGTTATACTAAACTTATCTTAAATATAATGCAAGCTTCACTTATCTCCTAGCTGATGATGACAAAGTGATGTTATTCCATGCACGACGCGACACGGTTCTGATGAAACACTAACGACTCGTGGTAACTATGTATATAACTACCAAGTAACATAATGTGCTTAGTTACCCCGCCATACTAATTGCTTTACACTAGAGCTGTTTGCTTAGCATAATATGAATAGGAGACAACCTATGTACCGTCTATATTTAATAAAAAAAGATTAAGTCACTATTGACAAAGGGATAAGTAAACATGTTCAACACTTTTATGATTGTACAGAAATTAGATTCGATGTAAATAAAAAGGATTTCAAGTTGTACACATTTTTATTATTAGAATTGTTTTAAAAATAGATATAAAAAATAAACTAACACGATTGATATTCAAGTCCCATTTTGCGAAAATAGATTTTTTTTTCTAATATGTTCGTTTTTGCTGTATTCTGTTTTTTTTTAATAACATGATAATATGTATAATATACCTATATAATATTATTTATGTCATAAAAGGTAAGAAATTAAAGAATTAAGTATATTATTACATAGGTACTTTAAGAATATCATAGCATGGCGTGAAATATTGTGTGGTTTTGCCAAAAGTCGGTAAGTACTGAAATTATGTTATAGAGTAAATACAATTTGAAGTTTGACATGCCCTCTTTATGTGCATGTTCTATATATCGGATGACCTTGATTTTTTTTCGAGCATACACATTTATATAATATAATACAAATAATTCGTTGTTAACTTTACTCAAAATGCCTTAATTATCGACTTACCAACTTTTTGCAGCAACCCCACGATATGTTTAATTCCAATAAAATAAATAATACAGTAACTACTTTTGAAAAACTTTTCAAAACTCTCATAATACTTGATATATACATGGTTTTAGCCAAAATTTCATATGGTATGGAAATGTCGTATAATCCTTCATATAGGTGGCGCTCCATAGCACCTTAAGAACAAAGCATTTTCAGCTATAGTAACCTGCACCAAATTTGGCAGACCCATAGTATGTTTCAGTTAAGTTAAGTCGTGGGTTTTTTAGGAATGTTGGAATTCAAACCCTCCAAATTTCATGCCGCTTAGTTAAGCTACCCATACCCTTATGTTTCCACCCCAGCGGGTCCAAATAAATTAGCTTCTTGTTTCTATTTACGAGCCCAAATCGAGATCGCCGTACCTGAAATGGTGGAGCTATGGCTAGGATCTGGAATTAAAGTCACGGTTGTATTTGGCCAGTGACTTGCGGAATATTCAATGACAAGGAATTATTCAATACTGCTGCTTTTATAATATTAACTTACTTGGGCTCATACATAATTGTATACTCTCTAAGGCCTCTAAATTAATCGAAAATATATTGTTATTAGTATGATTTTTAAATTAGATTTTATTCTTGAAAAGTTCTAGGAAGCATACAAGTCGCATACTAATTTTATTATCAGACGGTTAATTCTTAGTGAGTCAAATATTCTATTAAATTTAGGGATTGAAACTGATTAATGGCAAATCTGAAAAACTGTGTTATTTTGAAATATTAAATACTGAAATCTGATTTATTTTACTCAATACAATATTATGAAGTGATCATTCATAAGAAATTTCTTAATTAAAGTTATTAATTATATATTATTTTTAAATAGAGTGTTTTCAAAGTTTTGTAAGAAAACTCTCGCAGTCTAGTGCGTATGGCACTGGCCTTTTATCCGAAGGCTCCGAATTTGATTCTCGGTGAGGTCTCAATAGTGATAACGTGCAATTTGTCATAGGTTATAGGCATATTATCATAATTTTTATAAAAAAAATAAGGTACAATAATGACAGAAGATCCAACAAATTTTAGGCCTTTCATGTTAATTAAAAAGCATAATTTAATATTAATTAAATATTTGCGTACCGGAAAAGTTATTAGAAATAAGGATGGGTGCAGTATATATATAGTAAAATGATATAATAATATAACTGTAATCATGGGCATTTTAAGCAGCTACCTAAATTCTTACCTGAATAATTGACAGATTCACTACTCCACTGCTGCGATATTGAAAAAACACTTTATTATAAAATAATTATATTATTTTATATTATTTATATAAGATTTAACTGAATTAGTGACCCCTGTGGGTTTTTGGTTTTACTCCATACCTTAATAATACAGTAAGTAAGGACATGATAAAAAATCGGTAAATTAAACTTATTTTTTTGCGTTTATCGTCCATATTCTCTTAAATATTATTAACATGGCCCCCACATCCTGAAGCGGGTGCCTATTCCAGGATTTTTAGAGGCCTCCCTACCCATTCTATGATTAAAGGTAGTGGGACGGTCTACAGAAATTCTAAATTGTTTTTTAGATAAAATTAAATGTATTCGGTGTATTTTTAGCAATTTTTTGTAGGTTTTGTTGAATAAATCCACTTGAATTATGGAGTTGTCAAAAATTGCGTCACACAATTAGATATTCTTAAATGTTAATACTCTTCAAATAAAATAGCACCACAGGCGACTTTTTTCCCGATTAGAGCAAATGTATGATGTGTGTTTATCTCACTTATCAGGTCGATCCGCCACGCCGGGCCCTCCAAAGTTAGGGCCCCCAGGCTAGAGCCCAGTCAGCCCCCCCATATGGGGGCAATAAATTATTAATATAGTATTTAGTTAAAAATGATAATAAAAAACACCACTATTATTATGTTATCATTTCATCATAGTCGTAATCATTATTATTTTCTCGATAATTTTTTGTAGATCTAAACCACCTTACATGATATTATTTATTCAGGCATCGTTTTATGACAATGGATTCTTAGTCTATGGTTTGGAACTCAATATAATAATATATTGGAAAAAACAACATGCCCTGGGAGTTTCTGTAACTATGACAATAATTAATACTACTACACCGCTGTTGCAGTAATATTACTAAACAACTGTAATTTGACATCACGGCCTGATATAATATTATTTAAAAAAAAATGTGTTATTCTCTTACACAACCACTGTGCGTTCTTTATAATTTCATTTCATACCATTAGACCAACGAAATGTTCCGTTTACGACCTAGATAATTAAGTTTGAGCCATCACATACCGTAAAAGCTAGACTATTTTCATCTGGTATGTACTTAAACAAGCTACTGGAGAAGAGTAAACGGATTCAAGCGCGGAGTTGAGTTACAACCGTCTATAAATCAAAAAGTTTTCAGTCAGTTAAAACTTCCTTCAGCTATTCCAACGAGAATGTGTGTATGTGTATATGAGTGTACTTGATGGTATTCCCCCTTACCACAGGATCGGGTGATCTAGATTAGAAAAGTTTTGCCCTACCGCTAATTGCCAAACTGCAGGCAAAGAAACACCTTTGTTATACGGATACAAAGTGTCCCAAAGTTAGCCTGAATTGTTTTAATTGTTGCTGCTTGAAAATCAACTGGGATTTGAAGAGTGTTTTAATGGTGTAGTCTAGGAAAAGTTTGAGATGGATCGTCTGATTGAATAGATTCTGATTTATTGACTCATTTGTTACTTGAGATGACGTTCCAGCACCACGTTATTAGTAATGGAGAAACTAGATAATATTAATTTTATTAATACATGAAGGTTCTGGAAACAAGAATAGAGGTTTCTATTTCCATAAAACATTGGCAAATCAATAAACATATATTATTATAGGTGTAATTAAAAAAAACTCTCCTAAAACTTATAAACAATGTTTTAGAATATTATTTCAGAAACTATAGTTACAAAAAAGGAATTTCTCATTTTGTTGACTTATAAACAATTTACAAAAATGGAAACTGCCTTTTTAGTTTCTAGGCCCTCAATTTATTTTATCTCTCTCTTTTCGCCGCAACCTTTGAACCCGGTCACACATATAAAATCGTTCTGATAGATATGTCACGCATATAGCCGAAATGAATGAAAAAGCAGGACCTGCACGTACAATATTTTGCTGTTCTACATGCGGCCAGTGTCGCATCAACGCTATGTGCATCAGTATATTAAGTCACATGTTTTGTGAATGACAACAAAATCACATTGACAAATTCGACGTGTTTGAGACAAGTTTGTATCTGGCTTATGTTCGAAAATCGTGATTACTCCAGAATCGGTACTGTTACAATCTGGATCATCTTCCTTTAGTTTACCCTATTCTCTGTTAACCGTGTCATGGATCCTCACAGATTTTTAGTATAGTCCTTCATTTGGTCACTCTACCTTATCGGTATTCGGACTTGGCCTCTTTTTTCTATACTATAAAACATAAAAATTCTGTTTTCAATAAGAAACTAGTAGTAGAAAGTATTATATTTCTATCTATAATCTGTGTTTTTTATTACGTATTCCTATGTTTCGTCTAAATATTATATCTTTATAATTCATAATAATATAATCTACTATACTTATTCATAATTATTGAACGGATATAAGAAATGTCTAGACTAGGCGAACTTTGATCCGTTTTAATATGTTACTACTAATCCGTGTTTTTTTCTCACAAAATTATCATGGCTTTCTTTTTTGATAACTATTGTGTAATTAATCTCCTTATATCAAAATATATACTAAGTAAAAAGTTTCATTTTTTTTAATACAAATTATCTGTAAAATAAAACATTGCCTGGACTGCCCAATTTTAAAAAGGCAGGTGGTACTAGCCATCAGCTAAAATGATCGGCAAAAATACCGTTTGTTGGACCCAGTCAGTTATTTGAGTCTCAGACTTTAATTTTCGACGCATCGTTACTTAACCAACTTTATTTTGCTAATAAACTGTAATATAATTTAATTGTATTTTTCAATAATAAACAACGCTCTCCACAAATTATTTTTATTATTGAAATTTGCCTTACTCTAGCCTCCTGACTAAAGCATGTTTATGACTAAGGCCATGTTTCAAACCTAATCTAATCAATACTATTATAGTAAGCGTTTATTATGGGTTAAATTTATTTCTTGCTAAATTTATTTTAAAAAATTCTCAAGATCTCTATAAAAAAATATTTTTATATTTAGAAGAGGTTCTTTTAAAATACTGATTTCAGTTGTCAATAAAAATAGTAATGCTAATAATTCAATATGAATAGAACAAAATGTTATGGTTCTAAAGGTTTCATTGTGGGCATAGAATAATAATATACAGAGAACCTACTTTATCTAGAGATGAGTTTTTTATACTTAAGTGTTTTCATACTTGGATATTTTATTACCTACTCTGTAAGTGCTCACTTATTCATGCAAAACTCGTAAAGTTTTTGTAAAAAAAAAAAACTATTTTCAATATTGAAAAATTATGTCGAGACATTTTTTGCAGCCAAGCCATTCAATTGCGATATTATTTTTAATAAAATAAGCAAATAAAATGTTGAACTATTTTGTTAATTCATTTTTCATAACGGAGACGGTGAGAAGAGAATGCACAATATAATAGTATAACAAACCTAAGTCAATTGAAATCAACGTTAAATTAATTTATGTGAGTGTCATTACTAGTTTTAATGAGTTTAAGTATTTTTAAATATTAAAAAAATGTTACATTCATAAATCTTGTAAATTATTCTTCGAATAAATAGAATATTTATTTGCTTAGAAACATAATATAAAATCATTTTTATTAATAATACATATATTTAAAAAAAAATCTAGGTTAGTTCTCATTATATTATTATGTATACTGCATTGTGGATAGCACTATCCTGGACGACCGTTATTATAAGTCTATAGGAAAGCACCCGATTTTAATGTTTTGTTTATCAAACAAGTGTTATAAGTAGGCTTAGGATTTTTAGGTGCTAAAAAATGAATAATAGGTACCTAAAATAATATGTAGATATAATTGGAAAATATGTTATTAAAATTTCATAAATATGTGCTAAAAAACAAAAATAGGTGCTAAAAATTAAATAAGTACCTATTACAAAAAATAATATATGTTTCAGCAGTTTAATTTATTATTTATTCACAAACAAAAAACGCTTTATTACAATAAATAATAGAAATTGTCTAAAGTAAATCTTTGATGATTTTGATCTTAGAAAATTTTTATACACGGAAAAACTTCTTTCCACTTCTATAGATATTATTTGTGCGTATGTAAATGAAACTATTTCTGAAGTAGAAAAAAATGAAACATCTGAGAAATCTGATGGATTTTTATAACAGCTTTAATATTCTGCAGCGTTTGAAGTCCAGTATTTTTATTTAAAACACTATTTAATTGATCCAGGAACATGTGTTTATGTGACAATATGTGATTAAACCTAGAATGTGTAAAAATATGTAATTATCCAAAAATATGTAAAAATAGGTGCTAACAAATGGGGCTTAAATGTTTCAAAATTGTCTGAAACAGATAGATATTTTTGATATTTGGTTGTAGGGCCGCTCAAAAAAAATATTTAAATACCTAAGAATCCTAAGCCTCGTTATGAGTAAACAGACTTTTTGTTTGAATATGATCAAACATCACATCTAAAAACACGTGGGCCTGTCCCAGATCCTTTGTCTCAGATCCTTGTTGGACCACAATTGGTACCACCGACCCAAATCGCATTTAATAGGCAACTCCAAATAATACGTAGCACCTGGTTTTGTTATAATAGAAAAGCTCAAAAGGGAAAATAATTTAAAAAAGGAAAAAATCCGCATGGACAAATATTATTTCGAAAAAAAGCTAAATAAAAATAGTCGAGAGACGAAATCTTTGGCAGATTTTTTTGTTAGTAAATAGATAAAAAAAACTTAAAAAACCAAAAAGTCTCAACTTTAAATCATCATGCATTATCACAATATTGTAAATGATTATATTTTATAATACATATTGATCTTTAATGCAATTTTATGGCCGTTACCGGCACTATAAATCAAAGTGTCAATTACTGTTTATGATTAATTCTCATAGGTTCCAATTTTTTTAACTTTATTATTGTGATTAGTTGTAACAGTTATTCGTAAAATATAAGAAGGCCACTAGTTACTTTATTACAAAAAAACTCACCTTCAACAATGTTATTATAATAGTTCATTGTAGTATCTTTTTATTTAAGTTGTGATGAATAGTTTAGATTTTACGACATTAAAATTATTTTATATTATGCATACTACAATTAATATATCGCTCTATTAAGTATACAATATTATGTATTTAAAAAATAAACAAGGCCTGCATAATTTGTTAAATGCGTACATTAGGTACACAAAAATACATTAGGTACAAAAAAAGTTGAGTGCGGTTTGCTAATTCAAACATGGGGTTTCTATATATAATGTTATAAAACATACTTTTTATTAATGATACTATCGATATTAAACCTTTATCAGAGCATCGTCATGAACGGTTTTTAGATAAGAATATAAAAAAACATAGATGTCGTCGATTTACCTTTCGAGATAATAAACCTTAAATAATACATTATCGTCATTGATTTTGCGCATGCTGTATGGGAAGGGACAGAGAATCTCTACTTTTATATAAATCTATTCAAGATACAGCATTTATTAATGTAGCATTTTTTTAAAATAGCCATGGTAAAATGCTGCATTTTTAGTCTCATATTTATTCAATCATTAATCAAAAAATATTAAAGCTTTAATTTATTACACGGAAAAAATTGAGGCAATCTAAACGCCAAATACGAATATAATTTAGTAATTTTATTAAATTGATACTAAAATTTTACAATAATACTCCGATGGAATTGGAATAACTTATCAGTTATGTAAGTATTAGGAATAATTATTGACAGGAAGTATGCGTTGTTCGGTAGCTTAATATGTAAATAAAGTCTCTCGTCAAATAATAAACTTCTTTACAAATTTTTCTTATTTTTTTTTTTAAATACTATCATGTTTTTGAGGCCCAACGGTTACAGACATGAATCTTGGTAATATATTTAATTTCCGTGATATAACTATTTGTCGACGCTTTCAATGGGCGTCACTCTTCTTTATAAATAGTAACATGTTGATATCTAAAAAAATCCAATAACCTGTTATTGGAGATTTATTTGAATTCAAGGTTGACAAAAAAATAGAAAATAAATCATGAAGAAGAGTCCGAAGTTGTAGTAGCTAACAAAATAACAAGACGGCCAGAAATACCATTGGAAAAATAAATAAATATAAAAGTGGAGCGACGCCTGGCGACGGCGACGCTGGTTTCGGCGTCGATTTCGTGAAAATGTCGGATGCTAACAGGAAATTCGAAATGGTCCACCGGATAAATAAATCGACGCTCCGTCGACGAGCCAATAACTCAGAGGTTTGGTACTTGCAATATTCCAATACCTGATATTTTTTCGCAGTAAAAGTAAGTAGGAGCGTTAATATTTATAAAAGTATATAGAAATAACACCACAATAAACTATTATTATTTTTATGTTTATTAGTTTAAATATTATAACACACTAAGGCCGACTTTATTTTACAACAGTAACGATAATTGGTGATGTTTATAATGATAATTAGTTAGTAGTACTGATAATATTGAATGAAAAAATCAGTCTCGGTACCTATATTAAACTAGCAATGAACGAGGACTCAATAAAAAATCTAGGTTATAGGATGGTTTATTTATTTATAACATAGAAACACTTTAGGCCCACATTGGTTGCCAGTTAGAAATAGTACATATTATTATGTTTTAGTTATTTGTAAAATAGAAACGCTTTTAGTATTTATTCCGCGTTCACAGAGATTAATCAAGAATAACAGAGATTACTTCAAACGGTACACGAAAACAGATTAACAAGATGAGATGACTCGCTCGACCAAATAATCAGATGAACTTGCCAAAGGATTAGTTTAGGTATCACATTTGACAACTAGATACCACACTTATCACTAGAAATGAATTTCGATAGTGTAAGATACTTAGTCTCAAAATAAAGGACCCGTATGATCAAAAGGCTCAGAGCTAATCGGACTAAACCGACTGGCTGTATGACTGTGAGAAATATCAATTATTATGGAGACAACATAGAGTTTAATCCTAATCCGTCTACATAGTGCTTGCGGCATCCAATCAATAAACCGCGCCATCTATGGGTATATTTTTGAAGTGACGCCGCTATAAGGTTGAAATACACAATACAAAAATAGACAGATATGTTATTATTAATAGTTCAATTCAAGATTCGCAACGGCGAGGACCGTAAATAAGGGTGTATTTCATTCATCCCGCAATCAAATAGAGGAAAATACGCATCTTTATAAATCCGTATTCCATGGCTTAATCATATTCAAGGTTCGTTTTTTTCTGTAATTGAGTTCAGAGTATATATCTAATAGGCCGAGTAAATGGCTACCACATAATATTTACTCATGGTCTAAGCTCCAGTTTTTCTCCAGTTTCGGAAAATGGGATATTTCACTTGGTCCACTCTCATTCTAAATCTTTATAACGTTGCTAATATAATATTGGAATGGGATGGGCACAAATAGGAATGGTTATATAAATAGACCTTTTATGGAAATCGGGTATTAGATATTTACTTCTCTCAAAAGACCCTAGCTCTTGAACAAATAAATTTAAAGGAAAAATGCCAGATGCAAATTAGAACCCACATCTATAGTTTTAGAGACGCGCGCTCTAACTACTACGCTACTATGGGTGAATAATTAATAATAACTAAATACAATTGTTTTTAATAATAAAGTTTAACCACGTCTGAGGTTTAGTAGTGTTGTGCGCCTAGAGCGAGGGGCAGTGAGGTGTTGCAAGATCGTCAAATAAATTTCCTCCTCGTGCAAAAGTTTCGACTCAAGCGGTCGAAACAATTGTTTTTTTCGCAGCCAAGTATTCGGAAATTCGATATAATTGGCGAGCAAACTTTTCCCTAAAGAGTGAAGTTTGCATTTTGTGGAACTTTGTACTCCCCCACAATGAAACGGTTACATTATTTTCCGGAAAATGTTTTATCAGGCCAGCGTTTATTCGCATAATATATGAATAGTACACGGATTGTCAAATTTTTTTTGAGAGGTGACTCTTAGTCACTTTCGCATAATAAGTCCTATGATACTCAAAGTCTTTTGCGATATTATTACACCAAAATGAAGTACTTTTACCAACTACTCTATTAAAAACGTGGAGGTTGTTAATTTCACAGTCGATAACTTCCATATACGGCCATTTTGGCGTAATCGCAAAAAAAAAATCAATAAGTTTAATATTTAGGTCTGCAAATAGATTTTTTTATTTTGAAAAGTTAACAATTCAAAAGAGTGAATAACGAAAGAAAATGTCTTTAACATTACTAAAATCATGACTAAAATGAGACATAAAATACAAAAATGATGGTTGATATAATATAAACGGCTTTGCAATCAACATTCGGTTTAATTCTATTTTTTAATACACGGCGATAGATTTAATATTTTATAAATATACACACGACACGATAGAAAAGTATTAATTACAGAATCAAAATAAAGAAAAATATAAAAAAGTAAAAATTAAGAAAACTAACTAACTTAGAAACTAATAGCTTCTAATTATTGTTGTAACTTCGACATAGAATAACTAAATTACTTACATACTTTTCGCCATTTATCTTTTAAGCTTTATCAGTTTTTTATCATCCTAGATCTATGTGATGGTTATCTCACAATCTGGTAACCACGTTAACTAGGGATGTTCTAAAATGTGTATAATACACCCACCATTTCTAAAACTGTATGTTGGTAATATAATTTTATAATTTTCGGGTTATATAGTTGTAACAATACAGATAGCCGATTACCAGACCAGTAGTCATGGAATTGGTTATCGAACTTTGTTAAAATATGCGTCATAAATAGTGTTACAAATAGCTTTTTATCTTGTGATTTATTTCATAACATTCTGTAACTTAGGAACTCAATAGTGACGTAGGTGTTCTACGTTGTAAATGTCGGTAACGTCCGTGAGATAATCTACGCCATTTTTTTAGATAATGCTATCTAGTCTTTGATATTCAAAGCAGCTTTAAATAAATAACGAAAACATATGTAGGTATTTAAATTTCATGATATCATTGTTAGATATATCGCAGAGCTTTTCATAAATAAGCTTAGAAAGATAGTATCATACGTTATGCAAACTAAGGGAAGCTTTTCGCAGATAAGGTGTTTGTTAATCACCAACAAAGGCCGTGCGGCAAAGGGGATATCGTGCGACATGTTTTAGGGATTAAATTAACAAAAAAACAAAAGGCTCCGTGAGTAATTTTAACCCACAAGATGTCCCGTTGACAACCATTAACTTGGCAAAATTTCACAATACAGGGCCTGGGAATTATTGTCATTTCGGTCCCCATATTACAGTAATATCGGGCAGCTGCTTTTTTTGTTTATTTTATTTTGGGAAGAATACACATTAAACTAATTTGGTTTTATTTTTTTGCCTAATATCTAATTAAAAGATACTTTAATTTAGACTCATTCCTTCATTAAAGTTTTTTTAATATACAAATGTCGCAAATACTTGTATCTGTATCTGCTCATACAAATTTCATTATTTTGTAAACAGATAAATATAATTGAATGATATTAAATAATTAACTCACCCTAGATTCCAATTTATTAATTCAATTTATTTATTTATAACATATTTTCGACATTACAAATTATAAATTTAAGACGTTCACAACATGACATTTAGAAACAAAGAAATATAAAACAGTATTACATAAAAAAGAGATAGATCAGAATATAGAGATAGGTAGTATATTATTAAACAGTAGAAATGTGTAAATACAAAAACTATAAATTAGATAGGTATAAGGTAGTACACCGGATGAGTTAAGCAGACCCTATTTTAAGAAATAATAAAACAACGTCCATCTATTATACTCATCCTCACGTAGGTCAATATATTATATAAGAATAATGGTCAATACCACAAATATTATCTGCGGTCATGTATTAATTCACAACATTGTTGCCATATTCTGCTCATGCATCGGTTTATTCTCCCGATCCCCGTAAACCACTTTAGTATTAGTTAATGTCATATTAATTAGTAAAAAAATGCATTTGAGTATGACATATTATTTATTAAACGTATATTTGCACTTATTAGTAGAAGCAATTAGCTAATATCCATTTCTCGTAAAAAAAAAATCTGTCAATATACCCCTCATGATGTGGAGCCCCAAATATTCTTCTAAGGGTTGAACATTGAAAAAAATCCAAAATGGGTAATCCAGTTTTTGAGCACTTTCTCTGGATGTACCTTGCATGTATCACGTATACCCTATGTCAAAGCCCGTTTTTGACAGGATATTAAGTGAAGTCTTGGGAATTGTTGACACGTCCTGATGGAATTCAGGAAAATGTACTTATATTAGGAAATCCGGTTTGTCTTATAAAGTCTAGAATCAATCTTAAAATGGGGTTCAAAATGGTCCTAACCAGATAATTGTGGATAATTGAGTGTATTTAGTAAAATATAATATAATCTAGCTAAGAAATTTTGGAGATGTGAAACGCAAAATGCAAGGCATTATTATAGAAACAAAATGTAGTTATAATAATTAATAATTAATAATAAATTTTAATAACAATTAAAAAAAATTAAATCAGTCCAATTAGATCGTAAATACAATGTTAACATTATCTCAAAAAAATCATGAGAAAAAACCTCTTGACCAACTGAAATTCTAAAAAAATACATATTAAGTATATATTATAATATTGTTTGTTTACTAGTCGAGTGCTCTAGCCATTGAGAGAGTGTTTTTTTTTCTTTCAATTTATACAATAAGAGAGGTTTTTAGAACGCTTAAAACTTTACTTGATAGATTCTCTTATGCGAAATGATAATATAAATCATATTAAATGTAAAGTTTGGTTTATACATAGATAGCTGTTCTAATTATTAGTATATACTAATAATAATATTCTAATATATTATTCATTTTAACACTACAATGCAAAATGATGCGACAGTAGTATTTTTCCGACCATGTCCGATCCTAATAGGATCATATGGGCCTCCACATAGTGACAGGTTCGTATTGACAGATATTGTTTTTCTACGAGAAATGGATGTCACCCATTTGCTCAACCTAGTAGATCTATACTCTGGCTCATACACAATTATTATATTATAAAAATATAAATTATAAATACACAGTATTATGGTAGTATAAATGAAATATTTCACATAAACACACAGGCTTTGAGAAAATCACCATGGGTTTATATATTGTTACCTCACTGGGAATCAAACCCGGAGCTCCCGGATGAAATACCAGTGCCTTGCATACTGGACTACAAGGATTGTACGACTTGTATCAAAACTACACTTAATATATTTGATACAGGCATGATAACTAAAAAAACCAACCCGTAGAATTTAATATATTTTTATAATTAACTATTTCTTTTATTCAAACGAATAATTAACAAGATTTAAGAATATATCAATCTGATTATTGAACATTATATAATTTAGAAAAACACTTTCTGAGAGAGTATATTATAACCAATAGAAAAAATCTTTTTTGAAAAAAGTAAGCCACCCGGCCGGGAATCGAACTCTGCATCTCCACGGGTAAACGCCCCAATCGTCGCATTTATCCAATATGCTACGGTGTGACATACTATTAGTATACTACTTACATTATATAATTTAGAAAAACACTTTCTGAGAGAGTATATTATAACCAATAGAAAAAATCTTTTTTGAAAAAAGTTTTTTTCTATTGGTTATAATATACTTTCTCAGAAAGTGTTTTTCTAAATTATATAATGTTAAATATATTTTTTATAATAATTATGTATTTATTTTAATTTTTGCTATTATACATATTTACATAGCAGACCAAGATAAAAAATGCTTATTTTCTGGTGAAAATATATTATGTAATTTTATTATGAAAATTGATCGCCCTTAGAGTATGTAACTAGTTTTTGAATTCCAATCATGGTTTTTTAATGAAAATTCAATTGGATTCAGTTTGCAATGAGAATGCCAAACCTTAAAATTTAATTATTTTTTGTTTGTTGCTCCTTGAAGTTAATGTAAAAAAAGAAAAACGGTGATTCAATTTTTTTTCAGGTAGGTAATTGCTCATTTTTTCAGACGAAATAATCGTCAGTGAATTTAATATTTAAAAAGAATCCAATTTTAATTGAGCGAAATTTGATTTCGATTAAAACAAAATCGTTTCGTGGAATAGACTCGTCCCAACACATGCAAATTGACATTTCAGCGCGAAATCGTTCAGCTAGGGTGGCTGAATGATATAAATCAAGGCAATTGAACGATGATTTTTAAAAATTGATTTCACTAACATAGTACTTTGCCGGTAGTTAAGCTGTCAGAAAATACCCCCTCCTTCAAAGACGTGAATGCGGTAGTCGGTGACTTTTATCTTGCACCACCATGAAACATTATTGGTGAAAAACTATCCATGAGGAAGTGGATAATACGTCTTATGACGCCGAATGCGCCGTCGAAGACTCAATACTAACTCGAATGCATTAAACAAAGCCAGGCACAAATATTTATTTTTTCCTAAACTTCAATGGTGATTGGAGATAACCTCTCTGATTCCCGGTCACTATACTAGTGAAATTTTTGATTGTACACGGTGGGTTTTCAGCAAAATTACCCGACCAGGCAAGTGGCTGGAGACTTTGGTGGCTAGACACCGTTGTCACGCGTGAAACTTATAATTTAGCTGCATATACTTTGAACAATATACTATCAATAATTAACGAACATAATATAATATCTACTTGTTTAAAATCAAGTATATTGTCTTTCACTTGTGCCAGTTTACTTGCGTGAGTGCAAAATTATTATAAAAGCAACCAACTAAATTTATTTAATTTAAATGTATAGTTTCTTGAACTTCTGTCGTCAATATAATATGTTCATATTTGTACAAAGTAAACTAACCTAACACTAATAAACTATTATATTTTGGTAACTAACTCACAATTAATAATAATAAACATTTGGTTTAACTATTACAATAATATGTGGGTAGTTATTACAGTAATAACAAACGTTTGGGGAATAAAGTTTAGGAACACTGATGTTCTTGAAACTCTGAAGATACATATGAACGAAAACAAGATTGCTATAATGACCGAATTTGAGAAGTCTGTTATAATATTTAAAAGCATGCCACTACTAGGTATATTATAATAATATTGAACTATCCGTGTATGTACTGATACCATCGTTATATTAAGTCGGTGAGACGGAGGTGACCATGGTGAGTTCTGCAATATTTTGGCAGTTTTTTATAACTGCCACTATTCGTTTTTGATTCAAAATGTGCTACGAGGTACGACCATATTTCTAATAACATTTTAAATAAGTGCCAAGTGAAACAATTGCACATGTTTTATGCATGACGTCTTCCTACTGTGAGCTCACGTGACGTGACTGTAATATTATGTTTCTAGCATAAAGCGTAGATTAGAAAGTATTTTGGTTTGAAACCCACCGTATTAGCTTCAGAAGCTATATTGATCGGATAATGGATACCTGGCGTTTGTTTATGATGATATTGGGAACAGTAAAAAATAAATATACAACCACAAATTTCATTTATGGAAAAAAGAGCATTTACTCGCTTTCAGTAAATCGAATTACACTCACCAACCCTTGCTTATTAGCGGACAAAGCCACAAATTTCGATGACCCGCCGTTTTCTCTACCCCTATTGCTTAAACGAATTGATTCGGAGCCGGTCGCGGAAATCCAATTTGCATGCGCGATTTTATCTTCCTCTCCTTTTTTCTCTTCTCTCGTTTTTTTCCCCGGCGAAACTTTTGCTTTCCGCTCCAAATTAAGGCCCCCGCAGTATTCGAATGTTCTTTTTCCCGCGGTTTTCAAATTGCGTTTCGGAGATGACGCCCTGTTTTTTGGATTTGACTTCTTGCGAAATGAGAGTAGCAGATTTTGGCTAGATCGTTGGCAAAATAGTTTTTTCAGACTTACTTAAGTAAAATAAAATGGAGGTTTTCTTGGAAGAATGTTGTGCATTACATAAGTGTCTTATGTTCTGTATACTCCTGAATCATTAACCGTATTTATAATTTTAAACTGTCAAAGGTATATTTACAAATTTGTAGAAAAGAAATTCTTATATGATTAATTTATTCAATATATGATGAACGATAATTTTGTGATAACATTTTTTAAAAGTCGGTATCAAAATAAGTAAATATAATATGTTTTTGTAGATGTACTAATCGACTGCTTAATCTGCAAACCAGCTTATTATACTTTTGATCAAAAACAAAATTTTGGTGGCATTTTATTATAAAGCATGTTTTCTATGCTCACACAAAATTTCAAACTCCTAAGCCTATAAATAAATGTGTTATCGTTATTAACATAAAACAGCCAACTGCAGGTGCCAAATTTCCAATATCGTAATTTGAACAACTCTCCATTTTATATAATTTTTCTTTATATATAAAAGGGAAGCTAAAATAGTAGTATTGATTCATAGTATAGCTTATTTTGTAAAAAAAAATCCAAGTGTATTTTTGGAATTGTTAAATTCTGTTCGATTGTTCAATTATTAAGTTTTTTCTTCTTTCTGAACAATTTGCCCAAACGGAGTTAGACGGCAATCGAAATGTATAATCTTCGACTATATATGATATAGACATGCTAATTTTTAAATTTAGGTATAGTAGTAACTGATTTTGATAAAACGAAATTGTTATCTCTATCATTTCATTAGTACAAATATGTACCTATTATGATAATATAATAAATACGAGTACACAATTAATTACCATTAATTGCACTTTACGTTTCTGCAGATTTTAAGTCTAAAGACCTTAGCTTATATTGAATTTCACATCGCAATAAATAGTTACTTAGAAAATATTTAATTGTAAGTATTAGAGGTAGAATGACTTGTAACTTTTGAACTAACCACGTTCACAATATATTGTGATATTTTCAATCTGATTTGATCACTGATATTTTTAGACTATTGAAGGGGGCAAATACTTATTCAAGGTTGTATAGCTAGAAAGAAGAAGAATTCATTGAAAACCACATTTATATTTATTAGCGGATAGTTTTTGTGACTGAATATTTTTTTCCATACGTTAATACATTTTGCACCCACAGTAGAGCAATGGCAAAACACCTATTAATGTGTAAGTAATCAATGATGTTTGCTAATAACACATAATACTACTATACTATTTAAAGGCTTGGACTTAAAAACAATGGATGGAGAAGTTAATATAATATCTAAATCATATAATTGAATAACGACTAAGATCCGTTTCATTATCTTATATTGACATTTTAATAGTGATAGTCTTATCGGATAAAACTGGTTATATTATTAATAAATAATTCAAATGAATCATCTGCCACAGCGAGGGAAAATCCATGGCACGCGTGTCACTTTTTCACGCGAAATAAATATAGAATTATAAAGAACACCAATGATATGCCTGGTAATAGTGTGTGAATCGACTAAGATACATCCAGAAGTTTCTTTTGCTTTTCAGAGAATATGCGAGTGAGCGAAATACTTCAAACGTCCATCCACATAAATTATCAAAAAAAAAAAAAAAGGTATAAACGGCCTGGATTTTTTTTTGGCGGAACCTCGCTGCTAAAACTAGAAAAAACTTCCTAATTAAAAAAAAACTCCACACTGCCACACATTACTCTAAAAATATTTTCAGGTGTTTGGCACATAAGCATAAAAAGGTTGAACACCCCTGATATATTATATTATAATATGTTTATTTAAAATTAATGCAATATTTCTACATCGTGAATAGTTAAAAATAATACTAATAATGAGGCTATAATATTATTAACCTACTAAAAAAAGAAGGTAGGTATGTGTTAACAAGAAAGCCACATTAATTTAGTAGGCTTGTCAGTCGATGTAATTATTGAATCTGGTTATTTTTGTAGTTTCATAGATCTTGGTATAAGGAAAACGAAACGGGTTTCTTGATATAAAGGTTCTAATTTTTTAAATGTTGGAAAATCTTGGTGGATATTATTCCGTTTCATTAAATTAATTCAAGTTTCAAATGATCAGAAAGCTTATTGGACAAAATCAATCTCAGCGAACGCGCGGCGACCGTGATAAAATAATTTTCTCTGGATTAAAAAAGGGAGGCTCATCCCTTATCTTATAGCCTTGAAAAGGTCTTGGTATCCACCAACCTTGTTGTTGACCCTAAGATGATAATTTAGATTTTGCAGTAAACAGTATTAATTGGCAAGAAAATAATAAAAAATAAATTAAACAAATCGGTTTTGAAAACATTACGGAAAAGAATGAAACGTCAACAACGAGAAAAATGTTACACGTAAATTAATTATTGTTCAGTGAATGTACCATTATAATCACAGAATATGTCAAGTAAAGATAATTTAAAATTAACTAAATCCATAGTATGTAGGTATTTGTCCAAAACCAATTATTGGACCAAAAATCGTATTTGGTGCCTTAAATCGCTTTATTTTTAAAAATATAATGTATTATTATTGCATTGTCTTATATGAGTAGACTTTAAGTAGCTAAGAAAATAAGCGGAAATTAAATACCGATATGCAGGTAGATACATAACATCATATAGCACAGGTGAAGTAATATACGATTATTAAAAAATATTACGATTAAAATAATAATTCTAAGTACGTCTAAATACTATTATTATATTTTAATATTATCAGGCTTTTAAAATTATGCGTTGATTTTATAGATATTTTTTTTATGAATGATCAGACGCGAGTCACATCCACTGAGAATGTCCTTACATAAAAAAATAATAATTAAAGATAAGAATTGCTCTAGTAGATACTATAAAATATATTTTTTTTTTCAAATATACGACTAATAAATAATTTTGAATAAACTAAAAAACTAAAAAAAATAGACTGAGGTGCTTTTTTTATTGATTTAATAATCATCATCATCATACGTGGCTCAACAACCCAGGGCGGGTCCTAGCCTCTTACAAGAACTACCTCCATACCCCCTATCTAGGGCCAGTGTTCTCCAGGTGTCTGCACCGGCATATGTTAACACCATCAAACACACGAGACTTGGCATGCTAGTCGATCTCCGATCGTACATGTTGGTATCCAGAATTCCCCTCAGCGGTTGAACACTGTCCATTTTTGATACACGGCCTATCCATTGGAGTCTACTAAGTTTAATAAATACAAAGACACGTTATTCTTGGAAGAGGTTGTGGAGCACCAGGTTATGCTGAATACACCAATCTTTTCCTTTAAAAATGGGCACAAAAATCCCATGCATCGTTTTTCTTTCCTATGCATCGAGTGCTCGCTCATCGGCCATAGTGAGAGTCCAACACTTCGACTCATAAGTCAGTATTATTAAATTGTGACGTTTTTGTGTTTGATAATTATTTATTTATTCAATCATCTCAATCCAAGTTTTTTCTTAAGTAGTTATGGTTCAGATATACTCAAATTGCGTATTATCAATAAGAAATTCAATATTATTAAATCTTGTATTAATTTAATATCGAATAAAAGCGATTTAAAATTAAAATTAATATACATAATAAGTTTTATTAAAAAAAATATCACACACACAAAATTACCTGTTAAATAAAATGAAATTGAAGAACATGTTTGTTATTAGATAATATTAATTTAAAGTTAAATTTATTACCACCTGAAAAATTATTCGATGGTGTGAGGTGAAATTTTAATTAAAATTTGGTTTAACCTTTGCGATATGACCTGTAATTGAAACATAAAAAATAATAATTAAACGGAGATATTATACATACAAAACAAGATTGGATAATTTAATATTATTTTCTAAAACTTTTTATTATTATAGACTGTCGATGTTGGCCTATATTTTGATGAAGATATACAATTTAATAGACTACAAAATAAAAACTAATATTTTGTTGATAAAATGATGTATTGTTGAAAATAAACAAATGAAGTATCGAAATAGAAAAATCTTATATTATGTTAGTACGAGCTCAAATATATGAAAATAGCTGACAATAAAGACTTGCAGGGCTACTTACTAACATATCACTAAACTCCAAAATCAATAAATAAAGCAAAAAAAAACGCAATCGTCTGTCATGTGTAATGGATTTTTTAACACGGACCCGGATGGCCGCGTTACTTGCTTGATGATAGGGTGCGGCAAAATAATACTAATATTGCAACACCATCGTCACCGCACAGCGCATCAAGCTAAAGTTGGCGTATTACATTCCTGATAGTTTTCAAATGTCATTAATTACAAAAAATATTTTCAATAAATTGCAAAGGATATGTACATTTGTACAATGTATTATATTATACAATGTAATAGGTACATTTATATTATAAATTAATGTCATATTATAATACAACAGAAAACTAATCGAGATATTCCAATATTTTTTTTAGATTAAACAAATGTCAAAGTGACATAATACAAAAAAATCAATGGCATGGCTTGTGTTGAATTGGAATTTAAATTATACACAATAATTAACCCGAGCGGTAGCGTTATTGTGTAAACTAGTTGGATTAGCTCTG
Source organism: Rhyacophila brunnea (assembly GCF_057557595.1). Lineage (NCBI taxonomy): Eukaryota > Metazoa > Arthropoda > Insecta > Trichoptera > Rhyacophilidae > Rhyacophila > Rhyacophila brunnea. The sequence goes on along the minus strand of NW_028232848.1, from coordinate 14,929,346 downwards.
CTAACAATCAGCTATAACAATTTTCGTTATTCGTCAAAACTCATTAAAATTTTTCAACATAATTTCAGCACAATTTTAGAACTATCGAAACAGTTGATTTAATAAACTTATTAGATATTGATATTATTATTATTGTAATGTAATATTATAATGTCGTTATTGGTTGGGTAAAATTGTACAGATATTTTCAAGATATTTAGAGGAACATTATAATAAAAATCACAAATCCGTCGACCGTATGTTATATAAACGTAGGTATACGACTAAAACATAGATATTAAAATTAAATTCTTATTATGGTTTACAGTAATATAAGTTAAATAAATGTAATCATCACGTAAAACTTGTAGCCATTTTATTATCATTGCAGCTAAAAACAAATCAATTTAGAAAAATCACTGAAACACGCCTATTAAAAAAAAAAAAAAAAAAATAGTTTGATCGAGTGGGACTCGAATTCACACTTTTCACTTTTAGGTGAGTGGTCTATCCGTTCAGTTATCCGTCTATGATTTATTCGAATTTTTTCCAATATCTAAGTCTTATGTATAATTAATTGCATATACGAATAAATCGAATTGAATATAGAGCGATCATCCGGAAAGTGAAAAATGTGAGTTCAATTTCCATTTGGTCCAAATTGGCTTCTTCGACCTTTTAAAAATATTATGTGTATATTTGATGTCTTTCAAAAGCATGTATTTTATATTATAAAAAATCTCACATTATTAAATTGTGTAGCTACTCAGTATTAAATAAATGAAAATACAAATACTAAAATAGTATACTAATTTAACAAATATTAAAAAACAAAAAAATGAAAAATGAAAGAAAGAGCTAGAGGTGACCTTAATCTAGAATTGTAACGACCATGTAATTTGAAAGCTATATAGTTTTGTAATAATAATTTGACAGTTTTTTTTAAATATTTTTTAGGAAAGAATATCTCGTTTTTGCATTATTTTTTTCCATTTCGTTTACATTATACCAGCTTACTGTTATGATCTCTTATAATTATGCTTTTTTTCCAAAACATTTCGCGTGTGTGTTCAAAAGTTGTAAATAAAAAGACAAAGGGCCCTCAATTCAAGAAACGGCCACTCGCAAAACAAACGGCCACAATTTGTACTGCTGTTAATTTTATTTTCGGACATGAAGGGCGGCTTTCCTCCACGCACCCCGTCGTTTTTTCTTCATAATTAGAATTCTGGCCCGGCATTCTTGTCGCGCGAAAAAAAGCCTTAGCACTCGGGCACAATGTGGAGGTAAATTGGATTATCCGAATTCATTCGCTGGGCAAGTTTTGCAAATCTAATTAGTTACATTGAATTCTTGGCCACACTGTTACCCTGCCTAACTGTATTGGAAATGTTAATTATATGTACATATTTAAACTACATACTGTACCTAATTGAAGGATAAATCTACGGATCTTATGTATCTCTAACTTCTGTCATAATAATATTATTTACTCTACTCGACTTTGAGTATACCAATACCACGTGTATAAAGCTCGACTACTTGGTCATTTACTGATCTGTCATATATATAATATAATATAAAATTAACTGACTTATTTAGGGACTTTATAACCCGAAGTATTGACTAATTTTAAGCCCCCATGATAAAAATTAAATAAGCATCATAAATTATTCCAACTATCACCACATCCAGTAAAATAGAAATAAATGTCGTCTCTATCTAATTATTGAGGATAATAATTATGACACTTTATCAATTTGAGTGGTTATGTTATCGGTTCTTTTGATATTAGTTTCATATTTTATTTTACTTTACATATAATTTGATTTTAAGGTGTTTTAATGTTCTTTTTTAAATCTTTTGACAAATCGATTGCGTCATTTGTGTCAAAGAAACTCGCCACTGTATAAATAATACTATAATACTATTGATCAACTCTTAGTACAATTTTCACCAAAATGTAAAAATAATGTTCGTTTGATTCAGATTTAGTTAAATATACAGATGCAGTGTTTTTACACAAAAATAAAACTAAATGAACTGCTGTTGATTTTTTTCATAATGGACAATTAATAACAGTCTACCAGTCAGTTTAAATTGCACACGAAAGTGTCCCAAAAATGATGTTAATTAATAAATTAATTTCATAAAAATTTTATTACTAAGTATACAATATTTTAAGAGTTTTTAATTAATATTCGCTATTAAACATAGTCGTAATTTATAATACATCAGAAACAAGCCGATTAAAAAATATTCTTGATTCAGGATCTTTCAAAATTTTACTTTAATAAAGCCTTTTAAAAATTTAAATTAATATTGTGAATTTAAGTGTTTAAATTAAGAAGTTTATTAAAATATTTAAAAAGTACAGAAGATGCTTGCAAATACGGAATTTAAGATGGCACTTCGATCAACATGATTAGTATTAAATAGATTGAAAGCCCATGGTTATATAAAAACTGATTAGTTTCTAGTATATCTAGTTTTCTTTAGTCATATTCAATGTCTATTAGTATGAATAAATTTATAAGCAATAATAATTACTTTGTAAAAGTCATATAATAATAACATTTTATCTTGTTGTCTCAATTCCTCCAAAATATTTGCTTTAAATTTGTAATTGCCTTATAGATAGTAAATAATTATTCCTCTCTCAAAAATGAGGTATAAATTATTATATTATGATTCCTCTCGCATGCATGTGGATACATTATAATGTTACAAACTCTACAAATGTTATATTCTACTATGACACAACTATCTGACAGATCAATATTAACTTGTCGGCTAACTGCCAATGTAATATATAATACATAACTGCAAGTTGTATAATATCTACTTGGCTCTAAAAATACGTACCTGTGCAGTTTGTTGTGTACATTATTGCTGTGAGCTTTTGTACAAGTAACATATTATATTATTACGATGGTACCAAATGACGCGTTGTTCGTGAACTATGGTGACGTGATATTCCTGACACTCCCTTTTCGACTTTACAGTTTTACGGTCCATCTTCTTCAATATCTCTGATTCTTACTGTTTTTTACTTACTATTTTATTATAAAATATATTAGATATCAAATATAACGGTCTTTAATAAAATATATTATATTCATATGGAATAAAAACTAAATTAAATCAAATCAAATCAAATTTATTTATTTTACATATAATGAACATAACAAACTATAAATTCAAAGCGTTCATGACATGACATAAAATAAGTGTTAATAATTTTTAAAAATAAAAATACAGAGAATAAGTAATAAAATAAGAAATGAAATAAGAAAATAAAAAATAAGTAACAAAATAAAAGTAGATGGAAGCACACAGAGTGAACTTTGATAGTTCTTATCTTAAAAACTTATAAAACAACATCCACCTAAATTCACCCTCACGTAAGTGGAATATATCAATATCCGAAGCGATTTCATTAAACATGGTTACTGCCCTCCCAATTGGCACTACTAATGGCAGGTTAGTTCTGCACCGTGGGAGAACAAACAACGGATGCCCTCGATTCCTAAGGTAATTATCAGAGATACACAAGCCAACACCACCAAGAATAGTAGAGTTCACATCTACGCCGCGTATAAGTCTGAAAAAAATATGTAGCTAAATAAAGATCCCTTTTAAATTTTAAGCTACAGTATGTAAGCATCCCTAAGAGAAAATCAGTCAGATAGGGCCATGGATAATATCCATACAGCCGAAAGTAAAAGAGTCTTAAAAAAATATTTTGGACTCTCTCCACCATAAGGCCGTACTTCAACTGATGCGGAGCCCAAACGATAGATCCACTCTCAAGTCTGCTTCTAACTAAGGAGTTATAGAGAATTTATAGTACCGTAACATCCAAAAAGACCCGGGAAGTACGCAAGACAAAGCCCAACTAAATTATTAAATCAGCCATTGCACTTTAGATCCGGTACAATATTGATGTAAATATATTTGTATTGAAGGAAAACCCCACCATTTCATTAAACCATTTTTTCTCTTGAATAGTTAGCTCAGGATCCTTAGTGGAATTAGTAGTAGGTCTACTTCCTTTAAGATCAGTCAGGATCGGTTTTGTCCTCTTCAAAGAGACATTATCAAGTAATCTTTATGATGACATCTCTGATTTAGGAATGAACCTCATATAAAATAACAGAAAACAGTGTTGATGAAAGTCCCCTTATAAAGTTGATACACTATAATCCCATTTTTTACTACTGCCATGGAAATAGTATTGCGTATGTTCAAGTATAATTTTTATAATACATAAATGGTGAATTAATCAAAATTTGTCTGAATTTCTTCTAAAACCTTCCAATAAATCTTTGAAATGCTCTGTAAAACGTTTCACAATATTTAATTTAAAGGAATCTTCACAACATGCACTACCTATAATTTAATTAATAACTATTTTTTAGTTCGTAATATGAATGAGTTGTTCATCCGAGACGTCAATTGACTTCAAAATAATTTTTTTGAAATTATAACTGAGCATATGACGCATGTGCATTTCGGGCTTAAAACTAATATAACATACCTATTATATGAAAATGTACAATTATATATACTGTACATTTATTAAAGTACGACCTCGAGTCCAAACTCTAATACGTGACTAATTAAATGAGTGTTATTTCACAGTACGTGGAGTATTTAGGTCATTGGTATTGTTTATATTGCAATATACCTATTCACAAATTGCCATTAGCTAAGATGGTCAGGGTGCATTGCTAATTCTCTATACCAGTATTGTACATCACTATAGTTGATGGCTTTGCGGCCTTATCAATCTACTGGGCAGTACAATTTGGATCTGTCACAAACTCTCGATGACCTAACCTCAAAGCTCAAAGGTCTCAGGATCAATAGATCAGCGAAGGGATGCTCAACTCTTGTGGATTTTTAAGAAAAAACTAACCTTATTTCTGAAGGTATTGAAAATTGCATTTTTATTACTATTTAGGTATATTTGTGGTTTTGTTAAGTTTATAAATAGGTTATGAAAAATTTGATAATAATTTTGAAATGGTTATACAATTTTACTAAATTCTTTTTTTTTATAATATAATGAATTAATGATTATAACTTTTGATAGTTAATTTCGTAAAATTTACCGTTAGAGAGTTTATTTTCTGACTCTTAGCAGGCCAGCGCGATGGAACCTTTAAGGTTGTGTCACAGGGGTAGGGATTTTTTACGTAGGTATAATAAATTGACCAAAGATCAAAAATATCAGTGTTAAAAACAACTCCAAACTAGGCGATTATTTAACACCTACTTAATTAAATAAATATATGAATTGCCTATTTACGTATTTAAATAATAACTTCTACAAAAATTATATAATTTGCTAACGACATCTGTTTGTAGGTATTTAGGTATTACAAAATTAACTGCCAGCTTGGTTAACTAGTATAGGTAACCTTTGGCAATAAAACCTACTTATTACGCCAATTCTACCAACACGCTTAAAAAAAGGTTTAAGAAATGTGATATATGTCGCGCAAACAACACATACGTATGATTGAAAATCTTGTAAAAACTAGTGTCATACTATCACTTGATCTGAAGTCGTAAGTATTTAAGTATAATAGGCACACCGATCCATACAATGATGTAATTTTTGTAAAAAAAAAAAAAAAATATTTTGGCGCACCGTGATACCACAATTTTCTAGTCCGAGTTCGAATCGTTGTCGGGTATTACTTTTCTTATATCTGTATCTATTGTGCTTTTTTTATATTTCTCGTACAATATCTATTATAAAAAAGTTAAGTATAATATTTTCGTTCAGTAAAATAAAGAAAATGAACAAAGTTTATATTATAGTACCTACTGTAAATGTCCTAGGTTTTTTTAGTTATCTACCATAGCCTACCTACCTTCAAAACAGGTACCCTTTGTCACTATCAATTATATACTAAAATATTTTATATTCAACGACACTTGGATTGTCATCAGGGCATTGCCAAGAAACACGGTTATAGTCGTTGGTCATGAAGCTAGTTCTCAGGGCTTATTCAAATTATCTAGAAGTTTATATCAATGATACAGATCAGTTGTCAGTCTGTGTAAAGGTATGAGTCCAACCTATCGAAGGTTTTCAGTCGAAAGATAATGTGTGAAATATATTTCCGTCCATTCATCGATAGTTTTCTCTTTCACGTGAAGTCATCTGCCTACGCACATGGTGTGACTTTCTCAGAAATGGCCCATATCCCTCTCAGAAGGTAGATTGTTATTATAAATATAACAGCTCGTTCGCATGAAACTTAATATAAGATAATATGTTGCAACTAACACTGCTTAATTTTCTGGAATTTATTGATTTTGGCTTGGATTTGTAAGGCGTTATCAAAGCCATAAGCAACTAGGGAAGCCATCTGAATACCCTCTCCCCAACAAAATAGACCCTATATTTTTCGAATTGGCCCCAATACAACTTAAATTATTTTAGTATTTGAAATTTAGGTTTCAAATTACATAATTTTGGGGATACTGATTAAAAAAATAAAAAATATTATTGGATGTCCATAGGATAAGATATCCAACATGGTGAACGAAAAATAGAATAATATTATGTAGTGATTTTACATCATTTTCATTATTAATATTAGGTAACAGGTGGTTTCTAGTAAGAGGGTTTATTAAGTAAGATGTTGGCCATTTTTATATAAACACTGCCGTTTTTTGATTGTTATAATTGAAAATTTTACAGTTAAAATAAATATTTCCAAAATCAGTTTCTTCCATAATATCGTCTATCGCCATATCGGGAACTTCCTCCTGTATATAAGAAACACAAGCTAGTATCATGGAAAGATTCATGTGAAGTAATTATACAGTGATTGTTGTCTATATTGTAATATGATTTAGAAAAAAGGATAAACAAAGCTTTTAGGGTAGATTATAATACACTAATGACTACAGTGACATAAATGATGATGACAGTTCAATAGGTACTTTAAACTATTTAAGTTGCAAATACCATCATTTTGGCTTGTTTATCTATCAAATAGTATACACGAAGTCCGGTAAACATATTCTGTGAGCAAGCAAGGAAAGTTTTAATGTTTTAGAAGTGTATTATATATCAATTTTGTTTGACCTAATTGATTATAGCTTGAACGCACCTGCGGGTTGTGGTGATTGGTCGACGGGGTGTAATGAGATCATACTAATTACGAGTGCGAACATCCCCTAGGAAGTAAGCCTGATCGAACTTTCAATCAAGCTAGCGGGAGATTATAAGCTCGTCATATACATCAGAGATTTTTGTAGGGAGAAAGTTTATTCATTTTGTGACCAATTTGAACTTTCACAGATTTATATAATATAACATAATATAATATTTGTATTAGTAAATATACTCTTGCATTTGATAAGTTTTCAGAAAAATGTTTGTTTATTTTCAGATAACAATATTTATTAATATCAGTGTTCCTAGTGAAGAAGAACATATTATGTTTGCCTCTTATTATATTTAATAATAATATAAGCAGGTACATAATATTTACTTGATTGCACATGCATAGTAATATAAAATTGTGCAAGAAATCATGGAATAAAGCTTGTTTATTTTAAAAACTCCTAAGACTCCATTGCGTGGTTAGTAGTTGCATCGGTAGACAGCATAATCGATAAAGCTTACCGTTCAACCGTTCAGGCTTAAGTTCCATTCAATACAAAAATCATGGTCTTATATTATCTAATGTTGTTAAAAATTATATTTGTTGGAACCTCAGAGCCAGACCGATTAAGTTCAATAATTATGCCTAACATGAGCTTAATACAGAATTCTATATATTTGATTCCTACTCGGATATATTCAAACTCGAAATATTAAGGGGGGACATGCTCGTCGAAGGTCAAAATTGAGTTTTTATTGTATTTTCAAACCATGATCCTGGACACTCCTTAAACGTTGTAGATAATCTATTTATATAATTTTAAAGCCTTATTATCCTTTATAGTTATTTTAAACATTTGATGACTGCATAAAGTATTTTTGTTACATAAAATAGTATTCTTTTAAACCTCTCGCTCTAATGTTTTAGAATATAGTCATATTTCGGTACATAACTGTGCAGTGGTGTTAAGATTTTTTACATTTATTAATTTTTAAACGCATTTATAAAACCATTAGCATAATTTATTACGAGATAATTTTTGTAAAATATTCATGATAAAAAATTGAATTGATAATCTCTGTGATCCCAAATTTGACAAGAATTAGGCATTTTATTATTCAAAAAATCGGCAAGATTAACACATTTGAAGATGATTCTAAAGGTATTTATTATAAGCTATGTCCTTGACCATTCAAGTGTGATAAACATCTTATGAATAATGATTGCTTTATAATAATTATTGACCTAAGAATAAGGTAGTGTTTTTTTGAAATACGCTATTTCTTTTGTCATTCCCCAGTAGCTAAGCTACAACATACGGCCGTAGCCATAAATTGACAAACTATAATTGAAGTAGGGAGTAAAATGATATTGACGCGCGTGTTTGAACATGTACCGTTTAAAAAAAAATAAAAAAAAATTCGGTTAGGTACATGTTCAAACACGCGCGTCAATATCATTTTACTCCCTACTTCAATTATAGTTTGTCAATTTATGGCTACGGCCGTATGTTGTAGCTTAACCACTGGGGAATGACAAAAGAAATGGCGTATTTCAAAAAAACACTACCTTATTCTTAGGTCAATAATTATTATAAAGCAATCATTATTCATAAGATGTTTATCATACTTGAATGGTCAAGGACATAGCTTATAATAAATATCTTTAGAATCATCTTCAAATGTGTTAATCTTGCCGATTTTTTGAATAATAAAATGCCTAATTCTTGTCAAATTTGGGATCACAGAGATTATCAATATTATTTTTTATCGTGAATATTTTACAAAAATTATCTCGCAATAAATTATGCTAATGGTTTTATAAATGCGTTTAAAAATTAATAAATGTAAAAAATCTTAACACCACTGCACAGTTATGTACCGAAATATGACTATATTCTAAAACATTAGAGCGAGAGGTTTAAAAGAATACTATTTTATGTAACAAAAATACTTTATGCAGTCATCAAATGTTTAAAATAACTATAAAGGATAATAAGGCTTCAAAATTATATAAATAGATTATCTACAACGTTTAAGGAGTGTCCAAGATCATGGTTTGAAAATACAATAAAAACTCAATTTTGACCTTCGACGAGCATGTCCCCCCTTAATATAAAAGTGTTTTTTTATATGTAATAAAATCTAGCTTTCAGTTACAGATATATATTTTAACAATGATCTTGTCGCCAGATTTCAAAATCTTCGTCAGGTAACTCAACTTTCGTGGTTTTATTATAAAAATGAAATGTATGAAAATATTAAATGAATTAATGTTAAAAATTTAAATATATTTATGTTGAAGAGGCTCCCAGTAGAATTTTAATGGTGATGGAGTATTATACGTGTAAACATCCCCTTGGTAGTACTTAAGCTTGACAAAGCTTTCAATCAGATAGGCTTTCGTGTGTAAACTTGTTATACGTCGGCCATTTGCAGATAATATGTATATTTAAAATAATTCACACACAATGATAAATATACGGAGTAAGCGTAGTTGCAGAACGTCCGTATCTGAATCCATTGAATCCTGGCCAATTTACAATAATAATAATACATTTAAATGTATATTCGACGCGGAGTAAGGTTTAATGGTGAAAATGTACATTTAAATTAAGTTGCTTAAAAACTAAAATATTTTGTTGGTGGTGATGATTTTTAGTAGACTGTAGAAAGGAGGGTTTTGGATGCTGGGGGAAGGAGTCGGTTACACAGGGATTCAGTCCAAGAACTAACTCTTCATGTAGACATGGCTGGAGCACTGGAGCTGGTTCATACACTCACACGACTAGTACAATCACTCTCACGGTTACACTGTACTTGTGGCGGATGGGTGGGTAATGAGTGTATGATTTTTATAAATTACGGTGATCGACGCGGCGTTGGTCAAACCGTAACTTGTAATTGAATTACTGCTTTTATATCACTATGGCGGTCAAACTAGTGAAGATCACTTGACGCTCTCGTGGTCTACAGGTAACTATTTTTTTGCAAAAGGAGGTTGAACTGTCACTCATTAATCGATTAAAGTTCCTGGATGACTATAATAAGTGTAATAAGTTTAGTAGAAATATGGGATGGAATTTACGTCACGATAACTGGCGCCAACAGTTGGATTAAAAAATATTGTTTTACGGTCATAGAATGATAATAGAAAAATGCAAAAATATTAACAAAAAAATGTAATCCTATCCTTGATATCAGTGGGTATCGATGATTTTACACCGTGTGTTTGTTCGTACCCTTGAATGAAGATTAGTAAAATTAAATTATGAAGTTCATTCCCAATGAAAACATATGTACCTGAACAAATTGGAGGTAATATTACCAGATTTTTGTTTATTAGAAATTGATATTATCAAGTCGGTCAATCTATAATACTTAGCAGAGCATTGGAGCGGAGCTTGGAGCAGGAGCGGAGCCGGAGCATCGAAAATATGCAGTGCTTCACTGCTCCGGATGTTTTTTTATTATTAAATATTCGTCCTGAAATCGAATGAAATATTTTGACACTTTGCACGCTTAAGATAAACAACTCAAAAATGGACCGCTCCAGCCCTCTAATACTTAGGGCTCAAATGCATATTCAAAAAACAACTTGAGAGTTTTCCAGAATCGGTATTTACACCCAAGACCGACGACACAATACTATTCAGTCATCTCAAACATATAGTATATTTTTTAATTTAACTATGAGCATTATAATAATAACTTAATTACCAGTAAATTATTTACAAGTATATTATAACTATTTGCTTAGAATGTTAACAACATTAGGTACATAATTTTTGATGTGTGGTAAATTCTGTAATTTAATATTAAATATAATTAAAATTAGCCAAGTATGAATGTTATTTTAAAAAATAATTATAAATCATAAAATTAATTTATTTATTCAAACCTACAATTTCTTTGAGTCTGTTTATAAGCAAAAATCTCATGGAGCATTCATTAGCTATGTATTAGTAGTTATAAATTCAATCAAAACAAATATTTTAATATTAGGTGGAATTTAAAATTTTATTTGCATTTACTACTTCTTAAGTAAGTGTATGATTAAAATAATATCTATATTTGAAGATGAATTGTTATTATAATACATTATTTCCTTTTTTAATTTGTAGTTATAGGAATAAAATATATGTATAATATATTACTAATAAAGTTGATACGTAGGTATATGATAACCGATATTTGTACACACCTTACACTATGAATGTTATTATATGCTTAGTATCAGAATTAGAGAATTAATTGTGTTTTTTCTTGAAATATATAATAATATCTTCTTTTGTTTGATTTAAAAATACAAAATGATCGTAGGTTGCTGCCGAAAGTTGGTAAATCTCGTACACGATTTGTTAAATATTTAATATGTGTGAATATTTTGTAATTTCGTTGTAATTGCGTAAAACACTGGTGACTTAATGGTAAAGCATATTGGCGTATATCCGATGGATGTAGTTTCGATTCTCACACGGTGTCGTATTTTTTTTATCTATGTATTAAGGGTGTTATTTTTGCGATTATCTGTAATGCGATAACTAAAATATAGTAAGCCGATGGCTACCGTCTTTATAATGAATTGAGGTAACACTAGTCACTAAATTTAGGTGAATAGACTAGGTACTCAAAATTTGGCATGTAGTGCATTTGGGCGCCTGAAAAGAATATTCAAAAGTGTACTCCCATTATGTCTTAAGCATAAAGTGCTCAACCAATATATGCTACCAACGCTCATCCATGCATATGTAACATGGATTCTTAATGTAAGAGAAATTAAAAAAAAATATATGAGTAGCGTAACGTGGTATGGAAAGGAACCAATGGATAAGGAAGCAGACAAGAGTAAGCGATATGATAGAAGTTGCTAAGAAGATGAAATGGCAATGGATCAGACATGTCGCTCGGCGTGTGGATAACCGCTGGACAAATGCTGTGCATACAGTTGTACCCATGGGGCAGTAAACGCCTACAGTGACGCCCAAAAGCCTGCCAGATAGACGAGTTTATAAAGTTTGGTGGATGTATGTACGTTTTAAATTACCTATGTATGTTCACTATACCACGTTACTTTCTCAATCAGATGAATTATTCGTTGATTAAAAGAAATATTTTAATAATTAGATTGTAGAATTGCTGTATAGTTATGCAAATATATTGTTAATACTAATTTAGATACGATAAATGAATACATGAGGCTATCCATCCATTCAACTTAAAAAATATATTATGGCACAATATACGGCCACTGGTAATTTCTACAATCGGCATGGAGTCACATATTATATCTATTCAAGAAACAACTGAGGGTTTAAAGCTAGATCATCTTCTGGCAGGAATTCAGAAGGAGCTCATTCCTAATACTTGTATCATCAATTAGAGATTGATGGTGCAATACGTACTTGGAAACAGGTTGTAGGTATTTATTGTAGAAAACAGTTTGAGAAAAAAAAGCGCAAGGATATTAACAATATTATTTTCAATAAATGAGTAGTGAAGAAAACATAAAAGGTGGATTACTACAAGCGATTCCTCTCAAAGTACCTTTAGTTGATTCTTTAATATATTATTAATATTCAATCAACCATAGCTCTTACGGCAATATAAACAGATAAGCTTACTTTTAAATTCAAATTTTTGTTATCTTTGATTTTAATACTACCATGAAATGAACCACCCTTTTATCGTGGGATATCTAAATGAGGTTGTATAAATTCATAATCATATTTTCAATAATCAAACACCCCGCGGAAATATTAACCCATTCAGTCGAAAGAGGGGTCTTGCATATACCCTCGATATACCAGTGGTGAACACTCGATACTAAGCAATCATTTTATTTTAACCTTTTTTTTTGACTCGTAAAAATAATTTAAATATTATGAAAATTATACAAACATACTACCTACTTACTTCAATGTCTATCCTCTCTGAGTTTATTCCAAAACGGCAGTAAAAAAGCCACCAAATAAATATTTTAACTTGGGATTGGTATATTAATAATTGAAAACAAGACTTTCGATAACCTGCTCAACTAAGTAAAGAGACAAGTTTTTGGTTTTAGTGAAATGAAAACCAAAGTTTTAAACTACCTTTGCTCTTATATTTTTTTTAAGTAATTGAGTTTTTGAAAATATAATCTATAATATACACTGTTTATTTATAGATTATGTCCAAACAATTTAGTAATTTTATATAATATAAAAGAAAATCTAGTTTTAAACTTAGGTTATAATTTCACTAAAACCAAAACACTGTCTTTTTACTTAGCAGGACAATAATTAGAGAACGTTATAATTATTAATACTATCAAATGAGGGTGTTTGATGGAATTTCCATTTTACTTCTAATTGATTTAATTACTTCTGTACTATTTTATTTCAGTATTTTTTTGCAACCCGGGTTTCATCCGTCAGCATTTTCGCATTCATCTATAACGAATACAATAAATAACTCTTGTTAATATAATAAAGTAATACCATAAAAAGGCCAAAAACCTTATTACCCACTAAGTATATAATCAGGTATAAAAATATTTTTTTTAATATAATTTCAATTTTTTAGTATTCGCCACCGTTGTAGAGTTAACCTCCCTTATTTATGGTGGTTCATATACACCCTGAGGGTTGCGCGGTAGATATCTCTCTCGCAGTTTTCCACTTTATTGCACTAACTAATGGCACTTATGTAGTAGAAAATTGACAATATATCGCCGGAGTAATTGGGCTAGTAATGCTATGGCATACGCTGACTTTTGGCAGCCAAAACATTCTCGTTTATATCCGATTTGGTTCAAAAGTTCCAAAAATGTCTGGCATAGATGCAACCATCTTTTAATATCAGCGGTAAATTCTTTACATAACAATATTATTTAACATTTATATTTGACTTCTACATTGACATAATGTTATAATAAAGTACTTATCAGTATATGATAAATATATTATAATATAATAAATGAGGCTGTTAGTTTGAAAGCCGGTAACCCTTATATTCCGCCATTATGTGACAATCGTAAAAAATCATCAATCACGTCATTAAAGACCACAAATAGAATATTTTCTTTTTTTAAAAGTATTAGTTACTTAACAATAATTTGAAAAATTTAATACAAGAATATAAAATTTCTTAACATCATTAAAATTAATAAACAACATCTTTAAAGTTAGTACCTAGTAAAAAAATTAAATAGCGGGTGATGAATATAAATAGCCTTTTAATCAACCTCCTGATTAATTATATTTAGCACACGGAGCTGGATTTGATATGACTTACAAAAGTACCTACTTATAGAATCAAAATCAAGAAAATGAGCCTCAAATTATATAGAATTACCGGAAGCGGTAGTATTGCTGTAAGCTTTGAAAGCTCATATTATATACAAAAAAAAAACATATATTTACAGGTGTGTAGGGCTCAGCAATGTTTATTAAAAATTATAACATATTGTTATATGCTTCATAGATAATAAAGAGTTTTTGGTATTAAGTATTAAGTGAAAGTATGTAATAAATTTCACGGAGTAGGTATGCTATTTATCCTATTATGATATATTATGCTTTATGATACAGAAATGATTAATAAAACGTAGCAGTTTTAGTACATCTGTCAGAATAGTGATTGATCAAATTTTAAATCAAATTAGCATTCCTGTCTTCAGAATGATTTTAGAACAGCGAATCATTTATGTACAGTTTTCATATCTGCCAAATATTTAATTCACCATAATATATTTGAGTTAAAAAAAATATGCTACGTCGTTTAACTCTTTTTCAATATACGCCACAGTAAAAAGAAGTTTGTGGTTGAAATTTATCTATAAATCAACCGGAGAAGACGTTTCCTAGAACTGACCTCCCCTAAAACCTCCAACGTTTACCCACCACTGGAAAAACCGACGAAAACTAATGTATTGGATAATCACTATGTTTCAAAACCAAAACCTATAACTGTTTTTATCAGCAGTGCCATATTATTGGGAGGTATATCAATTATAACGATAACAACATACTTAATATTAATACTATCGACTGAAGGTACTTGATGGAATTTTAATTTAAATTATAATGGATTTAAGCTCTGTACTATTCCATTTAAGTCGTTTTTTTGTCATACGGGTGATTATAAATTATTCTACAAAGAAAAAATATTAGAAATAACTAGAGCACAGTTACAGACCTCACCTATTTTGGATGATCAAGTTAGCTTTCCTAGTAGCCTTTTGTTATATCCTATATGATGTTTTACAGATGAGACTATATTATGGTCAATGTTATAGGTACAAAATTTATATATGTATGTATGAGGATTTAGGTATGTATAAGTGTATATTAGGTGAGTTTATAATATGTATTATATTAGGCGAGTTTATATGTATTTTTTTTAAATAATGTTATAAAAAAGTAGGTACTATGTAAGAATATTATTAAAGACTAATATCTCATTAGTTAACCCCATTAATTATTTTTCTTAGAATTGATGATTTACACCTCTTGAATGTAGTATTTTTATTGTTCATAAAGAATAATGATCTATTATTATGTTTTGACGATTTATTATAATATGCTATCGAGTGTATTGTTATTAATAAGATAGGGTTTTTACTAATTAGGTTTCTTACTGACACTTCAACTATTCATAATTTGTTTATTGTATTTTTTTGTAACCTTTGACTTGATAGGTAGGTAATGGAGTTTTTACCTACTTGATTGTATTGATTTGTTATATAAGATAGAGTAAAGAGAGATCGTTGTCAGTGTGTGTTTACCTTTGGTGAGTGTACACGACGCCTAAAGATGCCGAAAGGTGAATCTCGGGTCGCAAAAAACGACTTAAATGTAATGGTAAAGAGCTTGAATCCATTCAAATTTAACTACATACTTTTAGAATTTTTGAATTTAATAATATTTTTTCTTGCAGTTCCTTGAGGATGAATATCTCTAATATAAAAACTAATTTACAATTTTTACTACTAAACAAAGCATTATAACTTATACGGATAGCTAGTTATATTTTTGGCAGTAGATGACTGGTAGTGGTAAAGAGAAGGTCATAGTTGCTTGTTTGTCGGGGTGATAGTTTATTAGTTGTTATGAGAATACACTGAATACAATAATAAGGATGATGACGTCAGATTATAATCGCGATGTAATAATGTACCTACTGGTGAGATCGATATGATCGAGAGATTAATTATAAGAATGCACTTGATGCAAGACACAATGAGAGACTTCGAGTGCACTCTGCACGTATCGTGATGGAGTCGATGAGTTGAGTGAGAATTCATAGGTTGTCCTTCTTATTTATATTAATGGCTCAGTACATATATTACAATAGATATTGTCGTAATTACCAATCAAAATAGACACTACTAATTTAGTTATAATTGAGAAAACGCTAATAATTACTATTGTTCTAATGTTTTGTTTTAACAATAAAAGCTACATATTAAAGTGTATCACTAATTATTAGTAAAATGTTGAGTGGTATGATTGCTATATATTAATAGATTATAACGAAGTATGGTTTTTAGTCCTTCGCTCAATATATTGGGATCGATTAAATTGATGAACGTTTCGTCAAATCAACAATTTACCGCGGTTTTTTCGATATGTATTATTAATGTAAGTCGTTCATATCATCTTGTAAACTTGTTCATGTAAAATCTTGATAGTCCCTCGTAGTCCAATGCGTAAGGCATTGGCCTTTCATTCGGAGGCTACGGGTTCGATTCGCTGTGAGGTCACAATATTTTTGATTTTCTCAAAGCATGGATATTTGCAATTCACTTCAATACTGCCATTTTGGCCCTTATGACCAGTTGATGTATCAAAAAAATATTGCAAGTATATATTTTTCGTATTACTTATATTTATAAAAAAACAATATGGTTATTCATCATTATTTTCTCTGGTATGAAGAAACTGATGTTTTTAGTTACATGTATATCTTGAAAGGTATCACTCTAATTTCTTTTTTTTTTATTTTTAAATGGGGAATATAGTATTGCAGTCACACAATACCTATAACTATTTTTTTCACTTATTACTAATAATATTAAAATAAGAAATAATGACTATTGTAAAATTAGCAATTCTCATAAATTGTTGACAACCAGCGTAGAGAAAGAAAAACAATATAATAAATTGAAGGATTACAAATCGTGTGGTTATGACCTAAACTAAAAATCAGGACGAGAATGGTAAAATTATTTCTCTTTTTGTTCATATCACAATAGAGTCGTAAACTTTTACGGAGATATCGCTCAATAACCATTATTTTTTTGAAAAATTGTATATTTTATGTATGTAGATGTAAAATGTCGTAATTATACAACACTATAACAACCCATGAGGCCCCATGACAGTTAGTAGTATAGTAAACTAATAGTGTCATTAGTAATGGAAGATAAACAATCACAAATACCCAGCTTTGAGAAAATCACATACATATATAATTGAAAACTCAAATTCTGGTTGCGGTAGACAAAGAATATAATATTATCTAATTATTCGGTGATATATAGTATAAAACAGCAGATGTTTTTACCGTGTTCGATCCTACGATTTAAAATACAAAACCCGATTGCCAAATAATTACGAAATTTAGAAAGCGCTCCAGCGAAAATTGTAAACTCTATAGAAAGATTTTTGTTTGTTTTAGAAAAATGGATGCAAGCTACTTGCTCAATCTATCAGGCCTATAATGTAGGGTAACATACATTGAAAAATAATATGAGAATTTTTCTAAAAGGATTAGAACTCGGTACCCACGACAATATAAACTAATGTACACCATTAAAGTAATATAATCTGTTCCCGATTATGTTATGTGTGAATTAAGTGGGTAGTTTTAATTTTAATTATATTATCTAGTTTCATCAAATGTCATAACTTTATATATATATATATATATATATATATATATATATATATATATATATATATATATGTCATATAGTGAAACCCCCGATTCTACGGTTTTCAAGGGACTCTAAGAAAAAAAACGATAAATGCGGGAAACGATAAATGCGTGATATATAAAAAATAAAAAACTCGTTTTTCTCTTAGATTTTTTTCGACGTTTTGAATTTATTATTTTCATTTTCTCAGCTAGAGTTCTAGTTTTCTTCATGGGGGGCATTTTAATTGCGAAAAATTCGTGATGAGATGCGAGACAAGCTTGAGCGCCGACCTGTGTGAACCTGACTAAAAGGTCTGTAGTATTTACCTATCATAAACAATTCTACGAAAGCAAAATGAAAAAAATTCAACCAAAACGGTCAATCGGGTTAATATTTGTGACGGGACCATAATATTTAAACGATAGACCGAGGAAGACAATAAATTGGGGAATGGTTAACGTGGGATTGTTTAACATTGTTCTTATGGGTGTTTGGCGGGACTTTCAAAAATGAACGATCTGTGCGGGAAAGCGATTTATGCGAGAACGGTAAATCGGGGTTCCACTGTATATATATATGGAGTTGTGGTCATTATTTGTTGTAAGAACGCAAAATAGTTGACATTATAGATAAATAAACACTTATATTTATATATAAAAATTTCATTACTTAGACAAAAGTGAATACATACATATTAGGTATTATATAGATGAAAAGTAAAAAAAAATATTGTTTTGTTTTTAATCATAGAACCTTGGGCACATTTTTTATAAATTTAAAATCCAATTTAATTGCAATCGTCATGAGTAAAATAAATTAACATTCAGTAATTGAAATCCATATAGTCGAATGAACTTCTTAACTTTGACCATGGGCTTTGCGGTGTTATGTTTATACAAAAATGTGCCAAATTCATAAAGAAAGAACGAAGAAAAACTTTGAGAAAGTTCCCGTTGTTTTTTTGGCAAAACGTTTTAAAGTAAGTATCCAACGAGGTCAAATAACAATTCAACTTAATACTTCAAAGCTCTTGCGTGTCCTTACATCCTTATTCTAAGGGACGATTTGAGGCTTTAGGTCGCTTAACTGTACAACCCTAGGGTTTCCCACACCGGTATTCCTGATTATCTATGCATCTCAGAATACCGGGACTATTTATCATTAATATTAACATAATTTGATTGCATATTCCATATATCTTGTTTTTCTTTCAATAATTTTACAACTTTAAATATTGTTCATTTACTCTGAAATGAAATCATTATTAAAACTTTTCAGTTTAATATTATGTTAGAATAAAAATTATTTAAAAAAAAATTGGTTTCATTGAAGTACGATATCGGTAAAAACATAAATATCTATTACGTAAAATATACAATATGCTGTAATTAAGATAATTTAATTTAAATGGAACATTCTAAACTTGAAACTTTAAAATTGATATAAATAAACTATTTTCACGTTATGAATACGGTCGTTGTTCGATTTTTAAATATGTAAACATCTTTTGTGAATACATTTTGACAATATGGCAAATTAAATGATAATGTGTCGGACATTTTGTTTGGTGATTGGATAACTGATGGACAAATGCCGTCATACAGTGGTACCCAATGGATACAAACGACCACAAAAATACTCTAAAATCCGCTGGATATACGAACTCAAAATGTTCGGTATATACATACCGTACATTCATACATATATACATACATACTTTTTAAAAAACTATGAACTGAGAATAGTGGGAAGAGCTGGGGGAGGCTATCATCCGGAAATAGATTGACTTCAGCAGGGTATCATTAATATTGACATACAAAATCAATCGTAATATATTAGCAGTTAGATTTAATGTGGCAGGCTTATTATATTATTATTACTGTTACCTACTAGACTATCAGCATGACACAAAAAGCTAATGAAGTGAAATTACTAAGTGAAAGAATTTAATACAAAATCTATAAATTTGAGAAAAATCTCAGTCATTAGAGTGACGTGAAGCTAGAAGAATATTAAACAGCAAAATAAAATAGAACATACTAATACTGAAATCCAAAACAAACAATAAATTTCCAGGATTAGATGTTAAATTTCCTAGTAGGTCGGAAAATAAAAGTAAAAGAGTAGTAAATCCAGATGTATATTTTCCCGGGATCGGTAGAATCCCTGCTGCGTTGTCTGTTTTATTTTGTTTTCCATTTTCTTATTTTGCGGTCGGCGAAAAGTTAGCGTCGACATGCAAAAGGCATTATCTTTCCGTGTTTGATTAACCAAACTCTTGTGGCAGGTATGTACGCCACAATAAAGCTCCAGCACCACCTGGAAAGGCTTCCAGGGAAAGCGAAGGCTGTATTGCAGATGCCGTAAGACTCGGTTCATTTCGGTCGTAGTAACCAAGATGAAAAGATGAGGAATATTAAAAATAATGAAAGGGGTATGAAACGTTTTTTCTTGCAGTGGTTGTATACTTTAAACAAAAATATTTTGTATTAAAAATTATTTTTTACCATATTTTATATTCTTTATCTTTTATATAGATGAATTTCAGATACTATATAGATTCATTAAAAAGTACTTATTAATTCTTAATGGAAGTACTATTTTATTGCTAAAATGGTTATCACGAAAACAGGAAAAGGAATACGTTTTTGCAGTAATACAAACAAAAAATAAATTCTTGTCATAGAGGTACTTACCTATTTGATACGATAATGCCATTATTTTGTTCTATTAAACCATTTTTATAAAGTTAAAAACGGAGATAACCACATGTCAGTATCACATTTGACTAACTACTAATAATAATTATTATACCCCTTTTTAACCAAAATACGTTGATTTATTTATCCAGTACCTACCTCAATACGGACTTCGGAACTTGTGAAAAAATATATCGTGTACCAATCAGGTATATCACATTTTTTTAAATTTTCTCTAGTATACAGAGACGTCGGTTGACTAATTATTCAGAGTTTTAATGTTTATTATATTTATTTTAAAAAACATTGATTACAATAAATGTCTATTACCTGTAACGTTTTTTAATTATATCAAACCAAGCTTGAATATTTTGAAAATGTTAAATTAAATTTTATACAAATAAAAAAGATTTCAAGTTACACGTGCCTCTAGTAGGTGGATTGTTCGCTTTAAAGCGCGTTTCAAATCAATAGCTACCCTATATATCTTCATAACATTTAGATTTCCACTACTTATTTATAGACAATTGATGACACTAAGGGCTTAGAATAATTATTTTATAATATACATGATGACTTGTTAATTATTTTTTTTTATGTAGGCACATCTACAAAATGTTATAATATCATAAATCTACTATGTTATATAATGGTATTCAAATCCTGCGCTGACGATGCTACACTCCATCGCCGATCGACTTCACAACGCTGATCGACTTCACGATGATACACTCCATTGTGACCTCAAATGCATTTATTCACAATATAAAATCATTTTTGAACCTCACCTTGGCAACAGGTTTAAAAAATACTTTTGAGAGCATACTGAGAAGTTTACGTTAATTCAAGATCTGAGAACAGTAGAATTTTTAGGAAAAAAATTGGATTAAGCGATAAATTTTCGATTCCTATAATATGATGTCTTACTTACTTGATTTACAAAAAGTCATTAGCCTGTATTTGTTTCAATTAGTGAAATTAGGTAGGTATGACTTTAAATAAAATTTGAGGCCAAAAATAATATGGGACGGCATTTAAAGTTCACTTTACTTATGTATATCACTATGTTTTACTTTGATTCCGAAATTTGAGAAACCGTGGAGAATAGTTTACACATTCCAATTGGTAATTTTACGGCGTCATGCATTTTTTTTAGACAATAAGGGTGCAGCAGGACAAAAAATTTAAAAAACACTGATGTAATTTATAATCATGTTTACTACTATGGCTGCTACAAATAAAGTCAAATAATAATTAATATGAATCAAAAATAAAATCCACTAAACGGTTTTGTTATTACAGTGTTTTTTTATGAAAAAATCCCATGGGATTAAACGGTTATAAAACGAATATTCTCTAAATAGATGTCTAGACAGCTCATCTTTATATATATTTTTTTTATTATTATATCCCTTTCTTGAATGTCAGTAAAATACTGTTTTTATGGAGAAACGATACGTATGTCACTCACTTAAATAATATGTAAAAGCTTTTTAAAGTTACTTGTAGGGACATAAATAATATGATAACATACCATATGTACTCGTATCATATCTAATGTAATATTATTTATAATATTCCATGAATAATTTGCCTACTTTAAAAATACTTAAGCGAAGATATACTTTTATTTTTTTTAAATTTATAATCGAATTTCTTCATAAAATTCGACATTAATGTAAAGTTGATAAGAGCTTAAAAACCCTGTTCAACTATTAGTCTATTAGCAAAAGTAAAATAAGGTATTTTGTAGTATGCACTACTGGTTCCGCTTTTTATAGTGGACTGTAATTTTTGTATGATTGTGATGGTAGATGTGGATGCTGGGGGCAGCCACTGAACTTGTATGCTGTTGAAGCTGGCGCCGTGGTCTGGTTGTCACTCCTGGTTACACTATCACTCTAACGCGGTATTGTTTATTGTGTCATCCGGTGCGCGGCAGTTGATACTCAAATATACTGTAGGTTATAATTGTTTATAAGCGCACGGTTGATGAATGACTCACCGTTAATTATTATCGGCATGGCAAGGATCAGGATATGAGGTGGGTGAGACTTTTTGCTTGTATTAGGGCAGCCTTAATTGGCATACTACTTTATAAAATCCAGACATATTATTATCTAAATAATCAGCAATGCAATCGATCATTTAAAGTAAATACGGGTGAAATTGAATGTTGTAAAATGAATGTCTGCTGCTCAATTCTGAGTAATCTTGCTGGTTTAGTGTACGTCCTGAGTGGCAGCGTTTGGCGCAGCGTTGAGCATTTTGCGCAACTCAAACGTATAACCGTGTGTGAAAATGTTCGTAGACAATGTCTTTTTTTGGTTATACATTTATACGTTTGAGTTGCGCAAAACGCTCAATACTGCGCCGAACCCTGGTACTGAGGCCTCACACTTAGAGAAGGATTCAGTTGCAGTAGATAGTACCTACAATTAATTAATATTTTAGAAATAGCTAAAAATATGTCACTTATATTGTAATAACTGAAAATAAAATTTTAGGTAATCGATTGTTATGTACATAAACACCAAACAATGGAAATCTTGATTATGTGTTATGCAGTAGTTTTCCTTCGATTTTGTTAATATAATAGAGTTATCTTTTTATTCTTCGAACTTATACTAACTTCAACTCTTATAAAATGATATTACATTATTTAACCATAATATCTGCATTCTACCTGGACCACATTTTCCTATATCAAAAAGCTTCCTTGAATATACTCCTGATTAAACTAAAGATTGGTAGATCATATTATCATCAATGGCAGAATGATGACTGTGACTCTATAATTTTACATTTGTTTGATATTACTTGTAATTAAATAACTGATTAATTTATTTAACTGATTTAATTTTTTATAGTATTTATTATTACCTACACGAGCCGAACAGGAAACTTCCATAAATCCAACGACCTTTGCGGAAGCTTAATATTACAATCTTTAAAAATTTCTACGCCAATTTCAAAAGACACGGCACAATATGCCCCCGGGGCGTATTTCAAAATAACTACCTACACCTGCGGGTGCGTTTAAAATTCGTGGCAATGGTTCGCAAAAAAAGTTGGCGCACACCTGGCTTACGTGTACTGAAAGTACTTGGCCATTTGCGCTCTCCTGCTTATGGCCAGATGAAAAAAAACGAGTGAAAATAATTACAGAGAGAACTAAATCGTCGGTCATCCGAAGATCTAGACGTAGCAACGTAGAAGCAAAGCTTCGTCGCGTTGTAGAAGCGTAGACGGGAAATACCGTAGAGGTACGGAAAATGTGCTACAATCAGTCCTGTAGTGATGTGACGTAATTGTTTTGTATTTCTTTGTAAATTTTAAAATGTTTTGTTAACGAGTTTAAAAATAAACAATTTTTTTGCAATTTTTTTGCAATTTTTTTAAGGATTCCGTAGACTAGGCATAGGTAAAACTAATAAATTATTTAATTTATCTACTTATATATTATTATATAATATTTATTTATCAAACATTCTTTATAGACAATATCTAAGTTATACAAAACTGCCCAATATGATATGGTTATTATTTATTAATTGTATAACGAGAAAAAATCAAACGTTGGTAGTGCCACCTGTCAACATTCCTTATGATAATACTATTTTTATATCATAAGCAAGCAATATAGGATAATAATACTCATATCTAAAGAGTGCGTCGATTTGAATACCAATGAGCGAATTGCACATATTTGACTGAGCGTTTAAGTGCAGTGTGCATGAGCGGGATGCAACACGGGTGATTTTTATGCAATTGTGCAACAAAGACGCGTGTATCAGAAAGGGATAGTTTATGCATTACAGACTCATCAAGACTAATATATTATTATAATGTATAGTTCATATTTGGTATACTATGTACCTAATGTGTAATAATGTTTCTGAAGAGTCAGTAAAAAATGAAGTACCACCTACGTGGTTATTTATAAGCATATTTTTTATTATATATTATAAATAAATGAAATGGGGAAACTGGGGTCATAATAATATAATTAATATTAAATAAATTTTATGAAATCAATCATTATGTTTTTTATGAGCAACATTAAGGGGGGACATGCTCGTCGAAGGTCAAAATTGAGTTTTTATTGTATTTTCAAACCATGATCCTGGACACTCCTTAAACGTTGTAGATAATCTATTTATATAATTTTGAAGCCTTATTATCCATTATAATTATTTTAAACATTTGATGACTGCATAAAGTATTTTTGTTACATAAAATAGTATTCTTTTAAACCTCTCGCTCTAATGTTTTAGAATATAGTCATATTTCGGTACATAACTGTGCAGTGGTGTTAAGATTTTTTACATTTATTAATTTTTAAACGCATTTATAAAACCATTAGTATAATTTATTACGAGATAATTTTTGTAAAATATTCATGATAAAAAATTATATTGATAATCTCTGTGATCCCAAATTTGACAAGAATTAGGCATTTTATTATTCAAAAAATCGGCAAGATTAATACATTTGAAGATGATTCTAAAGATATTTATTATAAGCTATGTCTTTGACCATTCAAGTGTGATAAACATCTTATGAATAATGATTGCTTTATAATAATTATTGACCTAAGAATAAGGTAGTGTTTTTTTGAAATACGCCATTTCTTTTGTCATTCCCCAGTGGTTAAGCTACAACATACGGCCGTAGCCATAAATTGACAAACTATAATTGAAGTAGGGAGTAAAATGATATTGACGCGCGTGTTTGAACATGTACCGTTTAAAAAAAAATAAAAAAAAATTCTGTTAGGTACATGTTCAAACACGCGCGTTAACATAATTTTACTCCCTACTTTAATTATAGTTTGTCAATTTATGGCTACGGCCGTATGTTGTAGCTTAACCACTAGGGAATGACAAAAAAAATGGCGTATTTCAAAAAACCACTACCTTATTCTTAGGTCAATAATTATTATAAAGCAATCATTATTCATAAGATGTTTATCACACTTGAATGGTTAAAGAAATAGCTTATAATAAATATCTTTAGAATTATCTTCAAATGTGTTAATCTTGATGATTTTTTGAATAATAAAATGCCTAATTCTTGTCAAATTTGGGATCACAGAGATTATCAATATAATTTTTTATCGTGAATATTTTACAAAAATTATCTCGTAATAAATTATGCTAATGGTTTTATAAATGCGTTTAAAAATTAATAAATGTAAAAAATCTTAACACCACTGCACAGTTATGTACCGAAATATGACTATATTCTAAAACATTAGAGCGAGAGGTTTAAAAGAATACTATTTTATGTAACAAAAATACTTTATGCAGTCATCAAATGTTTAAAATAATTATAATGGATAATAAGGCTTCAAAATTATATAAATAGATTATCTACAACGTTTAAGGAGTGTCCAGGATCATGGTTTGAAAATACAATAAAAACTCAATTTTGACCTTCGACGAGCATGTCCCCCCTTAATCAAAATATACAGTAAGATATACACAAAGTATATCTTGTTATGTATACTTTGTTCAAATATTTCAAAACACGGATGTAACATATTGAAAAATATTGCTTTTTGACGTGTGTTTGGACTTAGACCCATGCCTTATAGGCTGAATAAGTGACTAATATCTATTTCTCGTAAAAATCTGTTAATACAACCTCCACTCGTGCATATATACATATTATGATATTCTTAGGATCACACGTGGTAAATAAAACTTGTTTTGCTACGTTGGCGTAAAATTGCTTAAAAATAAGGAAGAAACAAAAATTCATTTTAATAAAGGGGGACATGCTCGTCGAAGGTCAAAATTGAGTTTTTATTGTATTTTCAAACCATGATCCTGGACACTCCTTAAACCTTGTAGATAATTTATTTATATAATTTTGAAACCGTATTATCCTTTATAGTTATTTTTAAGATTTGATGACTGCATAAAGTATTTTTGTTACATAAAATAGTATTCTTTTAAACCTCTCGCTCTAATGTTTTAGAATATAGTCATATTTCGGTACATAACTGTGCAGTGGTGTTAAGATTTTTTACGTTTATTAATTTTAAAACGCATTTATGAAACCATGAGTATAATTTATTACGAGATAATTTTTGTAAAATATTCACGATAAAAAATTATATTGATAATCTCTGTGATCCCAAATTTGACAAGAATTAGGCATTTTATTATTCAAAAAATCGGCAAAATTAACACATTTGAAAATAATTCTAAAAATATTTATTATAAACTATGTCTTTGACCATTCAAATGTGATAAACATCTTATGAATAATTATTGCTTTATAATAATTATTGACCTAAGAATAAGGTAGTGTTTTTTTGAAATACGCCATTTCTTTTGTCATTCCCTAGTAGTTAAGCTACAACATACGGCCGTAACCATAAATTGACAAACTATAATTAAAGTAAGGAGTAAAATTATGTTAACGCGCGTGTTTGAACATGTACCTAACCGATTTTATTTTTATTTTTTTTTAAACGGTACATGTTCAAACACGCGCGTTTATATCATTTTACTTCTTACTTCAATTATAGTTTGTCAATTTATGGTTACGGTCGTATATTGTAGCTTAACCACTGGGGAATGACAAAAGAAATGGCGTATTTCAAAAAAACACTACTTTATTCATAGGTCAATGATTATTATAAAGCAATCATTGTTCATAAGATGTTTAATACACTTGAATGGTCAAAGACATAGCTTATAATAAATATCTTTAGAATTATTTTCAAATGTGTTAATCTTGCCGATTTTTTGAATAATAAAATGCCTAATTCTTGTCAAATTTGGGATCACAGAGATTATCAATATAATTTTTTATCGTGAATATTTTACAAAAATTATCTCGTAATAAATTATACTAATGGTTTCATAAATGCGTTTTAAAATTAATAAACGTAAAAAATCTTAACACCACTGCACAGTTATGTACCGAAATATGACTATATTCTAAAACATTAGAGCGAGAGGTTTAAAAGAATACTATTTTATGTAACAAAAATACTTTATGCAGTCATCAAATGTTAAAAATAACTATAAAGGATAATAAGACTTCAAAATTATATAAATAGATTATCTACAACGTTTAAGGAGTGTCTAGGATCATGGTTTGAAAATACAATAAAAACTCAATTTTGACCTACGACGAGCACGTGGGCCGTTAAGTATTTCTCTTTTTGTCATGTATTTTTTGATAATTATTTTTACGAAAAACTTGTTCTAACATCGACACGGAATAATAATCTTGTTGACGCAGTTTTATAATGAAACTAAACATATTATATAGAATATAAATATATACAATTATTATAGAATTAAACAATTCTGGGGTTGACGAAACAGAAAAGAATAAAGTAAATGTTTAAATACGAGGGTGGGTCAATAATTCCTTAGAAAAAAGCATTAAAACAGTTTTTTTTTTGTATTTTTTTTTTATTTCTCAACATAATCTCCTTGGAGCTCAATACACTTGGTTAGACGTTTCTCAATTTTTTTTAAACCGTCAGAAAAATAAGTTTTCGGAAGGTCCTCAAAATAAGCATTTGTCCGATCGATGACTTCTTCATTTGAAAAAAAACGTTGTCCACTTAGCCATTTTTTTAAGTTTAGGAAAAGGAAAAAGTCACTGAGGGCTAAATCTGGTGAATACGGTGGGTGGTCGACCAATTCGAATTTCAATTCTTCAATTTTAGCCATTGATCGTAAACATGTGTGAACACGGGCATTGTCCTGATGAAAGAGGATTTTTTTCCTGTTTAAATGAGGCCGTTTTTCTTCAATTTTGTTTTTTAGCTGGTCCAATAAAGATGCATAATAATCCCCTGTTATTGTTTTTCCTTTTTCCAAATAGTCAACGAAAATAATTCCACGTGCATCCCAAAATACTGTAGCCATAACCTTACCAGCTGATTTTACGGTTTTTGCCTTCTTTGGACATGGTTCGCCTTTCGCAATCCACTGCTTTGACTGTTCTTTCGTCTCGAGAGTATAGTGGTGTATCCATGTTTCATCTACAGTCACAAAGCGACGAAAAAATTCATCCGGATTGCGTTGCATGAGCGACAACAGGGCTTAAGAGGCCACCACCCTATTGCATTTATTGTCGACTGTGAGCAAACGCGGCACCCATCTTGCAGAAATTTTTTTCATGCCCAATTTGTCATGTAAAATAGAAATGACGCTACCTTTTGAGATCCCTGTAACCTCAATTATCTCACTCAACTTTAATCTTCGGTCACTTAACACCATATCGTGGATTTTATTGATCTTTTCTGGTGTAGTCACCTCTACAGGACGTCCTGAGCGTGGTTCATCCTTTGTTGATGTACGACCACGTTTAAATTTATTTAAGCAGTTATAAATAGTTGCAAGTGAAGGAGCAGATATGCCGTGAACTAAATCCAACTCATTTTTTATTTCCTTTGCTGTTAACCCTTTTATATTAAAATGTTTAATAACAGCTCTAAACTCATTTTTCTCCATTTTCCATTTTTCCATTTTCCACAAGCAATTATTTTTTTAAATGTACGAGAAACACACAACAACCCGACCAATCTGATTGAAAATTCGCAGCATACTGAATCGGTAGTGCCGCTGCATGAAAACAAACCGCTTACAGTACTAGTCGCGCCACCTGTCAGCTTTTCTAAGGACTTATTGACCCACCCTCGTATATTGTAGAACTAATCATGAAAATGACCATTATGAACTGTTTATAATATTAGGTGTTATGTATATTCATGTCATATTTATTTTTTGTGAGAGAAGACAGAATTCATATATTTTTTTTTAAATACAAAAACAAAATAAATGTTTAAAGCTTCCTTTAAAATAATAAATTTTATTAGTAGGTACTTATCTTCGAGTTTCACCAAGATATAATTATGCTGCACTTTAATGGTCATTATTAAGTTTTAATTATTTTATTACTGCGTAAAAAGTAACATAAAATTTATTTCATTATATTATATTTCTTGAGAAGTATAAAATTATCTATAATCTTGGTTAAATGATAATATCAAATACAATTTTTGTCAGAATGTATCTAATTTTATTTTTAATGTCAGTAAAAACAATAAGCATCTTTTTACTTTAGTACAATTTTGCTTCAATTTGTCTCAAAAACAATACAGTCAAACAACACAAAGGTTTTAATCTCTTCGCGATTTTGAAAGCCAATTAATTGTTATTAGCTTTTAATATTTTATCTGTCCAATTTATATGACGCGATGTTAAAACATTTATAACGTCGATGGTAGACTTTCAAAGCATACAAACCTATGTATATACTAACGATATTTTAAATAAATATATTCTTAATATATATTTCAAATATTTATATTACAATTCATTATAATATAATTAACTCAAATTATTTTCTGATATTTTTAACATCAATATTATCATAATATCAGTATCTAGTATAAAAACAGAAACTGTGTTTAGATCTACACCCGTATCCGTTGTCTTTGACTCTGACTTGAAGCAATCGCACCCTAAATAGTTAATATGATTTGTTGCAGACTCTAGTACCTATATTTTAATCCATGAAACGTGACAATGAAGTTTTTCTACTATATCAGATCCAACAGAGTAGAGGTTGTATCAACAGATTTTTGTTTTCACGAGAAATTGATAAGAGCCACTTGCTCAATCTATGACGTCCAAACACAAATTGTGAATTTACCAGACAAAATTAAAAGCTTACGGGGTAACTGATCCGCCATCGTGGTTAGTTAAGTACCTACTAACAATAATTATTGTTATAAGTGAATATCAATAAGTAAAGTATTTTATAGTACCTATTCACGTTGATTCTTGAATAAAGTACATTTTTAATTCAATATTATTATAAATTAGTTATTATTATAACATGCAATATAATAATTATGCACATTTTTATCTCTCATCTGAGTAATTTTTAAGGTAACCCTTCATATAATAATATTTCATTTCATGTTGATAGTTTGTGTCTTGAAATTGGTGTGATTATTGTTAAATTTTGCTATGAGTAAGCACCCAAAGATGAAGAATCATTAACAATAAAAGTTTTAAAAAACCATAGCTAAAACTTAATAAAGTAAATTGATGTAGGTATTATGATCTTTCCCAAATATGAGTAATTGTATGTAATTTAACAGTAAAAATAGATTAATAAGATGATTGACTTCTTCATAGAAAAGTAGTTTATATTGTGAATTAGTATACCTACATCTGAATATTCTATAATATTTAATATTTTATTTTGCACAAAGTAGGTTTTACACCGTCGGTGTTCGCTGTCCGCTGAGCTTAAATTTGTTCCAAAAAGGCAATTATAAAGCTGAGCGTTGGTAATCAATTTATACACAGAAATTAAGCAAATGCTATCAAAAAGATTTGAAATTGATGTTTTTGCGTGAAATAACGATATTGTAATAACAAATCTGCTGTATTTTATAAATAAAATAACTCGGTGTACATTTTATTCAAAATGTATCATCATAATGATTGTCGTTACGATCCAATACAATTCTTGAGCAGTCACCAATAAGAATCTCTCACCTTCTCAAGCTACCTGAACTACCTGAGCTTCAAGCATTATGGGATTGACTCGATTAATATTATTTGTTTATTTATAAAAAAAGTGTTATGAAATTACAGAGATTGGTGAATGCGCCATAATACTTAATAATAATACAAAATATAAAAATTATTTAATTACAAATAACAACCAATACAACAATAAAGTAGAAGAGAAAGTATGTTATTATGTAAATATTACAATAAAATGATAAAAAAAATTACGAATTTAACCTATTTAACACATTCACGAAAATTAATTAAGCTAACAACAAGCTGCATCTCTTTGACGTATGTAAATCTGCATGCGGAAGAGTGATTGCGTCTTTGTTGCGCGATCGCATAAATATAATACCTACGTTGCATCACTATCATGCGCGCTGCACTTAATCGCCTAGTCACGACTAAGAATTTCGCTCATACGCCACTTAACCAAACTCAATGTAACTCACGTAAAATACACCAACTATATCGATATACATATACCTATCAATCATATTGGTATTTTAATTTACGTTTTCTTTGGCTATGGGTATTCTTAACTTATATTGCAACCAGCAAAGATTGCTTATGATATGAAAAATAGTATTATATTGCTAGCTAAACAGTATTATTGAACGCATCTATAAAAATATTGACAGGCGGCACTACCACCTGATAATTAATAACTTTCTATTATCCAGCCTATATCCGGTGCTTAATCAAAGATATTAAAATATTTTCATCTATTAGTTTATTATAGGTCTTAGGACGTTATATAGGCTTTTAAAATTCGTTATATTCAATAAGTACATGCGGTTGTACCTATATAGGAAATTCGTATCATATCCGGTATCCAAACAATAATAATTATGAAATGAAAAAGTACCCAGTTGATAAACACTGCAGAGATCCGAGGACGTTCCTTACAGGAAGACTGTAAGTGACATTGTGTACAAGACCGCATTTGCGGCATGGCAGGTGAGGTGGACCGCCTTCTCCAAGGGGCGGCACACTAACCGTTTTTTTCCAGACGTATTTTGCAGGCACCAAACTAGAAGACTCCAACCTTTTGCAATAGATTAGCCAGTTCCTCACCGGCCATGGCAACTTCGCCGCCAGACTCCACGAGTTTGTCTTGATAGTAGATGGGTCGGGTTGTACCTGCGGGCATGACTAGCAAGATGTTGAACACATCCTCTGGGATTGTCCCGCTTATGGAACTCGAACGAGCGGAGCTGTTTGCCAGGGTCCGTCCTCACATGGGCCCAATTGGTCATGGATATCTGATAGCAACCGAGGTCAACTTTGCGGCATTCCAGAAATTTGCGGCTTCGTATGGGGAACGGAATAGTCCCGACTCCTCTGTAGACTCATCCATTTCAATTCGTGACACTCAGTATGCGGGTACACAGGGCGCTTAACGTCAGCAAACAGCAGAGAAAGTTCGAAAAACAAAAACTAATTCTTTCTTAACTTTCTTCTTTAAGCACTACGGTGCATGGTTGCAGCATCAGTCCCGTACGGCTCCGTCTCGGGACGGAATGAGCACTTAAAATCACTTCTTTCAGACACGTTTAAAGCGTCATGGAAAGCGGCCGTGCATATCCACGGCTGTGCATATATGATGGGTGGTGGTGGGAACTATTTCTGTACATCATTGTTCTAGATTATCTACGAGTATCTCGTCAATTTATATTGGTGGGTTTCATG
This sequence comes from Rhyacophila brunnea, assembly GCF_057557595.1. Lineage (NCBI taxonomy): Eukaryota > Metazoa > Arthropoda > Insecta > Trichoptera > Rhyacophilidae > Rhyacophila > Rhyacophila brunnea. The sequence goes on along the minus strand of NW_028232848.1, from coordinate 14,896,370 downwards.
TTTCCTGTCGTATTTATTAGATAAATGCCTTCTGGCTAGTGTCATTCATTCTTATGTCGTCTATTGAGCATAGTGTGTAAATACTATAAAAGATTTAAACGGACTAGGTTGCAGACAACTAACGGTGCCTACATATTCTGATGTAACTGGATGAGTTGGCAATGGGCTGGAAATGCAGTCGTACAGTGATGCGAAAGGGACGATCACACATATTCAATTCGCTGGATCAACAAACTCGTAAAGTTTGGTGGAATTACATAGCAGTAGTAACGAAAGGTTCTAGTATCAATGGATTAACTTTGTATTATTTATTTAATATAAAATAATAACAAGATAAAAAGGACTTTTTATATACCACGTTTTTAAATTTTCTGTTGAATCATATAAACTTGACAATTATTCTATGAATTAATAATTTGGGACAAATAAAGTAATTGTCAACAAATCATTTTTTGCTATTTTGCAACAAACAAACAAATATAGAATACTGAAATGTCATTTTGATTTCCATAGTAACGCACGTATATATTAATAATTTATTTGCTAGGACCACCTCCTTAGCAACCAATAATAGTGGATTTGATTACGGATTTCTTCAAAAAAACTTTTCATAAAAAACTACTTAAATATGGCTGAAAGTATTAAAAGAATGCATTGGCATCGTGTTCTGATATATTCTAAAAGTTTCAAATGTCTAGCTAGTCGGGAATTTAATTAAAAATCGATTGCAAGATTTGTACTGGATAAACAGCCACCGGACAAACAAGAATACGAGCTAAGTAAAATGTGTAAAATACCATGTGGCAATAATATTATTTAGCTAACAATATAAAACTATATTTTTTATCGTAAGCAAAATAGCGTAACAATAGGTATTCTTAGCTAAAAAACGCGTCAATTTGAATGCGCATATATGTCGGTAGGTATTAGCGTTGAAAAATTTATGAGGGATGTCCTGCTTTTTAAGCAAAAATAGAAAACCCCGCTATATTCACGATTATTCAACAAACACAAATACTTAAGAGGTTCCCGGAAAAAGAAACTAAAAATATTTAGTGAATTTCATTTATTTTAGGAATACATCTAAATGTTATACCGAACGAGTATTTTCTCAGATGAATTAAAAATGAACAGATGCAAGAAACAGGTAATTTGTTTAATTCAACATCATATACGCATATGTTGAATTTTACCAATTATAGATTAAGCAGCAGAAAGATATCTACTCTTCAGGCAAGTCCAATATATTTGTTAATCCAATATATTGCTTAATATTATTATTTTGATAGTTACATAGTTTTTTAGTTTGTATTGTGTCATATATGATCGATATTATAAAAAAATATATTTAACTAGGTAGGTATGCGTTTTAATGTTGTCCCGGTTTTTGATCCTAAGTGCCGATTTTTTTATTTCACAATATGGTAAAAATCCCGATTAAGCAAAAAAAAATATCTGGCAATACTGGCAGGCACGGGCGGCTCTACCTTAAAGGTTCGTAGGGACCATCCCCACGTCGTTATCATCTCAAAAATACACGTCCGATATTTTTAACATTATCATATACCCACTTAATTACATGAGTAAATTAACTTTTACATTTATTGTATCCAATAAAGATATTTATTATTATTATACAAATAAATAAAGCAATGACTGTAAATTATGTAATAGCATAATAATGATTACGTGGTATTAAAATAATTAATTAAATTAAATACGCTCTATATCACGGCGACACCTACGTCCAAATTAAGAAAGCTATGGCATCTATTTTTTGCTGACCGCGGTCACTCAAGCCCAAACCGTCGCCGTGGTACAAAATTCGTTCTGCAAAGGATGTGCATGCATTAGCGTTAATACGCATACTGGGGAGCGAATCAAATAACCCCTAGATGAGTAAAAACGCTCGCTGTATGTCGTTGTTCAAAATGATAATGGTAATGGTCTATAATAATTATTAATATTTAAGTTAATATTTTAAACATGCTTTGTAGATGTACCTAATTAAGTACGACTCAGATAATTATATTATTTATTTTGAAAATTTACTCATTTCCTCACTAATAAAATCATATTGTACCTTGGTACATAATGTATAATATGAGAAAGTAGGTAGGTATGTATATTTATTAATTAATGCCTAAACCCCACCACCTAGAAAGTCGTCGAGCCGTCACTGCTGGCAGGTATCTATTTTAATAACGCTGGTGTATTTGGCATGAGTTTAATTAGTACTATCTAAAATAGTTATTTTTATATTAATAAAGAAACTTTAATACAATACAGTAAATCAGTTAAAAAACATGTAAACGAAATGCATACGCATGACTAAGTGATTAAGTGCATGCAAAAAATGCAACTTGTGTCTTCTATTTATGCGATCGCGCATTAAAGACGCAAATGTACAAACATCAAAGAGACTGCTTATTGCTAGATGTGCATACCTTTGGCACACAGGCAGAGACTGTATGAGTGTTGTGTGCACTGCGTTACAGATAGATATTGTTGTAAAATTTTGTAATTGTGATTTTTGACGTCACAGTTACAAAATAAAAGGGGTTCTAATATAAAGTAAATAGTAAAGTATTGAGCATGAGACATGGGCCGTAAAGTCACCTGATCTTTTTCAAGCCAAACTTTGCTATCGTCGGATATAACGCAACTGATAACTGTAATTTGAATTAAAAAAAGGATTACACGGCTGAAAGCTCATGCTATCCAGGGTTTAGAATGTACATAATAAATTTCTGGACGCCACACAATCATACGACCGTGAAAGATAATAAATATTTTACAGTGTGGAAAATGGGAACAATAAATAAAAGAGCGATTTATACTTGACATAAACTATATTATCGCAAAAACAAGAATTTAAAAATACATGAAATGGCTATTACGCAGCTCGATACTGAAATTGAATTACTAACTTTAAATACAAGCGGCTAAGTTTGAAAAGAGATATCAAAGATCAGAGACTCCTGACACGACGGCTGCATCGTGCTCCGTTAAGTGACGTCCATAATTAATATTGGGTAATCCAAACCGGAGCACGACTGTTCTGGGCAGCAGACAAAATCAAAAAGCCCTGTTGCTTCTCTCACACCACGCGACCTGCCGTTGGTGCCGGATATTCCAATAGCGACATCTGTCTAATCGCATGCGCTCTTTCAACGTGACCATCGATAATAATCGGGGTTGCCAGCGGTATAAAAGTTAGTTATGTTAAAAATGAACATAACAATACATTAAGAAAAATATTTAATGTAATAAATGTATTAACATTTTTGTATAGAATTTGAATAGAAATATTCGTAATTATCGAACATAAAAAGATATAAAAAATAATTCATTTACTCAAAACTTGAAATATAAGTGAAATAATTTACTATATACTTGTCAGCAACTGTAGCAAACAAGATTTACAGTCCGGTCACTTGCTTGAGAGAATGACCAGTAATCCGCATAGGAGGTTCGGCACCAATGCATATAGTACAGCATTATAGCTTTGGTATTCACCGTAGTTAGATGAATACCTATTTGATTGAAGTTGGTGGTGAAGTTGTTAATGTGACCTATGACCATTCAATCGTTGAGTCAGGGGTAACAGTTTAGTTCAAATTGATTTTCCCAAAGTCATTGAGACAGGTAAGTGTATTCCACTGTTGGGGTTAAGTCTTTCGAATAGACAAATGCATGAGAATTATTGGGCTGTGTTAATTTAAGTCTAATTATTACCTTATAAACGCGATTATATTAAGTCGTAAGAATCAAATACAGTATTATCTTATATTATATTTAAATCTATCATATTATATTTAAAAATATTTATATCATGCGCATGCAAAATTTCTTTGAAGTTTCTTGGCCTAATACAATGATCAGCAAACCACGGCTGCAAGCCACGTGTGACTCTTTGGCCCCATGGGCATGGCTCTGCCACAAATGACTACATACGGGCTAAGACAGTGAAAGATATAACAGTCAAAATGTCTTCGAATATAACCACCCAGCAAGTCGAAGATCTTAAATTGGTTTCACCTTTATCAATAGCAGTTAACAAGTCTTGTGACATAAATGATACAACACAAGTTTTACGTTTTGTACAATTTATTTCATCAACAGGTCCTAAAGAAGAACTTGTAGGATTATTGCCACTCAAATATCAAACACGTGGAGAGGATATTGCAAATGCTGTAATTGAATGTATGAAAAAACATCATTTTCCACTCGATAAAATTGTGTCAATTTCAGCGTTAAGTATGACCAGCGTAAGAAAAAGGGTTGTTGCTATTTTGAAAGAAAAAAAAATCACGAGTAACTTGCTTACTATTGCACCATTCGTCAAGAAGAGCTTTGTGCGCAGACATTTGCAAAGTTATGGAATTGGTGATTAAGATTATTACCTATATTATAGATAAAGCTTATGGAACTTTAAATTTGAACATCTCTGTGCAGATATGGACATGTTGGAGAAAAACAAATGTGAACATGTTTCACAGCGCAAGTTTAGTAGTCTGGTTTGAAAGACCTGGAGAAGGAAGCCATGGTGATTTTTAATGCCTAGAATAGTATTCCTGACTCATATGATCAGTTGAAAAAACTAGCGTTTGCTGTTCTTTTCCTTTCCTGTTCTACATTTATTCGTGCTAACAATCTTTTTCAAGCATGAACCTTATCAGGAGTAAATTGAGAAGTCGTTTTATTGATGAGAACCTGGAATCGTGCTTAAAATTAAAGACAACAACATACAAACCTGACTTATCTAAACTTTTCAAGGAGATGCAACGTCATTGTTCACATTAAGTGTTTGTTAGTCATTGTCATTATTTAATTTGATATACAACGTTCCAACAATATAATTTTTATCAATAAATAAGATCATTATGTATTAAGAATGGTATCACGTTAACAGTGTACCTACCTATATAATAAGTTTAAGAAATTTGGCTCTCAAAGAAATCTCAATCGTTGTACTGAGCTAGTATATGATGTAGTATTTGACAACATCTCAAGGATTTCTGCCTATTTTTTTAGAATTATACATTTAATTATATAATTGCATCATACACAATCGACTTTTTGAGCAGATTTGTTAGGTCCTCTGGATAAAATAATGTAATGAAGGAGACAGCAATTCACGTAATTTCAGTAAAAAATAAAGAAAAGAAATAAAATTTCTCATTCACAATTATTTTCTAGTCATTAGGTATTTGAACCACACAATACAGCTACTTAATTATTTATCATTCATAGAGAAATAATATTTAATTGTTTTTTATTGTTATAAATAAAATTAATGTGAATATTTTCTATTTTGTTTCAGTCGAAATCAAACCCACTCCTTACGGTGGCTCAGGCGCAACTGTAACACCTACTGTAGAATCAGATCCGGATTTTCTAGGACCAATCCCGAATGTTACTGTTGCTGTTGGAAGAGAAGCCATTCTTAGTTGCAGTATAGCCAATATTGGAAACTACAGGGTAAGTGAAAAAATCCATGAAATAATATTATATTTTTATATAATACCTACTATCACCTAAGATAGTTCATATTATATTCGTTAGAAACATTTAAAAAAAATTCTTGGCTTTGGGGTTTTTTAGTGATAGCTAAAGTTGCAGCAATGAATATACTTTACCGTTACCTTTGTAGCATTGAAAATGCAATTTTGTATTACTGTGATTGTGCTTTTGTTAATCTTTATCTCTTTTTCGTCGCCGACACCCTGTCGCCATACGACTGACAGCAATTTTTGTATAAAAATACATAATACATGCCTCGTTAAACTATGTCGTGACACAGGATTAATTTTCCATTTCTTTAGATGACTGAAGTAATATAATATATTACGTCAGTCATATAAACGTAATAATTTTGATATTTTAACTCCTTAATATACACGTACATTGTTTAACGTATTATATGGAAAATGCATTAAAAGTGACAAGCTTTTAGAAATATATTATATTTTTTCAATTTGCCTAATACTATGTAGAAAAATAATTTTCAATAGCTGATTGATTTTTTTAATATATCATTAATTTGTAAAGTTCTATCAAAATTGAAAGGATTTACTTGAAATTGTTGTTTTTATTTAATAAAACGCAATTTTTTTGTATTACTTATTCCACTTTTAATCAAGAGATTAGGACCGGTTTCGTCTACCTCAGAGTGACATTTTCAACAAATTGATCAAATTGATTATCTTTTATGGCTGCATCTACATATTATTGTCTAATGATTAAACATTTAAAATAAATATTTTTTCAATAATTTTAAGTAGTAATACATACTAATATGATTACTTTTTCATCAAAATGTACATGTCGTAGGCTGAGTGCAATACTATTGTTTTATTAAAAATATATATTTTATGTTATACGGTTTAATAAATTTGACAGTACCTACACGTCATATATTATTGTATATTATTGATCAAAGTTATTTGGTTATAATTTGTCGGTGTTTTCCATGTGTTTCTAAATACAATAAAAGCAAGTCAATGATTATTTATCCTACTTATAAAATATTATCAATAACAATACCTACGTTAGTTATTGTAAAAAAATAATACCATTTAAACCTATAATTTGACTAAAAACCTGTGTCTTCTACTAACATAAAAATACAAACCTGTTGGCAAAACAAACATAATCCCTAAGTAATAAAATCGTATTAATAAATTTAATATCATTCAATTTTTGATTCACATAAAATGAAAATAGTAGTGATGTACCTTTTGATATAAAAAACGTTCATATTAATACTAATTATTAAATAAATTTATCACAAATTTAACTGAATTAATCTGCGTCTATGGAAAATACGTATTAAAATAATTTATATTATTGTATCCAATACTAAGAATATTATTTTTAACATCATTAAAGTGATTAACACTTAAATATTATATTAAGAATATATTTTTAACACATACATAATATGATGGTTGTAAGATAATAATAATACTCTTATAACCATTAAGATTATCATTGTAATATAAGAATACAAAATTGTATGCCAAACTTCATAATACTTTAAAATGTACGAGGTCTTAAAATAAATTATTAAATTGCCAATGTTACATGAAAGCTATTCTACCGCGCCATTTTAAAATAAAATAAGCACGCATCAAAGCCTCCCTCTGCAAACAGCCAAATTAGCTGGCTCCCCCTAAATATGTTACTGTCACCCCGTCAAGATATACATACTAGTTAATCATATACTTGAAGTAATAATAATCTAATAAATGGTACACGACGCATTTCGCACCCTTTAAAACATATTATTCAGAAGGTGCGAAGATTCGCAAAAGCTTTTCTGAAAGCTCGAGGTAGAGCCTCCCTAAGGCAATTTACTATAAATATATTTAAATCTATTAATGTGTCGTTGTACTTTGTCAAAAAGTGAAGAGGCGCTCAAAATTTTCGAGGCGTTTTTGTTAAAAACAGTGTTTTATCAGAATATTTATTTTCGTTTTAATTTATAAGTCAGTTATACGTCGCTGATTCCCAACCTTTCTCGTAGATATTAAAAAAAACCCCATTATATTACGATACTAGAACATGTTTACGGACTGAAGAATTTACAATTTAATAAGGACAATTAAAATTATTTTTTAATATTGATTACGAATTATTACGTTTTTTTTTTCATTTTGTATTTTAAAAAATAGGTTTAAGTAAGTTAAAATAACTATTCAACGAAAATTAAAATTGAATGTCATAATATTCTTTAATGAGCATACAAATTCAGATATACACCTATAATAAAAATATATGTATTGGACGGGATTCCATCACCTTATGTACTTTAATATTTTTTTTTCGACCATGTCTGATCCTAATAGGATCATAATATGGGCCTCTACAGAGTAGAGGTTTGTTTTAACGATTTTGTTTTTTACGAGAAATGTATGTCAGCCACTTGTTCAACCTATTAGGTCCATGCACTGACTCACACACAAATTGATAAACAATATGTGTACTTGCCAGACCCAGGATTCGAACCTGAGACCCAGGGCGTGATAGTCCAACGCTTAAGCCGCGTGGCCACCGTGGGTGCCATTTTAGCTACCACAAAAAAGGGCTCAGATCAATTTATATCAGCCATTGGTGAGGGGCAGAGGTAGGCTGTTAAGATTCGACATAAACAGTGCACATTAAACTTTGTCAGTAATGCTTATATGTTTTCCTTGAGATAAAAATACAATTTTCAGATGGTGCTGGTAAATTTTTAAAATACAATTAAACCCTGCCTAACCAAACTATAATAGTTTAGATATGCTATATGCGATCTGACAAAAACAATTCACATCTTTTCAGTTATACTTTTTTGTTTTCGTTGAATTAAAAATACATAATATTACAGATGGTATTGGATAGTTTTTTTTTAATTTACTAAGCCCTGTATGAAAAACAATAATCGATAAAAAATATTCTTCTATCTATAAAATATCTGAAATTATGTATAGTTTAATGGGAACATTGTAGATATTTTATGAATATTTTTTGAGTATTATCTACCATGGCTTAGATTAAGCGGAGTTTAATTGATTTTAAAAACTAACAAACACTATCTATACATTGTAGTCTTAGTTCAATGGAAACAAATACGTTTGAATGACAAAGTTTAGTGTACACTGTTTATATCGGATCTTAACAGCCCACCTCTACCCTTCACTACTGAATCAGCATTTAGTATCACTGGTAAACCGGTTAAATTTCTTCGTCCATCAGAAAGGAACTTTTCCGCATCCTTTTCGACTGTCGAACCATCCAAATACCACAAGTTGATTTAAATATCCAGCTTGCCTGTTGGCTACGTGTTTAATACAGCATAGTATTACTTAATATGAAAAATAAGCAAAAATCAATGTCAAATTGTACGGCATGTAAACTGTTATACCCATGGGCTTTGCATCGTTGATTTCTCATTGCGCTGGCGTTGCAAGCATATAACAATATTCTTCTCTATGGAGTTTGGCATGACAACTGAAAATGAAATTTGACATTTCCAATGTGACAGCGCGTCAAGTCGGTTCTGAGACAGAGCGAGAGATGTTTATCTCATTTATGACAGAGGCGTCGCGGCGGCGTACGCAGCACAGCGCCTTAGGAAATTCACGACGCCTAAATGAAAAATGTGAGGAAAACTATGATTGAATGGATTTCAATATAAGAATAAATTTAATTTTTAGAAATAGCATTTTCAATAAAAACAACCTAAAATTTATATTTATACCAACTACAAAAAATGAAGAGATTATATTTTTACTTTATCTATTCATTTTGGCATTATGCTTAACATTAAACTGACTATCATTTGGAAAAAAGGGGTTACAAATATTAAACTTCCTCGTACATACTTTCCAGGTATTTTTAAATGTTCTTCTTCTTCCATCCTGTCACCACCAGCATTGGGGAATAGGGCAAGCACAAGACATGCAGCACGTAGGTCGCTTTTGAAGCACCGCTGCAGGGTAAGGGAGGGCCAGCCACGGCGACGAAACTCTTAAGGCTGTGCCACAAGGGTACAAAGTGACGCACTCTTTGGCGGCATCCAGAACACGTGTTCCAGCCACGTAAAGCGTCTTTTTGTGATAACCTCAATCACCAAAGACTGACTCACGCTGCTCACGAGCTCGGGTGTTTGTAACGCGGTCGTATCAATTTACCCCTAAGATTCAGCGGAAACATCGATTCTCAAAGCTCAAAAGCCGTGACTCTTGAAGTTTAGTAAGATGCCATATCTCACAACCATACAGGATCACAAGTAACACGCATGCGTTAAACAAACGACATTTGGTCCTGATAGAATACTGCCTTGACCTCCATGCTACTTCAAGTTGGTGAACCAACTTCAAATCAAATTCAATTCAAATGCAGACCCAGAATATTACTTTATTATTATTTTTTTATCAATATCTTGTGAGTGTATCGATTGTATGGGCCCTACATGTTGAAGTACGACATTATAGGGCAGCGAGTTCAAAAGACATTTTTGACACTCTTTTACTATCTGCAGCTTAACTCAATTAAGTATTTCTTAGGTATGCAGTCTAAACGCCGGAAGAATGATATTCATGTTTGGCCACGAATTTTTCCAACTTATACACGGTGTGAAAAAGAACTCTGTTTTTTTTGGTAGTATTGACATGTGTGTCCCTGATAACTATCTTAGAAATGAGTGGTTCACAAGCATAGTGAACCAAGTCCATTCTAGGTTTTATTAGTAAGCTAGGTTTAAACATAATATTTGCGTATTTCTGATTCTGTAAGGGGTATGATTGCAGTTCTGAAGTGTTATTTTGGGTACATTTAAGTTATTATGAAAGAGAAATCATACCCTTACAGAATAAGAAATACTCAAAAATTATGTTTGAACCTAGCTTACTCTAAAATAACCAGAATGAACTTGGTTCACTATGCTTGTGAACCTCTCAAATCTGAAGCATCATTTGTTTGTTCTTCCAAGTTGCAAAAATAACCTGCCATTGATAACATCAATTGGGATGGTAATAACCATGTTCACTTCGGATATTGGTATATTCCACATACGTGAGGATGAGTATTATAGGTACCTAGACGTTGTTTTGTAGATTCCTAGAAGAGGGTTTATTCAGCTCATTCGGCGTACAAGGTATTTGTGTTTATTCTTTATAGTATTTTATCGTTTTTTATGTTTTACTTTATATCGAGTTTTTTAATACTATCATATTGTATACATCTTGAATTTGTAATTTTTGTAAGTAAAATGTAAATAAATTTTTGAATATGACTATAATATAGTTTTCAATTAAACTACCAATATTTTATTAAATGAAGAATAAAAAGTCACTAAGAATGTGGCATTCGTTAATAAACATACAAACTATATTTATGGAAAATATTTTTATCTCACGGTAATGTTTCTTGGTGTACGTATGATAATCAACAAATGCTGCATTCTTAAATATGTTATAGCTTTCATTTATTAAATAAAAAGTAGTTTATAGCATTATTAGCATTCAAAAAGGTGTTATAAATACAATTTATTGTCATCTTGGCGCCATATTGGAATCTAAGTAAGTAAATGTGAGAGGTAAAAACAAAAAAATGTCTTTTATAGTGTTAACTGTCAATTATTCATAGTGAAACTGCATTGTATTATTTGATTAATTATTTGTTATATTAAATAAAACACAATTTCTTACATAATTAATAGTTTATAGTACTTTATAAGTGCTATAAACAAATAGTACTTATTCAAGTTTTTAATAATTTACATCATCACCATTATATAGTTGATAATTTCCCCTTGAAGGGGATGAAACCGGTAGAAAATTTAATTAAAAAGTGGAATAAGTACTATAAAATTACAAATAATTAATCGAATAATACGAAAAAAATGTTTAAATCTTTCTTATAGGTATATCTGAAACAGGTATATTTAAATGTTGTTTGTATACTTATGATAATGACATGGTATAATACTTTTCTTAAAAAATGACGTATTATTTATGAAATATTAGAAAAAAATAACACAGTTTATTGACATTTCAATAATTTTCAAAAATATAAACTGCGCGTTTTTGTTTCTAACGCCCTCAATAACTATTAACACTTTAATGTTTAATGAAACAAGCATAATTGGTAAACCATATTATCTGGAATCCAAATCAGCACCATTATTGTTTATGTATACGATTTAGTGATATTCAGATTTGCATTTGCGTTTAAAAGTATGTACTTATATTTAATTATAATTTTAAGAAAAATTAAAACCTACACACTTTTTACTATTCTAGGTATGCCTATCTTTTAGTCAGACGGTAGGTAAAAAAATGGAAAAAAATATTTCAATATTTTTTTAAATAATATAGGCCGTATTTATTTAGAAGTTTCCATTACCGTATTCAAATTTTGTAAATATTTGAAAAATATGTTTACCATATAAAAATGTTTTGTTTGGAATAAACAGTAAATAAGACATTATTTTCAATAAAACACCATAATAAATTTTCATGTAGACTGAAATATTTTCATGACTTATCGGAGTAAAATTATTAAAAAGTAAATAACGTCACTATAAAAGTATGTAACTAGATGATGTGTAAAATACCCAGTCTTACGTATACTGATAATATTTTTACTGAACGCCCTAACACCTGATTAGTAACATATTTTGCTGGCACTTGGTGAACTTGGTATCTTCTATATTATGATCAATTTAAACAGTTTTACATCTTCATACTTATCATAATATTAACTTAGTAAAGTTATTTGATACAATATAATATTGTGAATAAAACACGAAAAGCGAAAAAATAAAATAATATAATTACCCATAAAAGTGGTGCATTAATCACACAGAAACCATAAGTTCCAAAATTTTAATATCCTGGTGTTACTGTCAAATGTTGGTAAGTCTCGAAATCATGTTACGGAGTAATTTCAATTTGAAATTTTAACATGCTGTCAAAAATCAAGCAAATTGCTAATTTCATTATGCTTTATGTGCATGTTCTATAAAATATCGGATTACTTTGACTTTATTTCTAGAATACATATTTATATATAGACACATAATCCGTTGTTTACTCTAAATACCTAAATTATTAACTTACCAATATTTAGCAGCAACCCTACGAATTTAAGTTTTTTTATAATAAAAAATCGTGACATTCCCTAACCTTATGTATATTTAGTATTGAATAAAATCAATTTCATGTTTCATAATAATTGGTATAAGGGCGTCCATAGAAATAGCTGACGCCAGACGTACGTTACAATTAAGGTGGTAATGTAATTACCTTCATTTATCACAATTAACTACTAATTGGTTGATTTGATGTATATCAGTTAAAACGTAGTTACAATAAATTATTCACACAAATCAAAGATGAATAATAAATAATAGCTTAGAGGAAAATGAAACGCGTCTATAGGTACTAGTCTTACTTATTTTTTTTCTATATAAAGGATTTAACATTCTTAAACTACACGTATATTCAGTATTGCATTAAAAACGTGGTGCAGAACTGCAAACCCACACTTCTCATCCCTAATTTTCTTTTTTTATTGACTTATTTTTTTTTATCATTACATATTATGTAGTTAATTCAATCTATCGACATTTAAAGTGGAGGATGGGTTAATTGCCTTGGTTTTATAATATATAAGGATTAATGTCCAAGAGATTTTCATCCAAGGGATAATTATTGTTGTATTACGAAAATAACGTCGCGAGGGTACAAAATAAAAATGCTATTATTTAACGAATTTATTGGTTGAGTTTAAAGACATGGATCAGTAGCGTAATGATACTATTTTATAATAATATACGTTAAAATATTATAATGCATTTAAATAAGTCTCACAAAATGTAAAAATAACAAACAGCAAATGAGAATTCGATTCGTAGTTTGACCTTCAGTCTTTCAGTTTTTTTTTTTTTTTGAAAAATAAGAAAATTTTGTAGAAGGTACCTAGATATTGATATTATTCTGCATGCAAGTGTAATTCAAATGAGTTTTAGAGGTAAGGGTGAAAGTATAATATGTAAAAAGCACATATCGACTGTTGTAGAGGAAGAAGAGCGTGACCCTGATTTTTTTTCAAAATAAGTTTTATTGCATAATAACGTTATAAACGACTAATTACACGTTGTGTCCAATGACGTGAGCTGAAATTGCCGATTTATTATCTAAATTTAGCTAACAATTAAAAAAAAGGAAGTGACGTGGAAAAACGACTTAACCATCATTTTTGTTGTTTTTTTAATGAACTCCATAAATAATATCACATTAGGAAATTAATAAAAACCAATTTACTAATTATCATGCACTTGAATGGTTGTGTCTGTTTTGAATTTTAACTTATATGAACAGCTAGTAATAAATTGCTAACGTTAGGATAATCAAAGATTATCTAGTTAAAGTTATCTTAAACACATAGGCAGTTTTTTATATTTTGTAATAGGAACAAATATATATATATATATATATGGCAACCAGTTAATATAATAAAATGTAACCCCAAAATGTATTTTTATTATCGAATTGCCAGTAACGTATATAATAATATTACGAGGGTGGGTCAATAAGTCCTTAGAAAAGCCGACAGGTGGCGCGACTAGTACTGTAAGCGGTTTGTTTTCATGCAGCGGCACTACCGATTCAGTATGCTGCGAAGTTTCAATCAGATTGGTCGGGTTGTTGTGTGTTTCTCGTACATTTAAAAAAAAAATTTGCTTGTGGAAAATGGAAAAATGGAAAATGGAGAAAATTGAGTTCAGAGCTGTTATTAAACATTTTAATATAAAAGGGTTAACAGCAAAGGAAATAAAAAATGAGTTGGATTTAGTTCACGGCATATCTGCTCCTTCACTTGCAACTATTTATAGCTGGTTAAATGAATTTAAACGTGGTCGTACCTCAACAAAGGATGAACCACGCTCAGGACGTCCTGTAGAGGTGACTACACCAGAAATGATCAATAAAATCCACGATATGGTATTAAGTGACCGAAGATTAAAGTTGAGTGAGATAATTGAGGTTACAGGGATCTCAAAAGGTAGCGTCATTTCTATTTTACATGACAAATTGGACATGAAAAATATTTCTGCAAGATGGGTGCCGCGTTTGCTCACAGTCGACAATAAACGCAATAGGGTGGTGGCCTCTAAAGCCCTGTTGTCGCTCATGCAACGCAATTCGGATGATTTTTTTCGTCGCTTTGTGACTGTAGATGAAACATGGATACACCACTATACTCTCGAGACGAAAGAACAGTCAAAGCAGTGGATTGCGAAGGCAAACCATGTCCAAAGAAGGCGAATACCGTAAAATCAGCTGGTAAGGTTATGGCTACTGTATTTTGGGATGCACGTGAAATTATTTTCGTTGACTATTTGGAAAAAGGAAAAAAAATAACAAGGGATTATTATGCATCTTTATTGGACCAGCTAAAATACAAAATTGAAGAAAAACGGCCTCATTTAAACAGGAAAAAAATCCTCTTTCATCAGGACAATGCCCGTGTTCACACATGTTTACGATCAATGGCTAAAATTGAAGAATTGAAGTTCGAATTGGTCGACCACCCACCGTATTCGCCAGATTTAGCCCCCAGTGACTTTTTCCTTTTCCCAAACTTAAAAAAATGGCTAAGTGGACAACGTTTTTTTTCAAATGAAGAAGTCATCGATCGGACAAATGCTTATTTTGAGGACCTTTCGAAAACTTATTTTTCTGACGGTTTAAAAAATATTGAGAAACGTCTAACCAAGTGTATTGAGCTCCAAGGAGATTATGTTGAGAAATAAAAAAAAAATACAAAAATAAAAACTGTTTTAATGCTTTTTTCTAAGGAATTATTGACCCACCCTCGTATTTTGATATATTATAAATATCTATCTAACTGTTCTTCGTTGGCAAGCTGGGAACAAGACAGTCATCTAACCATACAAATATCATAATATTCAAAATATCGGAAAGTATTATTTACGCAAGAATGAATAAATACATTTTGATTAAAGAATTCAAAAAGATTTTTTGTGGAGATCGTTGTGAAAGTAACGTACGATAATATTTTTATACAATAAATAACATTCAACGTGGTTCGATATTAAAAACCCTTTAGCTATATATAGGTAAATAAAAAAAACATATGTGTATATTTGTTATTTTTTAAGGATACTAACTTATAAGATGGGTAAAAAACTGCTTTCATATTATTTTGAGGCATTGTATTGAATATTATTAATACCTGTAATAGCAGTTGGTTGAGGGTATTATTACTCTGAAAATATAAGATATTTACACAATGTTGATATGTTTTTTTTTATATTTATATAAAACCTATGCTTTTATACATATGGAAAAGTAAGTTCTTCTTCGTCGTGTCGGGTCTTCAATAGCAACAATGTGTCGCTTCAGAAGTTGACGAAGGCAACACCATTTTCCTCGGCTTGTAGGATCTCGTCGAAATTGCAACTTACTGGGCCTTGCATACAAAAGGTGCTCCATGCTTTGCATTTCACCGCACTCGCAGGTTTTGTCATCGGAGAACCCCCACTTTACCATGTTGTCTCGAGTGCGCCCTACCATGGTTCTCAGTCTATTTAGGACTTTCATGTACGGTACCCGAGACTGGTCTCGGGTGGGAGATGCTCTGCTGGCTTTACCCAATCTTCGAGACCCTCAGAGGCTAGGTTCACCTCTCATGCGGATAGTCTATCTTATAAAACATGCAAATCGAAAAAGTAAGTAAGTGTTTAGTCAGACTTAAATACTAAAAAATGTAAATCAAATATAATAAATAGTAAAGTAATGGGTGTCTGGCAAGGCGATAGGACCTCACTAAAATTATTATTTACCGCTACTATGGAAGATCCATTCAAGTGACTTGACTGAAAGAAAAGTAGAATCATCATTAACGGCGAATACCTCAGTCACTGAGAGGCTTTCATATTATAGAAGTAGATTGATGCCTGCTGATGATGATGATTAATTTGTGTGTGAGTTATTGAAGAGAACCAATAAAACATCTTATGTATACAACATTAATGCATAATATTACAGTAAGTATAATATATAATTTATTTTAAATAAATATATAAGTGTTGAGCCTAATAAGAGACGTAAACAGTAAATATTATCAAATCGTACAGTTAATACAGTAATAATTATTAAGAAAACTTGTTGGTATAAATAAACAAGTCAACAAAAAAATATGACGTAGTTCTTATAGTTCTTGTGAATGGTAAGTATGCACTTATGCTCTGGGCAACTTATTGTGAAAGAGGCAAGGGAACAAAACAGATACACAATGATTTCTTTAATATGGAAATTGTTGGCAATATAAATTTAAATCTAACTTATGAAAAATTCGAGACATAGAAGAAAGATAAATGACATATTATAAGCAAAATAATGGTTAAAATTAAAAGTTAATTCCTTTTTCAAAAAATCTACTTTTTAGGAGTGAAGTGAGTCATACAAATTGGAAGTGAAGTGGACCACTTTTCACAAGATGCCTAGAAGATATAAAACACGAATTGATGGCCCCCACTACTGCCAATATTCACAGAATCGCCTCCGCCTAATAAAGGAGATTATATTCTTGTAAATAATGAAACAAATAAAAATCCAATACAATATGTTAGTAATATTATTGGTATTACGAAGCAGGACACTAAAAATCTTTATAACGTGAAATTTTTGAGAAAACTGCTAGAAAAATGATGTATTTTGCCTATCCTTAAATTGTTGACGTCGATAAAATTACAAAAGATTGTGGGCATTAAGTGGAACTACTATTATTATATTTACTTATATAATTAATGACAATTTGGCACTGAATTTGACTTAATAAATATTTTTGTATGATTGTAAATGTGTTTTTTTGTAATTCTAAAAATCTTGATTTATGCTAAATGTGACTCCAGAAAAGGCTATTTTGTATAATGCTAAATGCATATAATTATTGGTACCGGACGTGCTAACTGCATATACATAAAAAAACCCCCTTTTAAGCTTTTGCTAAATTTATAGGCTACTTATATGTTGAAAAACTGTTGGTTTTTACGTAGTGAAGTGAATTGGTTTTCAAATTATAAGTGGTGGACCACTTCACCACAAAATGCGGCTGAAGTGGGCCAGTTTTTAATCGACCAAAACTTTTTCTCAATATTGTTATATTAGAATGTGCTCGAAGATACATTTATTATATATTTAGAATTACAATTCAGTTATATAATAAATGACAGAGAGTTATTTGAAAAAAACATCAAAAGTTAGTACCATTTCACACCGTTTTAATAAACTCCGAATAAGTACTAGTTTTACACGCCCATAGAGATTATTATATATATTTTCAATATCTCAGTAGGTTTGGTTATTGTCTAAATCTGTCTATATAATGTAATGGTTCGTGTACCTAAATTAAGTATTCGGGTATTTTATGCTGCGTATATACAATGGTAATATTAACTTTTATCAATACTACTTATATCTGCATTGTTGATTTTCTTAAACATTTAACATCACGGCATTCTAGACGCCAAAAATAATACAGAGTTAAACCGTTACAAGCGAATGAAACAGAAAAGAAAAACTGTATTTCCTTTTTCCACTTCTTCTTGGAATTTCCTCCGCCCGTACCCCAGTTCTGAATTTTCCGGACTCTAAATTTCCCCCATAACTTGCCTTTAGGCTAAACAGGGTGAGCAAAGATTAGCTGTACCAACGTCAGCCCACGATCGCTCGGGGTAATATTCTTATTGAAATGAGTTAATAATAATTTCATTTCTACAGACTTAATGATGAAATTGTGCACTGGGTCTTGTAAAATAATATGAATTGCCAATAATTCGGAGTCTTTTAGGTGTAAAATGTTAGACGAATTTTATTTAATATTACTATAGTTTAAAAAATGAGTTTATTCGCTAATAAATTCACGTATATGCTGTATTGAATAATGAATAAAAAATATCGATGACCGATGATTTCGAAGAGCACTGATGAGCAGGTTTTAAAAGGCCAATAGTTAAAATTTGTCACAATTAGTACGTCGTCTTGTAGCATAGAGGATAATGCACGGATGGGGCGTAAACCCAAGAGATGCTGGTTCGATTCCAGCCGGGTGTCTTACTTTTTTCAAAAAGATTTGTTCTATTGGTTATAATATATTTTCCCATAAGTGTTTTTCAAAATTATGTATTTTTAATAATTAGAATGGTACATTCTTAAATCTTGTGAATTATTCGTTGAATAAAAGAAATACCTGGTTAATTAAAAATAGTTATAATTGTTGTTTTATTAGTTAATTACGTTCATCATAAAAATATTACGAGCTTATCAAAATGTTGGCAATATCAATGATTAAAAAAATGTTTAAAAGAATAAAAAAAGTATTTTTTGATTCCAATATATAAATTTTGATTTTTTTTTTGCTATGTGCACACAATTATTATAGTAACACTGTATTCAAACATATTTAATGTCGGATCCGAGTGGCGAAAGTATTGACTCGGCAGCACTTTTCCAGATAAATCTGATACGGATGAGTAAACATCTCCTACCTGATACACAGGCCAATAAATATTAAATGGACATTCCTATTGGGAACACAAAATGCCGACGAATACCCGTGAGATTTTAATAGGTATATTCAGTGTTGTATTAATACTGATAATCTGATCAGTGTATGCACACCTTTATGGGTAACTCTTAGATAAGAACAAGAAAAAATACCGGGTGGCAGTGCCACCTATCAAAAGTCATGTCGATGTGCTCAATAAAATATTGAGCTAATAATAATACTATTTTTATATCATATGCAAAGCAATAAGTAAGTATACGGTAACAATATGCATAGCTAAAGAACGCATCGATTTAAATACCAATATATATGTATTGGCGTATATTTCGATAAATCCGGTGTATTTTACGTGAGTTTTAATGTTATTGACTTGAAAAGAGTTTTTTATTTATAAAAATAACATAACTACAATTTATGGTGACTGTCAAAGCTAGTAAGCGAAATATATATACGTGACTAAACGATTAAGTCCAGCGCTCATAAAATAGATGCAACGTGTCCATTTAATTTTTGCGATCGCACAGCAAAGACGCTTTTTCATCCAAATGTACGTGCGTAAGAGAGAAATAGCTTATTAATTATTAGCTGCGTATACCTTTGAAAAATAGGGAGAGAATTTGTGTCTGCGTGTGTGTGCTGTGCTGCGTTTTATTACACTGCGTTACAGACAGACAGATACATCAAGATAAATATATAATTCAATAGTAGTATCCCTTAAAATATATTCAATAATATTGTATTTGGTCGTTAATCACAAAATAGGAAACGCTGTAATAGAGAGTAAGTTGTAAATGCAATAATTGAAATTGAAATTGAATTGGGCTTGAATGCTATTGAATATATATTATGTACAGATATATTGTATGGGTTAACAGAAAATATGATAATAATAATTCGATATCATATTATTCTGATGATTTAATCATATTATATTATGTTGTATAGTTGTAACGTATAAATTACCAACCCGGAACACAAATTAAACAAATACGACATATCAATTAATGTCGTATGTCATCTTTAGTATGCATTATGAGAAACATTCTCATAATGTCATGTAAGACAAAGAGAACATGTGATTAATTAAAGTTTAGTTGTAGATCAATAAACTTAGCTGGGTAATGAATTGAGAAATACATAATATATTATAATATATGGAAAATAAAGATTATTAGAGAAGTCTAAACAATAAGTTAAAAATGAAATTAAACCATTTTTAGAATATGAAACAGACTTAATAAAGAACACGTTTTCTTTTAATGATAACATTAATAATACAACAGATTTTCTTTTACGTATTTTTATTGATAGTACTCACCTTTTAAGCCTGATACATAAACTGTCACAAACCCTTATAAACTTTTCGAAAAAAAATGTAAACGTCACATAATATGACGTCAACGCCGTGTTAGAAGGTTTGCACGAAATATAAAATGGCTAACACTATCATCGCTATCAGAATTCTACCTTCACTAATAAGTATTAGTATTAATTGGCATATTTAAGCGTGTTGATATTAGTGCTAGTGGCGAGTACTAATGGTTAGAACTAAGCCCTTGTAAGCAAGCTGCGAGCGTCCTTCTTGATTTCGCAAATTCCTAAGAACATCGTAAGGTTATATTATGTACGTACATCAAGGATAATACTTAATTTATATTCTAGATAGAATGCCCTCAATTTTTTTCCTTTTTATAATATACTTGTAAATAATTTTATGTTATATTTACATTTTCTTTATACAAGGTTTAAAATATTGTTACACTATTATGTATTATTTAAGTTTTTTTTCAAGTTATGTTGTAAACATTTTGAATTTTTTTTTATTGTGCACGTGTAATAAGATGAATTTGTATAAATACCGACATAAGGTTTTAAGAAATCAGTCTATGAAGACTGTTGTCACATTTAAGATAAAGATACGACATTATATCTAGCTTGGTCACGTTTTATGAATACTGTATGAGAGCTCTACCTACCTTTTCATCAAACCAGCAGCAAATAATATATGGCATAGCTTTATAAGACAAAAAATCGGATCAAAATGGATTAACAGTTCACGAAATAAAGAAAAGACAGATAAAAATAGCTATAGTGATATTACATATTGACTGCTGACTAGATAAAAAAAAATTAATTACCACATTTAAATAGCGTGCTAATTATATCGAATGACTACCTAATCGTTACGCGCTGTGCGCGTCATTAGCGTCCAATGTATTAAGCCAAATTCTAGATGAGGATTACAAAAATGTATGGGTCTTATCATAAATTAAGGTACGTGGATAAGTGGAAATTTGGTAAAGATAGTATAGACATTATCATGGGTATTTGCCAAAACAAATAGATTTGTGTTATATCTAAATGCCACCCTGTTCCTTTTTTTGATGGTTACAAAATCTTATCTAGCATGGTTTATGAATTATTCTCGTATGTATACTAGTATAATATAATATATTATTTAAACCATGTCCCATCATGATAAGATCATAACTATGGGTCTCCTCAAAGTGGAGGTGGTATTAACAAATTTTTATTTTTTACAAGAAGCGGATGATAGCCTCTCCAGTATTCGAGCCCGGAACCGATAATATTATAAGCCTGACGTGTAACTGCTTGGCCATCGTAGGCTAATGTATAACATTAAAGGATAATTCAAATTACCTAGACACTATATATTTTTTTCTCTTAGATAAATCGTGTAATAATTAACAAAGATTCATCAGCTCTTCTAGAAATTCCTTAAGAGCCGGAACGATTATTCTAATTTGCTAATTTTAATTCATAAAGTTTGACTAATAGCCTTTCTCTGTGAAATAATATCGTTAATTACCTATAAAGTCATCGCCTAAGATAATAAATTTATATTTAAAAAAGAACATTAATTATAATTGATATTAGTCTGTAAGAATATTTATTGAACTAATTTCTTATCTCAAATTTCATTTAAATTAAAATAACTATTGTTTTCACTGTAACTATCAGAAAAACAAATTTTATAGGTTATTATTTATCTTGAAATTAAAATACATAGGTAATTATGTTATAATTTTATTACCAAGTCGCTATATTATTATAATATATAGATTAATCATTAGTTTGGTTGTGAATAATAAATTATATTTTTTTTTTCAATAATAATGGTTGACATATACTTATTATTATGTAGTTTTTTTTCCGCTTCAATAAGACAATGTCATAAATAATCATGTGGAATAATATTCGTTTTACTTGCAAAATTTTAATATATAAATCTGAAAATTGATGCATATCGTTTTAAAAGATGTTAACTATTGTAATATCACAGATCAATATACTGTGAACAGATAGATCAAGTGTCAAAAACATATAATTATTTTTTTGACATTTTTTAATCAATGAAAAATATCTTATATTATTATACACGGTAAAATAAGTTTTTTTTCTAAATAAATTAGTTACTGCCCATGCTTATATAGCTTTAGAAGTTATACAAGCCAGTATTAGTAAAACAATTCATATATTATTATAACAGTAGAGTAAATAACGTTTGAGAAATACAAATATATTGAGTACTTGTCTGTCATATTCATTGATTTGGATCTAAAAATGATTTGCAATATGATTAAAGTAGGTAGAATGGTGTCAGATTACTATGATAGTGTAGGCGACTCATTTATGTGTTGAAATTATTACTTTTAAATTTCACTAACACCGATCTAAAGGATTTCACCATGGCCGCAATGCCAGAAGAATCTGTCCATCATCTACTTGGCATTGTATTTATAAATGTTTTACTTCACAACCTAAGTGATTTGTCTGATATTTTACAACCGAAAATATTCCTTTTTTGTTTATATCTTCTGCGTTTTTATACATAAAAAAATAACGGAGTAATATTATTACGAATAATATTTTATAAGTATATACACTGTTGCTAATATATATTTACAGCACCATTCATCACATAAATCCGAGAAGTATTTTCGAAAAATCATACATAAGTAACACTTAAAGTCGGTGGAATAATAACTACTTGTCATAAAAACAACGTCTATTTGAAAGCGAATTGGACAGTAAGACGAAACAAAAAAGCCATTATTTTCACTACATTTTATTGTATCCTTTTATACACTTATCGCGGTAGAGCACCCTTTTGCCAAGCATTATCGCATTATTTACCCACGAGAAGTGTAAGCGGCCAGACTAGTGAAGACGGGAAATAAAACATTTCGTTC
This sequence comes from Rhyacophila brunnea, assembly GCF_057557595.1. NCBI lineage: Eukaryota > Metazoa > Arthropoda > Insecta > Trichoptera > Rhyacophilidae > Rhyacophila > Rhyacophila brunnea. The sequence continues at coordinate 14,873,067 of NW_028232848.1, read as the reverse complement.
AGAGTAAAATATCAATGTGTGTAAAGTTTCTCGTCTCTATGTATCAGTTTATTTTACAAACTTTCATTTTATTTGTATTTAAATAAAGAACACAAACAAAATGTTAGCGGTTCGATTGAAATAAAGATTTTAAACGTTAAATGACACTTTAATTTCAATTTCATTTATTTACATAAAGTGAATATCACCTTAATGTAAATAATTTTCTAGGGCTTAAGCTAATATTGAGGCTAAGAACAAAACACACAATGGGTAAAAGATCTAATGTCTTCATGGGAAGAAGCGATTTGCAGCTCTGCGATAATTATGATATTTTAGAAGACAAATAGCAGCACAGTGCCCTAAATATGAACGACACAGAGTACTGCTGCGAATTGCGGATATCTTTGAGAATGTCGAGGAATTGAAATATGCCCTGTCAGTGGGTAAGACGGAATAGCTTGACAACATTGTAAAGTCCTTTAACAAAATTGGCGTGAGAATCTGATCAACGGGTCCTCTTCTAGATGAGAAGAGGTGATATGACAGCGAGTTGCAGTAACAACCTCAGTAAAATCATATAAAAAAATATGATTTGGAAGTGTAGATGCTAAATCAAAAGATTTTACGGAGAGTTGAAGTTTTCGGGATGTGGCTTTATAGACGCATCCCCAAAATTACTTGATCTGACCGGGTGACAAATTTTGACATTTTTAATTGATTGAGAAAGGACCGAGAAGTTTTATGTAGTATCAAAACCAGAAAACTACAGTAACTCGGCCACAGTGTGAGAGGTCAACAGTACAGCATTCCCCAACCTATCATCCAAGGAAAGACCAACAGTAAATGTCATAGAGAACGACGCCACATTTTGTGGCTTAGGAACCTACGTGATGGTATGAGTGGAGCTCCACTGAATTGTTCCGGGTAGTAAAGTAAGAGCTGACATCCGCTAGGGGATGGCACGATGGGAGGAAAAATAGTATCACCAATAATTATCATAATTATTATAAGTTGAATATGTTGTTATCAAGAAGATATTAATGTATAATGGTGATTTAATTAAGTGATTAATTGAGCATTGTGTAGAATTACCATTAGTATATTGCCAAGCTGAAATTTAAAAAATCTGCAATGTTGGTGTAGTAGAGGTAAAAATATAGAGGAGTATGACAGTTAGTACTACGGCGTTATGTATAATTTATATTTAAATTATATAGGGTTGGCGTTATGAAAAATGGACATTTTTTGAAAGGTAAGTAGGTACCTATCTATAACAATTTCTAGCACTTATTATATAATGTATAAAAAGTCAATTTGCAATACGTCTTTTAAGTATACAACGAAAAGGCAAATTAAAATACTAAATTCAAAATTGACCTACCAGTTTTTCGGGCCTAAGGCCGCCAATGGTTAGTAGAGAGGTTAGACTCTTGTTACGGCCAAGTAAAAGTCATGATTAAATTCTCCATAAAAGCTGTACTGAAAAAATATTATGGTCAGGATGAGTAAACTGGATCAATTAAAAAATCTACAATGTCCTAAAGCAAGATTAGACATACGATGCGATGATCTTTGTGAAGATTTCATTTAAAATTATTATATATTATGTTTATCTAATATAATAGTTAATACTAATTATTCTTCATCCATATCATCTACTTAAATAGAGCATAATAAATACTGTGCAACACTTTTAAAAAACTCTTTTTCTCGTCAATTGTCTTACATCTTCATCAATTATATAAGACACATTACGTTACATGTTATATTTATTGCTTTGAAATTTGTTATCAATTTTGTTCTTAAGATACATTTTAATCATATTGTATTGGGTTATTAACTATCTATAAACTACTGTCATACCTTTTGCTAGTTAAATTAAGGTAAATACAGACTCCAGTTGCAAAGTCCGTAAAAAACAGATACCTGAAATTTTTCTTTTGATATATGAAAATATAAAATTCATACACATATTTAAATACAAGGCTTTGCTCAAACTAGTCTGATGCATTATATAGCTAGTGAAAGCAGCAAAAATAAAATTTAAATTTTTAATAAAACGTCACGTAAAATTCTCCACTGCAATATTATTTTTCTTTTACTAAAATATATCTAGGAAATTTTCACAATGCAGCGTAGAAAGAACTTTCATCATCCTGCCATCCATTTGTTGTTTTTCCTGTAAAAGAAAAGGCAAATGTGACTGGAAATATATGAAATGACTTGTTTATATGATTGCTTTTGTTTTCTACGGTGTTAGATATATCGCTTTTTGCCTAGACGCTTTTCTTTACACATACAATGTACAATATCAAATCTCACATATTCCACTCTGAATGTAATTTATATTTTAAATTATAATCATTTTTTTACCGTGTCCGAACCTATATTATGGGCCTCCACAGAGTGGAGGTTTGATTTAACAGATTTTGTTTTTACGAGAAATGGATGTCAGCCACTTCATCGTCCCGGATTCCCCCCCCCCTCCAAGAAATTGAAAATATTACTTTTTATACGAGGTTCGTGACCCGGATGTTTTGTCTTGTAGGTCAAGTGATTGCCAGGCGAGCAGTATAATGGGTATGGTGTATGTACCTGGAAAAGTGCCGTATTCTAAGGTTGAAATGATGATAATTTATGAATAATAATAGGTGGGATAAATTTGGAAGTCAGTGCCACTTGCAAACTTCTGTTAACAACACCGCCCACCCGTCACATTTAAAATCAATATAATAACATTATGGATATTTTTTTTCGAAATGGACCCACTCCCCGAACTATTTTTCTCAGTGCGCTTGGATAACTATAATTTATATATAAACTATTGCTAGTAGAATACTAGAATACGTAAAAAATCACATTGTAAACACTTTTTGATGTGAAACTTTTCCAATAAAACATTGAGTATTGTGTTTCAATGTCTGGTGTCAAACTTTAAACACGTTAGTTTAGTTTTTCACCCCCTTTCACATCTCTATCGCCAATTTTATTATTTGTTCTCCCGGGTCGTTTTTGTTTCAATATTTATTTGAAAAATAAAATCAAACGTCATGATTATGGTGAGGAAACCAATAATCTTCGAATTATAGCTGCATTTATAAAGGGTTTGTGTTTTTTTATTTTCCCTTAAGAAAATTGTTATAAACATTAAAATAACATTTAATTTGGACTGTTATTACTTACATAAGTTATTCATTTTACAGGTTCATGTTTTTGAAGCACGCACAGTGCCAAATTTAAAAATCTCTCCTATAAAATGTGATTGTTAATTATTTTATATAGTGAGTGTCTCTTAATGATTACTGAATTAGCATTGATTGCCAATAAAGGGTCAGTTAAACAATCACTGGTTAGATGACTAATTATTGTCATGTGCTCTGTAAAATGCATAATATGTTCATATATCCAGTCAAGCGAAAAACCAGATGTTAATAATATGATAGAAATGATTTATAATATGTTATACATTTTAATTTTCATAATAAAACATTGTTTTAGTAGATAGTACAGCTTTTATCTACAAAACTCGTTTGGATGCTTCATCAACAATATCATTTTTAAAACTATAACTCTTTCCCTACCTGGATGATCCTACGCTCCCAGTTTTTAATTGCTTTCAGCATCATTAAATGATTAAATTTTTAAAATACATATTAATATTTTTACAATGTGATTTAAACCCGTTATCCAAAAGCTTAGAGTCGGATTTTCCATTCACTAGTCCATTACAGGGTGTTAAAATCTAACTTAATTGTTTGGAATTTTTCAGTTATAATACAATTAATATTGAAAGTCAAAATTTATATGTTCCTATCTACAAAGTGTAATAATATTCATGCGCTCATGTTAAAGTTAATAGCGCCCTCAGGACAAAACAGTATCAGTAAAATGTTTAAGTTTTAAATCTTCACCTAAGGCGAAAAATATTCTCGGAGGCTGTTACATTATTTCTGGTAGGCTACAATAAAATTGTATTTTCTGGGTAAGTTTAGAGGCTTGATATAATTTTCAATTTCACGCTATAGTAAATGATATTGAATTTAGATATGTTAAAGCAGGCATGTTGAACTTTTAAATTGAATATTTACATATAGAAGATATCTTATAAAAATATTTTATGGTATATCAATGTTGTATGAAGACCTTCTCTATGTGTCTACAGTCTACACTCCTTTCATCTGTTGTATTTTATGACTACGGATTTTTACGAATATGTCTACCTAGGTATTTCTGAAGTCATTTAGTGCGTACCACGATTATTGTTAATTTCAATTTATTTATTTTAAAATATAATCACGTCGGAATCACCACTTTGAGATGATGATTTCACGTCGAAGTCACTACTTTGGTTTTGATATCGTGGTGAATATAAAGTCATCGTTGCTTGGAAGTTTCGAGAAAAGAGTATTTATACAAGAAAATTTAAATACAATAATAAATATGACAGAGTGGTGTTATAATCGCGGGTACGGATTTACTGATAAGCTTGATTATACTATTGAACTGACTGGCAATATACCGAGATGTCAATATAACCGAGAAATTGGACTCGAGATGAATAGTGCGCCGAGTGACGGACTCGATGTGAGTAGTGCTGTAGTGAGGATTTAAGGATTATCCTTGCTATTTATACAAATGCAGTCCATATAATATATACTATAAGTAATATTGTCGTAATTAACAAGTCATAATAAACCCTATAGATCTAGATTATGATTAAGGAAATGCTGACTATCGTTTCCGCTACGTTTTTTTTGTTTTAACAACAAAATACATGTTGAAGTGTGTCACCCTTGTAATTATATGGTATTATTGCTACATATATTATGACAAATAATTATTTCTTTATACTGTATGTATTTATACTGTAAAGTTATCAATAATCACACATATAGTAAGCATAGTGATGAATCTACCGAATAAGTTGAACGAGCCGTATTAAAAAAATATATATTAAATAATATCCATTAATTCCAATAATAAGTGCAATATGTATACCGATATCCAAAGTTGGTTTTTTAACACAGTTATTTCGCTCCCAATTAACAACACCAATGGCAGGTTTTTCAAACCAACTGATAATCTCGATTACGTCGATAGTCATCACGGACATATGGATCAACACAATTAGGAATGGAATTATTTTATTAAAATCTCAATATTATTAAACCAACATTAGATTTTTAAGTTTATGTCTATCATGGCGCCCACGAGGGGGCAAGGCTGACAGAGCTAGTCTAAGGACCTGGGCTTAGAGGGTGATCCAGCGCGGATGGTCAACAGTTAAGTGAGATAAACACATGCCACAAATCTGCTGCAATAGTAAAAAAGTCGCCTGGAGCGCTATTTTACTTAAATTATTTTAACACTAAAAAATATATGGCTGTACGATGCAATTTCATGTGGTGTGTTACAAGTAAAAAAAAAATCACTATTTTATTGTATACTTAATTATATTTAGTGTGTTTCCTTAAATAGCTATTATCCAATATGCCGATGGGTTAAATGTTACTTGGCTACTACAATTACTGCCCTGCTAAGTAAAAAGACAGTGTTTTTGAATTTTGTGAAATGAGAACCCAAGTTTTAAACTACCTCTTCTCTTATATTATTTAAAATTATTGGATTGTTTTGATATAATCTCTGAATAGACATTCTATATTTTTACTCAGCTGGACAGATTATAGAGGATCGCAACCAGTGCTTCATAATATGGTCGAGTGCAATAAATAATTCAAGTGAATATATTTAGAATACACGGAATACCCTTAATTGTAATACCATTTGAGGAAGACTTCTGTAAATTATCACATTGCTCTTAATCTGATCGATATGTAGATGGGAGTAAATATCCTGGCCTGATAGCCCATTTCAGGATATAGGGGCCATGCTGTCCTATATACGTATACATAAGAGAAAGTTAGTTGGATGCGTATGAATAGTAGTATACAGTTTTAGTAGATAAGTCTTAAAACGTCTTCAAAACCCTCTCTATCATAAGGAGGTACTTCAATTGTTACACCGTCTAAATCTCTAAGTAATTAATCCTGCTTCGTATTATTAAATTAAGTATATAAGTCCATAGCATGTTAATATCTACTACCGACTGACTTTGTATTTTTTTTATTATATCATAATAATATAATATAGAGAATACCACAGACATAAATCGATAGTTGTAAAATTTTCGAGGTATGATGAGTTATGATGAGGTGGTGGTAGATAGAATCGTTGAGAGATAGTTGATAGTTGATAGTTGGGTAGATAGATCGTTGTTACTTGGCGGTTGAGATGAGAGTTTATTAGTTGACAAAATAATATACTGAATACAATAATAAGGATGATGATGTGAGATTATAATCACGAGGTAATGACGTACTGGTGAGATCGGTATGATTAAGAGATTAATTATAAAAATGCACTGAGAGACTTGATTCGAGTAGAATAACAGATGTTCTATGTCGAGTAAAGAACTTGTGATAATAGCAGCACGTCTAGTAACGGACTCTATAAGTTGAGTGTAGATTCATAGATTATTCTTCTTATTTATATTAAGTACATGACGTATTACCATAGATATTGTCATAATTTTTCAACACTACTGGTCTAGTTACTAGTATAGTCGAGGAAACATTGTCAATAATTATTATTGTTATAATGTTTTGTTTTAATAACAAAGTCTGAATATTATTATTAAAGTGTGTTATTCGTTTTAATGGTGGGTAGTATAATTACTACAAAATTATTCAAAATTTAATCCACATCAATGACGATGATGTATTTGTGAATTTTATTATTTAGAATTTAGACTATATTATTATATTATTTTGTGATCATTATTTTACTTGTTGATGTTATGAGCAATAGTTACTCTTATGTCAGCATTTTTAAAGTTATAATATGACGAATAGATTATATTATAATGTACCTACTATTATTAAGTTAAAAGTTATTAATTAGCGAAATAACTTAATAATATTCTGTGGGTGTATGACAATTATTCAATCGTTTAAAATTTTCTATGAATGAAAATTCAAACGCACCGTGTCATTCATTATTTATTAATAGTAGCAATTAGCATTGATCACGAATTCCGATATACCGCAGCTGATTATAAATAGTAAAATTCCATTTTACATTGTCATAATAAAGTATGGTTGAATTTTAACTGTGTAATATACTTACGAATGATTGAAAATGCATTCTATGTGATTTTATACAAATTGTTAAAAATATAAAAAATATGTTAATATATACAATGCACTGTATAATTCATAAATAATCATCATCATCATCATAAGTCGGGATCGATCCAATGATGGATGAAGCCTCCTCTAGCTCCCTTCACTCTTCTCAGTCCATATTTCTTTGCTACAACCTACATCAACCGAACTTTATGAGTTCGTCTATCCAGCAGATTTTAGGGCGCTATTGTAGGCGTTTAGTGCCCCTTGAGTATCACTGTATGACAGCATTTGCTGTGCGCTTGTCTACTCACCGTGCAATTCAGCCCATTTCTATTTCATCTGCTTAGCGATCTTTATCACATCGCGTAATCTTGTTTGCTTCCTTATCCATTGGTATTTTTTTTTACACGGAATGCCTATTCGTATTTTTTTTTTGATTTCTCTTATATTAAGAGTCAATATTCCACATGCATACTTGAGTGTTGGTAGCAAACATTGATTGAACACTTTGCGTTTAATACACAATGTGAGGTCACCTTATCACCAAATCTATATAGGCACCTGAACATAAGTAATACACTCACGTAAATACCTTTCTATTTAAATGTATTATAAAAGTATATACCAGTATTACTGTTGTAGGGATATTCTTAAAATATTAAATTCAGTTTCGTTTGTTGGTTCAATAGAAATAAACTGGAGATTCATTTATATTCAACAGCTGTAATTTCATAATATTTCACCACCGACTTTAAACATGATTAGGTATTAATATTTGCTACGCCCACGGTGGCCGCGCGGCTAAAGCGTTGGACTATCACGCCGTTGGTGCCAGGTTCGAATACTGGGTCTGGAAAGTACACATATTGTTTTTCAATTATTTGTGTGTGAGTCAGGGTATGGACCTAATAGGTTGAGCAAGTGGCTGACATCCATTTCTGGTAAAAAACAAAATCTGTTAATACAAACCTCTACTCTGTGGAGATCCATATGATCCTATTAGGATCGGACATGGTCGAAAAAAAATTGTTATAACGTTACTGACATTTTAAAAATAACAATATGATATATTGTAGAGTTATCAACAATTATTTGTCTATATATAAGCTAGAAAATATATGCTAGAATATGTAAGAAATGCTAGAAAATGTCTCTATGCTAGAAAAATAATCAAGGTCTTCCGATATATAGAACATGCACAATATAAAGCTCAATGAAATTAGCATTGTGTCTGATTTTAGAAGGCAAGTTAAACTTAAAATTGCAATTAATCTGTCACATGATTTCGAGACTTACCAACTTATGGTTGTTGGCGGGTTTTTGAAATTATTTCAAAATAGTGAATTTTGAAAGTAGGTAGGGGAAGGGAGGGAGACATGATCCCCTGGGAGACTTGTTCACCCACCAAGAACTCGTTATTGTGTAAAAAAAATCTTTCAATATTGGTAACACTGGCTGCCCGCCATATACCATAGACGTCAGAGCATATTCAGAGCTGTCGAAATCAATGGAGTAAAGAACACGTCTGACCGAACTCTTTTTGACAATTTAGACAAGTTTTTTCTAAATCTTTGAACTTCAATATCTGCTTTTTACATAACGGTGAGTGATTGTAGTATTTATTCAGTCTATATGTGTATATTCAAGATTTATTTGCTGTTAGTAGTTGTTTAAATTTCATTTGTAGTTACCGTTTTAAATAAATAATTTTGATTTTACTAGTATTGGGGACACTTGATCACATTTACTATGGGACACTAGATCCCTAGGGATCACATCTCCCATAGTTAGTTTCTATAGGCTATTGAGGCAGAATATGTGGCCAGGGAACCTAAAGGGGACAAAGAAAATAGAATGGAAATCAGAAAAGCAAAAATAAGTTTAAAAACTAAGAAAATTTTGAAACAAATTCGAGTTCATCGGAAGATGATGTTCCCATTCTCCATCGCCTGATTCTCTTTACAACCTAAGTGATGAGTCCTCGAAGCTGATTTTTTAACAGAGTGCGAATCAGACGTCGATGATGACTTTGAGCTTACGGTAGATGATTGGATAATTAATTGTCAACTTTAATTCACACAAAAAGAAGCTACATCGTTACGTTGGGCAGATTCAGCAACAAACAGCAAAGAGATTTAAAGTGAAAGTTGCCAGAAAATATGACCACAAAACATTTAAATGGCCTGCAGTCGAAGACATAGATAATGTAGCAAGATATCAGATCGCAAAGAATCTACTTGAACCAATTTTTAAGTCTATGAGCAAGCGAATTCATTTTTCCGCAAGTCTCTTCGCAATTTTAGTGTTGAATGATGCGCCTTGATTTAATTATTAAAAGCATACATTATTATGTAGAGTTTAAGGTCAATAAAATATTTTCTTTTAATAACCAGAGGTATTATTTATGATTATGACTATCATACATATATGGGATCCCCCCTAATCAAATCTCCCATATGTAGTGATCAAGTCACCCACATTGGGGGTGACTTGATCACTTTTCCCTAACCTGACAATTTGTTAAATATGTTTTTTTTAAATCAGTTATCCACATTTTGGGAATTATAAACGAATACCTAGATAAATTCTGCAACTAATAGGTTATAAAGAATTACTACAACCACAGTAGAAGAAAAGTTTTAACAACAAATATAAAACGGGGATCAAGTCTCCCTCCCTTCCCCTATCAATCTCTTTTATTTTGTTAACTGTCAATTCATGGTGGAACTGCATTGTATTGTTGTTTAATTTAATAAAACGCAATTTTTTGTAGTACTTATTCCACTTTTAATCAATAAATTAGGACCGGTTTCGTCCACCTCAGAGGGACATTTTCAACCAAATTTTCAATCAAGTTGAAAATGTTCCTCTGAGGTGGACAAAACCGGTGCTAATTTATTGATTAAAAGTAGAATAAGTACTTCAAAAATGCGTTTTATTAAATTAAACAACAATACTATCAATCTCATATAATATAATATATGGTTTTGCTCCTGGATTTTGTCCAGAATGCGAGTAATTAAAAAATGGGTCCATTAATATGATCACCGAATATATTTATAATGGGCTTTTATTATAATAGTTTGAAATTTCTGCATTCAAGCGAACTCTTTGCAACAGTATGGCGATTGAAATATTTAACTCGGCGTTTTCGAAGAAACTCTATCCATGTCTGTAATACAACAATGTATTCCAAATTTATAAGGGTTGCTTCAAAGGAAATTTGATATGAATGGTTTATTGTTATTAGCTTGCTATTCGTATACAAAATTTAGAACACTTCGCGTAATAATCATTTTGTATACAATTGCTTTTTTGGTCATCGTAAATCAGACGGAACATAATAGTCATGTCTTGATATAATCATTCTTCTTATGTACTTACTTTTAGTTAACTAAAAATATGTCGGTTATTGTAATAATTATTATTCGTCTATATATTTACTTTTGCATAATACTTATCGTTTTTTTTAATCTATTTTAAGATAGAAACCAAATTCAAAAATAACTAATACAAAACAATATACATATATAAATACATAGTAAATAAATCGTTTTCTTATCAAATAATAGGAAATTTATGAAAATTTTGGAGTGTATTTAATGCTTGAAATTATTTTGGTATTGATATGTCGTTTTTCGTTCCGTTAAAAAGTTACTTCTTAAACACAACCTACGCAAAGATGAATAATAAAAGTGGTACTATTAAATTATTGGTGGCATCTGTCGACAAAATGTAACACATACAATTTAATACATATTTTTATTGATAATGATCATTTTTTTTTTTATAAACAATATTAAACTAAAGATAATAAATTCAAAAGAAACATATACTTAATTGAAATACAATTGTTTATACATTTTTATAAAAATATAGTTTAATTAAGTTTTATCTGATTTGCCGATGACAATTTTGAAAAATGTGTAGTTTTATGAGCTTTTAATATATATTTATAGAAGTAAATTTAAACTACCAAATGAGGGCCATCTGGAAACAAAAATGATAGTTACCATTTTCGTAAGTCATGTTGGCAAGTCAATTAAAATGTATTATTTTATTATTCTAAAAAGCTTTTATACGTATAACTTTTTAGAATGCTTTTTTTAGAATATATATAAGAAAGAAATAAGACATTCTTGTAAACATTTAAAAGAATGCTCTGCAGGTTTTCTATTCAGAACACTCAAAGTTATCAACATCGTTATTAATTATAAATCTTCAGATTTGAATTTACTAATATTTACATCTACAACATTGAATGTCTGATTTTATTATATAAATTGAGAAAATCTTAATACTTTTATATAAGTCGGTTAAAATATAAATTATAACCATATTCATTTTCTATCATCGATGGTGTCTTTGAAAATATTTTAAATGTATGAAATACTCTCATAATAATATATGCACAGTTAAATTATTTCGGCGTATAGCTGATATTGTTTTATTGAAAGCAAAAATAATGAAATAATTTACTGATATACGTTAGTCTTTATATAAAGATTTCCAAGTAAGATACTCGAGAGAAAATAATAAAACAACTAGTTTATTTTGACCCTTAGAGAAAAGCGGGAAATTCCTATGTTTGCTTTCCATTCTTACGGAATCGTTTAGTTTTCCATTTGGGGCTAAAGAAAATGCGCAACGTCCTTATTCACAGAAAAGAAAAGCAATTTCATAAAATAACAGCTTATTGTTTTCACTGAGCATCGAATACTCAGTAGCATAATGGATCAGAATGCATTCGCGCGAAAAACCAAAAAAAAAACCCTTAAAAAATCCTACTCCGATTTCGGGCTGTCACATTTTTCCCGCGACACACGTCGGTTCGTAAAAAAAACCATCCCGGAAAACTAAAAACCGGAAAAAACCACTGAGATTTTATGAGGCAGACAACATAAAGGGAATGCTCACTCGATTCGATATTTGATTCTTTTTGTTTGAAATATTTATTAACACTTTTTATATTTCTCTGTCAAGTATCATTATGCACTCTATTCATCTCTATAATCTGAAAATAGATTCCGTAATTTTAAATGACAATAATAATATAATCTATAGATATATCAACGTTGTCTATAATATTATATAGCCAGTCTGTGGCATTAGTGGAATTAAGATTTAGCGAATTCCAATGGTAGTACTAGTTATTGCCTAACTTAGAATTCAGTATGGTAACTTATTTGCAGTAAATGAACATGTCATACTTCGTTTATGTATTAATATTACCATTTCATTTTAATATTAAGCGATCATAATTTTCTTAAAATCGTTAACCATATTATGTGCATTCGAAGTATATGCTATAAATAACACTACGATCTAAATTTACAGTTTTATGTCACGGCCTAAATCTAGTAAGCCTTTAGACTTATATAAAAATTACAGGTTGTAATAATTATGACAAATAATGTAATACAGTATTTATGAAAGATGTTGAAAAAACCTTCGTATATAGGTATGGAACTTAAATGTATGAAATTAAAGGAAATAATTACATGATAAAAAGAACTTTTTATATGCAACGTTTTTAAATTTTCGAAATGACTAGCTTAAACGATCAAAAAAAGTTGTACTTGACATGTCAGATTGATTTGCATAGTAACGCACATATATATTAATAATTTAGTTGCTAGGACCCCAGAGCCCTAGCAACCAATAATGATGTCGAACTAACTTTTCATACAAAACAGAATTAACTGAAAATGAATTTAATTCTAATTAAAGATAGCTAAAAAATGCATTGGCATCATGTTCTGATATATTCTGAAAGTGTCATATGTCTAACTAGTCGGGAAGTTAGTTAAAAATCGATTGCAAGTTTTTTTACCAGACAAATAAGAATACGAGTAAAAAAAACGCTGTAAAAAAAGAATCACTGGTTCACTGATTAGGTTAGTTACAGGTGGCATTGCATTGCAGGACCATGGAATGATAATGCAAGAATACAATATTTTATTAGTTATTTAAAATCAATATCTTTATTATGGCTTATTATAATAATTACAAGTGAATGAACAAGAAAAAAATCTTTTATGAAAAATACTGTCCTGTACAAGGACACACCGTTTAATATAATTCATTTCTAAGTGTTCGTATTTTTTATTTTCTACAGATTGCCTGGATAAAGAATGAAGATCAGACGATCTTGACTATCCACACCCGCGTGGTAACTCACAATCCTCGCATCAGTGTGGCCCAAGATGGCATTGGCACCTGGCAACTACGCATCAGGCAGGTCAAGGAGAGTGACAGGAGCTGCTACATGTGCCAGATAAATACGAATGTGATGAAGAAGCAACTTGGCTGTGTGGATGTACTAGGTAAGAACATAACATTATTTACATATTTATAGATAGTTACTTCTATTGAATCTTCCATTTGAAAAAACAACATAAGTTTTAAGAGAAGCAAAAGACGAAAGCTTCTGGAAATTTTAAGAGGTCAAAATGATCAATTACCACTTAATTTGAAAATTTTATAGCTCAGTCAATCATCAAAGCGTTTTTGTGTATCCAAATATTTCTTAGATAATTTAACCTGATATAAATAATAATACTACAGGCTTATATATATCAATCTACCCATTATGAATAATATATTTTTTTGTTGTTTTTATCATAAACAATATTATTATATACTAAAATATAGTATATTTCTTATGTTCAGTTAAATAAACTTCAGCAGAAATTTTGTAGCTCAATATTAGGAAAAAAACAAGAGAAACGTATTAATAAATATTTGTGATTCTAAATTGTGTTCTATTCTATTTAAAAAAAAATGCTTAAATAATAAATCCTTTTAAATATTTTTTTGAGTTCTCGTTGTATCATAAACGCTATAAGGAGACCTTTTGCATGTGTTGTTTCTGTAATAATTAGCAATATTACTTAAAATGAAATTATTACTAATATATACAGCATTCTGTGTGTTTTATATAAATATAATGTGTATTGCGGAATGACTATAAAGGCTGTGATATACATATGTAATAACGTCCAATAAATTCACCCCTTTCGGCGATTACATAGGTCAAAACCGGCTTTTGGAAGAAGTAAGCTGCTACTTACACAAATAATATTACGACTTTTTAATAGTGTTTTAATTATTCAAAATATGCATAAGGTATGTAACAACCAATTCGGTGGTCCCAAATTCCACGCATTTTCAGGTATTGGGTTATGTTACTGCACTCGGCGGTATATAGGAAAGGCAGTCGGATATTGCCTCACGCTAGAGACATCTGATTAACATGAACGTTAAATTAATCTACTTGAATAGTGTAAGCTGATCGCTGTCTGTAATAGTATTCTGTGAAGTATATACCATTCCCTACTTCCTAAGTACCTACTTGTATATTGGATTCTACATTCTACTACACTCAAGCGTGTCAAATAAATGTTTTTTTTTTGTTTAATAAATAGTTTATCAAGTAAGTAATCAATGCAAGTTACTTTTTTAAAAATGCGAGCATGCTACTCTGAATTAAATTAGTGACACACTTGAATGTAGGTTTTGTTATTAAAACAGAACATTAGCAATAATAATTGTCAGTATTTCCTCGATCATAACTAGACCAGTAATATTTGTTTTGATTGAGAATTATGACAATATCTATGGTAATATATCGTCTCTGTTCTGGCAGAACACACTAACTGGAGAATACTAGTTTTGAGTAATTTGACTTTGAAATTATTAAAATGTTTGAAATGGTCTATCATGTGAGTTTATTAAGTAATCGTAAAAAGGATGACTTTAAAATAAAGACTGTTTATTTATTAAGAAGTTTTCCAGACGGTAGGTAAAGTTTGAAATAAGGAACATTTTGGTATAACTAAGTCAATATGTCATTTTTTAGAATTAGTGTCTTCTGTCAGAGCCGTGACGATATTGAGGTATTCCTAATTATGTTTTCTTGAAACTTTTTTAATGAAGTTGCGTAAGATTAGATAAACAGGTTAATATCAATAATCTTCTGCCAGAACAGTGACGATATATACTGCATTAATATAAAAAGAACAACAATCTATAAATCTACACTCCACTCATCGAGTTCTTCACTCGACATAGTACCTCATCCGTTAATCTACTCGAATCACGTCTCTTAGTACATTCTTTTAACTAATCTATTGGTCATATCGATCTCAAATAAGTACATCATTACCTCATGATTATAATATCACGTCATCATCATTATTATTACGTTCAGTGTATTCTTGTATCAACCGATAAACCCTCATCTCAACTACGAAGCAACGATGACACTTCATCTACCACCACCACATACCAATACCTTCAAAGAAACTGAATTATAAACGTCATTAAGGCGTACGTGTTATGTATATCTTGGAAAAGCCTCAGAAACATACCTAGCAGGACTCTAGAACCAATTGTGGACAGAGTAGGCTTCAAAAATAATATGCTATTTATTTGGCGGATGAGATTAACTACAAAATAACCGACTCACATGCCTATCTTTCACAATAACAACATTTTTTGAGGATTTTTTGAATTTCGTCAATAATGGCCATCATATTCTAAGTCAAAGTAATAACATAATTAACATAATTTATTCACAGGTGGCATAAGGATTGCCAATAAAATTATTAGTTTTAATATCGTTATACATAGTGTATAGAGGGTAACCCTCGATATGGTACATAACATATAATAATCTACATTGAGTATTTTTAATTAAAAACTGAACAGGTATGCTTTTGAGGTTTCACAAGCTATTTATTTTATAAAATATATTAATTAAAATTTAATAAATATTTTTGTAAATCTTAATTGCGATTTCATTGAACACTTACGGATTTTACTTCTGTTTTTTAAATAATTAAAAAAAACTGATACTTAAACCTGTAGATTTCATTTAAGTTACCTATATGTACATACATGGTTGTACATTAACAAATTATATAGATTATAAAAAAACACTATTAAATTAATGAAACCATTTAAATAGTTTATAAATGTTATCTTTTAAATTACATACGTCAAAATTTTTTAAATAAAACTTTGAACAATTTGTAACTGTCTTTAACCACGGCCTCGTTTATAAATCATGTATGTGACGTTAACATAAAAATCAACCAATTATACATAAACTATTCCCTCATTATATCAGATTAAATCTGACGTTGTAAGTATCATTCCAAACTAAATTGCTTGCAATAAGTAACAAACGAAATAATACGACCCCCGTATGACAGGCACATAAATAAATTATACCAATTACGCATACGACCACAGGCATAACCCTAAAAAATGATTAACCAATGGCTCATTTAAAGCTCATACAAATTTTCTGTTCCGCTCAAAACGCACCCCAATAAATGCCATATCACACCGAAGGACGCAACTCGGCTTTACGTAATATGTTGACAATTAATAAATCTACGAATGTAGACTTAACCACATTTAATAATTAGAAATTTTATAATTGCAATATAATAATACTTATACCACCCGCGGCGGTACAGGTCTTATCAGACCCTGGTCTCCCCAAGAATCCTTTGCCATTCCGATGTCTCATTCGCAGTTTTTTTCTAATCCACTACCTCTATTATTTACGTAATGTGCACCCCCATTTCCTCATATATTTTCGCTTCAAGAACTTGTTTTCCTGTTCGATACAACGTAACCATTCTGACTACCGAGTCGCACCTACAATATCGCTTAAACTGCAATACGGTCATAAATCAAAACTGCCCTTAAATTTGTAACTCACTTCCGGCAGGACAATAACGCAAGAGTGATGATACTACATGGCTAGCCGAAACCGCGGTACCTATGTCTATATTATCTTGAGTCGAAACGAATGGCTAGACACGATACATTTTCTGTGTTACCAATGTCGAGTGAAATTTGTTGCGACAGCAGAGTAAGTGAGTAAGTGACAAGTGTTTTTTGAATGCAATTAAAGCACATCGACAATTTTGACATTTTTTGTTGTAGTCGAGACGAGTTTGTATAAGCGATCGGTTAATTCTGATGCTCTAGACAACATTTTATTATCTAATTTCTTTATATATTTAGTGGTCATAATATTCCGTCATTGTTTACTTGCTCCTAAATCCATAAACAACAATTATAATATATAAAAATATTTTTTTCAGAAGACATAATTGAAAAATGTACATTTACTATAAGCTGAGCATTTTCTTGTTTATAATATCGTATTCACTATCATATACAAAATATTCAACAAATAATTTATAAGATTCAAGAATGTAACATTCTTTAATATATTAACGCACATAATTTGAAAACATCTCACGAATATACCCACTTAATATACAAAATCCAACGTTATTAACGTAATTTGATAAGAATTTCATCTAAGAACTACTAGTTAAATCGTCGTAATTAAGTAGGATGCCCATAACTTAATTAGAAAAGCACACTGTTACAAATCCAGCGGTTAAAGGTTGTTTAGTCGGGAGTCGTATTTTTTTCTGAAATGGATTTTTGCTAGTGAGTATGTATCTATATTATGCATGAGATGTTTTTAAATTATATATATAATCAATATCATATTCAGCTGTGATAATTCAATAATTTTAGTTAAACCATATTATCCAACTCTTCGATCACACAGTCTATTTAGCTCTTTTGGGGGCAGTCTCTAAGTCGTTTCCGCTGGGGTATCTATTTAATACTTTTAGTATTCGGTGTTCTTTCAATAAGATCAATATATCGCAGTTAAATTCAACTCGACTAAACCTAGTACCTATAATTCACAAAAGTCTATTTATTTTCTAATTTCGTTCAATTGCGTAGCGCGTAGTTGTCGAATCGTCCTAGACCCCGAATTTGAGTAATACTCAAAACTGCCTGATGTGTTATATAATATCGTCTTCAAATATTGAATTGAATCAGATTTTCTGGTGTAATATAGGTGTAATATCACAGAGTTACAAATATTTAAGGTTATTATTCACGGGTTACCACTTAACCCTGCAATAAAGCTTATTGGTCGTAAAAAAAGCTCCGCCGTGAGCCGGCGCATTAATTAAAGCTCGGAAACTTTTTGACGGTGGAAAATTACGCCCTGCCATGCACAATATAATATTCTACTGAATATGACGGTAACCAGAGCTCGGAAAATTACGGTTATTGTTGCAGAGGTTTTTCTGAAAGAAGGTTATGATATATTCAAATTACATTTAGATTTGAGCGTATAATTACTCAGTTAAGTTTTGATATATTTTAGTTAGTTGGTGAACTTCCGGTTGAAATTAATTATAATAATGAAAATATTCATGAAACAAAACGATTGAGATAGTAAGATAAAACAGTCATTACTAACATCTTACGGAATTCCGATACAATTAGCACGATCTTCAATTTATTATCTGCAAGTCAGAATAATTTGATGTTACTAGTATTTACTTAATCAGGCATTATGCACCATTCAGGTACATAGCCGACTGCAAAAACATTCTCCAGAAATCTCTATCTCGAGCTTTTTCTCTCTCTCCCGTTCATCACACTCAGCCTCTCTGAGTCTATATTGACGCAATTCACCCATATTGTCCGGGAGCGGCATAGTGGGGCCAAATGCTTATAGGGCTTCCTTCATTAACTTTATACAAAGCTCTAGATCCATCGCTTCAAACAACTTAATCGATTCATCTGAGTCTTTGCGCCCTTAGAACAATATTTGCGTTAGACCTTATAATAATTATGGAAAATTACAACTGTATTAGAGATCATTCTAAAATTACCCAATTATAAGGAAACAAACCCTCTTATGTTTATAATAATAATACATATTTTATTGTAACAAAATCGCCTACGGCGCAACTCTTTTTATATCGGTTATCTTTAAAAGATGTGTTTATACAATATTACATATATTATATTACGATATGGATTAACAATATAATCATATATATATATATATCAATGTTGATAAAAATTTTAGTCTTAATTTATATACACATTCAAATTTAGAATTTATAGTATGGTAGTAAATGTGCATATGTTTGTTTTGTATTACGTAATGGGTGCATTTTTCGTTACGGCCCCTTGAGTTAAATTTCCTTGTTACGCTTCTGTAATGCCCAAGTATTTATGTACAAAAAAAATGTATGTATAAAATATTTAGAAAATACCTACATGTGTAAAGATTGCAATACTGGTATTTCAAAACCGGGATTCCAGTATTTATCGATACCGAAATACTAGTTTTAAATATCAAAGAAATCGGTATTTTTGGTAGAGAAAGTAGACAAGTTTACTTTTTCGAAAACGATTTTAATGTTGATTTTCATTACTTTTTGCGTTATTGCCTATTAAATTGAGTAGACGTTCTGTGTTGCCAAAATGCAAATATTCTTAATGCATACGGTACTCTGTACTTTTTATTTAAGGGCGGACGTGCTCAGCGTGGGTCAAAAAGGAGCTTTTATTCTATTTTCAAAGCATGATCCTGGACATTCCTTAAACGTTGTAGATTATGATTGTTGTAGATTATGGTAACGTTGTAGATTATGGCGCATTGGCCAATAGCTGTAATGCCGTAATACTCTTTTTATAAATAAATAAATAAAATAAATAAATAATTTATTTACATAATTTTGAAGCCTTATTATTCTTTATATTTATTTTAAGCATTTTATTACTGCATAAAGTATTTTATTACAAAAAATAGTATTCTTTTAAACCTCTCGCTCTAATGTTTTAGAATATAGTCATATTTCAGTACGTCCATGTGAACCGTTTAAAAAAAATCGGTTAGGTACATGGTCAAACACGCGCGATAACATGTTCTTACTCCCTACTTTAGTTTTAGTTTGTTAATTTATGGCTACAGCCGTATGCTGTAGCTCAACTACTAGGGAATGCAAAAAGAAATGGCGTATTTCAAAAAAACACTACCTTATTCTTAGGTCAATAATTATTATAAAGCAATCATTATTCGTAGGATGTCTATCACACTTGAATGGTCAAAGACATAGTTTATAATTAGTATCTTTATAATTATCTTCAAATGTGTCATTTTTTGAATAATAAAATGCCTAATTCTGGTCAAATTTGGGATCACAGAGATAATCAATATAATTTTTTATCGTAAATATTTCACTATAATAATGTCGACATAAATTATACTGACGGTTTTATAAATGCGTTTAAAAATTATTAATGTAAAAAATCTTAACACCACTGCACATTGTTTATGTACTGAAATATGACTATATTCTAAAACATTAGAGCGAGAAGTTTAAAAGAATACTATTTTATGTAATAAAAATACTTTATGCAGTCATCAAATGTTTAAAATAAAGATAAAGGATAATAAGGCTTCAAAATTATATAAATAGATTATCTACAACGTTTAAGGAATGTCCAGGATCATGCTTTGAAAATAGAATAAAAGCTCCATTTTAACCTACGCAGAGCATGTGCCCTCTTAAGGACTTGATCGAATACACCATTGATCTATTACGGATTATCCATTGATCTATTACGGAAGAGATAACAATTAAGGATTTATGAGGCTGATTGACATTTCAGATGTATAACAATACCTACTTGTTCAGCTTAAAAAACATACAGACTTATATATACTTTCAAAATTAGTAGTTCTATCATATTACTACTATATATCTATCAGTATATATTTTTTAAATCCTAGGATAATAATTTTTTTTTTTTTTTTTTGTGATTTTACCGAGGCTTTGACTGCGACTCGCTGTCATATCGCCTCTTCTCTTCTAGAAGGGGATCCGTCGATCAGGTCCTCACTCCTATTCTGTTAAATAACTTTACAATTTTGCCTAGCTCTTCCGTCTTACCCACCGCCAGGACACCCTTCAATTCGTCGACATTCTCATAGATATCTGCAATTCGCAGCTGTACTCTGTGAACCTCATATTTGGGGCATTGCAGTGCTATATGTACAATGTCCTCTAAAACATGACATTCATCGCAGAGCTGCGATTCGCTTCTTCCCATGAGGCCATCAAATCTTTTGCCCATGGTGTGCCCTGTTCTTAGCCTCAGTATTAGCTTAAGCTCATTCCTCGTCAAAGAAGACTCTACAAACCAGGGAACCTCTCGTGGTGTTGGTAGAATCGACTTACTCCATTTCCCCTTTTCTAATGATGCCCTATGGTGAAAATCTATCCACATACTATGGCACATTTTCTTTATAGCCTCATTCCAGTCCAGGTTTTCTGGTATCCACTGATATGGTACCCCTGAATGGCCGGCTACCTTTGCCAGATCATCTGCCCTTTCATTTCCCTCAATGCCCATGTGCGATGGGATCCATTGAAGGCATAGATCTCCACCTCTATTTTTCTTGGCGTCGATCTGGTCAAGGATGTGGTATGCTATGGTTTTACTGTTATGTGAGCGAGTTGCTGCGGCAAGATGTTGTAAAGCGCTTTTGGAGTCTGTTAAAATGACAGCGGATTGCGCCGAGAAATCATCGCTTAAAGTGTATTTAATTGCTTCGTTTATCGCGATGAGTTCCGCTGTCATTATTGGTATTGCTGGGTTTAGCTTCCAGCTCTTATTTATACCTACTTCTGGTATCACAAGAGCTGCTCCTGCTCTATTCTGATCTTTGGATCCATCTGTATAAAGGTGGCTCCATCCTGCGTACCTCTCTGTCAGCATTTTTTCGACACGCTCTCTTCCTTTATCGGATACTATGCTCCGTTTTGGTTTGTCTATTCCTTTGACCTCTAGTTGGATAACAGAGCTGAGGTCGTAGGTACCAACTGGCCTCCTCAGCGAATACATACCTAGGCATTTTGTATTTAATACCTCCCAACTTTCTGTGGCTTTTAGGATTCCTACCAGTAGAGGGAGCTTTCTTTTCTCATAGTATGTATTGCTTTCAAAGGATAATAATATTATGTAAGCACTTCGATAAGTTTGGTATAAAATAATTACAAGATAAAAAAAACTTTTTATTTACAACGTTTTTAAATTCTGTTAAACTATATTAACTTGACTTGACTAGCTTAAACGATCAAAAAAAATGTACTTGACATATCATATTGATTTTCATAGTAACGCAGGTATATATTAATAACTTAGTTGCTAGGATCCCAGATCCCTAGCAACCAATAACGGTGTCGAAATAAGTTTTCATACAAAATAAAATTAACTGAAAATGAATTCAATTCTACTTAAAGATGGTTAAAAGTATTAAAAAATGCATTAGCATCGTGTTCTGATAATATATTCTGAAAGTTTCAAATGTCGAGCTAGTTGGGAAGTTAGTTAAAAATCGAGTGCAAGATTTGTACCGGACAAAGAACCACCGAACAAATAAGAATACGAGCTAAGAAAAACATTGTAATATGAATGTGTTGTGTTTTTTTCCCTATATGTTTTAACAAATACCGGTATTTAATGAGGAATACCAAAATACTGGTATTGATATTTTCAATCAGTAATTCTATCTCTACAGATGAGATATCCGCGACGAATTAATAACAATTTTTGAGACAGTACCAAGTTAGTGAAAAAATATGATGAAACCGATAATAATATTATCTTTTACTTTTTTTTTTTGTAAAATATTAAAAATTGTCTCTACGACTCTTAGTACGCTAGTATTACTATTTGCTACTATTGATATCGTTGTTACCGTCACCATACGCGACAATATAATAGGTAAGAAGTAGTATAATATAATGTTTAAATGACTTTTTGTGGGTTAGAACTTTGATATGCGTATATGAGGTTATGTTGTATACATTACGACCTCACTTACACTAACACAACTACATCGAAATCTATGTTTCAATTGTGTCGCAGAGAGATAAGGTCGTAGGCCGCCGTAGACGTGTGGACCGGGTGAAAGTTTAACTAGTACTTCTGCAATAGGGTACGTTTCACGAAATGATTCTGTCGATAGGTTAACATTTCTGGGTTATCGTACTAAAATGTTACCATAAAATTTTATTGGGATTTGAAACTTTGATATTTACATATGCCATATTTGTATATGCTGTGAAAGATAAGGCAGTCAAAAACATAGACAGCTGCTGAAGATACGTGTTTAATATTATGTAATACAAGTTTCTTAATAAATTTATTTACCGGACTTTTGTAAAAATTTAGATGTGGTTAGTAAAGTTATATTAAATAATAGTTGTCATAACACGTTGTCTATCTAGAGGAAAATATTTATTAGGTATTCACTCAATCTGTTTGATCTTTGCTTTGGATCAATTACACATTTAAAAAAACCTAATAATTATTCCAGAGGTAGAATTAGATCAGATTATACCACCATGGGTGTCTAGACATAATGATTTGAATATTATATTATTTTTTTCTAAGTCCAATTGTACCAGAGATATTTTAAATTTTTTTATCGGTCGTATGAGTTATAAACCC
This sequence comes from Rhyacophila brunnea, assembly GCF_057557595.1. Classification (NCBI taxonomy): domain Eukaryota; kingdom Metazoa; phylum Arthropoda; class Insecta; order Trichoptera; family Rhyacophilidae; genus Rhyacophila; species Rhyacophila brunnea. The sequence goes on along the minus strand of NW_028232848.1, from coordinate 14,849,524 downwards.
CAATATTCTTTGTTTTACTTGCTTATGCCAAGTTGCAGAAATTCATCACCATCTAGAATACTTTTAACATAAATAGCCCTGCATAGACCTAACTGAGATGTTGCCTTTTTGTAACGGTACTACGGTAAATAAAGGTCCTTTTTACTTCTCTCCAGGATGTATTATGTAGTTAGAACACAATCAATATTATGTCTTATCCAAGATAATAGTTGTGTCCGAATGGGTGCTAAAAAAAGCGAGTAACTACAAATACTGGCCACAATATCTGAGGGCGTCCTCTTCCTAATGTTCAGTTTAAAGACAGCATGATGCTTTACAACAGCGTTTTTCAAATGCTATTTTGCGGAACCCAACGTATCTAGCATGATATATCAAAGGTACACATTCCGTGCTTTAGTAATTTTTGTATTTTTAAATAAATTCACATAAATTATTGAGTTGTTGGCATGATATGAAGCACTGATTACAGACACCTTTTTAGCCAAGTAATATGCGACTTCTCACCATATTGGATAAATAGCCATTGTTTAGAGCTTGTTTGGTGGTACTACTTAATAACTACTTAAGTATTTATGACTTTTCCTCTGTTTATCATGCTTTGCAAAATAGGCTTGGAAATTATACTTTTTGGGTCGTTTTGGCGGTAATTAATTTATTTTACTTATTTCTTACAGCTGCCTACTTTAGATTATTATAAAAAACATTTTAGAGAAAAGAGAATTCTCATCACAAGTGGTATCTATCTTCAGTGGGCAGGAAGGGCGACACTCGTTGATAAAGGTCGACGTTTTGATATTGGTCGGTTGACAAGGTGACGCAGTGTCGCCGTATCCCGGTGTCATAGCGGCCCGGTGTCGTACTCGAGTGTCGCGGTTAGGGCGTGTAGTGTGTCGCCACATGGCTTGACATAGTCGCCCATTGTCAATTGGAGGAAATTCGTCTCGGACGTTGAGCATTGAGATACAATAATGCAACAAATTATGTCCTTAAACTTACGAGGCAATCTAAAGACAGGGTTATTTATGATTTATTTTTTATCTATGTTTTTAATACTAGCCAAAATGACAAAAATTAAAGTATAAGTAAAAATGTCTTATTCCCGACTCGCCGAAGTCCGATAGACATGAGACACGGAATACTCTATGGCACTTTACTTTGCAAAAGTTTTGTTCAAAATTTGGCAGCGTATTTTTCACAATTGATAGCCGCCACTAAATTGGTCATCTATTAAATAATTAAATATTCTAGTTTCAACTAAACACATTGAAAAAGAGAAACCAAATTGATAAACATATTATTTGACGTCTAATTAATATCTTGATAATAATTTATATAATGTAATTGAGTGCTGTTGTATTATTTTGTAGTTTTGAAAAATCCCGATGTTCAATATGCAGATACTACGAGTCTTCGAAAATTGACATAATAGGTTACTGTAAACTAGCATCACCAGAATGAAAAAAATAAATGCTTAATAAGAAGCTAATAATGCGATAATAGTGTTATAGATTTCATATTAAAAACTTACTGTTTGATTCAAATACCTAAGTAACTATAAAATGTTATTGTCAACCGAAGTAGTCTTATTTGCATATTATATAATATCTGTAGTTTAATAATAATTCTCCTTTTTAAATACTTGCAAATATTGTTAAACATAAATTCTAGGTGTATATAAAAATTATGAAACCTTCATAATTCCAGGAAAAAAACACAGAAAAAAACAATAGGTGGTTTAATCAGTAATATTTTAATAAGAAACAAAGATCATAAAACAGTATGTGAAAGTACACTGAGTTAAATAAGTAAACAAACGTTATTTAAAGAAATTACAAGACAGTTCAAACAAGCAAGTCCACTAAACACACTCTCACTCAAGTGGAATGTATCATCTTGATACGAAATAGTGTGGATTGTTTACAACATAATTATCACGTTCCAAACCCTTTGGTATTTGAAGGAGTTTAGATTCTCGCTGGGTCATAAAATCACCTCTTCTATTTCGTCGGCTTACTATGCAAACCTTCTATTTCTGTTTTAGAAAAAGTTTAGGACAGGGTTAAAACGTGTTGTTAATTACAATTCTTTTATAAATATAAAAGTTTTTCTAAGATATTATTTAAAGTGCACTCTTTTTTAATAAGTATAAATCATAAATTTTAAAAAAAATATTTATAAAAGAATTGTACCTAATAAATAATACGTTTTAACTCTCTCCTGAACTTATTTTCTTAAACAGACATAAAATGTTTGCATAGTAAGATGACGATTTGTAGTATTAGGTTTATTCTAAATAATATAGACAATACAATTTTCTTCTAAGTATATGGTTTTTCTATTACTTACCAATCTATAAATAAGTATTAAATGATACATGGTTGTATATTAACGATTCGAAATATAGCTTTTTTATATTCTAGTAATCTACGCAAGATTACATTTATTATGTATTGTATTTTTTGTATAAAACAGCATAAAAACGTTAATTACATTGTTTCCTTCCTATGGCATACTTTTTCTCTTCCTTATGGTCGTTAACAACCTTTTGATAGTTAATTTATATCCTGCTACAGAGCGCCAAAACACTTTGTCACACTTTTTGACAGTGGGGAAATTTAATGCAACGAAAAAATAAATAACCATATAAATGAGAAATATCTTACACATAGCTCTGTAGTCTAACCGCTAATAGTAGCTTTATATTATAATAACTAAGTTAAAAGCAAGGACGTGCAAAAACAATTAATACTAATGATAAAAATGTGGTGTATGTCTATCTGTTCCTTATCGGGCATTACTAAAAAACTATTGAACCAATATTATTAAATCTTTCACAGCTTTGTAAATATTTCTAAAATAATGAACACGTGAAAATATGAGATGACGTGTACATAAAGAAATAAAAGTACGAATCATTCAATTTCATACTCTGTTAATTTGTCAACTTTTTGTTACCGTATTTCATGTGGACATAGTCGTGGAATATTGCTTGTAACTAAATATCTCTTCTTCTTTTGGTGCCGTATTCATCAATAATATTGGCAATTAGCTTGAAGTAGGTACACCTTCTCTCCTAGACCAGTCGTATCAGATCCCAAACCCTTTGGATACTGAGCTAATTTGCCAAAACTATCTTATTCTTTCCCTACATTATGGGTTGGATTAAATAATACTTCACATTGCATAAAATATGGTCGAAGGTGCAGTTTTCTTTACATTGATAATGTGATCATCTCAGGATATCTGCATGAATAGCCGATACAGTTAGATCTCAAAAGCTTTTAATCTTCATATTGTCCATTTCTTTAATATTCGAGCTTTAGCTTTGATTTAGATCAATGATTTATTATTATAAGTAAGGAAAAATTGTTATGATTATGTTATGTAATTCTCAAATATAATATGTAATAATTCAATCATAATTATTGCCCCTCATCTTCGTATTTTTAGGGTTCTAATTTGAAAATACAAAGTATTTTATTACCATCAAAATTGTATTTAGCACCATAAAATACTTGTGTTAATTGAAAATCGATAAAATTGAGGTAAAATTGATTAATTTATTTTAGTCTGTATGTACAAGTATCTATCATAGATAATAATTGAAACCCAGACTTTTACCGCTGGCGTTTCATCAACCGGTAGTTAGGCGTACTAGATAGAATGCTATATGTGCGGGAGGATATCGGATGACGGTCTCAGCTGAAGACTCATCTACTTTCGTAGCCAGTCGCACATGCTCGACGTAGCAAACGCAGCGTCTAGAAAAGTTCTATATAATATATTATAGTATAATAAACGCAGCGTATCACAGTCAGAAGTCCAGAAGAATAGTTTCTTGATTCTTTTAATTATAAAACAGTATAACTACCAACTGTTTTATGTTTTATATCGTGTTCCAGACATAATAAATTAAATTATATTCTGAATAAATTTCCGAAAAACTAATAGTTATATCTCTATTTTCATTTAATTGTTTTCAAGGAAGCGCCATTAAAATAATATAGAATCACATGAAACGATAAATTTTAGTGGAAAAATGCAAGATAAAATTAATTTCCTCTTTGACTATAAATAAAAAAGAAAATGGTCGAGAAATACGGTATTTTATAGGAACAATTTAATTGTTATTAAATCTGTATATCAACAAAAACATTTAAAATTAAGATTATTAATCATCTGCCTTCTGTAATTAGTTAAATTTTTAGCTACATTACAAAAACCACATAGCTTAATTTTTCGTTATTATTATTTATCTATTCTATTCGAAAATACTCAATAAATTTTAACTAAATTACATATATAAAATTGACGAAATGTTGTTGTGTTGATTGCATTTTCATGATAACAACTCAGTAATAATATAAAAAAATACCACCTATCAGCAATGTTTAGTAAATATCACCCTTAAAACATATATATATATATTATAAACTCGATGACGGTCTAAAAACCAAGCACGTTTTTGTTATTTACGTTGTATAGTTTTATCTAAATACGTATATACAATACCTAGCGATATAATATTATGTCGATATGATGTGTTTTGTTAGTGATTACTGATATTAATAAATTCCTGAATTCTGTAAGTTAATTTATATAATATATGCTTATATATTTTACACATCTATAAAATGTATAAATATTCCAAAAATACTGTACAAACTGAATAACTAATAACAAATAAATGAGCCGTATTATCGTAAGTATTGGTTGCCTCCCTTAAAATGTTGCCACTTGAAAACTCCCTCTGTATATGTAGAGTCTAAAAACCACAAACTCGGTCTCCCTACCATCTTTTCTGTTTATGTATATTGTAGAAGAGCATTTTAGATAGTTGGGTATCATTTATTCTTCAGCCATCCTCAACGATGTACCAGGCTCTTCTAATTACTTTTCTGTTACCTAAAGAGAAACTTAAAAAATATGTTCTTTAATATCCATTATTTACTTACTAACTTAGTTCACTTGTAATGCTAAAAGCAAACACAATATCGAAACATATTCCTCAGTTCATCGCCACGTTTTTTTTCCTCCCGCCATGCGAGATCTGCAGCGCGTAGATCGCTTTTGTAGTACCGCTGCAGGGTGAGGAACGGTCGGCCTCGGCGATGAAATCATATACTAGCCACGCAAATCATCTCTTCATGACTACTTCAATCACCGAGGGCTGATGTTTCTGCACACGAACTAGATTGTTTGTGATGCGGTTATACCAATGTAGAAGTAGTTGGAGCCTCTTATCCATTTAACTGAAAATAAAATTTTTAAAAGAAGTGATTAGTCAGCTTAATTCCAAATAAATTATCGGATATATATTTTCTTTGGTGAGTTAAATTTTGAATACATATACCTAATAAACGATCCAAATATTACAAAATGTGGTTTTGGTTAAGTGAAGGATGATAAAGGTTTTTTTAGGTACTTAATTTTATTTAGTACTACATCACTGTTGATCATTAATTAATATAGGGAATCTATCGAGTACAAACGCTTTCTCATTTAGTAAATGGGATAAATTAAATTTATATAAAATGGCGTCATGCTTCTTGTTGAGTCGGTCTTAATAATAATACACACAAAGGCGTTTCGGTGAGATTTTTCGTTCGTCTTGTCTACAATGAACTACCCGGCGAGATAATATAAACACATCCATCAAGTGGTAGGTGGTTAAGAAATTCCCCTTAAATGAAAATGAAAATCGCCCCGTCTTTTGAGCAACACGCTCGCGAAAATATTCAACACGGGGCTTATATTTTACATATTATTATGAAGGGAAGATTTTAAATGTTTTCAAGTCTTGAGACAAAACTCAACAAAAACATTATTTGATTTTACCATCATTATTACCAGTCAGTCACTCTTAATTCATTTCAGAATGAAAGTGTTTCATAATTATATCCTTTCTTCTCGGTTAACTTATATGTATTTAAATATGTCTCGGCTATCACCGAATATTATATTTTTACTGTGATGAAAATAGTATAAGTATTATAATATGTTGAAAAATAAAATAGATAACCTATATTCAATTCAAGGTTTTGACAAATTGAATTATATCGTCACCTTACTATTAAAATCTCGTTAGTCTGTTTGAGAAGAATGTTGAGGAGATAGAACAAACGTAATAAAACCAATATTTTAAAAGCCTATCTAATCGATGAATCTGCTAATAAATACTGGTTGTAAAATACAAGATTTTAATTCCAAAACTACGAGACATACGAGCTTTTAAAATTTGTCGATAGATGGGCAGCATACTAGACTAGAGAATCTAGAAAGAGGTTTTGATATGATTTTAAATGTTTTTTTTTTTTTTTTAATATTTTCGAGCAAACTATTTTTTTCCATAATATCGGACTAACGAGGTCTTAATAGAAAGGTAACAATATCTATTGTAATTATTTACTTCATAACTCTTGTCTTTTAATGTCTTTTAAAATTCCTGCGTATTATGTACAAGTTGCATTTCTTTTTGGGTCATATTATATAGTTTAGGGCGGTATTTTATTTTTAATATATTTTATAAAATATGTAAGAAATTCTCGTTGTTTCATTCCTCTATTCCTATAGTTATAATATAGTCTTAGCTTTTAAGTCTATATTTTGTACCCATACTTATTTATACATAATATACTCTTTGAAGAACCGTTTTTCAGTCATTAAATTAGTACACATTGAGTGTGCGCAGAATTCTAATACATATATTATAATATATCAGGTAAAAGCCATATTGAGGTTATGACAGTTCCAGTTTTTGAAGTGTCTTAAGGCGATGTCTATACTTACCAGAGGCACCTAGCGGAAAAATACAAAGTTTGCAATTTGAGATATTTTTTGATAATTTATTTACAATTTCAACTGTGTAAATTTGTATCTGAAAACATTAAAAAGAAAAATATTTTTTATTTTAAGACAAAGATAAACTTACAACTGTAAAAAATGTAATTAAACGTGAATTTGTTGAATCGGACCCCATCTTATTATTACATAATGTTTGATAGTCATATTTATTATTAAAATTTAGTTAATTAAGCTAAGCTATCTAAGCATCGCCTAAGAGATGTTTGACTAATTCGTAGTTTTAATATTTTTTTTAAATATAAATTGTGTATAACTTGAAATCCTTTTTATTTATATCAAATAGAGCTTCAATATTGTCACCATTGATTTTAGTATAAATTATCAAAAAAAAAATATTTAAAATTGCAAACCTCATATTTTTCCGCTATGTTTCTCTAATAGATGGCGCATTTAATTTAAAGCTTTGTAATAATTTTCACCCACCTTATCAAATTGGCAAGTTAAAACTTACATAGGCTCATCTTTTTTTTAAACCTATTATTTTTAATCCAAAATTCCAAATGTTTTATTGTCTTGAATCGCTTATTTGTTGAGATCATATATTTTTTAATAAATACCTAAAACTCATATACCTTCTACAAATGTCTTGGAAGTAATTATGAAACAGGAAATATGTTAAAGAACAGGATATTATGAAAGGAAAAATATGTTCAATCGTAATACAGTAGTAAAACCAAATGCTGGAACGACAATAAAATGCTTGATAGAGAAACACTTATAACATTATTAATCGCTACAGAGCTGGTTACGTTCATCGTTCGCTTATGACGTATAACAAATGGTTCTTAATGTCAATGTGGAATTGACAATGAAGATATAAAATCATGTTGCTCGGCAATATTCCCTGACGGTCAAATGCAAGGGTTCCTTGAAAATTTAAGAAATCAAAATTCTCAATAAACACGTCTTGACCGTGAGGTATTAATAATAGCTTAGCCAAACATCAAAGTTCGTATACATATTTTTTTCTAAGAGAATGTGAACTGCAAGTATGAATTATAATACTTTAGGTTTTCATTGTAGATGGACGAAAACCGCTTTTTAGTGACATCGTTGATGACGGAAAGACTGGTGGTAGGTTGCTCAAATGAATCGAAGAGAGAGTTAATTTTAGCGAATGAAGAGTACAAAAATACAAAATATGTGGTGAGATATGCTCAGTCTGGGAAGTTATGGTAAAGTGTTTTGCTCGGTGAGGTCAGCTTAATCCGAGGCACGCTGATATAGGGTACTAACCAAGCCTGGAGTTGTCGCCCCTCATCGAAGTAAGTCACACCTGCAGAATGTCCTGATCATAGATGAGGCGATTGTGCAATAATTGTGTTACTCGCTGATTATCGTGATGTCGCAATTACGCTGACAAGGCCTGAGGTTGTTGACTACCACAATACCACACGGGTGTAACTAATAATATGTAATATTATTTAACCTACTTTAAAAAATAATATGTTTATCAATCTTGTATAAATTGAATGTAGCCTCATCAGCTGATAATATAATAAAGTAAAATATATTAGAAACCTAATTCTGTTGTTCATCATAATATTTTTATTACGAAATATATTTGTATGATAAGTTTATACTTCATCGGACCAAGTTAAGTATGATAATTTTAAGAACATCCATTAAATTGCATTATTTCAAGTAGTACGTACATAGCAATCATAATATATATTCATAAATTATATTTAATATTTTAAAATGTCTGTTCGAATACCTCCATTATAATACAGTATAATAATAATCCCTAGAGTTGATTAAATTAATTTGTGTTTCAAAGCAACGTTGAATAATATAATTAACACGGTGTTTATAAAAAAAATCGTTATGTATTTATTTTCATATACGTAATAGTAAATTTAAAGCAAGGTTTTAATAAAAATTTTCTGGATTTTTTTTAAATTCTTTTGTTCTGATATTCCAATGATAGTGATATCGAGATTTGAAAAATATACCGTATGCTTTTAACACTAATGTTCAAGGCGTATTAGACGAGGTCATGCTTACACTGTTGAAAATAACAGTGAGAGTATTAGATATATAAGCTTTTATTATACCCATAGTGCATTTATAACGTCGAGCTTTTCTTTGTACCTACTATATCTATATTATACTTAAATAAAATGGTAAATAATTTTACACATTTTTTTCAATATCTATCTTTCTTTGAATAAAATAACCTTTTCCTAAAATATCTACCTACCTACGCTTAATATCAGAGTAGATGAAACAACATACCATTAACAGTTTTTATTGATGACAAATTGTTCTGAAGTTTTTAAGAATAATAAGAATATTATAACCTGACTGCGGTCAATATTGATGACTTAAACATTGTAAAAAACATAAAAAAACTTTACTTTGTTTACAATTTATTTAAGGTGATTATGTATAAGACATTATAAAAATACTTGATAATGTATAATATAAAGATAGTAATATTATATAAATGAAAAACGTGTCCTCTAAATCGTCAATGTTATAGTACATAATTTATGACGCTACAACTTTATCCTGGACAATTCAGCGCCGACACTTTCCAGTTACTTTGGCCAAGCATTCTTACATGTGGCGCAGTCCGGCTGTCCATGTCTATTTTTGTCTTCAGTGGAAGTAACTCTTCCAGCACATTATGCACGTGGCTGTTTTAGCGCATTCTCTGAGTCTTCATATTCCACGTATCCTTTATGCCTCCATAAAATATTGCACAGCTTTTCACAATATCTTGACCTCCAAATGCCGTCATCTTGAACAGCTCTAAAGATTTTTCTCGAGACCCTCCTCTAAAATATATCCAAATTTATATCATCAGGGTTGCTAAATACCCATTATTCTGATCTATATGCTAATACTGGATGCAAGAGAGTTTTATACTTATAGATTTTTTTAAATTTTATAGATTAATTAATTCCTAAGTATATCTAGTATAATTGTTAAGTTCTCTTGATGGCATTCTATTCTTAATTTGTAGTTTTTTTTTTAAATTAGATTTAAAAATATGTTAATAATAACTGTGTAGTTTAAACAGTACTATTATCGGAAGAACAGTCATCTTTGAAGACATGGATTGCAAGGTCGATCACGTTATCATGTTTTTCAGTGCATGTTCGTTACAGTTAAATCACTCAAAATTTGGCCAAATGCTGATAACTATGTCATAGAATATTACATTATTATTACAATATTACCTATTACATAGAAGCTCATAATATGCTTAGTTGTGTAGTAAACATGGTTTTTTAATTCGCTTTAAAACTCGGTGTGATCACAATAATAAAGTTCAATTTTGATAAAAAATAAAACGTACATATTTTGTATTAATAAATTTTCTCAAATTGAAAACTTTGTAATTTACTGCTTAGTATCTAAGTAGGCGGACATTCATTCCAAGATAAAATTGGTATCGTGTTAGGCCTACTTGTTAGATTATCTAAAATAGTATTTCTGCTCTTCTTTGCATTATTTTTCTTTTATTTCAGAAAAAAACTAGTCAATACGTGATATAATTTTACTGAATCACACTATACTTGGCATGTATATTGAGACCGTCTCAATGTTCCTGGACATGTCGGACGGACATGGGTCAGAGGACGATAGGATTACAACTGGAAGGCATGTGTCTTTTACATTTATCTCTGCTTCGTACCAGAATTAGGCTGCCCGGTTTGGATTTATTTTTTGACATATATTTTGTCCGTTGAATCATTAATTCACACGTATGTTACATCGTAACAATATGTGTAGAGAGTATGGACACTTTTATTTTTTAGACTGATACTTGCTACGTGATAAGTTGATTTACTATGTTGCTGTGCTTGTAAATGTATCATAATTATCTTATACTAAAATTTTTTTCTATCCTGCGTTTATTATATTATATTTTTGCATTCAAACTACGTCAAAATATGCCAAATAATTTTATATATTGGTAGATAGATACTTAAATTATGTTATTTTAATCGAAACATAATATTATATACGTATGCAGTATCAAGTTTAATATGAATTTGATTACTTAGAATAATGAAGCCTAAATCTTACATAAACTTTTGTCAGTTTATTTGAAAGACCTACTATAAAATCTCAATTATTTAAAAGGAAAGTTGCAAAGTATTGATGTGGGTATTTATAATAATCATAGTGCATCAATATTTATATTCAGTATGTAATAGCGCCTGTACATGTAGGTACATGAATTTACTGCTGACAGTGCATATTATCGCAACCATAATAAGAAAATGCACGTGTAAACATGTTTTAATCCTACAACAAGTAGCAAGATTACATGCATGAATCAAAAAAGTTCGGAAGCTTTTGAATTTTCACGCGATAATTTTATTGAATCGTGCAAAATCTTCGCTTGCGCAGTAGAACGATTGTAGCGAACCTGCCAGTAAAAAAGTGAAGTACACCGCTCAGAAACTCATTTTGAGGTTAACCGATTTTCACGACCTGACGACTATAAAATGACAACATCACGTCTTGCTTACTCTTCAAGAATGAGATTGGTGAGTCAGTCAGCACTTTTACGTATAAAAAGTGATTATCGCGATAGTTTAAAAATAAATACACACTCTTGGTTCAAGTAACTCCATATACGTGTACAAGCGCTATAAGTACATGTACGAGCATAAAATTTATATGAGCGAAGGTTTGAGAGACAGTTTAATCGTATCTATTTTTACTGTTCAATAAAATTTAATTCATTTTTGTTCCATTTTAGTATATCAACAAAAATTGAATCTTGATAACCCGCTTTTAGACCTCCAAAATTGCCAACAATTATTAGAAACTGTAGCTGATTGCCGCAACTGCGTGCATAAACGCTTATTTCCTTTTATATGCTTCGCGATTGCTTTAAACCTGGTTGCCGGCGGTGGCATTTAATTCGAATAGTTCCTAAATTTAGTGATTTATTTAAAAAATATTATGAGCATCACAACTTATTAATTCTAGACGTTCACAATAATTTTGCACGTTATAATAAAAATACAAAACAAATATTTAAAAAAAAAATCATTACACATAACTGAAAATATTACGTTTTTAGGTAGCGTTATTAGTACTATCGTATCTGACACGTGGTAACGGTTTTGATTATCAAGAACTCATGACTGCGATGACGCATTTATAATTACGAGTGCAAAGAAACTCAAAATTTTCCAACCACCAGGTTTACAAACTATGTCACGTGTGAAAATACAAAAATGTATTCAAACCTTCAAAATAGTAGAAAACGAGCTTTCTTCACAAAAATAAAATTTAAACATTACAAAAGATGATGCGCTTCTTAAAACGATTTTGTTATCTGAATCAAAATGACTGGAGCAACATTTAACTTACTTATACGGAATGTATGGGTCCCACAATAATTTCCATATTCGGTGAAGATAGCATTCTGATAGATCTCTTTTAGGGTCATTTCATCTTACAAAGCCTCAAAACATTACTATATAATCCTTGAAAACAGTAGTTTTCGGCAGATACTGTATATGCGGTAGAATTAAAAAAAAATAATGGAAATTTAAAAAAAATGACGATACAGCTTCTTGTAATATCGAAGGTGAATAAATGGTATTGAAGCTGGCTGAGCCATAAACTATGATTGCCTCAAAAGAGTTTCAATCTAGCCGGATCTTTCTGCAAATTAGTCAGACTACATTATCTTAAATGGTTACTTTATACCATGCATAGGATGTATACGGCAGAGCTACTGGATGTTCGCTGGACATAATAATATACAAAAATACTGACGAGTTACATGGATTCTTGAAGGCCTGGTTTTAATAATAATATATCCTAACTGAGGAATAGTCATGGCCGAATAGGAGAAAAACATACCTACCTACGTACTCTACAATATATTATAATTTTAAAGTGGTATAATTTCTGCGATTAATACTGGGAACCTATTGGATGTCAAACATATTTGATTTTACAAATATTTTGATGATTCAATGTTATTTTGTGCTTCATACTATCAACGATTTAAAAATCATCAATATCTATAAAATTTTAACATAAATAAATTTAGATATTTCAAGATAATACTAGGAAAAGAAATGCACTGACTTTTAGTCATTAATGAATATACATTAATTCAATTCGAATAATAACTTTTTTTTCAACAGTGCCACCTGACATATCCGATGGCCGTACTTCGGGTGATGTCACTGAACAAGAAGGTGACAATACTACCCTGGTATGCAGCGCCACAGGAAGACCACAGCCCAGGATCATCTGGAGACGAGAAGACGGAGACCATATCTTGCTCAAGAAGGGCCATAGAGACGTCGTGAAAGGTAATATTTACAAGCATTAAAATAAAGTCTTTAGATTATATTTTATTGTATTTGTACCTCTCTAAGATAATCTCTTTTTACATAATAATATTTTTGTTTATACTATGTAACTATATTCATCTTTTTTGTCTTGTATATAATAATATTATGGCATGATTTACGCAGGATTGAATTGAATTTTAAAAACTCACCAACACCATCATCAAATAATTTTAATATTAGTTCAATGAAAACAAATGAGTTGCCTAAAGTCGTAACTCACATATTCCAAAAATCGAGTTTTGAGATAAACGCAAAAAAAACACTAGAACACTGTTTTTTTGTAATTACAAGAAAATTATTGAACTTCATTGAATATTAAGGAATGGGTAAGTCGATTTTCATTAATTCATATATTACTAAATAACACACAGAGCACTATAAGAAATAGATTGGTTCGAAAGACCTAGTTGACAAAAAATGAAAAATGTGAGTTATGACACCAACAATCAACTTTGTCAGCAATTTTCTCATGGTTTAAAGCAGGGGGGGCAAACTTTTTGGATGGAGGGCCAAATTCAAGAATTCAAAATGAGCGGCGGGCCGCAAGTAAAATACCATTTTTAGATATACACTATTTATTTTATTATCACGAAAAATAAACATTACAAAAAAATAATGAGAAAAATGAAACTGTTGTACATTTTTTAACATTTGTTTTAAATTCAGGTGTTAATTTTGTAGTTGATATTCTCAAAATTGCTTGTAAATGGGCATCGGAGATATTTGATCGTAAAGAATTTTTATTGAGGTTCATGATCAAAAATGTTTGTTCACATATTTTATAGGTTGATCCAAAAATAACGAAATTCTTGCATAATCTTTAAGTTGGTCGAATTTGTCTGAATTAAGGGCACTGTAAAATTTGGAGATTTCTTCACGACAATACAATTCTCTTAAATCAGTGTCACACTGCAGATTAATAATCTCAAGTTGTAACTCTGTCGGTACACTATCAATATCTATTGAAAATGGATTGCGTAATATTGCTAAACTTGTCTCAATTTTTCGGAAGTCACCAAATCTTTGTGAAAAATCGTCATTCAGAGCTTTAATAATTTTACCATATTTTTCAAATTTATATTCTGATATATTCAGCAACTTCAAAATTGGAAAGTGGTCCACGTTGTTATTCGATATTTGTCGAAGGAATAACTTGAGTTTTAATTGAAATCCATTCAAACTTTTTACCATATCATGGGCATATATTTTTTTTTAGTTAAAAGTATTTAAATGTGTCACGATGTTCAATGTAGAAAATAGTGGTTACATAGTGTGAGACGAGATGCAAGGAAGACGTACTAAGATAATACATTTACGAAACAATGAATTCTTCAAATTTTAATCTATTGTCAGTATTTTTTTAAAAATTATAAAAAAGTTATTCGTAATCAGAAGTACAATTAATGATGGCGGGCCGCAAAAAAATACCCGGCGGGCCACATGCGGCCCGCGGACCGCAGCTTGCCCCCCCCCTAGTTTAAAGTGATCTTTGATACTCAACATTTTTTCTTTGTATAGATTAATCCCTGTAGAATCACTTAGACTCCAGGCGACTCAAATACGTATAACTGATAAAGTTTGGTCAATATTATTTATGTTGGATCTCAACAGCATATTGGCTCCAAACGATGTCGGGTTAAAATATTATAAATAGTTATATAATATAAGATTGCTGATATTTTATTTTGTGAAACATAAAACAAAATACAGTAGGTAATTCATAAAAAGAATAACTTTTTATTAATTTCATACAAAATCCGTGAATGCAATTCCACGCCGGGTCAATGATTAATAAACCTAGCGCTAAATGAAAAATGAACATTATTCGACGAATCGATTTATGGAGTACACAAATCATGGCGTAATTGGATTACTCACTGAATGTAATGAATAATTGGGACAAGCGCTGTATAGTAGCGTGAAAGCCTTTTTGATTCGATTCCGATATTAATCCGAAAGCTCGCAAATGATTAATGCGTATAATATAATGTTATTGTTATTTTTATTATAACATGTTTTTGTTGTCATGCTTGTAATTAAATAATCAGCTTGATTGTGATTGCTGCAACGTAATTTTGTTAATGGATACTATTTATTACTATTGAATGGATTTTCATACAAAACTAATATTAACATTTAAAATTTGATATTGTTATGTTGATTCAGTTTTCAAAAATAAATATTTTATAAAAGCTCTTTTTTAAATTCAGTACGGTGCAATTACAATAATATTATGTTATATGGCTAGAAAATCGATATAGTTTTTAACGAGTAAGTTGTCAGTCTGTGACGAAAAATGTCAAATTGTATATTATACTAAATGACTGCATATATTATCATGAGTACCGAAGAAACAAATTGAGTCGGAACGACGCTAGTAAATTTAGAAACTTTACATAGAAAAATAGAAATTAACATTAAAAATATCTTAAACACAATCTTAATTCGGCTTTCTTAAGGAAGCTGGTGATTGTCATGACAGATCAATTGAATTTCAACTTATTTAATATGGGTACAAAATTTGTAATACGTCAGAAAGATGCGTGCTATACCTTAAACATATATGTGTCGCTGAGTTTCAAAACCCGCAATAACACTTTTTTGAAATAATTAAAATATATATATCGTTGGATTTGTTATTAAAATCTCTACATGAAAATTTTATCGCCTCTTTCAAAAGCCACTACGATTAACTGTCATTTATGAAACAAAATTAATGTGTCTATAAAATTCCGCTATAACACTACTGAAACATTCAAAAACATTTTTAGTTCAAAAAGTTTTTGTTGATTTTCTCAACATAATGAAAAAGCGTTATAGGGGGTTTTGAAACTCAGCGACACATATTATATATTATATATCTTGTGTGCGAGCGTGTGTATGTGCATGTGTGTGTGTGTGTATGTATTCGTATATATGTGTGCGCGTGTGTATGTGTGTGTTGTTGATGAGACTTGAGCCTACAATTAATATCGTAATCCAGACGCTGTGCTTTACATTTTAGCTATCGATGCAATCATTAACCACGACAAATTCTTTGTATCTAAGTTATAAACAATTTTGTATACTTTTTATAGTACCTATAGGTTGAGTGAAAAAGTCGTCGATTATTAATACAAGGTGGGGCGTGGAATTTTTTTTATTATTACTTTTTATCCTGTCACATGACACAGGAGATTTGATTTTACACCATTTAAAAAAAATTATCTTGTAAATAATATCACCCTCCACTACCAATACACTGATTTACTCAAATTCGGCAGTTTTGGTTCACTCTTTCAAGTACAAGTTTCAAGGTACATTGGCAATTTTAGCTCGGATGTTGTTCTGTAGGCCTTCCAGAGTTCGTGGACAATCGTTATAAAACCAAGGATTTGAGATAATTTCACTGGAAATAATCACAGGGGGCTAAATTAAGCAAGTGCACATTCCAGTTTAAGTTCATTCTCAGGGAGATCAGCCACCCGTGGAAGGCTTGTCTTATAAAATCCATTGAAATTCTGGCGGTGTGAGCTATCCCACACTGTGTAAAACCACACATTGTCCAGTTCCATGTCTTCGAGACCAGGGAAAAAAACTTCTAAATCATTGACAAATAACGGTCTGAATTCACGGTTACAGCACAACCGTTTTCTTAAAAAAAGTAAGGGACGATGATCCCTACTATTAAAATTGCACACCATACCGATCCAAATGAAAGGGTATCTCATGAAGTACCCAGGAATTCGTTTCACTCCAGTACCGCATATTCTGTTTATTAACACAGCCACTAAGGTGAAAATATGCCTCGTCTGAGATGAACACAAGTACGTTGATGGGTAAAGTGTCCACCAGCAGCTCAAATGGTACTTGTCAGGTTAAATAATCACACAAACATAAACCTTAAATACAGCGCCTCTCATTGATCCCTTCTTCTCCCCTCTGTGACCCCCACCAATTTCACCATGCCGTTTTCAAAAAAGAAAGTTCCCACGGCCCACCTGTATAATGAATTAGTTCTAATAATTATTATTTATTTATTCTTTCTATAGTGGACACTTTTGCGGGCGAAAACTTGACACTAATAAAGCTGGAAAGGCGACAGATGGGGGCTTACCTGTGTATAGCTTCAAATGACGTTCCACCAGCCGTTAGCAAGAGGATCACACTCAACATAAACTGTAAGTTTAGTAACTTAGGATTCTATTTTACTAGTAATATTTTCTTCCCACATTACGTGGTGTCTCTTACATTTAGCATGTCTATTTGTTAAGAAGTCGTCGTGTCAAAACTTTGGTACTATGTATGTACGAATTTTAATCTTAACACATTAGAAAATAAATAGTTCCAAACACTAGTGAACTGTATACCTATATTATATATTATATATTGTGAACAAAACAGTGACAGTATGGGAGCATAAACAGTAATCTTAATGTTAAAATTGACGACTGGCTTTCAAGTGCACCGGTCAAGAACGATTGTATCTTTCTTGCCCCAGCATTGGGTCTTAGGGCAAGCATAAGGTTGTGCCACTTTTCTAGGTACATCGTCACGTCTCACGCCTCCTATATTGTTAGGCTTGCAGCGCGTAGATTACTTTTGTAGTACCACTACAGGGTAAAGGAGGGTCTGCCACTGCGACGGAACCCTTGTAGGCCGGATACCTGTTGATTAAATTATCATATCGATCATAATATATTTTTTAATATTAAAAACAAAACAAGGTTTTTTTTAAATTATAGAGAAATGAAAAGTTAAATTTTAATATAGTAATAACTAAGTTTCACTAAATCTTGACATACATATTATATAGTATACTCCTTATTAACTGAATAATTATTGACATACATAATTTTGAAAACACTTCTGAAAATATATTATAACCTAGGTTATATGAAAGTATGGTGAAGCAGGCAAGTATGGTGAGGCAGGCTGATAATCAATTTGCGGCAAAATTTCCACGTTAACATTAAATTATATGGGTACGTTATAATGACCAAAGTAAATCCTCCGTGATGCCCTGCATTTTTTTTATCGTGTCGCTATTGCTCGTAAGTTGTCGGCTATTAATTGTTGACCTGCCTCATTCAGTTGTATGAGAAAGCCGATTACATGCCCCTGTTTTTATTTAATACCTCTATGATTATAACCAATATAAAAAAGTAAGACACCCCGCAGGAATCAAAACTGCATCTTCGAGTGTCGCGCCCACGCACATAGTCCACTATGCTAAAGGAGTCATACTTAATTACGACAAATTTTAATTAATGGCCTTTTAATACTCACTGAAGCATAGTGCATAGCTTTAGAATAGTAAATTATGTGCGTGGGCGGGATACCCGAAAGATACAGGTTCGATTCCTGCGGGGTGGAGTGTCTTACTTTTTTCAAAAAGATTTTTTATATTGGTTATAATATATTTTCTCAGAAGTGTTTTCAAAATTATGTATGTTCAGTAATTAGAATGTTACATTCTTAAATCTTGTGAATTATTCATTGAATAAAAAAATATTAATGAATAATTATTTATTTACATTAGATTATTTATACAAAATTTAGTTCGCTATTATACAAAGTACCATTTCTTGAATATAACTTAATGTATTATATAGAAGATTACAGTTACTATATAAAAATATAATCAGTACGTAGTTTCGATGTAACTTTTATACATTTTATTTAATTATAGACTACGATTTTATTAAATTAATCTTTTACCTTGCACTGAATATCCATGTTAGGAGATTTTAAATTTATTTTTTATTATATAATATATTTTCTAACTACTCTACATATTTGATATTCAGTTCACATTTATATATTGCACCATTGCAAGTAAATTGAAAATATGTTTTTTAAAATATTGAGTGAATTTAAATTGATGTTTTTACATAATTGAGATGCAATCATTTTGAATGCAGTTGCTCCTGTGATAAAAGCGCCCAATCAGCTGCAGGGGGCGCCCCTCGGGACAGACGTTCAGCTTGAGTGCTACGTGGAAGCATTCCCCAACACGATCAACTACTGGGTCAAAAACAGGGGCGATATGCTACTTACGGGGTGAGTACTATCTCTACTTTCTAGTCTATCATCCTAGTCAACCAGCATAAACGTGAACTTTTGAAATTTCCCGGGAGAAATGCCGGTAAATTTTTATTCACCATTTTTACACTGGCCACCTAGGAAACCAAAACGAAGTGGTACTCCGGATTTAAAAAAAATTAAATACCGAAAAAAAAACAATTCAAATGTTACAGTAAAATAATTACAAGATAAAAAGAACTTTTTATATACAACGTTTTTAAATTTTCTGTTGAAACATATAAACTTGACTTGACTAGCGTAAACGATCAAAAAAAAAATGTATTTGATAGAAATAACACTGAAACGTCATTTTGACACTCATATTGATTTCCATAGTAACGCACGTATATATTAATAATTTAGTTGTTAGGACCCTAGCAACCAATAATAGTGGATTGGTTTACGGATTTCTTCTAAAATAACTTTTCATACAAAAGGGAATTAACTGAAAGTGAATTTAATTCTACTTAAAAATGGCTAAAAGTATTAAAAAATGCATTGGCATCGTGTTCTGATATATTGTAAATGTTTCAAATGTCTAGCTAGTCGGGAAGTCAGTTAAAAATCGATTACAAGATTTGTACTTGACAAACAATCACCGGACAAGAATACGATCTAATAAAAACGTTGTAATGTAAAATGTGTTTTTATGTTGAGGGCCGTAAGTTTTAGATTATTAAATTTAATATTTTAACATTTTTAAATAATTGTACTATAACATTATTATTAGTATTATAAAAAAAATCAATGGATAAAGTAGGCCATTTTACTACAATTTACAAAAATACACCAAAATATTGTTAAAATATTATCATTAATATTCACAGTAAAATATATATTCGCATGTAGGTACTCAATACCTAAAATTATTTTTAATGAAATTTTACTGAGATAAAACATTAATAAAACATTATAAAATCACATAGTTCCATTGTCTACGAGAAATGATATTTGCAATGTGCTTGTCTATAAACACTTTAAATATTAAGAATATGTTTTCATACCCGATCTTTTAATTAGGTAATTAGGTTTTTACAGTATTTTATTGTATTAAATTGATATATAAACAAAAATTATCTGTATTTGTTGTCAGTGCGCATTTGCCATTGGTGAATCGCCCATGGTGCCTGAAAATCCCAAAAGGCGAAACCTGGCTCGCAGAAATTATTCAAATGGAATAGTACAAAACTAATAATTAGACTTAATAAAATAGACGTGCGGTGTAACGTTAGATTATTATATTAAAATTCATTATTTTCCATATTTTTTGTCAAATGAAATTATTAATCTTTAATTCATTGGAATATTATGTTAATATTTTAAACAAATAATGAAATGTGTTGTTGCTTACAAAATTGTTAACCAACTATTACATTACATCATATTGATGCAATAATAATTTTTGTTTAAGGCCATACCTCAGTTGAGGCATGGTCTAAAAAGATCGTGGCTAGACGATGCGCGGATTGTGTAAATGACGCTTGCCGAACGAAATATAATTTGTCATATAAATCCAACATGCGTCCATTTAATGTTATGTTTATTGTTCTATTAGTAACAATAATAATATATTCATTGACATGTTTTCTTTTTCAAATAAATGGGTAACGTTTTTAGTCATCTTTACACGATTTAAGAATTAATACCCCCGTCGCCATCACGAGACAAATTTACGTATTCACACCTCGACGTTCGCTCTCCGACTGCCAGCGATTCCAAAATTTCGTCGCGCCTATAGTTGAAAATTATTTGCCGTTTCACTGAAGTATCGTCTTAAGACGACGCATGTTGGATTTATATGACAAATTATATTTCGTTCGGCATGCGTCATTTGCACCCGCGACCCGCAATCCGCGCATCGCCTAGCCACGATATTTTAGAGCATGCCTCAACTGAGGTATGGCCTTAATCCCTTACCGTTACAATATACCCTGTTTACACGTCCATGGATTTACTACCGACAGTACCTATTATCGCGGCCATAACAATCAAAAAAGTTAAAAATCTTCCGAATTTTTACACGAAATTTCTGCGATATCTGCGTCTGCGCACAAAATACAAACAACACCACGCAAAGTATTTTGACGTTTGAAAATGTTCACAACCTGTCTACTAGCACCATAATATGACAGTAATTCGTGTCGCTAACGCTTAATGAGATATTGGCAAGACAGTCAGTGTAAACAATAATTATCGCGATAGTTGAAATTACTCACTATTCGTGCCAGTAAATCCATGCACATATACAGGCACTATTGCGTTAAAGTAATATTTTCGCGATTTAATAAAATTTTAAAGCATGGTTTTGATAACATTTTTTTGTTTGTATCTGTAAGCTCATGTTTGTATTATTTTAGAAAAAAAGTCTAAAAAATATATACATAGTAATTATTAAGAAACCTGAGTAACGTGATTTGAAATCAAAGAATGGGCAAGGTTAATTAATCACTATCCCAAAATGCCTCACCGATATTATTACTGATTAGAAACATTCTGCAATAAACAATTTAGCAGACAAAATAATCGAATAAACCTAATCATTTTTGCCAGAATTCATACGCCATAATCAGCACATTATTTTTATCTAATAAAGGAATGTATTTTTTTGTTCTCTTTCAGGAAGAAGCACACGATCAACGAAGAGAAAATAGGGCCGTACAAAGTTCACCTCCAATTAAGAATCATGAATTTCAGCAAGAGAGATTTGGGAACGTACATGTGCGTTGCCACTAACTCGTTAGGAAGGGCTGACGGCACGATCCGTCTATACGGTCAGTAAAACCATTTTATTGAAAGAACCTTTTCTTATGCTCTGAGTGAGAATTAGGATGGAAATTTATTTTTGTGGTTATTAACGAAAACAAAACAAAAGGATTATTTGGGAGATGAATGATTATTAATCAAGATTACTAATCAAAGAATTCAGGCTTATCTGTGTTGTTTTAATATTATTTTTTTAGAATTATTATTAATAACCATGTCCTTGCTCTTTCGCACAAGGTGGTTGTTAGTAATTTTGAACAATCACAAACACCTAGGCTTTGAGAAAAATAGATAATAATTGTGTCCTCACCGGGATAGAACCCAAAACTCACGGATGGGAGGCCAACGCCTTACGCACTGCACCACGAGAACCGCTTGTTTTAATAATGTGTGAGTTTTTCATCGTAAAAAAAAGAAACGACAAACTGAAATCAATATTGAGCATTCAAATCCATCTGAATAAATTATAATTAAGGATAGATGTACCATGTTAAGTTCGAAGAATTATAATTTGGGACCTTAGCCCAACCAATATGTATACTTTGTAAGAAAGAGATTATAATAATATAAATGTTGTCGTAAATATTCCACATAATATATTTTTCTCAACTTGACAATCAACATTAAGTAGGTAATCATACAAAATAGTAAATAGGTACATTCCGTATTCCGTTAATAAGTATATTCCAAAAAATATATATATATTTTGATAAAACATTTCTTTTATTCAACGAATAATTCACAAGATTTGAAAATGTAACGTTCGATATATTGAACATACATAACTTAAAAATACCTCAAATATATATATATCAATAGATAAAGCACATTACTAGTTATTATACAGGTTCAAATCTCATCAGGTGTCGTATTTTTTCTAAATAGATTTTTCCTGGTACAGCTGTTTATTATCTGAGGTGTTTTCAAGTTATGTATGTATGTTTTTATTTATATTTATTCATTATATAAATTATTCTTCTCTTATAGATTGAGACTAAAATATGAAAGAGAACGAGTGGGACCTCCAATTGTTATATAAACTCTCAATATTCGTATCAATGATATTTATTTATTGTATAAAAAAGGCATTTTTGTCCAATTGAAAATTTTTACGGTGATTTTCATACGGAATCCACAGAAAGCACAACCTAGATTTTGTCCTAAAAAATGATTCAATATAATATTTTTGATACTGTTTTGTTAATTTAAAAGGAAAATAAAAATAATACATAATATACCTATATATTAATATGATGCAGTCAATACTATTCTTTTATGTTTGATTTTCTGGCTAAGAAAAGATAATTCATCATAATGACATGATTTTTTTTAAACAGACCTCAGGTTGTTTACTTATTTTTCTTTAGTACAATATATGCATCTTTAATTTTATTGTTATTATTGTTTCGATCAATATTTATTTTGCATGTAGATGATTCAAAGCATGGATATTTGAATTTCTCCTTGTCCTTGCGTATACATATGGCTAGAAAAATGACTATCAACCTACTCCTTAACGCTTAGTAAAGTACTAGTAAATAATATATCTTATAACTCTGTCATGAAACGTGAGATTAAATACAATTAACAAAAAATATATTTCAACAGTTTTTATAGTTTATTAGTGGGAAATGACACCTTTTGCATATTGTCTCAATTTAATACTTACCTGAAATATAAACAATAATTATTGGAACATTTCAAATACAGTGCTAGTTTGTAAAATAATTACGATATAAAAAGAACTTTTTATATACAACGTTTTTAAATTTTCTGTTAAATCATATAAACTTGACTTGACTAGCTTAAACGATCAAAAAAATGTATTTGATATAAATAATACTGAAATGTCATTTTGACACTCATATTGATTTCCATAGTAACGCACGTATATATTAATAATTTAGTTGCTAGGTTCCCCTAGCAACCAATAATAGTGGATTGGATTACGGATTTCTTTCGAAATAACTTTTCATACAAAACAAAATAAAATGAAAATGAATTTAATTCTACAAGTATAAAAGTATTAAAAAAATGCATTGTCATCGTTTTCTGATATATTCTAAAAATTTCAAATGTCTAGCTAGTCGGAAAGTTAGTTAAAATCGATTGCAAGATTTGTACCGGAGAAATAAGAGTACGACCTTATATAAACGTTGTAATAATGTATTTTGACATGGTATTCAGTAGAAAAAGGCAGTAGTTAATAATATATGAGTAGGTTAAAAGGAAAAATGATTCTGTACATTACTTATACATTAAGATATTATTCTCATAAAAATGACATAATTCTTAAAGATTTTTAGGTATAATATAAATTATATTACCATATTAGTATATATTAAAATTATTAGGAGTATTTTCTGACATACGTCTATGACATGTATCCATTCCAAATTAAAAATGCATTATTTTAATAGTCACTCATTTTATACAAGATTCAAAAAAAGACAAAGGAATGTCGCAAATACTGTCACTTGCATACTATCCACACATTTTATTCAAGATTAAAGCAAACGAAGCGCATATCTATTCTATCTTCTGTCACTTGCATATAAACTATGTTTATATGACAATTTATTTTCTAACGTCAGAAATTGACATTTTTAAAACATTTTATTGTTTATTCATCGCTATGAATTTAAAAATCTATCGCAACAACACGGATGCCCTCTGAATTTTTATATGTTATATTATCTCTGCCTACTTATATTATTATGTTACATTTTCATTTATTTTTTTACGAGCTTAGTAAAATTAGAACTAAGAAATATTGATTATCAAACAGTGTTGCATGTAGAGTGAGATAAACAGGCTGCTTATAAGAAATTCAAATACACTACAGTAGCATAACACGGAATTATAGTGATTAAACTACCTGCAGGTATATAATGGTATTATTGATTCAGAGGAATACCTTTGGTACTCTCAGAATTTTTTAAATGTATTATCCCTGCCAACGTACGATACATTTTTAGTCAATTTGTTAGGCAGTATAGATCTAAAAATTGTAAAGTAGACAAGCACAATATTATGAAATAATATATATATTTTTTCAAAAAAGTACATCAATATATTATTTTTCTTCAATGTAATATTAAAACCAACATTTGAATTTTTTCATTGGCAAATATAAAATCTCATACAACACCACATTTGCTATTATTATAGTAACTGAGCAGCTACTTTCATAATTAATACAATTAAAAATGACTTTTTAGTTAGTCTTATTTGAAGATTTAATAGAGTCACTGTCGTGAATATCAAAAATGGAGAGAAACACTTATGTTTTAATTTTTAAACCTACCACATATTGTAAGTAATACAATTTATAATTTACCATGGATTACAACTAGGTAAACGCTGAATTTTTTAAACAGTCCTAGTTAACTAAAGTATATGTACGAAATTGTGACATCATTATTTTTTACTCATAAATATTAAATGGATGTGTTTAGTCATATATATTTTTATCAAAAATGTATTATTATAATATTTACCTATAACAAAACTACCATGCTATAGATATGCTATACCCAGTGTTTCCGAAAGTGTGGTACGCGTATCCCCTGGGGTACGGGAAGAGTTTGGTGGGGCTACGCGCTGCAACAAGCTTTGGCTGCGCCTGGGGCAACAAGCAATAATACGAAATACGACATAGAAGGTTTATCGCATGCGGAAGAAGAGCAATTGTTGGAAATAGATTCTTGAAAAATAAATAAAAAATGTACTTTGACATCATTCTGGTTGCAAATGCCACATGTGTTTCAAGTTTTAATAGAGAAAGTCCTGAAATATATCTTGCCTTTTCCAACTTCATATCTATGTGAAGTTGCTTTCTCAGCATCTGTGGACAAAGTCAAAAAAAGAACAGGCTTTTGGATGTGGAACTGCATTTCAGATTAAAATTAACAACCAGGAAACCAAATTCTGATAATCTGTTTCAACATAAACAATTTCATCCTTTTAATTGATTTTTCGTTTATTATTATTTTGTTTATGTAAAAAGGAAAAAAATAAATATAGTTTGATTCTTATTAAAGTATGCATATATTATGCATTTTTTTTTGACGAGAGGTACTCAGTGTTACGAAAATTATAGAAGGGGTACACAGATGTCGAATGTTTGGAAAACACTGCTATACACAATGCGCGGTTAAATATACGTTTTAGAATTCTCCAACATATCTAGTATGCGAGATTCAAATTCCACTGAAACTAGTTCAACTAATCCGTTATAAAGGTATGTTGAATGGAAATCATGTGATATAATATGCGCATTGTCTTTGAAAAGAGATATATATTATTCTATACTATTAAAATATTGTATTAAGGATGGATTATTTTACGTGGTTACGTTAAACTAATAGTGGATTTTTCAGCTATTAGGTTATTTATTTTTAAAAGTGTGTTTAACATTGTATAATGTTTTTAATTGATTTTGAAATTGAGTGATGCAAAACTTAAGCTTCATTATAATATATAAGCTTTAAGCACCACGTAAGAATGAATAAACTTATTTATTCAAATTTTATCTAAATATTTGATAATATTCAAAATATAGATACTAACACAAATGTTGAGATAAATCTGATTCTATGAGGAGTTATTTAACCCTGCCAAATTATTTATCAATATTTTTTGTTAAAATATTGAATATTCAAAATAGAAAACGTCTAGACATTCGATTAACAGTGACAAAAAATATTATCAAGTCCTAATAACTGACCATTACTTTGTTCTGAGAATTTACGTTTTTTGTACCTATTCATATTCCGCTTCGAAAAACACTCAGTTGCGACTGACAGATAAAATTTTAATGAAGCATTTTCAGCGTAACCTATTCTGACGTATGCAATTAATATTTTTGTTGATAAACAGAATGTTTTGATGTATAAACTCAAGGAGAGCGAGTTATTCAGACATCATAAATAAATTCATTTGAAGCCGTTGGAATAGAAAGATATAAATAACACAAAAGCATGTCATAACAAATTATTTTCACTATAGCAAACATCATAACATCATATTTAAGTATGTAGACGTCTCGCTTAATTAAATTTGTTACTTTTGTAATAAAAAACAACCTAAAATTTAATAATTTAATGAAATTGAATATTTTTATTACTTCAACTGTAATTACGTTCAGTTTATCATTAAAGCAATGAATTTTCAGTTAATTAGGCTAATTAAGGTAAATGACAATAAGTATAAAAGTAGTACTATTTATTAATATTATTTATTAAAAATCAGCACTGGTGTATTCCACTTAAATGACGATTGTTGTATAATTTACCTATTTTCTACAGTTCGATGTATATCCTCGAAATATATACCTACCACGAATAAGTTTATTCAAGTACATATTCTGTTTATGATAGATAGTTTTTAGTAATTTGCTCAGTGGGTAAAAGTGTAGAAAAATAATAATATATTATAGTACTTACTAAACGAGATATAATTTTTTTTTTTAATTTAAAAGTTACATATTGGTGCTGAAGTAGGTACATAGTTGTTATTTTGAGCCGCGGCTTGTGCATCACTGAAATAGAAGTAAGGCCTTGTCCACGATTTGCCACGAGTGAATGTGGACATCTCATCATCGCGCGCAACTGTCGTCACGGCGCGACTACTTGCGGACGGCTCAATGAGGTCATATATCTAACTGGAATGCGCGCGAGTCAAAACGCGCCATGCCGGCAAGGCCTAAGGCAACATGTACATTTTTCGGAGTCGTGATTTGAATTCAAGACCAACAAGTTGGTTACAAGCGGACACATTTTCAATCATCCATTTCATATGCTCCTTTACTTCTCACACAGATAAAGGATTAATAAATTAAAATAATTTAATATTAAATTAAAGATGATTTCAAATAATATGCTAAGAATAATGAAATCATGCAAAATATGTCATATTATTACATTCATGCCACAGTGTGGTTTTTTGCATAAAAGGTCATATTATATAGTAGGAATTTAAACAGATTAAGATTAGTTAACACAAATTCTTTATTAAGAAAAAAATATTAAAAACCAAGCTCTAACCAACTATTTACTATGTTCATTTTAAAGTAAAATGCAATCAGTGTCACAGAATCGTGCTTTCCATGAAAAAATACACGAAAAGAGACTTCTTGACTCTTGAGTAAAATAGGTCGAATACCTACTTTGGGATAAGGCATTCTATTCCAAATACTTATCTAATAAATGCACTCAGAAAACTTACTGTATTAATGATATTTTATTTGATAAAATTTTATTAAAATTACGCAATGAAATACGGATTAAAAACATTTGTCAGAAAAAAGATGTAAAATGTTATTCACATATTGTTCATATATTATAATAACTTCCATTGTTAAAGCGATTGAAATACATTTTTTATAGTTTTATGTTATAGTACATGGGTCAATGAGAAATGGGACCAGTCTCAGGAAATAAAAACTAGAACTGAAATCGCAAGGAGCGCCTTTCTCAAAATGAGACGTGTCCTTAGCAATCGAGATCTCAACTTAGGTCTGAGACTGCGTATGGTACGTTGTTATGTGCTCTCAATTATTTTCTATGGTATGGAAGTATGGACGCTAAACCAAGAGATGTCAAGGAGACTTGAAGCTTTCGAGATGTATAGGCGCATCCACAAAATTCCTTGGACTGACCGGGTGACAAATGTTGAAGTTCTCAATCGAATGGGGAAGGACCGAGAAGTTCTACGTAGTATCAAAACCAGAAAACTACACTACCTCGGCCACATTATGAGAGGACAAAAATACAGCATTCCCAACTTTTCATTCAAGGAAAGATCAATGGGAAGCGTAGCAGAGGACGGCGCCGCATTTCGTGGCTTAAGAACCTCCGTGATTGGAACAAGTGCAGCTCCACTGAACTGTTCCGGGTAGCAGACGACAAAGATAAGATCGCATTGATTGTGGCCGACCTCCGTTAGGGGATGGCATAATAAGAAGATAAAAAATACGGTCTTAAATTTTTGACTAGGTACCTTATAATATAATACTTACGTCAGCAGAGTATAAGCAAATTTGTTTGGATTCGAAGATTTGGCAGAGTACTTAGCAGCAAAGAACAACGTGCCAGGAAAAGTGATGAGAGTCTTATAAGGCCTTCATCTATCATTGGATTGAAACAAGTTGATTGAACCTATAATCATTACAATCAAATGAGTCGAAATTGCGGCAAATAACGTATTGTGATTTTTGACTATTAAAAGAGATTTGATGGAATTTTGTTATAAAGCATTTTTTCTATGCTTACACAAAATTTTAAATTTCTAAACCTATAAATAAATGCATTATCGTACTTCATACAAAACAGCTAACTGCAGGTGCCAAATTTTCAATACCTACCATAAATGGAACAATTATTTCGCTCTTTATATAATTTTTCTTTATGTATAAAAGGGAAGCTAAAATAGTGTATTAATTTTATTCACAGTGCAGCTTATTTGTATTTTTTTTTCTAAGTGTATATTTTGAATTGTTAAATTCCGCTCGATGGTTAAATTATTATTTTTTTTCTCCTTCCTGAACAATTTGCCCAAATGGAGGATTTGCAGATTCCCATTCCCATTTCCTGCGGACCCTTTTAAATAATATTTAATTAGCACATTTAAATAACATGATAATTTTATCTAATCGCTACCTGATGGACAACGCACCGGTTGCGTTCATTTTTTTTTTCATGAGAATAATTATGAAAGTGGATTATTACAGCGATTTAAATCAAATTCTGATGTGCGCCAGAAAGGATTATTCCATGACGATGTTTTAACCAATTTCGGAAAGGTAAAAATTATATTATTATTTATATGATTAATTTTATTAGTCTCCTGTTAAGTTTCAAATTGATACATAGTACGCGTCTTTGGGTCATAGATGTCGCATTTTTGGTTAATGAAATGTAATGAATAATCAAATAAAGGCCACAATATGATATAGGTATGTATTCGTACTTCTATATAACTACATAAATATATTGTGACCACACTGGGATCGAACCCGGAGCCCCCGAATAAAAGGCCAGGGCCTTGCTCTGTGGACTTTCACAAAACTGTAGACCGACAAATAAAAGTAATAGGTAGAATATTAGGTATGGAATATAGCTCATAATATACATATTTTCTCGTTATGTAGGTATTTATCTAATTAAAATCTGTACATAATATCGTCTCTGTTCTGGCAGAACACACTAACTAGAGAATACTAGTTTTGAGTAATTTGACTTTGAAGTTGTCAAAATGTTTGAAATAGTCTATCATGTGAGTTTATTAAGTACTCGTAAAAGGATGACTTTAAAATAAAGACAGTTTATTTATTAAGAAGGTTTCCAGACGGTAAAGTTTGAAATAAGGAACATTTTGGTATAACTAACTCAATATGTCATTTTTTCGAATTAGTGTCTTCTGTAAGAACATTGACGATATTGAGGTATTCCTAATTATGTTTTCTTGAAACTTTTTTAATGAAATTGCGTAAGATTAGATAAACAGGTAAATATTATCGTAAAATTATCGAGCGCTCCGGTTAGTAAAATTTTTGATTTCAACTGCTGAACAGATTAGTTGTATCTCTTTTAAATTATTGTAAATGGAAATGCTTTTAATTTATTTTATTATTTTATGATTTAAGTATTATTATTTTATAAAAAAATGACCTTTGTATGCTTAACAGATTAAACTAATTAGTTTCCATATAACATGCATACAAAGGAATACTTACCACTTAAAATTTGTTGTTATACCTAATTATTAAATAAATATATTTGTAGTAATTATCTAGCAGTCATAAATAAATATCGTGGATTTATTTATGAATTATATAGACAACAGCTATTAAACTATGCAATAATATCATTTTCGAAAATGTTTATTTCAGATTTCTTTATTAGGGACAATCCATATTCGACTGATGCACAAGTCGTAAATAGTTTTTCCGACGTTTATGGTTGACGATAAAATCAAACACATAAAAATTAAAACAAAATGCTTTTTTAATATAAATAATATTTTATTGCATTTATACGTGTCGAATATGCATACTAATAGTAATTATATTTTCTGCTGTGTACGCTCATTTTATTTGACATTTATTAATTTCAATATAATATTATAATTTGTGTATGGCCGGAAAATAATTGTATAACATGTCAACAAGCTTTAGTTTTGACTGGTATACGTAATTACAGTTTTGTCGAAATTGCTCATAATTACTAAAATAACTGTTAAAATATTTTTGTCATAATAGTTATCAAAATAAAAAAAAACGTATCATTGTTACAGATTTTCGCCATTCACTGTGAACAAATTGTAATATTACAACATGCAAATTAACTGATGAATCTGATTATTAATATACAAATTTTTAATTCAACGAAAATGCGTTAACGCATATAGCTTAGTTAGTAGACCACATGGGTACGAATGGCATGAGGGGCGCGGGTTAAAATACCGCTAGGATTTTTTTATAGTGGTTATATAATTTCTCTTATACATCTTAAATTTATCTTTGTTCGATAAAGAATGTTAAATTATTAGCGATCTATGTAATATCAAAAATTTCGAGAGATCCTGTCACCGGTTAGTAGTGAAAGTAATTATTAATACCTACTTTGATTTAAAATCAAAACCTGACTGCCAAAAATTAACGCAATATAGAAAGCGCTGAAAGAATTGTAAAACTACTAGTTAATTTCATCTAAATTAAATAGGACACACATAGCTTAGTTGGTAGAGCTTATCTCCATATACAGCTGGGCCTCAGGTTTTTTTCTAGTGGTTATATAATTTAGGAGGTGTTACTATGATTACTTTAAAAATTTAAAATTTGACTATAATACTACTTACAGTAAAGTTGGTACCATTTCTCATTTTTAATCAGTTTACGTATATATTATTATAATATGTTGTCAAATATCTTTATAGTTGAGAAGTTAATAATTTTAATCCCGATATTCTCAATATCATTAACGCTAATGAAATATTTGAATTAGGTACTAAATAAAAAATAGTTTTAATAAAATCGTTTTAAAAAAATCTTAGAATGGGGAAAGTATACATAATGAATAATGTATTAATTCTTTCCACATATTTAAATAAAAAACCCATGGACCAACAAAAAATTCAATAATAATTCATAGGAACATTAAAGTAAGTACCTACACATAAATTTTACATTACCGATTTTGATCTTATTTTTTGTGGTAGAATATTTACAAATTAATCATTTTCCATCCACCTCTCACATTGAGTTCTTTTGGAGGACAAACATTTCCATGAAAGTTTCATGAATTTTAACGAGCAATACGCATAAAAAGCTATAAAAATATGACAGTAGTAAAACGTGTCATATTGTGTGGGTATTTAGGGCGACTATAAAAGAAATACGCTCGGTGGAAATTCTTCTTTCATTCTATTCAGTGCGAATTTTCAAAAGAATTTCCTTATATTTACGTGTTCTTGCGTAGCAGTTTTATTACACATGCATTTCCACGTCATGTAAAATTTTTCAGGAATTTTATGAAATTTGAGAAAATTTTAAGATTTGTAAAATGTCATCTTCGTTTTTTCGGCTTGCTATTATTAATTATATGAACTGTTTCTTAATTACTTTTAATTAATACACCATCTCTTTAGTAATTGCTTCATAATAATTATTCATAGTAAATTTCAAGGAAACACTGATATATAAAGAGCCGAATGCATTCCTGGTTCTATTGGTTCAACGTGGGAGTTAATTAGTTGGTATTAATATACTTGAACACGGATCATACAAGGTGCATATTTTGAAAAAAAAAAATAATAATATCTCCCCAATTCAAATGTATATGAGTAATAATATGTATATTTTAGTGGGTTAAAAGTAAAAGGGCTTCTCTTCGTCACTATCTTGTATATTAAAATATGCATTTAAAATAATGTTTTGTGAGGTTTTTACGTACATTATGGTATATCATTTTATAGTTGTAAAGCTTATGGAGTTACTTTGACCATTGTTTAAATTAAACATAATTTTTAAAGAGTGACGGTTGTGCATTTCAAAAATGGAGTATTATTGATTTCCCCCCTTCTTTCCAATAGCTCAAATCGAGCCTTAACCCTCAAATTTTCATCATCCATTCCCTTCGATATTCAACAGTCTTCAACTGTTCCTGGCCATCAGAAGTTCTAACACACATTGTTATCATCTTATTATCTAGACTTCCTCTTTCTGCGTGGGTCTTAAAATCTTCCTCAGATCTTTCCTATAAAATAAATCGAACATTAGCCATTCTTTTAAAAATGGTCTGCGCTGGTATACGAAGTTTCTGTTTTTTTTTTGTTATATATTATGGTTTAACAGTCTTAATTTGGTATTTTTAGGATATTCAAGTTACTGATAATGGCTAAGAAAATGAAGAGTTTTTTATAGTCACAATTTGAAGCATAATATTATCCGTCGTTATATAAGCCATGCACCAAGCTAAAGTGATTAAAATACTTGTAAATTAGAGGGGGTGTGTCTCATCTTGCATTTTGCAGAAAATAAATTAAGTACCTACAGATTTGTATGTAAATTATCACATTTTCAGACACAATATAATTCACCTTTTAAGTATATTCATATTAGAAACCTGAAATTTCCAAAACCATAAAGCATCGAGTACACAATACAACATTTTTAAGATCAATATTCTATACAAGGTATGTACAACGCGTCGATTTCGGGATGGATTTTGGTAGAATGCAACATATTATGACCATAGTGAAAATACAAAAAAGCATGTACCTATTCAGTTGTAATATAATATGATTTCATTGATAATTTTAAGCGTAGGTACCTATTTTTATTTTCTAATTAACTAAAAAGCTTGCGTGAAAGTCGTTTTTAAATTAACCACGAGGAAACCCGCGTGACCTCATCATACCGCTCGATTCATACTGTATGACTTACGGCCTGTCGAATAAGTGAGAGAAGCATAAAATGTGAATCCTTTGTGCTTTAAACCGGGGCATAGTTTACCCTTACCATCACGCGGTAGGCTCTTTGCGTAGTACAAAAATAGTTTCATATGGAGTATTGAAAATAAGACCAAAATTTATCAAGACAATATACCAAATAATTGTTTCGTTGCCCTCATTTAAAAATTAACCATTTGTTAAGATTGAAGAATGGCAATAAAAATATGGTAAATCCCCCAGTTTTGATACTGGATAGTATATAAATTTAGTCTACCTGAAGTTGAACATGCCTGTTCTATAATACTACAATATACTTTAAATATACATCTCTTTTGTTGCACAATAAACTTTAAAATTTATTATTATTAATTAATAAGAGAATATAAACATGACATATTTCCGGCTATAAGTACTTTTGCGCTTTGAAGTTTCTTATTGTTAAAAAAATACATTGAATATTTTATATGTTTAAATATTCAGTAAAAAGTCATTGACAGCAA
Source organism: Rhyacophila brunnea (assembly GCF_057557595.1). Lineage (NCBI taxonomy): Eukaryota > Metazoa > Arthropoda > Insecta > Trichoptera > Rhyacophilidae > Rhyacophila > Rhyacophila brunnea. The sequence goes on along the minus strand of NW_028232848.1, from coordinate 14,815,032 downwards.
GATTGTAAGCGTTGTCTAGATAAAAAAAAATACAATCCAAAGAAATCTTCGCACGCTTCCATCGAATCTCATTAGGGAGGCATGGGAAAAATACAATATTGTACTTGTTGTTTCTCTACCCTTATTTTGTTTGCAGCAATATGGCGAAATAGTACAATGGGAGTAGTAGGCAGATCAAAGCGATTTTACGTTCATTCAAACAGAGGGGTAAAAATCAATCATTTGCAAGTGCGGAACAAAGAGCACCCCACAAGATTTCGAGCGCGTAAAATCACACATTCAAAAACACCCTGTATTTATTTTAACCTTTCTAATGCTATGAAATTTTATTAGATAAATCACAACTTTTTTTTTTCGACCATGTCCGATCCTATAGGATCATATTATGGGCCTCCACAGAATTGAGGTTTGTATTAACAGATTTTGTTTTTTACAAGAAATGGACATCAGCCACTTGCTCAACCTATTAGGTCCCCATACCTTGACTCACGCAAAAATTTGAAAACAATATGTGTACTTGCCAGACCCAGGATTCGAACCTGGAACCCACGGTATTATAGACCAACGCTTAAGCCGCGCGGCTAAAGCAGTTTAATTTTAACATTTTTGCTTCTGAGTTGAGTACTTAATATATGAATTATTTCAATAGACTTTTTAAGAGACATATATAATTTAAAGTAAGACTTCTTTCTTTAAAAAAAAAATGCGTCAAATTTTGCGAAAAAAAGAAATATGAGCACAAAATTTTTCATATACGGAAATGTACCGTTTGTGCTGCACACATAATATTTCAAACATTAAAAAAAAGTATGATAAATTTCAGTGAAGTAAAATAAATTTCATTAGATATATCAATATTTAGGTATGATAAAAAAAAGTTTTGTATCGGTATTTTTTACATACGAGGGTGGGTCAATAATTCTTTAGAAAAAAGCATTAAAACAGTTTTTATTTTTGTATTTTTTTTTTATTTCTCAACATAATCTCCTTGGAGCTCAATACACTTGGTTAGACGTTTCTCAATTTTTTTTAAACCGTCAGAAAAATAAGTTTTCGGAAGGTCCTCAAAATAAGCATTTGTCCGATCGATGACTTTTTCATTTGAAAAAAAAAACGTTGTCCACTTAGCCATTTTTTTAAGTTTGGGAAAAGGAAAAAGTCACTGGGGGCTAAATCTGGCGAATACGGTGGGTGGTCGACCAATTCAAACTTCAATTCTTCAATTTTAGCCATTGATCGTAAACATGTGTGAACACGGGCATTGTCCTGATGAAAGAGGATTTTTTTCCTGTTTAAATGAGGCCGTTTTTCTTCAATTTCGTTTCTTAGCTGGTCCAATAAAAATGCATAATAATCCCCTGTTATTGTTTTTCCTTTTTCCAAATAGTCAACGAAAATAATTCCACGTGCATCCCAAAATACAGTAGCCATAACCTTACCAGCTGATTTTACGGTTTTCGCCTTCTTTGGACATGGTTCGCCTTTCGCAATCCACTGCTTTGACTGTTTTTTCGTCTCGGGAGTATAGTGGTGTATCCATGTTTCATCTACAGTCACAAAGCGACGAAAAAATCATCCGAATTGCGTTGCATGAGCGACAACAGGGCTTTAGAGGCCACCACCCTATTGCGTTTATTGTCGACTGTGAGCAAACGCGGCACCCATCTTGCAGAAACTTTTTTCATGCCCAATTTGTCATGTAAAATAGAAATGACGCTACCTTTTGAGATCCCTGTAACCTCAATTATCTCACTCAACTTTAATCTTCGGTCACTTAACACCATATCGTGGATTTTATTGATCATTTCTGGTGTAGTCACCTCTACAGGACGTCCTGAGCGTGGTTCATCCTTTGTTGATGTACGACCACGTTTAAATTCATTTAACCAGTTATAAATAGTTGCAAATGAAGGAGCAGATATGCCGTGAACTAAATCCAACTCATTTTTTTATTTCCTTTGCTGTTAACCCTTTTATATTAAAATGTTTAATAACAGCTCTAAACTCAATTTTCTCCATTTTTGTAAATAAGCCATTTTTTTTTTTAAATGTACGAAAATAAAAAACAACAACCCGACCAATCTGATTGAAACTTCGCAGCATACTGAATCGGTAGTGCCGCTGCATGAAAACAAACCGCTTACAGTACTAGTCGCGCCACCTGTCGGCTTTTCTAAGGACTTATTGACCCACCCTCGTACTATGGTAGTAGATATAATATTATGATTTCCACGATGGTTAGCAATTATAGTGTTGGCTTATAATATTTTGAGTCCCGGTTTCTAATCCAGGGTTGTTTAATAAAATGTATTTGGATCAGAATATGGACCTAAAGGATGAGCAGGTAGCAAAGATCCATTTCTCGTTAAAAAATCTTTAAATACATACAACCTATAATATTATGATCTTTTCATAATCAGACATGATTTAAAAGAAATTATTATAAATCAAACTTAACATTAAAAGCTTTGATGACACGTAACGATATAATTTGTTAATAGCCTGACCGGGTACAAGAAAATTTAACGCGGTTAGTCGTATAGGCATTTTAGCGGTTACGTAGGTACTTTATGGTGAATCATCACTAAATTTAATATTGCCAAAATTATAATATGATATTGTTGTAGAAGCGTAATATTATATAATAATAATAATTCTCATAAAATATATGAAAAGGAAATTATTAACTCCACAATGCCGCCAAGATAAGTAACGTCATTTTAGAAAAACTAAATTTCTCTGACAGCTAAGGAAATTCATACAAAATATGCACTCTAATCAATCTATATTTGAACATAAAACAATGTCACTATCAAGCAAAACAAAATATCAAATTGTTAAATAGTATTCGTTCTGTAAAAATTTATAATGTACAATTAGTACGTAATGTTGAGACTAAGAGTGGTTTCCAAATTAAATAACAAATTATGGTAGAGAGTTACCTATTTATTAAAAAAAAAAAAATACGATTATACTACAAAACAACATAAAGGTAAATTTAGAAATTCAGCCTGTACGAATTCATCAGCTTGCTAAAAAACCAAGGGACGAGTGAGTCCTCGATGAATCTTAGTTAAACGGTAAGTGAAAAAAATATTTTGATCATCTCCCCATTCCGTTATCCCTTTCACCTGAAGCCTTTTTACTTGAACTGGGAAAGCATTTAGTTACAATTAAAGCAAATAAATTTTTTATGGAAATTAATATTATTATTTACAATTTACATTATAATAAATTTCAGCTAACTCCTTGTATAATACAACTAGAAGCTGGTTTCAGCTTAATCTTTAAATGAGGGTCAATTTACTGTATGTTAGTATCTATATTATGAAGAATAAGAAATATGTTTGGTTCCTACAGTAGTATAATTGGTAATTAGATAAATTTCTCGCCTTTCAAACATTATTATAATAATGTCGTAATCCAATTATTTTTTTCTAGCATTATTATTATGTAGGTACAAAGTTTTCATCGCACTCTGTCAATGCACAGTTTGTAAGCACAGTACGTCTACCTGTCCTCTATTCGATGCCGAAATAAATTCAAAGAAGAAAGAAAAGTAAAAAGTTGGATTGAGATTGCCTGGCGTCAAATGTCGACAGCGCTTTTGTTGCACACTGTGTATAAGGGGTGTAGCTCAAATACAAAAAATAAACAATAAAAAAAAAACGAATATATTTGTACCCACCCAATAATACTTATTTTGTTTAGATTTATTATTAGAGACACATTAAAAAAATATTGCATTACAACCGGAAAGAAGGCACCAGGGTCAATATCTCAGTAGTTAGAGCACTCGCCCGATAAACGTGCATTGTGTTTTCAAATTTTACTCAGTAGATATAAGATTTTTTTATAGTCTCTCCGAAGTTATGTACTTACTTATATTCAATAAAGAATGCTACATTCTTAAATCTTATCTTTATTCAGTCTTCATATAGAGGAAGCAGGGAGCCCTGAAGTATTTTAGTAGAACTACAAAATATTTATTTGTATGATTTTTTTACAATTAAATATGTGTATAATATTTAAATTAGTCAGATAATAACACACCAAGAACAATAACAGATGATGCAAAATTATGCATGTGAATAATAACACGTGCATTATCTTTTCGTATAAGGCGATTATTAATAATGCAGATGTATGTATGGTCACCACCGATTACATGTAAATTGTACGTAAAATATTTCAGAGTGGCAAAGTTCATCGTGAGCTTTCTTATCGGAAAGAGATGATCGTATTCTATACGCTCATACGGTCTCCAATTTTATAACATTCAATTTTCTTAGCTGATTTTGGCAAAATTCATGAATTCAAATATGAAAACCTAACCTAACCTAATCTATTCTAAAAATTAATCCAGTATATTATCAGCTATTTTCTAAATTGGTTTTTTGTTGACTTTTTGTAAAGCGTATTAGTAAAGCTATTTAGACATGAATTTTATGTCAATACTATATGACCCAAAAAGATTGGACGGTCTCTAATATACGGCCATATATTTCCGATACAATATTTTACGGTGAAGTGTGATACGGCAAACTGCATCTACAAGTTTCCGGATACGGTCACCACCACGATAGCGGTATTTCTTTAGTCACCTGTATATTCCACCTGCCCGCTTGCTACGTACAACAGTGGGATCGATATACTTACAATAGTCTCAAAACGTAAATTCAAGCAATTTGCAATATGTACACACAATATGTTAAACGCTGACCATTGTATCAAAGCAGTGGTGACAATTTTATCGCCATTTTATTATCAATAATTATATTCTCTCTCTTTGCGACAAATACATAATGTATATTATTCCGTTGTTATTTAATCCTTTCTATGCCGCAATTAGTTAATTGATAGTAATTAACATAATAATTAGTGTAATTAGGGCGTCCAAAGACGCTTTGGGCACTTAACCGGTTAATTATGAAATGTTATAAAAAAAATCAAATGTTTTCTTATAATCCATTTGGCATTAATTATTACTTATACATGCATATATATTTATATTATATTATATATATGTAGCGGTCAATGCCTTCGGGCCTTGTCAGCCTTATTTTGATAGTGTTAGAATTAGCAAGTAATTTAATAATTAAACTATCGCACAATCGTCGCATCCACAGCCAGCATACTCGTGACATTATTCGTTGGGATCAAAACGTTCGAAGTGCAATAATGAAAACTTCATCAAAAATGACTTGCAATTTACCGAATATTCATGCATATAATCAACAGATCATAGTTGATGATTTAGTCAGTCCAAATACCTATTAGTAAATCTTAATCTTAGTCTGATCAGCAAGCTTCGTGACAGTTGCTCCGCACAGTATTCTATTTTACCGAGCTCGGACCTCGTAAAAGTATCAAAAGTATTGTAACATAACGCTCTTGTAACATCCTCTTGTACCGACTGTTTACGCTGCAAATAAAACTCGCTCCTCTATCCATCGCAGCAACCCTCAAATCTCAACTTCTCATCTCTCCTCCTGACGCCTCTCCATTTACACCTCCTGGTCATCCCTAAATACAACAGTTTCGTCCCTCAACAACAAGACCCGCAAAATATATAAAATGATCAATGTGCAAGGCGTTGGAAATCTGATACGACTGAACTAGCTTATTGATGAGTGATGTAATTTTGTCCCCAATATTTTAATAAAAGATGGTACCAAAAGAAACGAAAATAAAAATAATAGATTGTTATAAATATAATAATAATAATTATTCACAAGTTTTAAAAATATAATGTTATTTACATTGAACACACATAATTTGAAGACACGTCAGATACTTAGCAATATCCAATTATTAAAGTTGATACTTAATAATTAAAGTTTTGAGCGATCTGGGCGTCGGTTAGTTATTAGAGTACTTAATTGGTCATCATCATGTATGGCATTACAACCCTTGGTAGGCCTTGGCCTCTTTTAAAAACTTCCTTCATCCCGAATGATCTAGTTTTCTTATCCAGTCTTGTTGCTTTGAGCGCCTATTCTTAAATAAGCTGTTTTAAAATTATGTATGTTATAAATATGATAATTTATATTATCTAATATTGGAAGTATAATAATATATAATAATATCTATATTTTAACGTCTGATTGATTCTGAGATAAAGATTTTTTTTTAATCAACATTTATTATAAATATGGATATTGAAAATACCTACATTTGTTTTTATTTCGCAAAAGACTCCATCCCACAGCATATAGCTCAGTGCGTGGGCGTTCATTACTAGGGGCGGCGTTTGTTATCGAGATCGCTCAGCGTTATGTTTCTAGTACACTTTACGCCCCAACTGATCCAGCTGCCTATAATACAAGGGGCCTCACATTTGAAACTGGCAATAGATAATTATTTGCAAGCGTATAAATGGAGATGTCGAGACTGTTGATAGTAGAATTATGTCCCATTTTTATGTTCTATACAATATGACTATGAGGCGAATTATAAAATAGTATTTGCATAATTTAGGAGTAGCCCCATATATCGACTTAAAGACATGAATTCTGTCTCAAATCTGTCTGGCCTTTAGTAAGGCTAGTTGGCTATTGCGAATTGAATTAATTTACTGGACACCTAATTACTGAGAATTTAGTAAATTTGCGGTGACATACGGCAAGAGAGAAGGTCTTTAGAGCATCAAAATTTGACCGAAATAAAATTAGGAATATAAAAGCTAAAATGATGAAAGCTCTATTATAGTTCTATTTACCCATATTTGGAATGTGTCCTATCTATCTAATATTTTTATGCCTACCTCCTTCCCATTAATAATATTTTCTAGAGAAAAGAATAAAAACTTAAAGAGTCTTTCATTTTATGCGATCTTTGTAACTAATGCAAACTAATAAGTTTTTTAATCTCCAGTTTGAATGTAATCACTGATTAATGAAGTTTATGTTTTTTCACGGTGTATAAGGTTGCAATAAATAACTCGACTAAATCCAGATTCAAAAATATAAAATGTAATAAAATTTAAACTTAGAAAAAAATGCACTCGTGGTTTTACTACTAATCCAGAAGATATTTGTTTTATGTTACCATTCTATTCACTAATACTTCTGTAATATTTTGTGTGGTTTAGCTATTTTTATATACTTTTAATATGTTACCTGTTCCAGATGTAATTTCCCATTTTTGGTCTGTTGCTTCCTTGAATTTTTCTGTAACTAAAAAAAATGCTCTTGTGTAACAATGACCAACATACTGAAAAAAATTTCCTGCGTCGCTTCTTATATATCTTTGGTAGGTTTTATTTCTAAATAAGTGTATTGACATGGCGAGGGATCAGGAAAAAACATATTGTATAAATATGAGTGATTTAATAAACAATATGAAAACTATGCAGAGAGCGTTGAAAGATTTTTTTTTCAGGAAACCAGTGTCCAAGCTTCACAATAATAAATGAAAATTAAAAATCCTAAGTTTTCATATAATATTTCTTCTTCAAAAAGGTTTTATTTATCTCACAAATCCTAATGTACGAATTAAGTACATTTTTATTATAAAAACTTCCATTGAAAATCTTAGCTGGGTAAAGAAAGTTACAGTTTTCAAGTTATAATAATATCACTCATAGTTAGTTCACTTTATTTGCTTATATGATAACTTCGCTTCTTAACTTAAATTTTCCAGTACCTACTTTAAAAGAACTACCAGTTGTATTCAACATCTAATAAAATTATATACATCTATAATTTTGAAAAACACTTCTAAGAAAATATATTATAACCCATATAAAAAAAAATTTGAAAAAAGTAAGACATCCGGCAGGAATCGAACCTGCATATCTTGGGTTTACGCCCCATGCGCATTGTCCACTATACTACAAAGTGTCATACTAATTACATAACAAAACTGTAACAAATTTAACATATAAACCGATTACCAATAGTAGCTTGATTTGGAAGAGCGCTGATGAGCAGGTATTAAAGGCCAATAGTTAAGGATTAGATTAATTAGATTTTTGGCATTTAAATAAAAGTTTAGCATAATTATAATTTATATTGATGTCTTGCTTTTGTAACAGAAAAACCGATTTATCTGTTTAACTTGTACAGGTGTCATATTTTCTAGATATCGTTTCTAAGTACCTTCCTTTTGGCATTTCAAATACCTACACAGAAATTACCAGCCGTCATCCTTATAAACCAGGCCAAATTTTATCTATACGATTTTATACTCAATTACCTGAAAAATTTAGGAATTACACACATATCCTAAGTAACACGGGACAGATACTTTCCATTAATGACATTATCGACATCATTTTCTGCCCAGAGTTTTTTTTATATTTTTATGCAATGATTGTAATCTGTCCAAATTGACTAAGCATTATCACGCAGTAGCTATAAGAAATTTTAATACTGAATGAATATATCATTACCAGTATTTTGGTATTTCTTATTGAATACCGTTATTAATACCGGTACTCGTCAAACAATATTATAGTAAAAAAAAAAGAACTACCTATCAATAAATATAGCTATTAAAATCTAATAAAAACACAATTTTATAGCAACCTAAAGAACCTACCTACATTTATGATGTTGACTTTTATTTATTACGTATATGTCATAATATTTTAGAACTGATAATTTTTACAATAACTATGAGTCCAGGTATCGCGAAAAATCTTTTTTTAATTCAACATGTATTGGGTGTACTATCAACGTTGGATCAATAGTTATAGAATAATTGGAAATATTTTTCACGAATGGTTTCTTTTTCGAAAGATATTAATAATTCACCAACCCTATGTCACATTAATGACACCCACAGTGACCGCGTAGGTTAAGCATTGGACTATCACGCCGTGGGTCTCGGGTTCGAATCCTGGGTCTGGCAAGTACATATATTGTTTTTCAATTTGTGGGTGAGTCAGGGTATGAACCTAATAGGTTGAGCAAGTGGCTGACATTCATTTCTCGTAAAAAAGAAAATCTGTTAATACAAACCTCTACTCTGTGGAGGCCCATATGATCCTATTAGGATCGGACATGGTCGAAAAAAAAAATCATAAGTATATTTGAGGAATTTAGTTTTATTAATATTAAGATTTGTTGGTTTTAGTCAATATATTTGCGTTTTGGCAGCGTTAATCTTATGCACTATAATTAATATATGATAGTAGTAAGTAATGACAAAATAACATTAAATTCATTTTCAAAAAACATAAACGTGTAATAAGTGGAAACCGATATTTTGGTATCGATAATTAATTGACTAACGGTTTTGAAATACCGGTATTGCAATTCCTAGTAGCTATTTAATATTGTGATTGAATTATTTTCTTCTATTCTACGATACACACAAATGTATCAAACAAAATATCAATATATATATGTATATTTAGGTATCTATATTACTATAAGTTGTGTAAAACTTTTCCTCTGACAAAACTGATCAAAGTATTAAAAAAGTGAAATAATTACAATTAGTTGTACCTATATTACTGTGTTTTATTATTTGATTACTAAAATGAGTCGTGATACAGATTTTAATAATATGTTTAGTCTCTTGTAAGTACCTTTTATTATTGGCCTATATTTAAGGCAGTGTTTTAATAAACACTGGTACCTAGTATATTGAAAAAAAATATATAAATTATATTATATCTATATTATATTATATACATTGGATGACTAGTTTTATAAACAGACGTCTTATTTTAGGAAGACCCAATACACGACTTTTACGTTCACCATAGCAGAAAACGTATGTCAAGACGTTTCCCCAATACGTACAGTATACGACAAGATTTGATTTTCCAGCTAGATTATAACAGATCATATACCACTACAAGACAAACTCCCTCCTTGATATTTCCTTTGATGAAGTAGACTTGAAGCGGTATTCTGCGCAAATATTGATATAAAAGGCGCGCTTGGTTATAAATCCATTTTAAAATCGGTGATGGTAGGTAGTCAGGCTTTCTTCAGATTTTAGATTGAATTATTGATCTGGCGTAGAGCAAGATGCAAGATAATAATTATGTCACGGATGTTTTATATTATACACGATGTCATGAAACTCAGTTTCTTAGAATATGAAATAAAATTGCTTTAGATTATGAACCCATACTGTTCTAATTGATTTTTATTCTTGAAACTTTAAAGAAAACTATTTTAAACTATTACAATGGATCTTAAAGCTGTCCATAGGCTGCAAAATGAAGCATTAACAGTTTTGGTATACTAAATATAAACTAAACGTTACGTGTATCGTTATTTTCTTGCGGCGATTTCTTATTGCAGTGCAAGAGTTGTCAATTTTAATATAAAGCTTTCGATTAAACATAAGAATACGCGCCACATTAGAGAACTTTATAAGTATTAACGAAATTAATTAACTGAGGAAAAAATATTGCCGTTATATTTATATCCCTACAACTACATAATTAATTCTGAAATGAATAAAAAAGAAACTAAAGAGATAGGTATATAAAAACAATTAAAAAAACTTCGTTTGAAATGATATTAAACAAAAATCTGACTACTATATACGAAATTATAACACATATTATCTACTTTCTGTTGACACACAGAGCGGAAGTGGTTTTAACAGACTTTTGTTTTACAAGAAATGGATGTGAACCATTTACTCAACGTATTATATTCATAACTACAAACGCTCTACACATACGTTGACAAGCAACATGTAAAGTTTATCACATCCGGGATTCAAGCCCGGGATCCATGATAATATAAGCTACCACGTTACCGCTCGTTCTTAGTGGCCATATCTCATACCATATTTTGTTTTATTCAAATGCACTTTCACATAATTATGTGTTTTAAAGAAAACTCCACTAAGAACAGTAAAATGATTCGAATAAGGAATATCCAGAATGGTTAATAAATTATTAATGTTATACTAGCTGAGTCAGCTGGCTCTCGCCAGTCTGTCTCGCTAGGTCTTGCAGACAGCTTTTTGTCATAATGACATGGTGTTGGATTTTCACTTCGGGATGGATTTTCATTCACGTCAGGCAGTTGACATTTCGCTGATTTGTCAGTTTTACGATTTTCATGTCGTCACTGCCAATACAAATTTGGAGTCATATGCATAGTCTATTCTGGAGTTTGGCCTTCACTATATCGTCTGACACCATTTCAGGCTGCTATGCCTAGCAGAACAGCTGGTAATCGCCGATTGCTACCACTGACATTTTAATTTTAATACAATATATGTGTAGGTATGTGCATTTAAATATGTGAAATCACCTTAAAGAGGCCTTCATCGAGCAATGGATTGATACAGGTTGATGACGATAATGACGATTATAAATGGGTAGGTATATAAAATCACAAATTTAAAAAAAATATAGCAGTTTACATGACCAAGAAGAGTAGAATTGTGTTGGTATAACCTTCATCCAACAGTGGATTGATCTTGGTTGATGATGATAATGACGATATTTTGAATGGGTAAATATAATATCAGCAATTTTGATAAATATAGCAATTCATCTAACCAACAGATATGCAAACAATTTAGAGAGGCCTTCATCCACCGTGGATTGATTCAGGCTTACAGGCAATATAAACAGATATAATTTAATATCACCGATTTTGATAAATACAGCAATTCAAATGACAGAAAGAAGTAGAATCAGGCTAGGAAGGCCTTTATCTAGCAGTGGATGGGTTCAAGTCGATGATAATAAGGACGACAGAAATAGGTATAATATCATAAATTCGTTAAACCGATAGTAGTAGAATCAGGTTGCGGAACCCTTCATCCAGCAGTTGATTGATCCTGGTTGATGATGATGATATGAATATATAGATAAATATAATATTACCAATTTTGATAAATACAGCAATTCAAATGACAGAAAGGAGTAGAATCAGGCTAGGGAGACTTTTATCCAGCAGTGGATCTCAGTGCTCAGGTCGATGATGATAAGGATTATAGAGATAGGTATAATATCACAAATTCGTTCAGCCGATAGTAGTAGAATCACGTTACGGAATCCTTCATCCAGCAGTGGATTCAGCAGTGGAGAACAACCACAAAGAAGTATTTAAAAAAAATCAAATTTGGAATACAATTACGTTTTCTATGGAATAATTCCACATACTGTTGGTTAGTTTTTTTATAATTCATTAAACCCTGCCTCAACCTAACAATAGCAGTTAAAAAATATTATTCTATCTATTAAAATTCTTACAGCACATCTGTTGTGTCCGCATTAGATATAATTAGTATGTTATTTAAATGTGATAATTAAATACTCCGCGGCGAATGTGTAAATATCCAAAATTATGTGTGATTTAATGGCATAATTTTAAATATTTCATAGACAGATGCGTATTATGGCTTGGTTTCCCAGGGTATAATTGAATTTTAAAAACTAACCAATACCATCTGTAAATTATAGTCTTATTTAAATGTAAACAAATACGTATAACTGACAAAGCTTAGTCTGCAGTATCTATGGTGGATCCACCCTACCTCCAACCATCGCCACAGCCGGATAGTCTAATTTTTCATACATTTAGATTATTGCGTTGTTACAATACGTTTTATTTATTGAATGGGGGAAGATCCCATTAGATTGAAAAAATGTAAAAACTATGTCTCGTACTAAGTCTTTTAAGATACTCATAATTACCACTCTGAAGGGGTGTGTCCAAATGCTTTGCGTAGGAGCAAAAATACTATTTTATTTTAAAATTAGTAGGTTTTTAATAATACTACTGAATAAATCCCAACATGCTTAATTCATGCCAAATTATCTGGGTGAGGAAATGATGTTATTTTTTTCACGTACAAAAATGGAAAAGTAGTAGCTACTTACTTATAGTACCCACCTAATAATGGTATAAAATAGTAATAATTGACTACTATTAGAATATTATTTGCCAATAACCGATAAGATATAAGCGATGTTACGGGTAATAAAGAATAAATGATACGTAATATCATTTTTACAATAATAATAAGAAGAAACATTATTGCAATTGAATAATTATTAATAACATCGCGAATTAAATATTATTTGTATTAAACGTGATATGAATTTCATTTACCAACCTACCTAAATGTAAAAAAAATACTATTACATAATATATCAGGATAATCAAGGTGTCTGAAATTATTATTCATTAATAGTAGTATTAAAATTCTCCATTATTTCTATTGGCAATGAATACACATATAATATTGCAATAAATGTCTATGCTATTTGAAATGTCACATTACTGTTTGATGTTTTCTAGGATTCTCACAAATTCTAAATTTGAAAATATTCTGACACGTCAACTAAATAAGCAAAAGAAAACAAATGACAATCATTAGTCTATTAGTTTGACATATAAATAGCAGTGACGTGGTTTTAGCTTATATTTTCGTAATAATTAGTAAAAACGATATTATCTGTGATTGTGTCGAGTTTTATCAGATTGTGCCGGATTCAAATGGAAGTAGATTCGGGACTCCAAAAATTGAAGTGAATTTTTTTAATATCAACAAAATGGTATTTAAATAAAAAAGTTGGTGCGTTTTCCAAAATTTCTTAGGATAATAATATATAGGAGATTATAAAATATAATACTATGTTATTTCTTAGTGTGAGTATATTTTACGAGGATTGGTTCAATCCATTTTCTGTGTATGTTAAGTCCTTGTTTTAGAATTAAATAAACATATTTTGTTTTACAAAAGTTGATTAAAATACATAGAATTGTTGAGATGGCAAAACATGCATATTTGAAAAATATTTTTATTTTTGTATGAACCTATCTTTTTATAAACATTTATCTATAATTACTTACTGTAAAATAACATTAAACAATAATTATGAAATCAATATTTTTTTTAAGTATTAAGAATGTTTATTGTACATACATAATTTGAGAACTCTAGTATATTTTTCATACAACCACTAGAAAAAAATTGAAAACGACTAGTAATTTGGGTACCTAATTCAATACAAAACTCTATTCCTAATAAGTAACGCAATTTAGAAAACGTTTCAGAGAGTACCTATTATAAAAAAAATATTTTACTTCGTCACGATTAGATAAGATATGTATAGCTTAGTGTTCAGGCACATGGGAGCGAATCCCGGGGAGCGCAGGTTCGAATTCTGCAGGTTGTCGTATTTCATTCAAAAATGATTGTTTCTAGTGGTAATAGTAATTTTTCAAAAGTGTTTTCAAGTTTTTTTGTCAATTATAATTTACATTATATTATATTATGTATAATAACATTGCCTTTCGTAGTTTTTAATAATCAAGTGACTAATGATTTTTTTGTAATTTTGACAAAATATGTCCTGAACTTTTGTGAAAGCCCGGCTTGTTTTTTCTCAATATCATGCAAGAATATAATGACGTTCTTTCATAATGAAAATCTTTCCTGTAACTTTGCGGAACATAAAAAAGATGTATTGTATAGCTAGCATTTTCTGAAAGCTTGCAACGTCAAGTTTTAATAAACTTTAATAATTAGTATTTTTAATCATTTTTCCTTCGGATAATCCATTTATTATTCATGAAAACATCATTAATAACTTTTTCAATCATTGCCACTGTCAACTGTAGTGTTATGGAACTATCGGTTCTATTATTTACTAATTTGTTTTAGTGCATTCAAAACTAAACTTCGTTGTATATCTTCAATTATTGAGTAAGAAAAATACTCAAATATTTCAGTAAAATAAAATTTAACCGAACCGTATTTATAGCCTAATTAATATGCTAATAAGAAAATTTGAAATTGTAAAACAAATTTATATTAAATAAGTTTAAAAAACCTAATATCTTCATTTATTAAATTATATAACACTATGTTATATCAAAATCTTACAAGTTGTTTTAATATTTTGTACTCGTTTTGTACACGTATTTTTATGGTATACTATTATAAAAAATAGAGCTTTTTATTATAATGAGCTTACTTCACAAAAAAAAATTTACTGTATTTTTATGGAAACTTGTATTTTTATATTCGTGAAAAAGCGAATAAATATTTTAACTTAGGTATAGATAAAATTCCTAAATTTAAATATTTTGTACAATTTGATACTATTATTATTATAAAATACTTACTGATTTTATTTCATGGTTTGTTTTTTGAGTTAAAAATTACCGAAAGCTTTTTCTTATTATCAGATGTATGCTGTTTATAATTTATTTAAATATTATACGTAGGTCTTTTCAGTAACAAAGTTTATTTATGTAGTACGTGTTTTACATATTTTGATAATTATTAATATAATATACGGACCGTAAAATAGGTACTACCTACATATTGTGTTATATTTCAATTAAAACAATGTATTAATTTACACTAAGATTTGACAGCTGATACCAACATTTAATAAATATATATTTTAGGTGAATATTAGGTTACTACTTCTTTATTCACTTTACATTATGGAATATTTGTATTGATGAATTAATCCTAAAAATACTCTATTTTTCATGCATATCTAACGGATCACTATTGCTTTTATATTTAATATGGACTGCATTCAAATTTCATGTTTGACAAAATAAAATATTTGTTTACAGAAATCAAAGTTGCTACAAGTCCTCCA
The DNA here is from genome assembly GCF_057557595.1 of Rhyacophila brunnea. Classification (NCBI taxonomy): domain Eukaryota; kingdom Metazoa; phylum Arthropoda; class Insecta; order Trichoptera; family Rhyacophilidae; genus Rhyacophila; species Rhyacophila brunnea. Next base: position 14,799,473 of record NW_028232848.1, on the reverse strand, counting down.
ACGACTACAACGACAACCGAAGCCTATACTACAACCCTAAGTAAATATACATTTTATATATAATAAAGTGAATGATTAAATTAAAAATTATATACTCCACAATATAGTATACACCAGTGGTGTCAACTATTTATTACATAAATTCTACTTTGGAGAAGAAAAATCCTCCGTGATTTACTTTATCGGAAATTAAGGACATATAATATAATATATAAGTATAGTATATAATAGATATATTTTTAAACTAAAATAGAATCTTACTGAGATGTTTAAATAAAGCGTTGTATCTAGAAAAAAAAATATTTACATAAGTGTAGTTATTTTATTTTGAATACATAAACTTTATTTTGAGTTACCGGATGCTACAGAGCTTCAATTACTTATCCTACATTGTAAGGTGTCTACAATTTTTGAATAGTCTTATCGAAGTTTTTTTTTTAATTGGTTAATAAATCTTTACCTCGTGTTTTTATTGGAATAAGTATTTATATAATTAGATAGTTAAAAATTTGGATAATAGCAATATACATAATAAATAAAATCCCATTATACTTCCAAATTACACATAAATAGATAAAATATTTTTCGCGATCGAACAAAAATCATTTCGCGATCGAACTTATTGACACCCTTGGTATACACAATATCCATCCTAGAAAAACGCCTGTGTCTAATGTGATTGAGTCCATGTGATATGGATAAACTCATACCAATACAAAAGTATTACGTATTTTATAGATTTTATTAAAACCAATAATATTATTTTCAGTGTTATTTTTATGATGGCACAATGACGTATTTTCTCAAAGAATAACCAAATAAATAATAACAAAAAATATCGAATATCTATCTAAAATTTGCCAATTAACAAACAAGAATTCCACCCTTCAATTCATTATTACTTCTCTTAAAATGTTATTTGGTTATCTTTTTTTATACACAGAAACGGTACTGTTGAATAAATGAGATAATAAATATGAATAAACCCTTGCTTTGTTATGTAGCAAATCATTGTGATCGGAAAACTAATTGGACCTTTTCTTTTACCAGGTACAACAGTTTCAACACAATTGACTATTGCGAGGAGAAAAATACAAACAACCACTCGTAAGTTACCACAATAGAATGATATTTATTTTATTTTTTACATAACGTACCCTCTATAATACATTCCATTATATTATTATCGTTTCATTGTGCAATTTTGTGTTATACCTACAGTACAATAATTGATTTGCCTAGAGTCATAACTCACATTTTGCAATTTTGTCATTTTTAGTTAAATATATTAAATGATTCTAAAGGCATTATACTATATAAAGAAAATTAGTTGGCTATCAAACGTCACTTAAAACCATGCTAATATTATTAATAAACTTGACTGTTAGTGTTATAACTCAAAGTTTTCAATGGATAATGTGAGTTTTGTCATCAAGAACTTTCTAACCAGAGAGCTCTATTTCTCATAGTGTGCTGTATGTCTGCAGCCTTAAGAGTACTATATATATATATATTAAACAATAATGTAAATTGAATTAAACACCCATTAATATTCAAGGGAGTTCAATATTTTTCTTCTAATTACAAAAAAACAGTGCTCCGTTTGGTTTTTTGCTATTATCTCAAAACTCGATTTTTGGAATATGTAAGTTATGACTCTAGGCAATTTAATTATTTATTAAATATCCGTATTTTTTATTAATTATACCTATATCATTAATCTATAACTTTTAAATAGTTATAAGCATTGTATTTTAAATGTAGATAATAAATACGACACTCAAAAATTCATAAATAGTTAGAATACGAATGAAATGAATAAAATAAATCGCATGACAAATATGAAATACCTACGCATAGAATGATAAATTTATTATTAATTAATATACCTACATGAACTATTACTAACCTTTCTATGACGTTGACAAGATCTAATGAGTTAATTCGCGTATGGCCTGATGGTACAAAAAAATAATGGCAAATAAACTCGAACGTTGCACATAAGAGGTTAAGAAAAATAGTGAAAAACCAATTGAAAATGTTAAAAAATACACTTAGTGTACACTCAAAAATAAAATACCTTATATCTTCCTAAAAAAATATCATTTTTATCGGTAAACTGGTACTTAAATATATTATTCATTAAAACAAACAGCTATATGGTGAATTAGGTACATTAAAAATATTAAGAAAAGGGCAAACAATATTAACAATTAAATATTATTAAAACAAAATAATTATTTTGAGACAGATGTCAAATATTATTATGTCAATATCGGTTGATAGATATTAATGACTATATGGGTACAAGTAAGTTTTATCCAATTTTACTAGCGGAAGAAGGTGAGTTTGACAGATGGTAGAAAAGTAGTTTAAGAACAAATCTTTTACATAAAGTGTAAAAAAAATGCGGAGGTAACTGCCTTTAGAACTAATACTCTCATATAGTTTATCACAATTGTGAACTTTTATAACAAATTATGTAAATTAGTCGTCAGTTTATGAATGAGAAAAACTTTTAAAAGCTTCTTCATCTTCTCTCCGAAAAGCGGTTTCCCATACAGCGCGAAAAATAAGATATCACTTCGTTAAACACCCCTAACAAAGTTACATATTTAAACGACGCCGTGGAAAACTTGTTCACAATTCTTGCTAAGTTTTCCGGAAAACTCGCTTGAGAATGTCATTAAAGTAGTAGCTGCAGTTGGGATGTTTTTACCGTGAAAATTTTTATTTGCGTCGAGTGTTTCAATAAAAAAACGTACATGTATTCGTTGTTAACTGACCAAACTAACTTAATTAATGTTTTATAAAGTAACCACACTACGTGTAAAGTAATTATTTCATTTAATTGAATGACTCCTGTTTTTTATGGTGTATAACAGTAATAAAACATTAAAAATAACGAAAGCATTTATGTTTCAAGTACTCCTAGCTAAAAAAATCTACAATTTCCATAAAAGAATGACTCTTTTAAACTATCTCCACGTCACATAATGGATGTATATTATTATTTTTCTAACTTAACGTAAAACTTAACGTAAACGTAAAAATAAGGACAAATTTTACAACGTAATATAGTTTGTAAAATTAAATAAAATACAATTCGTATAAAAACTTACAATCTAATTGTTGTGTGGTGCATAAATACATAATGCAAAAATTCTCCTTTTTCTTCCGATATTGGTGTTGAGATTTCGTAATGATGGGATTTTTAAGTCATAGGATTGTTGAGCCTACGCCCAACCCAATTTTCGGATGACCATTTCTCCCTATATCGTAAGGACTGATCGCATCAATCAACAAACAGTACGCCAAACTCAGGTGTACCACTGGGTAAACGATGATTTTTTTAATGATATTATATCCTAATATTATTGTTAGTATCAAAAATGCCTAGGTTACTAAGTATATATTTATAAAATAATTATACATCTTATTGGTATTTATTTTGTCTAATACGCACAGCAAATTTATTTAAATATTGTTCAGAAAAGACAAAATTCTTCATTCACAAATGAGAAAATTTGTGTTTGTTTAATTTGCATAATTTTAAAACAAACTTTTACGAGTATACAACATTTCAAAAGATGCCTAGTATGTATTACTATATAGTTTAATAAATATTAAATATGACGCAAGTGGTTCAATTAGTAAAGCGCATTAACCAGAATCTAAAGGATACGGGTAAAGTCCCGTCTGCCAGATGGAATTATGATGTGTTTTTATATAATATGTTCAATAAATAATTTTATATTCTCAAATCATATATGATAATATTTATTCGTAAATAATCTATAAATAATGAATTCGTAAAACTATTGAGCCAATATTTCTATAAATAATAATATCAAAGAGTTCATTAAGCTTAAATGTATGCTTCATAATTTCTAATAAATGTTCTTGGCTGTGATATTTCAAAAAATTTAATTATATTAACTTTTTATGTATGCTTTTTTATAACATGTTACTAGATATTATAGTAGGAGCATTTTCCGGAAGTAATGTCACGACAGAATAGTCTGATATACTAAAACAATAATCGAATCAATTATAATGAGAGTCTCCCATTTCAGATCCCGCTCGACTCCAAGAGCCCACTCCGCTGCATCCCGTAGAGGACAATCTGATTATACCAAGTGACCGTAGCGCTCCGAATGAATATTTCTACGCTTCCAGCGGAGCAAGCGGCCTCTACACTGGAAATCATGTCGCAGTTCTAGCGTCTACAGCAGCCGTAGCAGCTATAATAAAAACAACGTCTACGATAGTCATAAGCGCTACGAGATTCGTAGCCGCATTGCTTCCCTTTCTGTTGTCGGTGGTTGAAAGAGGCTTCAGGTGATAGGTAGGCCGGATGTTTTCAGCCTGATGATAAATGGTTTTCCGGCTACGGTCAAGCGCACTGGGGGTAGAAATGGTAGTCTAAATAAATAATATTCAATAGATATTGAAAAAAAACTTTTAAAAAAATCTAAAAAATACTTTTAAAAAATCTTCCTTTAAAGTTTTACAAATAAATTCATTTTTGCAATTTGTCTACAATATATAGATAATTTATAAAAAGACGTTGTTTTATTTGAATAAAATGAAAACAATAGGTACATAAAACTTATTTCACAAAATTTAGTTTCGTCTGTCTATAAAATATTTATTTTAATCAGAACATTTTTTTTTCAAAATTTTGGCCATATTTTTCAAATTCATTTTTTTTTTGTAGTCATGTATAATATTATGTATTAATACTTTGGACGCTGAAGACGCACCTGGCGCATAATAACCAAGCGGGCGATCGATGTAATTAACGTGCATTTTACAGGTGGTAATTAAAAATCATTATCTAGTCAGCAGTATTAGTATATGTAGAGCGCTCATTCATTCATGTATCATAGTAACATACCTTTATACTTATTTAAAATAATATTATCCAACTAAAAAGGATTCTGTTGCCATGAATGATGATTTTAAATCAAGTTATTTTATTCTTTTATGTATCATTGACGAAAAAAACATTAAAATTATATTTCAATTTTATTAAAACATACTTAGTTACGTTTTAAATATTATTTGTAGAGAAAAATTGTGGAACAACTAATTAAATTTAGATTTTTCTAATACAACACAAAAATATATTTTTAGAAAACGAAAAAGACGACTCGCAGACTAACATTTCTACCCGGCGTACGTCCAATACCGGCCCGTTGTTTGTTAAAACACTTTCGTTGAAGCGAGTGTGCGGCGATGCGCAAATAAAAAATACCATTCAAACGCCCATAATATGATTCTTTTATTCTAGTCGTTTTTGTTCCAAGCTTTTTTAACCGATTTTCATATAAATATATCATGAATGTAATATGTAAAATAAATGATAAATTACTTTTGGGGATAGAGTATTTTACTGATTTCTTGGATATGTATTATTCATATGAGTGGCTGAGTGACAAAACCACATTTCAGGGAATTTTACTTATTTAAATTTAAAAAAAAACGATAGGTACTGTGTTATACTGTTTGCTAATTATTATGCAGGATATACTTATAACATTATGTTACTACAAACTGGAATTATAATATTATATTAGGTAACAAACATATTATTATATTAAAACTACTCTAATTTATAGTTATTATTTGATTAAAATTTCAATATTGTTAATAATTAATGTATTAATGTTTCATTTAAATAAAAATGAACTAGACAGTCTATGGAGAATAACTTCATTTTTCAGCAAGGAAGTTTCTGCCCGAAAAAGCAAAAGATCTTTCGTTAGTATTTATTTTGTTTCTCGAATGAATGAATTTATTTTATAGTGTTGTCATTCTATTTTGTAAATACATTATATTAATTAAAATAAAACACAATATATTATGGTACTAATTCCACATAGTTTATTGTGAAATGTAGGAAATCGGTGTTGATTAAATATTTAAATTAAGTGTAATTAGTACTACATAAATTGTGTTTTATTGTATTCAAAAAAATAAATCAATAGTCCAGATCAGTTAAAAAATCACGAGTTATAGATGGAACGCAGTTATGAAGCATATTTGCCCCCACTCATCTCGCTAATCGGACCACAAGGTTGATATTTATCGACAGTCGACATCTTGATCAACAAAGTGATTTTAATGTAGCACTTTATTGCATATTTATTTATTACTGAGTGGTTGGCGACCTTTTTTGCGAAATACAAAAATTATATTATTGTCAAATTGTACTTAATATTTATTTGCTATGTCCGATATCGTATGTCATAATATATTTAGTATTTCATATTATAAGATAAATTGTATGTATTGCATTTAATTTATATAATATTATTTTTGTATATTAAATAATAATTTTATTTTTTTTTTCAGTTATATTGTGGTGCTGAAAGTATTGTACATTATTAATAATTATGTTTCCATACTTTAAAACTATAAATAATATCATTGTGTATATAAAATTTTGTAAACAATAATATAAACAAATGAAATATGTATATAATAATTAATTTTGTAGAAAACAACGTTCAGTAAAATTCAAATTTATTATTTTATAATTTTATGTATTCAATTATTAGTGAATTATGAAATTAAAAAAATGTAAATAATATTGAATTTCATGTATGTGTAGTGTGTACAGTTAAATAAAACCCATTTATGATTATTATTAAATGAAAATATTTACATGCTTATTATAATATAGCTATTATGTGACTATAACACAGGTTGCTTATTTATTTGAACAATATTTGCAAAATATAAATATCATAAAATTTATAGAAAGGAACGAATTATTAAAATAAAACTAAGCTTCAAATTTTAAAATGTTAAAGTAATATCAATTTTGTAGTAAAACATGATAAATAATTATAACCGATTTCAAATATAATTAATTAACTCTAAAAATAACTAAAATACCATTTTAATTTTTTTTATTGTTTTGTAAAATTGTTCAAAGAATATTATATAAATGTGATATAGTGTTATATTAGATTTTAATTATTGAATATTGCGTATATATAACTTAATGAATATGAATTATATACTGTTATTCATTATATAATTAAATGAATCTTAAACAATAGAAAATATCATCATAATAAGAAAAAAGCTTGTTAAATCTTCTCTGTGTAATAGAATAAGCTTTTAAAATATATAATAAAAGATAACAGGTTTTATTTTGTAAATATAATTAAACCTGTTTTTATTAAGTTATTGTTGTTTCAGTGTTTTAAAATAAAACATTTTAATAAGAAAGCCAGAAACTGATAATTACTTTTAAAAATTGGCAATTTTATTTTTATGTATATAATAATAATATAAATTATGTCATTATTGTTCAAAACGTAATAAAATTATTATTATAAATGTTTTTTGTTCTCCTAATAATAAAAACAATGTAAAAATACATATCCTTCCATGTTTTGTATAATTTAGGGAATATGAAATAACATATCGAAATAAATTCAATATGAAATATTACTGTTTTTAATTGCTACCGACATACATAGTATCATATTCCCAAATCTAAAAAAACCTGCATATTTTTTTTCATTTGTCTACCAACATACAATGGAATTTTTTTTTTTATTATGCTCCCATAGTGCCATTTAATAAAATGCGTTGAAACCGAGTTTGAATAGAGAAAACAGAAAAAAAGAAAATCTATTTGTTTCCATACATTATTTTTTTCTAATGTGTATTATAAAAATAAGTGTTATCACATTATTTAACCTTCTTTTTAGGCTATAATGAGAAGTTGATAAAAAATCTAACAATCTATAAAAAATAATGTATGATAATTAACCATACTGGAAGCTTTACGCTCCCTTACTTAGTAAATAATATGACACTCTTTTTATTATTCTATTACGTACTTGAACAAAATGATTAAAAGTATTCCACAGTACACTAACCATCAAGTGCTTTTGAATATCAAAATATTTTAGCAAAATGAAAGTGTGCTATATCCGCTTCTGGACGTCAGCAATTATTTGACATTTTTTTCTTTCTGCTATTAACTGCCCTAGAAATTAATGTGGCGCTAAAATCAAACCAGTGTTTGATATAATATCTGAACCAAGTGTTAAGGCCATGCTTACTGGAGTTCTCTGGAATAGTATCATGAAGAACATGCTATTTGTTACGACATTAACTGGTTAAGGTAAGAGATAGTAGTGGTTTAAAAATGACTAAATACGAGTAAAATGCCGTGTCCATATTGGCAACAAGTTGCTGGCAACCTCATTAAATATCACGAAAATTATCATAATTTATATGACCATAAATTATTTTAATCGAAATTTAATGAGGCTGCCAACAACTTGTTGCCAATGTGGGCACCGCTTTAGGGTACAGTAAAATAGATTAAATGAAATAATGAGGTTGCCAACAACTTGTTGCCAATGTGGACACCGCTTTAGGGTACAGTAAAAATAGATTAAATGAAATAATCATAGAATAATAGTAAAAAAATTCAAATTACCATTGTTGCTCTCAATCGGATCTCGTATGGGTCTCCACAGTGTGTAGATTATTTTTCTGGCCTGTTTTACGAAGCGCTCAACCAACAAGGTCCTTGTAGTGGATAAAACACAGATTTTGAAAAACCATGATTTTAGTTTGATCAAAGGATCGAACTCGTGATTACCGGCTTCAAAGACGGCAGCTCTACTAACTCGGCTACCGTATGTACTTAAATGCTTAAAATCCTTTATTAAGAAGAGAAACTATTTATAATTGGTAAACTAGGTAAACATCGTCAAATATATTTTTTAACCATTGTCGTCAGTGAATATAACATATTGTATAAGGTAAGGAACGATTTCTTTAACGCAAACTCACAAATTATATTGCACTTAAATATATATATATAAAAAGTCAGAAACACACATGCACTGGATTATAATATCATAATCATCATCTTCATCAAAACGAAACCCCAATGCAGGTTTTCACCGCCTTCAGAAAACTTCCTTACTCCCCTCTGTCTGCTGAAAAGTGCCACCACCGTCTGACCCCTAAAACCATTATCTAATTCTACATAATCTAACCACCACAGTATAGTTCTTCCAACCCTCATTTTTTTCTTCTAGTCTAGTTAGTATAATATTATATAGATTTTAAATCTAAGAGCTACATAATATGGTTCTTAATACATGTTTAAAATGACATCTGAAGTTATCAGACATTTCATACTTAAGACTTCATACGTTTCCATACTCGTCCACCGTAAGATACTACTCTGAATTAAACTTGACCTCATTATAACAATATTGTGTCAAATGGAACTAAGCTTTTTTATAACTAAGAGAAAACTTTTTTAAAGGGTAGTTTATAAAGTTGTGCATTTGACAGAGAGCAACAAACTAATTTTGAAGCGTAACTAACTTCTCACAGTTTTGCATGGAAAATTATATGCTTTCTCTCGCTCTTATAATCAATGTTGCAAGCTGCAGGGTATTCATTTGCAAAATATAATACATATTTTAATAATTAATATTAGTAATAGTACTTTTTTTACTTATTTAAATATTCAAAAAAATAGTATAATATATGTTTCGACAATTAATAAAGACATTTTTGCGCCTTTCAGTCATTAAATATTGTAAATAATAAATTTATTATTATTTCGCATCACCCGGAAGCGAATATTTTTTTAATATTATTACCTATTACTATATTTTTGAAGTAACAAAAAAGTGTTCACTAATCTACTATTATTAATTTTTAAATATATATTTTTTAGTTCATATTCTAATCGGCCTTTGTTCTATTAGGGTTATTTAAAAGTCGCTTTTGTAGACATAATGCGACAAATATAATATATTGTCAGGTGGATAAATACAAAAGCTGCTCAAAGATAAAATATTGTAAAAGATATTAAGATCAAAGAGAATAAAGAAGATAAAAATAGACCAGCGATAGAATTTTTTTTATGCTTAAGTGCTAAAAACTAACAAAATATTTGTAATTTGGTGTGAAGGGGAAATATTGGTTGAAATATATATTATTAGAAAACGGAAGATTTTCAATTATTTTTCTTTCTGAGTTGTTGTAGTTAAGTTTAAAAGTTTTATTGGCTTCCGTGCCTTTTTTAACGAACTTAAATCCAGGCTAAGGTTATTTTAAACATTTCCCAAAAAAATGAAGATGTATTTTTCGTCCAAAATTGAAATAGGTACGTAACTCAAAATAGTATTTTTTACACATTTTATTATTTTTACGATATCTTTGTCAGGTTCATTCATTCAGTTTCTTTTTTTAAGATTTCCATATTCGACAAAGATTTCCCATTTTTGCTACAATTTACATAAGTAATGTCCTTTGTACCTGTTACATAAAATTTGAAACCCTTCCGGCTTGAATTTTAAAAAATCTAGATCTTTTTAACCGAAATTCAGTTTCTACTAGGACCTGGAACAGGTACCCACTCATTTTCCAGGACTCTCCCACTTATAAACAGTTCCTTGGCTTGCCAACTGAATTTTCAAGTGTTTCCGTTTAAGAGTCAAGGTTAGTAACTATTGAGGTCTTCCTATATTACTGATCATAAATTTTAAGGAAATTAAAATAATACGTCAGTTGCATAGGCAACTAGAAAATTTTAGTGAAATTGTGAAGAATATACATCGAAACTTCATAAAAAAGGAAAAGAATATTATGGTATGAAATAGTTATATATTCCAGTCTTATTATATGCAAAAATATACCTTGAGGAAGACCTGATAAAGCGGATCATATGGGTAAAACGATTACCTGATCATCATTACTGCTAAATTATTTAAATAAACAATAAGATTTATTAATACCTATCTACTTATATATATGATAATGTAATTATTATAGTCACATGGTTCAATTTTATCGATTGATTGATCACACATCTACACCATGCCATGACGTTGTCTTGTTAAATTGGTTGTTTTAATAAATATTCCGATAAATGATTTTATATTTTTAGATGTTTTGACGTTTATTTTTTAGAACGCGATGTAGAGCCATACTTAGGCGCGTAAGTCCTGAAGATATGCGCCTAACTTTAAGGGGCCGATTTCGACGACCCAATTTCAGTGAGAAAACATATTATATAATTCTTATTAGAACGCCTAACTGGAAGAGAGAAAAAACACGGAACGTGTTCTTCTTGTCAGATCTGCTGTTTAGCGTCAACGGTTCTGCATCGCGCTTCTAGTGATTTACTATAACGTAAAATCAAAATTATATTATTTTATAAATAGTAAAACGTATGATTAGTATTAATTTGAGTATAAAGGTTTTGTATTATTATAAAAAAATCGCCGCGTAAATCAGACATGGGCAAAGCAAACAGGGTATAAGTTTAATCCTAATATTAATTTTTTTTATTAAAATCAAGTAAGTTATTTCTTATTATTTTATTCTTGTAAGGCCGGTTCAAGCAAAAAAAAATTAAAGTTGATCAGAAAAGTAGTTAAAAACTCAAAGTAAAAAAATGAAAACGAAGGGAAAAATTGAATGTTTGCTTAGTTTGATAGAAAGACTACATTGTTTAAGCTTATTTTAAAGACAGAAAAAAATAATATGGCCAATAGCTTAGGTGATTTTATCAGTTTTAAACATTTTTAGAACACTATTTTGATAAGCATTATTTGAAATACTATGCACTTTTCCCAGCGGTTCGGGCAAAGCGCTTCAATGATTAAATTAGAGTATGATAGTTTTTGCAATTCATATCTAATTAAACACAAAATATGAATACTCGTATAATGAAACTCAACCATTTTTTTTAATAGTTTTCAACTTTTTGTCATCTTACCTTAAAGGGTCCATTTATCCCGAGCTTCCCCATATGCATATTACCAATATCTTGAGAAAAATAATATATTCATTATATAAAAACTGCTCCATTTGTTTAGAATAAAACATAGTTTTATTAATTGAATAATAGTAGTAAGATGTAGTAATTTTGGCTGTTAATAGTATTTTACATTACATATTTAAATAGAAGAATTGATTATTTATTTTTATTTTATTGTTTTTTAAAAAGATATATATATATTTAAGGTCTTCATTGAAATCGATACACTTTATTATTTTTGTCACTATTTATAGCAATAAACTAACGTCATTATTAATAATTCCTTTATAGAATCTTTAATTAAATGCCGTTTATAATAATGACAGTGAGACTGGAGTGATAATATTATAATTAAATAAGATTCCAGCTTTAAGTGTGGAAACCTGGAATGTCGGTGCATAAACGGCATTTTCCCATTCGTATGCATATAATTTGAATGAATTTCACAGAATGTGTTTCTTCAACTATAAATATTATTATAATACACTGATTATTTTTGGTAAATTATCTTTTCCATGTCTAAAGATATCGTATAATGTCTGTTATGATAGTAACTAATAATACATCTATAAAGTCGTGAACCTGAGCTAGTATCTGAGTTCTATTAGAATGTGGTAGTGTATTATCAGACAAGTAACGGATTATGGCTTTTTTAAGTCATAAGTAATAACCAATAAGACAGTTTTGTGGTAAGTTATAGTAACTGCGCCATGCCTTCTTAGAATTTGTCAGTAGGTGAAATGTTTGTTACAATCTTACAAACCAATTTTAATTTAACACATAAAATAAATCTTTATAGTATTATTAATTAAATTGAAGCCAACTCTTAGTTAGGAGGCTGCCAGAAGCCGGTTACAATCTAATTCTCAAATAGAGGTCGATTTAATCTACGGCACTAAATAAGTAGTATATTCACGATATTTTTTATCTTATCTGACACTCTGTATGTATGTTGTTCCATAACCCTCCAAAATTGACGTTTCAAATTCAAATTAGTACATATTACCTACATATTTTATACTTGAGTACACATTACTACATAAAAAATCCAATATTTCAAAGCATTACATACTAGAATAAATAAGTAGAATAATACAGATAATATAATATAAGATAAAACCGACATTAGATACGTACAAAGAGGTGTAAATTTTGAGCGATAAAAATAGTCTTAAAGAGTTTATATCTTAAAGATATATATAGATATAGATATATAATATATAATATATCTTAAAGAGTTTATAAAACAGCATCCAAATAAACTCACCCGCACACACATATTGTTATAATATAAATATTGGAAGCAATTTGATTGAATACAGTGAGTTATTACCTTATCAATATGCACCACTAATTATTAAATTAGTTTTGCAACATGGAAAAGCAAACAGTTGATAGAACCAAATTTTTACAAAATAATACACTGGTCAAGAATGGCAGAGTTTGTATATGTGTATTAATTGAAAAAAAATACTTACCAAATAAAGATATCGTACTACTATTGTATCTACTATAGTATTTAAGACGAGTATAACTAACAGAAAGTAAGTATAATAAAGCTATATTATTATTATAGACCATCCATACAAACCCAACTAAATTAGTTTCAATTTTTTTTCAAAAAAATCCACTCTTCAACTACTGATCTAAAAAAATGACCCACTTTTAAGCTTATTTTAAACTAAATAATAAGAAATAATACCAATAGGTACTTGATGGAATTTGAATTCTAATGGATTCAAACTCTGTACTATTCCATTTAAGTCGTTTTTTGTGATCCGGGTTTCGCCTTTCGGCATTTTCAGGCGCCGTGTGCACTCACCAAAGGTAAACACACACTGACAACGAACACTCCCAACTCCAGCTTATATAATAAATCAATACAATAAAGTAAGTAAAAACTCCATTACCTACCTATCAAGTCAAAGGTCATAAAAAATACAATAAACAAATTACGAATAGTTGAAGTGTCAGTAAAAAACCTTATTAATAAAAACCCTATATTATTAATCATATTATTAATCAATCAACAATCATTATTCTTTATAAACAACAAAAATACTACACTCAAGAAGTGTAAATCGTCAATTCTAAGAAAAATAATTAATGGGGTTAACTAATGAGATATTAGTCTTTAATTTTAATAGCCTTTATTATTTCGTCTAAAGAAATTTTAATATGTACCGAAATAGTAAAGGTTTAAAGAATTTAGTCACAATTTCATGCACACTACAGTTAAGACGAGTGATATTCAGTCATATTTTGTATGACAGAAAAAAATATAATTCAGTTAAAACTAATGAAGTTTAAATAATTTATTTTATTCTTTGATAAATGTATATGTAATGATACGTAATAATTTCATAATATAGTCAGATCACTAGTAGGTATCGTATTTTAAATTGATTTTATATTTTAGACTCGGTCACACGGGTTGAGAAATTCTTGTTTAACTTGTTTAATGGTTTACACGTAAGATTGCAATCTTGTATACAAAATGATTAAGCCAGCTTAGGATTACATTTGTACAGTTATCTAATAATGGTGTGTATTTTATAGAGGCATAGGTACAAACTTCATTTAGCATTTTATTAAAACCATTTTTTTAAATTAAATAAAACAAAATATCAATAACTTAACTTAAAAAAAGATTTATTTTGTGTCTAAATATGGCAAATAAGATTATATTAGACATTTTTTACGAAAAAAAATTGTAAACTAAAATAATGTAATGCATCCTTCTGGTCAAAAAATAATAAATATTATCATTTTACATTATATACGCGGTATCGAACTCGCACCCATGGTTTCTGAGATGAGTGCCATATAAACAGCGCTACTGTATGATTAAGGGGGAGTTTAAAGCAAATAAATATAAAAAAGTACTAAAGCTATATATTCTTTTACTTATAAATATTGAAATTTGCATTATAGCGAGACGAGAACCACTTTGAGATGGCAAAGTGTTGACGATGAAAAGACTGATTGGAGATGCTCGAGGGAATCGAGGAGAAAGTTTATTTTACTGAATGAAGAAATACAGTGATACAAAATACAGGTGTGAAGTTAACAGTGCCATACACAACGTTGGTGAGATATTTTTAGTCCGGGAAGTTTGTACTTCTCGGTGAGATTGGCTAAGTCCGAGGCATAATGACAGAGGGTACTACTACTACTGGTACTGGTGTTGATACTGAATAGCCGATAAACTGCGGCAACTTATTATTAATGTAGGTCATCCTCGGGTAATCTCCTGAACGTTGCACTGGTGCAACTCTGTTTCGCTGACACGGCCTGGGGTTCTTGAACCTCTTTGAAATAAGTCACACCTGCAGAATACGCTGACCGTAGATGAGGTGATTGTCAGATACTTAACCGTCGCATAATATATTGTTAATTTAGTTATTTGATTATTTAGATACCGTGGTGTAGTATCCACCCATTGTCATCGCTGTCAGAGCGATGACCATCGACAGGCTGAGCAGGACGATAATGTGCTGGACAATCATGACATCAGTTGCTGGAAGGATAGGAATGGAAGGAAAAAGTCTTCCAGATGGCCAGATTGTCGATCTAAGGATTCAATTAAATAAGATAAGGTAGTTGATATCTCCGAGGTGACCAATTACGACTGCATACTATTGTATAGTGCTGTTATTAATAATAATATCGGCTCTCATATTGCAAAGCCTTTCATTCGGGTGCTCCGAGTACAATTTCCAGTGCGGTCACAATCTTCAACTTCTCAGCATATTGTAGTGTTATAAAGAATAGAATATAAGAGTTTTCACTAAGGTGTTTAAATTGAAGGGTTGCATAGTGCTCCATCTAGTAATGGTATCTTTGCAAAATAATAGCCACATACCTATATGTATATAGATAGGTATATGAATATAATATAAGCATGAACTAACTACTTAAATGTAATATAAGTAAAATGAAAGGTATGTAGGCAAAATATATATTACCTATATCTTATTTATTTAAAACCACTTTTGTGTGTCTAAATAAAATAGGTCACCGCTATTATTAGATTTCCACAAGATTGTTCTTTGGCCAAAAATCTTTTGACGAAAAAAGAAGACAATAAGATTCGCGCCACGTTTTGTTTCAGGGCCTTGATTTTTTTTCGTGAGACGTGTCAGAATGTAAGACTGAGCTTTTTAAAAGCTCAGAGAAAATAACGGAAGCTTATACAAAATGCATATTATACAATACTTTAACTAAATATATATTTCGCTAACTTTACTTAGGTAGTTAAATTATATAAAAATAGTGGTAGATAAAATATGTTGTATTAAATGCAATGTAATTATCGATTTTTATTTTATTATTTTGTGAATAAATACCTGATGAATAGAAATGATGATTTAGGTTGTATTAAATATTACTATATACATACGTTAAAGTGAAAAAAGTTAATTAGTACGAGATATTATTATTATTTAATGCCTAAGAGTATTTGCTTACTGTTTTAAATAATGGTAAAGAAAGTATATTAACTATCAGTTTGTTAACAAAACACTGAACGTGTGATAAATATATACGAGTGTGTACACTATAGTCTAGAGGGGGGCAAACTTTTTGGGTGGAGGGTCAAATTCAAGAATTTAAAATGAGCGGCGGGCCTCAAGTAAAATATCATTTTTAGATATACACTATTTATTATCACGAAAAATAAACGTTACAAAAAAATATTGAGAAGAATGAAACTGTTATACATTTTTGAACATTTTTTTAAAATTCAGGTGTTAATTTTGTAGTCGATATTTTCAAAATTGCTTGTAAATGGGCATCGGAGATATTTGATCGTAAAGAATTTTTATTGAGGTTCATGATCGAAAATGTTTGTTCACATAATATGTGAATATAGGTTGATCCAAAAATAATGAACATTTTTCTTCCATAATCTTTAAGTTAATCGAATTTGTCTAAATTAAGGGCATTGTAACATTTGGAGATTTCTTCACGACGATGCAATTCTCTTAAAACAGTGTCACACTGCAGATCAATAATCTCAAGTTATTGCTCTGCCGGCATGATATCAATATCTATTGAAATCGATGTTCAACGTAAAAAATAGTGGTTACATAGTGTGAGACGAGACGCAAGGAAGACGTATTGAGATAATACATTTACGAAACAACAAATTCTTCAAATTTTAATCTATTGTCAATATTTTTTTATAAAATTATAAAAAAAGTTATTCGTAATCAGAAGTAAGTACAATTATTAATGGCGGGTCGTAAAAGATACCCGGCGGGCCACAGGCGGTCCGCGGGCCATAGTTTGCCCCCTTCACTATAGTCTATAGGTATTATTACCTGCCCCATTATGCTGCGTCAGGAAACGGTTATATTATGAATATTAAAACCCTTATTGCAATGTATATCCTACAAAGTTACACTGTTATTTATATTTTAGTTGATTGTCAGAAATATTACTCTAACAAAGCGTTCATTGTAAGTGCTCTCTGGCTGTTAAAGGTTCGAAACCTCGAATCGTAACCACATTAATTATTGGTCTGGTGGCAACCGTTTGGCTAAGTATTTGTGCTTTTGAATATTAACAATTTGTAATGGTTTTAAACTGCTTTTTTTTAATTATATACAATTTTATTATATAAATCGATAGGTCGATGTTATGGTATTTTGTTTTAGATCTATGAACTATTGGGACAAATATCGCTTTGTAAAACTTAGTTGCATTTATTTTATTCATATTGTTTTATTCTTATCGGGGTTTTAAAATATGTTAGTGATAAAAAAACAATCGTAATTAAAGAGCAATCTAATAAATTCAGGAAAGTAAAATTGAGAACTCTCATAATGTTATTGCTATTGGATCCTAAACATAATGGTGTTTAAACGCAAAGTATTCAAAAATATTTTTAGTGCAATGGAATGGAAATGGTGTAAGGCAAGGTATAAAATAAGACAGTTTATTGTTTAATGAAAATTTATATTGCATATGATCATCTGAATGTCATAAAGTTTATAGAAATCAAAACATTTAAAGGTCTCCAAGCTACGGCCTGCATCTTTCATATTGTCTTCTAATCTTTATACTTAAATTTAAGCTGCTTTTCCAAAATACGTTTCAAAGAAAGGTGAAATTCAACGGTTCTACACTCATATACTTAAAACAAAAAAAATATATGTTAATTAAAAAATTATCAAATATAGAGGAATTGTGGTCAACGAAGCGCAGAAAGACTACAACTTCAATTGGTAAGTAAAATGAATAACTACATACTCTCAGCGTGTCAAATTGGTAACAGCAAGTAACCTATATAAGAGTCAATTAGTTAGTTATTTTTACTAGTGACTATGCTCCACCTGTTGCTGTAATTGTAAAAAAATCCTTCAAAAAATTAAATACCAACTAGTATAAATAAAAATAAGAATTTTTTTGAATTTGAATTTGTCAATTTGTTTGTTATCCAGTTTTAAGACAGCTAGAAACTGATCAGGGATCTAATGAAATGGTACAAAATAATTTCTCCAATAAAAAGTTTACCAAATATTTTTTACAATATAATATTGTTATTTATCAATAAAATAAAGCTGTAATGTAAGACAGAATAATGATATATACACATTTTCTACAAAGTAAAAAGATTATCCATCTTCATTAGATACTCCAAATTATTAATGTTTGACATTTATACGGCACGTTAGTCGTTAAGGTATTTTAAGTCATGTTAGCAAGCGATTATGATGTACTCGGTGGGTTGATGTTGCACTCAAATAATTTTTAAGAAATGCGACTTTGCAGTTTTCTGAAAAGCTTTCATATAAAGCTTTTAAGTAGATGAACCATAAACGTATGTGAGTACAATCTTTGAAAACGTACTCAACATTCCTTTGATAGTAAATTCGCAAATCATCTGTGAAACTGCAGTAATGGGAGCACTTGCATATGCATTGCAGTAACATTAAGTAATAGTTATTGTAGTCCAACAACGTTGTAAGTGACATTGAGTTATAAAACAGAAAAGTACCACTATAAAAAATAACATCACAATTAGAGATATTTTATTTTAATTCTAATAATAAATCATGATATGGATATATGTACAAAATTAATATTTCACCATTTTTATGCTCCAGGCAGATAAATTAATTAATTTATATAATATTGGTCATTTTCATAATGATATGTATAAGTTATTTCGATTAAAAAACAATCAAAAAAAAAATGATAAGGGCTCAATCATCATTATCAGCCGGGGTCGATCCACTGCTGAATGAGAGCCTCCCCTAGCTCTCTGTACTTTTCTCGGTCCCTGGTTTTTTACTACCACCGCGTATATCCACGGAAATGTATGAGCTTGTCTATCCAGGGGGTTTTATGGCATCCTGTGGGCGTCTAGTGCCCCTTGGGTATGTATTGTATGACGGCATTTGTCCAGCGGGGCTCAATATTCATTAATTGGGCGGCTTTTGTGGTGCAGTGCGTAAGGCGCTGGCCTTCCACCTGAGAGTTCTGGGTTCGATTTCCGGTGAGTACACAATATTAATGTGTTTTATAAAAGCCTGGGTGTTTTTGATTGTTCAAAATTACTAACAACCACCTTGTACAAAAAGTAAGGACATGGTTATTACCTTATAATTCTAAAAAAAAAGTAGTCAACAATTATTTAACGTTAACTTTGATACAAACATACTTATGTAATTATTTAACCTCAAGAATTTGCTAAGCAACATATAAAACAATTAAATGCCATGGAAACTGATTCATACATTCATTCTTCTTCTTATTGTGCCATCCCCTAGCGGAGGTCGGCCACCATCAAGGCAATCTTATGTCTGTCGTCTGCTACCCGGAACAGTTGGGTGGAGCTGCACTCGTACCAATCACAGAGGTTCTTAAGCCACGAAATGCGGCGCCGTCCTCTGATACGCTTCCCATTGATCTTTCCTTGAATGACAAGTTGGGGAATGCTGGATTTTTATTAGGTACCTATATTTTGCATTTTTTTTAAATAGCAAAGAATGGACCTTCAGATAATAATATACAAAAATGTTATCAAGTATATACTAAGGAAAGTACGGAATGCAAACTGTTACAATTACTGCAAAATTACGCGTCGATTACAAACTTCATTGAATAATTTACCGAAAATATTTGGTTGGGTCAATTATGGGCGCTTTTTCCCACCTACCTCAAGTCTCCAGATATTGTTGCAAGTCAGGGCAATCAGAAGTTACGGGTCATCAGTCGACCATGATTAAATAATGCCAATTAACCTAAGTTATCTCAAGACAGTAGATGCGCCTAGGTTTGTTAAGGCAAAGCCATCATTTTTAATGATTGATTCGATTATACAGACTAATTCAGAAGTTATTCTTGGATCATGACCGGTCAACTTGATATAGTGTGACCGTCATCCAAGCGATACTTCTAAATACATGGCAAGCCGTGATACCGGCTGTTGTCATTCACTCTAGTGCACGCCAACCAAGGTCTTGGGAAGTTGCTTCTGGGACACTTTCGGCACAAATTTGAACAGCGCCTATCGTTCGTTACGCCACGGTATATGCCTGCATAACGGGTGTGGAGACGTGACAGGTGGTGGAGGGAAAAGCAAGTATATCGTTAACATATCTTCAATTTCAATCTCCGTAAAAAGTAGGCAACAATAGTTATAAAATAAATGATAAGATATTGATTGTATGGATGAAGTTGTAATAAAAATTATAGGTACTGTTCGGTTATCAGGAATACAGTGGAAAACACATTTTGAAAATACCCGATATACTGGATTATTTGTTAGTTTGGGTTAGTTTAGGTTAGGTTGGGTTAGGTTAGGTTAGGTTAGGTTTGGTTAGGTTAACCTAAAAAATAATCCAGTTTATCGGCTATTTTCAAAATGTGTTTTCCGCTGTATTCCTGATAACCGAACAGTACCAAATTATATTGTACAGTTTTTTTCAAAAGTACTATTAAATATTATCAACTATTTAATAAGCCCTCATTACAACAGCGCACCACAGCAAGGCGCACTAGAGGCAATATTATTGAAATCATAAATCTCTGGTGACCAAGCCTGAAAATGTGGCAAAACGCATAGTATTCAACACCAGTTTTAATGCAAAGCACGATCATTGAAATAAATGTTCAACTAGATACAATAAGGTGAGGTAAACAGCGTTACATTTGCTTACTTATAGATTAACTTACAGTAGCGAAATTATGAATAAAAGACTAGAATAATAACGACATACTTGACAAATTAACCCACACAAATCGAATTTTACTGAAGGCACAAAAACATTTTTATTATGATTTTCGGCCAAGGGCAAAATATAAGGTGTGCATGATGATTAAAAATTTTGTTTTTATTTTCTCAATCTGATATTAATAATAATTAAAGAACAAAATAACAAAAATGTAGGTTAAATCTTTTTTTTCCCATTTTACTTCTCTCTTTTTTCAAACAAAATACAATCTTAATTTAGATAATAATTTGGCATTTTTTTTTGCAGCTGTGCGATATCATTACCCAATAAAACCTATTTTGAATAAACTGAAGATTAAATCTGTTTGCCTTTCTTAAATCGATATTAATTTAAAAATGCATAATTTAAACAAAACGCTTTAGGAAGCCTTTCAAACCTTTTCAAGGTAACAATTTGTTTAAGGCCAACTATCTCTTTTCATATAGGAAAACACCAAGTGCAAGCTGACTTGTCTCACTTCCAACAACTTCTTACGTCTATTTTACATTGAGATTTTTTTGCACTCTAGCGTGGCTCTAAACTTTCTTACAGAGTTTTTGAATAGAACAAGGCTTCCTATATACCTAGTGAACAGAATTTCTCGGTTTAATTCTTAAAGCTTCTCTTTGGCCAGATTTAAGTATAGTATTAAGGGCGAACGTGCTCAGCGTGCGTCAAAATGGAGCTTTTTTCTATTTTCAAAGCATGATCGTGGACATACCTTAAACGTTGTAGATAATCTATTTATCTAATTTTGAAGCCTTATTATCCGTTATATTTATTTTAAACATTTGATGACTGCATAAAGTATTTTTATTACATAAAATAGTATTCTTTTAAACCTCTCGCTCTAATGTTTTAGAATATAGTCATATTTCAGTCCATAAATGTGCAGTGGTGTTAAGATTTTTTACATTTATTAATTTTTAAATGCATTTATAAAACCATCAGTATAATTTAACCTTACCGAATTTATCTACAACGTTTAAGGTGTGTCCAGGATCATGCTTTGAAAATAGACCAAAAGCTCCATTTTGACCTACGCTGAGCATGTCCTCCCTTAAAAATATAATTAAACTTATTGATGACGATGCTTAGTGTTAATTAAATTTTCAAAATAATGTTGAAAATCCATCAATGTTACGTTATTTTGAATATTAAATAAGTATGTTAAACACAGTGATTTCCTCTCTCTTTAAAATCAACAAAATAGGCCACAGATTTTTAAGACTTATCTCTCAAATACATATTCTTCATTTTTAACGATTACGTGACACCAGGGCTCTTAAAAGTAATTTGGTGCATTTCGCTTATCATTGAAATAACTCTTACTGTACATATGTGATGTATCATTATCACATTGTTTAACTGGGTGCTATATTTTTTAATTGACACTTAAACTTAGCGCTGTGGATTTTGGTACAAAAGTAAAATTTACATTGACTACTTGCCTATTATAAATATACATTGGACAGTGATCAGAGATCTACTATTGGATGGGTAGTATCCATGGACAAGGGTCATCGTAAGAATATTTTACCAATACTATTATACCAATGCTTATTTTAAAGGTACGTATCTCTTATTTATTTATATAAAATTCTTACTTATAATAACATTTAACAATATAATATTTTACTGTGGAAATTTGTTCAGCAAATAATTTACTTATTGATTATTTTCTTATATCTAATAATATTATCTTGTAAAAAGTGTGTCACTCACTTTGGATGGAGTCCAATTTCATGGGCTTTATAATCTCTATTCACTATTAATTATTATGGTACTGAATTGTTATGTATTCCAATTTATGATAATTTTATCAGAAGATAGAATGTTCTATTCAATTACAAAACGTCATCAACCCAGTCTAAATGCTACAGAACTAATATACATTTCCCAGTTAATCGAATGGGTTCCCAACAAACACTGGAACAATGCAAGTTTAATGAGAGTATGCACGGAATCAGCTGATGAATGCAGAGCCGTCTACACGAATTCCTGCACGTGGCTATCCACCCGCCAGTCTCAGAGGTATGCAGTATCCTTCTATGTCAAGTAAGTACCTACTTATATATTGTACGAGTACAGACACGTGTATTTTGTACGTTTCTACGTGCTAGGAGTTTAAGTTGTAGAATGATACTTTACCCTTAGATAATAATATAGCGCACTTTAATCTGATTACATGTCTGTGGATACTGACCGTAAAATCTGATGGTTATAATTAGTGTCATTAACTATTATACTACAAAAATAAAGATAATGCTAACCAGAAAAGATTTTCTACTAACGTCATAAAGAATAATACAATATATCACTATTGATTTAGAACAATATAAGTGAGATAGTCACATCCTGTATTTTCGCAATAAACTGTATTGCTTATTATATTACAGTATGTATTTTATGGGTGCCGGACGAAATCCCGAAGGCCGAAATCCCAAAAAATAAAAAAATACAAACATCAATAATTGCGCAATTTTTACAAGAGAGACAAAAACCAATTTTTGCGTAAATATAAAAAAATAAAAAATACAGACATCAAAAAAAGATTGCGCAATTTTTTGTAAGTGAGACAAAATCCATTTGTTCTAAAAAAATATTGTCTATCCTGCAAAAAAATACGCAATCTGCAAAACCCATTTTCCGCAAAAATGGGTTTTTGTCTCTATTGTATAAATTGCGCAAATCAATATTGCGCAATTGTTGATGTTTGCATTTTTTTATTTTTCGGGATTTCGGCCTTCGGGATTCCGGCCATTCGGGATTTCAGCGTTCGAGATTTCGGTATTCGAGATTTCGGGATTTCGGCTTTCGGGATTTAGGCTTTCGGGATTTCGGCCATTCGGGATTTCAGCCATTCGGGATTTCAGCATTCGGGATTTCAGCCTTCGGGATTCCGGCTTTCGGGATTTTGACCCAAACCCGTATTTTATATGAGTTCAAAATATTTAACTTATACATAGGTATAATTTTTAATAATATAAAATTTTGTTAATTATCTACATCGAATTTAATATTATTGTGAAGTAATAGTTTCATCTGTGAGTAAAAAGTATAACTTTGAGTTTTCAAATAAAATTTCATTCATACAAAAAATATACCTACAATAATATTATATTATAGTTTGTCACCATAAATAAACGCCATTCATTCAAAACTTGGAGGGGGCCGTAGTTTCTAGGGACATTTAGAGCTTTACAAAACACAATTTACAGAAAAGTTACGTTTAAATTGTTTCATCATGATTCAATTTAAGGCTATACTTCAGCTGAGGCATGGTCTAAAACGATCGTGACTACGCAACGCACAGATTGTGCAAATGACGCGTGACGAACAAAACATAATTTGTCATAAAAATTAAACATGCGTCCATTTAATGTTATGTTTATTGTTATTTAATTAATACTAATAATATATTCATTGACATGTTTTGTTTTTTGAGTAAATACACAAGATTTTTTAGTCATCTTTACACGATTTAAGAATTAATTCCGCCGATGCCATCACAAAAGAAATCGACGTGCGAACAGGTCGACTGTCGCTTTCCGACTGGCAACGCATGCAAAATTACGTCCCAACTATTGCTGAAAATTATTTGCCGTTTCACTGAAGTATGCTCTTAACTCAAAGATATAACAATTTTAGAAAACTTGGTACCCAGTGTTATGATTCCTTGAATGGTATCTTTTTAAAATTATTTCATTTATTATGGGTATTATTATTGTTTATATAGGTAAAAAAAATTTCAAAAACTATAAAGAATTTAATGATAAAATCCTTAGTTTTTTTGGTGTAGATGGTGCTTTTTTCAGAACCCTTGACCTGCATCAAAAATTAACTGATGCAATTACAGCCCATGTGGGGGTATATGTTTTACTACTACTTTTACTTTTTTTTTTTGGCCGAATAAATGTCAAACAGCTAATAATGTTTTCTACTTTGAAACATATTACGATTTGAACTCAATTCAACTAGGATATATAGCTAGATTTTATAGTTAATAAACTATTATATACTAAACAGACGTGAGAATGAACAAAATTCTTGAATTATGTAAAATAATTAAATCGAGGTAACTGAGTTTACTTGTATTCTCAATTAATAGTTTTAATGTATTGTTTAGTTTATTAAAAAAAACATGTTTTAAAATTATTCTAAAATTATTCTGAAATTCCACCAAGTACCTACCCTCGGTCGATAGTTTTAATTGTTTTTAGAAGACGAAAATTAAACTGAAAATACAAAATTGTTTTCTATTTGCATATTACTGTCACTAGATGTATCTAGCAGCACTATATATTTTTTTAAATAATATTATGTTCCTAAATTAATTTTCATACTGATTGTCTCAATATTAATTTGAGGAGTAATTTTATTGGCTACACTGAAACTAATGAAAAAAATATGCTTTCATGAGAAATTGTTTCCAACTCTAATTTTCTTAATAATTATGATTCATATTATGCACCCGTCAATTATTACCTGCATAAAATTAGTACAATATTCATTCACAGAATTACTACGGCAAGTATGTAAAATACAACCATATATTTCTACCAGTTTGTAGATACAATGACTTGTTCAAATGACTAAAAAAACATTTAAAAATACTCTTCATTATATAAAGGGAGACTGATTTGCTCTGCTTTATGATTTAGGCAATTATAAAATATCGCTTCTTTTTGTACCCAATCTTTGTTTGTAGTTTTTGATTTGGGTTTTACCTATTGTAAATATCAACATAA
Source organism: Rhyacophila brunnea (assembly GCF_057557595.1). NCBI lineage: Eukaryota > Metazoa > Arthropoda > Insecta > Trichoptera > Rhyacophilidae > Rhyacophila > Rhyacophila brunnea. The sequence continues at coordinate 14,773,671 of NW_028232848.1, read as the reverse complement.
TAATACACCCGTCTGCTTTAGTATATAGTACTTTGGTTACTGCACAAAACTGCATATCTTGCATGATCTTTGTTGTAAAGTGAATCGAGGCATATTAAAAGTGGTAGGATTTAACTCGGTTCGGATTTCATCGAGAATGTTAGAGCGTTCTTTAAGCTTTTGAAATCAAAGTTGTCCGGGTCACGTATGTGGCGGATTCGAGTTTTCTTTCGGAGTAAATGCATTTCACATTACGGTGAAATTTCTCTAACTTCAAAATTCAGTTATATGGAAAATGTACCAGCATTCATTTTGTTAAATAAAATTAAAGATGTTTAAGTTTTTTTCAACGTGACCGTCATCCCGTATTTAGCTTGTTAGAAGAAATGTACCTAATTATGAGTATTGCATTGTTTTAAGTTAGTACCTATTAGGTATTATATTTTATGAACTGTTTCTGGAAGAAGTGTTTACTACTCAAAATGTACGTATACGAAGCCTGTGGATGATTTATGTAAACAACCTTGAAAAAATAAATTAATAAAATGACTCACTGAGTATTCAACAAAAATCAAACCCCTCCACCGAATAAAATTATAATGGAGATTTTTTTCATATCATAATATATAGCTCCTTTCCCCGCACCACTAGGGATTTCAATACAGAATGAAGATATCAAAGACGGCAATTCGCTATTTCTTATTGAATGCCCATATTAGTTATTACTTTTCGAAAAACGAAGTATATATCGATAAATTAATATCAAGATAAAATGTAAATTAAGATACTCATCAAGGCAGGATTAGAGGAAGGAAGGATCAAGGAATTTAAATTACTACGTTTTTTTCCAAAAATTGGTGAGGTGTCAAATCATGTGTAATCCATTCCATTGAGATGTGGAGGCCGAATGCTTTGCATTTCTAAGTGCTAGAACACAGTGACCGAGTGGACGGCAAGGCGGCAGCGGCATGCGAAATTCAAATTCTTGTAGACAGTGTCTTTTTCTGGACATATCACGTATGGTTATACGTTTGAGTTTCACTCACCGCTTCCGCTCCGCTGTCCGCACGTTCACTCTAGCCACGCCCTTAGGGCTTGATCAGATAGAGAGCGGTTAGGCATTCAGGCATTCAGGCGTTCAGAGTTCAGCGTTCTTTGTAGTATGTCGACCGGTGTGGTCTGACTGCCTGCTGTGTGCACAGTTTTGATGAAGTTCATACACTACAAAAAACGCTGAACTCTAAACGCGGCACGCAGAACGCCTGACCGCTCTCTGTCTGTTCAAGCCCTTAGACAGAGTACAGGACAAACCAGTCAATCACCCGGAGACGCCAGATAAATGAGCAATTCCTGACAATAGATCCGAGAAGCAGTCTGTAGTTTTTTAGACATAATATTCGATGCGGACCGGATAACCTGAAGACACTGGTAGTGTTTAGGCAGCCTCTAGGTCTAGAGTCATGGTTGCTCATGAGTTGAAGGTGGTCATCATTATCAGCCATGATGTAACGTAAAGTAGAAGAGTAGCACCTTTTTACACCCACCATATCATCATCGTCATCGCCCAGGTCAATCAACTACTGGAAGAAGGCATCCCCTAGTTCCTTTTATTTTTTTCGGTCCTTAGTTCTTAGATAACACGTACATCCACTGAACTTTAAGATTTCGTTTATACAGCGGGTTTTAAGTTATCTCTATGCGCATTTTGTGCTCCTTCGGTACCACTGTACTACGCCATTTTACCAACGTTTGTTCACTCACCGAGCGACATGTCCAACTCATTGCCATTTTATCTATTTAGCGACTTCTGTCATATTGCATACTCTTGTTTGCTTCTTTATTCATTGTTTTTTTGTAATCTTATCCCGTTATGCTCAACATGCACCTTCCCATGCCACATTGTGCTACTCGTAATTTTTGTTTATATTAAGAGCATACATAAGTGAAACGGCAAATAATTTTCAACAGTAGGTGGAACAAAATTTCGTAGTCATCGCCAATCCGAGACTGGAAGTCGAGGTGTAAGCACGTCAATTTGTTTTGTGATGGCGTCGGAGGAATATATTTTTAAATCGTGTAAAGATGACTAAAAAACGTTCCGCATGTACTTTAAAAAGAAAACATGTCAATGAATATACTAATAATATTACGAATATAATAATAAACATAACATTAAAAGGACGCAAGTTGAATTTTTATGACAAATTATATTCCGTTCGGCTCGCCTCATTTGCACAATCCGCGCATCGCCTAGTCACGATCTTTTTAGACCATGCCTCAGCTGAAGTATAGCCTTAAGAGTCTATTCTATGGTGTGTTAAAGTTTTGTCAAACAATTTCAGTCATCCAGAAATACACAATAGATACAAAAGCGATTCTGAAGGTCACTGAATACATTGAGTCACTAAGAATAATTGAGAAAACATTGCAAGTCATTGAATCGAAAACTATTAGAGCTGATGATTGTTTTATGCATTGTAGAAAAGTTCAAAGATCTGGCTAGACGTATTTTAGTCGCTTTATGTATATTTTGTTCTTCTAAATTGATTGCAATCTCGATATATAAATGTACCCCACTAAAAAATAACAATATCATCTTATTTCAGTCTACCTTACGGTGTTTTAAGTACTATCTGCATCTACTTTTATGGGTAATAGAGAATTCCCGCGACAAGGTAATGCCGCGATGTCTAGCTGGGTTCAAATCCCGCTCAACCATTCCAGCTAAACTAGCTCCCCTGCGGCCGACAATATCGCCGCTCATTTACATCAACTCAATACGCGATGCTGCTATTACGGTGGATTTGGTCCAGTGGTATTATAATAACATACTATTATAGAAATGCCTCATATTTTAGTAGTTGGTAAATAATCATTCAGGAGCCATATTGTGTAAAAAAAAATACTGGCGATTACCCACGACATTGTCTGCGTTACATGTGGAAGAGTAAAGGTAGACAGATATTAATATACAATAAAGAGATAAACTGATTTGTATTATTGATTATTGTTCGATTTATAGAAACATATTGTTGCAAGTGCGTTACTTTTAAGAAGCTTTTTCGAATTATTTAGAACCGAGAAATGGTCTAATAAAAATCGAATGGTGTCTATAATAAGCTTTGTAAGTTTCATCAATATTGATAAAGTCGTTTTGGATAGTAAACCTATCCGCATACGTAATGCTAATTTTTGATGCATTTACTTCAGAGCTCGAAATGGACCGGAACGCATCGGAGCGCGACTCCAGTTCGTGAAATCCCCGAGACTACCGCTCCGTCTCGTGGAAAAAATAAAAAAATGATCCGGTTCGGGAATTAATATGAAAAGCATTATTTTAATTTAGATTTTTTTAAATAAAATGTAATAAGGCACTTGACATATCGTACTCACTTATTTTTAGAAAAAATAATAAGATTTTCTATTTGTTTTGTTACAAAGTTTTTTATGCCATCTTAATATAACATAAATTCTGGATAATAATTATAGTTTTGTACCATTCCATAAGATTTCGGTTTAGTATTCTAATATTCGCTTTCCGACAGCTTGGAATGGAACCGTCTGCGGATATTGTATGCTATTACTCATTTATATAACTAATCGATCGTAAATATTACATTATGTACTTATACAATAATAATTACAAAAAGGTGACGTCCTGTAGGGGTATAAACACCATGTACTGCTTATATGTGGCATAAGTAGCATATTTAGAAAAATAATAATAAAATTGTTGAAAGAATATTTCGTACCATTTTTTTTCGCTTGCGGCGCTAAAATCCGTTACATCCACAAACCGTTGTACAAAAAACCCTCACATTTTAATATTTTTGGATAATTATCGATCTTCTGGTTCATAAATTTTTCTATTTCGAGCGCTGGTTTACTTCCATTATTATTCACCAACAGAGCACTATTATAATATTTGACTATGTTAAATGGAATAATCGCATGCGATTCTGAAAATCGACTTTGAAATTCAAAATAAAATAAATATAATTTAAAAAAGTAGAAATATAAATAAAACCGCTTTGATAAACATAAAATAGTCATAAAAAACGCGATTACAAATAAAAACAAATATATTTTTTTTTAAATATATTATAGGTAGTTATGCCATAGACTTTCTCTATCGAATATTTTTGTGATTAAAAACTTGTGATCGAAGAATTTTTTCGATATAAATTGTTGCCCCTATACTCAAAAATTATATTACATACTTACTGTATTATTAAAATAATTAACGCTTTCGCTGCTGAATAGATAATGAGATTTTAATTGCCCCCTTTAAAATGCACGTTAATTACATCGATCGGCCGCCTGGTCATTACGCACCGTGTGCGTCTTCCGCGTCCAAAGTATTAATAATTATTGTTTGGATATTTTTTAATAAAATATCATAATGAAGAGCGTAAAGAGCCAAGCAATTTCTATACGTAGTAGTCGTTTGCATAATGACGATACAATCTCTAGAATAATAACATTAAAAGTACTCACACATAGACAAGAGCACAAAAGAGAGAGACTGCTGTAGCTAAACTCTAGAACCGTACCACAGAGAAAACATCTACATAATATTACTGAACTCAATTAAAAATAAATCTTCAGAGAGAGCAGTTTGAGGAAAATCGAATTTAAATTTTTATACTGTACTATTTAATAAGAAAAATGTCGTCAAAAAATAGTAAAATGAATAGTTTTCAATATTAGGTATGTATTTCAGCCTCCTCGAGAAGAATATTCCATGCTATATTCGGGATACCATAGCTTCGGTCCATAGGTCCATCAATACATCAGCTGATGTCCAGCTCATATTTGTCTTTAAAGGCTGTCCCAAATTCTCACCGTATTTAAAGTACGACATCTAATTCTTTCATTTTTATAAAATCTATAATATAATTCAGATAACATACTAATTATTTTTGTTGCTATGCGTTACAACATTTTCGATTTATTTTCCAGGACAACACTGAAATAAGAAAAGATCATTTTTATACAATACGCAATTATTGTTAATAACAATATTTAAATAAATTTCTTTACCATCAGCACCATCTCTACATCGTTTCAGACGTATATCGTGGCGTAACGAACAATATAATGACATTTTTTTTTAAGTTGTGCTGGGAGCGTCTCTGGAAAAACTTACCAATAGCCTGGCCGAGAATGGCGTGCACTCAAGTCTGAAAGTGTAAACAAAACACACTAGCATCTTTCAATGCACCTGCAGATCAAATATTATTTCTTATACCGCTACCATTAATTTAATCACACTAAAATATCCTGGCTCAGGCATCAAAATACTGTAATACAAAAAGTTAACACTAATTCCTATAGGTAGAATTCGTACAGATAGTCCTGGCTATGTACCTCCCGACTATGTACCCTCCCTATAACTAAAGTGTTTGATTCGTGTAACAGTGACAGCATTATTGTAATTACTTATATTTTGAAGCTGTGAATAAACAATGAGATCAGTTTCATATTACAGGATATATTAGTTTATCGGATTGACATATATTAATTAATGTAAATAGTAGGTACCATATTGATTAAATAGACAATTAGGTGTATGTAATTACTGTTATTAATGTAATGTGTGAAGCTTTTAAGCCATTTGAATTTTTTTTTTAAAGAATATGTCTGATTAGTTTAAATATATTATTTAATGGTTTAATGTTTCTTGCATAGCTTAGATCAGAGATTCCCAATCCAGCTAAATACTATTATATACTATAACTACTATACCAAACCGATTTTTTTATAAAAACGATACATGTTCAAACACGCGCCTTACCATGATCGTACTCCCTATTTCATTTATCGTTTGTCAATTTATGGCTACAGTTGTATGTTGTAGCTTAACCATTGGGAAATGCCAATAGAAATGGCGTATTTCAAAAAAATACTACCTTATTCTTAGCTCAATAATTATTATAAAGCAACCATTATTCATAGGATGTTTATCACATTTGAATGGTCAAAAACATCGCTTATAATCAGTATCTTTAGAATCATCTTCAAATGTTAAACGATTAACAATTGTGCCCATTTTTTGAATAATAAAATGCCTAATTCTTGTCAAATTTGGGATCATGGAGATTATAAAATATATTTTTTTATCGTAGATATGTCATTATATAATGTTAACATAAATTTTACTAATAGTTTTGTAAATACATTTAAAAATTAATAAATTTTAAAAATCATAACACCACTGCACATAGATATACTGAAATATGATTATATTCTAAAACATTAGAGCGAGAGGTTTAAAAGAATACTATTTTATGTAATAAAAATACTTTATGCAGTCATCAAATGTTTAAAATTAATATTAAGGATAATAAGGCTTCTAAATTATATAAATAGATTATCTAGAACGTTTAAGGAATGTCTAGGGTTATGCTCTGAAAATACCATAAAAGCTCCATTTTGACCTACGCTGAGGATGTGGGCCCTTATTAGATTATTTTTGAGAAAAAGACCTAATTTCAAGAATATTCAAAAAATATATAACATTAATGTTGATGATGTACTCAACTTGGTCACCGGTACACTTGTATTCATTGAATCTTCAGTATCTCAAATTTTCAGGTAGGTATTTGCGAATATTTCAGTATCGTCTTGTTTCTAAAAGTAGCCAAGAAACTTTCTAAGAACTTGTTTGTGACGTGGCTCCTTGTCAAAACTTTCCTGCAGACTTAGACATGTAAAAAGATGCAAGAAACTGCTAGGTTTCTGGTATACACGATATATTATTATATCGTAAATACGTTTAATACGTTTTGTGAAATATCCTTCTCATAACTTGAAATTATCAATTTTCTGTCAGTAGTTTAATGTTGACATCGTAAAAAAGAAGTGTGACAAAGCTCGGTATGGATAGATACATATTACATAAATGGTATTACATATTATGGATGCATATTACATATTATGGATATAATACATGCGTTATGTAATATGCATATTATGCATATTACATAACGCATGTATTATAAAATTTGAATAAATTAATAAGGTAAGAGAGTATACAAATATATTAGATATTATACAAAGTGGATAGATCTTAAACCTGGAAATTAGTAGTTCAGATAATTCTAAGAACAGAATATCGTTGCTGGAAAAATCCCAATCGCTTTAGTCCGCGGGGCGTCGTATTTTTATTCAAAGATTTTTTGAGTGGGTATTATAATATATCTGACGTGTTTTGAGATACTGTTTATTCAATAAAAACTGAACGTTTTATACTCAAATTTTGTAAATTATTTGTTAAATAAAAAATAGACATTCTTAACCTACCTTTTATGAAATGAAAGTTATTTTAATTAATTAAATAAATTGTATTAAGTATGCTTTTATAACGACCTAATCTAATTATTTAATATAAGTCTGAGACTGTTTGTTTAAATATTTTTAAGTTCAATAAATATAATTTAACAAAAAAAAAATATTATAAAAGGCATTTAAATGTCAAATCTATCTTATAAAAATTTTTGTCTTCTTAATATATTATATTGATGCAGAGGAAACGTGAACAATTAAAACAATTAATTTATAAATGATCAATTCTTTGTGCGCGTGTTTTTTTCACCACTGCACCACGAGGGTTAGTTAGAAGTATGTGTACAAGATCATCTGGCTCTGAAATCCGTCAGATTTATGAAAAAAATCATTATTGAACACCTACCTCAAAATACAGTATCTTGACGACATAACTAAAGACAAATAAACCTTTATTTGTTTGACCATGTGATTTAAAGAGGACTGACAGCTTAAAGAGACTCATCATGATTAACGCCATAAAAAGGAAAAAACACATGCATATTGGACTGACTAACTCAAGAATGCGAAAGAAAATAGATTTAAATAAGACAATAAGTAATTAAAAATCATGATAGAAATCGATCAAATAAACCAAAACCCACAGTTAAGAGGCGACTACTCAAAGACGTAATATTATAAAAAGTTAAATACTGGTAATAATAACATTAAAGTGATGCATTAAAAACACACTATTTCAAAAATTTACAACCCCAAAGTAAGTTATTTTCTCATATAAAAATAACAAGGCGTTTGTCGACATCTTTCAATGGAAACTTTTCCTAGAAATTTGTATAGCCTTTGAGATATATTCTGAAGTTTTATATTGTATTATTATATTTCAAAAGGTTTCACACAAAGTTAGCAGGTAGGTACCCATTATGGATATGTGACAAAGATACAACATTATTACCAGCTATAACGTTGATAATTCATTTTAATCCCATATAACATACTATAGTATTGAACCGAAGGTCTGTGCATTTTCTATAATTTTTTTTCCACATCTTAAAGAAAATAATCTTATAATATTTTTCGGTTATTCAGTTCTGAAGTTTTCATCTGTTTTACTATAGTTCAATTCAAATTCAAAAGATATGTAACTGATATAAGGTTCCTACCTACTATTTTATTTGTTTAATTGATGTTTTGAACATGTATTTAGAATACGTTTGAACGTACAAATTTGTCCAAACACCCAGAACACTGTAGTAGGCAAGGTAGTGAAACGTGGATGAGGTGGATTGCTTTTATTTCGAGTCTGCCCATCAAATGCGTAAATTGCTTGAAACTTTTCAATGATAATAAAATATTAACCGACTGTTAGTTGAAACATTAATTTAATACATAATGTTTTCGAAGTACAAAAATCATTTTTTGGGTCAATTAATGTTGTCATAACTCCCACACAATATTCCCAACCATATACCTTCCAAAAATCATTTATGTCCAAAAGGCATAATTACCAGACAGTTACCATTTGACTGCTACGGCGTCAACATTATCGTAATTCAGCTTATTGTAACAAAAATGGAGTTTTCGAGTACTGGTGAATTGCATTCGCCATGAGAGTGATAAGCCGAGACAATAATCAAACCTGTGTGAGTGAGTGACCCTGGATTCAACAGGGTCCTCCAAACATCCAGCAGTTTGCTTATCATACAGGTTAGCACCTGGACTATATACCTGCGTCAACTGTTCTCCACCAAACTCCAAATTCCTTCGTACAGTCCACTAAATATTGTCACAAATCATAATACATATTAAATACTTTCGCTATGTTGCATTTTACGTATACCTACCAATATAAATACTATGTAATTTATAACTACCTTTTAAAGTATTGGGGGATACTTAGTGAAAGTAATAGATTAGAATGAGATGTTGAATATTACTAAAACGGGGTTTGAAAGAAAAAGTTTCTCTTTTATTTAATTTTATATATGTGGTGAATACCGAGTAATGGATTTTATAGATTGTATTAATTGTTCAGCATTTTTACTTTGGTCTCTTTTATACAAAAGTATGTATTGCCATATTATTTATACTTGAACTTTCAAAAACACTCGTGGAAATCGAGCAACTCCACCCAGAACCCATACTTAAAAAAAACTTTTGTCAGTGTAACTCACAAACACGATCCACTTATCGTATAAAATTTCAAATACTTTTCAAGTTCTGGTCCCTTTTATGTGTTTCTTTATCTTAATATTGCAGTATTCCGACAGAATAGCGGATTTCATATAAAAAAAATAAAACTTCCTGTGAACGCCTCGTTTGGCCAAACTGTTACGGCTTATTTATTGCCACATATCAAAGGAAAACTTTTTAAATTCAATTGAATAAACAATCATGTTGATTTTTCTATATGTATATATATATATACAAAAGACAACTATTTCCAACCATTCTAGGTATATTAAGTTACAAGATTTTATTGCAAACGTATAAAAAAATTGTGCGTTTTTCTGATCCAATATTATATTTCTTTATACAATTTAGCAAGAAAGGAAAAGATAATTTATAGTCCTAAATATTTATTTATTTTAGATTAAAAAAAATATTGTATTTGTTTACGTATAATGTAAATATGGTAGTTTTTTTTCGAACTAAATAATTTTGCGACGTTTTCTATTATAAAATAAACGCGTGGATTTATTTATTGGACCAAAATTTTAAATATTTTTAAATAGAAAATATAAGTCGCATTAGTATCTTCTATATATTTTATGAATGTATACATATTATTATTCTGTTATATTATGAAACATTAAAATTCTACATTTAAATGGCCGAGTTCTCTAACTTTATACGATAATTGGTATGACAGTGCACAAGTTTCAAATATGAACCCCATTTTTAGTTTACGAACTACAACGGCAACGAGATTTAGACTTATCTCAAGTAAAATTATATTATCTTTCATCAGGCCCTTACTGACTCAAAAATCATGGTGTTGGATCATAGTTAAAATATTGAAAGAAAGATGGCCGCAGGCGAAAAAAATGCAATTATGATAATATGTATGAAAAGTATAATATTCTCTTTGTCATATTATTATGAAGTACATAATATACGTAGGATGACTTATATCGGCTATGTGCATTAGGATAGAAGGATCACAACCACAAGGGTCATCCTTAAATATGTTCAATTTAAAAAACGGATTGGTCAGACAAGAACTCAGGTTATTGTAATATAATATACGTCATATTATGTATAAACAAACACAGCATTATAGAGAATTGAAAAATATTCTGAAAACATAATGTCTCCAATAACATAGTATGTTGATTAAGTATTACTAGTTAATCAACATTTTACCTTCAGCAGGCACTACACGTTCAATTCGGATCACGATCATGGATTTAATCGAAAAAATCCGGTTGAATGCTTGTATTTGAAAAATATTTTTGTTGGTTTCCATGGCTTGTCGTAATAAATCTACATCTTTTGTCTACATCAATAATTGATCTGTAATTATTACAAATTCAAATTTTTAACATGTCTTATTTATAATATTTTAAAATAATACTACACAGTAATTCATTACATACATATTATTATTATGTTAGTTTTTTATAACTTATTATTGGCAATTAGTATTAGAATAATATTTATTCTCAATGTTGAGTGGTTGCCTATAAATAATTTTTAGTTTATTCTATAAGAAATAATCATGAAAATCTTACGGTACTGTTTCATACTTGAATAATTCACTTAAAAATACATAAAATATACACTAATTCTTGTATCTAGGCAAATAATTTAGCAAGCATTCCATGTAAATTTGGGAGTGGTTAAGAAAAAAAAGCTATATTAATAATATTTTTCTAAAAAATGTAAGAAATAATAATTTAAAAAAGGAAACTAATTGTTAGTTATTGGTATATTAAATTTCCAGTTAACTTTAATCCGAATTCGGAGAAATGACTTTTTTTACGGTTAAACTGTACCCCGTTGAAACTTTTTTCTTTACGTTCCCTGCCAGGAAATCTCTCAAGACTCTTGTATTCATAATAGGGTGCGCACCACAGGGCCGCAGTAGATTGTAGGATATACAGGACAGCTTCAGGACGTCCAGTGCCTGCCGGAAGTGGAATTCACTGGAGGGCCAATTTTAACTTTGAATTAGCCAGCCGGCTACTGTATTTCTCTTCTGAAACAGTGATATATTTTTTTTTTTTAAATATGAGATATTCTGCTGTATTCTTGTAAACAACATACTGATTTAAATCGATGCATCGATTTGTTTATTAAAATTATATTATGCACTTACGCAAGTATGGGTTAAATCAAGTTATTTTGGATTAAATATTTTATATTCATCACTAACTACATTCAATATTAAATAATGTAGAATTTTTATTGAACATTGGTATTTATTATTTAAAATCTTCAAAATTATAGTACATACTTATTAAAATCTGTATTTGTTCATCACTTTCCGTCGCGATCAGCATGGTATTTTAATTTGGTATAATCTCTAACTACCGAGCTTAATTTTATAAGGATACAATTTGATTTATAAACATAGAACTGTTTTAATGGTTGTTTATTAATTCATCTCTATTTTAATATTACATGTGCATTATTAATGTGGAATTTTTCCGACCATATCCGATCCTAATAGGATCATATGGGCCTCCATAGAGTAGAGGTTTGTATTAACAGATTTTTTTTACGAGAAATGGATGTCAGCCACTTGCTCAACCTATTAGGTCTCACACACAAATAGAAAAACAATATGTGTACTTGCCAGACCCAGAATTCGAATATGGGACCCACGGCGTGATAGTCCAACGCTTAAGCCACGCGGCCACCGTGGGTGTGGAATGTGGAATTAATGTGGCTTTATTGTATTGGTAGTTAGTCTATTCTAGTCTAGAATAATTATGGACAAACACCATGTGCGAGTAACAATTATTAATATTCAATTGAGAGACTATAAATTGTGAACTTCTTGATTGAAAGGTCTGATATCGACTAATTATTAGGTATATCTAATATAATGTGATATGATAAATTTGAGAGACGAGTACCTAAATATCGTCTGAGATTGTTAGTTCTATTTTATGTTGATGTTGCTATACACTATACATCTTTTCAAAAAATGTTATATATACGTAAAACTTTAATAAATCCGACATTATGGGTTGTACGTAACTATATTTTTAATACTTTAAACTGTGATTTGGATACCTCGAAATCTTATTCTAAAAAGATATCAAAATCTACATAATATTGTTGGGATTATTTTTTTATGTTAAAATTAAAGCCTGAAATAACTGTCAACATCAACCGCACGAATTCGTAAAATTAACTGGGAAGTTTATTTAGTAACCATTAAATTATGATCTGATACGGTGAGAGAATACAGTTTTGTACCTGCTTGAAAAATGTCACGTGACCCCGGAAAAAGGTTTCCCACCTTGGAATAAGCGAAAGCACTCAGCAAAATAACAAATAAAGCACTTTGTTTCCACAACTTGGAGGAAAAGTTTAACAATTTTCTGGGCGAGTTTCGGTCACTTTCCGTGGATAGTTTTCCAGGCACCCTTAATACTTTATACGAATGTGTCAACAAACCGGCTTAAAATTATAAAGTAGCAACCCTATGCGTGCATTATTCAGTGAAAATAACATTTAAATTTATTATCTGAAGCATCGAAAGACCTAATATTTGATAAATTAAAAATGTAGCATTAATATTCTTTGATTAATAATTTATTTTAAAGCTTAAAATTATTGAAACTTTAAAATAAAGAGTGAAGACATTGGCAAAATTCATTATTAATAAAAAAAAACATAAATGAACAAGATCATATTTTGTTCTACATTAAAAGTAAATGAAAGACAAAACTATAATATCGTAAAAATAATAATAATATTATCGACCGAAGGTACTCAATGGAATTTGAATTTAAATTCTAATAGATTTATGTTTTGTACTATTTTATTTGAGTCGTTTTTGCGACCCGGGTTTTGCCTTTCGTCATCTTCAGGCACTATGTGCACTCACCAAAAGGCAAATACACACTGGCAACGAGCACAATTAACTCTAATTTATATAACAAATTAATACAACAAAGTTGGTAAAAACCTTATCACCTACCTGTGAAGTATCACAATAAAAAATATAACAAACAAATTATGAATAGTTAAAGTGTTTGTAAAAAAGCCCTACTTTATTACTAATAATACACTCGAAAAGCGAATACATCGTCAACACCTAATAATAGATCTTTAGTAATTGTATACAATGAAAATACTACACTCAAGAGGCGTAAAATCGTTCATTCTGTTGGACGATATTTTTTATTGTGATCCTTGACTTAATAGGTAGGTGATAAAGTTTTTATCTACTTTATTGTATTAATTTCTAATATAAGTTAGAGTTAACTGTTTTCGTTGTCAGTGTGTATATGCCTTTTGGTGAGTGCACATTTAGTGCCTGAAGATGCCGAAAGGCGAAACCCGGGTCGAAAAAAACGACTCAAATGGAATAGTACAAAACATAAATCCATAGAATTTAATATAAATAAGATGGTGATTCAACCAATACTGACCTACCAGTCGGAGTGTTACACTTTCACCAAGACCGAAAATTTTGTTTTGTGTACAATATCACTATGGCATATTACGACATAATCTGTAACTCTAGAACTTTTTCCAAGAATACTGTATTTCTGCATTCGTTAAGCTTGATAGATTCCGAAGGTTGGGCCATGTAGCAAGAATGGACAGTGCTCAACGTCCGAGGGGAATCATCGATACCAGACCCGGATAGTGTAAGAACTGCACATGACGCCATATCCATGGGTATCGCTCCCTGCGATGCTAGAGTGTATCCAAAAAAGTGTAAAATTAAGAATAACCTTTTAAGCGGGCAGCGTAGTGCGTTGTTATCGGTCACAAAAGCCTACCGCTCAATTTCCAAGGACGCGCTTCCTATCCTGGTCAGGATTCTCCCCCTTGACCTGCACATATGGGTACGCGGTGCATATTGAGCTTAAATTGTTTGCAGGGCTCAGCATTAATCAGCATGAAGAATACTTCGTCTCTGTTCTGGCAGAACACACTAACTGGAGAATACTAGTTTTGAGTAATTTGACTTTGAAGTTGTTAAAATGTTTGAAATGGTCTATCATGTGAGTTTATTAAGTAATAGTCAAAAGGATGACTTTAAAATAAAGACGGTTTATTTATTAAGAAGGTTAGAGACGGTTTATCCCAAGGCCTTCCGCTCATGGAGAAACTAAAATCCGACAAATTGGTTATTGATGGATATCATAAACTGGTCAATGCTTTGCACACGGCGCTACTAAAACCCACTTGCAATAATAATCTCATAACCTCAAATTGTCAAGCACATTACCTTGCCTACTTTATTCTAAACCTTTTCCATAATATCTTTGCGGGAATATTCTGACAGCCTGTAATTATACATGCAGGTGTATTGCTCAACTTTTGTCACAAATTTTAAATTAAAAATCGGTTCGCCCATCTTTAACTTTTGACATCTTGACTTGTTATTGCTTCAATTGCTTGTTCGGTTCAGTTCAGTGCTACCAATTTTATTCTGGTAAGAAAATATGATTTTTCATGATGAAAATGGCACAACTGTTTTATTTGAAACTGGTAACTTAGAGACTGGGAGACTAGTATGTCGCGTCTCTTCAGTTTAGTAGCGAACGATTCCAGTTTTTCCCGTGAGAAAACCGCTATTGAAATACATTAGCTAGATACCTACTGGCTGGAATTTTAGTTTCAGTCTCATTTTTTTGAGTATTCTCGTGAGTTTTTTACATAATGGAAGTCATTTAAAATATACCTAAAAGTAAATTCTTGCACATATCTGGCATTATATTATATTAAAAAATATTTTTATATCAGTATCTACGTACTTCAATATTCGCCTGAAATATATAAATAAATTGAAATTTAGAATAATAAAGTTCTACTAAAATAAACCCTACGAAATATGTGTAAGACTCTTTACATTTTGAAAACATTTTTCTTTTTAGATTTTAGCGTTCAATGCTCACATAATAAAAGCATCCAAAAATAGGTAGTGAGTATGGTCCATGTTTCAAGATGCCTCGCAAACGCGTACAGAAGATAAGGTAGGCAGGAAGCCTCAACAAGTAGTTCAGTTCCCTGGGGAACCTTATCTGGAGTAGTATGAAGAAGTGGTAAGACAATCGCATTGTAATTTCGGTAGGAAAGCCTACGCGGAAGGCTGGGGAAATACACTTTCGCAATATTGGATCGCAACAATCACAGTACTAGAGAATAATATATAGTATAGGATATTTATTCTGTTTCAGTACGTTCGTAATACGTACATTGGTTAGTAGATAGTTAAGTTTACGTGAAATCGTTATCATTATTATTAATCGACGTCAATCCAGTGGCGGTTACCCCATTAGAGTACATGATATAATAATCAGATATAAAATGTTGTTTTAATAACACTTACTAATTAAATATATACACCCACCATGGTCGAGCGGCTTACGCGTCGGCTTACAATGTCGTGGGTACCACGTTCAAATACCGTCTCAGATAAAATACAGATATTGTTTCTCAATTTGTGTTTGGAATCAGAGTATGGACATAATGATCTTTTGGACATGGTCAAAAAAATAAAGTCTCGAATGTGTAATATAAAAAGTTTGTGGAAACTTAATAGATTCGCATTTTTACAAAGCTCCGTAATATAATGCATCGGAGCACGTGTGTGTGTGTGTAACAATAATATGTATTTACTAGTAGGATTCTATCGTCATAGGCCGCCTGGCTACTAGATTGCTAGCATAAGTACCTGCAAGATGAACTTTTTAAAGACGGCAGTTGACAAAAAGGCCAGTCTAATGAGTACTCACGCCTAGGGTTGGGTTTCGGGAATTTTCCGACAGGAATTCTCGAGAAACTTTCGACATTTTCCATCCCGAATCTCGAGAATTGATTTTTTAACATTTCGGGAAATCCCGGATCTCTAGAATCTTTTGTCGGGATTCGGGATTTCTTTATTATCAAATATTAATTGAAAACGATTTTCTATACGAAAAAAGTGGACAGAAAACACAAAACGTTCAAGAATTGATCGTGGCATTTGACACAATTAAGCCAATGTCGACTCAAAATGAGCGCATTTTTTGCAAAATCAGGGAATTTTGTGTCTCAAAAGCGTACGCGATTGTCAGACGCAGCGATTGACAGTGTATGTTTTTTGAAATTCTATTTTAATAAGTAATGTTTTGAATTATTTTAGTTTTCCTACTTCTATTTTGTTTGTCTTCTTACATAAATAAAAATAACACATATTTTTTTGGAGTTTGTCTATTTTTACACTGATTTTAGGATTTTTACAGGTTTTTTTTTAAATTGCCCGATTTTTCGAAAATTATTTTCTGGAAATCCCGAATCTCGAGAATTCAAAATTTTATCATTTCGGGGAATCCCGAATCTCGAGATTGAGATTTTCTCGGGAAATATCCAACTCTACCCACGACATTTTTATTAGAAACCCATAACAGAAACTCAACTTAAACAACATTGTAATTTAATAATATTTGTAACCGGGCAGCGATGCCCACGTCGCCCATTCAATAGCGAAAAAATTGTAATAGTATGTTATATTATATCTTATACCTACCCAAATATAACTTACTTGCCTTGAAGACTAAAAATGTCTCCATGTCGTGCTATATACTGTGTTTAAATTCATCAAATCCATGCTCTCCAATAAATCTGGCTCAATCGTATCCTGTAATAAATTGACCTAATGTCCCAGGTTGCCGATAAAATTGCCAAAAAAATGGCGCAACTATTGCTACTTGCTGGGCAATGTATGACCCGTCATCAGTGTCGTCGGGAAAGTGAAGCTGATGTTTTTTATGCGTACACGTGACAACAATGGCCGGCAATGAATTTTCTGCACCATATTATAAATAATCACATAAACAAACTAACCCAAAATGAAAAAAGAATTTGGATCGGATCCTACTTTTAAAAAAACGTGAAACAATAACTAATATAAACCAGGAATTAGTTATTGATAATTATTTATTTAAAAACTTTAAAAGAATGTCAAAATTTGACGTTTACTGAAATTTGAGGCTTGTGCAGCTTTGTAGTTGGACTTCTCATATTAGGATCATTATATAATTTGGATTCGATGTTCCATAGCTCTGGACGTAAATAAATCTCATTAATAAGCTCCAATACCCTGTCGTTTGTTCATTAGTTCATTGTATGTAGTGAGAATTGACGATTAGTAATAACACCATAATAATATTAATAACGACATGGCGAAAAGCTATAACAATGTATTGTCAAATCGGCTGTCACTAATGTTTTTATTGTTGCAAGGGGTGAGATCAAAAACAGAGACTCGCATATGCAGCAGAGTGAGAATGAAATAGATTTATCTAGCAATAATTGCCGTATTTTCGATTGAGTTCGATATTCAATTTATATCGACCAACCATGCTGCCAGAAACAAAGGCAATAGATGTAAAGTTTCGGCAACATAGACTACTATTGTTGTGTTTTGGGGAACTATTTACGGCGACACAATTATTGCCGTAAAAAGTGGCTCGTTTACGGGCCCCTTTAGTTTACAATATACAATGAAAAGTTGCATAAAAAATCCGTAAAATTTTGAATTTTTAGTATAATATGAACGTAACGGAAGAAGAACGTAGATAATACTTGTATATTTTGATATAGCCTTCAAATAATATATTATATCAAAAAATGATTTCAATTTTCAACGCAGATACCATGATTATAATGGCAGAATAGGACAGTACTGGTGCGAAAAGCAAGCGACATTATCAGTGATATCTGTTTCTGAATGTGGGTCTAAGAGGCTGAAATATGAAGCCAGAAAATCTGCGCTCTCCAGAGTGAGTGGCCAACAGAAGTCTGATCACGTAAGCTTTCGCCCCCCATCGGGGTACGCTAGCCCCCTTTCTATGAGGAGCTCGATATAGAAGATAGATTATGTCAATAATACACTTTAAAGTATTGTATTAATAATTGGCGTGTTGCAATACGTGGCGTTAAATTGTATACATAATTATCTATGTCATGTTTTTAAATAAGAAACATTATTTTAACTCATTTAGTGCTAATACCGCCACTGGCGGGCTTGGAGTCATTGGCCATTAGATATAATTAACGTGTTATTTAAATGTGGTCATTAAAAGGTTAGCAGTGTTAGGATAAAAAAAATATCAGTAAGTATCAGTAAGATAAGTTTTATTACTTTCTAAATGTAGTTAATTATATCACTATTGATCCTATGACCAACAAAATATAGCATAGTCAGTGTGAACATATTATTGCGGATAATTTCAATATAAATCAAATCAAGATACATTTTAATAATGCATTTTGAATACGTCATCACATACATAGATGAGGATTATTTCATTATTCATTCTATCATTGTCGATTTAAAGCAAGAATTAAATAAACAATGTACTCTAAAATATATCTTATAGATCCAATACTGGCCTATAGATAACAGTTCCAAACTTTATCTCAAATCTCGAAAGACGCTGAATATCTTTGAAAGTAAAATATTGACAAGTTTTATCGGAACTGTATATTGTTAAGTATACACTTTTCCTCTCCACGTTCTGCTAATATGTATTTATATATCTCTGTTTTACCAAGGATTCATATTTTTACAAAACTATGTACCCCCGCCACTTTTGAAAACATTATTAAAGCAGCCAAAGCACCCACACCTAGCTTTGTTTTGAAAAAGAAATCATTGAATGTCTGCAAAGTATGCAATATGACAAAAACGGAATTATTGAATAAGTGAACAGACAAGGGTTAGCAATTTAGGAGCTAACTAAAAACCCTTACATGAAATGGGTTGGATTCAAAGACAAATAAGGCTAGCTATAATAGTGGTCACTGGACAATAAATAGTCAAGTTCTGCGACAGCACTTGGCAATGTAACATACAGCACTGATATGAGTGGAATCAGTTTGGATAAGACTTCAACACACAGTGTATAAATAATGTTGGCTGATGACCACAATATTATTTTTAAACCAGAATATTGCAAAAGGTGCAACCTTGAATAATACTCGTATACGACCTACAGTTACATAATAATATATTCATAATAATAATTATTATAACTACCTCTGTCAAAGTGTGGCTGTTACGTATACAAATTAACCAGGCTCTACCCTTATACTTATGTACCGTAAAGTCTCATAGGGTAGATTTATTATGTACTGCTTAATAGTGGAAACTTTTAGGGGAAGAAAGGAATAATTTAATTAATTGAGAGTAGATTTCGTGGAAATAATTATTTTTATCTATAGCCTGACAAAATATGTCTGCCTGTGATGCCAGATTCAATATGATTATACATTGTTAATCTGGTATCCCCATTTTTGAATTATTATGCTTAATAAGATAGAAATATATTGTGTAAATGTATTTAATTTATATTATATAAGTATTTATATAATAATCGGAAAATTGATACTTAATTCATGCCTTTAATCAAAAATCATAGAATTTAGCTGAAGTTTGAAACCGTTTTCGTATAAAATTAATGAAAGAGAAATAAATAATTAATCCATAAACAAAAATAGGTAGTCAGTTACTGGCAGAAAAATATGTAAAAAATTGAACCGAAAAAACTTGTAATGTTTGAGAACTAGAATAAATAGTAAAAGTAAGTTATTTTAAATTTATATATTTTAAACAATAAACATTTACCAAAATGAAAATAAACTGATTTAGATGTTTCCGTCACACTAATAAAATGCCTCATGTGCAAATGTGGTGGCGTTACAGGCTACTTAGGTAATATAAAAGAGGATCGAGACTTCAAAATGTTTGGGAATACGTGGTCTAGTGTAAGGTTTTTTTTTGCGGTGGGATTTAACATTATTGGCTTAATTTATTCCAAATCTTCTGGCTATAGTTCTACGCCGTTACCAGCCTTTCATTCCTACCGCAGGATGAACCACGTTTTATTCCTATTTGTTCTGTTACAATACAGTTAACATTCATAGAAGGACCTGCGACCGGCAGGCCTCGTAAAGCTGCGGACAAATTTAGGCCAAACGATTGTGTGAATGTATTTTTTTTATGTATATTGTAGTGGACAATGGTTTGATATATTTTTTTAAATTATTCACGTATAGAATTCTTTAATAATCGTAGTGACGTTGTACACAAAACAAAATTTTATATTAATAACTCTGTATACAAAAAGAAAATAGAGATATGTCTTAAAAAATACGCCAAATTAACAATAACGTACCTATGTATCAGGAAACACAGAAATAAAGGGAACTGAAATACATAACAGGTAAGGCGATAGCAGGTAACCGACTCGAGTAAGGAAGAATCCGGGTTAAACTTACACACGTGTCAAGAATACGTTTTACGTCGAATACTGAAAACTGCTCTCGGTTTATGCATTTACGCTCATTTAATGTTGGTTTATTACACACACTATTGCACGTGCATAATTCGTGCTTCATTTTCGTAGGAAACTCACACATTCAAAACCCTGCATCAAGATGCGGCGTATTGAATATAGCTTATCGGTATTCTATTTATTATCTGTTCTATGCTATGTATTATATGTGTTATCCAAAAATATAAAACTTATAGTGTCTCTTCAAAAAAGTAGTAAGTGTCAATAGAATTTTCTCTTTTTTTCACAATACTAAAAAGCTTACTTACGTCGTAGCATAGGGCAACCACATGATGATGGCATTTCCCTTTGTACATCGTCATGTCAGGCAGCTTATCATGTGAGAATTACAGCGTGTAAATCTTTTTTCTAGCATCAAGATGGGTAAAAGCGGTAATAGTGACGGACTCAATAAAAATGAGATATAAATGGTTGTGATGTCTTACCTTTTCCGGAAGATATGCTCTACAGTGGTCTGCAGTAACTTTTATGTACAAAAAATCGGTGTGTGTACTTATGTACGCGCGTTAGAAGTTATACTTCTTTGGTGTAACAAAACAAAATAAACTGTTACCTAAGTTTCTTAATATTACAGTGGATTAGGTTGATGAAAACGTACGCGATTCATCTGTGTCTCATATAGCACATGATAATTATTATTGTAATTTAATTAGTGTATTGGACCAAAACTCATCTTTGCCATAGAGCGATTATAATCGATTTAGAAGTGCCCATGATGATTTAAAATTATTTACTAACTCAACATTCACAAAATTTATTTATTTATTGATACATAATTTTACTCATAAATAATATTTACATAAATAAAGCCTCAAATCTTGATACACATTCTTTACAATGAAAAATAAATATACACTCCAATATAAATAAAATTTTGTGAATATAAATTAACAGCGTAGAATGTAAGTCTCCAGAAATTTGTTTATAAACATATAAATTTTTTTATGACACAATATTGGTCATGTTTAGAACACGTGCTCTTTACTTAGTTGCATTGAAGGACTAACTAAATGACACTGCGCGCATGCGCATGTACCCTTGAGACCGAAATAATAAATTATGTGTTCCATCGGCGTGCGCAACTTCGTCACACGCCAAAAATACACTCTGATCTGTTTTCCCAAATGCGCCAAAAGAAGTATAACTTCGAAAATGGTTTCATAATATTATCTGCTTAGGGTACCGACTTTGATATTATATTTTTGCACTTTACCAATTATTTTTGATGAAGTTTTGCTTCTACGGCATCTATGAATAGCAAGCTACTGATTTTCTAACCACGTAAAACGTATTTTCTAATAGTATGGTTAAGCATAATTATTGATTCGGTATTTATACCTACTCATAAATAATTAGAATGTCAATATTGTAATTGGCATTTTCTTGATGAAAAGATATTGCTTCTATATATTTTGGTATTGTTTTAATTATGTTATTACAGATTGCGATATAATATCGGTGTTAGAAAAGAAAACGTTGTAACACCTGATATTTTTTGTAATATACTGACATAACTGTAATACATATTATTTTCAGCTATATTATAATATTATGTCAATTTACTTAGCCCTTCGATTGATAAATTTGTGGCAATAATTGGTGATTTAAAATAAGTATCCAATGCACATTCATAGGTGCATGTAGGCATTATAAAATATAATTTTATTTTTGTAAATAACTGTTCATTCTTAACACCATTCAAATAGTGCAGGGTGTCAATTAGGTCGATCGCGAAATGATTTTTCGTCGATCGCCAAAAATATTTAATAATATATTTATTCATAATTTGGAAGTATAAAAGGATTTTATTTATTATACATATTTTTACTATTCAAATTTTTAATTATCTAATTTTATCAACCTTCATTCCGATAAAAGGAAAAACATGAGGTAAAAAACCAGTTTTAAAAACTTCAATAAGACTCCTCAAAAATTAGTAGACAAATTACAGTGTATAATGAGTAATTTAAGCTCTGTAGCAATGTATGATGAGCAATTATATATTCAAAATTAAATAACTAAAGTTATGAAAATAATTTTTTTCTATATTATAGATACAACGTTTATATATTCTTAGTAACGTTATATTTTAGTTTAAAATATATCTAGTATATACTATACCCACTTATTATCATATTATATATTGTATGTGCTTAATTTCAGAAAAAATATATTGCGGAGGATTTTTCTTCTCCAAAGTAGATCTTATAAAAAAAAAAGTTGACACCCCTGGTATAGGGAAGGAATTTTGTCTACAAGGTGTGAAATATTTTGAAAGCTATTATACAATAATATAATATATAAGGCGGTCAACGGCTGGTCGGCCCCAAGTGGACACATTGACCACAGTAGATGTGTTCATAGCAAAAGTTGGGAAATATGCCAAACTGCCAGCAAGTCCCATCTGCTGGCCTCCCCGCGGTGACCTCCGGGCAATGCAGCGTAAGCTGTAGTTAACAACAAGGGACGAAGGGCGAGTGACCGGTGCCATAAAACTGGCCTTCTGGCTAAGGGAAGGAAATCACTGACAGAAAAACCTGGTCGAGCCGACCTTCTGGGCCCTCGTGGCTTAGACCTCGGGAGCGCTGGGCTAATCACCTTGCCTTCTTAAACAAACCAGATTAACAAAACACCTACACAGCAGCCTCGGACGACAACTGGCTCTGTAAAACGACGACCTTGCATGGAAATGGACAATGAAACATGGAAATTAATCCTCTCTAACAACTCGAGTATGCGCATTAAGACATATAATGTTCGCACCATGCGTACCCCCGGAAAGGACCTGTATGCCACACGCATCATGCACACCTACGGTGTGGACATCCTAGGGCTGAGCAAAGTGCGCTGGAAAGGAGCCGGGAGAAAGTTGATTGAGGGTTACTCTATTGTCTACTCAGGTCAGGAGCAATACCATCGCTAGGGAGTGGCAGTATTGATGTCAAAGAGAGCGGCCCGTTGCCTCGTGAAATGGGAACCAATCTTGGAGAGACTGATACGTGCCTCCTTCAAGACGCATGGTAGCTCCTTGATCGTCTTTCAGTGCTACGCCCCCACTAAGGATGCCGACGCGCAGATAAAGGATGCTTTTGACGATTCTCTCCACGCGGCAGTCTCCGCCATCCCCCGAAGAGACCGCGTGATTGTAATGGGGGATCATAATGTGAGAGTCGGAGCAGACCCGGTGCTAGGCCCCACGGTGATATGACGACACGGCCTCAATGACCCCAACGATAATGGTGAGCGGCTCGTAGAATTCGCCACTCTGAACGAGCTCGCAATCGGAGGCACTGTTTTTCCCCACAAAGACATTCACAAATATACGTGGACGTCTCCTGATGGACGCACGAGGACGCAGATTAACCACTTTTTATACAGCTTGAAGCACCGAAAGAAACTTCTCAACGTGCGTACTTACAGAGGCGCCGATATATAAAGCGATCATGAGTTACTAATTGGAAACATCCGAGTAAAACTCAGTCGCCAGGCGAGGCCTCCAAAGCGCGAACGAATTGACGTTGAGAAGCTCCGATGCCGAAGAATTGGGATCGACTTCAAAATTGCTGTACAAGATAGTGTAGATCGTATCTACGAGCGGCACAAATCTGAATCCGACTCATTGAGGCGGACTGGAACCTCATAAAGTGTGCGATTGTGTCGTCGGGTCGTACCGTCCTTGGTACCAGAAGGAGTGAGCAGCCAAAGTGGATGTCTGACGAAACGTGGCTTAAAATTGGTGAACGGCCAGGTTGAAAGCCCTGAGAGACGAGGAGACAGACCCCGACCGAACCGAGACAGGGTAGTCAAATCATCCGTGCGGTTGGACAAGCACAATTTACGAACCGGCAAATTGAAGTGGCAGAGGAGGCAGCAAGCAGAAATGACACCAGGAAACTCTTTCAAATCACCCGTGAAGTTTGCGGCAGGCGACCACCAACTCCCGCAGCTATTCGCGGTCCCAGTAGAGCAATAGAGTCTGGCGCAGAATGCGTCATGAAGATTTGGAAGAATCATTTTTGCGGAGTGCTGAACCGCCCACCCCCTTTCGATCCCTTTGACATATCTGCGGAAGTTTTTCTTTTGGACATTTCCGATTGCCCGCTTACGCACACCGAGATAAAATCGGCTGTGAAAAGGCTCAAGAACGGAAAGACACCGGAGTGAGACGGGATTCATCCTGAATTCCTCTAGTTCAGCTTGAGCGCAATCCTGCACCCTATGTTTCATCTGATGACACAGGTGTAGGAAGAAGAGCGCTGCCCAAGAAACTGGGTGAACGATGAAATCATCACACTTCTTAAAAAAGGTGACCCTCTAAGCTGCGACAATTACCACCGAGGCATTACGCTACTCAGTGTTCCGGGAAAGATTTTGGCAAACATAATTTTGATGAGAATAAGGGACCCAGTAATGCACGTCCTCGGGAAAAACCATGCCGGGTTTCTACCTAGTCGAGCGTGTGCAGACCAAATCCACAACCTACGATGTCTTCTCCAGCAGAGCCATGAGCTGAACAGTCCAATGGCTTGCTGCTTTGTGGATTATGAGAAGGCTTTCGACAGTCCGCACCGCCCCTCCCTCTGGATGATTCTGGGAGCATATGGGATCCCTCCCAAGATCATTGCCATAATCAAAAGCCTGCACGAGAATAGCGAATACTGTGTCAGAATTGGAGACACTGTCATGGAATGGTTTGGGGTCACGACCGGAGTCAGACAGGGTTGTGTCCTTGTGCCGTTTATCTTTATCATTCTCTTTGACTTCATACTACGGAAGTCAATACCACCCGACCGAGGTATACCTGGCACCTCCACGGTGAAGCTATGCGACCTGAAATACGCCGATAATGCTGTCCTATTCGAAAATTTAATCGAGGACATTCAAGAGACAATCAAGAGGTTGCATAACAACTCCTCTCGCGTTGGTTTGAAAATCAACGCGAAGAAAACCAACGTCTTGTGCAATAGCACCTGTGCAGATCCAGATTTCCCTCTGATTAGCGATGGACAAAACATCGAGAGCGTCGACAGCTTCAAGTACCTGGGAGTACACATCACGGGAGATAGCATTTTGCAAAAAGAACTCGCTATCCGAATGGGAATGGCTAGAGCAACATTCAACTCGATGCAAAATGTCTGGGACTCACGATTGTACTCGATCAAAACCAAATGCCGCCTATTCAACGCTTGCATTCTGATGGTGCTGCTTTACGGTAGCGAATCATGGCACCTTACGAAGGCTCAGAGCAACCGTATACTAAGCTTCGAAAACAGATGTTTGCGACGAATACTGGGTGTGCGGTGGTATGACTTTAGGAGCAACAAGGAGATAAGAGAACGCACCAAGCAGCCTCTCATCACGCTGAAAGTGATGAGGCGACGTTGGACCTGGCTCGGCCACGTGCTGCGGATGCCAGAAGAGAACTTTAACCTGGCTTGTCTGTTCTTCAAGCCAACCGGATTCCGGTGACCTGGAAGGCCGCTAAATACAATCTACGGCGGCGCTACGGGATGCTGGTTTGACCTGGAACGAAGCAAGAAGATTGGCAAGCGACAGGGATTTTTGGAGGCGCCGCGTGGTGTCCATATGCTCCAGTTAAGGGGCGGATATGGCCAAAGAAGAAAGAAGATAATATCATCTGTTTTTTTTAAAGCTTATCAAAAAATTAAACTGACATTATTTCCATATTAATGATCCAATGAAAAATAATAAATAAATCAAGGAATATCATTCGTCAAAAAACGCTCTAAATAAATAATAATATTAAAAAAAATATTTTAAGAATGAAATAATATTGAGTTACACTGCCTCATTACATATTAAAGTTTTTTTGAAAATTGCGAGTAACTACGTAACCTAACACAAGTAACGCTAAAATAAAATATCCTTTCCACCTTTGTAATTTGAGAACGCTAGAGATTTTGTGTTTTTGTGAATAAAAGAAAGTTTTCAGACAACCGGCCATCCATTGTATCGGCTAATTTATAATAATATTATTTTATACACACACCCCGCACCATCAGTCTGGTTTGAATCCCATTCGCTGTGATCCCATAACCGATAAATATTATTATAATATATAATTATATGGTTGCAAATACGATATTATTCATTAATTGATTTAAAAGTGAACCTATTGAATGAAAAGCTAATGAACTGGCTCTTATAATATTACTGACATCCCTTGGATAGCAAACTATTTTTTTAAATTTTCTTTTTCATAATATATTATTACAATTGGCAGAATATTTAGTTTAAAGACACTATGTATATGGTATGTTTTTAATAGTATGTGCCTATAAGTAAATATCTATATAGTTTTGTAAAAATAGTCATGAAATATGTGTAAACTTGTCATTCAAAATATTTCTGTATTATTCAGTTTATTTAAAATATAAAGAATGTATGAAGCTATATTAAGCAAAGGAAATATAATCCAATAATACAGTGTGTCAGAAAACAATAAAAAGCTCTCCTACCGATATGCAAAAGTATTATTTTTTTTAATATTCTCCACAAACTGAGTTAGAAACTTTATCTTGTAATTGAATCAAAATAATTAATTTTGGCTTTGTGTCCAACACGGATAGTTGAAATCAATTCTCTGATATTTGGTCCTAAGCTTAGTTTTAAATTAAACGTTTACCTAGCTAAAGTAAAGTTTTCATTATTTCCAAAATATAAATAGTATAATATCTTCATCATCAGTCAGGTTCAATCCACTGCTGGATGAAAGCCTCCTCTGGGCCTACCACTCTTCTCAGTCCTTAGTTCTTTACTGCCACGTACATCTACCTAACTTTATGAGTCCGTCTTTCCAGCGGGCTTTATGGCTTTCTTGTGGTTATTTAGTGCCTCTTAAGCACCACTGTAGGACGGCGTTTATCCAATAGTTATTCATTCACTGAGCCATAATAATATGTCCAGTCGATTGCTATGTAATCTGCTTAGTAACTTCTATCACATTAGATACCCTAGTCTGGCTTCCACATTATGCCGAACATGCTCCATAACATGTCACGTTACTCATAATTTTGTGATTTTTATTAAATTAGTAATCATTTTGTCATATGCATATACGTGAGCACTGTTTAACTAGTTTAAACACTTTACACCGGCCCACGTGCTCGTCGTAGGTCAAAATTGAGTTTTTATTGTATTTTCAAACCATGATCCTGGACACTCCTTAAACGTTGTAGATAATCTATTTATATAATTTTGAAGCCTTATTATCTTTTATAATTAATTTAAACATTTGATGACTGCATAAAGTATTTTTGTTACATAAAATAGTATTCTTTTAAACCTCTCGCTCTAATGTTTTAGAATATAGTCATATTTCGGTACATAACTGTGCAGTGGTGTTAAGATTTTTTACATTTATTAATTTTAAACGCATTTATGAAACCATTAGTATAATTTATTACGAGATAATTTTTGTAAAATATTCACGATAAAAAATTATATTGATAATCTCTGTGATCCCAAATTTGACAAGAATTAGGCATTTTATTATTCAAAAAATCGGCAAGATTTACACATTTGAAGATGATTCTAAAGATACTTATTATAAGCTATGTCTTTGACCATTCAAGTGTGATAAACATTCTATGAATAATGATTGCTTTATAATAATTATTGACCTAAGAATAAGGTAGTGTTTTTTTGAAATACGCCATTTCTTTTGTCATTCCCCAGTAGTTAAGCTACAACATACGGCCGTAGCCATAAATTAACAAACTATAATTAAAGTAGGGAGTAAAATTATGTTAACGCGCGTGTTTGAACATACATGTCACCTGCCTAAAAACTGTGATAGTTACGATCCAGTTGAGAGAGTAAGCTGATATAATATATTTTAACCGGGGTATAATAAATGTTTTAAAAAATAATGACACTCACAGAGATTCCTCCGGAAGGCAAGAAGAAACCACCGGAGTATTTTATAAGAAAGGATTATGACGGATAAACTCCATCAGAGTCAAGAAGAAAACGGCTGAATAAGGCAGGCTACACAGAAAAGATTTACAAAATATAATATTATAGAATTTTAATTGATAAATATGTTATATAATATTATGTAACAGTGTATAGATATTTTTTATTCAGTTTAAAATAAATAAAATAAAACTCTAGACGCTAAGCCTAAGTAAATTATAATTATTGTGTTTGGAATATACATATTTTTTTGTTGAGACAGTGAAAAAACTAGATCTAGTCCCTTGGGTATGTCATAAAGCGCAACGATTATGCTGCTCACCAAGCTGTAAATAGGTACAAAGCTTAAATTATAAAAATGATATTCATTTTCTTTGCCGAGAAAACATTTACTTACACAAGCTTCTGTCTGCTCTTTTCGCCAATTCAAATTAATAATACTCCAAAGAAGAGCTAGTGCTAATATTTTATCAAAAGTATTCATTCATTTAAATTAATATAATGATAATAATATACGATTTTTGATTGTAATTATTGTCATTTAAAGTGTTCTTACCTCTCTAATTAATTTTTATTCAATATTGAATATAGACAAAAATTAATAGTTACTTTCTAATGTAAATATAAAAATATGGCTAAACTATCACCGTCTATAAATCGTGAGAGTAACCAACTATCTTGCTTTAATAACAAAGCCGGAAACTCTAGCTTTTTAAAAATTGTTATACTCCAAAGTGGGTATATATAAGATTTAATTATTCGCATCAACCAAATTCAGTAGCCCATGGATAGTGAAAAATATGAGGTTTGCATCCACTTGGCTTAACTTTTATCAATGATTTTTTTCTAATATGTATATTTTTTTATGTATTTCAAAATTATGTATTTTCAACACATAACCAGTTTTGAAAGCATAATGATGATATATTTATCTCTGAAGACCTAACCCTTATTTTAAGTAAAACATGTTATAAAAAACAAGTTTTGATAGTTCAGTAATTATTAATAGTTATCATAGACAATATACAGATTAACCCGTTCTACAAAATACGTACGGGAAAAATGGTAACTGCGTACTAACTAGAACATTTTTTGTTGTGTCACAGTAGTAAGTTGTCAAATTTAAGTAGTTATGTCGGTACATAATTATTTAAGAGGCTTAAGTTAATTTTGAAAACTAAAACTACACTTATATGTTGTGTTAAGGTTTTTTGGGCAAACCCTCAGTAAGCATTTTGTTTATATTGATTGCGGTATTGTGTTGGTCCAATGATCAAAAGTTTTAGCGGAGAACGGGTTTTATTTGGATAACACACATTTTAGACCCCTCCAAACTAACCCGCTTCGCACCACACTCGATCTTATTTAAACGTAGGGTGTGAAGCAGCGGCAGTTTTTTACGCCTAGGAATTTCTTAGGAGCAAATACCCAAGACTGACGTCTTCAGAGACTTTCTAATTAAAACTGCCAATGGGTGAGAGAACAGCACGGTTAGTTATTAAAAATAAATAATTCTAATTAATAAATATACTTTTAGTAAAAAAAAAACCAATATAGAGTTAATTTAAAAAATGTACCTATCTATCTTTTAGCATTCACATTATTCTACGACACGTATTTTATTCACAACGTCATATTTATAAATTTAAACTAAATTTTGGTACTCACCCATAAAAACAAATTACGTGACGTAGGTAACATATTTTTTTTCGTGGTAAATACCAAATTAAATATTTTTTTACAAATAATAATTATGAATTACTTACAAGTAATTGCTACATATCGTGAAGAGATAACGATTTTCATGAATGAAAAGTAAAATAATTATTTGCACATTATACATTTTAAATAAATCATCTTTGAACATAAATCACCTACTTTTTATAAATTAAGAATACGAAATTATTAAAATAATATACTTTTTGAAATTTGTACTTATAATATTTGATTATTTCTCAGAAATTGTAAAAATGAAACAGTTTTATCCATTGGGGATTGAAATACTATCTCTTCTAAAAATAATATAATTCAATTTTAGTTAGTAACGAAAAATTGAGCGACTATATTTTTCATTTATTCTTTTGATATTGTGGTATTTCTAGAATTTGTAACGAGTAAAAATAATAGCTTTTAAATTACATTTTATTTGCATAAGAAATATTTTAAATTAATAACACTACTGAAATTATTACAACTATTTTTTTGTTTGTTTATTTTTTTAAATGTCAACATTCCAAGTTTTCAATATTATAACGAGAGACAAATACTTTGTTCATACTATTAATTGTAAAACACTTTTTTATTTGTCTTTCAATCTTTCATTTGTAAAATATAACGGAATATTAGTTTTGTTTTAGTCAAACATTTACCTATGTTTGGCAAAAGTGTACATTTTTATTTTATTTAAAGCTCATCAATTAACAAAATTGTCCATCTACTCTTTGACAATACAAACAGAAAAGATTTCGACTGCATTCACCAATTTATCATTCCGGTGACATGTCCCGCCCGTTACTATTTGAAAGACTTTGTGAATAAATAGAACCTAAGTTTTATGTAGCTATTTAGTTTTTTTTATCTATTCTCAGTATAAAATAACGGGTTTAGGAACGTTCTTTACATGCAATCCTTTGATTATAAGTCTTCGACCACAATGATTATTCTTCCCGCCCACATACTCTTTTAAACAACAATAAAATTCATCTCCGCATAATACATCGAAAAATATAATATTGGCCATTAATATACCTAAGTGTGATTACGTCTATGTCTATATATTATATGAGTTTCTAAAAGGTTCGCGAAACACTATGATACATGAAATAAAACAAAGGTAACATAAATTTAATAAACAATTACATATTATTATTTTTCAACGAATAATTCATACGATTTTGGAGAAATCCTAACATCGTATCTTGATTTAGCAACTTGTTGATCGTTTAAAATGTAAATCGGTACTACTATTTAATAACGTAATGACTGCATGAGATATACGTGGCTCAATTGATAAAAAACATTGATGCGACTCTAGCGGATGCGGGTTCGAGTCCTGCCAGGCGTCGTATTTCTTTCAAAGATTTTTTTTAGTTGGTATTTTTATATTACTTATGTATATTATAACATAAATTTATTTAAAAAACTTGCAGAGTATTAATTGAGTAACTTATATTTAAAATTGAAAACCAGCTAAATGAAATATACCAAAATTTTATTTATCTAACAATAAATCTAAATTAATTAGAGAAAAAACCATTACAATTATTATAAACAATCATAATTTTACTGATTTAAAAATATTTTTTTATTTTTTAACGCTACAACAGACCTTGAGGCTCAATGACAATAGTGCACTAAAATAGTTGTGCGGTAGTAAAAATGAGACAATCACATAAACACCAAGACTTATAACCACATACATAATAATATATTGTGACATTACCAGGAAGCGAGTCCCGAGGAAAGCGCTCTAATTCCGCTAACCAACAAAAGTTGAAAATCACTGGTATAAATAACTATATCATATTTTATTGACTTTTTGGAGATTTGATGAAATGTGTGTTCTAAAAGGGGGCGGTAGGTTTTGGATAATTCTGGTCGACATACCTACTCTGGAAATGTCATTGTTTTAATAATGGACTGATAAAATGTGTTAAATAATTTAACTGTGTGTGCTCGTGAACAATAGGCAAACTCATACGCAACACAATAAATAAAGACAATCGGGAATTCTGAAAGTTTACAAATTCGTCTAGCACGCATGAAGAAACAAATTAAAAGCATTTTTTATAAGTAATCAGCGAGAGCGTTATTGTTTGGCATTTAATTCAGTCAATGCCAACAATGCTATAGAAAATGGATAGACTATTTTGAATATAAATGGTCTTTTATAAACTAGTCTGCTCATATAATTCTCACTGCTAGGATTTACTAATACAGGTTTCATTATATTAAATCATGGTTAATAAAAACAGTGGACTGTATTAATTGAGATGGGTTAGAATGAAACGGTGGGAATGGGAGAGCGATGGGCACTATCGTCATTTCCCGTGACTGTTGGTACCTCATTCTGAGCACTAGCTACTAGGGATTCCAATCCCGAGCTATTTTCGATACCTATGAATCCCGGGATTTCGGGATTGATTTTTTTTTATCAATTTTTATGGAAAATAAAATAAAAGCGAAAATAAAACAGAAAAAATACTTTTAATAAAAAATAGCTACATTATAAATAAACTGAGTTATAATGAAGTTTGATTTAAACCCATGTGTAGGTTGCCGATTCATTTTATTTTTTCACATGAATTATTAAAAATGAGAAAGATTGGAAAAAAACAATGCTTCGCACTTTTAACAAAGTACTTCCACCATGATATCATACGTTTTACGGCAGTTTCATATTTGGCTGACTAAATAGATTTTGCATGTTGAGCAAGTGGCTGACATCCATTTCTCAAAAAAAAAAAAAAAAATCTGTTAATACAAACCTCTACTCTGTGGAGGCCCATATGATCCTATTAGGATCGGACATGGTCGAAAAATTAGATTTATGATGCGGAAAGGCCATAAGTACGCCATGATTATTTGCTTTACTATTTTAAATCTCGCTAATCCATTCATTATGTCTTTACTATCAGAAACAGCAATCTCATATTAAATTCACATTATTATTTATATAACAACACTATTTACTCCATTAAACTTATGTATTTCCAAGATTGAACGTATACAATATTAACAATAAATGTCCTAAATAGTATAAATTATACTAGATTCATTTTTGACCGATTTTATCAATGTTATTTGTAAATATAAAATTTTTATATTAACAATGGAAAAAAATGCCAATCCCTGGACCAGTCCTGGGATCCCGGGATTGTCAAATTGTAATACCGAAATCCCGGCATCAGAATTTTGGCTCGGGATTGGATTCCCTACTAGCTACTCATAGGTCATAAGCACCCTTATCACCATATGGTAGATATTTTTAACCTTAACATTATTTTTGCACGCCGCTGCATTGGATTAGTGTCACTTTCGCTAGGTATTGTTACACGCCTAGGATAAGTATGCAAAAGGAAGTTTAATATGAAATTTTACACAAACAAAATAAATGTTATTATTAATTGAGAAACGAACTTTTACTACATAATTAAACAAAGCTTACTATTTCATATCTCTGTTCATGATATTATATCATTTTTATGCTATTCTTATTTAACTCTTGGTTAAGTTTTGTGTGTGTGTGGAAACAATTCTGAGTAGGTAATATAGATAAAATAAACACATTGAAGTGTTTGTTATGAATAATAATTATTGTAATACCGTGTCTTTTCTACAAGGCTTATGTATTGGATCCCTCCCCTTTTTGTAAAATAAAATAAGAAAACACATACCCCCCTACCCTAAAGGCATATAAAATTTCAAAATATTATCAACTAAAGTACATTTTTCTAAATAATTTTTATTTACTTAAACATTTTCTAAGTTATACTTCTTTGGGGCGTTTGGTAGAGATTGAAATTGAGAGCTGCGCGCGCACACCGTTACGAAAGCGCGCGACAGTATGAAGTCAGCTGTTAATCAGTGAGCTGTATACAAATGCAAGTTTGATAGTGAAATTATTCCATTGCCTAAGCAACGAGGTTATTATTGTTGGCCATTTGCAATTTCTTACACAAACAAACGATTAAATGTCAGAGTGACAGTTGTTACTTTAAAAATAAAAACAACGAGAATTAATTATATAATTTAGTAATAAAAGTTAAAGTATATAGAAATAAATCAACGGCGCTCCAATAAGCGGCCCTTTTTCTTGAGTATGTAATTTTACAATATAATTAAGAGCTATTCGAAGAATCTACGAGTAGGACGAGTAGGTTGTCACAAGTTTTGTTTTGTTACGCCAAAGAAGTATAACTTCTAACGCGCGCGCAAGTACACGCACCATTTTTTTTTATATTCTTATGTTCATATTATAATTAAAGAAAGAACTATAAAGGAATGAGAAATGCCACATTTTTAACTACTTTGGCTATGATGGTGAATTCCCCAATTTATTTGAAGCATATTGCAACTGTATTCATGAATGTTAATAAAGCAAAATCAGATAATAATACAAACTTACGTTAAAAATTATATTTAATATTTTAACACTAAAAACAATAATTATTTAACTATGTTATATTTAATAGGGTCAATGTAAATAAAATATTTGACACGCCGAAAACCTTCGTCAGCGAAATAAGTCCGTCAAATCAGAACCCCCACCCTTTAAATATGCTTAATACACTTACTGTTTATAAAGTGAAAAAAATGATAAATTTTACATTTTTATACTATTTAAAAAATCTTTCTAGTTCTATATTTTACAATAAGTTTTATACTTAAACAAATCATTGCCCAACAGTTGTACATCACTCACTCGAAGTCTCGAGCAAAAATAATAATAACAAAGCTCCCAAAAGTTACGCACGAACGGCTTTCGAAACACGATCCAGTGACAAACCTTAAACAGTTCACTTGTTCGTGCTCGCAGCCGCAACATTTCTTTTGACAGTTTGATAGAACATTCAACGGAAAGTTGTGCATTATTAATTTTACTAATGAGTTGAAAATACCACTCAGTTCTCCAAGAAATCCGATATCTAAGCAAGCTTAAGCGCTCCTACTAAACGAGTCACGTAATGACTGTTCTGATTTGCAAAAGTAATGAAGGGATTTGTCTACGTGGCATATTGTTATTGTTGTGAATATAATTAAAGATTTAAATATCATGTCTGGTTTTGGTGATGAAAAATAAAGCCGTCACTCGTATTTTACATATTTAAAATGTGATTAAAAATACGTATTATAAAAAATCTTATAAACATAGCTATTAGAAAAAAACATTTCAATCGTTCATAACGAAGTGAGCCGGAGAATTTTTGAAACCTAGAACTAAATTAGTGAACGAAGGTAGTTCTGGCTGAAAATAGTAAAATAAGTGTACTGTTTTAGAATGAATGACTGTTGTACACCGTTTAGATGGAATGAGATCTTTCGAAACTATGCACATAAAATGGCCACCAGAACGCAGTTATTAATCCGTGTTTTCTCTTATTCATCTCACCGACATCAAGAATACCACTGGTTTACATTTCATATTTTCCGTTAGAGCACTCCTTTTTCATGCATCGCTTGATGTTGTATTTTATGAGTTATAAGCGATTATAATGAAGCATTTTTTAGACATCATAACCGAACATACTTTCCATAATATATTGGCTCATAACCATTAAGCTATCGATTCTTCTGTATGTCGTATAATAATTATTGTTAATAACTAACGTGTTTCAAATTCCTTCAAAAATGGCAAATTTTTTACAATATATTTCTAATCACACTCAATCAAATGTTTTTTAGAAAATCTATTTAACATTTGTTTTGAAACAAAGTTATTTTTCTTAATTCTACTTTAATTTAACAAAATAAGAAATAACAAAAATAACTCTATTTCAAAATTTTTTATAATGGTTTCTACCATATAAAGACCAGTTAAATTAATAATATATATTCATAATACTAAAAATAGTATTAAATATTATAACTACTTAACTAATAACTGGTGTTGTTTTTTACATTTTTAATCTCAATGTGTTAATGCTATGAATGGAATTTTTTAAATAAAGCATTATTATGCTATTCTTATGCCATGTAATTTAATTTAACATAAGTAAAATAAATAATAAATAATATGAAATTAGTACATATACCTACCACATTTTGTCTTTAATTAATAGAATATTGTTCCACCAAGGATTGACAGTTAAAACTAGGTGTAGGTATCTACCTATAATATTAATGAAAGATTAAGCTTTATATATTTTGAAAATCAACTACAATAAATTTGAAGATGACATCTAAGTATTTTCTTATTTCAGAATTGTCAACAGTGATTGATATTTACAAAAATAATAATAACGATTTCATTATGTAAAAATATTGTAATTCGTTTTTATTACTAATATCTAGTATTTGCCTACTTTAAATATTTAATTTTTCAAATTTAAATAACAACACAGGCAATGAATTTTTTCAACGTGTAGGTAAATAATGTTATATGGTCCGGCTAATATTTTTAATTCTGATTTGCAACACTAGAAAATATCACTTTAAAAATTAGTTGACCACATCTACACTACAGTAGGCGAGATTCCTATTTCTTTACTTCGATCGTTATTTCGACCGAGGCCTACCGGAAAGATTCATTTTTTTAAATGTATAATTTTATTGATGACATATTTTGACAATACATTAAATACTATTATTTATACAAAAGTGTCATCAGATTTTCAAAAATAAATTTCATTTAACATTTGAATCACGTCGAATCGGGGCCCTGTTTGTTTTTCAACTGGCACCCCACCCTCTCGGAGCGGCGTTCGATATTAACAAGATAACCTGTGGAACGAAGCAGATGGCGCCCACCCCGGGCCCACCCTCGTTTTGTGAGTTATCAAACTTTTTCGCAGATTTATGTGTTACGTAAAGCGCGAAGTAGTATAAAACAAATAGTTGTGCGGAATCACGTTCGACACAAAACGACGGGGGGGGAGAGGATTTCGTTCAGAGGTACGTGGTTTTAAAAAAGGATGGTTCTGGAACGATTGCTTCAGAGATTCTTAATAGGTACTTTTTAAATATTTGATACTCACTGAATATGTTATTACAATTATTAATATTAGTATTTATAAGTTATAGGTGGCAATGGTTATCGGTAGGCAGCCGTTACCGTCTTTCCGGGGATTCTTAGCACCCTCTGCCTTCCCTTGCTGATTACTACCGTGATCAGTGTCAGGTTGGCCTCCAGATAATAAGGGCCGAGATTTTTGTTTTTGTTCTATGGGGGTATTTGAACATAACACACCACGCTGTCCAAAAGGGGTCTCTCGTTTTAGGCGCCAGAGTTTTGCCTTTCACCCTTCCCTTCTCTATTGGCTACAGATGGATTATAGGACATAAGATACACCACATCTAAATTGCCACACGAGAGAGGTCCAAAGGCTTAGAGTCACACAGCAAGGCATGGAGAGGTATATGTTGGGCATCACGCGAAAGGACCGTAAGAAAAACGAATGGGTTAGGAAGCAGACAGAAGTACGCGATGTAATAGACGTTGCCAAACAGCTGAAATGGAGATGGGCGGGGCACATTACTCGCCAAAAAGACGGCCCCTGGACAAATGCCGTCATGCAGTGGCACCCAAGGGGCACAAAACGGCCACAGGGTCACCTGAAAAGCCGCTGGATTGACGAACTGGTAAAGTTCGGCGGAAATACGTGGCAGCGAACGACAGAGTTGGAAGAAGCTTGAGGAAGCCTTCATCCAGCAGTGCATTGACCCCGGCTGCTGATGGTG
Source organism: Rhyacophila brunnea (assembly GCF_057557595.1). Lineage (NCBI taxonomy): Eukaryota > Metazoa > Arthropoda > Insecta > Trichoptera > Rhyacophilidae > Rhyacophila > Rhyacophila brunnea. Next base: position 14,735,536 of record NW_028232848.1, on the reverse strand, counting down.
ATGATGTATAAGTACTTATACCCGTATCATACCTCACCATTCCATCGCCACTCCGTGTCACGTCCTGTGTCACGCCCAAAATGGCTGAACGGTTACCACGTCTTATTATAATGACGAGGTTCCCGGGTTCGAATCTCGGATCTGGAATATTAAACTGTCGTTTTTAATGTGTTTTTGAACACAGAGTATGAACCTGATAGGTTGAGCAAGTGACTCATTTATGACATTCATTTCTCATAAAAAACAAAAACAAATCTGTTAACACTACCTTCACTCTGTAGATCGAATATGTTATATTATTATACTATGTGATATTGATAATATTTATTGTGAGTTATTCTGAAACAAATGGATAAAAAAAATGGATTTTTTTTTATTAAATTACATTTTCTGATTTGGCACGGAAATGAAAAAAAGTAAAAATTGATCAAAAGGTAAATATTTTGAAATCATATACATAAACTTCATTTTTATTTGCCGTACCTATATAGTATCATCAACCGAGCGGTAATATATAGGCTTATAGAGCCGTGTGTCTCAAGTGCGAATCCCAAACCTGACAAAATCAAATTCTATTTTTATTTCCACGTTTTTATTAGCTCGTATTTTGTCCAGTACAAATCATTTCTTGTTTGTTCAATACAAATCTTGCAATCAATTTTTAACTAACTTCCCGACTAGCTAGACATTTGAAACTTTTAGAATATTAGAACACAATGACAAGTTGCTAAGGTGGTCCTAGCAACTAAATTATTTATATATATGTGCGTTACTATGGAAATCAATATGAAATGTCAAAATGACATTTTGTAGTTTCCACTACACTTGGCTTAGTATGCTCAATATGCCAAGCCTTACCTCCACGCGGTTGACCGGCACTCCAAAAAAATGTATACCAAGTAGGCTCTGGTATTAATATTATAATTATGTTATTCAATTAATAAATGTTTGACAAGTTCTTATAATTGCTCTATTTATTACGCATTTGATCATTTTATTTCAATTTGATGGGATAATTCATCAACAAAATTAAAAAAAAGTATTTATTAATACATAGAATTGTCAAGTTTATATGATTCAACAGAAAATTTAAAAACGTGGTAGGTATATAAAAAGTTCTTTTTATCTGGTAATTATTTCAATATAGGTTTATACCCAAAACATAATTTGAAATTACTAGGCTTTGATGGTGTATCGCACTCTCTGGCGGTATCCGGGACACGTGTCCAGCCACGTGAAGCGTCTCTTCGTGATTACTTCAATCGCCGAGGGCTACCGTGCCTGCTCATGAAGACTTCGAGTGATTGTTACCCTTGCGGCACAACTTCAAGTGTTGTGTCGCTGAAGCTGACCCACAATCACTTTGCAACGATGCTACAAAAGTGATCTACGCGCCGCAAGTCTCACATGACGGGAGACGCGAGACATGGAGATGGACCGAGGAAAATGGCGTAAACTTGTGCTTTCCCTATGCCCCAACGCTAGGGCATGACGGAGTGAAGTAGTGGTAGTAAGGCTTTGATTATTTGTTCTAAATGCAAAAAATATCGACAAATTATATTGGTTTTTGTTTAAATCTAGTAATAAAAAATGGTTAATTAAAAAATATTACCAGGTTCTAGTAAGCTAGAACAAAAAACATTGGAGCGATCCGTGACGTCGGTAAGTAGTTAAAGTAATACCTACTTTGATTTAAAATACACAAGCCGATCGCCAATAGTGGCTAAATTTGGAAAGCGCTTCAGTGAATACAAAAATTGTCGCGATTAACTACGACTTCTTTAGCATAGTGGTTTATGTGCGTGGGCTCGATGCCCGAAAGATGCAAGTTCGATTCCTGCAGGGTGTCAAAAGATTTTTTCTATTGGTATACTTAATATATTTTCTCAGAAATGTTTTCAATATTATGTATCTTCAATTGTGTATCCATTCAAATATTGCATACATTATTATAAATTTTCTCATGAATCAAATACTAATAATGGTGTTACGTGTTGCATTGTTTGTCATCCCTAATAAAACTCCTCTGTTCGAAAAAATACATCGAGTTAATTTGGACAAAAGAATCACACGTGCTATTAGGAACGCTTGTGTTGTTAATCTCTGGTTTAGATGAATCCAATCAAACCCCGCAGTTGGCGGAGAGAGAGACGCTATTCAAAATTTACGCCGAAGAAACTTTACCCCTTGTTTAATTTCCCGTGTTGTGGGAGCTGGGTGTTTTGTGTTAAAATGCTTGTTCGGCTTTTAAATGTGCGACCCACGTAATGGATTTAAGTTCTTTTCTCCGACATGCCAAATAATAACGAATTATGTCAGACATCTCGAATTTAGTGTTCGAAAATAGTTTAATCATTTATTAATAAAAAAGTGACTTATTTCTAGATGTATCTGAGCACTGTGACGACAATATTGTTTTTGCTATATTTTATAAAATACAATTTATACGAATCAATTTATGTTTCCAAATTATATAACGAGTCCAATATATACAAATCACTATTATTTTAAATTATAATGGATTTAAGTTTTATACTATTCCATTGATAGGATATTATTATGGTATATATTAGATACTCAAATGGAATAGTATGAAACTTAAATCTATTAGAATTTAAATTCAAATTCCATCAAGTAGGTACCTTCGGTCGATAGTATTAATACACTTTTATTTTATTTACCACAATCATAATATAAAGATTATTAATAATTCACGCTGAGCTTTTTCAATTATACTTACTTAAATGTTATGTTTCACTTTATGTAATATTATAATTATTATCAATACTTACTATAAATTGTAGAGATATATATATATATATATGTATATAATATATATGTTATAATAAAAAAGGACAGGTGTTAAAATATTCAAGTAATAATTGTGTAGAGGAGGTTAGATTTTTCAATGGAAAGGTGAATTATCCCGGAAAAAGTTTCCCAAAAAAAAAAATGTTATAATAATACTCTATAAATTTGTACTATACCGATAACAATGGAGGCGTATAATAACAAAAATCGATATGTCGATATATTATATTCTGAATCAAAATGTGTTTTTTTAGCCAGATGCGGGATCTTACCCGCGTCTACAGATTCAAATTTAGTACTATACCGATTTATTAAGATATAATACATGTCAGAAAATAAAACGCGAGTAATAAAACTCTCTGTTTTTTTTAACATATTGTACGTGATTTAAAATTCACATGCAGACTTGTATTACAAATTATAAAACCAGAGCAATAAAAACCATATTCTTCTGCAGAGATAACACGTTATAAACATCTATTTCCGCCGCGAATTCCCGCATGCACCTTGAACCTGGCCAGCTAGCTACAAGCTAAGCTAGCATTCGAATTTAAATTTGCCAATAAATTTAAGCGATAACGCCCCACACTTTCTGAGTTTCTATAATATTTCAGCTGCGAGCAAACAAGGGCGGAACCCGCTGGGACTTGCACCAAAGGTGTGGTGGTTTGCACGCTGGCAGATTTTCCAGTGAACGCAGGAACAGGGCCGCCGCTTGGGTAACAGCCGCCCGGCACCAGCACGAAACAATGCACCTGATGATTTTATTCAACCTTTATTCACCCATAAATTGAAAACATTTAACACAAATTTTATAGATTACTTAAGGCGAATTCTCTACCTACCAGAGGAACTTAGTAGAAAAATACTATAATAGAAAAATAGTTTTGCAATTTGAGACATTTTTTTTTAATAATTTATAATTTAAACTGAATTAATAAATATTTATCTGAAAACATTAAAAAGAAAAATATTTTTTATTTTAAATGAAAGATATAATTTAAAAAAAAAATGTTATAAAATGTGAATTTGTTTGTAACTGTCAGCAGATTATTGATCGGCGAAATTAAAATATCTATTTTTTCCGTAGTGTCGAACTATAGTAAAATCAGTTAATACTATTTTATTGCTATTTCCGCGATATCTATATTATATATACAATTGTTAGCTACTCGGATATCCATTGACGCAAATGCCATTTTAGTTGCTGACTCGATCAATATAATTATTTACTAAGTTATAATGAAAAGTATATTATTTTAACTGTATAAATAAGCGAATAATAATTCATTGAGATGTCACTCGAATATAAGTTCCCGGGCTGTTAGAATCACATTCTCCGTATAGTCCCGTACAACATCTCATTGAACAGAGATGCTGTCTTCGGACCCGTATCATAGATATTGTAACATAACTATGTACTGTAACATACTATTGTACCAACCGTTACGCCTAATAAAACTCGCTCCTGCATCCATCTTCGACTTCTTCATCATCATCCACCACACCAAGACTACCCCACATTGATAACTGTCTTATTATTATCTACATACTATTATTTTATGATCATTTTTATTATTATAATTTAGATTTAAGTTTTCTATGATGTCATTAAGACTAAGAATTATCATTATAATTTTTATTTTTTTTTATATTTATATTTATTTTAAATAACATCGATTTTTATAAAAAAAACATAAATGTGTATAACTTGAAATCCTTTTTATTTATAAGCCGCGTCCATCCAAAATAACTATAATAATTTTTATATGTAGGATAATAAGGATAAATTATTTTTTTATTTTTATGTTCGTGATGTAATGAAATACCACCTTTTTTATATCCGCCCGCGTGGCCTGCCTTATTTTCCAATAACTACCCGGCGGCTCTGCATAGAATATAACCTAACACGCTGCACCCAACAGTGTAATTGGCTATGTAATGGACTCACTCAAGCATTTATTTAGTTTTCGTGGTTATATACATTAAATCTTTGAACCTGTATTATTTTGGCATGCAAGCTTTCATACTATGCTATAATGTGCTTAACAAGCTTCTCACGAAATAAAAGACAGTCTTTATATCTAATATTAAGCTCAATACCAAGTAACATGCTATAGAGCTCATAATATATTATAGCAGAGTTGATTTATTATCAAATAATTTACCTATTTTGACTTATAGTAATAATTTCAGTGAAAATTTTTGTGTGCACCATAAATACAATTCAATTAACAATAAACATAAATTAAACAAATAAAAACTGGTGTAATTTTGAAGGTTTTTGTGATAAATTTATAGCAGTCTGTAGAGTCAAAAATTCTAGATTTAAATCTATATGCCTGAGGCGTATTATGCTAGATGCCTGGTCAAAAATGCTAGATCTGACAAAAAATAACTTATTAGCGCTAAAGCTACCGTTATTTAAATTTCTAAAATACTACCTACAGTGATAGCGCCCCTATAGCTACTTTTATCACTTTATACAAAGGAGCTATAAAATCTTACATTTCATTGCGGAAATTATGACCAAAATATTCAACCTTTCTAGACTTAATGTTAACTAGTAGTAAGTTCTCTTGGTTTATTGACTCGTCAAAAAATCATTAATATAGTTACATAAGTAATAAGTATTAAGTATTACAACAGTGTTAGTTATTTGTAATAGTTTAATAATATATTACTAACTTACTAAGTATATTATGGTTGCGCCACTTCCTTCGGTCCATTGCAACTCTCGCATCTACCGCCATGTGCACATCTGCAGCATAAATAGATTTTGTTATAGGAATAGTAAGGAACAAATACGGCGACTAAACCCTTGAGGTGTGCCACAAGGTGTACGAATTTTTGCATTCTTTGGCAGCATGCAAGATACACGTACCAAGCACATAAAACAAGTCTCTTCGTGATAACTTCAATCACTGAGGGGTACCATATCTGCTCAGAAACTAGACTGTTCGTAATACATAATATTAAATAAATATTTTTACCATGTCTGATCGCAAGATGACCATATTATGGGCTTTCACAGAGTGAAAGTTGTATTAACAGATTTTAGTTTTAACGATAAATAGATAATAGCCACTTGCTCAGCATCCAACGTCCAAACACATATAGAAAACCAATATGTGGTTTCTACAACATTGTTAACCGAGACGTTATTCGCTCCGCTAACGTGGGCATTTTTTTTTTGAATAATTATTAATAACCATCTCCTTTCTTTTTCGTACAAGGTGGTTGGTTCTTAGTAATTTTGAATGATCACAAACACGCAAGATATGAGAGAAACACATACATATTGTGTCCGGGATTGAACCCAAAACTCTCGGTTGGAAGGTCAGCGCCTTACGCACTGCACCACGAGAGCCGTCCTGTGGGCAATATATTATTATATCGGTACATATTATTATTATAACAGTCTATATACTTATTAATTGTTATTTCGCTATACACAAAGTGATAGGATGATAAACCTGATATTAAAGTAAATTTGTATGATTTATTACACATTTACGAATTAATTAATCAACAAAAATTATAACAATAAATTTTAGCAATAATAAAAGATAAAAAAAATATATTTAAAACTTAGTAGGTACCTACTCATTTGCTAAACAGACTCAAAGATGAAAATTAATTACCCATTGAGTTTATAATGAAAACTGCTTTACTTGTCAGTTTAAATAAAAAATATTTTGTAAAAAGAGATGTTACTTTTATCTTAAGCAAAACTAATAACTAGATAGTCAAATAAAAAAATTAACCCTGTCTGGACTTTTCAGTCGTATTTTTTTAATTGTATACATTCTTTAATCACCAATAGCGTAGTTTTTTTTAAATTTTGTATGACTTACTGACTACTATGAGTAGTATAAATTAAGCAATATTATATTATATTATTTTATAAATAATCTGACTAGCAATTTAATACTCTTGAATACCTATACATTCTGAAACAACCTCAGAAACATACATGATTTAAGGGCGGACGTGCTCAGCGTGGGTCAAGATGGAGCTTTTAATCTATTTTCAAAGCACGATCCTGGACATTCCTTAAACGTTGTAGATAATCTATTTATATAATTTTGTAGCCTTATTATCCTTTATATTTATTATAAACATTTGATGACTGCATAAAGTATTTTTATTACATAAAATAGTATTCTTTTAAATCTCTCGCTCTAATGTTTTAGAATAGTCATATTTCGGTACATAAATGTGCAGTGGTGTTAAGATTTTTTACATTTATTAATTTTTAATCGCATTTATAAAACTATTAGTATAATTTATGACGAGATAATTTTAGTAAAATATTCACGATAAAAAATTATATTGATAATCTCTGTGATCCCAAATTTGACAAGAATTAGGCATTTTATTATTCAAAAAATGGGCAAAATTTACACATTTGAAGATAATTTTAAAGATACTAATTATAAGCTATGTTTTTGACCATTCAAGTGTGATAAACATGCTACGACTAATGATTGCTTTATAATAATTATTGACCTAAGAATAAGAATTAATTTTATTAATTAAAATAAAGAAATACGCCATTTCTTTTGGTATTCCTAAACACGCGCGTTAACATAATTTTACTCCCTACTTTAATTATAGTTAGTCAATTTATGGCTACGGCCGTATGTTGTAGCTTAACTACTGGGGAATGCCTATCTACAACGTTTTAGGAGTGTCCAGGATCATGGTTTGAAAATACAATAAAAACTCAATTTTAACCTACGACGAGCATGTCCCCCCGACGTTAAACAATGATATTTAAATTGATAGTTACTTATGCAGCAAAACAAAATTTTATTCAATCTACTACTTTACAATACAGCTTTCAATATAAAATATGAATACAGGTACACACTCCAGTCGAGTAAAATTTAGAGATAATCAGTTGTACTTAGCATTAAAATACCGACATAAAATAATATATAATAATATATTTAGATCCCTACATTGAATGTTAGTGACGCAAATCGCATATGACATATCAGTTTGAAAGGTATTAAGAGCTTTTGAATACATAAAGTGTTTGCAAATAGATTCTATAAGGGATTCAAGAGCTTTGACAAAGTGTAAAGCTGTAAGTGGTTTCTATGTTATATGAAGATTTTCCAAAGTGAATGTTGTTCCTATTGAATTATGTCTATCGTCAGTCTTGCTTAGGGGTCATACATAGCGTCAAGCGGGGGTATGAATTTTTTGTGATGATTCATGATTGGAATAGTGGGATTGTGACATCACAAAATCAACGAAATTAAAATACAAACTCTTTTTTTTCTGACAATAAAAAGTTCCGTAAAACCGTTCTGGATTTAATACAAAACGTCAGTTGTTTGAGCATAGTTAATAGGCGAAAAATTTATCGGTAGTTAATTTTATTAGAAAGATACTATTATATATTATTATAATAGTTTTTTTTTACCATATTGTTTGATCCTAAGAAGATCATGTGGGCCTCCACAGGGCGTAATTACAGACTTTTCTTATTACGAAAAATGGAAATTAGCCACTTGCTCAACCTATTAGGTTTATGCTCTGGGTACAAACACAACATGTATATTTTTCAGATCCGAGATTTGAATGATTTAGCAAAGCGAGAAACTTAATTTTAAATATTTTTATCTAATTGTGAACGATATAATATAATATATTATAGATGCAGTTTTTACTATGTTCAATCGTAAAAAGATCAACTCTCTTGTTTTATAGTCTCTCAAAGCTTGATGCCCAACTGCTCAGACATTGTAAACGTACAAGTGTATTATAAGTTTTATAAAAATAAAATATTATACAGATCGGACATTCAGAAAGATTTATAATGAAAAATTCGTCTGGAAAAACTGTCAACGTAAAAGGAAACAACCCGGTTTTTTTATTTACTCTATAGCTTGCCAATCTTTTTAATGAAAAAAAAACTTAGTACAAAGTAGAACGTCGAATAGGTATACTCTTCGAGCTGGTTAAATAAATTAAAAAGGTGAATTTGCTTTTGCGTCAAAGGAAATTGCCTTGCAATTGATGTTATCTCATTTACAAATGGCGCATTGGCATGATTGTGCCGGTGTAGATATAACGCAGGGGCCATTTCACTTAAGGATTCCAGTCGTTATACACATGTAAATATATTATAAATTAGCTGTAAATTATTAGATTGCTCGAGAATTTCACGGCTATTTTGTTATCGTACTAGGCTTTTGGATTGTCACTTTATGACTGTTCGGTTATCAGGAATACAGCAGAAAACACATTTTGAAAATACCCGATATACTTACTGGATTATTTGTTAGTTTGAGTTAGTTTAGGTTAGGTTTGGTTAGGGTAACCTAACAAATAATCCAGTATATCGGTTATTTTTAAAATGTGTTTTTCGCTGTATTCCTGATAACCAAACAGTACCACAAATTATCATTTAAAATTTATAGGTAATTTGATAATATGATTTTTTAATCAAATATAAATTAATTTTCAAATAACTTATAAGCAATAGTATAAATTTAGTAAACTAGCCTAAAAATTATTAATATAATAAGAAAGAAATTTTATCATCATTCGAACATATCACTTAACATCCAAATAGAGATATATGTAATAAATATATCACATTAAATTTATCACTTTATATATTATTATTCAGGTAGTTAATTATTACAATAAGTTAACCGTCTGAACTGTCAAAAATTGCCATCTTTCAACAGCCCCTCTCTTGGTTATTTTAACTTTTAGAGTGATAAATAGAGTACGTCAATTTTACATTGCTTTTAAATATAATTACCTCATGGCCACCATCTTAATTTATAGTTCCCCGCAAGCCGTCAGATATCGAGTAGCTAGTAGTAGCTAGTAGTAACATAATATTTATTTTACCGCAATTACATTTGTCCTGCAATCGCAATGCTTACTGATGACTTATAAAGTTCTAGGTTATGTTGATATGTTTAACGTTTTAATACAAAATTCTTAGGCTTGGGTGTATCCGCCAGAAGGAACATGCCCGAATTTGATCCACATGTCTACCAACGTAAATTTTTGCCATATTAAGAATTTTATTGTAGATAACCGCCGATAGCCGTCGTTAACCGCCTTGTGTATGGAATGCCTTCCGTGTTAATTTGGACTAATGGAAATAATGGAAACGTTCTAAAGTACTAACTGTTAAGAATAACTGCACTGGGCAGGTCTAAGTTTCTTCCAAAATATCTCTCCATTTTTCCTTTTACCAAATTAATGTATTTCTCCAATAATTTCGTATCATTATTGTACAATATATTATATTATAGTCAATAACTGCACATTAAAAAAAACAATAATTACAGACTAAATATGCCGTTTATGTTTATCGATCAACCCAAATCCTACAACCCAAAGCGATAGACGATTTTAATGGTTAATATTCACTATTCGTGAAAATTCTGTAAATGGAATATCTAGTAAATATTAATTGTAGGCTCATAATTTTTACATAAGAGTAAACGTGGTTCTAAAAAAAATACAAAATACTTCTATTACTTAATTATATAATGGTTTCTCTTTGTTTTTATTTTTAAAGTACCATCTATCACTCTGACGTTTAATTGTTTGTTTACGTAAGGAATTGCAAATGACCGACAATAATAAATTGGCTGCCTAGGCAACGGAACAATTCTAAACTTTAATATTATACTGTATAATCGTCACGATCGCAGTATCATACTGTGGCGTAATGGTAGTGCATTCGGCTGATAACCGAACAATCGGTGGTTCGAATCCAATTGAGTGCGTTTTATTTCATGTAAAAAAATAAATTATGTGTTACATGTCACACGCCAAAAATACACTCTGATCTGATTTCCCAAACGCGCCAAAATAATTATAACTTCAAAAATGATCATAATAATTGCCATCGATACATAATCATTGGCTCTATAATTGGTATGTCCAAAGAAGTCTCATTTAAATATTTTTGACGCTAAACCTCGTCTATAAATTAAGTAGCTCGCCAACCGCTCCATAATGAAAATGCAAAAAAGTCGTATTTTAAAATAACTTAAGTACAACTTTTTAATTAATATGCCTAGAAAAATATTAATTATATATTTTTTTAAACAAAGGAGTCCCCTGATATCAGATTTAAACTGGTCCAAACCTCAAGGTCAAGAAAAAGACATCGATAACTGCGCTCCAGCAGCCGTTTTATGCAAATAACTTATAACTTTATGAAATTTCAACCAACCTTCATGTTTACATTGACGTTGTAATATATAATATTCAATAATGCAATATATAGAACAAATTCGAAAAACATTATTTCATTCGCTAGTTTTCCTCTGAACCGCCCTTACTGAAAAACGTCCATAAACTCTACAACTCGCTTTAATAACTAATTAGATCCATGCTATGAAATACATTGAAAAATATGTGACTTAGTCAGACACCGAATTTGAGACAATGGATTCTGAATCGACTCAGAAAACTTACTAGATAATATGTTATTTAAAAATTTTAGCGGAATCACTTAATCAAATTTGTCTACTTATAGTACTAGTAACAGTTTTAATATATATATAAAATAGAAGTGCGACTAACTTGTAGTAGATACTTGAACCAGTTGGTTTATCGACACTGAAGGAAAATACATTTTAAGATGTACGTGACAATGATTTCGTAGTCGATGTCATAGACGATGCAGTTAAACCTCGATTAGAAATATATAATTACTTGAGAGAACCCATTAATACATACCTATTTCATATTATATATCTAACAATATTGATTATTATCACGAGTTATATTTTTTTCATTGGAATGCATCCTTGGTATTCCAATAACATGGATCATTTAAGAAAACAGTTGACTAATATAGTGTTTCTCAACCGCAGGTCCGCAGAAACGTTTTTCCAGTCTGCAAATAGTTGTTGCCCATTTCAAAATATTTTTTTAAATTTTAAAGTAAACCAACTTAACCTTCGTTTTACGATGCTAATGAATTTTGACCGCTCCAGTGATGTCATATTGAGCTACTGTACAAAATTGACGAGATGATTACAAAAATGACATTAGTTAAAAAATATGATTTTTCAGGACAGAGAAAAGACCTTTGAAACATAACATGACATTTTTGTAGAAACAACAATTTTAAATCTTACATTAATTTATATTTATAAAATCAAAAAACAGTGATATGTAGATATTATAAACTCCCGTAAAACGGCATTTAAATGTCGACCTCTGCAAAAATTGACATACTCAGTTATTACTTGATTTTAACAGTAAGTGAAATTTAAATTAATAAAAATATTCCTTACAGCGTACAAGAAAGCCGGTCGTAATAATATTTTGATCGCACCGCTTAGTTTAATATATCTTTCTCACAATTGAGTATGTCTCTCTTTGTCTCATATACTTTTATATCTTCCTCTTTTTATCGCAGTGGAATGCGACTCTCTCTTTTCAATATGCATTTTTATAAATTTATGGCAGGTAAAACTGTAAAAGCTAGCAATAATATATAATATTTACTGGATAATGCTATCGATTTTGAATATATTAACATTTTATTAGATGAAATATTGATGATTCTAGGAACAGCTAGAATATTAAGATGCTGATGTGCATATTAACTGAAATATTTGCAGTTTTATGGACTGGGTAACCTTAGGTGACATTAAAGTAACGGGAGTGTTTTTATGTCTCTTTAGGGATTTCCCACACAAAAGAACTTGTTTTGTTAAGATAGTCATAATATTGTAGAAGGGGAAGAAATAGAAAGTTTCCACTTTTGCAAGATTTTCAATTCCTGCTGACGTCAACCAAAAAGTCATAGTTAATAATATCACAAGTCAACATACAGTGCGAAAATGATAAGTTGAAGTGTCATGGCCGCCGTCATGGCGCTGCGATCTATGTCAATATTGTAGTTCTCGAAACGCCCACGCTTCACGTTAAACTTGTCGCACAGTAAAAGGCATTATTTCAAAATTTTAATCGCTATTACCGTTAAAATAAAAATCCTCGTAAAGTCAATGTGGGAATAATTAATAATCCTTTCTTGAAAGACGTCTTTTCATGTGCTCTTACTGATAAAAGGGAAATCTAAATATATATATGAAACTTAGGCACACGTACAGTGCCATTAATCTACCAAGTAGAGGAGTGGGAGCCACGACTACTTTCCGACCTATCAACATGGCTTTTTGTGTATACTATCATGTCAAGTAGACGAATCACAAAAAAACGTAGGTTAGTACATCTCACATAATATTATGTATACGGATTCTATCCCAGCACCCGGTCTATCATACAGGTATGTTATGTTATGAATCAATACCATAAGCGAATAATATAACGTAATATGATATATTTTAGATTAACAACATATTTTTAATCAAGCACATACATTGTATCACGTGTACTCTGCAAGTAGCTACGATAAAACAATTTTATTCTTACCTACTTAGCGGATTCTGTATAGGTATTACGTATACCTATACAATAATATATAATGTGACAGCGACAGGTATAAATGGAGCCACGTATTTTCTGGCATGCACTTGCAGACAATTTCGTTTGTTCTTTTAGCTTATGAAACATGTTTCTAATGCAATGGGGAAGAAACTCGCATTACTTCTTTCTTACAATATGTTATTATCATGGAGATAAATGAAGTTTCAAAATATTTCCAAGGAAAAGGTTAAAAGATTGACTTGAGTTGGTGCATCGTATATTATACGAAATAATATGTTCAATTTACCTTTACCGAGCTCTTATTGTTATAGTGTATGTTTCCCAAACTATGTTCTACCTAACGTGAATAAGTGTTCCGCGAATGTATCAGAAGGGTATATACCACCGGTTTCAGAATAACCTAGTATTGTTTTACTTTCGTTTACTAAGACATATTTATGCGAAGCAGGATTTTCTTAGTATGCTGCATCAAAGTGTAAATCCAAGAACATGCTAGACGCCACACCAGATATAAAAATTCAGTTTTCTAATATTGTGCCTAAGTTATGAGCATGAGCACTGCATATTATTTAGATTAATAAAGCCTGAGCATAACTTTTTGCGCAAGCAATGAGTGGTCCACTGCCATACTATTTATTGATAACATACTTGCAAGCAGAGTTTGGTATTCTATAATGACTGAAGAGGATAAATAAGGTATTAGTTATTGTCGTTTAGAATCAACTGTCACATTGACAAACGTCCTAGTGTATTATGATATTATTATACACAGAAGAAGTTTACTTAATTTGATCGTCACTTCCAATTATTAATAATACAAAACTACTTAATCTCCATAGAGATAGATATACTCCAAGGTTTCCAAGATACGTTAAAACAATCTGAAACTAAGAATACTATACATATACATATACAAGTGAACACGACAGACGCGTCAGTATGAGCACTCTATAGACAATGACAGGCAATGACAAGTCATCCATAGACAACGGGAGGGGCGAAAAGTAGGACCAGTCGTGTAGTGTATCGGCTTCCTTCTTCAGTGGGCAATGGCCTGAGTTATTAAGAACTTTATTCGCTTATATTTTTAAAATAAATTACTAAATAAATAATTTTTATTTTTTATAATTTTTATTTTTATTTTCAATTTATTGATCAGGTATATATTATTTAATTACCCAACAAAATAAAAAATGTGTTCCATTAAAATTTCAGGATTTGCGAAACATTCAGCTGTCCTTCACAAACATTCAAATCCTCAACCCATTTTCATACAGTCCACAAAAGCGCAGCCAAAGCATTTTAAGAGATAACTAATGAATAGATTCACATTTTAATCAATTGTACTCAGTCTACATACTATAAAAAAAGATATTGACCTATTTAGTAACCAATGAAGAGCTTTTTTTATAATAATACAATATTATTTGTTAGTCAGCTTATAATATACATACTAAATAGTATATCGTTTGTATGTTATATAAAACGTATCTGACTTGTCTATAGGAATGAAAAATGAACATAGCATCATTTTTACGACGGCAACACTAGACTTCGTCAAATTGAGATAAATGCTTTGCTAAAGCTTTATGGTAGCATCTTTTCAGTCATCAATAATACTAATGGACTCATTCAGAGCTTCCTTAATAAATAATGTTGTATTTTCATGCACTTTACCCATACTTTACTCACGTATTTATAGACCATTTAGGTTTTCTTTAAATATAAATAATGCTTTTCACGCGAGACAACTATGTTCTTTCTTATTTTACTAAGTTTAAAGTTGTATTTTAAAGTTAATTTTATGACTTGTATAAAACAATATAAGATTTCATTTTAGGTAGGTACGTATCATAAATAAAATCATGAATTCAAAAATCATGAATAAATTTTATTCCAAAATATTTCAACATAATTATTATCTTGTCAAGTTACCTTCAAAAATACATTTTCATTACAATTAACCTAAATATTATTGCAGTCTGTCATATTATGATTGATGGATCTAAAACGATTTGGCGCTACCGACTGGACGTCGAGAAAAATGGTTATTAGAATAAATAATGTATGACAATTTAATGACAAACATCAGGGTGATACACATTTGAAGGAACTTCGGAAAGAAATACGCATACAGACCTACAAACTTATCTGTAGAATGGCCAAAAATGGAACTACAACTACCATAGGACGCCATTTTGAAAATGTCATTTTTAAAACAACCTTGGATATTATGCTTTTCACCTAGTAATATTTTAATAGAATTATTATACGAAATGAATTATCTTCTCAAATCAAATTCAACAAGCTGTCCAAATAAATACGAGAGAAAAGGGGTAGAATGATTTTGGTGAAGAAGAATAAGTTTTAGATTTAACACTAATTTTTTACAAAACTAGTTTATTGTGAGAGTAAAAATGACAGTCGATACAGATCTAAAATCCTTTATTCCTATGGTGGAGGTGAAGAAAACCTTGTGAACGCATTGAAAATCTTATGCGTTGCGAATCGATGTTTGACTGATGTTGGTGCCGTTATACAAAGGCGATATCAGTACCTACCTACTCTAAGAATCTCCAAAAAAACTTAAGAGCAGCATACGCTATTCTCGTATCGATTGTACACGTCATTCAGTAAAGCAAAAGAGATTGGCAAACAATCTTCAACATCTTATAATATTTGCCGTGGTTCATTTTTGAGAGATACTCAAATTACAAATGACCCGCAAACGACTGGAGTAAATTGTAGAGGATAACCGGATAAGGCACTGCGGTGCAAAATTTATTAAAATATTAATACTCGATTTATTTAGGTATTTCTTTCGTATACCAAAAAATATGACTACACAGCAACACAATAATTATATTTAAAAAAAAGGCAATAGTGATCTTTGAAATATGTTTTTTAACTGTAAAATATTGGGTATGTATGTACCTACTAATTAATATAATAAATGCCTAAATCTCCTAGAAAACATCTTGTAATCGACAGAATTAGATGAATTATTAATATTAAACTCGTAACAATATTTGTTACTTATAAATGACACGATCTAGGAATGCTATACTTACCGAGATACTTACGAAATGAAAAAAAGCTCAGTAATCGTGGCAATGTGAAGCTATGTTACCCTCCATGGCTAGAAGAGATAATATAAGAAGGCAGCCGGAAAGTAGCCCCGGAAAACGCCCTACCGGCCAAGCGCGCCTGTACCTAATTCGGTACCCTTTTTCGCGTCAAAGTGCACGTACCTAGCAGCCTAGGTTCAATAATAATTTTTAAGTTTTATCGGTCAATTGGGCATAGACACTGTTTTTTTTTTGCGAAATAGAGCGTAAGATCGCGTTTAAAAACGCGAAATCTGGACACATCATAATATAATATGTAGTCGGTAGATACTCGCGTGAAATGTGCGGCTAGACACGCGCCATGTGGGCAAGCTTTTATACTATATTAAAAAAAAAAAAACAAAAAAAAAAGTCCATGCCCGTTTGACCGACAAAATACACTCTTTCACACTGATGAATCGCGTAGTTATTGTATCCAACAATTACTGCCGGTACCGGTACAGTACTTTAACTCGCGTAATACGTGCGTACTCGAAAATCTGGCGAGCGTTTGCGTTTTGTGCGCAAGAGGTGACACTCCACGAGTACATGTGGATGGATCAAACATAGCAATATCTCTGCAACTTACATCAAATGATACTATAACATATTCACTTATGCAACTTTAATGTATATAATATTTGCAGACAAAAAAATAAACCTGTAATATTATTATGTGTTATCGGTGTAATAATCAATTATAATTATTTTTATTTACGGGTTGTGATTTTCTTCTTCTTTTTCGGCCATATCCGCCCCTAATACTCCAGAGTATATGGACACCACGAGGCGCCTCCAAGAATCCCTATCGCTCGCCAGATTTCTTGCATCATTCCAGATCAAACCAGGATCCCGTAGCTCCGCCGTATACACAATATAGATAGTATTTAGCGGCCTTCCAGGATGCTGGAATCCAGTTGGTTTGAAGAACAGGCAAGCCAAATTGAAAATCTTTTCTGGCATCCGCAGCACGTAGCCAAGCCAGATCCAATGTCATTTCTTCACTCTCAGCGTGATGAGAGGCTGCTTGCTGCGTTATCTTATCTCCTCGTTGCTCCTAAAGTCATACCACCGCACATCCAGTATCCATCACAAACATCTATTTTCGAAGCTCAGTATACGGTTGCTCTGAACCTTCGTAAGGTGCTATGATTCGCTACCATAAAGCAGCACCGTCAGAATACAAGCGTTGAATAGACGGTATTTGGTGATTTTAGGAAAGAGAAACATTGATATTTTTACCAGATACGTTGGTAGTTGGAATTTATGGTTAATGATTATTTTTTATCGTGTGGGTTCCTCAAAATAAGTCAGTGCCTTAAGCATCCACTTCACTGATTCTGATGCCTTTTCTGCCTATGTATATATTGTTTGATAGTACGATAAGATTGTTACTAAAAATAAATAATTTAAAAATAAACGTGAAGCTTGTGGGATGTGTACTAACTTACTAACAGTCATACTAGTACCTACTTCTTTAGAAACAAAATTTACCAGAAAAGTCCGCTTTTGGCAACTAATTATGAGTCCTCTATTTATGTTCCGAGTAGCCAATTAAAAAAATTCTCTCCATAATGACCATAAGCTTTTTACGTTTTTCTAAGATGCCAAATTGATAATTTATTTTCTCTCCTGAATCAAATTTGAAACATTCTTTTTTGCTTGTATCACAGTATCGTCAATTAGTATGCAATATTAGTTTATTTTATAATACCAGTGCTCGAAATGGACAATTCTACGAACCGGAGCGCTGCATAATCTTCAAAGAATATCAAAGAGTGTTGGATTTTTTGTTGCAATCTTAAACCGATGAAAGAAATAAAAACAATCTTTGAACTTTTGACATTCACAGCATTATAATCAAGTTATGAGTATGAATACTTAAATTTTTTCCACGTGGTAACTTTGATAATTCTATCTATTTACATCATTTATTTTCCGCCCCTTAATAAAATGGCACTATTGAACAGTGCCATTATCTGCATACTTTTTTATCATACGTATGGCATCACAAGTCCTGAAATTTTGTTATACCATATTAATTTAAATATCTAACTTAACCGTTTTATGGGTAAAGAAATTACAAGACCATAGATAAATTCTTTTTTTATCGACCATGTCCGATCCTAATATGATCATATGGGCCTCCACAGAGTAGAGGTTTGTATTAACAGATTTTTTTTGTTTTTACGAGAAATGGATCTCAACCACTTGCCCTACTTATTAGGAACATACTCTGATACACAATATGTGTACTTGCCAGACCCAGGATTCGAACCTGGGACCAACGACACAATAGGCCGACACTTAAGCCGCGCGACCATCGTGGGTGTTGTATATTTAAGATTTTGTAAATATGATATAAAAGATATTAAGTAAATTCTCTCCTAAAAATACACTTACTAAAAGTATCATATATTTAAAATTAATAATCATTATACATAAATACATTTGTAACCAGTGTAACATGCAAGAAAGCTTCTCTTTGTCAATATTGTCAATTGTTATTGTAATTGAACATGTGCTAAGCGAAATAATTTGTTCCCGAATTTCAAGGTATGATAAATTTTAATACGTTGGAACGTCATTCATACAGTATATTTTTATATTGGATTAATCTTGAAGAACAAACAAATTAATTCACAACTTAACATTACCTGTTGTATTAACTGTTGTACTGTATTTTTTAAATAATACACATATTTTAAAATCTTGGCTTTATTGAATTTATACAATGCAATGAAACCGAGATTTTGAGCCGAGTTATAGACTAATTGTTTTCAATAAAAAATGAACAATACTGTCCAGATTGACCACGTCGAGGTGTAAGCATATTCCTTACCAGGAAAGGAATACTGTAGAATAAGGGCGTTAGTGGAGAGAGGAGGGATCTAAGCAATACATTATTAATTACAATTACATATTATTATGTGTGTGCATTCATAATTATTATACATATTATTTATATATAGATAGATAGTATGTATACATTTATATATTTACTACATGGTTTACGTATTGACACGTTGATAAACAATCATTAAGAAAAATAAGAAATGCATATCCGCATTGGTTTGTTTAATTTTTACAATAATTTACACAGGAGGTCGTATGTTTTGTCATCTTTCAATTCTCTTTTTCGACTTGCCGTGTCATCCGCTGAATGCCGACCTTTAGTTAGCCATGACCGAACATATTTTTCAGGATTAAATTGCCTCAATGGCGGACCTACACTATTTATAAATAACATCGTAGCACACGTTTTAATATAAAGACATGATCTTGGTGGTGTCATTATCTCATTTAAAGCGCTAAAATTTCTTTCGCATTCAGCTGTTGATATTGGGATCGTCGCTATAGCTTTAAGGAGAGGTTTCAAATCTTCTGGAGTTTTATTAGAATCATCACACATTTTAAAAAAAAACCTAAAACCGCGTTTAATATCTAATTCATTTAAATGAAATTGATGGCATAATCTGATAATGTTATCCTCTCCATATCGTATGTCCACGCCGTCATCATCTGATTTGCGATAATTATTACGATCCAGTACTTGTATACTCTCTAATAAATTGTTATATAGATTAATGTTTTCTTAGTGAATGTTTGCGTTTCGACTGACATGCGATGAACTTGTTGTAATCATTCGATTTCTTAAGTTATTGGCTAGACTTCTATATAATTGAGAAAAATTAATGGCTTTAACCTTACCTTCCTGAATAATTAGTCCTTTGTATATCTTTTCATCTATGGCTCTAAGAGCGTCTAATAATTTTGGACCGGGATCATTTGCCATCGAATCAAGGACACGAATGGTGGTTTTAATCGCTTTATCAGCATCAACTAGTGTAATATTACGCATTTGAAGATAATTCGATAAGAAACCTAATTCATCTAGTGCATCTGACATTGTATTTAAATTTCGAACAAATTCCACACTTGTTAACATTTTTCTAAGGCCACTATATTTGCATCGTTCTGATTCATCCGTAGTATTATCTTCGGATGCTTTATTAAAATGATCGTATAGTGCCGAATAATTATTAATAACGGCAATTAATCTAAGCATACTTGAAACCACCCACCGCACTGATAAAACTCTTCCAATTTTTAATAACTGGGTTTCTAGTGAATTGGCCGCTTGTCTCTTTTCGATCATCTAATTTTTTTTTTATGTGCAGATATATTAGTTTCTTGTGTAATGTTATTGCCTGCTGGGATTTTTAATCAAATTTTTAAGAGAACCCATTTTCTTTAAAATGTAACTTACATATATATAAAACAGTTAACATTTTAAATTGAAACACAAAACTTACCAGAATGTAGCGACGTCAGCATAAAAATAATTATTATAAACTTATAAACTATCAAATAAAATGACCTACTTTTAGTTAAATTGAAGTAGGTATGCAAGTACCTATACAAAATACATACAAAAAAGGTATAACATGACATATGGTATATAATTTAATAGATAATCACACGACACAACACTTAAATATGGGTATTACCTATAACCGCAATGAGTAATTTAAATTATAAAATAAAATTAATGTTTTTGTCTAGAAATTTATTAATTGGTGAATTATTAAAAAGTGGTATGAACTCGCCAAAGAGAAAAACAAAACTTTATTAACAATTACATATTTAATTTGAAATATTTCAACCCCTTAAAAACATGTAGGTTATTTAGGGAAAACTTTTTACTATTTACTACAAAGGCTTTTGTCAGGGCACACATTTTGTCGGTAATAAAATAATTTAGCGAACTCATCTGCGAAGGTCTAACTACCTAGTTAGGTTTTTTCATGTATGCAATATTTATTTAGTTTACACTTTACAGCTTTAGTGTCTTCAGACAATGCATTTCGCCCGGTCGCCCGGAAGAATACGTAGAAGGTGAACACAAAATTTATGACATGCATTTGTTTTTTTAACACGCACGCTCTTAATATTTCGGTGCGTACCAAATTCTTTTTAAAAATGCAATGTTTTTTCTGTGACTATAAATGGAAACAATTGAGAGAAATTATACAATTCTCTCCAGTACCTACATATGTTCGTGTTTTAAAACAATCTTTTTTGAAGCCCAGTTTCATATTGTCTTGAAAAAATAATATTTTGTTGTTTAACTACCGTTTAAAACAATTTCGGACATTCTTAAGTACGTAATATGTACGGGTCATAGAAAATTCAGTGGTTTTAAACCAGTAAAATTATTTTTTAATAAAAATTAATTTTCGTAAATTTTAAATCTGACCCGGAACGTAATAATATTAAGTATGACGCTTGAGGATTTTACTAGACGACTCGCTGTCCGTCGGATATTTTACGAACCGGTACGCCATTTTCGAATTTTTAACGAACAGGAACGCCATCCTCGGAAATCCCACGAACAGGAACGGCGCTCCGGGGCGTTCCGCTCCATTCCGAGCGCTGTATAATACTTACTGTTAGTATATATTATATAATGGTATTTTCGACAAAATTACACTACGTGATTGTATTGTCATTCACAAAACACATGTAACTTAATGTACTGTTGCGCATAGCGTCGATGGAACATTTTTGATTAAAAAGCTTGACTTAAAACAGCTTGTCGCGTGTACGTGCGTTTACTTGATATGGGGCGCAGGTAGGATAACAAAATGTCGCATTGGTTCATGTACAAAGACTGTTTCTTAATTCGTTTCGGCTAGCCGTATGACGTCAATACCCTAGCATAGCGTCACCTGTGCGCGTGGAAAAAAGTTGCAATGTTGCGTTTTGATGTATGACAATATTTTTTAACGTTATATACGATTTGTAACACTGCACGAAAGAAAATATAATTCCGATAGGAAACCGATAAAAAAATGTCTTCTTGGCCGTTCTAGACCAGTTAAGTGGTTCTCATGTGCGGCCACCATAAGATTTTTCTGCGGCCACCAACATCATTTTCAGTATTTCATTTAATTAACTGGGCTAACGATAAATATGCGTTATTGGAAATGATTCATGACCAAGACTACTTAAAAACCATTTCAATAATGCCACGGTTGAAAAATTTTGGTCGAAGTTATACGTTGACCAAGAATCAAGCCAATTCAAAGAATTGGCAATAATTGCTTTATTAATATCGTCGATTTTTCCTACTACTGTATACTGTGAAAGATCATTCAGTGTAATGCACTTCATAAAAAACAAATATCGAAGCTAGTTGACAGATGTAAACTAAGAAGCAGCCATGCGGCTCGCATTGGAAAATAGGAGTATTGAGGAATTTCCATTTGCATTACTTTTAAATAAATAGATATGAACTAAAATGTTCAAATGTCTTTTATTAAATGGACTTGTCTATAAATAAATTGATCCATTTTTTAGTAAATAAAATTTAGCTTTATTTTTTCAATCACAACAAAAGTGAAACTTGGTGCGGCCACCAGATGGTTGCATAGAACTATCAATGTCAATTGTGCGGCCACAGTTAAATTTCACGTGAGAACCACTGTTCTAGACCATCTGCGTCAAAGTGATGACTGCGTGCAACTTCAGATAGGGGTGGAACTATAAAATGTATAAAATATACAGTAGAGTTTCTCTTATAATATTGATCAGTCATATGAATTAACTGTCACTGAAATCAATCATTACTATTAGATTCTACTCACGTATTTATTGTATTGTATTAATTTTAATAAAATAATTGCCTAGAGCCTACAAGCTCAACTTCAAGGAGCATAATATATGATCTTTTATTCATTACCAGTACTGGTAGTAATATATCACACTCTTTCATTATACAGACATATTATTATTAGTCGAAGATGCTAAGGCGTTACAAATTAGACAAAAAAAAAATTCATCACTAAAAAATACTACATTTTCTAACTGTCGTGAAAATGATAAGATTTTGTCGGGTGTTAAACATTCATTGGACTCACTGTCAAAATATTCTCGTACCCCGAAAATAGTTTACTGCGCGACGGTAAGAGGAAATTACGCGTGAGTGTAAAACGCGGGGATTCACAACTTTTTTCTGACAGACAGTGACGTAATATTATTCATGCGATGCGACGATGTCACGCGGGTTTGCTCGTGGGAAATATTTTAAAAACGACTTTCAAGAAAGCTGCTTAATCAAATAAAATACGAATTGATTTATTTTGACTATACACACATGCTTTTTTCATTTTCACAAATCATGGTGTATTTAATGTGGTCGACATGCCTGATCTAGATATTATAAATATGAGGTATAAAATATTTTTTTCGAGGAAAGTCCTCTTTCAAAAACCTTTAAAAAAGTCACTTATTTATTAACTTCAAAAAAAAAACTTCCATGTCTAGCCAGTATTTACAGTTGATTAAGTAAATGAAGGCTTTCTTCTTGAGAAAATAATATGAATTACTTTTGATTAAGCAAGCCTTATCTGGACTATTTTGTATTAGACTGTTCTCCATAAACCAATAATCGATAACATAGTGGAGTATGAGATATTTTTTCTTCTTACGAGAAGCAATTTGTACGGAAATAATTAATTTGTATTAAGGAACGTCTCATATTACGGTATGCGAGATAAAATCGTGAAGGAACTTGACCTCTAATACTATAATATTAAGCCCTATATTTGAACTTCTCTTATCTTATTTAGTAATATAATATTATATCATTATAATATACCTACTACTTATTAATAATGTCAACTAGTTTGAACTATAATTTTATTGATGGTAGCCGGTAGGAAAGAAGAGTTTGTATTATACTACTAAATGAAAAATGTACAGTGTTTTTAATGTGATGGCCATATAAAAGTTAATTAACTATACTTGGGTGAATTAAAAAATGGTAGCCTGTTTTGATGCTTCGATATAATGTACGTACTGTTATGTCCCTCAGGGAAGAAGGCAAAGGAACCAGGACGTGACCTATGTTGAAAGGGACCTTAGGTGATATGATGGTGTTCTCTTTCCTTTGTCTCCTTACCAAAGACTGGACTTACGTACAACTCCTGAGTAGTGTTCACAGCTGTTGTCTTGATGGTAATTGTCAGATTTATTTCAATGATGCGTTTAGACTAGACGGCGAGAAGATGATCGGAAAACCATGAAGCTTTTATTAAAGTTTATTCAACGGAATTGCAAGTACATATTATGCCGTGGAAAATATATTACGAGTATTATACGCGTTATAAAGAATAAAAAATAAGAGACGAAGGCGTGAGGTAAGTGGTCCTTTTATACATTTTGGTGATATCATATTAATTAGTTTATTGACGTCTTGTGTATGATATTCGGGCATGGCACCATAGTACTATTACCGTTTGCTGGTCCAAACTTGTGTTTATCAAGTTAGAATAATTCTGTAGTTATTGCATCGTAATATTACATAGCTATTATTTATTCACCCTTATTAGCTTGCAGAGTTTGGTATGTATAACATACTCTGAAACTTGGGACGTCATATTATTATGACAGTGCGACATACTATTAGATTTATTTATTATTGAAATATAATAATATGTAAAAAAGCTAAAAATTTTCAAAAAACTTTATTCAATATGTTTCCATGATATACAAATTAACTTAAAACATAAATAAATAGTAGATGATTTCAATAAGTACATACCAATGTTTAAAGATTTATTTGAATTAAGTACTTCAATGATTTTTTTACTATGTTCGATCCGAAGTTCATATGGGCCTCCACAGGGTAGATGTTCTATTAACAGATTTTTGTTTTTACGAGAAATGGATAATAGCCACTTGCTCAACATATTATATCCACACTCTGGGTCGATACGCATATAGAAAAACAAGATGTAAATTTTCAGACCTGAGTTTCGAACCAAAAAACCACGACATTGTAGGCCAACACGTTACCTATACACGGCTATCGTCTATAAATCGATGCTGCTTTAATTATGTAAAACTAATCCATTTTTATATGAATGCTAATATTATATTTTGTAGTTCTACTGAAACATTTCAACCCAATGAGTTTTGGTAGCACTCCATGATAATTTACAAATAATTAATGTGTGTTATTATACCATGTTTATTTTCTATCAATATAATTATTATTACGATAACAAAAACCAATAATAACATAATATAAGGTATCGCAAGTTTTTAAACCCAAACATTAATTGATTTTTCAGAAATTATTTCATGATAATATAAGCCCTCAATAAGCGTAGTCGTTAAACTCTCTCTATAGTCTCTTAACATATTTTTCCATGCCCTATTTTCTAGATAACTCATTTTAAACATTTCCCTCAAAACTCTTAACAGGGTTATTTTTCCAAAATGGTATTCAAGATAAGCCAATTTTTTAGCTCTTTTAAGCCAGGAAAAAGAGCTTACGCTATCGAGTGCTCAACATTTATGATATAAGAAATGGGGCAGTGATGAGGAAAGATTGCTTCATTTCACTTAACTGTTTCTATAATGTTTTCATTCTTGTATCATCTATCTACTTAAAATTCAACAAAATTATATTATTTAAAACTAATATCTTACCAAAACATAATATTAATTTATATTCAACTTAACAAATTAATACTCAATAACTTTTTTGATCGATAACCAATTAACTAGTATCATTTTAAATTCGATTTATGTTTAGTACTATTCCATTTGAGTAGTTTTTTGCGACTAATGGGTTATTATCTAATGATCTATTATTTAGGGTTTTGACGATTTATACGCCTATTTAATGTATTATTAGTAATAATATAAATATAAATATAAACACTTTAACTATTCAATTTTTTTTTGTTATATTTTTTATTGTGATCCATGACTTGATAAAGTTTTTACTTATTTTACTAAATTAATTTATTATATAAGTTAGAATTAAGTAAATGTATTCATAGCCAAAATGTATTTACTATTCGCGAGTGCGCTTGAAGATGCTGAAAGGTGACGCCCGGGTAGAGAAAAATGACAAATGAAATAGTACAAAACTTAAATCCATTAGAGTTTAAATTCAAATTTTATCAAGAACCTACCATCGGTCAATAGTATTACTATTGTCATTCTATTAACTTAATACCGAATTATAGATATAATTTTAAAAAATCTTAGAAACACACATCTTATAATACAAAAATGAGTAATTTATACTATAATAAGAAATTTAACATTCCTAAATCTTGAATGTGATCAAAATTGAATATACAATAACGTGATCGCCTTCTGATTGGCAGAATTTTTAAAAACGTAGTTATATAATATAGCTTAAAGTTTAGATCACTCACCCGAAAAGTGAATGAGTGAGCTGGGTTCAACCTTTTCTTTTTTGAATGTAAATGTGTATTTTTTACAAAATTAATACTATCAACACTGAGATTAGGTACTTGATATAATTTAAATTTTAATTCTAATTGATTTAAGTTTTGTAGTATTTTTTAATATCTTCAGGCAGTATACGTACCTACTCACCATTCATTGGCAATAATACACAACGAATACAGTTATTCTCGTTTATATAGTAATTTAATACAATAAAAAATGATTAAAACATTATTACCTAATCAAATCATTGTTAAATTCTGTTATCTTATTATTATTTAAAAATGTAGTCACTTAATCTATACTGTCAGCGCGTATTAACAAAGCTGTGTCAATATCATAAATATTGGTTTCGGTATGTGGATGACATCCTTTTTTATTTAATTGTACAAATTCCATAACTTTTTAAATTCGTTAGATGATAGTATTAAATTTACATTAAAAGTGATTGATAAGAAAATTTATTTTAAATATAATTAATATAGAACAAACTAAACATGATTTTAACCTTTGCGGCACACTTCACTCGTAGCTCAATGGGTGGATAGCTCTGCTTTATAATTACTGAAACTTGTAAGTTATCTCTCTCTCTCTCTACCTGACATTTCTACTCCATCCCTGCTTGCAAGACTATTATTTTTCACAAAATTTTAAACTGTGTTAAGCTATATAAAATATGTTATGTTAAACTATAATAATGTGTTAGCTTCATCATGCTATTTTACAATAATCGGCAGGACGTCAATTGCAATCTCATTCTTCGTAAGTCTTCCGCAATTCTTCCAAATAATTTTCTACTTAAAATTGACTATATTTATATATATACGAAGGTGGGTCAATAATTCCTTAGAAAAAAGCATTAAAACAGTTTTTATTTTTGTATTTTTTTTTTATTTCTCAACATAATCTCCTTGGAGCTCAATACACTTGGTTAGACGTTTCTCAATATTTTTTAAACCGTCAGAAAAATAAGTTTTCGGAAGGTCCTCAAAATAAGCATTTGTCCGATCGATGACTTCTTCATTTGAAAAAAAACGTTGTCCACTTAGCCATTTTTTTAAGTTTGGGAAAAGGAAAAAGTCACTGGGGGCTAAATTTGGCGAATACGGTGGGTGGTCGACCAATTCGAACTTCAATTCTTCAATTTTAGCCATTGATCGTAAACATGTGTGAACACGGGCATTGTCCTGATGAAAGAGGATTTTTTTCCTGTTTAAATGAGGCCGTTTTTCTTCAATTTTGTTTTTTAGCTGGTCCAATAAAGATGCATAATAATCCCCCGTTATTTTTTTTCCTTTTTCCAAATAGTCAACGAAAATAATTTCACGTGCATCCCAAAATACAGTAGCCATAACCTTACCAGCTGATTTTACGGTTTTCGCCTTCTTTGGACATGGTTTGCCTTCGCAATCCACTGCTTTGACTGTTCTTTCGTCTCGGAAGTATAGTGGTGTATCCATGTTTCATCTACAGTCACAAAACGACGAAAAAATTCATCCGGATTGCGTTGCATGAGCGACAACAGGGCTTTAGAGGCCACCACCCTATTGCGTTTATTGTCGACTGTGAGCAAACGCGGCACCCATCTTGCAGAAATATTTTTCATGCCCAATTTGTCATGTAAAATAGAAATGACGCTACTTTTTGAGATGCCTGTAACCTCAATTATCTCACTCAACTTTAATCTTCGGTCACTTAACACCATATCGTGGATTTTATTGATCATTTCTGGTGTAGTCACCTCTACAGGACGTCCTCAGCGTGGTTCATCCTTTGTTGATGTACGACCACGTTTAAATTCATTTAACCAGTTATAAATAGTTGCAAGTGAAGGAGCAGATATGCCGTGAACTAAATCCAACTCATTTTTTATTTCCTTTGCTGTTAACCCTTTTATATTAAAATGTTTAATAACAGCTCTAAACTCAATTTTCTCCATTTTCCATTTTTCCATTTTCCACAAGCAAATTTTTTTTTTAAATGTACGAGAAACACACAACAACCCGACCAATCTGATTGAAACTTCGCAGCATACTGAATCGGTAGTGCCGCTGCATGAAAACAAACCGCTTACAGTACTAGTCGCGCCACCTGTCGGCTTTTCTAAGGACTTATTGACCCACCTCGTACTTAACATTTTTTCGTTTATTTTTTGATGTTTGACATCATGTTTTTATGATAATCAAATAAATTTAAAAAAAAAAAAAAAGTATCTTCGTTGGAAAGAGCACCCGTCACTGAAACTGTAGATTGTTGATTTAATCCCATGGTAAAAACATGCTGTTTTTAATTTATATTAGTGTAATGACTCGATGTTTTGTGTAAATGTTATAATTAACCATTTCTTGTAAAAAAAAACATATTTCTTTATATCTTTCTAATTTTCGTTTTTTAATATATCTGAGGTGTTTTTAAATTATGTATGGTATAAGATAGCATTTAAATAATAAGTAAAGATAGTGAAAAACTTATATCACAAATTATACAATGAGATTATAAATTATATAACTTTGCTCGTGATGTAGTTCATATATTTATAATATTTCCCAATCCTTTCTTCTATTGTTTTCAAACATATATACTGAACTATTATCAAAGTTATTAGAAGATTCATTTGAAACTAGAATCCTCCAGCTGTTTTTGGTTTTATTTTCATCACGTACGAAATATCAAATCATATCTTGAATATTGTTTAAGCAAAGCTCCAGAGCTAGAAATTATTAATCCGGGCGTAAAATCCTCGCATCTCGGCGAAAGCTCCGCTTGCCAATGAGTTTGTTTTCCCACCGGGAGCTTTCATTGTTCTTCCACTCTTGTCGCCTTTATTCCACAACAATACTCCAAGCTGCAATTTAAACCTTACTTAACGGAAAATTGCACTTTTAAAATATGACACTTAGATTGCGGGAAAAAGAGGAAACACTTTGTATGTTTCTAAGAATTCTCGTTTGCTGTTTTGACGTGCGTCCTATATCTTTATAAACACAGCTGTTTTTCTTTCTTGAAATTGTTAGGTAAATCACGTTTATACACGTCAGATAATATATCAGATGTTCGTCTAAAATTTGCGATATCATTCAGCAAGCCTAAGTTACGAGCGAGTATAAAAAATTTGCAACGCAATTCGACACGCATATGATGCCCTCTCGGCAGGACCGCTCTGTGCACACGTGAAAAATTTGCATTAAAGACTGCAACCAAACTTACGAGGTGGTCAAAATTATTTTTTAATTTCATTTTATGATACGTATTTCAATTTTGTAACTACAGTCCTTTACAGAGATATTCTTACATAATTTTTGAGACTTTCGGGATTCTTTGATGTCGTATTTATAGAATAATTTTAAGAGATCTCTTGAGAATGGCCTCTGCAATGAGCCCAAAACGTAGAGTAAAGAAAAAAGAAGTGCCTACGCTTGCGGTGAAAACCTAAAAATCTATAAGTAAATAGACATAATATTCTTACCAACAAAAACTGATACTACCAATGTTGCAACTCGCTTCGCCATGCCGAGACAGTGAATGCAGCTTTTTCACAAGCGCCGATCTAACATTTAGCTATTCTACATGTGACAAGTTAATGTTTTTCTTCAAATGAATGTCAACAAAGTCACATCGACAAACTTTATGTGTTGCATTCGAATTGGGTTCTGAGGTCTTTAAATACGGTTGCATACTATTCCAACATCTTGTACAATCCTATATTGACGTGGTCTTCGTTTGCATTCCGGTTTTGCAAACACCAGTTTCTGTACGATACGTGATTAGTCAATCCTGTATACATGATCCAGACATTTAAAGTGCTCCAAACCACCTGCACAAAGCCTACAGCATATTGTTATTACATCGCTATCCCCACAGTGACAGCATTTAGTTGATGTGTTTGAAGTTAGCGTAGCAAGCACCAAGTTTACAAACCAAAACTATTTGCAACCTGGTTTTATTATTATATTGTACAAGATGTATTCAACTGTCGGCTTAATTCCCTGAAACGCTACACCGTGACTTGTGGTTATCTATGCTCAAACTATATAGCATGCACTATTTCACACTTCAGTCTCGGATCATAGAATTGACAAAAGTTTCCAGTATCACACAATTTCCTTAGGTTCATCGCCACATCCCTCACTACTAGTGGCAAAAGGTGGAGATAGGCTGTTAAAATCCGACATAAATAGTGCAATCTAAACTTTGTCAGTCATACATATTTGTTTTTATTGAACTAAAACTTAACTTAAAAATAGTGCGCACTTTTAATGGCATAATTTTAGATATTTTATATATATACTACTATTTTTTACTATTATCTATTATAGTTTATGCAGGGTTTAGCTGTTTTTTTCAAACTAACTAACACTATCTGCATATTGTAGTCCTAGTTTAATGAAAACAAATACGTATGACTGACAAAGCTTGGCGTATGCTATTTATGTCAGATCTTAAAGCCTAACTCCACCCTTCGCCACTACTCACTATTTACCATGTGAGACTTGCAGCGTAATTACAAACATTTAGATTAATTAATTAATCATGCTGCCTATGAATAAGAACTACTTTAATTTGTCAACTGCTATGAATTGCAAGTTTTAAAATAAAATTTCATTGCCACATGTACAATATTGCATTTAAGGGTAATTTATTCATCTTTAAAAACGATTGTTATACCTATTGATTTTCGATCAATGTTTGAAATTGTGACTTTATAATACAGGTATAGATTAATAATTAAATAGAAACAAGTATCGTACAAAAAAGGTCCATTTCAACAAACTAAGGTAAGAATTTAAAAGGTAAAATCAGTGTTCGGGGAGATAAATGAGTATCAACTCGAAAGAAGTATTTCTCACAATGTTTGTGGTTCCAATCTCATCTTACCGACCATTCGTTCTTCCATTCGCCATTTCTACGCCATCCAAAAAATGTAGGAAACTAACTTGTGATCCCCAATCCCTTTGAACAGAGAGTTTGTTGCTTCTAGCGCCACTGTGAAGTTTCGTTTTTATCATGTCTTAGTTTTTCTTTTCCGCACAACACTATCTAATCGAAATAAGAGCAATTCCAACATAGATGTGTTTGAAAAAAGAGATGCGGCGAACGTTGAACGGTGTTTATTTAATCAGTACAAATATTCTGGTATTATCACATAGTTTAAACTTTAACAAGAGAAAACTTTGTGTAGTTTTGTATAGTTTTGTATAGTTGGTACATTATGGAACGTTTTTAGTCTGGTTAAATGAGTTTGAAAGTAGTTACAGTGAAACATGCCGTCATTATAAGTGGTTATTTTGGCGTATGTATAAAATACGTAGATGATTCAAAAAGTGAAGACATAATATAATATACAATAAAATTATATTCTGTCCATCAGTACCTACAGATTATTGCAAATGTAGATGTTGTAAGTATCATTGATAGATCTAAAGTTATTATGCTCTCTTGGAAGCATAAGTTTTACTGCTGGAAATATCTGCAAAAAACATGGGCTTGAAATGAGACTAATTCGAAGTAAATGAAAATTCTGATGAACCAATGGGTGCTACTTTGGTGTAAATAATTGTTAAATTCTAGTATTTTCTTTCATAGTAAAAATATTTGATGTACAAGACGACTGTTTGGGCCAATTGTGGTCGTTTTCATCCTTCCTACTTCAAATCCTCAGTTATTGTTGCAAGTCTGGGCGACAAGCAGTTGCGAGTCATCAGTCGACTGTGATTGAATAACATGGAATTACCTCAAGACAACGGGCGCGTGTAGGTTTGTTACAGAGGGGTCTCCTCATTTGAATGCGCAATCCATGAAAAGCGCAATCAACGACAAATGTAATAATGACCTACGGGGTCGGAATATTGGATTCTCACCAACACCGTTGAGCGTGCGCCCATTGTATTCGATGTCGGTGCTGCGTAGGATACAATAGGCACATATTACATAGAACCTCTTACAAACTCTTCCAAGAAGAATAATTTATATCCATATTGGTTAAACTTTGTGGACTCCAATGGGTGGACCCTTTAGCAGGAATGAAGAATAAGAACCACCTAGGGGAATCTTAGATTTCAGACATGACGATTGAAGGTTAATTGGCAGTATTAACGGTATCTACATTATTTATGCTAGAACATTTCTAATGTTATGTATTCTTTTCGACAGCATCTATACAAAATAAAAGTCACCCAACACTAATAAATTATAAATGTTATTAATTCTGTGATATTTAGGTTATTTTTATTGACATTAATTTGGGCTACAAACCCATACTCTTAGACAGTTGTGAGAATACGTATATGGTGTGAAACAGTTGTCAACGTAAGTAACATAACACAAATATCGTAAAATTACAAACAACTTTGTTTCAAAACTTTTGTATCTAAACCATTTCCCATTCTTTTTACTTCCTCATCGACCAATACCATTTGTGCAATAGTATCAGACGATCGGTGATTGTCCTCGCATACTATACAAGGGCTGGTCTAGGCAGGCGTAGAGGACGATAAAAAAACTTTTGTTATTTCTTTTATATCTATGGTAAGTTTAGGGAGGCCATAATAACATAGTTCAGGCGTCCATTATCAAGTAATTTTATGTTGTAACTTGTAATGCCGTTTATTAAGCTTTCTATACTGTCTCCAAAAAAAGGTTCTTATGTTATTATTTCGTATTCCTAAATGAAGTCTTATAAAAGTACCGTTTCATTTATGGGTCGTTTTATTATAAAAATGTTTTGATAATATTCTGTCAACGACATTTCAATGTCTTCCGCTGCTTGTTTTTTTCAGTATTATTTGATATAATATACTTTCATCACTGGATATAGAATACACAAATTAACATCATGGTTTTTGAAGTTATACTTCTTTAGGTACGTTTAGGAAAATTTGTATTTTTGGCGTTGGACGAAGTTGCACGCGCAAATGTAACGCATTAATTTTAGTTTTGCCCGCCGATGCAACATAATTTATTTTGCGCTGCGACGTCCGGATGTTCTAAATGCTGGAGGTTTGTATTTTTCAGCTGTGATATTGAGGGCTGTGGCTTGGGCTGGTTGGGTAGAGACTGAATGTTTCAACTTTTATTTATGAGTAAAATTTTATATATCAATAAATAAATAAAATTTGTGAATGTTGCGTTGGTAAATAATTCAAAAATGGTATGTTGTAAATTTACAATATTTGGATACTTCGTACACAATAATACATATTTTTACAGTTAATGATAATATTTGTCGTATACCTCATGTTAATTTATTTATAAGCGGTTTTTAATAATTGAAAACAATAATAATTATAATGTTTCATCACAAAAGCCAATATCACGTTTCAGTTAAACCATTAAATAGGCTATGTTTTACTTTTGATTTGTAATAAATTATTATTGTTAACGAAAATAGTTGTACAGTCATCTGTTTAAGCAAAGATGGTCGAAATAGCGGTTTGCTAATTTTTTCAAGCACAGGTTTTGAGATTTTTTTATGATAAAAATAATGTTTTGTTTTGTTATTTATTGTTTTGTTATGCCAAAAAAGTATACACTTTCATCACTGGATATAGAATACAAAATTATCTCCATGATTTTGTGTCGATAGATAAAGCAGAGGCGAGACAAGGTCGTGATTGCTTGAAGTTTCGAGAAGAGAATTTATTTGTCGTTACAAGAATACAATAATACTTTAATAAGGATGACAGCGTGTGATACAGATGTACTGGTAAGATCGATGTGATAAAGAAATTCATTATATTAATGAACTGAGAGACTTGATTGGAGTGGAATGACAGTTGACTATGTTGAGTGAAGGACTCGTAACAATAGTAGTGCATCGCGTGCCGGACTCAATGAGTGAGTGAGGATTCATGGATTTTCCTTACATCTTTTACAAATGCAGTACATATTATTATATATTGTCGCAATTAATAAATCATAACATGCCCTACTGATCTAGTTATGATTGAGAAAATAAAATCATTATCGATCTGTTGTTTTGTTCTGACAACAAAACATAGATATTAAAGTGTGCCACTCATTTTTTAACCCTGAATGGAATGATTGCTACAGTTTAAAAAAATATATTAATACTTTGATATTTAACTTATTTATTTTGATAGATGTTTCAAGATTTATTGTCTACTATAACGAATTCTAGAGAGTCAGACAACACGATATCCATGTTCAAATATTCACATTAAAGGTTGTTATATTTTATGTTAATAATATATTCTTTTCTTTTTATTGTCAACTGTGGCAAAATTTTCATCCAATATTTTATTTCACCACATTTCACTTTTACTTAACCTTTGATTGCTTTCTCCTTATTAGTAGTTCTTTTATGTCTAAGGATTAGTATTAACTTAAAATTCATTCATTTTCTGAGTGACTAAGACTACCCCTCTTTTCCTTTACTTCTCTCAGAGCAGATTGAAGATTAAGCTCCTTCACGTGGACGCATCAGCGCGTCGACACCCATACACTGCTTTGTCTTCCCTAGAGGCTATCCCAAAACTACCAGTCTCTTCAAAGTACACGATTTTTTAGTCAAATTATTCTCAAACATATAACTCATCACCGCATATGCCTTAACGATGCATTATTATCCTTCTAACAATAGCTTGTTAGTTAAATAGTTTTAAGTATATGAATATTATTAGTTTTTTTTCATATATAATAAAATTAATAATGCGTGATTTAGAAAATTCCAGTATACTAATTATAAAAATAAACTGTGCCATATTCTCAAATTTTTCTAATAGCTATCATGAGTGAGTATTATTGGCTTTTAATAATAAGCCATTTATCAACTTACTCTTACCTGAAAATAATTTCACCCAAGGGGTGGTTTTGCATATTATTTATGCACAGTAATGTAGTACATGCTGTGCCAGTATGGCAGCCATCTTAAAAGATGGTGGACGATTTTCAGTTTTTCAACAATATCTCATTAACAGCTGGAAATATACAAAAGTGTGATAAATAAAATTTGAATATTATTATAAAATACAGTGTCAATAAAAATAATTTTAAATACCCTGATATGGGTAGACTACATATTTATCTGCTCCAAAATAAAGCAAACATATCATTATGTTCTAGATATTATGCAGAAACTATGAATGTACCTATGCGTCGCAGAGTATGAAATATTAGCATCACTTATATTATAAAATCGATTTAAATTGATAATATAGTTGCAGGAAGCGTTTTTATACTAAAACTTTTCCTGGAATTGAATCTGTCGTTTTTTTCCCGTTCAAAAGTTTCCTGTTAAATTTTCGGTTCAGAGCTTAATTATATTCATTCAATTAAGTACCTTTGTTATAGGGTTTTCCGTTTAAATTCGTTACGGACTTTGTAAATGCCTCGCGTTTTTTCTCTTTCGCACAGTTTTGAACATCATTACAAAATTAAATTATGCCGTGATAAATTAAAACAATGAATTCACTGCTGCATACTTTGTTATCCTAATTATATTTGTATAGCGAATATTTATTTATCATTAATAATAACAGTACGCTTTTACAATACTTAATTTTCTAATAAAACATTTTTTTCAATAATATATAAAATAAATAATTAACTATTTTTTTTATTCAACGAATAATTCACAAGATTTATAAATGTATCATTCTTATTATTGAACATACAATTTTTTTTTTTGAAAAACACTCTTTGAGAGAGTATATTAACCAATAGAAGAAATCTTTTTTGAAAAAAGTAAGCCACCCCGACGGGGAATCGAACCCTGTATCTCCCGGGTTTACGCCCCATCCGCCGCATTTACCAATATGCTACGCAGTGTTATACTAATTGCGACAAACTTTAACTATTGGTCAATTTTAATACCTCTCATCAGCACTCTTCCAAATCAAGTTATTTTGGCAATTGATTTTTGTTTCTTAAATCAAAGTAGATACCTATTACTTCGATTATTAACCGACGTCGTGGATTTCTCGAATATTTTTTATGATGTAACTTACTTGAACTTGCTAATAATTTATAATTAACTACTTCTTTTATAATTCACAAATAGTAATATCGCAAATAGTAACATTCACAAGAAGTAATAGGTATGTATAGATATATGGGGCGTAAACCCGGGAGATACATGGTTCGATTCCTCGTCGGGGTGGCTTACTTTTTTCAAAAAAGATTTTTTGTATTGGTTATAATATATTTTCTCAGAAGTGTTTTTCAAAATTATGTAAGTATGTTAAATAAAATAAAGTTTTTCGCGTAATTTTACGAACAAGTGATATGTATAAAATACATTTTCCTCTATTCTTTTTACAAGTTATAAGTAGTAATAAGTAACGAGTAGCATCGAGATGATGTGTCTTATAAAAACTAATTGATTTCAAACCGAAATAAAAAACTAAATTCTCCCATTGGTATTCTAAGCGGCATTCATTTGTTTGAGTACTATAATTGACACACATAATACATTGAATACACATTTGATTATAAATATAATATGATTCATCAAAGGGTTTGTATTATAGAACTCGTGAATATTGAAGTAGCGAAGGGTTGAGATAGGCTGTTAAGATCCAGCATAAATTTCAGATATTGTTGGTTAGTTTTTAAAAATTGAATTAAACCCTCCGTAAACCAAGCCATAAGACATTTTGCTCTAATACCTAATACTAAATAAATACATTTTAATTTGAATTTGGAATAGTTAGTACCTGGAAAACCACCAAATTTTCATTACCAGACATCATTACAATAACATATTACCAAATTTATTGAATAATATTTTTTTTAAATATTTATTCGATAATAGTATGTACTAGGGATTCCAATCCCGGGATCACGAGCTATTTTCAATACCTATGAATCCCGGGATTGATAAACATAATCCCGAAACTTTCGGGATTGATTTTTTTATAAATTTTTATGGAAAATAAAATAAAAACGAAAATATAACAGAAAATATACTTTTAATAACAAATAACTGCATTAGAAATAAACTGAGTTTGAATGAAGTTTGATTAATATCCATGTGTAAGTTGCCGATTCATTTTATTTTTTCACATAAATTAATAAAAATGAGAAAGATTGGAAAAAACAATGCTTCGCACTATTAACAAAGTAATTTCACCATGATCTCATACGTTTTACGGCAGTTTCATTTTTGACGACTAATTAGATTTTATGAAGCGGAAAGGCCATAAGTACACCATGATTTGCTTTACTATTTTAAATCTCGCTAACCCATTCATTAAGCCTTTACTATCAGTAACAGCAATCTCATATTAAATTCACATTATTATTTATATTGCAATATTATTTACTCCATTAAACTTATGTATTTCCAAGATTGAACGTATACAATATTAACAATAAATGTCTTAAATAGTATAAATTATACTAGATTTATTTTTGACCGATTTTATCAATGTTATTTGTAAATATAAAAATGTTATATTAACAATGGAAAAATGCCAATCCCGGGATTGTCAAATTGTAATCCCGAAATCCCGGGATCAGAATTTTGGCTCGGGATTGGATTCCCTGGTATGTACCAATAATAATTTATTTGATTAATCTCAACAATGAATGGCAATACACACGGGTAACGGTTTTCAATCTAAAAATGTTCCGTTATAGTGTATGTAATAATAACAATATTTATAATAGTATTTATATTTACCTTTTGTATAATAATTTCGTTAAAACCTTTTTACAGAGTTTGTTTTCAGAAATAAAAACCTCCATAATGTTAAATTATAAAAGTTCTAAATATATTTATTTGTATTGTATTTTAACGCACCTCATCACGATATCATTATAAAATATATTATTGTTCCAACTAAGCTTGTATTACAATACTTCTTAATTAAACTGGCACTAGAGACTATTTGACACAACAGCCTTCGGTGATTGAAGTTATCACGAAGAGACGATTTACGTGGCTGGGACACGTATTCCGGATGCCGCCAAAGAGTGCGGCACTTCGTACCCTTGTGGCACAGCCTCAAGGGTTCCGTCATCGTGGTCGGCCCTCCCTCACCCTGCAGCGGTGCTACAAAAGCGACATAAGTACTGCAGGTCTGACATGGCGGGAGGCGCAGGAGTTGGCGATGGACCGAGGGAAGTGGCGCCAACTTGTGCTTGCCCTATGCCCCAATGTTGGGACGTGACAGGGTGGAAGAAGAAGAGACTATTTGAGCTCTTTCTTCAGTTGGCCACACTCAGTCTCTCTGCGTCCCCCTGTTGACGTTATCCAATCATCTCTTTCGGCGGTGACACAGGAGCCGGGTGCCTTCAAAAACTTTAGCTCCAGATCCATTGAATTTAGCACATGACCGGCTCATCGCAGTCTTCGTGCCATCAATTGACTATATAGTAATTACTATATTGAAATTCAGCATTCGTTTGGATCCGCTATTTTTGATTTTTCTTAACCGGTCCAGGTATTCTTCGGAGTCTTTTATTTTCAAATACTTGCACAGCCTTCTCTTGTTTCTCCATTAGGTTCCATGTATCACACCGATGCAATTTAATAATACTTATATTATTATAATATTTATAATATTTTTAAGTAGGTAATTGGCTCAGTGAAGTGAATCTTCAAGATATATGATGTGTTCATATTTGTACGAGCTATGAGCTACTCACCCAATATAATAAATTAAAAGACAAATTTAAATTGCAATAATATGTAAAAGCCAGTCAACAAAATTCAGGCATTTTAGAAGGCTATTAAACACTATAAATAAAGTATATGCAACGAAGGTATATACAAAATGCTGGCTTGACTTTGAAATACTCAAAAGACTGGTGGATGACAGGGATAATTGAATGCAACGTATGTTATCCAAATGCAATATTATGGATGGATATAATATTATGGTCAATGAAAAGAGAAAAAAATTATAAAATATTTTTTTTGCATGTGTTAAAATGTGTCGCAAACCACGATTTACACTTCGAATTGACCCCAAAACTCATGAATTTAGTGGGGGTGTTCTGCCCTTACTTCAGTCACCGTTTTCGTTTACCATAACTGGTTTAAAATATCTACGCAGAACTTGCATTGCTCGTTGCCAAAAGCCCCATGTGCTCGATAAATATTGCATTAGACGGGCTCCGTTCGAGATTGCATCTCATCCGCCGGCTCTGATTTAAAGCCACGTATAGGTTTTTGCATTTTACATACTAAATGCGGTAATAAAAATGCGAGAGTCGTTCCATATTACAAACTGCTACCGCGCGGCCATATAAATTGAGCACAAGATGATGGCCTAATGGTATGGATAGTTTCATTTTACATCTGCAGAGGGACCGAATCTGCAATTTTTCCTATTTGTGACTGAGTGTTTCTTCATCTGTGTGGACGTCGTCGATCTAAAGAAAAAAAATGTGCTTGGTCAGCACACAGAGATTTCAATACTCAAAACAATTCAAAATCGGTATCCCAGTATTTTTCGATACCGAAATACCATTTTTAAAAATCAGATAATATCGATATATTCGGTATTGAAAGTGGAAACAAAATGTATTAACTGACGTAAAAGGTTTAACATGATTGTATTTTTGTCGGGTTACGCGACGTCTGGTTTACTTTTCCATATATTTCACGAATATTAGCACATAAATAAATGATTAAGTTAAAAACATATATTTCTTCGAAATACCATTGAGCATCAATATAATCTTGTGCTAATTGAAAGATTTATATGAATAGTTTTTTTTTAATTTAACATACATAGTATAAAGTAAAGGGAAACTAGAAATTTATGTCCTAAGCAAATCATATAATTACCGAAAAAATGATGGTTATAGTACCATTCCAACGATGAATGGATGTTATTCATTCATCCAACTCAATAAATCTTTGCATTGAAGCACATTGATAAAAAAACATATTTTTTGGTCAGCTGTGGGATCAAAATGGTTACATAGACGACGACGATAATTTGGCGACTGTAGGTGCTCTCATAATATAGGGGTGATTCAAGATTAGAAACTTCTAGCGCGAAGCCATATGAATTATGCATAATATTTATTTATTTATTAACGGCGCATGCACATATGAAAAAGTATATATAAAAGAAGAAGCAGAAGAACGAAGCATACATAATAATTTATACGCAAATTTATACAACAATAACTATACAATGGTTTGTTAAATTTGAATTTAAAAAATGAAACTGAAGAAGTAGTATTAACAGAAGCATATCAAAATTATGAAAACACGTTGAGTAGGAAAACGCCAAAAACAATCTTTGGATGAAGTGCATGAGTGTCCTAACTGTGGTATTAGACATATAAGTTAATGGCCACACCAAACCACACCCGGTAATAATATGGCGTATCAAGGGACCCTATATTTGTGCGAAGCATCATTTTTTTATGACTGGGAATGCTTCAGGAGCAGTTATCTAATTATTGGCACTATACATCTACTAAAATATGCTTTGACTAAATTTACATGACTCTACGTTAAGAGTATCCATG
This sequence comes from Rhyacophila brunnea, assembly GCF_057557595.1. Taxonomy (NCBI): domain Eukaryota; kingdom Metazoa; phylum Arthropoda; class Insecta; order Trichoptera; family Rhyacophilidae; genus Rhyacophila; species Rhyacophila brunnea. Next base: position 14,694,437 of record NW_028232848.1, on the reverse strand, counting down.
GGAGAGAGGAGCACTAATAGGAAAATTAAAAATGTTAGTAAGTACCTAACAAAAGCTAATACGAAATCGTTAGTTGGACTTCTAACCCAGTAGACCAGCCGGAGTTTATCTAAAAATGGCATAGCTAATTAATACGCAGGGATAGTCAAGTGTTGACGTGAAATCATTTTACCCGTTTCATATACCGAAGTTCTCCGATCTCAAAGACAAACACCATCAAAGTCAAAACAAATATAAATATATATATATATTATACCAAGCCTTTTTTCGCATGTATTTGTAGAAGATTTGGTATACTTGGATACAGTATAATAAGTGTATATGATTCTTAGGGAATGGGACAACTGGACGCCAGGACAATTGGACGCCGTAATGTCGTAGACACGTAAATAGAACGTAGACGATGAATTTTAATCATTTTCTATCTACTACTTTGTAGTTTTAATTCATTTTACTCTTAACATAATGTTTTTTATTGAAAATTGAGAATAACCATGCCTAAGGCTTTATATAAAAATAAAAAAAAACCTTTTTTCGTTGGAACTTAAATAAATGCACGATTAAATCATTATTTACGTGTTCATATTTAAATTCTCAGCAACTATTAAATTATAATATAATAATTTAAATATAAATATATTTTTTATTAAAAGAACGTATAAGTACCTAACGTCTATTTATTTTCGAATTGTGGCATCTGAATAGTGGCGTCCAGTTGTCCCGGCGCCAAATCATCCTAGACCCGAATCATAAATATAATACTTGTAGATTGATAACTCTGTTGCTTAAAGAATAAATAATCTCGGTATCGTTTTACCTATTAAATATCTTTAGGTTACCTATACAAATTTATATTTCTAAAGATAGGATTTATATAAGCGCCTAGTATGGAGTATTTGCCACTAGTAGGTTTAAAGTACAATCAAAAAACTAGAATATAGAGGGTATTTTGATAGGTTGTAAAACTCATTACTTTAAAGAGTCAATGGCCATAAACCGGACTTTATAATTCACTGTGTCAATTATTTAGTTGGGTTAGTTCACTTTGGAAAAGAGATGAATGAATGCAAATGAGGGGATGAAATTGGGTGCTCAAGCCAGTCACTTAAGGTAATCCGCTAAATAACAAATTTGCACTTAGCACCTTTAAATCTCCAAAGCCATGTTTTGGTGTTACGTCGTTTAAACTGTTTTTAAGACCGCCGTGAAGTTTATTGCGTGAACTTTTGTAGAGTGAAAAAGTTTAATGGATTTCAAAACGTCTCAACAGGATTTAAATAAAAACAATAATTTTTTGGTTATTTTATGGCGAATATAATCTTATATATTGAATATTTATATAGCAGCTATATTAGGCTAGACAAGATGATTTAAAATATTGAATACAATGAAATTAAATTTATTTATACCTTTTAAACAAAAAGTTCAATACTAAAACAACAAATAACTGTTTACAAGGAAGGTATATCATTATCATCAGCTTTAGTCGATCCACTGCTGGATGAAAACTTCCCCCAGTTCCATCCACTTTTCTCGACCCCTAGTACTTCCCTTCCATGTACCTATCGAAATTTATGAGTTCATCTATCAAGCGACTTTAAGCCGTGCCAATTATAATTTTAGTGCCCCTGGGTATCAACATTTCGTCGCTATAGGATTTGTTTCCCGAATAGACCAAATGTCAATTTTACAGGAGACGAAAAACAAATTTCATTGTCGTATATTTAAATATCAGTAGATGTATCAATCATTCTTTCTACACTGTATGATTGCAACATTATCTAAAAATAGATTCCAAGAATAATATACTGGTATAAATCATTAAATGCACAGAAAATACGTTTTATTTACAAGTACTCACTGTGGATATTCGGGAAATTTTTAGCGCTCTCTCAGAATAATGGATATTCGGGACTAAATAAGGACGTTCGGGATTTAAGACCGTAGCGTATTGCTGCACGGCCCACGGATTACTGAGTGGTCAAAAAGTACGCGCCTCAAATGTTATATTTATTTACACGATAATTGTTAATAATTACTTCCACTATTTAAATACTCAAAGATCGTAATCACCGAAGTTCTTATGCAATAATAACATGCGGCAATCGCTTTTTCGGTTTTTTTTGGATTAAGTACCTAATAAAATAGTTTTTAAGTAATTAACTATTTTTTTATTGAACGAATAATTCACAAGATTTAAGAATGTACCATTCTAATAATTGAACATACATAATTTTTAAAATCACTTCTGAGAAAATATATTATAACCAATAGAAAAAATCTTTTCGAAAAAAGTAAGACACCCGGCAGGAATTGTCCCTGCATCTCCAGGGTTTACGACCCAGTCGAAGAATTATACACTATGCTACGAGGTGACATACTTATGACGACAAACTTTAACTATTGGCCTTTTAATACCTGCTCATCAGTATTCTTCAAAATCAAGCGACTATCGGCGATCGGTTTTTGTTTATTAAATAAAAGTAGGTATCTACTACTTCAATTACTAACCGACGTCACGGATTTCTCCAATATTTTATGATGGTACTTACTCGTACTTGCTAACAATTTTATATTAATAGTTTTTCCAAAAAAAAAATCTATGTAAGTATATAATATATTATCTGTATATTATTATATCTATATACCTATTTCTATAATTAACAATTAAACTTATTACAAACCACCAAATAAATATTATATATTTACTATTGTAACGAATGACAATACAAAATAATAGCATGTATAAATTAATTACCATTGGCTGCTAATATTAGGTATGTACCAATATCCTAAGTATATAATATTCACCAAATAAATAGTTACTAACATACATATTATATTAAATTAACAATCAGCGCTTTCAAAAATAAATAATAGCATCGCCTTTATTTTCATAGAAATACCTAGATTAAAAGTAAAATAAAGACAAAAAATCTTTGATTAATAATAATTTGAAATAATAATTATTTTTTACGTCATAGTAGTTGCTGGGTCACACTGTAGAATTCATATAACCCTTGGGATTTTGTGTCATTTATCAAAACAAAATGCAGTTATTTAGGTTAAAATACTCACTTCCATAACTGTACTGTAAGTTCAGAGCGAACTGGTGATGTATCAGCTATGAATGATCTCTTCAAATTTGATGAATTCACTATTAAAACAATAGTAACTTTAAAAACAATATCAATAAGACGAAATTTGAAAGAGGACTCCGGACGGCCCAAAAATATGAAAGTGGGCGTGATTGTTTTAGAGCTAGACAGCGTGAATGTGGGAGCGAGATGCACGACGTCAGCGCGGTTTAATTGGCTAAAAGTCGTATTCGGGAAATAAAAACTCAGCCAGAGATTTATTTCGACCGAAATTAACTTGGATATTCAGGTACGAATAGTTGGACATTCGGGAGAACACCACGGAGTAATTGTAACTTAACATGGCGTATTCGTTTTTTTTTTTAAATATCTTTGTTCCTAGATAAAAATATATTGTTTTTATAAATGATTTCGGTAGAGTTCGATAAAAGAAATTAAACTGCATTAAAATGTCGATTTCGACAAAAATGGATATTCGGGAAACAAATCCTATTAGCGACGATTTTTCTAGCACATTACCATCTCAACTGCTTCTTTACCAACTAAACCATGCTTCATGCATTTGATACACAAATTAATATTTGTTAACAAGTTAATGGCCCCACCAGACCACACCCGGTCTTAATCGGGCGTATCACGGGATCCTACGTTTGGTGTGAAGCACCATTTTTATATGACTGAGAATGCTTCAGGAGCAGTTACCCAAGACTGAGGTCACCATGTACTCAAGTGTGCTTTTATTAAATTTACATGACTTTAGATTAAGATTAAGAGTACCAATGGGAGAGAGGAGCACGTAGAGAGAAAATTTAAAATTGTAGTAAGTAACAAAAGCTAATCCAAAACTTATTCGACTTCTTCTGTTTATAGTCTATTTTTTGGCTCGATCCCTACCTTATATGTATATTGTGGGGAGCTATAGTTGCTTATATATATTTTTTTATATTTTTTCGATTATGTATTTTTGTTTATGAATAATGTATACGGATTATCTTGCAAGAAGAAGAAAAGAAAATTATTAAAAACTTTTATTGTTGTTTTTATTTAATAAAACGAAATTTTTTATAGTACTTATTCCACTTTAATTAATATATTAGGACCGGTTTCGTCCGCCTCAGTGGGACGAAACTGGTCCTAATATATTAATTAAAGTGGAATAAGTACTATAAAAAAATGCGTTTTATTAAATAAAAACAACAATACAATGCAGTTCCACCATGAAATTGACAGTTAACAAAATAAAAGAAAAAAAACTTTTATATTAAAAACGATTGAATAAAACCTTTTCAAAGTCATCAATCAAATTTAATATCGATGAGTACAATTGCAGAAGTGTAAAAAATTAAAAATAAATCATAAACACATATTTACCAAATTATTACCTACATTATTATTTAGTGCCGCATAGAAGAAATAGTAAAAAAAATCCGACCTCTTTATTATTGCTAGCCAATCCATTGCTTAAATTGCACCCTCAAGAATTCGGGCTATTCCAGAGAAATTGATATTCAAACATAGGATTAAATGATCTGGAAGCACTAAATGTCACTATACGAATGATATGAAGCAAGGAGGGTCTTATACGAGAGAGAATTTATATGCGCGTGGCCTTAGTATATTTACATCACGTTGCTATTCTATTACTGCTCTTTGGTAACTATAAGAAGTTTAGAGGGTTATTACTGAAGAAGGGAAAGAGATGGTCTATTTACGATGAATTGTGTTTTAATGCTGTAAAAACATGAGGGTATTTCTGTGTATTTTTTTTATGTTTAAGGGTAAACTACAATACGTTTTCATTGCTCTTTTGTGGTTTTAAAGCATACTTTGATAAATATATAAGTAGGTATAATAATAAATTATATAATAAAAGTGAGTCTGATGTAATGGTATAGATCAGTATCAATCTGATAAACTTTTTAACTGATGACGCACTGGCAAAATAGATTTTGTTTCTAATAAAAACCCAAAAAAATTATACGAGTAACAATTTTATTAACAACATAAAATTGTTTTATCAACACATTTATATACTTACGATAGCGTCGTGGGTCCCAGGTTCGAATCCTGGGTCTGGCAAGTATATATATTGTTTTTCAATTTGTGAATGAGTCAGAGTATGGACCTAATACGTTGAGCAAGTGGCTGACATCTATTTCTCGTAAAAACTAAATCTGTTAATACAAACCCCATCCAGTTGCACTTGAGCATTTGAGTAGAATGCCCGTGTTGAATAGAAAGTAAAATTGTTGTTACCAGAATTTAATATAAATAAGTGAAGTCTGAAAGAAAGATTATTAGGTGAAAACAGACAGCCGAGATTTACAGTGTATATATTATTTAGTACATACATATTGCACAAATTAATATATATTATTGATATAAACAGTGAGCAGAGTGAATATTAAAGATTTATTTTTTAAATTATTGTTGCACGGGAGCAATTATTGCGCCAAACATGGTGAAGCGAGGGGTTGTCCACACTGTTATTTGTTCACACTGTTACGCGATTTCAAAGTCCGCGTGAAAGGCAAACATATTAAAATGGATAACACTACTGTGGATGTGAATGAAACCAAAAAAACGAAGAAGAAAAGAAACGATGATGAAGAAGAAGTGATTGGAGAAAAAGAAGAATAATGGCAGACTGTGACCTCTGGAAAAAAACCCAGAAGAGACTCTGGGGTCGCTTCAAAGAGAAACAAAAACAACGTCATGATAGCGACGGGAAATAAAATACCATTAAAGTTTAAAATAGCGCAGATGCTCCATAAGGCAGGAGTTAAAGTACAGAAAATTTAAAGACGTACATCCAAGTATAAGACGAAAAAGAAGCAGATAAAGTGAAACAAGCTGGAGAACTCAATGATCTCGGTTTTTTGATTAAAGAGAATGACTCCTGCTCTTATGGAGTGATAAGAAAAGTCGACATCGATATGGATCTCCAAGAACTGCAAATGGAAATCAAAAGTGATGCAAAAGTTATCAACCTTAAGAGGTTGACAAGAAAAAGTGACACAGGAGAGCTTACGAAGACCTCGTCAGTCAGTATTAAATTTGGGGAGAAAATATTGCCGAGAACAATTGACATATATGGCGTCTCGTTTGCTGTAGAACCGTATGTATTCAGGGTAATGCAATGCTACAAATGCTAGCAATATGGGCACATTGCGAACAATTGCGGCAGTAAAGTAGAAACGTGCCCCAAGTGCGGTGAAAACCACAAAACTTGCGAAAAAAATGAGGAAATTACGTGCATCAATTGCAAAGGTAACCACGCGGCAAACGGCCAAAAATGCCCAAAGTGGCAAGAAAAAAAGAATTGCAAAGAAGCAATGATAAAAATGAACATACCTTTCAAGGAAGCAAAAAAATATATGTTAAGTAACAGCTATGCTGACATATTAAAACAAAAAAAAATCGTGGGAAGAGATGAAAGTGAAATAATTCAAAAAATAAAGGAAAACAAAAAGAAAGAAGAAGTGGTGGTAGAAGCTTCAGGCTCAACAATAACAGCAACAGGTAGTAGCGTAAAGCCTACAAAAAATAAGAAAAACTCAAAGGGGAAGACAGAGGTTAATGCGATGGGAGAAATAATGAAAGTCTTGCTGAAAGGAGGAGACTGGCAGCAGATCATTTAACAACTAATAATTAAAGCAGTGGACTGGGTATGCAAAAACTTCAAAGAAGGAAAGTTAGGAAAAATTCTAGGGGAGGTTCTGCAACAAAATACATAATAAAAACATATTAGGATTTTACAATAGAATGCCAGAAGTATGAAGCAAAAAAAATGAAATAGAACTTTACTCAATAAGACAAAAAATAACAATAGCATTAATCTCAGAGACTTGGCTGAGGTTTGAATTAGACTATCTGAAATTCAATGATTACATGATGTATCGAAAACACAGACGGGATGGATACGGAGGAGAGCGATTCTGGTGCATAAAACACTGGCGTCTAAAGAAGAAAGACGGAAGAGCTAGGCAAAATAATTTTAAAGCAATTTAACAGAATAGGAGTTAGGACCTGATCGACGGACCCCCTTCTAGAAGAGAAGAGGCGATATGACAGCGAGTCGCAGTCAAAGCCTCGGTAAAACACAAAACAAAAACAAAACAAATATAAACCTCTACTCTGTGGAAGCCCATATGATCTTATTAGGATCGGACATGGTCGAAATAGAATATTTTTATTAGAAGAAAGATGCAATTGATTTTTAGAAAGAATTATGTTAAAACGAGGTTCTAAATTAGGTAAAAAAACACGTAACTAAAGAGTTGTACCATCTGCAATCATTCTTTTTTTATAATTTAATTTCCAGAGTATTCATTTAATAAGCAAAGATATCACCATCCAAACTCTAAAAAAAATAATGGTAGCTAATCTAGAATATTTTTTCGCACTGTTAAAGTCAAATATGTACCATTGTATTTTGCAAAAGGATTGATGACCCACTCAAATTTTTGATGATTAAGTGATAGAACTTTTAGAGAGGTTTTTTACTCTCTTCTGAACTTTTAACAAAATTTATTTTCGGACGCCTTTGAAGCAATCAAACCGTGAGTTTTAACTTTTCCGGTCCACATTGTCGACGAAAAATTTCGATTTGATATAATTGTAATGATATTTTCCTTCATTTGTGGCACACGGTTTGTTAGACACTGATTTAATTCATTGATAATTCTTAAAAATATATTATTATTTATTTATCGTTCGCAGAATTTGACTGAGTATCATAACTCTTCATGGCTTGACTTTATTTGAACCCTCCAACTCTAGGCAGTTGTCCCAAATCCTGGCCATACTGCCAAACTTTAGGAGTCCATTACCACTCTGCTGTAGATTGTGATCATAACTTTACTGACAAAAGCAGCTCAATTATCTTTATGATCATCTGTCATTCCGTTATTTACTCTACAACTCTGAGGAACTGTCATAACATGACGTCCTAAGGTTCAAAGTATGTTATACGTACCAAACTCTGCCAACCAACCATGCCAACCTTGAAGGTAAATCATCTAAGAATTACCTTCAAGTTTTCAAACGTAACCAGTGTGAATACTACTCAGGAGTCCAGTCTTTGGTAAGGAGACGAATGAAGAATATCACCATCATAGTACATCAGGTTTCTGCCAAGTCACTTGATTCCTTTGCCTTCTTCCCTGAGGGACATAACAGAAAGTTAAAAATCCGTGTTTTCCTTACTTACTTATTTTAACATCACTTTCCGGCTTCGAACTATAGAGAAACTATAATGTTGCACCATTTTTCATGGCTTATCACCACTTCCTAAACTTCTTACCAAGTTAGATCCAGTGCGCGTATATTGCCTCTCTAGCAACACTGCATGGTGCAAGACGGTCTGCCGTAGCAAAGGACTTATTGCAGATTAACACACTCCTGTAGCATCCGGAATACATTGTATCAAAGCCATATTAAGCGCCTTTGCGTGAGTACCATCATCACCAATGACTGACGTACCAATTCACAAATACAACTATAGATACCCAAATAAACCTCGATTGTAGTTATAGTTATTACTTATATTTCAATTGCAATAATTTAGTAAAATTTTAAGTTTAAAATTATGATTGTTGTATATGAAAATAAATGGTAATAATTTGAATTAAATATTCTATCGAAAATCTTAATACCGGATTGCATTCGAAAGTAATAAATAATTATTAATACTACAATCGTAATTCGCAATTCAGTTTCATGGTCTGAATAGAGTCAGAGTTGGATGTATCTATATAGTATATCGTCACCTTACTACTACAACTAGATAACTCTGATTTGGTCATTATTGGGAAAATGAAATTGAAACTTCACTTGATTATCATAAATCTAGGCTAAAATTATTATTTTACATAAAAATGAAAATTTGTACTTGTCTAATTGGGAACATTTAAATAATGTTCAATTGTATGAAAAATATTGTAGATATATTATTTTATTTATTTAATGCATTTATTGTTTTAAAGATATCTAATATTTTCAAAAACAAAATTAAAATAATTCCCATTAACTTCTGACTTACATAGTTTTATCATTTCGTAGAGAAGAAAATGTAGAATCATATTCAATAGCTATCTTAAAAACAGTGAAAATCAAGTTATCTAGTTGTAGTATTGAGGTGACGATATCATTCAAAGAAGAATACTGGTTCTTAATTATTTGCCTTTTAGACCTTAGAATGATGCCACGTTTCAGTCATATAGGAACTCATGTATCTAGCACACGTTGAATGATCGATATAGGTATTTACTCTACATAATATTATTATAACACAGTGACGATGTCCAATTGGTTGATTGCAAACCTCAAGTAGTGTAAGTTGTCAAAAAAAACTTTATAATCAATATTTTATAAGTTCAAAAAAATGTTGGGCATCGTGAATATAATATATAAATACGGAATAAAATATTAGAACTTTATTTATTTTGTCTTCTTTGAGGCATCACTTCTATCGGAAATTCGGTAAGGTCGTGGCGTATTACATTATTTTCATCGACATATAAATGTTGCCGTTTCGGGAAATTGAATCATATCCTCAAGTCACTCTTCTAGAATGGAAATGTTTTTTTTCACTTGTTAATCGAGTTTATTGCCCTTGTATTTTAGGGGACGCTAAATGATCCCCGATTATGCTTTTGGAGAAGTAAACTTCGTGTATTTGATTAGTCGGAATGAGTTCTATAAGAAATGTTTTATAAGAAACAAAGATTATTATATTAAACAAAATATTATAATAACTATCTATTTTAAAGCAGAAATTTATATTTTTTCCAAAATATTTTGATTCTTTCTGGTAGGATAAAATTAAAATAATAAATAAAAATATTGAGAAAATATCTAACAATGATTCTTCGAATAGAAAGCCTACATCCTGTGGCGATTTTCTTTGACGCAGATTGATGCACTCGGTTCAAACATTTTATTTATGAGTAGTTGAATTTTAAAAGGTTTGTTGATGATATTAACAGTGGGCATCCGATTTACTACAGTATTTCCAAATACCTAAAATTTTCAACACTAGATTTTATAATTGCTGTTTTACTAAGTAATTATATAATTAGTTCTATATCAGCTGAGAACTTAAATGTATACCGTATCAGTGTATCATTTTCCATTGTCGAATGTGCATAGTGCATGAAAATGCCAAAAGGCAAAACCCCGGTCGAAAAAAATAACTTAAATTTAACGGAATAGTATAAAAAATAATTCAATTAGAATGTCAGTAAATTTCATCAAGTACACCAAGTCGGCAGTTTTAATTATCTAATACGTATTACTAAAAAAAGGTGACTGCGCCAACTGTCAACATACTTGGATATGACTTAGTTCTTCAACAGAGACTATTTTATTTAAAATCACATTTAGACTAAACTTCATCACTGCCTTACCTTTTCGAAAATCTGTCACAAATAGTAATTTGCTATCTATACACTCGGTATGCTAGTCCTGCATTGTAAGTATCTATCAAACTATTATGAGAGTATCCGATCATTTATTTTCTTTCACGACCTGATAAATAAAACAATTCCTTTATTTTTCAAATGTATAATTATTAGCATGAATCCTTTCTTTCACGTTACCCCATCATGCGACACAGATAAATCAATATAATATATACATATTATTATATGTGTGTATGGGTTTGTTATTGTATATCTAAGTGAAAGATTTTCTCATTCTCATGGATAAGAAGAGATAGGTACAATGACATGTTTTGTTCAAACTAATAAAATGTTTCTAATACTTAAAATATGTTTTTCCTGCATTAACATTCTACATTTGAGTGTCCACTACATACCCCGTTCTAAATAACCTTAGCCCTCTTATATTTTTTGGCATTTTTTTCGCAGCGTTATTTTAAATAAATGGTTCTGAATCTGTACAGTTTACGGTAAATATGCATTTGTTTACATGAATAAAAAAAACAATAAATCATAAAATTCGATCGAACCGCTACGCGTCTCAAAAATCAATCTTCCCTTTGAATAGCGTCGTCCCTCGGTTCCCCTTTCGTCCGATCGTTCCGCGTTGATTTGACAGATGACTCACTATCAGTTTGACACAATTCTCGCAAACTGCAAATTTATTCAAAGCTTTTGCATTGGTGAGAGCAGTAGCGTAACTACTTCACTTGTACGTTGAAAGTTTTTCTGGGAGCATCCCAGAAAAAAATGGCAAGACCCTGGTTGTGACGTTAAATCAGTGATCCCCAACCGGAATTTCATGACAAGTGCGAAGAAAATAGATATCCACAACCTTTGTGGGAAAACAATAAAAATGTCTCATAGAAAAAAATAAGCATTATAATAATAAAATTATCATGAAGTAGTTACAAGCGTCATTTTCTAAGAGGACAGAAAATTAACAAATAAATACAAACCATACAATGAGATTATATTCCGTATTTTTTTAAAGATTTTCTCCACAGAACAGATAATAATTTCAATAGGCTATATACCCATACAATAAAGTTTGACGCAGGGTATTGGAAAATGAACCAATATTAAATGAGCGTCAATGCATAAACCGAGAGCAGTTGTCAGTATTAGACGTATGACGTATTCTTAAAACATGTTTAAATTTATCCCGTATTCTTCCTTACTCTAAATCGGTTGCCTGCTTCTCCTTACCCGTTAGGTATTTCAGTTCCCATTATTTCTGAGTTCCCTAATTTTCTCCTATCATACGACAGTTAGGCATAAATAATAAAAGTTTCCTAGTAGGTAATAAATTTTCATAAAATGGAACATTGTAATTTTGCCTAGGTATTTCATTCTCCTTCATATTATAATTATTATGTAATTTTACCGTCAAAACTCTCAAATGTGTTAAGTGGTAGGAGTTCCCAGAGATTTTTAAAAATGTGTCAAGAGTGTGGTAGTTTTTTTTTTTGATTGCTGTTATCACAGAGAGTTAAGAAGAGAAGGTGCAACATTTTTTTCAATTGAGAATTTTTCTTTAAGTCACCGGATGTGCAACTGGTTCAATCGAAGGTCAGACCATCAAGGGATACTGCCGGAAATGTACCGCATAAGCAAGTCGAAGATTTTATTAGACGAAACTGACAGAGCTTAGCAATAAACCCACCGTATTCGATGAATAACTGAGAACTTCAATAGTACCTGAATGCACCACTTTAGACGCTCTTGTTATCCCCTTTCTAAAATCTTATCGATGGATGTACTTTACGTAATAATATGATACTGTTAACGCCACTGGAAAAGTAAAGGGGAGACTTGGGCCAAGCCGACTCGCCAGACGTGTGAGAAAATTTATGCTCTTTTCAATCTTACCCGCAGAAAACTGAAAGTAAAATAACCGTCTGGGATATTTTTGGTTCTCATATCATGTGATCGCGTGAATTTATAACGTGGCAATAGAATAGAGCTTCTCTTCCAAACGCCTGAAATTATAATACAATGCTTAAAAAAGAACAAAGATACAATGTAAAAAAAGGATTTAGCATGACAGTTAGCAACACAGTGATTGACACCTACAAAAAAACGGAAACATATTATATTTTTTTAAATGTATTATTTTGCATACAAAAGATTGATAATATGTTAGGTGTATTAGTTACATTGGCTAATTTGGTATTGTAGACAGGAATATCTATTGTTATCAAGTGAAAATGATAGCTTTACACTTCTGACCAATTTTACTTTTGCGGTTTCAATTAAGTAACTAAAAATATATTTTTCCTTGAATACTTTACACTTGCATTATTGCAGTTCAGAAAAAGTTAGTGTATCCAGCTAGAGTGATCATTAAAATATATGAAACCATGTGATATTATGTTTAGTTATGATACATCTGTAAACTTAAGGGCGGACGTGCTCAGCGTGGGTCAAAATGGAGATTTTTTTCTATTTTCAAAGCATGATCCTGGACATACCTTAAACGTTGTAGATAATCTATTTATATAATTTTGAAGCCTTATTAACCTTTATATTTTATTTTAATTATTTCATGACTGCATAAAGTATTTTTATTACATAACATGGTATTCTTTTAAACCTCTCGCTCTAATGTTTTAGAATAAAGTCATATTTCGATACATAAATGTGCAGTGGTGTCAAGATTTTTTACATTTATTAATTTTTAAACGCATTTATAAAACCATCAGTATAATTTATATTGACATTATTATAGTGAAATATTTACGATAAAAAATTATATTGATAATCTCTGTGATCCCAAATTTGACAAGAATTAGGCATTTTATTATTCAAAAAACATCTACAACGTTTAAGGTATGTCCAGGATCATGCTTTAAAAATAGAACATAAGCTCCATTTTGACCTACGCTGAGCATGTCTCCCCTTAAATAATGGTGTCTTAATAAATGTGTACTTTGCAGATATTTTATATTTTTACTACACGCGATTATTTTTAATTTTAAAATACTATGTATTTTTATCATGTCTGTCTTGTATACTATGTTTCCTTCTGTTTGACGAGTGCTGAGTAGGGTGAGGAAATTATTTACAGATAAGTTGCATACATCAACGGTTATAATAATAAATATTAACATTTTGTATGTAAAGCAACAAATAAATCTAGTCGAAGAAAAATTTAGAATTTTATTATGTGTTCCATTTTCAACCAGATGCGTGCCACAAATCGCCAACATTTAATGTCAAATTGAGTTATGACTTTTCAACTCGCCAAAATGTTCCACTATAATATTTTATACTTTATCGCTTCGAAAGTTATAATTTCGACATAACTTATTCAAATTGGAATGACATAACTATCTACTGACTTACATATTTCTATGTCAGTGCCTATACTGGCTGAGAGCCATAAAAATATTAATAAAAAAAGTTTTCATATTAATAGCTATTAATATGTAATATTGTTTTTGAATTTCCAAAAGCGATAAAGATTTGAAATATTTTTGTAGCGTTACAACATTTGGATAAAACACCGTATTTATGTTAGTGAACTACATAATATACATAATCATAACTACATAATATACAAACATACATAATCGGTAGGCAATATAACACAATACCCAGTACCCAATGTGGCAGGTTATTTTTTATTTAAAATAGTTTAGCGTGCCTATTTTAAATTACCACAATAACAAGTGATATACATAAGAAATATCGCTTTTGAAATAAATATTTTTTGTGGATTGTATTAAATTATTGAGGGTGTAATTAACTTGAAATAATATTGTGCAGCCTATTGGACAATATATTTTATCAAATCAGTCCGTTATTTCATTACAAAGACAAGCAACGATTTTGCTATTTTGCAACAAATAAACAAATATAGAATACTGAAATGTCATTTTGATTTCCATAGTAAGGCACGTATATATTAATAATTTAGTTGCTAGGACCCCAGACCTCTAGCAACCAATAACTTTTCATACAAAACAGAATTAACTGAAAATGAATTCAATTCTACTTAAAGATGGCTAAAAGTATTAAAAGAATGCGTTGGCATCGTGTTCTGATATATTCTAAAAGTTTCAAATGTCTAGCTAGTCGGAAAGTTCCGATTAAAAACCGATTGCAAGATTTGTACTGGATAAACAACCACCGGACAAACAAGAATACGAGCTAAGAAAAACGTGGTAAAATACGACTTTGTAGATACTATTTATGAATCATCAGTCAAGTTACGTCGAGTTATTTTAGTTTAATGGCTTATATTTAGATGTTTTAAAGATAAACGAATATTTTTAACTATTCGTCGCTATAGGATTTGTTTCCCGAATATCCATTTTTGTCGAAATCGACATTTTAATGCAGTTCAATTTCTTTTATCGAACTCTACCGAAATCATTTATAAAAAAAATATTTTTTTATCTAGGAACAGAGATATTTTTTTGAAAAACCCGAATACGCCATGTTAAGTTACAATTACTCCGTGTTGTTCTTCCGAATGTCCAACTATTCGTACCTGAATATCCAAGTTAATTTCGGTCGAAATAAATCTCTGGCTGAGTTTTTATTTCCCGAATATGACTTTTAGCCAATCAAACCGCGCTGACGCCGTGCATCTCGCTCCCACATTCACGCTGTCTAGCTCTAAAACAATCACGCCCACTCTCATATTTTTCGGCCGTCTGGAATCCTCTTTCAAATTTCGTCTTATTGATATTGTTTTTAAAGTTACTATTGTTTTAATAGTGAATTCATCTAATTTGAAGAGATCGTTTATAGCTGATACATCACCAGTTTGCCCTGAACTTATAGTAAAGTTATGGAAGTGAGTATTTTAACCTAAATAACTGCATTTTGTTTTGATAAATGACACAAAATCCCAACGGTTATATGAATTCTACAGTATGACCCGGCAACTACTATGACGTAAAAAATAATTATTATTTCAAATTATTATTAATCAAACATTGTTTGTCTTTATTTTACTTTTAATCTAGGTATTTCTATGAAAATAAAGGCGATGCTATGATTTATTTTTGAATGCGCTGATAGTTAATTTAATTTAATATGTATGTTAGTAACTATTTATTTGGTGAATATTATATACTTAGGATATTGGTACCTACCTAATATTAGCAGCCAATGGTAATTAATTTATAGATGCTATTATTTTGTGTTGTCATTCCAATAGTAAATATATAATATTTATTTGGTGGTTTGTAATAAGTTTAATTGTTAATTATAGAAATATATAGGTATAAGAATATACAGATATATATACATAGTTTTTTTTTTTTGAAAAAGTATTAATATAACATTGTTAGCAAGTACGAGTAAGTACCATCATAAAATATTGGAGAAATCCGTGACGTCGGTTAGTAATTGAAGTAGTAGATACCTACTTTTATTTAATAAACAAAAACCGATCGCCAATAGTCGCTTGATTTTGAAGAATACTGATGAGCAGGCATTAACAGGCCAATAGTTAAAGTTTGTCGTCATAAGTATGTCACCTCGTAGCATAGTGGATAATTCGTGGACTTGGTCGTAAACCCAGGAGATGCAGGGACGATTCCTGCCGGGTGTCTTACTTTTTTCAAAAAGATTTTTTCTATTGGTTTTAATATATTTTCTCAGAAGTGATTTTCAAAATTATGTATGTTCAATAATTAGAATGGTACATTCTTAAATCTTGTGAATTATTCGTTGAATAAAAAAAAAAGATTATTAAAAACTATTTTATTACTTATTACGAAAAAAACCGAAAAAAGCGAATGCCGCATGTTATTATTACCTACGAACTTGGGTTATTACGATCATTAGGTATTTAAATAGTAAAAGTAATCATTACCAATTATCGTGTAAATAAATATAACATTTGAGGTGCGTACTTTTTAACCACTCAGTAATCCGTGGGCCGTGCAGCAATACGCTACGGTCTTAAGTCCCGAACGTCCATGATTTGTCCCGAATATCCATTATTCTGAGAGAGCGCTAAAAATTTCCCGAATATCCACAACGAGTACTTGTAAATAAAACGCATTTTCTGTGCATTTACTGATTTATACCAGTATATCATTCTTGGAATCTATTCTTAGATAATGTTGCAATCATACAGTGTAGAAAGAATGATTGATACATCTACTGATATTTCAATATACGACAATGAAATTTGTTTTTCGTCTCCTGAAAAATTGACATTTGGTCTATTCGGGAAACAAATCCTATAGCGACGTATTATCTACTATGACTTATATGTCTTAAATTATGCAGAGTTTAATTGGATTTTAAAAACTAACCATCACTATCTACACATTGTAGTCTTAGTTCAATGAAAACAAATATGTTTGACAAGGTTTATTGTGCACTATTTATGTCAGATCTTAACAGACTACCTCCACTCTTCGCCACTCATAACGGGTATAATTATTCATGATAATTTATTTATTCTCGGTTATGGGTAAAATATAAATGAAACGCTTATCGTATAAAAATAAATAATTGCATAATGTTTGATTAATACCAAATTACAAAAAATAGTTTTGAAAATAAAATCCACACAAAACATCAATAAGATACGATAAAACCCATCAAGTCTTTTAAAAAATAATAATATTCACGTTCGTTATCATTTAGTTAATTAAAAATATAATGGAAGTACGTATTATATCCACGTATAGATCTAAGAGCATTGTGATGAAAAATTAAAAGACAGTGGAAACAAAACACGGCCTTAATCCCACAACACTCTAACTTCAGAGCAGTGTTAGCGATGCGCAATCTTTTTTTTTAATACAGGATTGTTTAAGCCGTTGCAAACATTGTACATTAACTACCTATATAAGCGTTAAAAAATAAAAATAAATAAACGTAAACTGTCAAGAATAAAAGTTCTGTTCTGTCGTAAGGGAGCATCTGTCATTCTTATAGTAAATCGAGTATCGCAAGAGAACAGAGTACATTAAGAGAATAAAAATGCATTAGAAACTATTATGTAGCTACAATGCCATCTCATTGTGATGGCATGCTTGCAAATCGTAATCGCGATAATAGTTTCTGTGATATCTTGTACATTAAACTCTCGGTAAAGTATAAAAGTACATATGTCTTGAAAGATACGTGGATCAAAAACACATTTATTACGAATATTTAATCTAACTTGAGTTAATAACTTTATTTTGTGAGTAAATGAATGTTTCTTTTCAAGATACTCGCTTATTTTTAAATTAAATAAAAACTTACCATCCCCTAATGGAGGCCAGCCACCATCAGGGTAATCTTAGCCTTATCATTGGTTACTCGGAATACTCAGTGGAACTGCACTCGTACACATTTAAAATGATGAAGGTTCTAAGCCACAGAGCCTCTGCTACGCTTACCATTGATTTTTCTTTGGATAACAGGTTGGGAAACGCTATACTTTTGTCCTCTGATAATGTGGCTGAAGTACCAATTGTATTTTTCTTCTTTTAATAGTATGTAGTACTTTTTGATCCTTTCCCAATCAATTGAGAACTTCAACATTTGTCACCCGGCCAGTGCATGCAATTGTCAGGATGCGCATATACAGCTATATCCTGAAAGCTTTAACTCTCCGTGACATCTTTTGATTGAGTGTCCATACTTTCATACCATAGAAAAACATAACAACAAACTATACATTGTATTAAATAATAATTTAAAGGGTAAGTTTATGGGTAATTATTAATGTCCTAGTCACCTTACTCTGGAACTTATCTGAAACGATAGTCATTCATGGCTGCTATTAAAATATCATTCTACAGTGGCTATATGAGGTGGGAAAAGCGATTGGCAGTTGTATTGGTTTGCGACAAAGCAATATTTCAATGCTGACAAACAATGCCAGTAGAATTTTTCGAACGCTTTTTTCGAACGCGAACGGCAAAAACTCTGGCCTGGTGGCCTGCTTCAGGATGTGGGGACCATGCCTTTACCCATTGTACCTATCTAGTATAATACATGGATGACAGTAGATTTTTACTTTTATTGTCATTTATTACATGGATTTTCCCAAGTATATTACGTCGTAGATACCTAAATTATTGCAAAAACTTTTACATTTTAGTTCCAAAAATGCAAACGATGATCATTTTTTGGAGCGTCCGTCTAGTACAAATCGTGTCATTCAACAATAATCACATTCGTATCGCACATAAATTAACAACGAATAACATTTAAATCAATCCATTTTTTACTGGTTTTCTGGACATTCTGTTTACAAAACGTAATTTTTATAATTTCGTTTTCAAAACGATATTTTTTTATATTATATTTAATTGGCTTCGCACGAAGTCACTTAGGTATTCAATGCATTTTATCTAATTTAAAACATCAAGATAACTGTAGGTAATTAATATCACATGACAGCAGTTGTACAAGTCAAGCAATGTCAAAATATAAAAACTGTAGTAATTTGGTTAAAATAAAAATTGGAAGGAACAAAATAAACAGACATAGGTACTTTGCATTTTATTTATTGTAATATAGAATATAGACTGATGTTGCAGGGCTTTATGCCGCGTTCGAGCTACTGGTTGTACACAACTGCAGCTCTAGACTCGAGTGGAAAAGTTGTATCCGGAAAATCCATTTTCCGCGTTGCAGCCTGCACGTCACAGTGGCTCTGCGCTTTACCCAGAATTTTCCACTTTTCCGGACAATGCTTTTTGTTTCTCTTATAAGCGGCTTTCGGTCAAGCGCTATGCGTCAAATACTCTTATAAAAAGTGAATTCTTCGAAACCCAGAGCACATCGATTTCATGACATTAATGATATTAATTTCATACAAATTTCAATAACAAACATAATACATAATATTATATGATAATATATTTGTGTAACAAAAATATTATTTAAATGTGTACTAAATTCAAAGAATTTAATTTTATATCACCATATTATAATTTTAGACAAAATAATTTTATTTCGTTTTAGTTAGTAGGTAGGTAAACAATATTTTTCAGAACTGTGATTGTACCCGGTTACCATCACGGTGGCTAAGGCATCTTTGAGAAGAGTCAAAGATACGATAGAAGAACAAATGTATAATATAGACTGAACCTTAACTTTCAGAATGGCCACACTATGTAATTTTAGCTATGGCAATTACCACTCTCATATTTTATGCAAATCTGCTTAATTAAAAATATATACCTAGGTACCTCTTTATTTATTTTTCTTTTTCTTCTTCTTCTTAATCCAGATTCGCTTCTTACTGAGGGCATGTTAATTTCACGCGGTGCTTACAAGAATTCTTGTCGCTCCATCCATCTCATCATCCTGCACCTGAGCTCTTTAAAATAAAAAAGCCAATTTTATTTTCAATAAATAAGGCAATTTAAAAGATCTTAATAAAGTGTTTTCAAAATTATTAGTTAAGTTAATTGCAAGTTGTTAGGTTAGTGGTCAGTCAAATCCTGCTGGGTGTCGTATTTTTTTCAAAAATATGTTTGCTAGTGGCTCTACACTTATCAGAAGTTTTGTCAAATTATACATATTATATGCACTAAGTTAAGTGATTAGTAATATACTAATTTCAATGATATGCATTCCGTTAACATTTTTATTTTATATAATATGATACCAAAATAATAAATCTATTTAGAACTCCACGAATTATTTTCTGGTCCAATATACTTTTGATTGATTAATTTACTCGAAATAAATTTACTTGTTTAATATTCACACACCTCCTCTATTGAGCCACATACCAGTTAGATAATTTAATTTTAGTGTTCATTGGGTGCTAAAATTCACCGATATGTGAATTCATAAAATATTCCTGGAAATCAACGATGCGGTACGTAAGCCACTATAAATATGTATTAATTAATTGATTGGTAACAACTCGGTTAATAATTTAATTAATCCATCATCCTATTTTGATTTAACCACGTAATAACATCCAATTATTTTATAAGTTAATAAGAAGAGTTAAAACCGGTTTATGACGTCTTTCGATTACAAATGCTATTTAAAACAGATTCAAATTTATATTTTTTTTTTTTTTTGACCATGTCCGATCCTGATAGGATCATATGGGCCTCCACAGAGTGGAGGTTTGTATTGACAGATTTTGTTTTTTACGAGAAATGGATGTCAGCCACTTGCTCAACCTATTAGGTCCATACCCTGACACACAAATTGAAAAACAATATGTGTACTTGCCAGACCCAGGATTCGAACCTGGGACCCACGGCTTTATAGTCCAACGCTTATGCCGCGCGGCCACCGTGGGCGTGGACATAATATAAATATCTTCCTAAATTTATCATTTTTCGTCCAAGACTTAAATCGTAATGCGGAACCAAAATATAGGTGTCTATAGCGTACGATATTAAAATCGGCGATTTAGTTTAAGATAGAAAATACATAATATTATAATAATAATATGTCCTTATTAAAACGCTTTAGTGAAAGTGAAAAAAAACATACGACGGAATGATGATATAATATTTCTTTACACCTATTTTTTTTTTCGATTTTTTTCTAGTACTTGTAACACAGAGTTCTAGGGATTATGATTTAAATTTGAAGGGTTTGGTGTATAAAAAATACCACGTAGCACACATCATTTTGAAGTAAACTTAGGTACTATGAAAAAAAGACCAACAAATAGGGATTCTATATACTTCCTTGCATCAGGAAATAATTGTGAGATAAATTTAAAACTAAAAATCTTATAAAAGACTCGTGAATATCGATGTCTTTCTTCACAGCAGTACTTTTATCACGTCATGCATAGTGACATAACACAAATAGCTAATGAAACTTAACGTATATTTGAATAATATAATATTAAACTGGTGATTGGACCACTATCGGGGTGATCTTTTCTCAATAATCTGCTACACGTAACAGCTCAGTTTAGCTCCAATCATACCAAATCACGGTGGTTTGAAAAACCATGAAATGCGGCGTCGTTCTCTGCTATATTTACCACACAAGTATTATATCATAGTTGTGTTATATTAATTTCCAACTGCGTGGTATCTTCGAATGCATCAATAACACACAGTTAAGGTGACTCGCACCTCGTACAGTCCATCAAATTTGGCCACCTTAGATGGCTTGGCCAGACATGCATGACAAAGAAATTTATATTAAAATAATAAATACTGTGGTGTCCAAGCAAAATAACCAACTCGTGTGGAATCAGAAACGTAAATTAAAAACTTAAATACGGGCAAATCAACCGAGTTAGTCCAACAGATTCATGCATAGGTGAATATAGGAACTTTTTATTATAATATGAATACTTTAGGTTTGTAAAAACAATATTTTTCTTTCAATTAATAAGGCAAAAGTGTTCCAACATGTTCTGCCCAATGATAATAATAATATCAGCAATGTCTTTGTTTATCTCTCTGCCAGGAGTGAAGGAAAATCCCAAAGTGCCGGCTTTGTCTGTGTGGTGGTTATAGCCATTATCTTGTGATACAGCCTCACGGGAAATCTAGCGTCGCTCCCTTGGAAAGGAGGCTTCTACGCGACGCTCATTCTACCTACAGTTCGCTTCAGATAGTCCTGTTCTAGAATTACAGGATATGTCAAAGTGAGTTTGCAGAAAGATAACGGGGGTATTTGATTATTAACACAGCCAAAATTTAATCTCATTTAAATGATACTTCTTGTAATAAACATTTATCTACAAAGTAGATTTTAAATTACTCGATAATAATAGGACTTCTTAGTAATAAAATGAGTAGATATAGTAGCTAACATTTAATAGTTTGAGCATAAATATTAACAACATTTTTTTCTAACCTACCCTTAAACTATCTATAAAAATATGTAATAACTAAAAAAATTATAGCAGTAGTACACAAACACAACATATCATTGAAAGAAGGACCAATTTATCAATTTTATAATTTTTCACGGACCGCAGTGAGTAAAACTGTTTTATATAAAAATAATTATATATTATGCTAAACGAGACATACATTAATTTATTAAGTATTTAAATTTAACACTTACATAACAGCTACTCCAGTCACTCTCCACACTGCATTACGCACGTACATATTTACACGATTGAACTAAGTATATAGGAAATTTGAATTTTGTCGTATTCAATGAAAATTTTGGTGATGATGTACATACTTGTTATATTGGGCTGCGGTTTGTGCATTACTGGACTACAGAGTAACAGTACCATCTATCAACATTCTTAGGCGTGGCTTAGTTCTGCAACATATTAATAATTATTTTGATTAAAATTACATTTAGACTTTATTTCTGCCTTACCTTTCGTCAATACGTCATAGATTAATTTTAATTTCATTGAATATTTTCTATATTATACTCAATATGCTAGAACTGCACTGTAACTATCTGTCAAACTATTATCAGAGTATCGTATCATTTGTTTTCTTTCGCGAATAATTGAAATAAAAGAATAGTTTTATTTTTCAAATTTGGAATTTACGTTTAAGTGTATTTTTTCTTTCAACTGTTTTTTGATAACTCGGGACTGGGGACTAATCGAATACAGGGACACTCTAGAATCCGCTAGATAGGCGAACTCAAAGTATGGTAGATGTACGTGGCAGCATAGAATTAGGCACAGAATATAATGGAAGGAGCTAGGGGAGGCCTTCAGCCGACAATGGATCAATCTTGGCTGAAGATGATTATTTACCTACCACAAAGCATCATCGCATTCTATCATGTTATGCTTGCCCTACATTGTAAAAGTAAATGACCATATTAGATCCTGAATGCAGCATGTGGACCTCCACAGAGAAGAGGATAAATTATTAGATTGTTTTACGGTTGGTCCTTGCACTGGATCAGACACACATTGAAAAAACAACGTACAGTGACTATAACACTTTACTATTTTCAAAAGTCACCGAAAAAAAGCCGTAAGGTTAGGCCCAGACTAGACGAAAGTTCCCTCGCGGTAAATCCGTTACTAAACATTGCAGCCACATTCAATATTCCATGGCAGATTATCAGTCGACCGCCAACGCTTATTTACTTGCGCACGTGACGCCGACTATCCGCCGAATGTGCCGCGTTGCATTAAGTAACGTATAATGCGACGTTGCCGATCTGACGCTGACGGAAAATCGGTTCGCGGAGGACGGAGCTAACGCCAATGTTGAGCGACCCGCTGACGGACAACCGATCTTCCGAGTAATGTGCCCGATGACGGCAAATTATAAATATAATAAAATGTATTGGCGTTCCGCGTAGTGTAGCGCTGGCCTTAATGTATGTAATATTGGTCGAAATGAAAATAAACAAACTATTAAATTACAGCCAATTTAGCAGCATTAAAGAAAAGTTGACCTTTTATTTTTATTTTTCAAAGCTATTTGTAGGCAATAAAGATAATATATTTTATGTTGTATTATTATTTGGATTTCAATATATTATTCTGTTCGTGTAATATCGTTAAAGTTCGCCTTCTGATTCTCAATACAGTCATCTGTAGTTTTGCTCATGGCAATAAATTGAAAGATTTAGATTCATTTAAAACATTCTAACAAGAGATTCTATTTTCTGTTTGGATGTCAAACCCACATCGTGCATTGGCAGAATAAGTAAAGAAAACTCATCGAACCGTCGAGATGTGGGTTAGGAATTGGCCTAGGGTAGGGATTATTTGTTTTCATTGAATTTATTGCAAACTTTATTGCATTTATCTTCGAAATAAACTATACTTTATCTTAGACTACTATGACGTAATACTACTATGAAACATCGACTTAAGTCTATTTCGATTTCAATTGAGTTAATTGGCTATTGAGATTTGGCTTCAGTGAGGTCATATTATATACAAAGTAAGTAACAAGTTACAATAACCTAGTCAAAATAAGGCTTATAAAATTCTTCCTCAAACAACTTACTTTGATGCGTCTCTCCTGTTAAATACACAATCAAAGAAATAAAAATTGATAATTAATATCAATGTTTCCAGAATTAATTTGATTGTCATTAAGTTGTATTTATATATTATTTTTCACTGTTTTTTTTCGTAGATGATTTTGTTAGCGAGAATAAATAAACAACAATGTATGATTTTTGGGATTTAATACCCATGATGGCCGAGCGACTAGGACGTCGGCTTATAACATCGTGGTTGTCGTGTGTCACAGATTTGAATCCTCGTTCTGCAAAATATATTATTTTTCAGTGTGTGTTTAGAGTCAGAGTATAAACCTCATAGGTTGAGCAAGTGGCTAACATCCATTTCTTCTAAAAATATCTTGTTAAAATAAACTTCTAGTCTATGGAGGCCCATGTCGACTGCTTAATCTTCAAACCCATTAACTAACTCTCTTTGGCAAATTGTTCAGGAAGAAGAAAAAATTTTATACTTTAATTATCGAGCGGAAGTTAACAATTTCAGAAATACATTTTTTTTTTAATAAGCTGCACTATGAAATATTATAGTATTTCAGAATACCTTTTATATATTATATATAAGAATATTTCTATAAAGAGCGGAGTTGTTCCATTTATGATATTGGAAATTTGGTAGATACCTGCAGTTGGCTATTTTGTGTAAAGAACGATAACAAATTTCAAATATGAATTTTATTATTCATAGCTCTGTCAAAACTGGAATAAATCCAGGATGGTTGTTGTCTTTTAAACAACATTTCGTTCTTATTTGATCAGTCATGACTGAGCAAATCACTCCGCTGAATGTTCCAGAATAACATATTTTGGTTAGTATGCCACCATAAATAGTTCACATAGTATTTTTTTGAGGCGCATGTTATATCTATTTTTATTTACAACGTTTTTCTTAGCTCGTATTCTTATTCGTCCGGTGGTTCCTTGTCCGATATAAATCTTGCAATCGATTTTTAACTAACTTCCCGACTAGCCAGACATTTGAAACTTTTATAATATATCAGAACACATTGCCAATGCAGTTTTTTAATACTTTTAGCCATCTTTAATTAGAATTGAATTCATT
Source organism: Rhyacophila brunnea (assembly GCF_057557595.1). Classification (NCBI taxonomy): domain Eukaryota; kingdom Metazoa; phylum Arthropoda; class Insecta; order Trichoptera; family Rhyacophilidae; genus Rhyacophila; species Rhyacophila brunnea. Next base: position 14,668,956 of record NW_028232848.1, on the reverse strand, counting down.
TTCAGTTAATTCTGTTTTGTATGAAAAGTTATTTCGACACCATTATCGGTTGCTAGGGGGGTCTGGGATGCTAGCAACTAAATTATAAATATATACGTGCGTTACTATGGAAATCAATATGACATATCAAAATGACATTTAAGTATTATTTCTATCAAGTACATTTTTTTTTGATCGTTTAAGCTAGTCAAGTCAAGTTTATATGATTCAACAGAAAATTTAAAAACGTTGTATATAAAAAGTTCTTTTTATCTTGTAATTATTTTCTGCATATTTTCTAGTTATTTTCTTTTATTGTCTTAACTGTCAATTCATGGTGAAACTGCGTTTTATTATTGATTAATTAGATAAAACGCAAATTTTTTAGTAGTTATTCCACTTTCAATAAATAAATCTGGACCGGTTTTGTCCGCATCAGATGGAAATTTTCAACTCAGTTCAACTTCAATTGAAAATGTTCCTCTGAGGCGGACAGGAGCGGTCCAGATTTATTTATTAAAAGTGGAATAACTACCAAAACAAATTGTGTTTTATTAAATTAATCAATAATCGTCTAGTTATGTTAAATTTGCTTTTTAATCTAGTAAATCAACCACGTGGAAGACTTTTTATAAATTCATAACCATCCCTTCAAGTTGTAATTTTCAACGGCTAGCTCTGTGGCAGTTATATTACTTAAAATATAACCGGGAAAGGGTAGATTTTACTATAATATTACCACCTTCATTTATCAGATTTAGCCAGTGGTAGTGGCTTTGATTAAAATATTACCTAATATGACCACTATATTATATCATTGCCAATATACTACATACCGTGATGGTTACTATATTAACACACTAACTAGATGATATTCTGTTTATTATTTATAACTGACAATACAATAATATTATATTGCATCGTTTTAATAATTGTAATATAAAAATCGGTGCATATAGTGAGAGAAAAATAATTATTGATTATATTGTACTTTAAATGAAATAAAATACGAAAATAGCGGTAATCATACACCAGCAGTGAAGACTCAATAATAGGCGATTGTTTAAAGCCTACATAAAAAAAATTAATGTCTTGTTAACGTATTTACATAATAACTTCATTATTTTATATTCTACAAAAATAATATCATTTGCCAACGACACCTGTCTAGAAGTGTACATAATAAATTAACTACCGGCTTGCTTAAATAGATGGACATGTAGCTATTAGCACAAATACTAAGGTTGCTATCACACTAATGTTACCAACACAATCAAACAAAATCTTTAACTAATTTAGTACATTTCAAGCATACAAGGCTTACATAATATTATGATTACATACGTATTGTAAAAAAAACACACACACACACACAATTTCATATTATCACGTGACCTGAGGCTATACGTATTTAAGCCTAACGGGTCCTCCAGTTTATACAGCAATGTAATTTTTGTAAAATTATACATTCATTTTGGCGCGCCCAGACAGTCTCGAGGTCTAAGGCATAAAGCCCATCAAGACGGACGAGCGGGCGCAGTCGGCGTAAGAAGCGTATATTCATAACCATAATCACACGCCTCTTGCCGCGCATTACATATTTCACCTATATAATAAGGGGCCCAAGAAGCACAAAATAATTATTATTACAGCGTCTCTCATAACAAAGCAATAAAAATATTATATTATTTCTCGGGGCGTGTAATTAAATATTGGACACGCAATAACTAAACAAAGCGTACACTGTTCTTAATAATGGCTTCTCGCCCGTCTTATCGACGACGCTTCGAGGAGCGTGATTTTGCTTGCTGTGTTCAATGAATGGACACCATTGTATTTTCGTTAAATGCGGGACGCGGGCACAAGGCGTCGTCAAATCCAATGTGCGCTGGCGTATTTGATTACGTTGTATTTTCGACGATTTACGCGCCACTTGTAGAAATTTTGCGCGAGCGCCCCACTCGCTGCGTCAATGGGCTTTATGCCTAAGCGCCAGACTACCATGACGTCAGCACAGTTTTGTAGCCCACATTTAAATAGCGGTTGAGCATGATATTTAATAATATCTATTTTAGTTCATGTAAAACTTTTGCACACACGGTGGCCGCGCGGCTTAAGCGCTATACTATAACGCCGTGGGTCCCAGGTTCGAATCCTGTGTCTGGCAAGTACACATATTGTTTTTCAATTTGTGTCTGTCAGGGTATGGACCAATAGGTTGAGCATGTGGCTGACATCCATTTTTCGTAAAAAACAAAATCTGTTAATACAAACCTCTACTCTGTGGAGGCCCATAATATGATCCTATTAGGATCGGACATGGTCGAATGAAGAAAAGTAAGAAGAAAATTTTTGGTGTTATATCTATTATAAGAATATGAAATATTTTTTATTCAGTAAAATACAAAAAATTAAATTTGGCTGTAATACGACTTTTTTCAGTTATCTAACATATACTATTCAATAGAAACCTTTGTCACTCCCTACAATTATATTTATTAGCATTAAATAGCAAAAAAAAAACTGATATATACCTACCTCTGATAAATTTAATATTCTTAGAAAATTAATATGCTTAAAGCTTTCCATTGTTTATTAAATAAAATCATGAATAGCTTTACTAATGCAATGTGAAATAATAATTAATATGAGAGCTTTAAGTTTATTTTCTTTTGAAGAGAATTCTTTGGTAAACTTTTAACGATGCGAAGCATAACAGAAAGAAAATATTGCATTCTTAAGGACTTAATGCATACAAGTTCGTGTTATTACAAGAGCTTTAAAATATGTTTATTTATAAAGAAAAAAAAGGTAAATCTCTTTCATTAAACAGAAACATCTAATTGTACAAGTTGAAGATGAATTTTTAAATTATTAGTACTTATTCAGAGCAACCACAGAACAAATTAATAATATAGAAAGGTAAATAAAGCCATCGACATGGACCAAAGTTTTGAGTCAGGGTACTTTATGACGGTCAGGTCATAAAACCAAAGTAAAATAAGGTGCACCAACTTTCCTCAAATACTGAATCCACGTTACATGTACGCGGCTCCCTTAAATGCATCTTGTAATGTTTCGTTATATACGTTGAAAATACCATATTATTTATTTAAGTTAATCCTATATTTTTCCACACTCGATATCCGTAAGCCCCGTGATACCACCCCCCTTATGGTATTTACTGCTTTATGGAAGCGAGCCATTGTACCTTATGAATGTTCATCAGAGTAAGCGTTACATACTAGCTATATTTTTCAAAAATGTGATAAAATGAGTTGCGAGTCACCAAAACCGCTCTGCCTTTACTTAAGAAAATATCGCACAAAAATGATTTTCACTTCATACCTACTATGTAAATATATGTATTTTTATTAAGTAACATAAAATAATACCTAATGACAAAAGCCAAAATATGCAAGAAAATGTCATATTATTATTTATTAACAATAAGTTTTAAAAATGTCCGGAGCGGATTTGCGACTTGTTAACAAAAATGTGTTATAAATAATTATAACACATTATTATTTGCCAATTATATTGCAGGATGCCGATCACATCCTCTGGGAGTGTCCCCATATGTCGGTTGAAAGGGAAGAGCTTCTCAAGTCGGTCCGACCCTCAGTTGGACCGGTCGGCCATTGCGACTTCGTATCTACGAGGGAAAATTTCTCAGCTTTTAAAAAGTTTGCGGCATTATACGGCGAGCGAAAAGGTCTTTTCTCATCGAGAATTGACCGTAATACATTATATGGAATTAGGGATCACGCACACTCTAGTGCACGCCAACCAAGGTCTTGGGAAGTTGCTCCTGGGACACTTTCGGCACAAATTTGAACAGCGCCTATCGTTCGTTACGCCACGGTATACGCCTGCACAACGGGTGTGGAGACGTGGCGGGTGGTGGAGGGAAAAGCACGTAGAACTTTATTATAATGGTTTAGAATACAATATATATTTTTTAATTAATGTCGGCTGATTCAGATAATAAACTGATCTAAAATAAAATAGATTTGAATAAACTAATAAATATTTAGAAAAATACAGATTTAAAATCAATTTTATATTTATAAAAATAACAAAAATGCGACTTTTGTTTTAAAATTTACTTTAGGTAAATGTTTGTTGAAAATAGTCAAATTAATATTACTCAGCACATATTATATTGTGTACATTGTACCTTGGTAAAACGTACTATCAAATTATGAAACCTGCACGTCACTGTAGTAGGTATTGTATATCGATGTGTTGATTTGCTAGTATGCTATATATCACGCGCCATAATTCACACCACACAGTATCCCACCGGATTTGCAACCTTTTAACTTCGAATCTATTTTGGTATGCATTTTAATGAGGTTAATAATTTCAAATATTAGATTCCAATATGATATTATAATAGTTCATGAAATAGAAAAAAAATACAACAGTTACAATAATACTTTAACATTAAGGGCCCACGTGCGCCACGTAGGTCAAAATGGAGATTATATTGTATTTTTAGAGCATAATCCTGGACATTCCTTAAGCATTGTTGATAATATATTTATATAATTTTGAAGCCTTATTATCCTTTATAATTATTTTAAACATTTGATGACTGCATAAAGTGTTTTTATTGCATAAAATAGTATTCTTTTAAACCTCTCGATCTAATGTTTTAGAATATAGTCATATTTCAATACATCGATGTGCAGTGGTGTTAAGATTATTTAGGTTTATTAATTTTTAAACGCATTTATACAATCATTAGTAAAATTAATGTTAACATTATATTATAGTGAAATATTTACGATAAAATATATTTCATAATCTCCGTGATCCAAAATTTGACAAGGATTAGGCATTTGATTATTCAAAAAATGGGCACGATTACACATTTGAAGATAATTCTAAAGAAACCGATGATAAGTTACGTCTTTGATGATTCAAATGTGATAAACATCCTACGAATACTGATTGTTTTATAATAATTATTATCCTAAGAATAAGGTAGTATTTTTTTAATATGCCATTTCTATTGGCATTTCCCAGTAGTTAAGCTACAACATACGGCCGTGGCCATAAATTGACAAACGATAAATGAAGTTGGGAGTAAGATCATATTAATACTTTGGACGCGGAAGACGCACACGGCGCGTAATGACCAGGTGGCCGATCGATGTAATTAACGTGCATTTTAAAGGGGGCAATTAAAATCTCATTATCTATTCAGCAGCGAATGCGTTAATGTTCGTATTTGAATATGTACCTAACCGAAGAAAAACATCGTTTTTTAAAAACGATAAACTTAATGAGAACCATGCGATTAAACACAGGAAGGCCTGAAATGTTGCCAATATTGAATGCGGGTTAGGTTTATGTGAGAAAATGTATGTATATATAATAATTATTATGATTCAGACACAAATATTAAAAATAACATATTTCAGACACGTGTTTAATTCATTCAACGTGGATGACACGGCTGCCGTGTCCCCGTTAAGCGGCCGATCGATCCAATTAGCATGTTATTTAAATACGATAATTAAAAGGTCCGCAGCAATTGAATACGTGTATTAATCAAGGCGCTAAGTACCAAAAATAAAAAACTGACATTTTTATAGAAAAGTGTTCTACATACTAACGCCAATAACTTCAACTATGGTCTAAGTGCCTCAAGCAAGTCAAAAAAATACAGCAAAATATTTAAACCTGCCGACGTTGTAAGTCCGTTGGCCTGTTTTATTTATAATGGTGTAAATAGCACTACAGTGGTCAACCTCATTCAATATAAAATGGCTGACGATGGTGTGTTGACACTTGCGAGTTCTTAATACCTAAAATTATAGAAGCTGCCGTGATTGCTTCACACTGTAAAACCACATTTTTCAAAAGGTCTGCTTCATGAAATTTTACTGCAATGACTCGGTATTTTGTAACTACAGGCAATACTACTTTTTGGTACTTAGAGCCTTAATTAATACACGTATTCAATTGTGTTAAGGTTATCTTATATTTCTTCATACTCAAGAATCGTATCTTCTTACAAGAAGACCCTGGTAATACACTAGGTACCCCAGAGGAGGGAACCTCTGGGTGGATTGTTGTTTAGTAGGATATTTTTCCCTACAGTTTTTTAGTGTTTATAGTTATCATAAAACCCATAGAAAATATTATTTTTCTAAGGAAAATAATGCATTATTTTACAAACTCTACCTACTACTTTGACATAGTGCTGGCAATATAATAATCTGATAACAAAACCTCATATTTCTCAAATAAAAACGAACTATCAATCAGTATATTATATTATGCTCATTCTGACGACAATGAAAAGCTAAACACACGCAGATGTTAAACTATTATCAATATTAGAATTTAAATAATATTGAAATGTAAAATGTTTGCAACAACTCGACTGTAAGAAGATATAATACCAAGCAATTAGTTGCATTTCAGGGACATCTGTCACCTCATGATTAACCTCTTCAGCGTCCTTTGTTCATGCGAAACTACTCAGTGTCAGGCATTTATGGGGTTAACACGCTAACCCTTATTCAGAAATAGGGACTAATAAAAAACACGATTAACCCTGTAGAAAATAAATAATAAACGGTAGGTAAGGAATACTTTGTGAATGAATAAAAATAGCTTAGTTTAATTTATTAAATCCTAAATAATAACAACAATATTCATAAGTATACTAAATATTTTATAAACAGATTTTTTAAGTGCTTCAAATTTAAACAACTGCTAATAAGTTAATAACGTTGTAATTAGATAGGACGCACATGGCTCAATTGGTAAAAGCACATTGGCGCGAATCCAGTGGGTACTGGTCTATATCCCGTAAGAAGGCGTATATTTTTTCAAATTTATTTTCTGGTAAGTAATTTATCTTTCTCACACTTTCAAATATTATATATATCAAATATTTTATCTTGATTAATGGGGAGTGTAATTAATACTACTAGAGGCATTTAGCGACAGATTATAAATGTATCGCTAGATTTCAAAATCAACCATGTCCATAATAGATGAATAGGAGAAAAACAGCTTTGTATTTTAAATACACAGTCACAAGGCTGAAAGTTTATATTATTTCGATATTAGAATATTTAAAATTAAGAAATTCTACATTTTGATAATGCAGAAATGTTAGAAAGCAGTATTTCTTCAGCAATTCACAAAAAAAGTCAAAAATACCTAAAGGTAGACTTGGCTGATTTTGTAATGTAGCGACAAAAATGATTCATTTCACTGATTTGCTGTAGTCAGTGTCAGGTTTTAGACATAATACACCACGATATTCAGGCGAGTTGGTGTGTGGTTTTTCTGTCAGGGTTTTATTTCCGTAGCGTAGCCAAAATTCTGAAAAATGACATAATATGCCAAAGTTTTGCAGTTCACCCATATCCGTCATCATATGGAAATGAGCTGACAATATACCCCATAATCACTGGACAAATCTACTAACACAGTGGTACGTAAGACGTGTAAATCTTCCCACATATGGATGAAGTTGAATCGACAAATTAATTAGCTTAGGTTAGGTGTAGAAGTACGTTGTAAATGAATGCACAATACCAAGAGGTGTGTAATCAGTTGAGAGAGGTTTTCTCCTGGTAGTGGATAGATCTAAGCCCAAAACCAAGTACAGACCGTAGGACTGAATTACGAATTAGGAATGACGATTTTAGTACATGTTATTGATTATTTTAGAATACAATATAGTAAATTAATTATAATAAATGAAGATTAGATAAGATTTTCATGTTTAAATTATTATCATTTATTTCAATATGCAATAATCTTAGCTGACCATAATTCAAAAGAAGTATGAGCAATAACTAGCACTACGATCAAAGTTTACAGTTTCGTGTCATGGTCTGACTCTAGTAGGCATTGATTCACATTGATGATAATAATATTTTATATATATTATATATTCCCACATATTCTGATAGTTAATTATTGTAGAAATTGCTTTAAAACTTAGTATATAATTCACGAGAGAGTTAATTGCATTTGCCTGATGCCATAAATATTGCAAATGTTTTGAAATTAACCATCAACAAATTAAACCGTTATTGGACGAAATAAATTCCGGAAAACGATTAATATACCCCGCAGTTATGAGCCTGTACGTGTGTACAACTGTCCGCTTTCGACAAATGCTCGCAAACTGACGCCATTAATTTTGTCTTTTTGACAATATATAGCGACACAGTTTACAAAATTGTATATATTATGACTACTCCAACCTATAAAGATACCTTGTTATCACAGTTTGTTATTTACGTTTAAATATACCTACTACAAAAAATCTTTAAAAAATATACGACCCACAAGAGAGACTACTTGAACCTGTATTCGCTTGATTTGTGCCTGTGTACTTGTACCAATTAAGCCTAGTGCATGTTATCTGATAACGGCAAAATTAATTAAAAGTTTTTATATTTTGAAGAGCTTAATAAATTGTGTTATTTTTTGGCAATCGGCTTTTGTTTTTAAAATTATGGTATCAATTACATACCTTAATTATTTACCGGCGTCAGGTTCACTCCAAATTTTAGTTATAATAGCAAAAAATAATTCAATTTCTTAAGCACTCAATATATTTGAGGTGTATTATGTATATGTGTTGCTACATTTTAAAATCAGCCAAGTCAACCTTTAGGTATTTTTGACTTTTTTTATGAATTGCTGAAGTACGACTGCTTTTTAACATTTTTGCATTATCAAAATGTGGAATTTATTAATTTTAAATAGTCTATACTCTAAATAATATAAATTTTCACCTTTCTGACTGTGTATTTGAAAAAACAAAAAGCTGTTTTTCTCCCATTCATCTATTATGGACTTGGCTGATTTTGAAATCTAGAGACACATATATAGATGGTCAATGACATCAAACAACCATAGTTTCTAATATCAACTCATGACTTGCTGCTCTTTATTATATTATTTTAACATAAAAAAACCACCAAAAGCAAACCTCTCATCGATTGCACATAAAATAAACATTACATAAAACATGTCATAATCAAACGGCTAATAAATTTCCAAATCATATTGATAAACTTTGTATAATATAACAACCATTTTTGTTCAATAATAAGGAGCTACAATTTTGACAAGTTTCTGATTTCTACCTTATATGACAACCATGTATCCAATCTCAATAAATTGTTCGCTTACATAACGTTTATTATTCTTATTTAAGTTAATCAACTTGATAATTACTTAATTTTACTAATAGGATATCTGTAGTAATTAAAATTATTTGTAAAGTTACCTATTAAAGTAATAATATTTGCATTTGAAAGTGTTAGTAGAGGAAGCAATAAAAATCATCAGAAATCACATACCTATAGCCTGTGCATTAACTTCTGCTATAATATAATACGAGTAGTATTATAGAACGACTTATAAGGTAACGAAATGCAATTTTACAGCATATTACCCATTTAATTGCTCGATTGCCGTTAAATATTTAACGTGAGGTCATAAAATAATTCACTTATCCTGGAGGCATACTTAAATATTGATTAAACTTATATTCCTGCCCAAAGGGTTAGCACTGAAAGATGCTATCATTTTACATGTTATAGTTATAATTTTATTATTATGTGAATAAATATTATAATAAATGCATAAAAATGTTCAATTTATTTATCCTTTTTGTAACTAAAATTATTTTTTTACACTGTTTCTACATAAAATCTTTTATCATTGCTGCGTCAATATTGAAAAAATGCACTGATAAAATAGTGATACTTTTTATTCATAGCCCACTGTTCATTTATATTAATATTAAACATTAAATGGAATCGATTAAAAAAATAATGTGTAAATTAATACATTGGACGCTAAAGACGCGTACTAGCGCGTAACGATTAGGTGGCCATTCGATAGAATTAGCATGTTATTTAAATGCGGTAATTAAAAAGTAATTATCTAGTCAGCAGTCAATGTGTTAAAGAGTTGTCATCATGGATTTAAGTGTTAATACAATAAACACATCATTTTGATTCACAATATAGAAGAAACGTCTCGAAAATAACGCACTTCCAATAATTTGAGGTAAATCGCTGTTTGAGAAGCGCAAACTTAGAATTCTCACAAATTATCTGCACGATGTAGAGGAGCTTCACCCAGCTATCGATAAACCCACGCTGATTTATTTATTATTACGCTATTTAAGAACTATTATGACAGCAATCATAAAACAGGGGTAAATAATTATTATTCCCAATGCTGTAAACATAACATTTTTGCGCTTAACGATGTTTTAAAAAAATAGGTACAAAAATAAAATAAAATACAAAATAGTTTTTCAACTGAGAGAAACTTCTTGAACGTCGCTTTAAAAGCACACACTTATAGAAATTGTATAACATTAGTGATGTCCAGTCTAATTAAATTTCAAAAACTATGTTCATGAAATCAGTTTACCCACAAAAACAGCATGCAAGTTTCTTTGAAATCAACAACCCTAAAGTTTTTTATTCTAAGTGGAAGTCTAATAAAATGCTTTAGTTAGTCAATCTTAATTTGGAGCTTATTATCTGATTTAACTTATGTTTGTTAACTTTGATGGTGGGGATAATATTATTCAACCCAAATACATTTGGGTTATAATCCAAACAAGTCCCCTCACCTCATGTATTAAGATGTAAACTCATTAATACGTTTATTTGCATCAGCACGTTTGTCCTATTATGGTATATTTGTAACATGAATATTAAACACGTATTATGAAAAATATGCTTATTAACGAACATATCTATTTAAATAATAACTTCACTAGGTATTTTATATTCTACAAAAATAACCTAATTTGCCAGTTAAATAAGTATGAATTATAGATTTATTTTCCATTTGCCAAACTAAACCAACACGTAGGTACATGTTACTTTTTTTTTGTTTACGTAACCAGCATTACACAATCGAAAAAAAGGTAATTTAAAAAATTTAATTTCACGTATACATCACATACATACGTATTGTAAAAAAAATACGCACATAATTTTAAACTTGTGTCAAGTGATAGTATCACTTGACCCAAGGTTGTAGATATTTTAGCCTAAGGTATTAACAACTTTTGTAATAATTCAATTCTGTTGTGACAGTAAAATTTTATAGCTCGAGTTCCAATCACGGTTGGGCGTTACTTTTTTAATATTTATTTTAGTGCCTGTTGTATTTTTTATCAGAAATATATGTTATAAAAAGGTGAAATATCATATTTTTGTTCGGTAAAATATTGAAGATGAACAAAATGCCTACAAAATATGTTTGTTTTAGGTTTTTTTTTCAACTACCTACATACAACAGCATATTGACTATTGTCACTGTTTTAAACTACGAGCTTACTTGCTTTATTTTTAAACAATATTTAAAAAAAAATGCGTTGCAAACATTCAGATAGGTAACATTAATATTACCAACGATAATTCGACTCTTAGAAGGAATAATATCATGATAGAGTTAACAATCTACTAACTATCCACCGCTAGTAGTTCTTTCAGTATTCTCTTTGTAGAAATGCTATTACACTGGCAAATTGTAGACACCATGTATAAATAATATTAATATACTACAATTTCCAAACATCGATCTCTTATCGACGATGTACCGTCATAAATTCTAAAGCTTAAAAAATAGCATTGAAACAAAAAGTTTCGATTATAATATAAGAGAGTGTCATGTGAAATTTTCTATTAAATAGAATTTTTGATTTAATAACCGTGGCAAAATAAATACTCTGAACGTGGGTACATTTAAAAATAATTTTTTTTTTTTTTTAAATAACTACCATCTTTGGCGAGCTTCTGATGGATCATTATTTTAAAATTTAAAGCTACATAATTAAGGGTCGCATGTGGAACAATCATTCTGTAGATGTGCACCATCCCTAGAAAGATACGATAAAGTACCATGCAATGTTATGATCTATTTATTGTACAATAATTATATTATCATAAATCATCAATCAATCCACCTTATAGAATCCAGTTTTATTTTATTTCCGATGAAAAAATAATATTTTTATGGTTAAAACTGAATTTGAATACAGCCCATAAAAATAGCTTGCAGAATCCAGCTCATGCATAATATAATATATTATTATCTTACTTTATTAAAATATTATCTCCGGCTCGTGTCGTTTGATTACAAATAATATCCAACAACCACAACTTACAATGACATGTATCGGAAAAATTGAAATAATAGTTCCTAATTTACTATTGGATATAAAATATATGGTAAAATCGATTTCTGTTTTGCTCAAAAAACTGAAACTAAAGTTTGTACTATAATATGTAGTACAGTATGCATCTAAGGGTTAAAGTAAATCATTTTATTATTTAGCAGTCATAATATTGTTATATGATAAGTTTTATCATTTTAATGTAGTTTTATAAGCTTATTTTAATATATCAAAGATATTTAGAATAATTTACAGTTTTAATGTATCGTATACTTAATTTTAAAACATTCAAGTACTTATTCAAGTCGCATATTTGTGTCGCTAGATTTTCAATATCGGAATGTGGAACTTGTTAATTTTAAATATTCTGTACTCGAAATAATATAAACTTTCACCCTTGTGACTGTGTACTTGAGAAAACAAAAAAGCTATTTTTCTCCTATTCATCTCTTATGGACTTGGCTGATTTTGAAATCTAGCGACACATTTTTTCATATTGTGTAAAGTATCTTCTATTATATTTATATTTTAATTTAATTGACACAATAATACCAATAAAAAATCAACAATGTACAATTAAATGGGTTAATTGTAAATTTATAATTTAATTAAGATTTAAATAATCAATAATGCATATCCAAATCGATAACTTCTCGCAAATTATACAATAAAAGAAAATGCAAGTAGATAAGTTATTCACATGCAGCATAAAGTTGTTGCGAAATTTCTACCACGAGCTTCCCTAACACGTCTCGTACGTACATAATATTTCCGCAGAATACCTTAAGGACCTACTTCATTGTTTTGCCAGGCATATTTTAATATTCACTAATGTGTAATATGTTTCACTGCACATTGACCTAGCAACATTATTGATTGTATCAATGATGTATATTATGTAAGTAAGTATAGAGCAGGGGGGGCAAACTTTTTGGATGGAGGGCCAAATTCAAGAATTCAAAATGAGCGGCGGGCCGCAAGTGAAATACCATTTTTAGATATACTTACACTATTTATTATCACGAAAAATAAACATTACAAAAAAAATAATGCGAACAATGAAACTGTTGTACATTTTTTTTAAATTCAGGTGTTAATTTTATAGTTGATATTCTCAAAACTGCTTGTAAATGGGCATCGGAGATATTTGATCGTAAAGAATTTTTATTGAGGTTCATGATCAAAAATGTTTGTTCACATATATATATAGGTTGATGCAAAAATAACGAAAATATTTCTTGCATAATCTGTAAGCTGGTCAAATTTGTCTGAATTAAGGGCATTGTAAAATTTGGAGATTTCCTCACGACGATGCAATTCTCTTAAATCAGTGTCACACTGCAGATCAATAATCTCAAGTTGTAGCTCTGTTAGTACACTATCAATATCTATTGAAAACGGATCGCATACTATTGCTAAAGAAATTTTAATTTATTGTCAATATTTTTTTTTTGATTATAAAAAAGTTATTCGTAATCAGAAGTACAATTAATAATGGCGGGCCGCAAAAAAATACCCGGCGGGCCACATACAGCCCGCGGGCCGCAGTTTGCATCTCTTTGGTATAGAGAGTAACTTACAAAATTCTAATTATATAATATAAGAATAATGTCGATATTGCAATGCCTGTGTAAAAATATTTTCTTTTAATAATATGTTATTTTAGTATACTTTGTTATATTAGACTAAGTAAATATATTATGTTCTGTGTTAGTTTTACGTTTGCTATTGGCTAATAATGTGCACAGTGCCTGGAGACTTGGAAAGTCGCAAAAAACTATTCTAGTGGAAAATTAAAGAAACTAAAATCAATTTCACTGAAAGAGGAATTCATTATAATGTCAATAGTATCATCAAAAAAAATTAAACAGAATTAAATGATAAATTAGGTAGGTATAACAAATATTTCCTAGCACATTGACACATCGTTCGATCTGGGGGTATGAGAGTATTTTGATAAATTTGTATAGGATCCGATATCTGCAAACAAACGTTCGCTAATATTTGCTCGCAACTAATTAATACGTATCGCCGAGAACTCAATCAACTGTACTAAGAATATTTCCACAATTTCTCGTCAAAGATGTTTAGAGAGTGGTGTAATAGCAAAAATCGACAACTACTCTGGTATCAATTTATTAATGGACAATAATTGTGGTACGAATTAGGCATTCAACATCTTCTTTATTGATAAAGATTGATCCTCTGGTCATTTTTTCAACATGTAATTGTGGCGCCGAAGAAAAATTGGATAAGCCTCTCGGTCACCTGTTAATTGCCGAAGTCAAGTCGCGCCGTGAGTTAAGGCCCACCCACATCGAGGTGTATGTCACGGTGCTTGTCGCCTGCTGTCACGGGCTGCCGCTACGGGAAAAAAAAGTGTGTAATGTCATTGTTTTTGGAGTTTAAAATCTTATCAGACTGATGCTCCCATCCCGTAGCACATTTTGAACCTTTAAACGAACATTGTCAGTTGGCAAAATCTGCCGTAATCATTAAAAAAAGAATGAGCGCACTTCACGTTGAACTTCAATGCATCGGCACCTACATGATTCAATGAATGACAATTTAACGTTTTTATCATATTCCACATTCCAACACTTTTCGTCTGTCACGTCAAACAGTCAAACTGACGTTCTTTTTTGTTTTTAGCAGTTGGCATTTTGTATTTTCTATGAGAATGTTGTAGATAGGATATTAGATTTATTCAAGTCAGTTAAATAAAGATGTAATTTTAACTTATGAGTGTGAGTGTGTAATGCGCGTTTGCTACTGCGATTCAGGTTAGGTAGGACGCTATAATTATTTACATAATATTAACACATATTAAATAAATACACGTAATCTTCAAAAATATGCTTAACACAGGCAGTGCTCAAAACACGCCTAGCGTGTCGCCATTAGATACATATACATTCACTGCTGACCAATTAATTACTACTTTTAATCATCATGCTAATTGCTACACGCCAGGCGTGTTTTAAGCACTGACCGAGTTGTGGTAATTAACTGGTCAGCAGTGACTGTGTTAATTATAAAATTTTAAAAAATATCAGGATATAATTTATAAAATATAATTTTCATAATTATTATCCGTCAGCTATTTTGTTTCCCAAACAATTAATTACGAAAAAAAACAATTTAATATGTACTCTCTCGAATTAAAATCTTCAGTAAAATTTTGAAATTGTATGCATTTCGTATAATCTATGGTTGTAATTAGTTTATAAATTGCTTTTAATATCACACTTATAGTATTGTCTTATGAATCACATACGTATAACTGTCCAAGTGGGCACTATTTATTTTTTGATACCCATCCTCATCTGCCTATAAACAGATACTCTTCACCACATATACATAATAATATTATAATGTCTAGTTATATATATATATATATATATGTATGATGTTAGCCAAAATTTTAGCGGGTGCTGTATGAAAATCAGGACTAATATTATTTGCTTGTTAAATTTATTTATAACTGAAATACTTTTAACTATATTGGATATATCAATGCTTGATAACATATCGCTTTGTATGTTATTAATGACGTTATTTGAACAAATATTTCGAGATATTCCAGTTTCCAATATTGGTATACACCTACAGAGTATTTCCCTACAAATAATCTATACGTAATACTATTTATTCTAATTAAACAATAGTTTTAAATATATTCCTATTTCCATTCGTAATATTATACCTATGACACGTTATACCACATGATTATTAATATTGTATTGTGCGTAGTACAACAGAAAATTTTTAATTTATGTTGAATATTATTTATTTTGTTATTAATTTATTTATTATTAATTTATTTATCATTATATTAATTTAGTTGATGTAATTATAGTATATAATTTAAAAACTGTCCAAAATCAAATTTAGAGCTTTAAGCTCATTTTTAAGATCCAATCGGTAATTTACTCATTTTTTGTTCGTCTAAAATGAATGGCGGGCCTTCTTTTAACCTTCTGTCCAATATCTTTTTAGATTTTATAAAACAAACAATTCATTGTGGGCTATCGGATTGAAATTTAGCGGCCTTTTCCGGCTAGGCCCCCAATACGTTGAATTATCTTGAGTTGAGTCAGCTGTGCCACTAAGTATTTGGTATACGTCTTTCATTTGCCGGGCGTAGGCTCTCCCACCACTTAGTTATCAACCAATATACTACGAGTATACTTAGAGAAAGTTCATGAAAACGACTCTATCTTATATTTTTTCATCTATATACAAAATATTATATACATGATATATGTAACTATTTAGATATTATTTAGTCTTCAATAAAAAATATTTATTAAATATGTAAGTACATACTTACATTCAATACAATATTAAATAAAACATAATAGTTTCAACCAACGTGGCTGCAATGACTATATTGTGTAAGCCTTATCATTACGTAATGCCTCGCTTAGGTAAATGATAAATACCCTTTTAGTTATTCCGTGGTATATTATTGCTGCTTTCAACAAAATCCTTTAATGGCAAAAAAATTATTTTATCAATTTAATAAATAAAAATGTATATTAAATAGGTGGGTAGGTACTTAGGGTAGGTAAGCCTTTGATAAATTGAAACTTGAAAGTGTAAAAGAGTTTGCTTGATAATAATATAATCAAACTGAATATAGGGGGTATAATTATATTTTAAAGTAACGGGGTTATGAATAAATTAAAATAAATAAAGACGTATTTAGGTATTCAAGGCTCTGAAGTTCTTGGAAGGTCGAACATTTTGTCCGGCATATGAGAGAAAATCGATAAAAATAAATATTTCATTCATAATAAATTTATGAATTAAAAACATATTTTGTATTTTGACTAATGCGACACTAATTATTAATTGGGTATATAAACTTGAATTCTTATAAATACTTAGTAATTACTATTAAGTACCTACTAAAAATATTACTATATTTAAATTCAACAATATGCAAATAGTTAATTCATACTGATTGAATATAGATGTATGGCTCTGTCTACAAAAAAAAATATAATTGTTATATCGATATTAGAGCCATAAATTTAGAAATTTCCAGAAAATCATTTGTGAGGAGTCGCGTATGACCGTTTTTGATATTTTCTCGAGATTTCTCATAGCCTCTAATTTCATCCGCCGTGTGTACAAATAAATATATTACATGCATACGTAGAGTTGGTCGTGAGCTAGTTCAATGTTTCTTCAACAAAAAAATAAAAAATATTTTGCGGACCATCAACATTGGAATAAAATAATAAATATTTATATTTACACTATTTTTGAAACGATTGTCGAAATATAATACAACCCCACTTAAATGTTGGGTTTCTAGGTAAACCACGACCCCGTCCTTCTATGAAACGATTTGTGACTATATACAATAGTGTCATTCATTCCGGAAATGACTTGTTAATTCATTTTGAACCCTTGTGGGTGCACGAGTTCTGAAAGATTTTTATTACTTGAAATTTAATATAAGCTTTTAAAAATGGATACTAACTATTTTTCAACTGCAGAAAATTTTTACGGCGCACCCAATAATCTTCGAGGACCACTAGCGGTCCGTAGATCACCAGTTAAAAAAAAACTATGAGCTAGTTGACAAATTAATGGTCGCATGTGCAGTTCGACTACTTAACTACTATATTGTGGCTGAATCTTCAGAGTGCGGTATATTACCATAACATTTTTGAAGGACGTTAATATATTGTATAACACATAAATTTAAAAAGTGATTTTTACTTTTTTGGATGACTACCCCCATCCCCCATAGACTAAATCATCATATGCATAAAATTATCTCTCTTAAATGACACCAAAGCACGCACTGTGAGCTTTATTAAAAACAATAGCTATCTTAGTTAGAATGTCTAGAGTTAATCAAGCTAATATCTTTGCTACATCGAATTATTTAAACTTTTTCGTTGTTTTGATACTTATATATAATTTATAAAACGAATACAGGACAACCACTTACACTTATTTTTTGAACTTGGGAGAATAGCGTTGAATCGGTTCTTGGATACACATAAAAAAGACCTAGGCGCGTTGTCAGGAAATCTTGTATAGTTTGTGGGTTAAATGCACAGGTGATTATAAATATTTGATTCAGATGACGCAATAAATCCATCATAAAATTTAAAAAGAGGCTTTGAAAGAACTTGAAGTAGTCATAATCATTATAATCATTTGTATTTTCTAACTAAAACAAACTGGCGACCAACGTGGGCCCAAAGTGTTTCTAAGTTATAAATAAATAAAAAACATTCCTATAACATTGATTAAATAATGTACTACAATATATTTTATTTTTCAAATATTACTAATCATTGAAAGTAAATTCAATAATATCTTCAATATAGTAAAGTTAATTACCTATAGGAGACTGCTAATAATTTAACTAGCGCCCGATTAATAGAATGTCACTAAATGCACGTGAGGTGTAAGTTTAAACTCTTTAAATACTTCCCCATATCCATTAGATCCTTAAATTCTAAAGAATCCATAGAATAATAGTATATAGCACACCTCAGAGTAGTCGATCATTAAACTTAATTCTGCTTAAGTATTCCAGTCACTCATAGTTTAACATCTAATGTTTATTACTTAAATCTTGATCGATAATTAATTTGATAGATGAATAAGTTTGAAAAAATTAAACACCTATGTTAAACGTATTCTCATTTAATTTTAAATTATAATTCTTAAAATGGTATTATTTTAAAAGGCGGTTTGAAAAAACACTTAAATCACTTCATGAAACGGACTCCACCTGTGTAAAATGTTCGCTGAAACAATTAAAAAGTTTTAACGGCGCATAGACTACAGCGTGTTTCGAAAACTTGTTTGAAAGCTAACTGCCATAGACAGGACAAAGTTAGTACCTACCTATCGTATAGCTGGCTAGTTGGTCAGGTTGACTATTAAAAAATATATATTGAAATATAATGCTTATATACGTAAAAAATAAACGCTTTTTAGCGTCATTGTCGATGTATATATTCGTCTGCATAAAATACGAAAATAAAAATGAGACATAATATGTCATAACACAATAACATATAATATACAAGACATAATATATACACGATAAAAAAAATAATAACATAACATTTTTTTCACAAATTATTGGGATAGAACTTTGAAACTGTTTGCACTTTTCACTACACTGATTCGCCTCTTTACCTATTACATTGCATACAATTAGATCAAAACATGATATTCACTTGTATTAATATATTATGTAGTAATAAATAAAAAGATAATATTTATGTAAAACATATATTTTTAGAATATATTACATGATTTTCATCCTAGAACCGGAGTGAAAAGTTATAAAGTGGCAACTCTACTTGACAATTTACCTCCTGAGACGTATTATTTTATGTGCGTTATTTTAAATGTTATTTTATCAGAACTTCGACATATTATTTTAAGATATCGAAATGAAAATCTTTTAATTTGGTACCTACCTACCTACTAGCAATTATTTACCATATCTTAATTATTTTACATTCATTTAGTTAAGCGGTGTAGTTTTTGTTTAGCTATGTTTATTACTATAAGCTGCATTTAGAGCAAGCGAGCAAATATTTGTTCTTCACCCACTCCACGAAATGCTTATGCTCGCTCACCAAAAAAGCGTTCACGTCCATATAATTTCGCTGAAGTGGGGGAAGAACAAACATTCGCTCGCTTGGTCTCAAGCGTCAATGACATTGAGCTACTTTACGAGCTGCTTGTTGGCGAATTTACAATTTGCCTGTAAAGTCGCAAAGTGTCATCATCGAACAAGCTAACAAGCAGATTGTAAACAATCTACCGAGAAAAATCTAAAGCCGGTCAACTTTACACGCTACACGCCGGCGTGTGGACCTACTGCGTTTGCGCAATAGAGCGTAGTAGCGACCTCCCGATAAAAAAACGAACTCCGTTCTATCAAAATAGTCACTGGCTTGTGGCTTCTCAGCAAATGGAAAGTTTTGTGTGTCATCATCACAATATCGCAGTAGCTGAATTGTCCACTTTTAAATTTGCCAACAAACAGCTTAGATCAATGTCATTGACGCATAAACGCGGCTTAAAAAGCTACAAGCGTTTTTATTGTTACATCGTTTTATGAATCATTAACAAACAGTTGGCGACATAATATCTCGGCGAATACAAAAACGTAGTTATGCATCAAAAAGTTATATTATTTGAAGCCTTAGGTCAGATATTTTTTTCTTTTTCAAAACTGTCAGATCTGGTAAGAAAACGATTAGTCGTAAATGTTGAATAATTCTGGTAGAGGTGAATTTAATATTTAAGACGGTCAATAACACCAACATTATATTTGATATCCGATAGAATTTGCTTTATATGGCTACCCATTGGCCGATATAAATAGTCAGTATTATCAGTTATTTTAATTAAATGTTATTGTATATAATCTTTTAGTTTAAACTATTATTTTTGAGAACAAAAACCTACACAAAACCGTCTTGTAAATTTGTACTGAGTCTAAAAACTACTCCTATTTATGTGTCGATTTGACTTTACAGCGGAACAGCTTGTATAAAACTCTAGCCGAAGTTTCGTTTTACCTTTTACGATGGCGTTTAATTACGTTTCCAATAATAAACGTACCTACCGTATAATACGCGCCAGGCATTGCAACCAGAACATTCATAGCCATACCGTGTAAAATGTACGTATTTTATACGACTATAATAACACAACAACAGAAAAAGAAACAAAACGGAAAGTAATTACACACGAATCCGAAAATAATACGAAAGTTTTCAGAAAGACGCCATTAAAACTCAGATCAAAATTTATAACGAAGTAATTAAAAGAAATTTTACATTATAATATACCACTATTGTCACGTTTACTATTAAGTAATTAATAATTTGAGTATTTTTAATAAAATATTATTTTAATACATACCTCGATCAAATAATAATATTATGTTACGTCGATTCCAAAGCAATGCAAGAAGAATCCATACATCTACATACCTAATATGAATGATAGATAAAGGATTTACATATTTTGACCACTCGTCGATTTGAGATTATTTTTGATAGACATCCCATTTAAATTTATTAAATTTCTTGATATATTAATAAAGTGTAAATGAACAATAAATTAGTTCGCAATGAGTGAAAACATTATTTTAATGGAAGATTAAAAACTATAAGATATTCCCCTTTTTACTAATATTTATTTTAACACGTCAGTATTGACAGTATTGACATTCGAAGAAATGCCTAATTTACAATAGTGGCATCTAAAACATAACTTTAACATGACAGTATTAATATCATAGACCACCTAAATTAGGTACTTTAAAAATATACTTGTATGTATATTTAAACCTAGTTTAATTACGGAATTTCACTATAATGGAATTAAAAATTATACATTCACAATATTCGATATAAGGAATAGAAGAAAAATTAAATGACATGTCAATAGTATTCATGGCGAATTGGAGCATAGATTGAATAATTTGTTTGAGATTTTTTACTAATCTTTCGGTATACTATTAATTTATAATAAAAATTCTAACTTTACCAAGGTACCTACTCTTTTTACTCGTTTAACAATCAATAATATTATTTTTTTAAATCTACCAAAGAAAGAATAATGTAATTATTATTGCGTTAGAAAAATAAAATGTAATTAAAATTAATTTGTCTGTTAACTTTCGTAAGACAATTGATGCGAAAATCATTGAAAATTCCCAAGCGCTCACCCATCCACCTAGTATCCGCGCGCAATGTTACTTAACTTCAGTGATCGGACGAGAACCGTCAGCCACTCCGCTGGTAACATTCTGCGTTACATTTGAAATTTTTGCACAGAATTTTATTTTAATAGCCACAGCGAGCGGTAAAACATATACAATATGTTAAAATTTATGTATGATATTGACAATTTTCCTGGAAAAAATCCGTAAACCAGAGTTAACAATAAAATCTACTAGAAATTTATAAGTCAGCATATAAATAAAAAAAAAAAATGGCAGCCTAACCTCAAGATACGAGGAAATCTGGTATAAATTATTCTATTATTGCTTATTAATTTATTAAATACATTCATGATCATGATATCAGTTTACCAATACGCCATCATTCCTAATTTAATAATACTTCTTATAAGAAGCATTTCATACCAGTACCCAAATTATTATTGATGCATTGCAGCATTTCCCTGAAATACATCCGCACGATCTCATGTCAATAGCACCATGTAATTGTGAATTATTTCGGTACCAAAATATATTATTAACACTCCCAATACGCTGAGAAATTTAACTAACATTCATTAATATCTCAGGTAATATTTATCAAGATTACGTTTTTACATTTACATAGTATTTAAAATAATATTCTTTGCTATTTGAGGATATACATTCTAAAGTCAGTTACTCGCCTAAATTATTTATAAAAGATATAAAAACAATACCCATACCCAACCAAATTATCAACAACACATATATATTAACCTGCTACGCTATTGGTGACCCCGACGTGAAGAAAAATGATGGATATAACTGAGTTTTCTTATAGTATTCTTATTTACTTTTCATGGTATGAAGTAAGCTCGTTTGACTACATTAAATCTAATAACGCTCGCTTCACGTATCAATATTAAATATGAATATAGATTAATAGAATTTAAAATGACTATTCGCAATCTCTAACTGAAATAATCATTGAAATAGAGTGGAAGCAAACAAAACATACTCATTCTGAACATTCGATAATAACATCATTACATACAATATAGTAGGTACGTAGGTTTGTGTTAGCTCTACTCGATTTTGCCTTGAGGCCTTTGCATTGGCATGACGTTATGTTTTTTAAATGGGTGATAAGTCAATATGGTATAATATTATTTTTATATTAGATATCTTTGTTTTCTTCTTCGAAGATTGCTGATAATCATACATCTGCAGTTAATTTTACTATGGTAATATTCAATGAGCTTCTTCAATGTTATTTCACAATCGTGTCGATAACCTACCTATTGTTGCTGTTGTTGACATTCATTGTATGCGTTGGCTATGTAAGTAGATGTTGGAAAGAATTTCCACCCTTACCCAGAATAAAAGAAACATACCTACTTCAGAATAAATTTAGTCTTACGTAATAGAGTTTTATTTAAATTACTATTGTAATAGTTTTAAAGTCTGAATTAATAAACCCTGGGTACCTCAAAAATTATCACCCAATCGGTCAATTCTACATAAATGTTCCCATTGTCCCAATTACTGATGGTAAGAATTCAAAATTCATTTTTATTTATATACCTAATATCAACTCGTTTCCCATAATGTTTAAAATTGAGATCTCTAAACGGAGAAAGCATTATATTATTTTCTCAGCAGAATAAATTATTATGTTTAACAGTAATACACTATAAATTATTGTGATAATAGTATTGGAAAAATTAAATAACCATCGATTAAAAAAATATAATTATGTAGTTTAAAATACCAACTGATCGGTCGGTGGAATGAGGCCTTAAGCAGATAAGAGGATGAAATGTACTACAATTCCAGGAATCATACAACGTCTGGCGTAGAACGGTATTAAATTTAAATCAAATAACCATCAAAGTACCATTGATACTACATAAGTACTTAGTGCGCCATGGAACGTCCATTATTTTTGGAATTCGATCAATTTCGTTTCCGTACAATAATCATTAAAATTAGTTTCTACACAAAATAAAATGTATCATAATATTTTTAATTGAATTGAAGCTATCGTTTAGTAAGGAGACTGCCAGAAACCAGTTCGAGTTCGCCTCCTTGAAGAGGATCAATTTAGCAAATGTTACTACAAACTTGTTTAATTAATATTAATTAATAATAATTTTCTGTATTTTTGTAAAATTGTTACTACGAACAGAAATTATTCGACAAATTGGCTAGGTAGCTAAAATTTTTGCACGATTGTTGGGATTTTTACTTATTACGATGTTTATGACTAAGATTACAGCGATATCTAACAGTGAAGAATAAAATTAGTGACTTAGAAATAATCTAACAATATATAATTAAACACTCAATCATGCAGTCATTCAAAATATACAGTATCTGCCCGCAAAGACATCAAACAATCAAATACTAAGTTTGCAAGATAACTAAATTAAAAGTAGGTATATAATTATATAATATATATAAATCAAAATTTAATACATTGTTAGACGTTAAACAATAATATAAGTAGAAAACTACAAGTCAAAGTGTTAAATACCACATCTGTATACCTACTTATCCAATAAAGCAATCTAATAAATTTAATGTTTGTTTAACAACTTTAAATAACTTAAACAAAATACAAATGGTTTTACAATTAATTGTTTCAATCATAGACATAAATATTGTTTAGATAATATATCTACATCAAAAAAGATTAGATTTATTATGACGTAGAATTAAAATAATGTGACATTTGACTAACTACTGCAGCACGCTACTGGCATAGTCTTGAACTATTTGTTTAAAGTTCTCGCTGTACGAAGCAGGTCTCCATTACCGCTGCTCGCTGCTAGCAGATGGATTTGTAAAAGAAAGTAGCATCAGCTCTAAAAGCTCGAGTTTTCTTATCCAATAGAATGCACTTGCCAGGAAAGTAGTGTACATAGTGCCGTATCTTGCTCAACCTGAAAAGTATTTTAAAATTGACATAGTAAAAAAGAATATTTATTTCAAAAAACATCTTATACTTAATAGATAGTAGGTATAGTATAGTAAGTATATTGTTGAAATTCTTATCCACGTGCAAAAACTGGAAACTAACAATCACTTTCAGTGCAGCTAATCACACTTCCGTTTTCAAATGAGGAACGCTCTCAAATTTATCATTTAAATTTACGCTCCCGCGGTGTGCAAATCTGTCAACTTACGTAATTTGAAGCTTTTTATAATAAAAATATGTCTAAAATGATTGGGAGTGATGTTATAATTATTATTAGTAAATTTTTGGTTTATTTCGAAGAAAAAAAAAGGAGGTAGTATCTAAAAGAAGAGCCGATACATTATTAAATTTAAACTCTCCTCTAGCACGCGTTGCCGCCATGACATGCACGTCACTAGAAGTCTTCTACATGCGATCACAGCGATTTTTGTTGTCGGACAATACACTCGTATGACTGTAAATATAGACACTCAGAAAAGCCGCCCACTAGCGCCAATGCAAAATCACGTTAGTAATATCATTACATAGACAATCGCATTCTCAATTCACTCACATATCTTTGATATTGAGCCTGATGGTAGAAACTTCACACAAGAAAAGTATACATAAAACAAGCATGTCTGAAATAAATGCTTAATGGTATGCATTTATCCGCATGTACACAACATAGATTAACAAATTCACCAAACTAATGCATACCTACTGACACCCATTAAATTGACCCTCGATTTGACGATTTGGCCGGAACCAGTTTCCGGTAGTCTTATTACCAAAAGTAAATGCAATTTAGTTAAGGAAAATATTCACCTTTACTCTGTGTTTTATGTCAAAATTAAGTGTAAGAGTGTAACAACTAATACGTTTAAATACCTGATTCATTCAGATTCAGCCTGTTGCTGGACTGAATCGGTTGTTAACGTTTTTTCAGTCGTAAATTTATAGACTACTTGAATATAGTAAACTTATTAAACAATTCGGTACTTATCTCTAAAAAACCAGACATTGTACGAATTCTGCTCCCACACTAAACAGCATCCTAATAATAAACAGATACTTTCTCAGAGCCTCGTCCCATAAACGTATCAATACGGCAAGCAATTTTGATACATATGCGTTAGACAGGCTTACAAATATCGCTTACTGTCATGGTTCCAAATAAAAATTATCATTGACCGTCCATCTATACTCACTATATTATATGTTCAATACACTAGGTACTATTCAGATACTCAAATAGTTCACGAACTTTTAAACGCATTATGCAACCTTCTCTTTTCCTTTCCATGTTACCTATTTCAAATGTCTAACTAGGTACCTACCTACTATGATATATACTATCCAAATAATTGTCTTATTGGTAATTCAAAATAAATAATATTATTTACATCCCTTTTCGCATCGTGTTTTGTGTATTTGTTTTATATTAAGGCGCTATTTCCGTACCTACTTAAATTAATTCTGACATGTCGAGATGGTATCAAAATTTACTTTTTACACAAAAAATATTATATTTACTGAATACACCTCTTTGCATAGCTTGGGTATACTAATAACAAGCAGAAATAAGTCGGTTTGGCTTCTTTTCCGGAATACCTGGAGAAGTTTACTGTAAACTCTCTAAAGCTCTGGTAGGTATTGCTTTCGCCTACAATTTAGAACGTTTATATTTTCTTAACTGTTTGAACAGATTTTGTTCTCGATAATTTAACAAACATATATTAAACTGTTGTTGTTTATACTTGTGACCTAATATAATACACTTTGGACCATATGTTGTCTCCAGGGAACCATAAACATAACATTAAATCTTAATAAATATTTTCCAGCTATATTTTTCTGCTAAAATTCAATACTTTACCACAACATTATACCCGTCTGTCAATATATCATATTAAAGGCGCTTACAACATTTAAATGTCACTCATTTTCAAGCATTTCCATGTTCATATTGAAAACTATCAATTACTATGGCACTAGGACGCAATGGTTATTCTGAGGAGGGAAAACCCTTTAAAAACTCATATCTGACAAATAATAACTTACTAACTCATTGCCCACTGAAGAAAGAAGCCGTTACATTACATGACTGGTCCTAGTTTTTGCACCTCCCGTTGTGTGGATGGCCTGTCATTGCTTGTCATTGCCTATAAATAGAGTGATCATACTGACGCGTCTGTCGTGTTCACTTGTCGGAGTATTCTTAGTTTCAGATTTCTTTCAGATGATTTTAACGTATATTGGAGACCTTGGAATTCATCTGATTTAGTGGTTATGTCTTATTAATAATTGGAAGTGACGATCAAAGTAAGTAAACTTCTTCTGTGTATAATAATGTCATAATACACAAGGACGTTTGTCAATGTGACAGTCGATTCTAAACGACAATAACTAATAAATAACTTATTTATACTCTTCAGTCATTATAGAATACCAAACTCTGCTTGCAAGTACGTTATCAATAAATAGTATGGCAGTGGACCACTCGTTGCTTGTGCAAAAAGTTATGCTCAGGCTTTATTAATCTAAAGATGGCGGTGACTAAGTAAAATAATTATAACGAATTTTTTAATTGTGTTAATTGTCAATTCATGGTGGAACTGCATTGTATAATTGATTAATTTAATAAAACGCAAAATTTTAGTGCTTATTCCACTTTTATTATTTAACAAATTTGAACCGGTTTCGTCGGTTCTGATGTTGAAAATGTCCCTTTGAGGCGGATGAAACCGGTTCAATTTTAATAAATAATAAAAGTGGAATACGTACTAAAAAAATCGTTTTATTAAATTAATCAATGACGTATGTTTTGTTTCAATTACAATATTTTTAATTGTGACATATAGGGACTTACATTTTTGATCAGAATTAATTTTAAATCCATTTTTTACTTGTATTACTATTTGTGGGATTGTATTTTTCAAAAATAATAAATATTGACCCTTGTTACATATTAGTTTTTAATAGGTTTTATTTATTTTTTACGAGACTAGTCATAAGAAATCAATAATCAATTTTCCTTAAAAATATGACTTTGTGTAATCTTTGACATCTTTTTGTATCCCAGTGGTCCCTACCAACCCTTGCCATTCACAGTACATACGGCAACTTTTCCTACTTCGTGAAGTACTGATTTATACGATATAAATTCATTTCATAAAATAATCACCATCCTCTACAATTCTTGCATACAAGACGGGATACCATTTTTCTCTTATTATTCGCTCCGTTCCTTAACAAGAAGACGGAGTACAACTTATTCGATAAAGGTGAGCGTAAAATTTTTCCATTCATTGGACGTTTTTCAGCTGCAAGTTTCCATAAAAAGAGCTTCGTGCTTTATAACGTTGTTTGGCCGACGAATATTATGAAGTTTCAAGATTCTCTCACTAAAATATGCAACGACTGGTCTTGTTTTAAATATAATTGTCCGCACTTCACGCCGTGATTATATTTTGAATACACACATTTAACTTTGATAGTAATTATAATACAATATTTAGGGAATGGGACAACTGGACGCCATGACAATTGGGCGCGCCGCAATGTCTAATTAAATAGAATAGACGTTCGTTCCGATTTTATATAGAAAGTAGACAGAAATTTATCTACTACTTAGTAGTTTTAATTAATTTTGCTATTAACATAATGTTTTTTATTGCGGATTGAGAATTATTATGCCTGAGACTTAATATAAAAATAATAGAACTCTCTTCTCATTTAAACTTAAACATGTGCACAATTAAATCATTAATTACGTGTACATATTAAATTTAAATTCTCACCAAGTATTAAATACTTACTAATAAAATAATTTAAATTAAATATAAATAATAATATTACATATGCATTTTTAAATTATCCATAGTTCACGAACGTCTATGTATTTTTGAATTTCATTCGATTGCGTGGCGCCTAGTTGTCCCGGTAGTGAATCGTCCTAGACCCTATATTTGACTGGTATAAAATAATCCATTACTTTGATAGAACCTTTGTCAGTTATATTACTGTTACCATTGTGATATTTCATTGCATTATTGCAATATGAATATTTTTTTGACATAAACAGACAAAATTTAATTTTAGTTATTTCGAAATTACCTCATTTTCAGAAACAAAATCATAATTATACCAAAAGAGGCATCGCCATTCGCCTTGTCGTAAAACCTCTACTAACCGGAAGGAAGAACCTTTTTTAAAGACAGTCGAGAAAGGACCTAGCACCTAGCAGAAGCACGCAATTCTATTATCAGCCCATAACGTAAACTCGTGACAAATATGCAACACATAATATCATTATGTGCTACCGGGCGGTGATGTCCTCGTCTCCCAATACTACGTAACCAGTTCCTAACCTAACCTAACCTAACCTAACCATAAATGTGACGTAACCATATTGACGTATCCTGTAACCATATTTTTTTGATTTTGTACCCAAAATGTATCTTACTTGTTTTGAATAAAAAAAATATGTCCACATGGTAAATGCAGTCTGTAATTTATATCACACTCACCCTCTCTAAGAAATGTCGCTCAATCATCTGCTGTGTTGTAATAAGTTGACTTGCAGAGCTATTCTAAATAGTTAATACGGTAACACGTTTCTGTTATTTCGAATGCTCTAAGATATCACTCGGAGCGATTTCATAAGCAAGGCGGTTAGCTACAATAATTGTTAACACGTCCTACTTGATTTCAAATACATCCCATTAGAACCTACAATTGGTAAAAAAGAGTAATATTAGAATTTATATTATTACAGTTTCTAATGGAATGCATTTGGAATCAAGTAAGACGTGTTAACTGTGTTACTCAATGACATTTGATAACTCACGATGAACGGTCATGGGCAAACGTGTTAAAATATATCACGCCTTACAGTTAACTTCCCGGGATATATAATGAATACGACATATCTTTTTTTTATTAATTTTTGTGTTAAGAGATAAATGTCAGAATAACTTAGTTTACAATACATCCTTAAGATAGTGTTACCAACATTATAAAGCAATTGTTCAGACAATTATTGTTAAAAACGTCTCTCTTCAAATTAGTAGGTTGCAATAACTTTGTTTCGTTTTAAGACCAATTGGGCGGCGAATCAAATGTTCTTCTTGATCCAACGCTTGACCAGTCTAGATTTATTTCACGTAATTCAGGAAGATAGTAACAATGTAAACATATGGAAACTGCCGGCATTTTTTTCTTCGGAGTTTTTGAGAGCTTATTCAGTTACCTATTATATAAAAGCGATGCATGAATAAATATGATTTTCAACATAGAAGTTCGACAATGTTTTACAGTAGGTGGGTATATGTATTTTAGAATAATTTTGGAGAGGAAACGTCGCCTTTTGAATTTTATTTTTGATTGGGATCGGTTATGTATTAGTTATGTAGTTATAATTACATTAATTAAAGCATTATCGTACAGGGTTTTAGTGAAATCTATTAACTGACTGTTATTCCCACACGATTAAAAATAAACACATAATATTATAAAATATTTTAGAAATAAATGAATATTTAATATAACATTTTGTAATAAAAAATACCACTAAATTTATCAAAATTAATCTAAGCTCGTGGTTTGAAACAGTTAACACAATGGAAATTATAAAACAAAGGATCGCTTACATCTTTGTTACGTTCGCCCCATGTGATGGGAGGTCTAAGTTAGAAGTGCTGTTCAACTTTTCAATTTGAAATATAAGTACTGAATGTATTTATTCCGTAAGTTGCGTACTGTTAGAAGTGTATATTGTTTATCTGAAGTGTCACTTAATACTTCCATATTATTATCTTCATGACCCAACCTGTCCTACATGTGGTTTTATCATGGGGCACAATTATTAGTGACGAGAAAATGTCTGCTGGTTATTGTACATCTGGCAAAGAAACGGTTATATTTTGTATAATTGGCATTTAATGAAATAAGGCGGAAATATTGTGTACTTTCAGTACTTACATTATTTATAAATAAATATACGAATGTATTCGTATTCCAATATTGTTGGCAGGATATTTCTTCACCTGAAATGTCATTTCATTATGATCGCCCTCGTTAATTGTTATGTGTAAGCATGTGGCGATTATAGGAACTAACTATTAGCTTGAAAGGTGACTGGCTAGCTGCAAAATAGTATTGACTCAATGTATGGTAGAGGCATGTTTTTGAACTATACACAAACGACATTCATGCCTTGTGCCCACACACCTGTTTTTCATAATAACAATCACTGCTAACCTTTAAATTACCACATTTAAATAACACGTTAATTATATCTAATGGCGAACGAGTCCAAACGCGCCAGTCACGGTGTTAGCACTAAATGTGTTAAAGTACCATGTTTGTGTTTTATGAATTTATTAAATAAGGAATATTTTATAATAACAGAACTGAATTTAATATTAAACATTCCTTTCAGAGTGTTTAAAATAACTTAACACATATTATATAGTATTTTTGTTTAATTTATTAAAACGCAATTTTTTTTGTAGTACTTATTCTACTTTTAATCAATAAATTAGGACCGGTTTCGTCCGTCTCAGAGGGACTTCACTCAGTTGATAATGTCCATCCGAGGCGGACGAAACGGATCCTAATTTATTAATTAAAAGTGGAATAAGTACTACAAAAAAATGCGTTTTATTAAATTAGACAACAATATAATGCAGTTCCACCATGAATTGACAGGTAACAAAATAAAAGAAAAATACATATAATATAATTAAAAATAATAACAAATTTGATATTAACAAAATATGCTTTGCTATCTATTTTACGTAAGTTTATAATATATTATTTGGTATTAATTGTGTAAATAATTCTTCATATTCATCAAGAGTATCTTCACCTATTGAAGGTTAGCAATAGTCACATCTAAGAAATAACGATTATACTGTATGTAATTCAGCGGTGCTCACTATTTCTAAATCAAGGGCGGCATTTCAAATATGAAACATTCAATGTGCGACTTAAAATAAAAGCTCTTTTAAATATGGGGTAGTTTTAAAACAATAGGATCTTAATACCTAGTTATATTCCTACTTACTTAACAAAAAAATAAAAATATATTCCCTCATCATTTACATCATGGGTCTTGTTAGGAACTTAAATTTCAATTAATTTTATTAATTATGTAAGTTTTGAGACAATATTGTAATGCACATCCTGTTTATTGATTTCTAGACTGTTTATGATTCAAATCAAAATCATTGAACCCTAATGGTATATAATAGTGTATAACGAAAAAAATATTCATCGTATTTTAATGATATAATGACCTAAGTAGATACATAATTTACATTAAGTATATCATGAAACGTTGAAGATGAAAATAAATATTATATTTCTAATTAAATGACCTCACATTTTTTATTACAACTTTTTTCTTTGCTCGTATTCTTATTTGTCCGGTACAAATCTTGCAATCGATTTTTAACTAACTTCCCGACTAGCTATATATTTGAAACTTTTAGAATATATCAGAACACAATGCCAATGCATTTTTAATACTTTTAGCCATCTTTAAGTAGAATTGATTTCATTTTCAGTTAATTCTGTTTTGTATGAAAAGTTATTTCGGAAGAAATCCGTAAAAAAAAAAACTATTATTGGTTGCTAAGTGGATTCTAGCAACAAAATTATTAATATTAATATATACGTGCGATACTATGGAAATCAATGTGACATTTCAGTATTATTTCTATCAAGTACAATTTTTTTTTGATCGTTTAAGCTAGTTAAGTCAAGTTTATATGATTCAACTGAAAATTTAAAAACTTATATAAAAAGTTCTTTTTATCTTGTAAATATTTTATTTTATGTTTTATTAATATTATTCAATAAGTTTAAGCTATTTTTAACCGCTGTGTTTACGTTAAAATAGCTTTCATAAAAAACGTATTCAAAATACATAATTAATTTGTTCGACGGTATATTTAAACATTAAAAAAAACTCTTCCCGGAGTGTTTTTCTTTGCTTTATCATATTTTTTCTTTGTCATCCCCTCGACAGGAGTACAGCGTTCTTGCTATAGAATAATAATATCTGAACCGTTATTAGAGCACACACACTACCGAGAGCTTCCCTGTAACGACATAATGCCCTGCTTTATGGTGGTGTTACTCCACCTCATTCGCAATAAACGGGAAGTGACGTCATACTCAGTTTAATGTACTTTTATTAAATGGATCAATTTATATACGGCCTCCATAATTTACTAGTAAGGTATCATATTACACAACTAAAATTGATACTGACTTGTCCGCGTCTATCTCAGATATAGTATCAATCTTATTTACTCCTTCTTGAAACCAACGGAATCTCACCAACTTATAACCAAATCGCGCTCAATAATATTGACAGATACCTAGATCCAATATCATTTAAAGGCTCATGCCGATTATCTCCCCCTGGTCACCATTATGGTTAAATTTCTCGATTCATGACGAAAATAGAATATTTCCTATTTTTCACACGACTCAATCGACGATATGTGACAGTTACCGCAGGTTCTAAATTGGGATCGACAATCGGCGTGGCAGTCTGCTAGAAAGTGTAATGCGAGCTTTATAACGTTAGATTCGCTTACTGTCATAGACCATCTGGCCCGATCGAGAAACGTGATTTTGAGCCATAAACGATATATATGTAAATATATTGAACATACATAATTTTGAAAAACACTTCTGAGAAAATATATTATAACCGATAGAAAAAATATTTTTGGAAAAAAGTAAGCCACCCCGGCAGGGAATCGAACTCTGCATCTCTTGGGTTTACGCCCCGTCCGCGTTCACCAGTAGGTACCTACTTTGCTTTAATAAACAAAAACCGATTGCCAAAGTAGCTTGATTTCGAGGAGCGCTGATGAGCAGATATTAAAAAAGCCAATAGTTAAAATTTGTCGCAATTGTACGTCATCTTGTAGTATAAAAAATAAATGCGCAGACGGGGCGTAAACCCAAGAGATGCAGAGTTCGATTCCCTCCCGGGGTGGCTTACTTTTTTCAAAAAAGATTTTTTCTATTGGTTATAATACATTTTCTCAGAAGTGTTTTTCAAAATTATGCATGTTTAATAAATATAATGGTACATTCTTAAATCTTGTGAATTATTCGTTGAATAAAAGAAATAGTTAATATAAATATATATTATTAAAACATCCGATCCAAAAAATATCAAATGGGCCTCCACAAAATAAAGGTTGTATTAAAAGATTTTTGTTTTTACGAGAAATAGATATTAGCCACAAATTCAACCTATGGTGTCCATATCCTAGATTAAAACACATCCCGAAAAACAACATGTCGATTTTTCCAGATTCAAGATTCGAACCAGTGACCCACGATATTATAAGCTTGATGCGCAACCGCTCCGTCATTGTGAGCGTACTATAAATAGTTAACCTCAAACACTTTTTTATTCACAATTCGACTATTAGGTTAATACATTTTCATCGTCAGGCGTTAGGTTTGATCTCGGTTGCACACGATCAATTATATTTGTCTACTTATATTCATTATTTCTATGAACAAAAGTACCTAATACGAATCAAAAATAACTTGTAAATAGATATAAGAAAATTACCAATTGTTTTATTGTCTAAATTTAATATAGTCTCCAACAGTTTTAGATGTCATTTCGTGTAAGAAAATATCATAAAATATTGTTTATTGTAATAAATAAGCTGATTAATTAATATTCTCTTTATAATATTGTCAAAATAGAGTGTTTTATGAACCAAATAAAGTAAACGCTGAGAAGATTAAATTGATACTTGAAATGTTTCGTGTAATTGTTATAAATATGATTGCTGATTGGCAACAACGATCAGTCTTTATCGTCGGCTCTGCGAGTCTGTTTATGTAAATAGGACATTCGTAGAAAAACTAACTGAAGTTTCACATAATATTTAGATTTTGGATAGATTTCATATTAAAAAAAATACCTAACATTGTATTTGGTTTTTTGGGCTGTCACCGTGTAGTATTTCCTCTTCTCGACTTTTTGGACTCATTTTAGGACCACAATAACGTCGCAAAAGAAGAAGAAACACATCAGAAAAACCAAAAACTTTACCCATATTAACACAATCAACATAATTGTTATAAGCTGCCATATTATAATTTTCACTATTTCACGATAATATGACTTATTGATAACTGCTATAATTCAAATTAATTACATAAATAAAATGCAATGTGTATATCTAAAATACTAAATATTAAATTGTCTTATAGAAAATCAGGAAACTGACACAATCATTCTACATACTTTTGTATTTTTCATATTGTTTACAACAATGCAAGTCAGTGCAGATGGCACACTTGAAGTTACCTAACTAAACTATCAGAAAAATAATCAGAAGTGATTTGTTTTATGGGCGAGGTTGTTACACAAGTTTTACGTCATTTCGATATGTCTCTATTATAATATAAATAATAAAGTTTGCCACGTAAACTAAACGCGCATTCGATATTGGCAATATTTAAAGTCACTATGCGCCCTTTGTAAGTCGTACGATGTATAAAGTCCGGTTTCAAAACCTTGGTCAATGGCAACTGAATTTTACATTTCTATATTACTAATATGTTCTTCTGTGAAAACTACGTAATACTTTATTTGTATTTACTATAAATTTATTAATTCAAAGAATTTTATTTGTCTTTTTTCCTATTGTGTATAATGGTTAATGTTCAAGAGAAGTTAATTATATATAATGAAGATATTTTCAACATTTTTCTCGATCCAATATTATCGCCAGTAAAATTATTTTAAGCCATTGTCACACTACACGGATCAGTTACGTCATTTCGTTTTTATTTTATATTTCATGCATAATATCATAATATAGATAAGTAGGTACTGCAAACTTTCTTTATGAAGAAAACTCACACCGATCACTTAGTAAGCGGCACTCTTGTATATAAAAATAACATTTAAAAACTCTCTTATGGACCGATTAACTTTAAAGTATCTGCTCGGTTTTTATCTTGAACAAATTTTAATAAAGTTCAGTGAACCCTAAAACACAAAAAACTGAACCAAAAACGATAATATTATGACAATCTTCACCTTAACGGTATTAACTATACTTTACTGTCAATTATTGATAAGTAGTAGACACTTAATCTACATTATGTACCTAATATAAAATATATATTACTGTATTTTCATTTACAGTTTCCGCGTCGGCTTACAATATCGTGTCATGAATCCTGGGTCAAAAACACATAATATTATTGCTTGTTTGAGTCAGAATATAGTCCTTATAGGTTGATCAATTGGCTAACATCCATTTCTCGTAAAAATAAAAATGTGTTAATACCAATGACATTTATTAATGTCATTGGTTAATACAAACTTTCACTCTGTTAGAGGCCAATATATTCTTATTAGAATCTTATATCAAAACTTGATATGAGAATTGAAATACCTCAGAAAAAAACCCATAGCATTTAAGTGGATCTTGAACCTCATATATTATCACAGTCTGAATGACTGATCTTATGTCGGCCTTCTTAGTGCACTTGGTGAGCGATTTATCTTTCAAAATATTTTTTCTTACTTTGTCGTATGTATCGTGTACGTTTCTTAGTTTTCTTCTTTCATTTATCTACAGACTGTAAAGTATTAATTGAGCCGTCTAGTAACAAACAATATCGACCTATCCCACATAATATAACATATGGGATAACTCTGTCTTTGATACCACACGACTCAATTCTATGTCGCTACAAACATAGTTAACTTACAAGTTTGCGATCTTCAAGAATTTTTACCCTAAAGCGAATGCAATATTTCAAGATACTGTCTATTGTGCAGTTACCCTATTTAGTATCACTATTTAGATTTATATACTTTTGGAAAATATTTAGTTTACGTGGCACTATTTTAATTGAATGGGGTAACTTTTAATTTGATTATAATATATTGTAGGTAATGAACTGCTTTACTTAGTCAGATCAAAATAAAGCACAGAACACCCACAAAGACGCCATTAAACCCGTTGGATAGACGAACGTATAGAGATCGCTTGTTGTATGTGGCAGCTAAGAACTAGGGACCGAGAAAAATGGAGGAAGCTAAAGGAAGCCGTCATTCAGCAGTGTATGGAGTCCATCTGGTAATGAATATGATGATGGTGATCAAAATCAATCTTATAATAGTATATAATTTTACGTTTCCTATAAAATAAAGCTTGAAGAGTTTTTTGCACAGTTCCAATTTTTAAAGCATTATTTTATATGTGCATATTTTATAATAGACTGTGATGGTTCTTTAAAATAATGGAAACTATTTATCAAATGGTTTTAGAAGGCATTCATGACTTAGTGTGGCAATAATAATAATAATTGATACTATAATGCACATTGCAGAAATATAATAATGGGATTAGCTACAAATTTTATGGGATGAGGAATTCTTTTTCTGTTATTTTAAATAAAACGCATTCTTACATTATAGATATCAGCATAAAGTTTCTAACAATTTAGATTATTTTTTCGTACATCTTTGGATGAGTTTTTCATTTAGTATAGATATTATTATAAACTTTTAGGTATGTAATCATTTTTACTATCAGCCGCTTTTTCATGTTTATAATTCTTATTACCGCAAGGAAGATTTTTTAGCTAATTTACAACAGAAGCAAGCTTACTGCAAAGATAGCTTTATTATGTTTTGAGTGAGATTTGGGGTATTTTGGCCAATATTGTAATATTTGAGCCATAAATTCTAGGCGCGAGAGCAAAGCCGTCGTAAAATTTTATGCTCATTTACAGATAAGGCTATACTTTTTTACCGTGTACGCGGGCACCGCAAAATATTAAAATGTTTTTTTATTGATAAATTCAAACTTAGACATAGTTTCCCTTCTCTCAAGAATTTTAGCTATTTCATCATAAATCTTTTAAGATTATCTGGACATTATTTAGTAGATATCAGTGGCAAGGAGTAAAGGTAGGTTGTTAAGATTCGTCATAAATATTACACACTAAAATTGATCAGTCATTCTTATTTTTGTTTTTATTGAACTAATGATACATTTTGCAGATGTTACTGGTTAGTTTTTGTAGATTCCATGCATCTTTAGAATGACACTATAATAAATTAACTATCAATGCTTTCTCTTTCGCACGCCGATGGCGTGGTTACATTTACTTGCATTATGAATTTATTTTTATTATTGTGTATTTTATTAGAAAGATTCAGTTCTATAGACTTTAAATATCTTTAGGTATTGAAAGAATTTCAAGAGAAAGAGAGCTAATTAATTGGTTAACATTTTTATTAATTAGGTCATCTCAGGACTCTTTTGTAAAGTCTTTATTTATATCAACTTACGCCACGAGGTCAACCCCAAGTCGATGAGCCAAGACACATAGATGTACAATTATAGGATCGTCGTTTGGATCTACAAGGTAGCCGCTCTCTATAAGATACTTGACGATCTATTTTTCATGACTATTTATTATATACTCTTTATACTTTGTAAAAATCTTCTGCTTGTCTGACCAAAATAAATTATCGGACAAGCTCCACACTGCAGAAAATAATATAAAACATTTTTCTAAGGTTGATCAATCTTACGTAAAAAGGCATTATATCAAGCTAAGCTATGAAGACATAAATGCTAATGTAGAAGAAATGCAGTGGGGTAGCGGTCTTCATAGATCAGTGCGCAAGGCACTGGGCTTTCATCCGAGGATTCCAGGTTTGATCCCGGTGAGGTCACAATATATTCATGTGATTTTCTCAAAGCCTAGGTGTTTGTGATGGTTTCACTTATATTACTGTATGCACTACTGTCATTAGACCTCATAGACTATTGAAGTGTTAACATGAAATAATTATATTTTTATAACTTTGTTAGTAACGAATAAGTAAGTATATATAAAAAATATGCTCAGGAGATAAAAGCCTAAATAGTCCCATTTACATAACCACTCGATTTTTTCCATCTTAATATTATAATGTTTGTAAAATATAAAATATATCTAGGAAAATAGTAAAAACTTTGCCTTATACTATAACGCCCAGGTGTGATTTTGTTTTCCAATCATATCCAATCCTAATAAGATCATATGGGCCTCCATATAAGATGGCGGTTTGTATTAACAGATTTTGTTTTTACGAGAAATAGATATCAGCCACTTGCTTAACCTTTAGGCCCATCCTCTGACTCATACACAAATTGAAAAACAATAATATTGTACTGTACTATATTGTATATATTATGTATACTTGTCAGACCCAGGATTCAAACCTATATGACACTATAGACCGACACAAGCCGCGCGGCCATCGTGTGCTTCTAGGGCAAGGGTGTGATAGGATGAGTAAATAAGAAATTAGGTATCTCCAATCAATTAGCAAGTATCATTTTGTATATTATTCTAACAAAATAAACACAGTGTTTGTAACCACCGTGTATATTTTTGGTTTATGGGCCAACCAGCTTCCCATGCCGTATTGTTTTCGCTACAACCTGCTTTAATTTAAAAAATATATCTGATCTTCTGTTTTTTTCCGCGGGAAACCTCATCAAAAATAAATAATTAATTGAGTTTTTAATCAAGCATCATTTTTCGGGAGATACCGGTTGT
Source organism: Rhyacophila brunnea (assembly GCF_057557595.1). Lineage (NCBI taxonomy): Eukaryota > Metazoa > Arthropoda > Insecta > Trichoptera > Rhyacophilidae > Rhyacophila > Rhyacophila brunnea. Next base: position 14,629,473 of record NW_028232848.1, on the reverse strand, counting down.
TTTAATACAATATAAAATTTTTGGCCCAAAGTTTGTTAGGTAAGTAAACTTTGGGGAATTTTCGCGTTATTAAAATTTTGCCATTTTGCCTGGCTGGAAATATATAATTATCTCGCGGTATAAGCATAATTGCATTTACAAAATATTTATCGCACTATAATATTCCTACCCGGAAATTTCACTGCGTGACCAATCAGAGCAACGGTTATTAATTTAATATTATAATATATTTAACTGGCGAAATTTAGTTTATTCACCTGAAATTCTGATAAAAAAAATATTCGCGTACCTATATCATTATCATTCATTATATCAAACACATTTATTAGTGATGCACATTTTTTCGGTATGGTCAATAATTCAACAGTTTTCTTATTATTGTAGATGGGTCGCACAGCCATTCCATATTCCATATATTGGACATACATAACTTGAAAATACCTCAGTTATATACATACTATAAAAAATCACATTTGATAAAAATACGACGTCTAACGGGATTTGAGCTTTAAGCAATTAAGCTAAAGGCCTCCTACCTTATTACGATAATACTAGTAGGTTCTATATGAAATGTTTATAAAAATACTAACGGTTTTTGTGTTTTTTTTAAATAAAAGAATATGCTAAATAAATCAGTGTTACTAGGTTACATTGGAAACTTTCTCAATGTACTTATAATTAAGTGGGTGTGTGATTTATTTAACGTTTTTTTAACCGTATTATATGAAATATTAAAATTTCCATTCGGCTCATGGCCATCTGGTTGTCCATCACTAATAAATAAAAAAATGTGTAACACTATACCGTTAGGGCAATTATTTTATATGAAGACAAATTCATTAGTTAATTATTAAAAAAAAGGATTACTTAATAGCAGTGGCGAAGGCTCCATAGTAGGCGATTATTTAAAGCCTACCTTCTAAGAAAAATATCTCTTCAAGTAACTAATTTAATTTAAAAAAAAAAAAAATACGCTGAAAAATCCATCCAATTGAGAGTCATCTATCGTCAGATTTTAGAAGTTTTATTTTATTTAATAAGGTTTATAACCATATACCCATACTAGCGCCGCTTGGATTCAACTATATTATGAATTAATTTGACCCCTTTTCCAGATCTGTTTTGTATGACTTGTATGACTCATGGCACCAATCACTGTCTGGCGTTTTATTCCGAAATCATAAGTTGTTTACTTTGCGCTTACATCGCTAGGGCACATTTATTCAAAATAATTATTAATAGGATAATTAAAAAAAAATTCTATGGGATTCAATCACATATAAATATTGATTGTTAAAAATATAAAATAATTTATCTCGCAATTTTTATTTATCAATTATTTATACCAAAGTCTGTGTTTTAAATATAGAAGTATTTTAAAATGTCTAGTTTTACGGGTTAAATTATAAATTATTATGGAACATATTATTCACAACAACGGATATTTGCAAAGGTAATATATTTTGATCGTAGGTATGTTAGATTTATAAATGGTTAGGAAAATACATAATTCAAACGAATTGCTTATTTTTAAACCAATTAAATCAAACTAATTGAGCTTTTGAAGTGTCATCGATTTAGTGTACCTATTCATCAGTAGTAATATTAGGTTATCTTCTTATTTCCCGTAAATATATCTGACAAGCGTGGTTACTTCACAGCCTACCTCTTTCCAAATGTCACCCTTTGCCACTGCTTAATAGTATTTATGTATGTTTCTAATAATACATTATTGCTACGATATTGAATATAAATATGAATTTACATGCAATTGCAAAACAATATCTATTGTGTATTTATCATTTTACTGAGATATCGAGGAGATAGTTTCATCGAGTAGTGGCTCGAAATTTGGTTGAGATTTTGGTATTCTCTAATAAAAGGTGGTAGTTCAAAAAAGTTAAGAAAACTCTACTGACAAAAAAGTATTTTTTGTATAATAAAAAAAAATCAACTTATATCAATGAAACATTATCATAATACAATTTACAACGTGAAGCTTTCCATATGATTGCTCATATTGAATTGATTGGTCGTGCAAGACCACAAATCCCTGACAGATTCGTGAGAATTGTTCCAAATGGTGATAAAGATTCTAAAAGACTCAATTCCTTTGAAGGCACGACTGGGGAGTCATTTTGAAAAAGTCATTTCAATATTATCTCCTATCCGAAATACAATATTCTTTGCTATAAATTCAAAACAAAGCGATTTATTCGTATTTCTCAAACCTTTTTATAAAGAACGTCACTTGGATATTGTAATTCTTTTCTGAATTGAAAAAATCGAGATTTATTTTAATACGATAAGTAGAGGATTGATACGTTCTTCTGACATTACGGTCACGATAAAATCACTTTAGAACGGTGTTAGTGTCAGTTTAATCTAACTATACCAACACCTAAATGAGTCGCCAGTACTAAATCTGACACCATTAAATATTGTTCGTGCAACATATATTATTATTTTCTTTCGAAAACATAATTTAGTGATCGTAAATACTGACTCACTCGCAAAGATTAAAGTAAACAAATTTGTAATAATCTATCGCATTTGTTCTTTATTTTACCACAAATATTGATGTTTTGTTATATTGTCACTATATTTGTGATTGACTAAGTGATTTTAAAATGAAATTTTTGCTCAAATGATAGAAAAAATATCATACTAAAAGGGAATATTTATACTTTCTAATTAAAAGCGTAAAAAAAACGACACTGCCTGTCAATATGATTTGGCAGTATATTCTACATTCACGCCGTGAAAATGTTATTGTCAAAAGCTGCTGCGTCGTTACTACTGATAGCACATACATAGATAAAGTTTGGCAATGCACTCTGTATAGAAACATTTTTTAAAAAAATATTACCAAAAGCCCCCTCTTACTCCCTAATTACTAACTCAGTGTTTCCTAAATGGGTTCCCTGAAACCCAGAGGCTTTTCAATAAAAATGGTTGTCAAATATTTCGTGGTTACCCAAAACTGAAATCTTGTCGACAATTAAATGAGGCATGTTTTAATGCGACAGATAAAACAATCCCACTACTTCCTATCGTAAGTATTTATTGAAGAATCAGAACTTGGATTTGAATAAAAAAATCCAGTAACATTGTAATCAATTTACACACTCTTTTCTTTTGTGTTTTCCATCTTTGAATAAAAACTTTGAGAACTCGGCTATTTTTTTTATAAAACACTAGACAAGTTTTTGATTTGGATTTTCAGCATCATTCTAATCAATATTACTTCTAATAGTCATCAGATATAATAGTGTAAAGAAGTTTATCTTGTTGTTTTTGGGGTTATTCACGAAAGCGGACAAGATGTGACTTGCTCTCCTTGGAAAATTTAATATTAAATATTAGATATTAAAATTTGTTCTATGAACCCATTTGCTATTATAATATTATAAGATTGATGCAATCATACTACTCAGCTTCACATGGGTGACACACTTTAATAATATGTAGGTATGTCTTCTTGTCAAAAGAATACAATAGATCGAAAACGATCGTCGGCATTTCCTCAATAATAACTAGATCAGTAGGGTCAATTATGATTTATTAATCGCGACAATGTCTCTTGTAAGATATGGACTGCATTTACATAAATAAAATGGAGTCATCGAGTCCATCACGCGACGCACTACTATCGTCACGAGTCCGTCATTCGGCGCACCACTCTCACATTGATTCCGGTCAGTTTACATAGTCAACTAACAGTCTCTCAGTTCATTAGTATAATCAATCTCTCGATCACATCGATCTCACCAGTTCATCCGTACCCACGATCATATTCTCACGCTGTTATCTTTATATTATTTTATTTATTTATTCCTGTATCGACACTTCTCACAACATCCAAGCAACAAAAATATTATCTCCTCCACTTCATATACTGCAAAAGATGTTTTGCAATATTTTTTTTTAATGTAAAAGCGTTCTCTGACTCAATTTAATTGGGAAACTCTACGCTAACTTATCTCTAAGATTTTATAATGTGGCATCATTCAAAAAAAGAAATAACAAGTTTTGAAATTTGATACCACAATTTACCGGTAAAGAAGGTTTCTGTCTTTCATGACAGTGCTAGGGAAGAACACAAAGGGTTGTTTTTACCCTGAGGCGCAGACTAAAACGCTTGACTGGAAAGTGTTAGTATTCTATGGAAGTGAGGATAGCATTTGAAAGATTATTATTTAACAATTTAAATAATTTACATAATGTTCATTCAAAGCGTAGCTGCAAAGAGATATAAAATAATAATTGGGAGATATTTCACTATTTAAGAATTCATAGTTTAGCTACGCAATATTAATTAGACTTAATTGAAAACAAAGTTTGTAGTATTTCTGATCTTACATTATTTTCTTACAATAGAATCAATAGTTATGTTTAGTTTCAACTGGATGACATAAATAAAGTTGGTAGATAACTTATTAATTAAACCAGATTTTTTGAAGTAGTATTACTTCATCATAAATTATTAGAATTGTTCAAAACTCGTCATCATTTCATGGAAATAAGTATTAAAGATGAATATCTTAGCACACCAGTTGGTTATTATGGTGATAAATACTAATTATAATCAATATTTTATAATGTAATAGATCTTATTTTTGTATTATAATTTATAATGCTTATGGTTTTTTAAAAAAAACTTGTAAAACTGTCCATATCGGCCAATTATCTGAAATCGTCAAAATACTATACTTAAATAATAAAATGACTAAAACGTACGAAAAGAATAAAACATCTGTCGCACTTCCAGAATGGGATCAATAATTATTCCGTATACATCGTTCATCCAGTTCATTAGTCAGATAACTCCAAAAAATGAAAATTGAGTTAAATATTCAGTTTTGTGTAAAATTTTACATTCTACCTGGTTCAGTACTCAGATATCTCCAAAATTCCACCAAAAATGCTAATGCTGATAAACTTCTAAAGTATTAAACGAAATATTGATATTATTGTCTGGTTCATTAAAAGAATATTTCTAAATGTCTCTAAAAGTACCTAATCTTTAAACACCTGTTGATAAAATATATAAAATTCGGGTATAAATCAATAATATTTGATTTTTTGGTGACCATTAGAATATTGCTTTTGCTATTATATCTCAAAGCTAGTTATTTGGAGTTGTCTGACTAATGAACTGGACGATCAACATATTAATATAAGATACGTACCTACTTCATTTTATGATTCGTTTACCTGATACAATATTAATAAATTGTACTTATATGAAAAATAATGGTAATATGCCTAAAAGTGGTCGTGGCCTCCACTTCTTACATACTAACTTGGTACTCAAAGGTCACCGCACGCGTACCTTGGATTCGTCTACATATTTTATTTAAATATGATATCCGCGGTTTATTTTTATTATTTATTTTATTTATTTAAAAAAGACACATTCTTCTATCTAAAACTTAGTATATAGTATAGACAAAGCGTATGCATGGTACCGGATAGTTTATTTATTGCGGTGTTTTTTATTCTTTTTCGGCTATATCCTCCCCTTAGTTGGAGTAAATGGACACCACGATGCGCCTCCAAGAATCCTTGTCGCTCGCCAGTCTTCTTGCATTGCTATATACACTCTATAGAACATATTTAGCGGCCTTCCAGAATGCCGGAATCCGGGTGACTTGAGGAACAGGCAAGTCAGCTTAAAGTTCTTTCTGAGATACGCAGCACATAGCCGAGCCAGGTCCAATGTCGCTTCTTTACTCTCAACATGATGAGAAGCTGCTCAGTGCATTATATTATCTCCTCGTTACTTGTAAAGTCATACCGTACACTCAGTATCCGTCGCAAACATCTGTTTACGAAGCTCAGTATACGGTTTCTCTGAGCCTTCGAAAGGTACCATGATTCGCTACCGTAAAACAGCACCGTCAGAATGCAAGCATCGAATAGGCAGCATTTGGTTTCGACTGAGTACAATCGTGAGTCCCAGACACTCCGCGTTGAGTTGAATGTTGCTCCAGCCATTCCCATTCGGATAGCGAGCTCTCTCTGCAAAATGCCATCCCCCATGATGTGCACACCCAGGTATTTGAATCTGTCGAGCCTTAGATGTTGCGCTCTCATGAGACATAAATTAAAAACACACAGTTTACTAGTATTTTGGTTGTAAATTAAAGTTTTTTCATTAATTCTAGTACAAAATTAGAGTACACCAGTCTTACAAACACGTTTTTTTGATGTTAGTATCATTTTTCTTTTTAAGCATTATGGTTCAAAAAATAAACTACGTCTCTCATATTATGAATACAGATTCTATCTGTTTACTTGGAATACTTTTAAATACTAAATATGGAAATGATGATTCAAAGATGATAATTATTGAAGTTGAACTGTGTTTGAAGTTGAACAAGCCGCCATTTGCTTGATATCTCGAGCTGTGAAAATATAAAAAAAAAATATTTGGGAATTGATGTCACAAAAGAATCAAAGTACACCCACGTCTTCTGAGAAAATATTAAAAAAAAATAAGATAATTATAGAAAATACTTTGATTTTTGGCTTCAAAGGGGGCATATCCAGCATTTGTTCGCCTTTCAAAGTGTTGCCTTACCTCACAAAACAAGGGTTGTCTTAATTTCCCCCTCTTATGTTTCATCGCTTTGTCTGGTCCGAGGATTATTTATAATACGTTCTGCTAAATCTCAGAAAACAGCAGCAGTCAGAATCAACTGAGAGGGATTAGGACAAGGGACTTAACCTCCTCGACGACATCATAGCAAAGGTTATCTTTGCATTCTCTTCTTAAAAGTCATAAGCTATAAGCCGAATTTCTTAACTCCTCTTGGATTGTATAATAAAATGAGCATATAGAAACAAACTCGGCAGTCTCCACTGACTTCGTCGTTGGTTAACATTAAAAACACTATTTAAAGTTCAATAAAGATTATACTTAATAAACTATTTCTTTTATTCAACGAATAAGACACAAGATTTCAGAATATAACATTATATATTATATACTGAAAAGGTTTTCATAATTCTAAAACATCTAATGCACCTATATGCATTATGAACGTATATTATGCAAGTCCCGTCGGGTGTCATATTTTTTTTCTACAAAACGATTTTTTCTAGTGTATATATGCATGAGATGTTTTCAAATTATGTATATTCAGTTATACTTAAAGCACAAATTAAATTTGGTACAATCGGTGAGTTGAGTCAATCATTACCAAGAATGTACGGAATTCGTCGACACAATTTTAACCGATCGTCGACAGAGTCGTATAAGGAAATTTTGCCAGACTCCAGGAACTTTCACAATCGGGTGCGATCTGGACATACAATAAGCATGAGTCGTTGGATCTGATTGAGACTGCAAGTACGTTATATAAAATTATACTTATACTAGTGAGACAGACTGGTGAACGCCAGCTGGCTCTGCTAGTACTTATATTTATTATTAACCATATTATTCTGAGATCGATTGTTCAGTGTTTCATAAAATATTATTAAATACATAGACTGGAATCATTCTATAACACAATACCTGTAAACTAACTCATCCCGCACTACAATTAATCGAGTGTATCACGAGGCCCTACGTTTGGTATGAAGCATCAATATTTTTTTACGCTTAGGAATATTTCAGGAGAAGATACCCAAAACTAAGGTCACCACGCACTTAAGTGTGCTCTGACTGAATTTACAAAGACTTTCTAATAAAGTTTCCCATTGTAAATATGAGCATAGTGAACCGACAAAGATAAATGATTCTAATTATTAAACATAATGTATATGTAGTACAAAAAACAAGGCTGAAATAATATGGGTACACAAAACTATGTGACGAGATCTTCACGTCCGCATTGAAACGCCGCAATAGGCGGCTTTCGTGGTGCAGTGCGTACGGTACTATAATAACTGACCTTCCGTCTGGGAGCTCCGGGCTTGGTTTCCGGTGAGGACACAATATATTTATGTGATTCTTTCAAAGTCGGGTGTTTGAGATTGTTCAAAATTACTAAGAAACCACCTTATACGAAAAAGCAATGCAAAAGGCTGACACGACTCGAGCATCTCTTCCCTTTTGGAGTACAATCTCAGACATTCCTAGTGGATGCGGTTTGCATCCTATAATACTCTGCCACATGGACATGTTTGTCGGGTGACAAGTTTGAGCACAAAATAAAGAAAAATATGTGTGCCTGCCAATTATTATTCTACTGTGACCTGGATGAATTCAGAATTCAAAACTGTTTTCAATCAAAATTTACAAATAGTTTGAAACATTCATAATGTACACATATGAATTAAATACAGTAAAATTATTCAACGACCAAAATAAAAATGTTTATAGGAAAATGTCAAAGATAAAAATATTATAAGTTTCACAAAGCAATTGATAGTTAAATATAGAAAACTTATTTTATATCTTATTATTTCATAGTAAGTTATGGTTAGACAAATTTATTATATTCTGGGTATACGAAAAATAGGTGAAATACCGTCGACAGTTTAAATAAGTGATCTATAAATATATTATTAATACATTAAAATTATAGCCCAAGTAATTTTATATAATGTACCAAAAGTAAAAATAGCGTCAATGGATTCACGATAATAGTTAAATTTAACCTTTTTATGTTATCAAAAAAAACAAACATTAGCGTATTATTCAACTTACTTTCTTTTTCTTTCGACCATGTTCGATCCTAATAGAATCATATGGGCCTCCACAGAGTGGAAGTTTATATTAACAGATTTTTATTTTTACGAAAAATGGATGTCAGCCACTTGCTCAACCTATTACGTCCATACTCTGACTCATACACAAATTGAAAAACAATATGTATTCTTGCCAGACTATATGTATGATTGATGAGTAATGTATGATTTGAACCTGGGACCCTCGACACGAGAGGTCAGCGCTTAAGCCACGCGGCCATCGTGGGTGTTCATCGTGGTGTTTTTATTCAACTTACATTTATTATAAAACAAATTTAAATATATTCTAACCAGTAATGTTTCTATTTATATTATAATATATTATAATTAGCCTAACATTATTAACATAGTAATATTTAAAAATATAATAATATGCAAATAACAAAAAAACTAGATAAAATAAGAAGAAATCGAACCATGCAAATATAAATGATGCTGTATCGTAATAATGTGTAAATAGGGGAGAAATACGTCAAAGATAATTGCCATTATTATAATAGGACATTTCTAATATAAAATAAAATACAAAATTTTAGATAGTATCCCATTTTTTACAGCTTTGCTAGGGGGTACATATTTACGGTGACGTTTATTGGAGTTGGTTGTAATACTGCATAGCTTATCGTTTTTACATAAAATCATTCTCATAAAAATGAATTTAATACCGACCAAGGATGTTATCTGACGTCTGCGATATTAAAGGTTGCCCTTTAAAATAATATTAACATTACATTTCGTATTAAATTTTACAACACAAAAAATAATATACCCAATCAAAACACATTAGGTATTCATAATATATTAACTATATCCTTTGTTTATGCGGTTTTTGTGAACCGAATATCAATTATTTCAGGTATTTTGTCAATTTTATTATAACTTGAATTCCACTCCATATTATCAGTGACGTCTAATAGGGGTAGGCAAATTGACCGTCGCTTGGGGGTGGCAGTTACTCTAAGGGTGGCAAATCGAGATTTGGTATACTTATAGAAATAGCTAAAAATATTTTGTTTACATTCTGTACCCTACCTACAATAATAGCTTTGTAAAAATTGTGTGGAAATAACAAATCTGTGTATTGCTAAATGGTACAAACCAAATGTGTCAGAAATATCAACCAAATACGACATCAGACTTTGATGATTTGGGTAAGTGTCTAACTTAATTATATTCATTCGCTTTTTATATCTAAATTTAATTTTGTATACAAAATCGGTGTCAAAACACGCGCATCGTTTTAAATGAACACTATATTCATATCCACCCTTATTTTTAGAAAAAAAACGTCTGGTTTTTATACACCTACCCTAAGATATGAAACTCAGTAAATAATTATTGTAAATGCGATAATAACACTGTTCCTGGATATATTGGATTTTTCTTTATTAGGTTATAATTATAAAAACATTTAAACAACTTTTTTCCATCTATTAACCATGCTTAATATTATTATTTATTGAGTGCATATTGTAAAGTCACATATTATTATAGAATACATTATTGATTAATTTAATAAAACGCAATTTTTTTAGTAGGGATTCCACTTTTAATAAATAAATCAGGACCAATGTTGTCCATCTCAGAGGGATATTTTCAACTGAATAATATTTATAAAACAAGTATTTACCAAAACAAATTCGAATGGTGACACAAACAATCTACCAATACATTGCATTATCCGTCCAATAATACTTTTTCAATAACAATTAAATTAAAATTAATGAGATTGGATATTAATATTTCACACTAAATCATTAAGGACAATTACATAAAATATTCTGAAATTAACATAACACAAAACAAAATATGAAGCAATAAGCAGTTAACACAATAAAAGAAAAATAGAATACATTGTATTGGATATTTTGTATTAATATAAATATTAGCATAAACGTTTTCAACCTGATCATGTCAAAATTAGCAATTTTTAACGTTAAACTCCTTCACTCATCGTATGATTTGAGTTACCTACGCCAACCTAACGCGTCATGTAAATGCATCCAAAATATATACATGGCCACCGTCCATTACGTTTTAGCATAAACATGATCGAAATGACAAAATTTTGTTGTCATGAAACTGCCTATAAGCGAGTAATTCCAGACGACGTGTTCAGTATAAATTGACGGTCGTGCCCGCATTTGTATATCAGAACATGCTCTATCAAACGAAACACGTATAACTTAGCCTCAAAGTCACCATGGCATAGTCATGAACTGGTTTACTTAGTGTATTGATCCTAATTATCTCATCTTAAACTTGCAGAACACATTTAGAAAAACAGTGGTAGTTATTTCAAAGTTCCCAGTAGAGTAAATTCCAGTAAGTCACGGCGAAGAAGCGTCATATTTAAGGCAGCAGACGGAATCAAACCATGGACCTATTGATTGCAAGGCATACACGCTACTATTGTCACTTCAACTGTTGCATTATCAACATTTTTTCTACTTACATAATAAATTAAATATTAATACGAAAACTTATAATAAAGTAAAAGCAGTAGGTGGTAAGATTATTAATAGTTTCAAGTAAAAGAATTAGCGACTTACTTTTTATTTTTGCGGTGTGTGATTGCATCTTGTTTATTTAACTTTTTTGTTTATTTGATGAATAATACTAGTTTTGTGCATATCAAATATTCCAAAATTAACTTCTATTTTCAGAATAATTATACTATATTCATACTAAATCAATGCCCATTAGATTAAGGAAGGCTATGATTTTGCTGGGTGGATCAAATAACCAACGCGTCTATAGTAATACGTATCTGTTGGATAATAATTCTGAATGGAGAGACCTGATTGAATCAGTTAAGGTTCATAAAAAAAAAATATTTTAGCATATATCTTGACAATCGAATATAATATACTATACGTCCTTTTATCTACTAGTGACTAGACAGAGAGCGGATCAAAGAATGTACGAAAAATTATCTCAATATTTTTGTCAATTATTTATTAGATTCCTAATAGTAAAAACAGGCATATCATCGTATTATATGATGCATATAATTACAAAAACCGATAAGACCACAATCCAATATTAATCAAGTGTTTAATCGTGCTTTGGTTATTTACTTTTTACAACGTTTTTCTTAGCTCGTATTCTTATTTGTCCGGTGGTTCTTTGTCCGTTACAAATCTTGCAATCGATTTTTAACTAACTTCCCGACTAGCTAGACATTTGAAACTTTTAGAATATATCAGAACACGATGCCAATGCATTTTTTAAACACTTTTAGCCATCTTTAAGTAGAATTGAATTCATTTTCAGTTAATTCTGTTTTGTATGAAAAGTTATTTCGACAGGGAATGGGACGATTTGGCACCGCGAACTGGCCTCCGCCGATTGGCCTCCGGTAATTGGCCGCCGGTACAATCGGACGCCGGCCCAATTGGACGCCGACCCAATTCGACGCCGACCCAACTGGCCTCCGGGAGATTGGACGCCGCACAGTTGAATTAAATGCGCAAAGGAATAGACGTACGTTACGATTTGTTGGAGTAAATAAGCAAGTCAGTTTAATATGCTTCTATCTTCTCAGTAGGTGTACCTTATACATTTCGCGCTTGACACATTTTTAATATAGATTGAGAAAAATTATTATGCCTTATGATGTTTATTAAAAGAAAATAATTCTTCCCTCGCTAAAACTTAAAGATGTGCATAATCAATTAATTTATTGTCTATACATGGGTACTTATTTATATTTACAACAAATATTTAAAATAATGTTAGATGTTAGAATGAAAATTACATTATATTTCAGCGTTTTATCGATTTAATATTATAATAAAGCTTAAATATGTATATTATTATGCATAAATGCGTATTTTAAGATAGTATGAAATTACAAACAAAATATTAAGTAAGTTATCTGCTAAGTATAAATGTTTCAGTAGTTTGATTGATAAACTACTTAGGTACTGGGTGCCGGACGAAATCCCGAATGCTGAAATCCCGAATGGCCGAAATCCCGAAAAATGAAAAAATACAAACATCAATAATTGCGCAATTTTTGCAAGAGAGACAAAAACCCATTTTTTGTGGAAATATAAAAAATGTAAAATACAAACATCAATAATTGCGCAATCGTGAGCGCAATTTTTGTAAGAGAGACAAATCCCATTTTTTTGGAAAATGGGTTTTTCTGATTGCGCAATTTTTTCAGGAGAGACCATTTTGTAGAACGAATGGATTTTGTGCATCTTAGAAAAATTGCGCAATTCACGATTGCGCAATTATTGATGTTTGTATTTTACATTTTTTTTATATTTCCACAAAAAATGAGTTTTTGTATCTCTTGCAAAAATTGCGCAATCATTGATGTTTGTATTTTTTTTATTTTTCGGGATTTCGGCCTTCGGGATTCCGGCCATTCGGGATTTCAGCGTTCGGGATTTCGATATTCGGGATTTCGGCTTTCAGGATTTAGGCTTTCGGGATTTCGGCCTTCGAGATTTCGTCCGGCACCCAGTACCTAAGTAGTTTATCAATCAAACTACTGAAACATTTATACTTAGCAGATAACTTACTTAATATTTTGTTTGTAATTTCATACTATCTTAAAATACGCATTTATGCATAATAATATACATGTTTAAGCTTTATTATAATATTAAGTCGATAAAACGCTGAAATATAATGTAATTTTCATTCTAACATCTAACATTATTTTAAATATTTGTTGTAAATATAAATAAGTACCCATGTATAGACAATAAATTAATTGATTATGCACATCTTTAAGTTTTAGCGAGGGAAGAATTATTTTCTTTTAATAAACATCATAAGGCATAATAATTTTTCTCAATCTATATTAAAAATGTGTCAAGCGCGAAATGTATAAGGTACGACTACTGAGAAGATAGAAGCATATTAAACTGACTTGCTTATTTACTCCAACAAATCGTAACGTACGTCTATTCCTTTGCGCATTTAATTCAACTGTGCGGCGTCCAATCTCCCGGAGGCCAGTTGGGTCGGCGTCGAATTGGGTTGGCGTCCAATTGGGCCGGCGTCCGATTGTACCGGCGGCCAATTACCGGAGGCCAATCGGCGGAGGCCAGTTCGCGGTGCCAAATCGTCCTAGACCCATTTCGACACCATTCGGGGATTCTGGGGTCCTAGCAACTAAATTATTAATATATACGTGCGTTACTATGGAAATCAATATGACGTGTCAAAATGACATTTCAGTAGTATTGCTATCAAGTACATTTTTTATCGTTTAAGCTAGTCAAGTCAAGTTTATATGATTCAGCAGAAAATTTAAAAAGTTGTATATAAAAAGTTATTTTTATCTTGTAATTATTTTATATCACGTTGAAATTAGAATAATCTGCACATTATCAACTGAAGCCTTATAATTATAATAAATATATAAAAAATGGACGTATCAATATGATGTATATACACTGCCACATGCCATCAACGACTACCCAATACTATAAAATGAGCGATGGTATCTCGGAGCTTTGCGTAGACAACATAATCACGAAATTGACATCCTCACAAAATACTAAACAACAAAATAACTACAGAGCACTAAATAAAATATTTAATTCTAACCTTAAAAAAATGGAGGAATATAATAATTGGCTGCACACTTTACCTAATAACTGTAATCGGGAAAAATTTTCAATATTAGCATAAACGCAAATACGTAAATGACTCAATGTAATTAACTTAACCTCAACTACCTTGTACGAAAAAGCAAGGGCATGTTTATTAATATAACAATTGAACAATAAAAATCATTTGCTTTAACAGTTAGAGCAGTTACTGTACTCAGTACTGTCACTTTTGCTGTACATACCGATAACTTTAATAATACAATTTACTACTACCTACTGTTTGGCGAAACCCTCTACTATCATATTATTATTATGACGGTTAAATATAAGCTAGTTTTAAATGTATGTCGTTATTTTGTAGCAACACTTTCATTTTGAATACAGTTTCTGGGACACAGTGTTATTTACACGAGTGTTATCCGATATAAATCTAGTTTAATTTCCTTGTAGTACACCCTCGCGCGGAATTTTCAACATGTTAAATCAGCTCCATTGATAGCACGTATGTCTACACGGAATACAAGATGAGGCAATGTATAAAATAAGTTTAAACAATGTCGTCGGAAGTGTTGCCATATTAGACAAATAATATTTTTTCAGTAATAAAAATAGTTTAAATTTAATATCGTAAAATAAAAGGGAAGCAGTTGACTGTATTTACAAGTGTGTCCATATAAAAATAAAGTGCGGAGAGTATATAGTTACGGATAAACGATGGACTTTCACTGACCGGTGATTTCAGCTATAGATGACGTATGCCCAGAATTAATCGTAAACTTACTCAAACTTGAATTTATTGCACAAAATACATTGAATATGTGTATTAATTAAGGCTCTAAGTACCAAAAATTAGTATTGCCTGTATTTACAAAATACTGAGTCATTGCAGTAAAATTTCATGAAGCAGACCTTTTGAAAAATGTGGTTTTACAGTGTGAAGCAATCACGGCAGCTTCTATAATTTTAGGTATTAAGAACTTGCAAGTGTCAACACACCATCGTCAGCCATTTTATATTGAATGAGGTTGACCACTCTAGTGCTATTTACACCATTATAAATAAAACAGGCCAACGGACTTACAATGTCGATAGGTTTAAATATTTTGCTGTATTTTTTTGACTTAATTGAGGCACTTAGACCATAGTTGAAGTTATTGGCGTTAGTATGTAAAACAATTTTCTATAAAAATGTCAGTTTTTTTGTTTTTGGTACTTAGCGCCTTAATTAATACACGTATTCATATTTTGTATTAAATGTGGCACCTCTTGTTAATTTTTTGACATTAAAAAGGCTATGCAGAATCGTCTGGATTTACAGCATCCTGAGTTGCTAATTTCGTATCCGAAAATTTGTACGTAAACAGTTCACCGCAGGACACTTATTTGTGCGCCTCAGTACGTAAAACATGAGTTTGTGTAATCAAATGACGAGTTCTTCGTTGAACATTTCACCGTGGAGTATATTTGTACCTATGCTACAATATGTGGCAAATTTTATGAGATGTCTTTACTAGGTTAGGTTAGGATAGGTTAGGGTTAATCTAATTAGAATAGTACTATCGACGCATTTTGTAAGATACATACAAATTTATTGAATAATGTTCAACGAAGAAGTCCTCATTTGATAAAATGTTATACGAACTCATGTTTCACGTACTGTGGCGCACGAATAAATGTCCCACAATGAACTGCATATTCATTGCTTCTTTTCCGTAGATTTATTATCTGCTATAATATGACGTATTATTATGTACGGAAACTATAATCGACGCAATATTAGTGGCTAATATTGGGCTCCTTAAGATGGATGCTTATCTTAGAGACTTACGCTCTTAATTAGTATGGTTAATATTACGATTGTGAGAGTCAACAGTCCCAGGCCATGTCAGCAAACGTTGTGACAATGCAGCAACGCGATAGTAAATTATTATCAAATTATCGCATATAACTTCATCTACAGTCAGCACATTCTGCAAGTGTGACATACGTCTGTGAGGACCAATAAACCTTAGTCTTGTCAGTGAATGCTGCGAGGTTGCAGCACTGAGGATGCATCGTAGGCAAAAAACTAAAAAAATCCTTAAAAGGTAATATCACACGTTAGAAATTTGCAAAGATGATCTGTGGTCAGATAGGGATGACAAAATATGAGAACTTTCTTAAATGTACACTCCGTAAGAATGGTTGAAACTAGAATATTACATAATACCTGATATGATGGAGTCATTAGCCACCGTACTCTTAGCAAACCTCTCAACTATTGGAAGTATAGCTAGGACGAAAATAAATCTAAGGCAGACATCGTGACGCACAATAATGCACACCGACCAGCCGTTTATACCTTATTGCGTCGCATCGTTGCGGGCAGCCATCGCCGTGAGTGGTGGCCCTAATGATCTACAATGAGAATAAGAAGAAAATAAAAAATAGCATTAAAAATAATCAGCTCAGGTTTTAACGCTGGGGCTGACACATGTAAAATTTCTTTTGGGAACTACTGCAAATCAGTTAAGGAAGCATTTTCTAGGTTATATTATAAATGTATGTAATTAATACCTTCATCTGGCAACATTGTTCTTTGGGTAGGTTGTGTGTGGCAGCTGCTTAACGCATTAAGTCGTCTGTAATGCGTGGCTTACTACAACCGCGCCGCGTAGAAACGTGACACATTCAACCGCAATTAATAGATTTATCTGATGCCTCCATGTATATAGGTACATAGGTATATCCACTAACTTGTTTTACTCCATGTATTTTAGGTACACACGAGCTTGGTTTGGCAGGGCCGTCATAATAATATGGGTTAATTGTGCTGTAGACGAAAGCGCCTTACAATGCAGAGCGCTGGGGGAAAATTTTATAATAACTTGTACTTTTTTTAATTTCCGGTGAATGTGCTAGCCTCATACGAGATGCAAGGTGTCAATTATAATTAGGCTGGCCTACCTTCCTTTTACCGTAGTAGCGAGGAGTGGGGGTAGGCTGTTGAGATTCGAAGTAAATAGTACACACTTAACTTTGTCGGTCACACTTATTTGTTTTCATTTAACTAAGAATACTATTAATTGGCGGATGGTGCAGGTTATTTTTTTTTTTAATTCAATTAAACTCTGCTAAAGCCAAACCATAATAGTTTAGGCTTTATTGACAGCGTCGTTCCATCTGAAAGTCACAGATGCTTGCAGCTTTGTTCCTATATCATTAAAAATTGCTCAATAACCTGCATACTGCCGTATAACTAATCCATTTATGTTCTTAATTCAATTTCCATGGTCTAGTAATATTCTAGTAATTTTAACCATTCTTTGTGTGTGTTAGTTACTCACTCAATGGTAGCAACTAACTAATAATCAAGCCTTCTTAAAAATATGTGTCAATATTTTATTTATTACATAACAAATTATTGATTCAAGACGTTAACAATATGACATTTAGAATAAAATGTACAAGTAAATTAACTAGAGAAAAAAACAAGGTAAAGAAAAAAAACAACGCAAAAAAAAATTATAGAAAAGAAATAAAAAAAACAATAATAATTCAAAAAAAAAATACAAATTCAATAATTAAATAGAATTTTAAAAAAAGTGCTTATTGCATCGCTAAAAATTTCTAAATCTCTAGAGAGTGCATTGACCAGCCGCACAGCCCTCACTATTGAGTACCTGGTGCGCCTGACATGAGGAAACAGCTTTCACCCAAAATAGGTCATGGCTGCGACCACGCATATAATTGACGGTTGCATAAAAGTTCAAATTAACCAGAATATCTGGATTGGAAACTATACCACGTGAGATCAGGGAAAATGCTTCAAGAGCAGAAGTGACCTACGAGCTTCAAGACAATGAAAGGCGAGCATGCCTTGAAGAAAGTAAGTCGGAAAATACTCGTTTGAGAAGATCCATATAATGTGGTTTTATTTATAATATTAATATATATTTGGTTCTATATCAATAGATAAAATCAAACTGGTGTGGATTAGGGCGTCTGCATAATATTTTCAAAATTAACCTCCCAGTATGTCTTAAGCTTATGTCTTAAGCGTAACATGTCCATCCGATGTGTGCTACCAGTGCTCACGTATGCATGTGAAATATGTGCCCTTAATGTAAGATACTGAAAATAGAAGTGATGCAACGTAGCATTGAATGGTGCATGTTGGGCATACCGCGGAAAGACCGCAAAATAAACCAACGGCCAAGAAAACGGACAAAAGTACGCGATTTGATAGATGTTGCTAAGTAATAATTATTGAAGTTGTTGCTCAGCTCGGCGATGGATAAATACTGTTATACAGTAAACACTAAAGTAAAACCTGCTGGATAGGCAATCTTATAAAGTTCTGTAGATGTACATAGCAGCGAATAACTATAGGCCACGAAGTGTGGAGAGGGCTAGAAGAAGCCTGCATCCAGCAGTAAATTTGATGATGCTGATGTAGATATTACGCAATATCCATACACCAGTCATGTTTTATTTTTTTTTACCTACTTATAAATTATCAGTTTATTTATTTTTCCGCAAAATAATATTTTTTTCTTTAGACCATGGCAAAAAATTACTTAAAGCGGCCCTGTCTATTTTATGTACATGTACTTATATCCACGAACTTGCGTTACTTCATGTATTTTATTCGATACAACGAGGGTGCTTTTGCCCAGGGAAATCTATTGTCTTTATAACTGAAGATATAATCGAAAATCTCTGAAGGTTTAATGGCATCGCTATATTTTAAATAAGTAAAGATCTCTTCTATAGTACGGTTGCTTTACGATAATTTACTTTAATTCAGAACAAATTTCGTCGTTTTCATCACTATTGTTTGATATAATTCATTGACGGTTTATTAGACTTTTAGGGTGCTGTATTGATTCAAACGTTCGCGGGATTTTGCAATTAGAATATTCTACTTTATAAAAAAGAAACACATTAATACTTTAATTTGATTTTATTCCAATATCATTCAAAATAAATTGGAGTTCCCACCGTGAAACAAAGGTTAATCTACTTAGCTCTTGATTTAATTCGGTGCCAATTGCCAGTTTCAATCTCGCATTTGCACTGTTTTCACACAGTTGCTGTTTTTTTCAATACCTAATGTAAATTTTTCAAAAAACTTAAAAACGCGTGTTTAATATTACAATAAAATTATAATATGATACACAATACCTATTTCAAAACAGGTTAAAATGTACTTCCACTTGCACTTATCATAAATATCTGCAAACACAATATAAGTAAGTTTATCAAATATACCTTAAATTATATAGTGTTTCTATTTACAACAGGCAGATAAATTGAACAAATATCTGTCAACTTACTATAACTCGTAAAAACTGCTGATATGCCTCAGAGAATACAAACATAAGGGATGTGGGTTAGCTTCTAGGTGTACTTGTAGCAAGGAAATTGAGTAGGTAAGAAGCAAAAGCGCTCCTCTCAATTTTTGAACTACACAGCAGTCACTCTTTGAAATGTTCAAATTATACACAAAAAACTTGAATGTGTTTATTTTCTTGAATTGTTAAATTAGCTTAGTATACTTATATACAATATATAATAAAACATAATATAATTAACCTAAAAACCCCTTCAAAAATGTGTCAATTTTTTTATGCATAATATATCTCAATATGATAAAATTCATAGTATTACGTATTACGTATTTTCTTTAATTTTAAAATAATTTTTCGATTTAAGTCTTATCTAAAAAAAATAATTTGAAGTAGTAAAATTGATAGAGACGATAATATTATCTTGGGAAAGTATCAACAGTTGTAAGGTAATTTTTTTGTTGGGTAGATTTACATAATTATTGTACAGTAATTGGATAATTTCTAGTATTTTTTTAAGGTATTTATTTATGTCAATTTTGTCCATACGTTTAAGTAAATAGCCCTTTAAATGGTACCTATAAATACAGATGGTCTTATGGATTTTTTTGATTATATACATGAGTAGATAAAGCTTATTAAAAAAAATATGTTGCCCTAACTACCTACTAACTGTGTGTTGGAGACTATTAGCAGTGACAATAGTATTTATTACAAAACAATATTTGAGCCCTCCCTAAATCTATTAATTTTTGAGATAATAGTGTTTAAAAACAGTTCGAAAATCACGTAATGCGTACGTGCTACGTATCACCACTGTACTATTTCTTGTTTCATTTGTAGTCTAGATTAAACAATATTTTTTGATCGATGTAGAAAAGGGTATGTAGTGTCATTTTTAACTAATTTATCGAAAACTATCGTTATCGTGGTATAGTTATTTTCCAGTAAGGGGGTCAAATATGTATCGGTTACTTTGATTCACAACCAAATAATACGTATTAGAGGGTCTAGAACGATTTGTCACCGGACAACTGGACCGCCACGGAATTCGAAAATAAATAGACGTTAGGTACTTATAGGTACTTTTAAAAAATATATTCAATATTATCATTTATATTTAAGTGGTTATATTATGATTTAATAGTTGGTGAGAATGTAAATATGCAGACGTAAACAATGATTTAATCGTGCATATGTTTAAGTTTCAACGAAAAAAGAGTTTTATGTTTTATATAAAGCCTTAGGCATGGTAAGTCTCAATCCGCGATAAAGAATACATTATGTTAAGAGTAAAATGAATTCAAACTACTAAGTAGTAGATAGAAACTGATTAAAATACCTCGTCTACGTTCTTTATACGTGTCTATGACAGTGCGGCGTCCAATTGTCCGGAGGCCAGTCGTCCCATTCCCGTATTAGATTGGCTCCTTTTTATTTCTAAAGAATTTAAAGATAAAGCAAGTTATTCAATTTAAACCATTAGATTTTTTTATGCATTTCAGAATAATGCAGAATTTTACATACCTATAAACAAAAATATCCCAAAATTAATACGTATTATCTACGACCAATTTTTAGTACATTCTGTGTAATACTAATAATGGTAATTGAATTAATAGTTTTAAAATATACTGATTTAGCCTAATACTCTCTTGACTGTGTTTTGTGATGTGTTTTCCATAGATGTCGTAAAGTAAACGAATATATAAGTGCTTGGCTAAAATATTTTCACATCATATAAAAATAGAGTGGGCAATAGTAATGACTTTTATTATGCCGGAAAATTTTCATATATGCCTTCTCACAGACCGAATTTATATGGACTGGTATATTTACATAAAAAGTTATAGACGGCGTATATTTTTATGAATTCTAAAACGAACCCTATTTTGATGTAGCAAAACACTTCCAGGACCAGGCATTTTGAATATACCTATAACTATTACGTGAAAATTACTACCTATCTCATTTTTCATAGAACCTTATTTTTGTTTACAGTTATATACAAAACGTATCGATATAGCTTTGAAATGTGGTATTGGGAGCATGTTCTTAAGATTTTTTGGACTGCCAGAGAGTTAAGGATAATATGCAGACTCGCAGCCATCTTCCAGATATGAATTCTTCAGTTGTTTGGCTATGTAACTCGGAAAGCTTGTGTGTAGCAATATTTTATTTAAAAATGTGTAATTAATATTATATACCATGTATACATTTTTAATTTACACCAGAAAATGGCAGTACTAAACCTATTTATCAATTCAGCTAATAAAACAGAACAAATAATATATTTACTTATAAAGGCTTCCCATATTTGACAAAAAATACAGGTAATAAAAAGTGTTAAACTGTAAGGGTCTTCGTCTTCCTTCTTCTTATTGTGCCATCCCCTAGCAGATGTCAGCCACCATAATGGTGATCTTAACTTTTTAATCTGCTACTCGGAACAGTTTAGTATAGCTGTACAAACTTGTACCAATCACGGAGATTTTTAAGCCATGAAATACGGCATCGTCCTCTGCTACGTTTAATGTTGATAATTCCTTTTTATAATATGCTTAATTTATGTATTCTCATAATATAGACGATGTACTGTAGTTTTCTGGTTTTGATACTATATAGAACTTTTCGATCCTTTCCCATTCGACTGAGAAATTTGTCACCCGGTCAATCCAGAGTATTTTGAGATTGCGTCTATACAGCCACATCTCGAAAGCTTCAACTCTCTGTGACATCTTTTGGTTTACCGTACCGACATACTTACATACCATAAAAAAAGTCTAGCCATCGATAAAAATTAATAATCGTTCATAAACATGTCTACTTTCTATATTATAATTTAATAAAATATGGAGTTTTTGGGGTGTAATTAATATTATCAATCTTTTGTGAGTGGATCAACCTTTAATAAGCGTATATATATAAGATACTTGGGTTAAATTCATATATATCTTCAAGTTCAACGCTAAGTTCATCTCCGTCGCAATCTTTTAATCGTAAATTCGCACCGTATAACTAACTGTATCTGAGAATAAGGTAAAATAATATAAATATTCTAATATGAGTAAGTATATAATATTTCCTTATTCTGTTACCAGTCAGCGACTTTCAAAATGGATATACAGCAATTAAATCAATTGTGAATTGATGCACTAGTTAACAACTTGGAGAAACTCGTCGTCATTAGCAACATAAAAGATAACAGAGAAAGACGAAGATCAGCTATATGTTAGACTAATAAAATCGAAAAAGCAATCTACTCAACCGATTTCATGAACATCGAGTGATGGTAATGAGGGGAAATTATCTATGTATATTAGCTGTCTTTACAATCTAATGCTTAAGTCAACTCACCATAGGAAAGTTCCTGATATCTTAAACCTGTGTGACCACCTTATGTGATGCTTCATTATGTTACTGCCATTGGCCATATTATGGTCAGTTGTAGCTGTATTAAAAATAATAATATCAATAATAAGTGACATTGATGTAAAAGAAACATCGCTATTTTAATTAATGTTCTAGGCTTGAATAAACTTTTCATAGTATTTTCTCATAAATACGTATGTATTTTTTAATTACATAATATCAATATTTAAGCAGGGACTTAGGTATAGGTACTAATGCAGGTATGTACGTATATTTTAGTATGTGGTTATAATCACAGATAACATAATCGTATTAGTAAATGTATACAAATCATTAGTAATTATTGCTGTTATATTAATTCACTGTCTTGTAATTCCAAGCCATCGCACCGCCGACATATGTTTTAAATTCGTTCAATATTATTTT
This sequence comes from Rhyacophila brunnea, assembly GCF_057557595.1. Lineage (NCBI taxonomy): Eukaryota > Metazoa > Arthropoda > Insecta > Trichoptera > Rhyacophilidae > Rhyacophila > Rhyacophila brunnea. Next base: position 14,606,063 of record NW_028232848.1, on the reverse strand, counting down.
AAAACTATATATTCTATTTCCACAATAACGTTATGTATTGTAAATGTCTACAAATCATTATTAATTATCGCCGTTATATTAATTCACTGTCTTATAATTCCAAGCCATCCTACCGCCGACATATAATTATGTTTTAAAGTCGTTCAATATTAATTTTAAAACTATATATTCTATTTACACAATAACGTTATGTATTGTCTTGCATGTGTTTTTTCCAGCTTGTGTAATATATCGACTGCCTCATGTAATAACACACCAATTCGAAATAGTGTGTTTTATGTTTTTTGAGCTATTGTTGCATATAAAAAAATACCACACCAGCCAATTTTTTTTTGGATTTTTTTCTCGAAAAACACCCAAAATACTGTTTAAAATAATACTCGTAAGTAGAGTTATGATTATATAACATTTTTTGTAAAATCTTAAATTACATGGAATAATAATCCACTTGTAGTTGGTGTGTTATTACTCGGAAAAAATATACATGCTCCCTACACAAATCATTTTAGTGTATCATTTAACTATGATTTCACCGTGGAATATGACACTAATTCAACTTTCACCTTCAAATCTCGCCTTTATCAACATATAACAACACTGTATTGAAAAATCATTATCCTTTGTAATGAATCGCACCTACTTTCATTATCACAAATTGCTTTTGTGACAGTAAAATTGTATTATTTTTGTTATTGTGTACAAATGACTAATTTTAATATTATTATTAATACTATCGGCCTATGGTAGGTACTATTGGAATTTGAATTTAAATTCTAATGGATTTAAGTTATGAACTATTCCATTTAATTAATATGTCGCCAACTAGATCTCGGCGAATATTACAATAAGCTCAAGAGACTAATAAAATAAAGGATGGAAACAATAAAAAAATAAATCTCCTATTTCAGACAACACATTTTTAGGTTATAATTATAAATGATTCAACCTTAAATATTCTGTCTGTACTATTGGCTCCTACAGGATTTTCAATGTTTATAATATTCTGTGTTTCGTAATATAAACTATAACGTCTTCCTATCATTAGTAAGCATCGTATAAATGCATATTTGCACCATTAGTTTCCAATTTACAACCTACAATAATTATTCTTCTTGTATTGATTCCATGACGACTTGTGATAAGTAAATAAGGTAATACTTGCCTATTTTTGCACATGTGTTGACCTTTTTACTATACTTTTATGATAAATATGGTAGTAAAAAAAGTCTAAAAGGTTTATTGCATGTTTGGGTGAAAATTGGATAGTCCAGGTTGATTTTATCCCCATCTGAAGACTCCGAATAGTCCTAGTGATCCTGGATTGTCGGGTTTTAGTTGTTCTTCCAGTGTGCCATTATGACGCAAAAATTTGGAGGAGATTTGGGAATGATTGATGATTTGATCGAAGAAATTACGAAATCTCCAGCAGATCTTACACAGAATGAAATATATCGCTCTATTTTAGAGCATAATAAATAACAGTATACTTCTGTCAGTACTTTGCCACCTTGAAACATAAATGCACTTGTAGACATCACGTCATCAGACATGACGTTGTACCTACTTAGTGCATCTGTACAAAGTATTTTCACTATAAATTGACAAACTTGAATCGAGAAAAAGAAGAGAGCTGTAATTTAAGACTTGTGCAAAAGGAAGAAAGCCAAAAAAGCATTCAATTCAGGTGAAAAATATATGAATGAATATAAGAATATTTGAATACCATGGAAGCACTATGTAAAAATTCTTGCCAATTCAAATATGTGCCCAAAAAATGAGTGAATCCGAACGTCAAGTTAGTTTTGATTCATTTTGTATTATTGGCAATCATGAGAAACAATGGGATTACATCTTACGATATGACAAGTCAGTGCAAAAGAAAACCCAAAAACTACCAGCTTCTTTAAGACGTTTAAAAGCACTTATTTATGGTTTGTCATGCAATAACGAAATAATAAAATTATGTAAAACTATGTTTTACAAACACTTTCAATTTCAAATATGTGGGTGGTGAGTGCTTTTAAAAAAAGGAAGAGTCAGAATTGCTATTGTATAGTCAAGGCAGGTACAACAACCGTTCTCATGCACTCAAGGAAGCAAAAAAAAATAGTATAATTGAACATGTTAATAATATATTTCATAAGAAAAGAATCCCACTATGTTAGAAAAAATAGCCAAAAAGAATATTAAGACGAGAATTTGAATATGGTGAAAATGTTTCCCCAATATAGCATATGATTTGGATCAAAATAATATCAATTTCCAATTGCTACTGAACGCCAATATAAAGGCATATTTTTCTCGTATTTCTTCGTCTGAACAGGAACGGAAACAATAATTGAGTAAATTAAATATTTAATAAAAAATAAAGTGATTATCAGCAACATTTATTATTTACAAAACGTTCGAGAGAGATGAAACAGGGTGATATAAATCGTGCAAAAGAAAATCACATTACAACTGTTACAGCATGTTTTGATTTACAAAAGTTTTAACTGTGTCACAAAGTGAAGTATGAGTCTTTCATTATAAGATAAAATAATATGCCATCTATAATCTCACTGTTCATGATAGGATGGCTATTAATTGTTACCTTTGGCATCTACAAACAGCTAAGTGAGGTGCGATAGAAATAAGTAGCTGCATAGAAGTATAGAAGTCTTATAAGTACTATTTTTACATATTTTAAATCTAATTTGAAGAATACAGTTGTATATTATATGATAGTTTTCCTATACTTAATTTAAAAAAAGTTTAATTTACATAACGTTTATAATGCTGCAACGTAATTTACGTAAAATATATAGGTAACAAACTATCCTATCATTTCTTAATTTATACTACCAATCATTATTATGTTGAGTGGAATATTCATTAAGTAACTTTGCAATTATTTTACTATAATATTATGTTCTGTAAAACAATTTCCTCAAACTGACTGAATGGTTAAAATACAGTTTATTGCGATAAAATATTGTTTAATTAAAAATCTCTTCATATTCCATCAGAATATCTAAACATATTTTTGGTTTAATCAAATATCATCGAGAGAGAAAACACTAAGAGCACATAGTATGTCATTCCCCGTAAAAGTCAAAACAAAAATCTCTCTAAGTCGAGATATTTAAGATTATCTTTCAGAATTAGCATGAAAAAAAAACACCATCTCAAGTTACGTGGTACTTTTTTTATGAACAAAAAAATAATTACGTGGAAAAACACACCAAGTATAGATATATACACCCTCTAAAAATATATAAACGGGAAAAATCACACCAAATCTAGATGTAATATTTTAGTTGTAAAACTTAACGTGGAAAAACACATTTAGGGTATTATTTCCCAAATTATTGTCTTGCAAAAGTTGATTGTATGCTTAAATGATACTCTATTTAAAGATATAAATTATAATTTAAATAATATTTGCACATAATAAACGGCTTTTGCTACACATTTTTTTGAATGGTTTTTTTGCTCTCCTGAAAAGTTGATAATTTAGAGTTAGTGTGTTATTCCATGAGGTAGTCGAATATACTCCACGGTAAGACACGTGTACATTGTGTATTTTGGTTTCGTGTCCGCCAATAACATCATAACATGGGCCTTAACAGTGAGATTTTTGTTTTTACGAGAAATGGGTGTTAGCCACAGTTTCAACCTATTAGGTTCATACCCTGACTCGAAACACAAATTGAAAACAATATTACCATTTTCCAGACCCAGGATTCAAACATGACATTATAACGCGACCCGCAAGCCGCTCGATAGAATTGATAAAATGATGTCATCAGTCCAAACCACACTGTAGTAGCACACAATATTAATTATTATTATGGTCCGTCTAAGTATATGTATATATATATATATATTTTTATAATATATGACTGAACCATACTGTCTTTAAAAATACGTAGAACTGCAGCATAAAAATAATAATCCATCACTACGGAAACCAACAAAAATCTCACGCTAAAAAGTAAAATCAAAACCCGAAATGTCTTCTCTTTTTCAATTAAACATTGCAGCAATTGATAAAACGCTAGTCAAACGCTTCGTCCGCCTTCGAGCTTTATGTATATGCCACAAAAGCACGACTACAATACAGACAGAGTCTTCAGGACGAGAAATAAAAGCACAATTCAGAGTATTTGGTTTGCCATCCTTAATGGAACTTAATGGAAAACGGTCTATTGTACTTTTTTGTTGTCAAACATTAGTTACTCTTCTTAGAATATTTAAAGTAAGCACATTAAATTTTCTCTTTACTGTGTGTAAATTGATTTAATTTACTAAGTATCTTTTTGAAGGAGCAACTTGAGTTTGAGAAGTATGTAGAGTTATGTACAAAAAACAAATGATATTTTTTGTTTGGAAGATGAGAATAATCTCATATTAAGTAGTGGCTTTCGTGGTGCAGTGAGTAAGGCACTGGTTTTCTACCCGGGAGCTCTATATTAAATTTTTGGTGAGGACACAATATTGTATTTTGTGATTTTCTCAAAGCCTGGGTATAAGTGATTGTTCAAAATTACTAACAACCGCCTTGTACGTAAAAGCAAGAACATGGGTATTAATAATTTTAGAAAAATCTCGTGTTATGTACAATGGTAAAAAAAAAAACACCTATTAGAGGGATGTAAGTGATGGACAGCCAAAACACTTGGGTATTAGACAGTAATAACTCATTTTATATTTTGACGTCAAGAAGAGCATAATATAAGCTAACTTATCACAATAGCGAGAGTTTAAGAAACTTGCATACTATCGTACTCTAACAAATTAGTGTCATCGAAGGTGGGTGCGAAAGGAAAATACAAATAAAAAAATAGTTATATTAATGTCATAGCCCACAAAAAATGTCAAAATTACAAATATAATAATATTGTAAAAAGTTACAGAGAATAATATAAAACTGGCAACTATTACTAATGAGAAAACATAATATTAATAGTATACTTTTACAAAATATTTTTAGATATAAGACGTGAATCGATAAGTAAATTTATAACTGACCGAATTCTCACAGAAATATGTTAATAATTGTTAAATATTATATTAAGCGATTTTTTATATATATAAATAAGGGATACCTTTCGATTAAGTATTGATTGGACTTGATCAAGACGTATTGTGAACTAGCTATATTCCCACAATATTGTAGAGGGTGTATTAACATGAATGGCAATGTTTATATCATAAAATCCACAGTTTATGTTGTTTTGTGGAACATCTGCTATATCTCCCATACAGATTATTATACCGATATATACCGATAAGTTACGTTAAACACCTGATTTTACAATTATTTTCAAATAATTGAATAAAGTATTTAAATAAGATAAAGTTGTAATTACTATTTTGGATAATTATAGGAGCCTAGTTAAACCGTGCTATAAAAATAATACCCTATTTAGCACATCCATAACATTATTTAATGACTGACTGGTGCTATCAAATAGGTTAACCGCACGATATATTGCATCATTAAACCTTACATCCGTCCTGCGATTAGTCGTTAGTTTAAAAAACCGCTCTTTTTAGAAACATACAGAATAATATTTTTATTTTAGAACCCTTTTGTCACGTCATACTGCACTGTGCATACAATGCAAGCGGCTTCTATTTGCCCTGCTTTTAACCGCCAACATTTACGTCTGTGGACATTTCTCCCGTCATACATTTCATAGGGACGTGTTATTGTTGTACGTGTTAAAAACTTTAATGTGTTTCGGCAAAAATGAACCAAAGAGAATGCACTTCCGCTCGGTTCCTTTTTCCGTCCATTTGTCGGATAAAGCTTTTCAGCACAAAAGCTTTTCCTTGTCTCTGTAGTAGTAATAATTATTTTATTGTATACTTAATTACATACCTAATACAATATTGTAAGTATATTTTTACCATATTATCCACTCCATAACACTCTGGAGAATACGTTTCATCAAGATGTAGACTCCAAATTAACTTGTAACATTTTATACAATAATAGGTTGTTTAACTTTACTAATAATTCATAATATAACTACCTGCACAAGCTGTCCAATAGTCATATATGGATCCATATTATTACGTGGCAGATGTGTCACTCTTTTGGCGGACTTGTACTAACTGCGTAATTATGCCATCACTTTTTCGAATGAAACAATATTGAGAAGACAATAATGACATATTTCAATTAATTATATTTCAGCGATTTACTTTCTCAATGAATCAAAAACATTATATTAGCTTGTGTTAAATTTAAATAAAGTCATTATATACCTCGTTAATTTCAACAGGTGTTAAACATTTAACAACGTTTTTAGTTAGCATGGATATTATATACGTTGGCGTATTGAAATGTGGAAATTTTAAAAATTACTTTTTGTCATTAGGTACATTATATTACAACACAATTTTCGATGCTGAGAAAATTACATGGGTCTCCACTAAGAGTAGGTTTTATTAACAGATTTTTGTTTTTACAAAAAATCGATGTGAACTACCTGTTTACGCAATAAGTTCTATACGCTGAATTCAAAAACACATTGAAAAATAATGTGTGAATTTTGACAAATACAGAACTCGCCCGGCTATATTGTAGACATAGTGTACGTATTACATGTTTGACTTTTTTGTGATTATTCATCTAAAGAATGACAGTTCAGTACAATATTATTATAGTAGTCATAACAGTTTATCGGCTATTTTATATATATATATGCGTTTTCCGCTGTATTCCGTATAACCGAACAATACCGTTTTCCCTTTTTGTTGCACAGCATCAAATCAAAAAAAATGCTATACCTATAACATGGAAACAAATACGTAAATTTCAATGTATCTTAAACACTATCTAGGTGAAAATAATAATTATTTCAAACAAATTAGTCGATAATACAAATGTTTTCAATCAGTCAATTTTTGAGGTGACATTTAAGTAAATTAATTGTTAAAATAAATTAATTACTTTTTTGTAAATAAGAAACAAAGATAATACCTAATTTTATTACGTCGTATGAATAACAGAATAATTTCTTAATTCTGATGGAAATATTATGTAGATAATATTCATGTTTTTTTCATTAGTACACTAATAATTAGACTTTTCAACAAATTTAAGAGAATTCGTATTTGTATTGCCCGACGTTAACAACAGTTTATTTTTTTCATTACGCTGGCTACCATTTGTATAGAAATTTATTTATTTTTTCATGGCACAATTTTAGCGAATTTGAGCTTTTTTTATTCGCTTTACACCACGAGGGAGTTTACCGTTGTGCTATAGGCGTTTCTTTGAGAATTCTCATTTGGGCCAAATGAAAACCTTTCTTGCTATGTAATGCGCTAGTTATGCCACTGGCGGGTTGCGTAGGTTAATTGGATAAATCGTTTGTCTGCACAATTCGAACAAATGAGTTAAAACGAACACCAGAAAAATATTTGACATTGAGACATCTGTACAAAGTCAAACACACTAGTTAAGTAAAGATAATATCATCAATAATTATTATTGAGTTAATAAAATATTTGTTTATTACCATCATCAGCTGGTCGATCGTTATAAATTATAATATAACGTATATTAACAAAAAATACATTTAACTATCTCAGATGATAATTTAGTACTCGTCACTCTAACATCATATTAATCAGTCGATATCAAATCTTTCAGTCAAGTAGTTTAAAATTAACCTCTCAACTGACTATTCATTTCTTGAATATCGACGGTCCTTACGTAAACTCGGACATCTACAAAACAGCAATTTTACAAGAGAGTTATTTGAAATAAAAAAATCTTTATAGCTTGTGTTTTTTTTTACTATGCACCTGAAATTCTTTATTTACGAATTATTACATTCTTTCTAAATTATATAATTTTGGCAGAATTGTAGTTGTCCGACTTTACGTTCATTTTAAACATTCGTTATTGAGACAACTACCACATGTCTCACTTTACGTTGAAGGAAGACATATCAATTATTAATAACTATAATAAATTATCACTATTGAAATCATCAGAATTCAAACTCTTTATAGGTATATTTTCATCCAAAGTAACCCATTTACACCTCTAACGTTTGCTAACGGCAACCTGTATAGACTACATAAAAAACATTTTATCTGTCAGGTGCCCAATGTAAAGATGGACATATTAACATATCCGCATTAACGTGGATTTACGTGTATTATTTTTCTAATATTAGATCCATGGCAGAGTTCTCTCACGAATATCATCTGTAAGGAATCTTGGCTTTACATTTGACAGTAAACTGACATTTAGTGGCTATATGGTTACTATTTCCAAAAAGACGCTACAAAGGTTAGGTTAGGTTAGGTTAGCATCTTGTGTACTTTCCGGGTATTTTCAGATGTTACGGTATTCTAAATTCTTTATAAATCCTCAGTACAAAGTAAGCTTAAGGGTGTCTCTATTATTTGGGCACCGCATCAGTTGAAGTACGGCATTATGCTGGATAATAAATTTTTGTGACTATTTTACTTAAGGATGTATAGATACTATTCGTGGGGTTATCCAACTGACTTTCTCTTAGGTATGGTAACATTTACTGTAGTCTAAAAGTCTGAAGAGATCTATATTTTGGTTACGTATTTTTTCCAAGTTATATCGGGAACATCAGTTGTTTTTTCCTCTCAATATACAAAACTAAGTTGCCATCGGTCATGCCAATTGACTGTGTTCAACCAAATCACTTCGGATATTGATATATACCACATACTGAGGATGAATTAAGGTGAACGTTGCTCTTTTACTAGCATTGCTTGTATTTCTTGGTTTTGCATGGCATATTATGGAATATCTTAAATTTGTAATTTGTAATTTGTAAAATTTACTCTATGTAAACAAATAGATTAATTTAATATTTGTAAACACCGCTAGAAATATTATATATATATTTTTTTTTCGACCATGTCCGATCCTAATACGATCATATCGTCACCGTTCAGGCAAAAGTCACCAACCCTAAAAACATAGTTTTGAGATATCGCAATTTGAAAGTTTGAAAATGCAGGAAAAATCAGATTTTAATGTTTTTAAGGTTTTATCTACATTAAATTATTTTCTCATGTCTTCTTAATAATTTCTTTAAGGTATTTTTACTTTTTGATGCTAATTAAAACATCTGGAAGGTTTTGAAGGAGGCAAGGTAGCTCAATTATGGTTTGGTGACTTTTGCTTGTTAATAATCTGAACAATGTTAGCCAAAAGAAGGATCAATAAAACTCACCATACATAGTATAGTGACTTTTGCTTGTATATTTATAACGAAGGATTTTTTTTTTATTGAGTCAATAATGTCTATTCACCTATAATGACTTTTGCTTGTTAAGATTTTATCGAAAGTCATTTAGTGAAAAACAAATAATTCGGATTTAAGCAAAATTTTACTAACTAATGTACCGTGGTGACTTATGCATCTTAAAGAACATAATTTTACGCTTCGGGTGACATACTCAACTCAAAACTGCCATTTTCAGGGTTGGTGACTTTTGCCTGAACGGTGACGATATGGGCCTCCACAGAGTAGAGTTTTGTATTAACAGATTTTTTTTTTACGAGAAATGGATGTCAGCCACTTGCTCAACCTACTAGGTCCATACGCTGACTCACACACAAATTGAATAACAATAATGTGCAGGTACTTGCCAGACCCAGGATTCGAACCTGAGACCCACGGCGTGGTAGTCCAACGCTTAAGCCGCGCTGCCACCGTGGGTGTCATAGTATACTAATTTTATTGTTATCAATAATAATTTTATATTTAGCATATTATTATGACAGCAGTAGTTATTAAATGAATCACTTTTACAGACATCAAAGAGCGAATCACAGGGCGCGCTAAAAATGCAATATTAAGCAAATTTATCTATCGAACTGTTGACACGGAAAGAATTTCCAATAAATCAGGCAGCCCATACATTACGATCAGTGTCTCTAGTTTTTATTTGCCCAGACCGAACTAGAGCGGGTGGAGAAGTTTTCGGTTCGAATCAGCAAAGCGAACCAACAAACAAACTTCTATCGGTGAAACATTTTTGAAAAGTGCGCGATTATTTGATTCCAACTAGTTTCAGAATATTTCACTCTTTTACAGCTTTTTTCACAGAAAAATCGTATTGGTTTTTTCAAGTGTTTAAGTATGTAAATTTATTATTATATTACCATATTATATAGCCGTACTTGTCTCCATTAATTTCATATTTTAAATTTTATTACGAGCAAAAACTAATATATTACTTGAGAAACAAAAGAACAAAAAATGATCACCATAATTAAATTAAATAAATGTGGACTTAAGTAAAACTTTGTTTCAAAACTATTATAATTATTAAGTATCTTACGATAGTATTTTAGTAGTCAGCTACTGCAAACATGGGAAGTGAATAAAATAAAGTAAAATTAACTACATAATATTAATTCTCCACAATGTATAAACTAATGATAATACGAGCCTTATCGTTGGCGGCGATGTGTTTGAAACCGTCGAATTATTTTGTTTATCTCAGTTCCGCTGTCACAAATACAAGTATATATAAGCAATCAAATTAATACCGGATCAACTATGTCAAAAGTTTCTACTCTAGACTTAAAAAGCACTTCAAATATACCCTAAATAACTTATTGTGGTGAAAGAAAAATGGATACTTTCGAGAGGAAAGTCCCAAAAAGAATCTTGTGGCTATTAGAAAGACAGCACAAACATAGACTCCTACAAACTAACCCGCCCCGCATCACACTCGGTTTTAATCAAGCGTATCACGATACCCGACGTTGTTTGAATGTGAAGGATTAGCAGCTTTTTTACGCCTGGTAATATCTCAGGAGCAAATAACTAAAGCTGAGGTCGTCACGCTCTCAATTGAGCTTTGACTGAGTTTACTGAGTTGACTTTGGTTAATAAAAAGCTCTATGGCAGAGAAAAGCACATAGAATTGACATACATTAATTAATTTAATGGTATATAATATTATATAATACAAAAAATAAAGCTAAAACATTACGGACATACATAACAATTCGAATAAATTTTATCGTCCATAATGAGATGCCACAATTTTTTTAAAAGCTATAAAATTGTCCTTTGGGGCTAACAGGTCGAGCCAACTTGAGTATTCCCTTTCAGAGCACATTCTCGGACATTTCCAGAGGAAGTGACTGGCATCCTATTGTTCTCCACCATTTATGTACATATTGGTCGGGTGACAAGTCTAAGCTCGAAGAGAATCACATGGCTAGCAAAAAACTGACTGGTGTAGTAGTGGTCAGGAGTCAGCTTGGTTATCTCCAATCGCTATTGCACGTTATAAGCATCCCTATTGGAGGAGAGACAATTGCATTTGTAAGAGGGGTTATTATGGATAGGTCTGCGTACACTATTTATGGTGGTGAAAACATCACGAAAACATCACCTCAATATGAAACTGGTTTGGATCGACCACGTGCATAATTTTGATTGAGATATACACTATACTATCTGCTGAAACGAAAAAGCTGATCTGCACTATAGAAGATTTAAGAATTTTCAGCCAAAGCGGCTGGAAAGTGTCGGAACTGGATCATCCAGAATGGAAGAAGTTTTTGTAGGCTGCCAAGATCCGCCAAGGATTCTAGTGAACTAAGTAATTTTAGTAATAGGCGAGTCTAATTTATTACCCATATAATCATAGTGCTGGTAAGTACGTGTAAAGTCGTTACGTTTCCAATTTTTCTATCAAGAAAGAATCAAATTTATGTAGAGTTTATCCACATTTTAAGTACATTTTGCGTAATCTAAATGCCTCCACATAAAAACCTCGTTATACGATTTCTAGAACGCGAGGATTTATTTTGTATTTTTCTTCATTGCTGATGTGTTTTTCCTTAACGACAATAAAGTTTTCCCAAAAGTAGGCACCAAAACTTTTTGAAGGCTCCCCTGTGCCCAATGAAAAGAAGCTAAAAAGTTTAACTGATACTTACACTGCGTCATTGTAAAAGGAGAACAGACGATAACTGTGGCTGATATTAAAAATGGAAATTTTTATTTTAATTTTCTTAGGCTATATTTGTCTTAGTAATAGCCGTATTAGATTCTTATAATTTGGCGACATTTAACTAAATCTAGGTTATAAAATGGCGAGTCATGGCAAGTTTTCGTTACATTCAATATGAAGGTTCGACAATAGATATGTGTTGATCACGTGTCATGGATGCATGGACATCATAGTTTCCTAAACTTGTTTTGGCTCACTGCCCCATTTTCAACAACAATTTAATATTATCAGTCCCGAAAACAAAATTATCGTCATATTATCATTGATACAATATATATTTATAGACTTAAATATTATATGTAGTTCTCAAGCTTTGAAATGTAAAACTATTTATAAAAATGCAATGCAATTACACATAAATACTCCAGATTTTTCATTATCACTAGTAATCAAATCAGTCAAATTAAAAATAATAAATATGTTAAAGACCACATAAAATATAATATTAACACCATTTGTACACGTCAGCATGTTAAAATTAAGAATAAAGCCATATTAATTGGTACAAAATTCTGTAAGTATCCCATATTTCTCAACAATCAACAATAGTACTTTCTTACAACCACAACCAGAAATAAACGTACTTTCCATTATTTTTGTATTCCCTGCTCATGCCTAAACTTTACAAATAGGGATCCCCTATAAGTACCCTTGCATAATAGCATAGATTAGAGCAACGGTTTTCAAGCTGGGGGGCACACACTAGTTGTTTAACGTTTAAAGTTTAACGTTTATTCTTTTAGGTTTTTTAAAATATAGGCCGCACTAACATAAAATTTGGAAACCACTGGCTTAGAATGAACAGTGTAGGGTTATTATGAAATAATTCAAAACTACTGCTATTAATATTTACATAACATTTTTGGATAAGTACACAATTATCGCATTTTTTATATTAATATTTTGTCAGCACGCGCACTATATCTTCGATTTTTTATAAAATTTAACAATGGTCAAAATATATTCGGTAAATTATTCAATAGAGTTTGTAATCGACTCATAATTTTCGAGAAACTGCAACATTTTGCGTATTATATTCGTTTATTTCTACAATACCTTAAATTCGTCATTTTCGAACTTCATATAGTACCAGTACCCTTAAGTAATAATATTTTTATAATAACTTAAAAATACCGGAAGCTCGCAGTGCAGTTTTGCGGTTATAAGAAAGTTTTTGTTTTATTAATTGAGCTTCAGAAAGTTTCCGTATGCGCCAGAGGTTTGAAGTTTGCACAAAAATACATTTTTTGCTTTATCACAGCTTTAGTATGCTTCCCATAAAAAAAATGAACAAAGTTTTGCTGGATCATTTTGTCGGTTAGTTGTATGTGGCAAGTGTTGGAAATAATATTTTTATATCCTAAAATAATACCTACGTAGAAAATAATATCTACAAGCCACAAAAGTAACTACCAGTTAGGCTCAAATAAAAATACATTATACACCGTTGACTGTTCAATTTTAGATATTATATTAGGTTTCATGTAAATTGTACGTATTACATTTCACCGTAGCACAGTTCGCCGTGAGCTTTTTTATCGGAAAAAGATGACCGTATACTACACGGTCATTTATATAGCAATCTGATAAAATAAATATTCGTGTTGCATTTTAATAGCCGATTTTGGCAAAATTCATGAATTCAAGAATGAAAACCTAACCAAACCTAACCTAACTTACCCTAACATACCTAACTTAAAAAAATAATCCAGTATACACTCTTTTCAAAATTTCTTTGGCTTTCTATAAACCGTATTTTATTTAGACATGAATTTTATCTCAGTATAGGTACTATACGACCCAAAAAGGTTGGACGGTCTTTCATATACGACCATATATTTCTAATACAACATTTAACTGTGAAGTGTTATATGGCATACGTACAAATTTCCAGACACGATAATACTATTTTCTTAAGATTAATCAAATTCCATAGATGGTAAATATTATTTTTCACGATCTTGAAATAATGGGTATGATAATATACAAGAATTATTCTAAATTAATAACAAATTTTCTTTTTGAACAGTACAATGGGCCATAAAGTCCACTGATACAAGTATAATGAAACGGTAGTAATATAAGTGAAATAATTATAAATACACAGGTTTTGAGAAAATCACATAAAAATATTATGACCTCACGATCAAACCCGGAGCACCCGAATGAAAGACTATCGTCTTACACACGTCTTGAATACGGGAGCCTTTATCAAGTGCGGAATATTACAGGTGAATCCTAACTTTAGTTCCATATTATTAAAATTTCCATAATATAGTAAACATTACAAATTAAAAATATAAGACTTTTACCATATAACATGAAAAAATAAAGAACTAAAAGCAGTATTAGAAAAAGAGTATAAACAAGATTATAATCCAGACTAAGTCGAGTACAATCTTTTTTTCCCTCCTGTTATGTTGGAGAGGAACCTTTTTGGTGGTTGATTGTCGTCCATCTATTAGTCTGCCCAATAGAGTGACACTAATTTCTTGTTTAAGATGACAAGGCTACGTACAGTAAGTGGTTGTATCTTCTTTGCCACGTGATAAAAGACCTTTCTTAGTATCTGATGTCCTTTATAATCCTAAACAATTCAATAATTATTTCTAACAATAAATATTAACCTTCCCTTTACGATGGTAATAAATCCCGTCCGTTTCGATGCTGTCACTTTAAGTTACCGTACGCGAATAAAAATATTACTATAGTAAGTAAAAGAGAAATGCATATTTTAACAAAAATAAATAAGTCTCATAATAAGGTTTCATCGTCATTATTTGCTATTTCGTATCAATAAAATGACCAAAACGGCATTAAAACTTAATTATATTCATTAAAGTACATATTTATATACATTCCAATAGCCTATAAGTCATAATACTATCTTAATCACATCTCTTACTTTCATATTTCTTTCTCACAGTTCAGTATTGTCACATGTACTTTTAGGTCTACCTCTTTTGTTTGTAATGGATTGCGATGCTCTGTTTGCAATGTGCATTTATAATAATTATTATAACAGTTAAATAAAATCTGACGAAAATCTATCAATTATACGTATTTATTTGATAATGCTATATATTTTTAAAATGATAAAATTTTAATTAGATCTAATATTGATTATTCTAGGAATAGTCAAAATATAGAGATAATGAAGTGCATATTAACTGAAATATTTTCAGTTTAATGGGCTGCGTAACGTTAGTTAACATTACAGTAACGGCAGTGTTAAAGAAAAACATTTAGATATAATAATTAATCATTATATCCATCGCGACATTATTTATAACTGAAATCCAAATGATACTTTAAATATCTCTATATATATAAAAATCTCGTGTCACGATGTTTGTGGTCGAACTCCTCCGAAATGGCTCGACCGATTTTTATAATTTTTTTATGTATATTTTTTAGGTATGAGAATAGGTCAACAAGTATATTTCATACCGCTAGGTGATTAGGGTATCTCTATCCAGAAAATTTTTTCTTTTAATTTTTTTAAAATTTCTTTTTGTATTTTTTTTAATATTTTGCATCAAAAAATACCTATAAACCCAAATTTTCACTTTCCTACCCCTACCCTCCTATTTTTTAATCGCGATTTTATTATTTTTGTATGAACAAATTTAACCGTCGTTTGTATTTCAAACAGAACGAAATTATTTATGTTGTTGAATGACAGATGGCGCTACGCCCGAGAAGAATTCAAGAGAAGCGTCGCGTCATTTTGACATTTCATTCGGCATATCACAACGCAGTGCGTGCTAAATTTTGTACGATTTATTTTAATTTATCTATTTTTATGTGCGTGTATTACAGTGCACAATGCCATTAAGACGCAAGGGGGGCCATTTCGGCCGTCGAACGAATAAAGCAACAAACATGCAAAATAGTAGAGCAGAAAGAACAGACGAACAAATCCAACAAGATAACAAAAACGTGCGTGTAAGCATGTCGCAATTGCGTGCATCCCAATCACAAGAGGCACGAGCTGAACGAAATCAACAACAACAATTGGAACGGAGCCAAGCGCGCCGGTTCGTAGTTAACACACGCAGAGCAAATGACCGACAACGCCAACAAGTACATCGAACATTTACATCCGCTTCGTTCCTTCGTCTCGCATTCGAGTACGAGCCAGATATTGAATATTCCGCTCATCCGAAAGTGCTGATTGGTGCTATGGACAAAGAATGTCCCCATTGTCATGCGCTCAAATTCAAACATGAGTCAGCAGGGATGTGTTGCGCATCAGGAAAAGTGCAACTACCAGAAATTGAGATACCACCAGAACCATTGAACGGCTTGCTCATCGGCACGGTTCCAGATTCAAACCTGTTCCTGAAGTCCATTCGCACATTCAATTCATGCTTCCAAATGACTTCGTTAGGAGCAACAGAAATAGGGTCAACAATTCCATTCTACGTTCAAAATCAAAAGCCAAGTATACCACAAAGTAGGCTCATTGCTGCCAATGCCAAACGAACCACATAATTGTTTACAAATCTACTTCATGGGCGGTGAGGACATCAATTATGTGTATGCACATTGCGGCTACAATAGCCTCAATTTGCCTAATGCCAGGCGCATCGTCGGCGAACTGGACGCCCTGTTGAATGAGCACAATGAATTATTGAAATTCTTCAAAGCACACATGCAAGAATTGTAAAGTGACAATCACGTAATTGTCATCAATCCTGATAAAACACCAGCTGGAGAGCACGTGCGTCGATTCAATGCGCCTGTTGTTGACGACATTGCTGGAATCATGGTTGGCGACCACACATCGACGTGAGAAATCGTGATTCGAAGGAGAAACAATAATCTGGAGTTCATCGCTGACACACACCGTTCATATGACGCTCTCCAATAGCCGCTAATTTTCTGGAAGGGATAAGACGGATATTGCATAAACATTGAACAACGAGATCCTGTCACAGGTAATTCATTCATTATGAACATCATTACTCATTTTGAATTGAGAAAATGAATGGTTGATGTTTTTTTGTTTTTATCGGCGGTCATCGTCTACAGCGCTCTATTCCTCTTTCTGTCATATATCCCATCCCCACATACTTACGATACATTCGTTATTTTTTATTTAACAACCAAAATATTCACTAGAAATAATTTATATGGCAGAACAACGTTTGCCGGGTCAGCTAGTAATAATATATTATACTATCTATTAATTAAAAACTTTGTCGAAAGCTTGCCTGAAATACAATATCTCTGAAACGTAAATCTTTAAGTATATCTAAAACTAGATTTAATATAATTCTCCATTACGGGTATAAAAAGATAGAACATAATAATAATTGTATTGCTAACAATATAATCTTTAACGTCTTATCAAACGGAAATCTGACATCATATTATAATTATTTATATTGAAGATGGGTATTTTGAGAATAGACCCACTCAAAAAATGGATACAAAAAAAACAAAATGCGTATTTTATTTGTATAAAAATGACCATATAAGAAGGCAGTTCTACGTACAATTTAATTAAACACACAATATTATGTAACTATTATTTTTCTTTTGTATAATTAAAAGTTAGTTTTCAAAAACAACCCTAAATATTGTCCCAGTTATGAGAAAAGTTTGTTAATCTAAGCAATATAATATTATACTATTAGGCAATCAGGATAAAGTTTCAACTGTATAATAGATACATAAATGTTACACCATAATGAGTACATTTTAACTAAGATATTATTATATAATATTGGTCTTTCTTTACCAATTATTAATTATTTTTATAGTATTTTTTTTAATTATTTAAAGTTCCTAAAATCATATATTACATAGATAATTAATTTATAGGTCTTCTTATCGTGCCATCCCCTAGCAGCCATCGGCCACCATCAGGGTGATCTTAACCTTATCACCTGCTACCCAGAACAGTTCAGTGAATGCGGCGTCGCCTTTTCTTATGCTTACCGTTGATTTTTCCTTGGATGACAAGTTGCGGAATGCTCTATTTTTGTCCTCTAATGAGAAGGCATACTTCTCAGTTATTTCCCATTCAATTGAGAATTTAAACGTTTTTTCACCAGATCAGCCTAAGGAATTTTTAGGATGGGTCTATACAGCCACATCTCGAAAGATGCTCTCCGTGATATCTATTTTGTTAAGCGTTTATACTTCCAAACCATAGAAAAGAATTGAGAGAACATAACAACAAAGCATACGCAGTCTCACAGCTAAGTTAATTTATAGGTACATAATAATAAGAATAAAAGAGTAAAACAAAATTACAGTGAGGAGTAAAATGAAATGATATAATAATGTTTATTTAATCTATATAAACTTAGATTTATGTAGCGTCCCGCTGAAGTCGTCATGACTCAGTCCATCGCAGGCTTCTGAGCGTAGCACACGCGCATCACAAACTCACGCACACAAAATAAAATAACATCTTTCTTTAATAATATCAAATAAAATAGAAGTAAAATGTGTTCACACATTCATCGATAATTCACCTACAACCAAATCCCACATTTTTATAAGACTTTAGTAAATGAAATATCTTCTCTAGTCCCTAGGATACCTCAAGAGTACCTAAAACAACGACCGCAGCGAGCGATTCACTATCTCGGATACTCAGTTGAACGGCACACATCTGTTTTATCAGTCAAGCGACGGCTGATCTCAGCCACCATCTTTTCAAAACAGAGGATCTACGGGGTCCGAATGTCTCGAAACCCAGGGGACAGGCAATTTAATTTATTTGTATTGCTATTTGCTATTGTTAGACTCACTTAAAATAGGTACTGAACCAGATATCTAATTCAACTGATTTATTCATGTAAGATATTGAGAGTGTATCCTCTACAACAGGGGTGGTCAATCTGTTGCATACCATGCGCCAATTTTTGTCACAGACGAGTTCAGATGCGCCATACAACTCAAGCGTCTTCTCTACCTTCTTACGTTCACGACTGGGGTTGGAATATAGGGATAGGGGTAGGATCTGCTTCGCTTAAGAGAGGAAAAGGAATAACTTAATCACGCAATTAAATTAATTAATTTATTGGTTCAATTTATTCAAAAAACACGCGTGTATTGGAGCACCAATCTATAATAGTCAGAAATGATCTCTTGTACGAGAGGGTGATCGCTGTCGTGGACCCCGCTGATGGTGCTACAGCTGCTGGAGAGTCTCGTTTGGTGATGATAACTCTGGACCACAGTTTTTGGATGTGATGAGAGAGAGAGAGAGAGAGATAGAGAGCTCTGAGCGGGATGGGGCACTGAGAGCTTTTGAGTGTTTTGATTTCGCTAATCTTTCAATGTTTGGTGTTAAATTTGTTACCGTGACATCAATTTCATGGATGAAAAAGCTTGTTTACATCAGCTGTATGTGGATCCAAAGCGACATAATATAACTTTTTGCAAATTTTCTTAGCACTAGAAAATGTTCACAGGGTAACTAACGCCAGAAATGAATTATGTCAGAAGCATTTTGATCTTGAAAAAGCTAATCAAAATTCATTTTCAATGATGAATTTGTTATTAAATCAAGCAGTTCACTTTGTATCTTACTAGGCATCTGTATTACATTTTGTTCACTAAGTGAAAATGGGTTTATAAATGCGAGAATGCAGTTTTCTTCTTTATCAAAATCATGAAAACGACTTTCAAATCACCCTTTGCAATATCTTGATTAAAATATTTTAAAGATGGATTCAGTTATGGCGCTTGCTTCAAAAGAATAAGTAGGCACAAAGATGCAATGCGCCACGGTTTGGCCACCACTGCTCTACAGTGGCATTCAAGAAAATATATTTGCCTTTCCTTCATGAAACCGCAATAATACCATCAGTCCGCTTGCCAACTTGTCGATGGAAAACCAATTATTAAATGATTTAAGAAAAAAATGTAATTATTATATGTCTTGCAATTTTTTTTTTCGACCATGTCCGATCTTAATAGGATTATATGGGCCTGCACAGAGTGGAGGTTTGTATTGACAGATTTTGTTTTTACGAAAAATAGATGTCAGCCACTTGCTAAACCTGTTAGGTCCATACTCTGACTTATACACAAATTGAAAAACAATATGTATACTTGTCAGACCCATGATTCAAACCCGATACCCACGACTCAATAGGCCAACGTTTAAGCCGCACGGCCATCATGGGTGTTTGCAATTTTATGTAATTGATAATATTAGATTGGTAGATGTAGGTACCTAAAATTAACTAAAGTACGACGAGAAAAGTTTCCTAAATACTATTACTGCATATTATTAATAAATTCAGTTCGGGAAGACACAAAAATATAGCCTGTATAAAGGAGTAATTCCCTTCCTACTCCTGAAAAGTAAAAACAAGTTAAAAGATATTGATCGAGCCAATCTCCTATCTTTGGATAGGTGGATAGGCAAATCAATATTCTGAAACTATGAAAGTAGACATTGTACAGTTTATGTAATCAGGATCAAGCATTTGTTGAATGTTGGGATTGCAATACCGGTATTCCAGTATTTGTCAATACCGAAATATCGGTTTTAAAAATCCAAAATACCGAAATTTTCGGTATTTAGAAACCACACTCGATTACGTTTTTGACGATGAATATAATGTTATTTCTTCATTAATATATACTGTATTTCCTATTCAATTTAGTGTATGAGTTATGTGCTGATAAAATACAACATATTGACTCGATAAATTAACCTACTGATATTATTGAGAAATAAAAAATATCTGTGACAGATGTTGAATTATTCTATAATAACATTATTGATGATTCTACAAGTTTTGAATTGAAGAAGCTTTTCCGCAGCCGCGCTTATTTACACTGGATGAACTAGCCTTTTTGATGGCTTTAGTTGAAATTATCAATACATAATAAATATTCAAATAATTTGTAAAAATTACCAATTCTACAATAGTGTGATTAATACATATTTTTAAATGTCACCATAATAAATATAGATAGGTATGTTTTTTTCAATAAAATATTGTTTAAAAGAGATTGTAATAGCTATATTTACTGATAAGTAGGTGCTTATGTTTTAACGAATACCTGTATAAATACCGGTATTCAATAATAAATACTAAAAAACCGGTAGTGATATTTTCATTCGGTATTGCAATCCCTAGTTGAAATGTAGACATGGAACAAAATTAACAAGACATATTATTATATGGTAGATTACAAAAATGCAATAACATTTCTTACAACGACATGGATAAATTGAATAATTACTAATACGAAACTGAAGCTTGTGAGGTATTCGTATTTTTACAGTATTTAGTTGTAGGCCATAATTGCAAGAGAATGCAGGGTAATTAAAGTTTTTGAAATATGGGGTCATTGGCAAAATGCTTTGAAATCTTTAGACAAAGAATAGTACGAACTAATTCATCACCCAGAGATTTGAAGATAAAAGTACGACTGTCGACAATATACATATAGTCTTACGTCAGAGAATGGAGAAGCTATTGGTTTTGTGTAGCCTCCAGGAAAACAAAGCAAAAGAAGATTACTATAAGTGCACTAGAGTGACAAAATAAGAGGTTTGGAAACAAAAACGTCAGTTTCCATCATGAAAAAATATCCGCAAACCGATAAAAATACTACATTTTTCTCTGTAATGAAAAAAAGTCTTCATGTACATGAGCTTATTACGACAGCCTTCATCTTTTCTTGAAAACAACATAAAACCGTGAGGAGTGAAGAGTCACGCTCAAAATATGACTGCATATCAGAGTATTCATGATGCTTGGCCATGATGGAACGATCGAGAAAAAAGGAGATAATTGTAATGACAATTTATTATATAGAGTTCTTGATTATATAGAGTAAGAAAGATGGAATGGATATTATATTTGGCACAATCGAATTATAAAAAAAAAACTTAATACTAAAACAAGGAAAGAAAATTAATTTTTAATAGTATTTTATCGAAAAAGTCTTATTTAGAACCTTCCTATTTTTGTTTCACGTACTAATAAAATTTGGACCCATAAGTTAAAGTGGGTTAATTGAAAAACTTTATATTCTCCAGGATTATTGCATTCCTCTAGGTCTTGTCTATGAATTACATTCCCACATACCTAAATTTTGTAAGAATTGTCTAATTGACTCTATAGTACAAAAAAAGCTGTAGGATCGATTGTTGCTTGTCGATCTATGTGTCTAGTGACTAGTCTATAACATCGCATACCCGTGTCTGCTCCATTATCCAATTTTTTCGCTTTTTGTCTTTACAGGTTATGCCCAGCACACACCAAAATATCTCTCCATATCACACTATACTATTTCTGAACACCTCTTTTTTATTGAGAATCCATAAGAATCACGAGGAGTAAAAACTGACTGACCATTTTAGGTGAAATGGGAGGTCACTTTCAAAACCATTTTTTTTTCAGAAGATCAAAGACTTCTTTTTCAGGCACTACTACCCATTTGATCTCAAGTTGGACTCCTCCAGAATACGCCTAACCTAAACAGCTTCCATGTTTATATTTTCAGAATCTCGAAGACTCGTCCACCCTATTTACTATATCCAACTTTCGAAGACATTCCATGTTATTGATTTTAAATACGAGTAATATGCAAATGTTTACTTTATATTAGTTAGTAATTTGTTACTGCATAATACAACAAGCTTTTTAATTAAAAATATTTTTTTGTCAACATAAAAGTTGCGTTTTTCAATTTATCCACTTTACCTTTCGGATCCAGATAATACAACCTTTTCACTGTAAAAAAATGCGCACTGTTCAAATAATCTGCTCGACTTATAATCTAGAAACATTGAGTGTACTTGATCCCTGTTGAAATCCTTCAGGCTGAAGGCCCGGGTCAAGTGGGCCTCTGAAATATCTATGTATAGAGCTTTTTAATGTTAACTGATACATCTAGCTAGTCGCTTCATATAATACAAATGACCATATGGCAAGCTTTCGGTCTACGTTGTTTTATTTCAATATTGAATTTTGATTCCGCAAGTGGAAATGGGATCTTTACTGGTAACATTGATTGTATTATAATATATTGCCACTACGCAATATATATAATGCCGTCAGCTATTTTTATAAATGTCTAGCTCAAATTTTGAATATCTAGTGTTGAATTGATAGAACTTCTATAATATAAAAACTGTTGAAACGAAAATTATTCGCATAAGACAATTCGGTGCCACCAACTGGATAATATAAAAATTGGACGACGGGACATCTGTGCGACAAACAAGACACCTGGAAGCCGTACTATTGAATGAAATGCGCGCAAGTTTAATGTAAACAACAATACTAATAATATAGTGAGGTTTATAACTGCTGTCATATTCCAATCGACACTGTAATTAATGTTCCGTAAATTGAACGAACGTACAATTTTTTTACAACGATTTTTTGCTTAGTACAGTAGATTACACAAAATTGCTATGTATACTGAAACTATCAATAATATTGCAAACATTAATATACCGAATTAAGTATCTGCTACCCTAAATTCCAGTCTGCTGTAACCAATGACATTAATACTGTAACTAACTAACATCATATTTATGGAAATGGATTCAAGAAAGAATCTCGATTAACCAACAAAACACGTCAAGTTACAACTCAGGTTTTAGGCTACGATAAGGATTTTATTACCATTTATAAAACAGATGCATTATAAATAATATAATATACAAGCAAGGTTTGCCAACTCTGTTATAGTGGTATAACTTATTCGAATTTCAAATTTATATAAGTACCTATTGTACATAGAGGTTTTATATTCTCTCCTGTGTTGCCATATTATCAACATTCTAAAATACCTTATCTATAATTATTTTTAGTTCGACTATCACTTGCCGGGCGTACTAGGCGTGTAGCCATAAATAAATTATTCTCTATTCGAATTGATTCTAAAATCAATTTTAAGCGCTCTTCACCAATTGTAGGTACCTAATTGTAAAGGGCCTTCTAGTGAACTCAGAAATAATGGGAACTGAAATACCTAACGGGTGTGGAGTAACAGGCAACCGATCTCGAATGTGGAAGAATGTGGGATAAACTTAAACACGTGTCAAGAATACGTCATACGTCGAATACTGACAATTGCTCATTGTGTATTTGAAGGTTGCAAAAATTGAATGTCTACCTTATTTTCTGTAATTATTAACTAGCAATTTCAATTTAATGGTCTCTTTTCATCTGAGTAGGGATACGTTGTTCTGTTTCTCTCTCTCCGATTATGTTTTAAAAAAACCTTGGAATTTTACCGAGATCTCCCGCCCACAATGCCAATGCATTATATTATATATTATATGCGCCAATCTTGTATAAATCTTTACCAAAAAACCCCAAACCATGCCTATCTATATTTCTCACGAGTTCTTCCTAAAGAAATGCAAATTTAACGCCACACGGATAACATTAAACAATTAAATTCATCAAAATCAACAACACCACGAACTACAGGGTGACCGCGCACTTTTACAAACCGCGCGCTCCAAAGTCACGAAAGATGTTGTAATACGCTGACAGTATTTGCGTGAGTGACTGGAGCCAGGAGTGCGGGATTTAATAACAACAGTGCGGGATTTAACAAGTCAACAAATAAATATATATATGGACAATAATCATTCTTATTAGGTACATTATTTAAATTACCTTCATAATTGTTTAAATTCACTTTTGGTAAATTTTTTTATCACAAACTATAAATCAATCCTTTTAAAACTTATATTATGTAAATATTTCGTGAATAAATCACAATATTATTATTTTTTAAGACCGACATTGTTTACGTTTTATTTATAATTAACTAGCTGAAGTACCCGGCTTCGCACAGGGTCGCTTCGTGGTTATATTTATCTTAGATATTTAAAAAATAATAAGAGGTAATTATTTTTTTAATATTAAAATATCTGTGTAATACAATATATCAATATGAAAATAATTCTAATAGGAGTAAAGGTCAAACAAAAGAACACTAAATTAAAATCGAATTCAAAATACGCAAACGTTATTAATGTTATTAATATGCACTAACAAACCAAAATTGGATTAAACGAACTTTGTATTTTATATAATACTAATTTAGAAACCTTTGCAGGTGTGCGCACAACAACTTACAAAAATTTCATCGCAATCAGATGAATGGTATAAGAACGCATACGAATAGAAGAAGATTGAATAGATGAAAAAGAAGAAGAAATGGTTGCCTCAATTCAGAAACCTTGGCGGGCGTGAGCACAATACTTGATCAAAATTTCATTGCAATCGGATGAATGGTATAGGAACGCATACGAATAGAAGAAGAAGAAGATGGTTGTACTAATTCAAAAACCTTTGCGGGCGTGCGCACAACAACTGGTCAAAATGTCATCGCAATCGGATGAATAGTATAAGAACGCACACGAATAGAAGAAGATAGAATTGAAGAAAAAGATGAAGAAAATAGTTTTATCAATTCATTAACCTTTGCGGGCGTGAGCACAACACTTGATCAAAATTTCATTGCAATCAGATGAATGGTATAGGAACGCATACGAATAGAAGAAGATAGAATATAAGAAGAAGATGGTTGTACTAATTCAGAAACCTTCGCGGGTGTTGGCACACTTACTGACGAAAGTTTCATCGCAATTGGATGAATGATATAGGGACCATACGAATAAAAGAAGAAATAATGAAGAAGAAGAAGAAGAAGAAGATGGTTGTACTAATTCAGAAACCTTTACGGGTGTTACCACAAAAACTGATAAAGGTTTCATCGCAATCGGATGAATGGAATAGGAACTCATACAAATAGAAGAATATAGAATAGAAGAAGAAGATGGTCGTACAATTCAGAAACCTTTGCGGGTGTTATCACAACAACTGACGAAGGTTTCATCGCAATCGGATGAATGGTATAGAAACCATTCGAATAAAAGAAGAAATAATGAAGAAGAAGAAGAAGAAGAAGATGGTTGTACTAATTCAGAAACCTTTACGGGTGTTACCACAAAAACTGATGAAGGTTTCATCGCAATCGGATGAATGATATAGGAACCATACGAATAAAAGAATACATATATAATAAAGAAGAAGAAGAAGATGGTTGTACAAATTCAGAAACCTTCGCGGGTGTTGGCACAACCACTGACGATCGGAATCGGATGAATGATATAGGGACCATACGAATAAAAGAAGATATAATGAAGAAGAAGAAGAAGAAGATGGTTGTACTAATTCAGAAACCTTTACGGGTGTTACCACAACAACTTATGAAGGTTTCATAGCAATCGGATGAATGATATAGGAACCATACGAATAAAAGAAGATAGAATGAAGAAAAAGAAGAAGATGGTTGTACTAATTCAGAAACCTTTACGGGTGTTACCACAACAACCGATGAAAGTTTCATCGCAATCGAATGAATGGTATAGGAACAATACGAATAAAAGAAGATAGAATGAAGAAGAAGAAGAAAATAATGATTTTTCTAATTTAGAAACCTTTATGGGTGTGCATACAACCACTTACCAAAATTTCATCGCAATCGGATGAATGGTATAGGAACCATACGAATAAAAGAAAATAGAATGAAGAAGAAGAAGAAGATGATGATTTTTCTAATTCAGAAACCTTCATGGGTATGCATACAACCACTTACCAAAATTTCATCGCAATCGGATGAATGGTATAGGAACGCATACGGGACAGACACACAGACAGACAGACATACAGACAGACAGACATTTATTTTTATATATTAGTATAGCCTATACTCTTCGCGAAAGTGCAAGCAATAAGTTGACAAAGTTTTATCGCAATCGGATGAACGGTATGGCAGTGCATTCAAAACGAACAAACAAACAAACAAACCCACAAACAAATATTATTTTTTATATATTAGATTGGATACACTAACAATATTTATTCCCACAACTTTTGACGCTCAAATGTTTTATTTGTACAAATTTGCCGAAAATATTCAAACAATTCGCATGGTATAATATAAATTCTCTCCACCGGCCTGATACTCGCGGGGCGGTTGAAAAGTTCCCGCTGTCGCATAACTTAAACGTCACATGTTTTAACTTTCTTGTCAGTCAAGCCGCCGGGAAGTGACTCTTTTGCGAATTTTATTTGCCGACACAACTGAACATCGTTAACATTCTAGCCGGGAAACTTTAAAACGGCGCTTTTGTGAAAAGTTAACGTAATTAATTTTCCATTAAACTCTGGTATCGTTTAAATTTCCTCACAAGATTACCACTTCGCCTATGTCGGACAGGCCCGAATCAGGCAATCCGTCAATAAATCAAAAAATATTGTATTAAACTTAAAATCATCAATAAATATTACCCATTTTGTCGTAATTTTCTACAAACACGTTTCTCAAAAAACACAACTATTCAGGAAAGGCAAATAACAACTTTATTCTCTCAATTTTTAATTTAGAAATAAATTTTCTTCTATGAAATATCCATTTCATATTATAGTTACACATATTTTCATGAAAACGGTGTTATGTTTCTTCAATTTATCGCACTATACTTTCGACCGATCAGTCATATTGTCGGAGATACAAGAATGCGTTGCAACTTTACTGTGAATATTACTGCAGAAAACACGTATCTTGACTTACAAGAAAGAGCTTCAGTATAATCAACTGTCGGAGTTCAGAATTCTGTATACTTACAAACACGTAACTCAAGATACGAGTTTTATGTAATTGCTTAGATATATTATGTTATAAAATATGTTTTGAGTTACGTGTTAGTGGAATATGTGCGTATTCAAATTCTGAATTCATTACACCAAACAACTCAAAAACTGACAAAAATTGAAACACGTGTTTGTAGAAAATTAGCGACGATTTCTCATCGCGGCTGCATATGCATGACAGGTGAAAATGTGGTAACTTAAATCTTGCCCATTTTCCACGAATTTGTTATCTCACTCGACTTCCAAATCGTGGACCGTAAGTTTGAATCAAGTGGCTACATAACATACTTTATTCACAGATTATTCACTACCTCTGGCAATTGAGATAAGCGTTGATGATAAACAAAATGGTATTGGTAAATACACACAAAATATAAAATATACTAAACATTTTTGAATAACCTCAAAATACTAGATTTTTTCAACTGAGTGATATTCAAACTATAAATATTCGGGTCGCTATAATATACAGTCTAAGTATCAATCCGTTTATAGATCATGTGAATTTTTAATAATATGTACGCTGTATGTGAAAATATTAGTGTTCTACTGTGTTAAGTCATAAAACCTGTCGATCAATGTCGACCAATCAATATCTTCGAAATGTGATGTTGACTCCAAATGTTTCATAATTCTTGGACAAAGCACTATAAGAACCAGTCAATCATTCAGAGACTACAGATAAAGGAACGGCTCTCGACAGTATGTTTGAGATGCATTCTGAAGTTTTTTCGATATATTGTTCGGTGTGGACTGGATAACCTGGAGAGACTGGTGGTTTTGGGTAGTTTCCAGGAAAGGCAAATAAGAGGGAGAGCGTCGGTGCGCTGGAATGACGAAGTAAAGAAGATGACTGTAACAGTACTTTGAGAGAAGCAGATGATCGATAAAGGTGGAAATCCTTGGTCCCTCAAAATATATTCAACCATGAGAGAACGACTAAGAAGAAGAGATATTATTCCCACATAATATACAAAAGATCTTGATGCCAGTTTTTTAGAAGCTCAATAGACTATGAACCCTATGCTTGTATGTAAATATGTTAACTTATAGAACCGTGTCTAACATTTCACAATACATCATTTTCCATGTAACGCATAAGGCATAAGGCATAAGTCCACGTATTTATGTGACTATTGATACTAAATAACGCAATATACGCCAAATCTCTCATGAATAATCCTGTAATCGACAGAGTTAAGCAGAAAATAACTCGAGTAATAATATTTCGTAACTCGGGTTTTGTCTTTTATACTTAGCAAAGGGTAAAAACACACTGACAACGAATATAAATAATTCTTACTTATATAATTAATTAATACAATAAAGTAGGTAAAAACTTCATCATCTACCGATCAAGTCAAGGATCACAATAAAAAATATAACAAGCAAATTATGAATAGTTAAAGTATTTGTAAAAAAAACCCCTATATATAATAATGCAATCAATAGGCATATACATTGTCAAAACTCTAATAATAGATCATTAGATACGAGTATAATATTCTATTACTACATTCAAGAGGTGTAAAATCGTCAATACTGGGAAAACAATGGCAACGTATTATGAATTTAATTGAATTAACTAATGACATAATATATCAATTATTGATATATAATGGCTAAATCCAGATCTCAAAAAACCACTCAAATGGAATAGTATAAAACTTAAATCCATTAGAATTTAAATTCAAATTCCATCAAGTATCCTCGGTTGATAGTATTAATATTATAAAAATATATTAATTGTAACTTTAAACGAGATGATATAGGAATGCTAGACCGGGATTCAAAACGAAACAAACAAGTGAAAAGGGTACCGTTGTTTGTCTCTGCGTGGCTGGAAGGTTACTGGATAGGTTCTAGGTAGTCGGGAACTAACCCTTAAAACCACCCAACCTAACTTAACTCGCCATATTTTTTCCACGCCAAAGTGTTGTTACTGCAGTCAATATTTACATCAGGGATAGTCAACCTTTTTATACCTACCGCCTACTTTTGTATCTCTGTTAGTAGTAAACTTTTCTAACCGCCTACTGGTTCCACAGTAATGGTGATTTATAAAGTAGAGAAGTAACTTTACTTTATAAAATGTATAAAGCAGAGTTACAGCAAGTTAAAGCATATTATAATAATTACTTACCAAATACTTTACGTCAGACTTTCGCTAAATTTGGCAGAATAAATCTTTATAAAACAACTTCTGTATTTAAATCTGTCTTTTTATTTATACTTGGCATCATTATTGTCCTGGCAAAGCTGTCGAAACATTCTATCATTTTTTTATTTTGATTTGATCTTGTTTACGGCTTGAATTATTATTGTTAACGATGAATGGATACTTGTACTTAGATGTTTTCCTACCCCTACGGCCCACCATGAAAGCTGGAACGCCCACTAGTGGGCGGTAGGGACCAGGTTGACTACCCCTGCTACATCTTATATCTCATGTTAAAATCCAAATATACTTAATATTTAATTTCCCTGAATCTGTGATTTTAATTAAAGTGTAAACAAATCCTCCCACATAAACCCTTCCATATCACTATGTATAGGGTCGTGGAGTAATTTTATGGGTTAATTTTGATATTGATTGATCGGAAAACACTATATTCATTAGTATAAAAGAGGCAAAGTATACATGGCCTTCCAATATTGAATGTTTAGTAGCCAGCGATAATGACTTTATTTATCGGGCAGTATTTTATGGCGCCTATAAAATATGATCACTCACCAATCCCCAATCCGCCCCTGATGGCAATATAATATTTCTAATTAACGATCGGAATATGTGTATGCGGTGGCTGCCATACAATTTCCGATCTCTCGAACAAGATCAATATGAACTATTTCGAAAGTTTCCATTGTTCGCCAAGTATCAATACAAATAAACGAACTTTCTCTTTTGTCACTAAAAACTTCATTATTTCAAGTTTGCAAGGATTTCGGGCGGTTACAAACTTTCGTAATTGAGCGATATTTATTTAAATGGTGGTTTAATAACATTTTGTTTCGGAATTTTATCAGTTACTTCATAATAATCATAATATATTCATTATTATCAATTTATTTAGGAGAAAATCTAAGCTTTAAATGGCTGATTGTTGATTTAATCTTCGATTGTCCCGAGCTTTCGAGTATGCTCCAGTTTAGTGCCCTGATTTGATACATGACACAAATATTCTTCAATATCCCGTTTTAATTATTATTAGAGCGCTATACACATGCATGCAATTACTGTCGGCACTTAATAAACGGTATTTATTTTAAACTGTCATGACAATAACTGTTAACACGTAAAAGTGCTGACCGTCTCTCCAACCTCATTCTTCAAGAGTAAGCGAGATGTGAGGTTGTCATTTTATACTACTATCTGGCAGGTCGTATTGAAAATCGGAGCTCAAAATGAGTAGTTCGTTTTTTTACCGGTATGTTCACCCCTATCGCTCTACTGCGCAGGGGCAGATCGAAAATAATCTTACTTGCGCGCAATAAATCATCACAATGTGGAATCTTCCAATCTTGTTTGATTTATGCACGCAATCTTGCCAACTGCAGGATAATACATGTTTTCCCAGTACATCCATACACGTGTAAACGGGGTGTTATATTAATTCGTATATCAACATGTTCAATGTCTTCAGTCAATTAATCAAGTAGATATTTAATAAACTTTGCGTCTCGAATAATACTAATCTTGTTTTTTAATGTCATTTTTTTACTTGCTTCATATTATTATAACTTCTTATTGTCACTAATCGTCGATAAAATATTGCAATAAAAATATGAAAAAATAATTTATATTATAATAATTCTTATATACAGAGAAATGTCTCGGAAACCTGGTGTATATCTAAAAATATGGAAAGGTTTGAAGCTCATTTGATCGGGGGAGCTGCAAGGTATCTTCAGACCCATGAATGACACACAACAATTGAGCTAGAGATAACGTTAGTGGGCTCGCACATCAGAACTCGCCGTATGCGTCTTACGACGAATTCGTCGAGGTGACGTCATCGTAAACCAAGAAACAAACGTTATCAAATAGAGCTTCGCAGATTGGCCGATGCAACTGCGACTCTGCGACCCTGCGACATGCCTCGATCTCGAAAAATGTCGACTCCGCGCATGCGCACAGCCGCACATTCTGCCATTTCTGTCTCTGACTCTGTCTGTGTCTACACTGTCATTTGACGTTTGTTCATACAATCAACACAATAAAAATGGCAGACGAGAGACTTCTTATTTTTCGCGTTTGACGTTTGCCGCTAAGCAGATGTGCGAGGTTGAAGCATGCAACATTCGCCGGCGGTCTCAGAAGTTTTGATTTATGGCCGTCAGGCACACAAGGCGAGTTGTGATGTGCGAGCCGGCTTACAACTACGAGCTGTACTGTCTTTCGGACGGGGACCCGTACATCGTGTAACACATCAAATTGGTTCATCCTAGATGGCTGGGAAATGTACATAGGATGAACGAGTCACGCACGATAAAGAAACTGACTTTCCGGAAGCCGGACGGCAGATTTGGACAGACTTGGATGCAAGCAAATCTGGAGTACGACAATACCCACTAAGGATTGTAATTCCAGGAAGAAGAAGAATTCAAGAAAAAGCTTGAATATATTATATGATAACATAAACATCATTGACAAAAAATGTATTACTTATTATACCTAGTATTAATATTTTCATCGTGGGCAATATCTATTCCAATATTAAAACAATATTATTATTGACAAACCTCTTACATTGCATTAAAACCAGTTTATATTCTAACGAATTTGAAAGTAGCTAAGTTATTTTTCATATTTATTTTTCATAATTATTATTAATGATACTAAGAAATAACTACCTGCGTTAAATATACACAATCAATCACTATTGACGTAGCATATTATACCATCATCATTTATAGCACTACACTCCTTGCTGGGTCTTAGCCTCCTTCAAAAACTTCCTCCATCCAGGACGATCCAGCGCCGACACTCCACAGTTGCTTTGACCAAGCATTCTTAAATTTCCTGTGGCGCAGTTCAACCATCTCAATTTTGCCCGTCCAGGTCTTCTCTTGCCCTCAGAGGTTGCGTACATAGTCCGCCTCCTGGTATATCCTCCGGCATTCTATTCATTTTCATATGTCACGTGATCTTTCCCCACCTAGAAAACGTGTACAGATCCTTATTATACATTGCAACTACCAAAAAAGGCGAATTCAAAGGAGTGCAGCGATTTTAGAACGATAAGTTTGATGAGCCACATGAAGTTTTATTAAAAATCATCAATAATAGAATTTTTCGAAAATGCGAAGAAGACATGGATAACACACAATTTGGCTTCAGAAGTGGTTTGAGCACTCGCAAAGCACTTTTCAGCTTGAATGTTCTAGTGCAAATATGCCTAGATGTTAATATTAATGCTTATATATGTTTGATCAATTACGATAAAGCATTCGATACTGTTAGGCATCCTAAACTTCTCGAACTCTAACAGGAGAAAGGCATCGATGCAAGAGACATTCAACTGATAGCTAACTTATATTTGAATCAAACAGCAAATATTAAGATCGAAAACGAAATCAGTGGAGAGGTAAAAATTCGTCGCGGTGTAAGACAGGGGTGTATATTGTCACCTCTGCTATTTAACATGTACTCAGAAGCTATTTTCAAGGACGCCTCACAAGGTGAATCGGTGGATATTTTGGTTAATGGGAAACATATTAAAAATATACGATATGCCGATGACACAGTGCTGATTGCTGATAGTTTAAGAGTTTACATCAACTAGTAGAAAAGGTTAATGAGGTCAGTAATTCTTATGGCTTAAAAATGAACCTCAAGAAAACGAAACTATTACTAGTATCAAAAATAGCGACACCAGATACCAACACAAATTTTGTCATTAATAGCGAACCAAGTGAACGTGTGACCCATTATAAATATTTAGGTACATGGGTCAATGAGAAATGGGACCAGTCTCAGGAAATAAAAACTAGAATTGAGATCGCAAGGAGCGCCTTTCTCAAAATAAGACGCCTCCTTAGCAATCAAGACCTTAACCCAGGTCTGAGACTGCGTATGGTACGTTGTTATGTTCTCTCAATTCTTTTCTATGGTATGGAAGTATGGACGCTAAACCAAGAGATGTCACGGAGACTTGAAGCTTTCGAGATGTGGCTGTATAGATGCATCCTCAAAATTCCTTGGACTGACCGGGTGAGAAATGTTGAAGTTCTCAATCGAATGGGGAAGGACCGAGAAGTTCTACGTAGCTTCAAAACCAAGAAACTACAGTACCTCGGCCACATTATGAGAGGACAAAAGTACAGCGTTCCCCAACTTGTCATTCAAGGATAGATCAACGGTAAGCGTAGCAGTGGATGACGCCGCATTTCGTGGCTTAAGAAGTTCCGTGATTGGTACGAGTGCAGCTTCACTGAACTGTTCCGGGTAGCAGACCACAAATTAATATAAAATCGCTTTGATAGTGGCCGACCTCCGCTAGGGGGATGGCACAATAAGAAGAATACATTGCAATCCAAATGCTATTTTATTGAATGCAGTCCAAAAGATTCTTTTTAAAACTCTCATCACAATCTCGTCCTGATAATGGTCGCTATTTATCATTTTTAATACAACTTCTGAATCACATAGTCAATTTCATAATACTTTGTAAATGTGTATATTAACGCCAAATATAATATAATATCTAAATGCAATATCGCAAAATTATACATAATTAATTAATGTAAATATCATGTCAATAATACATTATTAAACATAGCAGTTATTGCAACTATTAACTATATTTTAAAGAATTAATACAAAAATTACCTGCTCATAAAAAGGAAGATCGTTTCTGTCATGGTATGCCAGGATTGGTTTTCCAAAATCAGGTCAGTTTAACCCGGCTTGTATGCCAAGGCCTATTATAGTTAAGCCGTGACACGAAACTGTAACTTTGACGATAGTGCTAGTCATTGCTCTTACTTCAAATGCAATATGGCAAATTAATTGTAGAAAATGTAGATTGCTGCATATTGAAATAATTAGCAATAATTTGAACGAAATATGCAATCCTAAATATTCGTTTATTAAAATCAGGTTACTGCTTTGTATTCTAAGAGAATTAATAACTTGCACTCCGCTCGTAATTCGCAATTCAGTGCCAGGGCCTGAATATGGTCGGCCTTGACCCAGGCAAAAGTATGAGCTGTGACACTTTGATTGTAACTCTCGGTCTATTATAATATCTCTATGTCATACATAATTTGTAAACATCTCGTGTAAAATATACCCACTATAAAAAATCTTTTTTAGAATAAAATATGACAACCAACGGTACTTGAACTTATAACCGCTGGATTCGTGCCAGTGTGCTTTTCCAAATAAGTTACGGGCATCCTACTTAATAACGACGAATTTGAAATTAAATGTTTATCAAAATGCGTTATGCAATGTTTTAACTGATAGCTGGATTACGCTCTACCGTATGCATTCTTTAAAAAACACCGTTATCCACAACAATTTCTTGATTGTTGCATTCAACCTCTTTTTGGCTTCCTGACCAAGGTACGCCAATAGATTATGGACTCGTTATAATAATCATCGTCAGCCGGGGTCGATCCACTGTTGAATGAAGGCCTCCCCTAGCTTTCTCCACTTTTCTCGGTATCTAGTTCTTTGTTGCCACATACATCCACCAAACTTTATGAGCTCGTCTATCCAGCAGATTTTAGGGCATCCCTGTGGACGTGTTTTGCGCCTTGGTACCACCATAATAATACGGCATTTGTCCAGCGGTTGCCCACTCGCCGACTGACATGTCCGGCCCATTACCGTTTCATCTGCTTAGCGACCTCTATCATATCGCGTACTCTTGTATGCTTCCTTGTTCATTAATTTATTTTATGACCTTTACGCGTTATGCCCAACATGCACCTTTTCATGCCTTACTTGTACGTTTTTTCAATTTCTCTTAAATTAAGAGTCCATGTTTCACATGCATATGTGAGAATTGGTACCACACATAGGTTGAACATTCTACGCTTTATACGCCCTATTATTATCTACCTAAATCGCTATCGATTGAATAGGGTATGCTTAAAACAAATGTCATCATAAAGTACATAATATGTCCATGTCATAACTTTCTTGTTATATTCAAACTTTTTAGTTTAAGCCATTACAAACATAAGTAAAGTTAATAAGTAAAATGTTTTTCACAAAGCTTTATGAAAACGATCTCACGTTGAAGCTTGGCATAAAAATAACAGCGGTTTGCGGAAGCTGTAGTAGGCTTTCGATGCAATCTCAAATTGTTTCTCAGCTCAAGCCGGATATCCGGTGGCACTTCCGGTTTCTCAAGGAATTAGCCTGGAAGCGTGACTAGAGATATCATGTGCACACTAGCCAATGTATTAATAAGTGGATATAGGGATGACAAATTCACTGCAATTGTTATGTCACACACTGATTTTATTATAAGCATGTTAATGTTATTTTCTGAAGTAGGCATAAATTTTATTACATCGTGTTATTTAAAAAAATAATGTATTCTTTTTTAACAGACCATGAGAGTCAATTATAGAAGTTTACTTGTAAGTAGTGTAAAAAAAAACGAGACCTGAAAAAACTACAATTGTATTGTAACTTCACCGGAAATCGAACCCGAATATCCCGGTGTGAAAAGCTAGTACGTACCTTACGCATTGCACTAAATGGGTTTTATTTAGTCTTCAAATGATTGGCATACATAAGGTTGGATACAAAAACTTTGGCCTATGCAAATTAAGCTTTTGTAATAGGTGCTGAGAATTAAATCAGTTCAAGTGACGTATAAGTATGTATATGAAACATAATTATTTAAAGGAATTACTACTTTATATGAAAAGTTATTATCATTATAGCTATATATAATATACCAGATAAGATTACATAATATTAATATGTATATAGTTCTTTATAATAAAATAGTGAAAGAGATTTAAATATCTTAGTGGATTGGTTAAAAACATTTATTCTCAACGACTTACAGTTAATTATAATATATATAATTAATAATATTATAATATGTAGATATTTAACGTTTGAGTCCCTGGAAATTCTATGCGCACTCACAAATGCACACTGACAACGAATACAGTAAACATTACTGTTAGTTCTCGTTTATATATTGAATTATTACAGTACAATAAATAACTATTTCTTTTATTCAACGAATAATTCACAAGATTTAACAATGTATCATTCTAATTATTGAACATACATAATTTTGAAAAACACTTTCTGAGAGAATATATTATAACCAATAGAAAAAATCTTTTTTTAAAAAAGTAAGCCACCCCGACAGGGAATCGAACCCTGTATCTCCCGGGTTTACGCCCCGTCCGTCGCATTTACTAATATGCTACGCAGTAACATACTAATTGCGACAAATTTGAACTATTTAGCTAACTATTAACCTTTTTAACTTGATTTCGAAGAACGCTGATGAGCGGGTATTAAAAAGGCCAATAGTTAAAATTTGTCGCAATTAGTATGTCACTGCGTAGCATATTGGTAAATGCGATACAGGGTTCGATTCCCCGTCGGGTTGTTTTACTTTTTTTAAAAAAGGTTTTTTCTATTGGTTATACCTAATATATTCTCTCAGAAAGTATTTTTCAAAATTATGTATGTGCAATACAATAACATTAAAATATTATTACTAAGTAAACGAGCAAGTGTTAAAATAAAATTTAAAGTGTTCGTAATATACCTGTAGTAGGTGCATTATATACTCACTATGATACATTCGAATACATTATACTCATTGTTAATAATGAAATTATTTTAACATTAATACAAAAAATATTATTCTAATGGATTTAAGTTTTGTACTATTTCATTTGAGTGGAAATCCAACTCAAATGAAATAGTACAAAACTTAAATACATTAGAATTTAAATTTAATACAAAAAATATTGTTCATAGTCCTATTTTCTTTGTTATGTTATATACGACACTGTAAAGCAATCTATATCAGTAACATTAAAGCTCGGCATAGAATAGCCAAGAATCACTCGTAAATAAATCACAGTTTTCCGCGAGCGTCAGCAATCTCCTTTATAATATGAACAGTGGGTAGTGGAGGATTTCAAACAGTCTACATCTCCGCTTCCAGTGTTACTTCGCCACTTGTTACGGCTGCAATCGTTATGGCAGTTTGTGGAACTTTTCCATAACTGGGTTCCACGGTAATTCTGTGGAATCAGCGCTAAATTGTTTCAAACACTTTTGAATATCTACAGTGTGTCTTTTGAGTAATCACAGAATATAACGATCATCGTAAAAATTCAGTTGTCATAAAATAGTCAAAATTAAAGTATTAAGGGTACATTTATGTATATATTATTATGTTTCTTGAATATTTACATAAACACATGCTGTCTTTTCTACTTTCTTGTTATATTAGTTGTTATTAATTTTGTAATTCAGATATTTTTATAATTTTGTATTTATTATGTATTATGGCGCATTGGCCAATCGCTGTAATGCCGTAATACTCTTTTCTAAATAAATAAAATTAAAAATAAAATTTGCGAGTTAAAAATATCTAGAAAAAATTAATAAATCATTATCTCAGAGTAAAAGATAGTTCAGTTATGAGAAGCTGTGTTTCTTGCGTATAACGCCCAGTAGAACATCAGTTTTATTATAACTAACTTAACTATGAAACGTTATAGTACCATCATGTTGCTTCGCAGTAAGGCTACCAGATTTAAACACAACCACCGTTAACAATATTTTCTACTAAATAAACTAATAATAATTACCAATAACTTTATATTTAACAAAAATATAATAAATTTCAGCAATAAGTACTCGCAATTTTTGAATTTATGGAGACATTCAAACCAATATTTACCGGCAAAGTGTACAAAAAGTATTTAATTCAGCCGTAGAAATTCTATCTTACTCTAACGCATATTACGGAGAATATAAGCGTGCTGATTTTTTCCCACTCGCACTTATGGTTTTATTCAGGCCATGGTCAGTATTAATTCTAATTTTTTCTCAACCCAGTAATATGATCAAATAAAATATCCACATAGTTCAAGAAATGAGTAAAATAATTATAACAACATCAAAAATATATCTATTAGAAAAAATCTTTAAAAAAAGTAGGACCAAGTGGGAATCAAACTCACATCTTTCACTTTCCGGGAGAGTGCTTTACAATTTAATATATAGATCCGTCAATGATTTATACATATTATATCCAATCTGATTTTTTTTATCTGAGAACAAATTTCGCCAATTAAAATGTTCAAATTAATATATTTTCTGTAGTCAATATTTCAGTTATTTAATTGGATTGAATTAATTGGATTCAAAATAATTTGACAATATTTTGAAATTGCAAAGATCAATGAAATACAAAAAAATAACTTATTTTTCAAATTTACTACATCTTTATAACTTGGGCTTATATTATTGTGTCAGTGGCAAATTCTAATTACTAGACGATTATTTAAAGCATACCTTCTGAAGAAAAATATTTTTTAATTGTTTATACACGTATTTAAATGATAACTTCATTATTTTATATTCCACAAAACTGATAATTATAATTTGTCAACGACATCTGTCTGTAGGTATATATTATAAGTTGACTGCCGGTTGCTTAACTAAACGGACATGTAACTATTGGTACTAGTACAATAATGCAGCTATTACACCAACGTCACTAAAACATTCCAGCAAAGGCTTAAAATATTTGATACATTTCACGCAAATACACGCAATATCACGTGGCTTGAGGCTGTACATATTTAAGCCTAACGGGTCCTCTGGTTTATACAGCAATGTATTTCTTTTTAATATATACACCGGGCCAATACTGAAACAGTCTCACGCTCTAATCACCCGACTTCCGTGATAGCACAATAGCCCGAGTCCAAATCGCTGGTTTATATGCTGGGTATTACTTTTTATTAATATCTTTTTGTGCTAATTGTCTTTTTTTATGTACCTACGTAAAAGGTGGAATATAATATTTTTGTTGTTTAGTATAATACTGAGGATAAAACTGGAAATTTGGCTATCGTATAATTTTTTTTTCAGTTACCTACCATAGCCTACCTACCTTCAATTAGCGATTGCAATACCAAATGAATATATCAATACCGGTATTTCGGTATTTCTTATTGAATACCGGTATTAATACCGGTATTCGTCAAAACATATTATAGTAAAAAAAATCTATTAACAAATATAGCAATTAAAATCCATTAAAAACACTGTTTTATAGCAACCTAAAGAATCTACGTACATTTATTATGTTGACCTTTATAAATATGTATAGATCATAATATTTTGATCAGGTAAGTCCAGATACAGGAAAATTTCTGTCAAATTTAAAGTTTGTTAGATGTACTATTAATTAATGTTGGATCAATAGTTATAGAATAATTGGTAATATTTGCCACGAATGTTTTTCTTTTTGAAATATATTAATTCATCGCGACAATTTTATAGGTATATTTGAGGGATTTTATTTTATTATTATTTAACTTTGGTTGGTTTTAGTCAATATTTTAGGCAGCAATAATTTTGTACGTTACATTATAGTAGTAAGTAATGAAAAATAACAATAAATTCATTTAAAAAAAACGTTAACGTGAAATATGCTTTCTTAACCCAATGCTTACAGGCCGCACAAAATTGTGTTTTTAATACGTTAATTACAAAATTAATTAAAAGGGCCCGTAAGCATTGTGTTATTAATACCGAAAATACCGGTATTTTGGATTTTTAAAAACTGGTATTTTGGTATCGAATTGAATACCGGTTATAAAAACCAGTTTTGCTATCCCTACCTTCAATATGCACCTTTCGCCGTTGATATTATGTGTTGTTACCATTATAAGATACATTATGAGGCTCATAAGCCGATGCAATATTATGAAGCGGAAATCTACCTAAACAGGGTAGTTTGATTTTTGTAGTTTTTAAAGTAGATATGTATAAATGTAATTTCATACTATCTTAAAATACGCATTTATGCATAATAATATACATATTTAAGCTTTATTATAATATTAAGTCGATAAAACGCTGAAATATAATGTAATTTTCATTCTAACATCTAACATTATTTTAAATATTTGTTGTAAATATAAATAAGTACCCATGTATAGACAATAAATTAATTGATTATGCACATCTTTAAGTTTTAGCGAAGGAAGAATTATTTTCTTTTAATAAACATCATAAGGCATAATAATTTTTCTCAATCTATATTAAAAATGTGTCAAGCGCGAAATGTATAAGGTACGACTACTGAGAAGATAGAAGCATATTAAACTGACTTGCTTATTTACTCCAACAAATCGTAACGTACGTCTATTCCTTTGCGCATTTAATTCAACTGTGCGGCGTCCAATCTCCCGGAGGCCAGTTGGGTCGGCGTCGAATTGGGTCGGCGTCCAATTGGGCCGGCGTCCGATTGTACCGGCGGCCAATTACCGGAGGCCAATCGGCGGAGGCCAGTTCGCGGTGCCAAATCGTCCCATTCCCAGTATTTTTCAATACACTCAAACCCATTGTGATAATCTAAAAAACTAATTCTATATCATTTTGTTATGTGGAATGTTTAAATTCTAACTCTTATTCAATATCTTCATATTTTTAACGTTTTGATCCCTTCATAAAGTTAATGTTTGGAAAACTTCATTTTTTTAAATACTCTCCTAAGACAAAATTATTGTATGAGACATGCTGTATATAATGTGATACGTGTGCATTATATTTTGAAAAACGAGCAAGGTTCATTTCAGCGGGTGCCCTCTGAATATTATTTGAATATTGCAAGCTCCCGTACTATATAATTTCAATTACGTTCTAGTGCAATTAAATAATGACACAATTCATGCGATGTATGTATATTACTAATTATTTAACTATACTTTGCTTGACAATTATTATTTTAACCTATAGTTAACTTGGAAAAGCTTCGTACTAGAAAGCTAACATGTTATAAAAGGCTTCGATGTTAAATAGGTACATCGACATATTAAATCAGAGTTTAATAAATTATCAAGTTTTTAATTTATTTCTGTAGCCGAATCAAAGTAACAAAATCATTAAAAACATTAAATCATACGTGTTTAATATACATTATAATATTGTTTGTTCAATCGCAGAATTTCAGTTGAAACTCTTGTCTACCTATATTTTTTATAGTGATATAGTAAATAAAACAAACAAGAGTTATTTAATTAAACTGTAACTGAGGCGATAAACTACCCGTTTGTTTATGTTATAAGCTGATAATTCAGTTTTTGACTGCTACTCATTTATAGGTATGATGTGATTTGAGTTTTATAGTGTTGCTACAGGTAAATAAAACAATAATGAGGATAATCTGTGTAGCTATATATTTTATCAAATTCGCGTTTGTACTTCACCTACAGGAAACTACCAAGGATTTCCAATGAATATAATAGTCGATCATTCGAAAAATGGTTTCATAGCCAAAAACAGCTATCAACTTCTTACACCCTCCTCCACCCGCCGTGTCTGTATAGCCGTGGATTATGCACGGCCAGCTCTCAATTATCGTAGAATTAACAAAACATATTATTTGTATTAAAACCAGGGAACTTATTATCTGTTCTGTGATTAAAACCATTACAGCTGAGTTCACGTAAAGCAGTACGCGGAGTATATACTAGCATGTCCCTACCACGGGAAGCGCGTTATTGTAATTACATCAGCTGGCACCAAGGTCTGATGTGTTTGCTCAGGGATTCATGTGATTATAATGCTGTCGTAACAGTTTAAAACTTAAGAAAGATGTTGCATCTCAAAACCTTTTTTGAGGTGTACATAAGAATTTATTTATAGTATGTTTTAATATTTATTTATTTATTTATTTATTTAAGAATACAAAACATTGTGGACATATTCAAGACGTACACAACATGAGATTTACATTATAAGTCAAACATTGACCTCACAAAAGAGAAGAGAATATAGTAAAAAAAATATATAGAATAACAATAGTAATAATAATAATAATAATAATAATAATAACTA
Source organism: Rhyacophila brunnea (assembly GCF_057557595.1). Classification (NCBI taxonomy): domain Eukaryota; kingdom Metazoa; phylum Arthropoda; class Insecta; order Trichoptera; family Rhyacophilidae; genus Rhyacophila; species Rhyacophila brunnea. The sequence goes on along the minus strand of NW_028232848.1, from coordinate 14,563,271 downwards.
AAAAAATCTAAACATACTGAAGTACAATTTAATACAGAAAAATACAGTTTCAAAAACAAAATGCAAATTACATCATTGAAAATGTTTATGTCTTTAAGGAGCGCATTTACTAATCTTACACCCCTCGCTAATGGTGCCTGATAGGCTTGACACGAGGAAACGGTTCCAATCCAAAATAAATCATGGCTACGACCACGTAGGTAATTGGTAGGCGCATGTAAATTCAAATTCATTAGGACACCAGGATTGGAAACCATCCCTCGCGCTAACAAGCAAAAGTGTTTCAAGAGAAGAAGAGACCGACGAGATTCAAGTGAGTGAAAAGTATGCATGCCTTGTAGAAAGGCAGTCGGAAAATATAATATTTTATTTATTAATAAATGCAGCACAAATTCTGAAAAAACTTTATTAAATAAATATTGTTTTAGATTATTTATTTCACGTTAATGATGTTAAGTTCGGATACCGTTACAAAAATATAAAGAAACCTTTCGCATTATTTGTGAAAAGCGAATTAAAAATATTTTCTTTTTTCTTAAAAGAATTCACGAAAAAAATGATATCATTAGTATCAAATAATAAGCATAATCAACGCTTTACTATTCTTTGAGTCGTTTTGATGAAAGAATATAAAAAGTAAATACACGAGAAGAAAATGGTGCTCATTATGGAGTAAATAAGATTCTTGGGCAAATACCGGAAACTCGAAAATAGACAGAATTGCTTTTGTTTTATTCAAATTTTAACGCTGTATCGTTTTATTAAAATTTGAGACAATTTTGATAAGGACTTTCATCGAAATATTTCAATTCCTCTAAATCTGACATGATATTGTTACGATTTTGAATTACTTTAGTAAAAAGTCGTTATATTATGAACATTGCGCAATATCAGATAAAAATAAATAATAATATAAATTTATGTACTAGTGTCGAAGGGTGACTTTTGGAACAAGGTATGCTGTGGAGGTCAGGGAAAAAGAACACACTTGTCAGGTCTACTTACGGGAAATAAGAAGATAATAGGATATTACAACTGAAAAACACACTAATGAGAACGATACACTAATTCGATGAAATTTCAATAACTCAGTGACGACATAGAATTGAGTAATGAGATTAAATTATATATTTTCCTAAAGATTTATACAACAAAAATAATTATATATTTTATTTAAACAATCTATAAGATGATATAGAAATTATTTTTTAAATTACCTAATTATTAATATTTATTTTAATAACATAGTATACACAAGGTTAAGGCTTATGCATTGAAGCCTATCGTTTTGTATGCAATGCTCCAGACATCTTGAGGTCACGTGACATTAAGTCTATATAGAAAAAAACATCACTTCTCCCGGCAAAAAAATTGACAAATTCGTTAAAGACATATGTCGCGCCGTGGCATATTGTTTTAAACTTTTTACTGACGTGCTAGCTGTAATCTGTATTTGTTCATAATACATTCATATTTTCTTACGTATACGACAATTGGCAAATAAAATTATTTTATTTAATAAAGTATACGTCAATATGCTATTATAAATTATTTATATTGAAGGTAGGTTAAATAATCGCCTAGTATGGAGTCTTCGCCACTAATATGTACCTAGTTATTACACACAAATTAACTTATATAAAAATGGCTCCGGGTGGCTGAGACAGTAACAGAGAAAATATTCGTACGTACTCTATTTTTTTTAAATTTATTCATGACCACCATTCTCGAGAATTCGAGAAGAAATTTCACAGCATAAATAATTCAATCAAACGGCTATGTTAACCATTAAAATTATTACAAGTATACAGCTCTATCTATATAATAAATATTTGCTACAATAAATAAATAAATCTGAAAATTGAAATAATACATATTACTATTCTATAACATATGGTACAGCCACGCCTATATTAATTAATACGTATCAATACATATTGCTTTCACCACGTTGTATTTGTGAATGTAAACTACAATAATTAGTATATAACTTTAAAAATTCATGTATATGTATATAAAAGTGTATAAATGTGTATAAAAGTATAATAATTTCTACCAGCCTGCAACTGTTACAACAAAAACTCAATACGTACATATTGAATAATAAAAAATATGTTTAGTATATTTATGGTGTGACAAGGTTTATAATTGATTAAATTTATCTCACATCTCTTTTAACTATTGACGAATAAAAATTATCAATAACAACAAATTACCTTTTAATTTATTTGTCATAATTCATTTTATATAACATCTGTTATCAGTATTTATGAATACTTTATCCACTTTCTATCTTTTAGTTTAAATGTCCTAACCGAATAAAAACTGTAAAATTCTGTTTTCATTGTATTTGTATTTTTACTCGTTTTTTTTATACTAAAATAATAATTAATCAAAAAAATGTAACGTATTATTTTGATTCACGAAAAGTTTCACCTCTTTGTATAATAAAGTGTATTGTTAATACTACAAGATGTTGTCAACTTAAGTCGGCTCAATCTTGAATAATTATTTAAAGAAGTAAACAACAATTGTTAAAGTACCTATGTAATATTTAAGACGATTAAGCGTTGAGTTCTTCTTAAATGCGGCTACTTCACAATCTCCGTCTAATTATTGACTTTAAAGTACTTAGTTTAGGATAAAACATTGTCTATTGTTTAAAACAATATACTAACATAATTCTGGGCTCTATGATCAAATTCGAATACTTACGAACAGAAAACTTTACCGATTTGGTAAACAAATAAGGCACATTTTAAAAGAAAGCTTTTATTGAAGTTTTTGAAAGTACTTTCCGAGACATTTTGCACTGTCGCAACTGAAAATAAATCGTTATCGAATTTGCTATTCGTTTCTAAAACAATACTATTAGATTCATCTGACGAATTTCCAACTTCCTGATATTACCTCAGTCAAGTACCAAAAACATGTTTGTATAATTAATCATAAATTTAATGGTGGATACCAAATTATACGCTATATTTGATTATAAAAAATACTAATATTACTCCAAAGTTCATAATTCTTATAAACATGAACAAGCCAAATAATATAAAACGTCTACTTTAGCGACTATAAACCTAATTTTAGAATAAGAAGCGCAAAAAATTAAATCTTACTTCCTTTAATGATGTTAAAAAGTAGCCTTTTTTAAGCGAGTAAACATTCCATTTCAGAGAGTCGCCATTAAATAAGCCTTATCTAGATGAAAGTTGAGAACTTACAGTATTCTCCGTATGTTTTTAAAGACAAAGAGAAGTAGAACAGGTATGGTGGCGTAATACAGCTCAAACCATTTTGCAATTGGCATTTTGTGGTAACAAATGAGGTGGAAGAGATTGCTCCATAAAAGTTACGGTAATGCAAGAAAGAATACAGTGGCTAACTAGCAAAATTTAACTAATAGAGTTTTTATCAAATATTAAATAATGTTTTTTTAATAACACTTGCCTAATAAACATGATATGAGTGGTACAATATTATGTTTTATCTCTTCATATATAATATTATATTCGCCACTCTACTTCTCTTTCCACGTTCGGTCAAGGTGAATCCTCTACCTACCAGAGGCACCTAGCGGAAAAATTCGAAGCTTATAATTTGAAACATATTAATATTACATATTTTTATGATTATGTTTATTAATAAAATTTAATTTATTAAACTTTATATATTGTACTGTATAGATTTTGGACTAATTCATAGTGTATAACTTGACATCCTTTTTATTTTTAGACACAGGAGATTTAAAAATTCTCGGTCAAAGACAACTGGAGAGTGTCGGCGCAGGATCGTCCAGGATGTTTTGAAGGAGGCCAAGACCCTCCAAGGACTGTAGTACTATAAATCATGGTGGTATTAAAACAAGTAACTGTTTAGTGTTTGCAATAAATAATGATACAATCTTTAATTTTGTACATATTATGTATTCAATTATCTCGACAAAAATTTCAATGTCAGCTAATTTCATAGTTTCAAGCATTTTTCAATCCCTTGTACTAGATATTTTACTAAAATATCACCGATTTACAGTTATAATAGAATATTAAATATTCTATTTTATATACTTAAGTAGTATAGTTATCATCTACAGCCCAGTCTCTCAAATAATTTTAGCTGACAATCGTTTTTAGGTGATATATAAGTAGGTACGTCCTTACTTTCTACATAAAATCAGTGTTAAAAATACATGACGCGTTCTGGCGAAAACCATACAAGCAAAGGTTGTTCAATTTTTATATAAGATATTATTATACAATATACATACAAAGAGAATGTTTGAGCAAGTACCTACTTAAAACCATTGACGTATTATTTATATGAATGAATTATGTTCATTCCATATTTTTTTTATTCTTTCATAATAACCAGATAAATTAAAATGAATGAATTTAATTTAATTATTGATATCTGCACTGTAATAAAGATCAATTAAATTGTATCATTAATTAAAAATAAAAGAGTACTAAAATAAATTAAACATTTTTACGATAGTTATATTGTTATCAATACATATTGAATGGACGTACTTAAATCTAAACTATACATACATTGCAATAAGGGTGATTCTTACAAATTTTTGTAGGATGTCATTAATCTCTTTTGAAAAAAAATAACCATTTTTCTGTTGGATATTATATGGCATAGTGAATCCTGCAGATATACCAATGGTTAAGACTGAAACTGAAATTACGCATACTGGAGAAAATCCTTTATGACTTTTATACGAGTATATTTTATACTAGTATGATGTTTGTTGTGTAGCTTTCTTAAATTTATATAACTGCAAATCACGCATTAAAATTATTTAATTATTTATATGTGAAGGTTAGAGGTATAAATTTGTGTCCATTACACCCTTTGTTACATTCTCTTAAAGTTTTATTTGTAAAACTTATTTTATAATAGAACTATTTTCTTATATATTTGTGGCGATCAATGGTTCTGTGAGAACCAAGCCGTATCAGCAGAATCCATGACATACGACTCATTCTCAAATTAATATTATTTATTTAAATAATGTTCAGTACGCGCATTTTCCTTGTATACATTTTTCACACAATCGAATTACTGCTTTGTAAGCACTTTTTCACCTCATCAACGTGTTTTTAATGTTTTTTTTTTTATTAAAAATGTATTTTCTCACAAGGCATGAGATACTCAGTGTAAGCATTTTCCATCGTGATTTATTTAATAAAAAAGGCAATCATGTTGGAACAACTCTCACACGCGTCGCTAAACTATTTCACTCATTGTATCTCAACCATATAACTGTCGCTCTGCTTCGACCTATATTATATTATGTAATACTGTATGTATGTAGCTATCTTAACTTTACCTGTCAATCACAAATCAAGTAAGCTCGCCATCATCGCCAGCACTGACCAGTTTTCTTACTTCAGCTTATTGAGCACTCATCTCCTCATCAATATATACTCACATACTGCCAAACTTTAACCAGCAGTATGAGTAAAAGGTATCGATTTGAATTCTACGTCGTCTTGGGTAGCCTAGTGCTCTCTACCGCTCCTGATTAACCCCCAGTACTTCTAATGAATCTTCTAGTATCCTTCAGTGGGTAATAATTGCACCAAATTTGGAAACACCGGTCTGCATCCAAGCATACGTTAGACACAATTTTGATAATAATATTGAATAATATTCAATACTGTCTTTGGTGACGTATTGTAAATTATTCCGATAACAGATAAAGAGTCACTGACTCGAGTCAGTGGTTTACAATATTCACTGTTTAAGACGTAGTATCTGATATTTTGCACACCACTGATTACACTAGCAGTTCTCAATTCACGAACAGTCAACTGTGCATTAGTGGATTCGAATAAGCGTATTATTAGGCTATCCGTAGTAATGCGATTTATGGGGAAAATTTTATCACAGATAACGATTAGATACCAAACGATAAATTTATTGAAAGCAAACTTTGCAATACCTACTGATTAGAGATTATAATCGTTCATTTATTATGTATCAATATTTAGAAATCGTAGGAACAAATAATTTTCGAGTATTAAATCATCTAAAAATACAGACTTAAAAAAACATTTCACAAAGATATTGAATATTTTTCCTGATGGAGCCATCATTGGTTTCTATAAAATTTACTGAAGCACCTAGCAATTTAGCGTAAGTTCCATTTTTGTTTGCAAAGCTCTTCTTGTCGTAGATCCATCCTGAAATATAATCATCTTCTAAGGGACTAACTTTCCACCGCTCACAGGCATCTGCTTCTATCATGGTAGATTGTCGCTCCAGCACGTCGACGCTCTTCTTCTGCTTCACTTTTCCTAGACCAAAGATGGAAAGAAAGAAAGGATTAAAAATTAAGAAACTTTATTATTAAAAATCTATAGAGATCCTCCAAGAATTAAGGTAAGTATCTCTTATTAATAAGTACCTTGATTCAAAGTCACAATTTATTTATGGTCGTTTATTATTGATGCGTTAAACGGGTTTGGGTCGAAATCCCGAAGGCCGAAATCCCGATTGCTGAAATCTCGAATGGCCGAAATCCCGAAAGCCTAAATTACGAAAGCCGAAATCTCGTAGGCCGAAATCCCGAACGCTGTAATCCCGAATGGCCGGATTCCCGAATACCGAAATCCCGAACGCTGAAATCCCGAATGGCCGGAATCCCGAAGTCTGAAATCTCGAAAAATAAAAAAGTACAAACAATAATAATTGCGCAATCTTTTGCAATCGCAAGCAAATTTTAGCCTCTTGTAAAAATTTGGCAATTCAAGATAAGTGTTAAACTTGCGCAATTTTTTACAGGAGGGATTTAGGCTTTCGGGATTTCGGCCATCGGGATTTTGTTCGGCACCCGCGTTAAACACCTCAACGCATATTTTTTCGTGATTAGATAGAGTGTAGATGACTTAATTAGTAAAGCATATTCGATGGATACGGGTTTTAGTACCAATATTTTTTACAAAATAAATTAATCTAGTGTGGCCATCATTTCTTACTTGCGGATTGAGCTTACTAAATTTCATTCACTCATTTACAGACATGGATGGGTATATGGTAATAATAATAAAATTGTACGTAAAATTAATCAGTCTCTAGTCATACCGCACCACAACCTAACCTAGCGACGATATAAATATAATTTATTATATTCTATTTAGCACTACAATTCGCCATCAAGTCCAAATGACAGTAGTGGAATTAGTAATGTGTAACAAATTACAAATCCCAGAGTTTCAGAAAATCGCATATTCAATAATATATTCTTACCTCACCGGAAATCAATCCCGAAGCCCCCGGATAAACTACTGGTCAATCACTGGACACTAAAGACCGTAATAGAATCATAAAAGTTGATCTATAGTTCTTAAATAATTATACTTATAGAATGTATAGACTTTTTAATTAAGTTAGCTTATAATAATATGTTATATTGATTGATATTTCTCTTAATTTTTAAGTATTTTGCTACGCTTTTCATAGTGGACTGTAAATTTTGGTGAAATGGTGTATGTGGATGCTGGGGGGGGGGCGTTTATACGGGAGTTAATCCAGGCACTAACCTTATTGATGTTCAGCGGTTTGGCTGATGCTGGTCCCTTGTGCATGACTTCACGTCCTAGTAGGCACTCGCACGGTAAACTTTTGATAAATGAAGAGACACACTGTTCTGGTAACATGGACACAGGTGGGTTGATTGACGCGGAGACTCGAATAGAAGTATGGTTTCCATGAGGGTTGTACTATTTATACACGCTCGTGGTCTGCACTTTTTGAATCAGTATGCGCTTTTTTTTCATGCAAATGTCTTGTTAACGACGGTCTAGCTAGACGCACCCGTTGTCTTAAGGTAACTAAAATGTTATTCAACCACGGTCGACATATGACCTGTAACTCAGTTACACCTGGACTTCGACGATATCGAGGATTTGAGGTAGGAAGGAAATATAGGGATGAGGGCGAACATAATTGGCCCAACCAGTGTTTATTTACTATCTTTATAAAGTAAAGTATTGTCTCATAATATGTATTACTATTAATAATTACATACGTGTTTTTTTATTAATAGCCCTTTTTACTGCTGCTTACATTTTATAATAATAGTATTCCATAGTTTTGTTATGATGGTGTACTGTAGTAAATTGATTTTGTCATAATACTGTTTAAAAATACCGATTATTATACACATAAATACTAAAATCATATCTTCAATTTCATTTACTAACTTATATCCAATAAATTCTATCTCCATAATATTCTCTTGTAAATAATGTAAATTCGACCTAACAATCCTTTTCTCCCCACCATGTTCTATTAAATTAAGTTCACTTTAGCAAAAGCGACACACGAAGTGGAATATTTCAGTTGCCGCCGTCTCAAACGATTACATTATGTACCGAGCTGGAGGCCATTTGCAGATTAAGGTTGCATTTTGAAGGCTGCTCGGCCAACACTGCCTTAGATTAACCCTTAATCTCATTTACTTTCTTCCTACTTGACGAGTAAACCAAAGTCGTTTATATCTATTTATTATCCTTTGTGGCGATTTAACTAGCTTTCTAGGTAAAATATTTGAAGGGTAAGTGTTAAATTTCGGTTATCAGAATACCAGTCAGTGATGGTCAGTGATGGTTAAAATTAATTTAGCACTAATATACAATATCTTTTTTTATTTAATTTTAAATTTTAAACAATATATAGTGTGAATTCCTTAAACTATAGTATATTATATAATTATTTAAAAGTAAAATTTAAAAATAATAAGCTTTCTTTAATACGGTGAAATGAAAATTTAATTTATATTTATTAAAAAAAATCATGAATTTAAAAAAAAGTCTGTATTTAACGTGAAACCTTGTTTATTGCTTATTTATATCAAATATTTGGAAGTGAGATGGAATAGGAAGGGCAAGTTGGTTTGACTCCCAAATAGATAACTCAGAATTTGGTTCGTGAAGGAAATGAACCCTGGTTTTAATATCTCCTTCCAAATAAATATCAATTTAATTATTACAGATAAGTTTACAGATTATAATTTAGATGAGTGAAATCACGAATGTGCTTTCTGATGGATTACGAGTTCGATCAGGCGAAACGAACGATAACCTTACGGTTGATTCTTTGATAACTGAATGACGATGTTGCTTCCTTCTACTGAGTGTTTTATATTGATTCGATACAATAGAAAATGCTGCTATCAACTACTTGAATATTTTTGATAATCATGCTTATGAGGTTTATTGTGCAATGCACGATTCGTTTCGTAAATTATAAACAATTGATTTTAATTTGAACAATTATGCAGTTTTAATAATTGAGCAAGATTGATTTTCATACAAAAAAACTTTTGTGAATATCATGGTAAACTTACATAGCATTATTTCTTAATTTGCGATATTATTGATTAATTGAATTATTATATTATTTTGCTAAATTAGCTTTCTGTTGAAATTTGATTGACTCACATAAATCGCTTGTTTTGCAATTTTAACAATATTATTTTGCAAGATACATTGTTGTTATAAATTATTGGTTTCCTGCCAAGTCATGCTGGATGGTAGGGTATTCAACCTATAAATATATACAATTCTAGAAAAAGTTAATCCGAATGGGATTTGAACTTACATCTTTCACTATTCAAGTAAGTGCTCTTAGAATTTGATTTATATATCCGTAAATGATTCAAGTGAATTATTACAAATAACTACGCTTACAGAGGTACTTAAAATTTTGCTAACGGAACGTCGATCAGCTTTGTCATTAATTATGTTCAATGTTTTCAGGTGTTTTTCAAATTGTATTATTGACGTGTTTCTGTACATGCAAATAGGTTTTTTTATTCAATACTTACTGAATATACACAAGATTTATGAATGTTACATTCTTTATTTTAGAGGATAAATAAATTTAAAAACCTAAGAAAAATGTGATCATTAATAGAGAGCAATCTGAATGGAGAAGAAACAATAATCAATCCAAAAAAGATAAGTACGAGTATATTAACAATTTCACTCTACTAACAAAGCTATGAATATGAGCTTTCGTAAAGTGCATAATAATATTATAATGTAACCTTAATAGTCTTTTTGGTTTACATTAAATGGATTACATGCATTTAATCTAACCTTAATCATCGGGTCGATTCTCTTACAAGTCAATTTTAACCCGTGATCACGAATTTTGAGTCGGAGTTCATACCTTGGACAATATACCGCGAATAAGTAGGTACTACGAAATATTGCTAAAAATCAGTTATAATAAAAATTTTCCCTCATGTAAAATCGTCGAAAATATTTTCGTGTAATAGTATTGTAAGTGTTACTTAATTTGCGAATTAGGTACCTACACTTTTTGGAATCACGTAGATGCAGGCTCAATAGGTATAAATATGTATATATAATAGGTTTAAGATGTTTTTAAAATTATACATAATAAAAATAATTTTGTTTGCATTCATTTTAATTGTCACGTCTTTACATTAAGTAAATTAATTTAAAAAAAAATGTTTAATTGTAATGTATTATAAGCCTATAACATAAATATTAAAGTTCTATCAACTCTCTGGATAATTAAACTCGTGTTTATATTTTTAAATCATAAAATAAAAATTCAAAAATTTCTATTCTATTACAATTATATTAAAATATAATCTAGCTGGAAACACTGAGCTGAATAGAATGACACGGACATTCGTGTAAAATTTTGTTTTTGCTCATTAATATTAAATTTTTCAAATTATACATTCCCATAATATTTACCAGGCTCCATTATTTTGTATTTAGTTATTTATCCCGCAAAGACAGGACGTTTAATTCCGTTTGTCCAACAATGCCTCGGAGAGATCACTAATGTAGAAGCAGTAGTTACGAACGACCTACCCAGGCCTCTAATGACCCACATAAGGTCACATTACGTCCAAGTTCCGGTGACGTTTATGCCTTAATGGAATTTAAGGTCTGTCATGTTTTATTATACTATTTTATAGGTATGTTTGTACTTCTCTTACTGGACACTGACCATCTTGGTTAATTAGCCAAACTAGGAAATAAACTCGACCGATAAAAATGGAGTATTGCAATATTTCCTGAAAGCATTCTAATTTAGTATAACTATAATTATATAACCCATTATACTAATATAATATTTGGCTCCGTATAGAACAATTAATATGTGTTGAAGATAAAACAAGTACAAGTGACATTTAATTTAAAAAAAAAATCATCAAAAGCAGTTTTCATAACACCACATTGGTACCGTTGTGGGGTCCAGGACGATTTGACATCGGGACAACTGGGCGCCAAGCAATAAAATGAAATTCTAAAGTAAATAAACGATCGTGAATTATTATAGATACTTTAAAAATATTTATTTCATAATATTATTTTATACTGGGTGAGAATTCAAATATGCATATGTAAATAATGATTTAATTGTGCATAATATGTTTAAGTTCCGATGAGAAGAGAGTTATTTTATTTTTATATAAAGCCTCAGGCATGATAATTTTCAACCTGCAATACAAAATATTGTGTTAAGAACAAAATGAATTAAAACTTATAGGTAGTAGATAGAAACTGATTAAACTACCTCGTCTAGTTTCTGTCTAAAATCGTAAAGAAAGTATAATATTTATTTCATACGACAGTGGGGCGCTAATATTTAACAACTAGTGATATAATAATATGCTTATTATAGCATCGTTGTCATCATCAGCCTAGATTCATCCACTACTGAATGAAGGCCTGTTCAAGTTGATTCCACTCATCTTGGTCTTATGTTTCATTGCTACGTCATATATCAAAAAATACTATCAGAAAAAAAACCATCGACATTTTCCAACTGTTTGGCGTGAGTCAAGACAACTGGCTGTAGCCAGGAGGCTCCGTCCGCTTAATAATATTTCCGGCAGTTTCCATCAATTGATAACTATTTAACTAACAAGTTATTTAATATGTATACAATAAAACTAAATAATATCATTATTATGTTGGTATATTCATATTATTAGGAGCATGTAAAATTATGATTTTTATATCCTGTATAGGTATTGTCAAGTTTTAGTGGATATCTATTGTAACAATCATCTGTTGACAATGTTCTATTGAAGCGAATAAAATCAGGTCAGAGCGGGAATAAGTACTATCTCTTCATATCCATTGCCTTATTACTGAGAACGGTGATCAATGAAATTACAAGCGTTCCCAAACAACCTTCTTTCATCTAGAGCGATTCTTTGTTGATATTTTTTTTTAGAATTATTAATAACCATGTCCTTGCTTTTTCGTAGACGGTGGTTGTCAGTAATTTTAAACAATCACAAACACCCAGGCTTTAAGAAAAACACATAAATCTGTGTTGTCCTGACCGGGAATCGAACCCAGGAACTCTTGGGTGGAAGGCAAGCGCCTTACGCACTGTAACACGAGACCACTGCCGCCTCTTTGTTGATATTGTTGCTTCATATAATATTATAGTTATTTCAGTCGCTTACTTATATGAAGGAACTTACACCCTACCAATACCTTCTGAGTAGTTTACAATATTAAATACTTATAATAATATATTTAATTTATATTTTTTACCATACAGCACAAAAATTTATTAAAACAATATTACGGAAAACCCTTTTCTATAAGTTATAACAGTAATATTTAAGTCCGAGTTACATGTTTAAAACGATGTAAAATTAGTTTAGGTAATTCAGTATTTTCTCTATCGAACAAATTATATGGGCTTTCAGAGCAGAGACAGATGCAAATATTTTTTTTCGAGGATTGGTCGTTGATCATTACATTTATTTAACTCTATTAGGACCTATCTTTGAATTCAAATACATATTGAAAATAATAAGCAATTGATCTAGACACTGGATTCGAGCACGCATTCTCGTCATTGTAGATGTAGGCTAACGATCTGCCTTTGCTCTACTGCAGATTCAAATATTAATTGACTCACCTGTGAATATTGAGCAAAACCATAATATAACCAAAGCTTGTTATATGATTTAATGGAAATAATTGTCCATTATTTTCTATTTGTATATAAAAGAATTTCCGTAAAATACAAAGCTATTTTATTAAGATTTCAAAATTGATATTGTTTTTCGCTGCTAGATATATTTCCTTTCAAATACAGCGAAGTCAATTCCAAATGCAGTTTTCTTGAATGCTACCAGCAACTTCCGAATGAGATTAATCTCTTTGAAATTGATATGTAGTTTCATATAAAACTGGAAGCACTTTGCAGGATCTTTCGCCGTACTCAGATATTAAAGCAGGTGTGCTATTTGCTTCTGTTATAATATGCAGTCAGTTGTTTGATTCTTGGATATTAAATATGTATTTCATTATTAAAAAAGCCATATAAGTATGCAAAATGTTAATTGAAATGCTTTAAATATATCGAAACTAACAATCCACTGAAAAAATAACTACCTTTTATTAAAGTTTCAAAGTCTGATATCACAGGTGTATTTATGTGACACTTAGGCTTCCCCTTACGATGCTAATAAAGTCCGTCCGGTCCGGTGATATCACTTATATTGTCGTATGAGATTGACAATATGACAGTATATAAAAAAAAGCATATTTTACAACATAAATAAGTCTAATAAGGTTTCATAATCATTATTTGCTAGTTGTATATCTCTAAAATGATCAAAAAGGCAAGAAAACTCGTAATACCTACTATCTTGAGTTCACGCCTTAAATACATATCTTTTTTTCACAATTGAGTACCTATGTCGCTCTTTGTTGTATATATAATTTTATTTATATACATATATCTATTAGGTACGCAATGTGCATTTATAATTTATGATAGGTAAATGAAATCTAAGAGATATCTATCAATTATATATTTTTACTGGATAATGTTATCGATTTTGAAAATAATAACATTTTATTTACATTTAATATTAATGATTTTATAAAAAGCTGAAATACAATAAAATATTTGCAGCTTAATGAGCTGGGTAACCTAAGATGACGTCAATATAGTAACGGAAGTGTTAACCTGGGCATTGATACATATAAACTAGGCGTTTGTAAAACTTAATAAAATCACTACGGATAGATGAATGGAAATGACAGATAGCAAACAGTGACTAACACACAAAAATATTATTATTTTTTTAAATTATGATTTCCCGAAAATGTTACATTATTTTTTAAAGTTTTTATTTAAACTGCTCAATATAAATTCAATAATAATTAAAAATTAATAGCTAGTTAATAAAAATAAAAAAAAAGTACTTGCTTTATCAGTGGTAAATCGAATAAACACACAAACCGTCAGTGTTTTTCAACATTCATACTATTTATTTATTGAAATATAGTATTAAAATTTTATTTTTATTGAAATTACGTCAGTTGTCACACCCGTATAAAAGATGTCAGTTTGATTTCAATAGATTGAGTAATTTAATAAGATATTGTTAATACCTTGATTCAAAATTACAAACGATAGGTCGACGATACTGATGAAATTTTGTTATGCCTCAGATGCACTAGTAAAAATTAATTTCGTGGTCATTAGATATACTTTGAGTAGATTAATTGGTAAAGCACATTGCCCGGATTCCGATAAATGCGGGTTTGAGTCTTGCTTGGCACCAATAGTTTTTCCAATAGATGAATTCCTGAGGTAAATTAAATATTATAAAAACATAGTCTTACACATTTGTGTAGATAATCGGTTCATACTCAAAACTGTCATCCTTAATTGGAAACAAATCAGCTGTCACTTTAGTTCACCAACAGGACCGCTACTCGTTTATCGTTATGCACTATATCTTATTTACTAAAAAATCTGTTCAATAGTGCGTAAGCTGACTTACTACTTGACTACTATGCATTTATGGGTTTCTACTATGTCATAGAATTGCAGCAAATTGACTGATTTATAATATTTATATAAACATTTGGTACAATTACTATTGTTAAAAAAGGTTCTCCATGGGTGTGTCCTATTCAGAGTTCTACTACATATTAATTTATCAGAAGCAATATCCACTAAATAAATCGTTATTTCTAGGATTAGGTCTGAATTAACTTTTGGCGGTCTTATAACTCTTAGTTGGGTGCAACTAATGTCATTGGGTGCAACTTACTTAATATTAATATTATTTTACATGTTTACATCTGTAAAAATTTGATTAGTTGTAAGATGATAATTTACCTTTACACGAATGTTCTGCCAGTGAAACATTTCAGAGAAGGTCACACCAGCGCTCGGTGCTCAGAAGGGACGACCATTCGATAGTACCTACCTATGATCCAAGAATTTTATAATAATAAATATAATAATAATAATAATAAATAACGCACGTGGGAGATTGCACCTCGCTGAGTGGGCCGCTTCATTTTAATTATGTAATTTAAAGAAGAGTTATTATTGTAAACTATAAGCTTTAAGTCTAAGAGCCCACATGACCAACGTAGGTCAAAATGGAGATTTTATGGTACTTTCAAAGCATTAGCCTGAACATTCCTAAACGTTGTATATAATCTATTCATATAATTTTGAAGCCTTATTATCCTTTATATTTATTTTAATTAAACATTTGATGACTCCATAAAGTATTTATATTACATAAAATAGTTCTTTTATACCTCTCGATCTAATGATTTAGAATATAGTCATATTTCAATACATCCATGTGCAATGGTGTTAAGATTTATAAATTTTTAAATATATTTATAAAACCATTAGTAAAATTAATGTTAACATTATCTAGTGAAATATTTACGATAAAAAAATATATTTTATAATCTCTGTGATCCCAAATTTGACGAGAATTAGGCATTTTATTATTCAAAAATGGGCACGATTAACACATTTGAAGGTAATTCTATAGTAAATATCCTAAATATCCTACGATTAATAATTGTTTTATAATAATTATTGACCTAAGAATAAGGTAGTATTTCTTTGAAATACGCCATTCTTCTTGGCATTTCCCAGTGGTTAAGCTACAATATACGACCGTAGCCATAAATTGACAAACGATAAATGAAGTAGGGAGTAAGATCATAATATTAACGCGCGTAGTTGAACATGCACCGTTTAAAAAAAGCGATTTTTTTTGGTTAGGTTAGGTTATATGATAATTAAAGCTAAAAATCAAGAAGAATCGAACGACAAGAATAGATCTGCATTTAGCAGTTTATTGAAAAATATTCAAAGAATATTAATTTCTAATGTTATAATAAATTTACATCCCAAGAAGGAGTATAAATTATTATGAACTCTCAAAGTATCTGTAAGTCACAGATTTAATCGCAGATATTCTCTTTACTATTGTACTGCAAAAAAAAATTGTTATATTACAAAATGCATTTAACTGCATTTAAACATTTAGAGTACCTGAGTTGTCAGCCCTCAGTATCGATGCTTAGAAGCAAACAAATCACCGAATCATGCAGGGAAAAAAAGCTCCGTCAGGTCGAATCTGAAAGTTTACGTAAGTTTACCCGAGTAGAGTGCCGTCGGATATAAAAACTCCCCTACAGAACTAGTTTGCAACTGGATGGGTGAGCTTTCCAACAGTACACAAAGTGATAATACAAAGAAGCTCGGGCTTCCGATGCAATTCTGAGGAAAGTGGCGCATAAATGATTTGGTGCGGACACTGTACGAACCGAAAGTTCCTTTGAGACTTACAACTATTGCACATTCCGGTTTTATAAACGTTATCGTATATTATGCGATAACTGTAAACGAACACTTTGGTCTTATTTGTTTAGGTATTGAACACGATAGTTTCATATTATTAATAGATAATACCAATTTACAGTTAGAATGTGGGGTAGAAGAAATTCAATTTATGAATATGTTGGAACCTATTAATCTATTTATTTACAAATAGCGCATAAACATTTTAAAATATTATATATTTATAGACTTATAAAATATAATGATATTACAGTTAGGCAAAGTAGTATATACTCAGTAAATCACAGAGAATTATTAAAATATAAATAAAAAAAGGAAAAATATAAATAAAGCACACAATAATATTATCAAAAATAATTTGTGTAGCTACACAAAAAATATTGCATTGTTAGAGTGCTAAGGGTAAGTGTTGAATAATATCACGTCAATAGAAAGGTCAATATATAAAATGAATCCGACATAAATAATAATATATTCTAAAGTTACACTTAACACTTCTTAATTACGATAAATTTAACTAAAATAGTGACTTACCTACATGAAAGGCTTATCAAATTGCCTTAATGTTGACTATCGGTTTTTGTGTTTTAAAATAAGGTAATTAATCGCTCTAATTACTACCCGACGCCAGGATCACTCCAAATGTGTACGTACTTACACTTGCTAATAATTCAATATACTATTTTTTTTTCAACGAATAATTCACAATATTTGATAATGTACATTCTATATTATTGCAAATGCATAATTTGAAAACACCTCAGATATATAATACATAGGTACTAGAAAAATATTTTTTTTTTGTGTTATATAATATATTAAGATTAATATAAAATTTGCGTTTACGTATATGTTTTCTTTCGCCTTAGGCATTTAAAACATCTTTTCCGTGTCTCACTCGCTACTCTATGACTCACAGATAAATCAAGACAAATAATATAAGTATAAAGTAATTTAAAAAAAAATATATGGTATACTTTTACAGTTAATTGGTCAATTCTCCAGTAATAAAAGGTAAAATATAGAGAAGGTACATAATAAATTATAAAATATAAACATAAAATGGATAATAAATACTCAATAATTACCGATGACAATAAAACAATATATTAACATAATATATAAATACACTATGTAATATGATACATACATAAAGATGTTTTATTTATTATTTACAAATAAAAATATATTATTTTTAGGTAGGTACGAATACCTTTTTGTATCTCACGAATTAGTTATTCAATACTTAGATCTTACGGTTACAATTATAACGTATAAAGTCGTGTATAAGTAGTCACGATAATTAACAAAATTTGTTTGACCGAAAATTATTGGATAAAATTAGGTTGCCAGCAACCTGTTGCCAGTGTGAACACGGCATAGTGCCTCGTTTTGTAAAATGAACACGTTATTTTTTCAATATGTTAAGTTCAGATACAGACATTTATAAGAACGGCCGACAATCATTCCCCGCAAACAATAATAAAATTGTCAATTATATTCTACTCGCGTAGAAGTTAAAAAAGTGATTTACCCTTTTTATTTATTGTATATTAAAACCAATTTAACATATAAAATGAATATAAATAAGTAATATACACAATATGCTGTGATCACACTTACTCACATGCAAACGTATTTAAATAATCCAGTTAATTACTAACACCTCATAAATAGATTCACAACTACGTATAAGTAGAACAACTTTCGATATGTATATACGTAGGTATTATAAGCAAAATCCATTAGGCAGACTTGTATTGTGGTTTGTAAATGTGATTTACCTGAATTCACTTGCTCTGCGTTAATTTAATGCATTCTCTATATACGACCTATAGAATCACTACTACAGTTCTATTAATATGTGTATCAGAAATCTTCAACCGTTTGGGGTGCATACCTATACCCCTTTGTTAACATTCTCTAAGTGAAAATGTTTTTTTTATTGTCTGTCATGCGGTTGATCGTTCACATATTTTGTAAATTATTACTAATTATTACTAAGTTTTTGTAGTAATTTTTGCTCACATTTTGCTGTTAATCATTATTGTATTATTATTTCAATATATTTATATGTATAATAATCATTAATCTCTCGTTGATTACTTATACCTACATACTCTCTAATTTTATTGTATTATCGATTTATTACTTACTTTGGATGTCTACTACACTATGTCGCAATCACTTTAAAACATATAGGTATACCATGGGATTTTACGAAATAAATAAAATTAGAATCCGATTAACTGAAACTAATCACACATGCATAATTTGAAAACTCCCCAGATATATTATATCTAATACATAAAAATCAATATTTGTTTGTTTGTTCGTATTTTATGCGCTGCCGTACCGTTCTTCCAATTGCGATAAAACTTTGTCAACTTATTGCTTGCACTTGCGCAAAGGTTATAGGTTATATCTTATATATAAAAATGAATGTCTGTCTGTTTGTCTGTCCCGTATGCGTTCCTATAACATTCATCCGATTGCGATGAAACTTTTGTCAGTTATTGTGCGCACACCTGCGAAGGTTTCTAAATTAGTAATATATAAAATACAAAGTTTGTTGTTTGTTTTTTCCATCCAATTTTGAATTTTTACTACATATTAATACTATTAATTACGTTTGCATATTTTGGATTAGATTTTAATTAAATGTTTTTTTTTTTGACCTTTACTCCTATTAGAATTATTTTCATATTGCCATATTGTATTACACAGATATTTTAATATTAAAAAGATAATTAGTAATTATTATTTTTTAAATATCTAAATCCACGAAGCGACCCTGTGCGAAACCGAGTACTTCAGCTTGTATTCTATAAAATATCTACGCCCAGCAAAACTCGAACCCGCTTTTACTGAATTCACACCAATATACCTAACCAATTTAGCCATATGTGTCCTAGGTATAATATTACGGTAAAATAACTAGTAGTTTTTACATCTTGAAGTGGTTTGCAAAATGCGTTTATTTCGATCCCTGATTAGTCGAATTTTTTTCAAATATTTTTTTCTAGCAGAAAATATATTTAGTCGCAAATTGATTTGTTTGTTGAAATGTGAAATTGTTTCAAAATCAGCCAAGTCCATAATGGATGAATCAGAGAAAAACAGCTTTTTGTTTTCTCAAGTACACAGTCACAATGGTGAAAGTTTATATTATTTCGAGTATAGAATATTTCAAATTAATAAGTTCGACATTTCAATAATGCAAAAATGTTAGAAAGCAGTAATTCTTCAGCAATTCAGAAGTAAAAAATACCTAAAGGTGTACTTGGCTGATTTTGAAATCTAGCGACACTTCTTCTTATTTTCTTTAGACCTTTCCCGATCCTAATAGGATCATATGGGCCTTCACAATATAGACGCTTGTATTAATTTATTTTTCGTTTTACGAGAAATGGATGTTAGCCACTTGCTCAACGTGGTCCATATTCTGACTCATACATAAACTGAAAAACAATATATTGTGTACTTGCTAGACCCAGGATTCGAACCTGAGACCCACGACATTATAACCATACGCGTTAGCCGCGCTGCCATCGTGAGCGTAAATATATTATATCTAGGGATTTTTAAATTTTGTGTGTTCAAAAATAGAATGTAACCTTCTCAAATCTAGTGAATTATACGTTTAATAAAATATACTTAGTCAAAATTAAATTAGAATATATTGAATAAAATAACCAATAGTGTACATACATATTATCTAAATAGTGACGTTAAAAAATAATAACTTTATTTTAGAATATTATACTTTTTATTGCTCATGAGAAAACAATACCTCGAATGCCACAAAACACGAGATGAAGAAAAATCTCTATAATCATTATTAATGCATAAAAACTCTTCATTTTTTATATTTCAATCTTAAGATTAATAGTAGTATACAAAAAATACGTAATAAATTTATGGAATCGTAGAGATTATATACTTATAGATTTTTTCACCTCAAGTAGAAATAGTGTCATATGGCATACGAAGTATTGTTTTCTCATGAACGATATGTTTTTAATTATTTTAGTAATCAATTTCAATTATGCGGTATTTTAAATTCATAAATATTTCGAAACTAATATCAACATTTTTTTTTTAATAATTTTTTTTTTAATATTTGGAATGAATAAAAAAACAAACATTCATACATAACATACCTAATATTTATAAAATAACACGAGAAATATTAGTATGTTTTTCAAGCGTTTTATCGTATACATAATATAATATTATGTAGTAGGTATTTCATGATAATTTTATAAAAAATTACAAAATCATCGCTTGATATTATTTACCACGTATTAAAAATATTCAATATAGAATACAACAACATTGCTCACTAGAATACTAACTAGTATATTGATCCTGCTAGCCATATTGTGATGGATTCTATAGGTTATTCACGGAATTCCTCTACCTGGTCATGACACCTCTTCAACGATAATCCTCTGTCTCTCTATTTCGTCAAATTGTCTGGCTCATTTATTTATTATTTATTTAATACCTTTGACGAGCATCAATTACCTAATATAAAATCTTGATATACACGTAACGCATGTGAAAAAAATATAAATACGTAGAAGAGAGCAAGACAGAGAGAAAACGTATTAAATGGGGTAAGGTAAGAAAAAAGATACACGTAAACGCAAATTCTAATTTTGAAAAATAAGCTGACACGAGAATAAAACAATCGTTTATTTTAATTGGGTCGTAAAAAACACCAAATAATAGGATACTCTCATAATAGTTTGACTGATGCTAACAGTGTAACTATCATATTATCGAGTACCTTTATTGAAAGTATTAAACGACATAAATATATTAATGTATAACAGATTTCTGAAAAGGTATTGCAGTATTAAAGTCTAAATATGATTTTAATTAAAATAAATTCTTGAACATTCATAATTTGAAAACATGAAAAAATATTTTTGAAAAATAACGACATCCAGCAGGATTAGAACCTGCGCCCTCTGAGAATCGCGCCCATGTGCAATGACCTCTAGAAAGTATATACTGTATTTACAATATCTCTGAACCAATAACAGAACAGTGATCCAGACGCTATTTCTTAATTAAGGTAATTCATTACTTTGAATTAAGCCAAAACCAATAACATTTTTTAACAGGTGGAAATGCCATCTGGTATTTTTTTTTAATTATGTTATAGCTGATAAATTAACTGCGGCAAAATTTGATTTAAATTATTTTCGGGCATGCTTAATTGACCATCGCAACAGAGACTCGTTTCATTTGAGTATATTCATATGTTCGGCGCAGTATACCTATGGGTATTATTTAGCATAAAACAAACTTTTAAAATGTTGTAGGAGAAAAGCTTTCTAAAATTAAATTTGAATTATTTTTGAAGAGCTTTTAATATAACTCTCAAACTTAAGTCCAGTTATGGTTTACTGAAGATATTCCTCATACTTTACGTTGTCGATCCCTGCTCCACATTATTATCTACAACCGCCATATGATTATAGACTGTATTCACTACATAATACTTATGGTAATGGGTTCTTTAGTTGATTACATATCTAGCGTAATTACGCGAATTATGACCTTTCTATTTTCCTAATCTCTGTAATTTCCCTAATAACAAACTATGAACGCTACCAATTTATTATTTCAATTGGCTTTGAGAAGTGTATTGGAATTGTATAGGCATCAATTTAATTGATTATATTTAACACGACTATTACTACTACTACTAAAACATTCTAAATAGTATTGTCAAGAAGGTTCAATTAATTTGATAGTTTGCTTTATGAGTTAAACTTACTGTATTATGTGTAATGGTAATATTTTAGGACATAGATTGACGCATATTCAAGGAAACAATATTTAATAACTAAATAATAACAAAAAAATTATTAATTGTTGTAAATGAATTCGGTTTACAAGTCAGTAGGTATTATTCTTGAATAGTCCCGAGGTGATGGAGAGACGTGATCCCGTATAATTCTCTGAATTTTATAACGTGGACAAGTCGTTTATTTTTGTTAGTCTCGATATGGTGTTAAACCTGGGACCTACTACGTTAATTCGACCCAGACCTTTTTTCACTTTGCCAGACCCAGGTTCCAATCCAGGATCTGGCAAGTATGTATACATATTGTTTTTTTTTTAAATTTGTGTATTAGTAGTATGTACCTAATAGGTTGAGCAAGTAGCTAACATCCGTTTCTCGTAAAAACAAAATCTGTTATTACAAACCATCTACTCTTTGGATCGGATATAGGCCATTGGAGACAATCGGCATCAAATTAACGCCGCCTGTCCTTGGTAAAAATGTTTTATTTTTTACTTTAATTTTACAGTAATAAGCTCTCGCTCCTCCATTCATCCAAGCAACCTCCGACCAGTTTCTTTCTCATCCACCACATGCTACTCTTAAGTTATTTTCGTCCATTTACAACGCGAGCCAAATAGATATATACGTTTAGTATCAATTTTCAGGAAAGTCTTGTATAATATCAGTTTTAAGTATCTATAGAGTTTTCTCTATAAGTCTATATATAACCATATTTTGATGCTTGCTTTAAACATCCAGTGAAAACTGTTCAACGTTGTAAAGTTTACCAGAAATTTGTTTAGGCAGGTGTGATGCGGTGACTACGATAAAGGCAAAGTGTCAAATTGGCACTGCGTTTTGACATTGTTGGGTTAGTTGTAGTTACAAAGTGAATATGGCTACTTTGTTTTTGTCAAAGTTAGCAGCTATAATATACCTGCTAGAAATAAAACATACTATTAATTATTATATTATGTACGAGTAGAATATTGTAAATATAATTGAATACAAGAGACAAAATCTAGAAAAAAAGATAATAATTTGCAGAATCATAGACGAATCGATAGTTTAATGTAGAAGAATCTCACCCAGACAGTGAATGACGTGAATTCGAATTATACCTGGTGCAGCTAGTATTTTTAGGATTTTTCCTATTAGTTATATTTCAGAGGTTTGTTAAAATCTGTTTTTTTTTCGATTAAATATAACATAAACTCTCATACTATAAATACGTTTGATTCGGTTAAATAAGTTCACAGTCCTTAATCCTGTTAATGCAAATGACATAATTTGTGACACGCATTTTCAAACGATTGTTATTTTAGCAAACTAGATGATGTGCAGTGAACGTTTAACTAATTACAACCCGTTTTAATTAACAAATTACAAAGCGAAATAGAGCATTATAATTCGTTAGAAATATCCAACTAATGACACGTTTTCAATAAGTACCCGGAAAATATGAGTAACCAAATGTTAAAATAGCATTATACTTAATTTTTTTTACAAAATTGTTTAATGATTCTAATGCCAATTATTATGAAAATTGAAAATATAAAGCACCAATTGTTTTATAAATCGACTTTACGGTTAAACGACGTTTTCAAATTCTTTTTTAAGTTATACTCCTTTTTGCGCGTTTGGGAAATCAGATTAGAGTGTATTTTTGGCGTGTGACATGTAACACATAATTATTTTTTTCACACAAAAAAACGCACTCGTTTGGATTCGAACCACCGATTGTTCGGTTATCAGCCAAACGTACTACCCTTACGCCACAGTATGATACTGCAATCGTGACGATTATACAGTATAATATTATCGTTTAGAATTGTTCCGTTGCCTAGGCAACGAATTTATTATTGTCGGCCATTTGCGATTCCTTACGTTAACAAACGATTAAACGTCATAGTGGCAGTTGTCACTTTATAAATAAAAACAACGATAAATATTTATATAATTTAGTAATATAAGTTAAAATGTATAGAAATAAACCAACGGCGCTTCAATAAGCGGCCCGTTTTCTTACATGTGTAATTTAACAAAATAATTAAGAGCTAGTTAACGAATCTAGGTAATCACAAGTTTTGTTTTTGTTTTGTTACGGCAAAGAAGTATAACTTCTAACGCGCGTACACAAGTACACACACCGATTTTTTTAAATTCTTTGTAAGTAATATTTTTAAATATTTATTTATTATAATTAATTACTTACGAATATCGAACTAAAGATATTGGTAAATATTAATACAACAGCATTATAAAAAAGGAGGACTTGCTTTGCCAAAACATGATATTTAAATAATATCAAAATAACAATTTTTTATACACTACAGTTAGAAATCAAATTCTTATACGATTCCATATAAAGCAGTTACCTATATGCATACTATTTGAGTAGGTATTATTAATTTCACACAATATGAATAAGTATGTGAAGATATAAAAACTGTTGTATAAAATGCTACTCATTTACGTAAGTTTCTATATCGATGTTATTTCATTGACACGTCGTATCTGACAATAATTAATATATTCGATAGGGGCAATTATAATATAATAAAAAATCAGGTTATTAAATTAAATAAAAACAAAAATACAATTACCTTAAAAATAAACTACCTAAATTATTTTTGCACTAAGCATATTTTTGTTTGTATTTAATTTCATTTAATAGTTTTTGTTTAACATTTTATCTATACCGCTTTATCAAAAATATTGAAGGTCAGATACGAGGTGTCAATTATTATGAATCGATATGTCAGTAATTTTATTATTAATAATATCTATTATAAATAAATCACGTCAGGGTCACCAATATCGGAAGTGAGATGGAGTAAGGAACCAGAGGGTTGGTTGGTTGACTCTCAAATGAATAACTCAGAATTTGGTGCGAGAATGAAATGAACCCTGGTTTAATTATCCCCTTCCAAATAAATATTGATTTAATTATTACAGATAAGTTTCTTCTTCTTCTCTGGCCATATCCGCCCCTTAGCTGGAGCATATGGACACCACGCGGCGCCTCCAAGAATCCCTGTCGCTCGCCAGTCTTCTTGCTTCGTTCCAGGTCAAACCAGCATCCCGTAGCTCCGCCGTATACACTCTGTAGATTGTATTTAGCGGTCTTCCAGGACGCCGGAATCCGGTCGGCTTGAAAAACAGGCAAGCCAGGTTGAAGTTCTCTTCTGGCACCCGCAGCACATGGCCGAGCCAGGTCCAACGTCGCCTCTTCACTTTCAGCGTGATGAGAGGCTGCTTGGTGCGTTCTCTTATCTCCTCGTTGCTCCTAAAGTCATACCACCGCACATCCAGTATTCGTCGCAAACATTTGTTTTCGAAGCTCAGTATACGGTTGCTCTGAGCCTTCGTAAGGTGCCATGATTCGCTACCGTAAAGCAGCACCGTCAGAATTCAAGCGTCGAATAGGCGGCATTTGGTTTTGACCGAGTACAGACCCAGACATTCCGCATCGAGTTGAATGTTGCTCCAGCCATTCCCATTCGGATAGCGAGCTCTTTCTGCAAAATGCCATCTCCCGTGATGTGTACCCCCAGGTACTTGAAGCTGTCGACGCTCTCGATGTTTTGTCCGTCGCTAATCAGAGGTAAATCTGGATCAGGACAGGTGCTATTACACAGGAGGTTGGTTTTCTTTGCGTTGATTTTCAAACCAACGCCAGAGGAGTTGTAATGCAACCTGTCGATTGTCTCTTGAATGCCCTCGATTGAGTTGTCGAATAGGACAGCGTCATCGGCATATTCCAGGTCGCATAGCTTAACCGTGTGGGTAACAGGTATGCCTCGGTCGGGTGGTATTGACTTCCGTAGTATGAAGTCAAAGAGAATGATGAAGAGAAACGGTGCAAGGACACAACCCTGTCTGACTCCGGTCGTGACCCCGAACCATTCCGTGACAGTGTCTCCAATTCTGACACAGCATTCGCTATTCTCGTGCAGGCTTTTGATTATGGCAGTGATCTTGGGAGGGATCCCGTATGCTCCTAGTATTGTCCAGAGGGAGGGGCGGTGCGGACTGTCGAAGGCCTACTCATAATCCACAAAGCAGCAAGCCATCGGACTGTTCAGCTCATGGCTCTGCTAGAGAAGACATCGAAGGTTGTGGATTTGGTCTGCACACGCTCGACCAGGTAGAAACCCGGCTTGGTTTTTCTTGAGGACGTGCATTATTGGGTCCCTTATTTTCATCAAGATGATGTTTGCCAAAATCTTTCCCGGAACACTGAGTAGCGTAATGCCTCGGTAATTATCGCAGCTTAGAGGGTCACCTTTTTTATGAAGTGTGATAATTTTACCGGTCACCCAGTCCCTTGGACAGCGCTCTTCTTCCCACACCTTTGTCATCAGATGAAACATAGGGTGCAGGATTGCGCTTAGGCTGCCGCAGACTTCACGGGTGATTCGGAAGAGTTTTCTGGTGTCATTTCTGCTTGCTGCCTCTACTGCCGCTTCAATTTGCCGGTTAATAAAATTGCGCTTGTCCAACCGCACGGATCGTTTGACTACCCTGTCTTGGGTCTGGTAGTCAGTCCGGCGGTCCTCGGTTCGGTCGGGGTCTGTCTCCTCGCCTCTCAGGGCTTTCAGCCTGGCTCGTTTTCCAATTTCAACCCACGTTTCGTCAGACATCCACTTTGGCTGCTCACTCCTTCTGGTACCAAGGACGGTACGGGCCGACGACACAATCGCACTCTTTATGAGGCTCCAGTCCGCCTCAATGAGGTCGGATTCAGATTTCTGATAGATAGAGATATGATCTACACTATCTCGTACAGCAGTTTCGAAGTCGATCCGAATTCTGCGGCGTCGGAGCTTCTCAACGTCAATTCGTTCGCCATTTGGAGGCCTCTCCTGGCGACTGAGTTTTACTCGGATGTTTCCAATGAGTAACTCATGATTGCTATGGATATCGGCGCCTCTGTAAGTACGTACGTCGAAAAGTTTCTTTCGGTGCTTCAAGCTGTACAAAAAGTGGTCAATCTGCGTCCTAGTGCGTCCATTAGGAGACGTCCACGTATATTTGTGAATGTCTTTGTGGGGAAAAACAGTGCCTCCGATAGCGAGCTCGTTCAGAGTGGCGAATTCTACGAGCCGCTCACCATTATCGTTGGGGTCACCAAGGCCATGTCGTCCCATCACCGTGGGGCCAAGCACCGGGTCTGCTCCTACTCTCGCATTATAATCTCCCATTACAATCACGCGGTCTCTTCGGGGGATGGCGGAGACTGCCGCGTGGAGAGAATCGTAGAAGGCATCCTTTATCTGCGCGTCGGCATCCTCAGTGGGGGCGTAGCACTGAAAGACGGTCAAGGAGCTACCAGGCGTCTTAAAGGGGGCACGTATCAGTCTCTCCGAGATTGGTTTCCATTTCACAAGGCAACGGGCCGCTCTCTTTGACTTCAATACTGCCACTCCCTGGCGATGATATTGCTCCTGACCTGAGTAGACAATAGAGTAACCCTCAATCAACTTTCTCCCGGCTCCTTTCCAGCGCACTTCGCTCAGCACTAGGATGTCCATACCGTAGGTGTGCATGATGCGTGTGGCGTGCAGGTCCTTTCCGGGGGTACGCAGGGTGCAAACATTATATGTCCCAATGCGCATACTCGAGTTGTTAGAGAGGATTACTCTACCTGTTTCATTGTCCATTTCCATGCAAGGTCGTCGTTTTACAGAGCCGGTTGTTGTCCAAGGCTGCTGTGTAGGTATTGTTTTAATCTGTTTCATTTAAGGAGGCAAGGTTATTAGTCTAGCGCTCCCGAGGCCTGAGCCACGAGGGCCCTGAGGGTCGGCTCGACCAGGTTTTTCTGTCGGGGATTTCCTTCCCTTAGCCATATGTTCAGTTTTACGGCGCCGGTCACTCGCCTTTCGCCCCCTGCTGTTAGCTACAGCTTACGCTGCATTGCCCGGAGATTGTCGCGGGGAGGCCAGCAGATGGGACTTGCTGGCGGTTTGGCATTTCCCAACTTTTGCTATGAACACATCTACTGGCGTCAATGTGTCCACTCGGGGCCGACCAGCCGTTGACCGATTATAATTTAGCTGAGTGAAATCACCAGTATGCGCTCTGATGGCTTACGCAAAGCAAAATGATAACCTTACGGTTGAATCTTTGGTAACTGAATGATGATGTTGCTTTCTTCTACTGAGTGTTTTATACCGATTCGATACAATATAAAATGCTGCTATCAGCTACTTGAATATTGTTGATAATCATGTTTATAAGGTTGATTGTGCAATGCATGATTCGTTTCGTCAATTATAAACAATTGAATTTAATTTGAACAATTATGTAGTTTTAATAATTGCACAAGATTTATTTTATACAAACAACTTTTGTGCATATCATGGTAAACCTATATAGCATTATTTATTAATTTGCGATATTATTGAATATAATGAATTATTATATTATTTTTCTAAGTTATATTGCTCTGTTGAAATTTGATTGACTCAAATAAATCGCTTGTTTTGCAATTTTTACAATATTATGCTGCAAGATAAATTGTAGTTATAAAATAATGGTTTCCTGCCAAGTCATGCTGGATGGTAGGGTATTCACCCTACAATAAAATAAATAATAAACAGACTTTTTAAAACTAGAATCTAAAAAACTTCTAGACTAAAAAGTCCAATGACAATAGGATAAAGAATCAGTAGTGTAGTAGTAAAAATGAAATATCATTTAGACTTATTATTACAAAGCTGGTTGCCTTTCCATTATTTAAATGTGAAATATCTCGGATGACGTAAATGTTCGGATTGCTTCGTATGAGTTAAGGAATACTTTTTAAGATCACTCACATCTACAGTGACATATTATGTTCGGTCACACTAAACTTGGTTCTTAATTTTTTTGAAATATATACGTATACGTATCTGATTTTTCAAAATATGAAAACAAAACAATTTAATGACAACATTTCTCATTATATTTTGAATTGTCAATTAAATATAATTTAGTTAAAATTTTAATAAAACATTCTGATTACGTATTTCCCGGTCAATTGAGTGAACCGTTCACAGTGCGTCATTTTATATGGTCCTTTGATAGTGACGTAAAGCCCGACAGACTGACAGAGTTACGTTGATTGATAGTGACGAATTTCATATTAATTTATTGCAAACATGTTGCATACAGCTTGTGATTCCTGAAATTTTGTCGAGATTGACACTGCACACCGTTCACAGGTGTTATTGATATGTTGTAGCTGAAAAACCATACGAGCATGATGTTATATTCATTTAATCAATTTTAATTATTTACCGCTTTAATTACTTTCAGCTATATAATATTAGGGATTCCAATATCGAATGAAAATATCAATGCCGGTATTTTGGTATTTCCTATTTAATACCGGTATTCGAATATATGGAAAACATAGAATTGGCTACCAATATATATATATATAAAACTCTTTAAAATATTAATATTTTATAATTAGCAAAAATATCTAAATAGGTACCTACCTACATTTATGTAATCCTTTAAAAACAAGTAAATGTTGGGTATAGTAGAGTAGCAGATGTTTATTCTGTTAAACCTTTTATTCAAATTCAAATTTTTTTTTTTTTTTTACATATTATAGTGAACACTACAAATTATTATTTTAAGACGTTCACTAAGTGACATTTAGTAACAAAGAAACAATATTTAAACAATATTATATAAAAGTGTGATTAAATACTAGAAAAGTGTAAATACAAAATATATATATAAATTAGATACAATACACCGAATGAGCTAAGCAGACCCTATTTTAAGAATTTATAAAACAATGCCCGCCTATAATACTCATCTCACGTAAGTGGAATATGTCAATATCCAAAGTGGTTTTGTTGAACAGAGTTATTGCCCTCCCAATTGGCATTACCAATGACAGGTTAGTTCTGCATCTTTGAAAAACAAATTACTTATACTCCCGATTTCTAAGATAGTTATCAGGGACACACAAGTCAATACTAGGTACCAAGAATGGCAGAGTTCTTATTTTCACCGCATATAAGTCGAAAAAAAATACTTAGCCAAATAAAAACATCGTTAAGTATATTATGTTAATTAATACATTTATGTTCCATAAAGAATATATCGGTATTGCTGATTTTTAATACCGGTATTTCGGTATTGAAAAATACTGGGATACCGGTTTTTAAATACCGGTATTACAATCCTAATATAATATATTGTATGCATTCTATAAACACACCACGAAAACGTGAAGTTCGATAATTTTGACAAAATATATAACATAATTGAAGCGAAAGAAATCGATACAATAGGCTTCAAGTAAAAGAAAATGGTACAAATAATTTAATTTGTCCATTTAAGTCGTGATCACTTGAAGAAATCGCAATTTACGCAGGTTCAAGGCTAAATATTGTTCCACTATAATTTATAGGTCATGTATGAAACAATCTAACGGGACCGATGAAAATACGATATTTTGCCACAGACAAAAACATAGATCTTTTAAGCGCACGCGGACAAAATGGCGTATTTATGTGATCGTCTTACTTCAAACTTCGTTATACTACTGTCATTAGACAGCATAACCAATTGTAGTGTAAAAATAATATAAAATAAGAACCAATTGCCAAAAGTTGGTAAGTCTCGAAATCATGTTATGGAGTAATTGCAATTTTAAGTTTCTCTAAAATCAGGCATAATGCTAATTTCTTTGTGCTTTATGTATACGTTCAATATATCTGACGAGCTTGATCTTATTTTATCATACATATTTATATATAGATACATAATCCGTTGTTAACTCTAAATATTTATACTTATACGATTAGTATAAAATATCTGATAATAACGCTACCATTGTTATCTGATATTTCATAGGTACAAATTGATACGTACGAGCACCTACTTGCTAATCTGTCATCCGTCCGGTGGTTTTTACTTATTAATTAATTTTATATCAATGCTATAATATTATATAAGTTTCCGGGCAATAGCTCTCGGTGAACTGTAATACGGCCAACGGCATGCGTATAAATTTTCTGACACAATTTACGTGAGGTAAACCGGAGTGATAGAAACAAAAATATTATGAAAATGTGGAGATACTCCGATGATACCTTAAACTGTGAATACGGTGCCGAGGAAACTGCGGAACATCATTCGTTGCACCAGCTGCATATTCGATGATTATTATGTTTGAAGCCAATGACGCGGTCATCACGGTAGACAAACTCGCTTGGAAAGAATATAGAATTATCTCTCGTATGGACACGACAGAAGAAGAAAATATGATAATCTATGAACATCATCGATCAAATGAAACCGATTCGAATTAAAGTGGGAACAATTTTTTTTAATATAAAACTAATAAAACTGCAACAAACAATATATTCGCAACAACCAGCGGCAATTTTCTTTGACGCAAATAACGCAATCAATTCGTAAGGTATTTTAAAAGGGAGCCTTGAAATAGTTCAAACTAGTTATTTGATTATTAATAATTGTCAAGCCTCTACATTATTAAATACCCCACCGCTAACAGCAATCCATTACCGGTGGAAAAAATAAAAATTAATCATTAAACCGCTTCTTTTATTCGACGAATACTTCACAAGATTTGAAAACGTCACATTTTATATTTTGAACAAACATAATTTGACAACATCTCATACATATACAAAAAACCATTTTAGCACCCGACGGGACATGAACCTGTAACCGCAGAATTCAAGCCAATGTATTTCTCCAATTAATCTATGGCCATTCTATTTAATTACGACGATTTTAACTAGTAGTTCTTACATGTGTGGGGATGAAGATAAGGACGATGGTAGGTGAGGTTGAAATGACAAGACTCAGATAGGATGCGTGTGATTGAGAAAAATACCCAGTTTATTCCCCCATAAATATAATTATTATTACAAAAACGAAATTTACTATAAACTACGACAGCGATTTAAATTACAACAAATGACATATATATATATATATATATATACATATTATATAGTAAAAAAAGCAGATTCTTTTTTTACTATGAAATGACGAGGATGAAATTTCGTAGATAAGAAATACTACGACGAGTAAGAATAAAAATTGCTGATAAAAATTCTTGGAATTTACGTTACGAGTGCCGTCGATGATGCTACTCTATTGGAATGCTCGTCCGGGTACGCGCGTTCGGTGGAGCGTTGAGAGGATCGCGCAACTCAAACGTATAACATTTATAGAGTTATACGTTTGAGTTGCGCGCGCCGCTCAACGCTCCGCCAAACGCGCCTACGCTGGATGGGCCAGAACTAATTTTGAGAGTCTGTAAGTGCATTATTTATTGATTAAAAATTGGCTGCGTATGTACATTTTGCAATGACAATGAAACGCATGTTTGATATTTATTTGTTTAGTCAGGTGTGTTTTTGTGAGTAAATTCTAAATAAATATTAATATTACTTTTGCTAAACAGCTTTTTTTTAATTTAATTGGCTTACACAAATTGCTTGTTTCACCATAAGATTTTTTTTTGCGATTTTGAACAATATGATGTTACTATATACATTATAGTTATGAAGTAATGGTTATTTGCCAAGTCATGCTGGATGGTAAGATGTCTGATTCCGATACATGAAATGCTTATCAGCTGCTGGGTGTCGTATTTTTTTCTAAAATGATTTTTTTTCCAATGAGTATAAGTATGAAATGTTTTCAAATTATGTATGTTCAAAAATTAATTCATTTTAAAGAGAATAGAAAAAATGTTTTGTTCCAACCACAGGCTATTTTTTCTAGAAAATTTTATTTCAAAATTATTTCCAATTTGTTTTTTTCACATGTTTTCTTCTTCTGTCTTTTTATTCATATATGGCGGAGTTGTGGATTAGTGGGCTATGAGGCTTAGGCTTGAGACTCGACGAAGTTTGAGAACCCATGTAGCTGAATACATCAAAATTAAATCACACCTCTATAGCATATCAACCCTCAATGTATCATAATTATATCTAGTGACAAGGCGTCAAATCTCTATGTGCGAAATATGCCACAGATACAGGCGGCTAATTTCCAGGGAGACTATTATCAAATTTAATTTCAATTAACAATATTCACATAAATAAAATTCTTAATATAACTATAACACAAATAGGTAAGATAAAATCACAGATATGCATAGAAACATACATGAATAATATAAATTTTTATAATATATTACATAATAATATTTGTAGCTAATGTTAGACGAATAATTTATAGTTATTTTAGCAACAAAAAAATCTCAATTAATAAATCTTCTAAAGGCAGTGCAAAGATCATCACCAGATTATCGATGAAAACATACCAATCACCTTATATTTTTAACTATTTATACTGGTTAACATAGATGCATGCACCGACTATCAATCAAGAAATAGATAAAAATATTTTATATGTATATACATATATATAATATGAGGATCAACAACCCCAGGCCGTATTAGCAAATGCTCTGTGATTACAACAACGCGATAATCAACGAATTGCCCAATTTTCGCAAATCACTTCATCTACATTGAGCCATTGATATACTCATTCAGCACATTCTGCAAGTGTGGCATACGTTGGTGAGGATCAAAACGCTACAAGATAGTAGCAAGGCGACAGTCAACATATTACACAATTGTAGCCTACATCAATAATAGCTTGCCGCAATTTATCGAATAATCATTTCAATAAATAGAGAGTCACAGTTGATGGGACATGGCACTCTACCAATACGCCTAGGACGTAGGACTCACTTTCAGAACGTTTCGGATTTTTCATAGTTAACTTCACACCTGTCATTGTATTTATTTATCAGTAAATAAACGCTCTCCTCAATTCACTCGAGTAACCTTCAACCGGTCTCTACACCTATCAACTCCTTCGCCGCCAAATATATATAGTTTATTAGTGTTCCCCAATCTTTTATATCTGCAGACCGGTGATAATAGAAGAAATATGACACGGACCGCTAACACGGAAATAAAACTTATCATGCAATTTTTTTTTTATTTATTAGTTTTTAAATCATGTTTTATAAGAGACAAACAGTCTGAGTGCAAATACAAAAAAAATATAACATAATAATTATATTGTTAATTAAAATAATCGTAAACCAATCAGTAAATATTTTAAATTTTTAATATGTACTTAAAAGATCTTCTGGAATTAGCTGATACATGTTACTAAAATAGTTGATAATTGTGTTCTCGGTGTTGTTTTGGAAACGAAACGCTGCATTGACATCCATCCGTTCTGTTTCGTTTTTATTATTGCTCAAAAATCGCATGGATAGATAGTCAAAAATGCAGACAATAATTTAAGGGGTTTGAAGAGATGGATATTCTCCTTATTAATTTTTAAAATAGTCAGCAACTATTTATGTATCGGCAGAAAATTTCTGCGGACCGGCGGTTGGGAAACATTAGTTTAGATTATTTTTCCCAAAACTTCCTTCTGTACTCCGCACATGACTATAACCGAAGCATCAACCCTGGATACATCCGTTTACTCGGTGTTTAAACACTGTGCTCTATTTTAGACCTGTAGGCAATATCGACACCCAGTAGAGTAAAACATACGCATCATATTATGTGGAATACTCTTTTTCACACCACCCCCAAATTGCCTGTCGTTGAACACATACAATTCACGAAGGTGTGGCGTGATATTAAATGTTAACAAAATGCACTTCCCTAATCATTTCCAAGCACTGCAATAATATTAATGCAATAATTAATAATTTCTGGATTTCTCTTTTACTTAGGGTATAAGAGAAATCCAGAAACTTTGAGTAGCACGACGTGGTATGGAGAGGTGCATGCTGGGCATAACGCGAAAGGACAAAAAGAGGAATGAGTGGATAATGAAGCAGACAAGGGTTTGCGATGTAATAGAGTTTATTAAAAGCCTTAAATGGAGATGGGCTGGACACATAGCTCGAAGAAGAGACAATCGTTGGACAAATCTAGTCATCCAGTGGTATCCAAGAAGTACAAAACGTCCGCAAGGTAGACCTAGAGGTCGCTGGATCGATGAAATGATAAAGTTCTGTAGAAGTACGTGGCAACGCAATGCACAGGACCGAGAGAAGTGGAAGCAGCTTGAAGAGGCCTTCATCCAGCAGTGGATAGATTCAGGCTGATGATGATGATGATGAATTAATAATTTATGTAGTTTACTTTTGGGTTACATAATTCACGCTCTTTCTCACAGCGATGTCTTTTGCCTACAAGATGGTTGTCTTTTAACATGGAACATGTTTTATTCATGATCTCCGACACAAAAGCGTTACGAAAAATAGACGTAGAATAACTATAGTAGGGCGGAACCCCCCCCCCCGCAAGGCGCAAGGCGCCGAGTTTTTCTTCATTTTGTTGTCCATTTTTATTTTTAATGATTATAATTTCTTTTGATACAATAATAACTAGGTTATAATATTATAAATAATACTGTGATTTAACAAATGGTCTTCTTTGATGTATTCGGTTGGTAATGGTATATTTTACTACGGTTGTAAATATAATAATAACTGACCCTCTCTCACCTTGCAGCGATGCTTAAAATTGATCTACGCGCTGTAATTCACATATGGCGGGAGGCATGAAATTTGGTGATGTACCGAGGGAAGTGGCGCGACCTGGTGCTTATCCTATGCCCCAATGCTGGGTTGTGACAGGTTTATGTAAGTACATAGTATAATAATATATTTGTTATCATACAGCGGTCAACTAAGACTCTGGTGTCATTGATGGCAGTAATATATTATATAATATAGAATTGGATTTTTTTAGAATTTATTAAAATTACTGATCATAGATTCTAAGTGATTTTTGTTAACGAGGAGTTCCCAAGCATATCATGGAGTCCTAATATCTGTATCTATTTATTGTGGAATTTCCTGCCATCTACCAAACCGATATCAACAATGTAGAATGGATCTCTATTAAAAATATAAATTGGCAAGTACATGGTTTTCTATTGGTGTATCTGGTTGTGTTTCTGTTTATCTATCATTTATACGCCTCAGAATCAATAATCTTGTCTTAACTTATTAGCTGAATTAAATTCAGTTTTTTATTAAGTTAAAATGAATACTCAAAATGAATAAGTTCAATAAATGTGCAAAAACCAAATCAAAATGATAAGTATTTTAATTACATTGAACTGTACACACTGTATACCCACGATGACCGCGTGGATTAAGCGCCAGTGTATAGTGTTGAGGGTCCCAGGTTCGAATCCTGGGTCTGGCAAGTTCACATATTGTTTTTTAATTTGTGCATGAGTCAGAATATTGTCTTAATACGTTGAGGAAGTGGCTGACATCCATTTCTCGTAAAAATAAAATCTGTTAATACAAAACTCTACTCTGTGGAGGCCCATATGATCCTATTAGGATTGGACATGGTCAAAAGAAAAAAAAGAATGAAATTCACGTGGCAGCAAGGCATTTGCTTTATTGAAGCGAATCGAGATAATTTGCGTAGCATTGTTGCACTACTTTCTGTTAAACTATTTGCTGGATGGGTTGCACTCGGGTAGATTCCCTTCATTGAAGTACCTTCTAATATACGACATTTTTTGTTTTGTTGTCAGGTGCGAAAACGAACAAAGCAGATGGTTTGCCGACACATGAACATGCTACGTACAATTGACCGTGAGAAAAACATTAATTTTATAGATTCAGGCCATAAACACTCAAGGATTGGCCTTGTAATTTGTTGATCGTCATGCCGAATGCAAGACGAATTTGAAATTGAATTTGTTTAATGGCATATCGGTTGGGATCATCGAAATTCTCGGAATGAGAACTTCCTCACGTTTGAACATTCCTTTGATTATCGTCGCGTGAATCAAATTGCCCATGAGTTATCTCACCACCAAACGCATTCCGTTACATAGTTTTGGTTGGTTCAGATTTCAAAGCATGATGACTACCGAGCCAACCTTCAATTGTTAATTGTGCGGTGGTAAGCCAGGCAGATCCAATTAGTTTAAAAATTCAGTTGGATAGTTGGTTGCTTCGTCTTCGTTTGTTACACAGTCGATAGATTTTAAGGAATGCAGTGGACCAACGATTTCATTTTGAATTGTGAAGTTTAAGTGATCCACATCTTTGTTCTTTGCCGCAAGACTGCTCGTTCACTCAACCAATTGTAATTTTTGTGGTAAGCAATGATGTTCGGTAACACTTTGTTGATGAGTTTGTCCTTAGTTGAGACAAAATTGCAAATATTCAGCGGAAACGAAATCAATCCATCTTCGGCAGATAGATCGTTTAGCAATACAACTTGCATGTTTGTCGTCAGCTAAAGTTTCTTCACATAGCACCACAGAGTCGATGATTTGAGGCAAGCATTTATTTCATCGGCAGCGGTCGATCTTGGAATGACTGGTAGTGTTTGGCGGAAATCGCCAGATAGTAGAATCACTGCGCCTCCAAAACTTCTTGAGTCATTGCGCAGATCTTTCATAGTTCGATTGAGTGCTTTCAATGCGCGTTTGTGCGCCATTTTGCATTCATCCCAGGTGATGATTTTACTTACTAACAAAACTTTGGCCATTAATGAATATTTCGCAATGTTGCATGTCGGTTTTTCAGTCGTTGGCAGGTTTAAGGGCAATTTCAACTTTATATGAGGCGTTCGGCATCCTTCTAGCAACGTGGCCGTTATCCCAGAAGAAGCAACTGCTACAGCATTTTTGGATCTCGCACGCCAAAATCAATGACATGAGGAATGTCTTCCCAGTTCCACCGGGCGCGTCGAGGAAAAATAAGCCACCATTTCCATCATTAATTGCTTTCATTAATGTATCGTACACTTCTTTCTGTTGGGGTTTCAACAGTGGTACATTCTTTTGAACTAATTGGTTCAATGCATCTCGTCAATTCTCGATTGAAAGCGTCGTTCATTCCACGATGTGGCGTTTGAATTCCTAACTTGACTAACAAACTGCCGCATATGAGGTAACACATATTATATTCGATCAAAAGCAAAGCCTGGTTATGTATCTCCTCATTCACCTTGAGATCGGGATTCCCTGAACTGACACAAATTCGATGTAAAATGTCTTCTGACATGTCATCCTTGTACTTGTTTCATAGTTCAGGTGGATTCGATGGGAAGCATGTCGAAATAATGATGGCAAATAATGTGCGTATCTGATTTGGAGATGTAGAAGTAGAAGTAGTCAGCGATTGTCATATCCCAATGAGTATCGTTTTCAAGCAAATTGAGCTGTTGACATGAAGCACGAAATGTTGGGCACACTACATCATTGACAGTTAGACATTTCGACTATCATTCTTTCTTTTGTTTGTTTGTTTCTTGTTTATTGTTTCTGTCATGTATCATAGATGGCGTTGTATATGGATTTAATTTTTTTGTGATTTTCTTTTATTTTCAAATGCGCGAGGTTCATTGTTCAAAATGTCAAAATGTATGAGAAAATTAATTTTCTTCATAATTTATTTTTTCCGTAATTTATCCGACATTTTTATAGTTATTCTGCTATTCCGGGTGGAGACAAATCCAACAAAACAAAGATTATAAAAATCTGTCCAGCCGTTCTTGAGTTATAAACGGTGTAACTAACCCGATCTCCATGATACAAGTTATTGAAATATATTCAGCATTTTTTTCAAAAAACTATACATGTTAATAATTATTATAGTTCATGGTTTATAGAATCCATTAAACATGAAACTGAACATAAAATACTTATACGTACCTAAACCTACAACTTCATTTTAACTAACATTACATCCACAATATTCATATTTCATGAAACGAAATCGTATGACAGTTATTAAAATCACCTATGTTTTTTACTTTAATATTCATTGTTTTACTATTATATACTCTGTATCTTCAATATAACATATACTTCAATTGAAGGCTCTGGAAACAAAACGCTAATTCCTATTTTTTGTAAAATAAAACGTATAAGTAGCTT
Organism: Rhyacophila brunnea; assembly: GCF_057557595.1. NCBI lineage: Eukaryota > Metazoa > Arthropoda > Insecta > Trichoptera > Rhyacophilidae > Rhyacophila > Rhyacophila brunnea. Next base: position 14,523,844 of record NW_028232848.1, on the reverse strand, counting down.
CTTTCGTATGAATACATATTGTAAAATTCTACATAAAAACGTATTTTGTTAAGTATGAATCTCAGTATAAGAAATCAGTTTTAGCATTTAACTGCCTTCTCGCTAACTGTGTCTGCTATATATACCAACATTGGTTATATTTTGGATTCAACCTTCAAATTTGATTAACTCAAAGCTTACAAATCGCATTTACTAACAAGTTAGAAATTGTAAAACGATATTATAAACTTGTTCATCATAACGCCAAGTCATGAAGTTCTACGAGTACATTGGCTGAATTAAAAAAAGATACATACCCAATTTTATTATAAATATAAAATAACACATAACTAATAACAGGAAGTTTTGTATTAAAATAATGAAAACCATTTTTTTTCACAAAATAATTGTATAAATTTTTGTCATAATAATTTTAAAATAAATTCTTTGATTTCTTGTTGTGATTTCTCACGTCATCTTTATCTAAGACTTATAATATTTTATGATTATGTGAACTGGATGAACATATGAATAGTAGTTAATGGAACTCTAAACTAGACAATGCTTATAATCGTTTAACCGGCATCACCGTCTTTCTTGTTAGCTATTTGTGACTTGATAGATATTGCATGCTACAAATCCTGTATTTCGTACACGCAGAACGCATTAAGTCATATAAAAATAACAATATGATTTAATAATGTTTTTATTTTCAAAACTATACACCATATGACTTAATGCGTTTTACCAGGACGTAGTGCGTAAAATTTTATACATTTTGGCACTTAAAACAGAAAACCATTAAAAACTGACCTAATGCAATCTGATAGTATACCCTGGATATTATATTCAATTTTTAGATTAAATTTTGATGTTTTTTTAGTTATAAAAACAGGAAATATTTTTCTGTTAAGATCTGAGATAAATATAATATATTAAATATTTATATATTTATTTTAAAGACTTACCTACTGGCTACTACATATATTCATAAACCTTCTTTGTCAGAGGGATTAGTTTGCGTTTAGCCCTATATGCTACTGACGTAGCAGTCACCTCCCCAAAAATGTCCACCAAGGGTTGACTGCGAATTGAAATTAGTTCCTACGTAACAAAATAAATTCGCCGTAGATCTGGCAAAGGATTTAAATTGATTCAGCGCTGTCACACACTACACTAATTTAATCAATTTAATTTTCGGTTTGATGAAATAGCATGCTCTGTGGTTTTCCGATTTGTTTTTAATACCCTCATTATTGGATGATGCAATACTATACGTATAATTGCTTAATAATAATGGTATGTATATACGATAGTATTTATATACAGCGTATACCTATGGGGAGTATAACATGTAGTTTCATATATTATTATTGGTTGTGCCATTTATATTCGCATTCGCCTTTTCTTTCCACCAACGTCAAATCCCCAATTATTGTCACAATACCACCAGTCACGAATCATGATCGACCGTGATGAAAGTTATGTTTAGTTAGCTCAAGACAACGAACGGGTGCGTGTTGCCGCATCGCGTAAACTACCGAGTGACTCAAAACATATCTATTCGACCTTCGCTGCACTATGTCTGTTACGGTTTGAGCGAACGTCGCGTCCATCATTCACATAACCTATCATCATCATTCATCAACTCCATATATCGTCTATCAAACTGTATCGTCTGTTACTTTACCAGTGCGTGAGTGTGTTAACACCAAACCGGCCCCAGCGCGTGCCAGCTCTCTCAACATAAAGGTTAGTCTCTGGCATCCCGTTAACCTCCTCCCCCTCCTAGATCCGGAACCATCCAGTATCACCTTAAAATTACAGTCCACTGCTAAACGCGCCACCAATTACAATGCTTATAAAACCTCCGATTTCTCAATTTGTGAAAAACTTTTGTTATATTATCTTTCGTTCGTTTGTTTTATATAAACCCGCATACTTTATTAAATTAACCCTTTTATTTACACAACAGTAAAACTGCACGACTGTAGTATCTACATAGATGATGCAGTCATATTTGACTCGATTACTGAACAGTTGGAAGTAACCATGAATAGTCACGCTGATCTCCAGGTACAGTGCTGCATGTATTAACGCCGACACTTATTTACAGGCTTCCGATCTGCCTCTCAAGATGGTAACCAAGTTCAAATCCTTAGATACCACAGTTTCCGATGATGGCAATCTTTCAAGTGAACTTTGAATAGGCATAGGTGTAGAGTCTGCGTTCAGTCAACTTGGAGTCGCATACAGGTCAAATAGAAAGAACTAAATGTTATTTGTTCAACGCGTGCTACCTGTGTTTCTAGATGACTGTAAGATACAGCATCTTATCGAGCTTCAAAATCCCCAAGTTCTGAGCTTTGAGAATCAATGCCTCTACTAAATTTTAGGGATGCATTGGTACGACCGCATTACAAACACTCGAGTTAGTGAGCGGATATGGCAGCTCTCGATGATTGGCTAAGTCATGTAGAGATGCTTCACGTAGCTGGGACATGTGCCCCGTATACCGCTAGAGAGTGCAACACTCCGTATCCTTGTGGCACAACCTTATGGGTTCCGTGGGCATTGCCGTGACCGACTCTCTCATACCCTGTAGCGGTCTTATAAAAGCGATTGACATGCTGCATGTTTCACATTATGGTAACTTGTGCTTGCTCTATGCCTCAATGCTGGAGCGTGATAACCCTAACAAGAAAGAAAGAGAGAAGAAAGGATATCATTTTACCAGTCAGCAAAAAATGCAGTCTTGTTACAAGTAGGGAATCCAATCGCGAGCCAAAATTTTGATCCCGGGATTGGCTTTTTTTTCAATATTTAATATAAAAAAAATTATGTACACAAATAACATTGATAACATCGGTCAAAAATAAATCTAGTATAATTTATACTATTTAAGACATTTATTGTTAATATTGTGTGTAAGTTCAATATATGTGTACTTGCCAGACCAAGGATTCAAACCTGGGACCCACGGCGTTGTCCAAGTGGCTGACACCCATTTCTCGTAAAAAAACAAAATCTGTCAATACAAACCTCTACTCTGTGGAGGCCCATATGATCTTATTAAGATCGGACATGGTTGAAAGAAGAAAAGAAGTTCAATCTTGGAAATACGTAGGTTTAATGGAGTAAATAATATTGTTATATAAATAATAATGTGAAAGTAAAACAGTTTTATTTATTTTTGAAAAGATAATATAATAAGATTATTTATAATGTATTTATATATTATCAAATTTTCGTTTTAATTTTATTTTCCATAAAAAATGATTAAAAAAAACAATCCCGAAAATTTCGGGATTATGTTTACCAATCCTGGAATTCATAGGTATCGAAAATAGTTCGGGATCCCGGGATTCAGGATCTCGGGATTGGAATCCCTAGTTACAAGTTTTATAAAAGAATAATTTTGCAACCGTTGTTACGTTTCATTGTTTAAGTTTTATTTTGTGAAATTGTATTCAGAAATTTTTGATATAAAGAAATGGGATTTTACGTAAAATATACTTTATTTACTTTTGGCTGGCAGTTGAGAAACACTGCTCTATATATATTATATATTATGTTACATCAGGATAGTGAATAACGAAAATGTTGATTTTTTCCAAAATTAAGTTTATTTTGTGTGATGACAAATAATTCAAATGATGAAAGTATAAAATACCTACTGATTTCCGGTGTCTAAAAAAGTCAGCAGATAATACTGAAATTTCATTAACATTAAGTATCAAGATGACAGAAAGATAAATTGGAATTGCCTGGAATTCCATTGATAAAACATATAACTTCCGTAGTAAAATCATTCCTTTCTACGACTATCATAATAATTTATATAAAATTGTGTGTTCATTCAAATGAAAAAAAAAATAAGAAGGTGTTTTAAACTTTATTACTATTAATTATAATAATATGTAACTAGACCAAATACCACATAGCAAAAACACCTGTCGACATTTTCGTTGTCGTTTGTTGATTTTTGTAATACTTTCACTTATATATTTTTATCCACTCCTGAAATTTCTTCAATTTGCTTCGAAAATATTCTTATGGAAATTGACATTTCCAGGAATATATCATTTTTTAAATCGTGTTTCCCATCCGACATCGTATTTCGTTATATCTTTCTATCGATCTATCACAAATTAATAATTATAATGTCGTTTAATATTGTTTCTATTCTCTAAATGCTAGTGTTGCACTGTAAGCTTAGGTACGATAAACTTTTATATACTACTATATATATAATAATTGATTCCTTTATAATCAAGTCAGTTTATTTGTTAAAATTATATTTTTCGTTTACTTGTGTTTTCTCTCAACTTCTTTCTGCCTCGCTTCATCCTACACATTTTGATAATAAGTCTTCTCTTATGCATTACAAACAGACATATAGATAAATCAAGATAAATTAATAGTAAAATTTCATTCGAAATGTTACATTTTTAAATTTTGTGTAATATTTTCAAAAAAAAAAACAATGTTTATAATTGGCAGCTGAATCAACATACTTATTTAATTGAAAGTCGATTCACTACTCTATGAGAACCATGTCTAATTTCATTCACTATTCTCGATTCATACGTCTTTTTTCTATGTATATGCGCCAAACTTGATGACCAAAATTAAAAATAAATATTCCTTATCAATGAAGTTTATCCTACATTGATAGAAATGAATAGACTCTGGCTTGAATTTTGCAGCAAGGTGGAATCCGTTAAAATTAAAGAAGATTTGGGCAAGTCTTTGATCACTAGGACTTATCCGCATAAATACAATATTACATCTTCAGTTTTGATGTTACAAAAGGCCACATTGTTCATTTTACTGTTACCTTACTCCTGTCAAAGTGAAAACAGATTATATTAAAATATATCTTCTTTGTATTATCAACTTGAGAATATGACTCGAGATTATTACGCGTATAGAATTTTCATCGATATTCTAATATTAAAGTGGGTAATTTTAATTGCTAGTCATTGGCTATTATTACTTTTTAATGTGTTAGTAGTATTAATTATATTATAATAATATATTGTACATAAATCTAGGAATCCATCCGCAAAAAATTCTAATGATGCTTTTTAAATATACTTATTATTAATAATATTAATATTAATATTATTAATAATATTAATAATTTAAAGAGATTTTTTACAATTAATAATTGAGAAAGTTCGCCTGTTTTCTATTCGAAATATTCACATTGCTGCCTTACAAAGCAATGTAAATAAATTTTATTAATAAAATGTTATTCCGACATTCTTTCCCAAAACTTGAGACAGCCGAGCGTTTGATAAGAATTCATCGAGAGCTTTTTGAAAATTAACAAAGAAGAAACATTTTCCATACAATGAATATAAACTTACTTTGTTACAATATCCGCGAGCTTTCGTGCGCGTGCGCCGCATCCCGTCTGGACTTTAAGCTCTCAAAGGGATGTAGACTTAGTTCCAAAGCGCGTTGCATTCAGATCGGACGCATGCATACAAAAGCTCTATTTTCGTCTCGATATGTTTGACTATAAATAATTCGTACGACTTTACTTACATATTACAAGCCGAACATTTACCGAAATAACTTTCACCAGTGACAAGTGCACGTCGTTTAAATAAGTAATAATTATATTTTCATTTTAATAAAAAAAAACATTCGTTATAAAATATTACAATGACGTCAGATTATAATTAAATGCGACCCCGTTTTTTTTATTTTGTTTTACAGCGGTTTAGATGATCGTTTTATCTTTTTTGGGGGGTGTTTTTTTAGTGTTTAAAAATTGAAATTATTTTTTTTTATTATCAATCGCGGTTTTTATGGTCTATCAAAAAGATGTTTGAAAGTTTTTATGTTAAATAATATAATACGTTTTTCAGGACAGTGATTAAACTTCCAACGCAAATGAGAGTCGATCTCGGTTCTTTTTAGTAAAGTTGAACGGTCAATAAGCTAATATTAATTTGTATTTAGGAACCTAGTGACATAATTAAATTATATGATTTTATTTAAATTTATTTAAAACTTACATATTAATAATAATCTTGACGTGAGTGATGGGCTCTCAATAATTTTATAATTTCCATTTATTTAATAAAATAACTACTGAAATTTATATGAACTGATAGTTGTTACATAATAAACGATTCAAAGGATCAGGAGTATAGATAAGAAATATAAGTGAAGTACAGAAAGTAGCTGGTAAGTGAAACCGGTTGTAATCATTAAAACAGTACAGTCATTTTCGATCGTTTTTTTGCGACCCGGATTGTGCCTTTTGGTATTTTCATTATTTATATAAGTACCTACAAGATATATTAAATAGGAGAAAGAAGATCAAAATATTCTAGTATATATGCGTTAACTAATGAAAATATTTTTTTATGAAAGCTTTAATTCATACCTACAATACCTAAATCTGATGTATATACGCATAAAACATCCATTATACAAATACAGTACTATGATAGTTATTAAGGATTAAGAAATGATAAGTACCTGTACATTAATAAAGTCAACCATTCAGAAGATGACTTTATAGCCCGAAACAGTTGCCGATATAACTGAGATAAAGTATAATTAACAAAAAAAAAACTTTGTTTCAATATTATGAATCTTAAAAATGACTTAAAACAAAATCTGGATAGCAAAAAACGATCAATGTAAAAGGTTTATTCCAGAAAAAAAATAAAAATTCACATATATCAAATACATAACAAAGAAAATCATCTTTTCTCGAGTAACTTATGTCAAATATATTAATTATTTTCTCAATACCTACGCAATATTACATTATATTCATACGAAAATAAATTTATATCATTAATTATATTATAATCTTCCATCAAAGCTTAATATCAACGTACTTTGTCTTAACTTAATAAGTCAGGTACTGGGTAGGGGAGGGGGTGTATATGCTTAACTACAGTTTTAAGAAATGGGCAATTAAACATTTTAATTAACACAAACAAGGTACATAATATCAGTATATTGTTCATATTTTGACCAGTAGCAGATAATATTATGTAGTCGTTATGTTGAAATGATTTATGTTTACATGAAGGAAGCTTTATTGTATTATAAAAAATTGCAAGGCTTCGAGACACTTAACTTAGTCTATTCCAAATTTTTTTCAATATTAATAAAACAAAATACCTATGATGATTTTGAAAGATTTACAAGGCTGTATGAATAATAACAATTAGTTTTAAGTGTGTGTTTTTAATCGTCTGAATTTTATCAAAAAACATTTGAAACGAAATGTGAAACTACAACTACATATATAGTATATAGGTAGCTTTTCTTAATTCACTAAGAAATTATGTTTTATATGCATAACGATTACATTTTATTGGAACTATTAACAATAAAAAAATACTCCGCAATAAATCTATCAGATTTTTCAAATGCGCTACGTTTTCCTTAAATTCTTGTAATTGAAATAGAAAAATGTTTAATGATTACTTATCCCAATTTAAAAATAACGATACAATCATTGATTATTTTGAATTTAGTTGGAGATAAATTAAAATTTTACTTCGTTGGTAGATTATGGATCATTTTGTGACTATTAATTAATATACGAAAGAATCGACAATTTTAAAAACACAGTCAAGGCAAAACAATTTTACTTCATCATCATCAGGGGCGCGACAACCCGGTGTGGGTCCTGGCCTCCTCCAACAGCTACCTCCACCTGTCCATATCCAGTTTGGCCGCTTTCTAATTCGGTACCCTTAGAATACGGCAGTCACTGGCAGCTCCATCCAACCAGCGAATCTTTGGCCTGCCTCTTCTTCTACGCCCTATTGGATCACTTTCTTTGCCGGTTAATTGTCATTCATACGGTACACATGACATAGCCATCGTGGTCTCCCAATCTTAATTGATTGAACTGCGCTGCAATCTTTATACAGTCCGTAGAGCTCAGCATTATATCTTCTCCTTCAATTGGTGCCGTCCCTGATCGGTCCATATATACGGCGGAGAATTTTTCTTTCAAAGATGTTCAGGGCTCGTTCATTTCGCAGAGTTAATGTCCAGGTTTTCGATGCGTAGGTGAGCACTGGCTTTACAAGTGTCTTGTAAAGAGTGCTTTTAGTTCGGTGAGATAGTATGCGGGACTTAAAATGTCCTAACAGGCCAAAGTAGCATTATTTATTCGCAGACATGATTCTCTTGTTGATTTCTTGTGTACTATAATTATGTCGAGTTACGAGAGAACCAAGGTATATGAAACTGTCGATCGTATCAAACTTGTATGCACCAATATCTAACTTTGGTGCGCCTTCTCGTGGTATGACATAGACAGGCATGTATTTAGTTTTTGCTATTATAATAGTACAATTTTACTTAGACCTCTCTTCTATTGCTATTTTATTCTATTTATGCGATACAAGTTGCCTGGTTGTTAGCGCAATCTTCTAAAACTTTTTCTAGTCTTGGCTTTACTCTTAATACCTATCCGCTTGACCTTTTTTGAAATCCTCAAGATTATTTTATTATTGTTTATATTCTGCCCGGATAGCGTTCACAGGGTAGCGAGCCGTATTGCCCGTTTCCCCCTTTGTGTTTTTCGTTTAAATCTGTACCTGTATTTGCACTAGGCAAGAGAGACCACCCCCACCCGCCTCTCTTCACCAACTTAGCGTCAATTATACATGTGACTAAAATAAATTAACCTGGCAAAGCGAATTAAACTAATTGCGTGGAGCGTAAACAGATGACGTCCCAGAAATTAACAAACGGTGTGTACACCCTACTCAAGTCTAATTCACAACAATTGATGGATAGCTTTCGTCAGCCGTTTGAATTGTTTTTTTAACAATAAAGACAAGAATATGTTAATTGACTTTTTTGTGATATCGTCTTATAGAAACTATGTCACAATTGTTTTACTGATTTAAGCTTTTTATTAGGCAATTATTACTAATTTAGTGATTATGAATTAAATATGATATTCTAATAATTTTATTATTCAATGATTTAAAAGTTTTACTAGTATAACAACATATGCAGTATTTGAAAACATATGTACTTACATTTAAACATCTTATGCATATTATTATATACCCCCTAGAAAAAATATGTTTTAGAAAAAAATACGATACTAGACTGGACTAACTGTTGGATTTGCGCCAGTGTGCTTTTCTAAATAAGCTACGGTCATCCTACTGAATTACGACGAATTTTAAAAAGTAGTTATTACATGAAATGCCTATCAAATTGCGTTACAATGTTGGCTATCGGTTTTGTATATTAAATGAAGATGGATACAGTGTCTCTAGTATTTGAACACAGTCAATTGATATTAATACTATCGACTGAAGGTACTCGATGGAATTTGAATTTGAACACACACTGACTTAAATGGAATAGTACAGAGCTTGAATCCATTAGAATTTACAGTCAATTGAATTTCAAAATTTAATAATTATTTTTTTTTATGCAACGAATAATTCTTTTGATTTGAGAATGTAACATTCTATATATTGAACATACATAATTTAAAAAAAAACTCGAGTAGAAAAAATGTTGTTTAAAAAAAAAAAAAAAAACCCGACGGGACTTGAACCTGTAACTGATGAATTCGCTCAAAAGTGCTTTAAAAAAAGTCTAGTGGGTATATTTACATGAAATGTTTTCAAATTATGCGTGTTCAATTTTTAGAATGTTACATTCTCAAATCTTCTGAATTATTCGTTGAATAAAAGATATAGTTTATTAAATTTGAACACCAATTGATTGTTTTCAAATGCTTGAGACACTGTATTCATGATGTATATATATCTACGTTCAAAGACACCACCAAAAAAGCACTTTTAACAGTCGTATTTCAATTAAAAAACGTCAAAATTTTAAAAATATCACTACTTTGATCGCCAAAAGCAACGATGCCATGTTATTTATTATTTTTGTAAACTGTCAATAGTGTCAACTATGCATACCATTCATAATTAGATTTTACTGAACGTTGAAATCCTTTTATTTGGCACCTAATATTTATATTTTCACATGTTATTCGATCGACACACTGTCACCATAATATGAATACATACACAAATATAATTTTATTGTATTATTTACAGTAACTTAATTACGTTATATCACGCAAATTCATGTTTATAGTAATATTACAATGAAAAGCAACTCACTATAATTTAAAAAAATCGTATGAAAAGTTTTTGGCTACCTATGCAGGTCTTTTATTATTTGTCAATATTATTTATGACTATTAAATTATACGTAGTAAAATTGAAAAACTAATGCTCAATATAACCGTATCCGGAATTTTGTACATAAACAGTTTACCGCATGACACTTATTCGTGCACCGCAGTACGTGAAACATGAGTTCGTGTAACATTTAATCAAATTATAAGTTCTTCGTTGAACATTTCACCGTGGAGTATATTTGTATGTATGCTACAATATGTGGCGAATTTTAGGAGATGTCTTTACTGGGTTAGGTAAGGTTACGTTATATAAGGTAAGGGTTAATCTAATATTGGAACAGTAGGTACTATTTGCAAACTATCGCCGCATTTTGTAAGATACGTACAAATGTATTCCACGGTGAAATGTTCAACGAAGAACTCGTCATTTGATAAAATGTTGTACGAACTCATGTTTCACGTACTGCGGCGCACAAATAAGTGTTCCACGATGAACTGCATACATACAACTTACATGTAACCTAATATAACATATTACATAATTAATAAAGTAATAATATTAAGAATACCGCTGCCTAATGATTATCTATGTAGATAAAATATATACATTTTCAAAGAAGAATGTTACATTCCAACGGCACACACATACTTGATAGCATAAGTAGCCTTCAGCAACCCCTAACCTCAAAAGGATAAATTGACAATACAGTGGAATAACGGATAACTTGATTTATCTGTATTTGGCCAAAAATCTTGTTTATTTATTAAGACATAGGTAAATAAAAATTATACTTATAATATGTTATATTAGCTAGTAGGTACAACGACTAAACTAAATTTAGGAGAAATCTTAGCACCATAATGTTTACACCTTAAGGGGGGACATGCTCAGCGTAGGTCAAAATGGAGCTTTTATTGCATTTTCAAACCATGATCCTGGACCTTCCTTAAACGTTCTAGATAATCTATTTATATAATTTTGAAGCCTTATTATTCTTTATATTTATTTTAAACATTTGATGACTGCATAAAATATTTTTATTGCATAAAATAGCATTCTTTTAAACCTCTCGCTCTAATGTTTTAGAATATCGTCATATTTCAGTACATGCATGTGCAGTGGTGTTAATATTGTTTAGATTAATTAAATTTTAAACGCATTTATAAAACCATTAGTATAATTTATGTTGACATTATTATAGTGAAATATTTACGATAAAAAATCATATTGATAATCTCTGTGATCCCAAATTTGACAAGAATTAGGCATTTTATTATTCAAAAAATGGGCAAGATTAACACATTTGAAGATAATAATTCTAAAGATACTAATTTGAAGCTAGGTTTTTGACCATTCAAGTGTGATCATCATCATCCTATGAATAGTGATTGCTTTATAATAACTATTGACCTAAGAATAAATAATTTTTGAAATACGCCATTTCTTTTGGCATTCCCCAGTGATTAAGCTACAACATACGGCCGTAGCCATAAATTGACAAACTATAATTGAAGCAGGGAGTGAAATGATGTTAACTCGCGTATTTGAACATGTAGGTAACGTTAAGTACTTATCCATAATCCGTAATCCAATCCACTATTATACCTAACCGATTTTTTTTAACGGTATCTACATGTTCAAACACGTGCGTTAATATCATTTTACTCTTTACTTCAATTATAGTTAGTTATTGAATTTGATTAACACGTGTAGAGTTCAATTAGTAGAGTCACTAGGCATACAATAGATTGATATTCATTCGGATTTTTTCCAGAATTTTCTTGATTTTATATGAACACCCACATTTTTTTGTTAATGAATTTCTTATTATTTAAAATATGTTAATAGATCAAAGCTCACGCAGAGAGCTTTAATGAAATTTTATTTGAAGAACATCACGAATACATAATTTGTGTAACATTATTCTAAAATTTTGATGTCATGTCATTTTCAATTACCACACAGGCTTTTTAATTTTCCTAATTAATTCAATTTTCTTAAAAACATTGTGCCGCCGAAAACATGCCACAATATGACTGTGTGCGCACTATATATTAATATGTAAATTACTAACATGTGACTTAGTTTCAAAAATATGTCACTCATCATGATGACAAATGAATAATTTCAGCTAGGTAATGAAAACATACGCTAATGCAGGGGTCGACAAGCTTTCAGACGCACGGACCAAGTTTAACACTTTAAGTACAAATGCTTAAGAATAGATTAATTTATAATAATTCAATCTTGAGATATAAATAAATATTTTAATTTATATGCAACGAATGGAATGAAAAAATGCTATTAACTTAACAAAAAATTATATACTAAATCAAAAAAATACCGTCTGCCTCGTTAATTATGTAATACCTAAGTTCTTTAGTTTAGGGCTATAAACATATTATCTTAAGACCGATTTATAAGTGCACACTCAAATTTAAACATGTACAAATCAGTAGAGAATGAAACGTATTATTAAAATGTTAAAACAATTTTAATTCAGATAATCCTTGTTTGGAAAATTGTTTGAAAATGCGACTACTATCATCTACGATTTTTTTTTTGGGGAAGCATCGATAATTTTTTTTAAATTTTTTCCAATAAAAATTCATTCTTGAATTTTTTCTTAATCATATTGTAATTATAATATTTTCGTTTAAAAATTAAATGTTTGAAAATATTTTTATGCATGAAAATTTATAATCTTCCTAAAAATCAGATTGATAATTTCAACAATAGCAATGAAACTCCATTTTTATGTTTACCATCCATCCAGCTACAGATAAAGATTTGCTACATATAAAATAAAAAGGATTTATTATTGAAATAATTCAATATTCGGGGCGCATGTTATGTTAGTACCTATTGACAGCCACGTATGGGTCCCAAAAATGTACGTTAGGACCATCTGTTGCTGACCCCTGCTCTAAGTGTTATTAAATTCAATATTGTTGTATTCGTCAAAACTCAGTAACACAGTTTACTCTATTATACTTTAACGAAGCATATCGATGATCCTGAATTTTAAAAAAAATGTATGTTCAATGAATACTGTTCTAGCTTTATGATGTAGATGATAAAGTCTTCAACTAATGTGTACTACTAAACCTCACGTATGCATGTAAAACATCAAAAAAATAGGAGTAGCGCAACGTGGCACGGAAAGGTGGATGTTGAGCATAACGTGTAAAAATTACAAAATAAACCATTGAATAAAGAAGCAGACAAGAATACGCAATGTAATAGAAGTCGCTAAGCAAAATGAAATGACAATGAGCTGGATATTATGTCGCTCGGTGAGTGGACAACCGCTGGACAAAATTCCGTCATACGGTAGTATCCGATGAGCACTAAACGCCCACGAGAATGCCCTAAAACCTACTGGATAGACAAACTCATAAAGTTTGGTGGACGTACATGACAGCAAAAAATTAGGGACGGAGAAGAGTGGAGGGAGCTAGAACAGGCTTTCATGCAAAAGTTGATTGATACCGGCTGATAATGTTGAAATAAAAACTCTGCTATTCTTGGTTGTGTTGATCCTTTTTGTTCCTTCTTGTTAACTAACTTAAAAAGCGTTGATTATTTTTCTAAGGCGCAGAACCAGCCTGTCATTTGATGCTAATTGGGATAGCAAGTAATAAATATTTTATTATTATATATTCAGCGGATATTTTATGTTTCAAATACGTGAGAATAAGTTTCAGTGGATATTGTGTTATTATATCAAAAAATTGGGTATATTTAGCTTAGCTTTTATACTTCCGCTTTTTCATGTTATTACTTTTTTCTTTGTGAAGCATATTTTACGTCATGTTGTCATAATTGTCAAGTCGGCCGAGATGGATTAATGGTAAAGTGTCCGTTTATGAAGTTGTGAGTCGCAGGTTCAAATCCAGCGTATAACAAATTCTTATGTTGTTTTTCAATATCTGTCTGGATCCAAAACAGTGGCTAAAACCAGTTATTCTAAACAAACCTATTCGGGAACTTCTTCGAGAAGCAACATTATATTGTTGTTTCTGAACGACGTGAACTTGTAATTTGATACATTCACAAGAAATGAAAATACAATTAACGTTAAATTCTACAGGTCGATACATCCACTTATAGGTAGGTACAATAATCAATAAACATTATATTTTGTTATTGTAAAAAACTTTTTTAACAATATAATGTAAGTTATATATTGCTAATATCGTGAATTTATTAGAACACACCAAATCAATTTAATAATAAATATGAGATCATTTTATTATATTATGAATACATTTGAGTTGCCTATAGTCATAATTCACATACTCCAAAAATCGAGTTTTGAGATAATCACAAAAAACACCAGAGTACTGTTTTTTATAATTAGAAGAATAGAATTCCTTTGAATAATATTAATGAATGAGTGAGTCGATTTGGATTATTTAAAAATATATATATAAATTACTTCTAAGGTTGCAGACACACAGCACACTATGAGAAATATATCCCTCTATTTGGTTGGATTAGGTAAGGTTATTCATTGAAAAATGTGAGTTATGACACCAACAGTCAACTTTGTCAACGATTTTCACATGGTTTAAAGTGATTTTTGAAATCCAAATATTTGTCTTTATATAATATTGTCTTTGTTCTGGCAGAACACACTAACTGGAGAATACTAGTTTTGAGTAATTTAACTTTGTTAAAATGTTTGAAATGGTCTATCATGTGAGTTTATTAAGTAATCGTAAAAAGGATGACTTTAAAATAAAGACTGTTTATTTATTAAGAAGGTTTCCAGACGGTAAAGTTTGAAATAAGGAACATTTTGGTATAATTAACTCAATATGTCATTTTTTCGAATTAGTGTCTTCTGCCAGAACAGTGGCGATATATTAATGCCTTTAGAATCAATTGGTATATTTAACTAAAAATGACAAAATTGCAAAATGTGAGTTATGACTCTAGGCGACTCATTTATTGAACCGGAGTTTACGTATTACTTTTTTACATTTTATTAATTTCGTTAATTTCTACAGACAATTAAATTTATGGAAGATCTTTGCTAACTCCCTATAGGGGTGAATACGTTGTATTCAGTGAATTCCTGCAAAATAAAAATTATTCATTTATAATTTATTGTAAACTCTACATGATTTTTCATGATCAATTTCCATATCAAATTATATTATAAATGTATAATCGTTTGCATAGTTCCATCTACTTTATAAACAAACCCAAGTTCTCTTGCGGTAAATAATTACACGTTTTTTTATTATTATGACAAATTGCGCTGTATATATTATGTTCTTTCAAAATAGTAAAACTAAAGACTACCTATTTATAATAATAATGCTATATCATCTTAACTTCTTCTCATTCGAATGGAAATTTGAACTTACTGTCGGAATGGACCCTTAGATATAGATAGATACAATCTTTAGACTAATCTAAATCTATAGTGTCATATAACAGGTTTATAACAAATATTATTAAAGAAGCGATAATGAAATACATCCAAAACATTGTATAGCAATGCGTGTTTATAAAATACTTGTAATATTGTTTTTCAATTTGTGTCTGTCAGGGTATGGACCCAATAGGTTGAGCAAGTGCCTGACATCCATTTCTCGTAAAAAAACAAAATCTGTTAATACAAACCTCTACTCTGTAGAGGCCCATATGATCCATTAGGATCGTACATGGTCGAGAGAAATGTATAATATAACCACCTATGCTTTATGGATAATAACATATGCCAATATTTACCTTTGAATCGATAAAATTCCACGTTATGAATCGTAGAACTTTTGGATTGGTGATATCTCTAAAATATTATCACTTTCCTTGTAATTGTTGCCTTCTTATTCAAACGCAGACTTATTACCGGAAATACTTCAGATCCATTCATTGCGTCACCAGAGCTAAGCCTTTACGTTTTTGTTGACAATGGCTCTCAAACCTTTTCGCCTCCATCGCCGCCCAACAATTTAAATGGGGAAAAAACCGGTCAACCGTTATCACATTTATTTAGTCGGGTTTCTTAGGGCTAGTGTTGTAACAGGACCGCAGAGGGAAAATATAGGGCGCCGGACAGAATTGCGCCCTATTTCTAAGGGTTGCTTTATGTGTTTGTATTCTGTATTACTGCGATACATCCTGTGCTATTCTTGTTTGACACGTTAGCCCCCGGATAAGGGTAACATTATATGCAATACGTTTTCGTTTGCCACTTTAAAGTCGAAAGCTTCTTTTATGTGCTTTAATTAAATACTTTTCAATGTATCTCTCTTATATCCCATTCTTTTATTAACTTCAGTAAAGCTCTATATACTTACATCGTTATGTTAATCTTTCAGTAGCTTTTCCGCATACTGTCAGATATAATACATATATAGAACTTCTGTGTATTGAGACTCTTTACATAAAATAGACTGTTTTATATATGTTTAGTATCGTGTTTTTACATATTATACGTGCGATGATCGCATTCGATCATCTTACTGAATTTGTTAAGCAAATTTTAAAACACTACTCTAATAAATAGCTTACATGGTGATTTAAATAGGTACATAATGAAACCGTTTCATTGTTGTATCTGAATAGGTATATTATATAGACATATTTTAATAGTGATATTCCGCGTATAAGCCAAAAAAGTAGACTGATTTGATTATATTTGTTGTTTAAAATCAATGGGATAGACAGCGGTTGTATTTAGATGCGCACCACTCTACCCAATCGTACGTACCATATTTTTTATTAAAATTTAGTCAGTAACTTTAGACACATACGTTAGTACCACACTCGACTGAGAGGTCAAATTTAATGATCCCACAAGATATAAAAGGTTGTATATAGACGCACTTCACTACTCTCACCATACCTCATCACTCCACCGCTTCTATCTGAAAACTTTGCATTATTTTAGAGACCTTTTATCTTTAACTAAATGATAATAATAATGATAATGTAATTCAACTAAATGATAATGAAACATGAAGATGGTTTTTTAAATCTCATTTTTTTTTATTTTATTAGTACAAAAAGTGGCAACTTAAGACTTGTTTACACGGACTTAGTGTTAATCATTAGTAATCACTAGTTGCACTAATGATCACACGTGTAAACAGGCAACCCTCGATAAAATTGATGACATAATATTACGTATAGTACGTATGTATATTATTAAAGTTGTATTTAAAATAAAGTAACCACCTATATATAAATATATTATTAGGAGCTCAGAGCTAGACTCTCTTATGTCAAAAAAATACACTTTTGGGAAAACAAAACGATTTTACAACGTTTTTCTTAGCACGTATTCTTATTTGTCTGGTGGTTCTTTGTCCTTTATAAATCTTGCATTCGATTTTTAACTAACTTCCCGACTAGCTAGACATTTGAAACTTTTAGAATATATCAGAATACGATGCCAATGCATTTGTCAAGCCATCTTTAAGTAGAATTGAATTCATTTTCAGTTAATTCTGTTTTGTATGAAAAGTTATTTCGATACCATTATCGGTTGCTAGGGGTCTGGGGTCCGAGCAACTAAATTATTAATATATACGTGCGTTACTATGGAAATCAATATGACATGTCAAATGACATTTCAGTATTATTTCTATCAAGTAAAAAATTTTTTGATTGCTTAAGCTAGTCAAGTCAAGTTTCTATGATTAAACAGAAAATTGAAAAACGTTGTATATGAAAAGTTCTTTTTATCTAGTAATTATTTAATTTTATGTTTCTGTGTTTTCTTCTCAAAGTGAGAATTGGTCTAACAAATATAATAATTTAGATACAAAATCATTTAAGGCAAAATTTAACTCAGTACAACTTGGCTCTGACGCGCAGTATTACTAATTATCACTCATATCTACTACCTATTCAAAAAATTAAAATTAAAGTTTTTTTTTTAAATTTGATAAAAAGTTTTTACCATTTTTTGGAGAATTTTTCAGACTTACCTTATTTTAATTCACGGCGAGTGTCCATGAATCACTGATTAAAAATTTTCTAATAAATAACTTCCTCTGAAACATAAAATCAATCTATATGTAAATAATAGTTCAAAAAATTTTTTTTTTAAATATTCTCACCAAATGGACCACGGAAATTAATATGTACTGAGATAATATTTTTAAATGATTGTATTTTTTTTCGTTATATATATTAAAACTTATATTTTTAGTTTATTATTAACGAAGGTTGATGAAACTTAAAAAAATAATTACACGATAAAAAGAACTTTTTATATACTTACAACGTTTTTAAATTTTCTGTTGAATCATATAAACGTGACTTGACTAGCTTAAACGATCAAAAAAAATATACTTGGTAGAAATAATACTGAAATTATGAATTTGACATGTCATATTGATTTCCATAGTAACGCACGGATATATTATTAATTTAGTTGCTAGGACCCCAGACCCCCTAGCAACCAATAATGGTGTCGAAATAACTTTTATACAAAGCAGAATTAACTGAAAATTAATTCAATTCTACTTAAATATGGCTAAAAGTATTAAAAGAATAAATTGGCATCGTTTTATGATAATATATTCTAAAAGTTTAAAATGTCTAGCTAGTCGGGAAGTTAGTTAAAAATCTATTACAAGATTTGTACCGGACAAATAAGAATACGAGCTAATAAAAACGTTGTAAAATAGACTAGATTACAGTTTAATGTTGGTATATCAAAAATTTATCAAAAATAACGCACTTGCATAAATCGTCATGCGTATCTAAAGTGTTCAGATAGCAGCATTGGAGTATTGAGGTGGGGTGTTGATAAATTCACACGTGCCTATTGACCATCGTTTTGACTTTTCCTAATGTGAGACAATTACATACGTCTCTATATTCATAGAAATAATACTCAGTGGCTCAAGCAAGCTCAGCTTCATTATTTTAGGGTGGATACATTAGATTCAAATCGGCCTTTTTTATTGTGTATATCTGTATTTTATATTTACGTATTTCACGCAATAAAATTTGGGAATGATTTCTGGGTGTGACTAAAAAAATAATAATTCTAATTCTAAATTAGTACTTTTGAATTATACATTACGCGATACGTAATAAGGTATATATATTATATTATACCGGCCCAAAATACTGGTCAGTGCATTAACCGGACCTGAACTACACAGAGAGAAATTTCTAAATCCATTACTTGCTTAAAAGTTTTACCGGCGAAAACTATTCAACCTATATTACATATATGAGGAAAGGAAAACTTTTTTCATTTCCACGCAGGTCCTTTGAGGTGAACTTTTGCCGTGTGCTTATGTACATTGTGTTATATAATATACTTTGTCAATTTTATCGTTTTGCAGCATTCGGGAGTTTCCCATTCGTGAAAGTGTTTTGGATTCCACATATTCATTTGATTGAAAATTATTATTTTTCGATACAATGCCAGAAAATACAACGCCGAATTATGATATATTTATATTCGGCGTCGGTTTTTTAGCTCCAGGGTGATTTAGTATTTCCACAAACAAAACAAACAATTTTATTGGAAACTCGTATTTAAAAAAAATTCTCGTGATCTGGATTTTATATTTTCCACCAAACTGCTATTTTTTATTTACATATTTAGAAACTCCGCCAAAAGAATGGTTACAAAGTTACTATGCAGGTATACATTTTTTTAATATATTTTAAAGTCTATATAAGCCACAAACTTTAAATAAATCGATAAATAATAAATTAGAATCAATTACCTATCAATGGCGATCAACATCCGACATAAATAGTACTTACACACTAAAGTCAAATTGGTTTTCATTAAACTATAACTATAAATTTCAGGTGGTGCTGGTTAATTTTAAAATTCAATTAAACTTTGCCTCAAATAAAACATTATATTTTAGGTATGCCAATAGGCGATCCGACAAAAATAGTTCACACTTTTTTAATCATACATAATATTTTGTTTTCATTTAATTAATAATACATATTACATATGTTGTATGTTTTTTAAATTCGTTAGCCTTGCCTAAACAAAACCATAATACTATTATTTACTTTATAGGCATTTTACTAAATCTTTTATACTACTATCTATTATGGCATGATTTACGCTAGGTTTAATGAAATTTTCTTCACTATCTGCAATTTGTGATCTTAGTTCGATGCAAACAAATACTTATGACTGACAAAATTTTGTGTGCACTATTTATATCAGATCTTACCATCCTATTCCTACCCTTCGCCATTGATACTAACTTACCTATAATGATGTTTTTTAAGTGAATAACATATGATACAGATAATCATATTATACTTTAAATGTTGTAATGAGAAACATCAATACTATTTAAATTTTAGACATACTGTTTGCTAAATACATGTACCCTTAAGTTATTTATAATAAATATAATTCAATAACAATGTAATAGACAATATATATTATAACGAATTATTAATTATTGGCAGAAATCCATTATAAAAATAATGTAATAAATGCAAAAATTTCAAACAATCTTTATAATTAAAAAAAAATTATTGAAATCTTATAACAGTGTGCATTACGGTGTGGTGAAATAATTAATTAATAAAGTTTTACATTGGTAAAACTAGGAATATCGGAAGTTATATGAAGTTATATTAATATAAATGTTTTAAGAGGAATAGTTGTTTGTCTTTGACGCATTCTATTGGGTAATTTATCTGGAGGAAAGACATACATTGAAACATGTTTTTTTCAATTCACGTAAATCGAACCTGCGTCCACGTCTCCAGAGACTAGAGCTCTGCCACTACTTTTAATAAATCAAAATTAAATATAATTCTTTTACCAGGTTTTTATAAGCAATATTTTAAATATTTAACAAATTCGTTTATAAATAATTCAATTCAAAAACTTAATAAATTGCTTGTACATATTTAAAGTATTACAATTTCTATTTTACATTTTTATACCGAAAAAATTTAAACTATGATTCTTAACGAACATTATGTATGAGATAATTAATAAAATATTTAAAATGCCAGAGATGTTTGATTGTGGTATATTTCGAATAATTTGTTATTTCAAGCATTTTACGAATTTAAAAAAATTAAGTTAATTCTATATACTTACGTATATTTTTAAAAGCTCGGTTTAATTATTTATTATTTCTTACAAATTGTATTAATGCGATTCTTCATGTTTTTCAACAGAACAATAACATTGCAGAGTATCTAGATTCTAGAATGTCACCTTGGTTTTCTGTTTTCTTTTTTTTGACATCTGAAAAGTTTTCGCCAGACCGGCTTAAGTAAAATAAAAATATGCATTACTTTAATAAATTACTTTGAGCAAGCTTGGCTTTCTAAATTGTTCTAAAATATTAATGCCGAGGTACGAGTAAAAGAGACCGCATATTATTTAACACATTTATTATCCAAAGTTTGGAAACAATTTTATAATATTATTATGAAAAAGCATCCATGAATCTTTTCATAAAATTACAGCTTCATTTCATATTATTATTAGGTATAATTTTTAGTTTAATTGAGGCTGCATTACTTAGGTTTGATAATTTATATTATTATGTTTTATAAAGTAGGTGACTTTCTAAAATGACCTATCTATATTTATCAATAATAATAAATGTAACTGCTTTTTTATGTTTTAATGCAAAGGTTCCCAAAGTTGACTGGGCTCCGACCCATCTAACAAAAATTTCCAATCTTGGGACCCACCTCTTAGCTGTCTTGGAGAAAAGAGAGCATACATATTGGTTATGCTCAGATTCCCTAGTGGCGAGTCGTGAAACTACTTAATGCTGTCTTATTTGTTCTAATTGAAATAAAAAAAAAAAAATTTATAAGTGTTACCAATATGAATGAAAGACTGTTGAAATAAGAAACACAACTTAAATAAAAAAAATTATTACTTATACCTACACCCTACACCTGCAAGGTTTTTTACAAAGTGATTTCAATGGGAAGGATGTATTTGTTTCTTATTTTTCTTCATTACAGTTTTAGCATCAAATTCAACTTTCGTTACTTTTAATCGCAGTGAGTTTGATATATCCAATTTATTTCGGTATTTAGTTTAAGTGTTAACCATAGCCGAAAATTTTTAGGAATTATAAATAGCTGAATGAAATATCAAATTTATCACTTCCTATTTTTTAAAATTCATGTATACAGTGGCGAGTGCCCACTCAATATTCGCTCGCGACCCATAGTTTGGGAAACCACGTTTTAATGAATGCATCATTACTTGTTATCGACAATTGCAGTTTTTCTAGTAAACTTGGAATCCGCATGATCATGGCAGGTTTGCATTCAGCCAACTTGTTTTGTGGAGATTAACGTCAACGTGTGCATGTTATTTGCATATCTATGAGATGTGGTATCTTGCCAAGACAAAATCTTCTCGATTTTTGAGTTGAAAGAAGACAGATAAAGAATATTTCACATACAGCGATTTTATTTTACAATACATTGGATTAACTTCAATGACTTATGCTATATTTACTTCAATGATATCTATTATCAAAGAATCAATTGTCTTCAACACTGGTCAAGTCTTCGTAAACTGATCCAAGTTGGCTATGATATGCGCATTAGATCGTTTTAAAAAATATATGACGAAACTAAACTTTTTTCCATACCTCTTGCAAATGACGTGAAAGTGGACGATTCAGATAAATAAAAATCTGATGGTAATTATTTTGATAGAAGTTGTTTGAAGAATGATACTGGGTAGTAGTGATTTTACGCCATCTCGACAAAACTATTTTAGTAGTGTAGTTTTAAAACAAAGATTTTTGTTTATTCTACAATAATTGAGTTAATTTTATGTTGACAGTTGTTTTGGAATATGAACTTCGGAATGACATTAAATTAACTATCTTAGAGTGTATTACGTATGTAAAATAGAAACTTTGTTTTTAAACCGTTAAATTTAGAGTTCTACCACATAAACAACAAATAAATTAATATCATAATGATAGTATAATAAAACTCATTAAGGATCATATTATGCGCTCGCTAAGTAAACGTTTATTAAAAATAAAGTTACCACTTTAAAATAGTGTGCAAGGCATCTTTCAATGAGATTTACGTGAAACATCATAAGAATTATATTAAAAATGTAAAGCTAGCAATATGGTTAATGGGTCACAACCTTTTTTATACAAGACTGGCGATTTTTGTCTTCTACATTGTTTTAATGGAATCTATATAGTTTATACCGAGAAAGACAATAACAGCTTATTAATATAATAAAGTAATGTTTATAGATAAAGAAACAAATAGTCATAATATAATAATATGTTAAATGTATTAAATTAATTGACTAATAATACTTACTAATAACAATACGTATCCCTTAAATGCATGACGGCAACTCTTTAATGTACAATATTATAATATATTACGTTTCTTATCGATTGCATCATATTTAATATTGTTATACATTATTAGTGGCACCTGTGAATAAAAACTAACTATTTTGTCAGCACACGTTGTCGACTACAGAAAACTGCAAATTTTTAAATAAGATTTCATTCTGACAAAAAAATATAAAGAATAATATAGTTTGTTGCTGAAAGGCAATACAGTGCAATTATGGTTTAAATAATGTAAAATTATTAAAAGAATCTGGCACCACAAAAATAGTTCTTAGTTCATGGCCAGTATGCCTTTAATATTACCATATATCTTCTTCTCCCTATCTCTTCATCAAAGAGTTTATAATTAAATAGGCACAGCATCTCATTTGATCACTTAATAAGAAAGTCGTATCCATGTTTCATTACAACGACTTTTATAATGTCAATTTTATTATCGTTCATTTTGTGATAATATGTCTCATTCTTGTTTGTCGAAAGACATCATTTCCCAATGCGAACGTCCCCAGAAAGGGGACATCTCCAAAGTGGCGTCTGAAAATTTTATCGGATGGGGTTCAGTTTAAGACAGGCGACGCTGTTAGGATTTGAATAATTAGGGTGCGTCTGCTGAAATTAATTGAAATACGCGTGCCATTTCTGAGTTACACCTTCACTGCCAGTTGGATACAGCGTCTACAAAATGGGCGTCGTTTTGCTCTGCCTGAAGTGAGCGATGGTTAAAAAAATCACTTAAGATTCAACGCTCAAAATTAATGGGTCAACAGTAGCTGCCTTAGAATATTGTATGCATATTCAAGCAACACACACTTCCATCAAACATAAGGTAGCTGTAACCACCCCTTATATTTTACAACCAGCCTGTTGTACCGTATAATATATACCATTGGTCGATATACTTAACGTATTCAGAGTCAAATTTATTTATGTTATACTTATTAAATATTAAAAATTGTAGATTCAAGACGTTCACGACATGACATGAATAAAGAAAAAAAAATGCGATACAATAATATATTGCAAAACGTCACCTAAGAGAATCATAATATGGGAACAGATTTTTGATTTTACGAAAAATTAATGTTGGCTACTTGCTCAACCTAGTACGTCCAAACTCTGATTCCAAACACATTTAAAATCAATATGACGTTACTTTGAAAAAACCAGATTCGAACCCGGTATC
Organism: Rhyacophila brunnea; assembly: GCF_057557595.1. NCBI lineage: Eukaryota > Metazoa > Arthropoda > Insecta > Trichoptera > Rhyacophilidae > Rhyacophila > Rhyacophila brunnea. The sequence continues at coordinate 14,499,161 of NW_028232848.1, read as the reverse complement.
CACAACATTATACGCCGATACGTTACCGCTCGGTAATCATGGGCATTCGAATAAGAACATTTTCTTTTTCAATTGTTCCGACCATACAATGTGGAAATGTATGTTACCCACTTGCTCAACCTATAAAGTCCACGCTATAGGTTTCAATACTCATTGATAAAACAACATATAATTTTTCCAGATCCGGTTTTCTATACCGGCAAATAACAAAAAAAAAATACAACAATCCCAACCTGTATAAAAGTAGACCCTATTTTAATGAACCATTTTATACGTCCACCTATATGAGAAAAATCAAGCAATAATGACTGAAAAATTATCCAGATAAAATATAAAATGATTAATTAAATTTAAATACACAAAAAATATGACGTTATTGACGGTTTAAACATTTTCAATTTTATGTATGTATATTTTTTTAATAATTGATTATTTTTTTCTAGAAGCAGATCCTTTTCTGTTCCTGTCTTACTTTCTGTTTCACGAATTTAAATTGACACCATTCTATTCAGTACGATGTGATTTTTGAATGCATTGAATAAAAGCATTTGCTATTATCTTTCTCTCATGTTTGGTTAATACTTGGGTTATAACAATCCTTTAATTTCTTCAATATGACTCTCTGGATGATATTATAATAACGTAAAACACAAAAAAACTGTAGAATTGATAACGCTTCTACTCGCAAGCAGTATTTTTTTATTGTCTTATAAACGATATTAGCATAACTCTTTTTTTTATATATTGAGTAAATGCATAATGATATAATTTTTGCGTAGAGCCTTTGTTAAGGTAATCGAATTCTGAAATAGTATAAACATAAACGGTCATCGTTTATTTATACTATCGCCGAACAATCGTTCATCTCGTCCCACAGGCAGTTGTCGTCACAGATAAATATACAAGATTATATTTTAATAATTCATAGCTCATCTCAGACATCCCTCATACAAACTCATTTCAAAGAATAAATAATATTCCCCGGAAGAATGAACAATTCATCATAATCGCTTTGATGGGTCTAAAAATTATTAGCTCAAAACGAAAATTTAATGTTTAACAATTTGTATGATAATCCAAAAAATATTTGACTAACATTAATTTTATTATCAAACTCATTATTATCAAATAACGAAAACATGTTTTTAAATAAAGAAAATTATTCATCCCCCCGCCACTACTGATGTCTCATTCATTTTCTTGTTGGTATATTTAATAAAGTTTGAATATTTATTAAGTATGTTTTATTATTAAATTAGAATTAAAGTAAATAGTATATACTCCCATTAATAAATAATGTACAAATACATTGTATCTTTTCCTACTTATTGTCGCTAAATTACAAAGTAAAATATAATTTTCACTTCGGTACCACAGACTAACAAAAATTTTGTAGTGCAATTTAGTAAAATTTATAGCCTTAAAAATGTGGAAAAGATGTGTAAAAGTTACAAGACAGATGAGGGATCATTTAAAACCACAAAACTTTGAAATTATTATCCCAAAAAACCATAGGTACCCGATCTTAATCGAGCGTATCACGGGACTCTATGTGTGGTGTGAAGCACCACTATTTTGTTTATAACTGCGAATTTCTCAGGATCGGTTACACAAAATTGAGGTCGCCATTTACTTTAACTATACTAAGTTTGAACATACTTTAAATAAGTGTACTCATATGAGAAAATAGCTTGGAGATCATTCAAAAATTATTATAAGTAATAAAATATAAAACAAAAGTTAATATAATACTACAGAACAGATTAACACATGCAAAACTCAGTTGTCATGGACCGATAGCTTGGAGTCAGTTTTGATTTACGACCGAATGACGGTTGGTCAAGATATGTAAACCCTAAATATTTCACACATTGAACGCGCGTTTCGTGACAAACTTTAATCCATAATTATGATACAGATATGCATAACTGTTGAAAACAACAATATATTCTTTAAACGTGTTAAAATTTACCCTATATATATCCACCCTCGAGAATTAAACATCCTTGCATCCTCACTCAGAAAGTCATAATGATTTTTATATGCTCTGTTTTAAACCCAATGGAATGCAGCGTAGTCATTTAACCATCATGGTGTAAATCAGACCAAGGTCATTTGATACATATTGTCAGCATATTAGTATATTCTTGTCTTAGTTGAGGATTGTGCAGTGCATTGAGTAATGCAAGTAGCCATTTTTTATGTGCGCAGAAAATTGATGCCAATATTTTTCCAGCTGTCAAAATTGAATTAACATTCTGCTAAGGCTAATTAGTTACTGCTTAGTTCATTGTTTGGATTTACCTCCACTATCAAGAACGTTTTGAAAATCGCAATTCTGAAATTGAGAATGATTACACTAATTAGCATGACATATTTCGAACGTTTACTAGCTCAAATGTATTACAAGGTTACTAATTTACTACAGTTTACAGCTTTCCACTGCAAGGGTCTTCTTCAAGAATTTACCATCCCCACTTAACCACTTTTTAACGATTTCCATATAACCATACAGACTTCGTCAATGTTTTTGACATTTTATCAAAATGTTTATTTCTGTTTATAACCCTCAATCTAAAAATAAACAATAACGGAGCGTAGTTGATTCAACCAGCTTTCTAAAGTGAACCAAGCTTCCAACGGATGTCATAATAATATGTTGTCCATATCATAATATATTAGTCGCAAAAACTCCATACTAGACGATTACTTAAAGCCTACTTTCTTACTAAAAATATTTTTTAATTGCGTATTGACGTGCACTTTATTAAATAAAAATAATTTTATTTGTCAACGACATCTGTCGTATATGGAAGAAAGAAGGAATGTAATTTAAATATATATATAAATTACAGCACGTCAGTTAAAAGTTTAAAACAATATGCCACGGCTCGACATCTGTCTTTAACAAATTCGTCTAATTATTTACCGGGAATGGTGGTTTTTTCTGTACGGACTTTATTTCACGCGACCTCAGGATGTATGGAGAATTGCATACAAAAAGATCGGTGTTAATGCGTAAGCCTAAATTTTTGCGTATAATATAATATTATTAGAATAATTTAAAAAAGAAATATTTATATGGCATTCAATCGCATACTTATAAATTAATAAAGATTGTTTTTAAAAATGAAAAATAATTTTACCTGATGATGTATGATGTGTATAAATGTTTAGAAAAATACATAATTTAAACTCATCGCTCAATTTTATATCGTCAGTGAGTTATTGAAATTTCATCAAATTATTAAGTCGTTATCATTAGTGTGTACATACTCAGTAGTAATATCATATTATCTTCTTTATACCTGACGAGTGTGTTCTTTTTCTCGGATCTCCACAGCCAACCTCATTCCAAAGATCACCAGTTGGCACTGTCATACATATACCCTCGTAGTCCTTGATTCCTGGTGAGGTCAGAAAATGTTTATGTGATTTTCTTGAACCCTGGGTGTTTGTGATTGATTCAATCCTAATACTATACTACTCTTTCACTACACTATTGCCATTGGAACTCATGGTCTATTAGTGCTAAAAATAATATTATACGTTTATATAAAATAAAATATATTATATTATATTTAAAAAAAAAAAAAACAAACTTTAACAATAATAAATTGAGTCTTGTTAGTACTATCTATATTTTTTTTAGACCATGTCCGATCCTAATAGGATCATATGGGCCTCCACAGAGTAGAGGTTTGTATTAACAGATTTTGTTTTTTTACGAAAAATGGATGTCAGCCACTCAACCTATTAGGTCCATACCCTGACTCACACACAAATTGAAAAACAATATGTGTACTTGCCAGACCCAGGATTCGAACCTGAGACCCACGGCGTGATAGTCCAACGCTCAACCCGCGCGACCACCGTGGGTGTAAAATAACCTATATTTAGAGGCTGCAAATTTTCTAGCCTATATATATTATATGAAAATAATTATTCTTTTATTATATAAAATCTATTCCATTTAGTCCACAGTGAATCAACTACCGGACATTTTCTTTGCTTTGTGAGTTATGATAGATGTAAATTCATTTTATGTTTTAGGATTACTAATGGTGCACCGCATTTACATAGCTGCGTGACCAAAGTGGAGAGTGGATTATTATTATTATTTATACATATATACGGTAACATATTATCACCGTATTAATCACCGCATACCAAGGGGATATTAACTGAAGGGTCGTGGATTTTAAAGATATCTCCACACTCTGTAAACGGTGATGTATATTATACAAATGCCTTGAATAATAACATAAAAATAATTATTTCGAATATGTAACAATAATTATTCCTGAATACTGTGAAAAGGGTTTTTATGTAAAATTCCAATATAAAGCTTCACCAAAGATAATTATTGATCAAATAATGTTCTGTGTCGGGTTTCGTAGTCCAGTGTGTATGTTATTTCCTCACCCGGGGTCTCCGAGTTCGACCTGGTGATTTTACAATAAATTTATGCGATTTTTTCAAAGTTTGGGCGTTTGTAATCGTTTCACTTATCTAGACTACGGTCACTGGGGGCGCCTAGCGAGTTGTAGATTACTACTTTTTCGTTTGCAATCATTTTCAGTAACTCTCCAATATATTCTTTATAACTGTATTTAATATTTGGTTTAATTTGATTTATTATGCTTTTGTGTCCTCCTGCTATTGGTGCAATCATAATTATATTCTTTTATTATATATTTCCATTATACTTATTCTCTGTGATTGATCCTGTTGGTTGACCTAAATAAATAAATTTAAAAAAATTAAAAAAGATTTTCTACAAATAAATGATATTTTTATAATGCAGATATCGAAAATAGAGTAATATGTACATTTATTATTACTTTAAACATTATTACCGTCGAGGTGTCCGCACGTCGCTTTGTTTTGTCATGACGTTAGATGAAAATATTCTTAAATCGTGTAAAGATGACTAAAAAACTTTTCGTATGTACTTAAAAAAGAAAACGTGTCAATGAATATACTATTATTATTAGTAATATAACAATAAACACAACAATAAATGGACAAATGTTGGATTTTTATGACAAATTATATTTCGTTCGGCACGCGTCATTTGCACAATCCGCGCATCGCCTAGTCACGATCTTTTTAGAGCATGCCTCAACTGGAGATAGTGGCATTGAAGCAATCGCATACCCACACAGTTTGATAAAACTACAAAGTATTGTGACCTCACCAGGGTCTACCTACTACCCCCAGTATGATAATTAAGTGCCTTACGCATTACACTAGTCATACTGAATTCGATTTCAAGGTCACTAAGTTATACGCATAAAGTTGCCGCCGGAACGCAGTTACTGATCCCTGTTTTCTCCAGTCATTTTACCGACCTTCAGAATTCAACCGGTTTAAATCTGATATTTATTGTCAATTGACTCATTTATCTATCCAGTGGTATACTTTTTGTTTCTGTATGTGTATTTTTTCAAAAGTTATAGACTTATCTTGCAGAATACAGAGGCGGCGTTCTACTTAAAGAATTAATGGTGGGACCTATTTAAATGAATTAATTAAAGATATATTTTACAAATATAATATAATATGTTTGTCAAGATAGTTGAGCCTTATAGTGTGGCTATCTATACAGCTAAATCGCAAAGCATTGTTTTTCTTTTTTGCAATAATTTATTGAGGCAGCATTTCCTTATGAATAAATCATGACAAAGAAATGTAAATGACTTGTCTAATGCAATTGGAATACACTCCGCACACAAAGGGGTAAAATGAAATGATCCCTTATTGACACAGCACTACCCTGCATACATATTTATTTGAATTCTCGTATTGTGATTCATAGTAAATAATAATATTAATAATATCAACTCATGGTACTTTTTATTAATGATTTTTGATTTTATTTGATTATATATTATATATATATTAATTTATTCAACGACTAATTCACAAGATTTAAGAATGTAGCATTCGACTTATTGAACAGACATACTTTTGAAAACACTTCTGAGAAAATAGATTATAACCAATAGAAAAAAAAATTGAAAAAAGTAAGACACCCCCGCAGGAATCAAACCTGCATGTCTCGGGTATCGCGCCCAAGCACATTGACCACAATGCTAATAGAGTTATACTAAATTACGACAAATTTTAACTAATGGCTTTTCTATTATTTTAAGTTATAAAGTTTTTACGTAATAATATTTTATTATATTAACGAAAATTAGCTATATTCTCATTCTGTGTTAGTATGCATTTGCCATTATCGAATACGCATAGTGCCTGAAATTGATTAAAAGCGAAACCTTGGTCTCAAAAATGACTCAAATAGAATATAATATAATTTAAATCAATTAGAATTTAAATAAACAGTACAATAACAAAATAACTTTATAGTATCGTCATTTACTTATTCGATGGTACAATTATTTAAGCTTTGGAATTCTTTCAGCCAGCTTGGTCTACTAATCCCCTTCCGGACTGGGAATGGGACAACTTAAACTTTATATGCACAATTAAATTATTATTTAAGTGTGCGTAATAAAATACTCATCAAGTATTAAATAATAATAAAATAATTGAAATACAAATAATAATATTAATATATATTTTGAAAATATTTACAATTCATGAATGTCATTTTTTTTTAATTTCATTGAATTGCATGACGCCCACTTGTCCCGGCGCCGAATCGTCCTAGACCCTTCCGAACTACTTCTATGTCCTGGCATATTTTTTGACATATTATTATTTGGCCACTCTTTCTGGGTTCCTTATGAAACATATCCTGCTAATATCTCCCTGGTATTCACCGAATATGTTTTCACTATTCATCTAGGAATATGTGTCACTAACTGTCTTCGACATAAATTTACCAAATGGGATGAGAAAAAAGTTACATGGCATAAAAATTGCTACATTTTATGTAAATAAAAAAACCGTAGCTCTTATTTATCGATGAAAAAAATTCCTTTCAGAGACAAAATCTATGTTGTGTCGGCCAGCAAACACTTTTATTTAAAAATACAGTTGAAGAGACATAAAATAGTTTCTGAACAACATTACACGTACCTACGTTAATATACGTTTTACAATTTGTAATTGTGGGCAACATTAAAATAATAATTTATTTGAAAATAAGCTATGTTTTTGGAAACAGATAATAAATTAACTACATTCAAATGTCGACTTTTTAAAATAACTTATGCTATCAGAATATTACCATTTTACTTGAAACATTCTTAAAATAACATGGATATATAAATATTTAATTAATATTTTTTTGTTGGTTACTTCAATTCATATGTCCGAAACCTGTTGTAGTTTTCAACTGTCATCCTACACACCCTAACCGGTTTGCAACAAAGTTTTTGGTATAAAAAGTTTATACATTACTACCTACCCTGAAAATAAACATCCTCACAAACGTTAATTCGAGATGAGTATTTGCCTCTTGAAATATATAACTCGTATGCACATAATTTCATTGCGAAAGAAAATTTGATCATTTACAAAGAATATCTCGTCACTGTTCTGGCAGAAGACACTTATTCGAAAAAATGACATATTGAGTTAGTTATACCAAAATGTTCCTTAATTCAAACTTTTCCGTCTGAAAACCTTCTTAATAAATAAACAGTCTTTATTTTAAAGCCATCCTTTTTATGATTACTTAATAAACTCACATGATAGACCATTTCAAACATTTTAATAACTTCAAAGTCAAATCACTCAAAACTAGTATTCTTCAGTTAATGTGTTCTGCCAGAACAGAGACGATCTATTTTATCAGTTACATGGTTATTAAATTGTTTTTCATATTTAGGACGGCAAAATTACTTTTTTAAATCTTGTTAGTGATAAAAATCAATCAGAAAACCCAAATTTATATTAAAACAGCGTCTAGTCTCTCTATCAACAGCAGAATTTTTCACTCAATTCAAATCGCGTTCTCAAAATGATTATTATTTATTGCTCAGTTTCTAGGTTGATATAGTTATTATTTATTAATAATTGATTTAAAAATTAATTCACAAGATATTATTATTAATATTTGTTCTTAGTTCTGCTTATGTATTCACGAAATAGTTATCCAATTTTCACTGCACCGGAGGTGTAAAGTAAAGTAACATTGGTAAGTATTAGTAACATGAACATTTTTTATTAAAATTGACATGACGTAACACAATAAAATAATATACACCATAAAATAGGCTACGCTCAAAGCTTTTTTACCTACTCCGCTAGTATTATAGGATTATATTATATCACATTTTTGGAATATTTAAAAGTATTGACACTTTCATTTTGATACTCGTATGATAATTATAACGAATAAAAACATTAATCCTTTTTCGTTCGGTATGACAACCCTAACTAGAACGTTTTCAAGGTGTATGATTTCATGTCCAACAGAATCTCGCAAAAGAATTACGCGAAAGTTTCTATGAAATTCTACTTTCTCTTTCTTCAGATAAAACAATAAATAATAATGTATTTTCCTTCTCTTTCTCCCTCCAAATAGAAAAAAAGTTTTTTTGTCTAACTTTTTTGTATCGAGTAATTTATTATTAGTATTGAAAATATACGGATTATTATTATGAGTGAGTCTTTAGTTTCTTGTATAGGGCACTCTAATATAGTCCATTTCGAATTATTTTAACTGTTAGATTAGGTAAGACCAATTTTTTACAATATTTAGAAAGGCAATGTTAATATAGTATATTGAATTATTAGTATTATAATAATTGAATTACTTTCTGAGGTATTGACTCACAAAATTCTTTTATGGTCTTTCCATAGAAGTTTTTGAAAATAATCTGGGCATTATAAATAGGGACTATGAACCTAATAATATGACACTCATAATTCAAACATCTGCAATTTGTAATATTAATAGTACGAATTGAAATAAATTTAATAAATCACTCATAGAATGGATTTTTGATATATTCATCAATTGTTCAATATCAGTATACAATTTCTGCAGAAGTCGTATTGTATATAATATGGCTCTACTACTAACTGTCCTCCTACCGAAAATTAAGCTAGGAAGATCTATTTGACTGTAGTCGTTCGTTATGTACAAATGCATTATGCACTTTGTGAACTAGTTTCAGGCCAAGGATATTGTCTCGATAGAAGATAAGAGGTGTTTACGCTTTATTGAAATTTACGAGTACGTTTTAAGATTATTAAAAATGCATGAACGCACAAACGACAAACATTGCTAATATCAGCTTTACATCAAATTCTAGTAAATAAAATTGCCCAAGGCCAAAAGAAGTTTTAATATCGCTCTGGATTATCCAGAACCATCTTCATAGGATACCGTAAAAAGTTTAAAAAAAAATGTTTCGATCGTTACCTAGACAATTGTCATAATAAAAATGGATCATATTTATAGATAAACTCTATTTGAAATTGTCTATAGAAACAAATTTTGCGATGGACTAAACTTGAAAAAATATTTTCTTTAAAATAGGTAAAGTTCGCGCGTTAGTTCCATAGCATAAACTTCTAGTGCCACCTCAATAAAAATATTTATTATGTTATTTCGTTCAATGTTCTTTTTCTTTCTTTCGCAATAGTACAGGAACGAACTCGGGACAATAAATAATATTCCCTGTCACAAGATTCCATAAAATCACACGTATAATAAAAAAAACCGATGATAAATGCGTCGCGCGCTTTGGGAATTCTTATTACGTAATAAAAATAAATATTCGATGTTTATTATTTAACATTACTTTGAAAAATAATGTCTGCAGAAATTCATTGAAATGCATTTGTAGCATTTCTGGCATTTCTAAAGAGAATACTTACTACTTTTCCGACTTGTATTTCTACAACGTTTTTTGATGCAATAAATTAATCTAATATTTTACAATTATTAATTATACGTATATGACATAAACATTGTAATAGAAATTGAACCTCACTGATCTTACAACGACGTCAATAATTAATAACTACTTACTGACCATAAGGCAGTATTCCGCTGCATACCCTAATCACTATCATATCTACATGAACTCACTTCGCCAACGTCATATCGCTACATAATGGAATTAATATGTCTTACACAAACCAAAAGAAATGGTTTTTAACACATCTTCTTTGACCATATCCGCCTCTTAGTTGGGGCATATGGAAACCACGTAGCGCATCCAGTTGCCAATCCAATCCATTCTTGCATCGTTCCAGGCCAAACCAGCATCCCGTACCTCCACTGTATACACTCTATGTATAGTATCTAGCGGCCTTCAAGGATGCCGGAATCCGGTTGGCTTGAAGAATAGGCGAGCCAGGTTGAAGTTCTCTTCTGGCATTCGCATCACGTAGCCCAGCCAGCTCCAACATCACCTCTTCACTATCAACGTGATGAGAGGTTGCTAGGTGGGTTCTCTTATACACGTAGCTTCTGATAATATATTGATTTAAAGTATACTCCAACAATAATTAAAAATTAGAGATTTTTACAATTACTTATGCAAAAAAAAAGATCTTATTTTTTATTTTTTTGTGGTGATCATTAAAGTAATTTCCACTTTAGCGCAGGGGACAACTTCCTATGATTCTTTGATTATCATTATATATCGCAACACACTAGTTGCGAAATACTGCTATAATATACATTTCGTTACATTACGTTGCATTACATTGTTTCTATTGTACTTAATTGAATAGGCAAATAGGAATAAGAAAAACGGATAGGTACTCCCCATCACTCGTTTAAATCTTCAAATTAGTCCAAACAACTTTATTTAAAAAAATTTAAACCTTCTTCAAAGTTTCTCTGTAACTACACTTTATTAATATAATATAATTAAACTTATAGTGTAACCTCGCAAAACTAAGTAATTATTTTTTGAACGTATTTTTCCATGATGGAGATTATCACGTTTCATTTTGACCTCGTCAATTGTAGTATAATAATTATAAAGACGTAATTAGCATAATATTAGTATAATATTAATAGTATACCAGCCATTTTACCTTTCTATCGTAATAAATACGTCAGCAATGTCATCGTCGTTTGAAAATCATTTGTCTTTTAATGAATCAAGCTATTTTGGACCAGAGTACTAAAATACAGAAGCTAATTTTAGGTCATGCAACTTACATGTTATATTTTAGTTGACGTTTGAAGATAATTGAAGCATGAGATGTAGCTCATTATAATATTAATTTTTAATTATTGTAGCAAGAGTTTTAAAGCGTTTACACTGTGTCTATACTATCCGTGATTTTGTTCAACTAATTATATATATCTTGGTAATGCTTACTTAGTTTTTAAACGTTTTCCTAGTGTTTTTCTGTGTCCTTGATACCTAAAAATAATGTCAGAATTTGGAAGTAATAGTTTTTTATGAAGAAAGTTAAAAAAGGATGGCAATCTGGATTCTGAATGGACAATTTTGTTGGAGAAAACCACTTGATCAAAGCTTAAAATTTTGTTGCTAATTTTAAATATTTACATATTTTATTTAGTTTTTAGGCATAAAAAATTCACCATCCCTACAGTCCAAATAAATTTTCCACGACCGGTGGTCCGTGGACCCCAAGGGGTCCTCCAGCTTTACTTAAGGAGTCCGCAACTCACCGAGTCAAATTATACAAATGTAGAAAAAATGGTTAAAATAAAATAATATTTACAAATAAATTAGTTTGGAATTGCAATCAATATAGTTTTTTTTATTATTTTACATGGGATTCTTACATTATCACAACAATTATGAAGCATGACTTATGTTTTCAAAGAATAGATTTTTAGCATTCAATGTGAACCGGACTGGGAAGTAAAAAAAAAACGTTTAAAAAATGCGAGTTGCTCTGTTACCCAGTGTGCGATTGGTAATCTGCATTCTACAACGCTGGTATTTTTATTTACTTAAAACTAAAGAAGAGCAGTTACCTAAGACTGAGGTCGCCATATATTCAAGTTTTCTTTAATCGAGTTTAAACTGACATTTTAAATAAAATATGCTCTTGAAAGAATGGAAGACGGATAACTAAGAGAAATGAAAATTATAAATAATAAACACAATATAATATATATAATATGACAAATATTATAAATCTTCGTGTCCGCAGTAAGACGCTGCATATTTTTAAAATGCAATGAAATTTACCTTTGTGGCGACCAGGTCGTACGGCCCGATAGGCTTCAATGGCTGGTTGGGTTGACTTGACCATCTCTTCTCTTTTCATGCTATCAGTACTAATGCTAGCTTTATCGTATCCAGGATTGCCGCTTAGTAGTAGGGGGAGACGGTACCCGCTCCGAGTTGTGAAACCAAAGATAATGGTGATGATAAAATTATGCTTCATTGACACATGAAATATTATTTAGAACTTGTGAAATATATCCTTACATGTTTAATGGTGGTAAATTATGTATTAGACAATGTCTACTTCTACGTGGGTGAATAAACGCTACGCCAAATCCAGCCCTGGCGTAATGGAATTATTAGTGGCAAAGATGTCTTGAATTCTAAGTCAGAATAGTTTCCAAAATCGACCACTCAGTGACATGCTTTATAGTTTATATGAATGTCTGCGACACAGACTATGTCGTGATCTATGATACGAATTCATGTAATACACAATACTTGTATTTTGAATACCTAATAATGTAATATCACGAATTTCATCTCAGAAACTTTTGTCAATAGATGCCTGATAATATGTTACAATACTGACTGACAACTCAGTAAATTAGCGTTTCTCAAAGTCTATAGTCAGAAGAAAAATTGTTTTTGATTTATAAAACTATTAAAATTGAAAATCTAAATTTGATAATCATTATTATCAAAATCCCCGGTTCAAGATTTAAAAATTAATATAATCGAAGTTTACTGATTTGTTTTTACCCTTTACGCTACCTATTATATCCCTTTTATCGTATTGAACAATGTAAAAGGGATACTTTAAAAGTGTTGACTATGTACCTTAAAGTATTATCTACGTAAACACGTGAAACACGATTTTCAATATGGATTAAAACAAACCAAACTTCAATAATAATTATTTAGTTTATTTTCGTTATCAGGAAATGGGAATTTGGGTGTAGACACTAATATTGTAAAGTAAATTAGCATGTTCTATCCTAAGCATAGAACATACAAATTGTATTAACAGTTTAGCCCGACCCATTGGGTCTTCGTACCGGAGTCGCACTCAAAGATACATTGAAAAAAGTAATAGAGATTTTTTTGACCAGCAGCAGATTCAAATGCACATCCCATATCTTCGTATTTATACAAAGACGGCTACAATCGCACTAGTGACTAGGCCATAATGGGTACAAATAGGTATTCTCCTAAAGAAAGTATGTACATACTAAATAGTACTTCCTGAATTATTCTGCAATATAACAATGATATTACTTACTTATCTATTGGTTGCGCTTTTCAATGAACTGTAAATTTGACGCACTGATTCGGATACTGCAAGGGGGGTTATGTTAAGGATACCAGGCACTGACCTTTTATGCTGTTGAGACTGCCTCCGTAGTCTGGTTTATTACTCCTGGTCGCACTAACACTATCGCGTAGTATTGTTTATTGGGTCACCCGATGAGCGGCACTTGACGGTCAAAAATGGTGTATATTATTCGTGTTATTAAGTGCATGATTGGTGAATGACTGACCGTCAATCGTCGGTCTGACAAGGAACATCATAGGGCCGCCCTAATTCGCATAACCAAATATATATTAGGTATATAAAAGTCAAATATATATGTTTGATTTCCTTTTCTTACTTGGCCCCAACTGACATTTACATAATATTATACAAAAATAAAGTTTATTTTTTTAATTTATCTTTCCTACCAATTCTGATTTTTAATATTTACAACAGATAAACTTGACATATTATTTTGGATTCGATTTTATTTTGATTCTTTGCCTTGACTGTCAGAATTATTTTTTATTTAACATGCTGTATGCCTAGATACAGGTATTTTAATATTGAAGAATGTAATTATTAGATATTGTTTTGTTTTGAATGATAAATGCATATCGATCAATTAAGTGACATCTTGTCCTTCATCTAGTTCTGTAATAAAATTACATAGTTTATTCTAATTAGTCTTTAAGCAAATTTTGACTTAAAACTGGTAAATAATGGTTAAAAATAGAAACATTACAGTAGGTATGGTTAAGTAATAATCAGTACGGCAGTACGTCGTTCTAAAAAGGGGTCCCGGTACCAAAAACATTTGCGAGACACTGCTTTGAATAGTCTATATGCCTATTTAATAGACTTGTCGTACTAATACTGACAATGCGAATCTCTCTTAGTTGCCATGGTATTATAGAATTATATAATTCTAATTTACTAACAACTGGTTACATATTATTATTTAATTTAGCCACAGTAGTCAAAAATATTCTATAAAATATCTCCAACAGCATCATTAATTCAATGATATAACATCTCTAGGTGAGTTCTAGCTTCCTTCAAGAACATTTTTCATGGTTATATGTCCTGGTCCATTACACTTCAGATGTCTGCACTGACCGCTTTAGCATCCTTGTTAATACAGTTCAACCCTTAGACTATAGATATATCTAGACGCCACTCGTTGCATTGCTAAATGAAGCCGCGTGCCTTGCGTTTGGTTTGTGAGCGAGCGAACGCATTCATCTACAAATGTTCGAGACCATAGACCATTTCGCTAGTGCTCGCCTAAAGTGCTCGCACTAGACGCTCAGAATTGAAATATAATTTTCTAATATTTTACGTTATATAGTATTTTTAAGCGGTCAAAATGCAACCATTAGATAAAGATATCCATAATTTAAGTTATTTTAAAGAAACACTAGGTCACTGATATTAAAATATATATTAAAATACAAATAAATCATCACGAACATGTATCAACTTACCTATGAAACGTAACCATCTTCTTGCTTATCAGTACGGCTACCACATTTTAAGACAACACACAGAACCATCTTTTCTATTTAATTAACTAAAAATATTTACCACTGACTTTATGTTTAACACAAAAAATATCAATTTTAGCAACACGAGCTATGTGAAGCGTTTCGCCCCGATTTGATGGCGATACTTTTGAAAACTAGCTCACACTAAATGTAGACCTTTTATCTTACTCTAGCGCGTGTCGCAGAGATTGTAAGGGTGCCGAATACTTTCTCACTCGCACTCATGCATCGTTTTGGTTCAGGCCTTGGTTCAACCACTAAAGTTGTGCCTGCTATCAATGATTTCCGATCATTTAGTCTGCTATCACGCAAACATCCCGTCTGTTTATCACTGTACATTTTTTTATATAACACAATTTAACATTGGATCCTACTAAGTTTAATGAATGTGAAAAATATATGCTTTTTGGAAAAAGTTTTAGAGCTCATTACAATGGACATTAATTATTTATCTCCATATAATATAAGGACCAATATCCTACGTATTACAATTATCAAGGATACATCAAGCGCATGATTATCGAGCTATCGAGCAACACTTCAATCTTTATTTCAATAATGGTTCTATCAATGTCTTGTACGTCAGGAATTTGTAGACCAAAGTAAGTATCACCCGTTTGATGATATTATAATCCTCCATTTTATATTAGTAAACAATCCTTACTATGAAACTTCTATATTTTCACGTGTTACTAAGGTCACAAGAATATGTTTGCCAATGATTTTAGTCGCAGACTATTTGTTCAATTCTGAAATCAAAGCGAAGATTTTTGGGCAAACGATGAGACATGGTACGGTCATGGGCGGATTACGAGTAGAAGTCAGTGGAAAAAGTTATGAGCGTTTTGAATCGTCGCACCTAGTCTATGTAGTCCTGAAGTTTTAAAGCTACTTGTGAGATTTTAACAATATACATGATTCATCGTCGTTGGTTTTCAATATGTTTTACCTTCTTCTTATTGTGCCATCCCCTAGCGGAGGTCGGCCACCATCAAGGCGCTCTTATCTTTGTCGTCTGCTACCCGGAACAGTTCGGTGGAGCTGCACTCGTACCAATCACGGAGGTTCTTAAGCCACAAAATGCGGCGCCGTCCTCTGCTACGCTTCCCATTGATCTTTCCTTGAATGACAAGTTGGGGAATGCTGTATTTTTGTCCTCTCATAATGTGGCTGAGGTATTGTAATTTCCTGGTTTTGATAGATACTACGTAGAACTTCTCGGTCCTTCCCCATTCGATTGAGAACTTCAACATTTGTCACCCGGTCAGTCCAAGGAATTTTGAGGATGCGTCTATACAGCCACTTCTCGAAAGCTTCAAGTTTCCAAACCAAACCAGTGTTATTTTTATAAAAAAAATTGTTGGAAATGTTATATCGTAACACTGAGTTAACACACTGTGCTTGGCATCTGCTTCTAATATGGGCAATGCAGTCTGTGGTTACCACCACTGTAATTGATATTATGCACACACTCATTTAGTGCTAACAACGAGACTGGCACGTTTGCATTACCTGGCCATTAGATATAATTAATATGATATTTAAATGTGGTAATTAAATATTTATTAACAGATCTGCAGTAATTGTGTTAATCTACACCCTACAATGCCCAATGCTACGTTACCGAAATTCGCGACTTAGTATCAGTGAGAAAAACAGGCAACATGTTTATAATAAAAACGTCTTTAAGTTTACTCAACGACTACAATTATTATCTGCAGTTGGCAATAAGTGTTAATTTTAAGTTTTTTAATCATTCTTTAACTTCGTCAGCTAAACAAGAGCGAAATATAATATTCTCAACGATATAAAATTAATGGAGGTCTGTGAATAAATAACTATATTTTTAAATGATAAGTGTATATTAAAAGTGATGATAAATCATAATTTATAATATTTAATAAAAATAAACATTAACTATTGTGTACAATGAAAAATAAAAACTCAAGTGAATTAAATATAGCATCTCGCGATGGATTCATTAGTTTCCAAAAATAGTATCACCACATACAAAATGTATTTCAGAAAGTGCCATTCTCTGAAAACATTCATGAGACTGCTGTTTGCCGTGGAATTTCTTTTGTTCTGCCCTGGAAGATACTTATTCATCAGCTGTACTCATGGTAAGTGTTTTTAACTAATATTAACTACAATACTATCAATCCAGTTAACTTTTACTATCGATTCGTTATAGGCTGAAATAGTGGTTAATTGTTGGGTTATGCATGTTATTTTGATATTAAAATTTGTAAATAGTGTATATAGTTACGGGTTACCTATAAATACTAATGATACAATTGAAGTGTTAGTGTGTCTGTTATTACAAAACATAGATTGGTTACGCCAGCTTTTGGGCCTATTGGGCCGTCCAACATGGTCGCTACTAAGCCTAATTTTGTTTCATTTATAAAATTTACGGTATCATTCTGCGAACGAGAAGATATCTTCATTTCACTTATCGGGTAGTTTTATATAAGCTTTTGTTTTAGATTATATTATTTATTTTTTTACCTGCTCTCCATGCTTCTCTCTCAGACTTCTTCTTCTTCTTCGACCATGTCTGATCCTAATAGGATCATATTATGGGCCTCCACAGAGTAGAGGTTTGTATTAACAGATTTTTTTTTACGAGAAATGGATGTCAGCCACTTGCTCAACCTATTAGGTCCATACCTTAGACTATGGATACATCTAGATGCCACACGTTGCATTGCTAAATGAAGCCGCGTGCCTTGCGTTTGGTTTGTGGGCGAGCGAACGCATTCGTCTACAAATGTTCGAGACTATAGACCATTTTGCTAGTGCTCGCCCAAAGTGCTCGCACTAGATGCTCAGAATTAAAATATAATTTTCTATTTTTTTACGTTATATAGTATTTTTAAGCGGTCAAAATGCAACCATTACTTTACTTGCCAGACCCAGGATTTGAACCTGGGACCCACGGCATGACAGTCCTCAGACTTCATTCAGCCTTTGGTAACTGCTCCTGAGACATTCTCAATCACTAAAAAATTCTGATGCTTCACATCGAAACGTGAGGTCTCGTGATACGCCCGATTATGACCGGGTGTAATATGGGGTGGCTGTTGTTTGTTGGTGCCATTGACTTCAATATTTACACGATACCTTAGTTACCTTAGTACATGCATAGTGAGTTGCTTTTTTCTCATATTTTGCTCTCTGTTTGTTTATTCCGTTAAAACTGAATAACTACTAGACCAATATTGATGAAACTTGCAAATATATATTTTTAATGTTGTTCTTGAAAAAATTATGGTGAATGGTAAAGTGGTTAGATAGTAGCGGTAGACTGGTGAGATACGGTTCAGATACATCCAACAGTAGTTGTGAATCAACTGTATTTCTAACGTAAATATATAAAAGCACTGATTGGATGTTCATAAAAAATTAACTGCCGAGTAGTGGATAGAGAGGCATCTCTATATCTATTGATACATTAATCTATTAGATCGAATTGAAAAAAAAAGATATTAATTTATCAGTTTTTCCTTTCATGCTGTCTCTTTTTATTTTCCTATGTCACATGGATTAAATTACAGGTTTTATAGTATTTAATAAATTATAATTTCGGGTT
The DNA here is from genome assembly GCF_057557595.1 of Rhyacophila brunnea. NCBI lineage: Eukaryota > Metazoa > Arthropoda > Insecta > Trichoptera > Rhyacophilidae > Rhyacophila > Rhyacophila brunnea. The sequence goes on along the minus strand of NW_028232848.1, from coordinate 14,480,633 downwards.
CTACTAAACTCTGCCTGTTAGAATATAATATGTACGTCTAAAATAATATTTCAAATGACTAATATCTTCACTATCTGTTCATAAAAGCTTCATTACTGTGTTTACAATTTTGCGAACATCGTCGGGTGGATTGGGGCAGATAAGGCAGCTTCAATCAAACGAACACATGTGTGTTAAGTTAATATCATTTTATCTGTAATGAAAACGGGTGTTCTTAATTGCTGCCAGTAACTCCGATGTTCTGATATCGTTTTACCAGATGTCATTTAGGCCGAACGTATTGGATATTTAATTAAAATAATAGAATAAATTATTTTCATGCTAGTATAAAAAAAAAATTAATCAGTTTAGTTTTTATAGGTATATAATAATTTACCTATCGCAACTCTGTAGAATTCATGAGAAACACACAGAAAATGGTTTAAGATGGGTTCATTTTGAAAAATTATCCATTGTTATTGATTTTAAGGCGGCGGTAGGGGTGGGGTTAACAAAATATAGAAGGTAGAGCAGGTGCCACAAATTTACAAATTTACCCCGCCTGAAACCCCAAATACTGCAATTTTACAGGTACTTTCGTGATACACAGACAATCCACAATTTGAGTCAAGCGATATATGCCTGGCCTGGTAATGGGACAACTGGGCGCCAGAACAATTAGGCGCCACACTTTCGAATGAAATAAATAGACGTTCGTTACGATTTTATATCTGTACGACGAGGAATTTTAATCAGTTTCTATCTACTACTTAATAGTTTTAATTTATTTTGCTCTTAACACAATTATTATATTTTATTACGGCTGAGAATTATCATGCCAGAGGCTTTGTAAAAATAATAGAACCATTTTCTTGTTGTAACTTAAACATGTGAATATTTAAATTCTCACCAAATATTCAATAATTATGTAATTTTCCAATACTCTTCTACCTAAATTTTGTGGATTGGTCAATCCAAGTCATTCATTTTATATTACCAAACTGTTTTATTGGAGAAATTCTGATTTTGAACAATTATTATATTTAGTTCATCAAATTCCTTGCAGACGTAGTTGTGTCGTATGGGCCACACTCTACTTTTTTCACATGAAACATCGTTCATAGATTTTTTTAGTTTTTCTTCTTTCTTTCCGTCATGTCCGATCTTAATAGGATTATATGGGCCTCCACAGAGTGGAGGTTTGTATTAACAGATTTTTGTTTTACGATAAATGGATGTTTGCTACTTGCTCAACCTATTAAGTCCATACTCTGTGTCCAAACACAAATAAAAAACAACATTTATGTTTGCCAGATCCAGAATTTAAACCTAGGACCCTCAACATTATAAGCAGATGCGTAATCCGCTCGGCCATCGTGGTGTTAACATCAACACACCAATAATTTCATGTTGTCCATTATCCATTATACAATATCCTAATACTGGTCTTAGCAGTGGTTTATATATTATCTGAATCTTGCTATCCGAATAAAACTATAACGATTTGGACTTAAGGGTGGACATGCTCAGCGTTGGTCAAAATGGAGCTTTTATTGCATTTTTAAAGCATGGTCCTGGACATTCTTTAAAGGTTGTAGATAAACTACTCGTATGTATATAATTTTGACGCCTTATTATCGTTTATATTTATTTTAAACATTTGATGACTGCATAAAGTATTTTTATTGTACATGTCCCCCCAAATTCCAAAATATTTTTTTGCTGCCTGTGTTTTTTTAATTTATATTTGTCTTTAAATTTGAGATTAGGACATCAGACGGTTGTTATTTAGACCTCCTAAAAACTTTTCAAGCTGGTCCATCCAACACCATTTCATGGATCAGTCAATGTTAGACCCACCACCCATTACAATAGCTAGACGCATCCGCGACTCGTAGTATGAATTATTTGAACTCTAGTTGAACATTTTTACCATGATTTGCACATGTAGATACTTCGCTGAGGGTACGGTTATATGACCGAACTATCGCAGAAATGTGTATTTAGACTGCATTTTTCTACGTTCTGTTATTGAATTTAGTCGATATAAAAGGCAGCAGACCTCAGTCGAGAAATATTGATGTTTTAAATTATGTATGTCGAGCAGTGGCGCACCCAGGGGGGGCAAGGGGCCCTGGCACCCCCCGAAAACATTGAAATTGAAAGCCATTAAACTATACATTGGGCTTAGACAAATAAAAACACGGCAAAAAATGATTTGTAATTCTCCAGCACCCTTTTTAGAAAAAAAATCTTAGATTTTAATTTCTAACACAAAAATTTCGAAACACAAACGTCGTGTTTTTTTAGAAATCTAATCCCTAATGGAACAGTCAAAAAATTCTTGGTTTCCACCCGAATTCCGGAGTGGTGTATACCGAGTGCAATATACAAAAGAACGATAAACGTGAAATTAGACTGTTTGTGTGTAAGCTAAATGCAATAATACTTTTTTTTGTCCATTTTCAATTAATATTTAGGAACCTTACTATTAAAAAATCAAAAATTGACGATAAAAATTCGGCGAAAAGAACACAGTTGGTGGTGGTGTAAATCAAAAGAATATTTTTTTTCGGTGGAATTCGGCATAAATATTGTAATTCTAGACCAGTGATTCTTAACCGGTGCACCACGGAGCTGATTTTTTTTTCATTTGCATGAAAAATATATTTTATCCTTCTACTTGGCTCCGTCCAAAATTAAATGCTGGGTGCGCCATTGATGTCGAGCTTACCAAAATGCTTCATATTATTATATTTTTTAATTTGACGTAAGTATTTCTGCAAACTTTCTGTGATTATTAAATTTAAATATATGATGGAATACTTCAATAAAATTTAATAATCACACATAATTTTAAAACAATTGACTCATATATTTAATTTTCTCAGAATGCTACACGTGCGGGTTGGATCTTGTTTGCCGAAATACGTTCAATTGTGTATGTTTTATAGATTGTTATTTTAAGGAATTCCAAGTAAGTACTAATCACATAATTTGTGACATATTTATTATTTTCGTGATAAATACCTACATTTTAACAATGTATCAATTTTATTTTTAGTAGAGCCATTATTGTATGGAATAATATTACTCTTATATAAAATGTCTTTAGTAATGAGAAAATTATTATTGATGGCGAATAGCTGATGGTAAAAGAAGAAAAAGCTCCCAGGAATGTGTAAGTACGTGTACTTAATATAATTAATTTCACTATTATTCTTATGAAGATACATTCAAAGCAAAAGTATGTTAACGCTATTTTTCAAGACCATAATACTTTACGGGATAATATTGTGTTTTTTTCATTAGCTCTACAATCCAATATGGATTTTGTGCGAGAAAAATATTAGCTACATGCTCTGAGTCTAATCATATATTTAAAAATGATACGTTAAATATCTAGTTAAAAATAAAACATCACTCACACAACCTTATTCTATTGTTTGAAATTTTTGATAAAATTTTAATTTATATCTTAAAAAAAAAACAATCATTAGGACCATTGAACCATGCATCGGCCATTGAGATATTATTACATTATATATATGTCTTCATTTATCTATCTGTAACGCATAAGCTTTAGCTGACGCATGCACACGTTTTTCTTGCACGATTGCAAAAATATAACACCCACTTTGCATCCCCTCTCATGCGCGCTGCATTTATTCGCTTTCTCGCGTATATGCACTTTACTCACGTGCATGTTATTCGCAATGATCCGTTTTTCACAAAATAATATAGTTATTATATTATATTACTTTTATTAAGCGCATCAATAACAATATTGACAGGTGGTACTGTTAACCAATATATTATTTTTTTAGTTTATAATATGCACGAAGTGTGTGAAAATATATTAACTATATAAAGTTTTAGTACATTGCAAAAAGATTGATCTTAAAGATTTTCCACAGATCTGATGGTTAAGATTGTGTATAATGTCACACTATGTTTGTTGCAGTAGCAAAGAATGGAGGTGGACTATTAAGTTCCGCCATAAGTAGTGCACATTAAACTTTGTTAGTCATACGTATTTCTTTTGTTGAACTAAGACTACAGTTTACAGATGGTGTTGGTTAGTTTTTAAATATCAATTAAACCCTGCCTAAATCAAACGCCAGCCTACCTGTACTCTTCGCCACTGGTTTGTTGTATATATATGTATATCTGTTAGCCCCTCAAAATTGCAACTCCATAGATTTTAAAATATGGTCAAATCTATTGGAGCGATTTACTGTTGAACTATCGATCAAAAATACCCCGTGCTACAAAACACCCTAGTCACCTTCAGACGCACAATATAAAACGGTGACAATCATTTATTTTTAATGTATACTTTGACAGGGGGGGGTTTATTTATTTTTATATCAAAGGCAGACTCACAATACAAAGGTGTAATTTATATGGTAACAATAGAAAGTATCTCGAGAGAGGAATTAATGGGTCCAGGGGGGATAGTCCAGCATGGGGGAATTGAGTGCAGGGGGTGAAATAGACACAGAAAATACCGGGGGTATCTTTCGTCAATAGCGTGGGGTGGGATATGGCTCAGGTGTCAACAAATATATGAGCACTCAGCGCTCAAAATAAAAGAAAGCTTTCAGATCTCGTATTAGTTGAAATGTGAATTTATTTATGTGGATAAATAACACAACCGCAATGTATACAGAAACAGAGCTTTTATTTTATTTTTATCTACATTTGAAAGCTTAACAATATTTTGTGTTGAGTGGTTTATAATAGCATGTGCCAATATTCTTTAATACTTAAATTCAAATGAGGTTATTACACTAAATCTACGCACTTACCGTAAGATGATAAACTTTCACAATTTATAGATTATTTATAATGAATATTTTATTGTTGTTTTAATTTAATAAAACGCATTTTTTTGTAGTACCTATTCCACTTTTAATTAAAAGATTAGGACCGGTTTCGTCCGCCTCAGAGGGACATTTTTAACTGTCCTTATGAGGCGGACGAAACCGGTCCTATTCTATTGATTAAAAGTGGAATTATTACTACAAAAATTAGGTTTTATTAAATTAAAACAACAATACAATGCAGTTCTACCATGAACTGACAGTTAACAAAATAAAAGAAAAGAAAAAAAATGAATATTTTAAATATAATAACTCAAAAACTTGATACAGAGCGGAAATCAATCCTGAATCCATATGATTCTGTCCAGTGTGTTTTATCAAACAACTCGTTCCGTACCTAATCATTCTGAAATTATCGAATAACTATGCGTTCGAGGTGTTATCTCAAATGTGGTTAATAATATTTTATAATTTTGAATCAAACTATTATATAAACTAATATGTATCTACTTTTATATTTTAAACAATTTATTGATCATTTATATTTTAGATTGTTTTCAATAATTAACACGTTTCGAAAAAAATATATAACAAATAAGTTACCTACCTACACACTTACCTACAATTTAAAATGCATTAAAAATTGAATTTGAACTCGTTCAAGGACCCCTTCTAAATATTTTATCGTTAAATTGATAAATAATATACGGTTTATTAAGTTTTCCATCAGGCATATAAAATATCTATAGTATATAGTCTTAATATATTTTGATTTTTTTCTTAAATGTCGATATTTTTAAATGATAAAAATATGTTTCCCTTGAAATCCTTTTCATTTATATTGAGTTGAGCTTGCTTCAATACGGTGATCATATATAAAATTAGACGTGATATAAATGAAAGTTTACACATAACTCTTATATTATCAATTTTTTTATGATTTTACCGAGGCTTTGACTGGGACTCGCCTCTTTCGATGGGATTCTTTAGCGAATTCAAATTTTATAATTGTTTTTTTTTTAATTTAAACACTTTAAAATATCAATTATTTGTCTTCGATCGCAAGTATCTTTTTTGCTAGGTGCATTTTGTAAAATCAGCAATGGGAGCATTCACTTTAAATCTTGCGTTCATGCAATAACTGAATTGAACCAAATCGATGTGGGTATTCAAATATTCAGGTGGACGTTGTTTTATAAATATAGTTAAGACCGCTCATTTGATTGCACTTCAATGTATATTTTTTAGTTGATTTTCATATTACGATATTTTTAGCTATATTTTTGCACGTGTATATTATCTGGTTTTAATAATTATTCTTTCTTTTTTAAATATACGCAATTCAGTACGCCTGTACTAAGAAATAGGTAGGTACTTATCTATTTCTTCAAAAATATATTTTTTATAGAATACTTTTAAAAAGAATAATTACAAAATAAAAAGAACTTTTCATATACCTACAACGTTTTTAAATTTTCTGTTGAATCATATAAACATGACTTGACTAGCTTAAACGATCAAAAAAAAAATGTACTTGATAGAAATACTGAATAATGAAATATCATTTCATATTGATTTCCATAGTAACACGTATATATTATTTAATAATTTAGTTGCTAGGACCCCTTAGCAACCAATAATGGTATCGAAATAACTTTTCATACAAAACAGAATTAACTAAAAATGAATTCATTTCTACTTAAAGATGGCTAAAAGTATTTAAAAAATGCATTGGCATCGTGTTCTGCTATATTCTAAGAGTTTCAAATGTCTAGCTAGTCGAGAAGTTAGTTAAAAATCGATTGCAAGATTTGTACCGGACAAATAACTTTCGGACAAATAAGAATACAACCTAAGAAAAACGTCGTAAAAATCATTGTGCGTCACTCAATCTCAAGCAAATAAAATGTTTGATTATTTTTCCTCACAATGTTTGATCAGAAGAATATAATTATTATATTATAAAGAACTCTTTCCAGTATTTTTTACAGAACAGCCACAAAAAGCTTCATTCAGATGAAATTTAAATATACTTAGGCTTTGTAGGTATATTTTTATCATTTTTTTAAAATCATGTTATCTTATAATGGTTTTGAAACAATGTTTTTATTAATACTGCCGTAATTGAGATACTTACGTTGACAGCTGTTTCGGCCTATAAACCCATTCTCGGAACGGTCGATTATAACTGTATGTATGTATATATACATATATATATTTATATGTGTATATGTATGTATGTACGTGTAGGTATATGCATGTATAGAATAAATAATAATACAAATAAAACATAGATATAGTTATAGTCGACCATTCCGAAATGGGTTTATAGCTCAACCAAAGTATAATTACCAAAATTACTTCAGTGTAAATCCATTATAATAGAGTTTTACCTCGTCAACGCCAGTTCAATTAATGTATATTATACATGTTAGCTTAGTCATAAATTAAGAAAAAACCTTAAAAACTTTTTCTTTAAATATTTAATCAACGCTTCTCTATTATGTATATACAACATTGTCGTTAACCCCTGGGACCCAGTGTCCGTGATTAACTTTTCCCATTGTCTTGTTTTCGCGCTGCACCTAATCAGATTTGAAAATGATTTATTTTTATCTTTTCAATCAGTCACCCTTCGCAGATTTCGATCGCGTCCCAACTTCGAATCACCTATTTAAGGATCAAACTAGCGATTGTGTATCCTGCTGTTGTAAGAATATATCGGAGTAATGGATACGCCCCTGTTGTATTTTATCCTGTAATATTGATAATGATGTAGCTGTATGACAGAAAGATTTATTATTATACTCGTAGCTTGTCATTTATGAAAAAGTCAACAAAACTCTTCATATTAATCTTTATATATCTATAACAACTCATGTGCATGCTAGAGATATACTAAGAATTTCTCAGTACACGCTTTACCCACTGTAACAGACATCCCATTATTTTTTTACCCTGATTTCGACTGTTACTGAATGAAAAACAGTTTATGGCAATTTTGGTAGATTAAATCATGTAGGAAGGAATACCAATTTCTTTAATCATTATTTATGCAGTTTATCAGTGTACACGATATAAAAATAAAATGCTAGCAATGGTGTATGTAGCGAGTCGGGAATATGACCGATATTATTTACGAGTACAGCAAATCTTATTGTTCAAAACAGTAATACTTCGGAAAGCGTACGCAACGACGTTTGGTATATCTAGCTGTGTGATTAAAGTTTTCATCGCAGCAGTATTAATTATCAGTGATGTGTAATATATATTTCCGACTCGCTAACAGTACCATTAGAGTGTATCCACTTTTCCTTAGTATTTTTTGTTACAGTGAATATGGCCCGTACGCTATTTTATTCATGGGTAGCGTTTATAACACTATCACACGTCGCTAACTGTCTCATATCTCATAATAATACTTTGCTGCACAATTGAAATATAAAGAAGGACAAAACATCGCACTAGTCGGAGACGAATTAATTTATTCCGTAAAAATATTGTGAAACTACAGTATTTGACTAACGCGCCACATATTATAGACAGAGCCATGATGGCCGCGCGGCTTAAACGTTGGCCTATATCGTCGTGGGTCGCAGGTTCGAATCCTGGGTCTTGCAACTACACATATTATTTTTCAATTTGTGTATGAGTCAGAGGATGGACCTAAGAGGTTGAGATAATAGGTTAAGTGACTGACGTCCATTTCTCGTAAAAACAAAATCTGTTAATATAAACCTCCACTCTGTGGAGGCCCATATGATCTTATTATGATCGGACATGGTCGTGGGGTAGAAGTTCAAAACGACAGATAACATGAATTTTTAAAGTAATGATTTAAATAAAACTGTCAAAAAACATAATAAAATATATAAATTTTAAGTTAAGAATAACCCTTGTTTATTCAATAAATATATCGTATTAAAATAAATGTTTATGTGTTAACGACTATTATTAACATAAAAAATAACAAGTTAATTTTCAACAGTATATTTATTCTACTGATATAGGAGAAATAATGATGAAATAATTAAAATATCAATTTTATAATCTTCGACATTAAAAGAATATTATTTTGAAAGAATTTTATTCTTGACTAGGATTATGTCATCAGATACTGCCATTTTTTCAATATTGTACAAAATTAAAACTTGCTCAATCAATCTTGGTATATTTAATAATATAAAAAACACCCCCTGCAGTTTTCGAAAAATGGCACATAGCACTTTCTTAAATTCTTATTTCTTCCTTTTCTTTTGATCTACACCTTCCATCCCTTACACTTCACTTAAACTTTCCCTTTAATGAACCTCTCCCCTACTTTCGTTGGCCATTGACACCGGGGCTGAAGGATTAGCAGAGAAAAATCGGGGCGGCACCCTAAAAATAAATATCTCGTACTATTAGTTCTAATTTTTGTCTACATTTTGATAGACAACATGGATTACGGTGATGGTTATTTAAAAATTATTTCCCAGAAGACTTAGTGTACCTTTCTATATTAATGAGTTAATTATTCTATCCGTTTTGTCATGGAAACGGAAATTCTTATTCAGTCTGGTGGGCATCTTTTTTTGGTTTGTGAGCTAGAATAAGTACATACTACATAAATATTGCGTAGATTAGGGTCTATATTCCCGAGATCCCTCTTGATTTCTGACTAAAATCTCTGAATTTAATCTACAGAAATTCTAGATTGTATATGATTTGTGTAAAAAAAACATCATAGCAACCATATAGAATTGTGTAAATAGGATATATTATTATATATTTAGCTTGACGTATCCTCTTTTAAACACTAATAAAAACACAAACAATCGTATAGAATTATTATCAATATATTTTTAAATAAAACATTATTTGCAGAATATTATTGATAATCAAAATTCTTCATTTTTTTTTTAAATTACGTTTCTTGATTCTGATTTTTAAGTAAAAACTTTTCCGTCGTATTAATAACTTAATTTTTTTATTCAATATTATATTATAATATACACAACGTTTAAAGAATATTAAAATATTTACTATAGAAATAACATTATTTTGAAAAGGCGCAGATAGTTCGATTGAGTGGGACTCAAACTCACTTCTTTCCCTTTCCGAGTGAGTGCTTTAGCCTCTAAGCTATCGATTCACTTATGATTCATGCGAATTATTTCTTATATTTACGTTTAACCTGAGGTACTTCAAATTATACTTATCACAAGGCATTTACATACAAATATTAGAATATTGTAACCAATACTTATGTGTGCATAATATTATAATTACTTAAATCTAAAATAAGATCTATCTACCTTTGATAACTTCAAGTTAGTAATATTATTTATTATCTAATTATATTACAAGTGTCACCTGCCAGTACATTTCGCTATTATTTATTAAACTATCTCATTTTCAAGATGTCAACATAAATTTGAAACTGCCTTCTTCAGTGTTCCGCTTCATAGAATTATAAGTGAAAACTTAACTTGGGAGAGTTATTCGGAATGACACTAGCCTCCGTTGGGATAACAACAATGTCACGGAAAGAAATGAAAAACGATTGACTCTAGTTTTATTTAACAAAAAACTTAATAATACTTCAGTTTCTTGGTTGATTGAGCATTTATGTAAGGTTTTATTATAATAATATAAAACAACGTTTATGAATCACTTTATTGTTGTTTTAATACTAGATGGATTCCATTCATCATCATTATCCAGTGGCAATTTACTTATTGATAAAGTCGTATCTATAGAAAAGTCTGCACTTATTTGCTACTACATACTCTTGAATCTGTAAACCGACTCTACCTATGTATAATCCCGTATCTGGGAACATGACATTTTACAGGAGAGCGTCTCAAAGATTCAAAACACCATTGCAAAGTAACGGCTGCATGTATCTTCTTCAAAATTGTGACAGTGCTACCATTTTAAATTTAATTTATTATTTCACTTTAATTTTTGCTCAAAAGTTTATAGTTTTTGAAATATTACAGATACGACATTGTACTTTGGATTCGAGGTATAGATTTTTCGTATTCGTGTTTTAACAATAACGTTTAAATTTTCGTACACTAATGACTACTTTTCTCAAAAAACAAGTCTGGCTACAATATTTGTTATTTTTTACTATTTCATCGTAAGTAGCGACACGTGGTCTTGTGTCAATTAAAACAGGAAAATTTTAATGATTTGAAATATTTAAACTACATTTAAAAATATATCAATATTATTTACATCTGCCGACGTATAGGCTTCGAATAAAATGATTATGAAAGTGCATTTGTGTAGCAATAAAAGTTTACAAACCATCGTATAGTTTGTATGTAAACATGTGTACTCTGATCTAGATTATGCATGAATGTATGGATTTTTATTTTTAATTGTTTTTTTTTAGAATTATAAATAACCACGTCCTTGCTTTTTCGTACAAGGTGGTTGTTAGTAATTTTGAACAATCACAAACACACACGCTTTGAGAAAAACACATAAAAATTATGTCATCAACGGGAATCGAACCCAGAACTCCCGGGTGGAAGACCAGCGCCTTACGCACTGCACCAAAATCTAATTTAACTTTCTAAAACTTCATTTTAATGGTTCTTAAATTTTATTTAATTCCACATTTATAATGTATAATTGATATGTATGGCACTTTCTGGATACAATCATATCTTTAAAAACAATCCATAGATTAAATAAAGATATTTTATCAAAACACCAAACGTTATTCTCGACTCAAACATTGAAATAGAGTGTGGGTACAGACAGGTTCAGTTCATCCCTATTAGGTAAATAACAGTAGCGTAGAGAGGTCGTATTTAATTTTATTTAACTATTTATTATTAAATACGATTTGAAAGAATGAACAGAAAATTGGAGGTTGAATTGAAGTACTAAAAGGATTGGTTTCTACATAATTAAAATTCCTCTTAAGAATTAAAACAGTTTTAAGAGAGGACTATTAGACAGTGATAGACATCTACATTTTATTAAGTGATCGCTGTTTTTTTTTATTGTATTTTGTATCTTAATTTGGTATATAAAGTTAGTCAATGACTCTTGTCACATTGACAAAGGTGGTGTGGGATTGTAATAGGTATCAAAATCTTCATTAAAATCGAAAAATAAAAAGTTTAATGCATCTTTGTTAATACATTCCTATAATTTAATAAAAACCAGAATTAATTTTTATAATTTGATAATAATTGTTACAGAATATTACAAATTATATGTTTAATTCGTTTACTAAATAACATAAACATTGTAAAGGTACCGTAATTTATTGTTTATATTATAGCAATAAAAACGATAAAAATATAATAGATAAAATTTAATAATAATAATAAAGTACAATTAAATATACTATATCTAAAGAAATTATAAAATAACATCCACTTAAACTCACCTCAAGCAAGTGGAATAACAAGAATCAATTTGGTTAAATAAACCTGACGCCATCCGAGTTGCCATCATGCGGCTCTTGTGGTGCAGCGTATATGGCGTTGCCCTTTTCTCCGGGAGTTCCGGGTTCGACCCGGTGAGGGCACAATATATTTATGTGATATTCTCAGTTTCACTACACTACTGTCATTGGGCTTCTTGGTTTGTAGTAGTCTTATACAGAATATAATAATATAGGTACTTGTATGTATATATAAATAAATTCTTAGAAAAAATATCGTAAATGACAAATTAGAATTGCCTTGGGAGAAATATTTTAAGAGAAATAATATCTATATCCTAATATTCAATAGGAATAGTTTTTTTTTAGGATTATAAATAATCATGTCCTTGCTTTTTCGTGTCTTGTCCGTGGTTGTTAGTAATTTTGAACAATCACAAACACCCAGGCTTTTTTGAGAAATACACATAAATATTGTGTCCTCACCGAGTCGAACCCAAAACTCTCGGGTGGAAGGCCAGCGTCTTACGTACTGCACCACAAGAACCGCCAATAGAAATAGTTTAAAAAAAAAAATGGTAAAACATAGTCTCATACTAATGAGTTCGATGTCTACAATATATTTGGGAGATGGTAGTTTTCTACTAAGGAAAAACTTTACCAACTGAATAGGATTCAGGATAAGTAGGAAACCTATTTCGGGTACTTTAGGATATTTGATATTGTTTGTGTGGTTAGAGGTACTATATATGTAGGTAAATGTAGGGCTTGCAATACCGAATGAAAATGTCAATACCGGTTTTTCGGTATTTCTTATTGAATTCCCCGTATTAATACCGGGATTTCTTAAACTTAAAAAAAATGAAGTAGGTAAAAAATATAGCTATTAAAATCTTTTAAAAATATTATTTTATAGCAAAAACCTACATAGGTACCTACATTTATTATGTTGATATTTAAAATATGTATTGATCATAAACTGTAGAGCTAGTGATTTTTTACATATAATTTGAATATATTGATAATTTTAGCAAAAGCCCTCAAAAGTGCAAATAAGTCCGGCTTCAGGAAAAGATTCTTAAATTCAACACACATGTACAGTCATCAACTCATCAATAATTATGGAATAATTGAACATTTATTTTTTGTCACGGATGTTTTCTATTTCGAAATAATATTATGATAATTCATCGTAACAATTATTTTAATATTTGATCAAAATTGATTTATTATTTTTTTACCTCTGTTGAATTTACTCAATATATTTGCATTTTCGCAGCACATAACTTATAATTTATTTTCAAAAACGTAAACGAGTGTGCTTCTTTAATACCGAAAATTCCTGTATTTTGGATTTTTAAAATCGGTATTTCGGTATTGATAAATACTGGAATACCCGTTTTGAAATACCGGTATTTCAATCCCTAGGTAAATGTATGTGAAGTGTAAAGGTATGATAGATTTTTGGCATTATTGTTAGTAAAGAAGAAGAAAAATAATATGCATATAGTACAAAAAGCTTTTAAAATTCCATCAGTTACCCTATTAAACCATCAAAGTTTGTCAACTCTCAAAAACACCCAAACAATCTTTTCGGTTAATTCTAAAGTTTTCAGTTAGTACACAGATGTTTCCTTTCCCCTGCACTCAGAATAATCGTAATTAGGCAATGTTTCGCATCACATATTTATATGTTCACTCCAAGATGGTATCAATTACTCACCTGCCTAAGTGGGACACTTTACACCTGAATAGCTAAATAACCCCGATTTACCTTTTTCATGTAGGCACGCATGTGGTACAACATTGTACAAGCGTTACATTGTTACTTAACATAAACACGTTGTACTTAGCTACATTACGGTAAAATGTCTTAGCGCTGTGAGTAGATAGGGTGTCTAAATATTTAGCGCAAGTCATACTGAAACATGAGAGATATATTTTAATATAATCACTCTTCTAAAATACAGCATACTTCTTACGCTATCATCACCATCTTATGGGGAACACCATGAGTCCTACCGCCACCTTGTTACCATCTCCACAATGTTCGATTTTCCGCTATCGTCCTTCAATCCGAGATTTCCATTGATTATAATCATTGTATCATGGATAACTACATCCAACCATTGCAGCTAGAAACAGTCAAAATAGTTTGGCATCAAAATCTTTCTGGGTTGGTCGATTCTTTGGGCAGATAATAATATTAGAAAATTGTAATGCTTTGGGTTATATCGAATTCACAAAATTCCTGCTTCCATTTTGTATCAAGGTCAAACTCTATATATTTAACTGAAAATATAGCGTTCAGAATCTGTCATTAAAATATAAGCCTACCATTCTTTTTGACTTTTTACCTATTATCTAACAATATTTTTCCAACAGTAGGTATTTTTTTTAAATAAGGACTTTTATTTTCTTAGATATAAATTTTGACTGTCGGTGCTTATAGATTACGAAATAATATTTACTTGCTATCTGTATTATTTTTTTTATAAATGTTTTCCTGTCTTATAAACTTAAATACTTAGATTTGGAAGAAAGTATTTAAATGTAAACTTTAAATCTTTCTGTTCTTATTTTATATAAGTACCTACCTATTTGCTTACGTATCCAATCTTCTGAGATTCTTTTATAAGTCATTGAAAACAAAATATCCAAAGTTTTCGTTAATACATCGAACAAATAAAATCGAAAGAAATCTATTTTATACCAACTGCGTCACCACCATAACTTTTGATAATTTTTGATTCTCTTAGTAAAAAGATGACGCTGGAAGTCAAGCCGTATCAAAAAATACACGCATTTGATTTCAGTTATTATACTAGTTTAAGTATAAAAAAATCATTTAATGACTACGTTTGAAACGAAAACTAAATCGTTCCCATGAATATAATGAAGATAATTTTAAATTTAGTCATCGACAAATAAAATTAAGATTTAAGAAATTATATTATTATATCGACAATTTGACGGGTGTAGGTTTTGGTCACCGGTGAATTATGGATCATTTTATAACTATTGTATGATAACTGTTATGATTTTTTACATGAGACATGTAATTATTTCCAAATAGAATTATTAAATTAACCTTATTCAAAAAAAAAATATATGTATCAAAACGGAATTGAATTGCGTAGGTGGCATTCATTTTCCGTAAAAGATATATTATATTTCAATAGGGTTCCATAGTATGCTCTTTCTTAATAGCTAAATTATAAGTAACGTTATATAAACGCCCCATTAGAACATTCTCAATAGTGTTTGTAGGTGTACAATTATGAACATAAGTTTACAGTACAATAATTTATTAGTAATCTCCTGTATTTAACTGTCGTTAAATTTAATACTGCGGCTTGTCTACCCTATATTAACTCCGTTTAATACTATTATCCGTTTCAATCAGTATTATACACATTTGTTAACTGTTATTTGAGGTAATTTCGAAATTAAGCGACCTTATTCACACCTGAAGGCTCAGTGTCACCTTGGGGGTTTCACTGGAGAAACAAACTTCTTTCAAGGCGAAGGGATATCAATCTAATTGCTTAGTCACGACATTCAATTCTAATTTATTTAACGTCTGGGTGACGCATCACTGTAATTTGGTGAAACTTCTGCTCATGGAAGATGGATGATCTGTGAAAGCACACAAAGTCGTTGACAGAGTATTATTTCATTGAAAATACTACAGTGGATTGCAAAGGTACCTAATTGGATCATTTTGTAGTTTACTTGAAGGCACTAACTGATGTTTAAAATTCCATTCAAGTTATCTGCATAAATACATAATAATATTATCTGAAAAAAAGTTTATTTTTCAATAATGTTAATTTTAAAATATTATTTCTTCTGGACGTTTAAAGATCAAAATAATAAACTTATTTTTTTGCCAATAAGTATAATATGTTCCACTAAGTACTGAATGGGTTGAAAAATTGGCTAACAACCACTATTTATCGTAAAAAGGCAATTAATTAACATTTACAAAAGATAAATAGTATTACCAGTCCATTGAATTTTGAGTCAATAATATTCGAAAAGTTGCCTCACTAATGTATTCCCCTGGTGATTTCGAATATATGGATTTATATTCAAGTTTATTACATACCTCATAAGGTACTAGTAATTGCATTTTGTAAATTGTATGTATATAATGTTCGAGATCTGTACGGTTGTTTTTTTTTTATCGTGTATCGATAAAGCAAGTGTATTTTACGTGAGTTTCATTGGTGTTTTTTTTTTATAAAAATAGCGAAACTTTTCTACAGTACAGTCAACGGTTTAAGAAGCGTATAAGCAAATGCATATACATAAATAACCGATTAAGTAAAACGCGCTTGAGGTGTTTTATTTATGCGATCGCGCAACAAAGACGCAAACTATTTCGTATGCAAAATAACGTGTGTCAAAAATATACAGCTTATTGTTACCTGATGCTTAGTGTTGCGCTGCGTTCTTTCTAATATATATATATTATAATGTAATGATCTTAAATAAATGTAAAATATTTTTGGGATTTAACCGCGTATTCTCCATTCTTCCTTTCTCGACATTTCGAACTCTTTGCAGAGGCTATTCTTAAGAGTTGAGATATACACATTTTTTAAAGATTTCAAAATGATTTGTTGTTATTTGTTTTCTCAATTCATTTAATTTATGTGCCAATCAAAAACTTTGATTTATTTTGAATTTGATCTACGATGACCTACTTAATATAAGGATTCCATTCTAATCTCTGCTCAATGATAGGCGTACATTATAATGATAAATATTCTTAAAATAATTACGGCTAAGTCACAAAAATGTATTTTAACAAACCACCCACTCATCCCATTATCACAAAAAAAAAATCTCAAAATAATTTTCCATAGCATAAATAAAAGAGTGCCCCGCGGTGTTTTCAGGTTTTTAAAAAAATAAATAAATAAACTTTAACATTGTCTTACCCACTTGAGATTCAACGCAAAACATCAAAGAGGAAGACATTCAAAGGGAAACAAGTTATTTACCCAACTCGAAAAAATTGAGTTCAACTGATTTCGTTCGCAGGTAGGTAGATACCGAATTTTTTTGATTGTACGAATTTAAAAATAAAACCTCAAAGGCACCAGATAAAACAAATTCAAGTCGTTGGGAGATAGGTACAGCCGTAAATTGGTACAACGTAAAAGGGTAAAAAATAACTGGAATTTATTAATCGAATTATCTTTGCTGCTATGTTTTTACATGACATGTTTTTGGATTCTGAGCAATAACCTGTTCTTGAGTATTTCTGAATATTTTTAAAACATAAATTTATTATAAGTAAATAAATAATTTTAATTTTTCGTATAATGTGAAATCAATATTTAAAGGTGAAAACTCTTATTCTTAGATATTCACAAAGAACCGACCACTTATACTAAGAATTACAAATAAAAAAAATCGTAAAAATGTTATTATTTATAAATCCATCTAAAATATCTAAATTGTTGAAAAATCAAATGTTACTATTGGCCAAAAAGTTGATTTTTTACATGAAATGTAAACGACAATTCAAAACAACATGATTTTACTAGCAAATGAAGCTTGATTTGATAATAATTAATAAACTTACATAAATATTATATATTAAAAAGTAATCAGAGAATTATTATTTAAAAAATAACGATCAGAATCGATTGTCTGCTTAACAAGACTTGTTTGATTTAATAAAACGCATTTTTTTGTAGTACTTATTCCAATTTAATAAATAAATTTGGACCGGTTTCGTCCGCCTCAGAGTGACATTTTCAACACTTGAAAATGTCACTCTGAGGCGGACGAAACCGGTCCAAATTTATTTACTAAAGTGGAATAAGTACTACAAAAAAATGCGTTTTATTAAATCAAACAACAATACAATGCAGTTTCACCATAAATTGACAGTTAACAAAATAAAAGAAATTAACAAGACTTATTGATTGTCATTTTAAAGTTTTTTTCATTTGAAAATGGTGATATCCCGTAACCATTAAATATATTTTATCATAAAACTTCTTCGGGTACCTCTTATTAGCACAATAAATTCCTATATAATATAAGTATTAATTATATACATGACATTTGAGGTAGTGTTGAGTAATTAATGAATATCAACCGACCGACAAAGTAAACATATTTTGTTACGTCAAAATACCTTTACAATACGGTAGCCCACGTCCTCTTAGAGATCACTGCATCAGGCTTTAGAGCGGCATGCACAATCTAAGATTTTGATCCTAGACTACTTTTGTTATGAACACGCCCCCTTCTGTACCATTGACCACTGACAGCTGCTGTTAAAAGAAATTCGCATGTCTAGAAAACAGTCCATACACTCAAATTCATTTAAAAATGTATCTCAATATGGATATTGATAGTGTTAATTCGTTTGACATGTACTTGCAGAATATTATTTTACTTTTATACGCCAGCCCGCAGAAATACAAGATACCAGATGATAGAATGACATTTGACGCTAGTATTACCATGTTAAAAAAATATCTTGCGGTACCTGTGGAATCATGTATAATGACTTATAACGGAAACATAAGAGTATTATAATTAAACATTAATATTTATAGTTATTGCATTTATAAAATGCAGTTGTCATATTTTTGTCATCGTTTAACAATTATAAAATAATTTACCTAAAATATGGTTTTATTTTCAATAGAAATGATCTTAACTAAGGACAATGTTTCTGCATAGTATTTTCTGCTTAGGAAATTTTAGTTATGACAAATGTTTCTGCATTACGCTCTTATATTTTAAAGAATAGTTTAATATCATATATGTTTTGGGATACCAATATACCAACACTTATTAATTGACCAAAATCATATTTTCTTGATAAAATTCCCTTTTACAAATTGATTTAAAAATATATTAAATTATATAAAAAATACTACAAGTAAGGTAGCTGTCACGACGGTTGTCACACCAGTATCAAGACTTCAAAGGCAAACGATTTGTCCTTGTCAGATTATTTAACTACTTAACAAAAAGGAGTACTTTTCAATATTTCATTCCAATAAATCAGGAATTATATTTTAATAATCAGTTTTTTGAAAACCACTTTAAAGTTAAAGTTAATTAAATTGGTACGGTTTGAAAAATACAAAATATTTAGGTATTATTGGATAGTTTATGAAATGGAAGAGAGATGAGAGCCTATCTTTTTCCGTGAACTAAATACGGACATCGCCATATAATATGATCTTTAGAAGATCACAATATTATATACATCCACAAAAGGTTTTATTAACCTTTTATATGCCTCACAATATTACTATGGTACTCGTAATATCTGACAGGCCGCAGATTTTTGACCACACGCGTTAAATGTAGAGCGAATACTTTACGAAAATTGCTGAAATGTTGATAATTGTGACTTATTATTTCATAATTATTCAAACAGGTGTCACTGTGTGCTTAATTTTTTTAGATTATGCAAATCATCAATAGCGGCTAGTAATTTGAGTCGGACGAGATAACTCGCAAAATTTGTATGTGCAGCCTGTCGATCACGGCCTCATAATGCGAAAAAACTCACTGAAGGCATAGAACAAGTTAACACATTTTTGATTTTACAAGAAATAGATTTTAGCTACTTACTGAAACTGTAAGGCTTATAATGTGGATTTAAGCACACATTGAGCTCGGCCATTACACATTTACACATTCTTGATAATGGTCTAACATTAAAAATAACTATAGACTAATAAACCAACCTATATAATTAACGTTTCTATAGATGTAATTAAGTGTAATCGCATTATTTTACGCAGGACGCAAAACATTAAGTGAGTTAAACAATAATAATAAAAGGATCTGGAAATAAAAAAAGTTTCTGTTATTGTAAAATGTTGGAAAGTTAACAAAGATGTATATTTTACAATGTTTTTATTAGGTCGTATTCTTATTTGTCCGGTGGTTGTTTATCCAGTACAAATCTTGCAATCGATTTTTAACTAACGTCCCGACTAGCTAGACATTTGAAGCTTTTTGAATATATTAGAACACGATGTCAATGCATTCTTTTAATACTTTTAGCCATCTTTAAGTAGAATTGAATTCTTTTTCAGTTAATTCTGTTTTGTATGAAAAGTTATTTCGGAAGAAATGCGTAATCCAATCCACTATTATTGGTTGCTAATGGTCAGGGGTCCTAGCAACTAAATTATCAATATATAGGTGCGTTACTATGAAAATCAATATGACATGTCAAAATGACATTTCAGTATTATTTCTATCAAGTACAAATTTTTTTGATCGTTTAAGCTAGTCAAGTCAAATTTATATGTTTCAACAGAAAATTTAAAAACGTTGTATATAAAAAGTTATTTTTATCGTGTAATTATTTATTCATAAAGTCTGTAAAGGAATTATTCTAAAATATTATATGTATACTAATAAGAATAGTTACTTCACACTAAAATATATGAAGGAAATAAGTATTTATATTGACTTTATTCCGTTTTTGTTTCCAGAGTCTTCATTTGTTTCTTATTGATTCCATATATGCCATTTTTCTATTAGTTTCTTTATTATACCTAACTTGATTTATCTGTCATTTTATACTAAATTTCATGTTTTGAATGTCTTGAATTTTAAATTATTAAATAAATTTAGAAACATATTTATAGTCGCGTTAGTTGTTTCGTAATTAACAATACTTAATTCGTTTAATTCATTAATTTAGCAGAATTATTTAGATTTTGACTAGTTTGAAAGAGTTTTCTTCAATTAACATAGTTTACCTCTGGGCTCCATAATTGTAACGTTTATAAAACTTTTTTGTCAAATAATAACTGCTCGTTTCTACTCAGATTTCTTTTACAGTGCCCCAGTACACAATAAAATATAACTGATTGTATTTCATGCTCTTATTGCTCCTCGTAATTCACAATACGCGTTTGAAAAGTTTTTTTTTTTCATCTTTTATTACCACCCCTAAATTTTATTTTAAAAAAACTGGCAAAAATGCTATAATTTCTGTTTGAAAAGTAACTGTGGGAAAATCGCACGAAAAACCTTCGCGACTTTGTGGTATTAGTTGGAAATAGGCTTGAATCATAACTGAATAAACTTTGTGCGGTATTTTTACTTAAAGCGATGAATTATTATGATCCCCTATATTCAGGGCATTGACTTTTAATGAATTAATGGTGCAGAAAGAAGAACGCTTGCATCATTAAATATAGATCATGAGTTCGTATCCGGCTGTATCAAATTGATACGTTGTTTTTTTATAAAAATTGTTATCTTTTAAAAACACATAATATCATGAATCCATTGCGATAAACGAATTGCTATCAATCAATCCTGTTAAAAAGTTAATGTATCTCATTATGGTTACACTTTTTGCAGTGGATCGTCATTTGAAGATGCTTGTGGATTACGGATCTATGGGGGGACTTAAACAGAATGCCAGACACTGACCTTTTATGTTAAGAGGGCTACCGCGCGCTGGAGCTGGTTCGGTGTTCTCGCACTCACGCACTGGCACTTTCACGGTTTCACTTGAGTTTTGGAATAAATGATGACGACATGTTAAGGATGGATGATAGATGAGATATTTGCTCAAACCGTATCAGATTTAGCACAACAAAGGTCGAACAGATTCGTTTTGTATGAATAGCTTTATCAAGCTTAGGCGAGTCCGCTGTCTTGAAGTAACTGGGTGTAACTTAATCACGGTCGACTCATGACCCGTGACTGCTGGTCGCCTGGTCTTACGATAATAACTGGGATTTTTGGTAGGTAGAAAAAAAAAGAATGAGGGCCACCATAATTGGTCCAACCATGTTATTTATTTTAAACAAAAAATGCTTCTTTTAACTTTCCGGTGTAATTATTCATGATTAATTTAATATCACCAATAATTTTCTTAACCTCTATAAATAGAAAAAATAAGGTGTGTCCTTATATATTATTATGGCGTAAGGTCAGGAAGCTTGATTAGGGAGAACTTCAAGAATTTATAGAATTGTAAAATGGAGAACTGTGTTTATTAAAAAAACAATTAGGCACAACGTGACGATTACAAACTAAGTCAACCTGATAAAGACCGGGCAAACGTTCCAAGCTAAGGCTTACATCCGATCGTCATCGTCGTCCTTTCTCGAATTGCATATAAAAAAGTAAATAGTATTAATCCTGATATTTACCCAAAAAAAAAATATTAGATATTATTTGTAGTTATCTCATTTAGCATTTTTTCATTTAGCCAGTCATATGCCGACTCTGGCTATTTGCTATTAAACTATCTGGCTAGCTGGCTATTGAACAGAACCCAAAATTTCAATATCAATATATTACATATTTATTCAAAATTAAATAAAAAAAGAAGATAATACAGTCACCACAAAAATTTGTTAATCATCTACTAACGTGGATACTAATATTAATTTATTACTTGATATGAGTAATAATATCTATTTATATTCTATTAAATAAGTTATTACATTTACCTTGTAGATATTTGCTTCATTTGCAATACTAATTTATTGTACGAGGCATGCTTTGTTCATTTTGTTGAACATATTAATATTCCAAGCATACTTTGAAATGATAAGCTACGTTTTGCCTGATTTATTATTTTGTTGATATTTTTACAGGTACCTACTTAAATTCGTCTTATCGTAAACTTCCTCTAAATGTTTTCTGAATAAAAAACGTATAAAAAACAATATGGCATTTAAAAAAACAGGGTTTGTATTATAAATGTCATATAACGTAGCTATTTTGTGAAAAATACGATACAAATCATTACTGCCACATGAAAATCTAGACAGTAAAGGATCTGATTTCAACAAAAGCAGAATGTATGTAATTCAAGAAATATACTTCTTTATTTTTATACCATTTGGACGTAATAATTGACGAATGAACATATCACATACATTCTTAATGATACTTCACAAAAGGTTTTATTGTTTTTGGCGTATCTCAATTCTAATTTTAGTTTAAAAAAACAAACATCATATTTTGTTTTGACAGACGAATTTCTTCCAGGACTTATAAATATTATATTCTTGACGATGTCATTAAAATCAATGTTTACAAACTTTTTTTAATCACATTAAGTGAAAGGTACATATATTATATAATGACATATATTTACTGTTCCTTTTTAATATAGACATTTGTTGTGTGTGTTTAAGCCATTTTTTATTGTTTTTATTTCCATATTTACTTAATGGCACATACAATATTGACGAAATATAATAATATGTTTACAATGTTTCTAAAAAAATAACCATTTTATATTTACAAAGGAAATTCTTATCATTACATCTAGCTTATATATATATTTGACGTAAATTATCTGTAACGTATAAGTGAATACATATAAAAATTTGTAAGAAAAAGCGGGACAAGGAGAAGACATAGTAAACTTACACGTATAAACGAATATTCTAAATTTGAACCTACTGTAACCTTACATAATCAATCAAACAATTAAAACATTATGGGTGAAGAAGAACCATCAGCTGAACATCTCCGCTTGGCAGATGAACGAGTTCAAAAACTCTAAGATAGAATATACACTTAAATGCAAGAGAGAGGGGTACACAGGGAGAAGGCGTTTGAGAATATTGACAGGTGGTATTGCCAAATGGCAATATGTAAATATTTTAAATTGAATCTTCTTCTTCTACTTCTTTTACTCTGCCACAAACCAGTGTTGGGGCATAGGGCAAGCACAAGTTCGCGCAACTTCCCTAGATCCATCGCCAACTCTTGCGCCTCCCGCCATTCCAGACCTGCAGCACGTAGATTGCAGGGTGAACCATGGAACAAGCATGGAACCCTTGCGGCTGTGCCACAAGGGTACGAAGTGTCACACTCTTTGGCAGCATCCGGAACACATGTCCTAGCCACGTAAAACATCTCTTCGTGATTACGTCAATCACCGAAGGCTGCTGTGTCTCCTCACGAACTCGGGTGTTTGTAACGCGATCGTACCAATGTACCCTTAAGATTCGGCGGAGACATTGATTCTCAAAGCTCAAAAGCCAAGACCTTTGAAGTTAAGTAAGAAGTTTAAATTGGATAATCCACAAAAAATAATAATTGTCAGACACTAGCTAGCTGCAAAGCCTAGCGGCATAGAATATTTGGGACGTATTAAATTAAAGATTTTCTTTAAAAAAAGTATTAGGCAAGCATGTTGGTAGAAGGTGTCTTTATAAAGTATTTATATCAATAACATTTATCAATGCCGAATTTATGTGGTTGTTATTTATGGATAAATCCGTTGCAGGAAATAATCAATAGGTAGGAATACCGATATGAAAGTATCAGGCAAACATGTAACAGACTGTGTGTTCGATCGCACCAAGCGACTCATTACATACTTTAAGATTCCCCTTCTGCATCCCTGGGGGATCGTTACGACTGACTAATGACCGCGCCGAAGATTTAATGCTGGGATAAAAAAAATGATTCCTCCTTCGCCTGCCATACTACCACCGGTTAATTTATTCCCATACAGAATTGCCTACCTACACAGATATGAGAATATTGGAATTATTATAACTTTCTTGCGACAAAACCGAGAAGATAATCATCCGCACTATTTCCTAATGCCCTAATACCTCCAACGTTTTCTTTTTAAGGCTTTCGTTATACCATTAATGAACTCATTTTCTTTTACATGACTTAACAAAAGTAATGAAGAATAATAATATTATTATTATAATATAATATAATATTTCCATGAATTATAAATAGATATATTATTATAACATTTTTAATACACAAAATGTTTATTATTAAGTCGCAGCATTATTATTTTGTTTTGGTATTAGGTACATTAAAAAAAAAGCTATATATTAATCATATTTTATATATAATTAGTTTTCACCAGTCATGCATAACTTCTGATCCACGATGCCATAATTTATTGCGACCTACCGATTAAATTAAATGAAATATTGACAAAGAAAAGTAAATATTATATTGACTTTATATTTCTCACAGGTCTTAATGATATGAATCTTTTATAATTATGACACTCTAATTGCTTCATTTTCAGATGCGCTGTCAATAGACGTAGGTATCATTCATATTATGACATTGCTTTGCAGCCAAAAATAAGCTGTCCACGTCATCAAATTACAGCAAACTGTTTAAAGATGGTTTCGTAGTTTTATTTATGTCAAAGTTCTCTTTAATACCCCACTACCCCTTCTCATTTCATCTCAACGTTTTTCCAGCATTTCTCGATATAATGTATCCATATTATATTGAATTGAATTAGTAATTATTGGTATAAATGGTTTTGTATCACTAATTTAGACTATTATTTTACATACCTCCCGCAATAGACAAGTGGCAGTATATCGAATCTTGGAACCATCAGTCACGGGATTCAGAATCAAGCAAACTCACATCTTGCTTTTTAATATTTGTTTGCATCACTACCATCTAAAACAATTGTATCAAAAGGCCATGTAGTGCAGTGAAACAGCAGTGTACTCCACTGTGAAAGTGAAACAATTACAAACACCCAGGCTTTGAGAAAATTAATATATTGTGCCCTCACCGACATTCGAACATGGATCCCCGGATTCAAGGCCAACGCCTTATGCAATTAATAGACAACGAGGATCATCATGGTACTGTTAAATTTATCAAATACCTAAAAATATATTGAAGAGATATTTAAATCGCTCCAACCATCTGTTGTACCCTTCGGGCCATCTGACCTGGTCGCCACATATGCCAATTGTTGCATTTAAAAAGTTTGCATAGTCTTATTGAGGACGTGTTTTATATGTTAGAATTGTTTTAGTTTCCTTTTTTGTATACTATGCAGGTATTTAATAATTAGAATCATTTGTTTTTATTAGTTCAATCTGCTTCTCTCTTCCATGGGCACTTTTTATTACATCAAGTCTTTGTAAACTCAGTCAAAACACATTTCAGTCTTAGGTATCTGCTCCTGAGACATCGGCAAGGGGGAAAAACTACTGATGCTTCACTTCCGAACGTGCCTTGTATACGCTTGAGTTTGATGCGGGCCGGGTTGGCTTGGAGGCGTCTATGTTTGTGTTGTTGATAAATCTCAAAGAGGTGGTCAACACCAATACTAAATTGCAGAAAAATTATTATGATGATTTGATACATCGCATTATATTGTTATATTTGTATTGTTATGAATTATTTTTATTCATAATTCTATTTTTATAGCATCGATTATGTCTTTTCTTTTAATATTAATTTCATCCCAATGTTTTCGTCAGTATAACATTCGTCAAGGAAATAAATAACATCTCTCATAAATATGTAACTGATGTCACAAAAATTTATCAATCGAAATTTTTCGCTTAATGATGAGTGATTTCCTTGGTATCTCTAGGGATATCAACGCTATCGTATTTTATTTTCAATGTAAAAATATTCATTTCGTCCAAACAGTAATAATAAAATTGTAGGTAGGTACTACATACTAATAAAAACCGCAATATTACAACACTGAACTCTACATTTTTGTCACTTTGTACTCACCATAATAATATTATAATTTGCTGCGAGATAAAAAAAATATAAAAAAAATTATTTAAGTACTTATATCTACTTATTTTTGTATTTGAAACTTTTAAAAATCTTATTCACCATACTGAATCATCATCATCAACAATCCTTGTCAGTTATTGGCCTCTTTCAAAAACTTCCTCCATCCTGGACGATCCAGCGCCGATACTCTCCAGTTGCTTTGAATGAGCATTTTTGTATCTCCCGTGGCGCCGTCCAGGCATCTCAATTTCGGCCGTTCAGGCCTTCTTTTGCCATCGAGAGTTGCGTACATAGCCCGCCTGGCCGGTATATCCTCCAGCATTCTATGCATTCTATCCAGTGCAGTATCTGCATTGTCATATGCCACATGATCTTTTCGCCTCCTTCAAGTGTGTAGGTATAGCTCCTCATTATTGCCTGAGCTTCAAATGCCACTTTGTTGAATAGCCACAAAGATCTTTCTCAAAACTATATTATATTATACTATACTAGAATAACATGTTATAAAAATAGTGTATATAAATAAGATATATTTTATTATTTTTTTTCAATATCATCCTTGTAAGCAGAAGTCATCCGACGCATGTGTTCTTTATTTAATTTATAATTTTAAATATTATATCCTCTTGAAGGACTATCATAATAAAAATAATATATACAATATAAATACCATGAATATTTATTAAAACATAATCCTATTCGATATTAATGTTAACGCATTAACTCTATTATTACCTCTCACGTAAATTCAATGCTCTAATTAACTACCATCATAATAATACCCTAGTGATTTCATTATGGCTGAATAACTTGGACAACATATACTATAAATAGAATTATGGACTTCATAACATCCATTATGTCTTAATAATAATAATTTCATAAACTTTGAGTCGCCGTGATATAACTTTTGAGTTTATTCGTCTACAGTGAGCTAAGCGGCAAAGGAAAGCGACAAAACCGTTTGGCTAGTTTAAAACGATCGCAGTTATATCAAATAATCCATACGTCATACGTTTTCTTTTCTATGTACTCCCTCTTTTTTTGGTTTAGTACGCCCTTGAATTTTTCAGCGATATGTTTTGTTACCTACGTTAATCCACCAGAAATAAACTACAACCTACATTACCATATAGCTAAATTGACTTTGCTATGATAATATAACATAACTCCTTAATATTTAGAATGATTAACTTTATAAATTTTAATAGGAATCAAAATACAAAATTATTTTGTTTATGATACGATATCATTCTTCTCCAGTCATTGTTTCTCCCAAATTACCGTTCTGTAATTAGAAATACATTCCGACATATTTCTAGGGCAAGCACTATTTAGCCACACGTAAATTTTTCATTGTGTTTATCGTAATAAAGATTAGTCTGCGCTTTCTTTTAATTTTAAAATATTTGTAGAAATAAATAATTGCGACTGACCAGACACATATGATTATTTGTTATTATTAAATGCACCCAACTTCCAACTAAGATTTTAGATGATCTTTTCTCCGTTATAGTGAAAAGAAGTAGGGGAGAAATTATACTAAATTAGATGTTATTTATATTCAATCAGATTAAAGACTTGAATGAACCTAGTGAAAAATGTTTCTCTCGTAGAGATCGAAAATGTCCCAATGTGAATTTCAGGCTGTTATTTATTTGCATTACTGCGGTAATGAATACGAAGAGAAATAACACTTATATTAATTTATAAATAAAACAATATAATATATCTTTGGGCAAGATATTTTCGACAACTTTAACTAAAATTAAATTTTATACAATTCTAAAATAAATCTACCCATTAAATCTGACGTTTCAGGTGGTCTATAGCTAACTATACAACTATCTTTCAGGACTCTCCACCCTATGCTCTCTCTCTCTCTCTCTTCAGTCTGTCACAATCAGCCCATCTGCACACTTGTCGGCCCATCTACTTCCAGGGCTACCCAGGGGTCAATTGTCTACTGATATTCCTTCATAAACCCTCTCAATAACTCTAGATCCACAACATCTAATAATATGACTAGACCATCTGAGTCCTTGTCATAGATCTTAGCATTGGTAAATAAATAAACACATCCTTTGGTTTTCTTACTCCGATCTAAGCATTTTTCATAGATTTTTTTAATCACTCGGACAGCCTTCTCTTTTATCTCCGTCAGGCTCCAGATTTCACATCCATATATTATAACCATTGGTAGGTCATTTTAATTAACTCTTTCGTGCAAAATACACAGGATTCCCACTCATGATTTAAATAAACGATATTTATAATCAAACGTAAAACTTTACCATTTCTATAACTCTATTGGATATTTTGGAAGTGAGTTTTAAATTTATTGACAGATTATTTTCTCTTCATTGCATATTTAAACTGATATGCAATTTTTATTTTTTAGTTTAATGATCATAAAATAATGTGGTTGTCATCGGATCCATATTGTGATTCAGTTCTCAAATTATTTCTCATTTATTTAATAGTAATAATTTATTTAATATTTAAAAGTTGTTTATTTGATGATTCACAGGCCGTCAGCAGTTTCAATTAACGCTGACTTGACGAGAAACGAAAAAAATAAGTTGTTCACAACATAATATGTATATTCTTTTGCATACAAAAGATTACATCTTTCAAGTAGGGAAGCACTTTTTTACCCCAGTAAAATTATATTAAAATATTCGTGATTTTATTTTAACCATGTTGGGTTAAATAAAAAGACTGGAATAATCGAACAAATATGATTCGATATACTCACTCGATCTTATCACTTCGTAAACTCACTTCACATTGTATCTTGCTAGAAAACTTAGTGCGTCGGACAATAATATCATTCTACCCCGTTGCTATGTTGTAGTATTGTACTATTATATTGCTGTACTACTGTCAAACTCGCAAATAAACACGCAATTTACATTATCATGAGACTTTAGTTCTTCACTTCTCCATGATCATGATCATCACTTACACCTCCAAAAGAATAATCGCTTTTATTAGTCGCATCGCTTTGCAGTGTACACAATCTTACTGCTATGATTTCGCTTTTAATGTGTTTTTCTGTTTCATTTCCTAATAGTTTTATGACTTATTTCCGCTTTTTATAAACTTTATAAGGAAGTGAACATTATTTTGCTTTGAATGTTACAAAAACATAATTAAAGAAGCCATTAATTCGCCTTTAGTGTTTTCATTTTGAATTATGCGAGCTAATTATAATTTGAAACTGCGATGTTATGAAAACATTATAGGAAGTAAAGTAATTTATATAGATTTGAAAACATGGAAGCTGTTTTTCAGCTTTGATCTTACTCATTAACGGTATAATAAACAGGTATTTATATCTAATAACAGTTATATAAGTACGATATTATTTGCGATATGATAACTATTTTGATTTCATTCAATTACTGCTATCACCAGCTTTAATTAGGTACACATTGTAAACTAATGACATTAAACATACATAATTCTGAAAAACACTTCTGAGAAAATATATTGTAACCAATTGAAAAAATCTTTTTGGAAAAAGTAGGACACACGGTAGGAATCGAACCTGCATCTCTTGGTTTTACACCTCGTCCGCACATTGTCCACTATGCTACTAGGTGACATACTAATTACGACAAATTTTAACTATTGGCGTTTTAATACCTGCTTTCAAATCAAGCTACTATTGGCAATCGGTTAATGACATTAGGTCAACTTATTACAGCATACAATCTAGCGAGATTTCTTCGAAAGGGTGGGTTTGATGTATTAAAATACTGCATTTATGTACCTTTATTCTTCAATGCAAGTAAGTTACATTTAGGGATAATATTACATACCTACCGTTACAAATTATGTGGGTATTGAATGTGCGACGAGGACATCGCCTCCCTGTTACAAATTTTATTCAATTACTTGTTTGAACATGAGTTCACGTTTGGTTTGGTAATAAAAATGGCATATTCGCGTTCCCGGTCTGTTCTCAACTGCCATTTTTCCTAAGTCCCTATTTTAGCAGGTACTTTGTACTAGAAATCTAGTGACCGGATGGCTGACGCCTCTATTTGTATACTTTGAAAAATATGTCCTCAAAGAGCGGGAATTTTGAATAAATGATATTAAATTAGGTCTGTTAAGTTCAACCAATTATGTAGGTAATATTACGATGGTAACAAAACTTATTTTACTAAACACACAAGAAATGAACGTTTTTGTACAAATAAATACGACACTCGACTGGACTTGAACCTGTATCTGCTGCATTCGCGCCTGTATATTTTAAAACATGAGATGTTTTCAAATTATGTATATTCAGTATTATATAATGTTACATTCTGAAATATTGTGTCTTATTTGTTAAATAAGAAAATCGGTGTATGTACTTATGTACGCGCGTTAGAAGTTATACTTTTTTGGCATAACAAAACAAAAAATAACAAAACAAATATTATTGCAGAATGTACCAACTTTGGAAGAAAAAATCTCAAAACCTGTGTTTGAAAAATTTAGCAAACCGCTATTTCGACTATCTTTGCTTAAACAGATGACTGCACAACTATTTTCGTTAACAATATTTATTTATTACAAATCAAAAGTAAAACATAGCCTATTTAATGGTTTAATTGAAACGTGATATTGGCTTTTGGAATGAAAAATAATAATTATTATTGTCTTCAATAAACCGCTAAAAATGGGATATACGACAAATATTATCCCAAACTATAAAAATATGTATTTTTGTATATGCAGTGTGTTTATATTGTAAATTTACAACATACCATTGTTTGAATTATTTACCAATTAAACATTCACAAAATTTATATATTAAGTGATATGTAATTTTACTCTTAAATAAAAGTTGCAACATTCAGTCTTTACCCAACCGGCCCAAGCCACAGCCCTCAATATCATACCTGAAAATTATAAACATCCAGCATTTAGAACACTCGAACGTCGCCGCGCAAAATAGATTATGTTGCATCGGCGGGCAAAACTTTCGTCCCACGCCAAATTAATGCGTTACATTTGCGCACGCAACTTCGTCCCACGCCAAAAATTCACTCTGATCTGTTTTTCCAAACGCGCTTAAAGAAGTATAAGCAAATATATAAGTATATATAAGCAAAAAATAATTTAATAAAACTTATTTTACATAAATTAATCAAAAAATACTGTTATAAATAAGTATAGTATGTATATTAAAAATCAATTAGAATCGGTAAAGGGGTATAATAAATCGTCTATTCAATTAGTATATTACTGGATAGAATAAAATGGAACAAATTAAGTCATTTTTTGTATCGTTGAATTGTCTTCCCCACTTCCCTGTTCTTCTTCATTTTTTTCTTTCAGTCTTTTTTCGGTGAAAAAAATTTAAGAATACGGAATGAAAGAGAATTTTCAGAAAATATAAATGGTTTACAAAACAGATCCATTTATCAAGCACTATTAAGTAAAACTTTAGAAAATATAAACATTATTTGCTCTCTGGAAATGTGGCTGATGTATATAAATATGTTTCTAGTATTAATAGTACGTATAATTTTTCGGTCATTTTTGATTAATTTTAAGAGAAAGATTTTCATATTAGTGACTAGATTTAAGGAATTCATAACAATTTAAGGTATGCATATACAATTATATTATATTTATATCTATTTACAGTTTAAAAAATAGGCGATGGATATTATTAATTTAAACGTGTTTCGCTTACGTGAGCTTTAATTAATATATATATATATATATTAATTATACATAACTTTACATAAACAAGCGTAAATTGTAGGTAGTATTTCACTCATATTTGATAAAGCTCGTATTGTAAGGGAAATATGTATCGTAGTACAATCTTTTTATATATATTATTATGGCAAGTATCAACTTATAAACGCCTGCATTTTATAGATTTAACTTTTCAGGTTTTAACTATGAAGACCATCTTGAATCATTTAATAATTTATTTATTAACGTCAACATTGGTCATTATTTTAGTCTAAGAGACTTTTAGCAAACGTCTAAATAGCCACATTGTAAAGGTCTCAAGAATTCATTATGTTTACCTTGGTTCAGTGCATATTCTCCACGTTACAAAAAATAATTGAGAAGAAATAACAATTCGCAAGCTCATGTTAAGGTTAAACTTTCAATTCTGTTCAATTTCAATCTATATGTAAAGTCATGGTACTTCAATTTTAACGCTTTCGCTGCTGAATAGATAATGAGATTTTAATTGCCCCCTTTAAAATGCACGTTAATTACATCGATTGGCCGCCTGGTCATTACGCACCGTGTGCGTCTTCCGCGTCCAAAGTATTAAACTCCTAAAACTTTGATAATATTATAATACTGCACGCGGGCGTCGAATACTTTTGCTCAAAGGTTTGATCGTTGAACACAGTACTGCCCTGGCAAGGAAGAAGTTGCTATTCCAGCTATACAAAGCACTACTTGATCTTCAGTTATCACTGAGTCCAGCTCAATCTAGTATTTAACTTGCCTAGTTCAGAGCAGTAGCATTGCTTGATATCAAAAAATAGATACGCTGTATAAGTCGTCTTTTCAGAGTGAAGTGAGGCTATTCGATTAAACTAGATACATGACCGGGCTAGACGTATGCATTATAATAATACACATGTGTTTTATCATTGTATATTACTAACATCGATTATACTCCAAAAATTTCTAGCCGTTTATAGTAATTAAATTATGATGACAACTATCTCTTTGTTTAAATTAGTAAGTTCCTCTGACATCTATTATAATATTAAATTAAAATATCAGACAATATAATTTATGTGAAGTTCTATTACAATCAATAATATTAATATATATTTAAATAAACAAATAATAATTCAATGTGCACAGGAACGACGTGGCATAACAATTTTAAAACATCAATATTTTGATAATTTCATCTTCTTTTTTGCAGCATTTCCGCCTCAGACAGAGTATTTAAGAGGTAATTTATCATACATTTTTACGAAATTTGATAGCAAGTTGTCTGATTGTATTAATATTGGTGGGAAAGGTAAGGATAAAATGGCACATTAAAAATACCGATGTCATAGATCCACATGTTAATAATCATTATATAAAAAAATAACGTGCAATTTATCAAACTAAATGAATTCAAACCCTCAGCTGTTTATTAATTGTATTAATTATTGATAATTAAATCAATTATAATTTAAATTCTAATTCCTTCAAATAACTTCTTTATTAGTAGGTTCTGTAAATTATTGTTATCACTCTGCTACAGTTAGAAGCATATATACAATTTATTTATGTTTCATCTCAACTATAAAAAAACGTTGTTGTCTCTTTCATAAATTGAAATTTTGAGTGCCGAAATTGAATTCGACAAAAAGGTTATATCTAACGTTGTAAACAATATATTGATTTGTACACCCCTGATCACAATCTTAGCCACTGAGGAAATGAGTTTTGTTTTTTTTTCAAACATATAAAACCTACCTGTCAATATTGATTTAGATAGAGACAGGTTTTTTTAATATAGTCGTTTTATATAATATCTATCAACGTTATATTCAAATTTCAGTGAGTAGGTAGGTACTTATAATATGTATTATAATATTAATTGAAACATTTTTTACTGACTTACTCAGTAAGTGTTCTTATACATTAATCGTTTCTTTCTATAAGATGAATAGACTCTTAGTTAGTAAGTTCATCTGGCGCTACACATCATTCAGGAGCATGACCGATTGCATATCCATCCTCAAGACATATCTATCCTGAGCCTCTCTGCGTCCTTTTTGATGTTATCAAGAGCACATAGTAACTCCTTCATAAACTTCATGGAAGGTTCTAGATCCACCGGATCTATTTGAATTTGAATTTAAATCGTAAATAATTTATTATTGTATTACTTTTTTTGCCACCCGAGTTTCATTTGTTGGCATATTAACCTATAATATATTAATGTTGTAAATATAATAGAACTATTTATAATATACTGTGTCATGCATTTGCAATTATTGGTGAGTATGCACCGTGCTTTATGAACGCAAAAAACGAAACCCGAGTAGTAAAAAAGTATAAAACATAAATCAATAAAAATTGAGACTCTTATAAAATATTGTATTATTAACTAGGAAAAACATCAGAATCATACCTATAAGAACAATTCTTAAAATAAATCCTTTAACTGAATGGGATTACAGCATATATTTTTCTCTAAATACTATGGCACCAGCCACTAATCCAGATATCTATTTTTCTTGAAAATATTAAGGAATATCTGTTTTATATAATTAGTAATAATAAAATTCTAGGTTAGTAAGCGGTAAATATATATACCAATCTTATTCGGTCCAAAGTGTTTTCTAACCTAGGTCCTAATATATATCTTTCTGGAGTTTTTCCGTGTTATGTATATCAATGAAAATACTTTACGCTCTAAAAACCTTGTGTATAATCAGCAATAAATAAATATATGCGTTTATCTATTCATCAGTATTTAATGTGAGTTATAAATATTATAGGTTGTTTCAATCATCCCTTATAATATTCTGAAAATACCGGAAGTAACCATTTATTTAAAATGCTCACTACATGCTAATAAAATACTGCCAGAATAAATAATAGGTAAGCGCCATTATCTTTTCTAGATTCCTTTACATAGGTGATGATGATGGAAACGAGATGCCGTTTTTCCGAAAACGGGTTTTCCCCGCCGTCCCTTAAGAAGGTCACGTGTGAGATCGCATCGTAAAACTCCCCCTCCGTGACGTCATCAATCTCGTTTTCGCGCCAAAATAGTGAGTGCTGCGGAATCCTAGCTAGCTTCCTGCCCCCTAGCAAGGGATGCTTAGTTTTATGACGCTGGAGTCAGATTTCCATTCATCAGCATGGCTCGTTGCCTCGTGGGAGCGATTCCGGGCTCAAACCAGGGATTTGACCAGTGGCTTCGGCAATATTTTACATCGGAGGGATACGATAAAGTATTACTGTAACAATTTCTAATCATCTGGGTGTTTTTACTTCAAACCCATATATTTTACACAACTGTTTTATGTGGATATTTTTATTTTTCAATATAATTAATGTTATTGGGGGAAGATAATGAATCGAATACGAATCGAAGTAACTGGACCAAGGATTACACGAAGAACTAGGTATACCCCGATGATCCTTCAAACTACAAATATGGCGGCGCAGCGCTCGAAATGGAAAAGTTTACGAACCGGAGCGCTCGACAAATTTTCTGAAGATATTTACATAGTCATCAAATTCTATGTGTATTTTATAAAAATAAGTGTGTCAGATTTTCTATTCTATGGCCTATCTAGCTCACACGGTCAACATATTTTTTCCACGAGACGGAACGATAATTTTACAAATTTCACGAGCCGGAACGGCACTCCGGTGCGTTCCGTTCCATTTCGAGCCCTGTGGCGGCGACAAAACTTTGGAGCATAATAAGATAATTTTTCCGCTTATTCCAATTAGCTGCACCAACTATGATTTGAAGCCAATGACGAGGTCTGTCAGTGGTCAAGGCATGAGAAGATTATAGGTGTAACTTTTCTATAGACACGATTAAAAAAGAAGAATATGTTATTATTGATGCTGAGAGACATATTTTACAAAACATTTCCAATCGATCCTATTAAAATAAACTTTCTAAGCAAGAATCCAATGGCATGGTTGTCATATTATCTCTCTACGTTGAGCTTTTTTTGTGCGAATTATTAAAGCCCTGGATATAATAATATGTTTTCTCTTCAGGCAACTATTCATACAAGAAAGTGTCTTCCCTAAAATTTAAAATCAAACGTTACAGGAAATGTATGTCCAAAAAACTCCTGTTTCACTCTTACAGGTAATAATATTAACTATACTCCGTAGGTGAAGCTAATAGTAAAGTTTGGAATTATAGTGACTTTTTTGATTTTTTTTTTATACTACATTACTACTACTACATTATTTTGAGGTTTTTTTGCTCCAATTGGAATGAAAGTCAATGTTAAGTCAATGGTTGAGCTTTTAAGTGGACTGTTATTATTTTGTGGAAGAAGAGGAGGTCGGATCTGAGGGGCGGGGGCGATGGAACAGAAAGCCAGACACTGACCTTTGTGATGATGTTTGATGGCTCCGTGGTCTGGTTTCAACTTTCGCTCTCGCGGTATAGCTGTTTTGGTTCACCCGGTTCGTACACTCCCGCACTTTGTGACATAGTTTTATGGATGATTATGATGGTGAATGATATTATGATGATAGATTCTGAATGAGTATGTATCTATTGAGTCAATCACTTAAGCGACGGTAAACTATTAGAAGCTCGCACGCGTCCGCTGTCGAGATGCAACTGAATGTTCTTTGTAATACCGTCTCTCATGACCCTTAATTGCTTATTGAATGTCTTGTAACAATAACACTAGGGATTAGGAGCCGGGTGAAGAGATAAGGAGTGGAATGGTAATATAAATGGCCCAACCAGTCAGGAACATAAGAATTGATTCATGAAAATGTAAAAAGCGTACAAGTTTTAATATATAATATAATAATTTGATTTCATTAAGAATTTGAAAGCGAAGAATTAATAATTGCTACTAATATTTCTTTAACCAGCTTACGTGAAAGTCGTTTTCAAATTAATCACGAGGAAGCCCGTGAGACCTTATTGTGTCAATTAAATCGTATTGCATCAATCGCAGCCTTCCTCAAAAATAAAAAGTAAGAGAAAGTTAAGATATCAATACTCGCACTTTAAAAAGAGGCGTTGTTTCTTCACAACATCACGCAGTAGGCTCTTTACATAGTTTGACAGTTATTGCAAAAGCAGACTAAAACCTATGTTAATTTAATCATTAACATAACTTACGTTAACTTATTTATGCTGCGTCTATGTACGAGTATCAATATCTTTGATTTGATTAAAGAAATGAGGTAAGTACACCATCAGAGTTATTCAACTTTAGTTTGAATAATTTATCTATTAAGTAATCTGATAGTAGATTAAGTAATAAATAATATTACAATTTCTTCTTGGTCGTTCCGTTATGGCTAAGGATCGAGACTACCATAAAATTCTGTCATTTTCTGACCGACCAAGACTTTCCACTCCTCTTGATTCTCTGCTTTTCTTAGGGCAGATTGAAAACTGTCCCCAGTTATCTCCGTCGCTTGGACGTTCCAGCGCGCAGTCGCTCTTCCTCTGCTTTGCCTTCCTTGGAGAGACTACCCAAAACCACCAATCTCTCCAAGTTATTCGGTCCGGCTGATAAAAGGTTACCCTGATTGATAACCATTACTACCAAAATATTATTACCACTCCATATAATAATTTACAGATTAGCAATAAATATACACAACAAATATCCACAAAACAGTTCATATGGTATAATACTTTTCACTGAAAGTAAAATTTAAAGGGACGTTACTGGGCTTATCTTAAAATTTAACATTCATCTCATCGATGGTTCTTTATAGCCTGTTTACTACAAATCGCACGATTCACAAATCACAAATAAAATTTTCGTTATATAACGTGATTTTCGGTAAAGTTTATTGAGCCGATATGACTATAATATATTCTTGAAAAATACTTATCACTGCATACTGAATAATATCACACTGTCTTCGCTAAAATGACAGAGGATCTGTATTATGTATCGATCCGTTGGCACACGGAATCTCGTATGTTGAATTTCTAAATGGATCAAAATAATTTATATATTAATATTTGTTTTTATAATTATAAGTATAATATTAAATTTCAAATTTATTTTATATGAGTTAAACATTATTACTTTTAAATTCAATATCCATTGCCCATTGAAATTTATACGACATCAATGTTTTTACCATGTTAACTGAAATAATTGAAATTTCGGCAGATGATCCTTTAATATTAAGGGCGGACGTGCTCAGCGTGGGTCAAAATGGAGTTTTTTTTCTATTTTCAAAGCATGATCCTGAACATACCGTAAACGTTGTAGATAATCTATTTATATAATTTTAAAGCCTTATTATCCTTTAGGTATATTTATTTTAAACATTTGATGACTGCATAAAGTATTTGTATTACATAAAATAGTATTCTTTTAAACCTCTCGCTCTAATGTTTTAGAATATAGTCATATTTCAGTACATAAATGTGCAGTGGTGTTAGGATGTTTTAGATTTATTAATTTTTAAACGCATTTATAAAACCATCAGTATAATTTATATCGACATTATTATAGTGAAATATTTACGATAAAAAATTATATTGATAATCTCTGTGATCCCAAATTTGACAAGAATTAGGCATTTTATTATTCAAAAAATGGGCAAGATTAACACATTTGAAGATAATTATAAAGATACTTGTTATAAGCTATGTCTTTGACCATTCAAGTGTGATAAACGTTCTCTGAATATTGATTGCTTTATAATAATTATTGACCTAAGAATAAGGCATTATTTTCTTGAAATACGCCATTTCTTTTGGCATTCCCCAGTGGTTAAGTTACAACATACGGCCGTAGCCATAAATTGACAAACTATAATTAATTGAAGTAGGGAGTAAAATGATGTTAACGCGCGTGTTTGAACATGTACCGTTAAAAAAATCGGTTAGGTAATCTAATCGACTAATCGTTAAAACTTATTTTCCATGTACATAACATAACAGACATAAATTTAATTTTAAATTTTAAACTAAATAAGCATTTAAAATACGTGTAAAAATATGCAACGATTGTATTTGTATTAGTAGCTTAATCGGTAAACCTCACCATCTTAATTGCGATGTGGGATTTGACGTTGTCAATATTTTTTTTAAATACTTATGTTTGCTTTTTAAGTTTATCCAAATTTCCCGCTACATATTATCATTGAATTGATAGTTCATTCAATAAAATGATTAATTATCATTGAAATTATGTTATCTATATTGTAATATCTGTACTGATACTATTAAAGTATTAATTGCCTTAAACACACACAAATTAATTAATGTCATTACCGAAGATGATATTCTCAAAAGCTGTTACCATATTAACATAAGCCATTTCTCCGAATTAATCCGAATCATTACTGATTTAATTTTATTACCAACCCAATTATTAATAATAATGTAACATGTTTTAATTATAAAGCCTATTGTATCGCAAAACGGAATGATATTCAAAACCAATATTCGGCATAACAATAGATTCATACTACTTGTCACCCTTACACGATAATATATCACAGCCCCTCCCCGTTCCAGCTCCCTGTACATTTAGCCCCCCTGGGGAGCTTTACACTATTATAATGGTGCGAAATTTAATAATAGGGTGTCGCTTCAACACGGATATGACAAAAATAGAATTCATTATCTTTAATAAATTTCAGCAGATAGCACACATAAAAGGTGTCTACAAAACGAAAAACAGACTAATATAATACTGGAATAACCTGGGAAAGAAAGAATTAATGAGAAAACCCATATGATTATGAGGTGACGTAGAAAGATGTGGAAATTGCGAAGGGTTTATAAAGCATTGTTTAATGCACATACAAGCAAATGACCCCTCACTCCCTATTATAGTATCTAAGTATGGAACAGTTTGCCCTTTATTATCTCGGAAAGTAAATCAATGGTATTTTTTTATTTTTCTATTTGTAAACAAACCCTCTAGTACCTTTCTGACCAACCTGTGTGCCCTACCCGCCACGCAATCTGTTGCAAGCTTTACAGTATTGGATAGCATTTTATTTTAATTGAGCTGTCATCCGAAAAATTGACGCACCCTAATTGGCCGGCTTATATGTGCTTGGTGCCTAAGACTGACAAACAATTAGAAAGTTAAGCGCTATGAATAACCAAATGCTCCACACGTAAGAAAGAAAATGAAGAAGACGATTGTCTTTTTCCTGCGATCAAAAAAAATAGAACATTTTTTATGACAATTATTTCACTGTGAATAGGCTTATCTCGTTGTTTATTTAAGCTCGCAGTTTTCAAAACTATGCTAAAGTAGCTCTTAGGATATTATCACCATAATCGGTGGTTTAGCTTATCTCCCCTATTCCTGAGCTAGTGCACTCCAGATGTCTGTAGTAGCGTCATTGTTAACACCGTCCAACCACCAGAGTCTGGGCCTGCCAGTTGATTTCCGACTGTTCGGTCTGGTATCCTTGATGACCTTCATCGGTTAGGCACTATCTCTTCTTGCTCCATGGTCCACCTTGAATACGTCGAACATATATTTATCAATCTTGGTAAGAGAACAACACTCCGGCTTGTTAGTCAATATTGGTCATCAAGACAAAACTTTTTTTAAACGTATGTTGACAATATCCTTATAAATGTTTCATTTACTTAATCATTATGAAACTATTTGAATTGGGTACCTATTTACAATATATTTTGTTTTATTATAATTACTAAATAATTTAATCGTACTTGATGTTTTTATGAACATATTTTATAAAACATGAGCAATTTCATGCCAAAAATGTTAGAGCCATTTATCGCAGAAATACTTATTATTAAGGTTTTTTTGTTTTGTTTTTTTTCATAGAGTAGAATATACAATCTTAGTTTTCTTTACAATATTATAGATACTTGTTGTAGACCGTTCGGATTTTTCAGATTTTACAAATAGCCTTAAAGTACTAATATTTTATTAATAATTATTTTTGAAATTTTTTTGTTATCTACCCTCATCCCCCTGTTTCATATACAATGCAATGGACGAATCAATGCAATCAAATGTAGATTTACGCCGCCGATATAAACGAATTTTCCTTTTATTTATTTACTCTTTTCCTTTTAATAATATCTCAACTAGTATTTTCAATGCATGCTCGCCTATCACTCTCTTAAAATTTGCATGTCACTTCTGTTTTTAAATCACTTTCTCCGCTATCACGTGGTAAAGTTTGAAATAATATATTATATATCCACGAAAACATAAAGTTCTATGTACCCATCATTTACATGCGTGGTCGCAGCCTATGACCTCTTTTGGATGAAAACTGTTTCCTCATATCAGGCTTATC
Organism: Rhyacophila brunnea; assembly: GCF_057557595.1. Taxonomy (NCBI): domain Eukaryota; kingdom Metazoa; phylum Arthropoda; class Insecta; order Trichoptera; family Rhyacophilidae; genus Rhyacophila; species Rhyacophila brunnea. The sequence goes on along the minus strand of NW_028232848.1, from coordinate 14,438,918 downwards.
AGGAATCAAATAGCGAGGGCTGTGAGGTTGGTCAATGCGTTTCCTAGAGACATACACATGTTTAGTGATGCGCCATGTATTTTGTTTTTTTTTAATTCTATTTTATCATTTAATTTTTTTTATTATTATAATTTTGTTTAGTTTTATTAATACTGCGTCTACAGAATTCCTGTCACCCATCACTCTTATTGCATTTTCTCATGTCCTATCAGTATTCCGTAGTTCCGCCATTTATCCACCAGGATGCTAGAATTCGGTTAGCTTCGGCAACAGGCAAGCTAGGTATAAGATCTTTTAAAGCATCTACAGCACATGGCAAACCAGTTCCAACGTCGTCTCTTCACTCTAAGCATAATAAAAAAAACTGCATTGTTCACTCTGTTATCTATTCATTGATATTAAAGTTTACCACCGTATACCCAGTATCATAAATCCTTGTAACTAAACTGGAAAAAAGAATGTTCTAAAATGTGTACGGAAAGGGAAAAGTTGCTCAAGTCGGTTCAACCATCTGTTGGGCCCATCGGACCGTCTGACCTATCTTCCACAAAAGACAATTTTGTTGCCTTAAAAAAAATTCGGCGTCATATTGCCAACATTAAGATCTCTTCACTTGGATTGTTCGGTAGTTTTGTATTAGCTTTTGTTACTTACTACAATTTTTAATTTTGTTTCTACGTGCTTCTCTTTTGCCTTCTCTTGCTCTGCTCTTGACTTCAATCTTGGGTAACTACTTCTGAGACATTCCAATTCATAAAAAAATGACGTTTCACATAAAACGTAGGGTCCCGTGATACGCTTGATTAAGACCGGGCGTGGTTTTGTGGAGCCATGAACTTCAACGTAGCTGAATCCACACTCTGAATCAAACACACATAGTGATGTCATATAATTCACCCAAATACGCGCCCATTGCTTAGGAAACGAGCACTCTGGTGTTACATTATCACGGGGAAAATAATTATAATAATATGTAAATATAATAAACAAATAATATTCTATTAGTTAAAAGTAATTTTAATATTACTGTGTATGTACCTACCATTAATATATCGTTTAATTTTGCAGTTAAAATTTGTTAATGTTTGCCAATTTGAAAACTAAGCCCCATTAACCCGACTATAATAACTAGGTATTAAGAAAACCAAATAAAATATGAATATTTAACCTATCTTTGAGTTCTCGTTTTATTTTGCATGATAATACAAATTATAGCAGGATTAAAACCGTTTGCCCTGCTAATGAATTGTGTAAACTGTGTACTATTACTTTTAATGAAGGACTTTCAAAAATGTACAGAATCTAGAAACATAAGGTGGCACATGATCCGTATCGCGTATTATTATACCTATTCTTTTTATGTTATTATAGTATTACCTGATCTCCAAAATAGTTTAGAAAAGCTGTACCTACTTGAAAGAGTTATGATGTTTTGAACATTCAAATATATCGTCACTGTTCAGGCAGAAGACACTAATTCGAAAAAAATACATATTGAGTTAGTTATACCAAAATGTTCCTTTTTTCATACTTGACCGTCTTGAAACCTTCTTAATTAATAAAGTCTTTATTTTAAAGTCATCCTTTTTACGATTACTTAAACTCACATGATAGACCATTTCAAACATTTTAGCAACTTCAAAGTCAAATTACTCAAAACTAGTATTCTCCAGTTAGTGTATTCTGCCAGAACACAGACGATATATGGTATTTCAGCTACATCTTGCGTTGTTATTCTCTTATATACGTATAATACTTTTGACCTCTCACTATGTGGCTGAGTTGCTAATGCTTTCTAGTTTTAATACTAAATAATCTCTTTTAAGTCTTTCAGTGCTAAAGACAAGCTAGGCGCATAACCATTAGTTGGCCATTATATATAAGTAGCATGATATTTAAATGTGATAGGTAATTAATTAGTAATTATCTGCTCATCAGTGAATGTGTTAATTAATACTAAACTCTCGGTCATTTTTCAATCGTTTTTGGATGTTACTATTTATTAATCATACTCTCAATCCAGTGGTTCCATTATTACGCAAACATTTAATTTATTAACGAACACACTTATAGGCTTAAAAATATAAAATGTATATTTATGTGGAGGTCTACAACCCCAGGCCATGTCAGCGCAATTGCGACAATACGGTGATCAGCGAGTTACCTACGCAAATGTGTAACATCACCTCAGCTACGGTCAGCACATTCTGCAAGGGTGACATACTTCTATGAGGGTCAAACAACAAAGCCTGGCTAGCAAAACGCCGTGAAGTTGCAACGGTGCATCGGTCAGCATATTGCCAATAGTGACTTACGTCAATAATAGATTGCCTAATTGATCGAATATGCATTTATATAAATTAATAACGAGTCATAATTCATGGAATATCGTATTTAATCTCAGTATCTCAGTAGCAGTACACTCTATCATTGTGCCTCGGACTGAGTCAATCTCACCGAGTGACACTCGATCGTTTACTATCTGAATTAACTGAAATACGCGGTGTTTCTTGGTGGTAATTTATATTGTGTAAAGAATACTAAAATGCTCTAAGACAGTTAACTTAAAAAGAAAATCAATGACGCCCACGTATTTTCCATTACTATTTGAAGACAGTATGATTAATAAAAAAACTTTTATTAAGAAAGTTATATGAGTAATCTTGGTCTAAATAGTTTAGGTTCAAAAGTTCTTAATAGAATTATGGTCACCTAAAATCAACACAAACTGTAATAAATTTCAGTTATATGGTAATAATTCATATAACATCAAACTAAAAAACTTTAATTTCAGAAGTTTAGCTTAATAACTATATTTGAAATTGTTTGTCAACAGAAATCATCCTTTCCTTACAACAATAAACTTAAATATAATAAAAGTAAAACTGAACATTTAAATCTTTTAAAATACGAAAACACAAAGGAAAGGAATCCATTACTTCATCCCTATTTCAAGCCGTAAGAATAAGGCTTGCAAAAATAATTATCAATCAATCCTCACCTCTACAATAACCCTAAATTTCATATGCCACATCTGGAGTATAATACATGTTCACAAACATAAATGGGGCAATTTATTATGCACATCAGCCTGTTTCGATCGCGAACTAACCCTCCCCAAATAAAAATACTGCCAGTGCAATTTTGCGATCTAATTTATATCCCGGTAGTAGGTACATTGTTTTATTTACACCCTCCAACCTCCCCCGAGCCATCAAAAAAGAGCTTTGCTGCTTATTATGTTTTCGTCGGATGCATTTTGTTATATTATGTATCTACAACTAATATTAATTTCGTCATTGAAATATATTAATATACGATACGGTAATATTCTAATTGGGAGATATCTTAAATTTAATACCTATTGTAATAATAATGATTTAGTAGTAGATTTAAGAATAATATATTTTAACAAACATGTGGGATTTCTTGTATAGTGAAATACGTGTGAACACTTTTTATAATATGTTTATTGAAGTTTACGAACGATTGCTTTCGAATGCGGGACGACTTGGGGCTGTATTATTGACAGTTCCAAGGCCTGTCATGGACTGCCCAAGACTTAGGTTGCTTCGCTCAAAGTGAGCTCTGACTGAGTTTACTTTAATGCAAAGTGCCAGGGTGAGAAAAGCACAAGAAATTACGAAAAAAATGAAGTTACGTTGTGTAATATAGCAAAGAAAACGAAGCTAATCACACGGACAGAAAAAAAATTTGTGAAGAGATCCTCGCGCCCGAAGTAAAACGCCGCAATTTTTTTAAAAGGAAGATAGTTGGCCTTAGTAGCAACCAAGTCGGACGGGCCGATGGGTCCAACAGCTGGACATACTCAGACATTCCCAGAGGATGTGGTTGGCATCCTGTATTTCCAGTGGCGGCTCGACGACTTTCTAGGTGGTGGGGTTAAGCTATTAATTATTATCAAATATACATACCTACCTACATTCTCATATTATTATACATTAAGTTATAATAATATATGATTTTATTAAAGAGGAAATGAGTAATTTTTCAGAAAAAATAATAATATGATCATGTGAGTCGTTACTTAATCACATCTAACAATCGTGCTTAAAAATATTAGCTTCGTTAATAATAATAAGTATTATTATAAATTTACCATAATCAATTTAAACAACACACAACGAGCGTTTTTACTAACATATGGGGTCATTTGATTCGGTCCCGAGTATGCATATGTAACGCTAATGCATTCACATACTTTGTAGAAAGAGATTTGTACCGCAGCGACGTGATGGGACTGAGTGACCCCGATCAGCAAAAAATAGACGCCATAGCTTTCTTAATTTGTACATAGGTGTCACTGTGAAATAGGGCGTATTTAATTTAATAAGTTATTTTAATACCGTGTTAATCACATAATTTACAATTATTGCTTTATTTATTTGCATAATAATAATAAATATCTCTCTAAAATTGTGACAGGTTTAGATAGATGAAATAAATTAAATAATTTATTTAATCATTTAATTATTATAAAAATATCGGAAGTTTTTTTACGCATTTTCGACATGATAACGATGTGGGGATGGTCCCTATGAACCCTTAAGGGATAGCCGCCCATGTGTATTTCCCCTCCGCATGGACATGTCGGACGGCTTGCAAGTCCAAGCTGAAAGAGCCTCCCAGCGAAACCACCGTGTCTAGTCACAAAATAAAACTCTGTTTGCTTTCGTTCGTCGTCAACGCCGTATGCGTTTTGATAACTTACAGTCGGATAGCGCGGTTCTCGTCACACGAAAGACTCTATTTAATCCTCCAATTTTTAGAATAATTAATTATTATAAAATTTACTTTCCTGCAGCATATTCTTTTTAAATAAATACATTTACTTTCCAAGATCTGTTGATTGTTTGATTTACACACTTATTTACTACTTATACTTTACTTATAAGAAAGAGTTAAAAGCCTAATTTATTTTCATATAGCAGTATTATTTAGTTTTCCATATAAAATGAATACAAGCAATCTAAGTTCATAGTAGATATACACAGATACTGAAAAGAGATACGTGGTACCAGCGTATGCTCTCTTATGGTGGTCTTTTAAATCCGGCGACCGCAACATATGACAGCGACAGTCGACACTGTTGCTTCGATATATTATACGAGTATAATATCGCATATAGCATAATATGTAATAAATTTCTACAATAGTAGTAATTGTAGTCGCACGATCGCCGACTTCAAAAGACCAGCTTTACAAATTCCTTTATAACCTAGTTGCGGTACGACAAATGATCTCAATGCTAATTATGATACTAAGTACTAATCATTGTTAATACAAAATTAACTGTTTATAATAAAAAATATTCTTGTTATACAATGATAAATAGTAAGACGTCAATTTATTAACAAAAAATCATATTTTTTTTGTATTTTACTGTAAACACTTTATCGCATAGCATTTACAAGCACTACGATCATAAAACGCAATTTCTCGCCAAGATCTGAATAATTATAAAGTAACGTATGCTTCAATTACATTATGATGCACGTCGCGTACTGTCACGCTGTCATGTCGACAAATTTAGTCTATGATTTCGTCAATTTGCAGAATGTATAATCAATCAACTGTATATTCAATGATAGAGAGTGCCAACTCTAATCGATTAGTTTTTTGATTTATTATTCATAAGCCATGCCAATTTCAATTAATTTTAACAACTTCCACGTGTGCGTGTATTAAAATTGCTTAATAGTATAGATAATATTTGGAACAAAACCCTTGCCGACCAACTTGCAGAAAATCTTGCAGACCATAGATAATAGATAACATTCTTATAGAAAATACATAGTGCCAACCGCTAAAAATAAAAAACACGCGATTTTGACATGAATCGAAAATGTGTAGTCATGTAGAAAATGAACGTTAAAACGTTCATTGAGTCATGTTGGTATCGATGCAGTGCAGTACGTATGAGGTGACCTCATTGTTGTTCTGGTGATTTCGGCAGATTTTGGTAACTAACAATGTTCGTTTAAAGGTTCAAAATGGGGTCTAGGACGATTTGGCACCGGACAACTGGACGCCACGGAATTCGAAAATAAATAGACGTTAGGTACTTATAGGTACTTAAAAAAAAATATTCAATATTATTATTTATACTTTAATAATTATGTTATAATTTAATAGTTGGTAAGAATGTAAATATGCAGACTTCGTGCATAAAAAAAACACGCAATTTTTTCATTAAGTTGGTATATGAGTAAGCGGTTAAAAAAATCATGTCACACTTATCATATCAGAAGATATTTGATTGTAATAAATACACTATAAAATAATATGTAGATGCATGTACATACATTCATTAGGTACTAAATTGATAAATAATATTTAAAAAAATTGTAAATCGACACAAACTGATGGAAGAAATGAGAGAGCATGTTTAAGTTCTAACAAAAAAAGAGTTTTTTTATTTAATACTAGCTGACCCGGCGAACTTCGTACCGCCTCAGAATCAATATACCTACTTGTGTTAACTTATTAGCTGAATTATATTCAGTTTTTATAATAAGTTAAAATGAATAAGTTCAATAAATGTGCAAAAATCAAATCAAAATGAAAAGTATTTTAATAACATTAAACTGTACACACTGTACACCCACGATGACCGCGTAGATCAAGCGCCTGTCTATAGTGTCGAGGGTCCCAGGTTTGAATCCTGTGTCTGGCAAGTTCACATATTGTTTTTCAATTTGTGCATTAGTCAGAGTATTGTCCTTATACGTTGAGCAAGTGGCTGACATCCATTTTTCGTAAAAATAAAATCTGTTAATACAAACCTCCACTTCGTGGAGGCCCATATGATCCTATTAGAATCGGACATGGTCAAAAGAAAAAAAAAGAATGTAATTCACGTGACAGCAAGGCTTTGTTGAAGCGAATCGAAATGATTCGCGTAGCATTGTTGCACTACTTTCTATTAAACTATTTGCTGGATGGGTTGCACTCAGGTCGATTCCCTTCATTGAAGCACCTTGTGATATACGACATTTTTTGTTTTGTTGTCAGGTGCGAAAACAAATAAAGCAGATGGTTTGCTGACACATGAATATTTTACGTACAATTGACCGTGAGAGAAACATTCATTTTATAGATTCAAGCCAAAAACACTCAAGGATTGGCCTTGTAATTTGTTGATCGTCAAGCCGAATGCAAGACAAATTGGAAATTGAATTCGTTTAAGCTCGAATGGCATATCGGTTAGGATCATCGAAATTCTCGGAATGAGAACTTCCTCACCTTTGAGCATTCCTTTGATTATCGTCACGTGAATCAAATTGCCCATGAGTTTTCTCACCACCAAACGCGTTCCATTACATAGTTTTGGTTGGTTCAGATTCCAAAGCATGATGACTACCGAGCCAACCCTCAGTTGTAAATTGTGCGGTGGCAAACCAATCAGATCAAATGAGTTTAAAAATTCAGTTGGACAGTTGGTTGCTTCGTTTTCGTTTGTTACACAGTCGATAGATATGAAGGAATGCAGTGGACCAACGATTTGATTTTGAATTGTGAATATTAAGTGATCCACATCTTTGTTCTTTGCTGCAAAAATGCTCGTTCACTCAACCAATTGTGATTTTTGTGGTTAACAATGATATTCGGTAACACTTTGTTGATGAGTTCGTCCATAGTTGAGACTAAATTGCAAAAATTCAGCGGAAACGAAATCAATCCGTTCGATTCATCGACAGGAACACGGCCGTTACCAATAGTCAGCAATTGCTTGGAGAAATCTTCGGCAGATGGATCGTTTAGCAATGCAATTCGCATGTTTGTCGTCAGCTGAAGTTTCTTCACATAGCGCCATAGAGTCGATGATTTGAGGCAAGCATTTATTTCATCGGCAGCGGCCGATCTTGGAATGACTGGTAGTGTTTGGCGGAAATCGCCAGATAGTAGAATCATTGCGCCTCCAAAACTTCTTGAGTCGTTACGCAGATTCTTAATAGTTCGATTAAGTGCTTTCAATGCGCGTTTGTGCGCCATTGTGCATTCATGCCAGGTGATGATTTTACTTGCTAACAAACTCGGCCATTACTGAGTATTTCGCAATGTTGCATGTCGGTTTTTCAGTCGTTTGCAGGTTTAAGGGCAATTTCAACGTGGCCGCTATCCCAGAAGAAGCATTTGCTACCTACAGCATTTTTAGATCTTGCACTCACAGTATCCAAAATTAATGACATGAGGAATGTCTTCATACTTCCACCGGGCGCCTCGAGGAAAAATAAGCCACCCACAGAAAAGAAAATAAATAGAACTCTAATCTCCTATCCTGCAAACGGTTCAAAGTGAAGCAGGATTTTAGAAGTGTGAGTAAATGTGTAGACGCACAAAAAATGACCTTCACAGCAAACACAGAGCCGCATTATTGACTTACTTTTCATTAGAAAGATTTAATACGAAACGTATTTTAAATACTTACATATTACTAATATTAGTGTTTTAACGCGTTTTTTAAATTAACATACATACTTATTAATTTCACACACAATTAGTTAGGAAAATACTTTCTAGAAATTGAAAAAAGGATATTAATTGGTTTTTGTAGAAAGTATATTTATATGAAATGAATGAACATAAATAACACATTGTACAGAATAATTATGAAAAATATTAAATATAATTATAAAAATCCCATTCAACTTATACGTCACATAATATATAAGGTTAGGTAATAACAAGGTACAGCAATATTTACATACAACAGGTAATTCTAAATAGGTATAACATTAATAGCATTTATAATAATATATTAACAGAAAGTATACGTTTTTGTCTTATACCTAACTTACTGTCATCCATCAAATACACATTTTATTAATGGTGTGGGTTGAAAAAATCAATCTAATAAACAAAAATGTTGTGACCCATGTAGGGCTTCCAATTATTATTAACCTGAGGAAAATTACTTACTCTCCGGTTAGCAGTTAGGTTGCTTATTTAATATTTTTATAGAAACAAAATTATTTACGGGCAAGAAAATACGTGTACCTACTCAATTTAGGGGATTAAGCAAAAAACCCAATGCAGTTGTCGATATTCCACAGATTTGCCGTGGGATATCTGAGCCACGCATAATCCTTAAAGACCGCCGCGCTATTATTTATTCTATGGAATTTGACTAACACTATATCAATAACAATAAAAGTAAGCCATTTAAAGGGTAAGTAAGTAATAAAGCAATTTAGGCAGGCGATTTTTTACTTGAGCGTAAGACTGAATTGTTGATTATTTGTGAAAACGCGACGTTTATGAAAAAGCTTTCACACGCTATTTTCGCTGTTTGTCTCTTTAGTTGTTCATATACCTACTAATAATTTTACCCGGTTTTCGGTTAGTTTACATATCCGTGGTTACCCGGTTAGCAGGTTTCAGTGAAAACAGGGTTGAAAGCTCTAGATCTATTTACACGCTATTCAATTTTCGTATACAAATATGAAAAACGACGGTACGAACATAAATAAGAAAATATTATACACGATTTATTCAATCGAGATGGGTTTCCAAAACAAAGTACCTATTTGGAATGATAAAAAGATCATGGCTATGTCAAATTGCCGATGGAGATTAGGTATGTCGACGTAGTTTTAAAATTTGGAATAATATAGCTAGCCATGTGTTTGTTTTTTTTAATTCATAATCGGCGGCTCTCGTGGTGCAGTGCGTAAGGCACTGGCCTTCCATCCCTGATGATGAGTTCCAAGTCCAAGTCGTACGCCGTACTTGGTCCCGTGGAAATCTGTCATGCCAAAAGTCAATAGTATAATAACATTAATTATTCACAAAATATTTGAAATCGTTAAACTTTGTAATATGTAATTAGTGTGTTTATCTCTTCATTGTATGATTAAAATGAATATTGACAGTAAATAAATGCACATTTACTTATGTATATTGCATATGCAACTGTATAAATCATTATGATAAACGAAAACAGTTATAATTGATTATAATAAATATTATCTAATATTCCCTGTCTGAAATGCGGTCCTGTTATTCAAACAAAACACACGTATTATGTGCATACAATGGTATGCGTTCCACTTTCCAAATACATGTAATATTTTTTGTGCGTACGTCAAATACCATGCGTAAAATAAATTTTAATTCATGTTAAGATATTGACATATATATTCAAAATAAAAATAAAAATATGCTTTCTTGTGAAATATAGTTGCGCTATTTGTTTTATTTTTCATAATTGTATCGCTACTACAATCTTTTACTGAACATATTGCCATTTTCAATTTTAAATGAACATAAAACCGAGAGCACTGAGAGCAGTTGTCAGGCCGACGCACAAGTTTAGAGTGACGTTTTCTGAACACGCGGTTTAGGTTTACCTTACTCGAGATCGGTTGCTTGCGTAGCCTTACCGGTTGGGTATTTCAGTTCCCATTATTTCTGAGTTCCCTGAAGCCACCATTTCCATCATTAATTGCCTTCATTATTGTATCGTACACTTCTTTCTGTTGGGGGTTCAACAGTGGTACATTCGTTTGAACTGATTGGTTCAATGCATCTCAATCATAATATTCACATTCATGTTCCAATTCTCGATTGAAAGCGTCGTACATTCCACGATGTGGCGTTGGCATTCCTAACTTGACTAACAAACTGCCGCACATGAGGTAACACATGTCTTCGATTAGACGCAATGCCTGGTTATGTATCTCCTCATTCACCTCAAGATTGGGATTCCCTGAACTGACACGAATTCGATGTAAAATGTCTTCTGACATGTCATCCTTGTATTTGTTCTACAGTTCAGGTGGATTCGATGGAAGCATGTCAAAATCATGATAGTAAATATAGTGCGTCTCTGACTTATAGATGCAGAAACAATTGCTTCAGCGATTTTCATATCGCAATGAGTATCGTTTTCAAGCAAATTGAGCTGTTGACATGAAGCACGAAATGTTGGGCACACCACACCATTGACAGTTAGACATTTTGACTATCATTCTTTCTTTTGTTTGTTTGTTTCTTTTTTATTGTTTCTGTCATGTATCACAGATGGCGTTGTATATGGATTTAAATTTTTTGTGATTTTCTTTTATTTTAGAATGCGCGAATGGTTCATTGTTCAAAATGTCGAAATGTATGAGAAAATTAATTTTATTCATAATTTTCTTTTCTGTGAATTTTCCGATGTTTTAATAGTTATTCTGCTATTAGGGGCTGAGACAAATCGAACAAATCAAAGATCGTAAAAATCGGTCCAGCCGTTCTCAATCCGCGATAAAGAATACATTATGTTAAGAGTAAAATGAATTCAAACTTCTAAGTAGTAGATAGAAACTGATTAAAATACCTCGTCTACACGTGTCTACTACAGTGCGGCGTCCAACTGTCCGGATGCCAGTCGTCCCGTTCCCTTCAAAATGTGCTAAGGGATGAGAAACACCAAGAAAACAACATTACATTCTTTTTTCCCGTAGCAGCAGCTTACTGCGAAGTCACTTGATAGTACGCGATGAGCATCATAATATATTTGACGCTTTAGAGTTTAAAAAAAAAAACATTAAATCAACATTTTTATATACTTACCTACTATATATTTTTATGCATATTAAGGGGGGACATGCTCGTCGAAGGTCAAAATTGAGTTTTTATTGTATTTTCAAACCATGATCCTGGACATTTCTTAAACGTTATAGATAATCTATTTATATAATTTTGAAGCCTTATTATCCTTTATAGTTATTTTAAACATTTAATGACTGCACAAAGTATTTTTGATACATTAAATAGTATTCTTTTAAACCTCTCGCTCTAATGTTTTAGAATATAGTCATATTTCGGTACATAACTGTGCAGTGGTGTTAAGATTTTTTACATTTATTAATTTTTAAACGCATTTATAAAACCAATAGTATAATTTATTACGAGATAATTTTTGTAAAATATTCACGATAAAAAATTATATTGATAATCTCTGTGATCCCAAATTTGACAAGAATTAGGCATTTTATTATTCAAAAAATCGGCATGATTAACACATTTGAAGATAATTCTAAAGATAATTATTATAAACTATGTTTTTGACCATTCAATTGTGATAAACATCTTATGAATCAATGAAAGCAATCATTATTCATAAGATGTTTATCACACTTGAATGTTCAAAGACATAACTTATAATAAGTATCTTTAGAATCATCTTCAAATTTGTTAATCTTGCCGATTTTTTGAATAATAAAATGCCTAATTCTTGTCAAATTTGGGATCACAGAGATTATCAATATAATTTTTTATCGTGAATATTTTACAAAAATTATCTCGTAATAAATTATACTAATGGTTTTATAAATGCGTTTAAACATTAATAAATTAATGTAAAAAATCTTAACACCACTGCACAGTTATGTACCAAAATATGACTATATTCTAAAACATTAGAGCGAGAGGTTTGAAAGAATACTATTTTATGTAACAAAAATACTTTATGCAGTCATCAAATGTTTAAAATAAATATACCTAAAGGATAAGAAGGCTTCATAATTATATAAAAAGATTATCTACAATGTTTAAGGAGTGTCCAGGATCATGGTTTGAAAATACAATAAAAACTCAATTTTGACGCAAGCGCAATTGATAGCTTTTTTTCATCAGTAGCTAAGCACTGTGGTAATTTTTTGTGATATAATTAACTTCTTACCTACCCTTTTAAGTCTCAATATTTGATTTGCTATAAGTATATAAATATAGGCATTTTTTAGTGTAAAATATACCTAAACAATATTTTCTAAAACATTTTTCATACACCATATTACATATGATAAAACGTGTATTTCTAGAATAATACTTTTAAAAGAAGTAATATTTTCTGATACATTATTCAATAAATTATGTTAAAGTTCTCAATCTAATGAGAAAGGACCGAGAAGTTCTGTCTAGTATCAAAACCTGGAAACTAAATTACCTCGGTCACATTATAAGAGGTTATGTCATCTGCATAAAAAGAATGTTGATTTTTGTGGTATCTTTTCAAATCATGATTTCAAAACTGGTTTTTGAGGGGGTCGATGTCATTTATACTGCGATTATTGCCCAAAAATAGTAGACTTTTTTAAACTTTTTATGCGAGTTTGAAACAGCGCGAGGGGAATATCGTTTCAAATTACAGGATGCTTTCTCATTTTCTTCTTATTTATTTCCGTATCCAACGCGAGAAACAAAGACTTCCCTCCCCGCAAAAGCCTTCAGAAGGCTTACTTTTTTACCATTCCACATGTCTTCACTGCTCCCTTAAGCCTCTTTCCCAAAATATATATCTTTCAGGTCAGCGGCCTTAAACTGGTGACCCACGCACCGCAATTTACGGCTAGGAATGTCATTAAAGTCGAGTTATATTTTATTTCTCTATACGCGCTCACAGACGGAGCATATGACTATCACGTTATCTATAATAGTAGTCAGAGGTATCGTAAAACTTTCCGTCTGCACAGATGTTACCTATGTCTGCCAGTTTTAGACAAGATATAACACTAAAATTCCACATATTGATAAATCTGAATACAAAAACAATAACAATAAGAATATTAAAAAAATATATAAGTACATATTTACAACTTACTTAGCTACATACCAATGCACAAGTTTTTTTTCGAGAATAGGTAATACGATGATGGACGGAAATCAAACTTTAAAAACATATCGGATATAAATTTAATTGGCCGGAATCCAAATGATGCGTGTACGAGTTTTGACGTCGTATTCTTTTAAAAGATTTTATATTGATATGTCATCAATGCGAATTCAATGATCCAGTAAAACTTACCCAAAGACATAAATAAATACACTGAAAGGCTGCCCAAAGTTATGCTAGATTTACGAATGATTCTGTGGAATTACGTGGTAGTGAAAAACACGGAACCAATAAGAATTTAAAAAAAGTCTTCATCTAGCAGTGTAAAGAAACATACCGATGATGATACAAATAATCAATTATAGGATTGTTTGATTTATTTTAGCAATACCTATAAGTCGAAAAAAACGAGATAATAGCTGAATGCTAACATTAATTTATCGAATTCTGCTAAAACCATTTAACTTACCAAAAATGTATAAATTATTTTTATATGTAAAATTTAATGAGCTTTATTTAATTTTATGATAAATTTCTGTAGAGAAATTGGTTATTGAAATATTACTTAAAAACTATTGACAATAATTGCCATTTTACCAAGATGGCGTTGATTTCTAGTACTACTAGGATGCAGTTGGCTCAATTAGTAAACCACATTAGCCGGAATCCAATTCGAGTTCCGCTTGGCACGTATTTATTTTTTAATTTGATTGATAATCTGTCTAGGTATGCAATTATTTTCTATCTGGGAAGATAACTGCATAGTGACTTTGACTTACACAAATGCTGACTTATTCTCATTTGACATGCAGCAAATATAGTATAGGTAATATGTGTAAAATATTCAGGCAATATTATTCGCTGTATATAAAACGGGGCTATAGTTCGCGGAATTTTTACTATAAGTAGAATGCCCGCACGCATAAGTTGTATGCCACTGCTTTAGTTTATGTATATAATCTCAACAGTCTCTTTTGAGAAAAATGAAAATACGTTTGTGAACTAAATCTTCCTAATGCTTTTGAATACAAAGGAAAGTATTTCGGGAGGAAACTTTCGAGATATTGTCCGTTATCTAATATAATTGAATGTATTGTTGGCGCGGTGAAGGAAAAACTTTTTTTCCACCTTGGTATTTATTTATTACTGTGGAGCATTTATCTTTCGCATTGTTTTGTCAATCGCTACAAAAGCCGTTTTTCACATAACCTAATGAGCTATTTAGAATGATTATATAATATCAATTATTTGCAATTAAACCCAATAGGTATTTATTCGTCTTGAATTATCTGTAATGCATGAGAGAAATATATGAAAATCTGTTAGAGAGCGATACACGTAAACGTAAATTCTAATTTAGAAAAAAAAAATATAAAAATAATGGAACCGTTTATGTTAATCTGGTCGAAAATTAATAATTTGAGGTATCTTTGTACGCTGAGCTTTAACAATTTGTAGACTTTATAGGAAAAATATATACGTATGTCATTAATACGCCCTTTATTTTTTCAATTCAGAATTCTAAATTAACTTCTAAATAATAACAAAATAAAAAGAACTTTTTATATACTTACAACGTTTTTAAATTTTCTGTTGAATCATATAAACTTGAGTTGACTAGCTTAAGCGATCAAAATCATATACTTGATAGAAATACTGAATAATGAAATGTCATTCCATATTGATTTCCATAGTAACGCACGTATATATTATTAATAATTTAGTTGCTAGTACCCCCTAGCAAACAATAATGGTATCAAAATAATTTTTCGTACAAAATAGAATTAACCAAAAATGAATTCAATTCTACTTAAAGATGGCTAAAAGTATTAAAAGAATGCATTGGCATTATGTTCTGATATATTCTAAAAGTTTCAAATGTCCAGCTAGTCGGGAAATTAGTTAAAAATTGATTGCAAGATTTGTACCGGACAAATAAGAATACGATCTAAGAAAAACGTTGTAAAATATAGACGTACCTACATAATAATATTATTTTTAATACTACAATAGACTGTGAGGCCCAGTAGCAGTAGTAAGTGTATTGAAACAATGGTGTAGTTGATAATAGAAATGAAACGGCCACAAACACGGAGACTTCCGAGAGAAAATCACATAAATATATTATGACCTCACCAGCAATCCCAGAGCCTCTGGATGAAAAGCCAGTGCATTACGTACTAGACTAAGAGGGCGTAAAATAAACATAAAATATGTTAAATTATAATTGATCTAAGTTTTTTGTTCATTTGAATCGTTTTTAGACACCCCGATTTTACTTTACACACAGATAGAAGACGGTGTCTAGTGTGGTTACCGTAATACAGTGTCAAAATAAAAAATATTGACATCTAAAATATTTACTAAAAATATTACATTGAATACTTATATAAACTGTGTAATTTATTTCTTTCAGTTGTCCAGCTACAGGGCGGCTCAACATCATCGATGGCCTCCATAGGCGGTCGGACCCCAGAGTCGGGCGACAATAACCCGGATTTTATTGGCCCCATACAAAACGTTACGGCCGCAGTGGGGAAAATGGCGACACTTAGTTGTACAGTCAGCGACCTGGGACCTTACAAGGTAAAAAAGCTTTCAGATCTTATTATCAATTCATCATTGAAATTACCGTCGTTTATTTGTGCCAAATTGTGTACCGTTTGTCCAGAATTTTATTATTTTATTTATTATATAGTTAAATCATTATATAGATTTGATGCTCATTTCTATTTTATTTATTACAAGCTGAAGTACCCGGCTTCACGCAGGGTCACTTTGTGGATACATTTATCTTAGATATTTAAAAAAAAAGTAATTATTTTTTAAATATTAAAATATCTGTATAATACAATATGGCAATATGAAAATAATTCTAATAGGAGTAAAGGAAGTAAATTAAAATCGAATCCAAAATATGCAAACGTTATTAAGAGTGTTAATATTTAGTAAAAAATTCAAAATTGGATGGAACAAACAAACAAACTTTGTATTTTACATAAAAATAGAAACCTTCGCAGGTGTGCGCACAGCAACTGACAAAAGTATCATCGCAATCGGATGAATGGTATAAGAACACATACGAATAGAAGAAAAAGAAGATGGTTTTTCTAATTCAGAAACCTTTGCGGGCGTGCGCACAACAGCTGATCAAAGTTTCATTGCAATCGGATGAATGGTATAGGAACGCATACGAATAGAAAAAGAAGAAGGTGGTTTTTCCAATTCAGAACCTTTGCGGGCGTGCACTACAACAACTCATCAAAGTTTCATTGCAATAGGATGAACGGTATAGGAACCATAAGAATAAAAGAAGATATAATGAAGAAAAAGAAGATGGTTTTTCTAATTCAGAAACCTTAGCGGGTGTGCACACAACAACCACCAAAGTTTCATCGCAATCGGATGAATGGTACAGGAATGCATACGGTACAAACAAACAAACATTAATTTTTATATAGATATATATATATTATATAGAAGAAGAGAGCACTAAACTATAATTAATATACAGTACACAATGGTAGAAGATTTTGTCTATAAATTCGTGTTTCTTTCTAAGCCCGGGATTGAAATCTGAGTCTGAAAAATTCACTTCTTGATTTTAGCAACGTATATTTGATCCAAAGCAACGATACAATACAATGGATTAGGTCACGGCCATCTTTAATGCAAGCCATATGAGTACCAAGTTTCACACCAAAACCGGAGTACTATCTTATGCCTCACATGTTTTCACACGTATCTACATTTTTTTTAATTTAACGTAGGTATTTTTACATTTTAAATAATCTGGCTTAAAGTGAAGCTTAAGGCTATTATAATTGAACCGTGATAATATCATTTTTACAATAGTCTCAACCTAAATTTAATAACACAAAAAACCAGGTTAATTTTTTTATTTTTAATTCAAATTATGCAAATTTTGGTTTTGATAGCTATAAAATAGGACTACGGAATTTTGGCGTAAGACGTTGTATAATATGTATTTTTATTTTTTATTTACTTATATTAACTAACAGAATCAATCACAGAGAATAAGAACAATGAGAATTGGAGGAGAGAGGTAGAAAATCAGAATAAATCAAATTAAATCAAATATTAAATACAGTTAAAAAAATATATTGTAGAGCTATTAAAAATGGTTAAAGAAAAACACATCGGTATTAATCAAAAGAAAAATTAAAAAAATACAGGAAAACATTAAAAAGTATAATAATTATATTATATATAAATCACAGGCAATATAAGAAAGAAAAAAAATAATATGGTATATTATAGGTAGCCGTCCGTGATTACATGAATAGCTAACTCCAAAATATTATATGTAGGTACTGTTTATTAAATAAAATTTCAGTTTATTATAATATACAATGTGTCTTCAATGGCAGCTCTCGTGATGTAGTGCGTAAGGCGCTGGCCTTCCACCCGAGAGTTTTGGGTTCAATACCGGTGAGGACACAATATTTATGTGTTTTTCTGAAAGTCTGGATGTGTGTGATTATTCAAAATGACTAACAACAACATTGTACGAAAAAGCAAGGACATGGTTATTAATAATTCTAAAAAAAATGTGTCTTCAATTAACATAAAAACCAAATGAGTTCCATTCACCATACAACCCATGCGTCGAGATAGTTGATTATTTTGTCTACATTGAAAAACAACAAGGGCAGCGAGATTAAAATAAGAATCATTATATGCTATTATGGTATCTATAGACATCCAAAATTCTCTCGATTATCATTAAATACAACAGCCCGTCTATATAAAACGTTAAGACCAGTGTAGTTTACACCCACGATGGCCGCGTGGCTTAAGCGCTGGTCTATAGTGTCGAGGATCCTAGGCTTGAATCCTGGGTCTGGCAAGTCGTCGCTATAGGATTTGTTTCCCGAATAGACCAAATGTCAATTTTACAGGAGACGAAAAACAAATTTCATAGTCGTATATTTTAATATCAGTAGATGTATCAATCATTCTTTCTACACTGTATGATTGCAACATTATCTAAGAATAGATTCCAAGAATAATATACTGGTATAAATCATTAAATGCACAGAAAATGCGTTTTATTTAAAAGTACTCACTGTGGATATTCGGGAAATTTTTAGCGCTCTCTCAGAATAATGGATATTCGGGACAAAACATGGACGTTCGGGATTTAAGACCGTAGCGTATTGCTGCACGGCCCACAGATTACTGAGTGGTCAAAAAGTACGCGCCTCAAATGTTATATTTATTTACACGATAATTGTTAATAATTACCTCTACTATTAAAATACTTAATGATCGTAATTACCCAAGTTCGTATGTAATAATAACATGCGGCAATCGCTTTTTCGGTTTTTTTTCGGATTAAGTAATAAAATAGTTTTTATGTAATTAACTATTTTTTTATTGAACGAATAATTCACAAGATTTAAGAATGTACCATTCTAATAATTGAACATACTTACCAATTTTTTTAAAATCACTTCTGAGAAAATATATTATACGGTATCTACTACTTCAATTACTAACTGACGTCACGGTCATTTCTTCAATATTTTATGATGGTACTTACTCGTACTTGCTAACAATTTTATATTAATACTTTTTCCAAAAAAAAAAAAAATATCTATATATTTCTATAATTGACAATTAAACATATTACAAACCACCAAATAAATATTATATATTTACTATTGTAAGGAATAACAACACAAAATAATAGCATGTATAATTTAATTACCATTGGCTGCTAATATTAGGTAGGTACCAATATCCTAAGTATATAATATCCACCAAATAAATAGTTACTAACATACATATTAAATTAAATTAACTATCAGCGCATTCAAAAATAATTAATAGCATCGCCTTTATTTTCATAGAAATACCTAAATTAAAAGTAAAATAAAGACAAACAATGTTTGATTAATAATAATTTGAAATAATAATTATTTTTTACGTCATAGTAGTTGCCGGGTCATACTGTAGAATTCATATAACCGTTGGGATTTTGTGTCATTTATCAAAACAAAATGCAGTTATTTAGGTTAAAATACTCACTTCCACAACTCAACTGTAAGTTCAGGGCGAACTGGTGATGTATCAGCTATGAATGATCTCTTCAAATTTGATAAATTTTGATAAATTCACTATTAAAACAATAGTAACGTTAAAAACAATATCAATAAGACGAAATTTGAAAGAAGTCTCCGGACGGCCGAAAAATATGAAAGTGGGCGTGATTGTTTTAGAGCTAGACAGCGTAAATGTGGGAGCGAGATGCACGGCGTGAGCGCGGTTTGATTGGCTAAAGTCATATTCGGGAAATAAACACTCAGCCAGAGATATATTTCGACCGAAATTAACTTGGATATTCAGGTACGAATAGTTGGACATTCGGGAGAGCACCACGGAGTAATTGTAACTTAACATGGCGTATTCGGGTTTTTTAAAAAAATATCTCTGTTCCTAGATAAAAATATATTGTTTTTATAAATGATTTCGGTAGAGTTCGATAAAATAAATTGAACTGCATTAAAATGTCGATTTCGACAAAAATGGATATTCGGGAAACAAATCCTATAGCGACGAAGTACAAATATTGTTTTTCAATTTATGTAAGAGTCAGAGTATGGATCTAATTCGTTGAACAAGTGGATGACATCCATTTCTCGTAAAAATAAAATCTGTTAATTTAAACCTCCAATCTGTGGAGGGCCCATATTATGATACTATTAGGATCGGACATGTTCGAAAGAAAAAAGATAGTGAACAGTATAGCTATCATCAATTCACACGTTAAATTACAGGTTTACGACCGCAAAATCTTTTAAAAAATCATTAATTCAAATTATATAGCATATTATTATTCTTAAGCACCCTTTTCTGAAACAATAAAATAAAAAAAAATTGAAAGCTCTGTAATCCGTAAAGTATGCACATGAAAGCAACACATACATAATAAAGGTAAAAGCTAATCTTAGTCTAACTAAATAATAAATCTAACATTACAATCAATGTTAAAAACAAAACTGCTGACTAGAAATCCTGATCATGCAAATTAGGGATTGAAATACCGATACCAATACATGTATTTTGGTATTTCCTATTGAATACCGGTATTAATATCAGTATACGTAAAAAATATGGGAAAAAACAGATGTATCTACCAATAAATTAAGATATAAATAATTACAAGTTAAAAAGAACTTTTTATATAGTACAACGTTTTTAAATTTTCTGTTGAATCATATAAACTTGACTTGACTAGCTTAAACGATCAAAAAAAATTGTACTTGATAGAAATAATACTGAAATGTCATTTTGACATTCATAATGGTTTTCATAGTAACGGACGTAGGTATATATTAATAATTTAGTTGCTAGGACCCCAGACCCTTAGCAACCAATGATAGTGGATTGGATTACGGATTTCTACCGAATTAACTTTTCATACAAAACAGAATTAACTGAAAATCAATTCAATTCTACTTAAAGATGGCTAAAAGTATTAAAAAAAATGCATTGGCATTGTGTTCTGATATATTATAAAAGTTTCAAATGTCTAACTAGTCGGGAAGTTAGTTAAAAATCGATTGCAAGATTTTTACCGGATAAACAACCACCGGACAAATAAGAATACGACCTAATAAAAACTTGTAAAATATATATAAACTTTGGATATTTTTTCGATAGAATAATATTTTTTATACGTTAAAGTTGGGTTTAGGCAGGGCTTAATGAATTTAAAAAAATAAATCAACAATATCTTATATTAATATTCTTAATAAAACGAATAAGTATGAATGAAAAAGTGTCCACAATTTTGTCGTATTGCTCAACATATACCAAGACTATAAAGGTTTGGTTTAGGCAGGGTTTAATTGATTTTTAAAAACTAACCTCTTAAAACAAATACGTATGACTGTAAAAGTTTAATGTGCACTATTTATGGCGGATCTTAACAGCCTACATTCACCCTTCTGCTACTGGTATTGTCTGATTTTTAAAACCGGTATTTCAGTATCAAAAATTGCTGGGATACCGGTTTTGCTAATGCCAACGACTGGCAGTTATTAACTTTAAAAAGAGAGCGGAAGACCGATCAAAATGGAGGAATCGTCTTAAAACAACCAATTTCTATCATAATTCATAATATACATTTTTTTAAATAGTATTTATTATTGAGTGCTACTAAAGTTCGTTTGGGAGTATTTTTTGTGCCTTTTCTAAATAAAATTTACTTCGTCTCAAGTGGATTCTATTGAAAAAAAGTCCACTACAAATTATGTAGGCCATGAGTTATTTTCCTTTTGGTATTTTTATTACCGTTACAAAATACGGATTTAGTTTATACTTTGTATTATATTATTCAACGGAATAAGCATTTTCTTGAGACAGCTTACCTACTTTAATACTAAGAACTAAGAAATATCAAAGAAACCTACTAAAGTCAGTACAGACGTGAAACCTTATCCGTTTATACTAAGACGTCTACAGTGTATTATTATTTATTTCTATTTAGAAAGAAACTACCCCGAAGTCGAAAATAGTATTAATAGTTTGAAGTATTTTGTAAGATTTCATACTAAATTGCGCAGGTTAAATAAAACTAACCTAAAATAATCTTAATACATCCTTCCAACTACTGATATAATAGAATAAATATGGCTTCCTTTTAATTTATGACTAATTAATCACGTAAATTAATAATATACATCATCATTATAACTTGAAGGTGATATTAATCAGTTAACTCTATTTTTTCGACATTTCCGATTAATTTCTTTCTTCTTACAACAATTTAGATAAATAATATAAAATCCAGTTCCATCTCAAATAAAAAATAAATAACTACAATCGGAATACAGTTGCAAAGTCTGTAACATCAATCAGCTAATATTAATGACGTCAACCCTTCATTTGCGATGAAAAAAAATTATAAATGTTCCGATGATGTCACCTTAGGTTACCGTAAGAGATTGACAAATTTATAGTAGGTAATAGAGAAATACATATTTTGGCAAAATACATATGAAGTCTATGCCTACTTAAAAGTATTTTCATTTGTATTTGTTTTTTTTAATCTTTAATATTATCAAAAAGACATTAAAATATAATTATAATCATGTGAGTACTAAGTATGTGAGCCTAAGTCCACTGACAGGCTAGCTAAGTGAGCCTAGTTTTAAGTGGGTACCTACGCTACATAAGTCTTGCATTCATATATCGTCTCTGTTCTGGCAGAATACACTAACTGGAGAATACTAGTTTTGAGTAATTTGACTTTGAAGTTGTTAAAATGTTTGAAATGGTCTATCATGTGAGTTTAAGTAATCGTAAAAAGGATGACTTTAAAATAAAGACTGTTTATTTATTAAAAAGGTTTCCAGACGGTAAAGTTTGAAATAAGGAACATTTTGGTATAACTAACTCAATATGTCATTTTTTCGAATTAGTGTCTTCTGCCAGAACAGTGACGATATCTTACTATCTACAATTCTACAGCATGCTTTATGATAGGATTTATCAATAATAGTTATACGTATTTACTATAATTCCACTTTTTGACACCATCTATCATAATTATTCAGTTCATTAACTATTAAATCGGAAAAAGTTATTAATTGAAATTTAATAGTACTTAGTTACAAAATCAGGTAACTGAACATTTTGTTCATGATTTTTTGTTGTTTTTACCTTGTTATTTATAACATTTTCTATCAACTCTTCTTACGTTAGTAAAATTGGATTAAAATCGTAATATACCTAGTTGTAAAGTCGATAAGATCCATCAACCGAAATTAATGCCGTATTGTAACATTTACTAATGTTAAATAAAGATATAAATAGAGATTAATAATAATTAGTTAAAAAATCAAATAAGTCAACTTTCTGGTAGTTCCTACCCTACCCATTTGTTATCTTTACCATTATTCAGTTCTTTATCAGTCAACTCTAGCTTCTTACTACACTAGTACAATTGTTATACTAAAATCGGAATATAATTTGTAAAGTCAGGAACATTTTTATCAACCTACATAATTTTATGTATAGCAATATTTTTTATGATTTAAATTGGTATTTTTCTAATTATCTATTACGATATTAAATTGTTATTTTATTTAATTATAATTTGCTAGGTATCACTTTTTTAAATTATTTAATAACACGACTTAAAAGTCACACCATTTATTCTTCATTATTCTAACATGAATAATTATGTTAAATATATAAATTTACGTAGAGAGGGAAACTGTCTGATGAGATCAACCGGATGAACAAAGAAAAGAAGAACACGGCAAAATACAGCCGCTGCGTGGGGTGTGCGTCGGATTGACGTTGCCAGATTTTTTCAGTTCCATTATTTCCCAATTTTCCACAATATTTGATAAAGCAAATATCCCATTTGCAAAAAATAATATAAAAGATACCTACTCTTTTTTTGTAAATATTTTGGAATAAAA
The DNA here is from genome assembly GCF_057557595.1 of Rhyacophila brunnea. Lineage (NCBI taxonomy): Eukaryota > Metazoa > Arthropoda > Insecta > Trichoptera > Rhyacophilidae > Rhyacophila > Rhyacophila brunnea. The sequence goes on along the minus strand of NW_028232848.1, from coordinate 14,414,837 downwards.
GTTTTTCGAGATAACCGACTTTGAAACTGATACCCACAACAAAAAAAATATACATTAAAATAAAACAAATACACAGTAGTGACATAAGCCACATAATTTAAGAACGATTAAAACTGATACCCTTCCCCAACAGCTGGCTGTGGGCGTTGGAAATCGAGCAGCATTTATTATTAGCATTTACCAAAACGACCGTATACCTATATTTTTTTTCCAGTGGACTTGCCACCACTGATTACCTTAACGCACCTCGTTGCTTTCGCAGCGGGACCGCATATTTCCACCAGCATTCCTGATACCCATACAATATATTCAATACCTACCTACTTAGAAATCCTTCAGCTAAAACCGTCACAACAGTTACACCGACAAGTGGTTCTCAAAACCCGATAGACTACTTAAATAAACATTACAATATTTTCCATTTTAACTACTTCGTTTAAATTGTTTTTATAAAAATAAATTATCGGTCGGCTTAATGTGAAAAAATCCTGTTTTCCACAGCAGGGTAAATAATATCATTTATAAACATATTAGGTTTCCTCGTCTCTTTCAGAATAGTCCCTGTAAAGCCTCTAATAACAATATATCTAGGCCCCGAACGTAATTATATTAGGCGAATTTGAATTTTAAAATACGAATTCCGAACCCTAGTAGAACGTAATAAAGAACGATCTGTCATTTAAAATTAGCAATAAGTCATTGTAGACGACGTTCTTTTTTAAATGGATTCGAATTCGAGGAAAGAAACGAATGATAATTTGAATTTAGAACAATAATTATTATTCAAATAAACTGTCCACACAAAAAAAGCACCCCATTTAAAACATCAGTCACAAATAATATTTAGTTACAAATTAAATGGAATACAAGAGTCTGCAGATACAAGGTGATCATTAATACATGAATACTATAAAATTTAGGGCATATAGGTATTTTATAGAATTTTATTGTTGAAATACAATAATAATATTCGTTCACTTAATGGTACGAACATAAAAGCGCCTGTATACATCCATGGATTTACTTGCACCAATAGTATGTATTTTAAACTATCGCAATAGTAACTGTTTACACGCACAAGTGCTGACTGCCTCTTCAATCTCATACTTCAAGCATAAGCGAGACGCTATGCTGTCTTCGTATGGTACTATTTGACAGATTCAATAGATACATACAGGTTCTGACAAGTTCTTAGATAATCAGTAGACGTCAAAATATTCTGTATGGTGTAGTGCATATTTCTTCCGGCAGGTTTGCCACTATCGCTCTACTGCGCATATGCACCCACCATTAACCATGCATGCAATCTTTCAACTTGCACGATAATACGTGTTTACACGTGCATTTTCTAATCATGGTTGCGATAATACGTACTGTCAACAGTAAATCCATGCACGTGTAAACGGGATATTACTTGTTATTTTCATAGACGCTCAAATTAAATCTAATTTACTTTTAGCCCACCATGGAGTAGAGACAAGAACATTGAACATTGAATATTGAACAGAAAATACGTAAAAGTATATCGATTAATGCTGAAGAAACATATTATGAGGTGAATAGGTAGGTACTATATTCCACCTGAAAGGTCAATAAATATATCGTTAAAAACAGTATGATATACGGTGTGTTTATTTAACAATAATAAATTATTTCATTGTGAATTTTGTATAGACCTTATACTGTCGACAGTTGTAACGGGGCAAGCATTATTCAAACCCGTTTGACCTTTTCTTTTTATTATTCCATCTGTCATTTTTGACGTGAATATCTGTACGGGAGTTTTCGGATTATACATTTTAAAAACAGTGCCTTCATAAATTTTATAAATGTTTGTGCACACAATGAATACTACAATAATATTATTTTAAATCAATTTTAAGTATATTTAAGTATATCTTTTCAGCGATACGTTTGATATAAAGCATAGTTTTATAGCTTAGATATTATTACACAAAAAAAATCAGCCAACGGCAATAATTTTTGACCATCAGTTCAATTAAGGTAAATGGAGCTTTCAACCTGTGTCATTTTTTTCAAAAATACTTACTTACATTTTTATAAATACGTAGCTTAATCATTAAAAGAAATATATCTTTTATTGAAAGTTAAAGTGAAAGTTTTAATTAAAATAGAGATAAACTTACAATTTTATTATTTTTAACTTAAGAAAATCATAAAATGTGAATTCGTTAAGAGCTTGTCCAGATGACACGTGTCTCACCGCGATACAGCGCGAGTGCATGTAAACAGCTCAATGAGGTCACCTTTACCTGGACCGTGCGCGAGAAGTGACACGTGGCGATTATATGTGGACAGATCAATGAGGTCACATGCACCTGGAATGCGCGCGAGTTTTTATATGCGAGTCAAATCGCGCCATCTGAACAAGGCCTTTTTATTATTACATATGATTTTATGGTCATATTTATAATTAATAAGTTTTCTCTAATCTATAAAAAAAATTAGACTAATAGGTAATTGATAGCTGAATAATTTTTTTTATTTAGTTTGATAAACATCGATTTCTTTAAATAAAAAAAATAAAGATGTATAGACCCTGAAATTCTTTCTATGTATATCAAATCGAGCAATTTAGGGTCACTTATCAAGAAAGTGTTTTGGCGCCCAAATGTGTTCTATGCCAGTTTGGTTCTGCGAGCAATCTCATCATACGTACCACCGTCAATTGGCATTTCTTGTTCAAGATAGACGTTGTTGTTGACTCTCTTGATTTGTATTCCGTTGATGAGGAATACTTTTGGTTTCGTTAGTTGAGATAAAAACTTAAGAAGGGGAGGTGCTGAAAAAAAGTATTTGAAAAGTGGACGGTCAGCTAAAAAAGTTTGAGAAACCATGATCACTATTTTAATTTTTGTCTTATTCATTGCGATTCTGAAAAGTAACCATACTTTGATTTACTGACAGAAGATTCGTTAGGCAAGAAATACTTATTCGTGGTATATTTTAATTTAAATTTCACTTCATGTTTTCTTTACATGACAAAATAATTTAATAAAATTTTCTTGTACAATAATTTATTTCATAACAAATAAATTAACAATGTTTTTACCAAAGTTGTAATAAGATAGGGACAATGTTTTATTGTTTAATGTTTTCGTAAGATTTCCATAGTCTCTTTAACGGTATGCGATCCGAAGAAAATCTGTCAAATTAATTTTATTATTGTGGGTTTTCCAGCTACTAAATTATTTATTAAAATATTATCTAAAATAATAATGTCAAAAATATTTCGTCGTTGTAAATAATAAATCCATTGGCGTAGGTTGCTACTTATTTATACGTTTCTTTGAAATATAATAATCGCCTTTAAGTTCTTATGGCCAGATATTTTTTCTTTAGTGTGTAATAGGAGCTTAAGTAATGAGCTTAAACTTCTCAACTTAAATCGACTTTGTTTTCAAAAGCGGCAGATCCAAAATGTTAAAGGCCAATTTTCATACAATTTAACTGCTTGTAATAGTATTATTATTTAAAATCGTATTAAGCAACGAAACATCGTTGTTCTTGAATTTTGCCGCTTTTAAATTTTTATAATAATATCACTATGCTAAAATATATACACACTTTACTTACTTACATAAAGTCATCGTAGCATGGCGCTTCCGAAAATAGATGTACATACTATTAATGAAAGAAAAGTTTAACCACATATTGTTAAGGGTTATCACGTAAGAGATATAATAATTATAATATAATGAACTTTTTTCTCAATAAGTTTTTTGTATCACGAACTGTATAGTATGTTATACCATCTTGTTGGAACCACATATTGTCCAGATCAAAATCATCTAATTCGTGCCGGAAAATTCAGTAATTATATTTCTGTAGCATTCTCTATTGTCAGAAATTACATTGCCATTTTCGATATCAAAAAAATACGGTCCAATTATACCTTCAGGCCATAAACTACACCAAACTGTTAATTTTTGATAATGTAAAGGTGTTTCAAGAGTGGGTTTTCTTTACTCCAAATGCAACAATTTGTACTTATTTACGAAGACATTTAACCAAAAATGAGCTTTTTCGTTGAAGACGATTTTTTCATGTTGCTCTAAAGCCCAATCAGCAAAATTTCGATGCACCAAATAAATGACCATTCGGTTTAAGTTCTTGTGTTCATTTTATTTTATACGCCTTAAAATGCAAATCTTTATGAAGAATTCTCCATGTAGTGCGATAAGAAAGTCCAAGTTCTTGAGAATGACGTGAAATAGATTATTATGGATTTTAATTCACACTTTAATTCACAACATCGATATTTTCAGCACTACGTTTACGTTTTTATTTTTCTATAATGATTTTCCGAACAATACTGAACAATTTTATCAATTTTGGTAGAAATCAGAAAAAAATTTGTCGCAATTAGATAGGACATTACTATAGCTTAATGGTCAATTGCACATGAATGCGAATCTCTAGAGGCGCATGTTCTAATCCTGCTGGGTGTCTTAATTTTTTCAACAAGGTTTTTTCTAGTATTATATTATTATATTTGTTTGACATCTTTCAAACTAAAACGGTAGGTATTTGTTAGATCGCTTCGGAAACTTGAATAATTTTAAAGAATATGCAAAATACGTCAAATTACATCAAACTGAATTTAAAATATATAATTCTGATCGAGATAATAATATATTTACATTTAAGATTGTAACCTAGAACGAATGCGATATTTTACCATAGATAGACGCTAGCATTTTACTAATAACTTAGTCATAGAGTCATTTTTTAAATAACTAATAGGTACTCTCCACATTTAGTTTTCTCTGCTTCTGGTAGGTTATCCCAGTAAAATCACGCTAGGGTGATGATACTCTTCATCGGCTTCGCCTTCCTTAAGGACCACCTAAAATCATCATATTATTTGGTGTACGACGAGGAATATCTCCAAAAATAACAGAGTGCGTCTCCTATATTATATTTCTGGTATTATATTTTTTGTCTCTGGGTGACTGATTGTTTCATTCCGTACGCCGCACAAGCAATTCGAAGTATTCGGCGCCAATAGTCAGTTTCAAAGACATCAATTAATTTTCTTGCGATCTCTTGCTTTCAAGGTCCGCAAATCAACATCGTAGAAAATATGAAAAAAGATTGCCATTTTATTTACGAATTAATTGTTGTAAGGGAATAATAATAAAATAAAGAAATTGTTACTATTAACGCTTTCGCTGCTGAATAGATAATGAGATTTTAATTGCCCACTTTAAAATGCACGTTAATTACATCGATCGGCTGCCTGGTTATTACGCGCCGTGTGCGTCTTCCGCGTCCAAAGTATTAATGTAATAAACAAGTTTGCGCAAATATGTATGTATTAATTGAATTAGCATTTAGGTACTTTGGTAGAATTCCATTCAACAAGAAATGAAAATATAATTAATATTAAATTCTACAGGTTTTTAAAAGGTTTTGTCGATAGCCATTTCGGTTGTAACACCATTATCAAGACTATTCAGATAGGCCGTTTGCCTTTGCTTAAATACTATATGTACAGATAGAGACAGAATACATTTTCTTATTCGTTCCAACAAGCACTCTAACATTGTACTTTCGATAAATTTTGTAAATTTTGATATTTATTAAAAAGCACACGGTGCGTAATGACCAGGCGGCCGATCGATGTAATTAACGTGCATTTTAAAGGGGGCAATTAAAATCTCATTATCTATTCAGCAGCGAAAGCGTTAAGCAAAGGCAAAAGGCAAACGGACTATCTGAATAGTCTTGATAATGGTGTTACAACCGAAATAGCTATCGACAAAACCTTTTAAAAACCTGCAGTATTTAATATGAATTATATTTTTATTTCTTATGTATTTATTCATATTCATTTATGTATGTTTTTAATAGTACGAGAATTGATTGTATTTAGCATAATAACAGCGCTCGAAATGGACTAAAATTGTGGAATCCCCCAGATTATCGCTTCGTCTCGTGGGGAAAAAAAGCATTACGATTCGTGAATAATTATTAAAAAGTAATATAATCATTTGCTTATATATTCATATGAAACTTATTGGAATCATTTTAAAAAATAATGTTTATGACGTGAAGTGAACCTCAATTTTATTTTCATCTGCGGCGCAGACAACATTATGCCCAAATCTTTCATGCTACAAGATTGTCTCATTTAACTGTCTAATATTGGCAAGTACTATATAACCAAAAATCTGATATACTAATTTTATATAATACCTACATAAAATTATTAAATAAATATGTTAACATTTTCGGTAAATTATCGAGCGCTCCGGATCGTAAAATTATCTATTTCGAACGCTGCATAATAAAAGTATGTCAGTTTTTTTTTAGAATTATTAATAACAATGTCCTTACTTTTTCGTACAAAGTGGTTGTTAGTAATTAGAAAAACACATATATATTGTACACATATATATAAATATTGTGTGTTGTCCGGGAATCGAACCCAGAACTACTCTCGGGTGGAAGGCAAGCGCCTACGCACTGCACCACGAGAGCCGTCAATGGTATATCAGTTACTTCTTGAAAACAGTCGAAAGTTCATACAAATAAAATGTAATATGTTAAATAATGTTTATACACATTTTACCTATCTACCTCAAAATTCCTACCTAAAGAACCTCAATAATAATTATTCTATAATATTCTATACGACAACTCTTAATTACCCTGTCAATCAAGGGTTTTTAAAAATAGACCGCTTTTCTCCATTTTCTCAATATAATCCGTAAAAATATTAGCATCTTAACCAAGACATATCTCCCATTATATAAATCCATTTCATAAATTGTTTTTTTTAACGACTATTCTGAAGGTGAGTCCTCGTCGTTAGATAAATCCAGTTAGTACTCAGGATCAATATCTCTATTGTTTAATACAATCGTTGGAATTCAGAGTCAAGAATTATTGAATTTAATTCTTTATTGACTGTAACGAGATCATCACTTCCCGCCATTTTGGTAGGACTTAACATTATTTACATTCACGACTTTGCCCTTTCTATATATTGATATAGAAAGCAATATGTCTACCATCTCTTAATATTTGGCTAACGCAATCACCTATTTGTATTCTTGATTAGCTAGGTTGGCTGAAGATCATGACTAGGGATTCCAATCCCGGGATCCCGAGCTATGTTCGATACCTATGAATCCCGAGATTGATAAACATAATCCCGGAATTTCGGGATTGATTTTTTATCAATTTTTATGGAAATTAAAATAAAAGCGAAAATAAAAGAGAAAAAAATACTTTTAATAAAAAATAACTACATTAGAAATAAACTGAGTTTGAATGAAGTTTGATTTATACCCATGTGTAGGTTGCCGATTCATTTTATTTTTTCACGTGAATTATTAAAAATGAGAAAGATTGGAAAAATACAATGCTTCGCACTTTTAACAAAGTAATTCTAACATGATATCATACGTTTTATGGCAGTTTCATATTTGGCTGACTAATTAGATTTATGATGCGGAAAGGCCATAAATACGCCATGATTATTTGCTTTACTATTTTAAATCTCGCTAATCCATTCATTATGTCTTCACTATCAGAAACAGCAATCTCATATTAAATTCACATTATTATTAATATTACAATATTATTTACTCCATTAAACTTGTGTATTTCCAAGATTGAACGTATACAATATTAACAATAAATGTCTTGTATTTGTATATTATTTTTGACCAATTTTATCAATGTTATTTGTAAATATAAATTTTTTATATTAACAGTGGAAAAAATGCCAATCCCGAAATCTCGGGATCAGAAATTTGGCTCGGGATTGGATTCCCTAATCATGATTACCTTGAAATTCAATCATCTCGTGAGCGACCAAGATTTATCATCTCTCTAAAGAAAGCTCCTTCACTCAATGCCCCTACCGCACCACGCTCTTATTCTACATTGCTTTCTCCAGAGGTTACCCAAAAATTACCAGGTCATCAGCTGGCCTACACCGAAAAATATTTACAAAATCTGCAGTATGCATCTCGTGTCGTCTATTATAATTACAATTCAAGAAAAACGGCAATAACTGTCGTGAGCCGTTCCTTTATCTGTAGTATCTGGATGAATAACGGATTCATCCTGTGCTATATCCAAGAATATGTATCTTTTGTACTTCTTCATCGTAACCTTCATGGCTAGAAATTATGATCACTCCGGAATTAGTCCTATGACATTCTGGATCAGCCTTCCCCAGTTTTTTGTATCCTCTACAAGCCGTGTGGTGGATGCTATAGCGATAGTTTTATAACATACTTCACTTGGTTACTTCAGTTAATCGGTATTCGGTCTCTGCCTCCTTTGCCAGACACAATTTCCAGAACAATTATACTTTCAAAGTATTCTGAACTACGGCGTACTGTTACGACAAAAAAAAACGGAAAACATGACCCAGGAACACAGAAGATAGTCTCTCGCTGATAGTTCTTGTAGTATCGACTCATTGATGCTATGCTCTGTTCAGGATACTCTTTGCAGTTGTCGCCAGTACCACACCTCGAAACCATTGAGCATCTGTCTTTCCATGGGTTGTAACGTCTAGGAATCTACCCCATATAATTAGATAGAAAACACCAAGGACTGCACCAGCCATAACTTTTTTTTTCTTGAGATATTGCAATCTCTTCACATGTGTGATATTTTGAAAAATCAATACCTTAAATAAATAAGTAATAAGCAAAATAGCAACTCTCCATTTTTAAATTCACAATAGTCTCTCTTTGAAATGCTCAAATTCGACTAAATAACTTTATTATTTGTATTTTAAGCAATGGGTAATGTATCTCAGTCACTATTACTTAAATATCATATAATAAAACTTATAATATACCTAAAAACCTCTCAAACCTGTCATTTTTTTATGCAAATATCTCATCGTGTAAGCGATGGAAAGAAGTTCCTTCGTTGTACACATTTTCAAATATATTTATTCTAAAAAAACAACGTTTTAAACACTCTTTTCAATAATTTGGTTTGACTTGTTCTTCAAAAAGATAACAATTAGTTATTCAATAAAATCATAAATTACATTTGTAATTCGAAAGTTGATACTTTTATTTAAAATAATAAAACAAAAGACGTCAAAAATAGTTTAATCACGTCGCAAGCTGACGAAAACTTCACCTGAAGCGTGGAAAATTTGCTTTCCGAGCCGTGAGAATTTACGGAATTACTTGTAACTTGATACCTGCTATTTATTCAAAATTAAGCCCATAATTCATAACAATATGCTCGAGACAATAGTAGACTAAATGACCACGCTAGCAAATTATAACAACTAACAAACGGAAACATAATTAGGAAAAAGATATTTGAAAGGAAGTTTAAAGGCCTATAATCTACTTATAATGTTGACTAGGGAAAATGTAGAGAATTTCTAAATACCCTGTATTATTAAATAAAATACAGTTATACAAAGAGATAGTATTGTGTAGACACGAAGTGTTTGAGTGAGTTGTTATTAAGATAAATTAACTCGTCATAAATAAATATTAACAATTTATAAAACGTGTTTAACACTTGGTTAAACACCTGTATAAAATTATATCACATATAAAAAATGTTTATGAGATTTTCTAATTATTAATAACAACCAAAATTTATCCTCTAATTTAGTATCTAGCTAATATTGTGGACTTACCACACAAATTAACTAAAATATTATAAAAACTATATATTGGAGGGTAGATAGCGTTAAATACAATCAATAGATTTACATAACCTACCAAAAGCAAGACAGAATTAATAATATTTCAATTATTTAAAACGCATACTATGAGGCAATATTACAAAATAAATATTTTTGGATATTCAAATCTGTCCATCCAGAATACGTTCCCGTTCATCGCAAATTATTGAATTTGTAAATTTTAGGCAATCGTTGTGATGTTTCAAATTATCATTTTTGGTTTACTAAATCTAAACTAAACGTACTTTTTTATCATCACTTTTGCACTGGGACAACTGTTGATTGTAATGATTTATTTGGCATGTGCAATTATTGATTCTTAACGTAATATAATATTCGATATTAAATCTAGTAATTGTTACGTAATCTTTTACGATTTCACTAAAAACATAATTTATTATTCCGGTCATATTGCAGGTGATAGTGTATCAACAATTTAACTTTTAAATGGAGCAAAAATCATTACATGTAAATACTAGTATGATAAAACGACTCTAAAAAGATAAAAATGTGTATTATATATATATATATATATATATATATATATATATATATATATATATGCGCGTGTGTGTACCCATGCATTTATAAATGATTTTGCGGATGTAATTTCATTTATTAATGAACTGTAAAAATTACGTAGAGTGAAATTTTGCAATAATAATAAAATTATGCGTATCGATTATATTTTCTTTCTCATATTGCTTGTAAAGTTAGAATAACTTTTCCTTCTGGTTTGTTTCAAGGATTTATTTTCTTGGGGGACTTTTAACTTTTTAAACTTCATCTTTTCAGATCAGTGCTTCCTAAAGTAAATTTCAGAGTCGCTTAAGCGTAATAATCCATATTATTTATTCTATGCGCATCTAAGTATCAAGATAACGATTGCGATCTTTAGATAAGTATATAAATAGTAGTGCATATTATACTGCTGATAGTACACACATTTAAACACCTTACGAAAATAAAACATAATCAGCATTTTTCAAATAAACAGAGCTGCGAGTTTCTTATATAAAGACTAATAAAATTTATTGTATGTAAATATCAGCTTTATGATACAAATTACCTTTCTGGATCATTGCTGTTAAATTCCAGGAAAGCAGGCTGCCAATCTACGTCGGAGTCATATAATACACAATTGTAGGATACCGACAGCTGCAATAAGATATACATTTAAATAAAACGAACTTTCAGACTTTCGTTGTTATCATTTCCAAATACACTCTTTACACAGACGTTTGTATACGATTTTATCCTGTAATTTTCGTGGCCTTTAAATATATCTAATGCTTCTATCTAACCTCCTGGCAAAGATACATCGCCGAATATGAGCTTGTTTAAAGCCACTTTTACTACTACACCATGTTGTCTCCTAAACAGAATATATAATCCGCCATAGATAGAGAAATGTTAGTTATAATATTAATGTAAAATTGATTTTAGCCCTAGGTTAACAAATTGGGCCTTACTTTACAATAAACAAACAATCAAAAAATTGTCAGTAAAATTACCAGACGCGGGATTTGAACCGATAACCCACGGTATCAGATACGAACTTACGAGATATCTAAAAAAGGAGACGGATTTACATGGTGAACAAATCGACTTCTCTACTTTTTTACATCTACTATATACCTAGTATATAATATTTTATAATATAGACTAATATAATAAATTAGACTTCTGCTAAGAACTTCTTGGCCTGCACTTTATCTCATAAGGTTGCAACAGCGTTATTTTTAAGAATATTCTTTTTAGATATCGGGAATCTACATGAAAGTATCATCAACTCTGGTAACAACAATGGACAAGTGTTATAATCAGGGCTTGAAATGGACCTGAGCGCACCGGAGTGAGGTTCCGCTTCGTGCAATCGGTAAAACTATCGCTCTATCTCGTGGAAAAAATAATCTAATATACTTATTTTTTATAAAATACATATTAAAATTGATACTTATGTTTAAAAACTATATAATGATTTGATATACATAATTAAAAATGTCATCATAGACAATGGGAATTCTTCATAGAAACCGTTACTTTATTTTAATATACGATATTTTTAATCGTTTATGAAAGAAATTTATAATTAGTATTTATAAATGATTTGTTAATCCGGAAAATGGTTGAAAAACACCTTCACACTGCGCAGCAAACTCTATACAAGAATAAGATGCCGCAACGTTAAAAGCTCTCGCACCTTGTATCAATTTTAAAAGTTTCACGAAAAAAATCACGCCTCCCTTCGCGAGTGGTGAAACAAAAAAAAACTTTTTTTATTTAATTTCGGCCCATAAAAGAGATACCAAACTCTCGCCCTGTGCGAGTGAATAAAAAAATGTATAAAGAATCTGCTTGCGGTGAGCCAAACTTGAGGTGTTTAAGTCGAGCAAATGCGATAAGAAATTTTTGGAATTAAAATAACTTCAATTTGGACCGAATGACACTAAAGCTTTTTAGAGTATAAAGCGCCACCCTTAATCAAATTGTTCAAGTTTAGTGCTTCTTCCTTTATGTCTTTTTTATGTTTTAAGTAATAATTATTGGGAAGACAATACCCATACTTTCAATTACGCAGTCATTAGATCTAAGGTTTTGGCCACATAGGCAGGTGCTTTGCTAGTCCTGAGCTAGATGTTATGCTTGTCTACTAAAAACACGACTGCCACATTGCAAGCTACGTGCTTAGGTACAAATTAATTTGACATTTGGGAGCGCTCAAGTCATCAACGATATTTCACTCTCAAAACTAACCCAAAAGCTACTTCTCACAGAGAATTTAAGTTTAATTTTTCGAAAGTCTCAAATTTGAACTTGTTCGATGCATTCATCTCATGCGTCATTATTCATAACCTCAAAATATACGATGTTTGACGTTTGTCATACTGAAGAAACATCCGTCATCTTGCTAAATCCACAGACAATGGCTAAATTACTAGGTGACACAATAAAAATAACCAACACGTTTGTTTGCCGGGAGACTCACAAGGTGATTCATAATCACGTAGCGAGGCGTGAAGCGTGCAGTGTGGCCATTGCGATAGAATAGTGTGCGTTCGTTCACTAGGATATGTCACCTAGCACGCAGCTACCAAGCAAGGCACCTGCCTATGTGGCCGAAGCCTGATGGTATTATAAAGCCGTGTACACACCAATATTAACAACCTCATATTTTTTTTATAAAATTACCACAAAATGGATTATTGATCAACCAACAGCTTCATTGTTAATATTATTTCTCATATGTAAAGAAGTTGCCATTTTCATGATGTTGTCAACTTGTGTGTGGACAGTCCTTTAATATATATTTTAATATATTTACTTTTTTAATAACTTTCATAGTACTATCAGCTATAATTTAAGTTTACGTGGTGGCAAAAACTCGGTACTAAACAATTATTTAATGTTAATATTGATTTGAATAAATAAACAATTACAACGCTAATTTGTTAAAAGTTAACTTATTTATGCTAGCTATGTTACCTTGCTATATAAATGTAGTCTATCAACTTGTTATGACATAATACATAAGCATACATAGATATCTTCTATACAATGTTTATATATCCTAGTTATTTTTACTGCGGTTAATAAACTTACAAATAATGTCAGTTGATATGCTGTCGTGCCTCTCACATTGCCTTTTTTACGCCAGGTGTGGAGGATTCTATATAAATCTTAGACTTCTCGGGGTTAAAAATCTAGAGGTAAGGTTGTGATACATTTTTTAATATTATAAAAATATTTAATGAATATAATGATTTAAGAACAGCCATGTACCGGGGTTTATCAACTGTAGGATGATGATCTCTATCAGCTACTTCCACTCTTCTAGGATCTTGGTTTTTGCCATCACATACTTCTGCGAAACATGATAACTCTGACATCACAAACATAGACTCTGAAAACCAACCGCCCTGCACTACGCCCGGCCTTAATCATGCGTATCACTATCTCCTACGTTTGATATGAAGCATTACCGGTTTTTTATGACTGGGAACGTTTCAGGATAAGTTACCTGAGACTGAGATCACCACGCACTCAAACGTGTTTTGACTAAGCTTACGTGACGTTATGTTAACAGTGCCAATAGAAAACGGAAGGTCGGAGAACAGACAAAAATTATTACTTAATAAAATATAAATGAAACACGAATATAAATGAGAGGTTAACTTATTACACTACTTGACGAAAATGAGTTATGAATGTCAGAATTTAAAGGACAAAATTTTGAACAAGTATTTTTTTGTATAGAAGAACCTAATAGCATTCAATGCAGTAGAAAAAATCTTCAAAATCGGTGTTGGTAACAAAAGTAACTTTTTCCAATACAAAAAATGTAACATCAACACCGTAAAGAGTTCACTTTGAAAATCCACGCCTCAAATGCAGGTGAATAAATCTACACGTTTGCAGTCATATGACGTAGGATTTTTTAAATAAATACTATTGATTTTTTTGACGACCTGGTATGATGGCCCGATAGATATGTCAGATAGTTAGGTCAATTTGAGAAACTGTTCCTTGTTTGTAAACATTTTGGGGCGCTCCCAGAGAGTGCGGGTTTTCCACCCGTGTCCGGAAACTTGTACGTATGCAGTTCGCCGTATTACACTTCACCGTGAAATGTCGTATCGGAAATATATGGCCATATTTATTAGAGACAGTATAACCTCTTTAGGTCGTATAGTACTGACATAAAATGTATGTCTAAATAAAACACGGTTCTTGTCGGTTTACACTTTACAGGAAGCCAACGGCACACGAATTTGAAAAATAGCCGATATACTTGATTATTTGTTAAGTAAGGTTAGGTTTTCATTCCTTAATTCATGAATTTTGCCAAAATCAACTTTGAAAATTGAATTAATGTTCATATTGAATCTAATAAAATTGCAGACCGTATAGTATACAGTTATCTCTTTCCGATAAAAAACCTCACGGTGAAATGTTTTACATACAATTTACGTGTAACCTTGTTGGCCAGGTCCAAAAAAACGCACATCACTTTATTGTTTGAAAAAATATTGTGTTCTAGATTTAGGTAGGAATCCAGCCACGTTTCCTATTATTTGTTTTGTAAAAACAGGCACGATCCTGAGTAGGTAATACAGAAATCTGTTCACGGACCAAAACGTAATCAATAGTATCCCTCCAATGACTTATTGTTGTCATTGGATCTTAGCTGGATAAAAACTTCGTAATTTTATTAATTGACTTGGCAATAGTGATAAATAATATAGTGTTCTATCGATAGTTCACTAGTCTTTTAATATCAACAAAATAATATAAAAAGAAAACACTTCCATGGATGTACAATAAATATTTTTTAATTCTTTTAATTATCGTGAATGCTATCTTTGAGTCTATAATGAAGTATCTCATATAAAATAATAGAAAAGTAAAGTCCTCTTATATATAGTTGGTACATTATAATATACATTATACCACCCGTGTTCGAAAATTAGTAGTATAATTCAGTTAGTCGTATTACAGTTTAACGTGAAAAGTTGTATTAGGATTAGATGGCCGTGTAGTTTGAGATCAAATTCATATCTGAATAAAACACTTACAAAAGAAAAGTTTAAAAAAAAACACTGGAATACAAAGGAAAGACAAATGCAGTCATATCGTAAATATTTATATAAATTTCTGGTAGTTTCTAGTAAGTATCAAGTCGTATTTGTCTCACAATAATAATGACATCGTTATTATTTGATATAACATTACCAATCAATATTAATTTAATGTTCTTCTTGAATCTAATAAAATTGGAACATTGCTTTCTGCAATCCTCCACGAACAACGAGTCATTGTTTGATTCCAATACTAAGCGGCCATCTTTTTACAGTAATATATCTTACAAGGAAATGTAACACGGTGAAATATAATACTGACAATTTACGTGTAACCAATCCTATCATCATTTTATTCTGCACTGCCAAGAATGTCTTACGTAGGTATGTAAAAGTCTTATTTCCACAATTAATAATTATTAAAAACTCATCCAAAAAGCCAGAATGTCTATTAAATACTTTCAATAAACCTTTTTGATTTTAATATGCAAAACATTTAACATTATTGTACCACAATATAATAATATAGACGTATACCTAATTCACTTAATAATTTTCAGTACATAATGCGACTGAAAATAAATTATACATTAAGGTTATTATCATCTATTTCAGAATAATACTTTTTTAAATTTATAAACGTCAAACTATTATCCTATAACGTAGTAAAAATAAGGAGGTATATTAAAAGATAAGTGAAACTCCGTAACAGAAATTCAATAAAATACCTTACAATATTGCTAAGACGCTTAGAATGGCCGAACGGCGTACGCGTAGTGGGTCCCAGGTTTGAATCCTGGGTGGGACAAATACACACACTGTTTTTCAATTTAAGTTTGTAGTTAGAGTATGGACCTAATAGTTTGAGTAAGTAGTTAACATCCATTTCACGTGAAGACAAAAAAATCTATTAATAATACAAATATCCACTCCGTAGAGGCCCATATGATAGGATTAGGATCTGATATCGAACATTTCAAAAGAAATTAATATTGAAAACCCTCAGAAGACACAATATATCAGAAAAAAATCCTAGAAAAAGTTGCATTGAGTGGTATGTGAGTTCACTTCTTTCACTGCCCGTCTGAGTGCTCTTATTTTTACCTTAAGCTACTGATCCTCCATAAGTCTTGCGAATTAATTCTGGTACGTTATTTAATGTGCATAAATCAGTTAACTTCAGAGATGTTGGTTCCCGTGTACTTAAAAACAGAACTGATTTTGAATGTTGAATTTTCCACCAGTGTTTTTGTGTGTTCGTTCTTCCTCAGGCATTTAGTTTTTGTAATCTGTTCTATGGATGATTAAAAACGGTTTATACATACCTACCTCTTTTCCCGGAGCACCACCAGATCATCTGCGTTGCCCTATTATTTATATTCACATAGTAAAACAAGTATTTGAATCTGGACACCAGCTCAGCGGGCAGACCGGAAACCCGCAGAGGAGTGTCAGCGTCGATGCATGCAGCACTGCACATGGATTTGGTCTTAGCCGCATTCAGATGAAGACCCACACGTTTCGAGTTCACGGTTACCTCCAACCTTTCGATTGTCGAGTCAAACACGACTGCGTCGTCTGCATACTCCAAGTAGCACAGTCTTTCTTCGCATAGATCAGTTGTGTCATCATGATGTAGGCGTATCCCACTGTTGGGGCGAACCGTCTTACGTATTATGAAATCCATCATGATGATAAAAAAAAGGGCGCAAGTACACATCCATGCTTGACTCCTGACGTGATTTTAATGAGTTCGGAGAATGTTCCGGCTGCTCTTACGCGACACTCTGTATTGGTGTAGAAAGCACTTATCATGGCGACCAGTTTCCATGGGACACCATAGCTAATACTTGGGTGCCACGGTTGCCGATGATGGTGGTATTACTAGTGAGCTTGGAATCCGCATGGGTGTGGCGGACTCTACGTTCAACCATTTTGGAGTCGCATGGAGGTCAAGGCTGTATTCTGTGAGGACCAAATGTCGTTTGTTTAACACATGCGTGCTACCTGTGCTCCTGCATGGCTGTGAGACATGGCATCTTACTAAGCTTCAAGAGTCTCGGCTTTTGAGCTTTGAGAATCGATGTCTTCGCCGAATATTAGAGATACATTGGTACGACCGCGTTACAAACACTTGAGTTCGTGAGCAGAAACAACAGACTTCGGTGATTGAAGTTATCATGAAGAGACGATTTACGTGGCTGGGACATGTATTCCGGATGCCGCCAAAGAATGCGGCACTTCGTACCCTTGTGGCACAGCCTCAAGGGTTCCGTCGCCGTGGCCGGCCCTCCCTCACCCTGCAGCGGTACTACAGAAGCGACCTACGTGCTGCAGGTCTGACATGGCGGGAGGTGCAGGAGTTGGCGATGGACCGAGGGAAGTGGCGCCAACTTGTGCTTGCCCTATGCCCCAATGTTGGGACGTCAGAGGGTGGAAGAAGAAGAAGAAGTAAAACAATCTCAATTTTAATAACTCAACAAATAATGATTTTACTATTTGGAATTCTTTCATCTAAGTAAACCACAATATAGTAGGTATAACGTTATTGTATTACCGCCTCGTTTGTTGGAATTCTGTAATAATGCTTTTACAAATTCAATTTCACGCAATAATATCGTTCCAACCGCTATTAGAAGCCTACATTTACTTTTACCCAGTACAATATGTTGTACCGAACAACTGTTGTTTTTTTTTCACACACGGTGTACGTTTACTCATACCCTTCGTACAAAATTTTCTTCCATACACTAAGCCAACAGGTGGACCAGAAAAGTAATATGATGTTTATACAAATATCACGGAATAGAGGAATTAGGCTTGAAAAAAATAAAGAAAAGTTTTCGAAATACTAACTTTATAAAGGAATCAAAACGTCAGAAAATATGAAGGTATAGAACTAAAAGTAAGCAATACTTATTGAATAACTTATTGAATTGCAATTATTATCACAAAAAATGTTAGTTATAAATATATCATTTTATCACAGAATTTATCACAATAACTAATCAGTTATTTATAATTTTAACATTTACTTAACTCCATTGTTTCAGTATTTTTTTATTTGACTTCATTATCCACAATTTTTTCCTTTATTTTTGTAATTTTTTTTTATATAAAAAATTGCTGGCTGTGATAAAAGATATGATTCGGTATGAACTTTTACATTTTATTTTTGATATATCTATACAAGTAATAATGCAATGGCACAATAAATCAAAAATTACTAAAACTGAAAAGTATCTTTTTACTTAGGCCCGTTTCAGACGGGGCACCGGTGTCGTGCTCGATATAATATAGGAGGCCTTTGTATTATGTTTATGAACGCCCCAGAGCTAATGAATCAACGCATAATTTCGCGTTATAAATAATTAGAACATAAAACTGGCTGCGGTAATAAAAACAAATGTATCGGCGGCTTGATAATGTAGCGGCCGACGGAAAAGTGTACCGGACACGCGTTAACTGATTAGCTCTAGGGCGTTCATAAACATAATACAAAGGCCCCTTTATTCGAATACAAAGGTCTCATATATTATATCGAGCGCAAAACCGGTGTCCCGTCTGAAACGGGCCTTATACTGTTAGTACATCGCATGATACAATTGTGTCTATGTTTTAGGTAGAATATTTATTTTTCTTATCATCGTGTAACGAAATACAAAGGTGGAAATGTAATCAAGGTGGATTGATACGAAATACAATAGAGCGAAATAAAAAAGACACCCTTGCCATTCTTTTTTTTTTTTTTTTGGTTACAATGACGAAAATCTAAATTCATTTTAGTACAAATAATAAATATAATGGAACGCGCGCGTATCTTCAATCGAAATGAACAGTATTTGAGATAAATTACATCGGCAAATTGATGTTACTTCAATAATAATTGAATAAAAATAACAATAACTTACACTGCGCAAGTGTTGAAGAAAAGCTTTCTCGTATACAGAAAGCTTTTGTAATAAAAGTGACCTAGACAAAAGTTACTGATGATAATTATTGAAATAGCTTTAAGTGTTATTTCTCATTGCTTGTTCATTTGTAATATTGTTTAGATTGTCTTGTGCTCTGATATTTATGTTGAAAGGATGCTTTGAAATAAACATACCTAAGAAAATTTCTATATATTGATATCAAACCATTAATATTTATACTTACATTTGGTATATAGTTAGCTTCTTGCACCCTAACTAATTATGACTAAATTAACAGTAAGTAATAAAGAATTGGTTGCTAATAGTCTTGCAACTGAAGTGTTTTTTTTTTAAATTTCGTAAAAACTAAGGACTTACTTTTATCTTGATTACAAGCCAGCGTCAGAAATATCTCCAAATTTTAGTCATATCATAACGTACTTGTACTTGTTTATAATTAAATATATAATAAAAAATAGTTTATTTATATTTAGATGAATAATCACATAAAAATCTAAATAACAGTTTGTAAGCAAATAAAGCGTCATATAAAATGTTAACAACGAGTCTAAAAACTTTTTTAGAATTACTCTCAATGTATTTTTCACTATTTCCATTATGGTAGGTCGTCCTCTGTATTTACTAATTATAATGTAAACTCAGTAAATACCAACATACATTACTACGGAAAAGCTGAATACTTATGGCGGTGTTGGAATTGTGAAGAAGTAAACCATAACTTTTACAATGGGGTTTAAAAAATGTGTCGTGGGAACTGTGGTGAACTGGACTGCCCCAAAGACAGACGACGTGTCAATTGGATCATTTTATTTTTCTTAGTAATAAACCGCGTCAAAATACCACAATCCTACGAAAGTCGAACATCTTTCTTACAGGTGGAATAATTTAGAATAATATTTAACTTTAATCGTTTAAACTATAATGATAAATCCTTGTTTATGACAGTGTTATTCTTTGATAAAGGATTCTTTTAGTAAATCAAAAAATGGTAGGTAGAATAATAATTAATTAGTAAAACTATGAATAATTTGAGGATCATTTCTGATAACAAAATAAACTATTTTTTAGACTTTATTTTTGACTTTTTCCACACATACGTTTGTATATTATTATTATGTCAATTTTAAATGAATGAGATAAACTTTCTATTAATTTAATATTTTTGATTCAGATTCAATCATTTATTCTGAGTAAGACTGCATATATAACCAATAACACATTTGTTGTAAATAGGTTTTTGTTTAAATAATACAGATATCTATACTTACATCTACAGATAGAAGATCGGTGCTTTTTTAGCCAAGTCACACATACAAATTTGTATCGATTGTGACATGGTCATAAATCAAAACCGCCAGCAATATTGCAACTCTCTTCCATGCGCACGTGTAGGACCATACCGGAACAGTGACGTTTCGCCCCTAACACTAGCATATTAACATAATATACTGAAGCAACACTCTGCTCCTCTGTCTGCGCCCCATGTTGAATGAAATTTGGTACATGCGAAAAACAGGTGTTTTTTTTTTAATAAAAATCGCAACGACGACATATGCGACATTATCAAAATGTCAAAAAACACAGCGAGATGATTTTATATGTGCGACGGGGCTTAGATTTCAAAAAGATTAAGAGCAATTAACATATTTTTTAACGCTTAGTCAATGAATGTGTAGTCAGTGAAAAGTCTTAAAATTAAAACAGGATAAAGCAAAGGATATATATATTGAAAAGCGTTTAAAAACAGCGTATTGACGGTGATTCTAGAATCACATTTTATTGCCTGTACAGTCTAATACACAATAAAAATAAAAAAAAATGTTAGTATTGCATTCCCGATTCGTGTAAATTACCCAATAAAATTTTTATAGACTCCATTAAAGTGGTCCATAAATGTTTTTCGCCCTGTTTAAAAATTTAAGTCCCTTACAATGGGTTCGATGCTTTTGCATGTTTTCACGATTGACATTTATTTCAAGAAATGCGCCCTAACTTTTTCCAAAAATGATTTATGATTCAAAAAAAGTTTCCCTGAACACTTTATTCTTTAATGTCCTTTTCACAGTAAATTTAATACTCTCAATAGAAAATAATAGAGGCCGGTGGCGGAGCTGAAGGCTGAGGGGATGGTGTGAAAGGTTTTTCCCTCCACCGCGCTTTCCCCAGCCAGTGAGTGAATATAATAATATGATACGTTGGTAATCTCGTGAGGATAAAAATGCACATATGCCTTCACAGTATAAAATATTATATTACGGAAAATACCTGGATTATATTTTTATAACGTAATAAGGTACGAATTTTGCATATATATATACATATACATAATAATACATTTCATTCTTCATCTTTCTTTTTCCACCAAAAATGTTGAAGAAATTTTCTTCTATATAGATAGACAGTCTCAATTATTTATTTATTAAGGAAAACAAACAGTTACGCTGATTATAAATATGTATAAAAATATATTAAAAAAAAGATATTGCAATCAGAAAAGTTTCCATATATAAATTATATTATAGTATTGCCTAACAAGAACATAAAAAGAAATTTTATAATAATATATCATAATATATTCGTGTTAAGAATAATAATTACGCACTTACGCAATTACTTTTTACGCACTGTCGGCTGGTCTTCGGCTACCATAGTTGCCAGCAACCAGAAAGTATGACTGGTCGCCGCAACCACGTGTGTAAATGCTGATTTCCTTTCATTTGCCTTATTGTTGCTGTTTACTTAGTTGCCGGAGACTGACCGACAGTACGTAAGAGGGCTAATATAGAACAGAAAAAGATAATAATTAGGAATGAAAAAAGACACACGTTTTTAAATTCGATGAATGTCAATATGCAACATTTTGGAGATAGCGCGTTTAAATGAAGTGGGTATTGAATAGATCAACGGTAGACAAATAAATATCGTCATATTATAATATAGAAATAAAACTGAAAAATATAATAAGTAAATGACGGATTCAATTATAGTCTGTATCTGTCAACATCTGTCAAAAAACGACAGCATTTCAAAACATTTTTAGATTCTCTCAAACAATCAATTTCATACTTACATCATTTTTAAATCTGCATATATTATTTTGTTACACGACTAAGCATACAAATTACAAGCTTAAGACGTTCACAGTATAAAATATGGTATAAAGAAAATTAATTTAAACAATAAAAACACAAAATGATTTTTAACTACAAAAAAGTAGTCGCATATTTATGGTAAAAAATATTATATATATGTACCTCATTGTTTTAATAAATTACGAAAAAGTACCTACCTCATTATTAATATCTTGATTTTTGGTAAACATCCTGAGCTATCATATGTATAAATAATTATCCATAATAATGATACATGGCTCAGAAACCTTTTTTTCAATTAAAAAGAAATACATTTGTGTAATATATTTGGCGAATGGGTGATTAGGTGGATGATGAGCGGAGAATGAGTGGAGATTGAATTACGTATAAAGACTTGTAGTTGCTGGTGGAAATGGCGAGATTTATTTCCAGATTGACAAGTACAGTATACATAGGTACAATAACGTCAATAATATACCATATAAAAACTAGTGAAACATTTATAGCTCGAGGCTTGTCGTTACTGAGTGGCTGATATGAAATGACTGTTACACGACTAATATAAAAGCGGAGTGAGATATTCATTCAATCGTGAAAACCTATCTATTGAACTCATCATGATTAAAAAATGCTAACTCTGAGTATTCCATGCCTTCGGTGAAAAATGCATTTTAACATTATAAATATTAATAAATATTACTGAGGTAAACTTATTTGCAATTGGGTAATTAGATTCGTGTGAAATTTTTATGCTAAAATGTATATACTAAACAATCTTATTTTTCGTCGTCAACGTTTCTTACTGAGTAATCACTAACCGAGACACTTACGGCCTGTAAAAATGTATATAAAAATAATTTAATAATATTTTCGCGATCGATTCGTATATTATGGATTTTGCTGAAAATGCCGCTTATTTTTACAGAACTCATTGATCGCCACATATTATAATAGTAGTGTAGTAAAATGGTTGTGCAGTTGTAGTTACATAAACATACAGGCTTTATGAAACATAAATATATTTTGATCTCACCGGAAATCAAACCCGGAGCTCCGGGTGATTGCCTTATACACTGGATTCCGAGGACCTGTGAACGCACCCGGAAAGATAATAATTATGTGTTTGAATCTAGATATTGCTAATATTATGTTTGCTTCCGAGGTTTTTCTAGGTAATATATTATGCATTACTCTTTGATCTACTGATACGAATTTCATAAATAATATATAAATTATCAGAAAATATTCCTTCACGTGTATTCTAAAAACATTATTGTAGCAAAATTTTCAATAATATACAACTAAATACATCAATACCGCTCATTGATAATTTAAGTTACTTTTCACGATATGTTTTCTAGCCAAGAATATATTTTGCTTGAGCTTTATAATAGCAGGTATATTTTACCCACGAGACGATTACTTTTACCGATATAATATATCGTAAATATGTCAAACCTGAAATTTCTGCCGGAATTGATATTTTGCATGGATAGGTAAAAAATTGACATATAATTATTTCAATTTATTAGTCGTAGGTGCTCAAAAAATCTTATGTATGTCATGTTACGTAAAAAAAAATCTGTCTCAAAATACTTTGAAATTTAAACCGCTAAATTTTCTTATATATTAGAATATTTTTTCGTACCGGCATTTAAATGAATTAATTAATATAAAAATTGATCGAAAAATAATAATTAGTCGGTAAATATTTTTTGGACATGTCACTCTGCGAGTGGACAACCGCTGGATAAATGCTATCCAAGAGGCACTAAACGCCTAGGAGATGCCCTAAATGATATGAGAAATGGCATCTTACTAAGCTTCAAAGGTCTCGGCTTTTGAGCTTTGAGAATTGATGACTCCACCGAATCTTACCCGGCTCTCACATCAAAACTCGTCTCGCTTACAACGTGTCAAATACGTCGATGTGACGCCATCGTTATTCACAAAATACACGTTATCTTATAGACATTCGCACACTGCTGGAATAAAACATTTTAGTTTGAAAAAAACATTTGGAGGCACATGCAACTATTTTCACTCGACATGCAGCGCAGGTATAATCTCGAAATGTCACACTTTGGCGTTAATTTTGGCCTCCCAGTGACGCCACTGTCCTCTCACGGCCTTGCTGTACGCACATAAGAAAGTTGCACGTTGCGCTCATTTTGACTTATGACTATATTCCCAGTCGAGACGATTTTCAAATGTGCGGCTGGTCTTACGGTTACATTGGTACGACCGTGTTATAAACACTCGAGTTCGTGAGCGGACATAGTAGCCTTCGGTGATTGAAGATTCATGGGACACGTGTTCCGGACACAGCCAGAGAGTGCGGCACTTCGTACCCTTGTGGCACAGCCTCAAGAGTTCCGTCGCCGTGGCCAGCCCTCCCTCACCCTGCAGCAGTGCTACAAAAGTGATATACGCGCTGCATGTCAAGTATGGTGGGAAGCGCGAGAGTTGGTGATGGACCGAAGGAAGTGACGCGGACTAGTGCGTGCTCTATGCCACAATATTGGGTCGTGACAGGGTGAAAGAAGAAGAAAAAGGATGTGCAGCAAATAAGTAGAGGGAGCTAGTAGAAGCCTTCATCCAGCAGTGGATCGACCCCGGCTGATGATGATGACGTTGATGATGTGACGTTTTTTTATATTCAAAAAATTAATACTTCTCATAATTTGAGAATGTTACACAGAGAATGTTCATTGATCATAAAATTAACAAATTACATTAAATTATTAGTACATACGTCACAACTTAAATTTAGATAAATCCTGGCGTCGGCTTACAATAAAATTATTATAGTAGGTACTTAGCTTTTATTGATACCTTGATTCAAACCACAAAAGTCAATTGCCAAAATTAACATAATTTATCAAGTACTTCTTCAATATGTAAGTACTACCAGATAATTTCATCGTTATTAGATAGAAATTCTTCTTGGTCATTCCCTCATGGCTGAGAATCGTGACCACCTTTGAATTTTATCATCTTTTTAGCGACCAAGATTTTCCAATCCTGTCGATCTTCTGATTCTCCCTGGGTAGAGTGAATGCAGGCCCCAGTTAGATCCCTCACTTGGTCGCTCCAGCGCGCCGACGCACTTCCTCTGCTTTTCCTTCCCTGGAGGCCACCCAAAATCACCAGCCTCTCCAATTGTCTGATCCACGCCAAACAACGTATCTGAAAATGTGTACGTAAATAGTTCACCGCAGGACACTTATTCGTGCGCCGCAGTACGTGAAACATGAGTTCGTGTAACATTTAATCAAATGACGAGTTCTTCGTTGAACATTTCACCGTGGAGTATATTTTTACGTATGCTACATGTGGCAAATTTTATGAGATGTCTTTACTAGGTTAGGTTAAGTTTGGTTTGGGTTAATCTAATTGGAACAGTACTATTTGCAAACTATTGCCGCATTTTGTAAGATACGTACAAATGTATACCACGGTGAAATGTTCAACGAAGAACTCGTCATTTGATGAAATGTTATACGAACTCATGTTTCACGTACTGCGGTGCACGAATAAGTGTCCCACGATGAACTGCATACGTAAAACTTACATGTAACCGCCAAACAATATGTCCAATCTGACATACGTAGTTCAATTGGTAAAACAAATTACCGCAAACCCAGTGGATGCGGGTTTAAATCCCAACGGGCGTCGTATTTTTTCAAAGATTTTTTTCTAGTTTTTTTTAATTGTCTATATTATGATAATTAGATAAAATCAATGGAATTGGAACTAAAACACAATTTAACTTCGTATAAAATATTTTTTTTGTTCAGTTTTACGCCCACGATGGTCAAACGGCTTATAATCTCGTGGATACCAAGTTCGAATTCCGGGTCTGACAAATACACATATTTATGTATTGTTTTTCGATTTGTGTTTGAGTCGGAGTATGGACCTAGTAGGTTGAGCAAGTGGCTAACATTAATTTGTCGTAAAAAAAATCTTTTAATACACACCTCTACTCTGTGTAGACCCATATGATCTTATTTGGATCGGAAAATGTTCATGGGGTCAGCTTTTTAGCTCTTCTGTAAATTATAGATAGAGGATGTTGCCAGAATGCTCGTAATATCTCGTTGGCATTTCGCTTCAATCAATGATAATAAAATTAGCGGCAATAGCTATTTAATCCTAAATAGTCATACCAAATGTCGAGATAAAGGATTAATACTCACTTTAAGTGGCACTTTATTCTATATTTCTACCAATCGTAATTGTTATGATAAATATTATCACAGCAGTGTGGCAAAGGAAAGGCTTTATACTACTCTATTGAACATTCAAGTTAAACGTCTTATCTTGCTTTATGTTGTTTTTTATTGTTTTTGTTATATGCGAATTTTATTAATGCGTTTATAGGCAAAACATTATAACAGATGTTTTGATCATGAATAGAAAAACTACAAAGGAAAATAACAGCTTCTAACGACAATACCTACGTAATATTATGTCATACATAGTAACATTTATCAATAAAAAATAGAACTAACAATCTCAGACGATAATTAAGTACTCTTCACTCGAACTTATCATATTACATTCTATTAGATATAATGTTTAGTCGATATCGAACCTTTCAATCAAGCAGTTCACAAATAATCTTTCAATTAAATAATCGTTCCTCGCATCATGTGTTTGTCCGAGAATGGCGTAAAACTATTAAATAATAAATTCACATAGATAATTTAATTAATATTATCCATATACATAACCTCAAAATGTAATACAGTGTACAAATCCATACAATCAAACAACCATAAAAATATTGTTCTCCGCTACAACTCTTTATTATTGAACCCACCTACACCATCATCATAAAATAATCATAACAAATGCAACCGGATGGTCTTATCCCGCAGACGTACCAATATATAGCTACTGGCTTAAAATTACCAGGTGGCAGTTCCACCTGTCAAAATTCTTATCGATGCGCTCATCGTTATAATATGTATCTACCAATATTATATCATAAGCAAAGCAATAGAGGATACGAATATTTTTAGCTAAATAACGAGTCAAATTCACAATTATTTATTTTACAAAATATAATGAACATGACAAATTATAAATTTAAAGCGTTCACGACATAACATAAAGTAATTGTTTCAAATAAAAATATAAGGTAATGTAAGTAAATAATACGATAATAAAATAAGAAAAATAAAAGTACATGGAAGCACACAGAGTGAACTAGGTTGATAGACCTTATCTTAAAGACTTATAAAACAACGTCCACCTAAATTCATAATATATCAATATCCGAAGCGATTTGATTAAGCATAGTTATTGCCCTCCCATGACATGGTCTAAAAATATCGTGGCTACGCGATGCGCGGATTGTGCAAATGACGCGTACCGAACGAAATATAATTTGTCATATAAATCCAACATGCGTCCATGTAATGTTCTGTTCATTGTTCTATTAGTAACAATAATAATATATTCATTTACATGTTTTCTTTTTCAAGTAAATGGGTAACGTTTTTTAGTCATCTTTACACGATTTAAGAATTAATACCCCCGTCGCCATCACGAAACAAATTGACGTGTTCACAGCTCGACGTTCGCTCTCCGATTGCCAGCGAGTCTAAAATTTCATCGCACCTATAGTTGAAAATAATTTTCCGTTTTACTGAAGTACCGTCTTAAGTGTTGCGCGCATAAGGAGTGTGCAATGTATGCGATCGCGCAACAAAGGCGCATGCGTGTATTAGAGATAAAGACAACTTAAGTAAATTTGATATTAAACTTAATGTTATTATAATATATTGTGACAATTTACATGGACATATTATTACCTTCGTATACATAAATTATTGATTCTAAATAGGTACTCAACTAACTGATGAATAATTGGAAGATGTAAATAGTTATTCTATTTATACATACTATAATAATATGTGAACAAGTTCACAGTTGACAAATTATATAAGTTGTATAATCGATACCGTTTCTGCGGCGGCGATCAAAACATCTTTTGAAAAGCTTTCACCGATGAGAAGGGGCTAAACTTTCGCGGACCGCAACCGAAGTGTGAAAACAAGTCAGGGGTGGTTAATTAGAGACGTCAGCGAAACACGAAACGAACCAACTATTACCAACTAGTCCGAGCTAACTGGTAAACACGTTCAAATCCATGGCACGTAGGTCGTATTACGGACAGGTGCTGGCTCTTATCCATTTCATACACTAGTCTAGTCTACTAGTCGTATAAATAATCTGTATAGTATATTATACTTCACGGAGTCGGACTATAATAGGTAAAGGAATTGATAATATTAACTTTTTGTATTAAACTTATATAGCAATTTGCTACACGTATACTTGATTATATTAATATCCAGTACGTTAATAATATGTATATTTTGGCAATACGCATCTATTTTTGTAATATAGCTATTTCCATTTTGTTTTCATTTCATAGTGCCCTCATTCCATAATGATAAAAATATCTAAAAATAGCAATTATTTCAGTAAATTTTAAATTTTCTTTACTGCACCCTTAGTGAAGAAATTTTTTTAAGTTAAAAAGAATGGTTGCGCTTTTCATAGTGGACTGTATTTTTGTGACGTAATGATTGTGATGGTGGGTGTTGATGCTGGGGTGGGTTATTTTAGGATGCTATATCTGGCTCCGTGGTCTGGTTACTCTATCACTTGCGCGGTATTATTTGTTGGGTTTCCCAGTGCGCGGCATTTGACGGTACACTTTTGATGAATGAGTTTGATATATAACAAGAGACGGTATCACGGCTTGCCATGTGTTTAGAAGTATTGTTTGGATGACGGTCACACTATATCAAACTGACTCGGCCGTGGTCTGTGTGCACTTTATGCTTTACTCACGATGGTCTAGCTACAACAAGCCTCGAATGCGACCGCAGTCTTCAAGTAACTTGAGGTGACTTGCCTTATTTAATCACGGTCAACTGATGACTCGTAACTGATGGTCGCCGTGACTTGCGACAATATTTGAGAATTTAACGTAGGTGGAATATTTGGCCCAACCAATGAATAATATTTTATATTTATCTTTTTTGAAGGATTCTTCATAGTGCAGAAAATTTTCAATTTTTTTAAAATTAATAAGAATTAAGTTAATCTTTTCTGAACGATACATACAACAGGCCATTGATAATAGTATTGCAGTAGTAGAAGTGAAACAATCCGATAAACAGTGTTACCATCATTTCCAGTCCCATGTTGAGATATAATCGATTTGTTTTTTAATAAAGTAACCACCAGAAATTGAGCATTGAAGAAGTAAAGTGTCGC
Source organism: Rhyacophila brunnea (assembly GCF_057557595.1). Classification (NCBI taxonomy): domain Eukaryota; kingdom Metazoa; phylum Arthropoda; class Insecta; order Trichoptera; family Rhyacophilidae; genus Rhyacophila; species Rhyacophila brunnea. The sequence goes on along the minus strand of NW_028232848.1, from coordinate 14,385,220 downwards.
GAAAGTAACCAGTATCTAAAACTCAACGAAGTTTTTATCAGTGGCAAGGAGTGGAGGCAGGCTATTAAGATCCGACATAAGTAGTGCACACTAAACTTTGTCAGTCATACTTATTTGTTTTCATTGAACTAAGAATACAATTTGCAGATGGTGCTGGTTAGTTTTTAAAATTGAATTAAACCCTGCCTAAACTAAACCATAATAGTTTAGGTATGCTAGGGGCAATCTGACAAAAATAGTGCACACCTTTTCAGTCATGGTTATTTGTTTTCGTTGAGTTAAGAATACATAATACGAGTAATACAACATATTATGGTGTTCGATAGTTTTTTTTTAATTCGTTAAGCCTTGTATAACCAAACTAAAATCGATAAAAATATTCTTCTATCTATACAATATCTAAAATTATATATGGTTTTAGATTTTTTATATACCTATTAACGAATATTTTTTTGTTATTATCTACTATGGCTTGGATTATGCTGGGTTTAATTGAATTTTAATAATTGTATTGTAGTCTTAGGTCAAAGAAAACTAATAGGTTTTACTTACAAAATTAATGTGCACTATTTATGTAAGATCTTAACAGCCTACCTCCACCCCTCGCCACTGGGATATTTTACTGATACTCAAAGCGTTACTGTACGACGTGATCGTTCATACAATATAGATACTGTTTTGTTTCCATGTAGTTTAAAAAAATGTCAAAAATGGTCAGTCAAATTACAAAAGGAGGGAAGTGAAGACGTATCCGATTTGAACTAATGCATAATATCGTGATATGGGATAAATGATAGTCTGAAGGAAACAGCAACTAAAGCTTACGAATATATCATTGGGGACATGCATCAGCTTATTGAATTAACAATGCCTAGAATTTCTGATATCCTTCGGCATTCCACAGTTAGAAGGTGCACACTTCTAAAATCTTTGCCTCACAATAATACGGTATTATCGTCAGCGGTCGAATAACAACGTTTAAAAGTAGTAGACTAGTTACCGCATCGCAAGAGTATGCAAAGTATCACGGTCCAAGGGTCAAGGACAAGGGTCCTTAAATCTCAATCCGACAGTTGGTAATCGATTTCTTTTATTTGAGTCTCGGCATCTTTACATTTATCTAAAGAGTATTCGTTCATTACCGCATGTCAAGTCGTTCACGAAAAGATCAAAGCAGTGGGGTAGGTCTTCAAGATTCCTCAGTTACCTTCCAAATAGAACATACAATTTAACCGGGAAAAATACTAACCGGTTAACGGTTTTTTTACGAATAACTTACTAACCGTTTAACCGGTTAGTAAAAAAAATCTATCACTTTATTTATACAAATTTTATCTGTTGAATATGTAGACAGTATTTAGGTAATATGTCCTAATATGGAATATGTTATTTATGTCAGATTATTGTGATTATTTGATTAGTGGAATATAATATTGAACAATAAAGACTGAAAAACAATGTACCTACAACTTTCATAATACGTTATATTGTATACCTTCTTATCCTTTCAACTTTATTTCATTAAAATAATACATAGCTGGGTGCTTATCTATATTTATTTTCTACGAAGGCAAAAATAGGCACTTTTTCGTCAGCAATAATTGTACATAACATGTGAAGCAAACTACATTTTTGAGATTTTGGAAATTTTCATTCGCATTCCAAAAAAAAATATTAGTTGATTAGCTTTCAGAAATAATAATTATACCTTAGGATGTAAAGCAAATTTAATTTAGTAAGTTTTATTGTTTTAATGCCGCCCTGCGCAGTTGTTAATATTTATATTTACATAATTATACATTTTGATTAACTTCCAAATATCTTCTAAGAATTTGGTCGGTTAATCGATTAAAACTATCCGGTTATCTGTTATTTCAATAACACTTGGTTAACCGGTTTCGGTTTAAAGCGATTTGGATTCTCTACTTACTTACTTACTTACTTATTTACTAAAAATTCCAGATCCAGGTATCTCTCAAATTTAAGTTTTTTTTAGCCTAATGAGAGGGAATTTTTACAAAGTGGCCCAATACTTCTAATTACGTTACTGTTTAATACCCATTATGTAATTCACCATGTTTATATAACTATAATTTTGTAATAATCCCAATTAATTGTTTTTAAGTGAGTATATTTTTTGTATAGTTACGGCAACATTGTAATTTAAATATTGTGACAGGCATTATTCAGTAGGCTGAACCAGTCCCGTATGAAAGGATGCGAGAGTTTGGATTATTTACTTACTTTCTTTTTCACAAAAAAACCGAGCCTCGCTTGATGCTTTCAAAGAATTAATTATCCCATTAAAGATACATTTAATTAATTATCAAGTGGGCTCTCTTTATTGTTTTATTTTATTCAGGGGAGAATAAAAAATCCAACATTGTTAAAAATAAATTCGCACTTAACTAAGCTACTTCAGATTTACGTAATCTGTCCATCTCTATTCCAGATGGAACATATTAATACCAAGGGATATAGTTTTTTGTCGTTTTCCGAGGAGTTAATGTTAACCACTAAATTTTCATGCACCTGTGCAATTAAGGCTATTCCTCAGCTGGGGCACGCACTAAAAAGATCGTGACTAGGCGATACGAGGAATGTGCGTGCCGAACGAAATATAATTAGTCATAAAAAATAAACATGCGTCCATGTAATGTTCTGTTCATTGTTCTATTAGTAACAATAATAATATATTCATTTACATGTTTTCTTTTTCAAGTAAATGGGTAACGTTTTTTAGTCATCTTTACACGATTTAAGAATTAATACCCCCGTCGCCATCACGAAACAAATTGACGTGTTCACAGTTCGACTTTCGCTCTCCGATTGCCAGCGAGTCCAAAATTTCGTCACACCTATAGTTGAAAATTATTTGCCGTTTCAATGAAGTATGCTCTTAAGCAACTATCTCTCATCTAATCACGCTAAACAAAAGATGTAACAACATTTTTCTTGAGTACCTAATATTATTCTAATTCCAGGAACCTTTCGATGAATTATCACACCTTTCAAAATAAATAAACATATCCAAAAATATCGTATATCAGAAGTAGGCTTTTTTATACAACATGATACTTAAAACTGTTAAAAAATCATATGAAATACGCTGTCGGCATTTAATAATTATTCATTCATAATTACATTCAAATCATTCGACAGACATTTCAAAAATACACACACATCAGTAGCATAGTGTTTTAAGTGTTAAGGGCCCACATGCCCAACTTAGGACGAAATTGAGATTTTATGGTATTTTGAGAGCATAACCCTGGACCTAACCGAAAAAAATCGTTATTTTAAAAACGTACATGTTCAAACACGCGCGTTAACATGATCTTACTCCCTACTTCATTTATCGTTTGTCAATTTATGGCTACGGCCGTATGTTGTAGTTTAACTACTGGGAAATGCCATATTTCAAAAAAACCTTATTCTTAGGTCAATAATTATATAAAACAATCATTATTCGAAGGATGTTTATGACATTTGAATGGTCAAAGACATAGCTTATTATCAATACCTTTAGAATTATCTTCAAATGTGTTAATCGTGCTCATTTTCTGAATAATAAAATACCTAATTCTTGTCAAGTTTGGGATCACATAGCTTATAAAATATTTCACTATATTATAATGTTAACATTAATTTTACTAATGGTTTTATAAATGCGTTTAAAAATTAACAAATCTAAAAAATATTACACCACTGCACATGGATGTACTGAAACATGACTATATTCTACAACATTAGTTCGAGAGGCTTAAAAGAATACTATTGTATGTAATAAAAATACTTTATGCAGTCATAAAATGTTTAAAATAAATATAAAGGATAATGAGGCTTCTAAATTATGTAAATAGATTATCTACAACGTTTTAGAAATGTTCAGGCTAATGCTTTGAAAATACCATAAAATCTCCATTTTGACCTACGTTGGGCATGTGGGTCATTTGACTGTGTAAGATAGATATTATGTATGTGAAAATTATTTCTGAAAATGGTAGTTCCAGCACACCTCACCTGTGTTATAAAAATCTACATAACAATTAATAGCTCCATAAAGGCAAGATATTTTCTGATTATTTCCAAACCGAGAAAGGCGTCCGTCAAAAATATGTTCTATCTCCTCAGCTGTTCAATATAATATATGGAGAGCATACCATAACGCGGAAAGCCCTAGACCACTGTGTCAATTTATTTTTCAAATTTATAATTTGCATTTACGTATTTGTTTTCTCTCACCTTACCTCTTTTAATACATCTTCTCACTGTCTCGTTCTCTCCTACACACTCATACGGTTTCTTTTGTGCGTTAAACATAGACAGATATATAGTATAGGTTAATATTAAGACAAATATATTTCGTAATTATACAATTTATCTACACATCATAAATTTTTGATCAGCTTTAATTTAATACCTAATTTGGGATAACAAAATTTTCAAAATCTGTTTTCCAATAGATTAAATTATCAACATAAACAATTATCTTCTGTGAAGCCATTCATATATCTCAATATGACTATAAATTATCAGTCGATTCGTCGAAAATATGTTTCTGCTATTATATACCAACTGAAAACCGCACAGTTATGTTCCTGTCTGACACGGTTTAATTTAGTTTACAAGTTTTATCATTATACAATACTAATAGGATATATATAAATATTTATCTGGAGAAACTTTGTAACCATTGACGTATGTTATTGAATACGTGTATTCATTAAAGCTCTAAGTACCAAAATGTAGTATCGCCTGTAGGTACTTACAAAATACCGAGTCATTGCAAAATTGTCAAAAATGTGGTTTTACAGTGTGAATCAATCACGACAGCTTCTATAATCTTAGGTATTAAGAACTCGCAAGTGTCAACACACCATTGTCAGCCATTTTATATTGAATGAGGTTGACCACTGTGTTGCTATTTACACCATTATAAATAAAACAGGTCAACGGACTTACAACGTCGACAGGTTTAAATATTTTGCTGTATTTTTTTGACTTGCTTGAGGCACTTAGGGCCGTATGTATGAGATTCCCAAATTCTTTATAAGCTATTAACCGATTTTCCATCGAATAGCTAATAACACTCTTTGTGACGTTAGCGATCTGACGTCACGCGCCATTAAAAATGGCTGCCTCAGCTAGCTGTCACTTTCAAATGTCATTTTAATTTTGCATTCATTGCAAAAAACATTTGGTTGAGGCCCTTATTCGTTTTGTAGATTCTGTAAAACATTTGCGAACTTTAAAAACAGTTCCTAGTCGTGCTGTTTACAAAATACGTATAATTTTGATCCCTAGTCTATAATCTAGATCAGGGGTGGGCAAACTGCGGCCCGCGGGCCGCATGTGGCCCGCCGAATGTTTTTTTGTGGCCCGCCATCATTAATTGTACTTCTGATTACGAATAACTTTTTTATAAATTTTTAAAAAATATTGACAATAAATTAAAATTTGAAGAATTTGTTGTTTCATAAATGTATTATCCCAGTACGTCTTCCTTGCGTCTCGTCTCACACTATGTAACCAATATTTTCTACGTTGAACATCGTGACACATTGAAATACTTTTAACTCCGCGTTGCAAGGAAAAAAAATATATGCACATCCGAAAAATTGAGACAAGTTTAACAATAGTACGCGATCCATTATCAATAGATATCGATTGTGTACCGACAGAGCTACAACTTGAGATTATTGATCTGCAGTGTGACACTGATTTAAGAGAATTGCATCGTCGTGAAGAAATCTCCAAATTTTACAATGCCCTTAATTCAGAAAAATTCGACCAACTTAAAGATTATGCAAGAAAAATGTTCATTATTTTTGGATCAACCTATATATGTGAACAAACATTTTCGATCATGAACCTCGATAAAAAATCTTTACAATCAAATATCTCCGATGCCCATTTACAAGCAGTTTTGAGAATATCAACTACAAAATAACACCTGAATTTTAAAAAAATGTTAAAAAATGTACAACAGTTTTATTCTTCTCATTAATTTTTTTGTAATGTTTATTTTTCGTGATTATAAATAGTGTATATCTAAAAATGGTATTTTACTTGCGGCCCGCCGCTCATTTTGAATTCTTGAATTTGGCCCTCCATCCAAAAAGTTTGCCCCCCCCTGATCTAGATAGTAGGTAACTGATAAAATGCCTCGCTTATTTCGCCTATTTCGCTTGCAATATTTCTCATGGAGACATAAGATGGACTTACGTAAGATTACGATAAAATATCTCCGCTAAACCACCGCAAAAATATGTATCTACTACTGTATCTGGCATTAAAATATACAATTGTAAGCATTCTGCGTTCTTCAAAATATTACGGTACCACCTACCTACCTAGTTAATTATTGTAAGATAACTGTAATAAACGAGGCACAACTCTCAAATACACTGGAAACATCAATAGTACCATACGGTGATTGGTATAAATGATAATATTATACAGAGATCATTACATATTATTGTCTTAAATCATTTGCATTTTCTGTCATTTATTCTTATTCTCTTTTGAGATCTCAATAATTGAAGTGAAGTTAGTCATAATAATATTCAGTAGACATGCGTCGTTCTCGAACGAACGTATCTTTTAAAACTAATCTTTAGCCAGCGAACAAATCGGTCCCGAGTCACGTGGCGCTTATGTCGTTTGAGGCGAACGAGATTCGCGAGAGTGCGCGCGCAGTATAGGAAGAAACGTGGGTGCGAAGGATACGCTGCCCGGCGAACGGATTATGTCGTTCGGGGCGAACGAGTTACGCGAGAGTGCGCGCGCAGTATAGGAAGATACGTGGGTGCGAAGGATACGCTGCCCGGCGAACGGATTATGTCGTTCGGGGCGAACGAGATACGCGAGAGTGCGCGCGCAGTATAGGAAGAAACGTCTCGTTCGCCTCGAACGACATATTCCGTTCGCCGGGCAGCGTATCCTTCGCACCCACGTTTCTTCCTATACTGCGCGCGCACTCTCGCGTATCTCGTTCGCCCCGAACGACATAATCCGTTCGCCGGGCAGCGTATCCTTTGCACCCACGTTTCTTCCTGTACTGCGCGCGCACTCTCGCAAATCTCGTTCGCCCCGAACGACATAATCCGTTCGCCGGGCAGCGTATCCTTCGCACCCACGTTTCTTCCTATACAGCGCGCGTACTCTCGCGAATCTCGTTCGCCTCGAACGACAAAAGCGCCAGGTGACACGGGACCGATTTGTTCGCTGGCTAAAGATTTGTTTTAAAAGATTCGTTCGTTCGAGAACGACGCATGTCTAGATTGGGGGGGGGTGGCGACGAGATTCCGTGATTCGTACGCGCTAGTACTATACATTTTATTACAGCAACAAAAGACACAATTGACCTAATCTGTCCGAACAAATCACTATCCGTTAAGCCTCAATTACATTGAGCTTCTTTACGAGCTGTTTATTGGCGAATTTAAAAGCGGGCGGTTCAGCTACTGCGATTTGATGATTACACACAAAACTTTCCATTCGCTGATAAGCCACAAGCCAGCGAGCGATTTTGACGGAACGTAGTTCGTTTTTTTACCGGGAGGTCGCTACGCTCCATAACAATGTTTCCATTAAACGTCAAAAAGGTAAATTTCAAAATGAGTAGTTCGTTTTTCTACCACCATCGCTCTACTGCGCAGACGCAGTAAGCCCACACGCCGGCGTGTAGTGTGAAAAGTTGACCGGCTTTCAACTTTTCTCGGTGGAGTGTTTACAACCTGCTTATTAGCTTATTCGATGATTACACTGGGCGAATTTACAGGCAGATTATAAATTTGCCAATAATCAGCTCGTAAAAAAGCTCAATGTAATTGAGGCTTAATTAACCTTTTCGGTCGGAGTCCTCATTAAGTGACTCATTTCCCATAGCTAATATTCAGTATTGCCACCAAATGTATTCAGTGTTGCCACCAAATGGAAAAGTTTACTGGCAATACAACCTTTTGTACAGTAGAATAATTATAAAATACATGTGATAAAATAGCTGATAAATTATTTAAATTTCATAATAATTATTCATGTATAATTATCAAATTTATATGGTACCGTTCGCACACTTTCAGACACATTTACAATTTCAAAATTTTGAATTATTTATTATATACTATTATAATCGTTATCATCAGCCTGGATTAAACTATTGATGGATTAGCTTAGTTGTGTTCGATTGAATTGTCACAAACTCCCACAGAATTAAGCGTTAGTTGTTCGAGTGGCTTTTGAGACTATATTTCATTATTTTTTACCTCCTAGCTCTTAAAATCGGTCAGTGACTTCTATTTTGTCCAGCAATTGTCTCTTCATACCCCGTGTTCATTATTTATTTTGTTCAGTTATTTTGTTTTTATCCTTATGCGTTATGCGTAGCATGCGCATTTTATGTAATTGGCTGCGCTTTTTAGTGGACTGTAGGGAGGGGTTGATTTGGATGCTGGGAGGTTTATACAGGGATTACAGACAATAACTTTTAATATTGATAAAGCAGGCACGCTTGGCTGACTTCTTATTCTCGCACTCACCCACTATTACTATCACTCTCACGGTTACACTTATTTTATCGAATAACTAATTGGGTTATGAGTTAACGATTGCTTATAAATTACTGTGATTGACGCACTACTAGGTGAACCATAAATCATATTTTAATTACTTCTTTGGTGCCACTAGGGTCAAACTTGTGCACATCTTGATGAGTTTATGCTGTTTATGGTCTGGAGGTAACTGCATTATTTATAACATTCCTGGATGTACTACAATCGTTGTGTGGGTTGGTTAAGAATTTTGTCTGGGATTAGCTCTACCATAATTGGGCTAAACAGTCATCTTCTGTAAATTTTCCGGATGTTTATTTTACTGGTGGTTTATGTTTCACTTGCATATGTGATTAAGAGGGGAAACACGCAAATCACGTGTTTTGCATTTGAGGCGTAGAGTTACAAAACCCGCTCTGGGCGATTTTTCAAAAAAAATAGTTATGAATGTACGCAGGAGCTCTTTCGTAAGACCTATCTTCTGTTCTAGGTGAGAGTTTTAAATTCCTCTCTGTTTCTTCAAAAAATCAAAATAAATATCGAGGAGACTGACTAAACCCACTCTTAAAATAAATTTGTTCTGGTAAAACCCTCTCTGCGTAACCGGCCAATAAGACGCCGCGATTTAAATAATGAGTCTTCACGAAACCTTTAATCTCCATACAAACCGTCAAACCGTTTTCTCGTGCGCGTCATAATTTTGCTTCAATTATTTTACTATTTTTTACTTTTAATAATGAATGTTTCAATAGTTAGTGTAACGGAATCTCAACAAGAACAATCAAGGAAGCGTTTGAAAAATTCAGCTGCTTGGAAATGTAGCCTGTTACGCCAAGAAACGTATTTAAAAATTGACTATATTTTGCTGTATTGTCATGAATAACCCAGTGGTGGCTCATATTATTTTCTAGTTTTACGTATATTTTTTGTTGTCATTTATATTTAATATTCTGTGTGATATAATAAAATATCATAAGGTTCTTTGACGTTTTTATCATTATTTGGTTTGTGTCAAAAATATAATTAAAGGAAAACTATTTTCTGTCGGAGAAATGCTTTTTGTTTGATAATTTGTACTATACAAATGATAGATTTAGTAGGTTATGTTACGTTAGGTTAGTTTTTTCATCTCCCTTGATAAAAAATGACATTCCTTATCATTATCTCCACGGGACAAGTTTTTTTCGTCATAAAATTGTGTCATTCGTAAATATGAACGATAATGAATTTTAATTCAAATATGTTTATTAATTTGTAGATAAGCTTAGTTGTAATAACGACACATAGTTAACAATGCTGTGCTATCTTGTAGAAATACCGTTACTTTTATAATACGTTTTTGCAATAAATTTCAGAAATTCCACGTTTACTATTATTTGTATATAAAAAGTAGCAGGAACAACAGAATATAGGTACTAAATATTTATGTGGGAAAATAAGTAAGCTCATACTTCGCGACTTTTGTTTATCGGATTTGGTTTCTGAATTAAATGATATAAAATATCTAATATACCTAAGTAGATTATGAATAATATAGCTTAAAAATATTATCATTTTATTTTTAAATTTAATAAATAGGTTGGTAGTTAATGGTGGGTTTTCCACAGACATGGAATTTGGGGACACAGGTAATACAGAGATTAGCTAGGTAAAGGCCGGTACTTAAGTCTGCTGGGTTATTTTATTTATGCTATTGAAATTATTAAAAAAATAGTTATTGTTATTTCAAATTATCTTATAATTACCTTTTAAGGGTTTAAAAATATCTTTCTGATTCAAAATATGGTCATTAATATTAAAATTATTAAGAATTATTAGGGCACTTATATAATGATAAAAGATTAGTTACCTATTAAACAAATAATTTGCATGGTATGTAGGTAATAACTAATTGTCTCCAGAAAAAGTAACATTTTTTGATAATGGTTTTTTTTGTTTATCATAGAATAAAAGTAAGTACATGACATTAACATATTAAAATTAAAAAGTTTCACAAAGGCAATTTGACATAGTAAAAAGTAGGTAATATTCAACTAAATAACTATTTTTTTGTAATCTAAAAAAAATATTTTCAAGAAAAGTAAATACCACTATTTTTAAAAAATATTACATACCAATATAACAGCTAAATATGTAAGTACAATGCGAAAAATATACAGCTACCATTAGGTAAGAATGGCTACAAAATATTTTCTAGACAAATTAAATTCGAAAATATATTACATATTTGAAATAAATACGGACCGCTACTAAACTATCATCTCCTGTCGACAATGTACCATTGTGCGACAAACTCCGCTCTTTTTAAAAAATTCCGCGTCGAACGCCGCTCTGTCAGGTAGAGACTGACAAAGACCGCTCTTGGGATAATTAAAATGCATTTATTTGAATAAATACAGCTTATACATTGGATTTGACATTTTATTATACTTTTCCGTATGTAACGGAAGAAATATATTATCTAAAATTACACTTAAATCATCATGATATGCCCAAAACAGTTTTTCGTCATTTACTCAAAACTCAAAAAAGTCTCTAGAGCGGATTTTGTAACTCTACGCCTCATTTATTCTTGTCTATCATGGCGAATGCTCCACCTACCACTCCTACCAGAGGCACCTAGCGGAAAAATACGAAACAATTCGAGATCATTTACTGATAAATTTTATTTTAAGCTGTATAAATTAATCAATACGTGCGTATCGAAAAAACATCTAAAAAAATTTTTTTTTAATTTTAAATCAAAAATAAACTTAAATTAAAAACAAAATTAAATCAATTTTATTATCAATATAAAATGAAATTTTGTTAAATAATTCCTTAATATTTCATATTATTTTATGGTTATTTTATTATTAAAATTTAGTTATATTTTTTATTAATAATTATAATTAATAATTAATATAATAATATTAAATAATATTTTTGAATATATTTTTATTTTTTACAAAAATTGTCCATTTTCATAAAAATAAAAATATGCAAAACTTTTTTTGAGTATTTGAAATATTTTTTTTTCTAAGTATATCGAAAAATCTCCGGATGTAGCGTCAAATGAATGGAATAAAATATAGATAGATGTGTTTATTATTTTTAGCATTGCTTTTTTTAATTTTGAATCCAGTGTTTAAAATAATTACTTGGAATTACAATTATGCCTCAACCGGGAATTTTGAAAATCTTTCGTTCCGTTATTGGCGGCATTAATTAACTTGTCATATTTTTGTGACAATACTTTTTCACATTTTTGCGCTAAACGACCTCACGAAGTGATAGGAGAAAAGTGAAAATTTAATAGTTAAACGAAAAGCTTCATTCATTACTGTTTTCATTACTTACCATTTTTGTAACCAAAATTATATTTATAATTATAATGATATAAGCCCTTATTTCGGCACAGTTACGAGTATCTCAACAATTCATTTTTTTATATACAGCATTTACTAATAATTACTAGAGAAAATATACGTAGACGCCTGTTGATTGTCGGTTCCTTTGATCATGGTCAGCCAATCAGAAAGAGAGGTGGAGACAGCAGGCACAATTTACTGTCAGTGACAGATGGCTAATAGTAAAACTCGAAAATAATAAATCATGTTTTAATAATAATATTTTGGCATCGTCCTGATGGTATATTATTAGATTTTTTACTATTTTCCTTCTAAACGATACAAATTGGCCTCCAATCACGAAAAAATGAATAAACAGAATTTTACAAGCAATACTTGTTAGCCATTTTCTATATATATGCACTAAATCAACCAAGCACGTCTCACGTTAAAAAAGAAAGACATTTTTAGAAAGCACGGGATTAAGCCCGTGACTGATGACTTTATAATGTAAGTATATTAAAACAAAAATGTTTTGATAAAAACCTGTTTTTGAAATCCCAGAAAAAAAAATCCCGGTATTTTTGGATGTATATTCTCAGGATACACAGATAATAGTGGACCACAGATATGATTTTTTGTCATGCACAGGAATTAGGCAGGGCTGATGTGAATATTGTAACGGTTTCTTTTCTCGCATATATCTACTAACATCAAGCCGATTACATCGTATTTTTCGCGCGGCATCCCTCCGATTGCATAGTCTGCGTTAAATATTCAGGAGAGCATAAAAACTGAATTATTGTTGTTTAATTTAATAAAAAGCAATTTATCCAGTCAACAACCAGTTGAAAATGTCCCTCTGAGGCGGCCGAAACCGATGCTAATTTATTGATTAAAAGTCGAATAAGTACTACAAATTATTTATTAAATTAAACAACAATACAATGCAGCTCCACCGTGACAGTTAACAAAATAAAAGGAAACTGAATTAATTCGATGTTAAGTAATATTTTATAATAAATTTCAAATATTTTATGTAAATAACAAAATTTATTGATTTGACATTCAAGATTCAACAATAATTTTAACCGTACTCAAAATAGAAATGGTTCTTTTTCTCCTGCCAACATTTAGTTTCGAGATAAGCAGTCTGCGAGTTAAGCTGTAGACATTACATTTATGTCTTGGTGGGTATCAAAACTATCGAAACTCTCGCCAATGTGATAATATTATTATGTTAATAATAGTGACAACAAAATTATGTTCCCCTACCTCATACATTTTTCATATTATTTTAGAGCGGAATCTTTTTTACCCGTGGTGGGTGTAATTCAAAATTAAAAAATCGCTAAGGGCACATATTATATTAAAAGCTTAAAAACGTTACAATATTATATATGCAAGCACACTTTTCAATTATTTATATACAGCTAGGTATTAAAAAAATGCGCAAAAGGCGAATTTTTATTAAAGGGTCATTTTTTTGCTAAAATTAAAATAAATCTTTTATCAAAATTTACAAGATGTACCTAATGGAAATGTAACCTCTTTTAAATTTTAAGTCCGGAAATATCTTTGGATTAGAGAGTTAGCAAAATTGATTTAGTGTACAGTGTTTTAGATGATTCGAATATGAATAAGTTACTAATTACATTAAAAATTGAATGTTTATAATATAATTATAGTGCCTGTATAATACGATGAACCTGTATTATATAATAAATTACTTGGGTGTGTCTGGTGCCTAACGATTAACATTAATAAATATACGCATTACGAACAGTGAATAGGTGTGTAGCTACCTACTCTCAGCTTAGAGTGAATGAAGTACACTTTAAAATTCGAGTATTTCTTTCTCGTTATGCTGATATTCTTGAGTATTTCAAAGAATACTCTAACTTTAGCCCATCTCTAAGTTTTTCTGCGTGCTTTTATTATTTTTTAACAAATATTTCGCATAAACTCAATATTAATTTTGAAAATTTTGACCCAATAAAGCCCGCTGCCAGAAAATTATGACAAAACTGAAAGTTCATTAATCGTGAGATAAGTGGTTCCAGCAATGACATAACGATTTTCATATTCCGATGATTAATTATTATCGTCGGACAAAAGGGAGCGATTAACCCCCTCCAAAGTATTGCGTCAGACAAAAAATACTAAGCGAAACTTTGATTTCTTTGGTATCAAACGAAATATCTAGAATACTGTACGTCATAAGCACAAGTCGCCCAAAAAGACTTCATAAACAATGCAAATAATTTATTTATTTCATTAGGTACGTATATTTTTTAATTACACAATATTCATTACGTAACTATACTTTTAAATTTAGAACGGAATGTTTTCAACCTAATTTTTAATTAATTATAACTTACAATATAATATATGAGACACATTCGGCAATTTTTTTAACATATCGCACCCGGGGAATAATAGTGGTACAAGTCCAAAAATGTCGTTTTTGAGTTAAGTATGCAGAAATGTTCCAAGATATCATTTCTAACCGCACAAATAGCGGCATAATTCTTAAAAATATAATAGTGGCCTTAAAATAATTTTTGTCATTATCATATTATAACATGTTATTTGAATTCAAGCAGAATTAGTAACACAATCATCATTGTGCCATTGTTATTGCAGATAACATTCATAATGAGATGACTCAAGTGTGCTAACTTCACGCTATTATAAAGTAAATTTAAAAAATAAACTAATTTAACACACCAAAATAAAATATTCAAACTGCTCTCCTGCAAAAACAAAATTTTGAGTTGTGCCACTATTATTCCTCGGGTGCGATATTGTTTGGCGCAGACTAGATGACCAGAGGACACTGGTGATTTTGGGTAGCCTGGGAGCGACCAAGTGAAGAAGTTAACTGGAGGCAGCGTTCACTCTGCCCTGAGAAAAGCAGAGGATCGAGAGGTATGGAATGTCTTGGTTGCTCGAAAGATGAAAAAATTACAAGGTGGTCAAGATCCTCCGCCACGAGGGAACGACCAAGACCAAGTTTTTAGTATGCTTGAATAAGTAACATGGACAAAACTAATATTCTGTACATTAGCACCAGTGATGTCCCGTTGATGTAGGCAGATCGAATGTTGCTTGGGGGCGGCAGTTACTCTAAGGGCGGCAAATCGAGGAGAATCATTTGGAATATATAGAAATAGCTACCTAAACTTAGTAATAACGAAAATATCTTTCCATTAAAAAGTTGAACTCACTGGTTTTGTCGGGTTCACGATATCTAGTAAACTTCCGTTGCCCTTCGACGTCCTTGGTGATCAGAAACGACACGTGCAGATTTGAGAATAATTAGTCTGATATATTTTTAGTAATGTATTCATACAACACTTTTCTTAGATATTGGACTCATGAATAGATTGTAAAAATACGGTATAAAAAATGAGGCGGCACTCTGGCGCTGTCTAGGGGCGGCATTTTATCTAGGGACGTCAATGATTAGCACATTGAAAACTGGCGACTACTGTCCTTTTACCTAAAGCCAATTTTAACTTTGCTTAAATTCACCTTTATACATCCTTCTGCTGGTAAAATAATTATCATTATCAATCAAGGTCCCTTTAAAAAAATACCAGAAACGGTTATCAACCACGTGCGATAGATCATGTTCTGGATCCAAACACACATCGATAAAGCAAAAAGCCAGGCGCGGAGTTTGAACATGTGACCCACGGCATTATAAATGGACCTTTACCGTTAGGATTCCACATATTTCGAAAATAATAATAAAAATATATTAGTGATATTAATGACAGTACGTTGAAATGAACATATCATTTTTTGTCATAACCAACAATTTTTAAATACTTACATTATTTCAAAATTAATTTTATAGAATATTTTTAAAAAAACAGATGAATAACATTTGCATTACGCACTGACTTAAAGTAGACAAGTATATTTTTATTAAAATACTTTTAATAGCAATATTATGATAACTTGAGAAACTTACCATGCGACATTGCCACCGTCCTGTTAATATCTTTGGATGTGGCTTAGAGCCGAGCCACACCGGGCGACTCTGGTCTCGAGACAATTTGCCGAGACCAGACCGATACATGCAGTTATATGGACCATGCCACACCTGGTCGCCCAGTAGTTGCGCAAGCAATAAAGTCGGGCGATCAGTAAAATCTCGTTCTTGCGCTCGGTTTGGTCTCGCGGTCTCTCTGGTCGGGCGACCGGTAGCAATGTATGAAAACATATAGCTATGTATTGAGTGCTGCCACATTAGGCGATCAGTCGCGGAAGCCACGCCGTGGAGAGAACGTATTTTTTGCATACTTGCGTAGGTACGTACATTCATTATTATTATGTATTGGCTGCCTCTCTGGTCGCCGGTAAGTCGCCCGAGGAGACCAAAGTCTCCCGGTGTGGCCCGGCTCTTAGTTCTGTAGTCCAAATATGTTACTATGACCTATGCCAGGTGTAACAAACCTATGGCACGCGAGATGATTTTGCACGGTACGTGAATATTTTATCTTGAAGAGAGAAAAAAACCGACAATAATTTACAAAAAATTTTACAAATAAATATTATGCTTCGGTACCTACATATACTAATAATTGTGACATAGCCATGCGTTTTTCCTTCGGATTTTAATATTATTTTTACCAATCGTTGCGCAGATCGCATTGTACAAAAAATAGCAGGCAAAAAAACGAGCCGACTGTGAAAAATTGTGCAACTTGCGGCCCGCGGCGAAATTGTTCACTTAAGAAAAATGTGCAACCTGCGGCCCGCGGTGAAAATTTTCACCTAACAGAAACGAGCGGACTGCAAAAAATTAAGTAACCTGCGGCCCTGCGACCCGCAGCGAAATCCCTCTCCTAAAAAAACGATCCGACTACGGAAAATTGTGCATCCTCCGGCCCGCGGCGAAACTGTTTGGCACGTCAGACAGCCGAAATATATGTTATAGGACATTTTGTCATGCGTATGTAAAAAAGTTCACCAACCCTGACCTATGCACTACCTTACTATATGTATTCATAAATTTCCGTCAATCTATCACAAACTAATAATTGTCATATCTTTTAATACTTGATTATATTCTCGATATGCTACTAATGAAGAGTTAATATCTGTCAAACTACTAATAGAGTATTATTTTCTTTAATGTTCCAATTAAATTAATTGATTCTGTTTTGTTCTTGTCAGTTTATTTTTCAAATTTAGAATTTGCGTTTACTTGTATGTTTTCTCTCGTCCTCTCTCTGTGTCTTGCTTTATCCTAAAAATATTCAGTCTTTTTTGATGCGTTACAGACAGATAGACAAATATATCAAGACAAATAAATAATGTAATTATATTCCACTTTTTTCTTTATAAATATTGTTAAAACCAAAAAATTAAACGTCCACAACAATACCAATGTTATTTTTGACTACCAAATTGAAAGTCCCATACCATTCCAGATTTTCTCCCGTATTGAACAGTTCTGGGCAGCTAGTAACGGTTAAAAGAATGCCAACATATATTTACGATGGACTCTTTATGTTGTATATTAATCTGAAAAGTTATAAGATGCGACCCTCGTGAGTTATTAAGGTTCATTTTAGTTTGCAAGAGTGAGCACTAAACGTTTTATACTCCACGCTTCAAGACTTGACTTGATGGAAGATTTTCACTATATTTTTAATATCTACATAGAGCACGTTTATTTTTAACCTTTTTCTACTCCGTAATTATTGTTACTAACCTTTTATTAACTTCACCTGAGCTACTACATTATATTATAAAAAGGTAATCTGAAATCTGCAATGTTTTCTGTCCCCCTCAAAAAGTCTTTTCAACTATTTATCGTATACCTGTAAACTTTGATTTTTTATACACGTGTGTAGGATAAGTTTGGTATGTGACGGTAAAAACACGTGTGAATACTTACTAATTTTGATATCCGTTTGTTTAGGTTGATTATATTGTAAAGATGTTAATTTGTACCGAGGCCTACAGCGGACTGACTTGAGCTGGGACGCTACAGGACCCCTCTCGTAGTCGTTATTGTTAATTTTACTAAAATGGTGACAACAAATTTTGTTGAAATTTAGAGGCTGACCGGTACACCAAACATGAGGTCTTCATACAATGTTCATCAAAAAACATTTTTTTAAAGAAGCTATCGATAGAAAAACCTTCACAAAATATAGATTCGTCGTGATAGATTTTAAAATATAAAAATAAAAATTGTTGAAATACTTTTTGAGACAATCGAACATAAACATTACATTTGGGGGAGAATTTCAGGCCTCATACTAATAAATTCAGCGCTCGAAATGGAAGATTTTACGAACCGGAACGCTCGATAATTTTCCGAAAATATATACGTATTTATGTAGGTAATAACTGTATGTATTATATAGAAATATACCTGCCAGGCTCAGACGGTCACACGAAGTGATTGTCTTTGAATCTGTAGCAAGGGCATAATGTTGTCGGCCCCGCAGACTAAAATCTAAGTTTACGTTATAAATATATTTTTTACTATGAATTCGACGAGTCTCGTATAAACTTTTTTTTAAATATACTATGAAGTAAATTGATTTTATGACTTTTTAATACTTCACTTTTTCCACGACACAGACTGGTAATTTTGGAGATTTCACGAACAGGATCTGCGCTCCGGTAAGTTCCGTTTTATTTCGAGCGCTGCTAATAATATACTAAAGGCTAAAAGAACCCTACTGGTATTATTCATACATCACGTTACGTATGTATTTAAACAATCAACGGATTGATGAGAGGTGTAAAATAAAAATATCAAAACCTCATATCTGGTGCAGTATCCAGAGAAAAGCATTCATCTATGATGATGCCGTATTTACAGTGAGTTTGTATTAAAATTGTATTGTAATCTTTATTTAACTTGTCGACTTATAATGTCGTTGTTCCCAGGTCTGGAAAACATGTTTTTTTCAATTGCCGTCACATGACGTATTTGGACCAAAGTATGGACCTAATAAGACCAAGTGTGGTGTGAGGCGGGTTGGCTTGAGGGGTCCATTTTTGTATTGATTTTATTATAATAATAAACCATTTTTTGTTAATTAAATTATACAAGGTATGGGTCTGGAAAATTTTCATCTTGTTATTTAATGTGTGATTCGACCATAGTTTAGATTTAATAAGTGGCTGACATTAATTTTTCGAAAAAAAACAAAAATCTATTAATACACTCTATACACGGAGGATGTCTTTAATATGGACATTATGATAATCTTGGGATTAAAAATAGTGCTATAATGTAATGTTATACCTACTCTATTTTTCTCATATTATACTATTATACACAAATTGTCATCTCATTTATAACCTGCTGTAACGAGATATTCTTTTTTTAATTATTATCAGTTATCACAAATGCGTCTAGTTTTGATGTTTCTCGAATAGACTGTAATATCTCCATAGTTTATCAAGCGGCTAAGGTATTTGCTATCCAGACTTCTGTTTTAGCGTACATATAAATTTAGGTTCAATCGTCAAATTCAATTAACTCAAAACTAATAAATCACACTTACAATAATTGTTAGTCCGAGAGTGAAACTGACGGTCGAAGTGAAGATTTGTACAAAAGCAAAAGCCTGGAATACACAGGTTTGGTTTACGAAGATAGATTTCGTTAATAGGATCTAAAATTTAATATAAGTTGATTATAATGTAATGATAATAAATAGAGGAGGCACTTTGAAAGTCAAATAAACTCATTTTTCTTACCATTCAATACCTACTCAGTATACACAAAATTAATAAAAAGGGGTCGATTCTTATTTTTAAATAATTACAAGATAAAAAGAACTTTTTATATACAACGTTTTTAAATTTTCTGTTGAATCATATAAACTTGAATTGACTAGCTTAAACGATCAAAAAAATTTGTACTTGATATAAATACTGAATAAACATATAATACTGAAATGTCATTTTGACATTTCATATTGATTTCCATAGTAACACACGTATATATTCATATTTTAGTTGCTAAGACCCCAGACTTCTAGCAACCAATAATAGTGTTTTACTTTTTACGGATTTCTTCCGAAATAACTTTTCATACAAAACAGAATTAACAGAAAATGAATTCAATTCTACTTAAAGATGGTTAAAAGTATTAAAAGAATACATTGGCATCATGTTCTGATATATTCTAAAAGTTTCAAATGTCTAGCTAGTCGGGAAGTTAGTTAAAAATCGATTGCAAGATTTGTACTGGATAAACAACCACCGGACAAACAAGAATAAGACCTAATAAAAACGTTGTAAAATACGTAATTTTGAAAACCCTCAGAATCACGCATATCAGAAAAAAAACTAAGAAACATTTGCATACGTGGACAATTCACAGGTTTATTAAAAAAACTATTACCCACTTACCGCATTAATAGAGAGAAATAATAAAAACTATAACATTACAAACAAGTAACTGCGTATAAATTGTCGAGAAATATGGTTTCATAGATTTCTCCTTTTATAAATTGTAATAATTTGTGCAAACATTTAAATTCAAATGAATCAATTTTTATTATTGATAATATCAGTGGCGTGCAAGCCACATAATATGCTGTAGATGCGCAGCATTTCCAAATATATTCAGGATATTATTGTCTATTATGAATTTCTTTGTATAACTATGCCTCTACTAAATGTTGTATATAATGTTAGTCGAAGCTTTCACGGTTTGTTGAAATGTTATTCACTTTATATAATATCATATAAGTATGGTAAAAGTGCAGCAGACCTAATACTCCACAATATCACACACCATATTACCTGCCAAACCTAACAAACCGTAAGTTGATAATAAGTTATAAATAATAGGTATTATATACGTAACTATCTTTTTTTTTCAACAGCATCCATACAAACAAAAGTCACCGCACGCCCCTGAATATTAAGTAATTTTTAAAACCTTCAGAATCATGCATTTAGAAAAAAATCACCGAAGATAGGTCCAATTTTTAAATTCTGGGATTTCAGATGTTTTTTTCAAAATCAAGTAAATCTCCAGAGAATAATAATATATTATACTTACACTATTTTTTTTACTTTTCTACCTTATTTTAAAATTGCTTGTTTATATTTTGTTTAATATGATCTGTGTTTATAACAAAGTTTTCACATACAGAGTATTTTACAGATAAGTTTTCTTAAGCCAACAATAACATAAAAAGAATAATTTTTTTTCTTATACTGAGTTAAAATAATCTGAACCATAAAAATAACTTCTCGTTAGATATAAATAAACTGCTTTAACTTTTCAAAGCGTTACCATATACCAATAAGCCGTCCTTTCGGATGATAGAAGTGCAAAAACTAAAATGTTCACATCTGAGCATCTGAATCACATAAACGAGATATTTTTTCTTCTTTTATGATTTTATTCTTCCGCTGAGAAAAATAAAATGAAATACGTAAAATTTTACTCGAGCCTCGAGAGCGACGAAAAGTCATTTATCATAGAGTTTTAGTCTTTATAACGCTGGGTGTAAAATTTATGTAGAAAATAATCGTTCTCGTAAATAGATAATTCAAATCAGATTTGCAAAAATACTGGCTTTTATACATAATATAATGATAACCAACTGTATTTTAACGCCTACTTTTGGATATTTCACTCAATTAATAGAAACAATTACTGCTCCGATAATGAATTTTAAATAAATTATTTGATAAATAGTTCCTTGATTTTTAAATTATTGTTAAATGACTCTGATTGTAGCGTCGAAGATCTGGCATCTAAAGTGGTATGCCTTCACCAAGGAAAGGCACGCACATTTGCTTTTTTCCAAATCTTCAATGGTGATTATAGATATATTTTTAAACAATATATTTTCCAGATATCAGTGGATATAACGAGGGAAGATTTAGAATTATTAAGTCATGAGTAGAGTTGGGTATTTCCCGAGAAAATCTCAATCTCGAGATTCGGGATTTCCAGAAAAGAATTCTCGAGAATTCTCGAGATATCGGGAGATGTAAAATAAACCTGTAAAAATCCTAAAATCAGTGTAAAAACAGACAAATTCCCAAAAAATATGATTTTTTATTATCTATGTAAGAAGACAAACAAAATAGAAGTAGGAAAACAAAAATAATTGAAAACATTACTTATTAAAATAGAATATCATAAAACACAGACTATCAATCGCTGCATCTGACAATCGCGTACGATTTTGAGACACAAAATTCCATGATGTTGCAAAAATTGCGCTTATTTTGAGTCGACGTTGGCTTAATTGTGTTAAATGCCCCGATCATTCTTGAACGATTTGTGTTTTATGTCTACTTTTTTCATATAAAAAATTGTTTTTCAATTAATATTTGATAATAAAGAGATCCAGAATCCCGAGAAAAGATTTTCCTGATCCGGGATTTCCCGAAATGTTGAAAATTTCAATTCTCAAAATTCGGGATGGGAAATCTTGAGAATTTCCCGATCATTCCCGTCGGGAAATTCCCGAAACTCAACTCTGGTCATGAAGAATATGACAACAAATAAGAATAAGCCTAAATCTAAAAAAAAATACTACCTAATTCTAGACGTAGTATAATCAACATATTAACAAATAAAGTATTTGGATATTTATTTAACTAAAAAATACGAGAATTATAAGAATTACTAAGTGGATTGATAATATATCACTTTTATAGTTATAATACATTATGCTGTGTGGGTATATCCATACTGTCTCTGTGGTAAAGTATCAGTATATTTCCCTATAAATACTGCTATTTATCCGCGAATTTCTGAGAAACCATGATACTGGGATACATTAAAACTTCATAAACTGCTTAGCCAAGATAAGGAGACACATTCCTGGGAAGATCTATTGTTTGTCTTCTGCGGGAAGGAATAGTTGGAAACAATAATTCAGCGGGTAAACGGTTTACTAGCGTACCATACATATTAACTAATGGAGCATTCGAAAGACTGCGTAACCGAATATTTAATAATAAAATAAATTCTTAATTTCATTTTGTTTTTCTCAAAACTGAAAGTAAATTAATATTTGGTGGAAAGAGTTGAGTATGATTAATGTGGAGGAATGAGGAGTGAGTGAAGTGCGTTTGTTGCCTGGATAGCGATTGCGTGGTTTATTTCCGGATTAGCAAGTACAATTTATATAGATACAATAAATTCAATAATATAAGATATAAAATTTTATGAGATATGTAGCCCAAAGCTCGGTAATACTACCTAGGTTCCCACCACCACCCGGCATGTCAATATGCACGACCGTCTTCCATGATGCTATAAACGTGTCAGAAAGAAATGATTTTTAAGTGTTCATTCGATGTATCAAGGCCTGAACAAAAACGATTCATAAGTGCGAGTGAGAAAGTATTCGGTACCCTTATAATCTCTGCAACACGCGCTAGAGTAAGATAAAAGGTTTACAGATGTAGGAGATGTTTGCTACGGTGTAGCCGCCAAACCTTACCTTATTACTTAACTAAGCGTCGATAGCCATTTTGCTAAAATTACTATTTTTGTGTTAAACATAAAGTCAGTGGTAAATATTTTTAGTTAATTAAGTAGAAAAGATGGTTCTGTGTGTTGTATTAAAATGTGGTAGCCGTACTGATAAGCAAAAAGATGGTATTACGTTTTATAGGTAAGTTGATACATGTTCGTGATAATTTATTTGTATATTATTATATATTTTAATATCAAGTGACCGTGTTTCTTTAAAATAACTTAAATTATAGAAATTTTTACCTAATGGTTGCATTTTGACCGCTTAAAATACTATGTAACGTAAAAAATAGATAAATATATTTGAATTCTGAGCGTATAGTGCGAGCACTTTGGGCGAGCACTAGCGAAATGGTCTATGGTCTCGAACATTTTAATACGAATGCGTTCGCTCGCCCACAAACCAAACGCACGGCACGCAGCTTCATTTAGCAATGCAATGCAATGGGTGGTGTCTAGATGTATCTATAGTCTAAGGTTCATTCCGTCTCGAGACGGAGCCACACAAGACTGATTCTGCAACCATGTATCATAGTGCTTAAAAAAGGAAGTTAAGAGAGAGAAAAAATTGGACTGGCTTTGCTATCCGCTGACGTTAAGCGCCCTATGTATCCGCATACTGAGTGTTCTGAGTTGAAATGAATGAGTCTACAGAGGAGTCGGGACTATCCGCTTCCCATATGACGCTGCAAATTTCTCTAATGCCGCTACTAAGTGACTGTTACACGATCAAGATAAAAGCGGAGTGAGATATTCATTCAATCCTTTTGCTTTCAATGTTTCACTGGGTGGTGAAATGTGTAAGTTTAATATAGATGTTATATACTATTAAATATTTCTGTCATCACGTATAGTACTAAGCACGTATCTTTACTTAATGATTATTGAATGTTTACGTTGACTGGTTAAACAATATTTGAATGTGATAAATTATTGCCAACTACAACATAGGTAACTCATATGCCACATATTATATTTGGTACATTTCCGGCTTTGATTGCCAACTACTGTAGTATTTGCATTAAAACAACTAGAGCTTTATTGTGGCAAATGAGAAAGTTTCAGTTGTTTCTAAAAACATAAACTAAAACAATCCAAACATAATACCATATATTTATATTACCATTTGACCGTTAAAGGGGAAAAGGATTTAACCCACACAAATAAAAATTTATAGGAGGCTCAAAAACGTGTTTGGTTATGGTTTTCGATCAAAGTTAAAATATACAATAGACATAGGTATACCTTAAGTACATAAAGATAATTATTTTTGTGTTTTATGTTCCAAGTCTGATATTAATTATTGAGATAATTAAATAAAAACCAATAAAAACGATGGTTACTGAATTTTTTTTCTCACTTTACTTCCGTTTTTTAAAAATAATAAATTATAGGCTAGATACTCGTAATAATTCGGCATTATTTGCAGCTAACACGTTTTAGACACAGCGTGTATTTAGTCGTGTTCAATTTTATTACCTATTTTTAAAAAACTGTGGGTCAACTCCTTTTTCCTTTCTACAGTCGATATATTATATTGTATCAGTTTGTTTTAATTATGTTTGGAAGATATAAGTTTCCTTAAAACAGCGAAATACCTAAGAGACCATCCATAGACTGAAACCGTATGCGGGTTAGAACCGTGTGCCTAAACTTAATTATGATTTCTGTTTACGAAAATATATTTTCACAAAGTATATTATAAGCATCTGATCGTATCCATTTATACTATAGGTTTATACTTACAAACTTAGTGAAAATATATTTTCATGAACATAAATCATATTTAGTATGGCACACTGTTCTAAACGGAATACGGTTTCAGTCTATGGATGGCCTCTAAAACTGAATATACACTATCAAATTACCGCACATTACATGGCGTTACTGTAGACTGTTTTTTTTAATACATTAATCACTGTGTAAGTACCTATGCATTTATATATTTTTTTAATTGTCATTTACCACCGTTTACGCGCAGCATTCACCACTTATGAATTGACCAATTAACTTAGTTTATTCTCTATTGTATAGCCTATTTTGGTAATAGGTCTATGGTAATGTCCTGTGAGTTGTATTATAGTTTTCAACCCATATAAATACAAGTTTATAATACAGAAACTACTGTTTAAATGATGAGCATGTAAAGTGATAACATTTAGTTTTAGAAATTGGAATAATATTATCCAACATAAATAAGGAAAGTTTGCGAATAACATCATAATTTTCACGAGTTGAAACAATATAAATTATTACTTATCCAACCAAAATGTAAATATTATATGTTTTGGAAACAATTTAGCAACCACAATATTTTTAATACTCACCATATTATAAAATGTATTATGATAATATGTTTAACGTAAATAACATAACACGAGCAAATCTATACGGTTACAGAATAAACTATACCTTCTAACAATTAAATTAAATTATATCTTTGATTCCAAAACATTTGCATTTATATCGGCGTTTTAACTTTTTTCAATTTTTTTTTATAATTTATTGTAAACTGTTTTTTCAGTTATCATTCTAAACTAAAAAACTACTAAACCAATATTAACGATTGTACAACTTAGATACTCGTAGCTTATATAATACATTGTTGGTACCATATATATTTGATATTAAAATAAAACAACGCACAAACTCACTTGCAACAAAGTGGTCCGATAGCAGCGGGGGAGTGGTGAGGCGAGGTGCAAGTAGTAGGCGCGCCCCTACATATTATAACCATTGTCAACCGCGCGGGCTTAGTTGGAGCGATTTCGTCGTTGAATCAAGAGTCAATAATGTGATCTGATAGCAGCGGCGGAGCGGTGAGGTAAGGTGCGAATAAAGGTACACGAGTACAGATCCAACCGTTGTCTATTTTACTGATTTGATTTTTAAAGCCACAAAAACTCACTTGCAATGAAGTTGTCAGATAACAGCGGTGGACCGGTGTGGTGAGGTGCGCGCTTACACCCAACCATTGTCGTTTGTGCGTATATGTGCGAGCTGATTGTAAAATATAATCACTCTTCGATAAAGTGCTCATAAATCAGCGGTGAAATAGTAAGGTCAGAGGTGAGATGATTAGACGTACACGCGCATTGATCTTTCTCAGTCATGGAACATAAAATCACTCTATTTGTACATTGTTTGTAAACTTTTATTTCCACATTTCACGCAGACGAAGGCCTATCGCTGGTTAATGTATACTTACATAATATGTTTAACATAATACGTAACACATTCATTATAAGGCTATCCGCTATATTGTAAATACCTGTAGTTATTTTATCTCTATATATATAAAAATCTCGTGTCACGATGTTTGTGGTCGAACTCCTCCGAAATGGCTCGACCGATTTTTATGAATTTTTTTATGTATATTTGTTAGGTATGAGAATAGGTCAAAAAGTATATTTCATACCGCTAGGTGATTAGGGTATCTCTATCCAGAAAAATTTTCTTTTATTTTTTTGAAAATTTTTTTTTTGTATTTTTTTTATTATTTGGCATAAAAAAATACTTATAACCCCAAATTTTCAATTTCCTACCCCCATCCTCCCATTTTTAATCGCGATTTTATTATTTTTGTATGAACAAATTTAACCGTCATTCGTATTTCAAACAGAACGAAATTATTTATGTTGTTGAATGACAGATGGCGCTACGTCCGAGAAAAATTCAAGAGAAGTGTCGCGTCATTTTGACATTTCATTCGGCATAATTGAAGCGTGCGTGCAAAATTTTGTACGATTTATTTTAATTTATCTATTTTTATGTGCGTGTATTACAGTGCACAATGCCAGCAAGACGCAAGGGGGGCCATTTGGGCTGTCGAACGAATAAAGCAACAAACATGCGAAATAGTAGAGCAGAAAGAACAGACGAACAAATCCAACAAGATAACAAATACGTGCGTGTAAGCATGTCGCAATTGCGCGCCGGTTCGTAGTTAACACACGCAGAGCAAATGACCGACAACGCCAACAAGTACATCGAACATTTACATCCGCTTCGTTCCTTCGTCTCGCATTCGAGTACGAGCCAGATATTGAATATTCCGCTCATACGAAAGTGCTGATTGGTGCTATGGACAAAGAATGTCCCTATTGTCATGCGCTCAAATTCAAACATGAGTCAGCCGGGATATGTTGCGCATCAGGAAAAGTGCAACTACCAGAAATTGAGATACCACCAGAACCATTGAACGGCTTGCTCATCGGCACGGTTCCAGATTCAAACCTGTTCCTGAAGTCCATTCGCACATTCAATTCATGCTTCCAAATGACTTCGTCCGGAGCAACAGAAATAGTTCACAATACTGCGGCAAATGGTCAACAATTCCATTCTACGTTCAAAATCAAAGGCCAAGTATACCACAAAGTAGGCTCATTGCTGCCAATGCCAAACGAACCACATACATTTTTACAAATCTACTTCATGGGCGCGGCGGTGAGGACATCAATCATGTGGATGCACGTTGCAGCTACAATAGCCTCAATTCGCCTAATGCCAGGCGCATCGTCGGCGAACTGGACGCCCTGTTGAATGAGCACAATGAATTATTGAAATTCTTCAAAGCCCACATGCACGAATTGCAAAGTGACAATCACGCTATTGTCATCAATCCTGATAAAACACCAGCTGGAGAGCACGTACGTTGATTCAATGCGACTGTTGTTGACGACATTGGTGGAATCATGGTTGGCGACCGCACATCGACGCGAGAAATCGTGATTCGAAGAAGAAACAATAATCTGGAGTTCATCGCTGACACACACCGTTTATACGACGCTCTCCAATATCCGCTAATTTTCTGGAAGGGACAAGATGGATAGTGCATAAACATTAAACAATGAGATCCTGTCACAGGTAATTCATTCATTATGAACATCATTACTCATTTTGAATTGAGAAAATGAATGGTTGATGTTTTTTTGTTTTTATCGGCGGTCATCGTATACAGCGCTCTATTCCTCTTTCTGTCATAGATCCCATCCCCACACACTTACGATACATTCGTTATTTTTTTATTTAACAACCAAAATATTCACTAGAAATAATTTATATGGCAGAACAACGTTTGCCGGGTCAGCTAGTATATTTATATAAAACAGTAATTTTATATAGAAATAAATTGCACTTTCAGATGAGAAAAACTCTTCAATAAGAGCGTTGTACTTATTACAAAAGTTTTTGCATAAAGATTTTATCAATGATTGCAAAAGTTTTCAAAGAAAAACTTGCTTTAAAAGAAATCACAAAAGATTTGTTATCGAATCGTAGAGAGGCGTAATTTTTAAAATGTCAGCGATAATATTATTTTTATCTCATTTGCAAAGTATAACAGAGATGTAGGTATTCACTGGGACGACGACGATAAGTTTTGCGTACCTAAGGTAACCATTCATCCATTATTTATGACGGCAGTCCTGTTATTCTGGAAAACCCATTTTTGTCTTGATTTTTAAAATCTTACTTTATTTTTAACGAACCAGAAAAAACTAAATTTATCTAGTTTGTGAGAAATCTTGTATGTATACAAAAATTATTTTAGATTCTTTATATTGTCGAGAATTCAATGATCTAGATTACGGTTGCCGAACCTTTTTTCCCAAATTTTCCCAATTTGCCAAATAATATTTTTCGACTGTGTCCCGTGCCGAACAGTTTTTCATTAGGAAAAAAATAGTTTTTAAGAATGCTATTAAAAAAGTTTAAAAATTACAATTGGGTTCAAGATTCTATTTTTCACGCTGTTTCTCTCCGAAGAATCTTTTATTCTTTGAATACTTGTTTTCTTGTTTTTTAATTTTTTAAAGAGATCGCGGAAGCATTTTAACCAAGTTTCTTTCATAATAATTTATGAAACTGAACGGTTTTCAATTGTTAACGATTATATTTTAGGCAAAATAGCAAGTAGGTAGCTCTTTATATTTGAATGACTGTCAAATGTCTTTATCAGATGTTTCGGTTGAATATTTTTATTTTTAATTGCCCGATTGGTTTCAATTAATCGATAAAAATCAGAGTATCGCGGCGCTTGATGAGGCGACGGGGGAATCATTTATTTGTAAAACTTTTTTGTATTTTATTTAAATTATTGTAGATATTTTTTTCATAAAAATAAAACATTTGCGTGCTATAGGTTCGCCATCACTGATTTAGATTCTGGATAGATTTTTTGGATAGGAGAGCTTTAAAAAGTTCTCGACTTGAATGATTTTTTTGCAGAAATTATATTAGGTATTCATAAATTTTTGATTATACTGAACATTTTTATTGGTAATCCTTGACCGAAGGTTATACTATATTTTCCATGTTATCAATCTATATACCAGCAGTATGTAAAACTCAATATATAAAAACATATAGGTACATACAGAAACAAAACCACATACACCAATACTAGTTTTTTATGATTTTTTCTATTAGATCTGCGCTTTTTCAAAAATGTGGATTTTTTATTAAATTTGGTTTGCTCTTAACTTGGTTTTAAATAACAAAGATAATAACCATCTTTTCGCTAAATATTGAAAGATTTTCAAAAGCATCAAAATCAGTGGAATCAATAGCTCAGTAGCTTGTCTGGCGAAGCAAAAGATAAGTTTTCAAATCCTACATACCCAGTCCATTTTTAGCAGTTTTTTAAAAGGTATGTTTCATGATTATAAATATGCATAAGGAATGCTTTATTCTTAAATTATAGTATACTTATATACAATAAAGATGTAATTATTATAAGATGTTATTCTCTTCTATGTAACTATTAGAAACCCTTTCAATTAATATTATTAGCTTACTCATTTTAGTTGATTTGCTTAAATATGCAAACGGTCTATAAAATTAATATAAAATGTAGACCTATCTCCAATATCTTATCTCCAGCCTTTTTTTATCTCATATATCATGAAAAATTTCTTCCTCACAATTCGTCTACAAAAAATTATATTATCAATCTCAATTACAATATTATAGATCTACTTAATGTAAAATTATTACAAAATAAATTAATAAATAATATAAAACACACATCTCAAAATTGCTCATTGTGGTCTTCAAAGAAACGACTCATAATTTTCTTATAGATTTCCTTATACTCAAATAACCAATGAAGATCCTGTCGCATTGCTGATTTTATCGGTTCAGCGTTTGGGCATTCATCCACTCTCATTGTTTGCACTGTCAATCATGACCAGTATCCCCAAGCTGTCTAAACCCTGTATCAAGTTACATGGCTAAAGAGCTGAAGATTTTGTCTTGATCTTCTTGGATGTTCGAGGATATTTTTTTTGTAAGTCTAGCAGTCCAATAGAGTCTAAGTAGTATAAAGCCTGAGTTTATTGCATGAAAAATAAAAAGCCATACACAACGTCAAATAACGTTGAATATTAAGTGTAAACGTGTTTTGAAACTCATTATCAGATGAGTTTATAAAGTAACCATTGAATGTTTTAAGAGGGCAAAAATACATAAAATCAGGTGACGATGCCTTATTGTCTATGCATAATAAGTAGTTAACATTTTATACCGGTTTTCATCGGTGGACATTTTTGACTAATCTTAATTTATTATAAAAATACGAAATGTACCAACTATGCAATTGATATACTCCAATCTATAATTACATAGAAATAATATTTTTTTTAATTACATATATTTAAAATATCATAAACATACCTACATAATAAAAAAAAGATCTAGAATAAAATCATGTATTTTATATAATATCTTTAAAATCTTTGTTTATCTAGTATAGAATTAAAAAAAAACATTTTAAGTTATTTTTAACTATTGTCGTTGGAGTTGGTATATTTCCGTGAGGAATATGCTTTTCCTGAAGAGTAGTTGAACCTTGCCCGATGTTGATAAGCTCTACGGTTGAGCTAAATCGTGCATACACATTTTAATATATTTATCATCATTTTTATCTCTTGGTTATTTCAAGACTAGCCTATATCAAGAGTAGCTTACCTAATTATTTTTATCATTACAATATTCTTCTACCGATAAATAACAGTAGATAAGTAAAGAATGGGAGCAAATAAGAGTATTCAACTTAATTAAATATGCTAAAACCATTAGAGGGCTCGCACATCAGAACTTGCAGCATGCGTCTTACGACAAATTCGTCGATGTGACATCATCGTAAACCAAGAAACAAACGTTATCAAATGAAGCTTCGCAGATTGGCCGATGCAACTGCGACGCTGCACGCTGCCGCATGCGTTGAGTTGCGTTGGCCAGAGCCTGCATGTCGACATCGGTCAATATCGACTCCGCGCATGCGCACAGCCGCACAATCGGCCATTTCTCTCCAGACTGTCGCCGCGTTCGGAGCAGCCGCGGTGCGGTGAATGTCGATGCCACTAGGCAGATGTGCGAGGTTGTATCATGGAACACCAGCTGCCCGTTCTTGGAAGTTGTGATTTATGGCGGTCAGGCACACGAGGCGAGTTGTGATGTGCGAGCCGGCTTAAATGGTGATGAGACGGACACATAGTCAGTCTACAAGATGGCCGCTGGATGAATGCGATACTCCAATAGTATTTGAGGAATTAAAAATCACCCCAAGTTACGCAAAATTAATTAAATATTATAGTTCTGTTAACCAAGAAGATAATAAAGATGCTTCATTTAGCATAAAATGAATCCAAAATAGGTTTTGACAGCCTCCTACAACCGAGGTAGGTATTGGATTCATAATCTTTTATAGATAGTTTTTTTTCTCATTTTATTTCTTATTTTATTACTTATTGTATTATTAACTAACATTTCTCTGTATTTTTATTTAAATGTAAACACGTCTTATTTTATCTCATGTTGTGAACGCTTTGAATTTATAATTTGTTATGTTCATTATTATATGTAAAATAAATAAATTTGATTTAATTTGAAATTTGATTTGATTTGATAAAACCATTTTAATTATCATGCTAATATTTGTCGTAGGCGTATTGTTTGCAAACGTGTGGAAGTAGGTGAGTCGATATTTCCGATCGCATTTTTATACATTTTATTATGGGGATGAAAAACACGTTTAATGGATTGGTACCTGGCCGTGTTTTGTAACCCAAAATGGGTACAGTCTATTGATTTTATACGATCTTTTCGATGAATAGAATTTATAAATTAATTATATTTTCCTGTAAAAGGCCTTGAAAAGCACCTACCTGCTGTACGTGGGCCGCTGTATCTACTATGGTTAATAAAATTTTAGTTTTTCAAAGTGATGGATTGGTATAAGGAAGGTTGAAATATGAATAGTATGCTAATTTTTCAAATTTACTTTGCAACAGGAACATTTTCAAAAGAAAATCTCTCGGTCGTATATATATATGAAAATTAACTAACCCAACAATTGGCTGAGAAAATACAATGATGAGCAGACTGTAACTAAGACTCTTAGCTATAGTGCTTATCTGAAAAATACCAATAGTAACATATATCAACATAAATTATAACTAACGAGCTCAGACGATAATTAAGTACTCGTCACTCGAACATCATAATAATCAATCGATATCAAACCTTTTAATCAACCAGTTTAAGATTAACCTCTCAATTAAATAGTCATTCTTCGCATACTTTCTGTGTCCAAAAATGACATAAAACTATTACATACTAAATTAATATAGGTAACAAAATAATTATTATATAAATAAATATACACATCCACAAAATGAGCAAACCAATCAAGCAAAAAAATCAAGCTTCAATATTGGGACCATACCTAAAATAAATTTTGATATAAATATAAAAAGGATTTCAAGTTATACACATTTATATTTTTCATAAAAATCGATGTTTTTAAATTAAATATAAAAAAATTAAAACGATTAATTATTCAAAAATCTACACAGTGAAAAATTGAAAACCTAATAAACTAAATTATAATAATAAATATGACCAAAAAATATAATGTAATAATAACGTAACTCGTGACATAAATATGTAAAAAAAATCACATTTTTTTACAATAATAATTGTAAGTTTATCTTTGACTTTAAAAAAATCTTTTTAATGTTTTCAGATACATATTTATTAATTAATACAGTTGAAATTGTAAATTATCAAAAAAATCTCAAATTGCAAGCTTCGTATTTTTCCGCTAAGTGCTTCTGCTGGTATTCTGCTGGTATAAGCATCGCCCTTAATCAATTATGTATCCACATAATATAAAAAAATAAACTTAGCAGTTAAATAACGACAAATGGTAACCCCTTAAATAAATAAACAACTATAGTTTATAATCGTGCTTGACTACTATTTTAAATATTTATATAATCAGCTCTACAATCACAAGAAAGCATCTTATTATTCTTTGTGTCATGTATTTGCTAACAATTTTCTTAACGTATTAGAATCATATTATCACAACATTAAGAAAACAATATTATAATATAAATGTGCTGGGTGCAGTATTCGAACCTGCAACCGACTCTTTTTGGCGCGGATATCATTTTTTAGTCTATATAATTATTTTGGTGCTGCAATAATATATTTTTAATAGACGGCTCTCGTTGCCAGTGCGAAATTGACTGATTTCCCATCCATATCGTGAATTAAATGTGTTTTAAATTTGAATTCTTAATTAGATCTTGTAATTTATTTGAGTGTTTTTAACATTTTAAAAATTCATTTGAAATGTTATGTAATATATTCCAGTGGTGAAGGGTGGGGGTTGGCTGTTGATCCTCTATAAATGGTGCACACTAAACTTTGTCAATCATACGTATTTGTTTTCATTGAAATAATACTACAATTTAAAAAGTATTAGTTAGTTTTAAAATTCAATTAAACCCTGCGAAAATCAAGCCATAATAGATAACAGTAAAAAAAGTACTCGTCTATCTATAAATAATCTAAAATTATGCAATTAAATCATACATAACTTTGGATATTTTATAGATAGAATAATATTTTTTTTATATATTATATATTTTGTCTATTATATATATATATATTATTATCTATTATATATATATTATATATCTATTATATAGTTTGGTTTAGGCAACGCTTAATGAA
The DNA here is from genome assembly GCF_057557595.1 of Rhyacophila brunnea. Taxonomy (NCBI): domain Eukaryota; kingdom Metazoa; phylum Arthropoda; class Insecta; order Trichoptera; family Rhyacophilidae; genus Rhyacophila; species Rhyacophila brunnea. The sequence continues at coordinate 14,350,808 of NW_028232848.1, read as the reverse complement.
TTTAAAAAAATGAACAAGCAATGTTTATAATATTTTTATTAATCCAACGACACAAATAAGTATGAATGAAAAAGTGACCACAATCTTGTCGTATCGCCCAAAGTACACCAAGACTATTAATGGTGTGGTTTAGGCAGGGTTTAATTGATTTCTAAAAACTAACCAACACGATCTGTAAATTTAATTGTAGTCTTAGTTCAATAAAAACAAATGCGTATGACTAACAAAGTTTAATGTGCACTATTTGTGGCGGATCTTAACAGCCTACACCCACTCTTCGCTACTGATATATTCAAATACCTAATAAAAATCAGTCAAAAACCTAATACCAATCTCATACATACATGAAGCAGAGCTAATTCCTTTCTTTTTATCACACTGTCGATTAACCAGACGAAAGTGTATCGCAAAACCCTTATGAGCTAAAGCAGACTTGCAAAATTAACTAAACCAGAGTGTCACTATTAATAAAATTGTTGATAATAATATATCCGACGCGTTAGCAACAAAATTCGGTTAAAATATTTCTTGTTTTATAAAAGTCCTCTATGATTATTTGGATGATTTTTAATATAAATTAATATAAGTCTTAATATTTGCAATCCCACAACAGAAAAAATTAAATACAAAGTCAATCTCATCATGAATCAGCATTAATTTAACGGCGAATCTTTTGAGAAAACTTTTTTATTACGCATATACAACTATTATGTAAATCGCTTTAAGTACAATTTAAAACATCTCTCAGACGTTTTATAGCCAATTCCAAATTTATAGTAATCTTCACAATGTATACAAGATAGTCAACAATGTGTAAACATGCCTTATGTTTAAACCGTTTTACGATGTTCATCGTTTATACTAAAACACCAGTGATTCGATACAACACATTTTCCATACTAAAAACGCCGATTTTATGTCTCAAGCCAAATGACTTTTCTTTGGTTTTACACTCAAAGTATTTCGAGTTTTGCTGTATTCTGTATGTTCAGATGTTTATACTATATAAATGTGATGTCATACCATAATAGTATGTGCTTACTTCTACTTACACTACCAATGTACCTCCTTAACTATATACGCGTTCTGTGACTGAAAGCTAAGACGAAACACGGGGTGGAGGCAATGGCATACAGCGCTGTAATTTTGGTTATGTCAAACTCAATTGCAATGACGGTACAATCACGGTGCGAACTTGCAGCACCATACGTCTTAGCCCTTAAAAGGACATATTATACGAGGAATGGTTTTTTACTTTTAGCCCAACTCATTGTGCTTTTCTTCATCGATTCTGAATACACAAAAATATTAAATATATATATACCAATATGTTCATTAGCGTCAATATCAATGATTTTACAAATAAGCGTTTCAATTAAATCACTATAATAAGTTAGTTCTGACTACAGAACATATTAATAAATAAAAATGTAAGTCAAGAATTTGAAGCAAACGGTCAAGTCCATGAAACTCAAGAAATGAAAAACCTCCGAAATGTGCCCAACGATTACCACAGTGTTGAATACGCGTTTCGTTAAAGCCGCGTTGACACGGTCCAAGTACGATCCAAGTAGACTTGGATAGGAATAATTAGTATGAAGATGTCTCATCCAAGTGACAGCTTCATACTATTTATTCCTATCCAAGTGCACTCGTATGTGACATCTTCATACTAATTATTCCTATCCAAGCTACTAGGACCGCGTCCTACTCATCCAAGTTAACTGTCACTTGGATAGGAATAGTAAGCTGTCACTTGGATAGGAATAAATAGTATGAAGCTGTCACTTGGATGAGACATCTTCATACTAATTATTCCTATCCAAGTCTACTTGGATCGTACTTGGACCGTGTCAACGCGGCTTTATGTGACAAACTGTAATTCAAATTATGATACAGATGTTATTATTGAAACTTACGTACTCTTCTTAAGTTGGTTATACCTATGTAAATTGTACGTATTACAGTTCACCGTAAGCTGTCTTACCGGAAAGAGATGGTCGTATAACAATGAGAAAAAACGGGTTGTTCTTGGAGCATTGCACACAGTAATGTTCCAAGTTTATTAGATTAAATTTCTAATTTACTCACTTACCCACTTTCTTTCATCTTTTCATTTGGTTTCGGCTATTTTTATTACGTATTTTGACGAGTTCAATTTATATATGAATGTTATCTCGATACTATATGCCTATATATTTCGTACACAAGGGCTCACGATTAATAATTGTAATAAAGCCAACTGCATACATACAAATTTCAGAAGACGAATTAAGTTTATCACATATTTATCCACACTCAAGAATTACACCTTGTTTCAGCCTCACCCAAAAGGCATCTCATTTTTCATTATGTATCTGACCTATGTTACCAATATACACTTAACTAGCAAATTACTATAATAATTTACCTACAGAATAGATTAATAAATATATTTACAATAAGCTATACCCCAATACACTACATTTTGACGCAGGGTTATTAATGTGTGAGTGTCCTACGAAAATAGACCACACATTATAGATGTGCAATAGTGTGTGTTGCAACCTTCAAATATATCAATATTGAATGAGCGTCAGTGTATAAACCGAGAGCAGTAGTCAGAACAAAGAACAAGTTTATCCCATTTCTTCCACACTCGAGATCGGTTCTCTGTTAATCCACACCCGGTAGATATTTAAATTTCCATTGATTCTGAGTTCCCCGAATTCACCATAGGCACATGTTTAGTGTAAGTATTAACTCTTTTTGCATGCTATAGTATTTACCTGCATTCAACTGGCATTTTTAATGCATTGATACATTTTTATAAGTATTATAATATTCTGGAGAAAAAATTTGGTTGCCTTCAAAAAATAAATTTTTATATTATGTTTTTTTATTTTTTTCTAGGTCGGTTGGATGAAGGCAGAAGACGGCACGATCCTGTCCGTCCACACGATGGTGGTGACGCATAATCCAAGGATCAGCGTAGGGCAGGACGGCGAAGGCGCCCGCACGTGGCAGCTGCGAGTGAGACACGTGCGAGAGGGCGACAGGGGGTGCTACATGTGCCAGATTAACACCAGCCCCATGAAAAAGAGACTGGGCTGCATAGACGTCCATGGTGAGTAATACTATCTGCCTAATTACTGATGGGTCTTTATTGGATTACTGATAGAATGGGCGTTTATATTGCTATTTAATCAGTGGAATATGAATTTTTTCCAATTTCAAATATATGTATTTTTACATATTGTGCGCAGTGGCGGACGTTGGGCTTTATACGTTACAAAAGTATTTAAATGTTTTGTATTATTTACATGAATTATTACGTATTTATCTTACTAAATTCAATTTATTTCGTGATTTTTTTTGATGCCTCTATAAATTTTATGAAAACATGTTCGTGACCATAGTTTAATTAATTCATTGGGTCAAATATTGAGAATTTAGCGATTTAACAAACTTTAAATAAAATTATAGTGCACGTATTGATAAAAGGTGATATAACCATCATTAAATAATGATGTACCATAAAATGTGTGACTTTATGCTCAATTTTAAATGATGATAGATACTTACAATAGAATCCTTTTATGTACTTATGGTATTATAAAATATATAAATATCTAGTATGTTTCACAAATTCTACAGATTGTTTAAAGATACCTCAAAGTCTGGACCATTTGAAATATTTATTATAAACATTAAACTCTTTTCTCGAATTAAAAGATTTTCTTTTCTTTTTTATTCTTTTCTACGCTCTACAGTTTTATTTTTAGAATTCTTTTAGGTTCTTGGAGGCACTTAACAGAGTTTAATTTTTTTTTCATTTTACAGTACCTTTAGTGTATAAAAATTATTTCACAACGCTCTAAAAACGCATTTCAGCAGCCAATTGAATATTCTTTCTTTGAATCAAATTAGAAACCATTTTTAGCATCTACGAGCTACGAATCGAAAGTATCCCTCTCAGAATCAGACGTAAGAAGGTTAAAATATCAATTTTTTAAAGAAATATAAATCACAAAGAAACAGGACTATATTCTAAAATATATTGCATATAGTCACTGTAACGATAATAAAATTACGTGGGTATTTTATTTGCCTAAACTGATTTATGAAGAATTTAGAGTTTTATATAAGTACCATAAAAACTTCAATTGAAAATTTACGTATAAAATTGCAATTTGTTTCGGTATAAACGTCGATGTATCTCTCTATCTCGAAATACAACGTCTTAAATTTAACAGAGTCAGTTTACCGCAGAGCTCAGACATTATTAGTTTAGGTTTTAGACTTACAGTCAGGCGATTGTAAATTCGTGGATTTTTAAAATAAAATTTATATTACAATAATTGGAACATCAGAAAATTTTTAAATACTGCATAAAATTGTGCTTGATACTCTTTTCATCTCGTTAAAAATAAAATATAATTATTCTGTGGGAGTCTAAAATGACCGAGTTCAGGATACTATAGCATGAATAATTTTGTTTGCTCATACGCGCCCGTACAATGTTTGCATAATTGAATTCGCCATAACTCAGAGCAGAGCGGTAATTATTTTAAATATCCGATGAACCGAGAATATCCTTGTATAAGGATCTACTCGAGTAATCACTGTGTTACTCTGAAATATATTTCCGACTAGGTACATAACATTGTTCGTGCGCAACAAATTGATATCCTTGATGAGTTTTCAATAATACACTATGTAGTACTATTATAATAATAATACATTAACTTCTAACATATTAATTATCTGTAATATAATTAATTACTCTCGGTATAAATAGGTAGATTCATTATTCTACATTATCATTGCAACAGTGAGAATAGTTCAAGATTATAGAAATAATTTCACTCTGTACCTACCTAATAATAAATAATATTTAGAGAAATCTATTTAACCATTGATTATCTTGTATAATGTACATTTAAAAGTACCTACCTGAAACTGAATCTCATCATATTATTGTATATAGCACTTTGAGACAACAAACTGTGCATAATATTATGATACTTATAATATTGTATTGTTTTAATTATCTACCCGATACCCGGGTACCTTCTTTAGTTGTGGCGGGGCGTTCACCGTCTTCAACTAATAATGCTTAAAATAATACGTCTCTTTTTAAAAAAAATAATTTCTGTCTTTGTCTATTGTATTTAAATACATTTGCTCAAATTTTTAACATGTAAATATTTTTTTATATTAATTGTTTGTCTTTCTGTGAATCAATGCTCTCGTCAACGAGGTGTACCTACTCACTTTCTGTTTCTCTCGTTTTTTACTAAGGAGTTCTGGAAAAATAAAATCAATATTTCTATAAAAAAAATTATAAAGATGTAAATAGAAACTGAAATTTAACCCTTAATTGCATGGTGTGCTTTTTTATGTGAATGATTTTTTATTTTAAAATTACAGTTATCTGTAGTGGATAAAGTATGCTGACAAAATAGTTAAAGTTATTTTTCAAAGATGCCACTGTTAATTTATAAAAATATTAAACATTAAATGTGATCGATCAAAAGGGTAATATTATATACATATATTAAAAAGTTTCCAGCATGCATTTAAGGGTTATAAACGTATATTCTGTCAAAAATATTGTGCAACATTATAAGACCTCAGTTAAATATTTAAGTCATTAGTTTATAATATAATAATTACTATACTGATACCTTCATTTAAGTTTGAGTTTAATATCAGCCGCCAAAATCAACCATCGCTTATATAATTAATATACTGCTAAAAATATAGGCTATGTTGTATGGATTCTATATTTTCGTACACCTTAATTCAATCGCTGATCCAGCAGTCTTTGTAAGCAGCCTGACGTATATTTTGGGTGACACTGTATATAGACATACGTCTCATGTTTAACCACCCCCTGAATGACATGCCAGCCTATTGCCATGCCAACAAATTGGCGACATCTATTATTGATGTGTTCATGTTCCTTCCGTGAATTTTCAACATCCACATCTCCATATCACATTGTGCTGCTCTTGTGTGCTTAATCGATTTTGCATTGAATGTACGCATTGTTTCAATGACACACATTGCTTTGACACGTTACGCCTTAGGCAGAATGTGTTCCGAGTCCCGGACAGGCAAGATGCAGTTATCAACGACTTGTCTAATAGTTTAGAGTATATCCTCAATCCATCCATAATTTACAAGACATACTCAAAATTGGAGCATATCCACGGTTCCATACAAAAACGTCATTAGTCTAAAAATCACACATTAACTTTATTTACCATTTTAAAGACTATTTTTTATAATTTTTAGATAGGTACCTACGTATAATGTTGATTGAACTCGCTCGAAAGTAAAGCAGTTTATTTATCAGCGATTTTCTGTAACGCATATGACGCAATCGATTCGTCAAGATATTTAAAAATGGGCCTCGAAATAGTTTAAACCAGTTATACAGCTAATAAATTATACAAAGATAATATTTAAAAAATGCGTATGTCTCTTAAATTGAGTATAAAATATTACCCAACGCGTCACAATATTCCTGCAACTAAAACCAATAATATAACCACTCAAACGTAATATAAACCAATAATAAAAACAAGTAATTATTTTTAGTTATAGGATCTGATTATATGAAAGAAATACGTTGATATTTTTACAATGTAGATAGGTCGGTAAATATAATTTATGGTTATTATTTTATTTTGTATCCTCGGGTGCCTCAAAATCAGTCAGTGCATCGGGCATACATGTCCCTAAATGCGCTACTGGGTATATTAATATAATATGGCGTTTGAAATAACTAGTAAGATAATTTATTCATTCCTTTTTTTATCTATCCCCTAGATTCTAATATGCAAAATATTGATTAAAACAATATTGATACTTGAATTATTTATCTAAGCTGGTAGATTTGAACCCACATATTAAGAAGCGACTCGCAGTGCTACCAACCGTAATATAATTATTGTTTTTGTACTATAATTTTGGTCCGCGTACTATGTATCTACGATATAAAAATGTATAATTCTTTTATATTATTATAATTAAAATTTCGAATATCGGAAAAGGGTTTTTTTTCTAAAAGATTTTATTTCTACGTTAAAAATATACCAAAAGTATAATAATTTCGGTATTTTTGTGAGTATCATAGTTTGTTGCGAAATACTAACCGAGAAAAAATAGTTACTTGAGAGGTAAAAACAAACGTCATGAAAAGGAAACTGATTTTCTCAGATTCGCGGGTTTAAAATGTTTGACCGGAAGAGGTAAAAAAATGTCACTCGGAATTTCTGAAATTTCTTTTTTTTGTGAAAAACAAAAAACCTATACATTTTTCACTGAGGACAATATTATTTGACAAAATACTATAATTTTGGGGAAAACGTACTTTAATAGTTCGGTGACAAAAAGATGGCAACACTGGTCGAGGGTCTGATTTTGTAGTTTCTGAGCGCTGAGTTGGTATATATCTAAACAATAAATTGGGTACTTCTCTTTGAGTATAATATTGAAGTGTAATTGTACCGAAAAACTTTAGGGTAAATGGGTAGATACTTGTATGTACCTATTTAATTAGTTTTATATTGAAGAAACTAGAAACTAGAATTCGTTCTAAACGCTTCCAAGGCATAATCATTAAGGTTAAGCATGGCAAATAGGTACTCCACTCCCGATCCTTCCTTCCCTCAATACTTTGTATCGCTTTATTTTACGAAGGATTTAACAAGGGTATAAAATATTCAGAGGCAATCAAGTGGAGTAGGTACCTATGTAGCTGCTGCTTACGTCGAATCACACGCAGGAACTACGCAGAGGTGCCTGTACTGTACGCCAATGGTTCTAAAACTTTTTCATATAACGCCCTAATTATTGGAAAACGGATTTATTTTAGCAACGTACATGACACATTTTTTTACACTTTTGTAAATAAATCAAACTACGAGTAATTATGTTTGCAGAACAATGTACATATCCTAGAATTTTGTGTTGATATCACATTAACGCATATAAACAACATAAAAAAACAAAAACTTAATAAAGAAATGTTGATTATATTATTATTCCAATAAGTAGGTATGATTTTTTTCTTTTACATTGTTAACTGTGAATTCATGGTGGAAATGCACTGTATTATTAATTTAAATAAAACACAATTATATAGTACTAATTCCTTTTTTATTCAATGTTAAACTGGATTGGTTTTGTCCGCCTCAGAGAGCTATTAGCTACTAGTAAAAAATATACAAAACAGACATTATTTATACGAATCAATTTAAAAAGAGACAAAAATATTCACAAATAAAACACATACATTTAACTTATCAGACAATATTATTACATAGCAATCATACCACTTAGCATTACATGGGTGACACACTTTAATATGTATGTGTTGTTGTCAAAATAGAGATAATAACTTAAACTAAAATTAAAATAATAAACAATAGAGAGAAAATGATCGTCAGCATTTCCTCAATCATAACTAGATCAGTAGGGTATTTTGTGTATGACAATGTCTCTTGTAATATATGGACTGCATTAGTGTAAATAAGAAGGACAATCCATAGATATCCACTCACTCATCGAGTCCACACTACTATTGTCACGAATTCTTCGCTCGACATAGTCAACCGTCATTCCACTCGAATCCAGTCTTTCAGTTCATTAATATAATCAATCTCTTGATCACATCGATCTCACCAGTACATCCGTACCCGCAATTATAACCTCACGCTGTCGTCTTTATTATTGTATTTTTGTAACGATAAATAAACTCTCCCAGAAACCAACAGGTAACTACGACTATATCTCCCCATACCTCATCATCAATCCAAAATTACAATCACATTTAGGTTGGTAATTAAAATGAATAAATTTAATATTAATATTTCCAAAATGAATCGTTAATCGGAATCTAAAACCGAATTAGGATTTAGGAATATGATTGGTTGACATTTTTAATATTTTTATCTCTTCTTCACACCCCTCTCGATAAACGGCGCGACCCACACATTTGAATGCGCTGCGGTGCGTCATTTCTAGGAAACTTCTACATATTATTATTATTATATTGAGTCTGTACTTAATTATTTATTGATATTGACATTTTAACTTTACATTCAAAGTTCACCTGCAGAGAAACTGTTTGTTTTTAGTAACCTATACACATTTAATGAATGGTTCATGTTGTAGTCAAGTGTAATTTCAGTATAATATTATGTTTTGTAAGATTGACACCGATAAATGTTTTTCTTTCATTAAAGGGTATTTTTAAATTGTATTTAAACCCAAAAATGTTCTCAAAAACATTTATTTTAAGAGTAAAGTGTAACTGTAAATGTACGGCAATGATAAACGTGATGTTATGTTTACGTCATCGTCATAAATGAGGACGTTTTCTTTACCCAATTCAGCAATTGGCTAAATTTCGGTTAATGTAATAAAATATTAGTAAAAATTAGAACAATTTAATCCAGCGATTTCCAAATTGGGAGGCGCGAACTGTCGCTGAAGGAGGCGCGAAAAGTTTAACACAAATGTAGCCACAGATTTGCGGTTTGCAAGAGCATAGTTCATAAAACGGCCGCTAGATATAAACTACATAAAAAACAGTCATATAAAAGTTAGATTGTTTGCAAACCTGTCTGAAGATATGGTGACTAATTTTATTATGCCTCACTTCTATACTTACTATTGTGAAGTGCGCTAGCTACGAGTATCTCATGAAAAAATGATATAAAATGGTGAAATCATATTGAAGAGACAAATTTGTTTAGGAACGATAACTTCATTGTAAAACTTGTCTACTTGGTTCAAATTGAGTGAATAAATCAATGCAGGTCCGTTTAGCAGTAAAAGAGCACTTTTTGCAAATAAAAATAAGCACATCAATCTCATGAAAAACAAATTTTAAATTGAATATAATATAGTAAAACCCTGTTTATTTTCTTAATAAGCTTTTTTTCATTTTTTGTATTTGTATTATATTTAAGACGTAAATATGTGTTTTTTAATTTAATGGAGGGGAAGGCGCCAAGATTATATTTTTTTTTCAAGAGAGGCGTAGTTACATAAAGTATGGAAACCACTGATTTAATCCAACCATGTGTATCGGCTGCCTTTATAATGCATTATATTATTAATTCCTGGAACGAGTTTTTATTTAAATCGATTTATATCAGTCATTCGTTAACCCCTATTTTTAGAATAATGAGATAAAATAATTAAAAACAGTCGTGTATTGCATACAACCGAAATAAAATAATATGAAAATTCATAGCGTTTCGCAGAATTCGAACTTAAATTTACCGTCTCGTATGTTAGAATACAATAATTATATTGTAATAAGTGGGGAATATGGACACCCACGAAACCGACATTGATTAGCAGACTCTTTTGCGTGGAGTAGTTGTTAGCTAATTAATACACTCTTTAAGTCTTGAGTCTGGATAAAAACGCATTTTGCTCCTTGATACGAGTAGTAAAGAGCAGGGTTCGCGAACCTTTTTACGTACGCGTGCTAAATTTTCCCAAATATTATTTTTGACTGTCTGACGTGCCGAGCAGTTTTTCATGAGGAGAAAGAGAAAGAATGGAAAAATATTTATAAGAATTACAATATAAAAGTTAAAAAAAATATTATTGACTTTTTTAGTATTTAGGATCTTTGCGCTCAGATTGCTCCGATCAGATGAGGCATTCTCTCGCCATAGTGGTCTCAAGCATTGTAAAATGAATATAAATCGATTAAAATCAGAGGTTTGCGACGCGGCTTCCCTCGCTGCCTGATGAGATCTGTGCTATAATATTATGTGTGACGCATAAAATCTTAGGACCGAGCTATGTAATTTAAATTAAATGTAACGCTTATTCTTGAAGAGTATCTGTCTTATACAATGTAAACTGTCATTTATGCATTAATTTCCTCGTTTCCGTTTGAGCAACGACTGGTGAATAATATTGGTAAAAATATTATTAAAAACCAAAGAAAATATACATGGCTATATAATATATATTTATATTTATTTGTAAAACTTTTTTGTATTTTTTTTAATTATTGGGTATACGTATCATTTTTTTTCTCTTCAACATAAAACAATCACGTGAAGGGTCGTCATCTCTGGAGTAGAGCATCCACCTGTAAAGCAGTGGATGCGCCTTTGAATCCAGCACCTGATAAATAAATAATAATATATCGTTGTTACTTTCACTAATTTATTTAATATTTATACTTATTTCGGGTCTAAGTGAAAATTAAATATTGCGGCAGGTAAATATTATTTTAAATAATTGTTAATCAAACAAAACAATCATAATAATATTATTCCAAAAGTTACAAAATTAGTATAACTTTTCCATGCTCCCGAGGTGTCATTTACACGTATTAATATTAAATTATTCCAACTTTAGTTTCGAAAATAATTATTCTGCTCCCCCCTAACCAACAGACAAAAGTTTTCCCCAAAACATCATGTCTATTCATTTATTTATCAATTATACATACCCAACACTGTGCAGTTGCTCACACATACCCTGTAATAAGAGTTATAACATAGAAAAGGTTCGCTTAAATTTAAATGATAAAATAAAAACATGACACCTCTTAATATAAAATATTAATACGTAAAGTATTTTTTTTAACCCTGCATACATTTTTTGGTATTTATTTATCTGTAGCTTTAGTCGCCTCCACTTTACTTTTACATGTCTGCCTATCCTGAGTTATTTATTATAAATTTAATATAACTATAATAGTTCTCCATTTTTTAAAACCCAATGTGGTAAAATATACACCCGTTCCTCTTTTTGCACGGAGGATACGTTCCAAAGACTACCGTACAAAACAAAACCGTGTAAAAAAGATAAGGTGCCCATACAAAAATGGTAGATAGGTTCCATTACTTAAACTCAAAATACGAAATTCTTGAACTCAAAAATAAATCGAATTTATTTATTATTTATACATTAACATATTTATACATAAAATACATAGTTTTCAATTTAAATTAAATTTAGCATCGAGAAATATATTCATTCAGTCTCGTTACTTGACAATAGACGTACCAGTGTACTGCTATTTTTCTCTGGCGAAAAATCATAATCTCATCGCTGGAAATATTTAATGACGCTGACGCCGAAGCACGTGGCGCGTCTCTATTATCGAACACGACGTGACTGACTAGTGGCGCCATGTATGTACGTATGTATGTTTGGACGGCATCTGGAACATATGTATGCACCAGTGGCGTGCGGTCCATTGCAACGCAATTTTTTTTGATTAATATGTATTTTTATTATTTTTTGTTTTTTTTAAACTGTGTTAAATCAAAAAAATCAGTGTAAATAAAAGATATTTAAAAATAATCGGTACTTTTTTAAACCATGTTATTTCTAAACTGTGCAAAAAAAAGCCGTGCAAAAGGGGGATCGGGTGTAAATAGCGCCTGTATACGTGAATGGATTTAATTGTATCAACAGTGTGTATTTTAATGTATTTTAAACTATCGCGATAATAACTGATTGCACGTAAAAGTGCTGACTGTCTCTCCAATTTCATTTTTCAAGAGTACGCGTAACGCGATGCTGTCATTGTATGGTACTATTTGACAGATCGTGAAAATTGGTTAACATCAAAATGAGTTTCAGATTAGCGGTGTAGTTCGTTTTTTTACTGGCAGGTTCGTCACTATCATTCTACTGCGCAGGCACAGATATCGTACAGTCTATTTTATTGTCGCGTGAAAATTCAGAAGTTTCTGAACTTTTTTGATCCTTGCGTGCAATCTTACAAGTTATACGATAATTTATACATGTTTACACGTGCTTTTTTTTTTTTCATGACCGCGATATTACGTACTGTCAGCAGTAAAAGCATGCACGTGTAAACGGGGTATACCTAACTCTATATAACTCAGTGTTGCAGTACAGAACCTAGTTAGTATATGACAAAAAAAATGTTAATGTCTATTCCCCGTCCGAAAAAGCACTTGTTGTAGGTATTCATATAATCTATGTTTTACCTACCAAAAGCATGGACCTACTGAGATCTTAAGTTTCCTTGTAAACTGTATGAGTATTTATTTTCTAGCGTACTTCTTCAAATAGCACGATGATGTGTGATACCAATTCATTTATTGTCTCAAATGCGTAGCCATTTAATTAGTCGCTAGGGTTAAACTTGGAAGAGCTTCAGCCGCAAGCATTTATTTTATCTGGTTTTGAGTAACCTTAAAGCTAGAAACACATTATCGTCACGTTACGTGAGCTCACATGCTAGAAATATCAGAATATTCAATAATGAACACTGACAACATAGAAAAACATTGTGTCATTTTCCTGTCATTCATAGCTCCTTATCAGACCACTAACGATATGTACCTATGTGAAATTACGTGACTCAAAAATATATTTTATTTTGCAGAAAAAAACATTCAACACGCGTGCGTTAAATTTAATGTGGTTCTAAATATATTCAAATACCAAGACTAGTAATATCCCATAACCTTTCCCCTAGCATGAGCTTACGTTGAGCTCACGCGATGTGATGATAATGTATTTCTAGCTTAAGTCAAATTTTGATAAATGCCTCTTTTAGGGCTAGTTCTCATCTACCATGACAATTTTATCATTATATCCAAGAAGTTGGATGGGATTATTGTATATGACTCATGTTATTAGAAGCTTAGAGCCTTTGATGACTTCCTCTTGAGCATGCAGGTATACACTGACAGTTATAGGCGCTTTTCATTTAGGCTTCTTATATACCATGTCTTACAATAATATATAAATCAGTGTGACGGCTCTTCTTATGTTATCCGTACGTCAGTAGAGGTTTTCCAATACTTCGATTTCTAGTTCGAAATCTCTGATGGCGCTTTTTAGTGAACTGTAATATTAAGGGGTTGATTTGGATGCTGGGGGGGTTTTACGGGGATTCCAGGCACTAACCTCTAATATTAATAAGGCTGTCGCGCTAGACTGGCTCCGTGTTCCCGCACTCCCTACTAGTACTGTCACTTTTGCGGTTACACTTGGTGTTAGGATGAAGATGAGCTTATAATCGATGATACATGCGATTTAAGCAGTAACGAAGGTCGCACGATCACTTCTTCTTGAGTTACCATGTAGCGCGGTGATTGACGCTGAAAACCAGTGCCGGTAGAGAACCAAAGGTTTAATGGGAGGCTCCGCGGCGTAGATGCCGGGCTGCCGCGTAGCCTCACGTTAAACTTGTAGGTTTTTAATGACGTCTTGGTGTTCTACAGGTTACAGGTGTTTACGCTAACACGGTTGAAGAATGACTGCCTCATTAATACTGTGCCAATTGAACGTCGGATCTATGTAACCATTTAATATGTTTTTATCTATTGGTAGCAAGCATTTACAGTATCGATTGATCAATCGTATCTCGCAAGCTTTTCGTCATCTCCGAGAACGATGCACGTGTGAGATTTATGACGTAGATATAATTTTTGTATCGATTTTTGAACGCCGCTCTAAGTAATGATATTACACGTTTTTATTATTATTTTTATAGACTACTCATTATTTCTTTTTCTACCAATGTACACAATGTTTACCTAAAAACCCTGTAGGGCATAGGCAGTTCTTGCACTAGCATCTGTTGTATGACTTGAGGTAGTGTCACTATGATGACCTATAATTTTGCAACAATTTTATCGATCGTAAACCGCAAGAGGTCATTTGTACCAGGACAAACACGTAACTCTCCCCAGACCAGCTGTTACGTGAGAGCTTAAGCTGCGAGTCAAACAATAATGCTTGCGTGTACCCGATTTTAATTATTCAATAATCAAATAGGCGCGCAAAGTATTTCGCGGTCGTTCCAGCTTTCAGACACCTGAGATCACTTAAATTGATTTGTTACGCTATTAGCGACTCCCCCGCACCACTCCAAAACTTTATCACTTTGCGATCTAATCATTATTTTCCGAGCAGGAATTTTTAAATTTAATTTGATTTGGCTCTTAAAACTTCGTGATTGTGTTAAATCTATTTGAATAATAATTTTATAAAATTGAAAGAAAAGGTTTCATTGAAGACATTCATTTATCAAACTCAAATTGTTTCATTTTTCTGTACTTCAATTCATAACATGACTGAGCTTTATAGTCAATGATTTGGATATATATTAGGAATCTCATTTCTCCTTCCAGTTCCTCATAAGTCTTGGTAATTGCCAAATGGTTACAAGTAAAAAAAAAATCGGTACCAGTCGGTTATCCTGGATACAGCGAAAAACACATTTTGAAAATAGCCGATATACTGGATTATTTGTTAGGATAACCTAATGTCACCACCTACCTGTAGGTAGGTGCCTTCGCTTAATAAATTGATTAGTAATAAGCCGACATGTAAACCTGATCTCTAACTATACGGCTTAGTAAAACGCCTAAAACGCTTCCTTGTCGAATCATATATAAATTGTTTATCTGTTCACAGGTTTTTACGCTACCCGTTCGGTATGTAAACATATCGAACGGGGCATCGATTGCTACGAACAAGGTAATACAGTATAAAAGAATGATGGATGTGAGATTGCCTTGTTCGGCACAATAAAACCTGTGATTATGTAATATAAAATGTTAGATATAAGCTTATTATGTAATTGTATATTGGTATAAATGGGCCAGAATGATTGTCAAAATAAAGAGACGAATGCAGTAGCGAGAGGTTATAATAAGATGTATAAAACGTTATGTGGAACACACTAATCGAATGATATTTCCATCTATAAACTCGTTAATAATTAAACTAATAATTATAGAATCAATGTATAACATGGCAACACCAGCCAACGCGCGGGTATGGGTGCGAATCGGTGTAAGTAGGTGAGAATGCTGCAAATGGCCGCCCTTACCATTACCGCATAACAACAGCCAAAAGGCCAGCCGATGCATTGGTGTGTGTGCCTCGGCGGGCCTACGAAATAACTTCAGTAGAGTCTCTTAAATTTAATTTTTATGAAATATTGTTCGATTCTTGTGTTCATCATATTTATATTTATCGTCTGTAATATAAAACATGAGGAAATTCGCATATTTAAAAACGAATAAATTCTTGATGGCAACCAGCGTGAGCTCCGCCAATTTCTGATCAAATAATTGTTGTTGTGGTATATTTGGCGTGTAGGGCACCGGGGCAAGCCCCATATCCCTTTCATCTGTATGATGGCGTGTGATGGAAGTCTCCTCCCTTGCGGGTTTTTCTGTATTGTCTGCATCTTGGCTTGTTGGTTAGGATTAAAATTGTGTTTCTTTTTCTTCTTTCTTCACTCTTGTCGGCGCTCGTTCGTTTCTATCTATACTTTGGTGTGGATCTAGGTCCTTTTGCTGGTTAGTCTTTTCATGAGTTCGTTGGCGATATCGATGGCGTTCTTGAGCGCCATCAGCGCTTCATTGATTTGGTCTGGCTCCGTGGTTCTGTTGGTTGTGTTCATCCAAGCTGGTTTGAATGTGTTTTGCGGTTCTTCGCGTTGTCTGGGCTGTTGTTGAAATTGCTTGTCGGCGTTTGTAAACGCATATCTGGCGTGTTTGGGGTGCCTTGGGCAACCTCTGTAGTTGGCCGGGTGAGGGCCACCACAGTTGGCGCATTTGGCGGGATCGGTCGTATTCTTCTTCTTGCAATCCGAGGTGAGGTGTTCGCCAGCACATCGGACGCACATCGGGGTAGCGTGGCAGCAGGAGGCGGAGTGGGCAAAGCCCTGGCAGCGATGACACTGTCCATCCGCCGTTCTTCTGCGTAGCGGCTCCACTTGGATGGATAATCCGAAGATGGAGGTGAGCTTGTAGATATTCTTGGCCTCGCCGCTCTTCTCGACGTCGAGGAGAATCAGCGGGATGTGTGTCTTCTGGCTCCCTTGGGTCATCCTGAAGGCGTTCCTGATCGGGTATCCCATTGAAATGAGTTCACTGCGAATTTCTTCAGCAGTCGTCTCTTCAGGGATACCTCTGATCACTATCTTTAATGGTTTTTCCTCTTGGAGGTTATATGAATGGTATTCAGTCTTGTCTGTGTCCATAATCCGAACTGCCAGCCTGTAAGAGTCTGGGTCTGGCAGGGTGAGTAATATTCCTGTTTTGATATTTTTCGCGTCAGAAATAGTGACACCAGCGTCTTTCAGCTTGGCCATTGTATTCCTGAATACTTTTTTATCATGCAGAATAATCGGTGGGGTTTTGGGCGGTCTGTCTGCTTTTTTGTCCTTCGTTGGTACTGTCGTTTTGGGGGTTGGCATGTCTGGCTTTTTCGGTGTCTGTGTAGCTGGTTTTTTGGCAATTTTGAGATCGGGGCTTTTTGTGGCTGGGCGTTTGCTTGCTCTTTTGATCTTTTTTCTTTCTATTTCTTCGTCTTCTTCGAGGTTGAGGCGATCGTTAACGGCTCTAATTTTTTTGAGGAATTCTTCATCACTCATTGTGGTCATGGCTGAGGCTGCATTTGATTTGGCTGCGGCTGCGTACGTTTTTGATTTGTCTGATTTTATGCTGGGAGATGGTGGCACCGCTGGAGTGGTGTCCATCATTTCGGAGCTGGTCTTGGTTTGGGCGGTGGATGTTGAGGGGCCGCCCGGGGCCTGGGCTTTGGCAGTGGCCATAGCGGGGGCCTGAGCGGGTTTATCAGCTTCCATGGTTTGTGAGTCGTCGTCAAAGTAGTCGGAATCTTCGATGTCCAGGTCCTCGTAGTCAGCGTCGTCCTCCTCCGTGTCGGCTTGATTAGGGGTCACCAGCTTGATGGCATCGATTTCTTCCAGGACTCTCTGCATGTTGGATTTTGTTTTCTTTTTTCTCTCAGGCTTGTCTCTCTGTTTTTGGAGATCTGGCAGTGTCTCGTGTGGCAGAATCCCATAAGCGATGCAGAGAAAGCCGTAGATGTAGGCAAAATCTGCCGCTCTCAGCTTCTTCTTCAGCTCATGGATCTGCGTCAGGTCGGTTTGGATGTTATCGTCGATCTGCGCATGTGAGTCCGGATTCAGCAAACCGGTAAGCGAAGGAATCTTGCTCATCTTGGCTCGCTTAGTCGAACTGTAACGCAGTATCGGTAACAATATCTGAATGTGTCTGTTCTGTTAGCCGCTATGAAGGCTTCAGAGAAGTTCCAATTCACTCGGCCGTCGATAATTATCTCAAGAAAGACAGTCAGAGGCGGCAGAAATTCATTAGATGTCCTCCAGATGGGCGATGATAACGGCGCTGCAGCATCCAAAGGTGGCGGACTGGATCGGCGATAGTGGCGGAATTATTTCAACGAAGGTGGCAGCTTCGTATTGAAATCAATCGGCGAAGGTGGCGGAGCAAGATGGCGGAGTTATTCCAATCGAGAAAGGAGGCGGAGGTGGCGGAATTCGTATCGAATTTTCTTTGTGTCGAAATTCGGATCGGAATTATTGTAATCGAAATGTCTTGAAAGCGTTAATAAAATCGAATCTGTATCGGTATTATTACTCGTGTCGTAGCTTGAGGTATGACTGTTCGCGGTGAGTGCCAGTCTGCGAATGAGATCAAATAAATTAAAATCATGGCTTTATATAGCTGCGCGGGAAAAGAGACAGCGATATAAATCGGGCAAGGTGGGGGCATATCGCCGGTCGATATACTCTTGCACATTGACACCGGATTTCCTTTGCCAGAAGTAGTATTTTGCTATTTTTTAGAAATAGTAAAATATTATTTCGTATTACTATATAAGACGTAGTTTTAAGAATAAATTGTTATTATTAAAAATGTAAAATTGTAAAAGGTAAAGGCAACAGGCAGGTTTACGCCATAAAATCACAGATATTTATGTGAGGGTTGATGGATGATAATTACAGGGCCTATATTATGTTAATAGGTACCTAGTAAGTAGTTGTAAATGCATGTAATTTAAACGCTAATCAAATCGTGTGTTTACTCCTGGCATAAGACTAAAACCGCGAGTTTATGCCGGAGATAGCTATTTAATTGCTCTAAATAAATTCATATAAAATCCATAGAATTAGATAGACGATATTTTATAACGTCAATATATCCATCCACGTGCACAGAATATATTATCTCTTGATACTTGGTCCTTCTGACAACCCAGTAAATTCCTATTAAATAAACAAGAGATATTACGCAGTACGAAATTAACGGACATAGTAGAATCTTTGGTGACCCCTTCTCAAACTCTTTGGACCAATTAGAATAAGGGAGGCTGCTATAAAAGAGGGCGCATCCGAGAGATTTTTATCATCTGGCACGATAAAATCAGTAGATTAATCAAGGGCAGTCCTTCATACTGGTCCCTAACAAAAACTTTAAGACAAGATAAACCAAAAATAACCCACCTTCAAGGGCCGAATGGCCCCGTGTATTCATCCTTAGACAAAGCCGAAGCATTCGCCTTGAGCATAGCTAAACAATTCTCTCCGAACACATACGATAGGTCCAACAAGGAACTAGCAGAACACGTACGGCTTGTCACTAGGAAAGCCAGGGCTATTTACAAAGAGAGGTCAGACCCTCCAGAAAATCCTCTAAAGCCGACCACGATTGATGAAATCGAACACTTTATCAAGCGGCTTAACAACCGCAAAGCCCCTGGTAATGACGGACTATCAAACCAAGCCGTCAAGAACCTCCCAGACAGAGGATTCGAAATCCTAACGCAGATAATCAACGCATGCTTAGAACTCCAATACTTTCCAGCAGCCTGGAAAGCAGCGGACATTGTACTGATCCCAAAACCCGGCAAAGATCTAACCAAACCAGAAAATCACAGACCTATCAGCCTACTGCCTGTACTCAGTAAAATCTTTGAAAGAGTCATAAAATCCAGACTTCAAATCATGATCGATGAATTAAGCCTCATCCCGGACATCCAACACGGATTCAGAGCAAGGCATTCAACCAACCATCAATTACTTAGGGTTATAGAATACATAACCAAATCCTACAACAAAAAAGTCTTCACAACAGGACTCTTTTTAGACATCGCAAAAGCCTTTGACAAGGTCTGGATCAAAGGTCTCATTGTTAAATTATCAGAATCAGGACTCAATAAAGCAATGATCAACATGATAAGCTCTTTTCTTCGGAATAGAACTTTCAATGTTAAATTAAACGGTATCAGATCCACAACAAAAACACCCACAGCCGGAGTCCCACAAGGATCCGTGCTAGGTCCCACCCTGTACAACCTGTACACGCGGGACATAACGATTCCCATAGACAGCACCGGTAGCTCTACCATCTTAGCACAATACGCGGATGATACAGCTATCATAGCAAGATCGCACAACCTCAATCACGCCACCAAATTAGTCCAGACCTCGGCAAATCAAATTTCCAATTGGTGCGACAAATGGCGTATTCAAATCAACCCTTCAAAAAGCTCAGCCGTCATATTTTCCAAACGCGTAAACAGAAGACACTCACATAACGTTAAAAAAATTGTAATGAATTCACACCCCATCCCTTGGGACAAATCAGTTAAATATTTAGGCCCACCATCGACAAAAGACTCACTTTTAACCCACACATTAATATCAAAAAACGCCAAGCCAAGGTAATAAACTCACGACTTCAACCCATGATGGGTAACAAAAGTAGACTGTCTACGCGAGCAAAACTTCTGCTATACACTGCAATCACTAGACCCATAATGACATACGCATGCCCCATCTGGGCATATTCAAACCCAAAACACCTGAAAACTCTACAGATAATACAAAACAAAACACTGCGTAGAATCACAAACGCACCCTGGTTCGTGCGCGGTTCTACGCTGCACAGAGATCTCAACTTAGAATCCATCCACGACCACGTCATGAAATTGTCAGAAAATTTTTACAAATCCTTGACAGGCCACCCTAACCCGACTATCCTAAACCTATCAACCTACGAAAAAAGCGACACAGATAACGTCTATAGGAGACCGAGGGCGATCCTTGACGACAAGCCACCATAGTTCCCCTCACATCCCTACCACAGACTCCCTCAGCCCGAGCGACTTAAACCACTGTTTAAAAACCAACCTTTAAAAAGACAATTACTGATGTTCGACCCCTCCCCGAGGATAAAAAAAAGATGAAGGGCAACCTGCCGCCCGTCGCTATTGCGCGGACGGAAGGAACTTTCCTCCCCTGACTTTTTAGGGGGATATCATGTATAAAAGATAAAATACTGCTCGGGTGATACAATCGGACATCGGAGGAAGATAATATTTTTGTTATCATCATGTACATCTGTTCTTCCACTTGTTAACTAATACTACTAACAGCCAAAGCTTTCATATCAACGACCAAGAGATGAAGGAGATAGGGGGCCCAGCCCCGGAGCTCCATCCAAATGTAAAAAGCTATACACCAATAATAATAATAGATTTTTATCAGTCTACCGGATCATCTCTCGGGAACAACATCTTCTCTACTAGCAGCCTCTCTTCAAACACTCTGGACCAGTCTCACCAGTTTTGCCGCGCATCTCTTCGCTTCTTGAACGCCAAAGTACTCCCCGGTGAGATTTCTGCATCCCGTTTACCTACGGGTGTGAAATATCTCTCGCGTTCGCTGTAATCGGGCGTCACGTTTACTTGTCTGCCGCCTTCACCTACATTGGCCTGTAAAAATATTATCTACTGGACGCTACATACTAAAAATAAACCGAGTCATTACCGACTTTTTCAAAAGGAAACAGCGTTATTATTAATAACCCCTCACCGACTGAGCTAGGAAAATTCATCAACGAAGTGCGCAGTGGCGTATCGTTGAGGGGGTGTTGTTACTAACCTAACCTAACCTAACTTAACCTAACCTAAACTAACCTTAACTAACAAAATATCCAGTATATCGGCTATTTTCAAAAAAAATTTGCCGTTGTATCCAGGATAAACGTATAGAACCAAAAAATCTTGTAAATTTTTTCTTGTAAAACACTCGAACATTTTGAATACGCTTAAACTGGTAGCTATAGTAAAAACTAATATTATTTATTACGTCTATGCATTATATTTCACACATTCCACTAATGTCACTAACGAGCAAATAAAAAATCGGCATGCAGCATGTCACATATAAGAGACAAATCACACGATGCTGCAAATTGATGCAAACTGGGGTTCTATAATGGCGATTATGCCTGATTTTAATTGGACCCAACTGGAATCGAACAAGATTGGCGATGCGGTAACGTAGATTTTTTGCGGCCTCGTGTGGTATTGTGAAGATGTAATAACTAACCTGGCTCACCCACGTGTAAAGAATGTTTCATAAAGTCTAAACCTGGCCTACATTTTCTTCAAACCAACTATAGATACCATAGTCCTGAAAGGTCGCTAAATAATACCGTCAACAGTATGCAGACACAGGAATTATTTGAGGCGCCGCTCGGTGTCCATATAACAAACCTTTAGATAATCGTTATGTATGTATGTATATAATATATGTTATGTATTATTTAAACGTGTGATATGTTTATATACCTAGGTAAAGACAAGTAATTTTACGGATCACTTAGCATTCAAAAAATGTCGTCAATTGATTTGTAATAATGAAAAATGAATTTTCGCAAGACTTATTAGGATAGCACATTATCCATAATAGGCATAACAACGAAGTACAAGTAAAGATACCGTCAACGTAATAATGAAAATATGTACTTACATAACATAAGTATTATTTTTAAAACAACAACAGGCCATGAGGTCGAGTGACAGTAGTGTAGTGAAATAGTAGTAAAATAATCACAAACACCCAGGATTTATGAAAATCATATAAATATATTGTGACCTCGCCGGAAATCAAACCTGAAGCCCCTAATAACATTCCAGCGCCTTACGCACTAGACTATATGGTCCGCCAATTGTATAGCAAAAAGCGACATCATGAAATCGTCCCTTTACTCAAACATACGTTTAGGCCATTCTTGTCGTTGTCACTATTTCCACTCGATCATTCCACGGAGAAATTCAACCAGCATCTCTCTGATCTGACACGCCGGTTTTTCTGAATATAACGTATTTTCATTCAGTTTTTAACATGTTTTTCTCAAATTATTGTATGGAAAAATTGTCAACAGTGATGTAAGTGATAACTTCACCCTCTAAACAAACAAAAATATTAGTTATCAACAAGAAATAACAATGGCTACTTACCTATATTTAACACAGGCCGTTATACGAAGATATTTAAAAAAAAATATATATTTTTATGTAAGCTGTTAATGTAAAATATAATATCCACCACGTTGCTATTATAGTGATAAATCAAGTTAATTGAATTTCCTAGTTTCACCTTAAAAAGTAGCTAACTTAAATTCGAGAAGTTTGAAATCGTGATTTATAATAATATCCGAAAGTATGCAGAAGTTTAAAAACGAATATTTTCATTTGCTTTTAACATGCAATCGTCCCCGCAAATAAATTAAAATTAATTTATGTTTTCGAATGAATGTTGCCAGGATTTCCTCTAGTATGACTATTGATACAAAAACATTTCCAGTTAATTGAAATAATGTTTTGCGAGAATTTTCCTCGCTTGAAATGTTTACGTACCACAACATAAATCCGGATTATGGATTATGCTGTGTATTAATGGTTCGAAATTAACATTACAAACATTTTCTCTGTAGAACAATGAATAAAGAGCTTAAATCTAATGACTGAGTAACATATTTCGTTCTCATTTGTAATTTTAAGCCATTGTAAGAGCGAGATGACCAAAAAAGTGACATTGCTCTAAAATTTCGGTTAGAATTAATTATGAGTTATACAATTTAAATTGTACACAGACATTCTTCATTAATGGCTCTTTGTTAACGGTCTACCAGCGGCGAAGGGTAGAGGTAGACTGTTAAGATCCAACATATTAAATAATGCATATTAAGCTTTGTCCGTCAAATATATTTGTTTTTATTGAACTAAGATGTGTCGATAGTGTTATTTTTAAAACTCAGTAAATCCTGCCTAATCCAAACGTCAAGAGGTCTTTTCTCATCGAGAATTGACCGTAATTTACTAAGTATATCAAAGCAAGAATCACGCACAATCTAGTGCAAGCTAACCAAGGTCATGGAAAGTTGCTCCTGGGACACTCTCAGCACAGCTTTTAAATACGCCTAAAATTACTTTTAAATAATAATTGTCAACTTTTTGCCATAGAAACACATACAACTTTTTCGAAAAATTTATGACCGTTGATGGAGATTGATTGAGTATGTATAGTATGTCAAGGACAAATAAGATCTCAACATTTTAGTATTCGACGAGCTTATAACAAAGTAGAATTAAATTAAGAGACCGGATATTACCCAATGCCATGGACCCAAATATAGTCATATCACTATATATTAATGAAATAATGTAAATAATGTAAAAATGTAAAAAAAATTAACACCATTGCACATTCATGTACTGAAATATGACTATATTCTAAAACATTAGAGCGAGAGGTTTAAAGGAATACTATTTTATGTAACAAAAATACTTTATGCAGTCATTAAATGTTTAAAATAAATATAAAAGATAATAAGGCTTCAAAATTATATAAATAGATTATCTACAACGTTTAAGGAGTGTCCAGGATCATGGTTTGAAAATACAATAAAAACTCAATTTTGACCTACGCTGAGCATGTGGGCCGTTAATAATTGATAGATATATTTAGTGTAAATTATACGAGCAGACTCTCCCCATATCTGACGACTCACGTCAACCGACAGATCCGATCGTTCCTGAACGTGGAATTTCATTTTGAATCATACCCTAGAGGTGTGATCAAAATATAATTATTTTGATTTCTTATTTACCAAAAACATACTAAAGGATATCTAAAGTAATCATGTTAAGCCTTGAACTGTCGAATAAGGCGTGCGCAGCGAGTCCTGAAAATGATTGTGATAGAATTCAAGTTTGACGTAGACGTATTGAAGGTTGACGTATTATTTTAACAGACCATAATAATACAAAACAAAGGGTTATAGTATAGTAGTTAATTAAATCAGTAACTTGTTACTCATTCAAATGCAGTCTCAACGTTTAAAGTTTGAACATAAGACAAAAGTATATTAGTCTATGGAGAAGACTGTTGCCCCTAAGTCTCCAAGTTGACCGATTGATATTTTTTTACTTAAACTTATCAAAACAACCGTCAACATGAACCTATCGTTAACTAAATCGCTCCGTGTAATTCATATTTATACTTTACGATAATCGAGGGGCATAAATAGTCATATCTGCAAATCTGCTAGTGTAATAAAACCTTTAGAAGTATATCAAATACTCGCATCGGATGTATGCTTATTCCGCAGGTGCATAATGCGAAAGAAATACCGTTTAAAATTTACTGTATTTACAAGCTCTTTGCTTTTTACATGATCAAAAGAATTATTTTTTTCATTTATGTTTTACGTTAAATACCTACGGGAATGTTTTGCAATCATTCCATTTTTGGGGTTTATTACTTGTAATTGAGCATGAGGCATTTAAAAATACTCCCATAACCAATAAAAAAATCCCGATTGCGATATTTTAGTCGGAAGCGGGATGAAATAAAATTCAAATTTATGAAATGAAATGAATAGCAATGAACTAAAGAGCAGTATTTACCTAGCTGAGTTCTATCGCAGGATATGTGAGAACCAAAATGCGATTTCGCAGACTTATTTTAGCGTGGCCAAAAGTGGACTTATTTTGGCCTGGGCAAAAATGTTTTCATAATCAACTTTGCCATACATACACGCGACGGACTGAGGCGGCCGGTGGAAATATTCAATTTTAAATTTATATCTTCGCCCAAACATCCGACACGTGTGGGGTTTTTTTATTATCTGAAAAAATCGCTCGATATTCGAGCGCTTGACGTCCCGAGAACGCCAGAACTTCTTGGAGGGAAATATTTTCACAACAATCGAAGTTGAAAATTTGAATCCATAATAATATAAAGTCAAAATTTTATAAATAAACCATGTTACGCCGTTATTTTACTTAAGTAAAAAGTAAAAATTGTGACTTAATAATAAATGATATAATGCGATGTAAGATTGATGGCTTTGAAATTTAGTATTGGAGAAGCGTACTATAGATTACATACTTGAAGAAATGATGAAAGCTTTCGAAAATATGAAGTCTCTAAAAAGCTTTTCAATTCTTCAGCTACATAACCAGAAGAAAAAATAATAGTTTTGAAAAGAGGTCGCGCACACGATGTTTCAATCAAATAAAAATTCTTCCACTATACCTCAGTCCGTTTTTAGAATCAGAATTGTAATGGAGTCATGATCCTCAATAGTTCACCTCCTGACTGAGGACAATGACTCATATGATTTGGTTTAGCCTTCTTCATAGCTTTTCTTCACCTCTCTCAGCATTCAGTGGTACGTAGAGCTTTTGTTAATGGGAAACTTCTTGATTTAGTCTAAGACGTTTGGCCATTCATGAGATTTTTAGCATCCGCTTTTAGTAAAGGCTTAATTACATTGGCAGACGCGCAGACCCAATCCGAGATCCAATAACCGTCGTGCCCAACGTTTTAACATTATTTGCAATTACACGCAACGATTCAATCGCGTTGGTCATTGCTTTTGATTAGCTTAAAACAAACATAGTGTTGCTATTATTAAAAATATAGGTTGACCGAAAACTAGATATTTCTTAGATTGGTGGCTACACTGAACGTATTTCCGCGCAATTTTACGTCAAAAAACTGAGCTGTCAAACCTAGCGAGCATCTGTTGAAATTTGCGCGGCCGTTTGACATTTTTCTACGAAGACTGTGTCCTCAGCGCTAGTCATACATTTTTTTGAAATTTCGCCATCTTGTAGATGTTAAAATCGAACAGTAGAAAAGACGACCATTTGCGTGGCTCGCGAGCGGTCACGTATTCGGCTATTTTCGTATGCTTTCGGCAATCTTCGCTTGCTAATGAATGGATCGCACGAGGGAATAATAGAAAATTTTCCACTTTTGTCCCAATTGCTCACGATCCTTGAAAACCATAGAGAACAGAGTTTGACAGTCATGACAGATGATCGGGCCAGACGCAACTGCTAATGTAATTTGAGCTTAACACATTTCAAAAGCATTTATCTCTAGCCTGGATCTTTCTCTTGTTTTTGATGTCCAAGTCTAAGAGACATAATATACACAAATCGGTGACGTCATAAGATCTTACTAGACGCGTCATCTGAGTTGTTTTATTAACATTATTCCTGTTCCAATATGGTTACAATAAAATTTCGTCATAGCAATACGATGATCAAACAATAATATAATAAAATTACTAAAAAGTGTATTCAATGTTTCTCAAAGACAATACACTCTGGATCTGAACACACATTGAAAAAATACCATGTGATTTACCAGAACCTGGATTCAAACCAAGACAAATATCTCAACGTAGTATACTATTAGCAATAAAAAAATCACAGAAACTCCAAGGCTTTAATAAAATCACATAGATGTACCTATTGTGATCTAGCCGAAAAAAAACCGGAGCAATTGAACAAGAAGCCGGCCTCTTATGTATTTGTAGTACGAGAAATGTTTTTGTATGAGATCTTGGCATAAACTAAAACTCAGTGGGGTATTTACGTAGAAACCTGCACAACCTGATTTTGGGGTTCCCCACGATAAAAAATTAACAATTTAATGATCATGAAAATATCTACTGTACATTGTGTAGGTATAATATTCACAATTTCTTCATTATTTGCTGTCTCCTACCAACGCATGCTCTGCCTACTCTCAAGGGACGTCACTAATTTTAACATAGTTGAATGATATTTTTCTGAATAAAATTTTACCCATGTTTTTATTTTTATTTATTATTATTTTATATATTCTCGTCTCTCTTGTGAGGGTAATATTTGTTATAATGTAAATCTCATGTTGTGCACGTCTTGAATTTAGATTTGTTATGTCCACAATGTATTGTTTTCCTAAATAATAGATAAATAAATAAATAGATAGTGAGCATTTTTTTGTTTTGTGAAATTTAAAACGAAATTATTAATAAAAGAGAAATACGCACCTTTTACATAATTCGGTACCTATAATTTAATATGTTATGACTAGTTTGACCTATTTGGAGGCGCCTTTTAAATTTTCTGACAAATCGGTTGCGTCATATGCATAAAAAAATGCAGCTGCTATAATTGTAAAGATTGGCAACCAAGAATGACATTTGATGACGTTGTGTTGTTTAAATATGTTTAATTTACATTAAGAATATATTTTTTAAAGTTTAATCGTGAGTTTATTAGTGAAAACAAAAATGCATTGCACAAAATAATTTTACAATTCCAAAAAATGATGCTAAAACTTCGAACAGATAGAAAAAGAAGCATATTATTATACACATTGAAGAGGAAATAAAGAAAATTTTCAGAGACCATCAAAATTAAATCCGATAAATAAAATGAAATAAAAATATATCTGAAATATTCTTATTTTGACCATGTACAATCCTAATAGGATCGTAGGTCTCCGCAGAGGTTTGTATTAACAGATATTTGTTTTTACGAGAAAAATGACGTTAGCCACTTATTCAAAGTATTATATCTATATTCTGACTTCAAACACAATTTGAAAAACAATAATATGACGTGTATTTGCTGCCAGACCCAGAATTCGAACCTAGGATCTACGACATTATTAGCCAACATGTAAGCCACTCAACCATCGGCAATCTAAAATAATAATCAGAAATAACCAATACTTGCTGTTGTGTTTTTATTTGTAATAATTTCAAACCGTGATTTTACTTAAAAACATTTCTCTTAATTATTATTATCAACATTTAACCTCAGATCTGATTATTAACTCACTGTTAACGTAAATGTAATAATAACGTGCGGTTTACATTGGGGTAAACATTTTAATCGTTTTCCAAATAACCCATCTCACTCGCCGCCCCTGTAAGTTGTGGCATCCAGTGGCCACTATTTGTGTGAATTTATCGCACAGAGGTTTTCCGGAAGCAAATTGGGTAAATAACTTCGTCGGCGACTGCACTATATAAAATGTGTACGTATATATTATGTACGCCACTGAACTTTACTGACGATTTTTAACTTTTCTAATAATATAGAGTTATAATGAAAGTGTACAGTAGATTCTATTAAAAAAGTTAAATTGATAATTTTCTGTTGGATAGTTTTTAATAGAATTTGGGATTGTGAATATCACTACATTTCCAACTATTAGAAAATGTTACTTTCTATAAATAAATGTGCATAAAATTGCTACAGTTTAATCACCAATTACATTTTATAATGTATCTCAATTTTGATTTACTCGTAACTTATTCTAACCTTTTTCGGGTTTAATAATGTTTTTTTTTTTTTAATTCAAAATTCATTTCATAAAACACACAATACAACTTGAATAAATAATATTAAATACGGTTAGGGATTTCAATTCCGAATGAAAATACCAATACCGATATGTCGGTATTTCTAATTGAATACCTGTATTCGTAAAATAATTGGAAAAACAGAAGTAGCTACCAATAAAATTTAATATATTATGTAAAAATCTTTTTAAAATATCAATATTACATAGCATGTGTCACTACTGATGACCAAATACGATGAAAGGCCACGGAAGTAAACCAAACATCACGTAACACGACGAAAAAAATAAAGTCCCGTTTTTATGTTAATTAACATTTTATTTACACTGTCAATACCGAATACATCGGTATTATCTGATTTTTAAAACCGCTATTTCAGTATCGAAAAATACTGGGATACCGGTTTTAAAATACCGGTTTTGCAATCCCTAAATACGGTAGAGGCGTAATGCAAGAGATAAAAAAATCAGCGTATCGTTTAACAAAATCATCTTTATCGATTACAAGCGATAACAACAAATTCGTCTCTGTGAAAGAGAATGAAGAAGTATACTGATTCGATTTAAAAAAAAATAATCAATAGTATAGAAGACGGTCCAATCTACCTTAACCTCACCTCACCACTCCACCGCTGCTATTACTTTACTCAGTGCACTATTTTTGAAAAGTTTTATCTTGTATCGTCACAACCTTTTGATACTTATATATGCATTGTATATATAAGCTTTGCAAGTGCAGTCATCAATACTGGTCGACTGTTGGGGTATAATAGAACTAGAACAAACAGGATTGGAAAGACAGCACAATTTTAATATTACGTAAGATGCATTTTTTTAAATGTTTACTTTCTAAAATCAATGAACGTTTAAATATAAAGGAGACTGACAAAATGAACAATATTTTTGACACGACCATTTGTTAATTTCGTTGTAATTAGGTATAATGCAGATAGCTAAAATAACGAATAAAAAAAGTTTAAATAATAAAGCACATTCAGCTATATTCGATGGATGCGAGTTTGAGTCCCGCTTGGCACCATATTTAAAAAAAAATTCTACAGGTTACCTATGATTCTGCGGTGGAACCAATTACGATCTTTATTCAAATTGCTTACGTAATTCTATAAATTTCAAATAATTACTAACGCGCCTACCTACTTAATTATGATAGCATTCTTGCATACAACACTGATTTTATAAACAAGATTAATTGATGTATCTTTATATTAAAAAGAAACATTCTATAATGTAACTTTAGAAATGTCATCATAAGTTTTGACAGAGAAAAGAACAAAAAAAACTTTCACAAAATGAGCAATGAGAGAGACTTTATTGAATTTTTTTACATAAATCACGTGATCCCTTCTCTGTCACGTCGTATTGCGAGGGGGCTCAAATTTGATTATTATTTTTGGTAACCAGACAAAACAGAACATGACAAACAGAACAGTGACAAAATAGAACATGACAAAACAAAACATGACAAAACAGAAAATGACAAAACAGAACATGACAAAACAGACCAGTGACAAAACAGAACAGCTAGGGGGAAAATGAAACATTAATTTTTGTGGAATCTATTTAGGTTAGGTTAGGTCATTATTACGTTGTACCTAGTGACCCAATCATTTTGAACATATTATATTGATTAAGATGAGATATCCAAAGCTTGCCGGCAACATCGAGTTAAGTCCCGTTTATTTGAGGCTTTCTAGCGATTGGGAATGCAGAAATTTGGTATATAATTTGATTTATTATGGCGTATTGAAAAGCTGTTCTATTAAAAATCTATCAACATAATAGAGATATGACAATTTCAATATTAAATTTATATTTTTTCTGAAAGGTCATAGTTATATTTATCGTTGTTCTGTTTTGTCACTGTTTTGTTTTGTCATTTTCTGTTTTGTAATGTTCTTTTTTGTCGTGTTCTATTTTGCCATGTTCTGTTTTGTCATGGAACCGATTTCTGAACTATAATCTTATCGTATGGTTTCAGTTTCACAATGCCAAAATAAATACCACGAAACAGACATATAAATATTAAAGTAAAATTTGATTCCATGTTGGTGGTTTTGCCCCTATTATTAAGTATTATTGACTATAATATATGATATATACTTAGTTAACTCTGCTTAAGATTTTTAAATAGCCATCACAGTTTCTCTGGATCTCAAATCCTAAAATATACGTAACAATTGCCTCCCGATAAGTCAACCATTACGGAGTGTTTAACATATTAAGTAAACCTATGCTTCCATATCAGGTATTTTTCTTTCTGCAAGACTTATTTTTTTCGTTCTATTTTAGCTTACCTTCCAACGATAATCAATATTCATATTTGCACTAAAATATGATTTTCGATTTTACTAAAAAATAATATTATTTATTGGAAGGGGGTTTACTACGACTCTTCGAATGATATTTTTATATTTCATTCTACAGCTTTGTTATTTACCTACAAAAATTTGAAGACTTACTAAATTAGTTATAATTGTTGCATTTTATATATATTTTGGTAAATAATATTATATAAAATGCAGAGAATCACGTAAAATACACGCATATAATAATATTTGACAGAACTCCATTAATAAAAACAAAATTGTGAAATTACTGATATGGGTAAGATAATATGAGAAAGATTATAAATTTCACAATTCGTTAATATAGAAAATCCACCCTTATTTTGAAAAAACCTTAGAAACACATATTTTCACTTATTATAAAAAAATCATAGAAAAAATTTGCATCATGTGGGACTCGAATTCACACCTTCACTTTTCAGGGTTAATGCTCTCGCCTGTAAGCTATTCATTATTCTAAGATTCATACAAAGTATTTTTAATATCTAAGTACATATTTCCACCAATTCGTCGGTTGTATAATCATTGTATCGGTCTTTTTAAATTGATATTAATTACAAGAAATTTTAATACTCAATGGATTACAATACTAGGTACTTACATATAATTTTATCCAATAGTTTAAATATCAAATTTAATAATAAATATTATCAGCAGGTCAAATTTGAATGCCTTGAATACATGCATACACATCAACACACTTGGCTTGTTTATGAATGTTAACTTGACGTGTAATAATAAAAAAAAATAGCAAAACTTACGAAATAAAAACTTCGCGCCAGTTTTTATTAAATTTTTCAACTGCCATGATATGCAAAAAAAATCTTAAATTGTTTCTTTTTTGTTTGGCAACACAATCATTTTTATTCTTGCTTCTCGGAAAACTACATATTTCTAGTGAAATTCGATTTTTAGACACAAGTTATGAGCTTTTTTCTAGTATTAAAGAAACGCAATTTCGTGTTAAGAAACGAGCATAATCATCGTCTTGAATTATTCATAGTAGGTTTATAGTAAAAAATCATTATTTTGCTTTATTTAGTTAATTCTGCGATTTAAAAAAAAACAACAACTAGTTTTCATTGTCATAATATAAACTACGAATATGTTGTTTGCATAAACTCTGTCTTAATGAGTGTTAAAGATATGAATAAACTCTTGGTCGCTCTTTTTTATATTTATTTATTTATTTATAAAAAGAGTATTACGGCATTACAGCTATTGGCCAATGCGCCATAATACATAATAAATACAAATGTATAAAAATATCTTTTTTAAATTTGAATATGAGCTTTTGACCACTGGGCGGTCAGATCCTTCGAACGATGTGGCCTGCTCATCTTCACCCAATATACCTAATACATAATAAAAACTCTACAGAAGTATTTATTCTATGGAATTTAGGAGACCGTTTCCTTACCGTCTAATTTGATTGATTTTTGGTCGATACGTGTATAGTATGGTGCTGAACACTAATTCAAAATTAAATTTGACATTATTTAATTGTAAGTGCAAAAAATCCTAAATGACTGCATAGATTAAATATGACAACTGTAAAAATTTCAATCTTTCTATAATTATTATTGTCTGATTTGATTTATTTTCAGTTTGTACATGTATGTTATGGTACTGTACACCAACTTCGATTCGGTCTTTAATAGCAATTTTCATATATGTATTTTTTTTGTTTTATACCTACCTATAAAAATAAAGGTATGCTATTTTATCAAAATCTTAAATAAAACTAATCCTGAAATTCCAGGATTTTAGTATTTCTGATGCCGGGATTTTAAAATCAAGTAATTGAGCAGGATTTTGGAAACCATAGTATTATGTAGTACCAACTTGATGAGAAAAAATCAATTTCATAACGCTATATTATATAATGTATAATAATATAACAGAATACATAATAATAATATATGAACTCAGAATGGTTTGATATTCATTCTTGTTTAGACCTACCTTTTCCTATGAAAATATTTTCTGATAGAACTATTTTAAAACTTCATATTTTATTACACTCATATTGCGCAAGGAGCAATCTTTTTTATATATATTCAATTTATTTGTTATGTTGAATATATTTCGCAATGGTAACATTTATTGGTTTTCTAAATTTATTGAAAATGTCACAACAATTTTCCGTTTTGAAAGGGAATATTATTTACTAGACTGTCAACACTGAGCCATAGAAAACCGTATGAGATATTTTACTTTCAAGATTCATAATATACGATATTATATTATTGGTAGAGAAAAAAACGCTTTTATAATGCTAATCATGAGCTAAACACTGAAGAAAGGATAAAAATAACAAAGTTTTATCGTAATATCAGAAAATCAATATCTTTAATAATTTATCATTTTATGAAAAACCCTTCCAAGAACATCTTTATCAGGGTTATATTAATACTTGAAGTGACTTAGAAAATTCTTTAATAATTTTCCATTAGACGCGATTTGTATTTATAATCACCAATCTTTTATACAAAAAGGTAAACGAAAACAGTAACAGCATTCAATTTCAAATTCAGTCTTAAAATTTATTACGCAGTTACTAATGTGACTAAATGTATATTCTAAACAAAATGCATGTACGGATATAACGTTTTCGATCTTCACGAATAGATTCCTCAACGGTTTCCATCAAAATAAAAAAATGACTGTCATCGATCTACTTTTTGAGATACTTAATGGCATTTTAACATCGCGCAATCATTTTGCGCGTGTAGCGTAGGGAGAATAAAGGCCCTGGCGTTAGATCGGATAATTAGGAAAGAAAGTTGGGGAAAGGAGCCACTAGTATTATGACGTATATAAAATAATATTGAAAATTGCAGTTTACGTTATATATGACAATACAATATGTACTACCCCTAATAGTTTCCTACAAATCAACCCGACTTGTAGATTTGCTAATTCTTATACTTGTGAAATAATGCCACTAGCGGAGATGAAATACCACCCCCTGAGATGGACGACCGAATAAGAAGAATGGAACGTAAGAATTGTCTATTATTTCACAAATCATGTACAGGCGGAGTTGTCAGTGTAAAAAAATATCACTAAGAAAATATATTCTTTAATACGTATTTTCTGTGATTTATAAAAATATATTGAGTAAGTATACTATTTGAGGCGAACATATCTAATCATTTATCCTGTGTCCTTTGCAATCACTCTTAGTGTTATCCTAATTGTAAATACCGAGGGCATTATTTTTTTTTTCTATAGAAAAAACAAAATTAAATTAAGGGGCACACTAACATTTCCCTTGTGTCATTTATCACTCAACAACTTACTGGTACGACAGCGGTAGTAAAGGTACTCGTGCAAGTATTATCGACCGCCCCCGAACTCTAGATAACCATGCAATTTTTTACTTGTAATATAAAACCGTGTAGTAAAGAACTATATATTTACAAATTATATATTTTTTGGATTTACTCAAACAGTACTTCCCAACCTTTTTCGCGTCATGTCCCATTATTTAAATTATAAAATTTTCGAATATTATATTATAATATTACGTATTCAGCGAATTATCATCTGAAAAAATTATAACCAGATATAAAATCATAAATAAAATTGGATTCTAATACTTAAGATCACATTATTATTTGCTCC
The DNA here is from genome assembly GCF_057557595.1 of Rhyacophila brunnea. NCBI lineage: Eukaryota > Metazoa > Arthropoda > Insecta > Trichoptera > Rhyacophilidae > Rhyacophila > Rhyacophila brunnea. The sequence goes on along the minus strand of NW_028232848.1, from coordinate 14,315,507 downwards.
TTTCTCATCCGAGACCTTTGTGGGATCTGAGTTCGATTTGTAGAGAATACTCTGACTCTACTTCTGACGGTCTTATAACAAGGAATTGACTGTAATGTTTTGAACATATATAATTTTGAAAAACACTTTCTGAGAGAATATATTATAATAGTGGATTTCTACAATAATTGGAGAAATCCACGACGCTGGTTAGTAATTGAAGTAATAGGTATCTACTTTGATTTCATAAAACAAAAACCGATTGCCAAAAGTAGCTTGATTTAGAAGAACGCTGATGAGTGGGTATTAAAAAGGCCAATAGTTAAAGTTTGTCGCAATTAGTACGTCACCTTATAGCATAGAGGTAATGCACGGACGGGGGCGTAAGCCCAGGAGATGCAGGGTTCGATTCCCTGCCGGGGTGGCCTACTTTTTTCAAAAAAAAATTTCTATTGGTTATAATATACTCAGAAAGTGTTTTTCAAAATGATATATGTTCGATAATTAGAATGATACATTCTTAAATCTTGTGAATTATTCGTTGAATAACAGAAATAGTTAGTTGTAACGTTTGATTTAAATAGTGTTATAAATGTCTAAAATCACCTACAAACATTTTAGTTGGTCCCATATTCTGACAATTAATCATGACTTAGTTAAAGTTGTGTGCCGGATGTAGCAAATGCGGCCATTCGGACATCATCCCTTACCGGAGCGAGTGAGTCACTCAATTATAACGTTAATAATTTATGAATAAAATATTGTAAACTATATAAAATATAAACCGTTCTCCGCCCGAGTTGTTGATTATTAGATTTGGCACCCTTCAGCATTAACACTATATATTTAATAATATTTAATTTGAAATCCGCGTCCCTAGGATTCGAGCCCGATAACAGAAATTTTTTAATTAAATTCTTCTTTTAATTTATCATTGTAAAGTAGATACGATAAATATATATATATATATCAATATTTTGATTTAAATGCGTTTTTGCCATAACTGGTATTTTGGCAGTAGATATGAGTTAAATATTCAAAATGTATGGGGTTTATTATTATTAATAATCATTGGAAAAAGAAGTTTTTTATTCAATAAACGTATCAGAGCTCAGATAAGACTTATAGAACCATTACCATTAATATACCATGGCCGTGTATTGAAAAAGGAATAGGTGCCTATCATTTATGGTAAAAAAAGAACAAAAGAATGTTGGTACAATACAGGTACTTACTTCATTTCAATTATTATACTACGCGTTTTGATTTAACAGTGGAATGTGAGTAATCTACTTAAATATACTTTAAGGATAATATAAATTTTATTGTGAAATATTGTATTGTTTTATATTTTGGATAACGCCACACACGATGACCCCGCAATAAAGCCGGGCATCATTCCTCAGTCCTTGGCTAAGGGTCGAAGGTCTCGCCCTCTGGAACCAAACTTTAATATGAAAGAGAAAGAAAAATGTCACATTACCAAAACTTGTCCGGGAGATTGTGTTAACACACAAAAAACTTCGGTATCTCAGCTCACATACCCAACTATATTTTTATACCTTTACCCAGTTTATCTGTGATGTTTTTTTCTTTAGCCACAAGGGCTTATCAATTGAAACAAAATAAGTAGATACATTAAATCATTTAGTCTTTTAGTCTGCCGGCCTCGTGTCAATAACATAAGATTTTTTCTTCTTCTTATTTTTCTTCTTCTTACACCGTTTCCTATTGGAGGTCTGCAACCATCAGCACAATATTCAGTTTATCATCTGCTACTCAGAAATCATCGAGGTTTTTAAGCCACGAAATGGGGTACCGTCCGCTGAGTTGGTGAATGCTTTCCTTTATAATGTGTCCGTGATAATGTAGTTTTCCGGTTTTGATACTATATTGTTCCTTTCTCATTTGTTTGATGACAATAATTTGTCACTCTCAGCCCAAGACATTTTGTATATATCCACATTTCAAACCTTTTCATGATATCTTCTGCATGCATGCATGGCATAGAAAGAGATTGGGAAAACAAACGGCGAACCACGCGCAATCTCAGGTTTAGGCTAAATTCTCGATTGTCTCATTTTGACACGTTTTCTGTGACTGGCCGCTGCGGGATCCGAGCGGAGCTAATTTCCAGGGTCCGTCCACATACGAGCCCGATTGGCCACGATGACTTGATATCAACCAAGGCCAACTTTGAGGCGTTTAAAAAATTTGCTACGTCATATGGAAGACAGAATAATTCCGATCCCTCCTTAGATTCATCACTTTTAACTCCTGACTCCTCTGTTTCGGCAGAGTTTCAGTACACGGGTACAGAGGACACTTCATGTCATTAAATATAAGTGACGACAGAGCAAGTCAAAATTCTTTTTTATTTTCTAAAACTCTTTCTTTAAGCACTAAGGTCCATGGTTACTCCATCAGTCCCGTGCAGCTTCGTTTCGGGACAAGGAAGTATGGCACTAAAATCTTTTCATTCTGACACATTTATAGCGTCATGGAAGGCGGCCGTGCACAAATCGCGGCTGAATATACATGGCGGGTGGAGATGGGTAACTCAAAGCATTGTCTCATTTTGAGAAAGACATTCTTTGATATCCTATTTTTTTTTTTCTTGAGACTAGTTCTACAAGTATGTCTGATTGACCCACATTCTTAAACGTTTATATTGGGTTATTTAACCGAGTATTTAAATTTTAATAAACTATAATTATTATAATAATACTGCAAGAATGATTTTTTTAATATGCCGGTTTCATGCATACAAGACCACTAACTATATGCTGCAGAATGCATTTTCCATACGTCCGCCGGCGAAACTGGGCAAAACACTATTTTTTTCCATGTGCTACTTAAGATCATAGCTTTCAATTTTTTTTGAGAACCGTCTCTTCTAGCGGCCATCTTAAATTATATAGCGACTGTATTTAAATAATTCCGTATAACCAATTTCCTAACTTCTCAATTACTAAGGATTACTATTTAGGTTTATAAATTCATCGCCTTACTTCCAGCTAGGAACGCAATATTGCAGTACTCAAAACTGGTTGCATTCATTCATGATGGAGTATTTTGAATCAGTAAGGACCAAGGACAATTAATACGCAACATGATCCTTCGTATTCTTGCAGATTTTGGAAGGACTCTGGTCGAATACAGTACAGCTTGGGGTCATATATGGAACATGTTTCCTGTTCCCTTAACAGCATAATAAAGTGAATTGATCAATGTTTACACATCTCAAACTGTGCGATATGTCATCAACGACTACCCAATACTAAAAAAGTAGCGATGGGCTCTCGAAGATCTGTGTAAACAACATAATAAAAAACTGACCTCCAAACACATCATGAAAAACAACAAACCAAGCACTGCACAAAATGTTGAATTCTGATAATACATAATATAGAAAATAAAAGGTTAAATTAAACGGAGGAATATATTTAATTGCACACTTCGCCTAAAGACAGTAATCGAGCATTTTTTTCAATATCCACCATAAATGCGAATATTTAAATGACTCAATGTAATTAACTCTCTCAACTACCTTCTACAGCTCGTGGTGCAGTGCGTAAGGAGCTGGCCTTCCATCCGGGAGCTCTGTATTCGATCCCGGTGAGGGCACAATATATTTATGTGATTTTCTCAAAGCCTGAATTCTGAATAATTTCTAAACCGTACAAAGGTAATTCGAGGTTAAGCTGTCAACTATTACTAGTACATATATATTGAAATAGCTATTATTTGAGTGAGTTGGGAGACTTATGTTTGTACAATCGATTTTTATATAAAATACTTCTCAATTTTCACGAATTTTTCATTCATTTGGTGCATTTCGCTGAATGGACGATTTATGTAACCTATTTTACTTCGCCATTATATCAAGTAGATTGCTTCCATCCTTTTTTACTCATACTACTACCGGTGACTACGAACAAATCATCATTTTTAAGAAAAAAAATACTGTGTGAACCAAATGTATTATGTCAAAAATAGTTACATACAAAAATTTTGTAAGTTTTTGTAAACTTTTTTATGAATCATCATACAGAACGGGCAGTAAAAGTACAATAATTGATACTTAAAAATAACAATTTGAGCGTTGCAGCAATAAAAATATCTGTTGTATAAAATCATTAAAGTTCAATTTATCTCTTTTATTCTGGGCTGAAATGATATTTTGATGGCTACTAAAATACAAATTTCCCGTTTAACTATCAACAGATTTATGTTTTACGGAAATGGGTTGTGTAGCTACTGCTCTACCAACGAGATTTTGTCAGGATATGATAACAAATATGCACTAAATTTAAAAATAAGTATTGTTAAATAATATCTACTATCAGTCACAATGTTATACCATTCATACCAAGGTCTGAAAAAAAACGAACCATAACTGCGAGTGAGTAAGCATTCGACACACTTATATCTCCGCACTATGCGTTAGGGTTAGAGTAAGATAGAATTTATACGGCTGAATTAAATATTTTTTTAGAAACGTCACCGGTAAATATGGATTTGATTGATTACATTCATTTAAAAACTGCGAGCACGTGTTGCTGAAATTTATTGTTTTTGTGATAAATATAAAGTTAGTGGTAATTATTTTTAGTTATTTTAGTAGAACCTCTGGTTAACAATGATGTTTTTAAATTTGGTAGCCATACTGAGAAGCAGCACGATGGTATAACGTTTCATAGTTAATTTGATAATAATAAAATCGAGGTTCTACTATGCGTTATAAGGAAGAAACGCGGATTCATTTTGCCGAACAATAGGCTCTCTCTATATATCATTTATTTGAGATACATACAGTTAGTAGACGATTACTTTAAGTTCCGATCAAAATTCCAACAGTGAATTTTAATTTTAACATCCCTAAATATCGACTAAATTATGTTAGATAAGGTTCTTTATGATTGGGTTAGATTCTGGTTTCATATGTTTTCCACGTATCTGCCGCATACTTCCCCACCCCACCGCCGATCTTTTCAGTGACCACTAGAAGGCGATAGCATCCGCTTTGTGAACGAATTAATTTTATAAAATACTAATATCTGGAAAGACATAAATCTCAAATAATTTATAAGTCAGTCAGTTGTAACAACATTAAAAGCTATTGTATAAGGAAACTTTGAATGGGTTTGAATTGAGTGTATATTGGCGTAGGGCCAAAATGAAAAATAATTGAAATGTATTACAAACTTAATACTCTTGTAACCAAACGAACATTGTTAAGAGGGGAGTAGGCTTTTATTTAAAGCCTTAATAAATAGCCTTGTTTTAATAATAATGTTCGTTTAATTAATTTATATTTAGTGTTTAATTTTATTAATAACGTCGTTAACAAAGCGGATTTGAAACAAAAATAAAGAAGTGCCCACATATTGCAAAAAATGGTCTTATAAGAAAGTATACAAGAAAAGATAGAAAAATCACATGATGCTTAATGCAACCATTAATGTTGTACATAATAATATTATATTCAGTGTTGAATCACGGACCCTGCAGGCAAAGGAATAGGATCGCAATATTAATTAATTCAAATTGGGCCGAATAAATCGCATTTCTTAGAAGCACATGATGAAGCAGTCAACCATTTACTTATCCAGAGACTCGATATAAAAGAACGGCTATCATTCATATGATAGCATTTTGTATTTTTAGACATATTTTTTGATCATTTTTGCAAGCCTCCAAGGAAGCGAAACAGAAAACGAGCCTCGGTGCGCTGAAGCGACCAAGTGAATTTGGTGCCTTATTCGAGTAGCCTTCACTTTTCCTTGAAAAAAGTAGGTGGTCACGATCCTCAGTCATGAAAAATCCAACTGGTGTAGGGTGCTCCAAGTTGGGATGCTAAGGGGTGCGAAACACCCACGCGGTAGAATTCAGAAGGCGGCGTATGTCCGAAAAAAAAAATTTTATGACGTTATTAAACATGTAAGTATATGTTATTTAGTGACGTAAAATAACTTTTTGACCAAAAAATATACTTGCGGTAAATAAAATATAAATGGTAGGTACCTATCTTTAAAAGCAACCTTCCATACTGCTTGATCGTATAATATTCAACCAATGTGTCCTACCAGTATTAACGTATGCATGTGCTATGTATGATATGAATCCTTAATGTAATAGAGTTAACTTAATGTAGTAAAATTAACAAGAGGCACCATTCACAACAACGGAAAATTGCGGACAGACGAAGGCTAGCGGAGACATTCATCCAACAGTGACTCATTTTCAAAATTATAATACTGATAATATAGTTAACGGGGAGAATTCAAGAAACAAAAATATAAGAAAATATTGCTAAAATGATACTTTGGAACGTGTTTACTATATAGCGTTATATTTCATAAGTTTTACAAAATTATTTGTGTGCTAAGTATTTAATTTGCATAAACTGTTTTAAATTATTCTAAAATGTAATACTTGTTTCTAGAGAATTTCCAGTAGAAATTACTTTGAAATGCTCCATCTGCTGTAGGTATACTGGAAACATTCTACAGTGGCGACATGGGTAATTTGTAGATGTATTAGTATTGCTCACACCGATGCTTATTGCCATGCTAGCAAAAAATATCACTACAAGTGCGATTGGCTTTTGCCGTACTCATAGTGCTAATTAGCCCTCTCTAGCAACTCTTTTCGAAGCTATGCCGCTAGCTGAAGCGAATAAATACGTATCTCTCTCTGCATATGCGCTGATGCGACATTTGGCTATTCTACTTTCGCAATTTGATGTCGAATAAAATGACGTGTTACGCGCAACAGGCGATGTTGACACTATGTGCGGCATTACATTAAGTTACTTTTTGTGAATGACAAATAAATCACATCGACAAATTCAACGTTTTGTAGTCGAGACAAGTTTCTATGTGCGACCAAGCTAATGATTCTTGTATAGGTACATAACATAATATCATCATGGTTTGTGGCATTTTATTAAGTGAGATATGTTATTATTTTTCCGCGTAAATCATTATAATATATCGGTTTACATGACTATTGCAGTAGGTTCACTTTTATATGCTATGCAACACAAGCACGGACCCCCACAAACGAACCCGCCCCACATCCCACTCGGTCTTAATCGAGCGTATGATGAGGCCCTACTTTTGGATGTGAAGCATCAACAGTTGTTTACGCCTGGGAATGTCTCAGGAGCAGATGCCCAAGACTGAGATCGCCACGCTCTCAAGTGAGCTTTGACAGAGTTTACTGAAAGACGTTATTTAATAAAAAGTGCCATGGGAGAGAAAATCACGGAGACTTAACATAAATCAATTTAATGATTTATTATAAGCTACAAAAAACAAAGCTAAAACAATACGGACAAACAAAACTATGTGAAGTGATCTTCACGTCCGCAATAAGACGCCGCACTTTTTTAAATGTAATATAAGTGGCCCTTGTGGCGACCAGGTCGGACGGCCCGATGAGCCCAACAGCTGGTTGGACCGACTTAAGCATCTTTTCTCTCTCGGAGCACATTCTCAGACAGTCCCAAACGATTTCCAGAGATTTCTATATAATGTGGAATATTTTGTAATACAAAAGCAATGGGAAATATTTATTGGTACCAATTAAATAGAGTTTTTCACCTATAACAAGCGGATTTAGTGAGAGCTAGTAATAAAATTGTACGTACACTGGCTAAAAATTGAATCATTATTCTATTACTCTAGTTCTTCATTATATGTATGTCTGTTTACTATTTATTTCCGTATTTCATGCTAACAAAGTTACGGGCTATCATTAGTCATTAATAAAATTATATAAATTTCGCATTATATTTATCATGGCTCTATTGTATAAAAATGTTCTTTTATTCTGTTAATAGCAGAAAACCCAAATGTTTAAATAACATAATGACAAAAAGATTAACTGAGCGAATGATTGATTCGCTATCAAAACTTTCCCGAAGTGTCACGACCGATAGAGTGAGTCGTTTTAAGCTGGAAAAAAGCCTATTTCGACATTCGTTTATCGTTCTCTCGGTGATTTCTCACGGGATGGCGGGAAATTCATTTTTCCATTCCGGAATCCAGTTTGATATTCGAATTTCCTCAGGCCGAACTTTCCCATGTAACTTTGTGAAAATTCCGACAGAGAGCGCGCTGCAATCACTGGAATCGAATATCGAAAAGACATTATTGAAAGCTGTCACTTTCGCAATGATGACGTACGCATGTGTGGATCGACTCGGAATGTGGATTTCGAGCGTTTTTATGCAATACGTCACGGTTTTTATCGTTACAATCTGACAATATCTCCCTGTTCAGTATACCCCAATTTTTAAAAATGAAAAACAGTCTTATTTCAGTGCCGTATTTATCGCTGACCCAGAATTATTGGGAACTCCAATGAAGATAGTGTTTTTTTGGTGTCATATTTTCCAAAAAAAAATCATATAACGAAAATCCAGTAAACCAATTTTTTGGAATGGTTAAAAAATCCTTCCAAAAGCATGTCAATTTACAGAAATTTTCTAGTTATACATAATATACCTTAGAACGCATTTGAAACAACCCTATTAGAAAAAAATGATATATTTGAAAAATATATCTGTATAAAGTAAACTACAGTAATTCCAAAATTAGTGAGTTATTACCATTATTATATTATTTTTTCGTCCTTTAGTAACATACAATATAATTTAATAATACAGAAAAAAAATTCTTTGGGGTATATTTTAAAAAACTTGCTTTAGGATTTAAAATAACAATGAAGTTTCATACTGTCTAAGAAATCGGCGATAAACAGGAAGTCGCTGTTGTCGCATGTAAAAGACTTGTCAGAGCCGTGCCTAAATAATGTATCGGTTCTCCTTTTAGATGCGATTCCTTTTCTTCTTTGCAATAAACCAAAAGTTTACTAATAATAATTCTAACATCACCGCTGATCGTTTAAAATATATTTTTAATACAAAATGTTTCAAATTACGTAAATTGACAGATACGTACACTACGGGAGCGTAAAACAAAATGATAAATGTGGGGGCGTTCCTCATTTTAAAACGGAAGTTCGAATAGCTGCACTGGAAGGGATTGTTGGTTCATAGTTTTACGTGGACAAGAGGTTCTTGTTTGACAGTAAATTAATTCTTATCACTAAAAATTACCAGATGCTTAATGCGTCAAAAATAACACTATATTGGCTCTCTCGTAAAGTTGTCAACATAGACTTACAGTAGTTTGCCTCTTGCAATATAGATTTTTACCGAGCGAAGCTCTATCCATCGAATGCCGACCAATGTGCTTTACTTTAATCTAAATGATACTAATCACAACACAAATTTCTACCAAATATGTGTTCAAAGTTTCTATCAAATTGCGTATTAACGACAATATTCTGTTATATTAAATCTTGGTATTAACAAAATGTACTTAACTTGATTTTTAAATACTGTCAGGATTTATCTTAATTTTAGTTTTCTGTTTTATCGTAGGTATCTTTCTTACACTTTCCCTTTTCTTCAATGAATAATACACAAGAATTAAGATTGTCAATTTCAAAATTATTTGTAGATAGCGGGACTCGTACATGTGGAATCAATGTGGAGCTTTTCTTGTTGTCTTTTTAATTCAAGGATTTAATCAACTTTTTCATCTTTGTCCATATACACTCCTTCTTCTTCTTCGATGACGCTACAGCTCAAGTCGAGCCTTGGCCTCCTCCACCGTCATCGTCCAGCCGGAACGGTCCTCCGCACGTCTTTTCCAATTCCTGATTTTCAGCATGTTGACATCTTTTGTAATATTATCATCATAAACGCTCCTTAGATGGAAAAAAATTAAGGGTATTCAGTGTATTTTTAGTGGTTTTTTGCATTTTTAAAATACCTACATTCACTTGAAGTATGGAGTTGTAGAATAATTGTCGACACACAATAATGAAAGATTGCATGACACAACAACATAAATTTTTAATGTTCATAAATTCTTTTTACTCCGCCTGTAGCCATAGGATTCACCTAGGTTGCTGCCGGTCCCAAGCCCGGATGAAGGAAGAGAGTTCATCGTAGGGCTAATCACCCTACATGGTAAAAACACACGATTACGAACACCAACACAAGCGCCTCGGAACACACGACCCCTATCAATGAAAGACCCCGGCTACAAATTAGAGGAGCAGCCAGGGAAAGGAGCGTGTGGAGGACAATTGTAGAGGAGGCCAAATCCCGCCCCGGGATGTAGTGCCGAGAAAGAAGAAGAAGAAGAAGAAATTCTTGAAGTGAATAGCGCCGCAGGCAACTTTTAAACTATTTAAACACATTTGTTATGTGTTTTTATCACACTCATCTGGTCGACCTGCCACGCCAGGTCCTTCCTGAGCCCGGGGGCCATGGCCTCTCCTTATTCTATTTAGGAGTGAACATGGTAATTTATTTACCTTTTATAATAATTGTTTCCGCAAACAAGAAACCTTAGTTAGATTTTGTAATTATGTAACTCTGAAAATGTTATATAACAATGTTCATTCATAAAATTAATTGAAAATAAACCGCTGGCGGGATTAGCAACCCACGTGTTTATCTTTTTTAAATTAAATTAAATTCATCCATCTCTGTTCACAGCTCATCGTGTGGTGATATACCATAAATAATAAACAACTAAAAATAATTGTAAATTTACACGTTCTCCCTAACCTAACACTCGAATTACTACACGTCAGTATCTCCCCACATAACATTGTGCCTAGATAATAGTTCGATATACCTAGTTCATATACTTATATAGATAGTATTTTAGACATTATATAGGAATATATAACTTAAATTAATCGTACGTAGTGTTACCACTGTGAAAAATAACAATACATACAAAAAAAAACTAAAAATAGTTTAGTTCTAAATAATATGATCGATTGCTTTTCTTTCTACAATTTGTCAAGACATTGCAATTAGGTTATAAACTAAAATGTGTCATATATTATAATACCTCAATATAGACAGTTATCAAAGGTCTCAAGTTATAAGAAAACTTTGATAAAGTATGAAAAAAAAACAAGAAAACTCCCTACGGTGGTAATATTACTTGGAAAGTATTTTGGCGATAATCCGCGTGAAGTATATTTTTATTCACGAATATAAAAAAAATATATAAAGTTCTTGTAAAAGAGATGAAATAAAATACATCTGAGATAACCAATAGCGAAACTTGATTGCTGAGGTTGCTTTTTTTTAATAATTGTCGAATACTTTCGTTGTTATATTTCGATTCGATTTTCTTTTGCGCGACTTTTGGTCGCGTTGTTATAACGACTTGTAAAGGAGTTTGAAATCTTTTTACAGTGAATTCATAGTAACGTAATAGCATTCACATATAACCTTGTTTTATAGTTTTTTTCGGGGATCTTGAGGTTGAAAACGTAACCCATTTGATTAGGGATGCCCGGGAGGTGTAGATGGAGAGTCGTCAAGAGAAGAGATGAGAAATTGAGATTTGGTGGTGGTTGCTCCGATGGATGCAGGAGCGAGTTTTATTTGCAGCGTAAATAGCGAGAGCAAACAAGAGCGTTATGTTACAATGCTTATGATAATTTTCCGAGATCCGAGCTCGGTATAACAGACATGGAGCTTACTGATCGGATGTGGACATTATGATTGATACTAATAGGTATTTAGATTTTGTATACTAGATAATTTTATTATGAATTATATTCATGAATATTCGGTAAATTGCGAGTCATTGCTGATGAGGTTTACAGTTGAGAAATCTGCTGGCCTTTTCATTATGAATTGCACTTCGATATCAGGCGTGTAGAATATGCTGACTGTAGATGCGACTATTGTGTGATAGTTTAAATGATTTACTAATTCTTACACTGTCGAAATAATGCTGAGAAGGCCCGAAGTCCTCGACCACTACAGTTTAAAGTTTAATTAAAGCCGTTTATGATTAATAAAAACGCGAATATATTTTAATGTAATAATTATTTTCTTTATTATAATAGAGACATTCAATTTAATGGCCTCACCAAACCGTTGCTGCCCCACACCACACCTGGTCTTAACCGAGCGTGTCATATAACCAAAGCCGACTATATACAGGCCATGGCATTGAATTGCGAATTACAATGTTGGTGCTAGTTAATTATTATCTTCGAATGCTATGCAATAACCTGTTTGCAATAAATGAAGATTTTCGATTGCATATTTCGTTCAAATTATTACCATTTATTTAAATGTGCAACAGATAACATTTTCTATAAATATCTTACCATATTGCATTCGAAGTACGAGCAATAACTAGCATTACAATCGAAGTTTACAATTTCATTTCAAGGGATGACTACAACGGGCCTTGCACGGAACCCTATATTTTAGGTTGTGAAGCAATTATACAGCAAAGTTTACAATTTATTTTTTTAAAAGATGAATAGTCATGCTACAATGCCAATGGCATGGAAAACTCACCGCATTTTAAATCGGTATTCACACTAAATCTGTCCTAAGTGCACCGATTTTTTTCAACTGACGCTATGATCCTGTTAAGTATAGTGCCGTAAACTCAATTTATTGATAATATTATATCGCCAAAAAAATATTAAAACGTTAGGCCAACCAAAGGCTGTGTACTACTGCTAATTTCATCGAAATAATATTCTCTTACAAAATCATTTATGAATACAAAATGATTTAGCAAAATCGTAAAATGATTGAGTAAACGTTTCTTATCGCGATTATCTGTGAAAAGATTTATATGAAATGAGAAGTTATCGTCGTATTTCATATTTCAAAAAATATATAAGTAGTAAATAATGCTATTATAAACTATTTTTTTATTCAATAAATAATTCACAAAATATAAGAGTGAGCATTCTTTATAGAACAAAGATAATTTGAAAAGACGTACTTACTAGAAATAATCTTTGAAAAAAATACGTCGCTGGGTGGGACTCGAACTCGCATCCATTGAATTTGCACCAATATGCTTTAAAATTGAGCTCAATGGTAAAAATTCCAAAAATCATGTGACGAAATTTATGCACCATCCCTTACTTCAACCTATCATGTTCCCTCCTTGGAGTATAATATTATATCATTTAGTAGAAACTACCGCCTGTCACGTGAGACTTATATTTCACCACCGCACGATGAGGAAAGGATCATGACTCATTTCACCAGATATTTCTGGGTAACGTGTCCTTTAAAAAAACACCAAGCGTCGGATGAGAAGAACTGCAAACTCTTGCGACTTTTTCGAAGTCACACCGGGAGTCCAACAAGGCTATTTACTTGCACCCTTTCATTTCATTAGTAAGATGGATGTTGTGTTCAGCAAGATAGTTAGAGTGACAATCGGAATATACACTGAGTCTAGAACAGTTCGGTGACAACAACTGGAGGATGCTTACTGAATAACAGAATGACAGAATAATATTGGACAACATACATCTGGATGCCGCACAAATAAATATATGTGCAGAAATACACGTTCATTATGGATTTAACAAGCTTGCCATTTAGCAGTTCTCGCATTATCTACCTATAATAACCATTTGAAAAATGAGGACCTCTACAGGGTAGAAATTTTATTAACATTTTTTTTATTTTTACGAGAAATGAATTTTAGCAACTTGCTCAACCTATTAGGTTCAAATACACATTGAAAAAACCATATGTGAATTATAAGCCGACACGTTACTGCTCAGCCATCGCATATAATTATTATATACTTATGCATCTCCTATATATTATTATCCTACAGATTTGCCCGTTTTTGCGAGCGATTGTGTGCCTTATTCGTCACGTCCGATGGGTTCAAACGCCAAACACACTAATTGAATGTTCGAAATTCAAATAGGTCATATAGAGTATGAAAGGAAGGGTTTTCCGAATTTAAGTTATCTTGCGATATAATATTGATGTTTCTCTAAAGCTTTCCGGCACATACGTCACATTATTGACAATATGGGAATTTATTTTTTCACAATGTTTGCAACACTCGAACCGACTAGACAAAGATGGCCGCTTTAAATTTAAAATGCGTTTTAACCGATATATACAATCAATTTTCACAAACTTATCATAATAAGATTGATCGATAAACATATTAGAACTGATTTATTAAAATTTTTATGAATTAAGTTCTCTGTTTAAGTTAAGTTTCTACACCTCTGACGGAAATCAAGTCTTTTGACACTATAAATTTATTACGCTATGTATACTAACATACGGTATTTCAATTGAATCACCACATATTTACTTATGAGATGCATTCGAGTGACTGTAAGTTGAAGTGAGCACAATTTTATATAACTTAACACAGTCACAAAAAAATCACTTTTAAAAAATAGGTAACATCCGTCATTATTTGTTGTTTATGTAAAAAACGACAGGTGATATTATTTACGTCTCACAATGATTTAAAAATGCACAGCACTATATAATAACTCACATTTATAACAAGCACCCATAGATAACTATAAATATTCAAATAAACAATAACATTTATACGAATTCCGATTAAAACTGATCATTTCATTGAAACGCGGACGTACGACATATCGGCGTTTTAAGATACCAATGAAAATTTTAAAATATGATGTCACTTTTGTTTTTTTTTTTTGTAAGGCTGTTGAATCAATTTTTATTTTGAACCAATGAAACTTATATACATTTAATTAGCTCATTATAACCCAAAAATATTTAAAAGGTATCAACCAGTGTTGCCAACTAACATTTTCAAAGTTCAGTAGATTTTTTGATTTTTTCTTCAAAATACCATTGATTGACAAAAATGTATGAAATTCAACGATTGTGTTTGGTGAAAGCGTGCATATTGACATAATCTCACAAGTGTCTTTTAAAAAATCATGTAAAAAGTGACTTTTGTTCATCACAAATATCATAATTTCTTCTTTTCCTGACAAAAATTTCAGTAGATCTAATGAAATTCCAGTAGACATGGCAACACTGACTATGCGATCAACCCAGTGTTGCCAAGTCAAAATTTAAAAATTCAGTAGATAGACATGGCAACACTGACTATGCGATCAACCCAGCAGTGTTGCCATATCTACTGAAATTTGCCAATATACTGAATTTTTGATTTTTTTTCGAAATTCAAGAAATCTACTGATATTTGTGTTTCTCCATAATTGTAAATTAACTGATGATTCTTTCAATAATAAACTTGAAATGATTTACGCATGACCTTTTTTGATGTTATACACTTCTAAATTGACATAAAAAGCATTGTAACTCTACCCAAGAGCGCCATTTTACCCATTAATATCATCATTGTTTACAGTAAATTAATATTATTAGTTATTGTTATTCTTATTAGTTTTAAATCATATCTAATAAACCACATTTTTCAAAATCTTCTGAAATTTTAAATTTTGACTTGGCAACACTGGGTTGCAGTGTTGCCAAGTCAAAATTTAAAAATTCAGTAGATAGACATGGCAACACTGACTAATGCGATCAACCCAGTGTTGCCAAGTCAAAATTTAAAAAAAAATCAGTAGATAGACATGGCAACACTCACTATGCGATCAACCCAGTGTTGCCAAGTCAAAATTTAAAAAAAAAATCAGTAGATAGACATGGCAACACTGACTATGCGATCAACCCAGTGTTGCCAAGCCAAAATTTAAAAAAATCAGTAGATAGACATGGCGACACTGACTATGCGATCAACGGATCAACCATAGAATATTATTTCAAAATTTAATAAAGTAACATTTTTTTACGGCTGTTAAATGATAATTTTTTTAAACCAATGAAACTTATATACATTCAATTGGCTCATATAACCCAAAAATATTTAAAAGGTATTCAACAATAATTGATGTTATACATATTATTTAAATCATTATCAACCAGGATCAATCCACTGCTATAGCAGGCCTAGCAGCCTGAAGTGGTGTCAGGTGATATTGTGAAGGCCTGACTCCAGAAAAGACTACGCATATGACTCCAAATTTGTATTGGCAGTGACGAGATGCAAATTGTAAAACTGACAAATCAGCGAAATGTCAAAATGTCTGACGTAAATGAAAATCCATCCCGAAGGGAAAACTATGGCGCCGTTTATGCATACTTCACAATTATATTAATATACAATACCGCCAAGCCGTCTGCAAGACCTAGCGAGACAGACTGGCGAGAGCCAGCTGGCTCAGCTAGTATTATATAATTGTGTCGTAATCGCCTATATTTTTACCACGTTTTTATTAGCTCGTATTCTTGTTTGTCCAGTACAATTTTTTTCTTGTTTGTCCAAGATTTGTATTGTACGATTGAAAATTTTTAACTAACTTCCCAACTAGCTAGACATTTGAGACTTTTAGAATATATCAGAACACGACGACAATGCATTCTTTTAATGCATTCTTTTAGTCATCTTTATGAGGAATTTGAATTCATTTTCACTTAATTCTGTTTTGTATGGAAAGTTATTTTGGAAAAAATTCGTAAAAATTAAAACACTATTATTGGTTGCTAAGGGGGTCCTAGCAACTAAATTATTAATATATACGTGCGTTACTATGGAAATCAATATGAAATGTCAAAATGACATTTCAGTAATCTATATTTATTCAGTATTTCTATCAAGTACAAAAAAATATGTATTAATACATAGAATTGTCAAGTGTATATGATTCAACAGAAAATTTAAAAACGTGGTATATAAAAAGTTCTTTTTATCTTGTAATTATCATATGGTTAGTTATTTTTTTTTAATTTATAATAACCTACTAAAGTCCATTTTAATTGGTACCTATCTTAAAGTAAATTACAAAACCCTCTTTGTGTTTTACTGTAAACTTACGATACATGGTGCGTTTGAGAATTAATAAAACCTAGCTTCAGATGACGAGGTTTATACTATGACATAAAATAATAGTGAAACATACATACTATTGAATATCTTAATTAGTAAAACTATGGGTTCAAAATCCATTCGAGACAAATAGCGTTTGTCTAATAAGTATGCTTCTCGTTCTGAGGTATTGCAAAATATGTACCTACGTAATATTTAAATTCACATTTTATAAAATGTTGTAAATTACATTCACATCAGATAAGTAGAGTTTATTATTTAATCCTACAATGTGGAGTTTTTTATACCTTTTACGAAGATCGGTTATTTATCAACAACTCGTTAAACCCATTTTCCTTTTGTGAGTAGATAGAAGAAAAAATAAAGAACCTAATATTAATATGGCGCGTTATAGTATTAGGTACTAAAAAATAAGTTTGATAAAAATAATATATACCCGGCAATAACTGGGTTCAACTAGTTCGCTACGGATATTAATATAGGTATTTCACTTGCGTGAGGGTGGGTTTAGGTGGATTTTGTTTTATAATTTCTTAAGATCGAGGATACTAAACTCATGCGGTGTAGTTTATAGTTTTGCATTTACTCTTCCAACACTCATATTTTTTGCTTTTATGTCATATTACGAGTGTCCTAAATTTGTAATTTTTAATGTTATATGACCTTGACTATATCCTTGACTTTATCTTACCAGTTACATGTAAATTGTACATATTACCTTTCCCCGTAACATAGTACACGTTGAACTGTGGTACCGGAAAGAGATGGCCGTATAGAATTGAGATGAAAAAATGACACTTTGTTCAGAGAGCATTGTCAACTCTTTCATACTCTTTTTTCTTCTTCGATGGCGCTACAGCTCAAGTCGAGCCCTGGCCTCCTCCACTGCCGTCCTCTAGCCGGAATGGTCCTCCGCACGTCTTTTTCAGTTCATGATTTTTAGCAGGTGGTTGACATCTTTTTTAATGTTGTCACCCCATCGTGTGCATGGCTTTCCCACTGGCCTTTTCCCCTCTGGATTTCCTTCGAGGATCTTCTTCGGTATCCGTGACTCAGGCATGAGACATGGCTTGCCCTGTTCAGCCTTTGGAGTTTTATGAAGGTGGAGAGCTTTGAATCTTGGTATAAGCGGTATAGTTCCGTGTTTTACCTCATTTTTTACTCCCCACCATCATTCACGGATCCGTATATCGGCCTCACGATCTTTCTCTCAAAGCAATCCACCATTTTAGCTGCTTTCACATATAGCGTCCATGACTCGCACCCGTATGCAACGACTGTGCGTATGACGATTTTATAGAGCCGGATCTTAGTTTTTCTGTGGACATTTCTGGATTTGAATATGGGCAGCAATGAGAAGTACGATTTATTTGCAGCGGTTATACGGGCTTTTATTTCTTCCAGTTCCTCGTTCTCTTTTGTAATATTGGAACCCAGGTATGTGAACCAGTTGACAACCTCAAATTGATGGTTTCCAAAACAGGTACTTTGGCCGAGCCTATTTTGTCGGCTTTGTACCATGACTTTAGTTTTGTTTTCATTTACTCTTAAGCCAATCTCTAGTGCGGCCCTTTGGAGGTGATCAAATTCTTTCTTCACAATCAGTATGGATCTGCCCATCATGTTGAGGTCGTCTGCGCAGCCAACCAGTTGGCTCGGCCTGCTTAATATAGTGCCGCTCCTGTTAATTTGAGACTTTCTGATAGCGGATTCGAGGGCTAAGTTGAACAGCATGGGAGCCAATCCGTCTCCTTGCTTAAAACCCCGAGATACTTCAAAGCCCTCCGTCAGTTGGCCATTCACCTTCAAACTATACTATTTAGCTGCGGCATTTATATTCAATTCTGAAACAATAAAAATAACCATAAATTGAAAATAGATAAATTTTAACACCAATAGATCAGTTTATTTTATTGTAAGACTGTTGTATAAAGATATTGGTGTAAAATTGGATCGCCTCTAATTTTATTACGTATATTGTAAGTGTTTTAATCAGACATTAATTTGATTTCAATACTATACGACCATTTATTTCTTATTCCACAGTTCACGATAAACTGTGATACAGCCAACCTTATATTATTTATATTTTTTTAGACACGCGTCCTATCATCCGAGTTCATTATTCGTTGTGGTAATTTTAAAATGATGATTTATTTTTCCAAGGGCTAGTTATAAGATAATATTTAAAACTACGTACTTAAATAACATTATGTTATATTCATATTAAGCAATAATAAATTAGGCCACTAATACTGTCTATAGCGAACTATCCAGTCGTGAATACAAAGTTTCTGGTCATTTGAAGGTTACAGACTTACCGCATTATAAGCGTCTGTATGTTTACAAAATAAAACCATTGATTTTAAACCTACTACATTATCTTCATAGATTTTCTACTAAATCTTCGTTTCAATGCGAAGAAAGAAGTCCGTAATTCTAAAGCAATTAAAAAGGAAAAACGTCTGTTCTGAATTCAAATGAAAATTTGTGACGCTTCGCATTCAACCGCCAACTAGTCGGTGTTGCCAATCTTGGCGTATAATAAATCCCTATTAAAACTTTGATATATAATTGCTCCTAGCGCTGTTTATTGCAACTTTTACATTGAGATTCGATTTTCTGGAAAATTGCTATTATCACATCGAACCAGAATCTAAGTAACTACCTAGACAAGCGTTTACTATTATATTAATATTAGATACTCAACATTTACAAAAATTACCTTGTCATAATTTTAATAAAACGATTTATTTAATATTAAAATCTCTTTTACATTATTAGTTTAAATCTTGTGCACGCTTTATAATCTATTAGAATTAAAAACAAAAGTAATGCAGCTAATAACCGATTCTAATTTTATTAATAAAATAAAATCATTTTGTCAGTAAGTATCTCTGGAAGAATCTAGTGCATTTTTTCTTACCGGTGTACCGCGATTATCTTCAAATTATTTTAAAGAACATAATATTAAAACATAGTTTTCAGTGATTTCTTCCTTACCGCGCCTTCCGCGCAACCGAGACGTAATTAATTAATCCGGTACCATTTACGTACTAGATTGCTAATCATGTTTTCCTATTTAAAATACGACAGTCAACAATAATAATACCTTTCTGTGTTTTAATAAACTCCGTTCTGTATTGAAGGTATCGTAAGGCAGTGTTAATAGCGGTCTCTGATTTTCTCGGGACGGCGTTCATATAGGTGTCGGATGCCTCCGCCATTTTTATTTTCTCCTAGAGAATTTATTTAAGTTGGAGATTTATCGTCGGCCGCCCGGCGGGAGTTTAATACATTTTCCTGCAGCGTTTATCAACTTATTGTCTACGATGTTTTTTCCTACGATAAAATAAATTTTCATTTCAAGATCTAGCCTTTAAAACTAGAGAATAACTTATATTTTTAAATTAACTATGAAACAATGATTTAGTATCACCTCCATTTTAAAGTGACAGCCATTTTCAATTAATTAATGACGGCAATACATTACTATTACCAAATTAAATTGACAATTTAATAAGGCCCTTCCAATATAATTAAAAGGCTATATTTTTTAAAAATACTTTTAAGATATACATGAACGAAATCGTCTATAGATGGATGTACATATTTTGTAAATTTGTTCAAACTTGCTTGAGTAGTAAACTATCGACTGCCTGAAAAAATGTCTTTTAAATGACGTCACACTATACATAAAACTCTGGGTATGCTAATAACGTTTTTTTATGTGGATTTGTTGAAGGTCATAGGCTGATTATGAAATTGAAGAGGTTCCTAATTTCTTATAGTGTAATAAAATGATCAAAAAAAGAATTGTTGAATTAGGGAACAAAAAAGAAGGGTTTGCGACAAAAAATGGACTACAAATAATTAAATGGAGTCTTATAATAGCATAGTTAAAGGAGCATAATATCAAGATTAAGTATAGTTAAATTGGTAAAATACGCAATGGCGACCATATTTTATATTCATTTTGATTACTTACTCGAGTATAGTTTTTATAAACGGTGTCAACTAAATAATAATGCCGAAGTGTAGTTTTACCTTTTTTAACACAAAGGTGCATGGTTGCTACATCAGTCCCGTAGGAAATGTGGTACTAAAATCTTTTCATTCTGACACGTTTATAGTGTCGTGAAAAGCGGCCGTGCACAAATTGCGGCTGCATATACATGACGGGTGGAGATTGGATAACTCAAATCGAGGCTGCTTATCTACCTATGATGATGGATTGTCTTTTATATTTGCTGTAAATTGGCAAATAGATGCCATAGCAGTAGTGTGAAGATCTCTGCAAATAAAGCTGCAATACGAAGTCATTAGCTTATTTAAACAGTAGACCAGAGGTCTTTTTCTGCTTCAATTTCATACATTACATCATACAAGCTGATGATAATGGTATAATATGTCCCTACATAATATTATGCACTTGTAAAATTAATTAAAATAAATCTATTTTTTTTAATTTTGTCAATACAAGAATGGACGGCATCTATAATGAAGGTACCGTAGTTTGTATTGTTCATACAGTGAGTGCTGAAAGTTGATAACCGCTGCAGTACCATGATAGTATTTTGAACGCTGGAACTGGGTACAGGTACTTTTTGAACCTGCTGTGCGCTGATATGACTACGCCTGCCAAGACCTCGTTTTGTTTGACGCTCATTCTCAGCATACAACAATCTAAATTACAATACCACCTATGTGCTAAACGTCAAATTCGCAATACACAATAAAACATATTATATTATTATAAGTTAGCACCGTTAAAGTAATAAGAAATAACTCTATTTACACTTGCAACACTACTATGTAAGTATTATTAATATTTTTTGGAGATATATTTTTTTAATTCATGGCAGTCAATATAGCTTTTGCGTTCACTCTGCGAGATATGGCTGTTAGATGGGAGATATTTCAATTTCGCCGCTTGTGTTATTCATATTTCTTTTATTTTTTTAACTTGGAATCGTTTGCACTTTTTGAAAATGGAACATCATAAACAAATGTTTGAGAAAACGAGAAATGACTGCGGTGACTGCGAATTTGTTTAAAAAGAGAATTTTAAAGGAGGGAAACAGTAGGACTCGTGTTTGTCTATGGGTAACGAATTTTTTTATGGAATGTTTATTCAAATAAAGCATCTTAAAATTAAAATAAATATATGATTTTATAACATTATTTTACATAATTAAGTAAGTATATTGGATGCACAATAATTTTACTCAACATAATCATTGATTTTATAGCCTTCTACCCTCCTTCCAGCTAACCGATTTTGCTTCAATATAGTAAGTAAGGTAAGTTCATATATATATATATATATATGTTTAGGGGTGAAAGAGGAGGATGCGATAATTTCATATAGCTACCAGCTATGTTTGTGTAATCATTATTACTTCTTTAAGAGGTGTATATTTAAATAAATACAACACATGATCTAACAATACTTAACTGCCTGAGGACTCAATAAGTACAAGTGATATCTGATTAAATCTTTTAAACGCAGTTTTCACAGTTTTATGTATAATTTTCAATTACATTAATATGTATAACTTGCAATTACATTAATATGTATAACTTACAGTTACATATAAGTCGATTTAAGCACTTGTACATATGCTTATATCCGCCAGTCCTCAGTATTATATTAGTAAGTATTAAAATAAAAGTTTACGAAGAATAATTGTTACCTATTCGCCTAATCCCCCAATCCATTGGACCGTTTCACTGGTTCCAACACGCGTTGAAAAATATTACATACATTTTTGCAAGGCCGACTTTATTCAGGCCGTGGCACTGAATTGCGAATTATGGTGGTAGTGCTTGTTTTTGATTATCATCTAATGCAATACGGTGACCTGTTTGCAATGACATTAATATGGACGAAGCATCTGGAAAAAATAATGACACTCACTTTTTTGTCGGGTCTGCCAAATGGCATAATCTGGTCTAACGCCATTACAATAAAAGTGATATTGCTATAAGTTCCCGATGCTTTTTGTCGGGTCTGCCGAATGGTTCGGTTCGAACGGGTTTGCTCAAATGAATATTGACACTAGAAACACTGTTCTAACGCCATTACAATAAAGTTGATATTGCTATAAATTCCCGATGCGTGATATCGCATAATGGAAATTGCGTGACGTCTACCCATACATGTGCAAATGTCGCTATGCGCGAATTTACTTGCTAGCTACTGTATTGAGTGCGTTGTCCATTAATAATGACATTGCCTTTTTGAAATAAATAAAAAAAAATACATATTTCACTCAAATTATTGCCATTTATTTTAATATGCAACAATCATGATTATCTACAAATAGCTTAACATATTTCATTCGAAGTATGAGTAACTAGCACTATCATCTAAATTTACACTTTCGTGTCACGGCCTAATTATGGTGTGTCTTGTCATTTTTGGCATCTCCTAGATCGGCCACACTACCCTCGTTTTCAAAGAAAGGTTCCTTAGAAACTACGCCGCTGTAACTATATATAGAAATATTTATAAAACTACTAAAATTACTTACGGACGTTGCGGATCACTCCATGATTTTTTATTGTAACTTACTTGAGCATGCTAATATTTTTTAATTAATCATTTTTTTTTTATTCAACGAATAGTCCACAAGACTTAAGGCGTGACGTCGGTTAGTAATTAAAGTAATACCTACTTTGATTTAAAATACAAAAGTCGATCCCCAATTGTAGCTTAATTTGGAAAGCACTTCGGTAAATATTAAAAGTCATTAGTTAAAATTTGTCGCAATTAAGTATGACTCCTTTAGCATAGTGCTCTATATGTGAAAGCACGATACCCGAGAGATGCAGGTTCGATTCCTGCGGGCTGTATTACTTTTTTCTAAAAGATTTATTATATTGGTTATAATATATTTTCTCAGTGTTCTGAGACTCTGATTGTCGCCGTCCTTAGAAGAAGAAGAAGAATTATCTTTTATCATTATGAAAAATTGTAAGTAAGTACATATTTTTGTAAAAAAAAAGTTTTAGGCATCTCAAGAAATAATAATAATTGAATAAACGCCTAACGATAAAATGGCAGGGTCAAAACTCAAGACTCGGGGTATTCCCTATCTTTTTTTCTGAAGTTAATGGTGAAATGCATTTTATGTCTTTAACTTGGAATATTTATGAGATGAATCCCCTAAAAGGGTGAATATCCGTGGTCAGTAAAATATACGACTATAAATATTTTTGAAAAATGGTGCTGGGAGTCGAGAAAACGGATGGGACCTAAGAAAATATAGTCAACCTTAAGACCGTCTAACTACACCGAAAACCCCTTAAATGTCACCGTAGATTGCTTATATCTTTTTTTTAAATATATATCTTACTACCGATTGATCATGACTTCGTTAGCGCTAAAAATTGAAATAAAAATTAGACAAAGATACACAATGAATAAAAAATAATATTGCATCGTTTTATTAATAATTGTTCGATATCTAAGCGTGCGCTTCTCTACCCGCGCCTCTCCTCATATTTTTTCAAAATATTGACATAGAATTTGTTCGATTTCTAGGCACTTGCACTATTTTTGAGATGTTTATATTTCTTCGCGATGACAGTTTACTAAAATTCTAC
Organism: Rhyacophila brunnea; assembly: GCF_057557595.1. Classification (NCBI taxonomy): domain Eukaryota; kingdom Metazoa; phylum Arthropoda; class Insecta; order Trichoptera; family Rhyacophilidae; genus Rhyacophila; species Rhyacophila brunnea. The sequence goes on along the minus strand of NW_028232848.1, from coordinate 14,291,112 downwards.
CAATTTGATACCTGCCAACAATGTAGTGGAGGTTTTATCAACAATTTTCCTACAGTTTTAGCTAAACGCACAGACAGTCAGACACTCAATTTTTATTATTAGTTTGATTGACATTCTAAGTAGATTTTACGTATTCAGATTTATACTAATAAAAAGAAGGAAAACTATACAATATATTATCAAGTCTGTTTTCCGTAGACCTCCAGATATATGGAAACTTGGTTTGAAAATTGTTCAGATTCTAATACAGTGACATTATATTCTATTCAAATTAGATGCGGTCCAATTTTAGGCATGTGAGGTTTTCATACAACAGTCTTACAATAAAACAAACTAATGTATTGGTGTTAAAATTGGTGTCCTTTCAATATCTGGTTATTTTTATTGTTTCAGGATTGAACATAAATGACGCAACTAAATAGTATATAGTTAATAGTACACTGACCAAAGAACATGTTCTCCTCATCGATGGTGATGACGTATATACGATATGTTTATCATTGTTTATAATATAAAATCTAGTTTGATCCTTATACAAAATTCTGAGACCTCAATCGTACCTATCGATTTAATAAATAAACATATTTATTAGCATGGAAACTTTTAACCTTAATCCCCGCATAAAGTAATTTTTTATATTACGATATTTTGCTTGGTTTGATGAATACCACATAAATATGCAAACGTATATCATGTTGTAACAAACGTTATAGTATAGCCTTCACAATTATGCTGGGAGTGCCCCATAAACAATCTTTCAAAACCATTTTCTCCAAAATATCTATTACTACTACTACTACTTCACCATGTTCAATCTTTATATGATGAAAATGGCCTCCACGGAGTGGAGGTTGTATTAATAGATTTTGTTTTTTACGAGAAATGGATGTTAGTCACTTGACAAACCTATAAGGTCTATACTCTGACTCTAAACACAAATTCAAAAACAATATGTATAATTTTCCAGACCCAGGATTCAAACCTGGGACCCACGACATTATAAGTCGATGCTTAAACCGCTCGGCCATGATCAATTACTTAGGTATCTTTGTATCATCGTAATAATTCCATAAATCCATCTTATTATAATATATATTAGCCACTTGCTATATAATTAACCATACTAAAAATATAGTTACCCACATGCCGCTTTACAATTATTTTGCTTTAAAAAATATAGGTAATTATCAAATAACCCCTTTAATTTGCAGTAAAACCATCTGAGTGGTACCTAATACAAGAAGTGTTTTTGCACAAAGATCGGATTTGATGCAATTGGCTTCATGTCAATGGGTACTGCCATACTGGACACCGTCTAAGAACATTATTGTATGGCAATACTGCCCTGATATCTTTAAATTCAGGTCAGGGTTAAAAAAGAGCAGAACGAAATTATCTTTGGATTTTATTTTATTTAGATTGGTACTATGTAATATAATAATATTATGGTTGAGCTTTTTTAAGTGGACTGTAATTATTTTGTAGGAAGATGAGGAGGTCGGATCTAGGGGTGGGGGCGATGGAACAGAGTACCAGACACTGACCTTTGTGATGATGTATGATGGCTCCATGGTCTGGTTTCAACTTTCGCTCGCGCGGTAGTTTTGGGTCACCCGGTTCGTACACTCACGCACTTTATGACACAGTTTTATGGATTATATGTGAGGGTGCATGAATAATGATGATAGATTCTGAATGAGTCTGTATCTATTGAGTCAATCACTTAAGCGACGGAAAGCTATTCAAAGCCCGCTCACGCCCGCTGTCGAGATGCAACTGAATGTTCTTTGTAACACCATCTCTCATCAATCGTAATTGCTTATTGATTGTCTGGCGACAATAATACTGGGGATTAGGAGGTGAGTGGGGAGATAAGAAGTGAAATGGGAAATAAATGCCCCAATCATATTATATAGTAAGGCTTATCGGAGCTTCTCTAATTGTAAAAATACCTATTAAAATATCTAGCTTGTAGGTACCTACATATTATTAGATTTATTGATTGATTATTGGTTTGATATGAGATATTATTAATAATTCGTATTATTCCTATTTCCGTAAAAGCCCGATTGCAATATTCTCACATAAGTACTAGAGCTATACAAAGAATAAAATTTTATTGAAATAAATTCAATCAATACCGATCGGGTATAAATTTTCAGCGAAATGTAATAGAAAGCGGCCGCCATTATCCTCGTAGGAGAGTGACATGAAATAGAATCGTGTTGTACAAAAAACACAAATCACAAAATGTCAATAGTTGGGTTTAGGCCGTTCTCCGGAATCAGCTTTTTTATCTTTAATTTCTTTCCTTTTCTTCCCGTTTGACTTGTTTAAACCTAGTTTACGAGGGAGGATCTTGCCCCAGAGGCTTCGCTTTGTGCCTTAATACACGGTGACTATAAATATAAATAAATACACTTAACCACAGTTTAGTATTGATCAAATAAAATAATACTATGTAACGATCGTGAAGGAATATTTAATACGTGAATGAGTACAATAATTATTAGTTATTACTCCCAGCGCTCGCCAGTCTTTCTAGACACCATTAAGCCACCAAACTCGTAGTTCATGCTTCTTCGTCATAATTCTAATCATCATCTTGATCATTAATATGATACGTGTCAAGTGGTCAAGTCAAATCTGATATCAGCCTTATTGGAATAATTGTAGAGTTACGAATTAGTGTAGCGATGTCGCTATAATCAATCCTCGCTGACGGCGTTTAAAGAAGTTTTATAAAATTAAACTGTCGAATACCTACCTGCAATTTCTAGAAATCAAAGTCATTTTTATAAAACCGATAAATAATTAAAATGGTTGGGTGAATAATTAATACTCAAGCTACATGCTGTTGGCTCTGAGGAAGCGCAGAAGCTCCTATCAGTCATATCCCTTGAGATGATATTATGATAAATGAATGATATCAGTTTGACACGGTACCAGATTTCCTCAAGTGGAACTGTAGTAACAGACACTATAATAAAATAATCATTTTCTACAAATATCTGATGATCACCAATTTTTAGCATACAAATAAGATTTGGTTAAAGTGTACATAAAACATATATTTTTTGTTTAAAACACACATTAACGTATATTGTTCTGTTAATCAATTTTCGTTTGAATCAAGGAATTGTGAATATATCTAGAAGAAATCATATGATTTTTTTGTATTAAAACATTTATCAGAAATTTCAAAACGATTTTATTATGGTTGCATATTTTTTACCGTATAAATTTTAATACTATCAGCTTTTACAGCATTGTTTGTGTATAATAAAGAAAATAATGGGTCGTTATTTGTGAGTTTATGTGATTAATTATCTAAATAATGTAAATTAATTGTAAAAAACTGTTTTATGCATGTAATAATAATGCAAGAATTTTTGTATTTTAATTCAATCAACTGTGTATTTCTATAAAAAGTCATTTCCATTGTAAAATAACTTGTACATAATACTGCTGTTTCAGAGAGCCTAATGGACAAAGTCCGTAATAAGCAGCGAGGTGACATGTAAGAGTGATTGCTCAACACACACAAAAGCAGACTCTCCCGCTCGCCTATGTAGTAGCATAGTAGTGAAAAGTTTGACTTTCATTATCTCGAAAAGTAAATCGATGGTATTATTTTCTACATTATTTTTGGAAACCAACTACTTACAAATAATTGATCGACCCGTGCATCTCTGAAAATTTTATATTAAAACATTTTAAATATTTTTTATGGAAATATTTGTGCTTATACAATATTTATTTGTTCGCGTACAATTGTATCTAGGCATTAGTGAAATCTGCAGCTAATCGCATACGCAACGTATGTACTTGAAAAAGAAAACATGTCAATGGATACACTAATATAACAATAAACATAAGATTAAATGGACGCATGTTGAATTTTTATGACAAATTATATTTCGTTCAGCACGCGTCATTTGCACAATCCACGCATCGCCTAGTCACGATCTTTTTAGACCATGCCTCAACTACTGAAGTGCCTTAAGTAGTCGCTCCGCTAGAAAATATGTTCCGCTACCTCCTGTGGGCTTTGTGCCTAAAACCAAGTTTTCAGAATTTATCGCAAACATCAGAATGATAAGGCACTTAAAAAAATCTTCGTAAAATCAAATTTCATAAAAAATCTAATGTGAACTCTGGTCACTTTTAGCTTCAAGTAAATTTCTATAATATTCAAAGTTTAAATTGTAATATTACTCTTGTTACTATCCCGAATAAAGGCAGATACTGCCAATTAGTTGACTTACATAATTCAATAATGGTAAAGTTTTCGTTGTAGCGGACATTAAATTTTACGATCACCCAGTTTAACCAACCGCAATTTGTTCCGAGAGACGAAAAGGAAGTATGCTCAAAGAGATTTATAATTTAATTATTCATTCAGGACATATTTTAAATACACAATATTCCGCTTTGATTAAAAGAATTGTTATACAATGATACGTAAATAATAGGAAATTCAAATAAACGTTTTTGAAGGTCTACGCGAAAAAAGGAAAATCAGCAATTGCTTCATGGCTTTGGTAAAAGGGGACGATCAAAAAATAAGTTAAATAATTTGTTCGGTGTTTATTTAGTGTTACCTACAGTTAGGGATTGCAATACTTGTATTTTAAACCGATATCTCAGTATTTTTCGATGTCGAAATACCGGTTTTAAAAATCAGACAATACCAATGTATTCGGTATTGACAGTGGAGATAAAATTTATTAATTAATATAAAAGGCTTAACAGGACTGTATTTTTTATCAGATTACGCAATGCCTGGTTTACTTCCGTGGCTTTTCATCGTCTTTGGTAACCAGCAATGATACATACTATAAAATATTTAAGAGATTTTTACATAATATATTATATTTATTTGTAGATACTTCTATTTTTTCGAATTATTTTACGAATACCTGTATTTAATAGAAAATATTGACATACCGGTATTGATATTTTCATTCGGCATTGCAATTTCTACCTACAGTGTAAATATAAAAATATAATCATTTATTTAATATTAACAACCAATGTTTAGTTACATCCCACAACTGAACTTTATAAAAAGAATATTATATTGTATGTCATATTTATTAAACCATGAAAATATATTCGTACACAGTTTTTAATCAATACGCCATTCTATGTCTATCTGTTTGTTTCATTATCAATAAAAAAAACTACTTAACCAATCATATTGTATATTAAACGTGTATGGGATATTTTTCGATATCTTTATAATAATATGTAACCATTCTAAATTCAAAACACTTGATTTTGAAATCGAATCATTGTATTATATACGAATATAAAAGATGGTCGTAAATACAATCACTTGCATACAATGTACATTTTTATGATAATTCTCAAATTAAACTATATTTTAAAAATGTCATTTATTCTAGCAACATATTATGTATTGCACATATTTTGCTGCCGTATGCAGTTATTCTTAGGAGTAGTATTGATGAAATTTGTAGAGCAACCTAGCAATACGGTTTCATTTGTGATACCTATATTATATTATGTAATTTATTTAAGCACCCACGGTGGCCGCGCGGCATAAGCGTTGGACTATCACGCCGTGGGTCTCAGGTTCGAATCCTGGGTCTGGCAAGTACACATATTGTTTTTCAATTTGTGTGTGAGTCAGGGTATGGACCTAATAGGTTGAGCAAGTGGCTGACATCCATTTCTCGTAAAAAACAAAATCTGTTAATACAAACCTCTACTCTGTGGAGGCCCATATGATCCTATTAGGATCGGACATGGTCGGAAAAAAAAATATTTGAGGTTTGTATTAAGTAACAGTTTTTCGTGTTACGAGAAATGGATGTTAGCCACTTGCTCAACCTATAAAGTCCATACATTGACTCCAAACACAAATTGAAAAACAGTATGTGTATTTCCCAGACCCACGATTCGAATCTAGGACCTACGACATTATAAACCGATGCTTAAACCGCTTGATCATCGTGGGCGTATACTTTTATCTTTATATTGTAGACTTTTTAGACTTATCTAGTAATGATTATCACAAATAACTAATATAATATATTATATTCCTTATTTGTTTCAATGATAAATTGTTGAAATAAATAAATTAAAAATACACCCATAGATTTTGATTCTCTCCAATAATATAATAAATGGGGAAATATTTTTACTGTTATTTTATGGAAATATTCTTTAAAGGGTCCTTCAAAATTTCCGCCTCTCCTGTCAATGACTTTTGAAATAATTTTATTACCTTTTTGAAATATATAGTTCCGTCATAACGCTAAGTTGACACTTGAAAAAATTAACAAAGAAATGTAACAGTCTTCGTGTATTATTATTATTTTATTACTTAGATATTAATTAAAGACATTTTAATGAACGTTCCTCTTTTACTGACATTACATAAAACTTTTTAAATGCTTTTTAAATATCATAATAAAACAACTAAACATATTGTATTATTTTTATCACAAGATATAACTAAGTTAGGGGAGAGAGAGCATAATGTTTACATAGTTAGAGCTTCGACATTTAATTAAAACATAGGTCAATCGACACTCTTTTCGACATAATTATGCGGAAAGGAATTTATTACTATGTACTTACCTACATAAAGGTTAATTTCTTTTGTTCTAGTTTTTTTTACCTTATATCCTTCTTCGTGTTCGTATGTATCATTCTTGATGTGACTTCTTTCAAAATTCCTAATTATATCTCTCTAGTGATTACCTATATTCTACCGTCTATACATCTGAAGATAGTGAGAGGACAGAAGCGTCCTTCAACTGACCGACCCATCGAGTAGATGATCTACATCTTCCGCTTTGATCTTTTACGTTTCTGTTTACGATGAGCCTCTCCAAATTATCTTTTTTCGTTTCTGGTGATGTGCCAAGTAAACTGCAACATACTTTTGAGACCTTTATTTTAGGAAATCGTTTGTTCACTGAATACTTAAATATGCGTCTTTAATACAAATCCTAAAGGCATAAAAAATATCTAAGTACCTATTTATTTTTTCGCGTCAACTCATGGATGGCTTGGATATGGGGATAGTATGTGGAATCGCGCGCTAGTCAACCACGCAGTCTTCTCTTCAAGGAAATCGGTCCATCACTGAATACTTAAATATGCGTCTTTAATATTATATATCCTTATATATTTTTCGCTTCAACTAATGGATGGTTTGGACATGGGGATAATATATGGGATCGCGCGCCAGTCAGTCACGCAGTCTTCTCTTCTCAACCTTTTTGGTTCATATTTTATTGAAAATTATATATTTATTAACATTTATGGAAACGAAAGGTAAACGCAAAGTTTTCTGTCAAAACTAACAACCAAATTCTATCAGTATTTTCAAACGCAATTCATTGATTTTGAGATGAATATTATAGTAGGTACCTACGTAATCTGTTACTACCAAATACCATTTTCTAATACAAACGCATGCATTTTTAATGTGATCATTTCGTTTTCTGCTGTTACCAAAAAGTATCTTCTTTCAGTAGGTAGGCTTGCTCTACGTCCGGATTTAGTCTGGATTATCCGGAGTTGGTAACCCTGTCCGGATTTGTATTTTCATCAGAAATTAAAAGTAACTATTTTTTTTAATTTGTAGGTTAACTATTTATGGACACTACACTATGATCGAATAATCGAATATAGGTTCCATTAGTTATAGAACTATAAAGAATAAAATATAAACAGTTCTCAGAACTGTTCGGCTTTATATTATTATGTCAAAATAAAAATACTATGGTTGGTATGGTATGGTATGGTTTAAGTATTTTTTTCTAACCTAATATACCTCACTTGATTTGTATGCGTACATATTATATCAGTGGCGAAGACCCCTAAATAAGCGATTATTTAGCGATTAGTTTAAAAAGACTCAGACTTTCAGAGGCGAAGACTCGATAAAAAATGATTATTTAACATTGAATGTATACTTGACTTGTAAAGAAATCATTACGGGGTACATTATCGAACCAGTAAAATATAATAATAGGTGGTAGATTTTTAAAATCTATTAATGTACTTATTTAAATTGGCAATAACATCTTCCAGAATCATTTAAATTTGTATGATTATCACAGCCTACTCTGCGCATACAAAAACAAAGAAAACACTCGCAATGATATCACAAACAATATTGAAAATGGTATCTGTGAAGTAAGCCTTTTTTGACGAGCTTACGTCAAACCGGAAAATAATACAATATGTTTCAAAAGGGGTATGATAATTATAATAACAACATACTGATAGCGGTTTTAACTTAGATCTAGGTATGCTATGTTTTTTGGTAAAAGCACAAAAGTACTTATTAAAAAATCTCAGAAATCTATTCTAACAAAATTATAGAAGAAAAATTGACTGAGTGGAAGTCCAACTAACATTTTCAACTTTCCATGTGATTACCTTAATGAGTAAATATTATGTTGAATAAAGATAAATTCTGAAAAAAAATTCTAGAATTTCATTGATTGTTTTGTTGACATTGGTGCAATGCAAAAATAAAACCCCTCATATAATATGATGGTGTTGTATTTCGTGCAAGGGCTTAAATTTCAAAACTACTTTACTTTTTATTTAATTTATTCTGTAATCAAAATCCTAATCATCCACCCTTATCTTTTACTTACGTAAGTCACCCACTTCTCGCATTGGTAAAAATTTGTATTAGTCATTTGAATACGTGTATTAATTAAGGCTCTAAGTACCAAAAAGTAGTATTGCCTGTAGATACAAAATACCGAGTCATTGCAGTAAAATTTCATGAAGCAGACCTTTCGAAAAATGTGGTTTTACAGTGTGAAGCAATCACGGCAGCTTCTATAATTTTAGGTATTAGGAACTCGCAAGTGTCAACACACCATCGTCAGCCATTTTATATTGAATGAAGTTGACCACTGTAGTGCTATTTACACCATTATAAATAAAATAGGCTAACGGACTTACAACGTCGACAGGTTTAAATATTTTGCTGTATTTTTTTGACTTGCTTGAGGCACTTAGACCAAAGCTAAAGTTATTGGCGTTAGTATGTAGAACATTTTTCTATAAAAATGACAGTTTTTTTGTTTTTGGTACTTAGAGCCTTAATTAATACAAATTTTGTTAATCCAAACGCTGTACATTTTTTAAATCTTATTTTTTTTTAAACTAAGAAAGTAAAGTTGTAGTTTAGTTAGAGCTTAAAAAAGAAAAAATGTCCAGTTCCTGAGTACTCTCCCCCACAAAAGAAAAAAAGTGGTGTATTTACTTAACTTATCATTTTTTTCTTTTATATATACCGAGTTGACAAATTTCCTGTAAAAATGTATAATATGAATAGTTCTGTTTTGAATTTCAAATAAGGTTGCGCTCAATATTCGATCACAAATATTTAATAATATTTACTTCAACTATTTACTATCAATTGATGTAATATGACTAGAAATATCATATCGAACAAAAAAGTATCGATTTACCGATATTCACAAGTATTGTTATAAAATTATGCTTGTCCCAGAGTGATTTATTTCTAAAAAAAATGCAAAATCACTATCACCATCGAAAAAATTGTCGATTCTTTTTTGACGGCCCTAAGTATGGCATGATTGAAAAATGACGAAGATCATGAGACATTTCATAATTATCTGGGCATTTGAACACCGATATTTGATTTTACAACAAAAAATCTACATAAGAGGTATCCAGCCTGTTTACCATGAAGGGTGCTATGGCCGCGCGGCCTAACGTCGGGTTAGGTTCGAATCCTGGGTCTGGCAAGTACACATATTGTTTTTCAATTGTATTTGGAACAAGTGGCTAATATCCATTTCACGTAAAAAAATCTGTTAATACAAACCTTCACTCTGTGGAGGCCCATAATATGATCCTATTAGGATCGGAAATTTAAGCATTTCAGATGCTTGCAAATTTTTTGATGGTTTTTGCGTGAATATTTGCAAGTTGTACATGACTGATATTGCTTGTCACTATTCTAATACGCATCTTTTCCATGCATCACGTGACAAAATAATACACGGCTGAATACCTCATAGAAATTCGTGACCTTTCATGTTTTGGTCTCTAAAGCATCGGTCAGTTAGTTATAAAGAACATATTTCAGATAATATTTTTTAAACCTCACCTATGTATTGATTTTGTCGACCTACCATGTTAATTCAAGAGTTTAATAAAATTGATAGTGTATCTATATTTAAGTTATATGTTCTCGTAGTTTAGATTAACATATTACATTTTTTTAAATTCACTTCACAAAAGGCACACTGCAGAATTCCATCAAGTATTGTCGCAGAGATGCCTTACAGATCCAAACTGCGCATGAAGTAAACTTCGTAGCCTTAATAGAGGGTAGCGTTTTGCTGATTTTATGCAAATATATGCAAAATGTCGCGGACTGTTGGCAACGTATTATTTAATGAAGTGAACTGAACTCACTTTAGATATGAAGGGATATGGCCACACTCTAGAGACCTTGCACTAGTGATTTTTTTACATCGTTAGTAAGATGAGCATTGTCCTACTATTCAGACTTCAAACTCATTCAATGTCGGTTAACCCCGTTTTAATACTATTTGATATTTTTCTTAATTGTGGTTCTCAAAACATTTCTTCACCGTATGTAGATATATTTATAGGCTAGTTAGATGTCCTTAATTTTTAAATATTATTAAGTAAATCAATGATTGATTGTAAAGTCTGTTTCATATTTATCAGCTGCCATTTATAATTTTAAACATGGTTTTTTAATAATTTGATAAGTGTCAGATCATTATTTTCAATTTGCTTTTTCTTACTATAAAAAGAAAATAATGCATTCTTCTTCTTCTTCTTCTTTTGCCATATCCGCCTCTTAACTGGAGCATATGGACACCACGCGGCGCCTCCAAGAATCCCTGTCGCTCGCCAGTCTTCTTGCTTCGTTCCAGGTCAAACCAGCATCCCGTAGCTCCGCCGTATACACTCTGTAGATTGAATTTAGTGGCCTTCCAGGACGCCGGAATCCGGTCGGCTTGAAGCCAGGTTGAAGTTCTCTTCTGGCATCCGCAGCACGTGGCTGAGCCAGGTCCAACGTCGCCTCTTCACTTTCAGCGTGATGAGAGGCTGCTTGGTGCGTTCTCTTATCTCCTCGTAGCTCCTAAAGTCATACCACCGCACACCCAGTATTCGTCGCAAACATCTGTTTTCGAAGCTCAGTATACGGTTGCTCTGAGCCTTCGTAAGGTGCCATGATTCGCTACCGTAAAGCAGCACCGTCAGAATTCAAGCGTCGAATAGGCGGCATTTGGTTTTGACCGAGTACAATCGTGAGTCCCAGACATTTCGCATCGAGTTGAATGTTGCTCCAGCCATTCCCATTCGGATAGCTAGCTCTTTCTGCAAAATGCCATCTCCCGTGATGTGTACCCCCAGGTACTTGAAGCTGTCGACGCTCTCGATGTTTTGTCCGTCGCTAATCAGAGGGAAATCTGGATCAGGACAGGTGCTATTACACAAGACATTGGTTTTCTTCGCGTTAATTTTCAAACCAACGCGAGAGGAGTTGTTATGCAACCTGTCGATTGTCTCTTGAATGCCCTCGATTGAGTTGTCGAATAGGACAGCGTCATCGGCGTATTCTAGGTCGCATAGCTTCACCGTGGGAGTAACAGGTATGCCTCGGTCGGGTGGTATTGACTTCCGTAGTATGAAGTCAAAGAGAATGATGAAGAGAAACGGTGCAAGGACACAACCCTGTCTGACTCCGGTCGTGACCCCGAACCATTCCGTGACAGTGTCAATAATGCATGCTCAGTCCTAAATAAGCTTGATAGAGATAATGAAAAAAATTGTAAAACTTTGATGTAATTAATCTTATAGTTAAAGCCTCATAATAAATATGATGCATATTTATCACCAACGCTTCACATAACTTGCAGATCTCGTCTCGGATGATGGAATCTGGAGAACCCGTTACACTCATGAAAGTTATAAAGTCGTTGGTGAGCTGGACACCATTAGATATATTGATACCGAACGATGAGTTATATCGTCCCCCTTTTGTTTTACTTTCTAATTGTCTGAAAAATTGTTGGGTACCTACTTACATAAACACTTAAACAGGAAAATAAACCAAAAACCTTACATTGACGTACACACCACCGAATTAAAGGTATAAAATTTCCGCGAAACCTACTCTCAAACAGTGATAGATATCTACGTAGAGGTCTATGGCGCTTACATGTTTGGAGGCTTCCTCATGATATTTTGCATGCGCGAAAAATCTGTATTACAATGTGTATTTACAATACAATAATAGTTATGAATGTGCCGCCCCTATGCATCGAATGACCTGCTACCCCCACTGTCATCACTGATCATAGAATTTTAACCCCTTGATATGACATCTTATTGAAATTTGGTTATTTGGTGAATCAAAAAAGATTTTTAAAAAAAGCGAAAAATAGAGCCGAACGGAGATCCTGCTTTGGATGAAAATATATCCATTCTGGATTGTATTGCCACAAAAGAAGAAGAATGCATATTATACGCCGTGTTTTAAGCATTTTTAAAACTCTGTTTTTTACGTGAACACTAATATATTTTGATACATATATTTTCATACACCTACAAGTCACCAATACAATATATTTTAAATATGTATGTTTCAAGCATACATGGCTAGCTGTAAGACTAGTTTTTTTCTATTGTTGATTATTTCAAATTATAATAATATGGATATTTCTATTAGCCAATCAATCCATTATCGCAAAAATATAATCAAAATAAAATTGAACTTATTGCAATTTATTTATTTTATTTTAGTTAACAATTTTTTTCTGATCTTTTTGGATGTTAGTTACGTAATATCATAATAATATATTTGTGAAATTGTATCTCATATAATATTTGCGTACTATTCAGACTATGGTGTATTGAATCTAATAAAAAAACTTGATGCGAAAAATGGGTTATATATTTTTATAAATCAAGACAGGTATGCCTACTGTTTTAATTTTTGATAATTTAAATAAAACGACTCGCCTCTGTGAGATAGAAGGTTTGACTGCACTCATTTGCCATTTAATTCCCTGATATTCCCTGGCACTGTCTGAGCATTGATTTCTAAACATAAAAGATCAGGAAAAATGTTTTTTACACACATTATAGCTCATTTTTACATTTATTATACTATTTAAATAAAACATTATGTTAATATTGTGTGTATGCGATACAGCAAACTTCCTGGTTTATAACCATCCGAAGCCAGTTTCAACCTAATCCCCGATGGGAGGTCAACTTTGTGAGGTTGCTCAAGACGATAATTTAGGTATTTAAACTTAACAACGGATTATGTGTCAATATATAAATATGTATGCTAGAAAAAATTCAAATTATGCCCGATTTTATATGGCATGTCATACTTTCAAATTGCAATTCCTCCGTCATGATCTCGAGACTTACCAACTTTCGGCAGTTACCACACGATTTATCATATATGTCACTAAGTATTTTTTGATAGATTTTAATAATATTATCTGATCTAATCGGTTTTTTTTTTAATATACGTTTCATTTTATCAACTTTACTATCCCGATTGGCATTACCTTTTATAAGATACGTCCACACTTCTATTTTTCATAATATATTCAAATAATTCCTTCCTGTCGACCTTACTTTACATTTCTTTATTTAAAATTGAAAATTGAAAAACAGCAGACATAATATTCTTTTTTTTCTGTTCGTTTGTAATAATAATGGTGTAAGACAATATCCATACTTCCTTCTTTCCAAAATTTTGGTAAAATTTTAGCTTTCCTAAATATGAATTTTTCTGGCCCGTTGACGCCGCGTCGGCTTCTCTTTCTGACAATTTTATTCCAAAGATAGGCACCTACCTATTCATTTAACTTAATACCTACCAACAATATTATTGGACTATGAAAGATATATGGATATTCGCTTGAAAAAAATCTCCATTGTTTTTGAAAGCGGGGCAGAAAAATCATAAAAAAGTGATTTGTATAAAGCCAATAGTTTGAATGATATTAAACTGGTTTCAAGTCACTTTCTATAAAAAATAATAAAAATAACGTAGATTCTATTTTGTAGTCATTTAATGTGTAAACATCTTAAAACTATAAAAATCTGATATCCCCAACACATTTTAAGAGGGAGTGTAGTGATAATAAGGGCACCAAATGAAATATACTGTTAATTTACATTTTTAAACTGTTTTAAATTATCAATGCGTACTTATCTCAAAATATTATTAAGAAAAGAGTAAAAACCGACGATTAACTTAAATATATATTTTTTTAATGTTATAATCCTATAGCACATTCATATTGATGTGTTATTTAGCTTTCTCATTGGTAAGATTTTCAAAAGTGGCTATATCAAAGCTCGATATAAATAATGAATTTCAAGATAATTTACACATTTTTATGTGAACTAACGAAAAAATAAATTAATTCTACTAACCTTATATAACCTTCTAATAAAAAAAATCAACGAATAATTCACCAGATTTGAGAATGTTACATTCTTATTAAACATACATCATTTGAAAACTCTCAAATTAAGCTTCCTAAGTACCTACTAGAAAGAAAATTGAGAAAAATACGATTCGGTGCAGGACAAGAACCCGCATCCATTGGATTGCACATTGGCTGGAATCCTCTAGTTGCTATGTCTCTGAGGTGTTTTCAAATTATGTACCTATAATAATATGAAGTATTTATCTCTGACTCCCGTCTCCACATCAGCATTTGTTGTTTCGAATCTCACTTCTGACAAAAATTACATATTGTTTTATGAATGATCCAATGGATTGGGCAAATGATTGGCAAATATAATATAATATGGAAAATTTGTGGACAAAAATTAGAATTTACTCTGTTGAAGTTTTACGCAATGTTTCTTAGCATGGAGTCAAGTTAATAGAGTAATGTAATCGCTTCGATATCGAAAAAAAATACTGGAATAAAACGCTAATGTAGCAAAGCGTGGCCATTTCCCTTTATCCGCTATGAGATAATAATATAATATAAAAATTTATTCGATAATCGATTGGACATTAACTTTTGATTATTACTGCCGTAATCAAACATTTCGTTTAAATTAATGATAGAGTCGCCGGATTAAGCACTGGAATAACGATCTCAAACGAAAAATAAATATTTCCCTAGAGAAAAGTTTGCTTTACAGATATTAAAACAGTTATAAACGATTTTAAAAGACGGATTATAGATCAAACAAATTTTCATCACAAGCTACATACAGTACATAATTCTTTTTATGTCTATCAAGGCCAGCATATTTATTTACGGATTTACATAATAATTAGATATTGTGCTATCAACATTAATGATTGTTGTTTATCCACAGAACATATTAATAAATAGAATTTCGATATGCTATATCCCGATACAGTACATTTTGACGTAGGGTTTTGAATGTGTGAGTGTCCTACGAAAATGAACCACGCATTATAGACGTGCAATAGTGTGTGTTACAACCTTCAATACACCAATATTAAATAAGCATCAGTGCATAAACCGAGAGCAGTTGTTAGTATTTGAGGTATGAAGTATTATTGACACGTGTTTAAGTTAATCCCGTATTCTTCCATACTCGAGATTGGTTGTCTACTTCTCCACACACGTTAGGTATTTCAGTATCCATTATTTCTGAGTTCATTGTATTAATCACTATCAGTCGGGATAATTATGTGTAGTAATTGTTTGGTATTTTAATTTGATAATATTCAACTACTATATTTAATTGTATATGGATACATATTCGATTAATATACACATTTAATGGTTATTTATTGTTTCATATTATTGATTTTAATATTACATGATAGTATGCACCTGTACACTGTATTGCATTATTGGAGGGTGTAGGTTTATTTAATATCTCTATAGTGTAGGTATATATTTAGATAATATCTATTAATTTAGTTATCATATGAGAATTTAGTATTTAATAGTTATACGTCTATTCGAACGACTATTCAATTGAGAGATTAACTGCTTGATTGAAAGGGTTGATATCGACTAATCATTATATGTAATACAATTTATCATGATAATTTTGAGTGACGAGTACTTATTTATCGTCTGAGATTGTTAGTTCTATTTTATGTCGATAAATATGTTACTATACATTATTACCATCGAAACCACAGCAAAAAAACTATTCGTATCTATTTTTTAGTGCTTCCCAAACGATTTTCGATCACGGAAAAATTAAAAATACTATGCATATAACATTTTTTAAACTCAATATTACTTTATATGAAATACTCGTAAATCCTGATCAATAAATTTTCAAGTTGACGTTTTTAAATCCTTACCACCAGCAAAAGAGATTGCTAATATAGACACGTGGTAGTAAAGTGAAAAGAATTTATTGCCTTTTCTACTAAAGGTCAGAGTTTAAAATATTTTAGGATATTAAAGCGATAGGATTTCGAATGCAATCGGACTTTTAAGTGTCTTACTAGTAAATGTATATATTGTTTTCAAAATACCAGCTAATGGTTATTAACTTATTACCTATTTCTAAATAATTGGCTTAGATTCAAATGCTTTTTTCTTTAAACAACACATATTAGTATGTTTTTGTTTAGTTCATTCGTTTTATCAAGGCGTAAAAAATAGATGTCGTCAATGTCATCATACCAAATGACGTAACGAATAACGAGACATTGACGCTCTATTTTTACTAGACGTAACAATATTTTTTGGCACACTTTCCTAATCATTCGCGACACACCGGTTGGGAAACTCAGCTGATTTAATAAGGTTTATTTTACCAGTACCTACTATATTACAATTTATTGTCTGTTTAAAATTTAGTTTAGCGAGTTCAGAAGTAATCATTTTGGCATAGTCATGGATTCAAAGCACACATCTAGGAATTTGATCCAGACCCAGGACTCAATTAGGGATTGCAATACCGAATGAAAATGTTAATACCGGTTTTTCGGTATTTCTTATTGAATACCGGTATTTCTTAAACATTAAAAAACAGAAGTAGGCGCTCATCAATAAAAATATAGCTATTAAAATCTTTTAAAAATATTATTTTACAACAAAAACCTACATACCTACATTTATTATGTTGACATTTAAAAACATGTATTGATCATAATTGTAGAACTACTGGTTTTTTACAAATAATTGGAATATATTGATAATTTTAACAAAAGATCTCAAAATTTCATCAAGTGCAAATAAGTCCGGCTGCAGGAACAGCTTCTTAAATTCAACGCGTGTACAGTCATCAATAATTATAGAATAATTGAACATTTTTGTCACGGATGTTTTCTATTTCGAATAATAATAATAAGATATAAATATATTATTTGATGAAATTTGTTTTATTATTTTTTCACCTCTGTTGGAATCACCCATAATATTTAATGGAATATTTGCATTATAGCAGCACATAACTAATAATTCATTTTCAAAAACGTAAACGAGTGTGCTTTTTTAATGCCAAAAATTCCGGTATTTTGGATTTTTAAAACCGGTATTTCGGAATTGATAAGTACTGGAATGCCGGTTTTGAAATACCGATATTGCAATCCTTAGACTCAATAGATTAAGACAATATTTAATAACAACCATTCGCAACAAATATCTATCCAGATAAATAGTTAGGAGCGAAAATGGTAAAGTACCTCATTTTAGCAAACATAAGGGGAAAAATACATAGGTATTTTGTATAGCTCCCAGAGGTTAACTTAATAAAAAGTAAGTATAACATTAGGGACTTGACCCGTAATAATCGCAGGCATAAATCATAAAGCTGGCATGACCCTGAAAATCCCACGCGTGGGTCAACAGTACGTGAAGAAAAAATAAAACGAGAACTTTGATAATTTAAAGTACCGACCCTCTTATGCAGGTACCTACTATTACAAACTTTCGTGATAATGGTCACACAATAATAGTAATAAGATCTGTACTGTAAGGTTGGTTGCTTATTTTTGCCTTAATAATTTATAACTATCATCAACCGTATCTATCTACTGTTATGAAGGCTTCTCCTAACTCATTTTTGACATTTTGGTTTCTCGCTTCCAAGTATTTTCGTCAAACTTTTAGTTCATTATTAATTCCAGAACCTTATACGCATGAATTATTTGCATTGACTTATCTGCTGATTGTATTATAATATAGAGAATAAACTAATGAATAATATACACAAATTTTCACAAAAAAACATACGTCGAATTACCTAATTGTTTTATTATTAAGCTGATTATATAAAAATAACATCTTAATACTTCTCTTTTTCTTTATTTCCAGTTCCTCCTGATATTCTGGATAGAGAGTCGTCAAGCGATGTAGACGCACATGAAGGCGCCAGCACTGACCTCGTATGCAGAGCTGGTGGAAGGCCAACTCCAAGAATCCTTTGGAGACGAGAAGATGGATCCCACATCCTGCTGCCGAACGGCACAGGAGATGCTCAAAGAGGTGATTATTAATGATATCACGTTAAGTTATTTTCCCACAATATCCGCCGCCATACAATGGAACGGCTACATTGAAGGACAATTCATAAATGGTGAAATAATTTTTTTTTATTGACAATAATAAGAACAAATATTTTAAAATACCTTAGATTTATATATACCTACTAGAAAAATATCTGTGATAATACGACTCCGGTCTATTTGATTATTTTTTCTCGTCCTAATTAAATCTTTCAAAAAATTATCTAACCTTTTAAGAGTTTTAAGTCTTATCACGGTTTGCTCCTGCACCTAAATAATTTTATACGATAATATTATGCTCATAACATTGAGTTTTGAAATGCAAAACCGCATAAGTGATTTTAATGAGATTTTTCGATTGTTTTACCTACCGCACTTCATAATTTTTTTTATTTAGTTTTGCGGTCTGTCAAAACAGCACATTGAGCAAATGTATTAATTCTTCGATTTTCTCGTCTTGTACAATGTACAACACACCAAATGATTTCATATATTATTCAGGTTGGATTATAAATATTTTGTTTTTGCTCTACTGAAAAGTTAGCAATACACTTGCGTATTTATGCCTTTCAGCAGTCAATATTATGCTTATTGACTAAGTACAGAATATTTAGATACAGAATTATTACATGAAATAAAATAATTATTTCTGACTAAATCATTGATTCGATAAATGACAACTATTTTTATGCGAATAAATAATAACTTGTATAATTTCCAGAGTCATTTTCCAATTCGTTAAACAAGTAATTAATTAAGTACCCTCTTATTTACTTTATTATAAATAATTTGTACATTTTTATCGAAGACACTAGTGATATAATCTCGTATCGTAATACAACGACAAAGTTTTATTGCTAAGCAGTAAAATAATATTAACTACTGCAAACCATATAATATTATTTCATAATAAAGTAGTATTTTGATCAGAAAAACATTCGATCCGGAAAATCATTTTAGGTTTTAAGATTTTTTTCATTGTTTGTTAAATGTAAGAATAAACATAAGTAGGTAGGTATGTTCTAGGTATAAAAAAAACTGTTAAGATATCCTAATAAGAAATTAGTTTAAGAAAGTAAAAGGAAAAAGGGTAGGTATGGATATAATATTTAAATTATATAGTTTTAAATTGATTGTAATGTAAAAATTGCGTAAGTAAGAGGTATTTCGGTGAAATTAAGTTACATATGAAAACAAATTGTTTTAAATTTTATTTTCGGCTATCCAAACGTTTAGCAACTTTATAAGATCTATGAGCGGAATGCAGAATCCAATATTTCGATCTTAAGGATAAGTTGCCGAAAAGGATGACTAAACTATAGACTATACTGACTATAGAGTTAAGGAATCCTTAATACTTTGGACGCGGAAGACGCACACGGTGCGTAATCACCAGGCGGCCGATCGATGTAATTAACGTGCATTTTAAAGGGGGCAATTAAAATCTCATTATCTATTCAGCAGCGAAAGCGTTAACCATAGACTACTTTTGTTATGAACGCGCCCCTTTCTGTATTACCATTTACCACTGACAGCTGCTGTCAAAATAAACTCGCGTGTCTATAAAACAGTCCATACAGTCAAATTCAATTAACAATTTATCTCAATATGGATATTGATAGTATTAATTCGTTTGGCATGTACTTGCAGAATATTATTTTATTTTTTATACGCCAGCCCACAGAAATACAAGATGCCAGACAGAATGACACTTGACGCTAGTGTTACGATGTTAAACAAAATATCTTGCGGTGCCTATGGAATCACGTATAATGACTGATAACGGAAACATGAGAGTATTATAATTAAATATTAATTATGTATTTATAGTTTTTGCAGTTGTCATAATTTTGTCATCGTTTAACAATTACAAAATAATTTACCTAAACTATAGGAAAGAAAAATTTTAAATATGGTATTATTTTCAATAGAAAAACGAACGAAGCTTTATGACGAGGTGAACCATAGACAACATGTTTCAATGTTTCTGCGAAGTGTTTTCTGCTAAGGAAATTTTAGTGATGCCAAATGTTTCTGCATTCCGCTCTATATCCACTATTTCCCAAAGCGAGCAATACCGCATACATTGATACAAGACGGCGGTAGCAGTGACGGATGAAATTGGGAGGCGTTGAAGATACTGTAAAATGTAAAAAAAATAATAATTATTATTGACTATTCAATCATACAGATAATAATAAGTATGGCCTAACATCCACAATTTACTAATGAAAATCATTCAGGCGCAGATACGGCTTTCCTCTCAGGAGTTTCCATATTTCTCTAGGAAACGCGGAAACCATCATGTGGTGTGGTGGCGGACTGCATCAAGATAATTCTGCATGGGTGCCACCAAACCTAATGATTTGAAATAATATAACAAGTCAAAAAGGAGAATATTCAATATAAATATTTGGAAATTCAATATATAAACACAATAATTTGACCTTAATAAAAAAACATGTAATATTTACAATTTATGAAAATCATAAGCTACCCATAATTACGTGTGCTTTCAGATTTTATAATTAAATCACAACTATCTTAATCATCACATAAACGAATGTCTTTGTCATTAAACTTATATAGTTTTTAAAGGATCATACATTTCAATACCTCGTGTACAACGTTGACTGTCAGAATCACCATTTTGTTTCTTCACACTTCCACCCGTTCTGTTGAACAAAGGTGGAGCTAGTTTTATTACACGTCTGCCCACTTCGAATCCTGCTAGACTAAGAGCATAGAATGATAACAGACTATATTTATAATATATATAGGTATACAATATATTATATATATCGTCACCGTTCAGGCAAAAGTCACCAACCCTGAAAATGACAGTTTTGAGTTGAGTATGTCACCCGAAGCGTAAAATTATATTCTTTAAGATGCAAAAGTCACCACGGTACATTAGTTAGTAAAATGTTGCTTAAATCCGAATTATTTGTTTTCCACTAAATGACTTTCGATAAAATCTTAACAAGCAAAAGTCATTATAGATGAATAGACATTATTGACTCTATAAAAAAAATCCTTCATTATAAATATACAAGCAAAAGTCACTATACTATGGATGGTGAGTTTTACTGATTTGTCATTTGAAAACTTCTAACACTTGTCTTAAATACACAAAAATAACCAAACAGGAATAGTTTACCTTAGCTTGTTATAATAAGATCGCTTTGGTCTAAATTAAATCAAACAAAACTCACCATAGCGTAATGGTGACTTTTGTCTGCTCGTAAATGCAGTACAGTGATGACGAAATAAACAAGCAAAGGTCACCAAACCATAATTGAGCTACCTTGCCTCCTTCAAAACCTTCCAGATGTTTTAATTAGCATCAAAAAGTAAAAGTACCTTAAATAAATTATTAAGAAGACATGAGAAAATAATGTGATGTAGATAAAACCTTAAAAACATTAAAATCTGATTTTTCCTGCATTTTCAAACTTTCAAATTGCGATATCTCAAAACATGTTTTTAGGGTTGGTGACTTTTGCCTGAACGGTGACGAATATATATATATAGATTCATAACTTCCATACAAGATAATGTCCCCTTTGGCGTGAGACTGAATTTTGACTATGTGAACCCCAAAACACAAAAAAGTATTCTGAATTCTAAAAACGAACTTGTAAAAATAAATAAAAGTCGATATTTCAAGGCAGATACAGTTGGTTGCAATGAAAATAATATTGATATTATGAATAACAACATAAATTTATATAATAATAATCGTTATACACTCTGACCATTGGTAATAATTATTTGTCAGCACTTCTTGTCATATTATTGATGACTTTAATTTCCTATGTGTAGGTAGCCTGAAGATTTCATTATACTTTCCATCGCTTTCTGTGTTATTCTGCGCAGTCAAAAACCAAATGATCGACAATATATCATTAATATAGATTCTGAAACAACAATTTTAAAATGTAATGTAAAAAAATTAAATTACAATGGTCGCCATTCCCACATTTGTAAGAATGCGCAAATATAATACAGACATTTTATAATATACGTAATTTACTAAAACATAAATTTTTTTATAGATTTATGTTTGCGTTTGTATATTTTCAAACGTAAAAATTACAATAGGTACTAATACTTACTATCATTATATCGATACCACGACTGCAAAAAAACTCTAATGAGATACAAGCGTATGACAAAATAATATAATAAAAGTAGACTTACCAATTAATTTATTTTATCAGCTGTCAAG
The DNA here is from genome assembly GCF_057557595.1 of Rhyacophila brunnea. Taxonomy (NCBI): domain Eukaryota; kingdom Metazoa; phylum Arthropoda; class Insecta; order Trichoptera; family Rhyacophilidae; genus Rhyacophila; species Rhyacophila brunnea. Next base: position 14,268,367 of record NW_028232848.1, on the reverse strand, counting down.
TTGCAAAACATTTTCATCAAAATGGTTTTAAAATGTCGATCATCAATATTTATCTGACACTATTACGTTATATTATATTTCATTTTATTTACACCAATTTCAACACGAAAAATAATGCACGAATGCTTTTGTTTTGAAAATATCATGTAGAATTGACATGGAATTTGAAAAGAATGACAGTGACAAAATGGTCTCGCAGCTCTAGTGTTGATTGGTTGGGCCATGGGTGAGCTCTGATTGGTCATTGAACTGGCCTTGTGTCATTGCATGTCATTGTCATCTTCGTGTATGACCGCACTGCCATCTAGGTGATTGAGCATTTCTAATGTTTTAAGTGGTCATGATCGCTGTATGGAGATACTCCCCCTGCCATGTACACTGCTAAAAACTTATCTAAAGAACGGTCAAAAATGGAACTACGAACTACCGTATGGACGCCATTTTGAAATCGTCTTTCAAATGTCAGATTCTGTCCAGTTGCGAGTCTTGATTGCATAGTTTTCGACAGTGGCTCCCCCACCCATTCTTTAGATAAGTTTGTAAGTCTGTACTCACTTCCGACTTGATAAAAATCAACACGGCGACTCGGGGCCTTATGTTATAACTTGCGAGTTGGAGTTGCCTGGTCGATATGACGTCATATGACATCATTGTGACGTACTACCGGAGTGATAATAGCATTCGAGAAATTAACGCTAGTCAAATACTGGCGTTATTCATTGTCCCCATACACAAATAGGTGTTTCAGCATAATAATATTTATGGTGAGCAGTGTGTGTTGGGCGGCTTGCCTCGAGCGTGTATTGGCTTACGTCACAATTACGTCATGTCGTCGGGTGACTTTATATCACCAGTTATAACATAGGCCTGCAGATCGATCCTGACTCGGTCTATTGCCGTGATGTAAATATAATTGAGTAGCCAGGAAATGCAATGATTAGAATTCCGATATACTAATTTATTATCATTGCTAAGCTCATATCACTGCACAAGCAGAAATGAAGTAGAATAAAAATTTGAGACACTATTCGTACCAACACATTTCATGATTTATTCGTAGTTATTACTAGGTATAGTTTCCATTTTCCAAATAAACACACAAAATGCACGTTATCGATGCGTTCATGTCTGCCGACAGTGTTATAATTCAAGTGTGTCGGTAGGAATATGTGCATATTACCTACTGCTTGTTTAAAATGCGATACTACCTATATTATAATAGGTGACATAATGAAATCTAGTTTAGATTGTTTTTGAAATGTTTGACAATAAGTTAACAACAGTGCAAGAGCAATTAATATTTATATTTTTTCATTCAGTTTTGACACCTTCAGTCTTTAATTACACACATATATGTATATATATATATATATATATATATATTATAAGTATGTATTTCTATTTGTTCGCTTAGAGAACATAGATTTCCATGGGGGGTTGGGTATTTTTTTATAAAAGGACAATATGTTAAAAATATCTATATTATAGGTGAAACCTTAATTTAAAGCGAAGCTAACAAGTTTATTAATAATAATGATTAAATTATTAACAGATAATTTTACATTACCTATTATTTTGTAGAAAACTTCACACTCCTAAGGCTTTACTGGCGAAAGGTGGAGGTAGGGTGTTAAGATCCGGCATAAATAGTCCACAATAAACTTTGTCGGTTTTATGTATTTGTTTTCAAAGAAATAAGATTATAATTATTTACAGAGGGTGTTGGTAAGTATTTAAAGTTCAATTAATGAAACACTGCGAGACCAAGCCATAATAGATAAAAGTAAAAAATAATCGTCAATCTATAAAATATCTAAAATTATGCCACTAAACCATACATAATTTTGGATTTTTATAGATAAAATAATATGTTTATCTATTATGGTTTGGTTTAGGGCTTATTGATTTTTTTTAAATCTAGCCAACAACATGACAACATTCAACGAAAACAAATCAGTGTGTGCACTATTTTGTCGAATCGCCCATAACATATCAAAGTTATTATGGCTCGGTTTAGGCATGGTTTAATTGATTTTTAAAAACATACCAACACCATCTGTAAATTATTGTAGTCTTAGTTTAATAAAAACAAATACGAATGACTGACAAAGTTTAATGTGCACTATTTATGTCGGATCTTGACACCCGACCTCCATCCTTCGCCACTTGAGTACTAATCATCATTATTCGCTACTCGGACACGTGTAAACAGGCCGAATTAGTAATAATAACTAATAATCATTAAAATTCAACTTGTTTTACACGTGTTAGTATTAGTATAAGTAGCAACTTCTAATACTTAGAATTAAGTCCGTGTAAACATGCCCTTATTCACTAAGTTTCAACAAAATTTTAGATTCACTCAAACAGTCAATTCAATAAATTATTTAATGTACTTAGATATAAATTAATAATACTAATATAAACCCTGACAATAAGATTTGTGGAATGGTATTTTATTAATTATGAAATGCTTGTAACCACCGTTATCAAAATATTCACATTCTAATACTAATCTAGAAGGCAGTTAGTAGTTCTGTTATCTGCCTGTGACAAGGACAGACCGCGTCAACAATTTATGCATTGTATTTATTTGTTCAATGTTATTTATTGGTGGAAAAGAAACATTTATGTAGTTATGTAATGTCCTCAATCGATAGTATTAATTTACTTACGTGGTTATTCTATTTTATTTTTTGCAATATTTCTACAATGTTTTATTTTATTTACTCCAATAACGGAGAATATGCAAGTATTAATGACATAGCCGATCTTGGAATGTAAATTTATTCAAAGATAGGCAGAAAATATACCAAAACGTCATTAAGTATTCTGAATATTTAAATTAACAATCAGAAAAATTGCATATGCCATAGGTACGTAAATTCAATATTACTGAAAAATATGCATTTCGCCAGGTATATGTTAACAGAATCACAAAAAATCCCCTGCAAATACATCGTAGACCTCAACGCTGCGGATATTCCCAATGTGAATACTTATAACATAAATAACTGCAGTAAAAACTTACTTAATCCCTGGAAAAATCTAAACCAAATAAAAATTATCAAATTTAGATAAATCAGAACATTACTTCTTCTTAGTCTTCGTCAGGACCCCTTTACTGATGGATGATTTAACTGTCGAACAGCCTTCTCAACGGATTGATCATACTCTTCTCATCATTATACGACACCCCTGTGGCTAGAGTTCCATCCCGAATCTCGAGAATGGAAATTTTTAGCATTTCGGGAAATCCCGGATCTCGAGAATCTTTTCTCGGGATTCGAGATTTCTTTACTATCAAATAATAATTGTAAAAAAGATTTTCTACATGGAAAAAGTGGACAGAAAACACAAAATTCAAGAACTGATCGGGGCATTTAATACAATTAAGCCAACGTCGAATCAAAATGATCGCAATTTTTGCATCATCAGGGAATTTTGTGTCTCAAAAGCATACGCGATTGTCAGGCGCAGCGATTGACAGTCTGTGTTTTTTGAAATTCTATTTTAATAAGTGATGTTTTAAATTATTTTTGTTTACCTACTTCTATTTTTTGTCTTCTTACATAAATAAAAAAAACCATTTTTTTTTTGAATTGTCTGTTTTTACACAGATTTTAGGATTTTTAAGAGTTTTTTTGAAATATCCGGATTTCTCAAGAATTCTTTTCTGGAAATCCCGAATCTCGAGATTGAGATTTTGTCGGAAAATACCCAACTCGACCTGTGGCTACTGAAAGACCCGTGGTACTCCAATGGGGCACTAACTATCCTACTAATTTATTACGACCGTTAAACAATTCACATTCGATAATCACTTCTGGACAGCTTACAATAGTTCGTAGGTGAACACCATTAGTTATACCTGCAGGCCGAGTGTTTATCGCTAGACCATCGTATGGAATATCTGGGTATAGATATTGTACCCGGAAAAGTGCGGTTGGAGCGATGATAAGCTTGTACTAGGCGGGGTAAATGTGGAAGTACTTGGCTTGCAAAGCCTTAAAAATCAATAAAAATAAATATGGATATTTTTGAAAATGGAACATTTATTCTCCCTCGCCAAACCATTTTTTTCGTGTGCGCCTGTATATTGAAATCTTACTGTACCTATTTATTGCTGGACAATATATTATTTTTATTTTGTATGCTACCACTGCTTTTTCGCCATACGAGTGAATGAATGAACTGAATATAGTGAACTGGTGATAACTTATAACAGCAGCGGATCAACCCCTAATTTTGATAATACACTCGACTGTAAAAAAAACTTAACTGAATTTATATGCCTGCAAATTACTTGACGCGAATATGGTGCAATCTTACCTTGGGTGCTCGAGAGTGACTTGATTAAATTTGTTTTCCCTCAGTTGACGTGTTCGGCGGAGAAACTTTGCACCTCACCAACTTAGAGAGGCACCAGATGGGCGCGTACCTCTGCATAGCGACTAATGATGTACCGCCTTCTGTCAGCAAACGGATCATGGTGCATGTAATATGTAAGTAAATTTTTCTGTCAATTTATTAAATGCGTTGAAGAAAACCTTCTCTATCAAACACAGCCTAAAAATATACGAAAGTTAAGTTGAAATAATAAGCATTCCTGGTCTATACTGTTTTAAAATTTAAATCAAATGCAATTAAGGTGAATACTCCACTCCATCTACTATAACTAGAGACACTTAGCGAAAAAATACGAAGCTATCAATGAAAAACATTTTCTTAATAAATTACATTTTATTTAAAGTCTTACAAATATCTTATAAACTTACAAATAAAAAAAAAATTATAAAATATGGAAATATTACATCTTAATAATATGAATTACTTATTATTGTCTGTTATGTTTATTTTTTAAATATAGTTTACTAAATTTTCTATGATTTGACAAGATTTTTGACTAATTCGTAGTTTTAATATTTTTTTAAAAAGCATCGATTTTATAAGAAAAATGTGTTTGACATGAAATTCTTCTTACGTTTATCAAATCGAGCTTCAATATTGTGACCATCAAAGATTAGATTTTATATAAATAAAAGAGATTTCAAAAGAAGTGGCCGACTTCGTGTAGTTTTAACCTTCAAATGTATAATATTGTAATAATTCACAATAATAAAAAACAGGCTATCCATAAATGATTCAAAAATTTTAATTATTTATCATATAGCACGTAAACCATTAAGATTTTTAATAAAGCGCTATTGGACTGATTGCATAATTATATTTAAAAAAACGTTAAGCTCGGGTATTAATTCTTTAAACCAAGGCGGACTACCAAAATTCACGGTACATAGTTGAATATAAAGTATATTTTTTTAACTTTATTATTAAGAAGAATCGTTTAAAATGTAATTGATAAACAACTATGTACTTAAGTTTGCTACTCTATACAAATTAAGTATTATTATGTAGCTAAATGTAATCTAATTATTTTTGTTTTCTACCGTTACTTGCCGTTAGGTAAAATTTAACAGTATATTTAATTGTTATATAATGGTAAATATAGCTCCGAACAGTCTGTAAATCTTTTTGTTTATCTCGGCTTATGTATAACTAAAAATGGAAATTGTAAACCTGAAGTAACTAGACAAATGGTGATTGCAAAATCTCGTCGTGTCTAGACTAGATAGAATTTGGAAAATCAAGAACATAATAATTATTATAAACATTATAGCCAGACTTATCACTATGGGCGTGGGGATATGGGCACTAAAATAACTGAATGCTTTTGGGATGTGATGCCGAAAGAAAATTCTCCGAATTCCACGCTTGTGTCCTGAAGGACAGTCTCTTGACGTTATATTCGTTTTCTACATTATATTCCCCGGCGGAGCACTAGAAATCTAGAAAGGCTGGTAGTCACCGGAAAAAGTTAAGGACGGAGACGACGTCTAAGGATCCCATCCGGCTGAAGTTACCAGATGAATCACGCCATAAGGTTATTTTTCTAATGATTTTCAAGACTGTAGAGTTCATGAGTGAATTTTAGAAAATCGTTGAGGGTAGCAAAGCTGTTCCAATCAGTGAAGATCGTCATCCTAAGTGGTTATGGTAATGACTATAAAAAAGACTTTCGACTACAAAAAGGGCCAAAAACTTCCTCTATCCTGTACAATCCAGTTCCACCACTTTCCAGATGCTTCAGCCGAGTATACTTAAATCCTTTGTGGAAAACTCCAACCATGAAAATTTCAGCAGCAGTTTAAATGGAAAATTTTACGAAACGGAGAGCTCGATAATTTTTCGAGAATATTAACAAATTTGTAGCAATCATACCACTCAGCATTAAATGAGTAAAACACTTTAATACATATGTTTTGTTGCCGAAACAAAACAGTAGAGCGACAATGATTGTCAGCATTTCCTCAATCATGACTAGATCAGTAAAGTCTGTTATGATTTGTTAATTGCTACAATATCTCTTGTACTATATAATTATGTACTGCATTTGTATAACTTTGAAGGAATCCTCACTCACTCAAGTGACGCACTACTATCCTCACGAGTCCTTCACTCGACGTAGTCTACCGATGCTCCACTCAAATCAAGTCTCTCAGATTATTATTATAATCGATCTCTTGATAACATCGATCTCACCAGATTACCCGCCATTATAATCTCATGCTGTCATCTTTGTCAAAGTATTACTGTATTCTTGTATCGATCAATAAACTCCCCTCACAACACCCAAGCAACAACGACCTTATCTCTTCTTCACCTTCATAATCCCCAAAGTGGTGACCCCAACGTGATACCGCCAAAAATGTATGTAATTTTATCTATATTTTATTATAAAATGGAGCCGCGCTCCGGTGCGCTCCTGTATATTTCTAGCCCTGAATTTCAGCCATCCGGTATTCTCTTGGGATGCGTATATACAGCCGACGTCTGGCGTTACTGGTTACTCCTCCGGCCTTCTATACGTGTGGCCGATCCAGTGTAGTTTCTACATTTTAATATACCACGTAATCTTTCCACCCTTAGGACGCGAGTATAGCTCTTCATTATATTCGACCAAACTCGAATGATCCTAATAGGATCATATTTATGGACCTCCACAGAGTAGAGGTTTGTATTAACAGATTTTGTTTTTTACGAGAAATAGATGTCAGCCACTTGCTCAACCTAATAGGTCCATACCCTGACTCACACACAAATTGAAAAACAACATGTATTTTTGCCAGACCCATAATTCGAACCAGGGACCCACGACATTATAGTCCAACGCTTAAGCCGTGCGGCCACCGTGGGTCTATTATTCATTATAACTCAACATATTCATTATATTCAACCAAGATTATAGTAAATTTTCCTGTCTTAGAAACTCATTGAAGTGTGACATCTCTTCGGCTCACAAATCATATCTAACGTCGATTGGTCGAAATATTGTCTCAGATCCTAATTGTTTTTGGAAATATATTCATTCGCTTAGTTCCAGTAGTACTACAAAAGACAATGCCATGATGACGTTGAATAATGATCCTATAGAGAACCATGTTATATCTGATGCATTTGCTAAGCATTTTGAATCACTTTATAGCTCAATAGAACCGCTACTTGACCCCGATTCTGCTGGTCCTTCGTCTGCAACGCAAGATATTCAAATCTCAGCTTTTGAAGAGAAAGATATGGAATATGGGTTTTCAAATTTGTCTCCCAAAAGTTCATTTGGTCCAGATGGCTTGCCACCTTATGTGGTTAAGGGCTGTTACGAACATATATCCTTTCCGCTTAAACATATATTTAATTTAATCATAGCATCCAGCACTTTTCCTGATGCATGGAAAATAACCCGCCTAAGGCCGCTTCATAAAAAGGGATCTAGATCAGAGATCTCTAACTATAGGCCAATAGCAGTTCTTTCGGCTCCATGTAAATTATTTGAATCGATATTACATATAAACATCAACCGTCAAATAGACTCTCGCCTCTCCGATTCGCAGCATGGTTTTCGACTTAGGCGGTCCACAGTAACAAATCTTATAGTGTATAATAATTTTATTTCAAATTCTATGGATAAGTCAATTCAAGTTGATTCTGTGTACACAGATATTTCCAAGGCATTTGATCGTGTTGATCACGATATTTTATTACAAAAGCTTTGTACATTTGGCGCGTCATATAGTATAATATGTTTTTTTGCTTCTTATTTGAAAAATCGCCGTCAATTTGTTGATTACCATGGGAATGAATCGCGGATTTTTAGAACAAACTCTGGTGTTCCTCAAGGTTCAAATCTTGGCCCAATTTTGTTTTTAATATTTTTTGATGATATTGTCAAAGTTATAACCAATTCTTCTTGTTTGCTATTCGCAGATGATCTTAAACTTTTTCGAACTATTGAAACCCCATTATGCTGTGCGATGTTGCAGTCTGACCTAGATGCTATCTCGCAATGGTCTATCTTAAATAAACTTGAATTCGCTACCTCCAAATGTAATATTATTTCATTCAATCGTTCAAGGCACACCTTATTGTTCCCATACACATTGTCTGGTATAATATTGAGTAGGGTAACGGAGATAAAAGATTTGGGAGTATTGTATGATACAAAGTTCACTTTCAATCAGCATATTCTTAACATCAGTACTAGATCTAGCAAAATGCTTGGTTTTGTTATGAGGGTTTCAAAATCATTCGAAAACGTCCGAGTGCTACGTACATTATACGTATCATTTGTGTTGAGTATTCTTGAATATGCCAGCATTATTTGGAGTCCTAATAGGTTCATGCACACAATTAAGCTGGATCGAGTCCACAATAGATTTCTTAGATTTCTCTACTTAAGAACATACGGGTTCTTTCCTTATGATAATGACAATAAAATGAATTTCCCGACTCTTTTTCTTCTGGGTATGCTATCAATGCAATCCCTGTCTACCCGAAGAGTGATTGTTCTTTTAAAGCATTTCTTTTTACTTCTTCGTGGGTTCATTTACAATCCGCATATACTGGCAAATATTAATTTTCATGTTCCCACCAATATCACTCGCAGCTCCACGGTCTTCAAGATACCTCGTCGCAGGACAGATGTTATGTTTCATGATGCTGTGTATCGTGCAATTAGCTTATTTGATGACACCATAAAAGTTGATTTGTTTTTTATTAATTATATAATGTTTGTAGACGTTTTAAATAGGATAAATTTATAATTGTATATATTATCATATTTCTTTAATATTTACACATGCTGTCTTTTCCACTTTCTTGTCATATTAGTTGTTATTTGTAATTAAGATATTTTTATATATTTGTATGTATTATGTATTATGGCGCATTGGCCAAAAGCTGTAATGCCGTAATACTCTTTTTTATAAATAAATAAATAAATAAATAAATAAATAAAATGTATTTTTTGAACATACATAATTTGAAAACACTTCTGAGAAATATAATATTATTACCACATAAACTTTTTGAAAAAATACGATACCGCGCAGGATTTAATTAAACCTGCGCCTCCGGGATTCATGCCCATGTGCTCTTACAACTAGGCCAGTGGTTCTTAACCTGGGTTCGATCGAACCCCAAGGGTTCGGCGGAGGTCAAGACACACACCCGACTCATATGATTCGTGATGACACGCCCCGCTTGGCCATCATTGGCAGCAGGTGATCACGCGATTTTGCTTGGCCTATTTTTGCTGCAGGGAACGATAACTTCGCAAACTTTCCCCTACTAGAAGACTATGTAAGTAAGATCGAAGATGTATCTGTAATCGGAAACATTTCTGTACCCACGGAACTGAAGCAAGCAATAGCCACGCACTTAGATGAGCTTGCAAAGTCTCTCGACGGATACTTCCCTACAAGAGAGTCATATCCAGCATGGATGAGACAGCCGTTCACGCTTAGTGTTGAGACAACAATTATTGTTGAGAGTCAATGATGAATATCTCGATTAAATCATCGAAACTCAGCAGAGCCAGGTTCGACAGCAACTCTTCAGAACAACAACGCTCTCAACGTTTTGGTGTCAACAAGTGGTAACGTACCCTGTTATTGCTAAGAAAGCTCTGGATATTTTCATACCGTTTGTTACAACATATCTTTGCGAGCAATCCTTTTCCAAGTTCCTTAAAAAAGGAACAGAGTTTGTTGCGAAAATGACATGAGAGTGGCACTTGCCAAGGTGAAGCCGTGTTTGACCTAAAACCTGGTGAAACCTATGTTTTGAATTTGAAAAATTCCTATTTTATTTTTCCAATTTAGAAGGTTTCGGTGAATGCGCATATGAAACTGGTGGGGGTCAGTACCTCCAACAAGGTTAAGAACCACTGCACTAGGCTATACGTACCCTATCTAATTGCCAATTAACTAATTATTAATTCAATAAATAAAGAAAATAGTTTATTAAATACCTTTTTCTTTAGCAACCCAAAAACTCATTTTGCTTATAAAGTTCTGTTGGAAAAACACTGTATTAGAGAGAAGGATATATTTGTATTTTTTTCATTTCATTCAAAAATGATTTAATGCTATTTCCTATTATTCTTTGAAAAAACTCGCCGTTATCTCCTGCGGCATCAGCGGAATAATCTGCATTGCAAATGGTTGTATCTCAGTGTCGCGAACAAGACATCTGTGACCAAAAATGGAAATAAGCCAGAACGACACTGATGTCGCCCCGTTGAGGTGACCACTAATCTAAAACGCGACGGGAAAGGGTCGCCAAATTTTAAATGGGTCAGCTATTTTGATATGTACCCTTATTCTCTTATAAGGTTGATTTTATCTTAACACAGAATTAGAAAGTTTTTTAAATCAGAAAGTATGCAACGGACATACGAAATTACTTGGTTCGTGTAAAAAGCAATTTTATTTTTTAATTAACACATAAGTAATTATATACTTTTAACGTACATAACTATAATGTAAGTAATCAAAACACATATAATATGTTAGTAATTATTGAGTTGTACTTATGTGTATCTACTCATATAATATGTAAAATCAAAACTATCAACAATTCAATACGTAGAGGCATCAACGAGAAATTTACTGTATTTATTTTTAAATAAAGAAGATACTTACCAGAAAGCTGAATATCTTTGAAATGAATACAATATTATTATGCAGGGCCTTCAGAGACATAATATATGCCGAAGGTATCACGTGACGAGGAGGGCACAACCACGAACTGTACACAAAGTACAGAAATCTCCATGTCGACTCATGAGTGAACGTAGAGTGACTGCGTTGGGTAGACCATTTCTTAGACACTCAATTACATAAAAAACCTCTCCAGTCTCCACTAATACCGAAAGGAACCTGAAGGTGCGGAAGATATATGTATTTATTTATTTAAAAAAGACACGTTGAGCACATAACAAATTAATAATTTAAGACGTTCACAACATGACATTTAGAATAGAAAGTACAAGTAAATCAACTAGAGAAAAAACAAGGTAGAGAAAAAAGAAAGCAAAAAAAATATTTGGTAGAATAGAAAAAAAAACAATAATTCAAAAAAAATACAAATTAAAAAATAAAATAGAATTTTAAAAACAGAATGCATCACTGAAAATGTCTACATCTCTAGGGAGTGCGTTGACCAGCCGCACAGCCCTCGCTATTGGTGCAACTGGTGGATACTAAGTTGGTTAGACTACCTAATGTTCCCACCCGCACCGTACCCAGTCTTAATTGGGCGTCGACGATACACTAAGTTTTAATGTGAGGCATCTTCAGTTATTTATACCAGGGAACAGTGCTCGAAATGGAAAAATTTACAAACCGGAGCGCTCGACAGTTTTCTAAAGATTTTTACATAGTAAAGTTATCAAAGTTTATGTGTTTTTTTTCATAAAAATAAGTGTGTTAGATTTTCTATTATATGGCCTAGTTCAGACGGTCAAATTATTTATTCCACGAGACGGAGCGATAATTTTACCGATTTCACGAACAGGAACGGCGCTCGGGTGCGTTACGGTCCATTTCGAGCCCTGCCAGGGAATTTCTCAATAGAAATTACTCAAGACTCTATCCTCTGATTTTGTTTACTAGAGTTAAAGCGTAAGAGGCATAATAATAAATAAATACGGTGGATGGATTGTGTAGGATACAGCATCCCTGACATTATGGCCGTAGATAGAGATTGAGGTAAAGAGAAATTGCCGCGTTGAAGATGATTTTGTACGTTCTAAATAGATATTATAAAAGAATAATATATAATTTTACATTTTTAATTAATATTATTGTTAAGATTTCCAAATTTTACCACGTTTTTCTTAGCTCGTATTATCGTTTGTCTTCTGGTTGTTTATCCAGTACAAATCTTGCAATCGATTATTAACTAACTTTCCGACTAGATAAATATTTGAAACTTTTAGAATAAATCAGAACACGATGCCAATGCATTTTTTTAATACTCTTAGCCATCTTTAAGTAGAATTGAATTCATTTTCAGTTAATTCTGTTTTGTATAAAAAGTTATTTCGGAAGAAATCCATAATCCAATCCACTATTATTGGTTGCTAAGGGGGTGGTCCTTACAACTAAATTATTAATATATACGTGCTTTACTATGGAAATCAAAATGACATTTTAGTATTCTATATTTGTTTGTTGCAAAATGGCAAAAAAATGATTTGTTGACAATTGCCTTATTTGTCCTAAATTATTAATACCTGGAATTGTCAAGTTTATATGATTCAACAGAAAAGTTAAAAACGTGGTTTTTATATAAAAAGTTCTTTTTATCTTGTAATAATTATTTAGATGTAAAATTTATAAATCAAAAAAAAACTAGTTCAATAGTAGGTACCAATGAGCTTTTCCTATGAAATTCTTATCTCTTGGTCACCTGGGTGTTAAATTCCGCAAAAAATAAAATAGGTACTTCAAAGCAATACTTTTAGGGACACCAAGCGTATTTATCTCCGTGACACATTAGGTATGCCAATAAATGTCATTCGACCTTTTTAGGAGCGCCACTTTTTTATTCTGTCTCCCTTATATTATTATTCCATAAACAAAGGTCAAATGTAGATTGTGTAGATCTGACGGCATGAGAATATATTATATAACTTTAATGGCGATAACTAATCATATGATTTGTCATGTTGACAACTTTTTTACGCAAATTTTCCCTTCTCGTGTCTACATAACAATACTTACAATAAAAGTTGGAAAAATTTTCATTTCTCTTTCTTAAACAAGTGATGTATATTTAGAAATAGAACGTATCATATTATTATACATACAGAACTTTCAATATTTTACCACGTTTTTTCTTAGTTCGTATTCTTGTTTGTCCGGTAGTATTTTATCCAGTACAAATCTTGCAATCGATTTTTAATTAACTTCCCGACTAGCTAGACATTTGAAACTTTTAGAATATATTAGAACACGATGCCAATGCATTCTTTTGATACTTTTCGCCATCTTTAAGTAGAATTGAATTCATTTTCAGTTAATTCTGTTCTGTATGAAAAGTTATTTCGGAAGAAATCCGTAATCCAATCCACTATTATTGGTTGCTATGGGGGTTGTCCTAGCAACTAAATTAATAATATATACATGCGTTTCTATGGAAATCAAAATGACATTTCAGTATTCTATATTATTTGTTTGCTTGTTGCATAATAGCAAAAAAAATGATTTGTTGACATTTGCCTAATTTGTCCTAAATTATTAATACATAGAATTTATCTATATCTATCTATAATATTGTATTATATGTACCATAATATAATATAATGCCCGAAGATGCAGAAAGGCGCAATCCAAGCCGCTAAAAATCAATCAAATAAGACCAAATTTAATTTAACTATAATTTAAAAATCATGTGGGTATCCTTAGTGACCTAGTCGATAGTATAAATTCTGTAATCCTCAATGATTTTTTACAGTTCTATGAAGAGCCAACCTAGACAATCGAACCCGAATATAATCAAAATAATGATTAAATCCAAAATAATCTAACTGCGTAACTAAAAATATATGCACTTTTGTATAAAAGTATAACTAATCATGAACAGGAACCTACTAATATCGTAACAGTAATTTTAAATAATATTAAATTGCTTCAAAATAAATATACACTGCCCTGCTAAGTAAAAAGACAGTGTTTTTGGTTTTAGTGAAATTGTTGTAGGAGATTTAAACTACATTTTCTCTTATATTATGTAAAATTATTGATTTTTTTTACAATATCTCTAAATACACACTATACTGTCTATTTAGGGATTAATAATTTGTCTGATTTGATTAATTTTCAGTTTGGACATATATTTTATGGTGATGAATTCTAATTTGAAGTTAAACATGACATATTACAGTAAAGTTATTAGTTTTTTACTACTTGTTCTTTACTAAGTAAATTACGCCATTTTACTGTTTTCAGTTGCTCCAGCAGTATCTGCCGGCCAGCACATGATTGGGGTTCCAACGGGAGCTGACGCGCGTTTGGAATGTCTCATAGAGTCGTTTCCGCTTCCGACCAGGATATGGGTGAAGAATCGTGATGAAGTCCTTGCAGCTGGGTGAGACTTTTTGTCATAGATCTATTCTTACTTGTCAGCATTACTTTATTATTATTTATTTTGTAGCCAAATAATAGTACTCAATGTTTCACTAAAAATATAACCCGCCAAATATACTTGGTTAATTTGACAGGATCAACAAATTTAATTCACCCATACCTTTTTTAATTTACATTCAATAAAACTGACGTCATCTAGGGTAGACTACCTTGATTTAAAATCACAAAATAAGGTCGCCAATATTAACTGAACGAGATAACACCTTGGACACAGCCGTTAGTCAATTTCTGCGTGAATAGTAATAAGAATTGTAATTTGTAATACCAAATCAAAATATAAATATCCGTTTTTTCAGTATTGCTTATTAAATACCGGTACCCATTAAAATCATAAGAAGACAATAATTTATTCTTTCACGACATCCTGTCTCTTTGTCGGTGTCGTCAACTTTACTGTTCTGCACAAAATGAAATACAATAATTACACCCTGAAACCGAAATCGAAAGATTTTTTTGGTTCTTGCCAAATTCCGTCCAAATCAAAAGTGGAGCGCTGTTCATAATTTTAATTTTTCTGCTTTCTTAATACCGAAAATATCGGTATTTTAGATTTTTAAAACCAGTATTTTGATATCAATGAATAACGTGATCCCGGTTTTCAAAATATCGGTATTGAAACTCCTAATTGGTATGGCATATAAAATACATCGGCCGGAATACGACGGATACAGCTTCAGTTCTGCTCGGGATCCATATTATTAATAAAATCTTTTATTACATACCTACCTATGTCCCAAATTTTATAGTAATTAAACTTTATTGTAAAGATAAAAAAAAAAAAAATAGACCGTACCCGTTCAATATACGTTAATTTATAAAAGTTGTTTTTAATTGTAAGTTAGTAATAATATTATTTTAAATCTTTAGATTTAAATAAAATACTTGTATTATTATGTACGTTGATTACATAAATAAAAGACTTAATTATTTTCATGCTTCGTAATTTCGTAATCTATCTACTAGATGTTTCAAGTAGCACTACATTTCCACTATGCTCCGCCTTAATGAGCAAATCTGCACCGAAGAGATAGAGTCTGTGAAAAGGTAACTTTTCAGCTTAGACAAAATACGTAATACTGCCATTCGTTTATTTGGCGTTGTAAGTAATTAGAGTATAACAAGGTGTACATTTAAAATAATTTAAATTTAAATGAGATAAGTAATTTCGTTTTATTTCCTTAAAACGAATTGCCTTTTTCAGCTTTACTCTCAGGTCCAGAAATAGAGCACGTGGTAAATTATAAACGCTCGGTAAAGGAAGCCATCGAAATACACTGACACACCGACGATATTATTAATACTTATAGATGACGAACTACGTGTGAAGACTTATTACATCGTAAAATTACATGACTTCCAATATTCGATCTTACAACACTCGATTCCTTCGGCGTCCCTGTTTACTCTGAGCAACGTTCGCAACGACCACCCTAATCTAATGACTTTAAAATTTTTACAAAAATGAAGCTCACTTTTCACCAAATAGTCTTTGAATAATATATTATTATAATTAATTCTGTAAATAATCGAAATGAACAGAATATGTTAGAAGTTACCTCATTCATATAATTTAATAAATGTCGTAATCGATTTTGACCGCTGAAAAATACGTTGCCAATAGCTATATATAAAATAGAGTTTTAAGAAACGTGATAATGTTATGTCAACGTTAATATTTTTAATAATTGACATTTATGTGTCAAACTATAGAAAATTAACAACTAGGTATAGTAACTTAACTCCATTTTGACAAATATGTAAGTCAAACTTATTCATTTTAGTATGTGCCGGTATACACCTGCGATCCACAGCAGTTACGAATTACAATAATTAAATCCCATGGACAGCCAACCTCGAAGAAGACTCGAATCCGCGAAAAAAACTGACACTGTTTAATAATATTCTGTGCGCTAGTTTCCCGCAGGCGTACCTCGCCGACTGGCTCCTATACTTCCTACGGTGGAAAGATCGAGTGTAGTTAGTCAAACACTACATCTGGTGGCTTGGAATGAATACTCGCGAATTTGTTCGAGGCACCCGCGTCACATGCTCTGCTCAAATGACGCGTTCAAATTTAGTATGAACTGGACATAATGATTATATTCAGTGGGTACACTACATTATCTCTTGATATTAGTTTCTGCAACGTGTGCTAAAATGAATTTAAATTCATTCTGAAAAGTCCGAATACTAACAGAGATGTTAATTATTATCACACTCAGTGTTTTGCATCTTCTTCTTTCTGGCTCTACAACTTACTATGCGTATATTGGTGTCCAGTAGCATCTGCTTCCATCTATGGCTATCCAAAGTCACTTGCATCCAGTTTTAGACCCCAATGTCTTTAAATTCAACTCGACATTAATATTTTGAATCCCATGTTGTTTATTTCTAATTATCTTTTTCAGCGCAAAGTACGTAATGTCTTGGGAGCAGACCTCAATTTACCAAAGCCGAATGGTCCTGATCATAAAAAACTTCAACAAATCCGACGTTGGACCGTACATGTGCGTCGTCACTAACTCCATTGGCAGGGCAGATGGGACGATTCGACTTTACGGTGAGTAACACATACATACTATTACATAATATACAATTTATTTTAGATTATATAGAACTTTTAAAAACTAATCTATTTTTAAAAATATCTTACAAATCATAAAGATAAAAACTTATACCCTAAGAAATATCTTTACTAATTGAATGTGTACGATTAAAAACGATCTCAGTATAAGAACCTACGTTTCAAAATTTAAAACAGTGTAAAATAAGTATCAATACTTTAAGCGATAATTTATCGAGTGAGTCTCTTATCTTGTTACATACTTATATACTTACATACCTACAATCTTATTACATACATTGACAACAAAATAGTGTTTTGAATCCAGCCCTTCGAACCTTGGACTTAGAAAGACCATTTATCTACGACAGAAATCACATGTATATTAATCTTAAATTATCGAGGTACCGTAATTATAATAAAGTTATTGTATTAATTATTTCTACTTTCATATGACATCACTGTTAGTTCTAGATACTTGCGGTTGAGAATAAATATTTACAGCTTCTACCAAAGCTTAAAATAAAAGATCGTAAAATAAAATTTTAAAAATGGTGGGTATTTTTTGTCTTGGTTTTTTAATATCATTATTAAAAAAGGCGACATATTTTTGCGGAAATTACTGCTAAAAAGTATAGAGAGTACCTATACATAAGTATACATAACTATCAAACAGAAAAATCATCCATTTTAATAAAATTATTAATTTTCCCTCTGCCATTCTCCCCCACATTTTACCAAAAGTTTTTTTCCGGAAGCTTATTTTTATATTGAAAGTCTAAATTCAAAAAAAGCCTACATTTTGTGTTTCGGTTTAATAAAGGGAAATTACGTATTCTCTCAATTTTAATTTTTTTGAATATTCAGTAAGACGGGCTCGCAACCAAACTGAGTAGAAATATTTTCATATTGAAGTGTTAAGGAAAATAATAGAGCTCCATGTTTCAATAATAATAATAAACCAATATATATATATATGTACGTATATATACCTACATTGTATCTCGTTTATATTTTCGTCTGTCATATTATTATTTCGCATCCAGATATATGTTTCGCCATTTTCAATTTCCGGTATTCCCCACATATCACTTTCTTGTCGGGTACTTGTCGTATTTATGTTACTTTTCCATGAATTCTGATTTCGTCAGAAAAAATGACTGTGTATTTTTTGCATGCATAAATAAAAATTTCCCGAAAAATCCGTAGCGCTGTTTTTATTGAATTTTTCAAGGATTAAGAAGGAGTGTTTTCAATGAAAACATCCAACATTATGACGTACCTATTTATAACTTCTTGTATTCCGTATTAGCTAACCTTTCGTCCTTAATTTAATATCCTTCACGTCTGGTATTTCCACTTCGATACGTTTTATTTAAATCTTTCACACATTCTAATTGGATAGGATGTCGACGTATTTCATTTATATATGATTGATTTTTAACAGACGTGTTTTTATATGATTAGACAGTTCATGTTACAAAATGTGGATGAAGAAGTAAATCCTCATCCGTGCTATACGCAGACGTTTTACTAATAGCTGACAGTGACGTATCTAGGTTAAATATCGCCTGCAACAAATATGGCCTAAATCTAAATACCTACAAAAAACGACAAAATATATGAGTGTAAACAAGTTCACTATTTATAGAACCTGCGAAGTTAATGTAGTACTTTTGTACACGTACATTAGTTGCACTCTGGATGATAACTAGGTCCATACCACAGAACTGAAGCGTGGATTCGAAAAAGCTAGGGATGATTTTACTCGACAGAGGACAATACTATGTAGCCACGACCTAAACCTGGAACTCAGAATGAGAACGGTTAGATGATGTCTATTATATGTGCAGTGAAGGCGTATAAACGCTCAGGTAACCAGAAGCTTTCGAAATGTGGCTGAATAGACGCATGCTCCGTATCAGCCGGAAAGACAAAGTTACAAAAAATATCCGTGTGCGGAAACTTGTTCGTATGCAGTTCGCCGTATCATACTTCACCGTGAAATGTTGTATCGGAAATATAATATGGCCGTATATTAAAGAACGTCCAGCCTCTTTGGGTCGTATAGTACTGATATTAAATTCATGTCTAAATTAAACACGCTTCTTGTCGGTTTACACTTTACAATAAGTCAGCAGCAAACAAATTTTTAAAATAGCCGATATACTTACTGGATTATTTGTTTGGTAAGGTTAGGTTTTTATTTTTAATTCAAGAATTTTGCCAAAATCAGTTATGAAAATTGAATTAATGTTCATATTGAATCTAATAAAATTGGAGACCGTATAGTATTTCTCTTAGTATTCTCTTTCCGATAAGGAAGCTCACGGCGAACTGTGCCATGGTGAAATGTTTTACGTAAAATTTACGTAAATTTGTGGTTACATTACCACAAAAATAACGACGTAATGTCGACGATGAAAAATACCAAAGAAATTATGAAAGAATGTAATAAAAACAAGAAAGTTGGCATACTTGGGCCACATCATGCGTCATCTCGAAAGCTATCAACTTATGCATCTTCTCATTAAATAATGGAAGATCTCCAGTAAGCGATACTCTGGAAGAAAAAGAAAGTCCTGGCTTAATAACCTCAGAGAACCTGATTAAAGCAGTGATGGACAGGGAGAGAATGGTCGAACTCATCGCCGACATCCGATAACGGATATTGCACAAAAAGAAGAAGGCAATATTTTAGCGTCAAATCTTTAGAAACTGCAAAATTGTAGTACCTATTCTTCTCAGCTATATTGAACGGAAAAATGTAGTGGAAATCTTAATAGATCTGATATACACAGGCCCGGCCCGCCTTAACTTACTCGTCCACCCCTGTGCACAATTTAAAAAGCCACCCTATACTATCAACTTCCATTAAAAAAACGAATCAAGAAGAAAAAATTATATTCGCAGATAATATATAGAGAGTATAAAAACAGCGCTCGAAATGGAAAATTTTACGAACCGGAGCGCTCGATAATTTTACGAAAATATTAACATTGTTATCTAATTTATTTATAAAAATACGTATTAGATTTTTATTATATGACATATCTAGCACAGGCTGTCAAATTAATATTTTCACGAGACGGACCGATAATTTTGCGAATTTTATGAACCCGAACGCCGCTCCGGTGCGTTCCGGTCCATTCCGAGCCCTGTAAAAATATTGACTGTACCCTACATAAATCAGCTGAATGATATTGTTATACCTACTGTGAAGTTTATTTTCAAAATAAAGTGGTACGGGGAGCGTCGAAAATTTACTTCGATATCATAATCATTATCATCAACCGAAGTCGATCCACTGTATGACGGTATTTTGTTATAGTCCCGCAGTTTTGCTTATATCTTTATATTCTTATCAAGTATTAATAAGCAGCATAATATATGTCTGTAAATGCATTTGCTAATGTATGCTTTATCACCCATTCCTTCAAACCTTCTTTCTTAGAGTATGTTGTATATCTACTTTTCTTATCAAACTAAGCGTCTGAGAGAATGTTATGCATAATATTGATAAAATTTGTTTTATAAAAATATAATCATACTGTCTTTTCAATGTCAGTATCAACTAGGTACTCAGCCCTAAAGAAGTAAGCACCGACTGCATTCAATCACTGTATCAAATCAAACTTTTAACAAGTTATTGTAAAACTATTATAAATAATATTATATTACATTATCGTCGCTGTAGGACTGGTTTGTCGAATATCCGTTTTTGTCGAAATCGACCTTTAAATAATGCAGAATGATTTTTTGTATATAAATGGACCAGAACCATCATTTTCTTTAAATTCCTTTGTAATGAATACAGCATTCATATGCAAATATTAAATACCTCCACTATTTAAATATAGGATAATTAAATTTATTTTTCGTCTCCTGAACATTTGCCATTTGGTCTATTCGACAAACCGATTCTACAGCGACGTTATATTAAAGCCAGTTTAAATATAATTAAATGTTTATATGAAATTGATCCCGCCGTTCCATGACAATTTGTCTACTCGCCCAGCTACATGTCCAGCTCATCGCCATTTCATCTACTTAGTGACCTCTGTCTGCTTCCTGATCCATCGGATTATTTTGTGGACTTTCTGCATAATACCTAACATTTTTCCACGCCACGTTGCGGTGTTCGCTTTTTTTTATTTCTCTTACAGTCTCGGATTCCATGTTTCACATGCACGCATACGTGACCACTAGTACACATTAATGGAACACTTTATGCTTACGATACAATGGGAGATAACTTTTGAAGATGGGTAGGTAATATTCAGGCGCCAAAATACACTCCATATCATACATTTGACCGTCAATTATTGACATTTGTTGTCCGAGATAGGCGTAGTTATTGACTCTCGATTTGAGTGCCATTGATGAGGATCGCTTTTGGTTCAGCAAACCAGTTTATCATTTCTTTTGTCTTCGAGATATTTATCTTTAAACCTACTTTGCGGCTTTCATTTGCAAGCTCCCGCATCCTCTTTTGAAGATCTTCTTGGTCGTTCGCAAAAACAACAATCTCGTCTGCAAAGCGCAGCTGACTGAGGTGTTCGCCTTCAATGGGGTTAATAGTTAATTAGCCCGATTAGTTAAGCGTGTACTGTCTATGGTTGACCGTATCGTAAGAAAGTGTCTTTGTTCACTTTTTATATTGAAATTAATGTCGTATTTAAAATTTCGTTTGTCCTTAGTTACATCAGTGAAACGGCAAATAATTTTCAACTATAGGCGCGACGAATTTTTGGACTCACTGGCATTCGAAGAGCGAACGTCAAGGTGTGAATACGTAAATTTATTTCGTGATAGCGATGGGGTATTAATTCTTAAATCATGTAAAAAAAACGTTACCCATTTACTTGAAAAAGAAAACATGTCAATGAATATATTATTATTGTTAATAATAGAATAATAAACAGAATATTAAATGGACGCATGTTGGATTTATATGACAAATTATATTTCGTTCGGCATGCATCATTTGCACCCGTGACCCGCAATCCGCGCATCGCCTAGCCACGATCTTTTTAGACCATGCCTCAACTGAGGTATAGCCTTAATGTCTTATTTACGATCGATTAATTAGTTAATTAGTTTAGTTACAGAGAAAACTAATAAATATAGATAGAAAAAATATATTTAAAATATTAATATTTTATAGCAAAAATATCTAGATATGTACATAATAATACAGATAAAATATTATGTAAACCTTTAAAAATATGTAAAGGTAAGATATGGTAGGGATACTGATGTTTACAAATATCTGTGCAGTAATTATATAGTTGAACTATTGGCACTTTCTTCTTCAAAATATTGATCTTTCAATAAATTTTATCATGAATAATAATAATTAGTGTTCTTAGATTAAAATGTGTGTGCCCCACTGGTAATGCCACTTAAGTTTGCACTTTTTACATTACAATTTCTTTACTTTTATGTAAGAAGTAAAACGAGACATTGGTCGCTTTTTTTGTTCAAAAAAATTAGGCAAGGCAAGTCCAGTATAGTTAGTTTATAATTAATATTTCATCGTGAAATATTCGATACTAGGACTAGTTACTAATGATTATACAATCTAATAGTATTTATGAGCGAATACAGATACATCTGAAAATACACCTGACCACTTCTAAAACCCGCGAGCGACTGGCGAAAATATTTGAATAAATTTTAAATTAAGGAAGTAGGTAGGTACTTACCTATACTGCAAATGTATTTCCAAAATCTGCACGTGTCATTGCTGGTCACCAAGGACGTCGAAGGACAATCGAAATAAACCAGACATTGTGTAACCAGACAAAAAAATTACAGTCCTGTTAAACCTTTTATGTTAATTATTATTAATAGATTTTGTTTCCACTTTCAAAACCGAAAATATCGGTATAAATACGAAAAATACTGGAATACCGGTTTTGAAATACCGGTATTGCAATCCCTACGTGGGGGTATGCGAGTGAAGCGCTTTTACTGAAATGCAAGGGGCAAGTCGGAGAAAATTCTAAAGAACATGAACAGATGACTTTACTATTCATATATATTTTTTATCGGTGTGAAAATCACCATTCACTCCGGGCTCTCGATCAATAATTATTATGATTATTATTATAAAAAAATAACTTTTTTCCAAATTTTTATTTCAGAAATCAAAGTTACGACCATTGCCCCCACTACTACTACTACCACAATGCAATCTTCTACTTTGGAGATTGAATATCATGTAATACCAAGTGAGTAAAATATTGTACTTTTATTTTAAGGTTGAACGTAATAGGTATGAGAGACATCTGGCGACAGAATTTAAAAACAAGCAATTTTATTATAAGTGAGTGTTAAGTAGCGACATCTAAAGACGGAATTATGAAACATGCAATTTAATACAATGCTATAGCTATGAAAATTGCACATCGTGCATTGCGATTGCACATCTAGAGACTGAATACAAAACATTCAATTTACAAATAAACGTAGTTTAATTAAATTAACAGTATAATACTTTTCAATTTAATGTAAATATTCAGTTAATTGTATGAAAATCAATGTTTCGTAATTCCGACGCTAGATGTATCTTGATTTTATTTATATCAGATGGGGGTTATAACATTGTAATGGTATTTATTAATAATTAGCTAAGATAATTTCAATTGATAACGCTATAATATTATAAATTATTAGAAAGTCGGTTTAATATTATTTACATAATATCCCTTTGAGTCGATTTTAGTCAATGAATATCTAATTCACAAGAAAAAATATTATGAAAAAATTTTCAAAGTGCTTGTCGCTATTAGATAGAACACGGGTCAGTGCACATTCTGAGAGGTGTAGGTTCGTATCCTGCTGGGTGTTGTATTTTTCTAGTGGTTATATTATATTTATTTTCTCATAAGTGTTTTCAAAATTATTTATTTTATTTATTTATTTATTTATTTATAAAAAAAGAGTATTACGGCATTACAGCTTTTGGCCAATGCGCCATAATACATAATACATACAAATATATAAAAATATCTTAATTACAAATAACAACTAATATGACAAGAAAGAGGAAAAGACAGCATGTGTAAATATTAAAGAAATATGATAATATATACAATTATAAATTTATCCTATTTAAAACGTCTACAAACATTATATAATTAATAAAAAACAAATCAACCTTTATGGTGCCATCAAATAAGCTAATTGCACGATACACAGCATCATGAAACATAACATCTGTCCTGCGACGAGGTATCTTGAAGACCATGGAGCTGCGAGTGATATTGGTGGGAACATGAAAATTAATATTTGCCAGTATATGCGGATGCGGATTATGTATGCTAAAGATATTAATTTGTATTGCCTACCTAGAAGAAAGACATTTTTAATAATAATATTACAAATAATTATAACAGCTGTGCACGAATACAGTGAAATCTCGTTTTTACGTTTTTGAATTACCTAAAAAATCACATAAAAGGGTAAATAATGGGAAAATATAAAAAACGGGTATTGAAAAATGAAAATATTTTTTCTATTAAAAAAATTATTCAAATTGGTATGGTGCATATTTTTGGCTTATAGAATAGAAAACTCAACATGTAGGTATTTCAGAATTAAATTTTGGGAAATAAGCACGTAAAACCAGGAACTAGATATATTAAATTCAATCTTAAATAACGTGAAAATGTGAAATCCACTAGAAGAGGTTCCACTACATATATATCAATATGTTACAGATATTTTTATTGTTGAGCTTAGGTACCTACCTACCTATGAATATAAATTATAAATCTTATTTTCTTTATTGTTCTATACGATATAATTATTAAATATCAAATCTGACGGCTAAATTATATTGAAATCACTGTGTTATTCAGTGATGTAATTGAAATATGATTGATGATAAAACAAACAATATATTATTCTTCTGTAATTTTCAGGATTTGTAGTGCCTCTACCATCAGAACATAAGACCAAATCAGAGGTCACAACCTATGGTAAGAATATTAGGTATTTATTTTAGTTGGTGTGGCAGAATACAGATGTCACTTTATCAAGATTATAAGTTTTTTCCTATAGTGTAATATCATTATAATTGTATCAAAAATTGCTTATTAATTTTATAATTCTGTTTAATATTAACAGTCATATTGTGATTGACTGATTCCATATTATTGCAATCTTGCACAAATTCCAATTTTAAATCCATTATTATCAATAACATCAATTTATTATTTTCATCAATAATGAATTCTTTATAATGGAACCCAACAGTATTCTAAAACTCAGAAAAAAACCAAGTCATGTGTACTAAAATAGGAAACTCTTATATTATAATATAATAATTATATTACTTATATAATTTATAGATGATTTGATTCATTGATGACATTGATTTAATTAAAAATATTTTCTTTTTTCTCTTCACTTTCACGTCTTCTTAGTTCATTTTGCTTCAAGTTATTTTTAACGAAATGTATAAATTTAATTTCAGACACCCACGAAAACATAATCGAGCAGTCAGTGGTGGACAACGCTTGGCAAGTGACCGAGAAACCCCCCGAAGTCCTTGACAGAAGCGACATCATGTCTTCAGAGGCCGGGAGAAGCGGTGCTGTCTCTAGCCTTCTCCTAAAACAACAACGATTAATATCTTTCTTTGTAGCAAATCAAATTTTATTGGTCTCATTGATTTCCAGATGATGGGTTACAAGCGTCTGTTAATTTTATTTGATATTTTTTTAATAATAGTTATAAGTATCATAATAACATAACTATAATTATTAGAATATAATCAAACAGCTGACTATATAAATAAATGTTTCTGGTAATGTTAACTTTCGTATGACTAATAAATTTAAAAAAAAAAAAATCTTTTCATAATATGAATACGTGTATTAATTAAGGCGCTCAGTACCAAAAACAAAAAAACTGACATTTTTATAGAAAAGTGTTCTACATACTAACGCCAATAACTTCAACTATGGTCTAAGTAAGTGCCTCTAGCAAGTCAAAAAAATACAGCAAAATATTTAAACATGTCAACGTTGTAAGTCCGTTGGCCTGTATTATTTATAATGGTGTAAATAGCACTACAGTGGTCAACCTCATTCAATATGAAATGGCTGACGATGGTGTGTTGACACTTGCGAGTTCTTAATACCTAAAATTATAGAAACTGCCGTGATTGCTTCACACTGTAAAACCACATTTTTTAAAAGGTCTGCTTCATGAAATTTTACTGCAATGACTCGGTATTTTGTAACTACAGGCAATACTACTTTTTGGTACTTAGAGCCTTAATTAATACACGTATTCAATTATCTGTGCATGGCGTGAATATATCGAAAATCATTGATGTTTACGAAGGAACTTTCACATGTAAGATTTGCGTATCCGATACAAGTATAACGGATACAAAGCTTACATTAAACCAAATGTAGCGATTGACACAGAGATAATCACATGATACTTCTTCGATACAGAGTCACATAGTACATAATTTGAATATCTTCCAAACCTTGGCCATCTGTAAGTACTTACGGTATTAACTCAATCAACCTAACACAACATGCAATAATGATTCTCACGCGGCACACACTTGTTTGAGATATCACTCATTGAAGTCGCAGTAGGTAATGAAATGTCTACCGTTTTTGACAATGACAAATTTATTTCAGCAAGGAAAACGTATCACTGCATTGCAGATATAATTATGAAAAAAACAGAAAAGAGATATCAGATTGATGCTAACTTCAGACACATTGTGAAAATAATTAATATTGTAATAATGATGCTTTTACAACGGAACCTCGATTATCCAAATACAATTATTGAACATTATATTATTTAGAAGAACACTAACTGAGAGAGTATATCACAACCAATAGAAAAAACTTTCTTTGAAAAAAGTAAGCCAACCGGTCGGGAATCGAACCCGGCATCTCCAACGGGTAAACGCCCCAAACTAGTCGCATTCAGCCATTATGCTACGGAAGACATACTAATGACGACAAATATTTAAGCTATTGGCTATTAAATACCTACCACTCAGCGCTCTTCGAAATCATGTTACTTCGGCAATCGATTTTTGTTTATTAAATCAAAGTAGGTAGTTATTTTACTATTACAACGATTACTAACCGACGTCTAGGAATTTCTCCAATATTTTTTAAGCAACTTCTTGTACTTGCTAATAATTTTTAATTAACTATTTCTTTTATTCAAACGAATAATTCACAAGATTTAAGAATATATCATTCTGATTATTGAACATTATATTATTTAGAAGAACACTAACTGAGAGAGTATATCACAACCAATAGAAAAAACTTTCTTTGAAAAAAGTAAGCCAACCGGTCGGGAATCGAACCCGGCATCTCCAACGGGTAAACGCCCCAAACTAGTCGCATTCAGCCATTATGCTACGGAAGACATACTAATGACGACAAATATTTAAGCTATTGGCTATTAAATATTTGTCGTCATTAGTATGTCTTCCGTAGCATAATGGCTGAATGCGACTAGTTTGGGGCGTTTACCCGTTGGAGATGCCGGGTTCGATTCCCGACCGGTTGGCTTACTTTTTTCAAAGAAAGTTTTTTCTATTGGTTGTGATATACTCTCTCAGTTAGTGTTCTTCTAAATAATATAATGTTCAATAATCAGAATGATATATTCTTAAATCTTGTGAATTATTCGTTTGAATAAAAGAAATAGTTAATTAAAAATACAATTATGTTTTTGATGTTTCATATAAACATCAAAAAGAAGCATGAAGTTTATTGATGGTAGATTTCAAAAAAATAGTAGGTAAAATGAAAGAATGTTTATTATTTCCCGATTATTTTAGAAATCAAAATATTTATCTGGATTTTAATTTTATCTGCTTCTCCAAATAGTCAGGATAATCGAGTCTATACTGGTTCTTTGAAATTTAATATCGTGTTTGATGATTTATATTTTGTAATACTGTCTAATAATAGAATTCTTTTGTTTATTTTATGGTTATTGGATATTGAGAAACATATTTTATTTGAATTATATTTTGCAAGATGGTGATTTTATAATAATAAGTAGGTAGGTAATATAAGTATGTAACTATTTGTATTGTTTATTGAATATAATTGTCAGCTTTCATTCCCAAAGCCTCAATGACATTGAGCTATGAACAGCTTACAATCTGCTTGTAAACTCGCCCAGTGTTATCATCGAACAAGCTCACAAGCAGATAACAATCTACTGAGAAAAGTTGAAAGTCGGTCAACTTTACACGCTACACGTTGGCGTGTGGGCCTACTGCGTCTGCGCAGTAGAGCGATAGTAGCGACCTCCCGGTAAAAAAATGAACGACTCAATACGTCCTGTCAAAATAGTACCTACCAAAAATAACGGTTTCAACTTGTTAGCTTGTTGGCTTCTGAGCGAGTGGAAAGTTTTATATGTCATCATCACAATCACACTAGCTGACTCGCCCACTTTTTAATTCGCCAACAAGCTGCTTGTAAAGTAGCTCAATGTCATTGAGGCTTAATACTCACTAAAAGCTGGATTTACAATAATATAAACGAATTGAAAAACCATAAAGCATGTGATCTAGAATGGAATGAATATTCAAAATAAATCCAATTTCATATTACACAAAGGCGATATTTTTGGTTGTTCAGCTGAAATCAATTTGCATTTACGAAACCAAAAAAGAGTTACCTAATTTTCAATTATTTTTTCTTAGTCTTGGGAATTCTTTCTTTCCATTGCAGCATAATTTATATAGAATTGCGTAGATGTATTCAAACATCAGTAAAATAACTTTAATGGTAGATAGCGATTATTTTATCAATAGATTAGTATTAATATTGTGAAGGTACTCTTCAGCAATGGCTAGTTGCTGTATGTACTAATAGCTCGCTTACACGTGCATGGATTTACTGTTGACAGTGAGTAATTCAGAAGCTTCCGAACTTTTTTGATTCATGCATGCGATCTTGCAACTGCAGGATAATATGTACATGTTTACACGTACATTTTCTTGTTATGGCCGCGATAATACTTACTGTCAGCAGTAAATCCATGCATGTGTATAGGCGCTATAATATCGTGTCTTTTGATTGAACTAGGTATTTCGAAAAATTATCAATAAACATACAGCATGAAACAGAAATTATTTATGAATTTTATATTTATTTGGCTATAAGCATGCAAAGAAAAATTTAAATGACATTTTTTAAATTTAGTATACTACCATGAACAATTCATTTATTTATAATCAACGATATTCTGAAATTCTTTTAATGAAAAATTTCCATGTTCTAGAAATTCATGGGGTTTTTGACTTTCCTATAAAGTTTCGCAAACATAATAAGCTGTTTGAAGACATAGTGACGTACCTATGTAATATAAACTAGATTTTTATCATTGACTACCGATTGTCACATTGGCTCCACATTTGCTTTATTTCGAATAGATGTCCATACGAGTATGTATACAGAATGTAAATGAATAAATTTATTATTTCTTCCTACTATCCTCTTCTTCTTCCAATTCGAACCTCATGCTGAGAAAATGACCGTTCAGTTACAGCATTAGATGTCACTACTCATAGACTTCACTACTCGTTAATGAAATAGCATTCTAAAATA
The DNA here is from genome assembly GCF_057557595.1 of Rhyacophila brunnea. Classification (NCBI taxonomy): domain Eukaryota; kingdom Metazoa; phylum Arthropoda; class Insecta; order Trichoptera; family Rhyacophilidae; genus Rhyacophila; species Rhyacophila brunnea. The sequence goes on along the minus strand of NW_028232848.1, from coordinate 14,238,626 downwards.
TGTCATTCCACTTACCAATAATGCTTCAATTACATTATGATGCACGTTGCGTACTGTCACGCTGGCACGGCGACAAATTAATTAGTCAATGGTTTCGTCATTTTGCAGAATATTTTGAACGATCACCATCTACAAATTCAATGATGGAGAGTGCCAACTCTATTGTATTAATATTTTGAAATATTATTCAATATTCATGCTAAATTCCATTAATTTTAAGTTTCTACGTGTGCGTACATTAAAATTACTTGCAATAGCATCCATAGATAATATTTTGAACAAAACTAAACCTGCAGACTATAGTTAATAGACAACATTCTTATAGAAAATACATAGTGCCAACCGCTAAAAACAAAAAACACGCGATTTTGATACGAGTTGAAAATGTGTAGGCATGTAGAAAATGATAAAAAAATGTTCATTGAGTCAGGTACGCGTGAGGTGACCTCATTGTTGTTCTGGTGATTTTGGCAGATTTTGCTATCTGACAATGTTCGCTTAAAGGTTCAAAATGTGCTACATTTTATAACATTAATTTAAATACAGTACCTACTCTCTCAGTAATCCGCCACCCCAAAAACCAGACAAGTGTCCAATTAGTGAAAGCAGCAGATTATAGTGCATACATACAAAATATGGTAAAAATTAAAACAGGTATTTCGTAAAAATAGTTTTTTTGAGAAATTTTTAGGTACTAGCAAATTACGGTTTTATTTCTAATCAAAATCAAGTTTACTAAATTATAGATATTATTTATAAACTAAGTTTATTAACTAAATATTATAAATAATATTAAACAGTAAATCACTTGACACAACCAGTTGTTCAGTGAGGCAGATATTGGCTTGTAATGGCTTGGATAATGGCTTAAGATTCCTGGCTTTCCCTATGACCGAAAGCTTCATTTTGTGTGTCCCAGTTGCATTCAAGCACGGAATAATTGTGATGCGGTCTTTGGGCATTTTCCTCCCTGGTACATAACTTTCTTCGTGATGAACGTACGTTTTATGAAGGATAAGTTTCCAAAATAAACCCGTCTCATCTGCGTTGTATACTTGTACGCAACGGACTACTGAATTTGACAATCAAATACCGGCGAATTATAGAGCTTGATTCTGTGCTTTTAACTAGTAAAAATAACAGCGGATTATAGTAGTTGTCGGACAATCGAGCGGCGGATTACTGAGAGTGTACTGTACCAAGAAAAACGACATTACACACTATTTTCCCGTAATGGCAGCTTACTGTGACAGCATGTGACTGCATGTGACAGCACATAACGTGATCATAATATATTTGAACCTTAACAGTTCACTTATTACTACTCTCTTGTCAGTAGAGTGATTGTGAACAGAGCTCTTTCAAATTCTCAGCTTAGTATAGAGTAAACAGCATGGAGTGGAGTTATCATCCTTCAACCATTTTATACTCCCTCTTGAAAATAGTGTATTTTCAGTTAAATATAATATTATTTTTTTTATACTTACCTCGTTATAACTGGTTCAATAAAATAACTTTGTAAGTAATTATGTATTAGTAATAATTTTATTGTGCTTACTTTTTAAGCTGTACGTATGTAAATATTTTTTTACATTGTATTAAGCAGTATAATATTATAATATAAAATATGACATAATATTGTACAAAGTGTAATGATTTTAATGAATTGACATAATATAGTTTTATTATAAAATAAAATTCAAATATTGGCGACTATTTGAAAAACCAATGAACTCTCAAAAAGAAGAAAAGAGATCTTTAGTAACTAATAAATTGTTTGATAACTTTATTTTTCCGCTACGTAAAATTAATATTTTTTGACCTTTAGAAAGAATATTCTGTTGATCACTGTTTACTAGAAGTAGGTATAAAAATACTTTGTTGTAATAACAGATACATATCAAAATATTATACTATATTACATGATTCTGAAAAATATAGTATTTAATTAGTAGACGGAAACAGGAAATACTAAAAAGCAAAACAGTATTAATTTTAGAATAGTCATCATCCTATGTAAGCTAATTATATTTTATTATGTATAAAAATAATATCTTTTTATGTAATCACTGGTCATTAATGGACACATTACATAATATTATATTCATGCAGTACCATCTGTCTGAAAAAAAAATATATTGCAGGAAATTTAGAATGGCTAGATTTTATCAATGCAAGATTTTATAGCACTAACATTATGACAGTGTAATATTATATATTAATATAGATATTATAACCAGCTATGAATATAATAAAAACGAAACCTGTGGCTCTAGTTGTGTTTACTTTTAACATGAAATTTAGCACAAATTCAAGTGTATGCCCATTATTTTACAATGGCAATGATGCTAAATTTCAAGTTAATAATAAACATGACTGCTGGTATTATAGAGACAGTGGGCATTGTAAAAATAAAATAATTATACGAAAATGGCATTCCAAATATTTTCCCTAAATTTTGTAAATATGGCTACCTGATGTTACATTATTTACGTATAGAATATTATTTTTGTAAATAAGTAATAGGTATATAAATATTATTATGTAGCTATGTAAATATCATAAATACTATTTATGTCCAAAATGAGCAAATAAACATGAAAACATCTATTGTTGTTTTAATAAATTGATTTTTATTATGTGTGTTTCGCTGTTCTTGTTCTTGGGAGCTTAAAATAATTCTGGGTGCGACAGAAAAATGGAGTTTTCCAAAAGAAGATTGAGTTTAGAAACAACTCTCTATATAATATTATGAACTTCAATGTTTCCGTGTGAAACCTATATTAGTGACTATTTAATAACTATTATTATGTTACGTTGAAGTCACACCTGGGTGGGACAAATTTCAGGACCGACGAGGAGTTGGAAGAAGGGTTATATGCTACCTGCACGTTCATTTCGTTTTATTAATAATAGGTTGTTAGTTTTTTAGTTACTTTGTATTTATCAAATATAAGAATAACATTTCACAAGTCAAACAGACATTTTTTTAGCCTGCACAATTATTAGTGTTTTGTGGGATAGAAGATATTAAAATATAAGCCCTCGATTCAATTTAAAGTATTAGGTAATAAAGAAGGACACTTATGTCTAGCATTGCTAACTTAGCATTTTTCTTGTCAGATCTAGCATTTTTCGATAAGCATCTAGCTTGTGATATTTTTACTAGCGTTTTTTGATGCCTCCAATCCTTTAAATATGCTCAAAATATGCTAGATATTTAGTCTTTCTAATACAGATGAGTCCATGCAATCTTGTAGGCTGCCAATTAGCATCGAGCATTTGCAAAAATCAACAAGGCCGTTCTAGCAATTCGCGAGGTGTGCTGTTTATCAAAAGTGTCTCAAGTTTTTAGTAGAAATACAATGAAATAATGTCTGACCTTACCCAGAATGTTGCTAAAGTGGAAAGAAATACATCAAGGAAACGAGTCATCAATAAGGAATTATAGAAAAAGAATGTGGATCATCGGGAAAGGTATTTAAAATACGAATATTTTACATTGAATGTTGGCAAATACTGGGTGATTGAAAATTTCCCTCGAATTAAACAATTGTTTTTATTTTAGTTATTTCCGTACTTCTTTGTAATTGTTCTACCTGAACAAAATAAAATCTGTGTGATTGTAAACTTCCCTTGTTTCATATAATAGTTTTTTAATAACATTTTTTTATAACATTTTTTTTCTGTTAAAAATTACTCGGACTACGTTTATTTAAAAAATATATTCTGATTAAATTATTGTTCATAAATAAATGTCATTATTATACATAATAGGTACATTTGTGTAAAAGTGCATGTTGTTTTTTCAATGTATACTTGATCCAGTGCAAGGGCCCAATGGGTTGGGCGAATGGCTAACAACCATTCCTCGTAAAAAGGGTCTGTTAATATAACCTGCACTCTGTGAAGGTTCATATGCTCTGCTTAGGAACGAAGATGGTAATTAACTTATTTTTTTACATTTATGTATCTTTTTCTATCACTTACCTAAAAAACCTTTTAATGTAACATAACCGTGTTAATATTGTTTTGATTTAATTTTAATAATTATTTGTTTATATATATATATAGAGAAGACAAAACTTATGTTCGATTCGTTCTAATGTATTAGGTTTTATAATAATAAATAAATTTAAAAAAAAAATTCCATTTTTATTTTACTGACAATAATTATTATTCTCACATTACCGATGATTGAAATCATTCTGACAAATTATTTTTGTATTTATTGAAATAATAATTGTTTTTTATTTACCCTATACCTACCTTTCAACCACTTATCGTTAGTGTTGAGAAACAAAGACCGATAAGTCACACCTACTGGGTTCTTAAATATGATAAATTTGATAGTTAGCTTCAAATGCCGATAAATCCATCATTGTTTTGTCAATTTATTTTCTTCTTTACTGCCACGAAAATGATTAAGTTTATTGTAAATATTTATATAAAAATAACAAACCACCATAAGATAAATTCAATCATAGGTTTTCATAAGAAGAAGTAGTATTAAATGAAAATATTTAGTTTGCCAACATTTCATCAAAGTGGACTTATCATATTATATAGGAACTATAGTACCTGAGAAATAAAACACAGTGAAACAATAGGAGCATTCATGGCTTTATAATGAACTATATTGATAGCAGTCATGATGTGGCACCAGTTTAATGATCATCGGGGATTCTACTTCTGATCTTACCTAATTGTTACTTATCGTAAGTTGTTAAATTGTTAAAAATTATTTGTTTGATATTTCAAACAAAGGTCCTCTTCTCATTCAGTGCTAACAACGCAACTGGTGCGTTGCCATTAGATGGCCATTAAATACTATTAGCATGTTAATTAAATCTAGTAATTAAATAATAATTAACTGGTCCGCAGTGAATGAGTTAACTCTTATAACATGACTAATAATTTATTTATGTTCTTAAGAAGATTATGATTTATGAACGCTTAGGTATGATTATTAATATTTTGAATATTACTAAAATCGTCAGTTGATATTATAATTAAGGGGGAGAGCCATTGAAATTTAAACATATTATTATTTTAATCAATCAATCTCTATCTAAATATTGTAACGTTACTGACGTTACCAACGGCTTAATTAATACTTTAATTAGGGCGCAAGTTTATCTCGCTGGCAACCTTTAATGCAGCAGTTGGCATCCCGAGGAGCGTTCGGGAGTCGATAGGCGGTGGGAGGATCAAGGCAGATGAAGTTCAATATCCGCCCACTCTTTCTTTTCTCGTCTGGACCACGACACGGGCAGGGTGCCCGCTCCCTGGGTTGTAAATATTATTGTGTTATTCTTTAGTTTGTATAATTGTTTATTCTTGCCTCACATGACTATTGTGGATATAGGTTTAAGTTAGGGTTAAGTTGCTGAGGGGTGATTGTGGTTGTATAATTATTATAAATTTCTCACGGCATTGTATTGCCATTTGATGAACATAATTATTTATTGTTATATTATATTACTGTGAGGACATCACGGTGTTTCATTTGATTTAATTGTTCCCTTTATTATGTTCTTTTACATTCTTTCTCAATAAGTAAAGATTTGTTGGCGCCCTTTGGGAAATTGGTTCATCACCTACTTGAAATTAACCACTGCAACGGTGTGACAAATGAATCTGTCGGATACCAAATCGTCACTGTAGGATTGGTTTGTCGAATAGACCAAATGTGAAATATTTAGGAGACGAAAAACAAATTTGATTATCCTATATTTAAATACATGAAGATATTAAAATTGTTGTTTTTACAGCAAATGAATGTTGATTTCATTACAAAGCAATTTAAAGAAAAGGATGGATCTGGTCCATTTAGATACAAAAAATCATTCTACATTAAAAGGTCGATTTCGACAAAAACGGATATTCGACAAACCAATCTTATAGCAACGAAATGGTTCCGACGGTCTTTTCCGTAATGGATTGGAATTCACCAGAGAGAGCGACAACCCAATACCCTAAGCTAGTTGGTGCCTGTTATCCATTTAAGTTAATAGCAGTGTTAAAGGTAAGGTGTACGATGAGATCCTACTTAACAATATAATGGGAAAAATTGTGATTACGAAAGATTATTCATATTATATTATATCATTAATATATTTATTTTACTTTATTTTTATTATTATTTTTTTAAATAAGCTACGGGAAGTTATAAATTACAATAACTCCGTTATAAAAATATATACCTATTGAGATGTCCGGGGTTCCAGCCTAGCTCAGGTGTCCATCGAACCCCGGATTCACAAAAAAAGATATTTTAAATTGAGGAGAAATTAAATGAAACCACGTCTGTCTCGTGCGTAACTTGGTATTATCTTATATTTTAAATTTTCTTTACAGGTTTATATATTTTGTTTTTACAATAAGTTTCGCAGGTCCGTACATATTGGAAAAGGGACGCGGAGGGAATCAGATTAGATGTTTTATGAAGCCGTTTCTAGAGGTCAGGGTTACGTTTCGACTTATGACTACTAAATGATTATTTTACACCGGAAGAAGCCCGCCTGTAACAAGGGTGTATCACTATATCATTGTTTACATAAATAAGGTAAACATAACAGTAGTTGACCACTTAAGAAAAAAAATCAACAAAAATAACGATTAACATTTAGCATTAGACCGAATAATGGCAAAGCAAGTCTACTCATAATGGATCATATTATAACTTAATTAAATGATAGAACAAAATTTAAGAAAGGGTCTGTTACAAAAAAATTGTGTTCAATTTATCAAAACCATGTTACTGTTTCAGTAGTTGACCATCCAAAAAATTGAAAGTTCCAGTAGTTGACCACTATATTTTTCAGTATTTCACCATGTCTAATTAGGGGGCTTGATGGCGAATCTTTCATCAGAATTGCCTCAGGGCTTCCTGTCAGACCACTCTAACCCATAGCTACTTGAATCAACTTGAATCAAGTAGCAATGGGCGGTTCAGGAACAAGTTACATAGGAGAGGATTTTGTTTGACAGCCAATCATCAGCTTTGTTCGGGTAACAAAAGGGACAAAATCAGTTACTTCATCAAAGTAAAAATACAAAAATTAATTTATTTTAGCCACTAAGTACATACATACTACATAGTAACGCATAGGCTCAGTACTTAACAAAATAAAACTAAACATAAAAATCCTTAGATATTCTAAATAAAGTCCAATTCCGGAACTGAATAAACATTACGAGTTTTGCTTACTTGTGTTGGGTCATTTATGTGGGATACTACCGCCTTCCATTCATAACTAAGCACATCGGGCCGCTCTAGCCATTTCCATTGTCTCCCGCACTTTTGCATCGATAAATAATAGTAGCTTCTACTTTAAAAATATGAAGGAAGTATTTTCCTTCATATAATGTTCATTAATGACTTTTATAACGGGCAGCCATCGAGTTTTAGGCTTAAAGCTTTCATCACTAGACTCATCCCATTCACTCTCCGCTGAGTCTGAAATGTCAACACTTGGGTTAGAAGACTCAGAAGAAAATGCGTTTTCAATTTCCTTATTTTTTTTCTTCCTTTGCTTGCTCATTCAGTTCTTTCTTTCTTTGCCTCTCTGCAGCTCGTTCTTTTTTCAACTGTTCCATTTCTTCTTTCTTCCTCTTTTTGTTTAGGAAATACTCCTGGCACAGTTTACCGGGAACTATGGTGGGGATTTTTTCCCTTTTCGCCCTTTTCTTCCCCATTACCGGGAAATAAAAATGTCTCTTGAATGGACTAGAGACATTTGATGGACCAGCCACCAGTTCACTGGCGATTGGAGACGAGCATCATTACAGATCGTTAGACCAGCCTCAAGTGCACTGGCGATTGGAGACGAATCTCAATCACAAGTCGTTAGACCAGCCACAGGTGCCCTAGCGATTGGAAATGAAACATCATAACAATTCATAGTATTCCTGGCGGCCAAAGACATTGATACCAGATGAAGGTCTCCCACAGGAGACCACCTCAAAGGGCGGACCGAACCATCATATTTCCCAAAACACCACAGCCTACGTCCACTCTTCGCGGTTCTCGCAACCCTCGGCCGAGCGGAGCCCGCCTCAAAAAAAATCCGAAATTCGAATTCGTCTACGCTCCCGCCAAAAAACAGACGCGGTCTACCAAAAACGGCCGCTCGAAACAGCGCCGTCGGTAAAACAGGGAGGCTCGCGACCGACACGAAAAACAGGACGCCGCGAATCTGTCAGTTGGATGGGCGCGAAAAGCTCTCTCTCGCCTCGGACCCCGAACAAGAAGCATCTCCAGATTATCCAGCCAAGCCGCAATCCCCGATCCTCTCTATCGCATTGGACGCCGAGCATGGTGTGTAAAACTCCCACCTCCGCTCCTGTTATGTATAATATGCAGCCACGTCATACGCGGCCGGCTAACATAACCCTTACGTGTGCCAGATCAAAGGATATAAGCCCTCATTTTGTCCCGAGCAGAGCCGCACGGGACTGGTGATGCAACCTTGTACCGAAGTGTGAATGCATGATGTTAATTTATATGGCAACTATCAGAGTGACTTTAATTTGAAGAGTCGCAAGAGGAGTCGAGAGGGTCCCGCCCCCCGTACGCTCTGGCGAATTTAGTAAAGGCCACAAAATTGGCCTCGGTTGCCATCATGTCCGCGTGTCCTATTGGGCCCAAATGGGGTAGGACCCGGGCAAAAAACTCCGCTCGTTCGGGGCCCATAAGTGGACAATCCCACAGGACGTGCTCTGCGTTCTGCTGGTCGTGTCCACATGAGCAACCCGACCCATGTCCTGCCAAACCAAACCCGTGCAGTTTGGCCGCAAAGTTTCCATGGCCAGTCATGAATTGACTAGTCCAGTGGGTCGGCACCAGTCTCCTCGTCATGTGTCTCACCGAGACATCTGGAAAGTATATAAAAGTCTGGCGGCCTTTAGAGGAGGCCACCCATCTCGCCTGCCATGCCGCATATGCGGTCTTGTAGACCAGCTCAGATACAGTCTTTCTGTAGCTCACGCCCTCCACTCTCGATGGCGGGGTCAGAGGGACACCGGCGAGAGTTGTATTGATCCTCCTCATAAGGAGAGTGATCGACCCTCTAATTTGAACGTGCAAGTCGAGGGGAAAGACTCCCGCAAGGACCGCCAGGGCACCCAAAGATGTGGTCCTATAGTCCTTAGTAAGGCCAATCAGAGCTGTCCGCTAAGCAGAGCCCTCTTCACAATTGTCAGCGAGGCTTTGGTGTGCCACACGCTGGAGGCATAGCCAGCGATGCCCATGAATATAGCCTCGTAGGCGATTTTCAGGGCCCGAGGCTTTAGGCCCCAATTGTTGCCAGCCAGTCGAGCAACCTTCTGATAGGCTGAGTTGGCCTTAGCCACAATTACTTTAGCATGCTTCAAAAAGGTCTGCTTCTCGTCCAGAACGACCCCCAAGTAGGTCACCTCTCGAGAAAACCTTATAGCAGAGTCGCCGAAGCGCACTGCGGGTGTCGCTTATTTATGTTTATCCTTGAGCTGCCCTTGAGGAGGATAGCTTCCGTTTTGCCAGGTGCAAATGCAAGCTTATTAAGCTTACCCCAGTTAAGGATTCTAGATAATGCGTCCTTGTTGTATATAACTACCCTTTTATTAAAATAGCTTTACACTAGAGCAAAGAGGTCCCCTGGGATCTGTCGGAGCCGAAGCTTAGATAGAATTAATGGCCACCATGCGGTGTCGAAGGCACCGGCTATGTCCAAAAACAAGCCTGCCACAATGACTCCTTCTGAGTCCTCAACAAATTTCTGTGAAAATCTGATGGCGTCCTCAGTAGACTTGCCGGGTCTGGAGCCAAATTGCCTATCCGAGATAGGGTAGATTCTCTCAAAGTGGTCCTTCAGCCTTCTGCTGATTAACCGCTCCAATATCTTACCCAGCACTGGCAGAAGAGTGATTGGACGGTACGCTTTTTGGTCATGCGGTGATCGTATGCTCATCTTAGGTATAATCCTAAGGAGACCCTTCTTCCAACAGTCCGGGAAGACGCCCCTGCTCATGCAGTCAGCATACAGACCGACTATCTCATGAGGTGCTCGAAGCCACGCCCTTCTGGCAATCACATTGCTGATCCCATCAGTTCCGGGGGCTTTGCCCGCCCTGAGGCCATCAAAAATTAATCCCACCTCCAACTGGGTAAGCTCAGGAGAATGGTGAGTCTCCAACGGCAAGATTGCAGATAGTCTTAGTTTACAGGTTCTGTCATCTTCGTGTGCCGTAGGTATGTCCTGTGGAATTAGAGCTTCCAGCAGTATGGATGCAGACTCTGCGCTGTCCATCGCAAAGGTGTCATCGGGGCGCCGCATAGCCGCCATGGCTTTACCAGGCCTTCAGCCCAGCTTTATCACGCGGAAAGGCGGTCCCCACGGATTATAGCCCCCCATTTCAGAGACAAAATCCCGCCAGTGCTTTTTCTTGGCTTTATTTAACTCTTTTTTGAATTTTGCCCTTGCGGATTTATAAGCAATCTCCGCAGTTTGAGTAATGAACGCAGTCAAGTCATTGGCTCTTTGGTGGAGATCGTCAGCCGACATGGCAGAGGCCAGTCTACCAATTTTGACGTCAAAAGCATCCCAATTGACACCACTCGTCCGAAAGCGCCTGGGAAGCAGTACGTTCTCGGTTTGGCTCAATGGGGCCACATCTCCCGCAACTCTGAACAAAAATGTGATCAGACGGTGATCGCTAGCCACCGCGTCCGTGTGGACCTACCAGTCCACGGCGTGTCTGGCAACGCCACTGGATGTCAGAGTGACATCAATATGTGACTCACCATTTCTGGTGGAGAAAGTTGCCGGCCCGTCAGGGTTATTTAGCATCGTCAAATCAAAGGCGGCCAAGAGCTCCTCGAGTGGCTCAGGACTGTCCTTGTTACGTCTAGGCCCAGAGGGGGCCCAGAGCAAGGACTGGACGTTAACGTCCACCCCAACAATTATCTGCTTGCCTCTGCAAGCATATAAGATTTTCTCCCGTTGTTTTGTGCAATACAGGGTAGAAGAACTGTACTGAAAATACGCAGATATAACTACAATGGAGAGCCCCGTATTATTAGCAATCTCCGCCACCGCGAAGAGCTCATTGGATAGATGCAAGAGATGCAACACAGTCAGTGCGGTACCAATTACAAATATGCAAGCTAGAGATTTCGGGGTAGCTTGTATGATACGGCCACCGCTTAGGCCCCGATTGGGACCAAAGGCGTATGGCTCTTGTATCATAATTATGTCCGTATTCTGATCCCGAGCAACCTCAAGCAGCTCGGCAGATGTGGCTCGAACTCTGCCCACGTTGATCTGAGCGAAGGAGATCATTGCGGACATTTTTCCCTCCTCAATAGCGTGTAGGCGCGCGGGACAGTCGGGATCGGTGGCCAAGTGGCCGTTCGGCTTCTTGTAGCGCGTGCACGCAGGGCACTGGCCCGGTTCGTCAGCGGTGGGGCAGTCTGCTCTGTCATGCCCTTCTCTAGTGCAGTGGCTGCACGTTGTAATCTTAGCGTTGCAACCCTTCGCCATGTGTCTGTATAAGTGGCACTTTGCACACATCATGACAACTCCGCAAAAATCACGCACAGGGAACGAATTCCACCCCATGAAAAGTCTGCCATCATTAAGCAGCGCCTCTCGAGCCTTTCCCGGGATCGACATTATCATATGACAACGTTCGGTCTTCGGTCCCGCCTTGTGGCTCAGTTTGGTTCCAGCGTAACCCTCAGATGCAAGGCCAGACGCCTCCTGGGTATTGTTTATGATTGCCTCCTTGAGCTGCTCTTCTGTCGTCTCAATGGGTACATTAAAAATTATGACGCGGGGAAGCTTTCTCCCCGCGACTTGGGCCTTTAAGCCGGCCTCAGTCAGCCCAGGGGCAGCCATGAGCCGCTTAGCCTCGTCGTCACTTTTGGGATGCACGATGATCCCGCCTCCCCGGATCTTGCGTACCCCGGTGATGTGCACTCCCAAAGTTTCAGGCACTATAGTTTTCATGACAGCTTCCTTTCTGGCAGTCGATTCTTGACCCTCCTTAGTCGGATAAAACATCACCCTCTTGAGCCTCTTTACGAGTTACGTCACTCCAAAGAGCCCTGGGAGGAGCATTAGAAGGAGCCTGGGTGATGGCTCTCGTTAAGGAGGCACGATCCTTCACAATTGCCTTGTACGCCTCCAGCTCTATCGCCATGGCCCATGTTTCAGTGATTGCCATCTCAAGCTCCTCGGCTACTGCGTTCACGGTTGCTCTGGCAATACGACTGTCCTTCTCGAGGGTGGCAAGCGCCCTCTTGATGGCAATCGTCGCCCTGGACGCACTCTCCTGAGACTCAGAGAGAATACTCAAAGCCACGGGACTGATCTCCTCGCAAGATGCTGAAGCCGAACCAGCCCTTGACTTAACGCCCTTACCCTTTGAAGTGGAAGCGCTCTGCTTGTCTTTCTCTTTTTCTTTATCAGGCCTTTTATCCTTGGCCTTGGGGGCCTGCTTTGGGTCACCAATAGCCTCAGCCACGTCCGACTTCCGCTTCTTAGTGGACATTCCTTCCACTTGCATGGGGTCCCCTTTGTGGTTGACCATGGCGCTATGTAACACTCGTCACACGCAATGACATGTCATTGGTCACACGTTACTTTACATACTTAAGAAATTAAAAATAAAATACTTACCTATTGCGTGAGGTGTTGTTTTTAAATAGCTGCTATGACGCTCCTATGACATAATATGGTGATGTATTAGTTCCTCAATCCGACCACAGACGGCTTCACTTGTCTAAACTTTACAATTCAGAGCAATCCCGCGTCTATGTTTCTTATTTTGGGCACTTTTATATAAAAAAAAGGTCAACTACTGGTACATGGTCAACTACCGGTACATTTACCTTATTGTTAATACATTGGTTTTTTAAATACTTAATATGAATACCAACCTATGTAATAATTATTATAGTAATTACAGCGATGTCTAGTGAAGATGCCTCGAAGGTGATTTGTATTGTATTTTGATTGGAATCAATTCTAATATCACGTGATTATGCTTTGTAATTTGGAAAATGGATGGCTCTATAAAATTGAAACTTTTGATTAATCCCTCTTAATACAATATTTTTATGTTTTATAGATATTAATTTGAGTCTCAGCATTTATAAAAATAATGAGATGGTGTCTACCACTACATTGAATGTAGGTATGTATATGTTACGCCGAATGTGCGAAATTTAATATTACATGAAATGGGTAAAATTTTGCCTAAATCATGAAAAATGCAAGCCCGTTGCCTTATTCATGAATTAGACAAAATATCTGGAAAGTGCGTGAAATCGGCAGTAATTTTTCTGCCTACTTCATGTCTTGGACAAATTAGATAGTAGCGCTCCGTGGTGTTTTTTGCAACTAAACAAATGTGTCAAATGTCATTGATTTGAATGACGTTCATATCCATTTACTATGCGCAAAAAAAATCTGGAACTATAATAGGTATGATAACGGAAGAATTTTATTGAAAAGTATTTTCGCGATTTGATTCGTGCTTGGGTATCAATTGTGCAATGGTCGATTGAATGTTTGTGATAGTTTGTTGACACTTGATAGCTAACCTCAAAATGGACATTCAGTTGAATAATTTAATTCAGAATTACAAAATCTAACCTAACCTAACCTTACCTAACCTAATAATAATATTATTATATTATTATATTATGTCCAATTATAACTAATAAAACCATCCGTATTAAATTTACTTTTTCTTCTGTCATGTTGACAGTTCAAGAATTCCATACCATGGCGAATTCATAGGTCCATTTACCTGGATCACCCAATGTTAAAACTCCAACTTTTTTTGTGTGCATTTGTTTGTGCATCGTTAGTGCACGTTTGTGCACGCGTTTATTTCGTTTGTGCACGCACATTAAGGGGGTTATTCGCATTTCAATTTGGGTGACCCAGCTAAATGCTGGATACTTGTGTCACTAAACTTATATTTTTTTCAAAATTTAAATTGTAAGCACTAGTGCGTTGGTAGTTAACGTTAGTGCACGATTTTTTTTTTTGTCTTTTCATCTGTATTCAGCGCGCTATTTAATTTTTAAGTTTGTATGCAAAACCTGACTGCGTGGGTTTAAAAATTTTCTTTTAGTAAAATCTCTTGTCGCATAGCTAATGCGCAATCCTGCATTCTTTTTTATTTTTTTTCTCATATAGTGCGTGAGTTATTTGGTATGAAATATTTGATGAACGTTAAGTAGAACCATCCAACAAACTTTTTTAATTTTTTATTAGGTCATCAATTTGACTATTATTAGCTTACGTTTGTGCACGTGCTTTTTTTGTTTTAGAGATTATATCGTGAGAGATATTAGTTCTCTAAATTCAGTGACTTGATACTTGAACAAATAAATTTGCTTTAAAAAAATTTTGTTAAGTGCATACGATTAATAATAAGACAACCAATAAACAAAATTATAAGTAGTTATTATCCACCTTATCGTTTCGAATGACAGCGTATGAATCATGTATAATTAATAGTTATTAAATATTTGTATTTTGTCATATATTGTCTATGATTATATGTATACTAAGTTTGTTGTCGTTGCCTATCATTCGTCAAAATCTTCTGTCACATGTGATGAGCCTTTCAGGTTTAGGGTACTGGAAATACTATTTAATACAAGTTTATCCGTCTATTTACCACATCCCTGCTTAAGCAGTTATAGTGGATAATTATTGTTCTCCCTAGAATTTTCCCAGCACCTAGTAACTACATTGAAGTATTCTATGGTAACAATGTCACGATAACGTCGATATTTTTTTCATTTCCTAATACCCATCATTTTCTACACACCCAGTGCCGTGGTCAATATTGATGGATGAGCCATAATGCACCAGCACCTATGCCACATACGCTCCTTGAAAATAACTAGGATGCCATCTGAACTGAGAGAATCATACTCTGTTTAACACTGTCATGAGACTTGTAGCTCTATAGCACACCGGTGCGCTGCTAGACGGTAGGTGTGTCGCGGTGCATTGCTTGCAAAAAAACAAATAATTTTGTATATTATACGATAATTACTTAATAACCAAATTTGCGTACATATAAAAATATATGTTCGGTAATATATTTTAGCACCTGCATGAACTTAATAAAACAATGCAAAGTCAGAATGAAAATAATATATTGACGTGCTCTGATAACCTAGGAGTTAAGACAAGGATCTCTACAAATGTATCAAAGGACCTACCAGACCACCATTAAAAACAAGCAATTAATTTTGGATCCGTCTCAAAAACAATTAACTTTGCAGCAAAAGAAATTTCATCATTACATTCATACAATCAATACGACTGGATTCGAAACCCTTTCGCAACCAATGCCGAAAATTCTATAGAAGCGCTTTCGTTGAAGTTGAATTGAGAAACGATGGGACTCTAAAAACTAAATTTTGCAGATGTTCCATTGGCTATTTTCTGGATTTCGGTTAAAAAAGAATATTCTTGGATTTCCGACAAGGAGTAAGATAAACACAAATTACAAATTTGCTCACATATTAAAAATAATTGACTGCAGCGCTATTTTACTACGCTGGTATTAATAATTTAAAACATTCGATTGTAGGTTACAATAATTATTTATTATTATTGTGTCAATATTCGACAAACAAATATTCTTAACCAGACAACTAACCATAATTCAAGTGGATGTATTAATAAATACAAACATTCAATACCATTAATTTTACCTCAAACACCATTTTAAAAACTCTATTTTAGAGTATCACACTGTCTTTAACCTTAGCGATAGGTAGGGGGGGCAAATATCCTAGTCTGGGGTCCCCCTTCAGGATGTGGGGTCCATGTTTTGGTGTATAAATTGTTTAACATGCGGTGTGTCACTGTCTTCTGTGAAGACCTGTGGTGTGTCGTGGAGAAAAGGTTGTGGGGCACTGATTTACATACCGGTGCAAGTCAGTTTACAGAAAGCCAGGCGGGAACCGGGCCAATTTTTATTGCTGATTTTGGCAAAATTCATGAACACAAAAATGAAAACTTAACCTAACAAATAATCCAGTAGGTATATCAGCTATTTTCAAAATTTGTTTGCCGCTGGCTTCCTATCAGTGGCGAAGGCTCCATACTAAGCGATTATTTAAAGCCTACCTTCTAAGAAAACTATATCTTCAAGTATTTATTTCAAATTGCAATAAAAAAATATATAGAAAATTTTAAAATATTAAGAGTCATCTATTGTGTGAATTTGAATGTAGACTATGTAAATTAGCCGAGTTTAGAATCAAACAAAAAATTACAAGCGAGTGACGACATCTGTTGTTTTTCTTTGAATGACGATTGTCGATTATTGACTTCATAATCGAAAATGGTTTTCTATACCTTATATGACTCATGTCTTCGAGCAAGTCTACAAATTTTATCACGTCTTGGAAGCGTTCGAGTGACCGCCTTCCAACTCTTTTTGCAAAGTTTATTGTCTATGCCTGCCGCTTTAAATAATAATAAATAAATAAGATGATTTAAAAAAATAATGTCTATTGGGTTCAATCAGATATAATTATTAATTGATTTTAAAAATAACAAATAATTGTATCTCGTGATAATTATTTAGATTAGTTCAGTCATAGACAAACATAATTTATATCGTTTTAATTCAGTCAGATTGTTGTTCAAAACATGGTGGTATAGTTTTATTTTGTGAGACAATTCTGTGATTTATTGTATTCTGAATGTGGATAGATTATCTTTTTTTGTACCCTAAGTCATTCGTCAGTGCTTCAAATACAAATTATTTGTAAAAATGTCTAGTTTTCCAACTGAAATTGGTCATTGCTGTAGTACAGATCAAATTTTAAAAATATCATTTTCAAGTTTGACGTTTAACCAAAAATCAGAAATTATCAAAGCTGGAAGATCAACCGTTCATTTAAATTTGCATACAGCAAAAAAAACTTATGTTAGACATTTCCACAACAATTTATATGACAAATATTCGTTTTTGACTGGCAGTTGTCAATTAAATAAACTATATTGTTGGCCATGTATGCTATTTGCCACAGATAAGTCTGCGTGGAATTATTCTGGTATAAGTGATTTAAATAATTTGACAAATTCAGTGGTAAAACATGTGACTACAGAAAAACATTTACATTCAATCGTAAATCTGGAATCTTTTGGTAAAACTAGAATCGAATTTGCCGTTGATAAACAACAAAAGGCAATTGCTAGAGTACACAATGAGAAAGTCGACAGAAATCTTAATATAATGCGTAGATTGATAGATACAACAATTTTTTTGGGTAAACAAGAATTATCTTTTCGAGCACACGATGAAAGTGAATCATCAAATAATCGTGGAAATTTCATAGAATCTCTTCAATTTTTATCATCTTACGATTCTGTAATTGAAGGACATTTTAATTCATTAAAATCTTCGTGCGCCTTTTCTGGATTATCAGGTGAGATTCAGAATGATTTAATTTCGTCAATATCATCCGTAATTATTTCAGAAATTAAGGCTGAAATTGCAGAAGCTAGTTTTGTTTCTATAATGATAGATGAAACACCAGATATTAGTCGCCGTGAACAGTTAACAACCATTTTGCGATACGTTTCAAATAATTCTGTAGAAGAACGATTTTTAGGTTATGTAGACGTAAGTTCAGAGAGAACTGCCATTGTTTTGAGTTCACATGTATTCTCCATATTAGAAAAGTTTAATTGTAGTGAAAAATTGGTAGCGCAAAGTTATGATGGGGCTGCAGTAATGTCTTCAGAATTAAACGGAGTTCAATCAAAAGTTCGAGAAAAATGTTCTATGGCCATATTTGTACCGTGCCATGCTCATATTTTAAATTTAGTTTTATCTAGATCCGTTGAAAATCTTGCGGAATGTAAAAAATTTTTTGGACACATTAATAAATTAGTGAGTTTTTTTAATACATCTACAAAGAGAAGTGCATTGCTCAATGAAATAATGGATCGCCGTCTTCCAAGTGTTGCATCGACCAGGTGGCACTACCACTCTCGTATACTTAATGTAATACATGACAATAGATCTGATTTCATAACGACATTCGAGACAATACAGAATAATTCTTCTAAATGGGATGAAGATTCTTTAACCTTTGCAGATGCTTATGATAGTAAATTTAAAGAATTTGAATTTAACTTTTACTTAGGAATATTCTCCGAAATCTATGCCCGAACGGATATTTTATTTAAAATTATTCAAAGTAGAACTGTAAACATTTCTTATTCCATTAAAAAAATTAACGAATTTAAAAAATGGTTAGAGACCGACTTCCAAAATAGTTTTAGTAATTTATATAATAAATATAAAAACCTCTGTGAACCACCAAAAAAACGTCGCAGAAATGAATTAAATGATGAGCAATATTTTAAAATCATTTTTAAGGAGGTTTGCGATAACATTTTAATGCAAATGAACGATAGATTTGTTTCATTTGAAAAATTAAATTTTTTAGAATTACTTGAACCGACGCTATTTAAATCGTTTAAACGAAAATTTCCAGATAAACTATTTGAATCCCTGAAAAACAGTTATTCTGGTATTTTTGATTCAAGTCAATTGAAAAACGAACTTAAAGTCATTTATTCTTTACCAGAATTTCAAGATTCAAATTTAAGAGAGTTGTTCGAATATTTTAAAAACAAAAAATGTCTAGTGGAAGCTTTCTCACAGACTTATAAACTAGTCAAATTATTTTTAACGCTACCGACCACGACAGCGACGGCAGAAAGGAGTTTTTCTACTCTAAAACGTGTCCACACATATTGTCGAAATACTCAAAATCAAACTAGATTATCGAATCTTTCAATTATAGCTATTGAAAAAGAATTATTAATTAAATTAAAACGTGGGCAAACATTTTATGATGATGTTTTAAAAAAATTTCTGCAGAAAAACAGACGAATTGACTTAGAGTACAAATGATCATATAGTAAGCCTTTATATTAATTACCTACTGAAATATCTTGAAGTGTTTTGAATGGCAAAATGACAAGAACGGCTTTTTTCAAAGCCACCAATGATATATTTTTGGGCGTATGTTACGTGTATGAATGTTTATGAAAATACATAATTTAAACTCATCGCTCAATTTTATACCGTCGGTGAGCTATTGAAATTTCAACGATTCAGTGTGGCGTTGTCATTAGTGTGCACATATTATTATTCATCAGTACTAATATCGTAAGTATTATCTTCTTATTTCCTGTAAGTATACCTTACAAGTGTGCTATTTTTCTCTGATCTCTACAGCTTACCTCTTCCCAAAAGTCACCCTTCGCCACTGCTTCCTATAAACCGACAAGAACAATATACCTACCTACTTGCACTGTTTGAAAACACCTCAGAAACATTGGTACTTAAAAAAATATGACACCTGACAGAATTCGAACCTGTATACATTGAATTCTGGCCGATGCGCTTTACCAATTTAGTCACCAGTATTATATCCAATTACGGCATAACTAGCCGTAATGTGACTGAAGCTTTTTACAAATTATGCTAGTATTATTGACCTTTGCGGCTTGGTAAGAATACAATGGGACTCAGCTTCCAGCGGTTCCATTAATCGAGCAGATATGTTTTAAAATTGTGTTTTATGTTCATAAAGAATGTCACCTTCACAAATATTGTGATATAGTATATTCTATAAGATTCCTTTAGAGCAGTGTGGACTCCTCCAAAAGTGCAATTAGTAATATTATCAAGGCCTGAACAAAAACGATGCATGAGTGCGAGTGGGAAAGTATTCGGCACCCTTATAATCTCTGCGACACGCGCTAGAGTAAGATAAAAGGTCTACATATGTTTGAGTTAGTTTCCAAAAGTATCGCCGACAAATTGTGGTAAATCGCTTCACGTAGCGTCGTAGCTCGTGTTGCTAAATTGTTATTTTTTGTGTTAAACATAGTCATTGGTAAATATTTTTAGTTATTTAAGCAGGAAAGATGGTTTTATGTGTTGTATTAAAATATGGTAGCCGTACTGATAAGCAAAAAGATGGTATTACGCTTCATAGGTAAGTTGATACATGTTCGTGATAATTTATTTGTATATTATTATAGAAAATTATATTTTAATTCTGAGCGTCTAGTGCGAGCACTACCGAAATGGTCTATGGTCTCGAACATTTGTAGACGAATGCGTTCGCTCACCCACAAACCAAACGCATGGCACGCAGCTTCATTTAGCAATGCAACGGGTGGCGTCTAGATGTATCTATAGTCTATGAATATTATGCTCTCTGCGAATATAATAATATTTTATAACAGCTGAGCAAAGGAAAGGGTGAAAAAATGAAATTCAACATTTATCATAAAACATCAATTATTTATTAAAATACTTTAAACTACCTTTCTATTAACAATCATCAATCCAAGAGGTACCTAACTGGGTGGTCGACTTAAACTTAAAAATGTAAGGAGGTGTAACGTGTAATTTCTTTGCTTGGTCTAAATATATTACAATAAATCATCAATGTTATAAAGGAAAAATCATGAAATTTATGATACAAAAATTAATCAATTTTCTGTGGGTAGGTAGTTACATAGGTAAGTATTGAAAGTAATAAACTTCTGTGACCAATCAAAACGTGGGCGGACATTCTTCTCAGGATGAGCATCATGGTGTAGAGTAGAGAGCCGTTACAAGGCCCAACTCGTCTGGCTCGTAGCAAAGCTATATTGGCTTCCTGGAGTCGATTCGCATACGACACAGCTCGGGCCATGTAAATCAAATCATCCACATTATGGTGAGCGTGGAATTTGTTCAAACAATTCTCATACTGCAAACAAAAAAGCATTGATAAGATTAAGCAAACGTGATATAGTTTTTATACAGAATATTACTTAAAATATTTGCTGTATAAACGTATACTACGTAGTCAACAATTTATTGTTTTTACATTTCATTGATTGTTTAACCATTAGATGGGTGAGCAGCACATTGCATAGAAAGCCTTGGGGCATAGATAGCAGTGGTGAAGGGTGGAGGTAGGCTGTTAAGAACTGCCATAAATAGTGCACATTAAACTTTGTCAGTCATGCATATTTTTTTCATTGAAATAAGACAACTTACAGATGGTGTTGGGTTAGTTTTTAAAATTCAATTAAACCCTGCGAAAACAAGTCTTTTACAGATTAACATCCACATAGACTTTTTTGGAATACACTTTTTTTATCCCAAATTGCTCCATGATATTTAGTCGATCACACTTGTCATATAGATACACATATTTCGGACCATGAATTGGATCTACAATATGGCTGCTGCTCGCTATAAAGACGTGCTTGGTGAATTGTGTGAATCTCTAAACTGTTTTACAAGTTTCACAATGCAGATAATAAACAC
The DNA here is from genome assembly GCF_057557595.1 of Rhyacophila brunnea. Lineage (NCBI taxonomy): Eukaryota > Metazoa > Arthropoda > Insecta > Trichoptera > Rhyacophilidae > Rhyacophila > Rhyacophila brunnea. The sequence goes on along the minus strand of NW_028232848.1, from coordinate 14,217,242 downwards.
CTCTTCTCTGAAGTGTATATTGATCTATCTAGTATCAACGATGAAACAAAGACAGATGACAAAATGACTAAGATGGTTATACATAATTATTATATCTTTAAAAATGAAAGTTTATGTCTTGTATATTAATAAAAAATGGGATGATATAACTGCAAATCAGACTGCTCTAATTAAATCCAAGCTTCGATGTCATCTGGGAATTGATCAGTGACTTTCTTGAGATGTGCACGAGCTACATCTCGTTAAGATTGAAAGGTAGATTTAGCGTATAGTGATCCAAGAATTTTTATTATCTCGTAGTTCTTTGGTTGAGCCTTTATGACATTTTTGAAACATTGGGAGGCCCAGTGAAGGAATAATTGTTGAATACAATAAAACAACTTAATATATTTATACATTGGCTTTGCATGAATTATTTAAATTCGCCCACCATACAGTATTAACAATAATAATTACAACATTATAATAATATAGACTAGAACATAAAATTCAGTCCTCATACTTGATAAAAAAATAAGAAAAAACTCAGCAATAAAGTTGGATGGCAAAATTAAAAAGTGGTCACGATCCTCAGCCATGAGTGAACGACCAAGAAGAAGGATGTATGTGGCAGTAAAGAATTATGGACCGAGAAAAATGGAGGAAGCTAAGGGAGGCCTTCATCCAACTGTAGATCGACCCCGGCTGATGATGATGACTTGATAAAAAGCTTAGTGCCCATACGCACTTGCGGCAGGCCGCATATCGTTTTTTGTAAGCCGGCTAGCCGCAGCGGCCTGCCACAAGTGCGTATGGGTGAACAAAACAATTATTGTAAAGCAATTTTCTTAAGTGGTGAATACCAGGTCATATTCTATTATATACAAATTTTGATTCATAGATAGCATAAGGATCTCTTCGAATTTTCGTACTGACATACTAGTACTTTTTAATAGTTTAAATTAAATTATAGATTCTTCAAGATGTTACACAAGATTTAACAATGAAACATTCATCAATCTTCCATACATAACTCGAAACAGGTTCAGAAACAAACCTAATTGATAAAAATGTTAGAACATGACATGGGAATCAACCCTAGATTTATCGCATGCCAGCTGAGTCAGCTTGAGAAGATCCAAGATTTTTCGAATGGGTATTTTACTGAGGCTGTTCCAAGTTAAATATTTTCAATGAAGACTTACATTCTTAAATCACGTGTATTACTTAGGAATATCAACTGTTAAGCTGTGGACCCAATAGGTTGAGCAAACGATCAATTATATTTCTTGTAAAAAATATCTGTTATGAGACCTCTTCATGAGGCAGCCGAGATCCACATCGGATTGTAGGGCCAGTAAAAAATATATTGTTAACTGTACGCCTATACAAATATGATATAAAATATACATACATTCTCTGAATCCCCTCGATAAAATGATATACATCTGCTCGAGGCCAAATTGCGGCAGGACAAATGCAGAAAGTGCAAACTGCGTAGCCTGGTCGCGGTTTCTCGTGCAAGTTAGTAACAGTTCTCCGCACACAACCCCCGATTCTCTGTGTTGTTATTGGACTTGGATCGTAACCCTGAAAACAAATTACAAGACAACTGAATGAACTGAACTGAGAAAAATTTTCACCCTGCTGAATTAAGCGGATAGACAAGGTTCTTGAATTACTATTATGATTACTAGATAGATGGAGCAATGAGATCTTTTTAAAATTTATGTAGAAAGGATTTTATTCTTTTCTTCATAAATTTCATTTCATACTCATGTGATATATGAAATTTATATCATAATATTTACATTAAGTATGTAATTTTATTAATCAGACATAATTATAGGTTCATATAATTTCTTCATGTTTTCTTTACAGACTTAACGGCCCACATGCTCAGCGTAGGTAAAAATGGAGCTTTTATGGTATTCTTTTTCTTTTTTCTTTCGACCATGTCCGATCCTAATAGGATCATATGGGCCTCCACAGAGTAGAGGTTTGTATTGACAGATTTTGTTTTTTAGGAGAAATGGATGTCAGCCATTTGCTCAACCTATTAGGTATATTCAGAGCATAATCCTGGACATTCCTTAAACGTTTTAGATAATCTCTATATATATAAAAATCTCGTGTCACGATGTTTGTGGTCGAACTCCTCCGAAATGGCTCGACCGATTTTTATGAATTTTTTTATGTATATTTGTTAGGTATGAGAATAGGTCAACAAGTATATTTCATACCGCTAGGTGATTAGGGTATCTCTATCCAGAAAAAATTTCTTTTATTTTTTTGACAATTTTTTTTTTGTATTTTTTTTATTTGGTATAAAAAAAATACCTATAACCTCAAATTTTAACCCTCCTACCCCCACCCTCCCATTTTTTAATCGCGATTTTATTATTTTTGAATGAACAAATTTAATCGTCATTCGTATTTCAAACGGAACGAAATTATTTATGTTGTTGAATGAGAGATGGCGCTACGTCCGAGAAGAATTCAAGAGAAGCGTCGCGTCATTTTGAAATTCATTCGGCATATCACAACGCAGTGCGTGCAAAAATTTGTACGATTTATTTTAATTTATCTATTTTTATGTGCGTGTATTACAGTGCACAATGCCAGCAAGACGCAAGGGGGGCCATTTAGGCCGTCGAACGAATAAAGCAACAAACATGCGAAATAGTAGAGCAGAAAGAACAGACGAACAAATCCAACAAAAGAACAAAAACGTGCGTGTAAGCATGTCGCAATTGCGTGCATCTCAATCATAAGAGGCACGAGCTGAACGAAATCAACAACGACAATTGGAACGGAGCCAAGCGCGCCGGTTCGTAGTTAACACACGCAGAGCAAATGACCGACAACGCCAACAAGTACATCGAACATTTACATCCGCTTTGTTCCTTCGTCTCGCATTCGAGTACGAGCCAGATATTGAATATTCCGCTCATCCGAAAGTGCTGATTGGTGCTATGGACAAAGAATGACCCCATTGTCATGCGCTCAAATTCAAACATGAGTCAGTCGGGATGTGTTGCGCATCAGGAAAAGTGCAACTACCAGAAATTAAGATACCACCAGAACCATTGAACGGCTTGCTCATCGGCACGGTTCCAGATTCAAACCTGTTCCTGAAGTCCATTCGTACATTCAATTCATGCTTCCAAATGACTTCGTTCGGAGCAACAGAAATAGTTCACAATACTGCGGCAAATGGTCAACAATTCCATTCTACGTTCAAAATCAAAGGCCAAGTATACCACAAAGTAGGCTCATTGCTGCCAATGCCAAAGGAACCACATAAATTTTTACAAATCTACTTCATGGGCGGTGAGGACATCAATCATGTGGATGCACGTTGCGGCTACAATGGCCTCAATTCGCCTATTTCCAGGCGCATCGTCGGCGAACTGGACGCCCTGTTGAATGAGCACAATGAATTATTGAAATTCTTCAAGGCACACATGCACGAATTGCAAAGTGACAATCACGCTATTGTCATCAATCCTGATAAAACACCAGCTGGAGAGCACGTGCGTCGATTCAATGCACCTTTGTTGACGACATTGCTGGAATCATGGTTGGCGACCGCACATCGACGCGAGAAATCGTGATTCGAAGAAGAAACAATAATGTGGAGTTCATCGCTGACACACACCGTTCATACGACGCTCTCCAATATCCGCTAATTTTCTGGAAGGGACAAGACGGATATTGCATAAACATTAAACAACGAGATCCTGTCACAGGTAATTCATTCATTATGAACATCATTACTCATTTTGAATTGAGAAAATGAATGGTTGATGTTTTTTTGTTTTTATCGGCGGTCATCGTCTACAGTTCTCTATTCCTCTTTCTGTCATAGATCCCATCCCCACACACTTACGATACATTCATTACTTTTTATTTAACAACCAAAATATTCACTAGAAATAATTTATATGGCAGAACAACGTTTGCCTGGTCAGCTAGTCTATTTATATAATTTTGAAGCCTTATTATCCTTTATATTTATTTTAAACATTTGATGACTGCATAAAGTATTTTTATTACATAAAATAGTATTTTTTTAAACTTTTCGCTCTAATGTTTTAGAATATAGTCATATTTCGGTACATCCATGTGCAGTGGTATTAATATTTTTTAGATTCATTATTTTTTAAACGCATTTACAAAACCATTAGTAAAATTAATGTTAACATTATATAGTGACATATTTACGATAAAAAATTATATTTAATAATCTTTGTGATCCCAAATTTAACAAAAATTAGGCATTTTATTATTAAAAAATTGGCACGATTAACACATTTGAAGATAATTCTAAAGATACTAATTATAAGCTATGTCTTTGACCATTCAAATGTGATAAACATTCTACGAATAATGTTTGCTTTATAATAATTATTGACCTAAGAATAAGGTACTATTTTTTGAAATACGCCATATTTATTGGCATTTCCCAGTGGTTAAGCTACAACATACGGCCTTATTCTTAGGTCAATAATTATTATAAAGCAAACATTATTCGTAGAATGTTTATCAGTTGTGTAATTCATGCGCACTAGAAATCGTATCTGTGGATGATCAGGGTTAAATTATTGTTACACTATAATGGTTTTTCATTGGAAAAAATATTTTAAATATAAAATATTTTTTTTATGAGAAATGGATGTTTAGCCACTTGCATTACCAATTGGATCCAGAGTCATGAGCCATGACTATTTAGAATTTGAATATAAGATAGATAATGCAAAATTGCACTTGGCACATGGCATTCATCCGTAAATCAACAAAACTTAAAAAAACATGAGAATTAATGGATCTTTGATGAAATATGCAAACTTAATTTTGAAAAATTCTAGATATTCATTTTAACTGAATATTTAAACTATTATATTGAACTATTTTAAATGAGAGATGAGTATATTCTCATTTCACAGATTGACGTTTGCTGTGAAAAATATTTAAAACAATGTAAGTATCCCAAACCTTGCTTTATCCTGATTATTTAGCTTCATAAAGCAATGGCCCATGCCGAAACGGAGACGGAGAACAGCCAGGCGGTTGGGGTTGGTTCTCAGAGTTTCCCTGTAGAAGCCGAGCGCGCTGCGGTAGTCTTTTTTATTGAAAGCGATGCACACTTTCCAGAACAGCGAGGGGATGTTGTTGGAAGATTGATTCATCACAAAATTGAATTGCGCATCCACCGTCCACCACTTTATCACCCTCCAACAAGCACAAGTATGCTCGGCCCAAAAGATTCTGCAAAAAAAAAAAATACAGATGTACAGCATTTTCGCCGGTAAAGTAAATTCGGCTGTTGTATAATGAAAAATCAGTTGTTTTCATTTTGTTTTTCCAAGTCATGTTGTGAATGGATTGAACTTGTAAATTGTAAAGTTCACTTCATATTATTATATATAAAGAAATTTGAACAAAATTTGACTAGGTTGAATAAAATAGGTAATGCAAGTGGGTAGGTATCGTCTTACATGATCATACATGATGATTTTGTCGGCAGTGGTGTATAGGTTTGTGGCTTTGGTGAACAGATCCCGTTTCATGTTTATATTCTTTTCATGGTTAGCTTCCTGCACGCAGTATGTGGCGAGCATGTCCAGGCACCGCATCTGATCTTTCTCCGAGTTAGAATAATCGATGTTGGCCGCAGTGCGGCCCGCATCCAAGATTTTAATGAAGTCATCAGTTCTTTTTGTTTACGTACGGCACCTGTATAGAATACAAACATTATGAGAATAAGCAATTTGAAAAATTGAAAGGACCCTCGCAAACGATGCTAATAGAAATCAAGATCCGACAGGTCCCATCCATTCATTCAAATATCATTCTCTCTGGACATAAAAATGTGGATAAATGTGGTTGAAAAATTAACCCTGCCTACATCGCAATAAGGGTTATTGTTGTACATTTCTTTCCAAAACGCTAATATATATATTATATTATATTGTAGCAAGTAGTTAAATATTAACTTTACCCACATTGCAAAAAAAGGATTATTCGAGATTTTTGAAAGATGTCTGACCTATTCTGCAAAACTTGCCCACTTTAATATTGTGATTTTGTATGAAACGGTGTATTATCATGGTACTTATATCAATGTATACAAACGAGAAAGTTTTAATACCGGCTCGGTTATTGTAACTTGGTTTCTATGGGGCACTATTTCTTTCAAAAAGTTTGAAACGCAATATGATTAGCAAGGTCTTTTTTCATTGAGGCATGACCATAATAGATTAAATTGGACTAGAAATCATGCATTCTTGCACGCCAATCGAGATATCGGGAAGATTCTACAGGTGTCACTCTTAGCACAGCTATGAAAAACGCCCAATGTTCGGTACACCATGGTATACGCTCGACTATGTGTGTCGAGACGTGGTGGTTGGCGATGGAGAAAAGCAAACACCAGAGAGTAATCATTACCCATAAAAATTGATTAAAAAAGTATTCATGTAGTTATTTAGTAAAATATTAATATACCTACTCAAAAGGGTTCGCCATCCAGATTATAATTGATAGTTTTTTTTTCTACAATAGATTGTTTACCTTAGGAAATTGATGGTGACATTCTAACTTCATTACATTCCATGCGTAAAATCTTATAAGTACTTACTACTTACGCCAACATTGACATTGACCCAGATGATAAGTGGGATCTCTCTAGGCGAAGAATACTGAGTATTTTTTTTCATCTCATGCGGTAGGTAATAATTGTTCAGGATCCAACTTCGATCACCTAAAAACAATTTAGATTAGGCAAACGACATTGGTTACCTACGTTAATCACATGTCATAAAATGAAGTAAAATCACATCACAAAACTTTAGCTAGTTCAATGTAATAATTATAACGAAACTATACATTCAAAACACTACATTATTATAAAATAAGTGATGGTTTATCTTTACACTATTATCAAAAATCAAAATGTTTCGAAGTCGCATGACCAGGCGTAGGTACGAGGAACTAAAGAATGACGTCATTACATTTTAAGCTACTAGAGAAAAAATAATTGCGCTGTACTTACCCGTGTTATGGGAATTCACCGTCTTCGAGCTGCATTAAAAAACTTGGGATGCCCCGTAAGTAATTATTGCTTTGCCGTAATCTATTTTCACATTGCTGCAAAATTCATAATATATTACATTTTCTTATAACGAATAATCGTCAACTTAACCCTTTGTCTATTGTAAGGTATAACGATACGCTACGGCCTACGCCAATCGATGTATGAAGCTTCTCTAAGTAACATAGAAAAATAATGAATCATTTCAGCGTATAGGCATGTGGGGCTTATAAAATTTATATCAGAAATACGACTTGGAAGTTAAAGGCTTAAAATAGTATACGATCACTTCGTTATAGTTTTTTAGATCTGCTAACACATAAACAGTAAAAAATAATGATTCATATTATAACACAGCATAATAATTATTAATTACCTATTAATGATTTGCTGTATTTTTTGCCTAACAACGATATTATGGGTCAATGAGAAATGGGACCAGTCTCAGGAAATAAAAACTACAATTGAGATCGCAAGGAGCGCCTTTCTCAAAATGAGACGCCTCCTTAGCAATCGAGATCTTAACCTAGGTCTGAGACTGCGTATGGTACGTTGTTATTTGCTCTCAATTCTTTTCTATGGCATGGAAGTATGGACGCTAAACCAAGAGATGTCACGGAGACTTAAAGCTTTCGAGATGTGGCTGTATAGACGCATCCTCAAAATTCCTTGGACTGACCGGGTGACAAAAAATGTTGAAGTTCTCAATCGAATGGGGAAGGACCGAGAAATTCTAAGTAGTATCAAAACCAGGAAACTACAATACCTCGACCACATTATGAGAGGACACATATACAGCATTCCCCAACTTGTCATTCAAGGAAAGATCAATGGGAAGCGTAGCAGAGGACGGCGCCGCATTTCGTGGCTTAAGAACCTCCGTGATTGGTACGAGTGCAGCTCCACCGAACTGTTCCGGGTAGCAGACGACAAAGATAAGATCGCCTTGATGGTGGTCGACCTCCGCTAGGGGATGGCACAATAAGAAGAAGATAGGTACCTATCTCTATAAGGTTTATAGATTTTTAATAACACAGGTTTTCAATACGCCGTAAAAAATCAAATTATATGTGGGTACTTATAATATAAGTATTATTATAATTTAGGTAACTATTCTATTCATACATATACTGCATTCCTAATCGCTGAAAAGCCTCAATTAAAATAAAGACTCAACTCGGTGTTGTCGGCAAGTTAGGTACCTAGGTACCTATATCTCGCCTTAATGCCCTTAATCAATCTAATATTACGTTCAAAGCTGACTGGAAGAACGAAATAATGAGTTTAATAATTCTGTGAAGATAAAAAAACAGGAAGATCGCCTCTCTTCTAATTATAGCAAGGAATCAATCATTTTGAGGCTGCTGTTGAGAGATGTCCCAAGACTACAAAATGTTATAAAGGTTTTCGCAACGCCATTTTTTCATTGTACCTAGTCACCCAAGCATTTTGAACCTATAAGATACCTAGACGAAATAATATAGCTTGCCAGCGATTATATTAACCAATGCCCATACAGGTCACATTGAAGTTAAAAAAATGTATGATAGGTAGGTACCTACCTACCATTAGTAATCGAGTGGCAATAGTCGTGCATGATTATCATTTTTGAGGTTTTTACGCCGAATATGTATAATATGTAGGTACATACCTATTTCTATGTATTTAATTAATACATAGATATGGTGCTTTATTTATGAATTGGTCATAGCATAGTAGTTGGCCGTTTCAACTTTTGGTTGATAAAATATGGTGTCAGTCATTATTTTATTACGTCGTCTGTTGATATGTATAGCTTGGTCTCCATTTTCATACAGAAAAACTTGAACCAAAATTATTCCCTGTGATTTTTTAAAAAAAGTTATTGGTGAAGAAAAATACAAACACTTCAAAATGATAAACACCAGAAAGGCTGTGAAGACACCCCCAAAAATTATAACTTGTTTCAATATTGTGGAGTTATTTTAAAACATCAGAAAATGAAAAGACCAGAGCAGCATTAAATTTCACTGCCATAAGGTAACAGCTTCTACTATGCAAATATACAATAATATTGATGTACCTACTACCTATGTAGGTATTCAACAGTTTTAAGTACACTAAATGATATAGAACCACAGTCTAATCACGAACCGACAATCATTTACATAATATTATTATCTCGGCAAGATGACATTGAACCATCCACATCTGTTTATTTGATCCACTGTGGTGCAGTTGAAAACTATGTATTCCGTTTAAAAAACCTACTAGAAAATTGAAAAAAAAAAATTAAAAACTTTTTTTTACAATAGTGAAACAACAGTTGTTATTAAAATAGGTACGAGTAGGTAGGTACCTAATTCGGAAAATATTATTCTTTGCAGATGATACATACTAGGAATTATCAATATTAATGGTATTATAATAATTATATAGTACCTATAGCAATTATTATATTTAACACAAAAAATATTACTCCAGTATTGGAAGATAATGACTTGTTTTTGTGTCTTGCACTATGTGGTGCCAGATAATATCTCAGATGGTATTTCAGATAAATCCGGCATTCATAAGAGAAACAAGGCCAATTCTGAAAGATGGATACAGAGAAATACTAAAACCTGGTTTTTTCAATTATTTTTTTAATGGTTTTTTCATATTATTTTTTGTTTGTTTTTGCAAAATCACTTATTTTTCATCAATTTTCTTAGAATTGGGCTCTTATCTTCAAAATTCTAGAAGCTCGTATATTTGTGTATTCCTTCGCTGCAAGGTTCTTTTGTGATTTCACATTATTTTTCGGGTTCTGGAGACCTACTAAATTTAGGTCCCTGACCTGTAGCCCTCTTTGTAAATTCAGCCCTGCTTGTAAGGGTAAATAATTACAAATTTGGAGCACATCTGAAAACCGAACAGCCTATATTATATTGTAGACCTTGTAGGACTAATCGTTAATAAATAAACTAACATATTCTCACGAATCAGTTCTTACAACTTTAAGAACTATATTCCTACATGCAATATTATCTCAATAACACGAAACGGAACGCAATTTTCAAAGAATCCACGAGCCGGAACGGCATCTTTTAGAATTTCACGAACAGGAACGGCGCTCCGGTGCGTTCCGGTCTATTTCGAGCCCTGGCTTGGTTGTATATTAAATGATGCCAATGTATAATTTAGACCAGTGGTCCTCAGAAAGTTTTCTCGTGGTCCGCAATTTTTGGGCGTCCAAATGCTAATGCTAAAATTTTAATAAAAACCTGTGCAACTGTAAGTATTTGAGCATTGTGTTTTTGTCCTTAAATATATTAATGGTTTTACGTGACGAAATTAACTGCTATCATACGTTATTATATTTTATATAATATGTTTTCCTTATATGTTAGCGGTGCGTAAAACGTTTCTAATAATTTCAGTAATCCACAGCTGTAAAAAGGTTTTGAAACACTAATTTCGACCATTTTAAGGGACAAATAAACATTTTAAACATAGTATAGAAGTCTGTCAGAAATTTGAATACCTGAATTGAAAACTATTTCAGTCAAACAAATAATTTAGATGGACTAAAATACCTTGTTCAGCAAGAAAAGAAAAAATACCTACGCCAGAAGGGAAAAGGAATCTGGACAAAATTACTGAAAAATATGTGTTTACAATAGACAATGCGTTTTGATATATCCAAAATCTAATGTGTCCAGCGCATAATTTAAAACAAAACTTGCCATTCATAATTTTACTCTCTGCAACCAAAAACGATTGATGGTCTTTGCAATGTTTTGATTGAAGTCGAAAGTGGGCTTACTGCAAATTAGCTTTCCAGTGTAATAATATGTCAATAATTTACTCTTCCTCTTCTGCCTCTTTCTACGACGACGACGACTATAAAACCGCTATTCTGTATAGTGATGGAGCAGGGAAAAAAACCAGGAAAAAATTTAGTACTCACCAATGCTTTATTAAATTAATATTGCAATGCCACGTAATATCACCAATGTACATTAAAAAAAGGAGAAGGACCACACTCAAATTGAGGTTGGACGATTCGCTCTGTAATTGAAATGAGGTTGAGAAATAAAAAAATCGTGTTTATGCTGATTATAAACCTGCGTTTAAAGAAGCCTGGAAAAACCTAAGCCATACCATGTCACAATCTCCACCTATAGTAATAGGGAACGACTCTACCTACGCTATGACCGGTCCCAAGCCCGGATAAAGGATGAGGGTTCGTCGTAGGGTTAATCACCCAACACGGTAAAAAAAACTCTGATTACGAACCCCGGACTCCCCATAAACCAACGACCCAAGCAAAGAATTAAGGACAAACGATTATATATACAATGTGGCACATGGAACGTACGCACTATGTTGCAGCCGGGCAAGATGGAGGAGGTTGCAACTGAATTGCATAAGTATAAAATGAGCGTGACTGTATTGCAGGAAATAAGATGGGAGGGCGCAGGTTTCATAAACAAGAGAAACTACACTTTGTATTACAGTGGATCTGCAGGTACGCAGGGTCGCTATGGAACTGGGTTCTTAATCAGCTCTGATATCCGCAGGGCAGTACTAGGATTTGAGCCAATTAGTGAGAGATTATGTAAACTTAAACTGAAAGGTACACTTTTCAATATTACGTTCATCAACGTTTATGCCCCAACTGATGACGCGACCGAGGAAATTAAGGATAGATTCTATGAAGATCTGCAGAGAGCCTGCGAAATAGTCTTCCCACATGATGCTCTAATTATCTTGGGAGACTTCAATGCAAAAGTTGGAAAAGATGAAGCATTTAAATAAGTAGCTGGGCAGCACAGTTTGCATCAAACGACAATCGATAATGGTGAACGTCTATGCTTTTTAGCGGCTGCAAATAATTTATTAATTAGTAGTACATGGTTTAAACATAAAAATATCCACAAAGGAACCTGGAAAATACCTGGAAGTAATACATGCAACCAAATAGAATGATCACATTCTTATATCAAAAAGAAGAGCGACAACAGTGGAGGATGTGCGCGTCTGCAGAGAAGCCAATTGCGATTCTGATCACTTCCTGGTGAGAGCAAAAATAAAACAAAAAATCTCCTTAATACTGAAAAAAGAAGGCCAGAGAAGAACTAAATGGAGAGCTGAAAAATTGAGTGATGAAGAAATTTTGGATAAATACCAGGAATCTATAGAAACAAACTTAAAAATGACTTTAATAACCGATGATGTGAATGTGGACTGGGAAAATACAGAAAACTGTGTTATCACGAGTGCCACAGAAATTCTGGGGGAAAACAAAGCAAAAATAGATGCAGGATGGTTTGATGATGATTGCAGGCAAGCACTGTTTGAAAAAAATGAAGCAAGGAAGAAATGCCTACAAAGGGAAACAAAGAGAAAAACTGCAACAAAGCTCTGTCGAGAGAAAAAGCGATTGGTGCTCAAGAGAATACTTCAAGACATGGAATGTCAAAGAAGAAACAATGATCCCAGAAAATTTTACAAGACTAAATCCTATCAACCCTGATTAAACTCCTGTAAGGATAGTGAAGGACAAATGCTGATCAAAAAGAAGGACATTAAGGAAAGATGGAAAGGCTATTTCACAACACTTTTAAATCAGGCTTATAATAATGGTCATGAGGAAACGGAAGAAGTATTGTACCACACTGCTGAGGAATTTATTGATGAGCCTACTCTGCCTGAAGTAAGAAGAGCATTAAGAACGCTGAAAAACAATAAAGCACCTGGAACAAACAGGATAACAGCCGAGCTGATAAAGACTGGTGGCCCTACACTGGAAGCAAATATCCACAAGATAATTCTCAATATTTGGGAAAAAGAAATTCTACCTGAGGAATGGAAGATGGGTATAATAATCGTGCCTATTCTGAAAAAGGGAGAAAAAACAATCTGCGATAACTACAGAGGGATCACAATTCTAAACACAGCTTATAAAGTTTTCTCATATGTACTGTATAGCAGGTTAATGATCTATGGTGAGGAAATCCTGGGAGAATACCAATGCGGCTTCCGACCAAATAGATCCACCATAGATCACATCCATCTCATGAGGCAAACTATGGAGAAAGCACACGAATACAACCTGACACTCCACCACCTGTTTATTGATTTTAAACAAGCTTTCGCCAGTTTGAATAGGGATAAGATGCTGCAAAGCATAAAAATACTGGGAATTCCCTTAAAACTGGTAAGGCTTATAAAGACCACACTGACGGATACTAATTACAAGCAGATCCAAACAGAGGATGATCGACCATGGTGGCACTATGAAAATAAAAGCAGAAAACGCTGGGCTGGAAATAAACCAGTCAAAAACTAAGTATATGGTCAGCACACGCGATCAGGTATCGCTGCAGAATAAAGTCATAGGACAGCATGCATATGAAGGGGTGGACAAGTTCATGTATCTCGGATCCAGCCTAAATACCCAAAATAAGACAGCAGAGGAGATAAAAATCCGCCTTATCTCCGGGAATAAATGCTGGCATGCCTGCAAGCGACTGGTGGGGTCGAAAATTCTAGGCCGAAGAAGTAAACTTCTAATTTATAAAACGATTATAAGGCCAGTGGTCACTTATGGCTGTGAGACTTGGTGCTTGACTCAAAACGAGGAAAACAAATTAGCTGTCTTCGAGCGAAATACTCCGCAAAATCTTTGGACCCACGTTGGAAAATGGGAACTACAGAATTAAAATGAACCACGAGTTGGAAGAGCTGATTGAACAGCAAACAATCATAAGACACTGTAAGTTCCAAAGACTACGATGGGCGGGACATGTGAAGAGAATGCCTGAAGTTAGAGCGCCAAGGATCATGACGAAGTGGCTACCCCAACGGAAGAGACCCAGAGGCCGTCCAAGAAAGAGATGGGCTGCCGCCGTAGAAATTGACTGGCTTCATATAGGAAGATCCGGTAACTGGAGAAGTGTGGCGAGAGACCGGAGTGAGTGGAGAGCGGTTGTGGAGGAGGCCAAATCCCACCCCGGGATGTAGCACCGTGGAAGAAGAAGAAGATACCATGTTACATATTTATGCCATCATTTTAATAAAAAAAATATTTGTGTTAGATTTTACAAATCCATAGGTACGACCAGGAGGAAAACTAATGACTTATATTCGAGCACTGCAATATAATGGATCTAATAAATGGAAATATTAATTTCAAACTGCGTTTTGGGGAAGAATAGCAAGAGCTCCCTCCAATCTCTTTGTCCCTGTACGAATAAATTAAAGTAATATTATGCAACCAAAATTCTTTGCAGCCTTCCTCAACTATATTAAGAAAGGCATGAAATAAAATAACTAAGAATACCTTCAGTTCTTGAAAACAAGTATGGTGGCTGATTATCACTAATTTTATAATAATCTGTCATTTGAAAGTTAACTCGAAAATTAAAATGAATTAAATATTATTTTGTTCATTTATGTGATGCTTATTACCCCTATTTATGCGATTTTATTGAATTTTCCAACATAATGTAGACAAGCAATAGATACTGTAAAACTTGGTGCTGTTTATTTTAATTCAAACATTGTAACTCCCAGCTCAAATCTCAAAAAAACAAAAGCAAACCATGTCACTCCTCTATATTCTATGTTAATAAATATTTTGTAAAAATGACCAGATTTACTCATTTATAACATTAAAATACTAAAAGTGTTCAAATTTCCTAAACCAGTCCGTTTTATTTTAAAACAGTTTTTTCTTCCTTCTGTGAAGTTGGTTAATACGGAGTTACAAGTTCCGCGCATTTAGTTGACGAAATGTCATTCCAATATTATCTTTTGAAGAAAATATCGTTGCATAAAAATACATTGCATTTTTCAAAAATACGCATACCAACCTAATTATTGTAATATAACTTATTTATTTTTATATAAGTTAAAAACAGTAGGTAATTATAATTATTATTTACAGCGTTTTTGCTTATGAAACTAACATTCATCCATTCAAAGTCATAAATAAAAAGACAAATTTTAAGTTTAATAATGATTTTTTTTAAATTTTGACACTTTTGTGTATACAAAATATTTATTTTTAAGTAATCTATTATAAATCGAAATATTTAGAGAGCATACACCGTTTTGGCTATTTTGCGAGATTCTTTTGACTGGATCTTCCAAACGGATGCGGTTGTTTTTGTTCGGGATATTTTGACGGGGTACTTAGTGAAAATGGAAAAATTGGAATTTTTCGCGTAATTTACATGAAAAAACAATACAAAATAAGTGAAAAATCATGTAAATGAATTATTGAAAGGTGTGCATTTAAAAAATGTGGAAAAAAAATGTTTGATGTTAAAACTTAACGGCCATTCAAAATCAAATTTATAGCTTAATATAAGAGATAAAAAATTTAAAAATCATGTTAAAAGTTTAAAAAAATATTTTCAATCGTATGCATCTAACAAAACAATTTTAGGGTAAATTTAATGGTTCAAGTATCAAGTCACTAAATTTAAAAAAATAATATCTCTCAAGATATAATCTCGAAATCAAAAAAAGTACATGCACAAACGTTAGCCAATAATAGGCAAATTGATGACCTAATAAAAAATTAAAAAAGTTTGTTGGATGGTTTTACTTAACGTTCATCAAATATTTCATATCGAATAACTCACGCACTATATGAGAAAAAAATAAAAAAAGTATGCAGAATTGCGCATTAGCTATGCGACAAGAGATTTTACTAAAAAAAATATTTTTAAACCCACGCAGTCAGGTTTTGCATACAAACTTAAAAATTAAATAGCGCGCTGAATACAGGTGAAAAGGCAAAAAAGAATCGTGCACTAACGTTCACTACCAACGCACTAGTGCTTACAATTTAAATTTTGAAAAAAATATAAGTTTAGTGACACAAGTATCCAGCATTTAGCTGGGTCACCCAAATTGAAATGCGAATAACCCCCTTAATGTGCGTGCACAAACGAAATAAACGCGTGCACAAACGTGCACTAACGATGCACAAACAAATGCACTCAAAAAAAGTTGAAATTTCAACATTGGGTGACCCAACGTTTAGCTGGAACACCCAATTTGAAATTGGAATTTTTCGGTTATTATAGGTGCACAAACGAAAAAAAAACGTGCACAAACGTGCACTAACGATGCACAAACAAACGCACCCAAAAAAAATTAGAGTTTTAACATTGGGTGATCCAGGTAAATGGACCTCGAATTCATGTACTCAGCAGAAAAATTACCTAATTCATGAATAAGGCAACAGGCTTGACTATTACATGAATTAGCCAAAATTTTGCCCATTTCATGTAATAGTCAATTTCGCATATTCGGTGTAACATAATATATACAGATAATAGGATAGGAAGGGATGTCAATTTTTAAATAAGTTTCTAGGAAAATAATAGATGTGAATTTTTTCCCTAGGTAGGTATAAAGCCAATTATTTCAAATTTTACATTTTTTTTTCGATAGCTAGGTGAAAAATAAAATATTGAATTTGTTTTTGTATTAAAATAAATACTTGCAATTTAATTTTTATAGAATACAGCGTTTTTCCTGCCAAATGGCTTATTTTCGTCCCCGCCTAGCATGTTTTTGTGTACGACAATATTTACTGTTGGCAAAACTGCTTTATTTTTTTATGGCATGGCAACAGATTTTCCGCAGCTGCGTGAAATATTGTCTATGGCCGCACGATTGCTATGCCAAAAATAAATCTAAATGTTGAATGTTATTTTGAATAATAATTATATTAACATTTACAATATAAGTGACCTGATTGAATAAGCCGCCGACATGTTAAGTGTGCTGGGAAGACATTGTCAAGTTGCGGCTGTAAGAATACCGCAAACATTTAAGGTTAGATTAGCACCAGTCAATCAGTCACTATCCGTCAGACGTAATTATCATTTGATTCACGGAAAATCACGTAATTACAAATATGCGGTGTGTCAAGCCAGATGGATGTCGGCTAAATCTGCCTCTGAGGTGCGCTTTGTTTCATCTGCAGTTGAAAATACTCTGCCGCCGCCTTTGGGAAATATCCCTGAACCGCCTCTAGCTCTTGAAAACGTTGCTGAAATAGCCACCGCGGGGGAACCGACGTTGGTGAGCTTGGGTTTAGGTGGATATTCTCCAGTCGGATTAGTACAGAATTGCCTAGAATACCTGCACATAAGTTTCGATTTACCCTGGTGGGGTGCCATAATGGTAGGCACTATATGCGTCAGAACGATCGTCTTTCCTTTGGTTATACTCGCGCAAAGGAACAGCGCTATCATGAATAACCATTTACCGCAAATCCAGCACCTCCAGCTAAAAATGTCAAACGCGCGCCAGTCAGGGAACCAATTGGACTCTGCCAGATATGGCCAGGAGATGATGATATTTATGAAAGAAAAAAAACTAAATCCGTTAAAGAATATGTTAGTACCGTTTGTTCAAATGCCTTTCTTTGTTTCATTCTTTTTGGGGTTGAGAGGCATGGCAAACTGTCCTGTTGAAAGTTTTTCTAACGGTGGCCTATTTTGGTTCACGGATTTAACGATCCCAGATCCCTATTATCTCTTGCCCATACTCACTAGCGCCACTTTATATTTGACAATTCAACTCGGTATCGACGGAGGGCGTATGGTCGGCCAGAATATGCAAATGATGAAGTATGTCCTCAAAGGACTGCCCCTCGTGATGATTCCTTTCACGATTAACTTCCCCGGAGCTATATTGATGTACTGGTTCTCTTCAAATACGATATCGCTGGTCCAAGTCGGTATATTGAAAATTCCCAGTGTACGCGATTACTTTAAAATACCCAAACTGATCAAGCACGATCCCGACAGTCTGCCGATACCCAATAAAGGCTTCGTAGCCGGAGCCAAAGACTCCTGGAATAATTTAAAAATCTCCAAAGAGATGGAAGACAGACAGAAATTGGATGAAATGATGTTCAACAAAGCGGGTAGAGGGCCAGTAGTGAAAACTTTCAAGACCGACCCGAGAAAAATGTTAAACGCTATCGAAGCTAAGAAAGCTAACAAGTAAAGTTGTAAAATAATATTCATAGTATAGAATATTTGTTAAATTACACAACTAGTTCGTAGATACAATCTTTTTACGGAACATCTACCATACCGTATTACATCAATTATAAGATACACCCTTATTTTTAAACACCAATCATAAAATAAGAATAAATCAACATAAAATAATATTACAGAGATGCCGTAAGTATATTATTTATGTACTTTAATAATATGTAACATCACAATCAAGTCTCTCTTCTTCAGAAATTCTAATTTTTCTGAATCACATTTTAACTCAAGAGCTCGAAGACTAAGACCATAAAATATCTTGTGCGCCATAGAGGGTGTTAGTGATGTCACATTTGTTTAAAAAGTACTAGGTATACCAAAATAAGACAAAAAAAAACATGTGTATTATAATCAATGCAATATGGTATTACATATAATAAATTCAATTGAATACAATATTATATTTTCCGCAGCTACAATCTGACCTAAATGGACGCATTTACATAATATTTAATTAGATTAATAATTATTATGTAGAGATTTTACAGTATGTCAAAGTGAATAAATTTACGTGAATTTGTTTTGTTATTTTATTTATGTGTACCTATCTATCTACCTGTTTTTATTTTCAGAAACTTCAGTAGATGTTTAGTAAATTTAATCATCTAAGTATTAATCCGTACACTGCGCTGAACATGTAAACATGTCCGAAATTATAATATACTTAAGGGGGATCCTTATGCCAACAGAGAACCTAGCGTAAAATATGATGTTTGCAATTTGAGAAATTTTTTGATAATTTAGAATTTCAACTGTATTAATAAATAATATCTGAAAACATTAAAAAGATTTTTTTTTTAAGTCAAAGATAAACTTAGAATTATTGTAATAAAATGTGAATTTGTTGCAGGGTCACATCTTATTATCACATTATATTTTATGTCATATTTATTCAATTTAAATGTCATTGTATTTATTATTAAAATTTAGTTTAAGTTTTCAATTTTTTAACGTTTAGATTTTTGACTAATTCATGTTCTAATATTTTTTACATTTAAAAAACATCTATTTTTATAAAAATAATATAAATGTGTATAACTTGAAATCCTTTTTATTTATATATATCGTTTATGTTTTCAGATACATATTTATTAATACAGTTGAAATTGTAAATTATCAAAAAAAATTCTTAATTGCAAGCTTCGTATTTTTCCACTAGGTTCTCTGTTGGCATAAGGATCCCCCCCCCCTTTTCCGCAGTAAGTAGTTATATTCATTTATAAACAATATCTTTTGAAAGAATCATATTTAAACGGTGATACACCCCTGTTACAGGCGGGCTTCTCCCGGTGTAAAATAATCATTTAGTAGTCATAAGTCGAAACGTAACCCTGACCTCTAGAAACGGCTTCATAAAACATCTAATCTGATTCCTTGCTCAACTACGTAATTTTATTTTTTTTTATTCATGAGTAAAGGCCTTGGTCCGGTGCGTGAAAATCACTTACTGGGCGGAGGTGTAATTAAGATAGATTTTAAAGTATAAATGATGATGGATGAAAGAGATAATTTTAAGATTAAATATAAGTACTTATTCATATATAATAAATTTTGCCGCGCTTGCCGGCAACGTTCAAATTTCCACGCGCCTGCGCCGGGGTGGTCCTCGTGATTCGTCAAATCAAAAACCTCACGCAATAAAATTTGGCCAATCACGAGAGTCCTTTTTGCTGGACGGCGTGGCTACTCGAAGTTTGAAAAAGAAAAAGAAAGTAGTGAGCGTCCTTTTTCCAACATGTACGGACCTGCGAAACTTATTGTTAAAACAAAATATGTAAACGTGTAAAGAAAATGTAAAATATAAGATAATACCAAGTTACGCACGAGACAGACGTGGTTTCATTTAATTTCTCCTCAATTTAAAATATCTTTTTTTGTGAATCCGGGGTTCGATGGACACCTGAGCTAGCCGCCGGAACCCCGAGTATCTCAACGGGTTACTGCCAAAAGTTGGTAAGTCAATAATTTAGGTATTTATAGTTAACAACGGATGTGTACATTTTATAAAAAAATGGAAGTACAGTAAAAACAAAACAATGATTCGGTTGGTCAATGCTGTGTATGCGGATGTTAAGCCCTACTAGTGCTACTAATTACCTGGCAGTCGACGTGCCCGTAGCGCTGACAACGGTATACGTATTCGTAAGCATACAATCCATGAACCGAATCATTGTTTTGTTTTTACTGTACATATGCTAGAAAAAAATTCAAGGTCATCCAATATAATAGAACATGCACATAAAGTGCAAAGAAATTAGCATTGTGCCTGATTTTAGAGGCCATGTCAAACTTTAAATTGCAATTCCTCCATAACATGATTTAGAGATGTTTGTTTTGAAAACAGGTGTCTCAGAACCATTTTTGTATCTTCACGCTGATTAATATTATAATGATACAATTAATATGAAAAATTAGTATACTTTATTAGATTTATAATAAAACAATGCATCATTTTACTATTCCTAGGTTTACACAAGATAATTTGACAATTTTATGATAAAATTTCACAATAGTAGGTACATACAATTAGAGCAAATCATTGAGGATCATAAAAAAAACCATTCACACTCATGATTACCTACAATTTATTTTTAAAAAACGAAAACTAATGTCATGTTTCACAATGCCAAGATAAAAATTAATTTCTGCTATAACTTAAAATGCGCCGGCTTGGAGAGTTAGTGGTTTGCAATACTCACATTGTGGCTAGTTTCACAGTCTAAGAACTCTATTATATTAGAGATGTTGAGGTAACTTGATTCAAGCTACAAACTGTTAACTCAAATTAATGCCTCGCCAATAATGAATTGTAGGGGAGGACAACCTTCCATGTCATGTAATAATTATTGATCTTTTGGATTATTTTATCTCTAGCCGTTATGAAAATACCATTTTAATTTGATCGGTGTCATGTTCCAGTTTAACATATTATAAGCTGTAGGTTATTTCTATATGTAAAATATATACAGTATTCTCTCAGTAATCCGCCACCCCAAAAACCAGACAAGTGTGGAATTAGTGAAAACGGCGGATTATAGTGCATAAATACAAAATATTGTAAAAATTAAGACAGGTATTTCGTAAAAGTAGTTTTTATTGATAAATTTGTACTAGCAACTTACGGGTTTTTTATGATCAAAATCAATTATTATGTATTAAATAATACATATTAATCATAAACTAAGTTTATTAACTACATATTAAACAGTAAATCACTTAACGCAACCATTTGTTCAGTGTTTGTTTTTTTCTGAATATTGTTCGAAGATTATGTCATTTCGTAATTTATGCAACATGATGAATGTGTTTACGGTTGCATTATTTTCCTCTGCCCATTTAATGGTTACGTGTCGGTCCCGGCTAGTACATCTGATTTGACTGTATGAGCGGTCGGTTGACAATTATTGCCTTCATCCTCAGAATCCAAGCCTCTTGATGTATTTATGAGCTCCTTCAGTTAGAAGTGGCGCATACTCCTTAGAACTTTCTGCTATCCATTCTTCTAAAACATTGCACGTTAGCTCTGAGTTTTCAGTCGCCCTCTGAATCGATTCTTCTAATGGAACTAAGTCTTTCGGTTCCCAGTTTTCACTATCTTAATTCATGGAGGGCCACAGCTTTTTTCATGATCAAATTATTGCTCATCCCGGTAGGTTGTTCCATGCTTTGGCTAAGTTATATTCGACAGCGAACAGCTGATATAGGCACGCGGCGGACTACTGAATTTTACATATGAATACCGGCGGATTATAGAGCTTGATTTTCTGATATTGACTAGTAAAAATAACGGCGGATTATAGTAGTTGTCGGATAATCGAGCGGCAGATTACTGAGAGAGTACTGTATGTACATCTTACAATTATTTTAGAAGACATGATGTACTTATTGGTTTTTGGTGAGTAATTCTTGCCATACACATTGTAATTACGTATCTTTTTACGATAATGACGTCTAATACCTAGAAAATTATGACACCTAATAAAATGAATTCCTGAAATTAGTTATCAAATAACAACGAAGCATGGCAAATTTCTGTGAGAACAGCTGGAACATTGAATTCCTTTTTATAGAAATGATCTGAAAACGATTTTTGGACCCCAGCACGAAGGAGAATCTAGAGAATAAGACAAAATGAATTAGTGACATACAACATTTACATTACATTCAGACTCTTCATACACATTAAACTGCTGTAGCTCAAGAAGCAGGACATGTCCGCCATATACCGTACACACTGGTTACAAAAATTATGGAAACATCACGGCTCCGCTGGATTAACAAAGTAAGGGGGGCTGCGATGGACCTGCTTGGTTGTGCAAGAATGGTTAAGGCTCAATTTGTATTGAAGTGCCATTGATAGATTTTATGATATAGCGACATAAGAATGACATTAATGGTAATTTCTTGACACATATTTTGGCAAATTTTTCTCACAATTTGTATCGATCAAAGTGTCATTTCTTTTTCCTCAAGAGTCGGACAATAATAAAAGCCAAATTACCAAATGCTGATAGTAAAGTTTCTATGTAATTTGTTAAGGAAACAAAATTTTTTTTATCATCGAACTATTACAGGAAAAGTACATTTTTTATATTACATTATAATTACAGGAATTGTGCGTTTCAGACATGTATAATATTATATTTATGGTAACACATTATTTTACATAACAGTTGTATGGTTTCGACAACAACAAAAATATTAAATTTGATAACAATAAACCATTCATCTAATTGTACGTGAGAACATTGATATACAATAAAATCATAAAGTGAAGGAACATCTAACAGTGATAGTAATAATATTCATCACTTATTGAGCATTATTTTAATTAAATTAATGTCTACGGAGAAAATAAAACTAATATGTTCGAGACATCAAAAACTGGGACTTTGATTTGAACAACACAAAATGAGAATATTAAATTGATTGAATCTAAAATAAATTTACAAAATTATAGACAGCTGTTAGTAGTAATATATTATGCTATAAAATACAATGCAGGCTCGTAATTCCGGCATTCAGTATTCGCAAAATGGCGGATCAAATGACTGTCAATTCTGATTTAGAAAATACTTTATGGAGGCAGATTCATCGTTGAATCATTTTAAAAATACTGTTAGTGAATAAAGTTTTCACACAACAACAATATAATTTAACTTTCACATACATACTCAGTGCGACTACAACTCGTCAAATTTTTCTATGTGATTTAGATGCCATTCACAAAACACATGTGACTTAACCCATCGCACCCTATCGGCGCCGGTGTTACAGGATGCAGGACATGATGAAAATCAAAAAATTTTAATCATATTTTGATTCTTTTAAATTTGAAATTACTTAATAATAGATGTAGCTATCGTTTTATGATGTTAGTTATATACAGTCCAATCGGGCGTCCCCTGAAAACGGCAGACCAACAGCCGGCCAATCCTTTCAACACCGGAATCACAAAATATCATGAACAAAATGAAAACAAAACCAAATAAAAGGTCCTTTTCAGGACCAACCTTTGTGGCAGTTTCAGTTAATATCGAAGGCCTATCTAAATGTAAGGAGACAATCCTCTCTGCACTTTGTAAGAAAACTGACTGCGACATCTTACTAGTCCAAGAAACCCACAGAGGCCCAACCAACCATAGACCCTATGTACAAGGATTGCAATTAGTCGTTGAAAGGCCACACGACCAGTACGGCAGTGCCATTTTCGTAAAAACAGGCACCAGCATAGTATCCACTGCATTCTCAGATAAAAATGACATCGAAATTCTGACCATTGAACTCCCACGCTGCAGCGTCACATCCGTATACAAACCACCCGCAGCAAACTTTTGAGTTTGAAGAACCAAATAATTTTAATGCATCTGACATAAAATTTGTTCTTGGTGATTTCAACTGTCACAGCACAGCACAACCTGGGGATACAGTACAACAGATGAAAATGGAGTGACACTGGAAGAATGGGCAGAAACCAAAGGACTTCAACTTATCCACTACCCAAAACTCCCAGCCTCTTTCAACAGCGGCAGGTGGAGGAAAGGATACAACCCTGATAATATATTCATAAGTGAAAAGATATCTGCTCAATGCACAAAGCAAGTGCATGACCCTATACCGAGAACTCAACACAGGCCTATCATATGTGAAGTTAACGTAATGATTAAACCAACCATAGTCCCATTCAAGAGACAGTTTAACTTCAAAAAAGCAAACTGGGAAATGTTCAAGGAAGATCTCGATAAGGCAGTAGATAACCTGCAGCCACTACCAGAGACTTATGATGAATTCATTGAGGCGACAAAGAGAATCTCTAGGAAGAATATTCCAAGGGGGTGCAGAACTGAGTATATTCCAGGAATGTCATCTGAAACAAAACCTCTGTTAGACAGATATAAGGCACTTTACGAAGAAGACCCTTTTGCTGACGATACACTTGAAGCAGGAGAAAAAGTATTAGAAGCAATATCTGAGGCACGAAAGGAAAAATGGTGCAATCTGGTAGAGAACCTCGACATGAAACAAAACAGTAGGAAAGCGTGGAAAGTAATAAAAAACCTCAGTAACGACTCGACAAGTCCACCTCAAATCACTACGGTAGTCACGCCAAATCAAATCGCCCACCAACTATTGATCAATGGAAAAACGGCTAGGAAAAAAGACAAAAACGTTGCGAAGGAAAAAGTTAGAATACGAAACGAAATAAGTGAAAACAACTTTCTTCAAAACCCCCTCACATTGTCAGAGGTAGAAAGCGTCATAAAAGATATGAAGAATCACAAAGCAGCCGGATTGGATGAACTGAGAGGAGAACAAATTAAACATTTCGGACCCAAAGCTCTGCAATGGCTACTACAAATGTTCAATACATGCGTAAAAACTTTTCGTATTCCCAAAATCTGGAGGAAAGCACGGGTAGTTGCTCTTCTTAAACCAGGTAAAGAAGCAAATGATCCAAAGCACTTCCGACCGGTTTCGCTACTATGCCATCTTTTTAAACTGATCCTTAATCGCATCTCAAATTTCTTGGATGAAAAAATAATCAAAGAGCAGGCTGGTTTCAGGCCTGGAAAATCGTGCTGTGGACAAATTCTAAATCTAACACAGCATATCGAAGACGGATATGAATGAAAAGAAATAACTGGCGTAGTATTCATCGACCTTACCGCTGCATATGACACGGTAAATCATAAAAAGTTATTGAGAAAACTTTATGAACTTACCGGCGATCTCAACTTAACGACGCTCATAGGGACATTTCTGCAAAATACATGTTTTTTTGTAACATTACATGGTAAAAATAGCCGATGGCGATCCCAAAAAAACGGCCTGCCTCAAGGAAGTGTGCTGGCTCCAGCCCTATATAATATTTATACAAACGACCAGCCAACACTATCGAGTACAAGGCAGTTTATTTACGCGGATGATACGGCCGTAGCAGCTAAAGGCAAGACTTTCAAAGATATTGAAAATGAACTATCCGCCACGTTGGAGAAACTCTCAGTGTACTACGAGAGCAACCACCTCAAACCGAACCCACGGAAAACACAAGTATGTGCATTTCATCTTCGGAACAAAGAGGCCAAAAGAGAACTACGTGTTACGTGGAGAGGCGATAAACTCGACCACTGCCCAACGCCGAGATACCTGGGTGTACTCCTCGACTGCACACTGACGTTCAAGCAACACTGCATTACTACAAAACTCAAAGTGTGCGCGAGGAACAATATTATAAAGAAACTAACCGGGTCATCTTGGGGAGCACAACCACATACCCTGCGCACGTCTGCCTTAAGCCTATGCTTCTCAGCCGCAGAATATGCGGCACCAGTATGGAGCGCATCTGTGCATGCCAAACATGTGGATGTATCAATCAACGAGACAGGTCGCATTATATCGGGATGCCTGCGACCGACCCTCGTTGATAAAATATACCCCATCATAGGCATAGCTCCTCCCGATATACGAAGAGAAGTAGCGGCGAATGTCGAAAGAAGGAAGCAGACGCATGATCCCAGACACCCACTCCATGGACATCAAGCAGAGACCTCAAGGCTCAAGTCCAGAAAAAGCTTCCTTAAAAGGACAACGGAAGTGGATTGCCTCCCAGAAGAGAGTTGTATCCAGAAATGGAAAGAAAGACTCTGCAATCCTTGGATAGAGCCAACGACACGAACTTCCCTTCGATGTCTGGAAGGCACTGAACAGACTAAGAGTCGGTGTTACAAGGTGCAAGACAAACCTTAAGAAGTGGGGTGTCTTAACCGGCAAGGATGTCTCATGCGAGTGTGGGGAGGTGCAGGATGCGAAGCATACGTTGATTTGCCCTCGAATTGGGATTGAGTGTGTTGAGGAGTACCTGTTGAAGGCAAATGACAGGGCGGTCTCCGCTGCAACGTTTTGGAAAGGAGCGGTGTGATCCCGGACACGATAAGTGAAGTACAGTCCAATATAATTTTTAAGAAATATTTGATTTATAAAATATATATTTATTTTAATTTGTCAAAATAATGATCAGTTCGCTAGGTATGAGGTGTTTGAGACAGTTATAAACATAAAATGGCCCTCCATCTTCTAAATATCTTGAAGAGTATTATATTTAGCTCCAGTTTTAGTATATCTTCCTTTTGTTATTTACTTATATCATGGAATTTTTTTATCTATGTCATTTTGTATAAAAAAAGGCTAAAAAAACCCAAAAAACTATATTTGACATGTTTTTTTCATTCCACTTTTACACAAAGTTTACTTAAAATGTAAATACTTAATAGGAAAATTCAAAACCTATAAATATTTAAAAGATTTATTTGAATTGAATGAATAATACATGAGTTATATCATTTTTAGTAATCAGTGTGCCTTTTCAATTGTTCCTGAAAAATTAATTCTGTCTGCAATGGGTTAATGAACTGATACACAGTCGATACAACATTGACCCAACCCAACCCTATTGAAAAGAGCTCTGCAAGATTGACGCGTCTATTTTCAAATACCGATAATATGTATATTCATTATTCAATATTTATGGTATCTACATGTCATTTATGTGTTTCATGCTTTAATAATTGATTTTAACATACTTATACATTTCTTTTTTCCATCATATTGTTTTCAAATTAGGGCTAATGTCTATTTTTAAATTGTAATAAATATATACAAAATAATATTGAACATATCGGCATTTGGTGAGACCAATTAATTCAGTTTGTAAATATTTTCTTCTTATACTTTTGACAGGTTTAGGAAGTTATAGACCATTTTATGGGAAATTACATAATAAAATACAGTGGAATTCTCGTTTTATGTGTCAGGGATTCACGTTTTTCGCTATTTGTGTACAGTTTCTGCAGTCCCATTTCATTTTAGTATATTTAATTCTAGGTGTTACGTTATTCCCCACAATTTATCTCTGAAATATTCAGAATTCAATTAAAATAATTAAAAATCCAATTTATTTGAACACATTCAATTCAATAAATTCCAAATGCATATTTGCGTTACTATGGATTAAATTGTGCCTTGTGTGGGCGATCAAGAATGCAATTTTGATGAGTTGGTGTCACAACATTAATTGTTTGTATGCAGGATTTCTTTAATTTAGACATTTTCTATCTATGTATAACAGTGGCGAAGGGTGGAGGTAGGCTGTTAAGATCCGGCATAAACAGTGCAAATTAAACTTTTTCAGACATACATATTTGTTTTCATTGAAATAAGACGACAATTTACAGATAGTGTTGGTTAGTTTTTAAAATTCAACTAAACTCTGAGAAACCGAGCCATAATAGATAATAGTCAAAAAATTCATGTCTATCTATAAAATATCTAAAATTATGCAATTAAATCATACATAACTTTGAATATTTTATAAATAGAATAATATTTTTTATTTATTATAGTTTGGTTTAGTCAAGGCTTAATGAATTAAAAAAAATAACCAACAATATTTGTAATATGTATTTTTAATCCAACGAAAACAAATAACTATGAATGAAAAAGTGTGCACAATTTTGTCGTATTGCCCAAATTAGACCAAAACTATTATGGTTTCGTTTAGGCATGGTTTAATTGATTTTTAAAAACTAACTAACACTATCTGTAAATTGTAGTCTTAGTTCAATAAAAACAAATACATATGACTAAAAAAGTTTAGTGTGCACCATTTATAGCAAATCTTAACAGCCTACCTCCACCCTTCGCCACTGATGTATAAGCTCATGCAATACTTAATATTTATGAACTAAAAACATCGATAGAATTTAAAAATTTGATCGGTTTGAATTAAATTAAAATTTCATCACTTCATTCACTTACAAGTTCTAATAAATCATTTTAAGACAATAAATTAACATAATATACCACTCCACAATATTGGAAGCGTTTTTTATTTATTAATTAAAACAATATACCTAGCAAATAAAAAATAACCGAAAAGTGAATATTTTCAGGTTTTTCGTTATTAAAATAAGTAAAAATTTATTAACATATTAACATAATTGGCAATCTTAAAAATAGGGCACATACTATCCAACATCAAATAAGTCAATATAAAAGTCATTGTGCATAAATTTGTATAATATGTATGAGGCTATTAATTGGTTTCAAAGTTGGTAACCTTCGTATTCCAACATTTTGAGATACATAATTGCAAAAAATCATCATCATTTAGGATTAGTAAATAATAAGAAAGAACGAATAGCAAAATAAAATGTCCGTAGCATCATTAAAATTAATGTATCATTAACAAGCATCATTAACGTTTAAAGTTAGCTGTAATATATAGAAAATGGTGACTGATGAATATGAACGACTTTGCAATCAACTTCTGGTTTAATTCTATTTCACTATCAAAAGGAGCTGTATATGATATTTTATGACACATGATGGAAAAGTACAGAAAGAGAATCAAAAATGGAGGTTACTGACTTCGAAACTAATAACCTCATTTATCAATTATTTATTATCTACATTCGCAAATGATTATAAATAAAAGCACACGCGGTACATACTTACATACATATTATATTATTATAAAAAAATAAAAAAAAATACAAATTCTTCAGTTGATAGTCATTTTCATTGCAATTTAGAATCCGTACGTACTTAATTAAAATTTAATTAACATATTATTATCAAATTACAATAGTAATTGAAGGCTGCAGGTGAAGGACATGTTATGTCACGTTTTTGATTTTTTTTAAACTGGCGATGCAGTCTCATATATCAAACCGAGTACTAAGATGGTATTTTAATTTCGGCATTAACAGTAATAGTCAAAGGATTATAGAACAAAAAATGTCCATTTCGTTCAGGGTAAAAACATGTATTGTCTATGGTCTACATTCACGTCAGACTTGACAGTCTTAATAGTGCAAAGGAATCATAAACCAAAAGTCTCCCCCTGTGAAACGCCGGACAAACGGATGAGCGCTATAAGCAACGTCAGACAAAAAGCAACGTCAAAGTCTTTAATTAACGATATCTCAGTTTGACATAACATGTTCTTCTCCTGCACCCTTCGATTGTAAATAATATTAAGTGTTCTACGGGGAACCCAAGATTAAAGGCTGAGATACGGCACTGCAATTTGACATGCAGATACTATGTCGATCTTTGCATAGAGAATGCAACTCACATCTAGTTTGCCAAACCGACCTAGCACCTAGCCGATGCGGCAACTTGCAGTGCCGTGAGTCTTAGCCCTAATAGAGCTAAATTGATATCATCACATTTTGGTTAAATTTACTGGATGAAAAAAAGCACTCTACGTAAAAACATGAATTCAATAAAATAACACACCCTGTTTTTTATTCATCAAAATTAACTGGTAAACAAGTTCTATTTTAATAATTCTCACTTGAACCGAGAGTAATAAAAAATCTATGGCACTTATAAATGTAAAGTAACGATACAATAAAATAAGTATTATGATAAACATCTTAAACATCTAATACTTGAGTGCAATTATTTCTTGCCATATAAAAAAAAATAGGAATACATACATAGAACTATTTACCTAAAAAAATCTTACAAAAATAAAATAAAGCTGAGACCAATAACCCAAAATCAAGTTCTTACGATCTCGATTATCCATACTGCAAACTACACATCAGACTAAATATCTCACAAGATGGGTGAATAATATGAGAAAATTCCAACGTTCAATTCCTTCACTATACTGTTTAAATAATTAATTTAAAAAAATAAAATGTCATCCACAAATGACAGCGCATGATCTTCAGTATTTTTTGACCCCGATCATTATCGCGCCACAAAATCTTTTACACCCCAGTCTAAATTAGGTCCCATTTTTAAACTCCCCCTATTCGCCACCCTCAGAAAAAATTGGTTTATTCAGTTTTGTGATGTCACATTTGCTACAACTCCCTTTGTCATAAATCATTATTTTATATAAGAGCCCCTCCCCCATTCGGATGTGTTTTCATATATGGACAGCCCTTTAATATACCGATGTTCTACGTCCTTTTGTATGTTTTGAGAAAATCAAATTTGAAAGATGCGAAACAGATTTATTTGAATGAGACAATAATATCTTCTTAAATACCGTACGTACAATAATTTTACAGCATAGGTATGGATGCATGATATGGTTGTTTTTTTCAAGTAGGCTATGATTCACTATCCAGTAGCCACATTGTCATTCTTCAACTTGAAAAACAAATGTATTATATTCAACTGAGGACTCTGAAGTGTTACAAATTAAACAAAACTTGACTAAATGATAAATTTTGGTCTTGCTTTGGGCACTCATTGCACTCCTCGTCAAACTATTCTCCTACTGTGCAAAGAACCTAAGTAAGGGAAAATTATAGCTCCGTTCAAACAGGGAAGGCCATTAGTGATGCAATATGAATTAAGTGATACGACGAGGTCACGCGATACCTTCACAGAATAATTTAAAATGACTTTCACGTAAGAAAAAAGGGAATAGCTAATACTTCCCTTTAAAAATCTCAACGAAATCATTTTACATTATAACTGAATGTAAACGCTATTAGACGTAGGGTCTATGATGCGAACAACCAAATTCCATTCTGCTGTCATCGCGTTGGACATGCCAGATGTATACTAATCCAATTTTGGTGAAAACTGGACATATCGACGGTTCCTATTTAAATTCTGACATCTGCCAAAACACTAATACTTATAATACTTCCTCATTGGTTATAAAATTAAATAAAAAAATAAATCTCACTTAATTTCGTATAAAAATGTACATAAAAACAGATAAATACTCTAATTTTATTAAATGAACCCCGTAAATGCAGATATGTTAATATGTCTGTCTTTACATTAGGCACCAGACAGTCGCATAAACAGATAAATAATGTCAGTTGTCTTTATGTACTCCGTGTCTGGCCGTTAGCGAACGTTAAAGACGCAAGTGTATTATTTTGGAACAGATTGAATTATAATGATTTCAATAGTGATAATTAATTATAGTTGGTAATAATTGTTATAACTATAATTCTGCTAACAGTATACAATTTGGAATGTAATAATTCGTAAATATTTATAATACTCACTGAATTTCAGGTGCCTAGTAATAAAAACATAGAAGTTTTAAGATTTTTTACTTCAAATAGTTATCTTGTAAATTTTTGTAATGTCTGAGTTTACATAGGGATCATCGATATGTACTTATAAGACAGTATCAAGAAAGATATGAGAACCTATAACACAAGGGAGGTAAAAATTAAATAAAATTATTAATTTCTTATGGGCATCGGCTATGTATTTATAATTTAAACTAATCACACACGAAAGACAATGGCAACACTCAGAAACTTAAGTTACTTTTGTAAAGCTACTACTAGACCGAAAGAATTGTGGTTAGTATGTTAGTAGTAATATGAGGCATCTAATAACAAAAACCAATATGTGACACACATGGTGTAAATCTATGCGGAATTTCACAAAATATAATTGTATTGATCTATTACTTCTACAATGCGTCAAAATCATACAAAAAAATATGTTCAAAAACCAAACGATTTTAACAGTTATTAGAAACAAATAAGTATACATACATATTGTTCTAATTTAAAAATAAAACTCGATAAATAAAAGAAGATAATATTCAAACCGACCAGTTACGCTTGATACACAAAAATGTAATTTACCACTAATATTGAATATTGTGGACATCAGTTTATATAATTAGGTACCTCACATTATGTTCTAATTGATTTACATTTTGTACTTTTCTAATTGAATCATTTTTTGTGACCCGGGTTATGTCTTTCGGCATACAGGGACTATGCATACTCACTAAAGGCAAACGTACAACTGACAGAATGCAGTTACTGTTTATAAAGGCACATAATTACATAACTTAAAAGATCATGAAAATACATTATTTCTAAGTGAACGATTTGCCTAGATATTTAACTTTTTATAAGCAATAAGTAAAAAAATTCCAATACTTCAGGTTCTCCCACTATGTACTTGATAAATAATTCTTCACTTAGGTATAAAATGTATTTTCATGATCTTTTAATGTTAATTTAGTATCTATTATATACTTGTGTAAATAGTGTCACTTTGTGTCAGTTGTAGGGCAGAGCGGGGTCATTTGAGCCACGGGGTCACCTGAGCCACCCGTATTATCACTCTTACGCTGCATTATAGATACAAGCGGTGGATTCCGAACAAAGCAGGAGGGGTAGACAGCCAATCCACAATTGCATCAGTCACCGTCCGGTGTTCGATGTGACTGTGAACGTGCGATGTTACTATTTTCACGCCAAAAGTAAAGAAAGCAGTTCCTCATACTTTTTGGTCTCAAGACTCTCAAGCACATGTCTGTGGTGTTACGGCAATCAAGTAAATGTATTTTGATTTAACAAAAGTGTGTTTATGCGATGACAGTATCAAAAATAATCTATTTTCAATAGTCTTTGGGTGGCTCAATCCAATTAGTAATAATTTGGGGAAGGGGTCATTTGAGCCATAACAAACGTACACCTGAAAGTAACAGATACACCTGAGAAGTACCAGCTTGCTGCAGAACAAAGTAAACGGAAAAGTGAGGGTAACAAGAAGATAGTAAAATCGAAGAAACTTTCAGTGAAGAAAGCTATTTTGAAGAGTTCCTCTGAATCTGATGGAAGAGACACGACCTGCTAAGAAAACTAAAAATCTCCAAAAGAAGAAAAAAGTACAGACAAGTATAACTATATGTTCCTATTGTTTTCTAATAATTTGGATTAAAGATTTAAGAAAGATTTTGTTTGTATTTTATATTGCTCTGATGAAAAAAACCTTTCTACGCCCACTGGCTCAACTGACCCCATTGGGTGGCTCAGTTGACCCCACTAGGTGGGGTCAACTGAGCCATCTGGCATTTGTGACATTAATGTAAATTTAGTCTTGTAAACATCGTCTTTGTTACAGTTTTTTGATGAAGTTACATGACCAAATAAACAACTTAACTGGTTTAAAAGATATCATTTCTTATTTCTTCATTAATTAGAAGCCATACTGCTTTGAGCAAAATCATGATCAAGTGACCCCGCTCTGCCCTACAATTGCCATTGGTAAGTGCTAAGAAATGCCGAAAGGCGAATCCTGGGTCATAAAAAATAATGATTCAAATGGAAAAGTACAAAACGAAAAATAATTGGAATTTAAATTCCATTATGTATACTCAGTCGATAGTATTCCATACCATTATATTATTACGATGGGTGCGGACGTCTTAGCGGTGATCAGCGGAACTATAAACCCTTGCATTTTCACGTACAGATGTATGCTCTGACCCCCAGCTTTGTTCATTACAATATATAGTACAGTGCTATAAAATCACGGCCATAACGTATGGATTATAGAATAATAGGGAGTACTACAACATTGAATGAACGCCATTATATACGATTATTAAATAAAAATTGAATTATTTTGCTGATGCTATGCAGATACCATGAAAAGAAGATCTCGTCTATTATTTTTAAATCTTTTGTTGGATTATATACTACCAAAAAAATGTAGCTGTTTAGTGCTTTTTTTATAAAATAATAAAGTGCCTTTTGTCTATGGTCTGCAACATAGCTAAGGATTTTATATTTTCTCTGCTTAAACAAAATAATCTTAGAAAACGATCAGCCTTTCATCAGTGACCCCTCCATGTATCGTGCAAACGTTTTAAATTATCAAAAGCTCTATAAGTGATATTTAAACTAGGCATAACTTCGTTTAGATTAGGTTCCCCGATGAGACTGAGCCCTCCCAGTCCCAAGAAGGTGTGAAGAGGATCAGAGCAGGTGTCGGGCCACTTTGAGAAGCCGCCGACAATTTTATCCTGCGTGTCCATCACGTATCTTCTATTCATTTGGAAGTCTGTTAGTTCTAACGCGTCCAGCATTTTTAGCGTAGCTCCGATCCAGAAGCTGTAACATGTGTCTACGGGTTTATTTGGCCGCCCTTGGAACCCGTCCACTTGTCTGTTGACGAGCCACCTCTTCAGGCCTTCCACTTGTAGATTTGATAGTTTGTCTAATTGATCGCTAAGACTAAGTGTTGCGATTGCGCAGAACGTTGTCCCGCCGTGCGACTCCAATTCTGGCATTTGTGCTATACCAAAATCATAACCCTGAAAACAATTGACAATATAAAATGCATTTCTTGGACAGAATATTTTTTAATTGCAGTATATCATTGATGGTACACCTACGATAGGCATATCACCCAAAAGTACGTATTAAATCAGCCCTTCTTCTGCAAGTATATGGAAGTTTAAACACTGCATATTGTGGAGAATTGCCTGATATGTAAATGCCTTTCGTCAGAAGATCTTCTGCCATATACCGAACTGATTCAGAGGCGATGTAGTGGATTCAAACTTAGATATCGAGGGCTTAGTGTCAAACAACACTATCTACAAAAGTGCAACTTTACAGGAGAGCCAAAAATCGTTATTTTAGATTCATGTAACTTTACAAGGGAAATGTTTATTTAAAACCTAATGTTAATATTTTATAATTTATTGTGTATTGTACATTTATTTTGCTTATGATGGTGTTAAAATTTATAGGGATAGTTTTAAAAAAATATGAAAACACAGGTAACTTATGTAATTAGCGTTGAACTTTACTGACGATTTAATAAGAAGTTAGAAAAGATTGACATAACGTTGTTTGACTATCATGTAGCCGTAAATTTAAAATAACGTTATCTAAAAAAAAAAAAAAAACACTTTTTTGTAGATAACGTTGTCTGACTTTAAGCACTCGATATATGAGTACATACATAGACACTACACATATTCAATTTTTCTTAAATATTAGTATCCAAAATGGAATTTGTGAAATATATTTATCAGATTATATTAAATTATTGAATGTGTACTTACAATACTATCCACAATATATTTAGTGGCTTTTTCAATATTGAATCCTGACCAATCATCGAGGATATAGCTGATGCAGGCGGCGCAATATAAGAATCGCATATCTGCTTCAGTTCCTGATATGGCGGCACAGAAATTGCCTTCCGGTTGTTGTAAGCATTTGATTCCTGAAACCAGTAACAATAGTATGTAATATACAGCATGAGAGTTTTTTATATGGAAACTAACCAATTTTTCATACAATCTTTCATTGAAGAACAAATATGAAATGAATAATAAGATTTTACGATGAAACAGGTTAATTCAAAAACTCAGATAAAGTAGAATCAACAAGAATAACTTTGTTTCAAAACCATTATTATAGAGTTGGAGAATAAAGCACGTGTATCACAAGTTGAAAATTTGTTGCAATGCCTCCTCTCTACCCATTCAACTAAGCCATCGACTCTTGACAACATGTAAGGAATCAAACAGCAACCTCTTCGTGACATTACTGACTACTTCATAGGCCATCTATGGTCTCCATCTCACTGAAGTTAACCGAATGGCTGCCAATAACGTCTTAAGACGCGAACTTTTCCGTGAACGGAACGCCGCTCGTACAAAAATGACGTCTTTGGACGTACCGCTTTAAATGGGATTTTACTAACGTAAATCAATTATTTTAAAGATACAAATCATAAACATTTTAATTTGGTTATTATGTATAAATGGCAGCACAATCGGCGCACTCTCCATTTATTTGGTACGTTTTTATAAATAAACTTTAAGACATTTTTTATTTTTGCAATAAAATTCGCAGCGTGCAAGGTACCGCCATACATACACCTACCGGCAGCTTGTGTTGTTCGCTTGTTTCGGGCTACTATCGTGTCATTTCAATACATGTATCAAAATAAAGCCTTACCACCTAGGGGCGGCAGGTTATATGAAAGTATGGTGAAGCTGGCTAGTATGGCGAAAAAGTATGCTGGGGCGGGCTGGTAATCAATTTGTGGCAAAATTTGAACGTTAACATTATATTATATGGGTACGCTATAATGACCAAAGTAAATCCTCTGTGAATTTTTTCATCGCGACGCTATTTTTCGTAAGTTATCTGCTATTGTTGGCCTGCTTCATTCAGCTGTATGAGAAAGCCGATTCATTGCCCCTCTTTTAATTTAATATCTCTATGCTTACCACAGACAATAAAGTAAAACCTGTGTTCACATTGCTCATCAACATACCGAGTCGAAAAGGCCCTAAAGACTAATCTCACATTAAAGGCATCATAAACGCAGTATTCTTCAGTGTACCGCAAAAATTGTATAACGTGCCGTGACACCTTCCTTAGTAAGGAAGAAAATAAAAAATGTGTACATAATAGGAAAAAGTGGGAATTTATTTTGGTGATCAAAAGACTAAAATATAGGTCCCTACTATAAATTTAGAAACCTAAAAACTCAATTGGCTAAATGGAGGTATTGAGCATGTCGATGAATGAACCATTTCAGAGAGACATTGAAGTTAAGCGCCCTCTATCGAAACCTGCCCCGCACCACACTCAGTCTTAATCGAGCGTATCGCGGGGCCCTACAATTGGTGATGTGAAGCATCTAAAACAATTGGACTGGGAGTGTCCTGGGAGAAGATGCCCAAGACTTAGGTTGCTATGCTCAAAGTGAGCTCTGACTGAGTTTAATGAGTTTATTTTAATGCGAAGTGCCAGGAAGAGAAAAGCACATGGAAATTACGAAACGAAAATGAAGTTACATTGTGTATACAGCAAAAAAACGAAGCTAGCCATAAGGACAGCAAAAATTATGTGAAGAGATCTTCACGCCCGCAGTAAGACGCCGCAAATTTTTTAAAAGCAAGATAATTGGCCTTAGTAGCAACCAAGTCGGACGGGCCGATGGGCCCAACAGCTGGTTGGACCGACTTGAGCATTTCTTCTCGTTCGGAGCACATACTCAGACATTCCCAGAGGATGTGGTTGGCATCCTGTATTTCCCCTCCGCATGGACATGTCGGACGGCTTGCAAGTCCAAGCTCAATGAGCTTGCCAGCGAAACCACCGTGTCCAGAATTCGTGGTATATAATAATGAATAATACAAGGAAATGTTGAAAGTGTTACAATTAATTTATGAATCTTACCGGCTAGAACAGCCTTCTTGTTTACTCTGGAGAGATCATCTCCAAGAATGATAAGGCAGCAGAGTCCTGTGTAGGTCATCGTGATGTGGCCGCACATATAGGTTTGCTCGCAGTTATTGAAATCTAGATTTATCGTAGTCGATCCTTGAAATCCACATATCCTCAAATCAGACTCTGAAATAGTATTTAAAATAATCAAAATCTATTAGAATGTGTGTATGAAAACGATAGATTCACTGAATATTAATACTTTGGACGCGGAAGACGCACACGGCGCGTAATGACCAGGCGGCCGATCGATGTAATTAACGTGCATTTTAAAGGGGGCAATTAAAATCTCATTATCTCTTCAGCAGCGAAAGCGTTAAGGTATGCCTAGAAACTGACATGTTAAGAATAAGTCATAATTTTATTTTGAACACTGTTATCATGAAAACAAAGATAGTCTTGTAACAATAAAATATGTCACAACTACAAATGAATGTACAAATGATATGGTAATCAAGATGTTATAGATGACTAGATTTGTCCAACGATTGTCAAGCTATTCAAGCTTCAAGCCATGTACAGCCCATTTTCATTTAAGGGTTTTTAGCAAAATCTATTACATCGCAGATTCCTAATGTATTATGCCCTATACTGCTCTAAGTTTCCGGATCTCACTCTTACTGAGGGTTCATGATGTTTCACACTTATATGTGATTACGAGTACACACAGGTTGAAAAAGGCAGCATTATGATTTTCAAGTAAATCTGGTTTGATATTCTAGCATTTTTATAAGAAATTTTAGGTTGTTTGTGTGGTGTGGTATGAAAAAAAGTTTGATGTAACACCAAAAGCTAGATTTGTTTAAATATGCTAGTGGTAAAATACTGGTCATTTGTGCATGACCCATTGATAATAATTGTCTTGAAGACTTGTAGAACATAAGTAGACTGTTTTACTTACCTTCATTAGCTGGTAATATTTGAAGTCGGTAGATCCATTCAATTATATTTGTGGTCATTTCAAATGAAAGTGATGATAATGAATCCAACACATCTAGGCCAGATATTGAAAAGAATGCCAGGGTTAATCTAAAAACAAGATATTAATATCTAAAATGTTAAACCAATTACAGAAACATGCCTGAAATGCATACAGAAAATTCAATTAAACCCTGCCTAAACCAAACCATAATGGTTAAGGTATGCGATGGGTTATCCAACAAAAATAGTAAACATTTTTTCAATCATACTTATTTATTTTCATTGAATTAAGAATACATTTTACAGATGGTGTTAGATAAGTTTTTTAAAATTCATTAATCCCTGCCTGAAGCGAACCATAATCGATAAAAAATATTCTTCTATCTATAAAATATCTAAAATTGTGTATGGTTTAATGGCATAATTTTAGATATTTTATAGATAAACAAATATTTTTTGACTATTTTTTACTATGGCATGGATTATGGAGGGTTTGGTTAAATTTAAAAAACTAACACTATATACACAATTTTGTAATCCTAGTTCAATGAAAACAAATGAATGCTAT
Source organism: Rhyacophila brunnea (assembly GCF_057557595.1). Taxonomy (NCBI): domain Eukaryota; kingdom Metazoa; phylum Arthropoda; class Insecta; order Trichoptera; family Rhyacophilidae; genus Rhyacophila; species Rhyacophila brunnea. Next base: position 14,178,068 of record NW_028232848.1, on the reverse strand, counting down.
ATTTCGAAAACGTACACGTCACATTTTAAAAAAGTGACATAAGTTGGAAAAATCTTCATATTACCTAAATACACAAATGTAAGGGATTTTTTTGTATTTTTTGAAGACAACAGTTCACACTTACTTACTATAAAATAATATATTACACAATAGTGACTTGTAATGTTTTCGAAATACAGCATTCAAATATATTTGACTGACAAAGTTTAGTGAGCCCTATTTTATGTCGGATTTTAATAGCCTACCTCACCCTTCGCCACTGATATTAAGTAAGAAAGTATATTACAATTGAACGCACAATTTTTTTCCTTTTTTATATCTTAATATAAATAGTTCAAACAACCAAAATCCATTCCGAGATGAACGCATTGGCCATGTCTGTTGTACAATAACAATAGATGTAGGGAAATGAAATGTTTCTGCAGCTAATTAATTAATTAGCTAATATTAGTATTGTCTGTTTGGATTTAGGTCTCGTGTGGTTGTGAAATTCTCGCCTCCCTCCTCCCAATTTTTATTTTCTGAATTGGGGTTAATCGATTCTGTCTCTCTTGCTTGTATCATGCTGCAAACTGACTAAATGATAAAGGCCAATAACCCATCAGCCCAACTGAAGGTCGGACAGACTTAACTAGTTCTTCTCTTTCAACCAACATATAAGGACACTCACAGAGGATGCGTTTGGCATTATGTGATTCGCCACATAAGCGTGATACTAATGATAAGTCTATAAAGCCAAGCTGACAGAGCTTAACAGCGACACCAACACAGCCGGTTAAAAACTCTTCACTAGATATTTCGTGATTGAAAGAGAATTATTCATAAATGCCTCTGTTAAGAGTGGGTGCTCAAAAAATTCGGGACAAGTTGTAAACACGTCTATAATCGCGAAAATGATCATGACTTACCTAGTAGTATCATGTTTTGCCAAACCAGCAGGTAAGATGCCCAAAAATCTTAAAAAGTACTTCACATGCTTTTTGTAGGCTATCTCAGACTCATCCATTATGTTAAAAAGAGTATTAATCTCTGCTTTTTAACCTCTTTGATAATAGTTATCGAGGTTTTTGTATTAAAATATGACACCACTGTGTTAAATACAATAAATCATACACGCCAATTAAATTTTACGTAATTGTATGAGGAAAAATCAGTTGTTATACTGAGATTTTTATTAGTGACGTTAATCGGAACATTTACTTTTGACAGCGCACTGACATTGAAATGTCATGTCGTTAGTCGAAGGTATATTAGTCTATGGTCGAAGTCGTTTTGTACAACACAGTGTTGCCATCTTTTCAAAGTGAAATTATAGTACAAAAGAGTAAAAATTATAGTATTTCTGAAAAAAACTATGGTACATGAACATTTCTCATCTGGAATCCTTCAAAATTATATTATTTGTGGCATATTTGCATAAAACTATAGTATTTTTTATTTTTCGCGGTTTCAAAATTATAGTATTGTACTATAATTATAGTACTGTTGGCAACACTAGTACAACACCTTCTTTTTCTAAAATGTAGGTACCTAGTATTACCATTACAATAATCTAATCTGTTATGTAAACCACTTGAGACGTGATTTTCAACATAAATTAAGTTCTAAGTAAATATAACAATCAATCGCACATTCAAACAAATAACCTTCATTACACAAAAATATGATTTATCAATGGAATACCGTAAAAAGGGGTGAAAACGTGCCATAATCCTGAAACAATCTTATCCCTTAGTAAAAATAAATGGCGATAAATGGAAAATTAATAATAAAATATACATAAAATAATACAAACATGAGGAAGGGGGCAAGTCAATTCAACACACTGAATTAGTGAGTCACACAGAATCATTAACTCCACACATAGATATACCTACCTACAATCAATAATTTTCTTTCAACTCTCCTATTATTAAATTTTGATCTCCTATCTCCCTTTGCTTTTTACACACAGATATTGTTAGGTACATTATTAACCAATTACACCTTACAGATAAATTAAAATTTTATTTCTCCCCAGACATGGTGCAAAATATTATTATCAAACATGGAAAAATAGGGTACATTCAAAGAGATTGGACTCCTCCCTTCAATCTCTTTGGTGTCATATCTTTTGGTAGGGTAGGATAGGGTAGGATAGGGTAAATACGATGGTTCGGTATCTATTTACACACCTACATAGGTAAATAATATAAAAAACTAAACAAAATAATATGTACCTAAGTGTAATAATATTACCTACCTTTATAGCCATAACTATGACAACTTTTTCGGGAAGAGTATACAACTATTAACACAAAGTTTATGCTGCTGCTAAATCACATTTTTATTAAGATACAATTTTATACAATAATTATTGTCATAGGTAGGTAACTACTATAAATTTAATAAAACATTTTCATTTATACTTAAGACGTAGCTATTCCATTATTTTGGTTAATCACTAATTTAGGCAGGTAGGTACCTGTTTTAAAAGATATCAATTATTACACTTAAAAAAACTGATTGTCTTACCTACCGCCATAATATCATGGCTGCGAATGTTTTATCAATCTGCAGAACTACAAATCCCCCTGCTCTTACACGTTTATCCTGTTTCCGTCTTACATAATATTATTCCTACTTATAGTATTATGAAATTGCCGTCACAATACCATGTTGGTTATGAACAGGCGCACATACAAGGGAGGCTCCTGAGATTTGGACCCCTCAGAAAAGAAAATACCGGTATCATGGGTATTTTTTTTAAATGGACCCTCCCAAAGGATTTTGTGGAATATGATCAGTGCAGATTGTAAATTATTGGGTCTAGGACGATTCGGCGCCGGGACAACTGCCGCTACGCAATTAAATGAAATTCGAAAATAAATAAACGTTTGTGAATTATAGATACTTTAAAAATACATGATATGTAACACCTACGTAATATTATGTTATTTCATTATTATTTAATACTTGGTGAGAATTAAATATGCACTCATAAATAATGATTTAATTGTGCATGTTTTTCCAACGAGAAGAGAGTTCTTTTATTTTTATATGAAGTGTCAGGCATAATAATTCTCAATCCGCGATAATAAACATTATGTTAAGAGCAAAATTAATTAAAACTACTAATTATTAGTAGATAGAAACTTATTAAAATTCCTCATCTACTTTCTATATCAAATCGTAAAAAAGTCTATTTATTTCATTAATGAATGTTATTTAATTCAACAGTGTGGCGGCCACTTGTCCTGACGTCCAGTTTGTTTCTTATTCAATTAATTGCATTTGTGAAAAAAATAATTTTCTAAAATTGTACCTACCTAATGTAACTTTATATTGATTATTTGTGTTTTTTTTATTGTATTAAGTAGGTATATTGATTAAAATTAAGAATTCGTTATTCGATATTATTTTATCAGTAACATTGGGTGAAGTAATTATTTATTTTTTTCCATAAAATCTCAATTTTTAACTGCATATTTTTTCGTTTTTAGTGTGTATTTTAATGATTTTAAGTGCATATAATCATGTTTTTTGTTACATATAAATCTGCTCCCTAATAATGATATTTGGATATAAATCGTTTTTATTTTTATGCTCAACTAACCAACATCATCTGTAATTTGTATTCTTAGTTCAATGTAAACAAATACCTATGACTGTCACTGTTTAGTATGCACTATTTATGTCAGATCTCCACAGCGTAACCTCCATAGTTCACCACTGCTTGGCATAGCCACAGCGTACCGCTGAGCCTGGTCGGGAATTACTTAAATCATCTTAGATTTTCAAAAAAAAAACTTGCTTAATCTAGTTTCAAGTAAGTAGAGTATATTATGCTTTATAACTTTGCACTTTTTTTTGTTGTATTTTTACTACACTGATAAGCAGGGCACACAAAATTAATGGGAACTGGCTTACCCTACTGGGTGTGGTATAACAGGGAGCGGATCTCAAGTGTGGAAAAATATGGGTTAATCTTAAACACATGTTAGAATATGTTATTTTCAATAGTTACATCTGCATGATAATAATATGCATTAAAGTTTGTTACGTAAATGTAATGTGCATCCAATATTGAGTGCAGTCGGTATGCTTTGTTATATTTGGGTTTTACAGCTTGATCGCCATCGAATATTCTTCTTCAAAATATTGGTCCACAGCGATGGCTTTTACATTTCTATTTATTAATCTGTTCTGTACTGATACGCTTCTGTGCCTGATTATCTCACATAAAATTAGATCAAAAATGATATTCACTTGTATTAATATATTATTATGTAGTAATAAATAAATAAATAGATAATAATATAATGTAAAAAAATATTTTTAGAATATGTATATTAAATCATTGTCATCCTAGAGCCGGAATGCAAAGTTAAGAAGTGGACACTACCATTCCATCAAAACAATAAAATGACTTTTTAACCAAGGATAATTTATTGATATTGGGTTTAACACCAAAGAAAGGAATATTAAAAGACTGAAATGTGATAATTCCGTGATTTATTTATAATGTTTATGATATTAAATTTTATAATAATAATTCTAGTAACATTTTGTATAAAACTATTAAATGGGTAATAATATTATGAATTAGTTATATTTTTGCATTACTATACTATTTATTGAGATGTATACTAAATATGTACTTTATACTAAAGTAATTGCAAAGAAATCAATAGTTCATTAAGTATTCTGCCGTACTAAGCACAGAGGCCGTATCTGCATTTTAGGCAAGTGGGAGATCTGAGCTTTCATATTATTTTACTTTTCCTGCTAATACTGGGGAACTTTTTATTTATTTTATTTGCCTATAATAGTTAATTTTGGTTTAAGATTTGTTTACATACCTTGAAAATTTGATTTATGTTATTATTATTATTAATATGTATTGATATTAGCCATATATATGTCAGATACGGCTAATATGCCTTAGTAAATGATAGTTACAACCAAATCGCTTAGTATTTATCGAGTTTATTTCTCAAACTCCGTAGATACGGCTATTAAAACCCTTGATTTCTCCGTAACTATAGCAGTTACGGCTTGGATTTATTCACCGATCTTATACAAAAACTCTGCAGAATCCAAATATCTAAAAACATGAAAATACCTAAATACGTCAGTTACGGCCTCTGTGCTTAGTACGGCAGTATTGTGAGGTAGTTTAAACAGCATTTTCTTCGGAAGATCTCAATAATTTGGAAAGCCTCTTTCCAACTAACTTAGGATAAACATTATTCTTAATTCTAAACTCTTTCGATTGATGAGTAACAGCACCATTTTGCAACTGGAATTCGCATAGCGCGTGCAACGGTTTAAGGAGGATCTCTCGATATGTGTCATCCTTTTCTAAATATGTCAATACCTCAGCCCCGGTTTCTAATGTACTTAAACACCCTTCGGTAGGCTGTGTCCTAATTATATAATTACTTATATTACAACTGATCAGTTTAACTTGTCTTAAATTGTGGAGCATCGTACTAGCGAGATATATTGCTTTCGCTTGAGGCCATGTCCCGTCAATTAAAATAATATTGTAAGGCTCGGAAGAATTCTTCACCGGTTCGATTGTGTTTAAATCGACAGCGTTCTTGCTTGGATATAATAATAATGAATTAGGGGAAGACAGAATTTCTTGTAAGCCTTCGTGTTTTGGAAGAGGGAACTTCTTCCCTTTATATATGAGGCACTTTCCTTCAGCCAGTCCTAAGCTAAGCATCGGAGCAGTTCTTAAACATCGTTTTTCTTCAGTAGGATGTTGTAGTAATATTACTCGACACAAAGGCTGCAAACGATATTGAGGTAGGGTTCCGCACCAGCATACTACTCTTGGACGGCTGGAAAATTAAAAGATGACATGATTTAAGTTTGTATACATCTTACAATCGGTTGGAAATCTCACCTCTTGGTACCTACTCATTCTATTATTATAGTAAACTTGTTGATACTTGAAGAGTTAAAACTACAAAATAATCTAGATATACTATCTGTGGTAGACGTGAGTTGAGAAAAACAACAGTTGGAAGAGAGTACCGAGTTTGTACTTTATTTTATTATAGACACCCTAAAAAGTAAGAGATCATTTTGAAAGTTTTGTGAAGATACTCACGAGCATTGGTCGCAAATGTCCCGCATTTTAGGCGGATCTGCCGGAATATTAGCTAGATCATTCCAAATAGCTTCTTCCATCTTAAAGACGACGAAATAGTAATTATAACGAAGAGAATATCAGTGCAGTATCATAATAAATTTATGATTTCAATTAAATGTATTTGAGGTTATAGTAGTCTCAGTCTGACAGCGACGACAGTGTTGCTATTATATACGTATTTAGTAGCGATATTTTTACAGATTGGTTATACTATATTATACAGTTATACTTGACCATTTTCTTACCAAAAGATACCGAGTAGGTAAAGTGTTAAACGTGTATCTTTATTACCTACCAATTTTATTATAAGTGAAAAAACCAATTCATAATGAATACAATATTATGGTATCTATTATGAAACTGTTTTTAATTTTCTTTCATTTGAAAAACTTGAGGCTGGAAAAGTAAAACCTTTATTTTTCTACAAAATACAAATTTGTGTGCAACCAATTTTATTTACCATAGACTTACAAAAAATACTAATTACTTGAGAGGCATGTTTGTTTGTCATTCTGCAAAGCTCTGTTAAATTAAGGGTAAGCTCTACAGAATTGCCCTTGAGAATTGAAAATATGATTTTTTTATATGTGGTCCGGAATTGTTGGTCTACTAGCAATATACTATGGTCGCCGACAATGCTTGTGTCAAATGTAAATGGTCTCTAAATTAAATTTAAATCATAAACACGGTCGACGTGAAGACAGAATGGGGAGACCAAAAAATAATATCTTCTAATATAGGTAGGTACGTAAATGTTACTAAATTCAATTTGTTAATCAACTGTTTGGGAGAAAGTATTGAAACCAATATGATGGTGACATTTTCAATTATGTGGTTACCACAATATAAACTTAATAATATATTAATAACTTTTAACCTGAAATTGTCCGAGAATTAAACATACGAAGGATGTTGAAATGCATATCTACCTACATTTTTATTTCATGTGCTATCCAAAAAACATTAATAATGAATAGTATTTATTTTTAATGTTTAGGACCAACATATTAAAAATAATAGGTACTTATTGCGCAATTTTACTTTTATACAACTAGTGAAACAATAGGTAGGTAGTACCTACCATTATTTATGTAAAGCCAATGGACGAAATAATTTATATCATGAGTGCCTAAAAATAATTATTAACATACAGTCACCACACACATTTATTTTTTATTCGCTAGTCGGACTGGCAGGCAAAAAATAACGTCAGGGCTGTCGAAGACATAATTATTTTGTACTTTTTAAGTTTTATTTATAATATTTATATTATTTAAGTTTTGTCCATCTAATATCCACTGCGGTTCACGTAGTGGCATGTACCTGTTTTTCTGGGGTCAACTAATTCAAAAAGTAAACACCCATAATAGAATTTTTCCAGTTTTGGTTGCATTATATTCCAACTCATTTCCGATTTTATTAATGGAAATTTCTCGGTGTACATAGTAAACAAACCTACGAATAAAAAAAGACGGGAAGGAACACATTGATTCATCGCAGTAAAAACTGGCAACCAAATTCGCCATTTTGGAAAGCGACGATTTTGCGTAAACAAATATCACGTGGTCTGCACGTGTGCGGTAAACTTCGTATGTGTTTGTAATTTTGTGTATTTTATGTTTGTGTATCATGCATTGTCGGCCATATTTTCCGGCCTTTCTGATTGCCGTGATTTTTATTCGTAGAAACAAACAGCATTTTTTATTAGTTATATAAAGTCAACTTTGAGCTTTGAGCCGTGCTCACTCATGAATGTAATTCTTCATTTAAGTAAGTCTATATAAATTTTGATGTTATCTTGCAGAGAAAACAGTTATCTGACCTTTTCACTATATTATATACATGCAAATATAATGTTTTCAAATAATTGATATGGATTATATAATATATTCCATCGTATTATTTTCTCGAAATCATAAAGATACTATAATAGTATTTGAGTATCAACCTATGTTCAATTTGAATTGGGTTATAATAATAATATACCCGTAGATATATCAATAGTATCGTCGCTATAGGATTTGTTTCCCGAATATCCATTTTTGTCGAAATCGACATTTTAATGCAGTTCAATTTCTTTTATCGAACTCTACCGAAATCATTTATAAAAACAATATATTTTTATCTAGGAACAGAGATATTTTTTTGAAAAACCCGAATACGCCATTTTAAGTTGCAATTACTCCGTGTTGTTCTCCCGAATGTCCAACTATTCGTACCTGAATATCCAAGTTAATTTCGGTCGAAATAAATCTCGGCTGAGTTTTTATTTCCCGAATATGACTTTTAGCCAATCAAACCGCGCTGACGCCGTGCATCTCGCTCCCACATTCACGCTGTCCAGCTCTAAAACAATCACGCCCACTTTCATATTTTTCGGCCGTCCGGAGTGCTCTTTCAAATTTCGTCTTATTGATATTGTTTTTAAAGTTACTATTGTTTTAATAGTGAATTCATCAAATTTGAAGAGATCATTTATAGCTGATACATCACCAGTTCGCCCTGAACTTATAGTAAAGTTTTTGAAGTGAGTATTTTAACCTAAATAACTGCATTTTGTTTTGATAAATGACACAAAATCCCAACGGTTATATGAATTCTACAGTATGACCCGGCAACTACTATGACGTAAAAAATAATTATTATTTCAAATTATTATTAATCAAACATTGTTTGTCTTTATTTTACTTTTAATCTAGGCATTTCTATGAAAATAAAGGCGATGCTATTATTTATTTTTGAATGCGCTGATAGTTAATTTAATTTAATATGTATGTTAGTAACTATTTATTTGGTGAATATTATATACTTAGGATATTGGTACCTACCTAATATTAGCAGCCAATGGTAATTAATTTATAGATGCTATTATTTTGTGTTGTCATTCCAATAGTAAATATATAATATTTATTTGGTGGTTTGTAATAAGTTTAATTGTTAATTATATAAATATAAAGATATAATAATATACAGATATATATACATAGATTTTTTTTTTTTTGGAAAAAGTATTAATATAAAATTGTTAGCAAGTACGAGTAAGTACCATCATAAAATATTGGAGAAATCCGTGACGTCGGTTAGTAATTGAAGTAGTAGATACCTACTTTTATTTAATAAACAAAAACCGATCGCCGATAGTCGCTTGATTTTGAAGAATACTGATGAGCAGGTATTAAAAGGCCAATAGTTAAAGTTTGTCGTCATAAGTATGTCACCTCGTAGCATAGTGGATAATTCGTGGACTGGGTCGTAAACCCAGGAGATGCAGGACGATTCCTGCCGGGTGTCTTACTTTTTTCAAAAAGATTTTTTCTATTGGTTATAATATATTTTCTCAGAAGTGATTTTCAAAATTATGTATGTTCAATAATTAGAGTGGTAAATTCTTAAATCTTGTGATTTATTCGTTGAATAAAAAAAAAGATTATTAAAAACTATTTTATTACTTATTACGAAAAAAACCGAAAAAAGCGATTGCCGCATGTTATTATTACCTACGAACTTGGGTTATTACGATCATTAGATATTTAAATAGTAAAAGTAATCATTAACAATTATCGTGTAAATAAATATAACATTTGAGGTGCGTACTTTTTGACCACTCAGTAATCCGTGGGCCGTGCAGCAACACACAGCAACACACTACGGTCTTAAGTCCCGAACGTCCATATTTTGTCCCGAATATCCATTATTCTGAGAGAGCGCTAAAAATTTCCCGAATATCCACAACGAGTACTTGTAAATAAAACGCATTTTATGTGCATTTACTGATTTATACTAGTATATTATTCTTGGAATCTATTCTTAGATAATGTTGCAATCATACAGTGTAGAAAGAATGATTGATACATCTACTGATATTTCAATATACGACAATGAAATTTGTTTTTCGTCTCCTGAAAAATTGACATTTGGTCTATTCGGGAAACAAATCCTATAGCGACGGTATGTTTGCCACGATATCCACCCAAGTTATCAGTATGTACTTGCACAGGTTTGATTAAAAACTATGATGAAATTAACATTTTACAAATATTATATTATTTTGACAGCCCTGTTTTCTGATCAGCGGACACGTGCAGCTGTTTATCAAATAATAATGTAAGATTGTCCACAATAATAATAATGTAGAAGGTCGACAATAGTAATAATAATATATTTTTTAAATAAAATCTCCGATGATTAGTGATTTTTGCCAAAAGATCGATTTAATACGACGCCGAGGTCCATTTCATACTAAATTATATTTGAATACCGAGCTCTTCAGCCGCCCCTTAAGCGGGCACAGTATTTTTTTCAATGTATTTGCGATACACACATAGGTGCGAAGAGCATCTGTCATTAAATTGAGAGGACAGGTTAGTAGGTATTCTTTATATCTATTTAATTTTGAATGACCGACTTTTTTAATTCATTAATTAATTCGTTCCGAAGGTTTTCGTGTAAATCGAAAAATCTTGTAGGTAAGTCAAAACTTAAAATCATGCAATGTTTTAAATAATATGTATTTCTTTCAAAAGATAAGTGAAAATAAAATGGACCTACCTACATACATTTAAGAAAACATTATTGATTGATGAAGTAGTTTGGTTTTGCAATCCCTAGCAGCATTTCCACCAAGTAAAAGAGTTAGCCTATCTTCAGTAGAGATTTTTCTAGTTGGGATATAGAATATGACTGGTCTGGCATTTTTTCCAATGAGTCCAGTTTCGTCCAATTGAAAATTTGTTGTGGCAGGTAATCCTCATTTTTATGATTTCTACTAGACCATGGGTGGCCAACCTTTTCAGCAGCCGGGCCAGATTCTAAAAATGAGATTTCCTACCGGGCCGCACAACCGATTTTTTTATTATACAAAAAAATAAGAATCATAAATATTTATTAGATTAGACTTTTTTTAGATAATAAAAAATAATATAAAAATAGTAAATTTTAGTGAGAAGTTTGATTTTGTGTGGCAGAACTAAGTGCACCAATATTGATATCGAGTGAGGTTGTTTCTGCACGAAAACAGTTTTCCAAATGCACATCAGTGATTCGTGTTCTCATTCGGGATTTGATATGCTTCATCCGACTAAAAAGCTGTTCAGACGTGTAAGTGTTTCCAAAAAGCGAAGTCATCATTAGAGCATGTTTGTAAAATGCAGGAAATTTCACAATGTTCCATTTGTAAATTTCCCGGTAATAAATTCACGTCTACTAACTGAGAATGGCGTTGCAAATGCAGCAAACAGCACATGGTGCTTTTTAAAATCTTGAGCTAATATCGAATCTCAATTTGCGAAATTAGCACATCTAGCGGCAGCATTTGATATTATTTTTATTTTCTCACTGCTCCACGGGCCACAAGTTGACACCCAGTGGGCCGCATGAGGCCCGCGGGCCGCGGTTTGGCCACCCATGTACTAGACTCTTAATAAAATCCAAAGCTTCCCCTGTATCTGCATAACTCGGCAGCCTAACCTGTTACTTTGATGTTGTGTAGTTTATTACGGCTTTTAAATTTTTGAAACCGTTCGTGGCTTGCAGTAAAAATGTATTTAGTCTCAACACTATCATCATTTTTACACTGTTTGTCTTCAAAACGACTCAAGGCTTTATCCTGTCTCTGTATGAGTATAAAGCTTATTGGAATTTATTGTTACTGCATATTATCTTCCATCCATATAACCAATATTTGCATTTCTTCTATTAGTATTCCTCTTTTCTTGGTAATTATCGTAGATTGCATTACTACTATTTTTTTTATAATAAGTACGAATTCACGTAAGTCGAATTCGCGTAAGTCGAGGACTTACTGTACCTTAATTTTGCTTTTCAAATTGTATTTTTTGGGAGTAAACGTCATTTGGCGCCGACTTGAATCTGACGATTTTTTTAAATTTAGGGACGAGAAGCAAAAAAAACTTGTTCCACCGTGGATTTTATATTTTTGAATGGACGGAAACAATGAGAAGAAAAGCAAAAAACAGTCTCCGATTGATCCTGAAAACATCACAATGGAAATAAACGCTAAGATGAAAAATAAATTCAAAGGGAAAACTAAAGAGATATTTCGACTTGGATTATGTACAGATTTTTTGGAGGAAAACCGGTCGGAAACGGAATCGCTAAAACCGATTACAATAACTCAGATAATTTATTTATTTATTTAAGAATACAAAACATTGTGGACATAACAAATCTAAATTCAAGACGTACACAACATGAGATTTACATTATAAGTCAAACATTACCCTCACAAGAGAGAAGAGAATATAGAAAAAGAAATATATATATAATAACAATAATAATAACAAAAAAATAAATAATCAAAACATACTTAAGTACAATTTAATACAGATAAATATAATTTTGAGAACGAAAAATATACAATTTTATACAGAAAAATACAGTTTCAAAAATAAAATGCAAAGTACATCATTGAAAATGTCTATGTCTTTAAGGAGCGCATTTAAGCGCAGTAAAGCATAGCGTCGTGGGTCCCAGATTCGAATCTTGGGTCTGGCAAGTATACATATTGTTTTTCAATTTGTGTATGAGTCAGAGTACAGACCTAATAGGTTGAGCAAGTGGCTGACATCCATTTCTCGTAAAAACAAATCTGTTAATACAAACCTCCACTCTGAGGGCCATAATAACAATATGATCTTATTAGGACCGGACAAATGGTCGTATATAAAAAAAAAAATATTATTTTCATCTGGTTTGTGATAAATTATGGTAGATAGCTAGATTTTATACCTACGTGTAAAAACCTACAAATATTTATTTTATTAAACTGGAAAGCATATTTTTAACTTCCACCGTGCGCTCTTCACATACCACAAGGGTTTAAAATGGACCGGAGTGGACCGTAACGCAGCTTCGGCTTATGAAATGCTCGATATCACTGAACTACACAAAAATAAATTAGGTACCTAATGTCTCTCGATAATCGAACACGATCACTTTCAGTCCACGAGTAGCTGGCAACATTCAGTATCCGTCCGCGACGTCGTAAAACTACCTAAACCAAATTCACGAGATAGGTACCTAAATTAATATTTTCTAATCATATTTCTAGTTATATTATTAGTCAAATTTAAGTACCTACTTACACAATCAGAAGTCATAAAATAAAGAAGTCATAACATAACCACAACACATCGTAGTATTTTAATGCAACAGTTCCTATCCAATAAAATATAGGTAGTTAAGGTTTAGTTACTGTACATCTGGAATTATATAACCATATACTAACAGTTTAATTAAGCATTAGGTCCATACTGACGTATTATTTGCTTCTTATTCTATAAACTAACAAACGACAAAGTGGCTTGATATCAGTGAATTTTACGCCTACGTTTCAGTTTATTACTCGTTATTTTTGTCACAACTCACAAATAGTTGTCGATCTAGGTCTTAGGACCTAGGTCCTCACATAATACAGTGGCTGGAATCTGTTGGTTGAATGCAGAACCCGCCACCACTAGGTCTCCCACGATCATGGGCCCCACATCTTGAAACGGACCCCCAGGTTAGAAACTTTAGCGCTCCCCCTACTTATCGCTATGTGACACAATGTGACGCAATATGAAACTATCCAAGCATTTTTTTCCAAATGGTGATTGAGGTATAATTATTTAGCGATTTTTGTATATTTGATAACATCTACTTTAATTCTGGAGTTGTCGAGTATTGACACACAATAATCAAAAATATTGTATCGCATAACCACATATTTTAAAATGTTATTATCTTTGAAGTAAAATACCTAGCACCGCAGGCGACTTTTTTTTACTATTAGAGCAACTTTTTAATATGCGTTTATCTCACTTATCTGGTCGACTCTTAACGCCGGGTCCCTCCTAAGCCGGGCTTCCAGGCCAGAGCCCTGTCAGCCCCCACCTTATGGGGGCCATGCCCACGATACACAATACATCTGTTTTATCCATCTTAACATAAGAATTAATGGTACTAATGCGGCTAATCAAAGAGTCAACCCAAAACGATTTGGGGCTATGTCTCGGTTATAATATACATAATAAAAGTTTATGAGAATTAAGAATCTGGCAATTTGAAATGAAGAGACACTTTAAATTCCAATGGCCAACTAAAAAACATTTAGTTTTATCTGTGCTAGGTAGAATTGAGTCTAGACAAATAAAAAATGATTATATATACATACTTACCTAACAATTCACGTGTTTTTGTTTTTATAATCATCCCAATAGCTTTACAAAATATCACAAAACCGTAAACAAAGAAGAGATAATATTAAAGTTAAGGCTAAAACGATGTATTTGTCTTTGGAGGAATTCGAGAGACCAAGGAGAGGACGAAAAATGCACAGCAATAATTTGCAGCATTATTAAGGAATAATAAAAACATGCTAATTTAGAGTGGCATTAATAATTTCGCAATGTCAAAATGTCACAAAACTAATGATCAATAATTGTCAAAAAGAACATTTAAAAAAAATGCCTCGCTTCTACAAAACAGGAAATTCTCTGTTTTCCGTTCGTTTCGTAACGCAATTTTCTAAGATGCTGTACGAAACAGCCTTACTAATCCTTATATAATATTATAATGCTATAAAAAATATTGTAGGATTAGGACTTCTCGGTTACCTTCACGTAGTGACTCACGACACAGTGAAGGCAAAATTTCAATTTTAAGTTGGATGAATTTAATAACAACGATTAAGTTATCGGTTACGTGTAAATTGTACGTACCTATTACATTTCACCGTGATGACTATTTTTTACTGTCTTTCCTTATATTTCGGTAGTTTTTATTACTTACGTATTTTGTGTTTTAGGTACAGGTCAGTTTATAGGGGAATGGGACAACTGGACTCCGGACAATTGGACGCCGCACTGTCATATACACGTATACAGAACGTAGATGAGGTATTTTAATCAGTTGCTATCTACTACTTAGTAGTTTTAATTCATTTTACTCTTAACACAATGTATTCTTTATTGCGGATTGAGAATTACCATGCTTAAGGCTTTATATAAAATAAAAAAACTCTTTTTTCGTTGGAACTTAAACATAATATGCACGATTAAATCATTATTAACGTCTGCATATTTATATTCTCACCAACTATTATATCATAATATAATCATTTAAATATAAATAATAATATTAAATATATTTTTTAAAGTACCTATAAGTACCTAACGTCTATTTATTTTCGAATTCCGTGGCGCCAAATCGTCCTAGACCCGTTTATAGGAAGCAATTTTCATTGCCGATTTTGACAAAATTCATGAATGAAAACCTAACTTAACCTAACCTAACCTAACAAATAATCCAGTACATAGGCTATATTCAAAATTTGTTTGCCGCTGGCTTCCTGTAAACCGACAAGAACCGTATTTTATTTTGACATGAATTTTATCCCAGTACCATACGACTCAGAGGTTGGACGGTTTTTAAAGCGTCGATGACATTGAGCTACTTTACAAGCTACAACCCGGTGAATTTACAATCTGCTTGTAAACTCGCCCAGTGTCACCATATAACTAGCCAACAAGCAAATTGTAAACAATTTACCGAGAAAATTTGAAAGCCGGGCTACTTTACTCGCTACTCGCTGGCGTGTGGGCCGATCTTCGTCTGGCAGTAGAGCGATAGTGGCGAACCTACCGGTAAAAAAACGAACTACTAAAAATACGCCCTGTCAAATAGGTAGTACCAAAAATTACGGTTTCAACTCGGTAGCTTGTTGGCTTCTGAGCGAGTGGAAAGTTTTGTGTGTCATCATCACAATCGCACTAGCTATCTCGCCCGCTTTTAAACTCGCCTACTAGCAGTTTGTAACGTAGCTCAATTTTATCGACGCTTAATCCCATGCCGGCTTCATCTGTGTTGTAAATATATTAGTTTATCGTCAAAATCGTATGTCTGAGCACTTTGTTACAATTATTATCAAATCCCTTAAATGCCCACATGGTAATTTACGTGCCTGGAAATTTGTACGTATGCAGTTCGCCGTGAAATGTTGTATCGAAAATATATGGTTGTATATTAAGGGTTCAATAATTTTCTTGCCCGAATATAGTGGAATGATCCTGACTACGCTGTGGTTAACTTAGAAACACGTTCTTATGGTTTTCAGAGATATCTTTAGTTTGGTCGGATGCAGTGGAGAGCTCGCCTAGAAATAATCGACAAAGTATTGTAGAATAATATTGTGTAATTTGCTGAGCAATGTTTTGGATAATTTAAATTACCTATAATTATTTCACTAATGGTTTGATAGTAAGTAGGTAGTTAAAAAGGTGATTATACCGTATGATCTTTCAACAAAATTCCTACAAGCGTAAATCATCGCATGCCTCTGGTTGGATATAAAAAAAACATTTGCCGTGGTATTAGACCACGGCCATCTTGTTTTTTTTAAAGAAAAAAAAGCCTACCAGCAACTATGAAAGTTATGTAAGACTTTTTTAACTGATGAAACCCTGTAAATATAATATATATATATGAAAACCTAATAGTAATGTTAATTTACTTTACTCTGTCACGTTCCGGACCTCATTGAAGTAAAAGGCAAGCATAAAGTTGAGCCATTTGCCTCGGTACATTACTATATTCCGCGCCTCATGCCATGCGAAAACTACAACGCGTAGATCGCTTTTGTAGCATCGCTGCAAGGTAAGCGAGTGCCGGCTACGACAATGGAACTCTTGAAGTGTTTCACTTTTAGCATCCCAACCACGTAAAGCGCCTATTTGTGATCAGATCCGTCACCAAAGACTGACGTATCAGCTCAAGAACTTAAGTGTTTATAACCACTACAATTCTGGAAATACATATATTTTAAGCCTCACAAGCTGAGACCACTTGTGGCTGACATCTTTATCACATCTCATAGCCATATAGGACAACATGTGGCACGCACGGTTTGTACCACCCACTTGGAGGTTATGTTAAGTCAAATGAATTCCCAGCCACACTAATACATCAATTATTTACATCCCTTACTATTGGTCACTATCTGTATATAATAGTAGATATTATAGTAAGATTTAGTAGATAACCAATTTCAGCTGTAAGTAGGGTTCCCATACATTTTCGACAGAATCGGAGGCGATAATAATCTGCGATAAAATAATATTATCTTGACAATGTTGATGTTAGACCCTTTTGCTATCATATCTTATGAAAAAACTTCGAAAGGGTGAACATTATGTTTTTCCTACATACGAGTTACAAAAAAAAAAATCAGAGAAACATTTGATGGAAATACTCAATCACAATAATATTATTATAATACTTAAAGAATACAATTTAAAAAATAAACATACTATACTATGAGCACCTGTATTTTATTATGTAGTATTTAATGCCTACATAATGGGTTAACTTAGCAGAAAATATGGAAAAAGTACCTATTTAAACTATATTATCTAGAACGCATTTTTAAATGTCAGTTTATTTTAGCATTATAATAAATTATAGATAATTCAATGTTTCGTCACCCGTTTGTAACTAGCTCAACTAGCTGTAAGTAAAAAAAATACTATTCTGAGTATCAGAAATCTGTAGTCTGTAGAATGTAGTAGACTGTAGAAGACTGTAGTAGACATTACTGTATTTTGATTCATTGACATGTTTTTTCTCTCTCAAAAAATCGACCGTGCTTCATGTACCAACATCACTGATTCACCAATCACCAATTTCTGTCAATATTATCATATTTTTGTTTATAATATTATTCATAAATAATGTACTTAATATTGCATATTATTGTCTATCTCTTTTAAATTCGTTACCAATATACATAGATCTAATTATTTCGAGTGCGATTAGAGATCCACACAACCGATGTATCTTGAACAATCAGACATAACTAATCATGTAATTTGTACTACATAAGATGTAGTTCAATGAATCAATTCACTACAATATAACAATTTACTTAACATCGTAACTAGAGTATGTTTTCCGTTAGGTATCGTGGATGCCATAGCATTCTGCGATTCAGTGGCGCACGCATAGAAGGGGGGGGGGGGGGGAGGGGGCCTGGCTCTTATACTTGATGACCATGAACATTTCAAATTATATAATTGTGCAATATATTTTCTGATTATTATGTGTCGATACTCGACAGCTCCATCATTAAAGTAGATGTATTGAAAATCGCCAATAATTCACTGTATAAGTACCCTTAATTTGAACTAAAACACAATTTGAAAAACGTTAATGTAGTCTTTCACACTTTACAATAGAATTTATTAGAATTATTAGAATTTACATTCTCCTCCTTGCCCCCCCCCCAATATTAAATTCTGAGTGCGCCACTGCTGCGATTCTATCATAACAATGTAATCTCTATTAAAAGTGTTATGTTTTATTGTCCGTGACTCTAATATGTGTCAGTTAATAAATACCTACCTATAATAAACGTGTATCACATCCCTCTCCACAGAGTGGAGGGTTGTATTAACAGATTTTGTTTTTACGAGAAATGGAGGTCAGCCACTTGCTCAACCTATTAGGTCCAGACTCATATACAAATTAAAACAATATGTGTATTTGTCAGACCCAGGATTCGAACCTGGTACCTACGACGCTATAGGCCGACGCTTAAGCCGCGCGGCCATCGTACCTTCCATATTTACATTACCTGGCGATGGTCTCTGATTCCAACATCTAAATTATTGGCTTCGAAAGAGGAAAAAATCTAATTCATTTTATATTTCGCCGTCAAGAAGAGGATCCAAGACAACCTAACACAAGAACGGGATAAACTCGCATGTTTACGTATTTAAACTGGAAATGTCACTGCATGACCTAAATAGTGAAATCAAAAGCGAAATATCATTTTATTATTTCGACTCCTAATATTATTATTTGTTGGAAGTTAAAAGCTTGATACAACTCATATTCTGATCTGGTGTCATCGAAGTTGGATGCGTGAGACTACCCGTTCTGTGACAATATATTATATTGAATAATGAACATAATATTACCTTACGTTAAGTTAGAACTGGGTTGACAATATATTATATTATTCTTGTGGAAATCGATGTTATAAAGTATAAAGCTAGTATAAAAATGGCATTAATATTCAATTCGTGTGATCTATTTTGCTACTTATGGAGCAAAAAATCAGAAAAAATACAGAATGACGTGCAGTTTACTACACGTGAAAATTAGAAAAATAAATTCACGTATTTGTGGTAGTTTTTTTGAGTTTCTATACAGGAACTATTTAGAGAAACATACGATACATATTTACGTAATTATTGAAGCAATTTTATAGGTGACAGAATGTTCAAAAATACACAAGCAAAAATGTCACCCTTTTGCAGCCCAAACACCCAAGCTAAAATTACGTGGCTTCCCGAATGCAAGAGTAATTTCGGTCTAGTGTAGCGATGCGGTCAGTGTCAAAGATGACGTAATAATCGAAAAACCACACCAAGAATGAACATTGAAGGAGATGAACGCGTCAATCAAGCGGGACGTGATTGATGAAACAAATTGAAATTGACCCTTAATACCACAATCCAACTTTTCTTTATTCACAAAAGTTTATTAAGAAAAATCATGACGTCAGTTTTGTTTGTGACGTAATTGGAAAAGTTTTTGACGCGACTTTGAGAAAATCACTCATCATTATGTGAACTAGAAAATATTCAACAAAAAACATTAATATTACTGGATGGGTGCGTTTTTAAAGTTAATATTCTGTAAGTACATCGGCATACTTATGAGGTATACCTACTGAGCGATTACGTCATATTAGTCAGAATTAGACAGGTTCCAAAAAACTGAAAATCTATGATAGGTAGGTCAAACTGATATATTTTATGAGAAGAGTTTGAAACATTAATTATTTCTCATGGCATACTAGGCGATTATGTAAAGCATATTATTATCATCTTAATTGCATATTGACGTATTTAAATAATCACTAACATTCTATAAAACTTATTAAAATAAACAACGACATCTGTTATATAATTATATTATATGGGAATGTATTATAAAATATATACGGCATACAGAACCATCTGTCAAAGGTTTAAAAAAATATGTTACAGCGCGTCATCTGTTTTAACGTATTAATCGGATTATTCAGCGAGGAATGCTGATGTATTTTTGTATGGACTTTATGTTAGATGACCTCAACATATTATCTATCGCAATATATGCAATACGGTAGGGTCCGATGGTTAAGTCCAGCACCTCTGCGCATAATATTATTGTCTCTGACTGCAGCTTTGTCCAAAATATATAATAAATAGATTATTTAAGAAAATAATTTTGATTGCATTTAATCACATATAAATAAATATACCTAGATTGTTTTTAAAAATTAAAATAAATTTTATTTAAGTAATGATTTTGGATATGTATCACCTCATCGTTATGACGTTAGCGAGCAATTTAAAAAAATCGAATATAGCCATCAGTAGGATGTACATATTTAAGTGTGCCCTTTTTCTCTGATCTCCGCAGCCTACCACTTTTGAAAAATCACCCTGCAACACTGGTGTCACGTAAGTATAGCTGCAAATATGTCATTATTAAAATATGGATAACTAACTCTTGACGCGAGCTATAAATTAATCATGATTGAAAGATCATACCATTATTTAAATTAGAAAGTTGGTAGCCTTTTTTGGGGGAATTTGAACACGTCCGATTTTTATGAATTATAGCCGGATCGATGGCTTACAGCAGTAAAGGATAAAATACCACTCGATCCAACATTTTTTCTAGGATTTTTCTTATAAGTTATATTATATTATATAATTACAAGATAAAAAGAACTTTTTATATACTTTTCTGTTGAATCATATAAACTTGACTTGACTAGCTTAAACGATCAAACGATTTGTACTTGATGGAAATACTGAATAATGAAATGTCATTTCATATTGATTTCCATAGTAACGCACGTATATATTGTTTAATAATTTAGTTGCTAGGACCCCCTAGCAACCAATAATGGTATCGAAATAACTTTTCACACAAAGCAGAATTAATTAAAAATGAATTCAATTCTACTTAAAGATGGCTTAAGGTATTAAAAAAATGCATTGGCATCGTGTTCTGATGTATTGTAAAAGTTTCAAATGTCTAGCTAGTCGGGAAGTTAGTTAGAAATCGATTGCAAGATTTGTATCGGACAAACAACCACCAGACAAATAAGAATACGACCTAAAAAAAACGTTGTAATAAATAGGTTTTCAAAATCAGAAAATTTTATTGAGGATATTGGGCTGTATAATTTGAAATTTTTCTGAATGACTTTGCTTCACCCATCTCAGCACTTAGTGGCATGTAGGGTCTGTATGAGTGGAAACTCCTTGGTAATTTGATTTGGTCCTTACATATGGAGAAAACTCTTTACTCATCCTCTCTGACGTTCAACTTAACCAAATACTACGAGATCCATAGTTTCATCTTCCATGCAGGCTATTAAACCGAAACAGTGGAAATACATCACGCAAACTAATCAGAGTTTTGTCTCGAATCTGGAGTTTGCTGATTATTGACTCGTTGATTTTATCATGCTGTGAAGATTTTCGTTCGCAATAAGTCACGGATATTGGTCTTTGATGTCGAATGCTTGTTTTTAATATAAAATTTTAAAACATTTCTATATTTTTATAATTAAATTTCTTATTAATAAAAAGGTAGATACTTAGATTGTTACAACAAAAATACATTTAACAAAGGCTTCAAAAAAGGTTAAAAACCTTCAAAACATAATAGGACCTATGCTACTTGGGAAAGTAGGTACTTATTTCTTTTGTCTTCAATGTAAGCATGTTCAACTTGCATAAATTCCAATTATAGGGGGGTTGATTTTCCACAATCGAGATGAAACAACCTCAGAACAAAGATTTAACTTAAAAGGAATGTAAAAGATTTTAATATTATTATTATTAAGTGTAGGGAAAAATTTCCCTCTTAGTCCAAGGGTAAGAACAAATCGACCATTTCAAATGACTTAAAATTTCCTTTGCCTAATTATGTGAAAAGATTTATAGAATATTATATAACTGAAAATTCACCCTTATAAAATAATACTTTGTGAGTAATAAAGATATATTTTTTTTTGTAAATACTAGATTTATTTGAAAAATAAATTTGATTGACTTAATCTAGAAAATACTAATTATTGTTTAGCTCTGAGTTCTACGTATAAGTTGTCCGTTAAATGAGGGTGTTATTATGTATTCAGTACTTTTATATTAGTGCGATTAGCTTAGTTTAAAATTCAAGTGCCTATTAATAGTGATATCCAACCGCGAGATATGCCAAGGGCTCCACGAGAATTTGGAAAAGCTCACCCAAAAGGTAAGTAGGTAGGTACACCTTGAAACCCATAGTTATGTGTACTAACTCAATATATAATAATATCTGGATGCACAATTAGCTAAACTGATGCAGATAATGTCAAAGTGATGCTCTCAATGTTTTCAACAATGTTACATAGGTACCTACCTAGTAAGTTTTATCTCTGAAATGACGAAATACACGATCAGCACCGACAGGTTGTCAAGTAGTATGGGTATGTACATATTATTTCAAATTACAAGCATTTCGAATTGATCCGGCACCATTTTATTTGCAATGCGAGTATGCAAACAAAATGGCGTTGCATTTTATTTACATACAGAAAAAATAAAACAAAAGAACTCCTATTATTCCATTTCAAAAAAAAATGTTCCAATAATTACAAAATGGCGGCCGTCAGACAAACGACTACAACAGCTGTGCAGCGAAACGAAATATTCCCGGGAAAATAATATTATATTCAAACTCGACTCCGTTCCATCTGAGCACATGATTCCTGCGCGATTCGTGATATCGAAAAACAAACACCGCCGGAATGCTAAATGCTAAATGTATACATTTTTAGCGAAAACAAAGACAGTTAGCATACTCAAATGAACAATCTGTTTGTGTAATATCTCGCACATACGTGGCCTGCATATCCAATTACCTTTATTTGCATACAAATTGGGGCATTCAATTTGGACTATTTTATCAGCGTTATCACTAAGTATGTACTCGTCCTTATGAAGTGCTTTAAGTGATATGAAAATTGCATGCATCCATTAAATGCATATTAAAAGTTGTCTTTCAAATTTTCATCCATATCCTATCAGGATTACTAGGGAGATCAGAAAGAAATTCATTACTTATTACTAGGCTTAGGATTCTTAGGTATTTAAATATTTTTTTCGAGCGGCCCCACAACAAAATATCAAAAATATATAAATCTGTTTCAGACAATTTTGAAACATTTAAGCTCTATTTGTAAGCACCTATTTTTAAATATTTTTGGATAATTACATATTTTAGGTTTAAGCACATATTTTCACATAAACACAAAATTAATTAACACAATAACACTAGTAAACACAATTGAAATGTTAGAATCATCTACAAAGTCACTGGTGGAGCAAATTAATATTCTAAACAATACTGCTGCTAAAATAAGAGAATGTTACTGGACCAATTGGAATAAAAATTAGTACAAAATTAAAAAGTGTTTAAAAAAATACTGGACTTCAAACGCTGCAGAATATTAAAGCTGTTTCGGAAAATCCATCAGATGCCTCAGATGTTTCAATTTTTTTCTACTTCAGAAATAGTTTCATTTACATACCTATGCAATAATACCTGTAAAAGCGGAAAGAAGTTTTTCCATGTATAAAAAATTGCAATGATCAAATCGTCAAAGATTCACTTTCGAAAATTTGAAGCATTGTTTTATTTCATTGTAATAATAAAACGTTTTCTGTTTGTGAATAAATAATAAATTAAACAACTGTTGAAATATATATGATTTATTGTAATAATTACATTT
Source organism: Rhyacophila brunnea (assembly GCF_057557595.1). Lineage (NCBI taxonomy): Eukaryota > Metazoa > Arthropoda > Insecta > Trichoptera > Rhyacophilidae > Rhyacophila > Rhyacophila brunnea. The sequence goes on along the minus strand of NW_028232848.1, from coordinate 14,154,084 downwards.
TTAGCACCTATTTTTGTTTTATAGCACATACTTATGAAATTTTATATGAACATTTTTTCCAATTATATTAACATAGTTTAGGGAGATACCTATTATTCATTTTTTACCACCTAGAAATCCTAAGCCTACCTATTAGATATTGCAGCATAAAAGTTTTCTTTATAAAATGGTTACTGATCAGGTGCATCATTATTGACAATTATTTTCCATTTTTCTTGCAAATTTTCGATTCTTTTTTTTATAAAATTTACATATAATATGGTAAGGAATGCAGTCAACAGGCTGGAGTGTTACATGCAAACGTTTCGAGCACTCTTCAAACTTAGGACTATCCTGCTCTTCTAGCATTCTACCTTCATTCCCTAAAAGAGCATTTCTCCCTGTCCCACCCTTAATTTATGAAATATCAAAATTTTTATGTTGAGATCGTTTCATTTATTTAATGTGAAAAATTTAAATTCACACAATAATATTAAATCATCGTGCAATACGTCATAATACTAGATCATACTAAATTTAATAGAGATCGTAAAATATTGCATTTATCCAAGAATACGAGTTCATTTCAAACAAGAATAGAAAATTTTAACGAGTCTGTATGTTTGGAAATTTTATACGGACATTAAACTCAATGCATAATAATTGGTATACCAATTGACAAAAGCATAATTAAAAAGTGCTAAAACCACAGATATATTATGAAACGAAATATAGCTCCATTCTCAATTCCAAAAGATATTAAAATACTACGCTTTATGTTACACAAATATTTTATATGCCCATTAAAATGGTGATTCGCAAAATAAGAAACTAACGCAATTTATGATGAAAGTATTTCAGTCATACTTATTTGTTTTCATTTAACTAAGAATACAATTGACAGATGGTGCTGGTTAGATTTAACTAAACGATAATAGTTTAGGTAGGTATGCGATGGGCGATCCGACAAAATAGTGCACACTATCCTTTTCAGTCACACGTATTTGTTTTCATTGATCTAAGTCTAAGACTACAAATTGCAGATGGTGTTGGTTAGTTTTTAAAATTCAATTAAACCCTAAAAAATATTCTTCTATCTACTATCTGCAGTTTGTACTCTTAATTGAATGAAAAGAAATAAGGATAACTGACAAAGTGTACACTATTGTTGTAGGATTTACACAGCCTGCGTCCACCGCGATGGTTTGGTTAGGCAGGTTTTAGGTCAGCATTACGTCATGTATTACGTATTAGGTATTAGTATACGAGGGTGGGTCAATAAGTCCTTAGAAAAGCCGACAGGTGGCGCGACTAGTACTGTAAGCGGTTTGTTTTCATGCAGCGGCACTACCGATTCAGTATGCTGCGAAGTTTCAATCAGATTGGTCGGGTTGTTGTGTGTTTCTCGTACATTTAAAAAAAAAATTGCTTGTGGAAAATGGAAAAATGGAAAATGGAGAAAATTGAGTTTAGAGCTGTTATTAAACATTTTAATATAAAAGGGTTAACAGCAAAGGAAATAAAAAATGAGTTGGATTTAGTTCACGGCATATCTGCTCCTTCACTTGCAACTATTTATAACTGGTTAAATGAATTTAAACGTGGTCGTACATCAACAAAGGATGAACCACGCTCAGGACGTCCTGTAGAGGTGACTACACCAGAAATGATCAATAAAATCCACGATATGGTGTTAAGTGACCGAAGATTAAAGTTGAGTGAGATAATTGAGGTTACAGGGATCTCAAAAGGTAGCGTCATTTCTATTTTACATGACAAATTGGGCATGAAAAATATTTCTGCAAGATGGGTGCCGCGTTTGCTCACAGTCGACAATAAACGCAATAGGGTGGTGGCCTCTAAAGCCCTGTTGTCGCTCATGCAACGCAATCTGGATGATTTTTTTCGTCGCTTTGTGACTGTAGATAAAACATGGATACACCACTATACTCCCGAGACGAAAGAACAGTCAAAGCAGTGGATTGCGAAGGCAAACCATGTCCAAAGAAGGCGAAAACCGTGAAATCAGCTGGTAAGGTTATGGCTACTGTATTTTGGGATGCACGTGAAATTATTTTCGTTGACTATTTGGAAAAAGGAAAAACAATAACAGGGGATTATTATGCATCTTTATTGGACCAGCTAAAAAACAAAATTGAAGAAAAACGGCCTCATTTAAACAGGAAAAAAATCCTCTTTCATCAGTACAATGCCCGTGTTCACACATGTTTACGATCAATGGCTAAAATTGAAGAATTGAAGTTCGAATTGGTCGACCACCCACCGTATTCGTCAGATTTAGCCCCCAGTGACTTTTTCCTTTTCCCAAACTTAAAAAAATGGCTAAGTGGACAACGTTTTTTTTCAAATGAAGAAGTCATCGATCGGACAAATGCTTATTTTGAGGACCTTCCGAAAACTTATTTTTCTGACGGTTTAAAAAAAATTGAGAAACGTCTAACCAAGTGTATTGAGCTCCAAGGAGATTATGTTGAGAAATAAAAAAAAATACAAAAATAAAAACTGTTTTAATGCTTTTTTCTAAGGAATTATTGACCCACCCTCGTAATAATACGAGTGACATTTTTGGGAACCACAAAACAGATTAATAATTATTGTGGAAGCCAGTTGCCAAGATAAATACTTTGAAGGCAGTTTCGGTTCTTGACTTAATAAGAGCAAAAAATACAGTTCTAATTGAATATACCTACTCATATATTACCAGTATTGAATGCGCGATGCGTTTATGTTATATTTACCCATCCTTAATGCATATTATAATACAGACGTAAATATTGAAAGAAAAAATAACGTATATTCCATACTTTTCCACAATTGAGAATTGTACCCTTTTCTAACCACACCCAGAAGGTAACGCACTTTCCATTACATTTTTGTTTCCCCTGATGAGAACAATATAGTGAAAAATAAAAATACTTCCAACAATATTTTAATGTGTTTTTCGAGGCCGTGCATTTTTCAGTTTGCCCTCGTACTATGGTAAAAATGTTGTTAAATTTGAGAAGGATTTTGTCCAGCAGTGAATAATATGTTAATTACATGCGTGGTCGCAGCCATGATCTATTTTGGGTGAAAGCTGTTTCTTCATGTCAGGCTCACCAAGCACCAATAGCGAGGGCTGTGCGGCTGGTCAATGCACTCCCTAGAGATGTAGATATTTTCGGCGATCCATTATATGTATATTCGGTTTTTAAAATTCTATTTTATTGTTTAATTTGTATTTTTTTTAATTATTGTTGTTTTTTATTTTATTTCTTTTGAATAACTGATAACTTGTAATTTTTATTCTAAATGTCATGTTGTGAACGTCCTGAATTAATAATTTGTTATGTACTCAACGTGTCTTTTTCAAATAAATAAATAAATTATTGATATTGGTTTAAAAATATTAATGTCGTTTTAAACTATATAACTAAGCTGAAAATTATTCAATACACTGACTTAAATTAAGATTCAAGCCAGAATATCGATATTATGGTGTTTTTTTTTTTTTTTTTTTTTAAATAAACAAAGCATACTAACCACACCACTAATGCATGTAATCTAAAAAAGTCGATTTTGTATTGTACATATTAGCATACCTTGATTTAGTTTAACGTAAATGTCGCAAATTATAAAAAAAATATTATTCTCATTTTCAAAATATAATCAACGGTAGTCGTGCGTTATAAAATTATGGGTAGATATACTTACTATTATTTCATGAATAAAAATATTCTTTTATAGAATAAAAATCGTTATTGTGGCAATAATATATAGGTAACTATTAAATAAATATGTTATTAAACCATTCATAGTAATAGATCTGATATATATATAATGTAAAAGTAAAATAAGTACATATCAGTTAACCCTAATACAAATGAATGTGAAAACAAGTCTTATGTGGTCCAAATTATTTTTAGGGTCTTTTTTATAAAATGTATAACTATTTATAACGTTGTTCAAAATTATACGTGTAAAATAATTAATTATTCACCATTTCCATTGCAGACATTTTATAGAGATTTTACAAGGAGTAACAGCTAAGCAAATGCGAGACTTCTATTTTGTTTATCATGTTAGATCCTAAGAAGATCATAATATATGTGCCTCCACAGAGTGGACGTTGTATTACCTACTAGTTGTTTTTTATGAGTTAAGGATGTAAACTATATTTTGTTCAACCTATTAGGTCCATACTCTGGGTCCAAACACGTATTGAAAAACATGTGAATTTGTCAGACCATGTAACAGTATCAAAGTGACCGCTTCCAAATCGTAGGTCACAGGAAAAAATTCTATTAAATTCATAGGTATGTATTTAGATTCAGAACATCGACCCAAACTTTGAGTAATTATTGGTTAACAACCATTTATGAGAGTATGATATATAAAAAAACTAATTATAAGGTAGCTATATTGTTGACTAGTTTGTATAGCCAATATAAAGAAAATATAAAAATACAAATTATAATGTGCACCATAGCCGATTTTGAAAACAGAATACCTTAGTGTTAAATATTTTCATACATTTTTACATTTACATATTTTATTAATTCTCGTTGTCTCCAGGAAATGGTTACATTTTTAAAGTTGTCAAGTTTTTAAGTTCTATTTGTCACTAGTACGTACCGCTCTGGAAAAAATGCAACCGCGCTCTGACACACTTTCAGAAGATAAATGTAGCTATATTCGTTTTTAAGACAGCTACTTAATTTAAATTTAAATATCTCGATTCTCCTTTTTCCTTATAATCCCCAGAAGAGATGTTTTATTGCAAGATAGGATTCAAATAAGTATTTTGTCTCCATTTTGGTTTAACTTAAAATTTATTTATTTAGATAAGCGAACATTGTAACAATTTAATAACATTTATTATGGCGATATAAAAATATATTAATTTAAGAAATATTAGATAGAATAGTGTCAGATTTTTCTTTAAGTGCAGGCGACTCATTTAGGTGTTGGTATCGTTACTTTAAAATGATAATAACACCATTTAAAGTGATTTTATCGTGGCCGCAAGGCCAGAAAAATCTCTCCTTCATCTAGGTGACATTTTATAAAATAATGATAATTACTTATCAAAAACACTATTATTAGGCGAGTAATAATAAATCTCATTGCGGTTCTGGCTAATAAACTTACGTACATACACTAAGCTTATTACAGATGAATTTTAAATACAAAATGGTGTACAGTTTGATCAGAAATTAAGAAAATAGGGGACAACAAGGGTAATTAATATCTATAATTATCCCAATTTCCGCGAAGCAAATTTAAGGGTTTCGCCACGAATTTGGACAGTTGGTTAAACAAAAAAACATGAAACCGAGTAATATTATTAATCGTTCGGCATTTTCAGCAACTAAGAAAGAAGAATCACGAAAACAGACACAAAGTTGAATATAAGGTTCCAGAATTTTCAGAGAAAAGAGATACGTCGAATAAAAACCGAGAAGTACCCAGTTCTACTTAATATTCTTATCAAACTATGAAATGATAATATGTTATTAACCCTGATAGTTATTTTTCACTTTGATTCACAATTGTCGTAAATGAAGATCGCCACGAAGATTATTGTAGCGGAGAACGATATTTATTTGAAGATCGTAGTTATGGTACGGGTGGTGTATCAGATATATACTGGGGAACACAGAATTAATGGGAACTAAAATACCTAATGGATGTAGAGTAACAGCTAATCGATCTGTGGAAGTGTGGAAGAATATGGGATAAACTTAAACACGTATCAAGAATACGTCATTATAAGCTTGTCCTTCGTTCTGACAACTTCTCTCGGTTAATGCACTGACGCTCTTTCAATACTGGTGTATTTGAAGTGTCATGTTACATTTCATGTGACATGTCTACATCTTAAACGCAAATTAAATAAATACTGTTAATTAATTAACAAAATAAATTTGGCACAACCTTGTTGACTTTGTGTGTCAACCCTGCCCTTAAAACAATAAACCGTTATAAACCGACCAATAATAAGGAATCTTCCCGCTTTTTTAAAGCATGACGCAATAATCTGTCACAAGGGGAAGGGGAAATAACAAACAAATTTATTCCCGGCCGCAAAAAATATCATCACTTCAAGTTCAGTATCGGTTCCGTATTGAAGTCACTCCAAGTTCAGTATTAATGCAGTATTATAGATGTCTTCCGGTTCAACGTTCAACGCCATAATGACATTTCCCTCTTTCGGACGGGAAGGCGAACAACAAATCCAGCCAAACGGAAATTGCAGCCATCAAATTAAATAAATAAAAGCTAAGTACCATTTAAAAACTCTCACTGTACCAATCAAAGATATTCTCAATGTTATATTAAAATTCTATATTTTTTTTGTATCTATTCTAAATTTCAATATTGTACGTTTGTTGTACGAAATTGTGTTGTGTGTAATTAAATAACTCTTTTAACAAACTACGATATGTTCTTATTTTTATATTGTTATATTTAATTTTGTAAAACACACATTTTCAAGGCGCCCAAAAATTATAATTTCATATTTCAAACGAGGTTGCTGATGACAGTTTATTCGAGGTAGATAATGATATGAAACATTCCTTGCAGAAGGTTAAGTTGGCAGAAAGCCGAAGCTATACTCCTTGAGATTAACTAGTACTTTATTTCATGTTCTATCGATTAAATTAATTGGCACTTCATGTTTAACTATTGTTCATTACAATTTTTAAACTCCTTTTCTATTATCATTCTACTATACTATAATTTTTTAACATAGCAGAAGATAGCAACACATACTATTGCACGTCTATAATGTGTGTTTCATTTTCGTAGGACACTAACATATTCAAAACGCTGCTTGAAAATATAGTGTACCTATTGGGCGATGGCCGCGTGGCTTAAACGTCAGCCTATAGCGTCTTGGGTCCCAGGTTCGAATCCTGGGTCTGACAAGTACACATATTGTTTATCAATTTGTGTATGAGTCAGAGTATGGACCTAATTGGTTGAGCAAGTGGCTGACATCTATTTCTCGTAAAAACAAAATCTGTTAAGATCTGTGGAGGCCCATATTTATGATCTTATTAGGATCGGACATGATCGAAAAAAATGTGGTATCTGTTCTGTGGTATTTGTAGACCCTGTACAAAGTAAAGTTCGAGTGTCCGCCCTAACAGGCCGGGTGCGAATGACGGAGTATTTTTGGTACTTATTAGCTGATCTCAGCGTATGCTAATAGGTACGGCATGCCTTCTTGGAATTGGGTAGCCACGCTTTTGAAAGGTAATTCTTAAAAAAAAAATTGGTACGTAAAAATATAAAAAAAATATTGAATAATGCTGCAGCAAACACCCCTTATATGAACTCTTGGACTCTCCGATTTAGATTAAAAATCTTTGTATGAAAATTTAATAATATTCGTTTCATACAAAGAAGGACTATTTACTATTAAACTTTAAATTACTAACTTTACTATAACTGTAAATTGAGAAAAAGAATTCCACATCTATGGTTTCACAATAATTTAATACAGTTCTATTGTCTACTTCCGAGAAATGTTTAAATGTAACTCGACTGTCGAAGAGGACAAACGACTGGTGCAGTTATGAAGCAATCTAATTTAATTTGAACGAAGATCGACGTTAACATCCATCTATCTATCTATAAGTTGCCTTTAGACAGTTACGTCTCCGCTCAGGACTTTCCAACTCAATAGCCATTCGCATATTATAATGGATAATTAAACAGGAATCTAATAATCTCTGTTATATAAAATGATAAACTAAAATCTGTAATGTTTTTCTGTCAGGTTTTTATACAGATCAAGTATTATTTGTGTCATTTTTATGTCACATTTTAACCCCTAGTTTTTGCTTCCTTTCCACACATTCAGATATGTAATTTAAAGTAGATATATAGATGCTAATGCATTGAAATTAGTAGTGTTTCAGTACTCCAAGCATGGTATCTTCATACAAGCCTCTGAAAAAAACTTAATTATCTGTTTATAATCCTAGCGACCTTAATCAAAAGACTCCCATTGACAGTTTCTGGATATAAATATAAGAAAAATATAGGTGAAATCGATTTAATTTTCGAGATAATGGAACTTGAGAATGAGTACGCATTGCCATTTGCCCATTTAGAAAAGGACGAGTAGGGGCACTGATGGGGGTCGCAGGGTCCGAGGGCCAAAGGCAGCTTTTTAGGCTACTTTTTTGAATAAGGAAAATTATATTGGATACAGGTAATTTGAAGAATAAAGAAAAACGTTTTTTAATGATATATTATTTTATTTAAAATATAAATAATTACTACTTTGGGGGATTGCGAATCATCCTGTGACTATTGAAATTGAAAATCTGTGAATATGAAGAGAATAATGTTTGTTTTTTCGTAATTGAAAATAAAATTTTCATACTTAACTTGACTGAGAACATGTGTGAGAAATTTGGTGGAAATTGTAATAAATAAGTATATTATATGTTGTAGAGTTGAACTTTTGACTTTAAAACATTGGCAACCCCTGACGGAATACAAAACCTTGTAAATGTTCACTTTATTATGCTCATTTCATAATGTCAGCGCATAGAGAGCACTCATACAGTTAAGCGGAAATTCAAATAGGGTTAGGATGCTAATATCGAAAATATATTACATTAATTACCAAGTAACCTCACCAGAAATGCAAAATGTTGTTCCTGTCTTTTGAAGTATGTAATATTGTATATATGTATCTTTGACATATGTAACTAACATACATAAATTAGTCAATAACGTAATTGAAGTATACATTATATAGATTGTTTTTTTTTCTAATTTAATATCATTATCAGAACATAATATCTCACAAATAAACCGTTAAAATTAAAATGAAACCGATTCTTGTAAAATATTACATCGTATCGATAAAAATACGTTGATATTAGATACCCCGTGGAACTGCTCTAAATTCTCTTGGCCACTGCATGAGAAAAATGTTAAAGCAAGACAACATGTATATTTCATCTATTTATGCCATCCTAATTCGAATCGAGTATAGTATTATTAGTATAGTATATATTATAATATTATAAAATAGCAAATGTATATCATTCTAAGATTGTCCATGCACTTTTCGTATTTCATTATACTGTAACAAAATATCTTTACTTGATTACTGAAGTTGAGTATTTACAAATCTGGCACACTATTGGCACACTATTGGCACACTATATACACTGGGGAATTGGATTACGATTGTAGTACTAGTTATCAATGACGTCCCGTGGGGTTAGGCATATTGTGCGTCGCTTGGGGGCGGCAGTTACTCGAGGGCGGCAAATCGAGGAGAATCATTTGGAATATATAGAAATAGCTATCTAAACTGGGTACTTAATAACGAAAATATCTTTCTTTAAAAAAATCAGCTCACTGGTTGGAAACAAAATGTATTAATTAACATTAACTAACAAAAAATGTGGCGGCATTATGGCGCTGCCCAAGGGCGGCATTTTGTCTAGGGACGTCACTGCTAGTTATTAATTATTGTCGAATGCAATGAGGTAACTTGTTTATAGTAAATGAAGATTTTCGATTGTATATTTAATTTAAATCAATTAAAGTATTACCATATATTTCAAAATTGAATAGTCACCATTTTCTACAAATAGTTTATCCTACTGCACTCGAAGTATAAGTAATAACTACCACTATGATAAAAAGTGACAATTTCGTATCACTACCTGACTATTGTATAGTAGGCCTTGTATAATCTACATAAATGTATAAAGTAGAAAGCTGAATGTTGAACAAAAAAAAAACATAATGAATAATAAACCAATAACTAAATCCACTTCGCACCATATCTGATGTTAATCATGGGCAGTTAAGTTTTGAGTGAAGCATCTTCAGTTTTAAGCCTAAGTACTTAGGTCTTCTTTGACTGAGTTGATTTAAATTTAAACGAATAGTGCATGCGGGCAATAATATATAATAAAATAAAGAAACATACATGAAACAAAAGGCTAATAGAACACTGCCGAGCAAACTATCTGAAGATTTATTATTAAATAGTTTTTCTTAAATGGATGGGCCAATGGATTAAACACCTGTTTGGACTGACTTCAGTAACTCTTCCCTTTCATACACATTTTATGATATTTTCAGATGTAGTGGTTTATATTCAATCATGATGGGTTGACGTGACCATTAAGTTTAGCGGCTGATGATAACTGGTGTGTTGTGTATAGTAATGATACACTTCGTCTTGCACATCCCTAGAGCTGCTGCAGAGCAACACAGTAATATGGTTGAAGCAAATTGCAAATGCACAACAAGGGCCATAGCAAATTATTCTCTTGTGTATAAATTATAAAAATGGACCATAGAAGGCGCTGCAAGTCATCTCTGAATAAATTGCACGCGAGAGAGACCGCCTCGACGCATTCAAATTCAGCGTAGTTACATTTTCATTCCGCACATGACATTTAAATTAAAAAAGCAAGTGGAGAAACATACATTGTGACAATGTTTCGCGGGGACGTAGACAGTGTTAAAAGTTGAATTCATTACGAAAAGAAAATTTGAATCAAAACAAAATACATGCTCACGGATTTAAAAAATTATAATAATCTAATATGGTGAATCACAGAATATATTATATCATCTTATATATTATATATTAATTTAACTGGTGTTCACGTAGCGTCAACCATCTTCCGAAAATACTTCTTATAAACTAAGGATGTGGAACTATAGAGGATTTACCCAACTCTACATTTGACACGTTATTGTCTATGTTCATGTTTAGAGCATAGACAATAGCGAGTCGGAAATGACAGTTGTAAAGAGACCTTCAATATATGTAGAGGTTATAAGGGCACTCAGCCTTTTCCACATTATAAAGTTAAAATGATCATGATAAACCTTTACACGTTGACGGCCCACATGCTCAGCGTAGGTCAAAATGGAGCTCTTATGCTATTTTCGAAGCATGATCCTGGACATTCCTAAAACGTTGTAGATAATCTATTTATGTAATCTTGAAGCCTTATTATCCTTTATATTTATTTTAAATATTTGATGACTGCATAAAGTATTTTTAATACTTGAAATAGTATTGTTTTAAACCTCTCGCTCTAATGTTTTAGAATATAGTCATATTTCGGTACACCCATATGCAGAGATGTTAATATTTTTTAGATTTATTAATTTTTAAACGCATTTACAAAACCGTTAGTAAAGTTAATGTTAATATTATATAGTGACATATTTACGATAAAAAATATATTTTATAATCTTTGTGATCCCAAATTTGACAAGAATTAGGCATTTTATTATTCAAAAAATGGACAAGATTTACACATTTGAAGATAATTCTAAAGATACTAATTATAAGCTATGTCTTTGTCCATTCAAATGTGATAAAAAACTTTACGAATAATGTGTGCTTTATAATAATTATTGACCTAAGAATAAGGTAGTATTTTTTTGAAATACGCCATTTCTATTGGCATTTCCCAGTGGTTAAGCTACAACATACGGCCGTAGCCATAAATTGACAAACGATAAATGAAGTAGGTAGTAAGATCATGGTAACGCGCGGGTTTGTAAAGTTTAAGTGTTGTGTAAGTCGATATTATTTAAAAGATAAAATCATCAATTTGTGAGAAATGCGTACCATTTATAGATTTTGGTATAATTTAATAGCGGTGTTGGCATGCATACACCTATAGTACACTTCATCAGACCTAAACGCCGAGAAAAGAAGGAGAAAGAACAGCGGTGACAGCCCAAAAATAAATCTGTCATTTTATATTTTATAACGCGTTAGTAAGCCTCCTTTTAAATTGTTTGAAGAATCTTTAATATGCATGCTTAAGTGTAAGCATGTATTGCAATTCAAACATTGTCATATCGCTTGTACAGTCAAAAGACTATCATACATACCCTCATATAGGTATGCTTGTGCAAAAATGCACATAATATATACCTCATACGGATGCAGTTACGTATGTAACTAGCTTTATGGTATATTTAATAGCCATTTGGAAGTGGTGAAGAGAGTTTTTCATTTACAAATCATTAATGCACAGTAATATATTTCAAACGAATGGTCGTTTTTCTTCACAACTCTTATACAGTTCTTTAAAGAGCTTTTCTCTGTTCGTTAGATATATTTTAAATGAACACTTTTATATAGAGAGCACCTATCTATCTACGATTTATAGAATTTTAAAGTGGTACTTGCTTTATAAATAGCGAAATATTAGTTTAAATTTAAATTTGCATAGTGCAGGTGAATAATATTTGAATTAATTTTTACTGGAAATATTTTTCAAATAATTGTCATTAAATTATGTGAAAATTATTTTTGATTAGTGTGTAGGTTTCTTCATGGTATTGAACACTGGAAAGGTACAATATACATACAACTTTTTTTTTAAAAAAATATTCAATATTGGATATATTATTATATAAGATTCAGGAATGTTACATTTAAATACAAAGCATTCTTCTTTAACCATGCCTGCTCCTCATGTATAGAGTATACCATATGGCAATGAATAGTGCACACTATACTTTTAACTAATAATATATTTTTTCGATGGTGCTGGTTAGTTTGTAGTAATGATTTGTAAATGAAATTTGACGGATATCTATCAATTATAATAATATGTATTTCCTGGATAATATTATTACTGATTTTGAAAATAATAATATTTAAATTAGATGTAATATTGATAATTTTAGGAATAGCAGAAATATGACGATGACGATGTGCATATTAACTGAGATATTTGCACTTTAATAGGCTGGGTTACCAAAGGTGACATTGCAGTAACGGAATTGTTAATAAGAATCTAACAATATTAATGTATATATATATATATATATATATATATATATATATATATATATATATGCACCCACGGTGGCCGCGCGGCTTAAGCGTCGGACTATCACGCCGTGGTTCTCAGGGTCGAATCCTGGGTCTGGCAAGTACACATTTTGTTTTTCAATTTGTGTGAGTCAGGGTATGGCCCTATTAGGTTGAGCAAGTGGCTGACATCCATTTCTCGTAAAAAATAAAATCTGTTAATACAAACCTCTACTCTGCGGAGGCCTATATGATCCTATTAGGATCGGAAATGGTCAAAAAAAAAATAAAGACATTATAAGAGTATTCCATCATTAAATGATTATTTTTTCAAGATTAAAGAATGTAACATTCTTTATTGTAGTTCAATTGCATGACTATTAATTAATAACGTCGTAATTAGGGAGGATGCAGGCGGCGAAATTGGTAGAGTACATTAGCCGAAATCCAATGGATACGGGTTCGACTACCGTTCGGTACCATATTATTATTTTCAAGATTTTTTCTAATAGGTGTCTTCTTTGTTGGAAGCTAGAAGTAAGTCTTGTTGATTAGAATCAAAATGGTTACTTTGAATTTATGAATTAATGTATTGTTCATACTACAAATTTATTTTTAATTTTATCACTGGATTAAGTACCTACCTATGTCGATACACTGTATTAATATATTATTATAATAGGTACCTAAATACGCTTCAAACGTGTGCTATTATTTTTTATCAAATGCGTGTGTAACCCAGATAAGTCTCGAAATATCAGCTATCGAATTTAAAAGAGAGGAAAACTTTTATTATCCCCTTAAGAAGCAAAGTCAATTTGTGTGAAATGATATTGAATAGGGGCTTACATCCTCTAAGGAACATATTATTTTGTGTTTCATCGTTAATCATTATTGGAGACAATTGTAAGATAATAATATATTATGTTACAATTCAATTTAGTGTCTCGACACAGAAAACTTATATGACAACGAAATCGATTATTCACACTTTCAATAAAAATAGAAACCTGTTTCATAACTAACAATTGAATTTTGATCACACACGAAGATGGTTTGTTTAATTCTGTTCTTTGAAAATGATATTGCCTTTATATTATCTGGTCTATATATACATCATTTTCATTGCCGAGTGTCGCAATCAACCAATTATTATGAGTTTAAATCGCACAAATAATATATGTATATATATAATATTGAATATAAAGTATGGATTGACACAATATCTTGTAGCAATTGTACGTTTGTTTGAAAGTATCTAAATGAATAAAAATCAAATTGCGTAAATCGACTTCAATGTTGTGAAAATCAGGTATTTTTCTAAAATAATTCTTTACCAATTATTCCGAGAAAATTTGATATTTTATTGTTTATAAGTTTTTCAATTCGTGACACTCAGTATGCGGGTACACAAAGCGCTTAACGTCAGCGGACAGCAGAGCCAGTCCAAAAACAAACATTTTCTTTCTTAACTTTCTTCTTTCAGCACTACGGTGCATGGTTGCAGCATCAGTCCCGTGCGGCTCCGTCTCGGGACGGAATGAGCACTTAAAATCACTTCTTTCAGACACGTTTAAAGCGTCATAGAAAGCGGCCGTGCATATCCACGGTTGTGCATATATGACGGGTGGTGGTGGGCACTTTAACGTATGTTTATAAGTATATATAATTTTGAAAGGGGTATTTATATTTTTTGACAGTTCGGAATTGGTAACGATAATATTAGTCCCGAAATTCCGAAAGTATCATTTTTTGTCCGGAATTACAAATAGACGATATTATCAATGTATCTACTATTATATATATTTTTAGAATTATTAATAACAATGTCTTTGCTTTTTCATACAAAGTGGTTGTTAGTAATTTTGTGTAATCAAAAACACCCAGGCTTTGAAAAAAACAAATAAATATTGTATCCTCACCGGGAATTGAACACAGAACTCTCGGGTGGAAGGCCAGCGCCTTACGTACTGCACCACGACAGCCGCCCCTACTATCATATTAAACTTTATTATTTAAGTCAACATGTTTGTATAATATAATATCAACAGATTGGAAGCAAATTTGAAATAATCTAGGTAGAGTTAAATTTTTAACAACATAAAAATGTATTTTACGTATGTGTGGCAATTAATAAACGGATACCTGCAGCCAGTTTAGCAGAAAATGGCAATAATCTATTTACAATAGGAAGAAATTTATATGCGTCATGTTGAATCGATTTGATATGAAATTTAAAATAGACTTATAAATACTTATCATCATCAGGGGTGCGACAACCCGGTGTGGGTCCTGGCCTCCTCCAACAGCTCCCTCCACCTGTCCCTATCCAGTGTGGCCGCTTTCCAATTTGGTACCCCCAGAATAAGGCGGTCACTGGCAGCTCCACCTAACCAGCGAATCTTTGGCCTCCCTCTTCTTCTACGCCCTATTGGATTGCTGGACATCACTCTCTTTGCCGGTTCATTGTCATTCATACGGTGCACATAACCTAGCCATCGCAGTCTCCCAATCTTAATTGATTGAACTGCGCTGCAATCTTCGTACGGCCCGTAGAGCTCAGCATTATATCTTCTCCAATTGGTGCCATCCCTGATCGGTCCATATATACGGCGGAGAATTTTTCTTTCAAAGATGTTCAGGGCTCGTTCATTTCGCAGAGTTAATGTCCAGGTTTCCGATGCGTAGGTGAGCATTGGCTTTACAAGTGTCTTGTAAAGAGTGCTTTTAGTTCGGCGAGATAGTAAGCGGGACTTAAAATGTCTTAACAGACCAAAGTAGCATTTATTCGCAGACATGATTCTCTTGTTCATTTCTTATGTAATATCATTATGTCATAAATATCATAAATATATTATGTTATAAATACTGGTTTGCTGAAAATCCAAGAGAGTTCCATAAATAATGCTCTCTTCACAGTGAAAAAGCTGTTGCAAACTTGCGCAGTTTGAAGTAATTAGAACTTATTTTCTCAAATCCGCACAAGGACACCTCTTACAGTGACACGAAGCCACTACATGGAAATGCTATGTAATTTCCTGGTATCACAATTATGTTGGTTGTAAATTATAAAGATAATAACATGATGTAGTTCCAAAAAGATGACGCGACTTCACTTACATCAAGGTGTATCAATGACTATTTTCCGATAACTGATTTTACGGAATGGTGATATCCCTTGACTTGCGTAGTCTCCGGAATTAAGCGTCTAAAGTTATTGTCACGAAACTGCAGATATAGACAACCTGAAAGAACTTGCAGTAATATCATAACGAATGTAACAGCATATGCTGAGAACAGAATGTAAATGTGAATACCAATCGAAAGAATGCATCGAAATAACTGCATAATTGATCGATATACTTGGGCATTTATAGCCTACACATTGCACAAATATAAATTACATGGTGTCCATTGATGCTTTTACTATACATATCAGGCATGACCAACTTCAAGTATTAAGCTGTGATCTCTTATACAGTATCAAAGCTAGCGGTAATTTATCACATTCACCGATTTTCATCGTTCAACTTAAATAACAATCGTTTTACATTTGGCTGATGAAACTGAGGCGTTATAAATTAAATAAAACCACCAATTGTCTTTCACCGTCACAAATACATACTCAATTTTCCATTCGTCATGAAAATAATAAGTTTTGGTCTTTTGGGCACTCACCGTCCTTCTGTATAAAGAGCCTACCGTGCGACTGTAAGAGAGACTATGCTACACTTTAGAGTGCGGCGGAGATTCACATATTTTCTTTTTCATCCTTGCCACAGACTGAGTGATGCAATGCAAATCGAGTGATAAGACAATGTCAAACGGACTCTCTCGTGGTTAATTTTTAAACTACTTTCAATTAAATTTCTTAATAAAATCAAAAAAAGATGTTAAATACTTTCTCTTAAAAATTACAATGAAATCGTTTAAATTAATGAATTAAGCTTTTGACGTTTTCACAGGTTAATATTTTTATTAGCTTATTCAAAGTAAAATCCATTCCGCGATCGACGCGTTTGACATGCCTGTATTATATGATCGAAAAACGCAATGAAAAATACACGATTGTCTCAGACTTGCATAAGTCTTTACTACGCAATGCAGTTACAATACTTGCGCAATATTATCATACATACACTTGTGCAAAACTATTGCAAAATAAAATCGTTCAAAAAAATAGTTTATTTGTAACAGAAATATAAATGACATTTGATTAACTTTTGTAGTTTCATTTAAAAAAAAATACGGTGTAGGCTAGCCCGGTACAATATATTTTTTGTGCATTATAAAGTGACATCAGTGTCTTTCTAAAATGATACTTTGTATTCTATACGATGAAATCTGTTTTAAAACAGAGCGAATCTCAGAATACTCCTTACGTAGACTCTTGGTTTACGAGTTTTTCGAAAAGTTTAAACCTTTACTTTGTACACGTTATATCGAATTTTCTTACGTACACCGTGAAACGTTTTCTACTTTCAAGGGGATTTTAATAATATATTATTTTCTCAGGTATATCAACATTGTTTGTATGAATTTCGCTACAACAGTATATTTTTTTAATATCAGAAAGTGCTCACTTGAGGTTTTCATAACACCTATAAAAATATTGATTAAATACATTGTAAGTATTGAAGGGTAGTAAATATCGTAATACTCACACTGAATAAGTCGTTCAATGCAATAGATTAAACAATGGTATCTTAATTATACATTATAAACATTATTTTAATAGATACCCTTTAGTTTCAACTTTTAAGCACTTTTACAAGTTTATTATTGGATTTTAATAGAGCGGAATCTGGAAACCAAAACAGTAAATTTCATTGATATGCGAAGAAATATCATTATGATTTATACAACTAATAAAATAAAGCCCCAAAGTAGCAGTTTTACTGATCTGTGATAATAAGTGTCAAATTAATACTTATTATAATCAGACGTCAAAGTAAATATAAAAATGTCGTTTATACGTTTCATAAATATCGAAATTGTATCGATTATCTAAGTAAATATAAATCAAAAGACAATTTGAATGATTAACTTGAATTTCAATAATAAATAAAATAAATGCTCTGTGCACTGCATTCTGTATCCGCCGTGCATGCTTTTATTCAATTAAATCAATGATAAAACAACATTACAAAAACATCAAGAACATAATGTTTTATTATCATCCACTTGAAAGAAGTTTCACTTTTATCGTGCGTGTCCAGCACACGTGTGTGTGTGTATGTACACATAAGCATAATATAAAAATTATATAATATTGTAGTCAATTTTGAGTATAAGACATCACCAGACAGTTTGAGAAAAATGTGTAAAAAAAGGAACTAACTAGAAAAGTTAAGATCTAGATATATTCGGGAAAGTAATAATAACATAATATTATGATCGGACTGATTCTTATCCTTGTTGGTGATTTTCATCAAAATATTTCCCTAAGACCGGACCTGATCAGAATCTATAAAGTCTCGACACTTAACAATAACACATTCATTGTTTTAATTTTCGTAAAGTAATATGGAATAGTAAAAATACACAAATACTAAGAAGAATTATCAAGTAAAGCTAGGTACACAAAGAGGAGGGAGGTATCCAAAATCAACAAAAATGTTCTTATATAATATTTGAATTGATAGCCCCATAAATTTTAATACAATAAATTGTTCCCATTCATAGGATTAGGTATTTAGATTTTATTAAAAGTTAACCGCTTTAAAAAAAAAAAAATTGTTGAGTACTTCTAAGTAATTGGATTAACTTTGGAATAAACATCGCGAAGCTTTTGTGGCTTTTAAAATAATGCGGCGTATTTCTTATATCCATATATCGTAGTGACAAAACTAAAAAAATACAAGTTGAAATCTACATCGGAAAACTTATAGTTAGGTACCTATATGAAAATCAATATTAGATGTTTAAAAAAATGGAATTTGAAAACCACACATTATACTAATCGACAATGATCATAAATTTATTTAAATTATACACATTTAAAAATCTACAACACACAAATAAAATAGACTAATAAAAACATTATTTTAGAAAGTTCTGCAGGTCTTTTAGGTCTTTAGCATAGACAATGTCGTCTGCAAAGTGACTGAGGTCAATGAGGTGATAATTAACGCAAACCTAAAATGTTCTACTAATTCGTTGTTAGTGTGTATTTACCACTGGTGAGTACGCATAGTACCTGAAGATGCCGAAAGGCGATACCCGCATCGCAAAAACGACTCAAATGGAATAATACAAAACTTAAATCCATTAGAATTCAAATTCCATGAAGTACCTTTGGTCGATAGTATTAATATTAAACTAAAATGTCTTCAGATATTGCCGAATTAGTAGGAGTCTACTGTACCTATCAACTAATTGAATAAAAATATCGTAAAAACTTTGCATACAAGAGAAATAAAATCAATTAAAATTTTTTAGAAAAATACCAATTCTACTCAATTTCTCGCGATATACGTGCCTTAAAAAAAACGCTTCCTCTCTATTCGATTAAAGCTTAAAATTTTATTAAACATCCATATTCCACTTTACGAATAATATACAACTTTTTGATGAAGAGTACCTATGTAAAATTTTATAGAGATGTTCATAACAATTAATACACCCCGTTACTTTTATCATTTCACTAATTTTATATTCCAATATACAGTATTGAGAATAATAATAATTATTATAACTTTATATAAACTCAAATTTAAATAACGGTACCGCTTCTTAAGTGTAGTAAATCCATTTTATATTTGGTAGGTAAGTAGTAAAGGTAAGTAGTTATAGATAAATAGTAAAATTTTATTTTTTGAGACCCATTACATATCTGTAACCTTTAAGACAATATTATGATAATGGAACGTTTATATTTCGAATACCCGTAACTCTGCGAGGATAAATCTTCAGACCAGTTCAAGCTAATGTAAGGTGAGATTTATTAGTTTTGTATTTTAACCAAGAATCAAATTCGATTCATAAAATATGGTAAAACGATCTTTTGAGATACTAACTAAATATATTTGTGATAATTGATCAATACAAAAAAAAGTATTTTTTTTCTTTTATGGAAAATATTATAATAGACGAAGTAAATATTTTTATTCTTAACTTGCGTACTTTCCACGAGCAGGTATATTATTTGCAATTCTGTATAATATACAGTCCAAAATCGAAAGGGTCACTAAAAACGATTCTTATGGAGTAGTAAAAAGTAGACGATTTGAATTTACAATAAATTACAACCTTTTGACAGGACATTTTTCAAATTTTCGTTTAATTATTAAAAGTTTTCCGATTTTAGATCAGCGGATGACACATTTCTCATTGAAAAATTACCGAAAGACATGACTATCTTGCTCCATTGGGTCAAAAAAGAAAGTGAACTTTTGGACTTAAATATAAACGTACCCAAGACGAACCTGATGGTTATAGATTCTTTCTTAAATTTTTTAAACTCTATAACAGGCTATATTGTCCAATGATAGTAGTGTAGTGAAGCAAAAGTGCAGTAGTAGAAGTAAAATAATTACATAATCACCCATATCTTTTGAGAAAACCACGTAACCTCACGTGACTCACCAGGAATCAAACCCGGAGTCTAAGTGTGAGACCCCAGTGCCTTATGCAACTGAACTCTATCTACATTGCAATACGGTGATTTTTACTGAGTTTGTCAGATCTATATACTTAACCATTTCCCGAAAAAGTACCCATTTGTATTACTTACAGATATTTTGAGGAATGGTATATCCTGTAGATATATTAATGGCACACAAGGCTCCGTCTTCTATATATACACACATCGATTTTTGTTAATTTAATTAAATATTCGTGGATTTATCTAACCAAATATAATAACACGTTTGTACCTAACTTTATAATCTAATATGAATAAAATAACATTTGTCCGAGGATCAATATTGGCCCATCTGGTATATTGTTTGAATTCGAATTTCAATAATAACTTCCTATATTTATTTAGGTCCATACAAATTTAATCGGAAAATCTAAGCATATTAATATCATTAAACTACCGAAATTTTCCACAGAAAAGCCGTATTTTATTGATAACTTTGATATTGGGGATAATACCGTATGGTTTTACAGCATTTATATTATTTACATTCAATGCGTATTTATGGGAATGGGACGATTTGACACCGCGAACTGGCCTCCGCCGATTGGCCTCCGGTTATTGGCCGCCGGTACAATCGGACACCGACCCAATTGGCCTCCGGGACGATCGGACGCCGGTACAATCGGGCGCCGACCCAATTGGACACCGGCCCAACTGGCCGCCGGGAGATTGGACGCCGCACGGCTGAATTAAACGCGCAAAGGAAAAGACCTACGTAACGACTTGGTAGAGAAAGTAGACACGACACTTTAATATGCTTCTATCTACTTAGTGATTGTACCTTATACATTTTTCGCTTATGATTGATAATAATTATTACTTATGCTTTATGCTGTTTATAAAAAAAGAAGAATTCTTTCCTCGTCAGAACTTGAAGATGTGCATAATTAAGTAAGTAATTTATTGTGTATACCTACCTATTCATATTAAAAAAATATATATATTAATAATGAATTGGTTAGTGAAAATAATATTTTTCGGCGTTTTCTCGATTTCATGTTATTATAATTGAACTTTATATTTATTCATCATCCGTAAATAAGTATTTTGAAGTTTATGAAATAACAAACAATATAAGTAGGTAAAATACTTGAAAGGTACCTACATATTACATTATATATTATATTATTGTTTGAAATGTGTTGGTCAATCGATCTTTAATAATTAGGTACAATTTATATTAATCAAGGCGTTTACGTAATAAATAAAATAAGTCTATAATAATTAACAAACTATACCGTATTCAGTACCTACATGTATTCTGTACCTACATTATTATATATTATGTTGACAAA
This sequence comes from Rhyacophila brunnea, assembly GCF_057557595.1. NCBI lineage: Eukaryota > Metazoa > Arthropoda > Insecta > Trichoptera > Rhyacophilidae > Rhyacophila > Rhyacophila brunnea. The sequence continues at coordinate 14,132,324 of NW_028232848.1, read as the reverse complement.
GCGAATTTGTATGTAGGTGCATATTATTGTCAATAGACTATCGTTTGAAATAGGTGTTAGATATCTTCGGCTTAAAATTGCTTATTCTATTTTTATTACTAAACGTATTTTATAAAAAACGCGCTTACTCACATTAGATAAATTTCAAGAAAAGTTGACTCAAAAAATTCAGCACGGTGCATAGGTAAATGAATATTTTTTCATAGTGTGGTATATTTTTTTACATTATTTTTAAAATAACTGGAGTAGAGTGTACTAGATATTAATTTAAGTCGAAATGTTCATATGTTAAAAATTTCACCTTTAATTTAAAATGTGTACACATATTTTTGTTGAAAGATAAATAGTATGGCTAACATTAATACATTATTATAAACATTATTATGGACGCTAAACCAAGAGATGTTACGGAGACTTGAAGCTTTAGAGATGTGGCTGTATAGATGCATCCTCAAAATTTCTTGTACTGACAGAGTGACAAATGTTGAAATTCTCAATCGAATGGGAAAGGACCAAGAAGTTCTACGTTGTATTAAAACCAGGAAACTACAGTACCTCGGCTACATTATGAGAGGACAAAAGTACAGTATTCCCCAACTTATCATTCAAGAAAAGATCAAAGGTAAGCGTAGCAGAGGACGGCGCCGCATATCGTGGCTTAAAAACCTCCGTGATTAGTACGAGTGCATCTCCACTGAACTATTCCAAGTAGCAGACGACAAAGCTAATATTGCCTTGATGGTGTCCGACCTCCACTAGGGGATGGCACAATAAGAAGAAGAAGATAAATATTTATTTCTGAAGAAAATCTCACAAATGGAAAATTCACTCTTGGAATATGAATACGTATAATATAACAAAAACAGTAAAACAAAATAGTAATAAGTAGCAGTGTAAACTTAATAATTATATATCCTCTTTGACAACAAAAGTCAATACCACCACCTGTCACCTGACCAAGGCTACTAAAAACCATCCACACATTATATATATGGTGGATACAGAATGGTGACATGACTTGGGAAGATAATAAGAAAATAAATAATCTAGGAAAAAAAAATATATTGACTGGTGAAACATTTCACCAAGCATGGATTTATATTTTATGAGTTGTATTGTTTTGTGTAACTACGTTGAAATATATAATACCTATTATATTAATCACTAGGAAGCCGATGTTTGTAATAGGGAATTATTTTTAATTTATCTGTGGAAATACCTGGGTACGTGGGAAAGCCCCAGATATTTAAAAATAATCTGATCTAACTACCTCATTAGCTCTATCAGGGGTTAAAAAATGATTGGCCTTTGTCATGAGAATTATACAAAATATTATAATAGCGTTAAAAATATTTTTAATAGGACAAGAATTTCGAAAAATGTCTAACTCATCGGCTAACAGTCTAAGAGCCGGCTGTCCAGTGAATTCGTCCAAAAATATCAGCAAAATATAATATAAAACATTGGAGTGATCTTGAAATCGATAATTCAATACCTACTTTGATTTAAAATACAAAAGCCGATTGCCAATAAGTAACGCAATTTAGAAAGTGCTTCAGAGAGAATTATAAAAGCATTAGCTCACTTCGATACAAGTAGATAGGACTCGTATAGCTTAGTGGCCAGAGCACGCATCTGGGCGCGAATCCTGTCGGATGTCGTATTTTTTTAGTTAGGTTAAATTTAATAATACTGGGTAATTATTGAGTTTGGAAGAAAATAAATCATTAAATCGACATTGACTGATTATATTGCAGTACGTATTTATAAATTAAATAATTAGTATAACACAAATTATTACTTAATAAGTAGAATTGAACAGTAAACATATTATTAAATATATCGATGACCCAATCACATGAACGTTTTTTAACTGCAACCGGTTTCGTCCACCCAGAGGCTAGTCTAGTCAATACGATAAAAATTGCGTTTTATTAAATTAAATCAATAATAGAATTCATTTCCACCATGAATTTACAGTTAACATAATTAATAAAAGAAATATTATATTAAACAGAATTATACGAGTGAACACAGTTTGAAAACCCCTTTTTTTGAGAAAAAATAGGTTTAATAGTATTATTTCGATCAAGGTTGGCAAACCTTTTTACGTACGTGGGCCAAAATTTCAAAATAAACTCAAGTGGCAATAATTAGTGACAAATACCATATTCGCAATGGAAGGGCAGATTATGAGCGAACGCGGGCATGGAAAGTTAGAGTGTGACACACACACTGACAACGAATGCAGTCAATTTTAACTTATATAACAAATTCATACAATAAAGTAGGTAAAAACTTTATCACCTACCTATTAAGTCAATGATCACAATAAAAAATATAACAATAAATAATAATAAAAAAATAACAAATAAATTATGATTAGTTGAAGTATTTGAAGTGAAGTGGAAAAAAGTAGCATGTTAAGAATAATATCGAATATTTGTTTCACAAGATTGATATCATTGATATAGGTAACTCATTAGTAACCTCCGTTAAATTCCCAATACGTTGCTATGTTCCCAGAATTGACAATTTTACACCTCTTGAGTGTAGTAAGTATTTTTATTGATTACATTTACCAATGATCTATTATTATGTTTTGACGATTAATACTCATATCGAATGTATTATTAGTGAGAAGGTAGGGTTTTTTTTACAAACACTTCAACTATTCATAATTTGTTTGTTATATTGATAAAGTTTCACCTAATTTATTGTATTACCTTATTATATATATTTTGGTAAATGCACATAGTTCCAGAAGGTGCCGAAAGGCGAAACTCGGGTCGCAAAAAACGACTCAAATGGAAAAGTACAAAACTTCAATCCATTAAAATTTATTCGTTTAGTTTACTTACTTTCAAATATATAGGTATGTTGAATTTTTGAGAGGTTATTAAGAAAAGTAGTAAAATATTCGGTTAGGTAGAATATATTAAAAGTGTATTTACATTACAAGTTTTAGGTAGATAGGTAGGAAGGTACCTAATATTGTATTATTAGGTTCCTCCATTTATTCCTTTATTTTTATGGAAAGTAATAAATATTTTGTGTAGTTTTCGTATGTTATTTTGTTATGAGGTTTTTTGAGATGAATATGTACGTATATTATGTTATTTAAATATCATAAGTAGGATTATAAAATACCCATACGATGTGTATTTATGAACTGCATTTTGTTTTTATATTATTAAAATGTATTGTCTAAAATAGGTTGTCATTGAAAATAAATGTATTAATATTATAATTGTCGTTTTATTTATCAATTTTGCTTAGCACTGCATAATATTGTGTTTTATTTTATTTTATTATTTAATATAGGTACTGTCTTTTCATCAAGGCTTCACTGTGCGTTAATACCGTTAAAGAAATTCATATGTAAGTATTATTATAAAAATATGACTTAGCAAATAGTGAATATTATTAATTACTATAAGGTTACTTTACATATTTATCCATCAACCTACTGAAATATTTACAGCAGATTATTTTCTTAAATATTTAAAGATATTTTTATTTACCCTAAAACACACTTTAAAATGTATTGTTTTAATTTAAGAAAAGTCTGAAAGAATATTATTTTCATTCAAACTGGCTCAATTTAACTAATAAACTAGAAACAGGCAAAAAAATAAAAAACACACGACGAAATAAATACCAATAGCTTTAGTGTTTTATGGTTGTATTTTAAATGATATACATTTAATACCATATACCATAATACCATATACGAATACATATATTTTGGTTACTGTTTTTATTTGGTGTTTTTCCTCGCTTTGAGTTTCGCATAACATATACTTAATTATCCCCTTTTTAGGAACACCTACAGATTTGTAAATATAAATAAAAATACGTAAATTTAATTGTGCACATCTTTAAAAGACGAGGAAAGAATTCCATTATTTTTATAAACATCATATATATATACTATACTTAAATAAAAATGACTAAAACTTCCAATAAAGTTACAAATTCGCTTTGTCAACATAATATCTAATGTAATATGTATATACCTTTCAAGTAGTTTACCTACTTATATTGTTTGTAATTTCATAATCTTCAAAATAATTATTTACGGGTGATATAGGTGCACATATAAAGTTCAATAATAATAACATGAAATCGAGAAAACGCCGAAAGACAATATTTTAACTAATTAATTCATTATTAATATTTGATGTTTTTAATATGAATAGGTAGGTATACACAAAAATTACTTAATTATGCACATCTTCAAGTTCTGGCGAGAAAAGAATTCTTTTCTTTTATAAACAGCATAAAGCATAAATAATAATAATTATCTATCATAATAAAAATATATTAAGCGCAAAATGTATTAGGTACAACCAGTAAGTAGATAGAAGCATTTATTAAAGTGTCGTGTCTACTTTCTCTACGAAGTCGTTACGTAGGTCTTTTCCTTTGCGCATTTTATTCAGCGGTGCGGCGTCCAATCTCCCGGCGGCCAGTTGGGCCGGTGTCAAATTGGGCCGGCGCCCGATTGTACCGGCGTCCGATCGTCCCGGAGGCCAATTGGGTCGGTGTCCAATTGTACCGGCGGCCAATAACCGGAGGCCAATCGGCGGAGGCCAGTTCGCGGTGCCAAATCGTCCTAGACCCGTATTTATAGCTTGAATTAGGTAGATATTTATAAATATTATTTACTCAAACATCAGTTGATATAAATACTTTATTAGTTTACCAATTAGCGTAGGTATTATATCAACCAGAGTTATTAAATCTGTGTCAATAGCAATACACAGTAAACTAATAAATAACAATATATTATGTAAATTTTAAAATATATTGTTTCTCAAACTTTTCAATCAATAGTTAAATAACTTGTTACCCCCGCCACATTAAACATAATCACAAGAAAAAATACAATCTTGTAGATCAATCCCAGCCTCATCCAGCCGGAACAGCATTGGTTGGGACATGGTATTCCGGATGCCGCCAGAGAACACGATACTTCATACCTTTGTGGCACAGCCTCAAGGGTTCCGTTATCGTGGCCGGCCCTTCATCATCTTGCAACGTTGCTAGAAAAGCGATTTATGCGCTTCAGGTCTGGCATGGTGGGAGGCGCGAGATTTGGCAAATGACCAAGGAAAGTGGCGCGAACTTGCGTTTGTCCTATGCCCAACTGCTGGGGCATGATAGGGTGAAAAAAAAGAAGAAGAAGAACAATCAAATTCTCTCTTACTTTGTCTATGTTTACATGTGAATTTATAATCATCAGTCATCACGTCATATTCTTTCAAGTTAAGTACTTCTTTTTTAATGACGATTATTTTTAACTAGATACTTGACTAGTTTTTGTTTGTTTACTTTCAAACATTATAGTTTTTTGCACATAATTTGGGTATAGGATTAAATAAGCAAACATTACATTTGATTTCACTTTACTGTTGTCTGTTAACTGTCAAACATTCCACTTTATCTGTCTCTTGAAAACTATTTTTTTTATCGATATATTATTATTCAGTCTAATTATTTGCTGATTGGTTTTTGGTCAACGAAGTTATCAAGTATTGGAGTAGCAAAGGGCTCTCAGAGTTCTTCGCAGACAAAATAATCACAACATTTACCTACAAAAACCTTACGAAATACTAAACAACAAAATAATACAAGAACACTACACAAAATACTTATTCTGGCAAATTAATGAAATAAATCAATAAATATAACTTACGAAACTATAAGCTAGCAAATTTTTGATATCCAAACTTATATGTTATAGTAATGATCTCTATAAACCACATTAAGTATAATTAAATAAATTAAGTAATAAAAAATAGAGTATCGGTCGGACGCCAGTTACTACTAAATTATACCTACACAATGTCTACGATTTTCAAAAACAAATGTCAAGTAAAATCAAATACTTATCTCTCTCTTTCGTGGCCATTTTATCATGGATGAGGGTTTTAACACTTTAAAATACACCACTGCAACGGGTAATGAAGGCTGCTTTTAAGCTCATTAATTTGGCTATTTTAGAAAGCTCTAGCTTCTTTAGATTATCTAGTCGAAGTCAAGTAATATGTCAAAAACTGCATAATGCAACTCAGATATACTGTCGGCATCCATTCCTCATATTGAGCTTTTAGATTAGTGATTGGGTCATTATGTATTCTATTCATGAATTCAAAGCATTTTTCGCTAAACACCACATTTCGATTTTATGATCCATGACTATAAATACGTAAGTAGTATAAATAATGGAGAATACTACGCTTAGTTTCCCTTCTGAACTACATAAATTACATTTTCTTTTATTGATTGATTTCAGTTTCAAAGCACATCACTTACTACAAGTAAAACGTATCAAATATTATATGAGAAAATTACTAAAACGACTTATCTTAAAGTGTCGACAAAACAAACCTGTTAAGAACTAACTACGAACAACAGGCATCCCGCCTAGACACTTTAATATTATATAATCTAGCGTAAAAGCTCTGGCTTGCTTATTTGAAAGTTATTCAAATGACTCACATAGACTTGTGGCTTTATACACGGGTGGTTAGGTTTCGACGAAGTATTTCATTTTCTTATCGCTCTCTAGTTTCTAGATTTATCGTACGATTCAAAAAAATATACATAATTTCTTTTTTATTTCTTCTGTAACACTAAAATGTTACCAATTATTAGACGGTAACCTACACAAAATTGGCTGGTCGTATATTATAATGGTTATGTTTCATATTGAGATTAAAGAGTGTTGTTATCAAATTGTTACAGAAAAATTAAAACTCTGAGTATACAGTGAGAAATAGTAGTGAGTTGATCATATAGGCCTGGAAACTTTTCTCATGTATTGTTGGGAAAATTGGTGATCTTGATAGATAGGTATATGGTATAATCTATATTGATGAATAAAATTGAAGTATCTGTCTGCGATGTGAAAATATTTGCTCTTCTGACTATTTCCACGATACCAAATACAGCGAATAGTTTTGTTTTTAAATTATGTCTGACTACCCATGTTTTTTCGTTCTGTTATAATTCAAATGATTACTATACCAATACAATCAAATCAAGCTTTGGTATTGTGATCGGATACTTTTTAATTTGAAGTTATAGATATTTTTATTTTATATTAAGATCGATGTATTTTAAATTAGAAAAAAATTACATTAAAACCACTCATTATAAAAAAATATCATTGATTCATTCGAGAAAACTTATTAATCTATTATGCATACATAACTCCATTCTCTATAATATCTCTCCACTGACAATAAATTGTCTTTTGTTTAATTCATCGACACTATAAGTAACTTATTATGTACCATTGTTAAGAATATTCGATCAGTGTGATTTCGACTATTGCAATGTACCTACTCAATATTATTGATCAACCCCTATTTATCCAACCTATTACTACACGAAATAAGCGTCACTAATGTCACTACTATTTCATATTTATACCATTGTAAATGATTCGAATATCATTCAACTCGGACCATTAAACTTGTTCAAACTTAGCACTGCTCTACTATCGAGTATTTCACTGCGGATTGAACTCTCCCGAGTTCTTTACCTTTTATTTACAACATGTAACTGTACTTTGAGACCATGATGAATAAACATCACTGAAGAATAACATCCACTGAGTATTATTACTGATTTACACCTTCCACTGGACTACGTGAAGGATCGGGGCCCGTTGGTAACGATTTCCGTTGTTGAACACATAACAAAACTAAACATTAATAATAACCATAACAATATAATAAGAAGATTATTTTTTTCGCAGAAATTAACACAGGTTGATATTTTAGACTTTAGAGTAAGAGACAAGGTCACGCTATATAGAGTGTTCTTTCAAAATTAAGTAAAATTCGTAAGTAATAATTATGTCCATATGAATGTATCCATAGGTCAGTAGTTAATGTTGCCAATTAATTATTTGTTTCAAATCGTAATAGACGTGTGCTTCCTCACGCATTTATTTTTTACTAGTACCGCAATGGCAATCATCCAGTTGTCCTGGCGTTCAGATAGCATGCTTAAATCTTCCCATTCCTCCTATAGCAAATGCAGGCAATGATAATAATATAATATTACGCCTCCGAGCTTTCAACTTTGAGTTTTCGCAGTCAGTGTACTCTGTGATACTGTCGATCTGAAGTTTTAAGCTCATTATTAAGGGTTTTATTTTTTTATGACAAAAGGCATAAAAGGAAGATTTGGTGTTTATTTATTCACTATGTAGGCTCACCGTATTTAAATACTCTTTCTGAAGAAACAGCGTTGAAGGATGGCCTTGCTTAAACAGCTAAAAGTTGGATTATTTAAATAAAAAAAAAAACAGAAAGCGTTGTACGCCATTTATTAGCGGATATTTTCCGAGAATTCAAAATTACCAACTTTACGGACGAAACATTTTCATTTTAAATTATTCATCTATTTACTCACATAATTTTTATTCAAATGTCTCTGAACTAAATAAAAAATACTTAAAAAATAAAATACTATGTATAAAATGGAAGCTACATTTAAAATTTATTTTCGTTATTCGATGAATAATATTAATTATTAACACTTTGTTATTGAACAAAATGTGAATATCTCATAAATATACCAATCAGAAAATATATTTTAAAAACATGTGGGTACAAAATAATTCATAAAAATATAGGTGTTAGTAGTCACTCGGGCGACGGGACCAACCGCGAAACTGTCTGCCTGGAGTGAAACCTTTTTTGTAACAGTCGAGAAGGGAGCATGGGTGAGCACGCCATATTATAATATAACATATTATCTACAACATAAATTATTCATGTTTTAAAAAAATGTAATCAAATATTTTTTTACCAGGACCTTCATCCTGTTCAGCCGCCTAACATGTAACCGTATTTAAGGGAATATCTAAGGAGCAGGTACCCAATGCTAAGGTCGTCATGTAATCAATATGGTTTTAATGTGACTGATTGCACATAAGTGCCCAGGGAGAGAGGAGTACGACGAACTTAGAAAAAATAAATGATGTTAATTAATAAATATATAATTAACCAGTAACATTCAGTCAATCTATGTAGTACCTTACATTTAATTGACATTCATAACTGTCAAATTTTTCGTGATTTATATGAGACGAAATTCTCCTCGGCAGATAATATGTAATTTAACATCAAAACGAGATAGGTACTATTTGAATAATTTATTCCCAATCAACATGCTTTGAACTGTGACGCCATAAAACTTATGGACTTGCCAAAAGTTTAAAATTTATTCCGATAATATGAGTCTCGGTTATAAAATCAGGAATAGATCTGTTACATCACGATATTCTGCTAAATGTACGTACACTGGGGCAAGTTTATTGAGCTAAGCAGTAGTCAGAGAAAACAGAAATTTTTTTTCTTATGGTTCGGTCTCAATTTATTTGAATGTAAAGGTGAAAATATAGTTAAAATATCTCTAAAATAAAATACAATACACACATTGTATTATATGATCGATTATTTTATATTATGCACGCAATATACTAGTTTACACGCATTTAATTTTGCATTAAGAACTAGATTATTTTTAAATTTGGAACACGATTTAATCTATATTTAAGTTTGAATAAAGAATGTGAGTTATTATTCTTTCAAAATGTTGACACAATAGTCGTTTTCAATTACCATTGAATGTTATATATTCAGACGTAATGATATATTATTATAACAATGATTTTTAGATTAGATAGGGCTAACGTTCAATCATATATTTTTTACATACCTATTGATTTGAATTTTATGTTTATGTTGGAGGGTTTATTTTGATTTTAATTAAAACCACGGATTCGGAGCAATTGAATAATAGGTATGTATGTTTTACTTTTCACACAAGGTATATGTCATATTATATACACCCGATCCTCTTTTTGCGCGGTTTCAAAATAACACGATTTAAAAAAGTACCGATTATTTTTTATTATCTTTTATTTACACTGATTTTTTTGCTTCAACACGGCTTAAAAAAACTAAAAAGAATAAAAATACGTATGTATGTACATATTTATCAAAAAATTGCGTTTTAATGGACCGCACGCCACTGGTGCATACATATGATATCACCGGATGCCGCCCAGATATACATACGTACATACATGGCGCCACTAGTCAGTCACTTTGGGTTCGATACGAGAGAAGCGCCATGTGTTTCGGCGTCAGCGTCATTAAAAAATTACAGCGATGAGAGTGATTTTTCGCCAGAGAAAAGCAGCAGTAAACGGGCACGTCTATTTTCAAGTAACGAGACCGAATGAATATATTCCTCTATGCTAAATTTAATTTAAATCGAAAACTGTATTTTATGTAACTATACTTAAATATTTTTATGTAGGTATTTAAATAATAAATAAATTAGATTTATTTTTGAGTTCAAGAATTTCGTGTTTTGAGTTGATTAAGTAATGGAACCTATTTACCATTTTTATATGGGCACCTTATCTTTTTTTACCCAGTTTTGTTTTGCACGATAGTCTTTGGAACGTATCCTCCGTGCAAAAAGAGGATCGGCTGTACATAGTAATAGGGATTGCAATACGGGTATTCAATTATTTATCGATACCGAAATACCGGTTTCAAAATTCTAAAATACCGGTATTTTCGGTATTGAGAAAGCATATACGTTTATGTTTTTCGTTGATAGTGGGTACTTCCAATTAAACGATGAAATTGAGAGAGATTTTCCTGTACCCAAACTAATAAAATTAGCAGCTCTACAATATTATGATCTACACAAATTTTATAAAGGTCCACATAATAATAATGTAAGTAGGTACTTAGGTTGCTATACAATAGTGTTTTAAATAGATTTTAATAGTTATATTTGACGAATACCCGTATTGATAATATATTCATTTGGTATTGCAATCCCTAAGTAGTAACAAAAACGTAGGTTTATTTAATAATTTTCAAGATGTCACATGCATTTGTTCGTCAGGAGTGAAACACAATTTATTACTTTATTCACTGACTTTTGTATTATTTTTTAAATACTTAATAATATATCGGCTAGTAAGTACGTTCGCTTTATCGTAAAAGGATTCTCTGTGTATGTACGCATTGTGTACATGGAAGAATGTAAAAACTTATAAAACAACGTGCACCTAAAACTCAACCTCACGTAAGTGGAATATATCAATATCTATAGTGATTTAATTGCACAACGGTACTGATTATTTAAAGTTATTTTACTACATATACATAAAAAAAAGGTTTACTAGAAAATATTCTATAAAATTAATTTGAAAATAATTTATGATAGTAAAAATAAACTAGCATTACGACTAACCGGTTACAGTTGACGTACTAAAACGCTATTTACCACTGATCTTCATTGAATTGTGGACTTATTAGTTTTTGTAATTAGATGCCTCATAATATGGTAGTTTAATTTTCACAGTAAAAGGATATTTCCAAAGAATCGCGTTTGCGTTAGTCGCTATCCACATGGCGCGTTTTGCCTCGCGCGCATTCTAAATACATGTGAACACATCGAGCCGTCCACAAGCACTCGCACCGTGACGACTCTCGCGCGCGGTCGAGGTACAGGTGACCTCATTGAGGTGTTCACATTCATTCGCGATGAATCGCGGCAAGACACACGCTATATGAACGACGCTTTAGACGAATGGTTTATGGCTATTCCTTGTATAAACGTATATTAAGACAACCTCCATTCTACATAGAGGTTCTTCAAAAATAATTGTGTCACACAATATTATAAGTAATTATTGTTTAAAATATTCTTACATTCGTACATTTACGTCGGTGGTGTATAACGGATCATTTAGCGAGTAATGAAATACGAAAGAATTTTTATATTCAAAAAATATGTTTTTCACGAAAAATTTTGTTATTTTGACAACAATAAAAAAACTAATGTAAATTCCAATTAAAAAAATGCGACGTGGAAAAAATTTCATAATATTCTTCCGGGAATAACAACAAAAAAATTCTCACATAATGTAGTTATAAACATAGCTGCCTGAACGAAGGTATAATTGTATTATTCTCAACATCTCGTTTTTTTCACAGAATTAATTAAAACTCACATTTTTTCTAACATAATGTTATACAATTTTATTGTGGTATACGTACACCTCTATGTGAGGTGTTGCGGCTAATTGGGGATTAACCTGCGGCATCAGTTTTATTCCACGATGAATTTTTATTTGGAATTAAAAATGTTTCATTTAAAAAATGACGACTGTGTGGTCTTTTTTTAGTGATAACGCAAAAAAATAGTGTCTATATAACCGCGTCAGTGACAAAATGTTTTTCTTCATTGATAAAATCTTTTTTGAAGGTATCTACTTCAAATATATTATATTTTTCCTAGTATTCAGCCTTCTAAAAATAATTTTAGTAACAGCTGTAACTGTTTGCCGCATTTGAGGCATTTAAAAAATAAAGTGACTAATACCTATCAGTTCTTGAAAGATACGCATTTTCTTGAAGACAGGCGGAAGAAAACGAGCAAATTGTTATCAGTTAGTCTCCATCGGCAATAATATTACTTCTCGTTAGTACCATTCTTCAAAACCAGTCATTTCATTATACGTAGTATAGAAATGTATTTCTGACAGAAATATACTAATTTTAAAAAGTATATTTCTACTAGGTATAGACATAAATGCTCAGCGCTCACATTGTGCCAAAGAATAACAGAACAATATTCATTTCCATGAGATTTTGTGATGATGCTATATTAGTTTTGTTTTGTGCCCATGATAATAATTAAATTTATCTATTAATTAAGTTATGGGTATCGGGTTTGAATCAAGGGCCTGGAAAATTGACGAGTCATTTTTCAACGTGGGGGCATATCTAATGGTTTGAAAAAATGATTTTCTCGTAAAAAAGATGCTAACAAACGTTTTCTGGATGCGGCCAAAATCAATGAAACATCATAATATTATTATGTGTCGTAACTGCCAAATTGATTAGATTATTAATTAAGTACTTTTTTAATTTCTTATTTCTTATTAATGGTTGCATTTCGGATAAATTTTCTAAATATTGTTAAAAATATACATAATTCGGAAACATTTCAGAAACATACATATTCGAAAAAAACTCGGCGCTTTACACCTCGCGGGAGGGGGGGGGGGGGGCGCGCTACTTTTGTGACATTATTTTCCGTTACGCCTGTGCAATTTTTCGTAACGAATCCGCCCGGAAGGTCAAGGCAAAAGCATGTATCCATGCAAAAAATACACGCTGGGCAAGACTGGAATCGGCATCCATGGATTCCGGTCAATATGCTTAACCAATAGCCATTTGTACCATACCCAATTACGAAGAAATTCTCAGATAGCTAAGTGAGTGAAGTTTTATTAATTTTCGTTAATATTTGTGACCGGCATTTATGGTTTAAATTAAGGTAGTAATAATAGGTAGGTCGTCAGGGTGAAAAATAAAAGTTTTATTTACAACTAACAAAGGTTGATCAAACGGAGACAGACTGCGATGTGAAAATTTCAGAGGGATATCACTCCTGAGCACAAGTTATAAGGTATTCACAATGATCCTGAAGACAAAACTGGAAGGTTACGCGGAAAATATAGTAAGTGAATACCAAGCTGGCTTCAGGGCAGGAAGGTCTACAACGGATCAGCTCTTCACAGTTCGCCAAATACTGGAAAAATGCTGGGAATTCGATGTGGACATTTATCAGCTCTTTATTGATTTTAAGCAGGCATATGACAGCATCGACCGGGAAAAACTATTCACTGTCCTTCTGGACTTTGAAATCCCACCAAAACTAGTCAGGCTTGTTAGAATCACACTGCTGAATACACTCTCCCAGGTGAAGGAGAATGGCCAACTGACGGAAGACTTTGAAGTATCTCGGGGTCTTAAGCAAGGAGACGGATTGGCCACCATGCTGTTCAACTTAGCCCTCGAATCCGCTATCAGAAAGTCTCAAGTGAACAGGAGCGGCACTATATTAAGCAGACCGAGCCAATTGGTTGGCTACGCAGACGACATCAACATGATGGGTAGATCCATACAGATTGTGAAGAAAGAATTTGACCACTTCCAAAGGGCCGCACTAGAGATTGGCTTAAGAGTAAATGAAAACAAAACCAAAGTCATGGTACAAAGCCGACAAAATCAGAGTAGGCTAGGCCAAATTTCCAGTTTTGGAAACCATCAATTTGAGGTTGTCAACCGGTTCAAATACCTGGGTTCCAATATTACAAAAGAGAACGAAGAACTGGAAGAAATAAAAGCCCGAATAACCGCTGAAAATAAATCGTACTTCTCATTGCTGCCCATATTCAAATCCAGAAATGTCTACAGAAAAACTAAGACGCGGCTCTATAAAACCGTCATACGCACAGTCGTTGCATACGGGTGCGAATCATGGACGCTAAATGTGAAAGCAGCTAAAATGGTGGATTGCTTTGAGAGAAAGATCCTTAGGTGGATATACGGACCCATGAATGATGGTGGGGAGTGGAGAATTAGGTACAACACGGAACTATACCGCTTATACCAAGATACAAAACTCTCCAACTTCATAAAACTCCAGAGGCTAAACTGGGCAGGCCATGTCCAGCGCATGCCTGAGTCACGGATACCGAAGAAGATCCTCGAAAGAAACCCAGGGGGGAAAAGGCCAGTGGGAAAGCCACGCACACGATGGGGTGATAGTGTTGCAAAGGATGCCAACCAGCTGCTAAAGGTCGGGAACTGGAAAGGACGTGCGGAGAACCCTTCCGGCTGGAGGACAGCGGTGGAGGAGGCCAGGGCTCGACTTGAGCTGTAGCGCCATCGAAGAAGAAGAAGGTTGATCAAACTCACTTTGATAGAATCTTATGTGATCGACCACGAAAAGATTTGAAATTAATCGATTGCGAATTCTTACTAATGAAGTTATTTTAAATATTAGGTATTTAACTTAAGCAAGCCTTTAATATTGAGGCATTTTAATTTTTTTTTATCAACCTACATATTATAATGCGAAGAAACATTTTCAATTATGAATATTAATAAAAAAAACGATGAATATTTACAAGCATTTGTAAGAATCTCAACTACAAAATTAACACGTGGAATTAAAAAAATGGACAGTTTCATTATTTTCATTAAATTGTTGGCTATTAGAGAATCCTTAATTTTTAAATGTTTAAATTCCTTTTTCATGATATTAAATAATGTAGGTAGTCTAAACATAGCATTTTACATGCAGCCCGCTATTCATTTTATATTCCTAATGTGGCTCTTTATTAAAAAAGTTTGCCCAGACCTGACATAGAGCGTATTAGAAAAACTGAAATGTGTTCAATCTGGATGACATAAAAACTCTTATAATTTTTTAGCAAATTTGACTATATGTAATATATATTTTTTAAGTTGGTACTTATTGAATACTTTGGCCTACAAAAGTTTGGAGTCAATTGAACAAATTTAATACATTATGTTATAATTTGACAGAAAAGGTCGAAAACTTCTCAAAAGTCTACATTTAATTTAATGTTAACACCATTACACAATCAATTGCAAAATGAAGATCCCTTTCGAAATTGTTTGAAAACCAATTTCGAACGGAGAGACAAGTCGCTATTTTAATCGAAAAACTATGCATATTATTAGCTCATTGAAAGAGAAAGAATCCTCATTCGATGTTTTATAGAAGTTTAAGCTTAAGCCATAGTTTTACGACATTTCTTTTTAAAGTCGCGAAGCAATTCCATTAGAAGAAGTTATCAAATATACCATCAGGACTCTTTCAAGACATTGGGTGTAGGGATGTATCTCATGCTTTTATATTTTCCAATCGTTACTTCCAGTATTGGTTTGAGTGGAATATTTTCTTTACATATGCGTCATAATGAATTTACCTATAAGTTCGCTGTTATAGATTTGCTTTTTTTATTAAATATACTCGCAATACAATAAAAAATAGTATTTTTTTAAAAGATTTTCTTGATATTGATTCTATAAGTACTTTAACATCGTATGTCGATTTATAAAATATCAAATTCAACTCTTTTTGTTGGTTAAATATAATTAAACTGAAGGTTGATTGGAAAGTCGTTTATAATGACGTCATTAAAAAAATTTAGTTAATGATCTCTATTTGATTTTTTTTATTGTTCAATAATATGTTTGCAAAAAGTAAATTAAATTCTATTTGCTGTGCTGGACAGTTTTAGCAGATTATTTCAAAATAGCGAAATTTGGAGGTTACCGACATTGAAACTAACACCTTCACTTGTTCTAAGAGTGGAATTATAAAAAAAAAAAATTAAAGGGAAGTATTCTCAAGTCACTTGAACCGATCGGCAATTGCAACTTGACTTTCGTGAGGAAAGATGTCTAATGGCCACTAATATACATTGAAAGGTTTCGATAGATACATTCACGACTTATTTTCGAAAGTCGTATAACGGATACGTATTTGACTATGGGAAAAAACGGTTAAACAACTTGTACTTAACTATTTTGTCTTCAATATACTTTATTGCAGCTTGGATACAGGCAATTTACCGATTTGATGGCACCAGTGAGATCGATGATATTTTAAAATATGTTGTAAGAGTTTTCTCTGTATGTTGAGTTTATAATACTAGGAATCTCTTTTTTTCTTCAAACTATCCAATCTTTTAACTATACTGTAACCAGAACTAAGTCTCAATATTCACTTGAATTCGTTTTTGCTCAAATATGACTAAAAATCAGGGCATAAAGCATTTTATGAAAACGAACACAAATAAATAATACCGATATCAGGTATCGTTCCATTTTTGTTAAAATCCCACCTCTATACGAGCGTAGTTTTATCGTAATTAAACATGCAACTTTCGCTTACTTCTGGGACTCAAAGTATTTTTCCGAGACATTAAACAGAAAAATCTTTAGGTTTGCACCCCCGGTATCTAAGGCTGTTATCGGAATGATTAAAAATTTTCCGTTTGCATTCTTTGAATTGTGAGGAAGCGCACTCGGATTACTCGCGCATGACGTCACAGAAATGCTCGGAGTAAAAGGAAAAATCCGAGGACAGTATTACAAAAAAAAAACCGAATGAAAAAACTTTTTATAATTTTTTTATATTCAGATAAGGACGTGTTTCCGCTTTTTTTTCGTTCTTTGATTTATCGCTTCATTTTTATTTTTGTCGGGTTATTCCTCTCATATCTATTCTCTCTGACTTCCCGTATGAACAAATCTAACCTAATATTCTTTGACAGTTGACTTTATATTGTAAAAAATATCTTCGTTTCCGATCAAAGACTGAGCATAAATAATATACCTCCTTAAAGTAACCAAAGCTTTTTTATGTAGTTTATTAAGTATTCACTCCTTGACAAATTCTTAAAAAAATGTAGCAATTAGAAATTTTTGTAAACACTTTTCGTCTGTTTGCTTTATTAAGGTATTTGTGACATTATATTTAAAAACAATGGTGTGAAAATCCATTCCATTATTATTTAATTGTTAGCGATAAGTTTGTCGATTATATCGACGTGAGTCGGTCATAGAAAAATGCGTAAGGAATATATATTAAAAGTGTTTCAATTTCGACAATAAAGTTATCGATCACTAGTTTTATTTTGTCGTGAGCGATTTTTTTGATCAGTTAGTTTTCTTTATTTGTAACTTTGTGCGTTAGGTTTTGTTAAATTTTTAACCATCTTGGAGTGCTATTAAACATTACCTATTTATAAACCGATATAGTTTTTTTTATGTATTCAAACATAAAATTAGATTTCGTAAAAAAATAATAAATAATATTACCTTAAAACAGTGGTTTTATGTTACCACGCCCCATATTTAAAAAAATCTTCAATCTGTTTTATTATAGGAAATTTAATACATGAAGCAATAAATGATTAAAGGGTGAACTTTTCAAACCCCCACAGTTTGAATACCGCTGCCTTAAGGAAGACAAGAATTGGAGTGATGAATTAAAGATACTAGAAGCAAAACAATAGTTGTCGGTTGTTGACATTTTTTTTTATTTAAGCTATAATATATTTTAATTCAAATTTTGGAAGGATCGATTCAAGATACTAGGTAAAAATGTATTTTAAAAACAAGTGTGTTATAATGTCACGAAGTTCCAAAGTATTGCTTTTAATGTCCATCATTTGGACATAAAATTAGCGTCCTGAATTTTTATGATAACGCTTCTTTAATAAAAAAAAATAAGCCAGTGATAAACAATAAAAAATTCATAATGAAATTTAGAAATTATTATAAATAACATTATTATAAATGGTATTTTGCTATAGTTAGCAAACATTATCATTCGTTCAGGTTCAAAAGAACAATGACGTCTGATAAAATCTAAAATATATATATATATATATTATAGCATAATAATATGTAGCATTATACGTCAGGTCGCACATAGAAAATCATCTCGCCTGGGATTAAATCGAAACCGCCGGCAATGTTGAAACTTTCATCCTCTCGCACAGGCAAGACCATGTCGGGATAGTGACAAACCAGCATCTTATACGCGCGATGCAACATTATGCAATTCTCCTCAGGACCCATGTTAAGTGAAAGTCGTTACATGAGACGAGCAAATGTTTTATTCTACCAAAAATGTCGCACCAACGCTATGTGCGAGAGTACATTTAGTTACATTTGTTCTGTGAATGACAACAATCATGATGTTCAAAATATAAATAAATTAATAATTAGCATTATTAAAACCAGGTAGTTAATACATACTTATTCCACGATGGACGAGCGGCTTAAGCATCGGTTTATAGTGTCATGGGTATCAGGTTTGAACCTTGGGTCTAAAAATACACATATTGTTTTTCAATTTATGTTTGAGTCAGAGTATGGACCTATTAGGTTGAGCAAGTGCCTAACATCCATTTATCATAAAAAAAACAATACTCTGTTAATACAAACCTCCACTCTGTGGAGGCCCATATGATCTTCTTAAGATCGAACATGGTCAAAAAAAATAATATTACATACGGGAAATGAAACAAAAATAAGAAAACAGCATTATATACTACAGAAGAAGACAACTATATTATATAGGAATGACATGGGAGATAAAATCACTATTTTCTGGAGAACCAAAAAAAAATTGAATTCAAAATAATTTGGTGTAGAAATTTTTAACTGCATGGCATTTATTTAACACGTGCTTTTTATCTTTAACAAATTATGATTAATTTTAAATAACAATTCTTAAATTTTTAAGACTTATTTCTATTTTGGCACACATATAATATTCAAAATCATAAAGGTATTTGTAAGGAAGTGAATAGAGTGAAAAAAATATAGCTGTAAGTGGGACTTCGTTGCTGCCTGAACTTTGCTTGTAATAGCTTCAATTATAATTGTAAAATCCGGGCCTCGCATAATTACATAGATAATAGTTTTTTCCAGGCAGTACATTACACACCGAGCTTACACGCGCAGGTCAAAACGACTGTTCAAGACTCGCAGTTTAAAACCGCAAGTCGTTCTGTATTCACATAGCGTAGAGGCCGGCCATTGCCATTCTCGCAACGGAACGTGATTCGGTAATGTGCCGGACGCGACCCACGGCACAGGAGAGTGCACATTAACATTTTGGTTGCGACGCAAGGGTCATGCCTTGGGCCTTATCATTCCATGCTGGATCGACCTTGAAATGTGCCAATGTAGTTTTATTCTTATTAAAAATCATTCTTCAAGAAGAATATTTTGTTAGCATAAATTTAGGGTTGCCATATTTTTGAGAACCAAGTCCGGATACTCCGCTAGCTAAGATGATATCTTTAAGAATTCAAAATATAAAAGTTGAATATACAATATAAAAGTTTAGGGGACCTGTGGTCCTAACAATATGTCGTTACATGTGTTAAATTGCTTAATTGCAATTTATGCATTCACGTATCATCCAGGTTTGCTTACGAGAAATTGGATAGCTGCCTAAATAATAATGCTAAAAATTGAAAAATGGTATAAATATTAACAAGTCTGGATAGAATTATTGACTGATTCCAAATAATATTTTTAATGATATTCAGTCTTCTTAAAATGTAAAGTTTTAACTCATATTTTTGTCAAAAACTGGTTAAGTTTATTTTCTACGATTTTACAATACTGCTTTCCAAGAATACCAAACTACTGTACATATGTTTAGATAATGTCTTGCTAAATAGATGAAACTAGTCCTGATCATTAATCAAGCACAAGCACTAAATACTATAGATCGTTTTAATGATATTGAGTCTAAGCATATGAAAATATGGCAAAAAGGTCGAATCACTAATTTTCATAAAAAAACTCTTAAATGAAAATGGTGATTTTGCATGAAAATTGGCACTTACGTCAAACGAGAAGTTGTTTGTGAAGTGATTTTAGCCACAATATAAGACTTTATCTAGAAGAAGCTTTGACAACTTGGTTATACTAAAGTAAAAAAAATAGTGCTTCCGCACCCGAGAACCGTAATTTAAAAAAATATAACTGCTTTCATCAGTCTGTGCTTCAAAATGTATTTCTATGTGATATGCAAATGTCATATTTATTTGACCATTTTTACCGTGTAACTCTTGTCATAAATCTGCCACCAAAGAAATCAGACGTGTCGAAAAAGATAACTTTTCCAATTTGTTGTTCGCATTTTCAATATTAGATAACGTTTCCCGCATCAAAAAGGTTAAATATATTTGGGTTATGGTGAACCAAAAATAAATAACTGATAACCTCAATATGATGACAAAAATTACTTAAAAATAATTATTAAGTACATAATTATCTTCAGATATCTTTACACTTATTTTGGAAGTACGTTATACAATATTGCACCTACTTACTTCATTGTAATATGTATTACGTAATTTTTTAAACCCTCCAATATACAAATAAATATAAACTAAAAATAACAACGTTTTTACAAAAAATATCATAATTATTACTAATAAAATCGCATGTTGTAAATAATAAAATAACTTTAATTTACATTTTAATTAAAATGACAGTGACAACATAATCTAATACGACTAGTATTAATTGTTGGTTTATTTTTTTGTTTACACGTGAATATGATTTTGTGTATTTATAATATTATAGGCCCCATTTGATGTTAGTTGTATGGAATTTGTTATATTTTGGGTAATACTAATAAATGCTACATTTTTTAAAAAATGCACACCTAAAGATTGTAGTAAAATTTTAAAATTATATGAATGATTTGAATTGTTTCGAGGTGCTCTTTTAAATATTCTGATGAATCTATTGCATCTTTTGTGTCAAAAGAAATTTCCATTGAAAAGTGCTAAACAGTTTTTTAGAGTTCAGAACTGATGATTGACTAAAATAATGGAGCCAGATGTTGTAGGTGACACTTAATTTTATTAAATGTATCATGTAACATAAGTTAGCTAGAAAAGCTTTGTTAATGATATTCACTATATGATATGAGTAATAATATCGACTTTAGAAAGTAAAAAGGAAGATGTTCTTATTGTGGGTTTGGGTCAAAGTTAAAATATACAATAAACATAAATATTAAGTGGACGAAAATAATAATTATTTTGGTGTTCTATTTTCCTAATCTGATATTAATTATTGAGGCAATCAAAGAAAATCCGATTAAAATGATGGTTAAGTTTTTTTCCACTTCACTTCCTTCTTTAGAAAAATGTACGCTAAATTTAGACAATACTTCGATATTTGCAGCTAATATCCTTTGGACATAGCGTGTATTTAGGTGTATTCAAAGTTATTATCTACTAAAACGTAATATTTTGAAAAAACTGAGGGTTACCTAACTTTTTCGTTCAAGAGCGATATAAAGAAAGATAAGTAAAACTGTTAAGACAATGAAAACGATGTTACGGTGAAAGAAATATTAGAAATCTGTCTGATTAAACATATTATGTATACGAAATAATAATTTATTAGTACAAATAAGTACACTGAGTGAACTAAGTAGTTTTAATTTTAAGAATTTATTAAGCAAGATCCACTTAAATTTACTGTTATTTCAGTGGATAAATAATTTTGCTAAAAAAAATTGCTAAAAAATAAAATAAATTCATTTCGATAAATATCTCTTCAAATTGGCAACCTCAATAGCATTCTATTTTTACAACAAACAACCAAATACTCTTGAGTTCTTGGTTAGTTCTCAAGGATACACAGATTAATGGTACGTCATGTATTATTAATTAATCATACAATGCATACATTATAAAAATACAAAGCAATATATAAAAATCTTTCCTAAGTAAACATACTAGGAGAAGAAAAGTTGGATAATATACATAAAAATATTAAGTAAAAAATTCTTCTGATACTGGCAGTCATTAAACGGCTAGTCTAGTATTGTTAGGATTTTCTGGCCTTTCCCAAAACTAATGGCATGTAGTCTCATTCATTCGATCAGTAATCGTGATGCTGCAGCCGTTCAATGATTTTGGTCTGCCTTATTTGATTTATGATGTAGACGTCATTTTACAATTTGTGGCATTTATAACACGTCATAACTAATGATTAAATTATACCAAGGTTTTCTATAACTGCCTAAGGCAAACGCCCCTTTGAATGTGACTGTGCGTATAAATTGTGTAGAGCTGTCTGCTTGGGGGGACAGAAATATCGTGTGAGACACTATTCTACCGTTTGTAGCTAAAATGTAGCACTGCTACGGTGTAACTGCGTTGTAGCAATACTTAGTAGGTATATCTGCTCGATAGATTTGTATTTATACCAAGTATGCCTACAGCATAATAACAGCGGTTACCAATCTTTTTGGGTAGATTCTTTATTTTAATAATATGTCATAAATATAAATGCGTGTGTAGAACACCTGTTGAACAAACTGTTGAACCCGATCACACCATTTTTTAATTGGCTGCATTGGTTATTTACGTGTTGCAAAATACAGCAATAATGCAGCTACTGTCGAACAAGATCTTCTTGTCAACGTGCTAAAATGTGAACTGATAAGCTCCTCCTTTTTTTAAACGCACTTCGACTGCAACGACTTCCGGTTATAGACGGGTTGTCCACGTATTCAAACTGTGAACTAACAAGCCCATCCAATTAAGTTAATCGCACTTTGACTCCAGCGACTTCCGGTTATTGCCTAGATCTTCTTGTCGGACAGTTAGTAGTTGATAGCTTATCTCGAAAACTACCCATAACATTTCTACAACATGTTAATGGTATAACAGAAATAAATAAGTGAATGTCAAAATAAATGTACTAATACATGTCATAAAGGATGATTGAAAATTACATTCTATTCGGATATTTCAATTTTATTATAATTTTACGTGAAATTATCGATTTTTGATAAATAAAATATGATACGTAAGTCATTGATCGTATTTATTATAAAAATCTAATAAAAAATATTGCGTCAATAATAGTCCACCTTATTTGAACCGTAGCCAACCGGCAATTATTAGCTTACAATGCGCGATGCAGACGTTAGCTATGCAATCCGCATGTTTCTGACTGTCATAAGTTTGTTTGTCTAATAACGCCGTTAGAAAAAAAGTTATCAAGACTACTTAGTTTTTGGTTTTTTTTTAAATTGTGAACAAAAAGCTTTAAGGAAACAACTTACTGTTATTCCTATATAATTTATAAAAGAACTAATGCTAGATTTATGTTTGTATCAATCCAACAATCCCAAATCATGCCCATCTATATAATATTTCTCCCGGGCACCAACAACAAGAACAAGTCACGAACTTCATAGTGACCGTGCATCTGTACAGACCATGTACTTCAAAGCCACGAATGACGTTGCGACATATCCATGACAGCGTGTCCGTGAGTGATTTGAGAGCTGGAGTGCGGAACTTCCTACTCACCATCAACTCAGGGTTAGTACCCGGAGTTCCCCAGTTTATCCTACCCATCCAAACTATAAATTACAGTCCACTTAAGAATATTGACGAAGTCTTTCATCAATGAACGAAACGGCCGCCATCTTGGATTTAAGACGTCACAGATTTCAAGTAGAATGCTTAACTCATTCGCTGCTGAGTAGATAATGATTTTTTAATTACCCCCTTTAAAATGCACGTTAATTACATCGATCGGCCGCCTGGTCATTACGCGCCGGGTGCGTCTTCCGCGTCCATAGTATTAAGTCATGACTGTGTGGCAGGTAGATAATTTTGATTGATGATTTTAGGTAGTCGTTCAATTTCATTAGCATTGAATTTGTTATTCAATTTAATTGCAGGACTGAGAATAATGAAACGTAGGTATAAACAGGCTGCTAAAGATGATATCAATAAACAAACATTAAACCGTCATATCTCAACCCATTACGTCAAGAATACATATTTTTATATTTCTACCAATTCAATCATACCTATTTATAATAATAATTAGGAACCGCGATCAAAAAATGTTGTTATACAACCGGTCGATAAGACTCTCTTTAGTTATATTAAAAAGTCTTTGTATAAACTGTTTCCTTTCTCCCCAACGACATAATCGGTATTCGCACCCTCCATTAATAATAAACTCCTCGAGTAAGACTTTATAATATTTTGAACGACGCTATGCATTTTGATAAAGCGACGTTTTTGTTAAACTGAGATAATAAATTAGCTTTAAAGCTTCCTTCATTTAGACTGCGGGTCGGTAAACTTTTGACACATAAGAGACAAATAAGAGTAGCATAACGATTAAGATTTTTTTTCAAGAGCCATACTTATATTTTTACATGGGGTGAGGGTACCAATTTAGAGCCATTGACCATAATATTATAATAAACATCCTATTGAGATAAGTAGACGCGCACAGGAGTAGGGGCTTTTAAGTTACGGACTCCCACCCAAGAACGGAACAATCCGAATTATTTAAATATATATAATAAAATTTCGGATGATTATTTTACTGTCGAACCGCTTTCTCAAAGAGTTGATCGCACTTCTAATACACATACATAATTAAATGCTTTAATATTCTGATGGGAAATGTGTAAAAGACAAAATAGAGCGGACGATACAAACGAACACTAACGGTCCTAATAATTATGACTGTTAGGTCACGCGCATTCGATAACCACTTGTGGATGCGATAGTTTGCAATAACCCGTAAGAGAGCACCCTTAGTTATACTTGCAAGTCGGTGTTTATTGATGGATTCAAAGTGTCTGAGTATGGGGAATGTAAAATTGCGAGGGATCTATAGTTGAATCGGCGAGAAGTCTTAAGTAGTAGGGTGGGAAAATATGGAAGTCAGTGGCTTCCGTTAGATTTTCGTAACTCTGCTGCTCCATAAATTAGTAATACATCATTGTAGATATTTTTTTGAAGTAGATCGCCCAAACCATTTTCTGTGAAAAAAGTGATTAAGTAGGATATTTTCGAGGTAGGTATTTTAAATTGTGTATTTATCTTCTATTGTTGAATAAAATTTGAAGTCTATATTATTAATTAGATAACATCAATAAGATGTAATACAATAATTATTGTTATGTCGCTTGGTTAAGTTTTTCCCTTTTTAAATTTACAGCTCGCATGCCAAGAGTTTTCATGTTCGGAAGTGGAATAATATAGAATCGTAATACAATTGTGTTCGGGGGGAGATTGGATATATCGAGACATGCGTCGCGGTCTTGTAGCTATTTAGCGAGTGTCTCATTTTGTTGTAACGGCAAAGCGAAAGTTTTGTATGGTAAAATATTGCCTTTGTCTCGCCCGTTTGCAGTCAAATAGGCTCTTTATATGTGGGGACATGTGCTATTTTCTTTGTCTTGTGAAATATTTCCAGCACTTAGTCAAGAGAAACTTGGTTTTGTTCATTACCACAAGAAGGATTTAATTTACATAATTCTGCTGAGCCACGTAGATACGTGAAGAGATTAATTTTATAAATTCGACTTTATGTGATGTTAAGAAATTACAATATAAATTACCATTTTTTTCCAGTTGTTGCACGAAGCAATCTCCATCTACAAAAATGTAGTTACCATCTGGTATACTTGACTGATGGCCTGACACCGGTCGTCGGGTATATGGATTGCAATACCGAATGAAAAGATCAATACTGTTTTTTCGGCAATTCTAATTGAATACCGGTATTCATTAAAAGATAAGAAAACGAAAATACTGGTTGCGCTTTTTGCAGTGGACTATAATTTGAAGATGCTGGTGGATTACGTATCTAGGAGAGGGAGTTTAAACAGGATGCCAGACATTGACCTTTTATGTTGAGAGGGCTGGCGCACGCTGGAGCTGGTTTAGTGTTCACGCACTCACGCACTGATAAACGGACGGTTCAAAATGTCACTCTCATGGTTTAACTTAGATTTTGTGGATAAATAGTGATGATGACAAGTCCAGGATAAATGATAGATGCGACATTCGCTCAAACCGTGTCAGATTTAGCGCAAGGAAGGTACATTTAAATCTAGCAGAAAAAAGCAAAAATCCACCTATATTAATTAGTATGTTGATCTTTAAAAATAAGCATTGATCATACTATTGTAGAACTGGCGATATATACAGATAATTTTAATATATTAATAATGTTAACTAAACCACCAAAAAGGCGAGTTCATCAAGTAGTGCAAATAAATTCGGCTCCAAGAAAAGTTTTCATACCGTTAACGGAGTCAAACCTGGAGCTCCCGAATGAAAGGCCAGCGCCTTACGAACTGCACCACGAGAGCTGTAACAATATATTATACTCTCACGAGATGAAAAAATAGTATGCCACTGATGTAAGTTTGCGTTTTATCCACTTTAGAGAGTTTAATACTAATGCATCGTCAAATAACTTGAGTTTTTCGTAAAATACTACCAGGTTTTTTGAAATTATCTTGTCGGCACAATGTGAGAATATATACCAATCCTTGTCCATCACAGTTGTAGAACTAATTATGTTAAAGTTTTGATGATTCCCTTCTGGCTAATAAGTACCATCATTTGACTCTGTCCTCTTCCACGTACTGATTTGAGTTACACCCTCCACCCGCCATATATCAGTGGCAAAGACTCCATACAAAGCGATTATTAAAAGCCTACCTTCTTAAGAAGAATAATTTAAAATTTCATGTTGACGTATTTATATTATAATCACATATTATATTAATATATAAAAATAATTTAATTTGCCAACGACATCTATCGTACCTACGCCTAAAATATTTGCCCATAATATTATTATCTATGACTGCACGTTTGTCTAAAATAATTAATAATAAGATTATTTTAAAAAAAAATCTACAGGATTCAATTACTGTTTTTAAAAATAAAAATAAATTTATCTCGTGATTTTTATTTGTCAGTTAGTTCAGTCATAGACTAACATAATTTATTCAGTCAGTTACGTCAGTTGAGATATTGATGAATGTTATTTTGATTTGTGATCTAAATTCAGCGTATTGTTGTGTTTTCTAAATGTGAATAAATTGTCTAAATGTTTAGTAAAATATATAATTTGAACTCATCGCTCAATTTTATATTCGATTTAGTGTGTCGTTGTCATTATTGTGTACATATTCATCAGTATATCAAATTATTTTCATATTTCCCGCAAGTATACCTACCTGACAAGTGTTATTTTTTATCTGATCTCCACAGCCTACCTCTTACAAAAGTCACCCTTTGCCACTGTCATGTATATGTAGCTGTGATTTGTGCACGGCCATATTCCATGACGCTATAAACGTGTCAAAATGAAAATATTCTATTGCCATACTTCTTTGTTCCTAAACAAAGCTGCACAAACCAAGCATGCGCCTAGAGTTTAGAAAATAAAAATTCTTGACTTGCTTTGTTGCCATTTATATTTTATGACATGAAGTGTCCTCTGTACCCGTTTACTGAAAATCTGCCGAGACACATAGTCACCGGATATAAATTATAATGTTTTTATTTTAATTAAATGATAATTAATTGTTGTACATAAAATATGATATTTTTAATACATCAATTATCATTAAGTAATCGGTTTTCAAACAAAACAAGTTTCAAAATCATTTATAGATACGAAAACTGCAAAACAGAAAACATATTTTCACTATTACGAATGAACTGAAATCATTGGTTCTCAATCATTGGTTGGCATGAGATATGGGCATCAGCTACTCTTAGATTATAATAAAAATTTACATGTTCTTACACTACTAATATTTTCCATGAATAGTAAAAAAGGCATTTTTTATTTCACGTATATTAGTATTTAAATGAATGTAACTGCATGACGTGTGGATATTACGAGTATGTATTCTACGATTTTTGATTATACATTATAGTCCTTAGGGTTCCGCAAAATGAGAATAACTAACAAGAATGACAAATGAAAGTTAATTACTAATGTCTTCAAGAAAGGAACAAATACTTAGTAATTCACTTTTTTATTATAAGTCGTTTTCCAAAAAACTCGTAATTACGTAACTAAACGGTACTATTGAAAATTATTATTGTATTATTTTGTACCACAAAGGTTCTATTAATATTTAATTAAACTTTACACAATATGTAATTTGATATAATATTATGTACTTAAACACGCGGGCAGATTTGCTGTTCTATTTAACATGAAAGACCCTTGTCAAAATATAGATGACATTGATGTTCGACTACGTAGACTATAGATACGAGGCTTACAAATTTCAACATATTATATTTAGTTACAAAACATATTATCTCATTATCGGTAGGTAGATAATGTCATTATATAATTAATATTATCTAGTAATAAATCTTTAGTGGAAAACTATTGTTTTTAATTCAACAAAAAAGCAGGACTTTTTTGTACGCTTTAAGATTTTTTATCGTTTACTTTCAATACTATTATATTACTCAGTGTTACTTTATTAGGTATCGGCTATATTGGGCGATATATTTTGAACATCAAAATAAGATTCTAGGCTGTCCCATAGAAAGCACATCGCGGCACACGGGTAAATCACAGATAAGTACATGAAACCATCTTCAAACCATTATATTATCCAGCCAAAGCTCAAAATTATTCGTAATAATTATCTTTATAAGAACTTGACGTTTTTTTTAAAAATGTTAATCATATAAAATATATAAATTAACATAATTATTATTTTAAAGTTTTTTATGAGGAATTATAATTTTCTTACATTTATCTTGGTATGACAAGATCTGCATTTACATCCCGTGGAGGTCAACGCTGTAATTATTACGTTAAAAATAAATTGAGGGGTTATTTTGGATAATATGAAAATGAATTTCCCGACTCGTTTTCTTCTGGGTATGCTATCAATGCAATCCCTGTCTACCCGAAGAGTGATTGTTATTTTAAAGCATTTCTTTTTACTTCTTCGTGGGTTCATTTACAATCCGCATATACTGGCAAATATTAATTTTCATGTTCCCACCAATATCACTCGCAGCTCCACGGTCTTCAAGATACCTCGTCGCAGGACAGATGTTATGTTTCATGATGCTGTGTATCGTGCAATTAGCTTATTTGATGGCACCATAAAGGTTGATTTGTTTTTTATTAATTATATAATGTTTGTAGACGTTTTAAATAGGATAAATTTATAATTGTATATATTATCATATTTCTTTAATATTTACACATGCTGTCTTTTCCACTTTCTTGTCATATTAGTTGTTATTTGTAATTAAGATATTTTTATATATTTGTATGTATTATGTATTATGGCGCATTGGCCAAAAGCTGTAATGCCGTAATACTCTTTTTTATAAATAAATAAAATAAATAAATAAATAATTAACATCAGATTTAAAAAAATCGTCTTAATTATAAATATACTAAGTCTAATTTTTCTAAAATCAAAGGTGTATGGTATTTTCATATACATAACACACATTTTTATAAATTTTTGTACATTACGTGTATTATAAATTACAATTTTTAAAGTGGCTCATCCAGTTTTTGAATAAATATTTTCAATATATTATAAACACTCAAATTCGTCAGCTGACATGTGAAGGGTATAATCACGCTTACATACGATACAAACAGCTTGGGCATATGTTACAGAAAATCTCCTTCATTGTGACACAGCAGCAGGGATCAGTCGCCATGGTCAACCCTCCCATAGCCTCTAGCGGTGCTACAAAGGTGACATACTCGGTACAGATCTCGCATTGTGGGAGGCGCGGGAGATGAAAATAGATGAGGGATGCATGCCTTGTGCTCAGATGCAGAAGCTTATAATGATGAAGAGAAAGAGAGAGAGAGAGAGGTTTTAAAAAGATTTGTTAAAAAAACCTGTCAAAATGACGATGCTACCTAAATAGGGGTTATCCTTTACTTTTCTGCCTGCTGTCTTGTTTAAAAACAGGTCATATCCTTTGGGTAAAATTACCCGAGCGCTAGGTGAAATTTAATAAAAGTATACATCGTTTCGCTAAAGTATTCCGTCCAAACACATATTTACATCTTTAGTTTAATTCGGATGTATTCCGTTAAGAGATGGAATTATTATTTTTATTCAACGAAATCTTTCCAATAATCTGAGTTTATCATATTATTATTATGTAGGTGTGCTGAAAGTTGGTGGCCAACCTTTCATCGAAGACGACACAAAGAGATTATTAATTTTATTAAAATACACATACCCGAGGTATTCACCGGCGATTACCTCAGTCACCTGCGTTTTACTGACGACATTTTTGCCTTTGAAAACAACTCAGATGACCTTTAGAACAGGATGCAGGAGCTTGCAAATAAAAGCTGCAAAGCAGGTTTAATGGTAAATGTCTCAAAGACAAAAGCAATAACGACGTCAAGATAAATAAATGTCAATTAACTGTGGTATGTATGACGAGATTGCTCGCATATCTAAACTGACATGGAGTACATTAATTTGTGCCTGAATAGTATCCTCAAAAGTGACTTCCCACTACGTCTTAAGCGTAAAGTGTTCAACCAATATGTGCTATTAACAATCACGTACGCATGTGAAACATTTAACCGTTTAATATAAGAGAAATCCAAAAATTACGAGTAGCGAACGTGGCATCTAAAGGTACATATTATTTGGCATAACGCGTAAAGTTCACAAAATAAACCATCCGGATAAGGAAGCAGACACGTGCGCGCGATGTGATAGAGGTCGCTAAACAGATGAAATGGCAATGGGTTGAATACGTCGTTTGGCGAGTGGACAACCGCTGGACAAAAACCGTCATAAAGTGGGACCTAAGGGCAATAAACGCATAGGTATAGGAACCCCCTAAAATCCGCTGAATAAACGAACTCATAAAGAAACCAAGAAGAGTGGAGGGAGCTAGGGTAGACGTTCATCCAGTAGTGGATTGACCCAGTCAGGTGACAATGATGAGACATACATATAATATTAGAAATAAATTCTATATGACTACAGGAATTACAAAGTAATGTGGAGTTTATTCGGTAAAAGTTAAGCGTGGCGTGTATGTTTTATGTTTTTAATAAAAAACAGTGAGGAATATACTAACTTCAGTAGGCTGTTAGCTGTGACCTACACAAATTTTGATGGTGTGATAAAAGTAATGTTATATTATATATTGTAGCATTATTTTTTATCGTAACTCGAGCGTAAACCAAGCTTTATAGTATTTGTCAATAGAACGTTTACTTTGGGGTGTTACATTTTTAATTTCAAATTTTTTCGTTTCGGCGTATTACAAGAAATGTTAATGTTTTTTCTTACACTTAATAATTGGAAGTACGACCCAATGTGGGTTTTGGTTAATGTTTGGGCCAATTATGGCAGTCCAAATCCAATACAAATTTCTCACCTAGCTCACACAGTAAAGTTATCCTTTGTGCGCCAAGCATACTATATAATGCAGTCATTCTTCAACCATATTACTGAAAACAACTTTAACCTGTGAAACATCAAGACGTCATTACTTGCACTGGTTTTGAGCATCAATCTCCGCAACACAGGGTGACTCAGCAAGAAGTGATCGTGCGACCTTCGTTACCACTAACGTCGCGTTTATCATTGATCATATACTCATCTTCATTCCAAGACCAAGTAGTGGTATCGCGAGAGTAATTAGTACTAGTAGAGAGTCGGGGATACGAAACCAGCTAAGCGCATCCGCCATATCAACATTAAAGGTTAATGCCTGGAAACCCTGTATAACTCCCTCTAGCATCCATATTATCCACGTAATAAATTACAGTCCACTAAAAAGCGCCGCCAGCCAATTTAATAAATTCTATGTTGGTGATAAACAAATTAACTTAATATTATAAATAGTACAAGGATTTTTAACGTGATTTTAAACGTACAAAATAAATAAGAACTACAAATTATTAGTGCTACAAATCGTCAATAGATTTCTGATATAACGTCACGTAGTAGTATAAAATTAAGTTACATAATATATAAAGATTTATGCTCTATTTAGTTGTCTACATATATATTGTATGAATTATGAAAAAAGTATCAAAAGGGTTCTTACATGACTATTATGAAAATTATCCGCATCTTTGTAATGAAAGAATTTCCAAATATAACATACGCCTAGCTCACGAAAAACGGTATTCTGCCGGCAATAAGGGTGTCATATTATAACTCTCATCACATGAATATTTGAGATGCCATTCACACCCCTTTTAAAACCACCATGCAACCCTTCCTCTGAGTAGTCATTCAACCCACTAAGCGTAGAAAATCCTACCAACGAACGACCCACACGATAAAATTAGGCAAAATTTTCAATCGATAACTAATTTATACTTGGATTTTTACTTCGGAAAAGTTACCCGATGTCTTAATAAGTTATTGGAGAGCCTACTGGAAACAAGATGTCGAACACAGATGTCCGAAAACTCGCCTTATTAACCCTTTTCAAAATATCGATTTCATTATATTTGACACCACTTTTGTGAGTATTTATTTATAGGTAAGTAGCTAGGTAATACTAAGGAAAGTGAAATATATATTCAATGTATATAATATGCACGACTGGAAAAATATCTATATTATGTAATATAATATGAAAAAAAAAATGTTTGGAATACTATGTTATCATCATAAGCCTGAATCTATCCACTGGTGGATGAAGGCCTCTTCAAGCTGCTATATATACCTATTATATTATATAGGGATGGCCATCATAATAGAAGGACTTACAGGGGTCTAGTTTGAGGGTATTAATTTAATTTTATATAAATAGCGAAGGATGTTTGATAGAAATACACAGTCACATGCTCACAGTCACTCGACATTCGTCATTTGACATTCGTCTCTCGAGCATAAACTCCCGAGCTCGTTCCGATCATCATTACAACCGGATCGCGGCTCGGTCTGTGCACCTAGCTCACCGCGATACTCTGTACCATTATCTTACTCCGACTATTGTAACTCTCTGTACTCTGCAACAAGACAATAAACATCTACATCCATTTACACCACTGCTGCTTTTATAATCTCATCATCTCCACCTCTTAAACCTCACGTGAGTAGGTAAAGTCGACGTGATCATCAACGCCAAAATAGTATGTTTGATTACCATCAATCAAAAATAAATTACATTTATATTTAAGATTTAATATCAATTTACTATAAGTATTTTAAGTATATATACAATTAGAGTTGGGTATTTCCCTAGAAAATCTCAATCTCGAGATTCGGAATTTTCCGAAATGATGAAATTTTGAATTCTTGAGATTCGGGATTTCCAAAAAATTATTCTCGAAAATTTTCGAGAAAAACTGTAAAAATCCTAAAATCAGTGTAAAAACAGACAAATTCCAAAAAAATATGATTTTTTTTATTTATGTAAGAAGACAAACAAAACAGAAGTAGGAAAACAAAAATAATTCAAAACATTACTTATTAAAATAGAATTTCAAAAATCACAGACTGTCAATCGCTGCGTCTGACAATCGCGTACGCTTTTGAGACACAAAATTCCCTGATGTTGCAAAAATTGCGCTCATTTTGAGTCGACGTTGGCTTAATTGTGTTAAATGCCCCGATCAGTCTTTGAACGTTTTGTGTTTCTTGCCCACTTTTTCCATATAGAAAATCGTTTTTTCAAATAATATTTAATAATAAAGTTATCCCGAATCCCGAAAAAAGATTCTCGAGATCCGGGATTTCCCGAAATGTTAAAAATTCAGTTCTCGAGATTCGGGATGAAAAATCTCGAAAATTTCTCGACAATTCCCTTCGGGAAATTCATGAAACCCAACTCTTTATACAATGAAATTACTTTTAGTATATATTATAACTACAAGTTATTGAATACAAAGGATTTTTAACAATATGGCATAATTTTGAATATTACGGTAATGTATTTGCAAACTGGTAGCGTTATCTGCATTGAGCTCAAATAATCTCTAGTATGGCATAAAGCCAGGCCTGGATTTACCATGAGACTTAAAGGGCCTAACTGACCAGTGGGTATGAAAAATAAATTAATAGTCGATTTATAGATTACCACGAATTACTAAAACCGATATCATTTGTATATTATGTTAAATTTCTTAGGGCCATGCAATAGTCGCTAAATCATCGGAATTCCTCTGCGGTTAAATTAGTAACCGTTATCAGGATCTCTCCAAAATTTATTTATAACGCACATGCAATTGCTCATATATCGAGCGAATACAGTGGATCCGGGTTCGAGTACTACAGGGCGTGGTATTTTTTTATCAAAAATATTTTTTCTAGTAATATATCTCAGATGTTTCTGATACTGTATGTTCAATAATATTAAATCTTGTGAATTAATTTTTGCGTAAAAAAAAAGTTTAATATAATTTATTAATATATTTAATAATAATATAATATAAACATTTTTTACTGTGTAGCTTTCGTGTGCATTAGGTAGTAAGTATATAAATCTTCTGCTTATTACGGAAAAAATACTGTTATGCCTTTACAAAAAGAAAACATAAGTACATAATGTATTATTTAAAAGAAAAATGTATCTTTTTTTAAAAGTTTTGCTGTAAGTAAGTAAAAAAAAACTATAAAACACGTATTATCTTTGAAATATGAAGTCAAAGTGCCGGTGTTTTCATGATAAAGTCTCGCACCTGGCTCGTCGGGTGAGTTATAAGATTTAATAAAAGCAAAAATATTATTTTGAGCACGTACATATCATAAAATTGTAATTTTTCATAATATTACATTATGTCAGTGGCTGTATTTATTTTGAATTTCACAAATGTACATCTCATCAAACAATCTAGGATTTAAAAAAAATGTTTTTTATCACTCCGTATTCAATATATAATATGTAGGTATGTTAAATTGAATTATTTTGTAGAACATACTATTGTGTTTTATTTACATTGTACATATTATTGAGTATAATAAAATTAATATTGTCTAAAAGTCTTTCTTACCTTTAAATGGATGACAGGAGGTATTATGAGTATATTTTTACAAAGCATAACCAAAAGTTTCATAACCAAATGACGTGTTGATTTAAATTTTAAACAGAGGGTTAGAGCGGACCCTTTTTTGAGTTGCTCCGCTCCGGTACTTACTACTTGCTTCAACTTCGCTCCAGAGTCTGCTCCGCTCCGGATAAAAAAAATAATTTTGTACAAATGTTAAAAAATTAAAAAAGTAAGTAGTTTTGATATATGGTTTACTATTCATCCTTTTCTTTATTAATTCTATTAAACAACATTTTCGGCAGCAAATCGTATTTCATTGTCTGCCTATTCTGTCAAAAAAAGTGAGGTTATTTATCACTTGGCAGTGTTGCCGTATTTAAAATATTTCCAGTGTTGCAAAGTTTCAAATATAATAATTTAATTGGATTTTAGGACGAAAATTGAATATTAAAAAACATCCGGAACAGTGGAGCACTGAAAATTTTCGGTGCTACGGCTCCGCTCTTGCTCCAAGTAAAACCCCATTGCTCCACTGTTTTCAATTCAACGAATAATTCACAAGATTTGAGAATGTGACATTATTTATTTACCTGATCATACATAATTTGAAAAAAAAACTCAGAAACATACCTATTATAATAGAAAAAAACAGGCGCCGGGCGGGATTTGAACCCGCATTCATTGAATTCGGCCCAATGTGCTTATATTTAAATTTTTATTAGAATTTAATTATTATATAATATGTTATCATCATCAGCCGGGGATGATTCATTGCTGGATGAAGGTCTATCCTAGCTTCCACCACTTTTCTCGGTCCCTAGTTCTTCGCTGCCACGTACATCCACCGAACTATATGAGTTGTATATCCAGGAGGTTTCATGGTGCTCATTGGCGGTTGTCCACTCACTGAGAGAGATATCCAGCCCATTGCCATTTTATCTGCTTTGCAACCGCTATCATACCGCGTGCTCTTGTCTTCTTCTTTATACTTTGGATTATTTTGTGGTCTTTCCACCTTATGACCAACATGCACTTTCCCATGCAACATTGCGCTACTCGATTTTTTCCGTAATTTTAGGATTTTTATATATATAACACTGCAACAGGCCACAAGAGCTCAGTGACAGGAGTGTGGTGAAACAGTAGTGTACTTAATTATAAATATAAGTGAAAGAATCACAAACACCTAGGTCTTGAGAACATCATAGAATGAATGTATTATGACCTCATTAGAGCCCTCGGATAAGAAACCAATGCCATACTCACTTGACCATGAAGGCCCATCCACATTGAGTTGCATGTCGCGGACTATCACGCGAACTCACGGCGATACAAGTGTCTATGGTTTCGTCATTTTGCAGAATATTTTGAACGTGCACCATCTCGTAAATTCACTGAATAATGATACTGATGAAGAGTGCCTACTATAATGTATTAGTTATTTGAATTATTATTAATTATTCATGCTGATTTTTATTAATTTTAATAACAGTTTCTACGCGTGCGTACGTAAAATACATGCGGCATGATATTCATTGATAATAAAACACAGCCTGCAGACTATAGATAATATACAACATTCTCATAGAAAATACATAGTGCCAACTGCTAAAAACAAATAATTATAAGATAAAAAGAACTTTTTATATACAACGTTTTTAAATTTTCTGTTGAATCATATAAACTTGACTTGACTAGCTTAAACGATCAAAAAAATTTGTACTTGACATTTACATTTACATGTCATTTTGACAATCATATTGATTTCCATAGTAATGCACGCACATATTAATAATTTAGTTACTAAGACCCCAGACCCCTAGCAACCAATAACGGTGTCGAAATAACTTTTCATATAAAACAGAATTAACTGAAAATTAATTCAATTCTGCTTAAAGATGGCTAAAAGTATTTAAAATGCATTGATATCGTGTTCTGATATATTCTAAAAGTTTCAAATGTCTAGCTAGTCGGGAAGTTAGTTAAAAATCGATTGCAAGATTTATACCGGATAAATACGAATACGTGCTAAGAAAAACGTTGTAAAAAAACCTCAGTTTGACGTGACATTCGAAAAGTAAAGGCATGCGGAATATGATAAAAACGTTCAAAACGTCATGCAGGTGCAGATGCAGCGAAGTTCAACGTGAAGTTCATTCTTGTTTTAATGATTACGGCAGATTTTTCCAACTGAAAATGTTCGTTTAAAGGTTCAACATGTGCTACGGGATGGGAGAATCAGTCTGATAAGATTTTAAACATCAAGAACGACGACTTTACACACTTTTTTTCCCGTAGCGGCAGCTTGTGACAGCAGGCGACAAGCACCGTGACATGCACCTCAATGTGGATGAGCCTTGAGGGTCACATGCATCCTACCTAATTTCAAATAAAGGTCTTATTAAATTGCGGTAATATTGGGAATAAGCTTTTGTAGTTATAATCAATGGACAAATAATTGGTACTTGATTGATTGATTACTAGCCGACTTCTGGATCTCTCTTAATTTTAGTTATATTCTTTTCAAAGATATTTCTAATATTATGTTCTTATGTTTCTGAGGTATTTTAAAATTATTTTTAGATTAAACAAAAATACATTTAAAAAATAACACATATACAACTAACTTATAGACTGGGGCTTCTGTGTTCTAAATTAATAGTTTTCTTCTATTCGGAGTCAAAAAGGAATGGAGGAAGGATGGTATTTATCTGATTATAGAACTTATGCTAGAGAAATGCGGCATGAGAATATTATGCAGAATGCCTATGAAAATAATAAACTTTGTCAGAAGATTATAAGTTTAATATACCTATATAGTATGTACCTACGTACAAACAAACCAATTTAATCATGCGGCCTTTGTTTCAGTACAAACTGGGCTAACGAGATTTTAATTAAATGGTATGCACTCGCTAACCTACTCTAATTTGTCGAAATGAAGTGTTTTACTTTATTTTCTTTGGGCATTTCACATTTGCCTTCCACTTGGCAATGCTAGACCTTCTTTTATTATTTCGTATGCCAATGCAAAACGTATGCAAATTTGCAAAATTCTCCAGTCTTTAAGATTCTCTGCTTCTATGTACGATAATTACGTCACGTAATGCAAGGGTCTCTGTACGAGGTCATAAGGTCCCTTATTATCGACTTCAAGACCCTTGTAGGGTAGTTTACAAGAAAATTCGTGTTGTTAATTGACAATAATGAGAGCCACATTCTTATTTAGGGCAATTTCGGTTTTTAATGTTAGTAATAAATAAAAACACCCACGGTGGCCGCGCGGCATAAGCGTTGGACTATCACGCCGTGGGTCTCACGTTCGAATCCTGGGTCTGGCAAGTACACATATTGTTTTTCAATTTGTGTGTGAGTCAGGGTATGGACCTAATAGGTTGAGCAAGTGGCTGACATCCATTTCTCGTAAAAAACAAAATCTGTTAATACAAACCTCTACTCTGTGGAGGCCCATATGATCCTATTAGGATCGGACATGGTCGGAAAATAAATAAAATACTAATTTTCAACACAAAATGGAAGATATTATTTTTATGCTACAAAGTGTATCCATATTTCAGGTACCTGTATATATCCATGTAATATGAAACAGTAAATATTAGGTACCTACGTTAAACTTTAAATAGTTATTTTATATAATGTTTTAATAAAGAGTCCTGATAAATTGGCATCTGTAAATCGTATATTCGGACATGTCACTAATTTTTATCGAAAAACTGACGATATCTATTTGATATTTCATATTGATTACCATAGATATGCGCGTGTATAATAATTTAGTGGCAGTCTTACAAACTTATCTGAAGAATGGATGGAGAAGCCACAGTCGAAAACTATGCATCAAGACTCACAGCTGGACAGAATCTGACATTCGAAGGAC
Organism: Rhyacophila brunnea; assembly: GCF_057557595.1. Taxonomy (NCBI): domain Eukaryota; kingdom Metazoa; phylum Arthropoda; class Insecta; order Trichoptera; family Rhyacophilidae; genus Rhyacophila; species Rhyacophila brunnea. Next base: position 14,093,153 of record NW_028232848.1, on the reverse strand, counting down.
GTTTTCAAAATGGCGTCCATATGATAGTTCGTAGTTCCATTTTTTACCGTTCTTTTGATAAGTTTATAGGACTGTATTAGGATCCCCTTAGCAACCAATAACAGTATTTTTATTCAATATATAATTGAAGATAATAAAAAATTCCATCTTTTATTCAAAATATTTGAGTGGGTAGTAGGTACCAGGGGGCTATCTTCCATACAGTGATCGTCACCACTTAATACATCAGCGGGTCTATTATATATAAAAGCCTGCTTTCGGTCCGCTACGGCAGCTAAATAGGGTAGGAAAGTATCGAATTATCAACACTTATTTTAACAATTACAATAAGTTAACCGTCTGAAATGTCAAAACTATCTATCACGGTCTAAAATTTATCACAGTCAAGAGATGTGCTGTTAAAACATAGCACTTATTGTAACAATAATAACTAAATTATTGTAATTGTTACAATAAGTGTTAATTAATAATTATATACTTTTCTACCCTATTTAGCTGCCGTAGCGGACAGAAAGCAGCCTTGTGTATATAATAGACCAGCAGAAATACCTAGTCACGTTAATAGATGACAGCACGGTTACGCTCATACACGTAATGACACAAGACTAATTCAATAACCAATCAGAGCTCAGCTGTGGCCCAGCGAATCAACAATCGAGCTGCGAGACTATTAATTTGCCACTGATATTATGTCATTATTTTCAAATTTCCGATCAATTCTATATTATGATATATTCAAAACAAAAGCTATCGTGCATTATTTTTCGTGTTGACATTTTTGGTGTAGGTAAATAAAATAAAATATAATATTATATAACAGCGTCAGCATAATATTGATGTTCGGCATTTTTAAACCATATTGATAAAAAGGTTTTGTAATTTGACAGCTGATAAAATAAATTATTGGGTAAGTCTAATTTTATTATATTGTTATATTTATATATGCATGTATGTCCTTTAAATATTCTTTGCTGTCATGGTATCGAAATAATGATAGTTGGTCGCAAACATACATATTATATAAAGAAGTTTACGTTTTACTAAATTACCTATAGGTATAAAATGTCTATATTATTATATTGTGCATTTTTACAAAAGTGGAAATTCATTTTCAAGAAAAGGAGTCATTTTCTTTTTTGACATTACATTTTGATGATGATGTCAATCATCGGGTTTTTGGCTGCGCAGAATAACAAGAAGCGTTGAAAATTTATAATGAAATCTTCACGCTACGAAGTCATCAATCTAACAGAAAGTGCTGACAAATAATTACCATCAATAGTGGGAGTGCATTATGTTGTTATTAATATTGCCAATACTATTATCATTGTAATCAACTGTATCTGACTTGAAATATAGACTTTTATTTATTTTTATAATAATTATGAATACGTTTTTCGGGTCTGGGGCTCACATAGTCAAAATTCATACTCACGCCAATTTAGATGGCGACATAGGGGTCATCCTCTTGTATGGAACTTACGAATCTATATATACGTCTGTTATCTATAGTAGGTATATACCTTATAAAAAAGTGATCATAATGCCTCTGCGAGTGAATTTATGCATATCTTATAAAAAATTCAGGCCTCTAGCATAAAAATTGACGAATATATTATGTTTTCGGCGATTGTACAATATATCAACATATCTCATCGACCATTGTCTTCGTGTCTGTGTTTGTGTTCAGAAAATATCCGAAAAGAATAGTCACATCTAGATAAACAACGTGTAATTCGCTTTTTTTACGAACAAGAAGCTCATAATACTTACAAATTCTTTTGTGTAGATATAATTAGACGTTTTCGTTTATATTGACTATTATATTTTACTCGAAAAAATAATGGTATATCTTAGAAAAGATTGGTATTTCATATTATGCAACAGCACCTGTCCTGATCTAAATTTCCATCTGATTAGCGAGGTGAAAAACATCGAGAGCATCGACAGCTTTAAATACCTGGGGGTACACATCAAGGATGATGGCATTTCGTAGAGAGAGCTCTCTATTCAAATGGGAATGGCTGGAGCAACATTCAACGCGATCCGGAGTGTCTGGGACGACTCAAGATTGTACTTGGTCAAAACCAAATGCCGCCTATTTGATGCTTGCATTCTGACGGTGTTGCTTTACAGTAGCGAATCATGGCACCTTACGAAGGCTTAGAGCAATCGTATACTGAGCTTCGAAAATAGATAGTTGCGACGGATACTGGGCGTGCGGTGGTATGACTTTAAGACCGACGAGGAGATAATAGAACTTACCAAGCAGCCTCTCATCGCGATGATAGTTAAGAGTCGACGTTGGACCTGGCTTGGCCACGTGCTGCGGATGCCAGAAAAAATTTCAACCTGGCTAGGCTGTTTTCAAGCCAACTGGATCCCGGCGTCCTGCAAGGCCATTAAATACTATCTATATAGTGTATGCGGTGGAGCTACGGTGTGCTGGTTTTCTTTGGAATGATGTAAGAAGACTGGTGAGCGATAAGAATTCTTGGAGGCGCCTTGTGGTGTCCATATGCTCCAACTAAGGGGCGGATATAGTCGAAGAAGAAGATGAATTAAAAAGCTGGTCAGTAGTATTATATTGTAGTAGGTACTTAAAATAAATTGAATTCCTCACAGAAAACAACTTATTTTGCATTTAAATTCAAAAAATACTCAGTTTTATCATCAATCCACTACTAAATAAAGGTCTCTTTTTAATTATATATCTACTTATGTAGGCTTAAAAATTTAATTTATCTTAGTAGCGTTTTCAAAACCGTTATATATTTTTATATAATAGCTATAATCAATCATCTTAACAAAATGATAAACATTAATTTTTCAATGATTTTTCAACAATATTAATGTGTCTTTTTGTGATTTGTCAGTATTTAAAATAACAATAAAAATTAATCATTCTGTTAAAGCAATTTGTGAACAGAAACGTCTCCCTATTATTATAATTTGACAGGTTCCTCTAAATATAGCTGACGGAAAACATATAATCATCGTATACGAGACTGTGACTAGGCATTTTCCGAAAATGCAACTCATTGGAGATATATTATATTTTGTTCGCCTCTGACCTCAACGCTTTCTCAGAGGTTTTCTGTACATATTGTAATATTCGCTTACATAAACGTGTTTTCACAAAATATACAGTGTGTTTCAATAATCTATGTAGAATGAAGCCTTAATTTGTTATTTTTCTACTTTAGGTAGTTCATAAAATATTATTATATCGGGGTCAATCGACTGCTGGATGATTGATGGCTTCTCGTAGCTGTTTCCACTCTTTTCACTCCTTAGTTATTCGTTGTAACTATGTTGCTCCTAATATATGTAAATCAATTAACTGTGACAAATAAAGCATGCGCTATTTACTACTTACTACCTTACCTCCCACGGATGAAGAATTATCCTCCTTATATATAAATGGTGTTGACACCATCTATATTTTTAATCATCTATATTTAACCATCTTTATTAGTTTAACACCCAAGATAGCCGCGCAGCTTAAGCGTTGGAATATAGTGTCGTGGGTCCCAGGTTCGAATCCTGGGTCTGGCAATTACACATTATTATTTTTCGATTTGTGTATGAGTCAGAGTATGGACCTAATAACCCTTTCGGGTGTAGGTCACATGCTATTAAGATTGCCTGTGTAGCGTGTAGCCTCATTTCTCTAAAACATATGATTATCTATACCTTGTCACTTCAGGTGTTTACGTATACAAAGACTAAATATAGATAAGAATAGCCATGTAGAATTCTCTACACAAGGTAACACGAATAACCACGGTGAGAGACAAGCACAGTACACGAATTTGAGTGTAGTCTCTTCTACACTAAGAATCTGACATGGAGCTCATGATTGGAGAAAGTCTTGCAAACCCTTTTATTCGATCACTCTAACCTTGACCTTACACGATCAAGTATCTTTTTGGATCTTCAGTAACGTCTTGCTTTAATATTTTACTTTAAATTGTGCCTTTGGAGGGTATCCGTATAAATACGGTACGGTACATGTAAGGCATAAAGCCCATTGACGCAGCGAGTGCGGCGCTCGCGCAAAATTTCTACAAGTGGCGCGTAAATCAACGAAAATACAACGTAATCAAATACGCCAGCGCCCACTGGATTTCACGACGCATTATACGCGCCCGCCGCATGAATCATCGTTTTTCCGCGAATCACCGCTTCTCGGCGATACGAATGAAAGAAAATACAATGGAGTCCATTCATTGAACACGGCTACCAAAATTACGCCGCTCGAGGCCTCGTCGATCGACGGGCGAAAAGCAATTATTTAATAACAGAGAATCATTGTTTAATTTTACTGCGTGTCAAGTTTATCGCTGGTTGAATAATGTCGTCGTAAATATTTATTACAAGCCCCGAAATAATATAATATTTTTATTGCTTTGTTATGAGAGACGCTTTAAAAATAATTGTTTTGTGCTGCTTGGGCCGCTTATTACATAGGTGAAGGGTAATGCGCGGGAAGAGACGTGTGATTATGGTTATGAATAAACACTGCATTCGCCGACTTCGCCCGCTCGACGCGTTCTATGAGCGCTATCGCTAACTGCCAGGTGATTTTAAGCGATCAGTTTTTCTATTCGACTAGTCTCCGTTTACCTTTAGCCGTCTGTTAAACTACCGTGTAAATGCAAAACTGAAGAGGCCGACTGAAACCAAAACGGAGACGAGACAAGATGGATTTTCCATTAGTAATTATATCCATTTTTTGAGTTGCCAGTTAAATTGACGTGTACTATGTTGCCGTATTTGTCATACTAATTTTCTAATTTGGATTGAAATATTACTATTTCTTTAAATATAGGTACTACGTAGGTTACCATCGCCTCCCGTCATGTATCACAGTCATGGATATGCACGGCCGCCTTATTGTACCAACCGATATGCTTAGAAAGTTATTATAAAACATATTATTAATTTTCAGTGGATAAAAAATACGTAAATATATATTGCACTTTTCCAACTATACTGTCAACTGAGACTGGACGGATAACTAAACTGATCGTCTAAATACAGCGCCGTTTCAAAACTGAACAGACCGAAGCGGAAACCTCGACTGAACGAACAAGAGAACTGATGTCTAAAAGGACATTTACAAAACTGTAGAGTCAGTTTAAATCGAAAGACGATGGACAGCTTCATTCAACTACTAGCTAAGTACATGTGTATCTTTTCCATGTTTTAAATTCCTTTATTCTTTCTACAAACCAACAATCATAAAGTCTAAATTATTAAAAAGCATGGTCTTTATATTTTGTATATTGCAACTTGCAATAAACATTTATCATTAAGATTTTTTTTTTTTTTAATAAAATGCATTGTTCAATTATTATTGTTTTACAACACCTAAAAGAAAGCACATGGCGCCCATATACTCATATACCTACATAAATTCATATTTAATAACTTTTATTTTGTAGACTGATATCAATTTATATCTCACTGTTAGTCAAATTTACATAGAAATACGATTCCACTTATTCATTATTAAGAGCTTATCTAATTTTTAGTCTAGTTTTACCGAACGAGCATTTTTTAATTAATATCTTTTTACAACAACATTTTTCTATTTTATACCCGTCAGGCACTTCAATATTAATATTATTATGTCTATGAATTGTTCGGAGTTTCACATCTTAGTAGTGAGATGAAATGTTCATTCGTCGTGATTCCCAAAACAAATGTAGAACTCTATAATATCCAGTAACCAAAAGCGTTTTTAATTTTCATTTGAATTAAGATGGGTTTTGTTCAGCACAGCGTACATGTTCGGAAAAGCGAAAGACACTAAAAATATTGCCAAAATCGTCGCTGACGTCCAGTTATGGGTTGAATAATTTATTGATAGAAGTTGGAACAGTAGTAAGATATATAAAATAGCTAAACGAGTTGATAGAGATATATATTATCTACATTCATGTTTTTATAAATATAATTATTAAGGGGGGACATGCTCGTCGAAGGTCAAAATTGAGTTTTTATTGTATATTCAAACCATGATCCTGGACACTCCTTAAACGTTGTAGATGATCTATTTATATACTTTTGAAGCCTTATTATCCTTTATAGTTATTTTAAACATTTGATGACTGCATGAAGTATTTTTGTTACATAAAATAGTATTCTTTTAAACCTCTCGCTCTAATGTTTTAGAATATAGTCATATTTCGGTACATAACTGTGCAGTGGTGTTAAGATTTTTTACATTTATTAATTTTTAAACGCATTTATAAAACCATTAGCATAATTTATTACGAGATAATTTTTGTAAAATATTCACGATAAAAAGATAACGAGTTTGTCATTTTATGGCTACGGCCGTATGTTGTAGCTTAACTACTAGGGAATGACAAAAGAAATGGCGTATTTCAAAAAAACACTACCTTATTCTTAGGTCAATAATTATTATAAAGCAATCATTATTCATAAGATTTTTATCACACTTGAATGGTCAAAGACATAGCTTATAATAAATATCTTTAGAATCATCTTCAAATGTGTTAATCTTGCCGATTTTTTCAATAATAAAATGCCTAATTCTTGTCAAATTTGGGATCACAGAGATTATCAAAATAATTTTTTATCGTGAATATTTTACAAAAATTATCTCGTAATAAATTATACTAATGGTTTTATAAATGCGTTTAAAAATTAATAAACGTAAAAAATCTTAACACCACTGCACAGTTCTGTACCGAAATATGACTATATTCTAAAACATTAGAGCGAGAGGTTTAAAAGAATACTATTTTATGTAACAAAAATACTTCATGCAGTCATCAAATGTTTAAAATAACTATAAAGGATAATAAGGCTTCAAAATTATATAAATAGATTATCTACAACGTTTAAGGAGTGTCCAGGATCATGGTTTGAAAATACAATAAAAACTCAATTTTGACCTTCGACGAGCATGTCCCCCCTTGAAATTACAATTTTTTTATAAATGGGCATAAATAATTTTCATGATCCCCTCTATAACTACTGACTGTCTATTGAATACTATATTTTTATTCATATTATATTATTATTGTCTTATAACCTCTCTATATAGTTAATTGAATTCATTATAACTAATACTATTCACAATATAATAATATACGTAGTGAAATGGAGAGAATACACATTTTATTGATACACTTTTGGAACTATCTATGCATTCAAGTAATATACTTATCTACTATGTATGTATACCAAACCGTGTCTGGTTACATTGAGAAAAGTATTTTTCTCAAAATAGTCTACTGCTCACCAGTGTGAATACTTTATGATTTTCTATAGTTTTTTTTCCAAAGGGTTAAAAAAGCCTCTCCTCTTTTAAAATTAATACAACATCGCTAGTAAGTATTTCCGAAGTAAAAGTAAAAAATAACTTTTAGATATTTTTTGCACAGTTTGAATTTAGTCGTTTCCATTAAAGTCAATCAGTAACGAGTTGTAACATAAATTCAGTAATTCTCAATATTTTCGGTTTTATTAATCTTTTCAAACATTTTGAGAACTCTCAGGAAACTCCTACCTGTCTAACAAAATACACTAATTCCCAGAGGAGTAAATTGTAATAATATTTACATTTGAAGGAGAGCTAAGTTCATATTTCGACAATGGACCGTTTTCAACATTTGAACACTTAAAATTTAATGGGTATAATATGCAAACAATATCTATATATTTTTCACAAATATCGCAGTTGAAAATTTAGAAAAATATTGAGAATCAGTCATGTTTAAAAATTTTGCCTCGTACATATATTGTATTTTGAGTTTCATTAAAATAATTCGTGGACGTAAGACGTGATTTTTTTACCCACTTGCATTGGACGTTACTGCAGGGTTGGTAAATAACAATATATTGGCAAGGACACTTAAAATATATAATTAAAAGAGCATACACCTATTTATAGGATACCCGTCTAGTCGTATGACATTATTTTTACATTGTCTAAAACTAACGGCAGACTAATAAGATGCACTAAACAGTAAATAATATAATAATATAAATTAATTAATGAATACTACCATGTAATATTAACCCGTAAACTATAAAAGCTTTATCAGAAATCAAAGAATGATGGAGAATTCTACGTAAAACTTTTGCTACTTTAAAAATAGCTATGGCGCGATATTTATCTAAAATACTTAATAAATAAGTCAGGCTAAAATTTTATTTACTCTATTTCAAAAAAAAGATTGTAGTTTGTTTCGAAACCTTCTGAAAATTTTCGCGGAACCTAGTTGGGAATCACTGCATTGAATTATAGTTTCCCGTAAGCAAGGCAGGCAAAGATAATATATTTTGAGCTCGTAGTTCGTAAATCGTATTTTTAGAAGAGTAAACGATACCGATGTAAATATTTAAACTATAGAAAGAGTTTGTAATACAACCAGAGTGAGTTTTATGAAAATTTCGTATTAAAATTTTGATAGTGACTCTGAAATATTCTGTGTTCTTGAATAAAATTAGTAGCCGTAAAAAGTATAATTCTGCACTTTAGAAGAAGTTGGCTGATATAAGCTTTTCGGATATTTTGGTATTATGTACACATTTCGTATGCAGTTTTTATAATTGTTCAACTAAACATTATAATTAATGGTGGTTCAGTGTATTTGGCCGCCTATATAATATGTATAGAAATTAAATCGGTTTGGTCTTTTATGCTCAGTCAGTCGTTTTTCGTTGTAATTTGAATGATTTGAATTCGGTAACAGTCGACCATGATTTTTGTTCAAAATGGTTAACGTAAAAATTACCTACCATTGTTAATAAATTCAAGTTTCAGGATTTCTCTTGATACATTAATGATTTATCGATTTGATTCCATCTAAAAGTTTGTTGGAATGTATGCGGTTTTCGACAGATGTCGACTATATTATAATAGTCTTAAATTTACACGTCAAATGTTATTTAAAAACATTATGTAACTTAATGTACTGTCGCATATAGCATCGGTGCAACATTTTTGGTTAAAAAAATCTGCTTGTCGCATGAACAAATTTTACTCGACCTGGGGCCCGATTTCCTAACTATCGTCTCGTGTGGCACCAGACGACATGACGTAATTGTGACGTCAGCCCATACATGCCGCCCGCTCGAGCGTGTATTGGCTGACATCACAATTACGTCATGTCGTCTGGTGCCACACGAGACGATAGTTAGGAAATCGGGCCCCTGGGCCGCAGATGGAATAACAAAACGTTCCATCGGCGTATGTGAAGATGCTGTTTTTCATTCGTTTCAGTTAGCCGTGTGACATCACTGTCCCAGAATGGTCTCGCCTGTATGCTCGGAAGAGAGTTATAATATTAGCAATGTTTTTGATTTATTGCCATGTCCCATGCGAGATGATTTCCTATGTGTAACCCGGCTAAGTAATCCTTTTCAGCTTTACTGTTTTATATGATATATTATTATGTCTCTAAATAATTTAAAAATGTATTTAGTTAATTAGTAGTAGTTAATTAGTAGTAGTGAGCCCATTTATAGTTTCCTAAGTATAATATAGTTTCATAAATCGTACTTTTAGTAGTAGACGGGACCATCGCTTCATTTCAGTAAACTATTTGAGATTATCTACATACCTTATTTTAAAACAAGATTATTTTATACATTGCTTGATGCATTTTTAAAATGAATTTTTATGCTTTTCGCATATAGCTTAACTCTTATTAGAACCTCGAACATTCCTAAAGAAAACGATTTAAGGAAAACTGAACTTTTGTCTTCTAACAATATGGCTGAGGTACTGTATATCTCTGATTTTTATATAAGGTACGTAGAAATTATCGGTGATCAGTGCAAGGAATTTTGAGGTCACCACTCGAAAGATTCAACTCTATCTATAACATATTGATGTAATGGGATAGTAATAGAATAGTGGGAAGATCTAAGAAGAACGTCATCAAATGACGATATATCTTGAAAATGTCTTGCAATTCTTTAAAAACGTAGATTTCTTTTGCCAAGAGGATTTGTGTGAAATTGGTAATTGTCGCATCTTAGAGAGTCAGATATTTATAAAACAAACTCCAATCACTCGGTCTATGGCACAGTGATTTTTTTCTCACAACATCAGATGAAACGTCAAGTGCAGGTCGTGGAGATTGCTAACGATTTATCTGGTTATATTTTATTTAAAATACCAGATGTTCACTAAAAGTTGGTTATAAATTAACAATATTACAGTGTACTTTAGAAACATTTAATGACATAATAAATTAAATTTTATTGTATATAATAAATACCTACAGTATTTCTCAAATAATTCTTAAAGCTTTTGAGGTCTAATAAGCTCACAGGTAAGTAGATACACTGAAGTTTAATATTACAAAAAACTTATCTTTGACGTCGCACCTTAGCGACCTTTTTCGCCTTATTTATTACGACAAATGTAGAGTTTTACTTCTTTACCGGAAAAGCGTGGAAAATTCCTATTACACGTTTCCGGATGTCTAACTTGCGCATTGTTATCGTGAAAGCTTTCTCCGACAAAGCCTTTTTAAAGAATTTTTCGTTCCTTTGTAAGTTCTAGATTATTTGTGAAATTATTGCTATTAAGAAACCTAATCTTTCAGAGCTTATATGCACTCGGAGCGATTCAAGTGTAAGTTTATTGGTACATAAAGCTTAATGTCCATAGCGAACTTTTGACTTGCTTGTAATGCTGGTAAGTTGAACATAATCTTATAAAATATTGTAGGAAAATGTCGGCTACTAATGGTCAATTAAAAAAAGTATCAATCTAGTGAAATATTATGAAAGACATATATTAATACAATAACTTAACCCTATCAGACTTCAGTCTTAGAGTATAATGAAAGCACAAGGTCACGTCAAAATTTAAAGAATATCACAAATTATAAATTCTAGAGGTTGACAACATAAGTAATTATATTATTATATAATTATTGATTATATCATAAATAATGAACATAAAAGTACACCGATTGAACTAAGGAGACCATATTATATTAAAAGGTTTAGAAAACACCCCGATAATAGTTGCAAGCAATTTAATTGAACGCAGTTACTAGTTTCTCTTAATAAAGAACTCTTCTAACTTTATAAAGGTAATATATAAAATATCTAAGAAAAAGTTAATCGGAAATAACCTAGGACAGCATCCATTTTCATACAGCCTTAAGTAAAATCGTTTAATCCCTCTCATTCATAACGTTGTATGCGGAGCCAATATAATAAACCTTTTCTCAAATCTGGTAATAGATACGGAATTAAAAATAAATTTTATTACCGTACACTCGAAAAGACCCATAATAAGCCACTTAACAGTACATGTTAAGTGGCTTATTATTATTTATTATTTATTTTTATTTCTAACTGGACGTTAGTTTATTGTCAAATGTAATAGGTACTAAGATCTCTTACAGATGATATTTGCGCGGGAAATCTGACATAGAAAAAAAAACAATAGTTTTACGTGACCACATGGTTAAAGAAAGAAGAGGGATAAAAAGTTAGTCTTGAAATTTTTTTTAGACTAAATTAACCGATAAAAAGAGAATGGCATTTAACTTTAATTAAATAACATCTTTCGTTGTGAGCAAGAAAGCACCCAAAATAAGGTTCCCTTTTCATAAAAATAACATAGCACTAAGCAATAGGAATTGTACGCGATAAAGTTTATTGTAGGTACATAGAGCAATAGTGTTGTAAATATCACGCTAGAATATTGCTTAGTTCCTTTCTAAGACTGCTCGCGCACGGAGATTGCTTTCATCATTAGCACAATTCGCAATATTATTTCTTTTGATAAAGTCGATATTATTATGATTAACCGATTATAATATATGCTTATCCATATGCATGGCAAAATACTAAGTGCTAAATACGATATTCATAAAATATTATTTTATTATAATTTGTAGGAGAGAAAAAATATGGACCGCGATACGTATTTGTTTGATAAATGACTAATTTATTTCGGTACCATCACTTATTGAGTATACTGGTGTTACAAGACAATGTGCCATATAAAAGTCGAAAATTAAGACTTTAATTAGTACTTGGCTGCTAAGCCTGAAATAATTACAAGATAAAAATAACTTTTTATACACCACGTTTTTGAATTTTCTGTTGAAATATAACCTTGACAATTCTATGTATTAATAAAAAGTTTTTATTGTACTTGATAGAAATACTGAATAAATATAGAATACAGAAATGTCATTTTAACATTTCATATTGATTTTCATAGTAACGCACGTATATATTAATAATTTAGTTGCTAGGCCCCCTTAGCAACCAACAATAATAACTTTCCATACAAAACAGAATTAACTGAAAATGAATTCAATTTTGCTTAAAATGGTTAAAAGTATAAAAATAATGCATTGTCATCGTGTTCTGATATATTCTAAAAGTTTAAAATGTCTAGCTAGTCGGGAAGTTAGTTAAAAATCTTCAATCGTCCAATAAAAATGTTGGACAAACAAGAAAAAAAATGTAATGGACACACAAGAAAAAATTAGTACTGGACAAACAAGAATACCAGCTAATAAAAACGTGGAAAAACTTATAGACTTTATGTCAGTATGATTTTCTGATAAATATAAAAATGTGGAAACTAAGATAATAATACAATAAATTGTCATAAAATAGGTAGGTATATTATAATGTATTTTTTTAAAAAATTACGAATTAATTGAAAAATCCAATATAAAGTATTTAAAAATACATCTCCGTTTTCGACCGTTATACGGCACCTGAAGCCATAGTCATATTAATCGATTTTGAACCGGTTTCCCATACATTGATTTAGCAGTCATGTTATTCAATTATAATTTGCATTAGTCATTCAATTAGTATTAGTAAGCGAACATCACCAAGGCCAACTATAGATTGGCTGGGGTACTGAATTGCGAGTAGCTCTGGTAGTGCTAATTAATGACTATTTTCAAACGCGATGCAGTAACTTGTTAATGGTAAATGAAGATTTAGATTGTTTATTCTTTTTTCAAAGCAATACAATGAATGTATTTGGTAAGCATCATTTATTTCAACAGACAGTTTAATCATAGTCCCATCAAAGTATATCGACCGTGTTTAGGAAAAAGGGCGTAATCCTCACAGAACAAATTTTACAGGAGAGGCAAAAAACGTTTTTTGGGTGAGTTTAATATTTTTTAAAACATAGGCACAGACATTGGGTGCATCATGATTGATGATTTGGTGTAATATATTTTCGATCTAATAATAATTAAAGAAGTTATTACAGAAAAATTGTTAAAATTGAGGATAAATGAGTTTTTCCATGAATTAAAAATTAATTAATCTCAATTAAAATGAATTTAGATAATAATTCAGCATTTGCGGCTTACTTCCTTTTTATAGAACGTGTATTTAGTTGTATAAATTGCTAATATCTAATAAAAGCACTTTTCGAAAAATCGAGGGTTACGCCCTTCTCCCTAAACACATTCGATATAACATAACTAGCACTTTGTTCGAAATTTATAGTTTCTTGTTACGGTGTGATTATAGTGGGCCTCGGAGCATTGGGTACCTAAAGTTCTGTACCTGAATGCTGGTTAGACTTACTAGTATTTTGTTTTAAATTTACGTAACCCTGTTTGGTGACATTTTGTTCTCCGACTTATTTTGTAATTCTCTTTAAGCTTAGCAAACGAGAAGTAATTTATTTTAAAAGTATTTTTTAAAGATATTGTGGTCATTTTCGGAAGTGATGTAGGCAATATAATTGATTATGATGCGTAGAACTAATATTTTGTTGTGAGAACACTCCTATGTTCATTTTGTTGTGTTTTCTGTGTGGTCTTTATATCCTTGTTACATCAAAAAGAAAATTGAGTGATAAAACACTTTTTATGTAGGCAGCTTCTTTTATAAGCGTGGCGTAACCCGAAACGGATTAAAGTGACTTGAAAAGATGTAAATTATTTGCAAGAGTTGAGACATTTTTTGCTCTGTGTTTTTTTTATCTGATTGTCAATTCATTCTTTTTGCATTAAAATCCCGTAGCAGACTTTTCTCTTTATGAAAATCGCGGTTTTGGTGAAAACAGTAAAAGTACTTTTATAAGCCAGAATAAATTTGTAAAATTATCCATCGAAATAAATTAAAATAGTACTTACTTACCTAACCACGATTCTCATAATACAATTTCAAAAATACAACTTTATATAAATCTCACATAATCTTTCAATCATTACAATAAATTGTATTTTAGTGAAGTATTTCATTATTATTATAATTGTACTGTTTAGGTTTAGACTATACCAAAATAAATTCAAATAAGTAATTCCGGAAAACATTTAATATTATGTTTGAATAATTGATGGTAGGCATAGATGACATAGTATCCACTCTATACCTCGTCAACATTGAAATATGATGGCCTATTTTGGCATTGTATGAGACTACATGTTTGTACTGATTTATAAATATGTTTTTGCGATTGTTCACATATTTAAAATTATTTACGTATTGTAAATGGTAGTACATACATTATAATATGGATAAAAAAAATCGTTTTACGCTTGTAACATAAATGGTTTTTAAAATCGCAGTGCAGCCCTGGAAAATAAATCAAAAATAGAAAAAAATCTGTAGTTTACTATAAATGCATGCATATGAAACGAGAAATAACTTGCTAGTTCAGCTTGTTAGTATTTTTTAGTATTATTCGTATTTTTTAGGATACTATTAAGAAATTTTCTAAGTCATACCTATTTTACCGAAACGTATTTAGGTGGCTGTTCATGAAGAATATGGTGGCGATAATCACAATTAACCATGATTTCGATATAAATAAGTTAATGACCATTAAAATATCAATTCAATCTAACGTGCCATATCAATTCATTTAATATCCATTAAAGACAGTTATGTTATTTTTACCTATCTTCGGTTGACAATAATTTTATTGTTGATCATAATATGTACATACGCAATGTAATCATAATTATTTCCTGTGATTCATACATAGTTCTCACGATACACAATTGGAAAACCTAAGAAACATATATATTAAAAAAAATCTATAAAAATATTGAACCGAATTTGATAACACACATTTAATTTGCCAGATTTCCAAATTATGTTTTGAAAATTTATCAGAAGACTACCCCGGTGTATCAAAACAAGCTATTATTGTTTTCTTTTAGTTTACTACGACATAATTATACGAAGCAAGATTTTATAATTATTATGCTGCAACGAAGTCTAAAGTCAAGGAATAGGCTCGATGCCACACCAGATATAAAAGTTCAACTTTCTATTAATATGCATGATATTATCGAGAACATGAATGTTAAAAAAAATATTGCTGAATAAATAATTTTTGTTTTTTCTCATTATCTATTTACCTACTACCATACAAAATAAGCAACGTGGTCCGTTAAAATTTCAGGATTTACAAAGTATCCATCGCTGGAAAGTTTTGGGAAACCCTGCTCTAATCCACTATACCAAACCAAGTGCGATGCCCACAAGACGAAGGAGAGCTGCGACTTGCAGATGTCTGAGAACGTCATGGAGTTCAAATATGCCCTGGTATTCTGGAAAACGGAAGAGCTCTCTAACTGCTCGGTCATCATAGTATTATATTATGCTTAAACAAAAAACATATATTAGGTCACTATATAAAATAAATACTCGGCTATTTTTTCAAGTGAAACTGTTACTTTTCAGGTATATATTTGTCAGTGTTCCGTGGTGCGAAAAGTGTTGGGAGTCGCTGTATTATAAAAATCTCAAGAAAATCTTGTTTTCGAATACAAATTTTTCACTTGATGAGTGAGTGCTCTTAGCTGTTAATTTATTCTACAAGTCCTTCAACTTTCGAGATTTGAATTACACAGATTTTTTTTTTGCAATACGCGTGAAGTGTTTTTATGGGTACGTTATTTTTAAGGTTAAGTCATCTTTTATCGCGGATTTTATAATGCCTAAGAATTTTAATGCGGATTGTTATATAAAAAAAAACAAGAGTCTCCTTATAAACAGTCTTGAAGAAGGTCAGAATTGCTTTAATATGAAGCGGAAATGTTTTCAGTGAATTAAGTCAGTTATGGTTTCCAAAATGTTTTGATTAATTAATAAAAGTACGTTATAAGCACAAAATTAATTTTAAGATTTCTTGCTGGAAATTAAAGTCTTATTCTTTATTCTGCTTCTTCTTCAACATCTCAGGGCAGTGTTAAACCTTTTCTGGTTCGATCTGGTTTCCACTCTATTCCACATAGTCAATATAGCTCTTTCGCGGGCTGTCTCTAATTACCTGCAAAGCCAGTATCGTCTTTTGAATATTATTTTCTTAACACGAAATAATTCTGCAATATACATAAGTTAATACCACAGTGGTACGACCGGGTTACAAACAGTTCATGGACGGATACGGCAATCTCCAGTGATTGAAGTAATTACGAAGAGAGGTTTCACGTGGTTGGTATAATATGTATACCGGGTGCCGTCAGAAAGTACAACTCTTTGAACCCTTGTGACAAAACCTCAAGGGTTCCGTCGCCGTGGCCGATCCTACTTCACCCTGCAGCTGTGCTACAAAAGTGATAAATACGTTGCAAGTCTCACATGGCCAGGTTGCATGAGACGTGGGGATGAACGATATTTTTGCTTTCTTTATGTCCCAATACTGGGGCGTGGCAGGGTAATGTAAGTAAATAATACGTAAGGCCAGTGACGTCCCGTGGGGGTAGGCAGATTGAGCGTCGCTTGGAGGCGGCATTTACTCGAAGGGCGGCAAATCGAAGAAAATCATTAGGTATATAATATAGAAATAGCTAACTAAACTTAGTAATAACAGAAATATCTTTCCATTAAAAAACCAGCTCACCGGTTGGAAACAAAATGTATTAATTAACATACAAGGTTTAACAGGACTGTATTTTTGTCGGGTTCGCGATGTCTAGTTTACTTCCGTTGTGTCCTTGGACGTCACCTACTTGATGGCCAGCTGTGACACGTGCAGATTTTTGAATTATAGGTAGGTACATACTTGCCTAATTTAAAATTTATCCAAATATTTTTTCCAGTCACTCGCGAGTTTTGGAAGTTGCCAGGTGTATTTTTAAATGTATCTGAAACTGTGGGCTCACAATTTTTCTATTGAAGGAGAGATAGCATTTAAATTAGATTTAGCAGGTAGTATATTTTCTGTCGGTAATGTATCTATACCTACAACACATTTCTTAGATATTCTAGTCGGAATGGTAATGAAAAATACTGTATAAAAAAATGAGGTGGCATTTTGTCTATGGACGTTACTGCGTAAGGCGGTTACCTAAATTGCCAGTTATCACATACTACCTCCTACCAGTTAATTAATATCTGGTTTCAAAATTACAAAATATAGTTGCCAATATTAATGGGATTTGAGATAACATCTCGGAGGTACAGTTTTTTTCGGTGTGATATTGAATAAGATGTTAATTGGTAAGTGAAGAATGTCATGGGTCTCGAGTTCAAATCCCGAGTCTGGAAAAAAATTACATCTTGTTTATCAATGTGTATTTGGATCTAATATGTGGAGAAATTGGCTAACACCCGTTTCTCATAGAAACAAAATCTGTTATTAGAACCTCCACTCTGTGAAAGTCCATATTATGTTATTTTTAAAATCAGACATGGTAAAAAACAGAATGGTAAAGTACGCTGGCTAGAGTATTTTTTCTAATTTTTTTTTTTTTGATTATCTAGCCATATTTCTGAGATATCTAAAATTATGCTTATATATAAATATTTCATTTTACTGAACACTGACTGTGGTGCATGTGCATTACGGTGTAATTATGAATGACTGTTGCATTACTATTATTCTCCAAACTTATCATTTACCTCAATATTAGCTACTATCAATTACATAGGATATATTTCGTGCTGACTCAAATACATATGGGCCGATTTTGCCTATTCAACAATTTACTGAGAATAATAATCTGCTGTTAAGTTCAACTGATCAGAGCTTCAAAATTATCATTACTTGCTTAATCTAAGATATAATTTACAATATACATTTCTTGGATAATTATTAGGGAATACTGAAATAATGATGACTCTTTAATGGTTTTCGTTAGAATACTAGAGGTGACAGCTTAAAAAAAGGTATACATGCCAAGATGTACAGTGCGACTTTCATATCGAGTGTTTAACGTCACCACGGTCCTTTTTGGAATTAAAACCCTCACCCTGCATTTAATTTCACCCCTACTATATGCATCGCGCCCGTAATTTAGTGTGTAAAATGCCGAAATCTTTGCGAAAGCAGACGAAGAGCATTATTTCGAATGTATAACTATTGTGAGGAGGAGAAACATAAAAGAAAGTTTTTGATTCCTCTCAATAGTGCAAGAGATGGAGTATCTGTTATGACAAGTCAAATAGCAAAGCACGCAAAAACCACGTGATGTAATGGTGTCAGTGCATGAAATGCTGTTTACGTAGAAGACTTATCGATACAGAAGTATAATAATGTGGCATTATTTATTGAAAACGCATAATTCTTTGCGTTCGTGTCCCGTCCGACATCAATATTCTTTTCTAATACTTATGTGAATTTATCATGTGTTGAAAATTATGTATGTTCAATAAAAAATCGAAATAGCTAGGTAACAAAAACATTTTACCTGATAAATTTTAAAGAACTTAAAAATTCTTAAAAAAACCTGTCCATTCAGATTTTGTTTTCAGAAAGAAGTAATACAACATAATTTTATTTCTATAAAATTTCATATTTTTTATCAATTTTAAGGTCCCTGGATCGGCTATATTAATCTCATAATCGGTTTCTAACTGTCATTTACAAAAAAATACCCAATACGAACAAAAAAATGCTAGATTTAAAAAAAATGTCTTGAAACTAGCTTTCCACGAGAACAAACATTGAAAACTAAATTATTGTTTCACAAATCAGAGTTAATAAATGAATCGTACAACTAAACATTACTGCAGTTATGATAAAAAAATATTAATAATATAATATTATTAGGTACAAAATGATGGCATATTAAATTTTAAATACATCTGATTAACATTCTTCCTTTTTTATAAGTTTTAAGCTGTTATCTGTATCGCAATATTCTAGATTTAATGCTATACACCAGTTGAAAATTTGTCAAGCTAGATGTTTATCCAAAAATGATAGATCTGGCAAGAAAACCGCGATTTGGCAACGCTGCTTATAATGAACCTGTCCAGTATTATTGTAATCTCAATCTGGCGGTAGAGCTAAAGATGGTGGTAATGAGGCAGACATGTCATCATATTATATACGTTAAGCATCTACAACTTCAGGTAAGCGATGATTTACTACACGGTATCAAAACTGGCATAGATCTAGAAAACAGAGCACTCATTGCACTTGTGAAACTAATCTCCCACTGTGGAACTACGCCTCAGTTTAAACGTGAATACCCTCACGTTTTATCACTTCGTGATATATTGGAAAACGACTTTCACGTAAAGTGGTAAAGAAAATAAAAGTAGGAATGGTTAATACTTTGAATTGATATTCTCAATGAAATCATAGTAGGTACGTAATATATTATTAAAACTGAATGTATAAACCTTTTACATTTTCACGACACAATTCTTATTGTTCTATGGTGCGATCGACGCATTCGATATTTCTGATATTTATGTAAATGCATAGACCTAATTATATATATTATTTTATAATAATAATTTGTTAGGGTTGTAAAGCTCTGACTAGACGTAACCGTCGTAAATTATGCATGCTTGATCGCGCCGCCTTGTCAGACATGGCGGCAATTAAGCGTCGACTTGCAATCAAACAATGTGTGCGATTATTTAACAATGTATATGTACACATACTAAGTATTTAATCATAAACAAACAAAGTTATATAACAATACTTATATTTTAGTTTGACGTATACGAGCATTCATGACAAGAAAACTTATAGCTACAGTAAAGCTAAAAAAAGCTCCATACTTTGGCCATATTTTTGTATTGAGAAATATGATTTACTTCAAATCATAATGCAGAAAAAGGCTGAAAAATATAAATAGAGGGAGATTTTCTTGGTTACCCAACCTCTGTAAATTCCTCAATGTCCAAGGCGTTGGAGTTATGATAAGACTGGCCCAGGATAGGAAGGTGTACTGCAAGTTGGTCGCCAACCTTCGATAGAAGACGGTACAAAAATAATAAAAATATATATAGTGGTAGATACTTTGTTAATGTTATAAATATAATATAATATTGAAAACATCAGAATTTATCACATAAGTATTATAATTCAGTCATTGAATATTAATAAATTATTTATACAATATAATTTGTGAATATTTAGTCTTAGAAGAAATAAAAAATTGTAAGTTAAATATTTATTTCAAAGTCGGTTACTTCAGTTGAAATTACTATCAAATTCAGCTTTGTGTATTAGTAATTTAATATCTTTTTGGTCATTATGGAGATATTTGCGTATTTAAATATAATATATACTTATATCTATATATATAAAACAAAGTCGGGTTAGTTACACCATTTATAACTCGAGAACGGCTGGACCGATTTTTATGATCTTTGATTTGTTAGATTTGTCTCCGCTCGGAATAGCAGAATAACTATTAAAATATCGGATAAATCACGGAAAAAATACATTATGAAGACAATTCATTTTCTCATACATTTTTACATTTTGAAAAATGACCTCGCGCATTCGAAAATAAAAGAAAATCACAAACAATTTTAATCCATATACAACGATACATGACAGAAAGAATAAACAAGAAATAAATGAAAGGCGTTGTGTGCATTATCTATCCTTTGACAGTTGATTAAGTTCAGCCTCAGATAATCCCGAAAGACTTTGTTGTATACTCCGGTGAATTTTGGAGGAAGTTGTCCTGCCTGAATCTTTTTTACTTCTTCGACAGCGTCCAAAAATAAAGCCAAGGATAAAATTACATGATCTCATTGCTGGTATTGCTCATTATTTACCTACCAATTTCAAAATCCATCCTTCGAACTTCATTCGACAATCGATCTACGTGAATAATCGAGCCGATTACCAGCTAGGTGCGCAAATAGCTATTTCGATCGTGATTTTAAAACGGTAAGTTGCCTTCGAAGATGGTCACTTTGTGAGGTTATCAAATTTGTGATTGTGTGTGCATCGATAACTGCTTCATTATGTAATTTTGAATTATGTGATTAATTTTCCAGTGTTTATCATTTGATGATTCGTCAAAATGCTGACAACTATTTGCTGCGATTTTGTTGATTGCTTAAAATCGAGACGGAGCGCCTCACTTTCATTCGGTTGAACCAAGCCAAACTGCGATCGGAGGAGTATATTCATTTACGCGATGCAATCAGCACCGTAGGAGATGCAGCTAATGTTGGTCGATTGACTATTCTATCGGCGATGTACATTGGCAGCCCACGTCATATGCATGAATATGCGCTAGATGCAATGAAATATGTTCGTCATTACGGTCGTCCAGATCTATTCATCACCTTTACATGAAATCCGAAATGAATAGAAATTGTTCAACTGCTACTCCCCGGACAAACATCAAGTGATCGGCACGTGTCTTCAAACAAAAAATCCTGTCGCTGATAAATGTCGCTATGTAAAGAACCTTCAGCTGACGACAAACATGCGAGTTATATTGCTAAACGATCCGTCTGCCGAAAATTTCTCTAAGCAATTTCTGACTATCGGTAACGGCCGTGTTCCTGTCGACGAATCAAACGGATTGATTTCGTTTCCGCTGAATTTTTGCAATTTTGTGTCAACAATTGGTTGAGTGAACGAGCAATTCTTGCGGCAAAGAACAAAGATGTGGATCACTTAAACTTCACAATTCAAAATCAAATCGTTGGTCTACTGCATTCCTTCAAATCTATCGACTGTGTAAGTGCTCGGCCGTAGTAATTTGGCGGGCGTGGTGCGGCGGCGTCTTGCGAAACTCAAACGTATAGCCATGTGTATTATGCCCGAAAAAAGACACTGTCTAAGAACATTTTACACACGGTTATACGTTTGAGTTTCGCAAGATGCCGGCGCGCCACCCCCGCGTGACCACTACGTTCTTGCACTAACAAACGAAGACGAAGCAACCAACTAGCCACCTGAATTTTTAAACTCATTGGATCTTCCTGGCTTGCCACCGCATAATTTACAACTGAAGGTTGGCTCGGTAGTCATCATGCTTCGAAATCTTAACCAACCAAAACTATGTAATCCATTTCATTTTGGTTTGATTTTTGCACATTTATTGAACTTAATTCATTTTGAATATTCATTTTAACTTAATAAAAAAATGAATTTAATTCAGCTAATAAGTTAACACAAGATTATTGATTCTGAGGCGGTACGAAGTTCGCCGGGTCAGCTAGTATTATATATATATTGACCATATCCGATCCTAATAAAATCATATGGGCCTCCACATAGTAGAGGTATGTATTAAAATACTACTATTTTTACGAGAAGTGGATGTTAGCCATTTGGTTAACCTATTAGGTCCATACTCTGACTCCAAACACATAATAAAAGTAAAATTAAATACGTGTATTTGTCAGATAGCCTAGGATTCGAACCTGGGACCCACGACATTATAAGCTAACGCGTTAGGTGCTCGGTCATCGTGTGAGTCACATAATATATATTTTGGGATACTGACAATCTTCACAAAAACATTCAATAAATATTTTCGAATAATTAAAAATTAAGTGGATAAAAAGTTAAGAAAAACATTAAAACACACAGGTAAAGCCACACATTATAGGATCATCCCTCATTGACGATTGTTTTATACATAATGTACAATAGTTAACTCTTTTGGACAGGTCGTGTCTCAAGGATGTAAGACACTAAACTACTACAGAGGACCTTCTTTAACAGATCCTAAAGGGAAAGAGACACAGTATCATACAGGTGGTGCTTAAGGCAGGCAGAGGGGTGAGATGCATTATGCAAGCGGCCATGACCCAAATTGATTTGAAGTATCTACGATGATTGAATAAAATGATATTCTAATGTAAATATGCTACTTCATCTATATAACTAGAATGTGTAAGTGGCGTCATAGCTAAATCGGCTGAAAGGGTCCCATAAAAACTATTGTCTACGTTGTTATGCAGAAGCCTATTTACATTCAACGTGTTTAATCGAAGAGCGTAGCCGCAAAGCGTTGTAATTTTTAAGTTGATAAATTTCAATGAAAATAAAGTAGTTAGGTAATACGTAGTGAAGAAGATGTATAGGTACCTAATCAAATTTGAACAACCAATCTTATGTGTACGATAGTGTGTTTTGATAGAATAAATCATTTGGTGACATTTTAGATCTATCTAATCCATATTTTCCAAAAAACCCCTTTTGGTTCATAGCCTGAAAGCTATTTATACTAAAATTAAATAACGCAGAAATAACTCGTTACCATATTCTATAATATAAAGAGGCACTAAAATGTTGGGCTTCGTTTTGCGTACTTCCTGGGTCTTTAGGATGTTACGGTATTAAACTATATTTATAGCTCCTTAGTTCGAAGAAGGCGAGAAAGTGAGTCTATTGTTTTTGTATCCTATCAGTTAAAGTACGACTTTATGGTAGAGATAGTTTAGAAGAAATTCTTGAGACTCCTTTAAGTGAAGCTGTCTGGATCCTATTCGTGGCATTATCTAATTGACTTTATAATTTGTATGCTGACATACTGTAGTCTAAACGTCAGAATAGATCTATATTTGGCTACGTATTTTTTTCAGATTTATAAGCGGCGCAAATACAAACTCTGCCATTATTGAAAATATATCCCTGTGTGTCTCTGATATTTTAGAAATTGGGAACATCGGTTATTTGTTCTCCAAGATGCAAATAATCTGCCACTGGTCATGCTGATTGGACGAGCAATAACTGTTCGACCAGAAAGCTTCAAGTATTGACATATTCCACCTACGTGAGGATGAGTTTAGGTGGACGTTGATTTACATATATTGTTTAAATGAGGTCTACATAATTTACTTCCATGTACTTAATATTTGATGTATTTACTCTTTTATTAATATTGCTTCTATTTCGATGTTTTTTATATCATGTTGTGAAAGTCTTGAATTTATAATTTGTAAACTTTACTATAGGTACTCATATAAATAAATAAATTTGATGTTAACTAGATTTCAGAGCATCTATCCTATATATAAGACTACTATCAGGCGCTATCGGCGGTTAACGAGGGTAGTTTATCATATTATGTTTGTATTGAAATATTATAATTTTTATTATTACAATAAGTTAGCCGTTTAAATAGTCAAAACTGTTTATCTCGCTCTAAAATTTAGTTCAGTTAAGAGAGGTGCTGTTAAAACATACCATTTATTGTAACAATTACAACCAATTACAATTACAATTATTGCAATTGTTACGATAAATTCTATTACTTCGATACAAAAATATGAAAAACTATCCTCGATAGCTGCCGGTAGCGGCCGATAGCAGTCTAGTGTATAGAATAGATGCGCAGGTTTGGTTTGCTGAACCAAAAGCGATCCTCATCAAGATGGCTCATGTCGAGCGAGTTAACAACTACGCTTGGACAACAAATCTCAATTGATGGTGGTATGTATGATAAGATTGCTTTCAGAATTAAACAGGCATGAAGTACACTGGATACCTGAATAGTATCTTATGGGAAACATAGACTCTTCATGTAAGAGCATTTCAAAAATTACGACTTGTGCAATGTGGCATGGGAAGGTGTATGTTGTGTAAAACGCGGAAAGACCACAAAAGAAACCAATGGATAAGAAAGCAGACAAGAGTACGCCATTTGATAGAAGTCACTAAGCAGACGAAATGGCAATTGGAGAAATTAATGTTGCAGGACCATGATAGGTCCAGAAGATAAAATAACAGTTTTATAGTACTATCTCCTCAATTTAAGTAGCATTTTATAAAAATTTAATAATTTATAATATTTTAAATTTATGTTAGAGTCATGTGCCCTGTAAGACTACTACATACTGTTTACATAGCATATATAGCAGAACTACGATGCCGGGATGGATTTGGAGAACGACGAGGATTCTTGAGTCACCGTAGGTATATTATAATATGATGAGTGGTAAGCAACAATTTAAGTAAGACGATTATTAAAAAAAAATCCATTACGGAGTTTTGCAAAGTTAACCTCACACTGTAATGTAAACTGTATAAACTATGGCTTGCGAGTATTACGAGTATACTGACTGTTGTTTGCCAAACTACAAAACACGTGTTGTTTCATTAGGCAAGTTACTATTAAATTATAAAACAATATTACTGTCTTACATATTATTATGTACATACATATTCAGTGTTCTTGTTAAGACAGACTTGTATTTATAACTTATTTTGTTTATGATAATAATCATTAAACTAAACTCTACCATTATCATTAGGAGAAAAACAATTTAGCGTGAATCCTCGTGTTATTATATTATACAACTCGCTTGATCTGTTCTTATACTAATTGTGTGATCAGATTCATTTCTCCAGATATACGAAAGTCATTTAGTGCCAGTCAGCGAGTTTTTGACCTCTCTTTTTCTGTGCCGCACATATGTCATATGATGCACCTGATCTATCCAGCTCAGTTTCCAACCTTTAATTAATTGGACAACGATTCTATTCTCGTTCATATCGTATCTAGTATTACTTCGATCGATATTGGGTTATAACATAATATATCCTCACTTGCCGTATGATGCTGTAAATTGAATAAAGGATAAATAATTTTAGGTTGGACAAACTTGAGTAGCTCTTTCTTTAAACCAAAATGTGCAAATATTTCTAGAGGATATGACAAGCATTCTGCGATTTGCCACAAAAGCATGTGTGAAATTCTATTAAGACAAGCTATACAATGATGTGATGATAATATACTTTCCAAACCAAACCTGATACCACACCCGATATTAATCTGGCGTATAACAAAGCATTTAAGTTGTGATGTCAGGCATTCTCAGATTTATTATGCCTGAGAATATCTAGGGAATAAATTAAATTACCCAACTCTTAGGTTACCCCGCTTTAAAAAGTGCTTTGACTGAAATTATTTAAAATTGATCCAGTCATCATGGGAGAAAGGAGAACAGGAAAATAAAACAAAATAAAATAAAATAATTATATGTGTAGTGGAGAAGTTTTGGACTGGTTTGGGCAACTCTACATTCCAACAGAGTGTTATAATATGCATCCTGTACCAAATCCCCAGCAGCGTGAGCATAGAGGTTGAACAATAAATATAAGCTCATAGCATTTACCAGTAACATAACTATAATCTTTTAAGGTAATGGCCTCACCATACCATATTAATTGGGCATATTACGGGTCCTACGTTTGATGTGAAGCATAAGGATTTCTTTGTGAATGTCACAGCACCAGTTTACCAACACACAAAACTGAAGTCACCATTCACTCAAGTGTGATTTTACTAAATTTGCATGAATTTAGATTAAGAGTGCCCTTAGGAGAGAGGAGCACGTAGAAGCAAAATGAAAATTGTAATAAGTAACAAAAGGTAATAAAAAACTACCGATAATCACTAAAATCACCATAATCAGTAATACAATGCCTAGTATGGCGATCAGTAGTCACAGCGGTAAACTTAATTCGCCATTTATAACCAGGAAAGAACAACAAATATGTATGCCTGCTTTTGCTGGAGTTCTGACAGGTTTACATCGCGGCATCTATTGACATGATGCTTATCATTTATTATCGTATATAAAATGAACCACATCATTTAGATTAACAATACAAAAAATAACCGAATCAAAACAAGGCGCAATATTATTTATTTAATAACAATGCAATACTACTAAGTCTTCTAATTTTTTGAAATTACTACAAGTACAGATTATTAATTTATATTATAATATAGCCGTAAATTTTATTGTCTCTTATTCTCCTCTCGTATAAACGGTTATCCAATCTCTTCGTTGTAAGCAAACTTAGTAAGTTAATATTGATTTTATAAATTTAATACATTGGATACTTAAGTTAACACCTACCGTTAAATTTAATATAATTAAGGTAAGTTTTAACCCTTATTCCTCTTGGTAGTAAGTGCTTCTAGACAGGTTTAAATTCAAAGTTCTTGGGTTCGGCTTCCGGCAGGGTACTAAATTAATTATTACTGTTTTCAAACTGAGTCAATTTAAACTTTAATTGAGTTGACGTAGATACCTTGTTATGATTATAACCAAGCTAGATATTAATATCTACATGTTTACAAGATAATATTTTTTCTAAAAACTGATAATTTATTTATTCTTCCTGACTAGTCATAAACCTGTTATTAAAAAGTATATCCATTGAATATTAAATTTATCAAAGCAGTTTAGCGTTATAAATTAATTCTGGTTGGGACAATTATGGTCGCATTCATACTTTCTTCCCACCAACCTCAAATTCAGTCACAAGACCAGGCGACCAGCAATTACGGGTCATCAGTCGACCATGATGAAAGTTAAGTTTAGTTACTTTAAAACAGCCGACACGCCTAGGATTGTTAAAGCTATCGTAGTCTATCTGTAACGATACAAACGAGGCCGTGTTAACCACATAGTGACTCAGACAAAACACATATGTTCGACCTTCGTTGCGATCAAAATATTTGACGAATATTATTATAATGTCCTATAGTTTACCTAATAAACCACAGCAATCAAAAATTTACATTGTATAATACCTACTAAATAACTAAGGCTTTTTAAATTGAGATATACTAGCTACATAATAGTTTAAAAAAACAACACTTAATGTTGTCGGGATTTGAACTCACATATTTCAATATCCGGTTAAATACCTACTCTCAATATTTAAGCCACCAATCCATTCATGAGTCATACAAAATAATTCTAACAAGTACGCCACCCTTTTTAGAATAAGTATGCTTTTAAGGTCTTAATGATGTACTTTCTTTAATACAAATCTAACATTATTAAATACTATGATAAAGATTCAGTATTCATATTATAAAATAAATAATGTAAGTGGTGATTAAACCCTTCTTTCTATGTAATTACAGAGTAATCCTATCCGCTAAGCACGTAATTGAGACCTGCATCTTGTATATTATGTCTTCCCTAGGGCCACTAAAGCTTATGAAAATGAGGCATTGATTGAGGCTTTATGTACCACTATAATTACTATAAATTAATAGACTTAGTAATGTGATTATCTATAATATAATATGACTGTGAATATGGTTGTGTTTGAATATCTCTATGCTGTCACATACACCCTACCGCGTGCGAGTGAATAATCCAAGATAATCATTGTAAAAAAATCATATTAATAAAATTATGGCCATAATATGTTAGAGGTAGATAATGCATATCATAAGGGCCTCCGCATTGTGGAGGTTGTATTGACAGATTTTTGTTTTTTATGAGAAATGGATGGTAGCCACTTGCTCAACCTATTAGATCCATACTCTGACTTCAAGCATAAATTGAAAAACAAAATCTGGGACCCACGACATTATAACCTGAATAAGCGTTAGCCGCTCGGTCATCGTGGGTGTCAGATATATATATGTATTGGGTACTGATAATGTTCACACAAACATTCAATAAAAAAAACTCAATATTGAAGTTATACTTATTTTGGCGCGTTTGGGAAAACAGAGTGTATTTTTCGCGTGTGACGCGCCAATGTAACGCTTTCGGCGTGACCGGCCGTGATTTAACACATTATTTTTATAATTTATATTGCACTCGGGTCGCGCAATACTTTGAAATATTTATCGTTGTGTTAGGCAGCTTCAAATTTGTTTCTGTTAACTTTCCTAACGTTATTCATAAAACTTTATTTATATTAGAGTGTATATTTATTTTTCATTGTAAAGATTGTGTATCAAGTTTTGGGGCTATATTTATGTAAGTGTTATTTATGAGTAAAATTATATATCAATAAGTAAATAAATTTTGTGAATGTTACGTTAGTACACCTTAGCACACCGATTTTTTTTTTCTAAGAATTAAATATGTACAAATTTCCATGATTAATATTATATAGGTAAATACAATATTAACCAATCATAACGTATTATTATAAAATATAAATTGATTTAAACCGCCTCAACTATGCTGTTTTGAAAATAATGTCAGTTATAACTTTTTCTTACCATTTTATTACTTTTGATTCACTCATACTTAAATAAATTAGTATGATTTATCTTTATTGAACATATGTACATACATAGCACTAGTGAAACCGTAAAATTAAAATAGATTTAAAAAAAATTGTAAATACAATGTGAAATCAAAATATTATATGAAAACCTATAGTATGTTTTTTTTGATGTCGTGTTGATTTGTAGTGTACCTATTTGTGATACCTATTTCATATTGCAAAATCGCAAAAGCATTTTCCGATAAAATAAATCTAAATTAAACCGTCAAATACCCATGTTCGTGGCATTGATTTTCAATTTGAAATGCTTATTTGTTTGCGTCGAAAACGGGGCAGGTTGGAACGAAACTCATTTGTATCCATGTCTCGGATTTGAATCCAGAAAGTTTTAGGGGGATTAAACAAATTCTGCACCCGTTCAGCCATTGTTTGAACGTTGATCACGA
The DNA here is from genome assembly GCF_057557595.1 of Rhyacophila brunnea. NCBI lineage: Eukaryota > Metazoa > Arthropoda > Insecta > Trichoptera > Rhyacophilidae > Rhyacophila > Rhyacophila brunnea. Next base: position 14,063,534 of record NW_028232848.1, on the reverse strand, counting down.
ATTATTATACATTAGGCACTGGGCGTATAGCTTAACCATTTTGATACAAATAAATAACCAACATATAAAATAATGTAATGCAATATTTTTTATTATTTATTAAAAATAACATTATTGGTTCTAAATAAATTGTTATCACTTGTCAATATTTTTGTAAAATAAAGATGAGAAAAATAAAAATGAGACTGTGCTAAATCAACCACGTGCTGAGAATGCCGGAGGAGTTACCAGCGAGATGGGGTATATACCCACCCCCTGAGGGCAAGAAAAGATCCGGACGGCTGAAAGTGAGATGGCTGGACTTTGCCACGGGGGATTTAAGGATATTCGACCAAAGCAATTGGAAAGCGGTGGTACTCGATGAAAAAGTTAAAAATAATTATAGGCGTACAATATTATAATTAGGTGACAACCAGAAGAAAGACATTTATACGGCAAAAAACGAACCTGTAAAATAGTGTATCACTGACATTGTCAATAATTATTATATAATACTGAAATGCATAGAATGTTACAAATTTATCGACATATTTAGACGAGGGTATAAAACATACGTACAAAGACTGATACACCAGGCTGATAGCATAAAAATCTGACATCTGTCATTTTTAACCAGAAATTACTCGTAAATAAATTATAAAGAATGTCGTTTACTTATTTCCGACAAGGTAAAATTATTTTGAATAACGATTATAAACACAAATACAAAAGACTAGCAATATTAAATAAGTTAAGGTCATATATAACTTTCTTTATATTTACTATCACATAATTGTAAACAACGACAATTTTAATAATATACGAATATCTTGCCATGTCAATTAGAAATATACGAATCCAGTATACCTAGTGTCATCGGCATACGTCAATTGATTTAGTTAACCACCGATAAAACAATGATTAAATTATTTAAAAATAATAATAATTTAATATATATTGTGCAGTTTCCATTGTTTTACAATTTGTTATGGCATGAAATTTTAATTTAAAAATGGCAACAATGGCGTTACGTCATAAATTAAGATTTTATATCTGTCATTTTATTTTAGAATTTTTACCTATGTCATATTGATTTGACTTAATTCGATATCTATACATCTGGGACGGAAACTAAAAATAATGTCTATTCGAGAAAGTAAAAAATAAATATATTATGAAAAAAATGATGTTTAGATACATTAATAAATTAAATAAATACATAAGCAGTAACTACCAATCGATAATTTGTAGTTGTTTATACACCTAAATGGTTTACACTCACTTATTATTATGTAGGTACACAGTTTCAAATAGATCTTGAGACTTTCTAATCAAAGAGCTTTAGCTCTAACAGCACGCTTCGCAACATAGATACGTGGGCACCGTAATAATAAATGCCATTTGTAAGTAAGACATTAGTGTCCATTAGAAGACGCATTCAAAAATGCAACTAGACACGCTCGCCGTTTATATCACAGTCAAGAATATTGATATTTAACTAACTTAGTTTTTTTATATTAATTAATTTTAGAAACATCACTAAGAGCCGTATGCATAGTCATACTAATGTTATTTAGTGCGTTTACGCCTTATTTAGCCGTTTATTAAAATAATACATATTTTAAGTGACAGGTATAAAATTTATGCGTACTATAGTACTTATAAGTAAAAGTCAAGTAAAAGAGCTTTAAATGTCTTTGTAGTAATCATACCACTCAGCATTATAAGTGTTACACTTAATTATTCATGTTTTGTTTTCAAAACAAACCGGAGTAGCGGAAACGATTGTTAGCAGTTTCCTCAATCACAACCTAGACTAACAATGTATATTATGATTGATTTATTGCAAGAATGACTCTTGTAATGTATTGATTTCATTTGTATAAATAGCGAGGACGTTCCATGACTCATCACTACTCATCTCGAGTCCGTTATTCAACACAGTCACCTGCTCACAGTATTATCGTTAACAGTTGATCAGTAGTCGTTGCTCGCGACTCGGTCTGAGTGTGAGCTCACCGCGATTACTCTGCTCCGTTAAACTTTACTCCCACTATTGTAACTCTTTGTAATCTGCATCAAGACAATAAACATCTACCTCCATTTACACCGCTGCTGCCTCAATCAACTGATGCTTGCCTCATCATGGATCCCCAAATTTTTTACTCGTTTTCGACAAAAAATAGCGTATCGATGATCTACCCATGTACAAATTACTTGCAGTATTGAAGTGTCTTATTGTATTATTCAAACATTTGAAACAGGTATATATTTTTATCCTTACCTACATTCTGTAAATTCACGTAGTATCGCAATACTTGCAATAATTCAAGTATGTAGTATACAGTTAGTGATACAGTATCCGTGGAGGATGTATATTCATCATTAATCAATAAACCATCAATAGAGTAATAATTTAATTATTTTAAGTAATACTTAATACTTTCTGCCACAATAAAAAAATAACAATATGACTTAATAATGTTTTTATTTTAAAAACTTTACACCCTATGACTAAATGCAATTTACCAGGACGCAGTGCGTAAAATTGTATACATTTTGGCATTCACAACATAAAAACATCAAAAACTGACTTAATGCGTTCTGTCAGTATAACCTCGGTAAGAAAATTTATAATAATAGTTTATTTAACGATTAAATATATAACGTTATATTGTGCAGTTTTCACAATTTTATCATTGTATGTATATTAAAAAATATTAAAAAAAAATACTGAATATCTGAATAATAAAAATCACAGAACTCGATTGCCAAAAGCGATGTTACCATGTAATTTCTTGTTGTATTATACTGTGGTAAATAATGTGTTCTATATCTAACCTTGATGTATTACTAATAATAATTAATGGACATAATAGGAATCAGTATTAAAATTTAGCTATTAAATAAACAGATTCAAAGTATAATCAATTTAAACAAATTTAAATGGTATAGAATAATATTATTAGTTATGTTATCTCAAGTTTTAGAATTTTTACGTATCTACATTCAACAATAATTTATTATTCGACACATCACATTTAAATGATCACACATAGACAAAAAAATACCCTTTAGAATAAATCGATTTCAGAATTTATGTTAAAACTATAAACCTGAGTTGGAATAATAGAATACAGGTTTTATTGTGAAAGCTTCGATGAATTTATCACCAATCTATCCAGTACCCATAAAATGTTTGAAAGCTTAACAAATCCACAAGAGCTTTAAACTTTATGTTATAATAAAACCAGTATAACGCTACGTCAACAGAGAAATACGTGACACGTGAAAAATGACACGAGTAACTAGAAACGTGTTATCTCGATAGTTATTCGATGTAATTAAATCACACATTCTGGTGACTTTGACCCGTTGGGACGATTTAGATTCAATCTTATCGTCTCTACATGGTAATTAGTTTGTTAAATAGACTAACGCTACAGTGTATTTAAGTCCATGGCTGACTGTATAACCATCAGTCATGCATTTCTGTCCCGAATACTTGCTTTCTGATTTTTACTTAATACTGTCACTATCGGATCCTGACCGAATCATATTAAACTGGGGCTTAAAAGGGTTAGATAAATTTTCTACCATATCGATCAATTAATATACGTATTTTGAATGTTCCCTATTTCGAGGATTTCATTTTCTTCAAAGAAACTCTCCACTGTTTATTTGCCCCCATTACCCCGAATAGTTCTTAAGCATTTAGCACTATGCTCTGAATCTAGTTAGTCGTCAATTTAGTAGTCCAATAGGTACATTTTCACCCGTCAAATATAATAATATGTAGACGCGATTTTTGCATTCATCATCCATGACGTTATAAACGTATCTGAATAAAAAAATAGTGCCACACTTTTTTGACCCGAGACTATGTCACACGGGTCGGTACCTAATTGTAATAACCATACACCGTTGTAACTGAAAAAAGAGTTTAGAAAAAAATATTAAGTAAGATCATGTTAACGCGCGTGTTTGAACATGTACCTAACCGAAAAAAAATCTCTTTCTTTTAAACGGTACATGTTCAAATACGCGCGTCAATATCATTTTACTCCCTACTTCAATTATAGTTTGTCAATTTATGGCTACGGCCGTATGTTGTAGCTTAACCACTGGGGAATGCCAAAAGAAATGGCGTATTTCAAAAAAACACTGCCTTATTCTTAGGTCAATAATTATTATAAAGCAATCATTATTCGTAGGATGTTTATCACACTTGAATGGTCAAAGACATAGCTTATAATTAGTATCTTTAAAATTATCTTCAAATGTGTTAATCTTCCCCATTTTTTGAATAATAAAATGCCCAATTCTTGTCAAATTTGGGATTACAGAGATTATCAATATAATTTTTTATCGTAAATATTTTATCTCATCATAAATTATATTAATGATTTTATAAATGCGTTTAAAAATTAATAAATGTAAAAAATCTTAACACCACTGCACAGTTATGTACCGAAATATGACTATATTCTAAAACATTAGAGCGAGAGGTTTAAAAGAATACTATTTTATGTAATAAAAATACTTTATGCAGTCATCAAATGCCTCATCAAATGCCTCATCAAAATTATATAAATAGATTATCTACAACAAAAAAAGCTCCATTTTGACCCACAGATTACTTTGGAGTTGAACGTGATAAAGCTAAGAAGAGATTGGAATTATTTCGAGCTTCATAAGACGAAGCAACCATTTCAAATACCCCAAAATTGGTCACTGTTCACATCAAGACGGCGTGGTCAACTGTATTTGGCTGTATTTTAAGAGTAGAGCGGAGAAAAGTAGTAAACCAAAGATAGATAGAGAAAAGATCAAAGTGATGTTGGACTTGTTCGCTCACGTACTGTGGATGCCTCGAAAGTGTCACAAACTGACCCGCTTTTTTACAAGCCAAAACAATGTTTTAGAGTTCATTTTTATAAAATCAGATTCAATTGGATAAGCTAAACTATTAGCATTTAACGCCCAAATTTAAAAATTTTATACACCACTGAAATATTGCACAAAACATATTATTTTCAAAATACAATATCATTCGTTTTATTTTATGGATGATTTAAAAAATAGGCTTCTCGAAGGTCGCTGAATACCAAGCATACGAGTATACGATAGAGCTGCAGGATGTTGACTTTAGCGAGGAAAAGATAAAAACGGTTCTTGGAGACGTCCCGTGATGTCTGTGTGTGTTACGTATGTAACTAAAAAGCGGGCATGAACCAAAGAGAAAATAGTTGTTATTATTGTTATTATTCAAACCCTACAACATGCCATGATACCCAATGACAGTAGTGTAAGTAGTAATGTAAAAGGAAAACACCCAGGCTTTGAGAAACTCATATAAATGTATTGTGACCTCACCAGGACCAAACCCTGAGCCTTCAGATGCAAGGCCAGCGCCTTCTGCACTGTACTACGAGAAATGGTGTTATTTATTGATCGAAATGTCAAAATTTCTTTATATAATGTAATTAAATATCACTTTTTACTAATCGAATACTTATTTTTTTGTGATAATCCTATTATTAAAATTAAAATATTGTTAACATAAGTAGTATACAATTTGAAATATTTGATTGGCATCAATAACTTGATACTCTCAAAAGAGGAATCTGTATTTAACAATGATCGCAACCCTCGTCATATTCTTTTGACAGACAGTAACTTTAATATTTCACTATCCTACAGAAGGTATTTAATAATAATTATACGGACTACTATGAACACATTTTTCACAATGAATTTTAAGGGACGGCCCGAAGTTATATCTTCATGTTTTCAACGTTTCATTGTTGTGGTATATAGCAGTGGCGAATAATGACTTTTAAAAAAGGTTGGCTATTTAAATATCCAAGGAAGTTGTGCACAATTAGTCATACTTATTTGTTTTTATTGAACGAAGTATTCAAATTGGAGATGGTATTAGTTAGTTTTTTTTATTAATAAGTTATGTACTGCACTGCTGATAAAAACATCCAAAACTTTAATAATTAATATTTGATTTTTAAAAAGTTTCAAATTTGGAGATCCAGCGTTCAGCATACGTTTCATATAGTTTGCCGATCTGCTTCGAAAATATTCCAGTAAGTGGCATACCAAGTTTCATATAACTTGATAATACATCGAGTGCGTGATTACAATAGCCTATGGATGCATCTGTATTAGGTTATCTACGTAGTAGGTATGTCACATAATAACACCGTCAAAAGAGTGTCACCAAATTCCCATAGCATCTAAAGGAGACCTGAACCAGTATCGAGCTACCTTATAGCAAAAACAGTCAGAGTTGACTGAAAAATTAATATAAACAGCAAAAGTATTATATAATTTTAGGTCTTGTCAGCGTTATTTCCACAACGTAAGTTCCCAATTGCAAACTACATCAACAATGACTCTTGCAATTTACAAAATATGCATGTATATAAATAGCGAGTCATAGTTGATGGGTTACATCAGTCCTTGGTCAGTTCAGTCAGTCTCCGTATCACTCCGCACAGCATCTCTTCCACCGAGCCTTGGACCAGGGCACTCTTTCATTACGTTACACCCTGAAACATTTTCTCACCGTATCTGGGACTCAAGCGCATCTTCCACTGAACCTCGGTCCGCTAACGTAACTCAGATATTATCATTTGTTCTTGTACCAACTGTATATATACCGTTACGAAGCAAAAAAACTCTAGCTCCTCCATTCATCAGTTGAGCAACCTTCAATCAGTCTATTTTCATCTCTACACCTGTCACCCTTAAAATGGTTCTCGTCCCTCTACGAGACTGCTTAAATTTTATTTAACGTAGGTACCTAAATTTATTATTATTATATTGTGTAAGGTTTGTAAGTTAAGATGTCTGTAAAATAATTTGTTAGAATATGTTTTATTAAATTCATTTCATATTATACTAATGCTCTAATATACTATTCTCGTTCGAATGTTGCGTTTTCCTTGTATTTTTCCAAAAACAAAATCATAACAAAATATATTGAATGATATACCTACGACTATTATTCTGTGAATCGTATTTCAATACTCCAAGAGAGTCAACCCGTTGACGTCATGGGGTTGATTTGCAAAATTAGCGTTTAATTACTCAGTTTTCGTTGAAATTCGATCGAAAATATCCAATCATGCCGGATGGTGCGTGCTGCATAATTATCTTTTCGGCCAAATTTAGTGAGATATTCGACCAGAATAGTCAGCCTAAATGAATATTTTATTAAAACATTTGCTTAGTTTTATAACACACGCATAACACTTAGGATCATCAGAGATGGAAACATCGAGGGCCAAGCTAAAAGATTAAGGTCGAAGCTCAGAATTTACTTCTCAAAAGTACGTAAAAGTTTGTTCTAGATATTTGTAAAATTCCGATTTAATTTATTTTCATTTCATTATTCACAAAATATTGCATTTTAATTGTAATATTTTACCCACTTAGTATCGATCGCTGACATTTTCACTTTATTTTCCGCACTTGAGGATGTGATCAAAATTTCTCGTCTCGAGAATTCTCGAGGAATCATAAGAAAAGTTGATTTGCGTTTCTCAAGATTTCATTTTTCCTAAATCTGAGAATCTCATTTTTCAAGAAATCATCTATGTTAATCTCGAGAAAGCAGCACTGCCAACGTTTTTATTACGAGTGTATCTCGATTTAACCTTTTTAGATACCGAAAATAGTTTTAAAAATTATAGAAAATGCTTTAAAAAAAGCACTCAATCTTGATTGTTTTCCCCTTTTTAACATCGTAGGCTTAATTTATTGACTAGAAAAAAATAATTAAAATAAAGAAAGCTTTCGACTTCCAATATAATTTTTTTAAAAGGAAATACTCAAAAAATGCATTATTACGTTTATATATTTTTTTGAGAATTGATAATAACTCGAAAAATTAATATACATACCAATTTTGAATTCTTGAGAATCAAAAATTGTTCAATTCGAAAATTTTGAAAATCTAGTATTCCCAAGCTCTACCGTTAACATAGCGACACAGTGATTTTATTGCAACTTTACGTCTACTGAAATTGAAAAATATTTGATCCACTAGTTTAGACAATTTTAAAAGCATGCAGTCAACGAATCCAATCGAACGCATGCGTTAATCTACTCATAGTAGTATATATAGATTTAGGAATTTAACATTTTTTATTTTAGTGTGTCCCTGGTAAATAAATATCAGATCAAAAACGCCCTAGAGATAATGTATCTACAAGGCGAAATGACTTACAACGAATATAATAAACCCTGCGAATACGTGCTCTCTATAAGTTATCGATCCATATATTATGTTTCATGCACCTTGTGTATGAATATTGAATAAAATTAGTAATATTAAAAAAAATGATAAATAAAAAAAATATTCAAAAGATACGCTGGTTTTGTTTTCGTAGATGTCTAGTCTGGATTACTTGTGAATGACCGGCAGCAGTTATATTTTCAGATTAATTTTGTACTGCAACAGTCGTTATAATTTTATTGCTATCGCTGATGGCGTATTGCCGAAAATTTGGCCCAATAATCCAACTCTGCAAAACTAATAAAAGCAAATGTATGATTAAATCTAGATAATAATTTAGTATTTTTTTTTAATTTTTCGTCTTTGTATTGGTAAACCGTATTTTTATTTTATTGTGGAAATAGCCATGTAACTTTTTGTTTCTTGTTTATTAAACCAATGCACTGCACTGTAAATTGCAGTGGTGGAGGGTGTAGGAAGATTGTTGAGATCCGACATAAATAATGCACACAAAACTTTCTCAGTCAAACGTATTTGTTTTCATTGAACTAAGATCGTGTTTGCTAGTTTTTTAAATTCAATATTTTCAATGTTTACAAGACTTGAATTTGAATTTTGATTCAATTTCAGTATTTTACTGAAACAATTTATTGAACATACAATATTATATTTTTGGTACTTTGTAAAGTAAATATTTTATAAAAAAGTGCGCGCAATAAAAAAGAGCTTGCGCTAAAAATATTACATAAAATGGCGTCGCTACTTGGACTTTTTGTGCGATAGACTAGATGGAGTTTGCCTGTTGTGCAAAAAATAACATAGCCAATACGCAATGGTATGTAAAAACATTACTCATTTCTTATAATGAAGTACAGTTGGCAGGTCTCAAGAGCAAACACCATCACTATTCATAATATAAGAAAATACTTTATGTTACACCAAGCCTTTGGTTGCATGTGTTGATACAATAATATACTATTCAGCATATATTCACCCGATAGGTTTATCAGCCTATTTGGGATATTAAAATCGATCATAATATTACTGAGTCAAACTTGTATATCCTCGTTAAATCGTTACAAATACTAACGTTGTATACACAAAAAAGAACTATCTTGTAGTTTACTGTCAAAAAAGATGTTAAGTCGCCAATGGTTGAAATTGTGTTAACTTAAGACAGCTAACATTAATTTAAAAAAAATTGTTTTCCGAGAAAAGTGTTAATAGCTTCTTTGTACGTTATGATATTATAATATGTCTTCTGCGACTGTTTGTTGTCATTAGGATTGTTAAGAAATATCGAATAGCAAGATTCGACATTTATAATTGTTTACGAGAAATAAAAGTATAATCTGTATGATGACAAATAAGACATTATAAAATCAGATAATATTTTTTAAATAATAATGAATTTAATATATATATTCTTTTTAACACTATAGGCAAATCTAGAGCCCAATGACTGTAGTGTAGTTTAACAGTAGTGTATTTAAGTAATATAAGTTTAACAATCATAAACACACGGGCTTTGAGAGAATCACATAAATTTATTGTGTCCTCACCGGGATGGAACCCGGATCTCCTGTATGAGAAGCCAGCCAACATTCAAATTGATTTATGAAAAAGTACTAATTTAATAAACTTATTTTCTCTAGAAACACCTTGACACAGAAATGAATTTCAAATGGTTAAATTTTCAGAAAAATTCTGTAAAAATACAATGTTTAAATTTAAACACAAAGTAACAGAATAAATTTTCAACTTTGTTTACTTTTACACGTCAAAAGTTTTTGAAAGTTAGACCGTTAAAAAGGCTGCCTTCTAATTATGCAATATAATCTACAAGGGTAAAATAATTGACATGAAATTCGATGTCTCGAGTCTTTAATTAGGTCAACATTTTACATTTTAAATAAGCGACATTATACGTAAATAATTATTTTATAAAATACAATTTACCTTTTTTAAAAATACAAAAGTTTGCTGCCAGTATTAAAGGAATTTTGTATCACATCTTAGTGATAATAACGTAGTTATTAAGAGATGCATGGATAATTATTAATATTATTTACAAGGCCGGTAACTCAGGCGGTGTAGTTTAATCGGCCAGATTGTAATGGATGTGGGTTAAAGTCCTATTCGATATTCTAGAAATTATAAATAACATGTGTATTTCTGAGGTTGTGTCAAATTAAGTAAGCATCTAACATAACAAATAAGAAAGAAATAGTATCAGCCATTCAAAGATACTTATTGTATAATCTGTGTATTAACTTATGATATTGATCATATTATTATTTACATAGTCGAATTAATCTCGACACGTGTTTGGATTGCTTTGAATGTTAATAATTATGTATGTTAGTAGATATTCCTCCATATAATTATATTACCACTATCATTACTAAGAAACACTAGTAACATGTAGTAATACAATATTACATTACACCTCTAATTCCCTGGTAACCAATTTAGTTAGGTAACTAAATTCCTCTACTATGTTTAGTATTACACCTTAGTGGAAGGCCACTATATTTTAATAAAAGCTTACTTTTAATCACTTCCTTGACACAAATTGTTTTATATCAAAACAAGATTCGATTATTAATTTTTATTGTAGTTTTTTTATTCAATTTTACGATATCAGATAAAGTTAAATCAATGATATGGCTTTTTATCCTTTTTGCCATTGGCAACAATAGTTTTATATCAGTGTTAGGTATTCAACTTTTTTGAGTTGTAAGCACAATAAAATTGTTAAATTAAAGAACTTTGCTTGAAATAATAACACATGAACCTTTTAATCTATTTTATGCTTCATTGAGTATTTCTATAGTAAAAATTGAATGATTTAATTTATTAATTAGTATATGTAATAAATATAGTATAGAACACTCGTGGTGGTAGAAAAATGCAAGTGGATTACCAGGACAGCAATAGTTGGAGGTAGATTCTGAATAGAGCCAAAGGTTTTACCAAGTTGTAGCACCAAGAAAAGATAAAGAAAGCTATAGGTACACATTCTATATTTAAAAATATATATTTTTATATAAATTTTAATAAACTTTTAAATTAACAACAAACAAACTACTTAATTAATTTCTTCTCAAATAGCTTTTCCATCGATCACGTCCCATCACGCTAATAGTACAGTAAAGTTAAATAAATTGTTGTGCTAAAGAGTTAATTTGCCTTTTGTTTATTTGGAATATAATTCTTTATTATAATATATATTATTATAACTAATTTTGTTACTATTCATTTTTTTATTATACCTATGCATATTATTTGCCCTTTAAGTATAAGAACGATAATATATATTATGATATAAATACATACCATATTATGTTTGATTTTAATTGTAAAAAGGAACTACTGGGAAAAAAATTGTCATCGTTTCATATAAGTACAGGAAAAGTATAATCATCCACCACAAATCCAGATTAAACGCTAACTATAAAACACAAAATGTCATACCCTCAGAATATACGAATTGGTACATATATATATCGTAATATATACGGGTATATATATTCGGCAATCATTCAGCCAGAAAGGCATGATATATTTCATTTCTTGTCTGATCTATTTCCCAGAGTTACAGCTACTAGCAAATACCTAACTCTGGTCGTAAAGCTTTTGGGATGCTAAAACCGTCGTATACTTGTAACCCTGATTCAATATGTTTCGTATTATGATGGGTATTACAATATTCATTGCTCTAACAAAACGCTTTCTGGAATGCCGGGTTGAGATGAGGAATTTAAATAAACGAAATTGCAATAGTTTAACATTGCATTGGAATTAGTGTTGTGGAGTTATATGATTAGTCGATTGATATTAAGCCATGAAATCTACGGATAATGAAGAGTAGATATTAATCAATTGCCAGGTGAATAATTCTAAATTAACAATATGATTAATTATACGGTTGAGCAGATGATAGAATGCACTACTTTTTCCAGTGGGAGTCGCGAGTTTGAATCAAGCGGATTTGCTTATCCCAAGAATTAGTGGATTGAGTGAGTATCTGACAACTAATACCAATATACTGCGGAGATCTACTTGCTTTATATATAATCGGAAAAGGCGATCCTAATTTATAATAACTGTCTACGACACACTTAGAGTATTCGTATCGTATTCATACACCTTACAATATACACTCATTAAAATATTATGTACTTCTTCTATTCACAAAAAGGATGATGTCAAAAGCCTAGTCATAGGAAATAAGTATATAATTTAGGATTCAAATACACATATGATTATATTATACTGTATTTAAGTTTATGGAATTTTTTACTAACGCAAACAACGACTTTGTGTATGTAGTTTGATTGTGTGTGATCTTGAGAATGGTCTACTTCATTATATGAATCAATTAATGCTTAGATGACAACGCCTATCTACCTTTGCACATATAACTCCGAGTGGACTACGGACAAGAAGCCCAACTAATAAAGCCGCAATTTTTTTTAGCGCAAGTTTGATTCCGGTTTGGCATCACTTTTTTTGTATACAATCTATTTTACTGCATGTTGTATTTTTTAGTGAAGTATCTTTTATAAAAAAAGAAAATAAAATCTTTTATGTTCAGAAAAGTGTATCAGTAAAATACTGAAAATGAAATAAAATTCAAATTCAAGTCCCGTAAATATGGCCTGGAATTTCTTTTTCAGTTATCTACCACAGCTTAACTTACTTCTTTAAACAGGCACCCTTCACACGCTTATGGAGGAGTGATATAGTGTTATTATTAGACTTATAGATATTTTAATAATATTTATTATAATAATGTATACATTATAATCAATCACTTGAAAAAATAAAAATAACTTTTGTTTAAATGGTTGATTAAGCATTTTAGATATTTAGTCTTTATTATTTTACATTATTAATTGTCATGTACTTAATCCGATCAACTGCCATTTATTTGGTTTTTTCTTAATGCTCTGTTATTCAGTGATTCAGTACCATGAAATATACATTCAATATTATATTTTATTTAATATGCAAAAGTATCCCCTCCCATTGTTCAAGCTGCTATAATATCAAACATAATCCGTATTCTAGGTAGCCTATATATCGAAATCTTGTTTCCCAAAAGCGCTTTCTAAAAATCTTACATGTCATAAAACAAACCAGATTTTTGATTGAACAGTCTTTTAAAAAGTGAACTTTTCTTAGAAAATGGAAAATTCTCGAAACAAAATTCGATTTCACATTCTCAGTAATATTATGAAAAATATTTTTATGTAGTTTCTCATGCGAAGATATTAGGCTTTATTAAAAGATTTTCTTGGTTATTTAGAGAAAAAAATACGGTTGCTATATAAAGGCAGGTAGGCACATTATAATAATAACTAATAGAAAATCTCAAATTCACAGGTTCTTTTGCCATTCTAAAAGATAATTAGATTATTTCAAAATATTGCCAACATTATGATTTCACCTCACGTGTCCATAATAGGTAAGAGTAAAATGTTGGCCATGCATAAATAAATGTCAACACTGACTACTTCCAATCAAATCATTATTATTGCAGTGATGAAATAATCAAGAATTCGAAATTAAAAATTTTGGAAGAAAATAAATGACACCTTACATACATACATTTTGATAGCTATAGTATGTATTTAAAACACTTGCAGTGTTATTATATTACATTATAATATTAAATTGTGAGTAATAATTAGTAAGAACATACGTATTTTGAATAGGTAATATCTATGTTAAATATTAACAACACCTTTAATATGATTTTTTTAAAGAAAAATACGAAGGTCTTGACAAAGTATGGAGCTTAAGAGAAAAGTCAATTTTTAGCAGGCAATATATTTGAAAGATTTGAATAAATCAAATTAAAAGTTTAAAGAAAACTGGTTTTTATCCGTTAATCACTTGAATTATTTAGAATCGTTAAGCGTAGATACAAAATAATAAATGGACGATAATGATTATCCAGGTAAATAGCATTAAGAAAATGACTATATTTATACTAATCAAATATTGATTATAGGAAATTATTATTATGATTCAGTTTATAAAGGTGATTTTACGGCAAATACTGACCGTTTGAGTACATAAGTGAATGAGATCTCTTATCACGGATTCATTCGAGTCACTGTCAGGTTTGGCATCCTCTTCCATGATGTGTCAATATCTCTAGGTGACAGTAAAATGAAAATGACAAATAATAAAAATGCTATATACACAAGTCCCATACAATAGGTAATATTTCTATTTACAGATTATTCTACCGAGAAATGGACAGTTTTTATTTCACTTCAAAGATTTTATTCAGGGAAAGTTATTTGCACTAAAATTGACCAGTATAAAATCTGATATTAAATATATATTGATATTAAATCAATAGCTATATTATATGAAACTTTGGGTCAATTTAACAACACAAGTATTTTGTAATTGATTAACAATGATATTATATTAAATGATAGTCAGAAAATTTTATTTGACATTTGCACTAATTTAAGCAAAACTACGATTTTATTTATTTTTGTATTATTATTTTAGTAAGCATGTGGCATGAGGGTGCATGTTGGGTATACCATGCAGAAATCGATTAAAATAATTAAATATTTATTGAATCAAGCGGATATCAGTATCAAGAATTTGAAGCGGAGATAGATTAGCAGGCACCATCGAAAGTAACTGTGATAATGATATTAACGTAAAATATAATAATTGAAATATGAAATAATTGCAAAATTAATTATTTTTATTCCTATAAACATTAATAAAGTTTGAGAAGCGTAATATGTAATAAATTAATGTGATAGTTGTTAACCAATGTAGCATATTCTCAAAGTTTTAGGTTATAAAAAATAGTCTTGATAATTTTGGTTGGAATAATTATTTGAATTTGTCACCTCCCACCAATGTGTATGATTTATTACTTTCCGTTTTGTTAAATTAATATGAGAATATATAGATATTAATTTCCAATATTATTAGTTCGTTAGTAGGTACATACGTCTGAGGCATACATAATATTAGACATCTATATATTTGGTAATATAATATTCTATATAGAATATTATTGATTGTATAAGCCACATTTATATTCGGATATACTATAGTAAGACAATTATTTTTCCGACCATGTCCGATCCTAGAAAGATCATAATATGATAGTGGCATATTATGATCATTTATGGGCCTCCACAGAGTGGAGATTTTGTATTAACAGTTTTTTGTTTTTAGAGAAATGGATGTCAGCCACTTGCTCAACCTATAAGGTCCATACTCTGACTGTTACACAAATTGAAAAACAATATGTGTACTTTCCAGACCCAGGATTCAAACTTGCGAACCACGACGCTATAGGCCGACACTTAAGCCGCATGGTCATCGTGGGTTTGAAAATAGGTAAATCATTCTAATTATGAATTTATCGATTATACAGTACAGGGTTACCGCAAACGGTACATATGTACGGTTTATAGGTGCATATTATTATGTGCGAAAAAATGGCCCACTAGAAATAGTCCATCAATTTATAAAATTAAAATCAAATCACGTTCTGCCTACAAAATCATAAATTACTCATCATTTACGTCATAGATTTGAATATTTATAATTTTATTTATATTCAGACTGGCGTTTCTATTTAAAAAAAATATTATTAAACGCGTTGTCACAAGATGTTAATTTACTTTGTGTAATAAACACTACGAATACAATCTATAATCTTAAACACAGTAACATAATACGTTGCTATACTAATATATGCATACAATTTGGTTTGGTTACATTTTTTTTAAAAATAAATTCGTTTATCCAACCTCCGTTTCACATGCAGCGAATGTTATCGCGCGATATTATGTCGCGCGGTAGTATTTTCCATATAAAAGTTGGCGAACAATAATCGTGCGATTATACTGTTTAGTAAAAAGACAGTGTTTTTAATTTTAGAGAAATTGTTATTTTGTAACCCAAGCTTGAAACTATCCTTCCTCTTATATTTGGTAAAATTATTGGATTATTTTTACATAATCTTTAAAAAATAGACATAGTCAAAACAATCTCTGTCCAACCAAAAACACTGTCGTTTTACTTAGAAGGGCAGTATATTCGCTGTCTATGAATCGGGGGTAAACTAGTTAGTTTTTGATGTGTGGCAGCCGACCAACTTTACGTGGCGAGCTCCGGTGGCCGCCGCAAATGTGGACGCTAACGTTATTAAAACGCGTGTTTCTATTGGCATTAATGTATCACATTAAGTAGTTCAGAAGCATAAAATTAAATATGGTGATAATTCAATATCTCCATAATTATTATAGGCAATGCATAATATGCACTTAATAAAGGTAGATGGTTGAAACCTAATTACCTTACTTAATTTTAATAAATTCCATATACTATATATCTAGTTCTATAGATTATGAGTAATGACATTTTAATCCACTTTCTGAATGTATGAAGAATGAGTATCTTATGGACCTTCTATAGTTTTTTTTACCAAACACTTTAAGTTTCCAACACTGGTTTATATACTTGATTCTGTACTTAGTTATAAGGTGTTCACTCCTTTATTATGTTAATTTATTATAACGAGAATTAACTGTGTTCTGTATACCAGTAACATTTAATAAACATTTGCAAATCAAAAAGCGCCAAACTCAAGTCAGGAATACCAGATTAGGTCTTACGATAGGTAAAAAGAGCAAGTTTTCCCTTAGAAGCTGTCTGGGGCGGATAGCCTATCCTAATACTAAAAACATTTTAAAATGCTTCAGACTATACAAATCAAATTTATTAGAAAGATTACAGATGCCTCATGGCTTATTCGCAGTATCACTCTTCATAGAGAATTGAACATTATCTATGACAAGTGTTGAAACTTTCTAAAAAAATCTACAGCTCTGGCGTTAGTGATTCATATTATACCTATTTATTATAATATCTGTGTCAGTGTATAATCAATGCCTGTTTAAAGATGCCAAAAGGCAAAACCCGGGTCGCAAAAAATACCCAAATGAAATATTACAAAACTATAGGAATAAGAATTTAAATTCCATCAAGGACCTTGAGTCGATAGGGTTTTTTTTAATAAAATTGTTAATAACATACTAAAATATTGCCATTTATAATAATATTTTGAAATTAAAATCTGGCATTATTTTTTTTGATATTAATCATGCATGTTTTAAAATATTGATATAAAAAATTCAAAATTTTAGTAAACATTGTATTTATTAGAAAGAATGAAAACAAGAGAATGGGGACACTTTATAAAACTTTACAAAACTATCACATCAAACAGAGTTCAAAGGTAAAGCTGTGATATTGCAACCCATGTAAGAAACTTAATATTAAAGTTTATCGTGCAGTATTTTATTAAGTACCTTGTTTCTACCATCAATAGCTTACGACTTACGTGAATAGATACACACTACCTATTATAAGGAATGTCTAACTTTTCTAAATGGGTGCACCGTTTTTGTGTTGTAAGAGACGTAATAAAAATCTGAAATAAACTTTTTCAACGAGTCTAGTGAGCAGATCTGTCTATAAAAGAGAAAACTATTAAATAAAATACAAGAAAAAACCTATATGGTCTTGTTTTCCTCATACCTTTGAGAGGTTCTTTAATAAAAGGTAGGACACATTGATTGATAAGCTACAGTCAGGTTTATTTGAAAGCGAAAAAAATGTATAAATAACTCACACTAAGTTGATATACCTACTTTTGTTTTTTGTTCGCTCGTAAAAGGGGACGTTAAATTTTCAAGGATTAGGCTAGCGATGGTAAATTATCGTTATATGAGCTGAATCCATAGACACGGAAGAAAAGATACCTACATAATTTTGAAAAGTTTCAAAACCACGCCCATTAGAATAGACACATCTTATACCTTCCAAATTAATCTAATAATTATTTATTAATATATCGAATTGAGAGACTCTCGTAATTAATTCCTCAGAACTAAACTATCTGAAGTGTTTTTAAATTGCCGTCGAGAGGTGACTACAATTCTTATAATTGAGTGTTTCGCAAGCATAGTGAACCAAGTCCATTCTGATTATTCCAAACATATTATTTGAGTGTTTCTTATTCTGTAAGGGTATGATTTCCCTTACATAATGACTTAAATTGACTCAAAATAACACTTCAGAATTGAAATCATACCCTAACAGAATTAGAAATACTCAAATATTGTGTTTGAGCCTAGCTTACTCAAAAATAACCAGAATGGACTTGGTTCACTATGCTTGTGAAACACTCAATTTTAAACAATGCAATAACATCACTAACTTGATTATTTAATATATGGCATCAAGCATTAGTTTTGACGTTAATATGAATAAAAAACGTAGATTAAAAACATATTACAGGACAAATTATTTTTATGAACCATAATAATGTGAAATTTAACACTTCAATATTGTTGGACATTATGTCAAGTCGACACTCCTGCAATGCTCAAAAAAGCGCTTTCATCTATAACGATGACGTATTGACGATTTGTTGAATTTAAATTTCTTCACAGTCTTTCATACTATAAATAATCGCAGCACAAAAGGGGTGAACAATAATGAACTAGATAGATCAAAGTGTGTTTTTATATTTCGATTGCTGATTTTAGATCGATTGTACCATTAAATAACTTAGCATTCTTGGAAGTACCTTATATTGTTTAAAGCATCACTGTGCGTTCCAAATTTGTATTGAATGTATTGTTACTGCTTTATCGTGTGTAATTATACATTTTTATATATATGGAAAATATGCGAAAAAGTGATTGACAGTTTAAACACATATATAATTTATATCTTATGTAAATAACTATATAACTATATATATTTAATATAAACCTACAATACATTATATAGCCCAAATGAAATTAATAGGAAGCTAGAAAAATATGAGGGTTTTGCGCCACTGGTCTTCTATAATACGTCCTTCTGATTTTTTTTATCACCCCTCGTTCTGCAGCGGGCGTCGAGAGTTGCGGCATCCATCAATCGTGATGACGTCATCGCAGCGGATGAATGGCGTCCGACGCCTGGTCCGGCCATGTTCTCAGCGAATCACATAAATTATTATTGTGATTCATTTGTCATTTTTGGCGCGCAATCTGATTCGCGCGCTTTTTTCTGTGTTTTATTTTTTTGCAATAGAGCCAATCTTTTTATGCCTCCGCGATTGAATGGTGTTTGGAACCTTCACAAAAAGACACAAAGGTCACTACTACTGTTATAACTTATTGTAATGTGAGTTTTATTAGTTTCTAGATTCGTTTTCTCGTGAGCTCTTTTTGAATATTTTAGTTATAGGTAATATCTTTTCAACGGTTCTTGCATTCCACCATCTACGTATCTGAAGTACTGAGAGGCCCGTAGCGTTCACTGCAGTGAAACGTCATCATGTACCTCTAACTTCCACAATGCCACTCAACGTTTTCACTGATGATGAGCCTTTCCAAATTATTATTTGCCCTTAGTAAAACACTGGTACTGCAAATAACGATTGTATTTTGTATCCTAGTGTGGATAGAAAACATATAAATACAACGCATAGACAAACATTGAAGTTAATCTCTCCAAACCAAAACCTGCCCCGCACCACAGCCGGTCTTAATCGAGCGTATTACGGAACCCTACAGTTGCCTGAGAATGCCCTGGGAGAAAATACCCAAGACTGAGGTTGCTACGCTCAAACTGAGCTCTGACCGAGTTTGAAGAATTTACTCTAATGCAAGGTGCCAGGAAGGGAAAAGCACATGGAAATTACGAAAAAGAAAATGAATTTAAGGTATATACAACAAAGAAAACGAAGTTAATCATACGGGCAGCAAAGATTATGTGAAGAGATCTTTACGCCCGCAGTAAGACGCCGCAATTTTTTTAAATGCAAGATAAATTAGCCTTAGTAGCAACCAAGTCGGACGGCCCGATGGGCTCAATAGCTGGTTGGACTGACCTGACCATCTCCTCCCGTTCGAAGCACATACTCAGACATTCCCAGATGATGTGGTGGGCATCCTGTATTTCCCCTCCGCACGGATATGTCGGACGGCTTGCAAGTCCAAGCATAGACAAACAAGCAATCTTGGACCTGTTTGCAAATACTTTTTATCGTTCACTGGAAGTAAGAACGCATAGTTTCGTGGAGTATTGTTTCAATTAAGCCGGAAAAAAAATATTATATAGATTGTCCAATCTACAATGTTCATATTGTATCGTAGGGGTTGTTTTGTGGAACTGCACGTTGTCATTGTGGAATAGAACTTTGCCCGTTTTTCAAATTATCCAATATTATTCTTTCCTCTTCCAAGTAATTAATTATACCTTTATTTATTTAAAATTGTTGTGGTAAATGTAAATTTGTACAATTTATGCTGTCTATCTGGAATTTTGACAGAAGTTATTGTAAATTTGTAATTGTAAATTTAACAATTTTTATTAGTAATAATTTTTATATTAGGTACCTAACTTAAAAACAAATATAAATAAATTTATCTTATTACGTAAACATAACTCAGGTAATATAATGCGATATAAACCAAGCTTTTCTTGCTTCGACGCATAGTCTAAAGACGCTGTAAGAAAACCTGCATTAAAAGCTCAAAACATGCGAAAGCTATCTCAGTGTGCTACTTTTAAGCCTTAGTTGAATTACAATAATATGAAAATATTTTTTTCGCAGTAGGTACATAACGTGGCTTATAATATCTGCGAAAGCATAAGGTTTCAAAATTCAGAAGATAATGCCCCTAAATCTCGGCTTATCTTGAACAGAATTTCCATACATTTCATTTTAGGTTTAACCAAATGTCAAAATGTCTTTTTGCATAATCTCTGACAAAAAAACCGCTTTATCCGAGCGAAAGTAGATAAAAACTTTGCCTTATTTATATGGTGTATATGTATTTTTTATGAAAGTTTTTGAGTCGTTTGTTAGCAGATGACGCGAACATAGTGATAATAGTAAGCTTGGCTTTTATTAAGTACATTATGATATATTGTTTTCAGAGACATTCACATTACACTTGAGAAAAGTATAAGCATATTTTAATGTTATTTTAGTTGTGTATATACCAGTGATTCCCCACTTTTTTTGTTTGGGCGAACCCTTCAGCAATTTTTTTAATAACATAATGTTTGAGAATTTCATGGTTGTTTGTTATCGTATATATAGATTTATGGGTTTTCACCGTGTGTACTTCTTCCTTCTTTCATCAATTTCTATGGCTTGTTGCAGAGACCATTCTCAAGAGATTTCATGATGACGTGTAGTGTAGGTGTATGAATGCAAATGCCGCTCTAAGAATGTCAAAAGGAATCCGATTAGCTGAGAGTAAACGTTGCTCAGAGGAAATTGTGATGTGTCAGTGCGATGACCAGAGATACCGGATCGAATATTGGTATATATTCTTAGTATTGTTATAGTTCAAAAAATATTCTCTTCCTTTGTTATAATTCACTCTAGTTTAATGCGATATATAAATTTCTTTTATTGGGTTAACTGTCAATTCATGGTAAAAATGCATTATATTATTAATTTTAATAAAATTTTCTCCTGAGGCAGACAAAACCGGTCTAATCTAATATATAAAAATTAATATTTGTTTGTTTGTTTGTATGTTCGTATTGTATGCAGTGCCATACCGTTCATCCGATTGCGATAAAACTTTGTTAACTTATTGCTTGTACTTCCGTAAAGAGTATAGGCTATATCTTATATATATAAATGAATGTCTGTCTGTCTGTATGCCTGTTTGTCTGTCAGTATTTCTGTCTGTCCCGTATGCGTTCCTATACCATTCATCAGATTGCAATGAAATTTTGGTAAGTGGTTGTATGCACACCCGCGAAGGTTTTTGAATTAGAAAAATCATCATCTTCTCCTTCTTCTTCATTCTATTTTCTTTTATTCGTAACCATACGATATACTATTCATCCGATTACGACGAATATTTCGTCAGTTGTTGTACGCACACCCACAAAGGTTTCTGAATTAGATAAACTATCTTCTTCTTCTTCATCATTATATCTTCTTTTATTCGTATGGTTCCTATACCATTCATCCGATTACGATTAAACCTTCAACAGTTGTTGTGGTAACACCCGCAAAGGTTTTTGAATTAGTACAACCATTTTCTTCTTCTTCTTCGTCATCATTCTATCTTCTTTTATTCGTATGGTCCCTATACCATTCATCCAATTGCGATGAAACCTTCGTCAGTTGTTGTGGTAGCACCCGCAAAGGTTTCTGAATTAGTAAAACAATCTTCCTCTTCTATTCTATATTCTTCTATTCATATGCGATCCTATTGCATTCATCCGATTGCAATAAAACTTTCGTCAGTAATTGTGCAAACACCCGCGAAGGTTTCTGAATTAGTACAACCATCTTCTTCTATTCGCAATGAAACTTTGGTGAGTTGTCATGCGCATGCCCACGAAGATTTCTGAATTAGAAAATCATCTTCGTCTTCTATTCGTATGCGTTCCTATACCATTCATCAGATTGCGATGAAATTTTGACCAGTTGTTGTGCGCACGCCCGCGAAGGTTTCTAAATTAGTACAACTATCTTCTTCTCCTTCTATTCGTGTGCGTTCCTATACCATTCATCTGATTGCAATAAAACTTTGGTGAATTGTCGTGTACACGCCCGCGAAGATTTCTGACTTAGAAAATCATTTTCTTCTATTCGTATGCGTTCCTATACCATTCATCCGATTGCAATGAAACTTTTGTCAGTTGTTCGCACACCTGCGAAGGTTTCTAAATTAGTATTATATAAAATATAAAGTTTGTTGTTTGTTCCAATTTTGAAATTTTTTACTACATATTAATACTATTAATAACGTTTGCATATTTTGGATTTTATTTTAATTTAGTGTATTTTTGTTTGACCTTTACTCCTATAAGAATTACTGTCATATTGCCATATTGTATTACACAGATATTTTAATATTAAAAAGATAATTACTTTTTATTTTTTTTAAATGTCTAAGATAAATGTATCCACGAAGCGACCCTGTGCGAAGCCGGGTACTTCAGCTTGTAACTTATAATAATTAGATAATAATTACTTATAATATTTCGTTAAACCTTACTTTTAGCAGTGGCAGAGACTCCGTACTAGGCGATTATTTAACGCCTTTTTTCGGATGTCGGATTTTTTATCAAGGAATTGTGATATTTTTTTTATGGACTTCACGTCACGTAACCTCAGTCATTCTATCAAATTGAATGAAAAATATTGTAGGCTTCTATTGCAGAGCCTACATCGTAAATTATTTCTTATTTCCTGTAAGTATACCTGACAAGTGTGCTCTTTTTCTCAGATCTCCACAGATCTTTCTCATCTCTCATCTCTTTTTATCTCTTTCCAAAAGTCACCCTTTGCCACTGACTTTTAGCTTATACTAAAAAGGTTTCAAGATGTACCTACTTTCTGGGGTGGGTTTTCCGATTTCTGGCAAAACCCCTGACCGATTTCGCCGAGCCACAGAGTACCTCTGATCCCATGTTGAAAATCACTGGTCTATACATATACGAGACGTAAGTAAAATTTTTGAATTTAAAGTATTTTTCTGAAAAGTAAATAACGGTAATGGTGTATAATTCCGAGAAATAATTCATTGGACTTGGCAACGAATAATTAAAATGTGTCACGAATTGAGATTAACAATAATTTATTCGCAACATAAACATACGTATTCAGCAAAATTGCATTATTTGTAAATTAATATTTTTTTCATGTACATTAAAAAAATAATTAAATTTTATTATTCTCTACCATTTTTGTGCCAAACCTTAAGAGGGAACATGCTCAGCATAGCGTCGCTATAGGATTTGTTTCCCGAATAGACCAAATGTCAATTTTACAGGAGACTAAAAACAAATTTCACTGTCGTATATTTTAATATCAGTAGATGTATCAATCATTCTTTCTATACTGTATGATTGCAACATTATCTAAGAATAGATTCCAAGAATAATATACTGGTATAAATCATTAAATGCACAGAAAATGCGTTTGATTTACAAGTACTCACCGTGGATATTCGGGATTTTTTTAGCGCTCTCTCAGAATAATGGATATTCGGGACAAAATATGGACATTCGGGATTTAAAACCGTAGCGTATTGCTGCACGGCCCACAGATTACTGAGTGGTCAAAAAGTATGCGCCTCAAATGTTATATTTATTTACACGATAATTGTTAATAATTACCTCTACTATTTAAATACTTAATGATCGTAATTACCCAAGTTCGTATGTAATAATAACATGCGGCAATCGCTTTTTCGATTTTTTTTCGGATTAAGTAATAAAATAGTTTTTAAGTAATTAACTATTTTTTTATTGTGTTATGTTTTCGGCAACGGAAATCCTTACCAACGGGCTCCGATCCTTCTCGTGATCCAGTGGAAGGTTCATGTCAGTAATAAGACTCGATGGATGTTAATCTTCAGAGATGTTTATTCGTCAATACTCAATTTACAATTACATGGTGTATAAATAAAAGGGAAAGAACTCAATAGAGTTCGATCCGCAGTGAAACAACTCGGTGAGCAGAGCTGAATTATGTTTGAACAAGTTGAATGGTCCGAGTTGAATGGATCCAAGGATCATTTACAATAGTATTAATATGAAATAGTAAGTAAGTAATATTAGTGATGCTTAGTTCATGTACAAGGGTTTATATGTGTGTAGTAACACAGCTAGATAGGGTGAATAAATTGGGGTTGATCAATAATATAATATTGAGTAGGTACATTGTAATAGTCGAAATCACATCGATCGAATATTCTTAACAATAGTACATTATTAGTAACTTAGGGTATCGATGAATCAACAAAAGACAATTTATTGTCATTGGGGAGATATTATACAGAGGGGAGTTACAGATCCATAACAATTGAACGAATAATTCACAAGATTTAAGAATGTACCATTCTAATAATTGAACATACTTACATAATTTTTTAAAATCACTTCTGAGAAAATATATTATAAGGTATCTATTACTTCAATTACTAACCGACGTCACGGTCATTTCTCCAATATTTTATGATGGAACTTACTCGTACTTGCTAACAATTTTATATTAATACTTTTTCCAAAAAAAAAAAATCTATTTATATATATCTGTATATTATTATATCTATATATTTCTATAATTGACAATTTAACTTATTACAAACCACCAAATAAATATTATATATTTACTATTGTAAGGAATAACAACACAAAATAATAGCATGTATAAATTAATTACCATTGGCTGCTAATATTCGGTAGGTACCAATATCCTAAGTATATAATATCCACCAAATAAATAGTTACTAACATACATATTAAATTAAATTAACTATCAGCGCATTCAAAAATAAATAATAGCATCGCCTTTATTTTCATAGAAATACCTAGATTAAAAGTAAAATAAAGACAAACAATGTTTGATTAATAATAATTTGAAATAATAATTATTTTTAACGTCATAGTAGTTGCCGGGTCATACTGTAGAATTCATATAACCGTTGGGATTTTGTGTCATTTATCAAAACAAAATGCAGTTATTTAGGTTAAAATACTCACTTCCACAACTCTACTGTAAGTTCAGGGTGAACTGGTGATCTATCAGCTATGAATGATCTCTTCAAATTTGATGAATTCACTATTAAAACAATAGTAACGTTAAAAACAATATCAATAAGACGAAATTTTGAAAGAAGTCTCCGGACGGCCGAAAAATATGAAAGTGGGCGTGATTGTTTTAGAGCTAGACAGCGTGAATGTGGGAGCGAGATGCACGGCGTGAGCGCGGTTTGATTGGCTAAAGTCATATTCGGGAAATAAACACTCAGCCAGAGATATATTTCGACCGAAATTAACTTGGATATTCAGGTACGAATAGTTGGACATTCGGGAGAACACCACGGAGTAATTGTAACTTAACATGGCGTATTCGGGTTTTTTAAAAAAATATCTCTGTTCCTAGATAAAAATATATTATTTTTATAAATGATTTCGGTAGAGTTCGATAAAAGAAATTGAACTGCATTAAAATGTCGATTTCGACAAAAATGGATAATCGGGAAACAAATCCTATAGCGACGATAGGTCAAAATGAAGATTTTGTTCTATTTTCAAAGCATGATCCTGGACATACCCTAAACGTTGTAGATAATCTATTTATATAATTTTGAAGCCTTGTTATCCTTTATATTTATTTTAAATATTTGATGACTGTATAAAGTATTTTTATTACATAAAATAGCATTCTTTTAAGCCCCTCGCTCTAATGTTTTAGAATAAAGTAATATTTCGGTACATAAATGTGCAGTGGTGTTAAGATTTTTTACGTTTATTAATTTTTAAATTCTTTTCATCACTAAAATTGATGTCGACATTATTATTGTGAAATATTTACGATAAAAAATTATATTGATAATCTCTGTGATCCCAAATTTGTCAAGAATTGTGCGTTTTATTATTCAAAAAATGGGCAAGATTAACACATTTGAAGATAATTCTAAAGATACTCATTATAAGCTATGTTTTTGACCATTCAAGTATGATAAAGATCCTACGAATAATGATTGCTTTATAATAATTATTGACCTAAGAATAAGGTAGTGTTTTTTTGAAATATGCCATTTCTTTTGGCATTCCCCAGTGGTTAATCTACAGCATACGGCCGTAGCCATAAATTGACAAACTATACTTTAAGTAGGGAGTAAAATGATGTTAACGCGCGTGTTTGAACATGTATCGTTAAATAAAAATTGGTTATGTACATAATCACATGGTTATAGACATAGCTTATAATTAGTATCTTTAGAATTATCTTCAAATGTGTTAATCTTGCCCATTTTTTGAATAATAAAATGCCTAATTCTTGTCAAATTTGGGATCACAGAGATTATCAATATAATTTTTTATCGTAAATATTTCACTATAATAATGTCGATATAAATTATACTGATGGTTTTATAAATGCGTTTAAAAATTAATAAATGTAAAAAATCTTAACACCACTGCACATTCATGTACTGAAATATGACTATATTTTAAAACATTAGAACGAGAGGTTTAAAAGAATACTATTTTACGCAATAAAAATACTTTACGCAGTCATCAAATATTTAAAATAAATATAACGGATAATAAGGCTTCAAAATTATATAAATAGATTATCTACAACGTTTAAGGTAAGTCCATGCTTTGACCATGCTTTGAAAATAGAAAAAAGCCCTATTTTGACCTACGCTGAGCACGTCCGCCCTTATTATATATCGGACTATATCTCTAAGAAAATAATTGTTAAGAAATAATAATAATATTCTGACTATGTACGAGTATCTAAAATATTAAAATGACATTAAGCTAAAATAATAGTTCCACTTGTATGTTTTATCGATATTTTTTGATGCATAATCAATAGTATGCTTCCATACAAATACAGAAACTATTCATTGAAATAAATCTACAGCAGAAACATTCATTGGTTTTACTGAAGATTGCGAGAGGAAACCTCACGCTACGAACTTAATTTCCTATATTGTTTGTATGGGATACTGTTGACGTGTGATTGCGTGCATAGACCGGATTCACATACCAAAACTCGAAATAGTTGCCATTATTATTAAAAAATATATTAATATTGAGTGTAATATTGTTGTATATCTGAGAAGAATAGATCAATTCTGATAAGAATATTAATTTACAAAACCTAAAGATGTGGAATCAGCTTAAAGAGGCCTTCGTCTAGCAGTGGATTGATACAGGTTGATGACGATAATGTCGATATAAATTGGTAGGTATATAATCACAAATTTAAAAAAATATATCAGTTTATATGACCAAAAAGAGTAGAATTAAGTTGGGATAACCTTCATCTAGCAGTGGATTGATCTTGGTTGATGATGATAATGACGATATAATGAATGGGTAAACATAATATCAGCAAATTTGATAAATATAGCAATTCATATGAACGACAGATATACAAACAACTTAGAGAGGTCTTCATCCACCAGTGGATTGATTCAGGCTCATGATGATAATGGCATTATAAATAGATATCATATAATATCACCAATTTTGATAAATACAGCAATTCAAATGACAGAAAGGAGTATAATCAGGCTATGGGAGGCAAAGGCCTCCCATAGCCTGATTTCTATCCAGCAGTGGATTGGTTCAGGTCGATGATGATAAGGACGATAGAAATAGGTATAATATCACAAATTCGTTAAACCGATAGTAGTAGAGTCAGTTTGCGGAACCCTTCATCCAGCAGTGGATTGATCCTGGTTGATGATGACGATGACGATATGAATATGTAGATAAATATAATATCACCAATTTTGATAAATACAGCAATTCATATGACAGAAAGGAGTAGTATCAGGCTAGGGATGCCTTTATCCAGCAGTGGATTGGTTCATGTCAATGATGATAAGGACGATAGAAATAGGTATAATATCACAAATTCGTTAAACCGATAGTAGTAGAATCAGGTTGCGAAACCCTTCATCCAGCAGTGGATTGATCCTGGTTGATGATGATTATGATGATGACGATATGAATATGTAGATAAATAACATAAGCATTTTTAATAAATATAGAAATCCAAGACTGTCAAGAATACAATAAACGTAGAGAAGTCTTCATCCAGCAGATTTATTGTGGCTCGTGATAATAATGGCATTATATATAGATAGGTAGATAATATAATATCACTGATTTTGATAAATATAACAATAAATAATTCATGTGTAAGTAAGGAGTAGAATAAGGCTAAGGAGGCCTTCATCCAGCAGTGGAAAGGTCCAGATTGATGATGATAAGGACGATAAGAATAAGTAGATATTATACAATATCACAAATTTTATAACTATAACAATTCGTATATCTAACAGGATTAGCATTTTTGGTATAAATATATAGATATTATGATAATTATATCACCTGTTATTATACTGTCTTTCACGTAGTAATATCAGATTGATTAATAACATTAAACAAATAATTTCTTTCATTCTTTGCAATATATTGTAATCTATGGAAATTAGTAGCCTTTAGGTAATTATTCAATAAAAAAATAGTATGTGAACAGCCACAAAGAAGTATTTAAAAAAAATCTAATTTGGAATACAATTACATTATCTATGGAATAAGTTCAGTGGGGGCGTTTTCAGACAATGGGACGATTTCGAATCGTTCCAAAATTATAGTTTTTTCACCGCAAAAAAATTAAGTGTGCCAATGTGTACATGGTGACATTTGAATAAAAATAATTAGTTCTGTCTGTCAATAAAGGATTAGAAGGTCTTAAGCGACGAAGATGCAATTCTGTTAGGCGTCAACAGTAAATATGGCGATCGTATACGGTATATAAGAAGATATCGGATATAAACGTCACGTACCTGTAAAATCATGGAAAATTTCTGAAATGTGTTCAATTCAATCGGTAGCGCACATTTCGAAGTGAAGATGTAAAAATAACAATAAAATGTCGCTTGAATGAGCTGTTGGTGTGTATTCCAAAATCTCTTAGGATAATAATATATAGGAGATAAAATACCTTGGAAACATGCCCATTAGAAAATTAAAAAAAAATATTGGTCCTGCCTGCTTCGTGCCAAATTTTTTTCAAAAAATATTTTATTAAGAGTTAGGTATGTTTCTGACATATTTCAAATCATGTAGATAGGTATATTTAATAACGAGTTCCAAAAATTAAAATCTCGTGACTTCATTCATTTGAATATAATAAAGTAAAAAATAAATTTACATTTAAATAAGCATTCGTTGATTTCATGAAAAATAAATGCGCCCACGATGGCCGAACGGTTACACTTCAGGGTTAAAATATGGTAGGTCCAGAGTTCGACTCCTAGCTCTGGTAATAATTTATATGTTGTTTTTCAATGTGTGTTTGAAACCAGATTATGGATCTAATATATTGAGTAAGTGGTTATCACTCATTTATGATAGATGCCCATTTATGATCTTTTTGGGATCGAACATTGTAAAAAAATGTTATTTTAAACTGGCAATTAATAGTTGTCTATTTTTTCGTCCGCGTGAATTACGGAAATAAATAATAGACATTGCATATACATGCATACGTTTCTCCATTCGTATCTCATTTTCTATTGTTGCAAATTATTGACTTATCATTTTTTTTTATTTAAGAAGTTTCTTTTGATATAATAATAGAGAATCAAGATGAAAGCCGACTTGAAGTCGATACCATTAATGTTGTAGTTTCATCAATATTGGTAATAACTCTTATTATTAAAACAAATCGAATTCTGCTTCTCTATTATCACTTAATTATTTTTATTTTTTATTCTGCAAATTGATTTTTTTTATGTAGTGTGTCTCAGTTAAAATTATCTAGAATAATTATATATTTGTAAATTAATACCCCATATAATGTTGACGCTTAATTTTAATATTTCTATTGTAAAAGATTTATATTATTTTTCTCAATTATGTTGTAAAATTTCATCACTATAATTATGTTACTAGTAAAAAGGTGTTACATTTCACTATTTATAACGATTTATCTATTATGAATGTGAGATAGAGGTTATGATGAATATATCTTCAAAAATCATACGCTTACTACACATAACATATATTATATTATAAAAGGAGTCATCGTCATATAAAATCGTTTTATCGTTTGGTTTGAGAGTTGAAAAAATTCTCTGTGCCACAAAATATTGTACGTTTATTTGGAATACCTGAAAATAGAAATATACAACCTACAAAGGACGAATATTTTTCTCAGGCTGTGTTTCCTGACCTGAGAACATTCTGGAAAATTTCCAAAGCGCGGTTGAAATAGAGGTTTGTGGAATATTTCAAATTTATTTATGAGACGCCGTTTGTATTTTGTTTTTTTTGCTGGGCTATATAATTTTGGCGTTTTTGTTTTCCCGATTTTTGATGTAGGTACATGGTTTAGCGATGTAACATAAAATGATGAATTGATGGAGTTCCTACTGTATAAATTAGATTTTGTTTCAATGTTCTTTTTCCAAATCAAGGCCTAAAAAGGCTGGCAGTATGCCTAAGATCAAAATGTATACTTAACAGTGGCGAAGGATAAAGGTAGGCTATTAAGAACTGCCATAAATAGTGCACATTAAGCTTTGTCAGTAATAAATATTTATTAACATTGAAACACGACTACAGTTTATAGATAATGTTGGTTAGTTTTTAAAATTCAATTAAACCTTGCGAAAGCCAAGCCATTATAGATAATAGTCAAAAATACTCGTCTATCTAAAATATGTAAAATTATGCAATTAAACCATACGTAACTTTGGATATTTTATGGATTGAATAATATCTTTTATTTATTAGGTATAGTTTTTAGGCAAGATTTAATGAATTAAAAAAATAACCAACAATATGTGTAGGTAGGTACTATATATTCTTAATCCAACGAAAACAAATAAGTATGAATGAAAAAGTGTGCGGAATATTGTCGTATTGCCGAAAATATACCAAAATTTGTATGGTTAGGTTTAGCAAGGGTTTAATTGATTTTTAAAACTAACCAACACTATCTGTAAATTTTTAGCTTAGTTCAATAAAATCAAATATGTATGACTAACAAAGTTTAATGTGCACAATTTATGGCGGATCTTAACAGCCTATCTCCACCATTCGCTACCGTTACCTAACTTAACCTGCACTCCACGGAATATTGGATAAATGACAATTTAAAAAAACTTAGAAATTATTAATAAGTAGATAGTCAAAATTACAGCGTCAAATGAAAAGACTCTAGATCTGATAGTTCAACTAGCTTGTTATGTATAATCTCGGTCAAAATTGAATAAAAAAGCATACTTAAGTATATTATAAAACTATATATTTTTATGAAAAGACATAGTCGGTATTATCACCAATAACGTGTTCTATCGCTCTCTAGTTTTATCGGGATGTCCATGAGTTAAGTAGTTGGTGTTTAATGGCAGGATGGCAAGCGGTCCGGTTGTACCACGATGATCTCATGGCGAAAGGAGAGATGCCTGGTTTGCTAAGCTACTGTGGTTTTGAGAAATTTGAACTTTGGGGACCCCTTAGTTTTTCCCTACAAAGATCGGTTGTTAGCTGGCTGACATAACAGGTGAGTGCCGGCATCTCTCGTGGTGCAGTGCATAAGACGCTGGCCCTTCATATGGGAGCTCTGGGTCCAATCTCAGTGAGGGACGAGACGAAAAAGCAAGGACTCGGCCATTAATGATAATAAAATAATATTTAAAAAAAAATAGATGGTTGTCATTAAGTTGAGTATCTGCGATAGTAAATAAAAATAAAAGGCAATGATTTGGTACATTTAAAGTTTTATGCAATTATAAAATTATGTAAATGTTTTCTCTTTACTCATTATAAAAAGAATAATTTTTCTACTCCTATTTAAAGGAAAACAATGACAAAATAAATATGTATGTAATGCCTTTTCATTATAATATATTATAATTCCTCCGCCACCATTCCTAACAGAAAAAATCTAAATATTGTAATTTTTCGAATAATATTGTGTTCTCGTTTCAAAATAATACAAAATATTAACTTCATAAGAAAGGACTACGTCGGTATTAAGAAATATTTATTTTTATACAAATAAAATATCTTTGGCTTAAACTTTATTATACGACGGCCGCATTAGGATTAAAATTTCAACCATATTTTAAGCAAAAACGAATATGTACAAAAATAAAAAAACAAAGGAATATTTTGCCGCACAAATGACCTGAATTTAAAAATAACTCTGAAAGTCATGATTGATATATTTATAAATGGTATTTTTTATTTTAGGAATTTACATTTAAGGTAAGCTAGCTCAATTTCATTATTAGTTTATTTATTTAAATTAACATAATGAGATGTAGATATTTTTGGCGATCCATTATATATTATTTTTAAATTCTATTTTATTGTTTAATTTGTATTTTTTTTTGAATTATTGTTGTTTTTTATTTTATTTCTTTTGTATAAAACTGTTTTTGCTTTGCTTTTTTTTCTCTAACTTGTTTTTTTCTCTAACTGATTACTTGTAATTTTTATTATAAATGTCATGTTGTGAACGTCCTGAATTAATAATTTGTTATGTACTCAAGGTGTTTTTTTTTAAATAAATAAATAATATTCTTATAATGTTATTTATGAATTACTTATGTAAAATGTTCACATTATAAGATTCAAATAAAAACTTATCTAATTAATTATTGATAGATATATTATGATGCTATAATTATTAATAGATTAAACAGTCTACCGAGTAATTTAAATAGACCATAGGTGAAATGCCTACATACACTTACATCTACCCGTAAACAGATACACACGACTTAAAAATAATTATAAAAAAATATTTAAAAATAAATGTTCTCTAAAATGTATTACAATACGAATAGAAAACACATGAAAACGCACTGACAAAGAAACAATGGATGTTTATGTTTGCTTAACAATTTTAACTCATTCATTTTGAAGTGATCACGCATGGTATCCTGGAATGCATTAAGTTTTAAACACATATTTGTATTTCTTTTTTTACTTTTGACCGTGCCTGATCCTACTATGATCATAATATGGGCCTCTACAGAGTGTAGATTTGTTATTACGAGAAATGGATGTTAGCTATTTGCTCAATATATTGGGTCTATACAATGACTCAAAACACAAATTGAAAAATGATGTATTGTAACGTAGGGAAAAAAAGGAGTGGAGTTGGGAGGTGGGTAGGATTATGGTGGGTAGGATGGATGGGAATTTGGAGAGAAAGGCAGGTGCGCCTGGGTATGGAGAGCGTGGATATGGGATAGAGGATGGGATGGGATAGGAATGCGGCAGAGCAATGAGACGCGGGATATAGGGTCGTGGGATTATTGACATTACCTCCAAAACTTCAGTCACCTGTCGGTATGCGTTACCCATTTGGTTATTGCTGTAATATAAAATACATAAAAATACAATGATGAATAGATCGGTTTGAGCGCCACTCTATGAATTGCATAGAGACAATAATAAAGGTAATTAAATAAAACGCGGGTATTTAATTTTAACAGAGGTATAATTGATGTATAAAAATAACTAGCAGGCGAGAGTGTAAATATAAAGGTGTATAATGAATTAATCGTAACGAGCGCCTACCATAAAATAATTTAGTTAATTTATCACAGGCAAAATATGCTAGTTTCGGTGGACCGTAACGTAATGGATTAAAATAAATACCACGTTAAAAATGACCTCAGGTCCTTTCGTCCTCGATTCCTCCCAAGGCAGAATCGAGGGGTGACCCTCCATCGTGTTTCGTCAAGGGTTTCAGGGCCATGGGCTTCCTTCGGTTTCCATGGCCTGAGAGGCACGTCCTTCGGCTGGCGACCAGAAAACGAGTACCATGATAGTCGTTCGAGAGCCAGAGACGGAGAGCTATTGATCGATTGGACGTCAGAAACTGAGAGTCATGTGCTTCGGCCGGAGGCCCGGAACTGAGCGCGATGTTTTTCGTTCGGACGTCAGAAACTGAGAGACTGATTCTTGCTTCTCCTTGAAGTTAAAAAGCCGTCCGCTTTTTGGCGCCGGAAATAGTTCAACCGAACTTTGTTCGAACTATTCGGCGCGCGCATGCGTCCTGAGGTAGTCTTTTTGCGTCGTGTTGCCAGCATAATAAAGTGTGGTCATGTAAATAACATGACAGTATGTATTTGCTAAACTCGGGATTTGGACCTTATTGTGTCACTGAATTTTTTTTATAATTTGTCGGTATATTTTGTCACAAAAGAAACATAATAAATTTGGTTCAAAATTAACTCTAGAGGGTGGCAATCGAGGGTAGTTTATTTTATTTATGTATTGAAGTATTATAATTGTTATAATAAGTTAACCGTCTAAACTGTCAACACTGTCTATATAGCTTTTAAAGTTAACTTATTGTAACAATTAATCACATCAATACATAATTATGATAAGTTACCCTCAATATCCGCAGATAACCATCGATAACAGCCTTGTATATACAATATATGTGCGGGTCGGTAAACAATTTCATCTGCTAATTGAAAAAATCTGCACAGACTGTCTATACCTCTAAATAGTCCCGCATATTGCATTCGTGATAAAGCGAGACATTTAACTCCAGGCATCGAAAAGCTAAGAAAAAGAATGATGAAAGCAATGATTGTGATGATAAAATAAATTGGGGTAGCATATAAACAGAAACTTATTTCAGTATATTATGAACATTATGCGTTGATGTGTAACAAAAAGTCTACGATGTGCTACGGTATGCTACGGTTCTCTGCGGTGTCTACGGAGATCTACAAACTTTAATAACAAACACACAATTTACAGCCTTACAACCATAACAAAGCTATGGCCGTCTTATTGGCAACCTTTAGAACTGAAAAATTCCCCGTTCTTAATTATTATACATATGTGTACTCGCCCCCGCTTTCTTGACGAGTGTTTTGAAATCACAACCCTTACAATAATCCATTGCTAGGCTGAGCATATATACACACCATTCTACAGGGCAGAGAATAATCCAGCCGTTTTGATTATACGGATAGTCGTTATTAGACATTTATGGTCTCGATTAACTATACAGTAAAACGGTTTGTAATGTTTGTTGAACATGGTATCGATCCGGTATCCACTGCTTTAGAGAAGACTGCTTTACCAACTATGTCAAGAGTTCTAAAGCCTTGTCTGATAGTGACTGAACTATAGTTGCACCATTAAAAAACCGAAGTCAAATATTTCGTAACACTCCCTGTAATTCTTATTTATAGAAATTCATCAGTATGTTGCGATACGGTGGCTGAGAATTGATGAACTATAATGTCACATTGAGTGCTAATATCTAAAATGGCAATGTATAAACATTACAGTTTTACGTGTAGTAAATATAGCACGACGTACTATATGCTCCTATAGCACTATCTCTAAGCTTGAATGACTAATATAAAATGATAGTAGTATCGTAAAAAAAAACAAAACGTCATTTTTACTCCTTTTTACCTGTGTAAAAAAGATATACGCGTCTTTTTTGTATGAAGCACTGCGTACATGATGCGAATAATTTTGACTTGGCAATAATATTTTAAGGCTGCGTTGTCACTTCGCCTGGTGATTGATGAAGAAACACTTCTCTCGTGACAACAAAATGGCGCTCGTTTATTTCAACCCCCGGGCATTTTTTCCTGTCGTCACGTGATAACGGAATTATGTTGGGAATGACGCGGGGAACTCCCGACGTATTATCATGGAGATGTTAAGCATGCTTTGCTGTATATTATTAGCTCAAAATAAAAGAATTTTTCTTTTTACATCCCTTATAATATTAACTCTTCTTGTGCATTGTACATAATTATTTATTATATACTATCAATGATGTAGTAGTGAAGACTTTTTATAGTAAGCGCTTACCCTTGTAAATACCTTACCTATTCAATGTTAAGTGTAGTACATTTCAAGAGTGTGATTCACGCTGTATTCAATGCAAAGGTAACGGGGGTCGGCATCTAGATAGTATGTATACGGAAAAGCGATGAGACTTGATTTTCCGTAAACCGCTTCTAGTTTTCATATACTGAAAATACTATACATTCTAAGATATTGAGCCGATACTTGAAATGCATCTTGTATACAATACTAACAGTTATGATGTTTGAGTCCATGGCGTGGGGGCTTGCAAAACCTGAAATAAGCCCCGAGACCAGAATTTTTGATGGCCCATCTGTAATATGTATTCATAATTCAATGAAAGCAAATAAGTAGGTTAAGACTAAAAATGTGTGGACTATTTTTGACGCCTACAATAGCCGCGCGGCTTAAGCGTCGGCCTAACACGTCGTGGTTCCCAGGTTCAAATCCTGGGCCTGGCAAGTAGGTACACATATTGTTTTTCAATTGTGCACGAGTCAGAGTATGGAACTAATAAGTTGAGCAAGTGGCTAACATCCATTTCTTGTAAAAACAAAATCTGTTAATACAAAACCTCCACTCTGTGGAGGCCCATACTATCATTATAAGGATCGGACATGGTAAAAAAATGCTGGATTACCAATAGCATACCTTAACTATAGGCAGGGTTTAATTGAATTTGAGAAACTAACCAGCAGCACTATGTGCAAATTGTATTCTTAGTTCAATGAAAATAAATATTATATGACTGAAAAAATTAAGGGTGCACTATTTTTGTCGAATCTTAACAGCTCACCTCCACCTCTCGCCATTGATATTTAGTAACTATCCACTGAATAATAAATTAATAATTATCTCACTTTTTTAAATTGAATTTCACTGAGTAAACGTGTAATTAAAATAATTGATATAAGTATAAAATTGTTAGTATTTTACCACGTTTTTCTTAGCTTGTATTCTTGTTTGTCCGATGGTTGTTTATCCAGTACAAATCTTGCAATCGATTTTTAACTAACTTCCCGACTAGCTAGACATTTGAAACTTTTAGAATATATCAGAACACGATGCCAATGCATTTTTTAATACTTTTAGCCATCTTTAAGTAGAATTGAATTCATTTTCAGTTAATTCTGTTTTGTTTGAAAAGTTATTACGGAATAAATCCGTAATCTAATCCACTATTATTGGTTGCTAAGGGGGTGGTCCTAACAACTGAATTATTAATATATACGTGCGTTACTATGGAAATCAAAATGACATTTCAGTGTTCTATATTTGTTTGTGTGTTGCAAAATAGCAAAAAAATGATTTGTTGACAGATTGCCTTATTTCTTCTAAATTATGAATACATAGAATTTTCAAGTTTATATGATTCAACAGAAAATTTTAAAACGTGGTATATAAAAAGTTCTTTTTATCTTGTAATTATGAACCGAAAAAATTAAGGGTCCACTATTTTTGTCGAATCTTAACAGCCCACCTCCACCTCTCACCATTGATATTTAGTAACTATCCACTGAATTATAAATTAATAATTATCTCACTTTTTTAAATAGAATTTCATTGAGTAAATGTGTATTTAAAATTGATATAAGTATAAAATTGTTCGTATTTTTGGTTTTAGTTCGTATATATATAAGTAGGTTTATATGGTAAAATACAGTATAGATAATTCAACCTCTTTGTTATTTTTGACTATACAGTTAGCTGTTATAATAATGTGCTAAGAGCAATCGTGTTTCCTCTTTTTAATTAATAACCGAAACGAAACAATGAAGGTTAAATATCTCAGCTTAATTCTAAGAAAATTTCCTAGAGAAAATTCAAATTTGGAATATTTTTTTTTGTCACGAAAGACGAGATGCTTTTGTTTCAATTCAGAACTGAGTAATTTGCTTCAACAATAGCCAACAATTGAACGTCGTTAAAAAATCTTAAAACCCTTTCGTTTTAAATTCAAATATTTTTTAAATAGAAAGTGAACTGGTGTAGAATAATATGCTTAGATTGTCCTCATTTTAAACTTTTTAAAAATCAGCCATTTATTGATTTTTGTAATGTATTCATATAAAAAGTAAGCAGAATTAGGTTGAAAGAATATTCAATTTTGATCGCGTATCTACTGATGCTTACGATGGCCGAGCAGCGTCGGTCTATATTGTTGTAGGTCCCAGGTTCCAATCCTGGGCTTGGCAAATACATATATTGTTTTTTAATTTGTGTTTGGAGTCAGAGTATGGACCTAATGGGTTGAGCAAGTGGTTAATATCCGCTTCTCGTAAAAACGAAAATCTGTTTATACAAACCTCAACTCCCAGGCTCAGAGGCTCATATGATCCTCTACATGGTTTTAAACGGTTGTTTACGAGACACTCACAGGACAAAATATGAAGGCTTATAACGTTTGTTTTGACAAAGTACACGTTTGAATATTTATGAGGTTTTCATCCAGGCAAAACCAAGCAAAATATTGGAACATAAAAAAATAATTTATACAGGGATTAAGATTACCTATCTATTAGCCGGAAATACATTATAAAGACACCTATTAGAAGAAAGAATATGGTAGCCATAAAAACTCGAATCCGCAACTATCAGATTTAGAAAAAATGTACTTTATCAATTTATCTACCTGCACCTTACCTAATTATGATAAAATTCAATAATAATTATGCGACTTAACCGTTTATCAAATTTATTTAAGTAATATTGGCGACCGGTTATTAATTGTGGTTTGATTGCTAGCCGACGTCAGGATTATTCCAAATTATAATCCTAACGTACTAGCACATAAAATAAATATTCAAAGAGTTTATTTAGCTTGATATGTTTTATATTTTATTTTTTTATTGGAATTAGTATATTTTACGTAGGTATACATACATATAATAAATATGGTCTCATTCTTATTTATTGTATTGTATTTTTTTTTTTATTTTTTTATACGCTTTTTGTAAATAAATAAATAATTACATTACGCAAAAAAGGAGTGATAAGATTTATCTTATGCATAAATCAACCCGATAAATAATGATACAGTATTTCAATAACAAACTGCATCCGGTGAAGCTTAAAATGAAATTCAGTCTAGATATTTTCAAAACAAACAAAGATATCGAATAAGTTTGGAAACAAAAATGCCGGCAAACCCGGATGCACGTAAAAATATTTTCCATTGGTTTCTATTCGCTGAAAATAGCTGAAAGTGCATCCGTAACATAAATTTACCTCGCAATGACTTCGACGACTGCTGAAAATACCACTGAATATTGTTTTTAGAGATATTTATCTTGCCTAGTAGTAAAATAGCATTTATTTTACTAAAACAATATATATTCTAAAATATTACATTATCACATGAAATTTATAATATAATGTTGTTATAAAGACTGTTTATAATACGTTTTTTATATAAATAACCATGTCCTCGCTTTTTCGTACAGGGTGGTTGGGAGTGTTAAGCGCGAAATACATTATGGTGCATGTCGCGGACTATTACGCTGTCACGGCAACAAATCTAGTCGACATCTCAATCTTTCGACATTTTGCAGAATATTTTGAGCGACCACCACCTCTGTAAATTCAATAATGGTTAGTGCCAACTCTAATGTATTAATATTTTGAATTATTTTTCATTATTCATGATAATTACAATTAATTTTAACAGTTTTTACCTGTGTATACGTCAAAATTACTTTCGATATTATATTCATTGATAATATTTTGGAATTAACACAACCTGCAGACCATAGATATAATACAATATCATTATAGAAAATACATAGTGTCAACCGCTAAAAACAAAAAAAACGCAATTTTGGCATACGTCGAAAATGTGTAGGCATGTAAAAATGATAAAAAAACGTTCAAAACGTCATGCAGGTGTAGATGTAGTGTGGTTACACGTGAGGTGACCTCATTGTTGTTTTAGCAATTTTGGCAGATTTTAAAATTTTGAAAATGTTCGTTTAAAGGTTAGAAATGAGCTGCGGGATGGGAGCATCAGTACTGTGACATCACGTGATAGGCAGCAACATGCACCCTAATATATTTAGCGCTTTAGTTGCATTGATGCGTAATTAATTATGTTCCTCCATTTATATCTTTAATTTTCTCTATGGCCAGAATTAAATATTTAGTGTTACACTATCACTACGGTAGTGATCTCGTGTTGTTTGAGTATATAATAAAGTCATATAGTCCTGAGAGTACATCGCTCTTTTTCTAGTATAGGGCAGTCGTTGATGACATGCCACACAGTTTGAGATGTTGTACGAAGTACAGAGTACGAAGAACAGAGTTGTTGAAAATTTGTACCTAACCTAACCTAATCTGACTTAAGGGGGGACATGCTCGTCGAAGGTCAAAATTGAGTTTTTATTGTATTTTCAAACCATGATCCTGGACACTACTTAAACGTTGTAGATGATCTATTTATATAATTTTAAAGCCTTATTATCCTTTATAGTTATTTTAAACATTTGATGACTGCATGAAGTATTTTTGTTACATAAAATAGTATTCTTTTAAACCTCTCGCTCTAATGTTTTAGAATATAGTCATATTTCGGTACATAACTGTGCAGTGGTGTTAATATTTTTTAAATTTATTAATTTTTAAACGCATTTATAAAACCATTAGCATAATTTATTACGAGATAATTTTTGTAAAATATTCACGATAAAAAATTATATTGATAATCTCTGTGATCCCAAATTTGACAAGAATTAGGCATTTTATTATTCAAAAAATCGGCAAGATCAACACATTTGAAGATGATTCTAAAGATATTTATTATAAACTATGTCTTTGACCATTCAAGTGTGATAAAAATCTTATGAATAATGATTGCTTTATAATAATTATTGACCTAAGAATAAGGTAGTGTTTTTTTGAAATACGCCATTTCTTTTGTCATTCCCCAGTGGTTAAGCTACAACATACGGCCGTAGCCATAAATTGACAAACTATAATTGAAGTAGGGAGTAAAATGATATTGACGCGCGTGTTTGAACATGTACCGTTTAAAAAAAAATAAAAAAAAATTCGGTTAAGTACATGTTCAAACACGCGCGTTAACATAATTTTACTCCCTACTTTAATTATAGTTTGTCATTTTATGGCTACGGCCGTATATTGTAGCTTAACCACTGGGGAATGACAAAAGAAATGGCGTATTTCAAAAAAACACTACCTTATTCTTAGGTCAATAATTATTATAAAGCGATCATTATTCATAAGATGTTTATCACACTTGAATGGTCAAAGACATAGCTTATAATAAGTATCTTTAGAATCATCTTCAAATGTGTTAATCTTGCCGATTTTTTTAATAATAAAATGCCTAATTCTTGTCAAATTTGGGATCACAGAGATTATCAAAATAATTTTTTATCGTGAATATTTTACAAAAATTATCTCGTAATAAATTATACTAATGGTTTTATAAATGCGTTTAAAAATTAATAAATGTAAAAAATCTTAACACCACTGCACAGTTATGTACCGAAATATGACTATATTCTGAAACATTAGAGCGAGAGGTTTAAAAGAATACTATTTTATGTAACAAAAATACTTGATGCAGTCATCAAATGTTTAAAATAACTATAAAGGATAATAAGGCTTCAAAATTATATAAATAGATTATCTACAACGTTTAAGGAGTGTCCAGGATCATGGTTTGAAAATACAATAAAAACTCAATTTTGACCTTCGACGAGCATGTCCCCCCTTAATCTAATATAACTCATTTTCTTGAAACAACCAACGGCCAAATAGTTATTTTTGCTAGATGCATCAATGACAACTAAAATGATTAATGTCCGAATTATGTTCCGTAGGTATTACAAATTATTCAAAATTATCCAATTTTATAATAGGATCGGATACAATGTAAGAAGTACTAGACCTCTTATGTGATCAGGAGGTATTTACTTTAAATTTACATTTTGAATATATCCTAACCTTTATTAAACATCTAATCATACTAATTGTATTAATGAAAAATGGTTACTCGTAGTTTGACATCTTCCAAATTTTCGGCGTTTTAGGTTACTTAGTGTTTTGAAAACTTGGTTAAATATATTTTTATATTAACATATTTCCTATAATAAA
Organism: Rhyacophila brunnea; assembly: GCF_057557595.1. Classification (NCBI taxonomy): domain Eukaryota; kingdom Metazoa; phylum Arthropoda; class Insecta; order Trichoptera; family Rhyacophilidae; genus Rhyacophila; species Rhyacophila brunnea. Next base: position 14,020,732 of record NW_028232848.1, on the reverse strand, counting down.
TTAATAATATTGGTTACATGTGTTTATACTTACACGGTTGAAAACTTACAGGCTGTTAATAGTAGATCTGGCAAGGATAATGGTGCTAGGTGGGTAATACATTTATATTATATTATGTTCGGCATAATTGACCTAACCAAATATGTAACAGTGAGGTTAACGTGCAATTTCTTTGATAAAAACAATATTCACAAAGCATAGTAGGTGGTGATGTTAATATAGGGCCGTCAAAAAAGTATTGATACTTTTTAGAAATAAATCCCTCGCGGACAACCATCATTTTATACCTATACTTTGGTATCGTTGATTTCTTTTCAATGTCGATACTTTCTGTCGATACTGTAGTAATACTTTGTATTTCGATAATATCGAATGATTATCCTATGAACATAGCATAGCTGATGGTCACAATTGAATTTCTCATTTTCATACATATTTCCTGATAAAATTCTCCCTTCAAAAATGGTATAATACTCGCAAACGTTTTCTAATTATTAATAATCTTGGTTATGAATAATTACTTACGTCGCTTTTCAGTGGACAGTAATTTAGGTAGTGAATTCTGGATCTGTGGGGAGGGGGCAGTTTAAATGGAAATTAATCCAGGTACCAATCTAGGTGATGCTTGTCTTAATGGCTGGAGCAAGTTTCGAGTCATGTACTCACGCACTGGTAAGCAAATTGTTCTGTTTATTACTTGTACGGTACACTTGAGTTTTGGGGTTAATGATGACATTCGAAAAAATATTTATTTGATGAGTCACCCTGTATGCGTCTACAGTAAGTTGTTAAGTTACAAGAGCCAGTATCAATGCTTGCCAGATGATAAGTTCACGGCGTTTGTAAATCGACTTTCTATTTATTTATTAACATGCCTGGTAGTAAAGTAAGGATGTACAAAATATCTGGTGGGGTTAGGGATCGGACTAAGATTGTAATTGACCTAAAAAAATACTGATGAATATTTTAAGCTCAATGAAATTCTGTACAAAGTATTAGTACAGACAATTTATACGTAAGAAACATCAGAATAATACAGCGTCTTCTCATTTACTTAATGCGTATAAATAGAAAAAAAACCTATAACCGGTGTTACCGTCTCTTCCATTAGGATAAGTATTATTGAAAATGAACACTGAAGAAGATAGATTGTTGGCAACATTCTGTTTATTTAAAAAATACCAAGTGGTTGACACTAAATACAGTCGAGTTTTTTCGCCGAGTGCTTTATTTTGATGGTACAGCACATGTTCGCTTCTGGGTAACTATTATTAGAAAGGAAAAATGACATTTATGAGATAGAAAAAAACCTTTGGAGTTTTTTTTTATGAATGTCGAAAGTTGTATTTTTTTGTAAATCTTTTTATAACGTCGAATATTTATTTTTGTTATCAAAAGAACATACCTGTTAGTAGTAAATTATTTTGTTCGTTTATTTATTAGATTTAAAAAAAATGTCTAAAAAAAAATAATTCAAATTATAAGGATTCCGAATTTATCGAATGCACTTAAAATTTATAAATTAAAATTATATTTATTACGATTTAAAGTATTTTTATTGAGATACATGACTTTGTAAATACCTAACAAAACACATATAATATTTTGAAGAAACTATTGAATCATCAATGAATAAAAAATTTTGCGCCAATTATGTGCAAACACCCACCCAAATTCATTCAAAATTTATGTATCTCCTGGACATATTTAATTAGTGCTGTATTGACTGTGAAACTAGTAAAAATAAACAATTAAATTCATCAACACGTCACATAACTATAACGTCACATATATATAACTGCAAACTGTGTGTGAGTGACTCGGGGTGACTAAGAGAGCGGGACTTCCTCTGTGCACTAAGGACTAAAGGTTAGTACCCGGAGTCCCCCGGTCCACTCTACCTATCCAACCTAAATTTCAGTCTATAAAAATATCGTCAAAATATAAGAGTATTTAAAATATTAAAATCATGTAACTATGTGTTGGTAGATATATAGGACAGACAAAAAAATAATATTATTTACACAAATATAAGAAAGCCACACCAAAAATTTGGAATAATTCTAATTTTTGTAAAAATTAGTTATGGTTGATATAATGAGACTAGGATAAAATACTAGGTGGCAGTAACACCTGTCAGCATTCTTGTCAATACGCTCTAATAAAATGTAAGGTAACAATATTCATAGTTAAATAACGCATCGATTTGTCTACCAATGTAAATTGATAGGTATCCACTTTGATAAAGCCGGTGTATTTATTGCGAGTTTTATTGGTATTGTTATTAAATAGTTTTTTTTTTAAATAACCTAACTTTTAATATATAATATAGTGGATGGGTTAAGAAGTGTATAAGCAAACTGCATCTATGTTACTAAGCGATTAAGTGCAGCACACATAAAAGGGATGCAGGTGTTATATTTCTGCAAGCGCGCAACAAAGACGTAAACTATTTTGCGTTAAAATTTACATGCGTTAGAGAGAGAGATAGCGTATGTGTCATAGAATATATTATGCAGATAAATCAAGACAATTATGTATTGTAATTATTGTAATTGGTCACGGAAAAGCAATACTATGTTTCAATGCTCGCATACAATACTAATAGAACTGCGAATCGCTTTTTCCATACTAATTGTATTGATATATTATAATTCCAGTATACTTTGACTTGATATATACTTAGACAGTATTTATTATTAATTTATAATGAAATTTCCCAGTTATCATACATATAATATATTGAAGATTTATTTATTAAACAGATAAACTATTGCCCGGCTAGGTTTTTCCTGAAGATATATATGTTTCTGAAGGTTGTCTGAGTTATATATTTTAATGAAAATACATTCATTCACGTTGTCTAACTTAATTCCGCCTTTTCCCTAGGTGTACAGAATAATGTTGGTAAATTTATCCTTGATCGGAGAGAGAGACCATTATTTAAATTACGCCCACAGAAGAAAAACAAAACATTCATCTATTGACATGATACCTTCAGATAGTTTTCTCCTTTATGTTGAGTTTCGGATCGTCGATTTATCACTTCTTTCCAAGGCAGAATGAGCCAATTCCGTCGAGCCATTGTCGCGGCGATTTCCCACGAGGCCAAAATCGCATATGCGCGAGGATCAAGTCTGGACTGATGTGTTGGGGACGTATATCATTTGACGGATTTATCGGAAATGTTAAAAAAAAGTTTAAAAGTATAATCTATTTACCTTACTTATGCATATATTTGACTTGATTTATCTGGAACGCGTGAGATAAAACATATATAAATATGTAGGAGAGAGCGAGGCACGTAGACGCCGTATTGGTAAATCTAAATTTGAAAAATAAACTGACACGGAAATAAAATAATCGTTTATTTTAAGCGGGTCGTGAAAGAAAACAAATGATAGATCCTTTCATAATAATTTGACAGATGATAATTTAATAATAAATAATAATAATAATTTGACAGAGAAGTGTAAAATGTGATTTAGTGTATAAGGAGCCGGCCTTTTATTCAGGAGATCCGGGCTTGATGCTCGGTAAGGTCACAATATATTTATGGGATTATCTCATAGCTTGGGTATTTATCAATATTTCTCATCTATGACTCATTACACTACTATCATTGGGCCTAATGAGCAGTTGTAGTTTTAAAAAGAGTATAAGTATATTATATACATATTTATTTTTATATTAAAAGATCACAAGATACATAACTAAGACTCATCTAAAATATTGACAGGTGGCACTGCCACATGATATACACGTAGAGGCAAAATAAAAATTGTAATATGTAAAGAAATCTATCACAAAATTGCTGAATAATCTTCACGTTGACAGTATGACGTAGCAAATTGGCCTTCGTGGTGACCAAGTCAGATGGTCTGGTAGGCCGACTTGAGCAGCTCTTTCTTTCCTTTTCAAATACATTTTAGGATATTTCTAGAGTTCAAGGGTTGCATACTGTATTTTTCCACCATATGGATATGTTAAGTGTAATATTCCTTATCTAGATTCGCTATTATTTATTATTTGAAAAAAAAATTATACATCGTGTTCCTGCTGTTAGAGAGGTGTCTCTGTCATCGAAACAAGATGATGATGATCTCAAGTAAAAACACGGTCAAAATGGTAAGATGCGGTAGTAGAAAACTGGGAAAGATTATTTTCTTCCGGTGAAACATAGTGTTGTTTGCAAAGCCTTCTAGATCGATGAGAAGGGAGAAGGTAGACGCTTGTCAATACATCACGCGGAAGAGCACTTTGGTGAGATTTGACGCCGCCACGTTTGATGGATCTCCCGCAGCGGATAACTTGAACGCCTGATAAAAAACGCCGCTTTAAAAGTTAGTGTTAGTACACTTGCCGCAGTAAAAATCGGCATTTTTCCATGTCGGAACCCAATCCTTACTGAACGTGGTGAACAGAACGCTACTATATCGACACCTACCTAGTACTCGTACATACCAAAAAATATATGGATTGTCCTAGACATAGAAAACAAAAATTTCGCTATAATGGTGTATTTGGTATTGCTCCAATACTGGGTCATTATGTCTGAGAATTATGTTGTCGGGCAGAAGGATATTTGTTTTATTTTTTTTTACTTTTCCCGGGCATGCATAATGCTACAAACTGTCGAAGCAATAATTTATCAATTGAAAGCTCAAGTATAAATGTCAAGAAAATCAATTCTGTGGGATACCTATCGGGTTATTTATAATATTTGATAATGTATAAGAAATATATAATTTATTAAGTCATGTTATTATGAACAATAATAATATATCAAAATTTTCTTATTGAAAACTTAAAAATTATAAAATTGATTGAAAACTGAATTGAACATTAAACGTGTTTGTAAAAAAACAATTTTGACAACCTAATTATAAGGTCAGGTTAAAAATGGTTAGGTCACCAAAATAAATATTGTATGGAGTCTTCTATTGAATTTTATAATTACTGAGTTTTCAATTAAGTAAATAAATTTTCCACCTATTTTGTTATATTTTACATACTGCCCGGCCAAAGTAATAAATTTTCAATATATCACTTTGCTAGATTGCTCTAGTCATTATGTAACTAGAATAATATAATATTATCCATTTACCTATTGGGCTAAATTTCTTAAAAAAAACTATTAATGAATGTATATTATAAGATTAATATTTATCAAAAAATATAAATTAAAAAATACTTTATTTTAAATACTATATATATATAGTAAATCAATATATATTATAGAAATTGTATTTACTACTCATTTTAACATAACATGAAAGGAAATAATTTATAATTCGGTTACTGATTTTTGCCTGTCAATAATATAATATATATATATTATATTATTATATTATTATCTATGATATACTGACCATGTTCGCAAGCGTTTCATTTAGTTTATAGACTAGTTAGTTAGTTAAAAGTATGATGGATATAATGTACATATATAAATAAATACAACTATTGTGATGATGTCCGGAGAGACGAGTGCTAGGGGTTGATAACTGAAAAATGGAAAAGCAACAGATATAGTTTACATAAAAAATATTCACTTTAGACAGTAAAATTAGAAAAATAATCATTCATTTTTAACTGTACTTGATTGCAATTTCATTAAATTTTATAACTATGTATTCCAAAACTAAACAACTAGTTAAACATCCTATTGTTTGTATAGATCTGGATCTTATATCTACAAGTAACAATATATACTTTAATGCTACCGTACCGTTAAAATTACGTTTTAGAACTGTCTCGAGCACTCGCGAAGACAGGTGAGTCAATTAATCTACCTGAAAGTGTCTTTGAACAAAAGCCAGCTGACAAAGGTATGGTATCTATTGTAAAAGAAGTGCACATTATTACTGTCGTCTCCTTGTTTAATATTATAATGTTACTATGTGTAACATTGTTATTTGGTTTACTTGTAGATAACCAAATAGTTATAATAACAGTACATAATATGATTTGGTCATTAAACATGATATCTGTTCAAACAAGACGGTGTATCTAAATTTTAAAGTAATAAAAATCACCTTGTATTATGGTTGACACTTAAAGGGATGTTTGTTATAGTAACTAGATTTTTGGGTTGTTACCGTGTTTTCTTCCTCCAATAATAAAGTTAACCAGTGATAAATGTCAGTAAATACACGTACCTTCTAGTATCGAACAACAATTTTGAGGTATTATCTTTAATTGATTAATTTAATACATCAATCGCGGTATCAAAAATCATGGTTTAAGAATATATATTTATTAGTAAAACGTACGTACCTACAGGCAATTTTTTGGAATATATTTTTTAATATATCACTTTTTAAAATTATTTAAATACATAATATACCCATATACATACATATTATATTTACGTTTATATGTTTTCTATCATTACCATATTATACGCAACATTATAGTATCGCATGTAAACACTGAAATTGGATAAAGCAGTGGGCTATTTGGAAAGGTCAGCTGGTCCTTAAGGATAGGTAGGCTCTGCAACTGTGCTCTATTTATCTCTAATATTGATAAAATACTTTAAAATCACCCGTCATTATCTTAATTATTAGCTGGAGTCGATCCACCTCTCCTTACTTCCTCCATTCTTCTCGGTCCCTAGTTCTTTGTTGTCACGTACATCCAACGAACTTTATAAATTCATCTATCCAGCAGGTTTTAGTGCGCCTTAGGTACCACTGTATGACGGCATTTGTCCAGCGGTTGTTTACTCGTCAAGAAAAATGCCAGTTTGTTGCTATTTCATCTGCATAGTGACCTCTATCACATCGCGTACTATTGTCTGCTTTCTTATCCATTAGTATATTTTGTGGTCTTTACGCGTTATGCCCAATATGCACATTTCCATGCCACGTTGCGTTACCACGCGTCACCAGTATTACTGCGTAAATAAACTTTTAATTGGTGCTAAGTTTTGATTGTTGTTTACGTAGAATATAATATACGATTTGAATTCATGTAATTAATAGTTACATTTAAAAGGCTTCATAAGGATTTCCGAACGCAGAGTCTGCTTAGGGCATCAAAAGTTCTGACTACTAGCCTGAGTATAATTAATAATTATATACTCGGCAAAAATAACATATAATTTTAATATTTGAAATTATTAATTTGTTACATAATATTATGCACCCACTCATAAATGAATTACCACGAATAACCTTGTAATTTTAACTAATTAATTATCTTGCGTATTTTGTTTAAAATGAAAAAATATACAATGTTTACAATGGACCTTGTTTTCCTTTGTCGTATTTAATTATTGCGGGAATCTTACAAATAATGTTAATTAAAGATTATCGCTGGAATCATTAATTTAAATACATTTATAATGTATTTGGTAAAATAATTTAGCTCGCTTTACATACAGTTTTTGTACAATTAATTTCACCAAGGGTTGATTTCAATCACCCCATCTCCACCCGTCATGTATGCAGCTTCCTTGTTTGGAAACAAAGCCGCACGTGACTGGTAGTATCATTATCTTGATTAAAGTTGGAAAGTTTAAAAATATTTATTGATAATATAATTTGAAATATTTCAGATATTAATTAATTATAAATATTCGCAAGTTGAATAGTTAGGTCCATAGCTTAATGAATATAACTCGACCAGAAAGTGAATGATTTGTATTCGAAACCCACCCCAAAAAACTTTTTCTACGATATTTCTAATATAATATACATTTTATTTTAATAAAATTTTAAAAATTATATATTTTAAAGTAATTGAATCTCTATCAAAACTAACAGAAACTTTCAAAAAACAATATGCAATAAAAAAGACTTTAATTCCGAAGCGTATCTATTCAACATTATTTATATAGAACATAATTGATTTAACCTTTTTAAAGCTTGAAAGTTTATAAAATTTATGAAGCTCACTTTTAGTATCGTAATTGAAAAGTTTTCACAAAGAAAATTCAGTATTTTCCTGTTAATATCTTAAGAAAATTACTGGTCTACTTTTCTGCACAAAGTTTTGTTTTCCATTATAGAAATTTCGTCGCCATCTCCCGTGACCCCTAAAATTAAATATTTTTTCTATAAAGCATTAACGCATTTGCAATCAAAGTGAGAAGGTTCTATGACGCAATTAATTATTATTATAGATAATTATATATTTTTTTAGCGAAAAACGTGTACCAAGAATATTATTTATACCTACCTAATTTGTCAATGATACAAACGAAAAAAAAATATAACATAATATTGTCAAACTAATTATTAGGTATAAATGGAGAATATCAGTAAATATAATTTTATGAAATTATATGTTATGTCAGACATTGACAGCAACTTTATGTGATTATTTAATTATTAATATTTTAGGTTTGTGACCTTAATGGAAGATTTTTACATAATGTTTCCTTCAAATGAATCTGCAATGTAAAATTATTTGAAGGTAATTACATCATTATTCCTAGAAACATTTTTACTATTAACAGTTTTTTTTGTTTTCGTTGTAACTAATGACTAATTTCGATGAATTATGAATTAAATATTATATTAAATTCCACATCTTTATATATACTATACTTATATTTATTTCAGAAAGGTAAGGTTCTCATGAAAGTATAAGGATTACGTATTAACGATGGGTTTATCATTGTATTCCATTTAAATTGATCTTAAGTATTAATTTCATCTTAAGATTGCCATTGTAAATTATTATTACTATCAGTGGCAAAGAATCCATACTAGGCGATTATTTGAAGACTACCTTCTTAAAAAATAATTTTTAATTGCATATTGATATATTTAAATAATAAATTGATTATTTTATATTCTATAAAATAACTTAATTTATTATTTTATATATTTAATATATAAGACATATTTTGTATATTATGTACGAATGTATTATAAATATATATTGAAAGATTAAAAAAATATGGCACACGCCACCTATCTTTAACGATAGTATCGGGTTATTCAGCAAGGAATGCTGATTTTTTTTTGTATTGAATTTACCTATCGCGGTAGATTGTCCTTAAAAATAAATTTATCTAATGATAAGTATAAAAATGTTTATGAAAATACATAACTTAAACTCATCGCTCAATTTTATATCGTCAATGAGCTATTGAAATTTCAGCAAATTAGTGTGTCGTTGCCATTAGTGTGTACCTATTCATTGTTAGTAAATATTGTATTATCTTCTTATTTCCGGTAAGTATACCAAACAAGTGTGCTCTTTTTCTCCACAGCCTACCGCTTTCAAAAAGTTACCCTTTGCCACTGAGATATTTATTCAATTTGATTGTGAAACAATAAATCCATATGAACTTTTTGGATGATTTAGTTTTGTACTAAATTTTATTGAAATACACTTAATAAATAATAGGGAGGTATTAAAAAATATTGCATATTATGTCCTGTCTAGTCGTTGGATATTAACTTGTGCTCCATGGAATAAGTAAGCATCTGACCATTTACATCAATGTAGATTTTGTAAAATCTCCATAGTTATTTTATTTAGGTATATTATGTAATATTTCAAGTTTGAAGTGCGCTTCATAGTGACATATATTTTTGGCACTGGAGGTGTCGAATTCAATAAATAAAAACTTGAGGTGGAGAGGTATTTTATTTAAAAAGGACGACTTTACTGTACATCAACTAGTATACCACGAAGGCATTATAAAAGGAGAGGATCAGACTGCTGCTTTACCTGTGACCTCAGGTGAGCGGGAAGTGACGACAATAATATGTTATCATCAATTTATCTGCCTCATCGATAGACTTTTCTTTACCTAGATCTATAATTTGCGGATATCTGAATGATCTTCTTGGAAATTGCTCATTGGCAGAACATTAAAGTAAACGTATATTACTATCTTACAGCTAGTCGAATGTGTATAGAAACTTAAAATACAACTACGATTATAATATTTAATTTAATCAAACTTCTGGTTACGTGACCACCAGAAGTCAGTTGTAGCCTAATCGACCATGGATACTTTTGCTGATTTGTAGGTGATAATAAATAATGATAATAAATAAATAATTTTATATTAAACTCTACTGTCTACTTGCATAGGAATATTTACATACAAAATTGTATTACTAGAAAAATACTTTGCAGTCAAAGTGACACAAAATACGTCTCTCGAGTATTGAGTGCTCCGTGAGACTATTTAACGACCATGCGCTTGCACTTATACACAAGTCTTAGTGTTATTCTTTCACAGAGTGTAGGTACATCGCGTAGCACTCAACTATTATTGCTCTACTTTATATTTAGACAATACGTGACTACAGAGACTTAGCATAGTGCCGCATCCAGTATTTTACATACTTAAAAATATATAATTTTATTTATTGACTTATCAATGACTCTGTCAACAAGATTTAAAATCTGAATGAAGAATAAACTATTTTTTTTATTAGAAAGATGAAATTAGACAAACTTTGGAGATACCCTGACGCCGGGTAGGAATCAAGGTAAGTACTTTAAATCAGAAAAGCCAATTTGTGTATACTACTAGTTAACTAGGTAGCTCGATTGGTAAAACATATTAGCCTGAATCCAATGGGTGCTAGTTTGAGTGCCGCCTGTTGTCGTATATTTTTCAAATATTATTTCTGATGTGTTTTAAAATTTCGTATGAACGAAGAAGCCGATATAATACGCTATTTTAATAAAATGTATTATAGGTTCATAAATAACTATAAAAGCCTCAATAACTTACATATATAATATGATAGTTATTCAAACTTCTTATAAAGATAGTGAAACGGTGAAAGGATTAATTTTTTTTTATAGATTTTTGTTATTAGACGCTTCATATATAGAATGCTACATTTTTAAATACTGTCTAGACTATATATTTTTACAGTAACTATTTAATAAAAATAATTAAAATTGACATAGATATTATGTCAAAGTCAAGTCAAAACTACAGCGTTTTTGATGATTTGTAAAGCCTGTTTTTTGGAAGTTTGATATAATATAGTCAGGCATAGCCTATATTAATTGATACTTAATTGTTTTTATATACTTTCTTATGTTTAGAATTACAAAAATATTGTTAAATAATAAAAAAACTTATATCTGACAATTTATGTTTAATAATATATAGTTATAATATAAATGATTAAAAAGAACATACATAATTAATTGACCACTAAGCTATGTTTATAGGTGTCCTATCTAACTGCGACCAAGTTACCTAGTAGTTTTTACAATACTTTCTGAAGCCCTTTATAAATTCCGTTACTTTTTGCCAGTCGGATTTTGTATTTTAAATTAAAGTATTAATATAACATTAACTACCAACCGGTGTCAGGGTCTCTCCAAATTTTAGTAATAACGTACTTGCACTTCCTAATAATTCAATAAACTATTTTTTTAATTCAACAAATAATTCACAAGACTGATGAACATGGGCGTGAGTCACAGGAGGGCCAGTTTCAAACCTGCCGTTTGTCGTATTTTTTCTAGTGATTATATATTTTTTAGAGGTATTTTAAAGTTATGTATGTTTTTTATAATCACTTACATAACTAGGTATTTCAACATTAACGCTAGTATGATGAAATCATGTATGGGTGGAAGAGTGTTCTCATTAGGTTTCAATAAAAGGTCAGCTACGGAGCAAGGTTATGGTGGGAGAGGATAGCATCAAAGCATAATACACAATTAAAGGACTAGCTTGGATACATGAGAGCTGTTGAAAGGGTAAAGGCTACAATTTGGAGAGCCATCGAAAGAAATACAAAAAATAAAGTATTGTCATGTATCTTCTTCTTAGAGTGTCTTATACTATAGTATGAAACTTCGTGACAGCATTTCTTCATTATCCCCGAAACGTTGAGTTTTCTACAAAATAAAAATATAATATTTCTTTGTCATTCTTTGCCGTGAATATTAATTTGCTAAATAAATAAAGTTTATGTTTTTATTATTCAGTTCTGAATATATACAAAATTTGGGAATGGAAGATTCTTTATAGAAAATGCATAATTAAAAAAATCAAGTAATTAGTAATACTCGTCCACGATGGCCGACCGGCTTATGCATCGGCTTATGATGTCGTGGGTCCCAGGTTCGAATCCTGGGTCTGGCAATTTGTTTTTTCAATTACTGTTTTGAGTCAGAGTATGGACCTAATGGGCTCAGCATGTGGTTAATACCCATATCTTGTAAAAATAAAAAAAAAACTGTTATTACAAACTTCACTCTCTGGAGGCTCATCTGATCTTTTTAGGATCGGACATGATCAAAAGAAAAAAAAGATAGTAATTATTGTTTTACTTTAATTGATTACAAAGCCGATAGCTTTTGGATTGGCGTAATTTGAAGAACCTTAAATAAATATACACAAATTAATAGAATTAAAGAATAGAGCAGTCACCTAGAAAGAAATAGATGTGAGTATGTATTCTGTATATAAAACTGCGTAGTCACCCATCCATCCAGATTATGACTGTATTCTATAGGTCTATCCAACACACCATAACGTATATGGTATTTACCAACCGTGCATGATGGGGTAATTCATAACAATCTGATTATTAATAAATTTATGTCGGCTCGAGATTTTCTTGTTCATAAACTTTTCACGAATGTCGATCACAACCTTTCTGGAATACTGCGCGGCTTGGAAAAGCAGCAGTTGTTCCCTTTTTGTTTAACGTCAAGGTTAGAAAAAATATATATTATTAATAAATATTTATTTATTAAGAGTTTCAGTAATTTCATTTATCCGCTTATATTCATATAATATTCTTATTGGATTATGTGCAACAGTTTTATTATCAAATCTAGCATAATTAACTAAATATTTCCTTATTTTCAACAAAATTAATCAGTTGGTTTCTTTTTATCTTTATTATATACACTAACTACGTGTTTTTCTTTTTGCTCCTTCACCTATGGAAAATTAGTAACATCACGCAGTCCTTCCAAGTGATCGTTTGTAATCCGAAATAGTACATTATTAAAGGCACAGGTGCTATATGAATAATATATAAAAAAATGGGTATTTTTTAAATTTAGCCTAGATAATCTGTATTTTTTATAAGAATGACGTATATGTCATTATGATACATTGTCTTTTCTTATTTTAGAAATTAAACATTTAATGACTACTTAAAAAGTTAATATACTATATAGCTATACTATTGCGCATGATGGTAAAATAACATTTTTTTAAGTGCTATAACCACGGACATCTGATATAGAAAATTATTGCTTTAATAATAATTTAAACATAATGATATTCGTAATATTAGGAAAATGTAAAATCGGTGTTTACCGTTAACAGATGACAAAGGTCTTGGTTATTTATTCAACTAGACATTGACGAGAATTTTGTTTAAGTGCTCATGATCTGAATTAAAATAAAAAAATGATAACGTTCTATATAAGTATTTTGTTTTTTATAACTTTAGATTTTTTAAAAGATGACATCTGGAATACAAACAAACAATTTCCCAAATCATATGAGTAGGTTGTAGGATAAAATGTCATATTATTCTTATTGATATTACATTTAAGTCCAGCTCTGTTTGTACACGTAACATAGTTATTTCATAAGGTACAAACCTCTCCTGAGTTTTTCCTCAGTTTTCGAATGGAGTCATTCAGTACGAGAAATAGTAAAAACAAAGATCCCTTGATGAGAGTAAACATGAAAAGAAGACGTATGTATGTAGGTAGGTACTAAGAGAAAAGGTTTTATAGTGATACGAAATTGAGGTGTGTTTTCTTAATGTTTATGCCTTGTTTTGAATGTAAAGAAAGAGGCTGTAAATCAAAAGCGGGTACAGGATGCTATAAGCATAAAAAAGCACACCGGAAACGGTAAAACACATGGCCGGAAGTGAATGGTCTATTGAGATGATTATTTTACTCTTACTACTAAAAAAATATATTTTAACCATCTTTAATTGCTACTTGTTACTTTTCACTAATATATGGAGCATAATAATATGTATTTCTATTAATTGGAGGTAATATTAACAATACATTATTATGAATAAAGGTTATCAGCTATATTGTACTTAATTATAAATTAAACATAATATATTGAATATAATTATAATAATGTTTACCAGACGCAAGATTTGAGTCAACAGCCATGGCTTCTGAGATAGTTTTTGTAATGTTGCTATAAAAAAGATAACAGCATTTTATAAACAAGACTGATGAAATCGACTAGTGAAAGCAATTAAAATTCTACCCGTTATAATCGTGTAACCGAATATTGATGAATGTGTCTAAAATTTGTATTTTTATATAATATTTAAATAAGCTGTAAAAATAACAACAGATACTCACTTAACTACATTTTCAATCAATTCATCGGAGTTTTAGATGAAACCTTAAATAAACAAGCCCAAAAAATAGATTAAAGCTTACATTTACCTCTCTGTTTGGTTTATTTATGTCAAACATTCGAGACCTTTGAAAGCTCGTTCAAAAAAACTCTTATGAGTATTTATTTACATCCTGGCTGGGTATTAGATTGAAGATAAAATTAGCTTTTGTGGGATTTTTTTTGAAGGAAATTTTACTTGGTAAAAGAAAGTAATAAACCTTCTTTTAGATTTTGAAAATATTAAATAAGTTAAATTAAATATTTTAATTTTTGGAGATCGATACAGGAAATATTATCAAATACTTATATAGATTTTTGGTATTTTTATGATTTAATTTAAATATGTGATAGAGGATTGGCAATTATTTTTTTAACAATGAATAACATTAATAAAATTTTATTGATCATTGTCATTTAATATAATATCATCATCATCACCATCATCATCATCATCATCATCATCATCATCATCATCATCATCATCATCATCATCATCATCATCATCATCATCATCATCATCATCATCATCGCCACTACAACCCAATGTGGGTCTTGGCCGCCTCTAGGAAACGTCTCCACTCCCCTCTGTTTGCCGCAAGCTCTCTCCACCGCATCAGTCTCAGGGATGCTTTCTCTTTCTATACAGTCCAGCCACCGCAGTCTAGGTCTCTCGACCCTCCTTTTCTCTTCTGGTCTGTTGAAGAGAAGCCTTTTTGGTGGTTGGGTGTCTTCCATCCTTGAGACATGGCCTGCCCAATGAAGTCGCCCTACTTTCACGTGTGACCTGTATCTAACCACTGCTGGATAAATCCTCACCAAGCTGATTCTACTTCTCTCGGTTCTGTACGTTGCGTTGGCACGTACTTCCGCAGAACCTTATCATTTCATAATATAATCAGTCATAATCATTCCGATAATCAATCAGCCGGAGTAGATCTACTGCTGCATGAATGCCTCCCTGATCTCCTTCCACTCCTATCGGTCCCAAGTTCTTTGGTGCCGCAGCAATATGCAACTTTAGTCTGTGTCAGCTATATATTCCCCATAGGTGAATGGGCACGATTCTTAAAGATACGGAAAGAAAAAACTGGAGACGCTAACAACGATTTAACTAGAGTAAGTAGTACAACAATTGAATCAAATAGAATAATAATTCATTTTTTGTCAAGTACTCTCAGTCGAGTAATTAATATTATCACATTTTATGAATCAGGCTTTAAAATTATGTACTTCAAAACATTTAGTTCTTATAAAATCGATGATCCAAAGCGGCCAAATCTGCTAATGTTATCTGTGAGTGTATTATATTTTTAACAATTTATAATATAATATATGTATATTTCTGGAATTAAAAAAATTTATAAACTGGATTTTATTAGTTTCATTAACAGAAAATACAATAGTTGATATTGAAACTAAGGAATAACATTATAATATTTCCTAAAAAAATTAATGGTGAATCAAATTATAAAATTTTCAAATATTTTGTCAGCTTTTTGTTTGATGTTTGGGCGCTTTGCTTGAGCGAAAAGTTCAACAGAGAAAGACGTTTTCCTTGTTATTACTTTGTTATTCGATTATTTGTGATAACTATTGTTTTTTCAGTCCAACTTACTAACATCTATTTAGATATTATACAATTGTATACTGGAAGTACTATGCCGTGAACTATGATTGTTCAAAAAGATGGGTTTGGGCCAAAGTCCCAAAAGCCGAAAGCTGGAATTCGAATAATATAATAAATAATCTCCAATCCATTAGAAACAAAGTAAACAATATTTTAATGAGTTTTATCGATGATTATTTTTTTAAAGCATGCACCTGCACATATTTTTTTAATAATATTTTGTTTGTGAATAAATATTTAAAAAAATATTATCAATAGTACCTACCTATTACAAAGTTTTCCATCTGATTTTATATTGTAACTAAAACCATAACACTACCAGTGCTCGAAATGGACCGCAGCGCACAAGAGCGCAACTCCTGTTCGTGAAATTCGCGTCATAATCTTTCCGTCTCATGAAAAAATAAAATATTGCATTCGAGTTTGTGAAGTATTAAAAAGTAATAAAATAAATTTACTTCAAATATATTTTTTAACAAAATCTGTCGGAATCATAGTAAAAAAATATATATTTATGCCGTGCGGCACCAACAACATTATACCCTAAGCCTGCATTCCGCAAGTTTAAAGGCAGTTACTCCATTTCACAATCTGAGCTTGGCAATTCCATATAATACATACAACTATTACACAAATAATATGTAAATATATTCGAGCATTTAAAAAAAAATATTGAACGTTCCGGTTCGTAAAATCTTCTATTTCTAGCGCTGAATGATTCACAAAGAACATAATATATAATTGCCAGTTGAACAGATTAATACATTTTGAAATTAGTAGAGTTTTATATTATAAAATTTTTAAATAATAAGTTTTACTCGTATGGTGTGTAGTAATGAGAGAACAATAATAGATGCTCTCAGACTTCAAAACTTGAGTTTTACAATAATAAAACTAAAAAAAACGTTGAAATTAATTTTGCCTATGAAAATGTAAAAGAAACTTATTTTGTTGCCAATAAATAGAAAACTGCCGATCCCTGCTTTAAAACATTGTTGGTATTTTCAAATATAACTTATCTAAATAATTGCTACCGTAACTAAGTTACCTAATGTTTGTTAAATGAGCAAGTACGATCATTCGTCTTCGAACACCGTGTACAACCAATATTAAGTACTCAGTATATGGCTATATTACACCGACATACACAATTATGTAAGACACGACCTGGTTAACCGATTCATCAGTTTTAGGTCGTGAAGTGTAATTGTACGACTTTTACGAATACATTAGAAAGATTTAAAGCAACGGAAATTATTCTAAATGAAATGTTTCTTCAATTTCAATTTTGTCGTAAAATAACACAATCGATATAATGAATCAAAATGAAAAAAATTGAAATAATGTGAAATTTAATGAATACGGTGAACTTATAAACTCATTTATTTTAATTAGGTAATTAAAACAGTGGTTTCAAAAATTTGTCGCTCTGCATATAAAGATTTTTAAGGACGTCCTAAACCAATCAAAATTCATGGTATATGACTAATTTACATTACTTATTTACTAATTACTAATATTTTTACTAATATTAACTTGTATACTATTTTAAAATTTAGAAATTATTACACGGTAACATTCAATTTATTGTTTGACTTGGAGATTTGAGGAAGATTTAGTTTTCATTATAAGTAACGCAGGTATAGGTAATATGTAAGTTTTTCAAAGATATGTTGTCAGGTGTGAAACCAAAGTATACTAACATTTGACACGTCTTAATATACCTGAAATAATAAATGCCAAATTGCATTTTTAAATTAATTTTTGCAAGATAACTTCGTTTTAATTCAGAGTTTGATACAGTTTAAAAGCTGAAGTAGTTGTCGATCAATGTGAACTTCTCCATGCAGGCTGGAGCAATAAAGTGAGAATTCTGATGGTTGTGCTAGCTATTGCTTAATTTCCAATGCAAAGTGATATCCTGTAATATTTCATTCACATTGATTACCATTTTACCATTTTCTACAAATAGTTATAGTATTGCATACGAAATATAACCAATAACTCTAGCACTACAATAAAAATTTGCAATTTCATGCCATAATCCTAACTATAGAGAGCCATGTTCTGCATATTTTATTTTTCAAAGTAATTTAAAAACTACCCAGTTGATAAATTAAAAAAAAAAAACAATTTGTGTTCAAAGCATCCAAATTCAATGGTGTGATCGTGCATTAACGATTTTAATTAAGAATGCGTCGAACTTTTTTTTCTAAATATATCTAGAAAATTCCAGATACCAAGGCCCATACGAGGAATAGTAGGAATAACTCCAGATTAATATTATGGTTTACTATGAAATATCAAATTTATACACATAAAACGATCAAGGATGGTTATATTAAATTAATAATTTTATTAATTGAATTTATATGGTAGAATTCCATTTAACAAAATGATAATTTAAATATTATAAATTTTAATATATTCGAAATGTTTTTTTTATAAGTCTATAGATATTTTGGTTATGACAACATGAACAATAATAAAAAATAGCATTATTAAATATGATGGGATCATCTCTTTCCATAACCTCGGGACTATTATTCTGTTAGTCTTGATATTGGTATTATAACCAAAATAGTTATCGACTAATAAAATTTTAATTTAGCTTAATAATTATCTTATTGGGGATCCGGAAATGCGAATACTAACATAATAATGCATTATCTTTTTTGCAACTAGCGTTCTTGACAAGCTGGACATCACGTGTCATTGTTTTTAGTAGGGGAGAGTCTCGTTTTAATTTGATCAATCCATCTTGCAAGAAGCTCTTTGATTTATCTCTAATCTTTGAATTTATCTGAATTGATGAGGTATACTGTCAAGATATACTATTTGTTTTGTGAGATAAAATTTATCAAGAAATATTAAAAAGTATCAGGAAATTATAATATGAAAGAAAGTTACAATTTTTTATTAGTTTTAGCTGGAAGATTTACCAGAAAAAATGACCTGAATAAGCGAAATTGAAATGGCAGAACTACACCATAAAATATTTAATAATGCTCGAACAAAGCAAATTGAAAGCGTTGGTGTTGAATTGTTCAGGATGGAGAGAGTTTTTAGTAGACGCCAAGATTCCCCATGGATTGTATCAAAAAAGTTTCTTTAATTTATGAAATTCCAAAATTTTCTCATTTTCACAAGGGGTGACATGCTCAGCGTACGTCAAAATGGAGCTTTTATGCTATTTTTAAAGCATGATCCTGGACATTCTTCAAACGTTATAGATAATCAATTTACATAATTTTGAAGCCTTATTATCCTATATATTTATTTTAAACATTTGATGACTGCATAAATTATTTTTATTACATAAAATAGTTTTCTTTTAAACCTCTCGCTCTAATGTTTTAGAATATAGTCATATTTCAGTACGTCCATGTGAAGTGGTGTTAAGATTTTTTATATTTATTAATTTTTAAAAGCATTTATAAAACCATGAGTAAAATTTATGTTGACATTATTATAGTGTCAGTAGTGTGTTTACAATATAAAATTATATTGATAATCTCTGTGATCCCAAATTTGCCAAAAATTAGGCATTATATTTTTCAAAAATGGGCAAGATTTACACATTTAAAGATACTTTTAAAGATACTGATTATAAGCTATGTTTTAGACCATTCAAGTGTGATAAACATCCTACGAATAATGTTTGCTTTTTAATAATTATTGACGTACGAATATGGTAGTATTTTTTTTTTTTTGAAATACACCATTTCTATTGGCATTTCCCAGTGGCTAAGCTACAACATACGGCCGTAGCCATAAATTGACAAACGATAAATGAAATAGGGAGTAAGATCATGGTAACGCACGTGCTACATGTAAATGCTACATGTTAAAAAAAATCGGTTAGGTCATCGTCATAGTCATAAAATGTTTAAAATAAATATAAAGGATAATAAGGCTTCAAAATTATGTAAATAGATTATCTATAACATTTAAGGAATATCCAGGATCATGTTTTGAAAATAGCATAAAAGCTCCATTTTGACGTACGCTAAGCATGTGGGCCATTAAGTTTTTCTTATACCGTGTACTAACAGAAGTCACATAATATCTTCACATACTCGGTACCTCGGGAATGGTGATTTTTAAGAAATTTAAAATCAAAGAATTAATCGGGTTTTGACGTGTAATATAATATACTCAATACACAATTCATTTGTCAATCCCAGAGCAGTACTAGGAATTAGTCATTCCCGATGTGGCCCTGTCGTGTTTGTACAAACCAAATGGGGGTCGGGGCAATAACCCCCCTATCAATGTTGTCCACTGGTCAGATCTGCTTAGTTCCGCTTGTGGCTAGAACCGCCCTACGTACCTTGTGGTCGCTTTACCCTTTCCATACACGTTTAAGTGGATGTTGTGTCCGGAATGGATTTACCTTTATATATAAGGGTGGTGAAAATACGTCGTCAAAATGAATGTCTGGTTTTATTATTTAGTTTTCGATAATTATTACAATCGAGTAGTACAATTCCGCTGGACGTAAGATTTCAAAGGTCATTCGTGATTATACGTAAAGTCCCGTAACCCATGATACCTACATAACTATTCCATTCATAATATTGGCAGTAATTAATTTACTTACGTGAATTTTAAATAAAACAAAATCCATTAATGAATCATAACAACTCTAACGTAAAGTTTGATTTTTTCAGAATAAAAAGATGCTAACCGATTAAGATCAGATCAAAATTAGGATCAGATTTTTCAAGCTGAAAATTATACGATTTTTTCAAACATATGCCATTGTCTCTATTAAAAATATATTGGTAGGTATAGTTTATTTGGTTTTGCCATCAATTTAACCATTGACGTGGAAGAATTTTAGTAGATCTTCAGCATTTCTTATTACATCTAACAGTAAATGTTTACTTAGTTATTTTTTAAAAATGACATCGCCAATGAGCCTGAATAGATGAAGAAAGAAAGAAGGACATTCATAATCACACTCCAAATAGCAAAAAAACAAAAAAAAAATGGAAAAGTTTCAAGTATTGTAATAAGTGGTCGTTTGAGCCAATAATTGTGTCTAAACAACCAACTAATAATCACAAACTATGCCCATCTATATTTATAAATGAATGCAAATATGGTAGCAAAACCAACCGCAAAAAGCAATTAAGCCAATCAACACATTTCGACAGGTTGACCGCGTGCCTGTACAGACCGTGCGCTCCAAAGCCATGAAAGTGAAATTTTGACACTTTTGTGACAGTGTGTGCATGCCTTATACAGAAGCCAAGAGTGTGATTCTTTTTGCTCATCATAAAGTAAAGGTTAGTGCCCGGAGTTTCTCAGTTTACTTTATCCACCAGAACCACAAAATTACATTCTATAAAAATATTTTCAATGGTGTATTGGAAAAAAATCTTCAAAAAAGGCTTCACAACATAATATATTATACAGTCACAAGGTAAAATTTGTATATTATGTATCATGAAATATTATATTGTAATTCATACAATGAAATTATGATTTCAGTTGAAACGTAATAATATTTTAATTAACCATTAACACAAGCCCGTCGAAATAATCCCATTCCTCCTAATATCTTACTATGAGAGGTATGCTAATTTGGCCTGTGAGGATTTGGCTTAGACTACAAGATTAAGCCACCAGAGATGCATCTAGAGATGAATTTATGGTAGCACAAGGTAAACGTATATTACGTGTAACATTTATGTATACCTACCTAAAGTATACGTACGCTTAGTGCCTGAGTGCGGCGCTGGTCGATTTATTTCCCCGGATTAGTGCAGACGCTTTGCATGAAATTAAAATATTGTTTACGTTAAGGGGATTGGTGATAAAAACAAATTTATAAAAATAACAAACATACATTATTAAGGAGGGATGAAATAAAATAATCAGATATTTCTACACAAGAGAAATCATTTCTTATTGCATCTATGAGTATGACTATACATTTATTTTATAAAGCCTATATAGGTACATTTAGCCTAAATAGCCTATATAGGTACATATGATTATGAAAAGGCATTTGATTCAATAAAAAAAATCTTTAATTATTGACGCCCTTAGCAACCAAGGAATTTCCAGACGCTACATAAACATATTGAAAAGTATATACAGTGATACCACAGCATGCGTGAAACTCCATAGATGGTCGTGTAAATTATCCATTAAAAAGGTGTCCGGCAAGGTGATACCATTTCACCTAAACTATTCACCGCTACTCTTGAGGACTTATTTAGGAAACTTGATTAGGAGGAAAAGGGTGTTCCAATTAATGGGGTGCACCTCAGTCACCTGTGCTTTGCAGGTGATATTGTTATACTTTCACAAGACCCGAAAGACCTCCAAGATAGAATGCAAGAACTCGCGGATGTCAGTCAAACGATCGGCCTAAAGATAAACGTCTCAAAGACAAAATTGATGAGGAACTGTTTTTCGGACCCTGCGATTATCTGTATTAGTGGCACCCAACTCCAGCAAGTCAGCAGCTACGTCTATCTCGAACAACAGGTGTCCATAGACAGAAGCATGCACGATGAAATTGCTCGAAGAACAAAGCTGGGATGGAGTGCTTTCGGACGTCTGAATAGAATCTCAAGAGTGACTTACCATTATGTCTTAAGCGTAGGGTGTTCGACCAATGTATGCTACCCGTGCTCACGTATGGCTGCGAGACGTGAACCCGCAACACGAGAGATGTTCAAAGGCTAAGAGTCGCACAGAAAGGCATGGGGACGTGTATGTTGGGCATCGCGGGAAAGGACCGTAAGAGAAACGAATGGGTTAGGAAGCAGACAGGAGTACGCGATGTAATAGACTTTGCCAAACAGCTGAAACGAAGATGGGCGGGGCACATTGCTCGCCGAAATGACGGCCGCTGGGCAAATGCCGTTATCCAGTGGTACCCAAGGGGCACGAAAAGGCCACAGGGTCGCCCTAAAAGCCGCTGGATTGACGAACTGGTACAGTTCGGCGGAAATACGTGGCCGCGAATGACACAGGACCGATAGAGTTGGAAGAAGCTTGAGGAGGCCTTCATCCAGCAGTGGATTTACCCCAGCTGATGATGATGATATAGGTACATTTAAAAAAATAGTTATATATTGTCATTGAAAGAATCTCAAAAACTTTGTTTTTCGTACACTTTTAAAATTTTAATGAGTTTTCGGTAAGTATCTTAAAACAGGATTTCCGCTAATTTTATCTGAATGGTAACCATATCTTGTCATATTACTTTGCTTAATTACTGAGGACAACCACTAAAATTACAGACGTCTTTTATCAGAAATATTAATAATATGGTTATTCTTTAAACAGTATATTCTTTGACGATGTAGCTCCACCTGGAAGTCGTACGTAACCTATTTATTTCATTGATAACAACAATAATCCTTCTATCCTAGTTATAATTCGGATCTGTTCTAAAAATTTCGTTGACGAATTGAAGAATGCGTTTGTGACTAAGTTGCAGAGCTGTTAGAGAGTTTTCGATCTATTATCGATCCCGATGAGCAATATATTAGTAGTAGGTAAAACTTGGTACTTGCAATATGTTTTCTTGAAATTTTCTTGAAAAAATGCAATTCATAAAACGTAATATTACTTTATTATTATTAAATTGCAGGTGGTGTAAACAACGTCCTTCTTAGTGTAACTACCTAGCTTAAAGATGCATGCCCTCGGGATCTCTCTCTTTTGTCAGTTTCCACCATTGATAGTTTTCGTCTACAAGCTGCTCAGATTTCTTCTAAAAATTTCTAACAAAGAATTAAATAAGTTTCAGGTTGACGAAAAACGTTCTTTCGTGTCAATCTCTTCCAATATATGGATATTTGTGATCATGATTCCCCAAAACCATATTCCGAATATGTCAATGCTCTTCCTAAAGTATAATTACAGTCTTGCCTTCAGGTACCTATGGGCTATTGGCAACTACGATATTATGATTATCAATGTTACATGGCGTCTATCAAATATGACCGCTTTTTTCACAACTGTATGCATGTGCCACTATACCTTATTGAGTTGTAACATTATTTCATTTCATCGGCTATTGAGACGTGAATAAGAATAACATAGTTACTAAATTATCTTAGTTCTTTCTTTATAACAATGTTTAGGGTATTTATTGCATTGAAACAGGGTAGTGACAAGTATTTATTATGCCATAGGTCTCCGGGTGTTATGAAACTTATTTTCAGCGGGACATCTTTTGGATTTTTTTTTATGTAGTATACGACAAGATGCTGCACCATAGGTAAAAATCACCAGCAGTCTTCTGTTTACTGTATTACTTTTATTGCTGAATAATTATTATTATTTTTGATAATAAATAAATTACTGTGTTTTCAATACTGAATTTAGCATACATAATTAATAAGTAGAACCCGCGCACCCAGGGATTTGCGCCCATGTACTGTAATCGTTATGCTATGTATGTCCTAATTAATTGTGACGTAATTAACTAGCAGTTGCAACAATTCTCACGGAAGTGCTTTTTAAAGTGCGTTATTGTTTTCAATTTTTTTTGTATTTTTGCTAGTGGTTATATATTTCTCATAACTGTTTTCAAATTATGTATGTTTAATAAAGAATGTTATATTCTAAAATCTTGTGTTTTCTTTGTTGAATAATTTAATTAGGAAATTTAAAATTCATGTTATTGAAAATACACAATATTCGCAAGTAGATATAATTATGACGTCTTAAATAAATTCCTGGTACGTCAACTCCTGGTACGAATTTAAATTTTCATTCATCATTTCATGTCATTTTTGTTACCTGTCAAATATTTTGTATTTTTTGACATTGTTTAACCTAATTATAATAGATCGTTTCTTCATCGCACAATGCATAAAAATCGCACAATACTACGAAAATGGTAAATCTTCGAAGGTCGTACTGCAAAAATTAAGGTCAGAATTAGATAGAAATCATCGCCCTAGAGATAGGTAGTATTTTAAATCCACTGATCTTTAGTCTTTAGTCATGTTAGTACCTAATATTATTACCATGGTTTAACAGCTTTTTCTTGTATCGAAATTTGAAATATCTCCGATAGCGTTGTTATTCACGTTAATTCACATGAGTTATGGGCGGATCGATGGATTGAAGGATGACAACACTCACCTCTACCGTGAAATATATCAATTTGAATCCCATTATGTCCAATTTTTGTTGTTTTTGAAAATTTTGAAAATTACGTAACTATTTTATTATTACTATCACAAGTAATGTGTAAAAAATGTGATCATATCAAATTTGATTCAACATTCTTAAAAAAAATAACACAGTTTACGGAGAGAAGATGAGTACGTGGATTGTAAAATGATAATATTTAAAATTTAGCTGACATTGAAAAAAAAAAGATTTTTTTTTATTTTTTTAATGAAAGAATAAGGAATGTAGATAATATAATTTTCTTTAATACATTATGAAAACGTAAACATTTAAAATAATGAGATCACTTAAATAATGTTGACATTGAAATAAAAAAAAATATATACTACCTACCCAAATAATCTACTGCCGTGGGTAGGTATATCAATTTTAGAGAGAATAATAATATAAATTCTGAACCATTTAATGTGTCTTTCATTTTCATAAAAGAAATCTTCACTTTCCTGAAAACTGTATAAAAGCCTGCTCAAATTACTTTTATGAGAATTTCATTTAAAATATTCTCCAAAGAACTGTACTAGTCTGAGAAAACCATACTCTGGATGTGGCATTTATAATATATTTATTTTTGAATTGATAAAAGATACATGAAAATAAGTTTTTTTTATTAAATAATGTATAATCAGAGTCATGTAGTTATTGGTTATTACATACTATTATATTTATCGTAAAAACAAGAATAATGAAAAGATGATTTACAACTCTCGTGGCATACGAAATATCGATATTAAAAATTAAGACACATGACCAGGTAACTAAACAAGAGAATTGGTTGACCTTACGGGGCGTGGTAGCAGTTTTGAAGCAGGGTCCTCTTTATTATTTTAGGCCATTAAAAAAAGCACACAAAGCGAGCTGACTATCCTCAAATATTGATTCGTCGTTATTTTTATGTGACAAACTTTAATACACGAGATAGACGTAATTATTGAAAATAACATATTATTTAACATGTTTTAAGTTTATCCGATATTATTCCATATCCGATAGGGTAAAGTAGTTCCATTTAGTTTTATATTTCCTGGATGTAATGCTACTTATAAAATAAGTACGACTTACCACGTCGACTGGGATACGGCGCAGTTGCACCGGAGTCACGAGTTTGAAGTAATCACAAATGAAACTCGAAAAGTGAAAATGGTCAGTTTGCTATATTCTATCGACATGCTAAATTAATACATAATTATATAGAAGGACTGACAAACAATAATCATTTAATAAAAGTATACTTAGATATTTGCATATAATTTGCCAATCGTTGGCATGGGCGTGGATTAATAAAAGACTGGATGTTACGTTATTATACTCTTCTTAGGTAATTTTAGCAACATACTAACTAGTTGGGCACCGATCAGTGTATCACGTATAACCGCATAATGGTGTTATCCTCTAAGAATCTAATTCCATAGAATTCTAAAGAGGCCAAAATCGTTACCAAGCTGACTCATAGAAATATAAGCTGGGTTGACTACGAGACATACTAATATCTATCATCTAAGTAATTTTATAGTCACCCTTTGAAAACCTGTAAAATCATTAGTTTAGTACCTAGAATCGTTGAGCCATTAATGTATATAAATTCCTGTATTTTTATCATACATTAATTCTAGAATCTAACATAATTATAAGTTATGGTAAATCATAAAATTTTAATTGAATATTTTCACACACTATAATTTGTAACAATCACATTGTAAATAAATCTCGCCGTTCTCTATTAACAACCCGTTGTTGTTTTTTTATGACGTAGAGCCATCAATCCTTACCACATAGTTATCATCAATCTTCACATATGATAAAATAAATGAAACCGCATCAGAGTTGTTTCACCTAGGAGTATCACGTGGCACACTATTTGAAAAATATTGAAGTGTGTCATTAACTGATAATAAGATAAACAATACCAATAATTTACCGAAGATTTTGAAATAAAAAAAATATTAATTTGAAACATTAACATTTCAAAAAAAAAATATCACAATATTCTTTCTTTTATTACGAGTTAATTATTGAAAATTATGCTGAAAAGACAAATAGGTACTTATCTAATTTATTTATAAACCCATGCCGTATCTAGAATATACTTTATCAGTAGGGCGAGAGTTCTAATCCAAGGGCTATTTGTAAGCTCGACGGCTCATTTTAAATCACGAAACTTTCCGAAGGAAATAATTCATTTTTATGGTTATGTAACGAGAAATCATTTCAAGGGTAAGTCCTGAATTTTACAGGAAAGATATGAATGATTGCATATGTATAATTTCATGATGTATGGAGTTTATAATAGCTTTTGGATAGTACGGTTGGAGAACTTTGATTTTCGCGGTAAGTAAATTATATGCATTGCATGGTCTGTACATCAAAGTGGACTAGTTTATCTCAGGTATTAGGGATGTTTTACAACCTATTAGTAGCTTGCGTACGATGCATTATCGATAAATCTATTAGTCTCTAGTTAGTTATAACAGTTTATGTTTTTAACCATAATCTTAAGCAACTTTAGTAAAACGCAAAATTATTTTCGTTAATTTTTTCTATAAGCCATCATAATTGTTTCAATTAACATAGCAATAAATACTTACTATAATTATTAGCCAGCGCACCTAATGTCTCTCCAAATTTTAGTTCGTAGAAAATATTTAAAATCACATATTTTTTAGTCAATTCTTGATGAAAAAAAACATTGTGCTAATTGAAATAATATAAAACGTGTAATAAGTAATTATTACACTTAATTTAATAATGATAAGGCCGGTTTCATATACTCCAATAAGTACTTTTCAACTGATGTTTTTTTGTGAATTACGTTTTTATATTACATACTAACATACTTTAGATATGGCTGGCCAGATAAGATAAATTTTTAAAAAAATAGCTGCGATATTTATTGAGTTAGGAGACTAATGTTTTTATACTCCATCATGGTATGTTTAATTTTGGATTGTAAATATCATAGCTCATGCTCCTTGAAAAATCTGAGTAGGTACGAGGATGTCGCATGATGGCTAGAGATAGAATTTGTTGTATGCCAGAATTGACCCTTTGTGTCATAAAATATAATAAAATATTATGTTAGTGTGGTACCTGAAACTGTTTTACATATATTTATTAAAAACAATGATAATATTATTAAAATTGTAGTTGTCATAGGATTCCTGTAACCCAGATCTCAATAATAATATTATTTATTAATTAGTATTATTTATTAATTAATATTCATTTTTCACGTACAATTAGTCAGTACTTATATATAATATGATTACGTAATGTTATGAGATAGCTGATCTGTAATGTCATACATTGCGAATTAATATTATTTCATAATAATTTCAACATATTATTTCATAGTGCGCCGGTCAATAAAATAACGGGTCACAATCGATTTGATATCTCACTCGTTAACAAGTTTCCGCTAAAGACACATCGCACCGAATTACCGTTATATTTATTATTTTGCATCGATTATTTGAAACAGCAAATAAATCCTCGCCTCCTCCATCATCACGAATAAATATTGTCTTTTATATGCAATACCTATCCTCTGCCGAACCAGAATACATAGGTACTGAAGAGAAGACGCGTTAAATTATTGCAAACAAAATATGAATCCCACAAAGTAAATGTCGCTTTATTATTGCAAGTTACGTTATGATAATACTGTAATAAAACAGGTATTTAGCAAAAGACAATGCTGGAGAGAATGAAAAATAATACTTTGGAAGTAATAAATCACATTTTAAATAGAAACGCCATAACAGTTATAAAGCTGTCCTAAAATATGGCCCTTTTATCGGTTCAAGAAGTTAGATAATTATTATAATTTTCAGCGACTTCCCCGTGGAAAGTCATCCAATTTTTCTTGTCAATAACAGGAGATTTCTTTCAAAATATTTTTTCAAATTAATAATATTATATACAGTGTGCGTGTAATAATGCGTGTTCCATATCAGCAGGAGAGATACAGTGTAAATAAGAAGTCCAAAATGGAAAAGAATGCATTTACTAAATAAAATACAAATAATTAATTAAAATTTATTATCAATAAATATATAAAATTGGAGGGTATGAGCCTAAGGGTGATAATTATGAATTTTTGCAGATGAAATTTTTGATTTTTATCTAACTTTAATTTATGGATGTCGTAGAAATTAAATTAGAAAGAATGGGATTTATTCTTAGTAAATTCTGTATTGTTTTATGTCAGTGATGCGTAGGTTCTGCAATAATAAAATGCCATTAAACATGTTTAGCCTCAAGTCATTTTGTTGGCTTTATTCCAGAACCGCTCTTGCATGCCAAAGGTTACGCTCGAGCCTGAATAATTTGGATGATAATTGGAATAGATATTGGTGACTGTTTGAAATATATGATTTTCGTACATAAAATAGACTTTGGAGAACTCTTCCCACTCGATATAAACAATACTTAAATTATTTAAATAAGCGTTAAGTCAATGTTGTTTATTTAGTATGCTTAGCTGATAAAAAAATCATTTGTGTATAGCATTCGTCGTGATCTAATAGCAGAATGGCCGCTTTTGAAGCCGTGGGTTTCAGCTCGAATCCTTTATTCTAATATTCTCTTGTACCTATTACATAAGTAGTGTCTTTGGTTTTTTTTCCGACCATGTCCGATCCTGATACGATCATATGGGCCTCCATATAGTGGAGATTTGTATTGACAGATTTTGTTTTTTTACGAGAAATAGATGTCAGCCACTTGCTCAACCTATTAGGTCCATACCTTGACACACACAAATTGAAAAACAATATGTATACTTGCCTGACCCAGGATTCGAACCTGGGATCTACGGTTATATAGTCCAACGCTTAAGCCACGCGGCCAACGTGGGTGTCTTTGGTTATAGACCATGAATCTAATAAGCTGAAAACTTTTATTGCAAATAATCTGTTAAAAGACCTATTCAAGAGATTCAGAGTAGCACAGCGTGGTATAAAGAGGTGCATGCTGAATATAACGCGAAAGGACAAAAAACGGAATGATTGGATAAGAAAACAGACAAGGGTTTGCGATGTAATAGACTTCACTAAAAACCTCAAATGGAAATGGGCTGGACACATAGCTCGAACAAGGGACAATCACTGGACAAATCTAGTCATACAGTGGTACCCAAGAGGTAAAAAACGTCCGTAAGGTAGACCTAGAGGCAGCTGGATCGATGAAATGGTTGTTCTGCCGTAGTACATGGCAACGTAATGCAAAGTATCGAGAAAAGTGGAAAGGTTTTGATCTAGCAGTGGATAGATTCAGGCTGATGATGATGAAACGTGACGTGACATAAAATAAACAAAATTCTTTACCATATTAATCCATGGGTAAAACAATGGGTAAAAGATTTCGTAATGGGAAGAAGCGATTCGCAGCTTTGCGATTAATGTGATGTTTTAGAGGGCGTGTACATAACCTATAACAGTACAATGCCCTAAATATGAATGTTACAGATTACAGCTGCCAATTGCGGATATCTATGAGAATGTCGACGAATTGAAAGGTGCCCTGGTGGTGGGTAAGACGGAAGAGCTTGGTAAAATTGTAAAGTTCTTCAACAGAATAAGAGTGAGGACTTGGTCGGCGGATCCCCTTCTAGAAGAGAAGAAGCGATATGACAGCGAGTCGCAGTCTCGGTAAAATCACAAAAAACTGTATTATTATGTGGATCCTACCCCGGACTAATTATTGTGATATTTAAAATATCTAGCGGAATGAAAATGTTACGTAAAAAATACCTAATATGTGAGATATTTTTGCATTTACAAAATAGTATATATTTAGTAGTTTGCAAGTTAAAACGTTTCCAGCTAATTAATAATGTCTGCTCGTTTTAGTTAAATCTTTCAGGCAATCCGGCTTTGTTACAAATTTATCATAATTAAAAACGCTGCAACTCTTCCGGGGTATAATTAGGTTAATAGTCAAGTTTCGTAATAATAATAACACGAGAAATACAAAGTTTTCTTCTTGTCCAAGAAAATTTTGAGCCTTAGTAGTTTAGTTTTTCGCTGAGCAAAAATGTGCCTTACATTTCGGTAATTTTTAATTAACTGTCAAAAAAATTGCGAGTTTACTCTAAAATTTGTAAGAAAATTTTTGGCACCCATACTAAATGTATATATAATAATAATATTATTATATTATGTATAATGTAGTCGGATAGTTTATATTATCTTCCTATCTAATAACTGGAAAAGTAGAAATGGTTGTATAATAATGTAGGATGTTTCTTATTAGTTTTATGTTTTTATAATTATCATCAGCCTGGGTTAATCCACCGCTGGATGAAAGCCTCCCTAGCTTCCTTCACTCTTTTCGGTCCTTAGTTCTTTGATGCTACGTATATCCACCGAACTTTATGAGTTCGTCTATTACGTGGGTTTAAGGCATCCCTGAGTTCGTTTACTGCCTCTTGGGTACCACTGTATAACGGTATTTGTCCAGCGGTTGTCCACTAGCAGAGCGACATGTCCAGTTTGCTGTCATTTCATGTGCTTAGCGACCTCTATCACTTATCTGCTTCCTTATGTATTGTTTTTTATCTTTACGCGTTATGCCCAACATGCACCTTTCCATGCCACTTCTTTTCCTCTAATTACTGTGGTACGATCGCACAAAATCATTCCGCGATCGACGCGTTGGACATGCCTTGCAATGCTTGATAGTGAAAAACTATTAATGAACTGGCAGAAAAATGGGATACATCCATCCAAGAAAGGTACACATATATGTTTTTTTCCCCCGAAATATTATAATAGCGAATGGAGATAACCGCTTTGACTCTAGTCAATTTTTGACTGTGATGATGGCTTCTTTAAAAAGCTCTATGAGTTTTGTCTTGTTACCCGTTCAACATGTCCACGTGGCGGAGACTTACTGGATGCGAACCACATCCTCTGGAAATGTCCTAAAATGTGTATGGAAAGAGAAGTTCACCTCAAGTCAGTTCATCTAGCTGTTGGGCCCATCAGATCGACCGACTCGGTGGCTACAAAGGTTAATTTTGTTGCATTTAGAAAATTTGCAGCATCATATTGCTAATGTGAAGATCTCGTCAGTTAGATTGTTCGGCAGTTTTGTATTAGCTTTTGTTACTTACTACAATTTTTAATTTTGTCTCCACGTGCTCATCTCTTGCATGGGTACTTTTTACTACTCACTTAAAGTCATGTAAATTCAGTCAAAGCACATTTGAGTGCATGGTGATCTCATCTTTGGGTAACTGCTCCTGAAACATACTAGTCATAAAAAAAATGATGCTTCATAGCCAAATAAAGGCTCCCGTGATACGCCTGATTAAGACCGGGTGTGGTTTGGTGGAACCTTCAATGTATACAAAAAAGTATCAAAAATAATATACTTCACATCAATAATTAACAAGTGAAACATTCTCATATAATAGTATTTATACATTAAATTAGACCTTGTCTCTAGATCAATATCATAATTTTCTTATACAAAAATTCCACGCGCCGTTAATTGCTCTGATAGAAAAGTTTTTTTTCCAAAACATTAGTAAATTCTCGCTGTTATTACGTGCTGTGCTTTGTTTGGAGGCTTTGGCCGTGCGCCAAAATCCACTACCCACTCGTTGCTGAGTCGAGCGTAGAACCTTTGACACGTGAAGCCTTAATTATACAAAAAAAAACAAGCGCGTATCTAATTTGGAAAATAAAATAAATAAGTACTGTAAGTAAGTACTCGGAAAATAAGAACAAACAATAATTAAGGATAATTTGATTCAAATAAATAAGGGATGTATTTTTTAATTCTTTATTGCGATTGGTTTTGATTCGATACTGAATGAAGGCTTTCCTCTCCCCATTATTACAACTTTAGAGGCCGAAATATTGACAATATAGTTTTTTTCAAGATTGCCATTGTAAGAGGTGGTTTTTAACACAAAATTAAAACTATCACCCTAAGTAACACGTGTATTATTTTCATGCTACGCTGCCTGATTTATAAGGTTTTAATTGCCATATACCAAACCCAACCAGATACTATTGCTCGGATTGACGCATTACTGGCTCCACTACGACTAGGTTTTTAAAGTCTTTACCGTCGCCGTTTGATTATAATATAATTGCGTATGTATTTTATAACAATGTGAATTCGAACACCATAGAAAAATACATGTAACAAAATAATATTTGTAAGTACCAAAATGGATTTATCTTAGTATCCATACTTACTCTAAAAATATTTTTGACATTTTGATTTTATGTTGATGGATATATTTATATGTTTCTGATATATAGTATTTATTCTATGTCTTCTATAAACTACTATGAGTGAGCGATTATGTGGAATTAGTCTGTGGGAAAAGTTATAAGTTATATTGTTACCTTTATGATATTACGGCCTATCTAAATAACTACCTAGGTTCCCATCACTACCCGTCATGTGGATATGTACGGCCACCTTCCATGACACTATAAACGTGTCTGAAATAACTGATTTTAAGCGCTCATTCTGTCCCAAAACGTAGCTGCATGGGACTGATGCTACAACCATGCACCGTAGTGTTTGGACTGGCTCTGCTGTCCGCTGACGTTAAGCGCCCTATGTATCCGCATACTGAGTATCACGAGTTGAAATGAATGAAATGATTGACCTTAACAGACCAAATTTAATTTCATTTATTTAAAATTCCCGCCCTTCCGGGATATAATAATTTAAAAGTATACCTACAGAGGCTGTCCGGCGATTAGATTGCTAGAAAAAAATATCTGCAAGAAGGACTTTTGAAAAACAGTAGTTGATAAAGTCTGTGCGAGAAAATACGCCATTTTGACATGTTCATGACATTATTATGGTTTTATTAAAAGACGAATAAATAATATTATTATTATATCCTGTGAATGTACGTGGAACATATTGAGAATCTATATGACCGAGAAGATTGATATCAGCTTGGGTAAGCCTTCATCTATCAGTAAATTTATCTAAGATTATGATGATAATAACATGCTATTATTAAATTTTATAATATTATATATTTGTTTCTTGAAAACTGGTTGATATTCACTAACCAAACTTATCCATTTCTAAGCTGTTAAGCATGTTTGGTATATAATTTCACAAGGCTTCGTGATAGGATCGATGGCTTCCACTTTAATTTGCAAGCCAGGAAATTTGTTAAGCACTCCACTTCGACAAACTATGCACGATGGCATTTTTTCTTTACCCGTTATTATTCCACTAACAATGCTTCGGCAAGAATGTTTTTGCGTTATTAAACCTACAGCGATAACTTTTTGTACACAATTTTGTAACCGATGTGTGTATGTAAAAACACTAGAAAATATATTTTCGTATATTATATTAATTAAAATAAAACAGCACAATATTAATATTAATTTCATATTAAGTTAGACTGGTTAGATGCTTGAGGAGGTCTTCATACAACAGTGGATTAGAACGAAATAATTATGATCATTATTTGTCATTTGTGTCAATATGCCAAACAAATTTATAAGGTTTTCAATATAACGGATTTTAGGGCATTCTTGTTAAGTAATCATTTAATGCTACTTAGATACTACCACCCGGAAAGTCCACCGAGGATGCGATTCGCTTTGTGATCGAATCTGTGGAGAGCTCAGGCACCTCGTTGTCGGGATTTTTCTCGACATCGCGGGCGCGTTTGATACTGCGTGGTGGCCCTTGGTTCTGGCAAAGCTTCGGCTGAGACAGATCCCCGGGGACCTCTTTTCCGAGGTTCAGCAATAAGAAGATAACCTACGACTCCGTCCCCAGCCTGATTCACAGGAAGACCACCATGGGGTGTCCCCAGGGCTCCGTCCTGGGACCCCTTTTGTGGAACATACTGTTTGACGGTGTTCTGTCCCAGCCACTGCCTCCGGGCTGCACGCTCGTTGCGTACGCCGACGACTTGCTCCTGCTTGTTGGGGCGATGAGCCGACCGGCACTTGAGCGTGCAGCCACGGATGCCTTGGGCAGAATCCTTAATTGGGGGTTGCTGAACAAACTGACCTTTGCCCCGAGCAAGACGGAAGCTGTCCTCCTCAGGGGTAGTTCTCGGGTCAACATAACTCGACGGCCGCCCACGGTTCGTTTTGGCCAGACTTCAGTGCGTTTCTCCAAAAGGGTTACGTATCTGGAAGTAATTCTTTATGACAAGCTGTCTTTCGTTCACCACGCCAAGACGGCCGTCTCTAAGGCCAATTCGGCCTATCAGAGAAAGGCCCGAATGGCGGGCAGCAATTGGGGACTTAAGCCTAGAGCCCTTAAGGTTGCATACGGCGCAATTTTCATGGGAATTGCTGGTTACGCCTCCAGAATTTGGCATTCCCGAGTAAACTCCTTAACTCTCGTGAGACGCGCACTACTAAGCAGGCAGCGACTTGCGCTTGCCGTACTCGCGGGGGTGCTACCCCTCGATCTGCACGTCCAAGTAAGAAGATCGATCACCCTCCTCTTGAGGGGATCAGCACAACACTCGCCGGTATCCATCTGACACCACCGCAGAGACCCGAGGACGTTCCTTACAGGAAGACTGTAAGTGACATTGTGTACAAGACCGCATTTACGGCATGGCAGGCGAGGTGGACCGCCTCCCCCAAGGGGCGGCACACTTACCGTTTTTTTCCAGACGTATTCTGCAGGCATCAAACTAGAAGACTTCAACCTTTGCTCTGGATTAGCCAGTTCCTCACCAGCCATGGCAACTTCGCCACCAGACTCCACGAGTTTAGCTTGATAGTAGATGTGCCGGGTTGTACCTGCGGGCATGACCACCAAGATGTTGAACACATCCTCTGGGATTGCCCGCTTATGGAACTCGAACGAGCAAAGCTGTTTGCCAGGGTCCGTCCTCACACGGGCCAATTGGTCATGGAGATCTGATAGCAACCGAGGCCAATTTTGCGGCATTCGATAAATTTTCAGCATCGTATGGGGAGCGGGATAGTCCCGACTCTTCTTAAGACTCATCCATTTCAATTCATGACACTCAGAGCCAGTCCAAAAAACAATTCTTTCTTAACTTTCTTTTTTAAACACTACAGTGCATGGTTGCAGCATCAGTCCCATGCGGCTTTGTCTCGGGACGGAATGAGCACTTAAAATCACTTCTTTCAGACACGTTTAAAGCGTCATAGAAAGCGGCCGTGCATATCCATGGCTGTGGATATATGACGGGTGGTGGTGGGCACTTTAACGTATGTCCATTGTCCAATCACTGAGCGACATTTCTGACCTATTACCATTCCATCGGCTTGGTGGACGTTATTACCTCGTGTACTTTTATTTGGTTCTTTCTATTGACTTTAAAACAGAGTTTTTGTTTATTTCTATGATCATTGAGTTAGTTATGTTATATTTTTTTCAGGTTATGAATCCTTATCTTCAAAAAGAAACTAAGATAAATTATTTCCGAAGTAAAAACTTAATTATTATTTTAGAAAGCGAGACTTGACAGAAAGTTAGCTTGCATTGTGTCAATCTATGTTTTCTTTTTTGCCCACTAGTGGCGTTTAGGCTAATAGGCGGAATTTTGTCTGAAATCCAGATATTTATTCAATTTTGTTGTAGCCATTCCCATTCGGATAGCGAAAAAGGTATCGTGATGTACACCTATAACTTTTAACTGGTGGTATGCAGAAAGCATGTATATGCGCTCTACAAATTCCGTACGCGCAAGGCCGGCCATAGAAAATGAGCGTGTATACACGCTGTACTTTACAGTCATTATACTAGCCCCGGTCGATTTTTTATATAATTAAATATGCTGTACAGTGAATGCCATCTTCTGGAATCAGGGTGTTAACCGAAATACAAGTATTTGTAATACACCTTCTTTTCATATATTTACAAACCATATAATAATATGTTCATAAGGCTTAATTCTCAGCCCGCCGGATACGGCCATGCTAATACCTCCCTGCATTCAATGGGTTTTAAAGCTGACCGTTGCCAATCAGGGGGAATTATGCAAAACTTTTTTTGTCTTTTGGATTTGTTTATGCCGATAATCTTGGGAGAGATCCTGATGCTTCTATTATTCTCTAGATTCTAGAGAAATGTGCTTTATGGACTATCGGAAACCTTCTCGTAATCTATAATGTAGTATTAATAAAACAGTAATATGAGAAAGAATATACGTACACGTCATAATCAGCAAAGAATTATTAATATATTTAAACAGTATATTGATAAAATTAATTCTACCATTGACAATCCAATTATTAAAAACTTAATCAACATAATGTGTGCACAAAAATAAACCAATAATCATACAATGCCAATATTTTTAATAAACCCATGAATACATACTACTTCAGTATATAATAATGTAGAAATAAATAATAGTTATGCTTCTAGCTTTATTTTAAAAGTTTTAACAAATATAATGCAGAGTTATTATTTTAAAACAAAAAAATAATGAAAGGCCATCGGTCAAATTAGTTTAATAATCTACAAATTTTAATAAGGTTCAAATCTATTCTCAAATATTTCACAATTATTTATAGATGCTTCTTTTACGAAACACTTTACCCATAATATCAAATACGTATTTATATCTAACATATTTTGATATTTCACGTCATTATTAGAGATCAAATAGTTTTTAATATATATATATTTTTTTTTGTATGCTCCGAGGCTACGCGACATTAATGTGATGTGTGAATATACCCTTCTCTTGTTAAATTTTCATAAGGACAGCGCTTTGTCAATCAGATATGTTAGACTTGTAATAATGATGTGTAGGTACCACGTTATTTAAATAGAATATCAGCCAATCAAATGTCTGGTTCGATCACACGCTTTCACATTTAACTATTTATTGTCACTGGTTTATTTGTGTATTATTTATAGAGTAGAGCACACCTAGAATATAATGGTCATAATATTATAACAATTTGAAAGGTAAATTAATATTATTGCGCTGAAGTGAAGTATATGAAATACTTAACTAGAAAGAAACATAACAATCAAAACCGTCAAAACTACATTGTCTGTTTTAAATAGTTCTTCACTTAAATCATAACAAAAACTAAATAAAAATTAATTATTTTTTAAAAAATATGCTTAGTTGAAAATTTGACAAAGATTTTTAGAATTGGTTTCAGAAGCGACAGGTTGAACGTATAGCCAGTGATATAAATTGTTACGTTAATGGTAGATATTTAATTACTAATCTCATTAAACAATACAAAAAAATATATTATGGGTTATCACTTGGTATTTACAACATATAGATATTGTTTCTACGATACGTGTTTCGGTCACTTGATATTTTTTTCAAGTATGCATACCAAAAATACATTATTAAGTTTGTGTAGAGTTACGGGAAATTTGTGTAAGTATTATTAAAATGTTTAAAAAAAACTCACCAAGTAAACAAAACGTGTCGTAGATAAAATATTTGTAATATGTGAATGTCCATTTAATATTATGTTATCACTAAGTAACTGCTGACTCTCTTAAAAACATTCAAAATAATGTTAAATGCAGATTTTATGTCGTCCGATGGACTAAAATTATTTTTATTAAATAAAAACCTTACCTGACCTAACGTTATAAAACCAACGCTCGAAATGGAATATTTTACGAACCGGAGCCTTCAATAATTTTACGAAAATATTAATATTTATAAAAATAAGTGTGTTAGATTCTTAAATTATATGGCAAATCTAGCTGAGACGGTCAAATTAATATATTCAAAGACGGAGCGATAATTTTGGGGATTTTACGAACAGGAACGGCACTCCGGTGCGCTTCGGTCCATTTGGAGTCCTGTATAAAACAAATAGTATTTAATTGCGGAATTAACAGATTATATAAATATAAACAATTACATATTATACTGTTTGGAAATCACAGCTCAAATTAAAAATTAACGTAATATATTTTAACGAAAATAGGTATTAGGTAATCTAAGAA
The DNA here is from genome assembly GCF_057557595.1 of Rhyacophila brunnea. Taxonomy (NCBI): domain Eukaryota; kingdom Metazoa; phylum Arthropoda; class Insecta; order Trichoptera; family Rhyacophilidae; genus Rhyacophila; species Rhyacophila brunnea. The sequence goes on along the minus strand of NW_028232848.1, from coordinate 13,981,661 downwards.
TAGAATCGGTAGATACCTTTCACGAAATTCCCTGGGCCATGAATGGGTTTGTGCCATGAATGGGAATTATTTGTAATAAACAAACCAAGTAACCCCATCTAAACTATTAATAATAGTACTAATATAATAGGTAAACTAACCACATGAACCTGAATAATTCATATAATTGGCATTGTCTATGTAAATATTGTAATAGTATGATAATTATTATTATTCAAACTCTGAATTATTAACCATTTGAAATACAATGTGGGACAAGATTTATTATTATTGTGTAATTTTATTTACATAATATTTCATTCAAATATGATTGAGCTTTGCCAGTGTTATTTAGTGTAGGTATATAGGAAACAGTGATGTGTAATAGAAGAGATATGTTTTTTAACAGTTGTGTATTTTAGTAATTTGAATGTTATTAACGTGGTATATATACTTTTAAATGAAATGAAATAAAATATACTTACAGTAAGTTACAGAATTGTAAAGTTCTACATAACTTTGATTAGGAATCAATAGTAAAATTTAATATCCGTTTAGTGTCTGCCATTTTTTTGACTTGATGACACACAGGTGAAAATAAATTTGTTTCGTCGCATAAAAAATACGATTTCAAAAAATAATTAATTAATATTTCAAAAATAAAAAATCAAAGTCTTAGTATATATAACAACAAAATAATACTATTTTAGTAGTACCACTTCCGAAGGTAATGGAGAGGAGTTTTTGGTACTACCTCTCACTGTGTTTGGTGTAGGATAACATTATCTGCTGTTTGTTACTTCAGATGATAAAAAACACGGATGGTTGCATAGAAAATGGCGAGATTTAATTACTGGATAATGATTACAGTTGTTACATTGTTATAAATTACACAATATTTGTCTATGACAGTACCACGTGAATCAAACGTCCGATAAGGTCTGCGATTTTTTTTTACAAGCTCGTTTATCGCTATAATCTAAAAATAGAACAGCATATCTCACTCCAGCGAATCAAAAACAAGTAGGATCATATGGTAGATCCGCGCTGTCCTTAACATGTTTCATATTGGAAACACATATTATTATTATTATTAATAATAATAAATAATTACATTTTTATTGGATGATATTTCTAAGAATCTTCCCGATAATAATTCCGGCCTTTTTAGGTTTCCATGAAATTTGATTCATATGGGATGAAACCTTTTCATGGTGTTAGTAGTTTGAGAAAAACATGTCAAAAAGCGACTAAAAATGCGTTACATAGACACATACGTTACATATCAATTCCCCCATTCATAATCATTCCAAACGGTTACAAAGATTTATTGAGTACAGTTGCGAATTGATGATATTGATTCCAATCCGCACCCTCAATGCTGACAACTCTGACTCTGAAAATTAGGTTTTGTAAATACAGGATCGTTTACAGGGAGTATATTCAATTTTCCGTACCTGTATCTACTGTCGTATCTTGAGAAAATATTGATGACTCGGTTGTAGTCAAGAATAGAACGATAAGTCATAAAAAAATACGTAGAAAATCATGTGTATTGTTAAAAAAAAAATCGGTTAGGTACATGTTCAAATACGCGCGTTATCATAATTTTACTCCCTACTTCAATTATAGTTTGTCAATTTATGGCTACGGCCATATATTGTAGCTTAACCACTGGGGAATGCCAAAAGAAATGGCGTATTTAAAAAAAACACTACCTTATTCTTAGGTCAATAATTATTATAAAGCAATGATTATTCATAGAATGTTTATCACAATTGAATGGTAAAAACATAGTTTATAATTAGTATCTTTGGAATTTTCTTTAAATGTGTTAATCTTGCCCATTTTTTGAAAAATAAAATGCCTAATTCTTGTCAAATTTGGGATCACAGAGATTATCAATATAATTTTTTATCGTAAACATTTCACTATAATAATGTCGATATAAATTATACTAATGGTTTTATAAATGCGTCTAAAAATTAATAAATGTAAAAAATCTTAACACTACTGCACATTTATGTACTGAAATATGACTATATTCTAAAACATTAGAGCGAGAGGCTTAAAAGAATACTATTTTATGTTATAAAAACACTTTATGCAGTCATTAAATGTTTAAAATAAATATAAAGAATAATAAGGCTTCAAAATTATATAAATAGATTATCTACAACGTTTAATGTATGTCCAGGATCACGCTTTGAAAATAGAAAAAAAAGCTCCATTTTGACCCACGCTGAGCACGTCCGCCCTTAAGGTTTTCAAATCATTCATCAATTATGTCTCTAATATATATATATATATATATTATATTATGGAGTTCTAAACGGCTTGACAATATTTTGTGATTATCTCGAAATAGTAACGTTGACACCGATAACCGCATCTACTAAATTCGTCAATTTAATACCAAGCCATCTAGAATAAAGATAGCATGGTACACCTTTCATATCTATCTATAAACAATTCAACCTCAGTCTCTGAGTTATAAAGTTCACTCTGTGTTCTTTTACATACCACATTTTACGCAAAGCACATAATGTTGTGGTAAATCGAGCTTTACTTGTTTGACTACGTGACTTTTCCGAAGAAAGCCAAGTAATTTAGTTTACTGTTACATGTGGCCTTTAATCATTTTTCATATCGAGGAAAGTGTGAGTACCTACATGTTGACATTTATCTTTGATACAGAGTATACGATGGATTTCATTAATATTGGAAATATCGATATTAATTACATTGTTATCAAGTAATGTTTAACATTTAAATTTATATGTTTATTAATATTTAATTAATTTGAAGACGTAGATGTTTAATTACTTATGTACTTTTGATAGTTTTCATTCTACTATTTTATATCTATAATTAAAAGATATTAATATTCTGGTCAATACTATATTATAGTATTATATTCATTCATTAAAATTATATAGTGGCAGTTAATCGATGAGAAAAACAATAAAACACTGTAGACAGAATATTATGACACAAACCAAAAGTGAAGCTTTTTGTGATAGCCAGGGAACACAAAAATAACCAAAGTTGGCTACCTTGTGGGTATTGAGAATATAAGAGTTTTATTCACAACTGTTAAGAAATATGAAATTAACTTAAATACGTGTTAAAGAATATTTTATAATTTTTAATAGTTACGTATGTATCGTATTATAATATGAATTAAAGAGGCGGCTCTCGTGGTGCAATGCGGAAGGCGCTGGGCTTCCATCCAGGAGCTCTGGGTTCAATCCCGGTGAGGACACAATATATTTATCTGATGTTCTCAAAGCCTGAGTGTTTGTGATTATTCAAAATTACTGACAACCGCTTTGTACGAAAAAGCAAGGAGATGGTGATTAATAATAAAAAATATGCATTAAAGATTGTGACGTTCAAAACGAGCATGCAATAGTGGTAATATTTGTGGACATTTTTGACGATTTGTATTTATTTTATTATGACGTATTATGGTTTGAATGTCATTTTTATAAACCAAATCTGGTTTCAATGTCAGTTTATGGTGACTATAGTTCTAACAATTGATTTTTTCTGATGTGACACTATTTTTGTTTATAAATATGTCTGAAAGAGTAAATTCAAATGATGTTTAATATAAAACACAGTCATATAGAAGATGGAAAAAACAAAATACACCGCAACAGTTCTCAAACTATCACCATTTTTGTTGACTGACAAGAGGGTTACCAATTGCATCATATTATAGGCTATTTAAAGCGCAAGAACAATAGAGGATGACAAAAAGATTTTTTTAAATTTTATTTAGATGAAAAAACAATTCATATTGATCTTTAATTCATTAGTATTAATGTATACTGATATGATGAATTATTGACTATGAAATCGGCAGAGGTAGTATTACTAACATAGGTAAATAATAATAATATAGTCTATCATCTAGTTAAGGTGAAAAGAAATTTCTCAAAAGGTCTACTAGGATAATATAAATTTTCGACAAAAAGTTCGAACAAAAAATATCACCAAACGAAGCCAAAACTCGGTTTGCAGTGGAAACTGGTCGTGCAATATGATTGTGTGATTAAGGCTGACCTTTTTTCCTTTCCATGATCAGATTTAGGATTTGAGAAGAAAATATTATATCCCTTGTCACGTAAATATTGGTTTAAAAAAATCGCACCGCTTGTCACGAGTCGTAACTTACTGTCTACTCTACTTTTAAAGATGTCGCTATATTGATTTTTCTTATTTTTTTGGACTTTATCAACTCTGACGATAATATTCATATCATTTGAGAAAGTTCTTCGGGAAAGAGCCTTCTAAAAAAGTTTAAAAAAAGTTCAGAATTACTTCATTTCAGAGATGTTTTTAACATCTAAAAAAAAATATCTGCCTATATCAGGTACCATAGATACAATTAATTATATTTCACAATCGTTAAAATAAATTTATTGGGTATGCAATGTTAAAAATAATATACCTTTAGAGCTTTCAATATGCTTACTTATTATTTTGATTAGATTTCACTTTGACATACAAATTTTTAATGATATGAAAATATGCATGTTCCGCATGGTGTGAATAGCACAAGAGAAACCAATACATAATGAGGCAATTTTATCTTGCAGAACACGTATATATAAATATATATAGTTTGATGGATGTAGGTACATAACAGAAAAGAACTAAAGACCATGAAGAGTAGAAAGAGCTAGGCCTTGCCTTCGCCCAGCAGTCAATTAACCCCAGCTGATAATAATGATGATATTTGAATTCTTAGTTACAATTATTTTGCTTTACTGTAACCAAAAAAATCAGTTTTAGAGAATCAGACTAATCATTCATAGACTTAAATGTTTCAATTTAAGACAATATTATGTCGTATTAAATAATTATTTTGACATGTAGTGAATAGGACATCAATTTTATAAATGCACCATTTACCAAGTAAACAATGCATCTTTTCAAAAGCTTTCTTGAACTGCTCTTCGTGAAACCACAGCGATTGTTGTAGATCTAAAATACAGGTCAGTGATTGATTAATTTTATATAGACTTTGATCAGCGCTCGTTAAATATATTGTAAGGCAGTGGCATTTATAGTATGAGTTAGATGAAAGAAAACGAAACGTGTCGCATCTGTACCAATTTTGATCTATTTATGTTTATAAGGGTGGGTAGGCTACGATTACATTGTAAGAACGAGAGCTCTTTACGGGGTCTACGAAATAACTTTGGTTGGCACTCGATGCCTATACCACTATTGTAAGAAATAGGTGGATAAGGATGTAGTAAATGTTCTGAGACATGCTGGAAAAAAAGAATACTAAGATGGAGAATATACGACAATCTAAGTAATTGAAAATGTATCAACATTTTGTGGGTAAGTTATTCAGTATTAAAAAAGCAATTTTTAGAAAGCCATTACAGTAGAAATTTTGTTAAAGTTCTGTACCAACAAATAAACAATTTTTTATTTATAAATTAAGTCATTCATTATTTATGAGTAGGTACTGTATTTTACGTCATAGTTTATCTTATGTTAAAATTATTATCAATACCAACGAGTGAAGATAAAAAAAGGAGCTAAGTAATATAATATCCCGTTTACACGTGCATGGATTTACTGCTGATAGTACGTATTATCGAAGCCACGACAGGAAAATGCACGTGTAAACACGTATTATCGTGCAATCTGTACGATTGCATGCATGTATTAAATAAGTTCAGGAGCTTCTGAATTTTCACGTAATAAATGATACTTGCATAGCGGTGGGCATGCGAAGTGGAACGATAGTGGGGAACCTGTCTGAAGGAATACGAACTACACCGCACAGCATATTTTGGCAACTACCGATTATCAATGAACTTGTCCGAACCTGTCTGAACCTGTCTGAATCTATCAAATAGCAATAAGATGATAAAAATAGCGTCTCACTTACGCTTGGAAATGAGATTGTAGATACAGTCAGCGCTTTTACGTGTAAACAGTTATTATTGCGATATATTAAATACAAATGAATAGGAATTCATATATAATTGAACTGAAAAGATAGAGATTTTAATGTGAAAATCATGAAGATTGGGCAGAAATGAGAGTATAAAATATTTCTGTTAAATAAAATATAATGTATACTAAGTAAGCTATATTTAAAATACATTGTTATTATTTTTGCAGTAACAATGGCCATTGTTATAATATAGAGTTACTAAATTAACTAAAATATATAAGGTATATTATTTTTGATATTGTGTATAAGATTTATAAGGACGAACTTTACTATGAATATGAATAAATAACTTCTCTAACCGTGTTGTTTGCGTGACTGAACCAATGAAAGAATACAATAATTGTTTTTTCAACCATCGATAGAATTATTCTCCATTGATATGAAAATGAACAAGATGGAAAAACACACTCCGTGTAAAGTGCATTATCGCAAAGCTTTCGAGCATGCAACAGACCGTGATAATTGTCATATACATTGTGCCTCAGTACACTCAAGTCAAGCTTTCCCAAGGCATGCGATTTTCGTAACAGTGGTTTTTCCACTCGCCACCCTTTTATTAGAAAACTGAAAAGTATTTAGGCTTCTCGGAAGGAGAGCGGGGATCAGACATTGAAATAAACCATCGATATAATATTCAAGTTAATAAAAAGTTACAAAGACATTATATTATAATGAGGTAATTGACTGCCCATTGACTCATTTAGCACTGCAGATTTTTTTTCGAGACCACAATATAATTTGACATACAACCAAACAGTCAATTTTATAAATTATTAAATACACTACGCCAAAATTGTGTTATTTTTTACTAAATATTTTCATCATTTTATATACAAAATATGGTAGACTTGTACCGACATCGAAATATTCACATTTTAATGTTAACGTAGTTGAAAATTAATGTCATTCCATTTTGGTTATTTTTGAGTAAGCTAGGTTCAAACATAATATTTGATCATTTTTTATTCTGTAAGGGTATGATTTCCATCACATAATAACTTATATGTACTCAAAATAACACTTTAGAAAAATAATTGTAATCATTAGAATTAGAAATACTCAAATATTATGTTTGTACCTAGCTTACTAAAAAAAACAGAATGGACTTGGTTCACTATGCATGTGAACCACTCATATATAGATGAATAGTCTCAAAAATAGCATACACATTTCATACGTAAATAATACTAAAATAAAATATCATAATGTTTCAATGCGCCAACATAAATATAACAGTTGTATTTTTTCTATGGATAACAAATGAAGGATACTGTAAAGTGTGATAAAAGAAGAAAATCATACGACTTTTCTAATAATTATATTGCAAACTTTATTGCATGATTTTTTTAAAAATTAGAATATGAATAAACACTATTTAAAATCTTCTTTTGAATCTTCTTTAAAAAATTATAAATAGAACAACAATAAGTTATTTATCATTATCTGTTTAAAGTATAAGATCAATGGCAACCAAGATACAATTTATATCTTTTTATTATAGTGTCTTCTCATAACGGACGTTGAAAATTATTAGTTACACAATAATAATTAAGATAATGGCCCAACTAAGCCAAGCCATTATTTACGTTTATCAGGTAAATTACAAGAAACACCATTTGGTTTGTGAATCATCAGCATTTTGATGAGTAAGAACTTCTCAGGAGTAGTAGCCTAAAACTGAGGTTGCCACATATTCAAGTATGATTTATTAAGGTTACAGGACTTTATGTCACTTATAGAAAGGCACAATTGAATAATGGTAGGTACACAATAAATTAAAAATCTAATATCGAATTGAAGAACAATTATTGAAGTGAAGAGATCTTCACGTTCGCGGTATAATTAATTTAAATTCAACATTGGCCTTTGTGATGACCAGGTCATACAGCCTGATATCCAAAAATGTTCGTAGGGATGACTTGAGCGACTCTTTTCTTAATGTATATATGCCAACTTGCAGCACTATTAGATTTTCCTGGCAACAAAGCTTTAAACAATCAGAAAGTTGCACATTAGTAAATGTTCACGTCATCGGTTCTTCAAAAAAGGTTTTCAACGGAGTTCAATGTTAAATAAATGACATATACATATTCAGTTTTGAGTTTATTTTTTGGCGTATGTAATGAATCTATCCAATATTTAGAATGTTTTTTTTTTCTAGTATAATCATAGCTCACCTTTCTAGAGTAGTTTCGCATAGGCTTCGTGGGCAAAGTAACTCCTTCAACCGTGACGATGCTAGTATCACGCAAAGGCTCTTTATTATATGGCACAAGGGAAGATACTGGAATTGTGTTTGCTAGGATATACCTCTACGCCGTAGACCCTCTACAATTTTCCGTAGAGACTATGGTTACCCTGGAACTTGATAATAGTATGGACCCGTATAGAATTTAATTTGAGCAACAGGAGTAAATAGTAATTCACATGATAAAATATTTATTTCAAAGTAACTACGAGTATTATAAATCCTATTATACTTATAATAGGACATGCGTGTCATGACACACTATGGGTTCAGTGGAATTAAATATCTGCTAATAATACAATACCACATAGAAATGTCTTTCTAAGAAAATTCATTGAGGGTTGTAGAGTACCTAGCAAGACCCTTTTTCACGTAGAAAATTTCTGATGAACACAACAAAACATTTATAGACTGAAAGATATATTTATATAAGTAAAGACTAATAGGATACAGTTTTCGCTTCGTTTTCTAATTTTCAGTGTTTTTATATAATATATATTATATCATTAATGAAAACTGTTGAGTAAATGTTAAAGAAATAAAAGTGGTTTGTAACCATAGAATACTAGGAATATTGTAATAATATGAAATTACTAATATACGTAGGTAATTATTTTGTTTATACGCTTACAAATTAGACCGCTAATACATCGCACGTAGCAATGGCAAAGACTATATAAGGCAATTATTTAAAGCCTACCTTCTTAAGAAGAATAATTTTCAATTGCATATTGACATATTTATATAATCACCTGATTATTTTATATTCTATAAAAATAATTTAATTTACCAACGACAGATGTCGTAGGTACAATATGTTGGAATGTATTATAAAGAGAACAAACCAATTTGAAAAAGTTTAAAAAAAAATCAATCCGACATCTATTTACCTCAAGGTAAATAAATGTCGGATTATTTCTCAAGGAATTCTGATATTTTTTCGTATGGACTTTACGCCACGTAATCTCAGTCAGTCAATCAAATTGTATGAAATATGATAGCTTTCTATCGCAGAGCCTAAAACTTTCGCGGATAATATTGTCAAACATGACTGCACTTTGTCCAAAATTATCAATAGTTAGATAATTTAAAAAAATAATTTCAATGGCATTTAATTGCATATTAATAAATATATGTACTTAGATTGTTTTTAAAAATAAGAATAAATTTTATCTAATGTTTTTTGATGTTTATAAATGTTTTGAAATTTAAACTCATCGCCCAATTTTATGTCGTCAGTGGGTTTTTGAAGTTTCATTGAATTGGTGTGTCGTTGTCATTAGCGTGTAGCTATTCATTAGCAGTAATACCGTAATATTTTCTTATTTCCCGTTAGTATACCTGACAAGTGTGCTCTTTTTCTCAGATCTCCAAATCCTAACTTTTCCAAAAGTCACCCGTCACCACTGAACGTAGTTACATGCAATTTATTTTTACATAAAAAGTTTTCCCACGCCTCTAATTATTATAAGACGCATCAGTTAATCTATATTTAGCTCAGAGGTATGATATAAATTAAATCTCACAGTTTGTACGTCATGTATGTTATAACAGTTATAAAGTTAAGAAATCTTGCACATAAAAAATCATTATTTTCACTACAAAAAACAAAGGATTTCGATAAAATATTTATCAGTGCACTAAAATAACGATAAGAAAGTGTGATTCGTTTGGATTGAGTAGATTAAATAATCATCAATTTTTAAATACACACATTTACGACGTCGGGAATTTTTAAGCAATTAGTAAACAAAATTAAATGATTATTTTTTTAATTTTTCGACACAACTGAAATGCTCGTTAAACTGCAAATATTTCAGTTAATACACACTTCGTCATCTTTTTGGCTATCCACGGAATCATCAATGTTACATAATATGTAATATATGTATTATATTATAATGAAAATGTTTTTTTTTTTTAAATCGATAGCATTATCCAGTAAATAAATATAATTGATAGATATCCGTCAGATTTCATTAACCTGTCATAAATTATAAATGCACATTGCATGCAAAGAGTCGCATTCAATTACAAACAAAAGAGATAGATCTAAAAGCTAATGCGACAAAGAGAGACATACTCAATTATTGTGAGAAAGATATTTGAAAATAAGGTTTCAGATTAAGATAGTTTAGAATGTATGGAAATATTCGTATGATTAAACTTAGGTCTTTTATGCTTTTTAATCGTTTTATAGATAAAAAATAGCAAATAATGATGATGACAGCCAATTTTATTTTAATATTCTCAATCTCATACGTTTAATACAAGGTCACATCACAGAAACGGATGGAATTTATTAGCATTGTAAAGGAAAAGTTAAATAATATGGCTAACAGATACCTACTTATAATATTTAAAAAAAAATGTTAAGTACTATGCAAAAACATCTTCTTGGCTACGTAAGGAAGCGCTGTTGGCGACTAAATGAGAGGAGCTTTTTGTTTATAATAGAAATGCGGTTAAAAATGGGTGTAAAATATTATTTCACAGTTTTAACACGTAGCCAAGAAGATGTTTTCGCACTATAAGTAATATTATTTGAAATATATCAGCACGTGTCTTGATTTTCCCTTAACAGACTTCCACGTACTACACCACATCCGGGCGTCTACCTTAGACGCCCTAAAAGTACGGGAGCGTCCCGGCAGCAACCTTTTAAAGCTTTAGACGCTGTGCATCAGGGTATGCGTAATTCATATTAACTCAGACTTAATTTTATTTTTAACTAGATTTATTATGAGACGAAAAGAGACTCGTGGACGACTTAAGAGTAAATATGAGTGAAACATACTTTTTTGTTGTTCTTAAGACATTTGTTTACAAAATAAACATTCTTATTATAAATAAAGCAATATATTATTATATTTTTTAGAAATATACATAACATGTTTATATGAATATTAAGTATTTATCAAATTTAAATAAATATTATATTTATTTAAAAACATTATGTAGAAATTAATCAGAATTCAGAGCATTAACAATATAAGATATAAATTGAAAAATAAGTAATTCTCATCATACTTCTTATCCCCTATCGGAGGTCGGCCACTATCAGAGTGATCTTGGTCATATCTTCTGCCACCCGGAACAGATTAGTAGAGCTGTACTCGTACCAATCATAAATTTTTAGGCCATAAAATGCGGCGTCGACCTCTACTATGCTTACTCACGAGTTAAATAAAAATGCAATAAAAATATCTCTTAAAAAAGTAAAGAAAATATCTTTTTTAGAAAAAAAATTCGACACCCTACAGAACTTGAACCTGTTTCTGTTGGATTCGCGCCAGTGTATTTTTCCAATAAGGCTACCGGCATCCTACTTAATTTCAACGATTTTAACTAGTATCTAGTATATGCGTGATATATTTTGTATGTTCATTATATAGAATATTCAAATCTTGTGAATTATTCGTTGAATAATAGAAATTGTATAGTAAAATAAAATAAAATTAAAAAAACAGCACATTATTGAAAATATCTAAGTCTCTGGGGAGCGCATTGATTAATCTCGTATCCCTTGATAGTTGTAGCTGACACAATAAAAAAATGATTAATAATAATTGTAATTCTTTAGGAGTTCAGAGTAGGAAACCATTCCTAGTCAGACGTAAAAAAATATCTTAGGAACAGAGCTTCAAGAGAGTGAAAAGCGAGCATGCTTTGAAAAATGCAAACAGATCACTAAAAGTTCTAAGTCTAAATATTGAATAAACTATTAACCATTCATAATAATTGTAAAAGTGGAAAATCTAGATTGCCATGCCGACCTTTATAGAGAAGTACAATATTATAAATTACGATTTTTATTTAATGTCTTTTGTATGCATATTATCGCTAATTCTCATAAAACGATTTCAGTGTTCAAATTTAATAAACACCACAGTATGTTTTCTTGTTATAAGAATACAAATATAAACGCTTACTAAATAGAATTATTACTGTCACAAGTACGAACGCACGACTTCGAATTCCACGTTCGTTTTGCGGTGCTCACATTCAATATGCCTGGAATAAATAATAGACCAGAAAACACTATGTAAATTACTGTTCGGACATGACGTTCGTGCAGAAAGAAAATAATTTTGCATTGCGTGCAAGATGATAATAATGTTCTTATATCGCAAAGCACTGGTAAGTTATTTTTGTATAACTAAAATTCGTTTTAAATACTTACCTGCTACTACAACCGTTTAGTATAATATATTATTAAATAATGTCTTTTTATGATTTCTTATAAATCAAGTAATATAATGAAAATGCCAAATATATTTCATATATGTTTTACTACGTTCAATTCTAAGATCTTATTATATGCCTACATGGAGTTGGGATTATATTAACATATTTTATGTTTACGATATATGGAAGTTGGCCGCTTGGTCAAAAAATAAGGTCCATACTCTTGGTCTAAAACATTGTGAAATACAACATATTGTATTTTTTCCAGACCCGGGATTCGAACCTGCAGCCCACAAAGTCATCGTAGTCGTACCCCATACGGCGTAGGCTCTAGGACGATTTGGCGCCGGACAACTGGACGCCACGCAATTCGAAAATATATAGACGTACTCTATAAAGTACTCATAGGTACTTTAAGAAAATATATTAAATATTATTATTTATATTTAAATTATTATATTATGATTTAATAGTTGGTGAGAATTTAAATATGCACGCGCAAATAATGATTTAATCATGCATATGTTTCACTTCCAACGAAAAAAGAGTTTTTTATTTTTGTATAAAGCCTTAAGTATGGTAATTCTTAATCCGCAATAAAAAAAATCATGGTAAGCGTAAAATGAATTAAAACTACTAAATAGTTGATAGAAATTGATTAAAATTCCTTATCTACATACTGTTTACGTGTCTACGACAGTGCGGCGTCCAATTGTCCTGGCGTCCAGTTGTCCCATTCCCTACGGCGTATGCCAAATATGCCCTGATAAAATGATTATATATTTATTTAGAAAGAAAAATTCGATTTTTTATTGGTTTTCTATAGTTTTATAATATTGTTGGCTAAAATATCAGATATGTAATAGAATTTTGAAACCAAACCTTGAAGCCGTTATCTCATTTCTATCATATCTCTTGATAATAGCATCTGAAACAAGCCCAAAACGACGAGAAAAGAAGGAAAAAGTACACGCGGTGGATACTCAAGAATTTATTACAATAATATCCTTCTAAGTGTGCAGAATCGGTTAAGATCATTTTTAAATTGGATAATATATTATTTATTATAAATAATTAAGTACACATTTTCATAATGTTATACTAAACTTATTAAATTTTCAACAAAAAAATAATATTTCCTGTAACTTCTGGGAAAAGTTTTCATGAAAAATGTATGAAATAGTATAAAAAAACCATCGCTTCCAAAACTTTCATCATAAAAGAGAAAACTGCAGTTATTTTTATTTCTGAATGACCATTTTATGTGTTTTATACGGTTCTAAAAATCCCACAAATTTATTTTGAATCTTGTTTATTTGTTTTGAAACTGTTGTTGTTTTGTTTTTAGTTTTTTGTTGTTTTTGTTTTAACGTCTGCGCGAGATAAAAAAATCTGTTAGCGTTCCATTTTTCAATAAGGGTTTGGTTTTCTGGTAATAAAACCTTCACGGAAACTCCTACGCGACACGGTCCTACACGAACAAATTTATGTTATCATTAACGAAGGGATTGTAATCATTAATTTAGAAAATATATACGTACCTACTGTATTTTTTAATTAGGTTGATGTCTTTATTAAAAAACACGACAAACAGTACAGCATTATATTGTTTTATCAGTTACAGTAGTCAATACGTTGATTTCTTGTTTTTTATACAATTTATGTGAATCAAACATTTTTAATTGAACATACATCCATTAAAAAAGCCTCAAAACATATCTCGATATCCAATGGCAAATGGTGGAAGTAGGCTGTTGAGATTCGAGATAAATAGTGTACAATAAATGTTGTCAGTCAAACGTATTTCTTTTGGTTACATGTAAGTTGTACGTATGCAGTTCATCGTGGGACACTTATTCGTGTACTGCAGTACGTGAAACATGAGTTCGCATAACATTTAATCAAATGATGAGTTCTTCGTTGAACATTTCACCGTGGAATACATTTATACGTATCTTACAAAGTGCGGCGATAGTTTGCAAATAGTACTGTTCCAATTAGATTAACTCTAACCTAACCTAACCTAGTAAAGACATCTAATAAAATTTGCCACATGTTGATGATGATTAAATGTTACACGAACTCATGTTTCACCTACTGCGGCGCACGACTAAGTGTCATGCGGTGAACTGTTTACGTACAAATTTCCGGATACGATTTCTTTTCATTAAACTAAGAGTGTAGATAGTCTTTTTTAATGTATAAAATTCAATTAAACTCTGCCTTATCTAACCCATAGACGATGATAGTCAAAAAATAATCGTTTATATATAAAATTATCCCATTAAACCATTTATAATTTTATATATTTTATAGATTATGGTTTGGTTAGGCAGAAATTAACGAAAAAACCGCCTGAAATTATGTATTCTCAATTTGACTAAAACAAATAAATATGACAAAAAATGTGTGTACTATTATTGTCGGATCGCCCATAGTATAAAACTATTATGGTTTGGTTTAAGCAGGATTCAATTGAAATTTAAAAAGAAACCAGCACCATCTGCAAATTGTATTCTTAGTTTAATTAAAACTGATAAGTATAACTGATCAAGTTTAGTGGGCGGTATTTATATCGAATCTCAATAGCCGACCTCCACCCCTCGCCACTATCGATAATTATCATACTTGGGAAGTCTTAAAATAATGTATTCTAATAAATGAATTAGAAATAACGAGACCCATAGGTTGGAAACTTCTCTTTCGACTAGACAAGACCGGTCTTGATAGTAAAGTTATTAAAATATTTGGATTACCTTTTCCGTCGTTAGGTATTTTAGAGTTGAAGATTATAACTAATTTACTTAAAATTAAATTAATTTTTCAATCTTTTAAAAGTTGAGGAATCTCTTTTGAATTTAGAAGGAAGCCATTTCGTTTGTTTAGACGTCCACGAAATTCTCAGCATTTACCTCCAGCATCACATTTCATATGCATCCAATAGATTATATATATTATGTTTCTTTTGCCTTAATACTATATAAAATTATCTAGTGGCTTTGTTGAGACAAAAGTCTACAATATCACCTAACTTATGTATATACTAGACGTGCGACGTTCTTGTACGACTGATTAAACGATGTATATGTGACAGTGGCTACCCGTAAATCATACACCATCTTCTACGCGCGTACGTCATGACTGATTCATGACGTCAGAGCTAAAAAGCTACATTACTATCCAGTACACGTTATGATTCGTCAAGGTTTTTAAAAGAAGAGCGAGTCAGGGCATTCTTCACGAGTATGTCTGAACAGAAATAGTATTGAACATAAATAACTTGAAAACACCTCAAATAATATATTATACCCACGAGAAAAAATCACATTTGAAAAAATACGATGCTCGACGGGTTTGAACCCGTATCGTGAACTGGTATCGCGTCAACTGTGGATTAACCAATTATGCTACGAGCCTCCTATCTAATTTTGTCAATTTAAACTAGTAGGTAATACATAAAATGCTTATCAAATTACGTTATTATTGACTATCGGTTTTTGTGTATTAAATCAAGGAATATTAATTACCATAATTACTAACCAACGCCGGCTCTCGCCAAATATTTTAGTTATAATGTCTACTTGAACTTCAAATAATTTTCAAGATTTTGAGAATGTAACATTCCATATATTGAACATACATAGCTTGGAAACACCTCATATATATATACACCCACTAGAAAATCGTATTTGAAAAAAATACTATGCTCGATGGGATTTGAGCCCGTATAACCACTGGTATCGCGCCAACTGTGCATTAACCAATTATGCTACGAGCCTACGATCTAATTGCGACAATTTAAATTAGTAGGTCATACGTGAAATGCTTAAGTTACATATAAGTTTAAAATATTAAGACCAACTGGTATGTTATTATTTCACTCAGCTAACCAAACCCTTTAAACTTGTGATTATTCGATCAAGTGCAAATATCTATGCTGAACGGTAGTTAGAAAATATTAGGTGTAACAAGAAGAAAGTGTATTAATGATATGATGCTTTCAAAAGTGTTTCTGGAAAATGTAGTCCTATTATTTTTTTCTTTATGATGAACACGAAGCAATAAAAAAATCGTGAAAAGTCGTTATTTCGTCCCGGGACAATATAAAATATGGCAAATATAAAAAAGCAACCATAAATCGGTCACGTATAAGATTGAATGCGGAAATCATGACTAAGGAGTTTTATTCTTTATACCTAATCTTTATTTGAAAACATTTTTTTTTTTGCAAACTCAAAGTAGTTTTACTGCGGTAGAATATTATGTACCTATTGTAATATACGTGTGGGAAATTTTTATGATTCTTAGTTGGGTTTATTATTTTATCCGTAAGCTATATAATATTATAACCTGAGTAGGTACTTACTATATAATAGTAGATGCTGTGATTGGAAAGGTAATGGTTAAAGATTACTAATAACAACAATTTTTAATAACCATTCCTTTCTCTTTTAACATAACCCGCTCTTCAGTTAGACTGTAACTATGTTCCGCAAAAACCTGGAATGGTTTTACATCCCGCACTACTAGTATTTTTGTCCGTTACACATTTGATAAAAGTATAGAAGAAGGTTTACTCATGGGCGCATATCTGCCAGTGGTGAGAGATGGAGGTAGGCTGTTAAGATTCGACATAAATAGTGCACAACAGTCATACTTATTAATTGTTTTCATTGTACTAAGAATATAATTTGCAGATGGTGCCCGTTGGTTTTTTAAAATTCAATTAACCCCTGCCTATACCAAACCATAATAGTTAAGGTATGGTGTCGGCGATCTGACAGAAATATTGCACACTTTTTCAGTCATACTTATTTGTTTTCGTTGAATTAAGAATAAAAATTACAAATGGTGTTGGTTAGCTTTTTTTTTTTTAATTCATTACGCCCTGCCTAAACCAAACCATGACCGATAACAATTATTCTCATATTAAGTATATTAAAAAAACAGGAGATAGGTGTATTGATAATTATGTATAGATACGAGTAGATGGAGCTCGAGCAATGGTGGGAAAGATGTATAGTAATTGTATTTTACATAGGCCAGCACTAGTGATAACAAATCTTCAAATTAAAAAAAATATTTTACATGAAGCCATAAAAGTGATAAACTATGTAAAATCTCGACCACTTCAATCCAGATTATTTAAAATTTTATGCAATGTAATGGGTAGTGAACATACCTAACGCACTTTTGTTACATACTAAAGTGTGATGGCTATTCAGAGAAACAGCACTATTGAGACTTTAAAAGCTTCTTAGTGAGTTATTAGCAGGGAACAGAATTAATGGGAACTGAAATACCTAACGGGTGTGGAAGAATATGGGACAAACTTAAACACGTATCAAGAATACGTCATTATAAGCTTCTCCTTCGGTTTATGCACTGAAGCACATTCAGTTTTGGTGTATTTTAAGGTTACAACACACACTATTGCACATCTATAATGTGTGTTTCATTTTCGTAGGACACTCACACATTCAAAACCCTGCTTCAAAATGTAATATATTGGGGTATAGCCCATCTAAATTATATTTATTAATCTACTCTGTGGTTATTGGTCTTTTTGATGACACACAATAATTATATTATTTTTTACTTCCATTCACTACGACATATTAATGCGAAGTATGATTTTCTTAATATATGCTGCAACGCACATAATTTAACTTTCTAATATTGTGCTTGGTATAAAGAAGATTTGAGATTCAAGGATCGAAGTCATTATGAACCTCATTCACTTATATTTATGTGTTATGTCTTAAAAATAATTCGTAATTAATTATTATCTTATTTTATTTTTAAAGTTTTATTGAATATATTATGTACTTTTTACCTAACCTACAAAATTAACAAGGTGTTCCGTTAAAATTTCAGGATTTGCAAAGTGTTCCATTGTAGGAAAAGTTTGGGAAACCATGAGTTAGAGCATAATTATGGATACCACATGCCAGTGAAAATGGTATTGCCACTAGAATCCTCAAATATACTTAAAAATATATTTTCTTCACGAAAAAATGTCCTCATTAGGATTCTACATACTACGAAGACCCATTATCATAAAATTTCGTTACAAGCATCCACAATAATTATGATTTATTCTATAGTACATAATTAATTATTATATTATATTATTTTTTGTTGGTAAACATTTCTTCAGTTAATGCCTCCCAGCATTTGAACTTGACAAAGCTCGCGCTGAAACAAAACAGTATATTCGGGTCATATTGAAAATTTGTCTTGTCTTGGTGACCTTGTCGAACGTAATACAACTACTCATTTTATTATCTTAGATAACAATAAAACATCTGGTTTATCTGCTGTTTCATACGAAAAACAACAGTCGAATTTATTATGAATTACGTGACAAGTATTTTTTGTACACGTTACATGGGAAATATTATATTCCTTATAAAAACAATACTTCTGTAAGTAGATAATTTTTATTAAATTTTTATCATTATCAGCTACGATCAAACTACTGCTAAACGTGGCAGTTTTAGTTAATTTTAAGGTTCGTTGTCTGATTTCAATGACATCTGCGATACATATTAAACCAATCAATTTTAATTTAAAAAAAATCGTGAGTATATCTTTTTTGCGTTGGACTATAAAGCCGTGGGTCTCAGGTTCGAATCCTGGGTCTGGCAAGTACACATATTGTTTTTCAATTTGTGTGTCAGGGTAAGGACCTTATAGGTTGAGCAAGTGGCTGACATCCATTTCTCGTAAAAAACAAAATCTGTCAATACAAACCTCCACTCTGTGGAGGCCCATATGATCCTATCAGGATCGGACATGGTCGGAAAATATCTTTTTTTATAAATGTACACAGTTAATTTTATTGAATTCATGCACATAAATGGACATACGTTTTTAATGCTACTTTCACAAATAACACTTTTACTATTAGCTGAAAATATGTATTAAAAATACAGTATCTACCACGATTATTATGCTGCAATGATTTTTTTATAATCAAAATCCTTCGATTGTGGACAATACGCATACATTTATATATATTTTTTTAATTTCATGACAAAGCGATCACTTACATTGTTTCAAGAATAATCTTCAGTGTTGCCAAAAGTAGTACCTATTGATAAGCATTCAATAGTTTAAAAAAAGAAATATGTATTTAAATATATGTACATTAACTAATTATTTAACCAGTGTGAAATTAATTTAATGTGCCCACGATGGCCGAGTGGTTACCGCGTCAGCTTATAATGTTGAGAGTCCCGGATTATAAACACGGGTCTGGCTATATTCACACGTTTTGTCAATATGTGTTTGGGGGAATGGGACGACTGGACTCCGGACAATTGGACGCCGCACTGTCGTAGAAACGTATACAGAACGTAGACGAGGTATTTTAATCAGTTTCTATCTACTACTTAGTAGTTTTAATTCATTTTACTCTTAACATAATGTATTCTTTATTGCGGTTTGAGAATTACCATGCCTAAGGCTTTATATAAAATAAAAAAATCTTTTTTCGTTGGAACTTAAACATATGCACGATTATATCATTATTTACGTCTGCATATTTACATTCCCACCAACTATTAAATCATAATATAATCATTTAAATATAAATAATAATATTACATATTTTTTTTGAAATACCTATAAGTACCTAACGTCTATTTATTTTCGAATTCCGTGGCGTCCAGTTGTCCGGTGCCACATCGTCCTAGACCCGTATTTGGACCCAGAGCAAGTACTTCATAGTTAAGCAAGTGGATAGCAACCATTTCTCATAACAATGGAGGTCCTTATGATCTTTTTAGGATTGAATATGGTATAAAAAAATATGTTATATTGTATACATATTATACGTAGGTATATTATCATTAAGGTGAACGGACAAAACTATGCACATAAGTATATAATATTCATGAATATATTGATACCCTACCTAAAAAAATAACTTGAAATATTAGGGTTTTCAGTTAATGATACTCTTTCGTATAAACACAAAATCGGTAAAAAAATGTTGCAATTTTTTTGAATGTCTCATTTAATGGAATTAACTTTTTTTGATTAATCAATAATTCAATTATATACTGGACCTCAGTTGACAATGTTCCTTTGATAGTGGACGAAATAGGAATTAAAATAAGTGCATTAGTACGTGAATCGTTATTAAACTATAAAATTAAATTGAGAATAATTGTTAAGTTCTATAAGACCACGTTAAAAATATATTTTCTTTATACATATAGATTATTTTAAATATAAATAAGATTTTTTATAATAATTTCATGTAAAAAACACGGTTTATTTAGGTGTTTCTGTATAATACAACTATTGTATCAAAAGATACAAAATAAAGTAAAGAAAATGTATAATTATTAAATCAAACAGTAAATCAAATTATTAATACTAATATAATAATACTATTAAATAATATAATAACATAATAATAATAATATAATAATACTAGAAAATAATACCGAAACTGCACAGCCATACATAATTTTGTCGTAGCCATGGCACCGCTGTATAATTATATTCATGATTGATTTCGTATAATGTCTAGTGGAGAAAAGATGTGATGATAAATAATAAACATTGTCGCAGTTTTGTTAAAACGTCGGTTGATATGATAAGTTTGTCCAACCAATTAAATTCAATACATGTTCAAAAGAATGCCTTATGTTGATTATAAACTACTATGATATGTCAAAAAGCTCATTTAAGCGTCAACCTGCGGTGAAAGATCTTGTCATCATTTTTGACTCTTCATTATCCTTTTACTCACGCATAACCTGTACAGTTCTACGTACAGAATTCATCATGAAACAAACTGAACCATTCAAGAATCTACATGCCATACTTACACTCAACAAGTCGTTAGTGTGTAGTAGGTTTTTTCGAATATGGGCGTATTATATGGAGTCCTTATGAAGTTTCCTGCAAGCTTATTTTTGAGCACATCCAGAAGTAATTTTTTCGATATTATATTTATTTTTAGACATAATATAACTATTTTCCTTTCGACAATTTGTCAAACGAGGCATGCTAATTTTTCACTCTTTTGAATCTCGTGGGTTATTACTGCTACTTTTGCAACAGTTTTATCTGCTCTCACGAGGGAAGGTTTCCAATCCTGACGTTCTAAAGAATTCGAATATATAATGTGCATCCGTCAATTACCTGCGTCGTCGCAGCCATGATTTATTCCGGGTCAGAACCGTTTCCTCGTGTTAAGATTATCAGGCACCATTAGCAAAGGGTGTGAGACGAGTCAATGCGCTCCCCAAATACAAAGAAATTTTCAGTGAAGTCCTGTGTATTTTGTTTTTGAAAAATTGTTTTATTGTATTTTTCCTTCTCTATTGTGATGATAATATTTTATATATTTTTACTAATAGATATTTCAAGTTTAAAAGATAAAGGCATGTAAGTTCAAGGATAGGTACTGAAACAAATTGTTTTCATTTGCAATATTATATTAATTAGACACGTACCTACATATTAATTTTGTATATTTTTTTATTTAACTATGTATTTTATTTAATTTGTTTGAATAAAACCAGTTTTTTTTAATTTAAATATTTTATGTTGTGAATGTTCTAAATCCTGTTTTTTATATGACCAGAGTGTTTTTAATAAAATTTCAATTATTATATATGTGAATAAAACGTATTGGTTCGCTCTATTAAACTGGTACATTTGCTTAAAGCAAAATACAAACACTGCCTTTGCCTTTAAAAAGGTTCGCTAATGAGCCATGAGGGAGCTCTGGTATTTTTAACAAAGCGAGTGAAATTATTTTTACGATTAAAACAAACTTTTTTCATAAAGAACTGAGACTAGAAAAGAATTCTTACGATGATTGTCAGTATTACTAAGACAAAAAGGTTTCCTTTGTATATCACGAAAACAGTCGCCTTTATAACTCTTGTTAAAAAATATTTTCTCTCCGTGCAAATTGATTTCGAATTGAATATAAATTATTTCGAACCATTAGCGATGGATTGTAGTTTGTTTGATATCGCAAAGAATCGATGTTTTTTGTGAATAATTGAGTTTTTCAAAACAAAAAGTCTAGAAAATAAATTCACTTTATTGTGGAAATATCAACACGTATTTGTTAATTTTACAGCTTCAAAATATTAATATTTTTCAACAGAATTATGTTTTATGAAAGAATTCGTCATAATCAAGGAGATCGGATTCTTATGCTCCTTTATAAATGCAGCATTTGATGGCAATTCCGTAACGTTTTTATGATTCAATTGATACTGATTTATAATTCTAATTTGTGTCAGAATTTAAGCACTAAAAGAATTATAATTAATATAACGTCGTCTCTAAAGCCACGATACGGCTAGGTAAAATATACATGTTGTTTAGTTATTTAATGTGAATTTAATTAAATGCAATCAACCAATATGCTAATGGTTAAAAACCGTTCCTCCTTAAAAAATGGTTAATATAAAATGCATTTAAAAGAGTTAGTTTTACATAAATTACTTTATTTAATTGGTAGAAATAGACAAAATAGTATACTGGCAAATTAGAAACAAAAGTGGAAATTTCCATCTCAGTGAAATAGCGGCATATCATTAAAATATAGGTATTCATATTTCTTCCAAAGGTATAATGTCTGAAAAAATTTTCAAGTTGTTGTAAACTAATAAAAAAACAACATTTTACAACACGTTTTTCAAAAATTATACTTAGGTATAAGACAAAATAAGTCATTTTTATAGACTTCCAACATTTTCAAAAATGGAAATCGCCATAGCAGTTCTAGTCGCAGTGGTTCTAAACCCCTGTAATTATTGTTTATAGCCGACTACTTTGGCAGCTCTTTTGACGTTTTGTTATTATGTGCGGGCTTGGTTTGAAATCTCGAATGGCTTAAGTCCCAAATGATGAAATCCCAAAATGATGAATTCATTTTAAATAGAGCTCAAGTGCTCATAATTACACTGTCAAATTGGGGAGACAATTTTTGTACTGGTATCGAAAATAAACACTTAATAAATATTCACAGATTTATTTAAAAAATATTATGTTTGTTCTGGCTGTAAAAAAAAATCACTGTAAACTAACGAAATAATAAATTTTATTTTATTTCTGTTGAATTATAATGTTGTTCCTATGTGTTATCTTCTACTAGATAATCATTACGATAAAAACATATTTTTGGCATTTCAGAATTTTGGGCCATTCGGGACTTTAAACATTCAGGATTTTGGCCTTAAGAATTTTGTCCAGCACCCTTTATGAAGGTATTCTAAACGACGAAGCTTTAATATATACTAGCGAAGGTTACTGAAGGCTAATGATTATATAGGGTGAAATAATTTAGTGGCGAAGATTCATCAGAGACCATCTTTACACTGATTGTGCTTTACAATATATTTTACAATATATAATTACCACTGGTCGCCATCTGAGAACCAATCAGTAAACAATATTACATCTATAGTGTCACTTACAGAAATAAGTTATTTCCAATAACATTATATTATTTGAAGCGACTGACTATCATCCTCAATTTTGATTTATCATCGATGTATTCCATATTGTGTTCGATTTAATGTTTGGGTATATGAAATAAATAATTGAATGTAATATGTTGGCAATTTCAATAGAATATAATTATTATAAAAGGTGTACAATATACACATAGATTTCAACTCAAGTTAATATACACCAGGTAAAAATTATCTCGCTTGGTTTAATATTTTCATTTAAACGGATTCACAGGTTTATTGTAGTTGAATACAGTCAACTATTTGAAGTTTTGGATTAAATTTACATAGCATGTTTTGAGTCATCTCTATTCCCAAACCAATAATAGAGAAAGTTGATCGTGAACTCGCAAAAGCGAAATAGTTATAAACTTTGCCAGCAATGCAGATAATATTATAATTTTCTCACATTCTTAGCATTTTCACGTCATAAAATATGTGAAAACACCGAGTTTTCTTTCTATTTCCCATGATACTATCCAGGGTTGTAACAAGTATATAGTTATTAATATATAAATAACAACATTAGATAAAGACATGCCTAACCTAAATATATTAATGGCGAATACTATACGCACCATTTCATCAAAATAAGAATAATATATTTTTATTAATTTAACACTCTTTTTCGGCCATGTCCACCCTTAACAGGAGCATATGGCGACCACACGGCAATTCCCTGCCGCTTAACAGTCTTCTTGCGTCATTCCAAGTCATACGAGTATCCCGTAGTTCCACTGTATATTATGCTCTATAAATAGTATATAGCTGTCTCCCAAGACGCCGGAATACTGATAGCTTGAAGAATAGGCAAGCCATGTTTAGGTTCTATCCTGGCAACTGGAGCACGTGGCCGATCCAGGTCCAGGCCTCTTCATTTGCAGCATGATGAGAGACTGCTTGGTTCATTCTCTTATCTCTGCGTTACTTTTAAAGTCATACCATTGGTCAACCAGTATCCGTTACAAACATCTGTTCTCTAACCTCAGTATACGGTGGCTCTCATAGCAGGCTCAGGCTTTTCGGTACGTTTAGATACAATGATAAGCAATAGATTTAGCAAATGTTTATGCGCAAACCAGGTCAGCATTCAAGATTTTGTTGAATTAATGAGGGAAAAAAATGATTAATATAAAATATTAGCGTCGAATGATGATCACAAGAATCCAAAAATTATATTCGACTTGAATGAGAATATCATAAATGGGTAGTGTAAAACGTACCTGTACACAAATGAAATAAACGCCGCTCCTAAAATTTCAACGCTCATGTAAACAACACGTGTTTCTCATTAACTAGGTGCGGCCCTGATAATAGCTTGCAAGCCTAACTTTGCCAGCCTGAAAAAGGCTTTTGGGGACAGAATTTTCAGCATGTCCAACTTTCGTTTTATGCCATACAAAAGGTGTGTGACCTGGCGCATTTAATTTCACACTGGAGTCTTTTGGATCCGCCGCAAACAAATTTAAATAATTTACACACGGAAAAGTGTATGCCTGGCACGTTTTTCTTTCTTCTAACGCTACCTACGTGGAAAAGCTAAGCGGGAGCGTGAAAAGTGTTTTTTTTATCCATGTTTATCCAGTGTTAGTGGATTTTTTCTACCCGTAGTATATATGAAAGGGGTATTATAAAAAAATGCTTTGACCACGTCTAATTAATTAAGCAGTAAATAGAGCCTACCCTAACCTATAAATTAATGAATGCATTACAATAATAATGTTAAAATACCTGTAATTTATAAATATTTTAAATCGTTAGTTGCGATACGAGTTAAAATACCACTTATTAGGAATATTCCATTTTTTAAATAAAATAATTTTATGTAATTTGATTGCAATAGTTATTTAAAAGTTAGTATTTAATAGTGATGTGTGATATAATATAATAGACGGCAGTACAAGACTGATAATAGTATATTTTAGTTAAAATATTCTCCTTTCAATATGATTAGTTCTACCATAATGGTAACTAATATTTTGTAAGCACTCACACATTAAAAAGAAACATTTGTGATTTTTTGCCAGACCCGGGATTCAAATTCAAGACCCTTGACTTATATATTGGTCAATAAAAAATAAAACAATACAATTATTTTTGGTAGCTACCTGTATTATTAAAGCAATTGTGTAATAAAAGATCATAAACTTTTAGTAAAATATGACTTATCATGGATTACTTTCGTATAAACTAATATTAAAAATAATAATATAACACGTTATGTTATTTACCTACTGTGATTCTATACTTATAATAATTTACAGGGAATGGTAGAACACTTTATAGACTCTCGATTTAAAGTGTAGGTAATTGATAATGGGGATTTGATTTTCAAATATATATACATAGCTTATATAATTGATTTGTTAACTTATTGACCGAGATTACAACAAGCCTCAGGAAGTTACATTTTTGAATCGGCCACTTGTTAAGACAGGCGGATTGCCACTGATATTATTTCCTCTACATGTCTGAAATTAAAGAGTATACGTTAGCGCTTTAGTATGGAGAATGCGCTTCTAGTTATAAATGTGCCAATTTCAAATAAGATCAAACTGGGCCTGTTTTGGTCAATCGCAATTACAATAGTATTCTCGATATATTATTAAGATGGTAATTATTATTATTAATTAAAATAAAATTGTAGAAACTAAATTCGTATATCATGGTGCATGTGATATTAAAATGGTTCAATTAAATTAACTCGAAGGTCACAAGATCGATCTAATGGCTAGATGATATTATTTTCAAATGTGTATTTGATCCAGAGTAAGAGAGTTATACTGCCCTTCTAAGGAAGAAGGCAGTCACTCGAAAAATTTGTGAAATTGAGTTATGAATGCCAACCGTCAGGTAATTTTGAAAGCTATATATTCTGTTCACTTTAAAATCAGTATTATCACTAAAATACCGTTAAAATCCTTAGTGAAAAAATAGACATCTTCTAAAATAATACATTTTTTTAGCAAAAAGGCACTAATTGTACATATTCATTGCAGTTACTGCTTGTTTATTATTACTTTGTTTGTATTTTAACTTCCTACTAATAAAAATTACCACTGTTTTTTTATTAATTCACAGTACTAAAGTTTGAGAAAAAACACATTATGTCATTTATCTCGAAAGTGTGTGAGAGTCAGTTACTGCCTTCTTCCTAAGAAAGGCAATATAGAGCGGGTCCACTAATAGTAAAAAAAATGTTAAATATAAGCTTCATTTTGGATGCCTATATAATTCACTAAAGAGCGAACATAGTAGGTAAATTATATTTGCAATTCGGAAATCTTTAAAATATAATATATGATTAGGTGGGATTCGAACCCGTATCGATCGAATTCCGGCTAATAAGCAACATACATAATTAAGACAAAATTAATTTATAACTGTGCAACTGTAATTTACTTTAATTATAAATAATGAAGAGATCTTTAATAAAAGAGACGTACCTACGCGTAAATACATAAAATGTACAGTATTTATTTATTAGCTTGACCTTTAATTTGTCAGAAAAGGTCCACTTTTGTCTTACACATGACAACACATTTTCATTTAACTTTCGAGGTAATAAAAACCGTAGTATTTACATCCTTAAGGGGTCGTCTGCCCACTTTCACATGCGACTATCGTTAGGTAGCAAATCACATAACATGGACATGTATTCTGTGTGACAGTTGACAGCCTCCCTACGTGCCCTTAAGTTCCGGACTTGTATCTTATGCTTTCCTGCCCATTCAGCATACGGGAATGGCGCTTCGTTTCCGCATTGTAGTCCAGAAAACGACTGATGCATGACCTAACTGACCTACTTGACCTGTTTAACCTAGAAACTGTATAAATATAGACCATAATATAATGATGTATTTTAACCCATAAAAAGATGGTATTTAATGCTCACTATTAATTATTAACTATTATATTATTATTATATATTATTTTAGGCCATTTCTTTTACTCAACGAATAATTTTATTCATATGATTTGAAATTGTAACATTATTTATCTCGTGGTGCATTATGTAAATCTCTGGCTTTTCATCCGGGAGCTTCGGGTTCGATCGAGCGAGGACAGAATTATTATTTATTTTATTTTCTCAAAATCTGGGTGTTTGTGATTGTTTCACTTATATTACTAAAATACATTATTGTTAATGACTGTAGTGTTCAAAAGAATATATTTATATATTCTTTTTTGCGTTATATTAAACATACAAAAAATCTAGTTGGTAAATATTTGAGGTATTTTAATATTATGTATGTTCAATATAAGGAATGCATCTATAATAATAATTACTACTTCGATCTTAAAAGACGCTGTCACCTCTTTGGTGTACACCGTGGCATCACGAAGGAGAAGCGTGTGCTAGAAGCATTTCAGGAAATTACAAAGACCATAAGTTACGGATGGTGTACACAATTCGTACATTGAATTATTCTATTATCACCTTGGATTAACAAGGGTTAGATGAGATACTCTTCTTCCGTATGATGTTGCAAATTTTCTAAATGTACAGTAATTAGCCCTCGTGGAAATTGGGTCAAATGCAGGACAGACTTGAGCACTTAGACCCTTTTAACTGAAATATGGAGATACTCCTAAAAGATTTTACTCTTTGACGAAGGGTGCCTGTTGAAGGTAAATAGGCTGATGTAAATAACCGAAAAAGTCCTAGAATAACTATCAATATTTAAAAGACTTGAATTAAAATTTTCAAATTATACAGTATTTTAATAGACCAAAATATTATACTTTAACTTTTTATAATAGATATTACATGAAAAAGGATAACAGACACTAAACTAGATATTTAAAACAGCAATGCCCAACAGGGATTCGAACTCGCGCTAGAAAGTCCAGCATGGATAAATGAATGTATATATATATATTTACAAAAATTTCATAGCTATTTGTACCGGAGAACCCGTTATGCTTAAATACCTACAGCCTCGGGTTTCGTGATAGTATGATACTGGTTTTGACATTGTATGTGTGTGATTATTTACAATGCGTATATAATCGTATAAACGTGTGTGTTGTATGCGTGAAATGTTTGAAATTATTTAAAGATTTTTTGAATTATATTAATACCATATCTGATGTATTAGTGACACGTACGTGTCAGTCTCGTTGTTAGGTAAGCGAGTAATCAATTAATAATACATAATACAGTATATACATAATACATACATACATAATACATACATACATAATACAGTATATACATAATACATAGACAGATATCGTTGAAAAAAATCATTATTTTTGTAGAATATAAAATTATAAAGTTATTATTTGAATACGTTAATGAAATTTTATTTTAAAAATATTTTTCATCAGAAAGTTAATTTTAAATAATAGCCAAGTATGAAGTCTTCGCCACTGATGTGGCTGCTATTGTGCAATTTGACACATAATCATTTCAGGATTCTATTAGATTAGGATTAGGCTAAACTGACGGACCTGGCGATCGCACTAACATGGCCAGTTAACAACTCGTCGCTGTAGGATTGGTTTCTCGAATAGACGAAATGTTCAGGAGACGAAAAACAAATTTCATAATCCTATAGTTAAATACATGGAGATATTTAAATTGTTATTTTCACAGCATATGAATGATGTATTCATAACAATTACAAAGTTATTTAAAGAAAAGGATAGTTCTCGTCCAATCAGATACAAAAAAACATTCTGCATTAAGAGGTCGATTTCGACAAAAACGGATATTTGGGAAACCAATCCTATAGCGACGACCTTGCAAGTCCAAGTATAAATAGCTATGTGTAGCTACATATTATCGAAGAGGCTTTAAGCGTAATGTAGATCTTGACAGAATCAATCTTTTCCAACGTAATGTGAATAGTTTGCACTTATATACATAATCTGAATGTATAATAACAAAACCTTTATCACAAGTATCAGCAATACTTCCACGTGTCATATGATTATGCTATATATTGGAGTGGGAATAATAATTGCTTTAAAAGTAGAATGTATTTCACTTAAGTGTTATTATTATGCTAATGAGATACTTTATAAGCGTGCTTCTCAAAAGAATCTCTCGTTTTTTGTACAAAAATCAATACTGCGGTATCGATGTTAATGCGGCCGAACTTTTAGCTGATTTATTCCTTACTCATATTATTTTTACGTTCCTATAAAACTCATAGTTACTTCAACTTTCATATACGATGATAATTTTACTGCTTTACAATTCAGACAATAATAGAGTTACAAAAACAGAATTCTATCTGTTGTATTAAGAAAAACAAATTATGTCAAAATATATTATATCATAACTAGTGGATCATCAAGCTTAGAATCTAAGTACCTAGTACCCGTCCTGGTTTATAAAGCCAAAAGTAACAAGGTTCGTAACAATAAGATACTGAAAGTTTGTTTTTTTTATATTATAACCATTTATTCGGGAAAATTAAATATTTAACATATTATATTCTTTGTATGTAAAATATAGGTAGTTAATGTAACAGTGACGTTTGTGGATTTAACAAAAACACAGTTATAGGTTTATTTAATAATTTTCATGAGGTCACAATAAACATTTTGTTTGAATAGGGATAAACTATTGCATTAAGTATTTATGTATTTTATGCATTGTAAGTTTTTTCTTCTTCTTCGGCTATATCCACCACTTAGTAGGAGCATATGAACACCATGCGGCGCCTCCAAGAATCCTTGTATTCTTGTATCTATTATTAGTATCTATATATAGTATTCTTGCATCGTTCCAAGTCATACCAGCATTCCGTAGCTCAACCGTATATACTATATAGATAGTATTTAGTATCAGCTTGAAGAACAGGCAAGCCAAGTTGAAGTTCTCTTCTAGTATCCTCAGCACGTGGCCGAGTCAGGTTCAACGTCGCCTCTTCACTCTCAGCGTCATGAGAGGCTGCTTGGTGCGTTCTTTTATCTCTTAGTTACTCCTAAAGTCATCTATTTTTGATGATCAGTATACGGTTGCTCTGAGCCTTCATAAGGTGCCATAATTAGATACTTAAAGCAGCACCGTCAGTATGCAAGCGTCGAATAGGCAGCATTTGGTTAGGCCGAGTACAATCATGAGTCTTAGACACTGCGCATGGAGTTAAATGTTGCTCCAGCCATTCCTATTCGGGCATTGTAAGTTTACGGGATTTATATTTGTGTTATTAATTATCATTAAAAACTAACAAAATAATTATAAGCCTAGTAAGAATATGCCATCGCGGGAGTTTGTTTCGAGTCTCGGAGATGACTAAATAGTAAATAATATTTTTGATTTTTGTCCCACTCAGGATTAGAGTGTATTTGTAATACGTTAGTTACTAATTTAAGTTTTTATATTGTGTGAAAAGATGTTTGATTGATATAAAATTTTTTAATTCATATTTAATAATAAACTGCCAAAGCGTGACTTTGTGTCTTTTCTGCAGTGACATCTATTACCGACTGCGAGTTTTAGTTATCTTTTTCATCGATAGATGTTAATATACATATTGTGATTAACTATCTTTTTTATTAGGAGAATTATTACGTATTACCTGACAAAGATTTATCTACTGATATATACTCGTGTATGTCCCGTTTAAAAAATATGAATATAGGTAATTATAGTTAACTCAATAAACCTATAAAATTTCTGATGGAGGATTTAATATATAACATTAGGTAATTGATGTCGAACATTATCATGCGGTTTTAAATCAAAGGATTGTGACCAATTGCTGTAAATCTCTATATTATGGACCAGTCGTATTGAATCATAAAAACTTTGGATCTGCAGCCAATTACGGAACTGCCATACTGTAAGGAATTTATAAACTACATACATAGGTACCTAATAAAAATTAAGGAAAGACAATTTTTTACATATATTTTTAAAGTTTGACTTAAAGTAGGCGGTGTTCAAATAACTTATATATTGTGATCAAATCAAATCAAATCAAATTTATTTATTTTACATATAATGAACATAACAAATTATAAATTCAAAGCGTTCACGACATGACATAAAATAAGTGTTAATAATTAAAAAAAAATAAAAATACAGAGAAAAAGTAATAAAATAAGAAAATAAATTAAATAAGTAACAAAATAAAAGTAGATGGAAGCACACAGAGTGAACTTTGATAAACCCTATCTTAAAAACTTATAAAACAACGTCCACCTAAATTCACCCTCACGTAAGTGGAATATATCAATATCCGAAGCGATTTCATTAAGCATGGTTACTGCCCTCCCAATTGGCATTACTAATGGCAGGTTAGTTCTGCACCGTGGGAGAACAAACAACGCATGCCCTCGATTCCTAAGGTAATTATCAGAGACACACAAGCCAATACCACCAAGAATGGCAGTGTTCACATTTACGCCGCGTATAAGTCTGAAAAAATATGTAGCTAAATAAAGATCCCTTCTAAATTTTAAGCTACAGTATGTAAGCATCCCTAAGAGAAAATCAGTCGGATAGAGCCACGGATAATATCCATACAACCGAAAGTAAAGGAGTCGTAAAAATTTCTTTTGGACTCTCTCCACCATAAGGCCGTACTTCAACTGATGCGGGGCCCAAACGATAGACCCACTCTCAAGTCTGCTTCTAACTAAGGAGTTATAGAGAATTTTTAATACCGTAACATCCGAAAAGACCCGGGAAGTACGCAAGACAAAGCCCAACATCTTTAGCGCCTTTTTACAAATGGTATCTATATGACCACTAAACGTCAGTTTACCGTCAAATGTAATTCCAAGATCTCTTACAGATGCTATTCGCGAGAGAACTCTGCCATGCATCGAGTACTGGAAAAACAATACTCGTGAGGCTTTAGTAAACGATAAAACATTGCATTTATCAATATTGAAGTCCAGTTTGTTACGCCTGCCCCAATCTAATATATTATCTATATCAAGTTGAAGTTGACGACAATCGTCCAAGGTGACAACTTCCATGAAGAGTTTCAAGTCGTCAGCAAACAACAAAAACATAGCACTTTTAATTACCAATGCTATGTCATTTATAAAAATCGTGAACAGCAATGGCCCTAAGTTTGAGCCCTGGGGGACACCAGAAAATGTGTAAAAGGTCTGTGACTGATAAAGGCCGTACGAAACGTATTGTTGACGGTTCCTAAAATAACTCCCGAATAGCTTTAAAAATCGATCCGACAATCCAATAAGTTGGAGTTTTTCCATTAGAATATCGTGATCGACTCTGTCAAATGCCTTCGAGAAATCATTGTAAGAACAGTCAACCTGGCTGCCTCTATCTAGTACTGACGACACATAATCAGTGAATACCATCAGGTTGGTTTCCGTTGATCGGCCTGCTCTAAATCCATGCTGTTCATTCATTATAAATGACTCAATTTTTGGAGAAATCATGCTGTGCATGATCATCTCCAGAACTTTTGCTGGTGCAGAGAGAACAGCTACCGGCCTGTAGTTTTCTACTGACGACTCTGTACCACTCTTATGAATTGGAGTCACCTTCGACATCTTCCATAATTCCGGAAAGATACCTGTCTCCATTGTAAGATTATATATATATGCAAGTGGGCCTTTGACAAAATCAACACACCCTTTTAAAAAAAATGTAGGGACGTTATCCGGTCCCAAAGAGCGCGTATTCTTAAGTTTTTTAATAAATCGAAACACGTCACCTTCATCAATTGGGAAGATGTCAACGGATTGGGCACCGCACGATCGTTTTCTTGACGTTGAGGCGACATCCAGATTCGGAATACTACTTACGTAGACGGACCTGAAATGACCAGCAAATGCTTCTGCCATTCCATGTCCAGTCACCTCTTCGCCCTTCCAAGTCATCGAATTGGCAAATCCACCATCCTTTCTTAATGATTTTATATAATCCCAAAACGATTTAGGATTTTCGCGAATGCAATCCCTTACCGATTCCATATATGTTCGATAGGCCAGCCGAACAGCTTGTCTCACTCTCATACGATAAAGGCCAAACATTTCATAGTCATGCTGACCATGCTTAGCCTTCCAAGCTGTATGATAGTAGTGTTTGACTCTAATGTCTTTAATAATTTCCCGTGAAAACCACTTCGGATATCGTCTTCCACCTCGACATAGTGACTTCCTTGAAAAACATTTATTAAACACATTATATACAACATTATAAAAGTATTGTACCGCCTCATTCACATCAAAAATCTCACGCAACTCACTCCAATCTACTTCACTCATTAAAGAGTAAAGCAGCTTGAAATTTCCACCATCAAACTTCCATCCCCCACACCAGTTAGCTCCGTGTGAGGGAATTTCCGTTCGCAGCGGGCGAATCGCATGAAATACGTGTAAAAAAACCAATGTAGGGTGGTACACATCCTCTCGTATCAAAGGTAATGTACATCTCGAAATTGATAAAATAGCGTTACTGAAAATCCTATCCAGAAGTCCACCTTTAGAGTTAAGAATATCATTGTACTGGGAAAATCCAAAAACAGCACACAGAAATTCCAGTTCACTCTTGACCCTTTCACCGCTGCGCGCTGAGTTTAGGTTAAAATCTCCCATCACAATAACCCTCTTATCCCCAAATACGACGTTACTAGATAACATTTTTTCAACAAAAAGTTTATACGCCTCCACTTCACTTGCTGGAGGAAAATACACGACACAAACGTAGACAGTTTCTCCGTTACAGGTTAGTTTAACCCAAAGGTCCTCGTTAGAAGTCTCCAAAATACGAAAACGTTCGGCCTGCAACCCTTCCATATTTCTAACTCCCAGGAGGCAGCCTCCTCCCTGCCTGAGGCCTGTTCCGGAGTCTCGATCCCTTCTAAAGACAGCATAATTACTACCAAAATATTCACGACTGAAAACACTGCCATTAAACCACGTTTCAGTTAACGCTATGACGTCATAGTCGTCAGCTAATACGCCGTTCAAAAAATCCACAGATTTTGTCTTCAAGCCGCGAACATTCTGATAGTAAAAAAACAGTTTATCTGAACGGTGACTGTTCCGAAGTCAGCTAACCGGCAACCGTGGAGTTTCCACTCTCGACACCCATTCTTTTATGAATGAATGACGTGGCCAGTTATCCGCCTTCAAAACAGTGTCCGTGACATCAGAAGGGATACCTACCTTGAAGGATGCATAGTCCCCCCTTGATTTGATTTTCACGACTGTGAAATCAGCGGTACATAACTTATTTAAATAGGTTAAAACATCAGCCGTTGTTGTATCTCTGTGAAGCGGGCAGATGTGATACTGCTTCACAACAGTTTTTGTTCGTCCAGCGAGGTTTCCCCGAACCGCAACACGCCGCTTCCGTGCGACGGTGGCCCATCCATCAACAATCCTAGGCGTAGGTAAATCTTCAGCTGGTTTCGGTTGTGAGGCCTCAGGTGACGATGAGGAGTCCTCTTCTGGGGCGACTGCTGGGATAACCCCGAGTGCAGGATAATTTTCTTTTCCAGGACGCAATTGTTCTAACGCGGCATTTTTTGAATTTGCATCGATTTGTTGTTTCGTCGATGCTCGGCGCTTACTTTGCGCTCGCGTTTCAACAGTCGTTTTCGAACTTGCTGTACTAATTGGTTTCACCGTATTATCACTAATTACGGCGGACGTAATTGCTGGCGAAGTACACACTGTATTTACTCTATTTGAG
The DNA here is from genome assembly GCF_057557595.1 of Rhyacophila brunnea. Classification (NCBI taxonomy): domain Eukaryota; kingdom Metazoa; phylum Arthropoda; class Insecta; order Trichoptera; family Rhyacophilidae; genus Rhyacophila; species Rhyacophila brunnea. Next base: position 13,946,121 of record NW_028232848.1, on the reverse strand, counting down.
TCACACTGTATTTACTCTATGTGGGTGATAGAATGACCACCTTAAATTTTCATAACCTCGTATCTAAATATATAAAAATCTTATATATATTTTTTAAGAAATCTCCGACTTATAATCTGCATGTGTAAGCTATTATAAAAAAAGTATATGTGGGTTGACGTTTTTCTCACTAGAGATCACACCAAAGTGTACGTGAGGTGAATATATTATATGGCGGAAAGATTTTTCAGAGATTTGAAACAAAGCGTAATGGAGGTAGTGTGGTTTTATGGCAGGCGAGATAAGACTGGCATGCTCTTAGGAATTTTGTAATTTGTAATGTGTAAAAAAGTTCGTGGACTATAAAAAAAGTCATATTTGTTTTAGAAGAAAAGTGCTTAGCATAATATGTTATATTTTGAAAAATCTGTTCACAGATGTTTACAAAACATTGCGTGATATAGTGAAGGTATCTGAAAAGATCGCCCTATGAGAATAGATTGTTGTATATTCTTTCTTAAACGGATAGTATTTTGGGGATGACCAGGAGGTGTAGAGAGTCGTCAGGAGGAGAGATGAATGGAGAAACGAGTTTTATTTGAAGAGTAAACAGTCGGTACAGGAGTATGGACCGTTTCAGACGGGAGACTGGTGTCGCGCTCAATATAATATAGGAGCCCTTTGTATTCGAATAAACGGGCCTTTGTATTATTTTTAGGATCGCTCCAGAGCTAATGAGTCAATGCATAGTTTTGCGTTATAAATTAGAACATAAAACTGGCTGCGATCATAAAAACAAGTGTATCGGCGGCTTGCAAATGTAGCGGCCGACGGAAAAGTGTACCGGACACGCGTTGAGTCATTATCTCTGGGGCGTTCATAAACACAATACAAAGACCCGTTTATTCTAACACAAATGCCTCCTTATTATATACGAGCGCGACACCGGTGTCCCGTCTGAAACGGGCCTATGTTACATGAGTGTTATGTTGCAATAATTGATACATAAATGATACTTTTTAATTAACTATTTATTTTAATCAACGAAAAATTCACAAGATTTAAGAATGTACCATTCAAATTATTGAACATACATAATTTTGAAAAACACTTATGAGAAAATATATTATAACCAATAGAAAAAATCTTTTTTGAAAAAAGTAAGACACCCGGCAGAAATCGAACCTGCATCTATTAAGTTTACGCCCCGTCCACGCATTGTCCACTATGCTACTAGGCGACATACTAATTACGACAAATTTTAACTATTGGCCTTTTAATACCTGCTCATCAGCGCTCTTCCAAATCAAGCTACTATTGGCAATCGGTTTTTGTTTATTAAATCAAAGTATGTACCTACTATAAAGACACACTAACAAATGGCACAAAACGACTCAAATGTAGTTGTAGAAACTTCAATCAATTAAGATTCAAATTCAAATTCCATCAAGTACCCTCATAATAGTTAATCCTCTCGAAAATTATTATAATGCTGACTTTTAATTAAAACAATGCTGACTTTTAATTAAAGACTATCTAAAGTTAATATATATAGTATAATAATTGTTGTTTGTGTTTTTCAGCAATTAGATAACAACGTTGATAATCACCTTCCAAAATGGTTAAATCATTTCACTTAGTATTTATCATAATTTGATATCGTTACAACGATGAAACAAACTTTTAATTAATAATCAATTACAGTAGTTTCCATGAATATTGAAAAACACTAGGTACTAAATATTTGGTAGGCAGAATACGAATTTAAACGGTTTGAAAATATTTATTCAACTGTAAAATATACAAATTATTCAAAACGTGATACGATACTTGGTTAAAATGACAATTTAATTCTTGCTGGTTTTCAAATTTTGCCGATATGAATTATCATTTAGTGTGGTCCATGTCGCTATTGTATTCAAATATAATTGGTCAATATTGACCAAAGAGTTATACGGTAAAAGTTTAGGAAACAAAGTTGTAGTATATTGTGACTAAATAAACTTTATTTCTGTTTGAATATTTAGAATAGATTATTTTAATAATGTTTATAATAATGATTCAGTTTCACGAAATAAATACATATACGAACACCAATTTATCACGGTGAATTTATTCTCTTGACAATTTTGAAATGGAGTGCTGAGTAAGACTGCTCAGACTATCCTGATGGGATTCATGAAGTTGCTATCAATTAATACAAGTGCTCTGATGCAACATAAGCATGATGTTAGAAAATACTTTCATTATTGTGTCGCTAGATTTCAAAATCAGCCAAGTCCATAATATATGAATAGGAGAAAAACAGCTTTTTGTTTTCTAAAATACACAGTCACAAGGGTGATATATTATTTCGAGTATAGAATATTTAAAATTAATAATGCAGAAATGTTAGAAAGCAGTAGTTCTTCAGCAATTAACAAAAAGGAAAAAATACCTAAAGGTGGACTTGGCTGATTTTGAAATGTAGCGACACATATACCCACTTTTTTTTCCATTAGATTCTGGTATTATTATACTGAGATAGCTCTGACATAGTGATATTTTCTTTAACCTTTTACCAATTATGGAAAACAATATATGGATTTATAATATAATATATGTTTAGTATGAATATGGCAGCCCTAATCCAATACCAATTTATTACCTACCTCTTACCAATATCAATTTTATTGTGCGCCAGGTACATAATTAATAATTCAGTTATTGTTCATCAGTATTAGCATAAACACCTGTTTACCTGTTACCCGCCGAGACATCATTATAGGCAAGCCTTTTGAGCGACAATCATCGGGACACAGAGTGACTCAACAAGAAAGTATCGGGCGACCTTCGCTATTGCTAACGTCGCGTCTACTAATACTATCTATCACAAATGCATCTTCATCCCAAGATAACTTGTGTTACCGTTTTAATGATAGTACTGGTAGGGAGTGCGGGAACATGGCGCCAACATTATTATCAATATTAAAGGCTAGTACCTGGAATCCCTGTACAACCCCCCCAGCATCCAAATTATCCCATTTCTACAGTACAATTAAAAGCGCCACCAATATATTATAATCGTTAGTGGTATTTTCGGATATAGTATGTTTACATGAACATTTTGTCGGGCCGATATTGAAATAAGTTATTTATAGACAAAAGATTTTAAAAACATATTAATATAGCATTTTTTGCTGTCATTGCTTGCATGTGGTATGGGCAAGCTGAATTTTAATAATTTTATTAGAAGTAATCTGAGTGGAAGAGTGTTTTGAAAAACTAATTGCGTCGTTAGGATGGACAAGCAATTATTAGAATCCCTGATTCTGGAGGATAGACTGTACTGAGGATGGTGATTTAAGGATGCTAGCTTCCACCTTGGGGTGTTTCTCCGTAAAAAGAAATGATTTAGTATTAGTTTTTGTTCGTAATGATATTCTATCTTGAGTAATATTCAAAGATCCATAATACACCATATAGTCACGGGTAGTAACGGGCAGATGGAGGTTGTAGTATACAAAGTTAGTTAATTTAGTTAATACGGTTATCAAAATAAAATTTTGAAATAATCACTAGCGTGAATAAAAAAAGATATTGCCTCTTTTTTGATGATACATACATAATATTATGTGGAAATTAAGTACATAATAGTGTGACAGCCGAAATTGTTATCAACTAATATTTTTTGTAATTTAATATAAATAATGGACTTTCATATAGTTTTAAGAATGTTATGTGGCTGTTATAATTATTATCATCAGGTATTATTATCATGCACAAATATGTGGTGAAGTTTATCAATATATATTAAGTGTCCATATTATGTAGAATCGACTCGATAGCGACCAAAGGTTTTTTTTTAAATTTATAATTATCCGTAGTGAAAACAGTTCTTAGGCTTTGTATTATGATGATACTTATATTATTGATGATCATATTATATTGCAGATAATTACTAATAAAATTTTATTGTAAAAAAATCCACTTGGTTTGATTCGAGAAAACAATTAGAAGACGATACCAATTTGCTCTGAAAATGAATCCAATCAAACAAAACAACTAAACTCTTTAAACGACTTCATTCATTAAAACCGCTCATAGCGCCGCGAACTTTTCGTCTCGTTCGAGTTAACCCATCCCACAGCTTTATCGGACTTTTAAAATGTATAATTGGAAAGCGGATATTTTTTATCCCGCGGAAAGCTTTGACGCGCCTCTTTCCAAAAGCTCAATTCACGAAAGCTTCTTCCGCATCTCCGCTCGGGAAAATGGGAATAAATCATGCAAGCATAAGTTTCGCGTCTATTGAAGATAATTTCGTGTACTTAACTTCTGGGTCTTCCCCGTTTTTGTTTTTATGGCCTCATTTTAGATTACAGGAAGTAAAAAATTGAAGTTTTACTTGTGTATTTTGTATTGCTTCCGAAGAAATATTGTTTTTATAGCTTGGTTAACAAATTGTTTTTTTGGTAATATCTACCGGAAGAAAATTACACATTACTTAGCTATCACGAAAATTAGAAAAGTTTTGATTTATATACCGAGTTTTGATTTATGGTTTTCATTGGTGTTAACTGTCAATTCTTCATCGTAAGGCGTTATTTTAATTTATTTTATTATAATATTTGGAATGTTTTATGTATTGATTCGCTTCTCACTACAATTATTAAAATGTGCCTTTTTGGAAAATATATTTTTTTATAACGTACTAGCTGAAGTACCCGGCTTCGCACAGGGTCACTTCGTGGTTATATTTATCTTAGATATTTGAAAAATAATAAGAGTTAATTATTTTTTTAATATTAAAATATCTGTGTAATACAATATGGCAATATGAAAATAATTCTAATAGGAGTATAGGTCAAACATAAGAACACTAAATTAAAATCGAATCCAAAATATCAAAACGTTATTAATGTTATTAATATGTAGTAAAAAAAATCAAAATTGGATGGAACAAACAAACAACAAACTTTGTATTTTATATAATAATAATTTAGAAACCTTCGCAAGTGTGCGCACAACAACTGACAAAAGTTTCAACGCAATCGGATGAATGGTATAGGAACGCATACGAATATTAGAAGAAGATGATTTTCTTAATCAGAAATCTTCGTGGGCATGCGCATGACAACTCACCAAAGTTTCATTGCAATCGGATTAATGGTATAGGAACGCAAACGAATAGAAGAAGAAGAATATGGTTGTACTAATTCAAAAACCTTCGCGGGCGTGCGCACAACAACTGGTCAAAATTTCATCACAATCGGATGAATGGCATAAGAACGCATACAAATAGAAGAAGAAAAAGATGATTGTACTAATTCAGAAACCTTTGCGGGCAAGGGCACAACACTTGATCAAAATGTCATTGCAATCGGATGAATGGTATAGGAACGCATAAGAATAGAAGTAGAAGATGGTTTTCTAATTCAGAAATCTTCGTGGGCATGCGCACGACAACACACCAAAGTTTCATTGCAATCGGATGAATGGTGTAGGTACGCATTCGAATAGAAGAAGATGATGGTTTTACTAATTCAGAAACCTTTGCAGGCGTACGCACGACAACTCATTAAAGTTTCATTGCAATCGGATGAATGGTATAGGAATGCATACGGATAGAAGAAGATGGTTGTACTAATTCAGAAACCTTCGCGGGCTTGCGCACAACAACTGGTCAAATTTTCATCGCAATTGGATGAATGGTATAAGAACGCATACGAATAGAAGAAGATAGAATGAAGAAGAGGAAGAAGATGATGATTTTTCTAATTCAAAAACTTTTATGGATGTGCATACAACCACTTACCAAAATTTCATTGCAATCGGATGAATGGTATAGGAACTATACGAATAAAAGAAAATAGAATGAAGAAAAAGAAGAAGATGAGGATTTTTCTAATTTAGAAACCTTCATGGGTGTGCATACAACCACTTACCAAAATTTCATTGCAATCGGATGAATGGTATAGGAACCATACGAATAAAAGTAAATAGAATGAAGAAGAGGAAGAAGATGATGATTTTTCTAATTCAGACACCTCATGGATGTGCATACAACCACTTACGAAAATTTAATTGCAATCGGATGAATGGTATAGGAACCAAGGAAGAAGAAGAAGATAGTTGTACTAATTCAAAAACCATTGCGGGTGTTACCACAATAACTGACGAAGGTTTCATCGTATTTGGATGAATGGTATAGGGACCATACGAATAAAAGAAGATAGAATGAAGAAGAAGAAGAAGATGGTTGTACTAATTCAGAAACCTTCGCGGGTATTGGCACAATTATTGACGAAAATTTTATTGCAGTCGGATGAATGGAATAGGAACGCATACGAATAGAAGAATATAGAATAGAAGAAAAAGAAGTAGAAGAAGATGGTTGTACTAATTCAAAAACCATTGCGGGTGTTACCACAACAACTGACGAAAGTTTTATTGCAATCGGATGTATGGTATAGGGACCATACGAATAAAAGAAGATAAAATGAAGAAGAAGAAGAAGAAGAAGATGGTTGTACTATTTTAGAAACCTTTGCGGGTGTTAACACAACAACTGACGAAGGTTTCATCGCAATCGGATGAATGGTATAGGAACCATACGATTAAAAGAAGATAGAATGAAGAAGAAGAAAAAGATGATAATTTTTCTAATTCAAAAACCCTTATGGATGTGCATTCAACCACTTACCAAAATTTCATTGCAATCAGATGAATGGTATAGGAACCATACGAATAAAAGAAAATAGAATGAAGAAGAGGAAGAAGATGAGGATTTTTCTAATTTAGAAACCTTTATGGGTGTGCATACAACCACTTACCAAAATTTCATTGCAATCGGATGAATGGTATAGGAACCATACGAATAAAAGTAAATATAATGAAGAAGAGGAAGAAGATGATGATTTTTCTAATTCAGACACCTCATGGATGTGCATACAACCACCCACCAAAATTTAATTGCAATCAGATGAATGGTATAGGAACCAAGGAAGAATAAGAAGATAGTTGTACTAATTCAAAAACCATTGCGGGTGTTACCATAATAACTGACGAAGGTTTCATCGCAATTGGATGAATGGTATAGGGACCATACGAATAAAAGAAGATAGAATGAAGAAGAAGAAGAAGATGATTGTACTAATTCAGAAACCTTCGCGAGTGTTGGCACAATTATTGACGAAAATTTTATTGCAATCGGATAGAAGAATATAGAATAGAAGAAAAAGAAGAAGAAGAAGATGGTTGTACTAATTCAAAAACCATTGCGGGTGTTACCACAACAACTGACGAAAGTTTTATTGCAATCGGATGAATGGTATAGGGACCATACGAATAAAAGAAGATAAAATGAAGAAGAAGAAGAAGAAGAAGATGCTTGTGCTATTTCAGAAACCTTTGCGGGTGTTAACACAACAACTGACGAAGGTTTTATTGCAATCGGATGAATGGTATAGGGACCATACGAATAAAAGAAGATAAAATGAAGAAGAAGAAGAAGAAGAAGATGGTTGTACTATTTAAGAAACCTTTGCGGGTGTTAACACAACAACTGACGAAGGTTTTATTGCAATCGGATGAATGGTATAGGGACCATACGAATAAAAGAAGATAAAATGAAGAAGAAGAAGAAGAAGAAGATGGTTGTAGTATTTCAGAAACCTTTGCGGGTGTTAACACAACAACTGACGAAGGTTTTATTGCAATCGGATGAATGGTATAGGGACCATACGAATAAATGAAGATAAAATGAAGAAGAAGAAGAAGAAGAAGATGGTTGTACTATTTCAGAAACCTTTGCGGGTGTTAACACAACAACTGACGAAGGTTTCATCGCAATCGGATGAATGGTATAGGAACCATACGAATAAAAGAAAATAGAATGAAGAAGAGGAAGAAGATGATGATTTTTCTAATTCAGACACCTCATGGATGTGCATACAACTACTTACCAAAATTTAATTGCAATCGGATGAATGGTATAGGAACCAAGGAAGAAGAAGAAGATAGTTGTACTAATTCAAAAACCATTGCGGGTGTTACCACAATAACTGACGAAGGTTTCATCGCAATTGGAAGAATGGTATAGGGACCATACGAATAAAAGAAGATAGAATGAAGAAGAAGAAGAAGAAGAAGAAGATGGTTGTACTAATTCAGAAACCTTCGCGGGTGTTGACACAATTATTGACGAAAATTTTATTGCAATCGGATGAATGGAATATGAACGCATACGAATAGAAGAATATAGAATAGATGAAAAAGAAGTAGAAGGAGATGATTGTACTAATTCAAAAACCATTGCGGGTGTTACCACAACAACTGACGAAAGTTTTATTGCAATCGGATGAATGGTATAGGGACCATACGAATAAAAGAAGATTAAATGAAGAAGAAGAAGAAGAAGAAGATGGTTGTACTATTTCAGAAACCTTTGCGGGTGTTAACACAACAACTGACGAAGGTTTTATTGCAATCGGATGAATGGTATAGGGACCATACGAATAAAAGAAGATAAAATGAAGAAGAAGAAGAAGAAGAAGATGGTTGTAGTATTTCAGAAACCTTTGCGGGTGTTAACACAACAACTGACGAAGGTTTTATTGCAATCGGATGAATGGTATAGGGACCATACGAATAAATGAAGATAAAATGAAGAAGAAGAAGAAGAAGAAGATGGTTGTACTATTTCAGAAACCTTTGCGGGTGTTAACACAACAACTGACGAAGGTTTCATCGCAATCGGATGAATGGTATAGGAACCATACGAATAAAAGAAAATAGAATGAAGAAGAGGAAGAAGATGATGATTTTTCTAATTCAGACACCTCATGGATGTGCATACAACTACTTACCAAAATTTAATTGCAATCGGATGAATGGTATAGGAACCAAGGAAGAAGAAGAAGATAGTTGTACTAATTCAAAAACCATTGCGGGTGTTACCACAATAACTGACGAAGGTTTCATCGCAATTGGAAGAATGGTATAGGGACCATACGAATAAAAGAAGATAGAATGAAGAAGAAGAAGAAGAAGAAGAAGATGGTTGTACTAATTCAGAAACCTTCGCGGGTGTTGACACAATTATTGACGAAAATTTTATTGCAATCGGATGAATGGAATATGAACGCATACGAATAGAAGAATATAGAATAGATGAAAAAGAAGTAGAAGAAGATGATTGTACTAATTCAAAAACCATTGCGGGTGTTACCACAACAACTGACGAAAGTTTTATTGCAATCGGATGAATGGTATAGGGACCATACGAATAAAAGAAGATTAAATGAAGAAGAAGAAGAAGAAGAAGATGGTTGTACTATTTCAGAAACCTTTGCGGGTGTTAACACAACAACTGACGAAGGTTTTATTGCAATCGGATGAATGGTATAGGAACCATACGAATAAAAGAAGATAAAATGAAGAAGAAGAAGAAGAAGAAGATGGTTGTACTATTTCAGAAACCTTTGCGGGTGTTAACACAACAACTGACGAAGGTTTCATCGCAATCGGATGAATGGTATATGAACCATACGAATAAAAGAAAATATAATGAAGAAGAGGAAGAAGATGATGATTTTTCTAATTCAAACACCTCATGGATGTGCATACAACCACTTACCAAAATTTAATTGCAATCGGATGAATGGTATAGGAACCAAGGAAGAAGAAGAAGATAGTTGTACTAATTCAAAAACCATTGCGGGTGTTACCACAATAACTGACGAAGGTTTCATCGCAATTGGATGAATGGTATAAGGACCATACGAATAAAAGAAGATAAAATGAAGAAGAAGAGAAAGAAGAAGATGGTTGTACTATTTCAGAAACCTTTGCGGGTGTTAACACAACAACTGACGAAGGTTTTTTTGCAATTGGATGAATGGTATAGGGACCATACGAATAAAAGAAGATAAAATGAAGAAGAAGAAGAAGAAGAAGATAGTTGTACTATTTCAGAAACCTTTGCGGGTGTTAACACAATAACTGACGAAGGTTTCATCGCAATCGGATGAATGGTATAGGAACCATACGAATAAAAGAAGATAGAATGAAGAAGAAGAAAAAAATGATAATTTTTCTAATTCAAAAACCTTTATGGATGTGCATACAACCACTTACCAAAATTTCATTGCAATCGGATGAATGGTATAGGAACTATACGAATAAAAGAAAATAGAATGAAGAAGAAGAAGAAGATGAGGATTTTTCTAATTCAGAAACCTTTATGGGTGTGCATACAACCACTTACCAAAATTTCATTGCAATCGGATGAATGATATAGGAACGCATACGGGACAGACACACAGTCAGACAGACATACAGACAGACAGACATTCATTTTTATATATTAGTATAGCCTATACTCTTCCCGCAAGGTCAAGCAATAAGTTTACAAAGTTTTATCGCAATCGGATGAACGGTATGGCTGCGCATTAAATACGAACAAACAAACACACAAATACACAAACACACAAATATTAATTTTTATATATTAGATTATGCTGTTGATCAATTTTTATATTCTTCTTTTTCTTTCTTCTTTCATTCGTTCTTTAAAAAGGCACAGAATGATTAAGGAACATGAATTTGTTCAAGATATTCTTTTCAATTTATAAAATATAGTTTTTATAAAAAAAATATAATTAGAGAATTGCTTAATTTTTTATCAAAAATATATGTTCAGATTCTGTTAATAATTTTATAACATGGTTTTTTTTACAAATCTGTATTCGAACGAATACACCATGCATTTAGGGTATACAAGTGAAAGTCAACACCATGAAATGTTTCAACATATTGTGTATGAATTAATTTTATATGCACAACTAGGAATACAGTTATAATACGAGGGTGGGTCAATAATTCCTTAGAAAAAAGCATTAAAACAGGTTTTTTTTTTGTATTTTTTTTTTATTTCTCAACATAATTTCCTTGGAGCTCAATACACTTGGTTAGACGTTTCTCAATTTTTTTTAAACCGTCAGAAAAATAAGTTTTCGGAAGGTCCTCAAAATAAGCATTTGTCCGATCGATGACTTCTTCATTTCCACTTAGCCATTTTTTTAAGTTTGGGAAAAGGAAAAAGTCACTGGGGGCTAAATCTGGCGAATACGGTGGGTGGTCGACCAATTCGAACTTCAATTCTTCAATTTTAGCCATTGATCGTAAACATGTGTGAACACGGGCATTGTCCTGATGAAAGAGGATTTTTTTCCTGTTTAAATGAGGCCGTTTTTCTTCAATTTTGTTTTTTAGCTGGTCCAATAAAGATGCATAATAATCCCCTGTTATTGTTTTTCCTTTTTCCAAATAGTCAACGAAAATAATTTCACGTGCATCCCAAAATACAGTAGCCATAACCTTACCAGCTAATTTTACGGTTTTCGCCTTCTTTGGACATGGTTTGCCTTCGCAATCCACTACTTTGACTGTTCTTTCGTCTCGGGAGTATAGTGGTGTATCCATGTTTCATCTACAGTCACAAAGCGACGAAAAAATTCATCCGGATTGCGTTGCATGAGCGACAACAGGGCTTTAGAGGCCACCACCCTACTGCGTTTATTGTCGACTGTGAGCAAACGCGGCACCCATCTTGCAGAAATATTTTTCATGCCCAATTTGTCATGTAAAATAGAAATGACGCTACTTTTTGAGATCCCTGTAACCTCAATTATCTCACTCAACTTTAATCTTTGGTCACTTAACACCATATCGTGGATTTTATTGATCATTTCTGGGGTAGTCACCTCTACAGGACGTCCTGAGCGTGGTTCATCCTTTGTTGATGTACGACAACATTTAAATTCATTTAACCAGTTATAAATAGTTGCAAGTGAAGGAGCAGATATGCCGTGAACTAAATCCAACTCATTTTTTATTTCCTTTGCTGTTAACCCTTTTATATTAAAATGTTTAATAACAACTCTAAACTCAATTTTCTCCATTTTCCATTTTTCCATTTTCCACAAGCAAATTTTTTTTTAAATGTACGAGAAACACACAACAACCCGACCAATCTGATTGAAACTTCGCAGCATACTGAATCGGTAGTGCCGCTGCATGAAAACAAACCACTTGCAGTACTAGTCGCGCCACCTGTCGGCTTTTCTAAGGACTTATTGACCCACCCTCGTATTATCGTAAACAAATATATAATCTACAGCATGGAACACTTTATATTTTTTTTCTTATTGAAACACAATATAACTCCACAATTACTGCAAAATTCTCTAGATAAGTGTTTCACAACCTTTTTATACATATAAATGTTAAAGTAAGAAAAATTTTAACTTAAAAATAAAACCTTTATTTAACCTATAATAATATTATATTATATTTTATTGGTTTTTAAAACATTATAATATTTTGTAAAACATACTGGTAGAAGGCCTTAAAAAGGCAAAAATATTAACAACACATAATATTAGTATGGTACATAATATATTACCCGTAAGTGCACGGTATATTCAAACGAATCTAAATTAAAGTATCACTATGTCTTTTATAAAAGTATTAACTGGAAATATTTTATAAAATCCTTTGTTCTTCCTTCTTGACTTTTTTAAATCACCGAAATAAATTTTAATAAAAAAAATATTCTCATCCTAGATAAACTACTATGTTGGAAGAGCTGACAGATTGATTTTTATGAAATATGAATACAAACAAAACCCTAGTAATTAAAAATGGAATATAGTGATAGTAAGGATATTGATTATAATATTAGGTTTTACAGGATTTGAATAAACACAAAAAGTTGTAAAAATTAGAGAAAAGCTATCACACTCTCTTTGTATTCAAATTTATGTAGTATGAATTTTAGGGTTGAAATAAAATTGTATTCATCAACAAAATATATTAAATTTAAATTTGAAAATTCACTTGAAAAAACGCACTTGTTAATGCATACGTTCTTTTTTTTTTAAATTTCGGCGCTCAAATTGTTAGTAGTATAGACAATTATAAGTGATCTTAGGTAGATAAAAGAGTTGTCTGGTATAAAGTGGTTTTTCAGTGGCGTTAATTTTGTGACTGATATACTTACAATGGTTTTTTACAAATACACTTTTTGCTCCATTCTACTTGCTACTTACAGGAGTAATGAAAGCCTCAAATAAACTGACGAGATCAATGTCATTGGCGTACCCATATTATAGTTTTCTAGTATTTTATACATTTTATAGTAAAGATTTCTTAAAAATGGTTTCATAGCAAACCCGAAAATAAGAAAAGGTGGTTTTACTTTGAAGCAACCTTTTATTATTTTTGTACTGATATTGCCTTTTGATTTTGAGTAGCCGAAATACTTTATACGATAACACATAGAACAACATAATATATTATATTAAAAATAAACGTTCTAAACAAAAATGGATAGAGTAGATTTATACCTTTATAATTATATTATCTTAGACAAATATTTACACTGGTATCACAAGAAGATAATATGAAAATTATCTTTTGTTTAAATTTCAACTTAGAATAATATTTAGGGTTGTTTATATTATTATGTTATCTTTTACCTATAAGATAGCTTGCTATTTAATTATATGAGTTATATTTTTTGTTGCTATAGTTACAGAGCAAATATTTAATTTTACTATAAGTAAAAAAAAAATAAAGGTAACCCATTTTATTTATTATAAATACATAATGTGATCAAACTGTTTTTATTTTTAGTTAAATTGAAAAATATGCAATTAGAAAGGGTTATTCGACTGCTTAATCAGCACACCAGCAAACTGCACTTTTGACCAAAAATAAGATTTTGATGGTATTTTGTTATAAAGCATGTTTTCTATGGTCACAAAAAAAAAACTCCTAACCCTATAAATAAACTGTTATCGTTCTTCACACAAAACAGCAAATTGCAGGTGCCAAATTTCCAATATCGTAAATGAAATAACTTCGATCATTATATAAATAAAGGGAAGCTAAAATAGTGTAATATTAATTGATGGTGCAGTTTATTTGTAAAAGTGTATTTTTGGAATCGTTTATTTTGCTCGATAGTGTTTTCTCCTTCCTGAACAATTTGCCCAAATGGAGTTACCCGGTTTGCAAGATAAGCAGTAGTATTGTTTAATTCTCGAATTACCTTTTAGAATAATTTCACGTTAAATAATATAATATAAAATATATTCGATTTATATTTTGAAATAATTGAAAAATTGTTTATATGTAATTTTCTTTATACTTATCCTGATAAACCGAGAGTCAACTAAACCAACTACATCATAAGTAGTAGGTATACATTGAGTAATTTATTTGATTTAAGTTTACTTGTTATATTTAGTAAGCTATGAAAAACTCTATCAGTAAAGTTATATGTACCCAACTAAAAATATTATGAACATCATTATTTATGTCAGTACTTCCGTTTACTATGCCTTTATCACTGTCATAAAAGGATACATTACTTTTGAGAAGGAAGATCTTAAAATGACAGGTAAATAATACGCTGGCGATGTATTAATATTTAAGTCTGTATTGTATGGTTTTGCTTATTCTTGTGTAGTCACAGTGATAAATATTTCCTTGGTTTTCGTTTAGCTTTTTTTCCGAAGATAAATTGATAAGTGTATGCTGAAATATGTGTGCTCAGTAAGGCTTTTGTCTGGTATGGTATATTGAGAATCTCAAAAGACCGATAATATTTATCGATCGGGGCCTATTCGCCACGCATTATCCGTCAAATTTATGTTTCGCCGAAGCAACCCATCATTTATTTCTATGAAAAAAATGAAAAATATTATCCAACTTAACATCTGACAAAAGGGAAACTCCGGAGGTTTTTCTTTTTTTTCACTTATTACCTTTTTTTGCCGAATTGCGCTTTCTTCTTTGATTTTTAAATTCGTTTCTGCGAAAACGGTATTTATTTTTTAACAGTGATTAAATATATACAGAAACAACTTTTGTTTTGTGAAAAAGGATCGTTGCAATTATAAATTAGGATTGACAGGGTTTTTAAATTTTAAATTTTCACTGTCACAGTAACTTAGCAGAAACGTACTTACTTAGATAAATTATTTGTATTAATATTAGTGTTTATATTAGAAAAGGTAGTTGTATATAATTTCGAAGTCTTGTTAGATTATAGTATGTCAAGATAGAGAGGTATATTAAATTATATAATTATATTGTAACTTGTACTGTAATATTAATTTTATTGTATATATATCAAATATTGTCATCTTAATTCAATTGCAATTAAGTTTTTAAAAATTCGTACAAACCACATTGACGTTTGTTGAAAAAACAATCCTGCCTTAATACTTTTTGTCAACCGTGAATCGCTTCAATGGTTTCGGTCAATCTTCTGTCAGACATGTTTTTTTTTTATATACAGATTACTGGATTTAAATAGTACAAGAAAATACAGAAATTAATGCACCGAAATATTAATGTTTTTTATTTAAATATTATGAAAGTAAATTAAAAATATAATTAAAGGGTTTATTTCCTGAAATGTCAACGGTTTTGGAAAAA
Source organism: Rhyacophila brunnea (assembly GCF_057557595.1). Classification (NCBI taxonomy): domain Eukaryota; kingdom Metazoa; phylum Arthropoda; class Insecta; order Trichoptera; family Rhyacophilidae; genus Rhyacophila; species Rhyacophila brunnea. The sequence goes on along the minus strand of NW_028232848.1, from coordinate 13,930,650 downwards.
AATGAATATTACACCTACCCCAACCTGTAAGTAATTTTTATAACATATTTTTTATGTATGAAATAATTATAACTAGAATGGTTAATAAAGAAGACCACGATTCTTTTTAAAAGTTAACTAGCTAAGAAAGGCACATCGTTTATAATTATTATCTTGATAATGGTGTGAAAATAAAAATCAGTTTTAAGTAGAAAACCTGTAAGTACATAATGTTGAATTAAATATACATCGAACCTGTATAACGTTTTTAAATGTAACTACCTACTCACTGTTTTGAAAATTAAATTCTCATAATTTATTATGGCTATTTTTAAATTCTATTTTTAACGATAGTGAAAAAACAATGTGGACAGTGACGTCCCGTAGGGGTAGGCAGGTCATACATTACATAGAGGTGGTACATTATAAAGGGCGGCTAATGATGAAATGCATCCAAATATTTTGCGAGCAGTAGCAGTTTTCTATGAAGTAGACGATACTCTGACTTTAATAGAAAGTATCTACATGTTTGTTTAAAAAATAGTTTTTTTATTGCAAACTCAAGTCCTTAACACTCAATATATTTCTTTCTAATACACTATTTAATACGGTTAAAAAGTTCAAATAATTTGTGACTCTAGTAAAGATTGCAAACAAAACCATGCTATCAATGGTGCTACTACCATTGATGCTGTCAACCGCGTTAAATATCGCGTCGCAGAGCGAAGTTCAGAATCGCGCTGCTTTTGTTTCCGGCTTTGCTTCCGTTTGAATTACCCTTCGTTTTTGCAATGTTAATGTTGGTTTCTGCGCGGGTTTTAAAAAGTAATAGCGAATATATTCAATATTTTTTATAATAAAAAAACTTACACATAATATAGTGTACAATTAAAGTAAGTTGCTTAATGTAAAGTACGGATAGATGCCCAATTCTACATTCGTTGTAAAAAAAAGTCATCTGCAATTTTTCTACGATAATACGAGGGTGGGTCAATAATTCCTTAGAAAAAAGCATTAAAACAGGTTTTATTTTTGTATTTTTTTTTTATTTCTCAACATAATTTCCTTGGAGCTCAATACACTTGGTTAGACGTTTCTCAATTTTTTTTAAACCGTCAGAAAAATAAGTTTTCGGAAGGTCCTCAAAATAAGCATTTGTCCGATCGATGACTTCTTCATTTCCACTTAGCCATTTTTTTAAGTTTGGGAAAAGGAAAAAGTCACTGGGGGCTAAATCTGGCGAATACGGTGGGTGGTCGACCAATTCGAACTTCAATTCTTCAATTTTAGCCATTGATCGTAAACATGTGTGAACATGGGCATTGTCCTGATGAAAGAGGATTTTTTTCCTGTTTAAATGAGGCCGTTTTTCTTCAATTTTGTTTTTTAGCTGGTCCAATAAAGATGCATAATAATCCCCTGTTATTGTTTTTCCTTTTTCCAAATAGTCAACGAAAATAATTTCACGTGCATCCCAAAATACAGTAGCCATAACCTTACCAGCTGATTTTACGGTTTTCGCCTTCTTTGGACATGGTTTGCCTTCGCAATCCACTGCTTTGACTGTTCTTTCGTCTCGGGAGTATAGTGGTGTATCCATGTTTCATCTACAGTCACAAAGCGACGAAAAAATTCATCCGGATTGCGTTGCATGAGCGACAACAGGGCTTTAGAGGCCACCACCCTACTGCGTTTATTGTCGACTGTGAGCAAACGCGGCACCCATCTTGCAGAAATATTTTTCATGCCCAATTTGTCATGTAAAATAGAAATGACGCTACCTTTTGAGATCCCTGTAACCTCAATTATCTCACTCAACTTTAATCTTCGGTCACTTAACACCATATCGTGGATTTTATTGATCATTTCTGGTGTAGTCACCTCTACAGGACGTCCTGAGCGTGGTTCATCCTTTGTTGATGTACGACCACGTTTAAATTCATTTAACCAGTTATAAATAGTTGCAAGTGAAGGAGCAGATATGCCGTGAACTAAATCCAACTCATTTTTTATTTCCTTTGCTGTTAACCCTTTTATATTAAAATGTTTAATAACAACTCTAAACTCAATTTTCTCCATTTTCCATTTTTCCATTTTCCACAAGCAAATTTTTTTTTTAAATGTACGAGAAACACACAACAACCCGACCAATCTGATTGAAACTTCGCAGCATACTGAATCGGTAGTGCCGCTGCATGAAAACAAACCGCTTGCAGTACTAGTCGCGCCACCTGTCGGCTTTTCTAAGGACTTATTGACCCACCCTCGTATATAAAAAAAATAATGTATTTTTTTAATATTACTTTTGCCCATGTGTCCTTAAAGGATTGGTTACATCCGGGTAAGGATATATGCCAATAAGCAAAACAAAAGCAAATATTTTATTCCGATAGTATTTTTGGCATACGTGCTCAACATGTTACCACGTTTTTATTAGCTCGTATTCTTGTTTGTCCAGTACATTTTTTTTGATTTTTCAAGATTTGTATTGGACAATTGAAGATGTTTAACTAACTAACCGACTAGCTAGACATTTGAAACTTTTAGAATATACCAGAACACGACGACAATGTATTCTTTTGATACTTTTAGACATCTTTAAGCAGACTTGAATTCATTTTCAGTTAATTCTGTTTTGTATGGAAAATTATTTCGGGAAAAAATCGTAAAAAGTATAACACTATTATTGGTCGCTAAGAGGGTCCTAGCAACTAAATTAATAATATATACGTGCGTTACAATGGAAATCAATATGAAATATCAAAATGACATTTCAGTATTCTATATTTATTCAATATTTCTATCAAGTGCAAAAAAAGTATTTATTAATGCATAGAATTGTCAAGCTTATAATATGATTCAACAGAAAATTTAGAAACGTGGTAAGTATATAAAAAATTCTTTTTATCTTGTAATTATTTATAAATATTTCATACAAATATTAGTTTTTTTATATTATTCTAAAAATAAAATATTACATTGATAGATTAAAACTCCAAAATATTAGTTGTTTTTTATTGAGAATTTTAATGCGGGGAAAGACTAAAAAGTGATTTTCTTATGATAGAGTACCTACCTAGCTAACTAGTTTAATAATTTCTGTAAATATTTGTAACGGTCTCTTTTAGTAATAAATATTATTTATCTAAATATACATACATGTTTATTCATACCCAAAGATGATGACGTATCCTTTAGGAATGTATCCATTCTTCTCCCCTTTATAAGTTGTCATTGGTATGGTATGTAAGAACACGTCATATTAAAAAAAATACAAAATCATCTAAATATTGTAGTAAATCGTAACTACGGCAGCATAGTTTTTAAAATAAGTCAGTTTATAATAAAAATATTGCACGTGTAAATTTTATTATCCGACGCATGATCAATAAAATATTTAGTTTGTGATTGAACGTCGGCTATAATTCAACTCGGCCTATGAGATAAGCAAAAAAAACGTCACCGCCGTCTGAATAAAATATATAAATTTAGAACTATAAAAAGTGGGGCACGTATTCTACTGAAGCACCAATCCGCATTTTACCTTATTGCAAATCAGGTAATAATAATGTTGAACGTATCAGTTTTTAACAGAATAAAATTAATTACTTCCAATGATTTATTATGATGGTCATAGTAGGTATATTTATTAGATCCTTTATGTGGCTAGTACGCGGTAAATTACTGTGTAAGAGAAGATCAGCGCTCGATTTGAACTTAAGCGCCATCAAAAAAGAAGAAAATATACATATGACGTGAATGGTGTATCTATATCACCAATGAAACAAATTGTATGGAAAATCTACCAATACGGGAATGATAGAATGAATAACTTTTCTTATTTCATTTTTGAAGTTATACTTCTTTTGGCGCGTTTGGAAAAATAGATCAGTGTATTTTTGGCGTGTAACGAAGTTGCGCGCGCCGATGTAACACGTTTGGCGTGTGACGGAAGTTGCGAGCGCCGATGCAACACAATTTAATATTATGATGTGCATGTGCATAGTGTCATTTAGTAAGTCGTTCAATACAACCAAGTAAACAGCACGTGTTGTAAACATAACCAATATTTCTACACTATTAATTGTGTCGCTGAGTTTCAAAACCCGCTATAACACTTTTTCATTATGTTGAGAAAATCAACAAAAACTTTTTGAACTAAACAGGTTTTTGAATGTTTCAGTAGTGTTATAGCGGGATTTGATAGACACGTTGATTTTGTTTTATAAATGACAGTTAAACGTAGCGGCTTTTGAAAGAGGCGATAAAATTTTCATGTAGAGATTTTAATAACGAATCCAATGATATATATATCTTAATTATTTCAAAAAAGTGTTAAAGCTGGTTTTGAAACTCAGCGATACAATTTATATTCATAAAATTTTAGTTATATTGGAGTGTATATTTATTTTTCATTGTAAAGATTGTGTACCAATATTTGAGGCTATATTCATGTAAGTATTATTTATGAGTAAATTTATATTATCAATAAATAAATAAATTTTGTGAATGTTGAGTTGGTAAATAATTAAAAAAATATATTAAATTTGATTTTTTATTAATTCATCATGGGCACTTCTGAATCGATTATAAGCACTGTATGGCAAAGATGAGTTTTGGTCCAATACAATAATTAAATTACAATTTACATGTGCTATATGAGATACCCACTATTCTTTTTACTACGTTGATTTTTGATTTACAAAAAAATCGGGGTGAAAATCGTACCTATTGCACGTTTTCTCTCAAAAACGTATTCACCCCTACAATGTTCCTCTCAACCTCTCACTGGCGACTCATTTGTCAGGCTCTCTATAATTAGTTTACGGGGTTCCCCGCAAAACACCAGACGAGATTTCGCCTTTCCTCTTCTGAATATTTATGGTGCGTTTTTGTGCGTCCAATTTGAATACACTCGCTTTTTATGCAATTCCTGGCCATTGTGTAAAGGATGAAAAATGACTTCCACATTGCTTCGCGAGCTGGTTCATTTAGGGAAAATATCCTGATAACGTATTTTGGACACAGTACGTGCATGTCTTTTATAAAGGGTTTTTAGGTTTCTGCAATAATAAATTATATTACATTTTTGCTTTTAATCATAATTTATAGAGAACACATTATACGTATTATAATAAAATTATACAGTATCAAGAAATATAACATAAAACAATATTTAATACTAATGTCGATATAAAGATTTATTTCGAATTATACATTATAATTTGTCATGAATTATCTATATTGTTGTCTGTAACGCAGAAGATGAAAAAAGCACCAGGGGTAGAATGAGAGCAATGTATGGGTGAGAGGGAAACAGTGTATATTAATTTAGTTTTAAAGTATCACATAACATAATTATACGCAAACGTATGAAACAAAGAGTTGGAGTGAAGGCGTATTAAAAGAGGTGAGAAATCATATGTAAATGTGAGCGAGATAGGGATAAAAAAATATAACACATATGATAAGGTGAGAGATGTTTGTCTAAAATGCATAAGCTATTTCTTTCTAACACACGTAAATTTGCATGCAAAAGAGTTTTATTGTTGTATTCAAGTTTTTATAGCATGTCACTTACCTAAATAAAATGTTAAGATGTGATAATGTATAAATAATAACATTATATGCGCCAATATGCTTTTACCGATTAAACTTCGAGCCCCTACTTAATTACGATAACTTTAACTAACGTCATGTCCTGCATAAAATCCTTGTTATTTGACTATCGGTTTATGTGTTTTAAATTAAAAAATCATTAATTATATAAATTACTAATCGACTCCCGGCTCTTACCAAATATTTAGTCATTACATCTACTTGAACTTGCTAATAATTTTTAATAACAATTTATTTCATTCAACGAATAATTCACAAGATATATGAATGTAACATTCTATATATTGAACATACAAAACTTGAAAACAACTCAGATATAATAGCACAGATACAATACACATTCAGATACGTTAAAGCATATTGGCGCAATACCAGTAGATATACGGGTTCAAATCCCGTAGGGCGTCGTATTTTTTTGCAAGTGTCGTTTTCTCTAGTGGGTATATAATATTATTTGAGGTGTTTTTAAGCTATACATGTTCAATAAAAATAGAATGTTACATTCACAAATCTTGTGAATTATTATATGTTTAGTAAAAAATAGTTATTATTAATATTTTAGATTAAATATATGATATCAGATGTACAAAATGCTGAAGAAACTTAATGCCAACCTCTTAAACTTTCTTAATATTTGTATATTTTATTTGATTCAATAATGGTCAGTAAAAAATTCTGTTAGAAAAGCACATTGCCTCGTGCCAATCATTTGTAGATAAAATGAATTGTGTTGGGCTTTTAGGGAAATTACTGCCTTTATTAAAATGAGGCATTTTCCAAATCTAATTCTGGCTTGATGGATTACGGGGAGGTTTTATATAACGCATTTATAGCACTTAACGAAACAAAGAATTGATGTTATGAACACTGTAAATATTTTAACTTACTCTAGATTTCAAAGCTTTCGATTATGTATTTATCATGCAACGATTTTTAAAATTTCAAAACTGTCATTAAAAAAAATGGGAAAAGTAAATAAATATAGTTGCGTGACGTCAATTTTATTTAGCACTTTATTGGAAGATATTTTATAAATAAAAAAATATTTAACATTACACTTTTTTCACGTTGACATGAAATTTTAGAAATTCTTATTCTTCTTCGTCGGTACACCAGTACTGGGGTCGTCATTTGGGTGATTTGGCAATTGAAAAGGCATCTCTACTGCCTTCTCGATATTCGACATTATAATATATCATATTATATACATAGTAATATACTGCTATGTGCAATCTCATGGTAGGTACTCTTGATATCATTCGTACACTTGGAAAAAATCTTCGATTTTACCAATTAAAATAAGTTTATACAGCTTGTTTTCCGCATTACAAGCTATTTGGTCATAAATAATGAAGATGAAAGAAGAAGAAAACTGAATTGTGGAAACAAATTAAAGTTATTTTACCAAATCGGGATTTATACCAATCAATCATAAAATGACACAAAAAAACTACAGAACTCTTTCAATTAAAAAACTAATAGTAAAAAAAAATCCTGATACTCGCCTATTAAATTTGTACATGGATGAAGATTTTACTTCCTGAATAGTTTCTTTCTGCTGCTTAATATATTCGTAAAATTCAGCATATGACTAGATTATTATGTTTAATTGAATAAGTAATTCCGATTTTATCAACCCACTAAAACGTCTGTTTTTTGCATCCGACTATTTTAGATTCATCTGAGAAAATATTCGTTCGGTAAAGTAATTCGATGTTAGTATGCTTGAAATAAATAAAATAAGCTTGAAAATATTTTTAGTCTCATTATCCGGGAATAACTTGAATAACTGATGCTATTTCTGTGCAGCTGAGTCTTTCAAATTTTTTGCAATCATATCAATAGAAGGTTACAGAGAGTTGAAATCTTCATACATCAGGTTTATATCTTCTTCTACTGTCAAATTTAATATAAGCACTGCTTTATCTACACTTTCAAAAATTGTACATTACAAATATATCGCGTTCTTTTGCCTTTAACCTAAACGTCTAATTTGTATTTGTTGAATAATCATGGATTTAGCTATCCCGCGTGGGACAATCTATTTTTCGTAAAAAGAGAGAAGTCCCACAAAAATCAGGACGTCTTGCAGCGCTTCTCTACACCCACATGCAGCACTAAATTTTAAATTCGTTTAGTCAGATTTAGTGACTAAGTTTTTTTATTAGGTTGTACATATTTTAAATATTGGTTTAGTCAAATAGATTTAAAAATGTGAAATCTTCGAAAATTAACTTTGAAGGATGACTGTATTATTTATTATTCAGACATGTTGTTCACAAAATCTTTTAAAGTTTCAGAAATAAGGATTATGGTGGCGTGTTTTAATTGGATTCTCTAACGCAAGAACTTTAATATGCACTAAAGTTATTATTGGCTAATATTATTTTAATGAACGTATAGATAAATTTGCTTCATATAATACTTTCCCTTTCGACACAACGTTAATTATCACTTAATTGAAGAATATCATAACTGCTATTAGTAGAGTAATAACATGGTAATCACAAACAGTTGTAACAACAAAAATGAAATAAATTGTTTTCTACCAATTAAAATTTGATTGAAATTTATTTATTTTACATTTTATAATGAACACAACAAATCAAAAATGTAAAGTGCTAATAATATGACATAAAAATAGGTGTTAAACATATTTAAATAAAAATACTGAGTAAAAAGCAGACACTACGTTAAAAACTGCGTCTACCTAAACTCACCCTCATATAAATAGAATAATAATTATATTAATATTCAAAGCGATTTGAATGAACACAGTTACCGGCATCATTGGCATTATCAATGGCTTTAAACTAACTATTAAATTTAAATTAATCGAAAGTTAATCGGTAAGAACATTGGATAATATACATACAAATAAGTCTTATTTTTTTCTGAACCCCCTCTACCATAAGGCCGTACTTTAACTTATGCGGAGCTCAATGAATAGACACTCTCTTAATCTTGCATATAACTATATAATTATAAAGAGCCTTTAATATAGTAAAATCTAAAAAGATCCAGAAAGTATGCAAGACGAAGTCCATCATTTGTAGTTCGTAAACGTCAGTTAACTGTTAAACGTAATGCCAAGATCCCTTCTAGATAATATTTGTAAGACAAATCTGCCATAAATACAATAAAAAATAATACTCGTCTTTTATTGATAGTATAATAGTGCTACGAAGATTTAACGTTTCAATTTGAGTTTAATGGTTTAAAAATATATGATAGTTTGTATGTTAATGATGATAATAATATGTTTATTTAAATACATAATAATCATCCAATTTTCAGATGTTATTTCATAACCTAAAGTAAATAAAAGTTTGCGTCAAAATATCGAAGAAATAAAAGCGGTTTTCGTCTGGCTTTTTATACCTATTATGTTATAATACTATTTAACTATTGATAAGTTATTTTGATTTTTGATTCATAAAACATAAATTATTGCACGTGCCAGGACTATTAATTACGGTATACTACAGTTGAAAAAAATACTCCGCAATATGCCTGTCATATCTTGTTTCAGTAATGCGACGTTGGTGTTTGTGTCTGCTGCGTCGCATGAGTGATACTCGTAGTGTACGTCCTGAGTGGCAGCGTTTGGCGCAGCGTTGAGCGTTTTGCGCAACTCAAACGTATAACCGTGTGTCAAAATGTTCGTAGACAATGTCTTTTTTTGGTTATACATTTATACGGTTATACGTTTGAGTTGCGCAAAACGCTAAACGCTGCGCCGAACGCTGGCACTGAGGCCTCACACGTAGGTGTGCAAGGGGCATTAGATGCTGAATATTTAGAGTTCGACAAATGAAATTAAACTGATTTAGTATTAATTAGTAAAAATCGATGGAATAAATACATTTTTAATTTGTCCCCACGGTTGTGCAAATGACAGCAATACAACTATTGGTTTTGAAAATATGTCAACAAAGTATATTTAGTAGAATAATAACGTATTTCGAAACAGGAAAATTCAGAATTACAAAACCTTTTTTCGACTATGTCCGATTCTAATAGAATCATATGGACCTCCACAGAGTAGAGGTTTGTATTAACAGATTTTGTTTTTTACGAGAAATGGATGTCAGCCACTTGGTCAACCTATTAGGTCCATACCCTGAATCACACACAAATTGAAAAACAAAAACAAATCCATCAAGATTTACGCGAAACCAAACTTTGTACCGTATCAGTCGTAGCGGTTCTAATTATGCTCAAAACTCTTTTATTCGGCGCTCTTGTTTAATTATATTATGTATTTCTCCACCGTTGATCCTTTTATTAATTCACCTGTTTCATTTAAACGCGCTATCTCCAAAATTTTGTATAAATAGATGTATATATTTATATATATATATATATATATACTTTTTTTGTATATAATTTAATTATTCATTATTCTTCCTCATTTTTCTCACGTAAATTTCTTATGTAATTTCTTTATATTTATGTTATTCTTACTCTCTATCTTGTTAGGCTTAACTATATTATAATTTATACATGGAAACTTTGCTGGTTGCAATAACTTTTCATTATTATATTTTAAATTTTTGTAATCAATATGTAACTGTTTGTTTCCATAATAAATAAAAAAAAGTGTACTAGCCAGACCCAAGATTCAAACCTGGGACCCACGGCGTTATAGTCCAACGCTTAAGCCGCGCAGCCACCGTGGGTGTTAAAAACTGTTAAACCTCAAAATATAAAATTTGGTACAACGATAATTTTTTGTCAATATATTTATAATACAGTTCAAGCCAACCATTAAAATCTTGGAAGCTTTACACGCTACTACCAATAAGGAATACATAGAGTTTTAAAACAAATCCAAAATTTTAAAACTAAATTAAACAAGAGAAAATGCTCATGTTGGGACTATGTATATTTAACGCACATTTAGGGCGAATTGAGTTACTTCCCACGATAAATAAAGCCGCGGCGTTTTTCGAAGAAATTATCTTCCAGGCAACACATCACATCTTTAAGTTTATAAAATTCTGAGAGAAATATTTACTCTTGAATTTTTCCCCTCCATCATTTTTTAAACTTAAATACTTTTTAGCGGGTGTACATTTTTAGGGCGCCAAAGCAATTTATTTGAGATAATTATTTTGTTTTATGAAACATAAATTTGTTTTCGAATTTTTTTTTGTATAATTGAAAATTCTTCAGATTTCAAATATATTTGAGGTTAGAAAATATTTTGTTATGCCAAGAATTTTTTGAACATAATACCTAACGTTTTATATCATATACATTCCACAACCTAATATTATTATCTAATCATTTAGTAAGTTTATAATTGAGATGCTAAAGATTAAACGAATACTAGTTACATACAATTAAAAATTGGGTTAGGAACAGTTTTTCGATCACTCCACATTATATTTATGAATAAAACATGGTTTATAATAATATTTAACTATGTTGTATAGAAAGTTATATTTTTTTTCAAATATTTCATAATTCACCATCGACATGGTGTTAAGAATATTGTTATTCTAGTAGCGAATACGTAAAGTCTATCTAGATCATTTATAGGCGGCCGACCCGCGGCTGTCAACTCGCGGATGTCAACTTGTGGCCCGTGGAGCGGTGAGAAAATAAAAATAATATCAAATGCTGCCGCTAAATGTGATAATTAGCTCAAGATTTTAAAAAGCACCGTGTGCTTTTTGCTGCATTTGCAACACCATTCTCCGTAGACGTGAATTTTTTTATCGGGAAATTTACAAATAGAACATTGTGAAATATGTTGCGATGAACAGTTAAAGGAGAAATTCCGTCAGGTTGGTTTGGAAGAGTTTTACAAAACATATTTGGAAAAGGAAAAATTTCCTGCACTTTACAAACATATTCTAATGATGACTTCGCTATTTGGAAACACTTACACGTGTGAACAGCTTTTTAGTCGGATGAAGCATATCAAATCCCGAGTGAGAACACGAATCACTGATGTGCATTTGAAAAACTGTTTGCGTGGAGGAACAACCTCACTCGATATCGATATTGATGCACTTAGTTCTGCCACACAAAATCAAACTTCTCACTAAAAAAAAATATTTTTATATTATTTTTTATTATTTAAAAACAAGTCTAATCTAATAAATATGTTTGATTCTCATTTTTGTTTTGTATAATAAAAAAAAATCGGTTGTGCGGCCCAGTAGGAAATCTCATTTTTAAAATCTGGCCCGGCTGCTGAAAAGGTTGGCTGCCCATGATCTAGACAGATTCATACTCAGGGACGATGACTGCTGTTCATGTGATGGTACCACGTTTCAAATTGTGAACATTAAACTTTGTTAGTCATACGTATTTATTTTTATTGAACTAATACTATAATTTACAGGTGATGATGGCTAGTTTTTTTAAAAAATTAACTAAAACCTCCTTAAACCAAACCATAAAAGTTTTGGTATACTTTGGGCGATACGATACAATTTTGCACACTTTTTCATTAATACTTATTTGTTTTCGTTGGATTAAGAATTCATATTATTATTACTTCATCTTGTAGGTTCATTTTTTAAATTCATTAAACCCTGCCTAAACCAAACTATAATATTATTCTATTTATAAAAATTTCATTTAATGTTTGATTTAATAGCATAATTTTACATATTTTATAGATATATGACTATTTTTTTGACTATTATATATTATGGCTTGGTTTCGCAGGGTTTAATTGAATTTTGAAAACTAACCAACACCATCTGTAAATTGTAGTCTTAGTTCAATGAAAATAAATACATATTATGACTGACCAAGTTTAATGTGCACTATGTATGGCGGATCTTAACATCCTACCTCCACCCTTCGCCACTGGTGTGCATAGTACCTGAAGATGCCGAAAGCCGAAATCCGGATCGCAAAAAACATTTCAAATAAAATAGTATAAAACTTAAATCCATTATAATTTAAATTCAAATTCCATCAAGTACCCTCGGTCGATAGTTTTAATATTGGTACTTATGCTAAAATTTTGTATTGAAATCAATGTGAACTGCGTCGAAAAGTTCCTCCATTGTTTAACAAAATAAGTAAAATTTTATGAAAATATAGTCCGCATTTCAAATAATAGTGCTCTTGTTACAGTCCAACTGTTAATTATTACTTCAATACAGACCGCTTCGATTTAACCAAAGAGAACTGAAACAGAACTAACTACCAGTATTGTATTGTTGAACGAAATCCCATAGCGATTGTTTGCAATAAGGCCGAAGTTGTTAGTTAAAATATATTGAAATGAGGAGCTTTATTTTGTAAACCGCATTTATGAGTAGGTAAGCATTATAATATATGAATTTAATGAATACTATTCGTATATTTACTGTTACAGATAGGTACCTTCCATTTATTATACAAGCAGTACATTTTTATGAATCTCTTATACTGGGTGCCCAACGTATTTTTAACGTACCTATATATATATTTTTTTTATCTAAAATAACTTATGTAAAAAGATTTAAATTGAGGGATGATGACTGTTGTCCATGTGACGGTAACACACTTCAAACTGTGTGGCATGTCATCAACGACTGCCCCATACTAGAAAGGGAGCGATGGACTCTCAGGACTCTATGTACACAGCATACTCATGAAATTGTCCTCCAAAAACCTCACAAAGTACTAAGCAATAGAACAACACAAGAACACTACACAAAATATTTAATCCTGGCCATAAAGAAAATTAAAGATATAAATGGAAGAACCTAATTAGCCTAACATCAATGCAACTAACCCACCCAACCACCTTGTACGAGAAAGCAAGGGCATGGTTATTAATATTTAAAAAAAAGTGTACATATATATTAAAATATTTTACAAACTACTAGTTAATTTCATCGCAATTAGATAAAACGCTCGAAACTTAGTTGGTAAGGCACATGAGTACGCATACCATGAGCGTGGGCTTAAATCCCGCTGGGCGTCGTATTTTTGTTCAAAAAGATTTTTTGTAGTGGTCATATTTTTTCTGAGGTGTTTTGGAATTTATTTAAAATGTTCTTATACTATGGATTTATTAATTGATAAGTGCTCTCTGTACTAATAACGAATTCCGCGTTAAAGCAGATGGAAGATCGTTTGAGCTCATCGAAATCACGTCGTCATCGGAGTCAAGCAAGGCTGTGTACTTGGGTCTTTTTTTATTGTCATGATGGATGACATAGTAATATATATGACAGTTCGCCTCCAGTACATCTAGATCATGATGACGCAGCCGAAAAATACGAAGAAAAACTGTGCAATTTGGAGTACGCAGATGACTCGGTCATATTTGACTCGACGATAAAACGGTTGGAGGTAACCGTGAACGAGAACACGAAAAACGAATAAGCAGAGGTTAACTTTTTAGTATGTATTATTTGAAATTATAATAATATAATTTTTATTCTATTTTCGATCAGATATGAAGGCTTAATAGAAATTGATTTTATAAAAATTGGCCAAACTATACGTATAAATTTCAAACTAGCAATCATGATAAGTAAGCTTAGTGACCTTCGACCAAAGCCATCAGTATGTAACTAAGTAAGAAGTCGGGAAAAATGTGATTAGATTTTCTTGGAGAAGAAAGTTAGTTTTCGAATTGTCCAAAAGTTATTTCCTAGGTACTAGAAAGGTACTAGAAAGTAGATTAGAAAATAAACTCAATAATTCATTGACGTTATCGTATTTATTTTAGGTAGATATATAATATAAGATTTCTAACAGTTTTTGGAGACATCTGTCCCGGAAACATTGATTTAATAAAATATACGAATTTTTATTTACTTAATATTATTATATTATATAATTTGGAAACCTCAGAAACATGTGTACATTAGAAGAATATTATACATCCCATGCAAGCTTTAAACCAGCATTTCTGCTATTGTATTTTAATAATAAAAAATAACTCTGTATCATAAATTACTAAAATGTAGAAATGTTTTTCGTAAATATTGACAAACGAGTTGATGGACACTCGAAATTTTACTTAAAATTTTCTTTTAGGTAGGGTATATAATTATGGCTATTAGTGTAGTACTAAATTAAAAAGTACCTACTAACTTGCAGCTTTAAATATCCCAATCCTCGCCCCTCTACCATCTTCTACTTTTTCTAAAGCACATGTTTTAATATTCCGTCGGATACGTACAAAAAATAAAAGCGACGGGACACTAAAGATCAACGCATATTTTCATAATAATCTAGAAAATGAACTGACTAATTGTTTAAATTTTTACCTTCAATTTTTTTTTATTTTCGATTATTTTTAAGTAAAAAGTAACAGTGCTGTAATTTTCGTAATTTACGTGACTCAAAACTGTAGTATTCTGATTCGGTGGAGGATAGGTATTGCAGACGAAAGACGGTAGTAGTCGTTTGTGATGATGAAGGAGGCGTGAATTTATTTACTATTTCAAATAGTTACTAGGGTACTACAATCGATGCAATAAATAATATATTAATAAGGTAATTTTGTGCGATGTGTCTTTAACGGAAACTTATTCTGACCCGATATTTATTGACCGGCGCACTATGAAATAATATGTTGAAATTATTATGAAAAAATATTAATTCGTAATATTATGAAATTCAGATCCGCTATTTTATAACATTACGAAATCATATTATATAATTATATGGGTACTGACTGATTGTAATTGAAAAATGAATATTTAAATAATATTATAATTGAGATCTGGGTTACAGAAATCCGATGAAAGCCACAAAACTATTAATTGCCTGTAACATGAGATCGATGAAAGCTTTTCGAGAAGTACCAGAACGTCGCCCCGATGTACACCGGCTCCTCTCAATTATGCCGCATAATACTTACCTAACTTTATTAATTAAAAAAATGTTGGTAGGTTTTATAAAAATTAAATGTTGCTGAAACGCAACGTGAAACGGGAATGTGCCTACCTGTGAATGTGATAGCAGTAGCAATATTCGAGAAACTGTGTGGTGAATAAGTTTGCTCATTCTATTAATTGGTATATTTTCATTAAAGCGCTCAAAATGGATTATTTTATG
Organism: Rhyacophila brunnea; assembly: GCF_057557595.1. Lineage (NCBI taxonomy): Eukaryota > Metazoa > Arthropoda > Insecta > Trichoptera > Rhyacophilidae > Rhyacophila > Rhyacophila brunnea. The sequence continues at coordinate 13,915,020 of NW_028232848.1, read as the reverse complement.
AACCGGAGAGCTCGACCATTTTCAGAAAATATGATGTAATAATTTCATATATTTTATAAAAAAAATCTTTTAGGATTTTTTTGTTATGTACCTACTTAACAAACTCAGACGACCACATACGATTGTAGCATGCAAGAGTAATGGATACTATTATTATCGGCACCTGAGATGAAAATTGAGGTTTATGTCGTGTCAAAAACCTTATTTTTTAATATGATTCCGAATAAACGTTTCGTATAAACTTGTAATATTATTATTTAAAGTAAATAATTATATTATTTTTATTACTTCACGAATCAGAATGCAATATTTCATTTTTGGTCGTGACAGTGCAATAATCTCTGGAATTTCATGCACAGGAGCTGGGCTCCGGGGTATTCCGGTCCATTTTGAGCGCTGTTAAATCACTAGTATTATACACTTAAACCAAAAAAAAGTTTCAAACTTTTCCATTAGGTTCTCGGTTTCGTTCAAACACACATAAAGTAACATCAAAATTACGCCCATAGATTTAGAAATAGGCTCTCTATCAACTACGCTATTATTAACATTTTTATCTTCTAAGCGAAGTACATGCGTCAACATAGACTGTGTTATATTGACCTTTTTTATTCGAAATGATTATTAGGCAACCGTCTAATTCACTGAGCTAAATGGTAGGCTTAGAAACTTGGAGGCCCGAGGCACTAAGTTATTTTGAGATTCCTCACGATGAAAAATAAAATAAAACTATACATCTCAACCACCAATTAAAATAATACCTTATCTCTTTACTATCCAATTATTATTGAAAATTACAGTGATGAAACATAAGTATACTATTGGTCTAATCTTTTGTCTTAAAGTACGTATGTACCTGTCTGTTTGAGTGGTTATGTTATATGAGTTTTTGATGTCGATTGCAAGACATTTGTTATACCTACTTTATATTATTATATACTTAATAAGAAAAATGCATCTTTTTAAGATTTTGTTATAATTAATGAATATATGACTGATTTGAACTATTTAAATGCACTGTTTTATTGGTGAATTTATTGGTGAATCTGTGTCGAAGAAAATCTTCTCTGACTAGGTCAATTCGTTGATTACGTAACGTTTAATTTTGCCAGTTACGGGGAAAATTTTCTAAGCTATAGTTACCAATATTGGCGTTTTGCTGACTAAGTGAGTACTTACATAGTGGCATATAAAAAAATAATAACTTAAATTTACTACAAATCGCTTGAATTAAGAAGTGCCACTGTAAATTTCTGAAGACTGTCTGTAAATGTTATGCTGAGCTTTGAGAGTTGATGCTTGTGGCAAATACTGAGGTGAACCATGCAGAAATGTTATCTTATATGGTGGATACGTGATATTAGACCTCACTATGTCACGTAGTCTGGATACCTCAAAACTAGCCTGAAACTTCTTGGCCTGGTCCAGATGCCAGTTCAAAATTGCCGCCCTCTTCAAATATTTTTGCAGTAGAAATCGTCACTGTTCTGGCAGAAAACACTAATTCGAAAAAATGACATATTGAGTTAGTTATACCAAAATGTTCCTTATTTCAAACTTTACCGTCTAGAAACCTTCTTAATAAATAAACAGTCTTTGTTTTATAGTTATCCTTTTTACGATTACTTAATAAACTCACATGATAGACCATTTTTTCAAACATTTTAACAACTTCAAAGTCAAATTACTCAAAACTAGTATTCTCCAGTTAGTGTGTTCTGCCAGAACAGAGACGAAATACAAAATAGATATTAAAAAACGTCTGAATTATAAATATGAGGTGAATTAAAATGAACATAACGGGGTCAATGGAGTTGGTCAGGGATGCTAGTATAATCTGGGAGGATGAAAAAAAGACTGGATATCGGCAGAGGTTTTGGAGTCGACATGGGCAAAAAAATAAATAATGCAGTATGAATTTGACGATAATTATTGTTACTTGAACCAAGTAAGACTCATTAAATAAAATGATGATAGAGTCTAGACATAATAATATTTTAAATGAATGTTATAAATTCATTTCACAAAATAGTTATATTGATTTTTCATAGTGTCGGTATTGGAACGTGACAAAAGCTTTGTTATGATAGGAAAACTTTGCAAACAAACATACAGCGTGACACATTTTGAATTAACTTTGTAAATTTCTAATCAATCAGGGATAGATTGTGTCTGTGTTTGATTTGAAAACTTAATATTGGCGAACGCAATTTATGATGAGGTTTAAAGGTCTACACTAGTGTAGGCCTAGGGATGTCAACAATGTTCTTGTAAAGTATCAATACTTAGATTACTTTAATATCGATGATTTGATTTCAATAATAAATCGTTCTTTCGCTTAATGTAAAGGTTTGTTCAGACTTTTCCAGTAATTTAGTTGAGTAGTGAATGATTTAGTAAATAAACGTGTCTAAACAGACAAATTTAGTCGAGTAGTTTAGTAAAATCTTCAGTCCAGTCGATCCATTTCATTCTATTAATTCGGCTGAGTAGCGACCCCTACAACCTCTCACTTAATACTAAAAAAGCCACGAAACCAGTCTGAATAGGCGGGTTCATTAGTCGTCGACTGCCGTAGAAATGATATAGCATTGGAGCGAAGATACCACTTGAAATAATATAACTTATAATTATTATACTTCAATGCGACAAACATTAAAATAACCGTTGCGAACATGAGTTGATAGATCCGTAGATAAATGGCAATATTTCACAGAAAGCTTGTTGTTATTGAGGATAGCTAAATTATCATATATATTATATTCATTTATTATTCCGTTTATTTTGTATACTCAGTATGAAGGATATTATGTAATGTCGATAGGTAGTGTGGATAATTTGTTGATTAATACGTTGATAAATAATGACAATATTTCTCAGAAAACTTGTTGTTATTGAGAATAGGTAAAGAGGTAGGTACACATTATCCTAGTGTTCATAAGAATAATTATAAGTTATATTCATTTATCATTCCGTTTATTTTGTATAGTCAGTAAGGACAATGGAGCATAAAGTACCTATTTATTACCTAAACAAACTACAAAAATACATAGGTAAGCATACGAAAATTTATGAAACTACAAAAATATAATAGGTATCCTATGTAAATTAGTATTAATTAATAAGAATTCGGAGCATAAATTGATTCAATTACGTCAACGCCGTTTTTGTATCGTGTCATTTGAATTATTTTTGAAGTAACAAGTTTATCTGACAGACGGCAGCACTCTCGTGTCGCTCTCGTCTTTCGTTCATTTTGACACATCACTCACTAATGCACTGTGTTTGGACACTTTTCAGTTACTAATTCACTAAATCACTCACCACTCTACTTAATCACTCAACCGGTCTGAACCGGCCTTAAATCGGAGTAGGTATATTAACTATTTATTGTAATCGTGTACGTTAAAACAATAAGAAAGGCGCGCTTCGCTCTCTCTATCATACTGGCAGTATTCGTCAGTTGAACCAATAACCTACCAGTTATTTGCTATGGTTCGAATTAAGTGGATGTGTTGTTTGTTATATGGTATATTATGTACTGTTCAACTAGTCAATGACTGAAGGATACATGAGAATAAGGCTAGATGTCACTAAATTTGACAAATAGAGATTTGAATGCCATTTAGTGGAAAATTTTGTGCATTATAAAATGTCAAAACATTAAAGAGCAAAAAAGGGTTTGAGTCATGAGATATTCAAGTTTAAAATTTTGATATGCGGGCTAAAAAAGGTGGATGTCAATGTGAAACAGAGCAAAAAGGCTTGATGTCAAAGTGGAACAGAGCAAAAAGGGGGTTTCATACTAATATTGGCAACAGCGTTACGATATCTACTGAAATTTCGCGAAAATTAAAATTAACGATGCCTTAATCACGTAAAAATGTCAGATTCATAAGTTATACTTCTTCAACGCGTGTTCTACACTCACATTGTTTTGTTTTGTTTAAAATAAAATAAAATGAGATCTATCGGGCACAATCCTTAAATATTTGCTTGTATTTTTATATTATATAGAAAAATATTTCATATTTTCTTTAAATACCTATATTAAGTATCTATACTTTTCTATGTGATAACAATACCGTGTATTGATTATTTTTCTTTATATGTCAATCTCTCTATGTAAGCCTGTTTAGTAACGAATTTCTAATATAAATTATTAATTAGATTGTCGTTTCAGTAAAGTGTGGTTTTTCTGTTTCGAAATTAATATACATTTGCGTCAAGTTAAAACCAATTCTAATTATTGATTTTTGTGTTAGGTACTATAATTGAGGAATCGGTTTTACTAGGAGAATTTATAATGTACAAAGTATTCCAAAAGTCAATCTAATTTTAGATCTCCAAAAATTTTATAAATGATTTTAAACTTATCTTTTTTTCTTTGTACATATTATTATTTATATATAAACTCAGATATACTTATAAATATGCATCATGTCTTTTTATGCATTATATTTTTTATTAATTATATGTATCTAATATAATAAAACTTAATCATCTTATATTTATTTTAGTAATATATTGTATTGTCACTGTATATAATATTTATATAGGTACCTATTATAATAGTTCAAATTTATAGTCAGTTTTTCAATCAGCTGATCTGGCTATCAGCTGGCACGTAATACAATGCTTACGAACCGGAAGAAAGAAAAGCTAAAATGCATTCAAGATACGTATATACCCGACAATGAAAAACTTGTCGTCCATTTTCCTGGAAAAGACACGACCCATATCCGTAAATAAGATCTACGTTATATCCGGTCAAATAGCTCCTGGAAGGTCGTGCGGCAGGCTTTTATTTCCAGGCTTCGGAGGCTCTCATTTTTTTCTGTTGTTGCAAAAATAAATAAGTTCTTTTCTGTGGTGTGGGGCAATAATTTTATTTGTACAGAATTTACTATATTTTTTTAGATTAGTTTTACTGAATGATTGATTTGAATGAACTTAATATAATACAAAAAAGTATAGTTATTACAAATCAGTGGTTCACAAGCATAGTGAACCATGTCCCCTCTGGTTATTTTTTTAGTAAGCTAGGTTTAAACATATTAATCTATAATTTCTAATTGTGTAAGGGTATGATTGCAATTCTGAAGTGTTATTTTGAGTACATTAAGTTACTATGTAAGAAAAATCATACCTTTCGAGAATAGGAAATACTCAAATATTATGTTTGTACCTAGCTTACTCAAAAATAACGAGAATGAACTTGGTTCACTATGCTTGTGAAACACTCAAATGGTAAAATAAAATACTGAATAATTAAATGAGAAACATAGTACGGTGGGTGATGATTAGAAATATCATAATATGATGTACAACATATTAATTATATTTTATTTTAGAAAAACTGAATAAATATTATTAAGAAGCGTCCTTGGAGTATGTTAAGGACGTGTAATACACTATATTTCAAGGAATAAAGTTGAGGTTGTGGAACTATTTAGATAGAGATACACCATACTCGGACTTTGGAAATTGAGACCGCTTGCAGGAGACAAACCAGAGATAAAACCTACTTTGGATGCGGCCAACCTATTTTTAGTTATGTTGAAAATAAATTTATTACATTTTAGGTATCGACACAATTTTGTTATTTTAAGCTCAAGATGTTCAATAAATTATTGAATATTATTTTCAGATACAAATATTTGGTATTGTAGATTATATTTAAATAGTGTTGTTATAAAGTTTTTGTAAATGTGTTTGATATAACCGATTTAAAAAAATATAATATATTGTTTAAAAATACACATTTTAAAGTCTCAAAAATATAATATATTAATCAATAAAAAGTATTGGTCTGAGTGGGATGAAAACATCACACGACTGCAGGATTACATATCTAGCTATTAAAATAGAACAACGTAGATTTCTTAACAAATTTCTTAGAAATTGTCTTTGATAGGTATTTCATGTAAGAAGTACTGGTAAAATCGTCGTTATTAAGTAGGATACCTGTAGCTTAAAATATGTTAGTGTGAATCCAGTGGTTACAGATTCCAGTCGACCGTCATATTTAAAAAATAAAGATTTTTCAAGTATATATCTGAGGTATTTTAAAATGATTCACTATAATATATAATGGCTCGTAATGTTGTGGATCTCAGGTTTGAATCTATGTTGTTTTTCAAGTGAGTTTCGAGTCCGTGTGTGGTCCTTATACGTTGAGAAAGTGACTTATAATATTTTTGTGTTTGATTAACAAGCGGAGTCAGGTTTTAAAATTTGAAAATCCTGACAAATTTTTCGAATCTAAATTTTAGTCGTAATGCTGTAAATTTTTGCTCATAATTAAAAGAAAAAAATGTATATATCATTAGTATTACAATCAAAAATATATTATGCTCACAATATTGCAAAATAAAAAAATATTGGTACCTAGATAGTAAATTAGTGGTTATAATATATTATATTATATAGTTTGTGTAATATTTTCGGTACCTATCTATGTTCATACAAAATGCTTAGTACGTTAAAAAAATAACAAAATTAACCCCTATTATGGTAGTAGTTTCTTGATAGGTACAATTAATTATTAATATAAATTCGTTTATGATAAAATAGATATTTGGTTATGTCACATTACGTATTATTATAACACGGGTAGGTACATACAATTTTTACAATAAATAAAAACCGTGATGTAATATGACTTACTTTTTTAATGTCAGAAAAAAAGTAATTGATTTATTGTGTAAATTATATTTTATCATTATTTCATAAAATATAATAAGTAATACAGATTTAATTAAATAAAAAAAAATCCAGTAGTAAATTGGATAAGTATTTGTAAATAATGCGGGTTGTGTTTGAATTTGCATTTCATTTAAAAGGATTTTTAAATTTTGAGAGTGATGCTTATCTACGTGATGGAGATTAAGAATTGGAAAAATAGTCTCAGGTCGAGAACGCTGTATATAGAATTACAATGAATCTTATGAATTTAATAAAATTTTATGTAATATATTTTTATGTACATATTAAATTAAATTTACAAAGTTATTCAAGAAATGAAGTAAATTAATATTCGGAAAACAACAAAAAATCTTGTGTAATAGCAAAATTGTATTTGTAATAATAACAGGATTTTTAATAAATAATAGTAGTTTATTACGTAAATTTTTCCTTATTTTAATTTCCTGTTAAAAATTGTCAACAATTTAATACAACGGTGTTATTAATGAAATTCTTCGTAGACTATTAAAAACTAAAGTATTATTAAATAGAGAATAATGTGAATTATAAAACATATTTAGTTTTTTGTTGTATTTACATATTTAATGTTTTATTTAATAACTAGAAAATATTATCAGGTGGCAGTACCACCTGTCAACATTCTCATACAGCTTTTCCGGTCTCCCCCTCTTTTTCACTTACGCGTGTTACTGTCTTTATTCTGGTGTTTCAGACTCAATTATTTGTTTGTGAGTTGCTGTAACAGCCTAGCCAAGTTTTTATAAAGTCTTATAACTTTTTGTATTTTTTTTTAAATTATTGATTGCAAAACATTTGATTTTATGTATAAGGTAGTTTTGTTGTTATATATAATGTAATAAGTAATTTAGAATTGATTACGTATTTGCATTTGTGAGAGATTATGATATTGTTACCTACAAATTTGCCAGATTTCAATTTTAAGTATAGCCTGGCTAAGGTATGTCCCTCCATTTATTTTAATAGCCGGAATTGGATATTTCGTGTAGTGCTCTTGTGTTATTTTATTGTTTAATATTTCATCATTAAATCATAAACCAAAGTTATGGTGACTGACTTTCGCCTTTCGTATGTACCAAAAACTTATTGATATATAGGTGAACGGAAAGGTGGGTTGTGACGGGTAGGTATAGAAAAATAATAAAATGTAATTCTGAGATAATCGTTATGATAGTTATCAATACAGGAGTCAAAATAATAAAATTCAGTTTCCTAAAACGATCGCCAACGTCACATGACCGGAACCTCGCACCAAAATAACGGAAGTCATTATTTTTTATTAAAATGACCTTATGACATTAAAACAATTTATGACAGTATTAGCAGAAAGAGAACCTTCATTTTTCATGCGATTTGGTCCTTTCTTCTCTCAATTGGCTTGCGAGAAATGATTCACGGAAAGACATAGGCTCATTGCGAATGGTTTCCTATCACTATTTACTTTTACGATGCTTCTCATGGCCAATTATGATAACGCCCCTGTGCTTTATGGCTTGGCATAGATATTATCGTCGGTTATCGCCTTTTTATGTCAATCACACAAAAGGCGGTAACCGCGAATCCACATTGCTGCCGCATTACTGTTATATAATACGTGCTTAGGTTTTTTGTAACGGGCGATACTATGTCTTAATTGCCTACATAAAGATACTCGCAAAAGACCGATATGATCTGCAAATGATTTGACTTACTAAGACTTATGCCCCTGTTCCGTTGACAGTCAGACGATTTACAGTTTTTAGACTTTTTAAAGCACCTTAAATCTGTGAAATTTTAAGACTGCAGACCAGGTTCGTTTAATCTCAAACATGTTTAATATTTTACTCGCCGAGTTGTCAGAATTCGTATGTCAATCACTACATTAGTTCAATATGATTTTAATACGCAATCATTCGGAGCAAAACAAAACCACTAATTGTTTTAAGCTTTGTTGTTGATTAATTTGTTATTAATTTAAATATTATAGCATGAAAGATTTAGCAATTATTATTTTATTTAAATTTATGAAATTTAAAAAAAAAGAACGTAAAAATTGTATATGGGGAATTATGCGTGTTTTCACCAAATCTTTATAATATATTCTTCTATATCTTTTGTTAATACTAAATCATGTCATGAAAGGTATTTACAGTAGATAGTGTAATTATTATTAGCTGTAGAATAATCGTAACTACACCTAGGCTTTGAGAAAACTACATAAAGCATTGATACCAACGTATAGAAGTATTGGTTAAAAACTTTCTGATATATATTTTTCTAGCCCTACTTGTAACATAATATTATATTGATATAATACTTCATACTTTATGAATAATGAGAGGTCACGTTTGAAAACACTATTCAGCTCCCCAAATAGGTTCCATACTAGTTTGGTTATATGATTAATCTCATCATTAATGCCTCCGTCAATTCAGATATAGTATCCTAGATAGACACAATCGTTGAGTCACTCGATGTATGTGCTATTGACAAGAACTAAGTACTTTTGGTTCATAAAATCAGATTATCAGTAATTTTGTCTCAGATACATTACAAAGGCTCAGAGCAACCATGTACAGAGTTTTGAAAACAGATGTTTGTGACAAATATTGGATATGTGGTAGTGGTACGACTTCAAAAATATTGAGAAGATTAGAAAACGCACCCAGCGATGTTGGACCTGCCTCGGCCACGTGCTACGGATGCCAGAAAAGAACTTCAACCTAGCTTGCCTTCTTCAAGCCAACCGGATTCCGGCGTCTTGGGAAGCCGCTAAATACTATCTATAAAGTGTATACAGCGAAACTAAGGAATGCTGGTTTGACCTGGAACAATGCAAGAAAACTGGCGAGCGACATGGATTCTTGGAGGCGCCGCGTGTTGTCAATATAATTCAACTTAGGGGCGGATATGGCCGAAGAAGAAAAGAAAACATTTATTTTTAACCTACTTTTCAACTTAACCTAAGCAAGCTCCTACAGAGTGTCCTGTAAATCTGTTGAGTATTTTGTAGTGACAAAAATGTTATATGCAAAGTGTGACTGAAATATTCGCAGTTAATGGCGATTCCTCTATTCTCTAAATCCAAACTTCATCCAGAGTAGTGGAGAATAGTTAAGGCGAGATATTTTACCTTGTTGGATACCCCCAATAATAATATTATATAATAATATAAACCTATGTCAGAATAAATTAATTACTTGTATAAAAAGATAAAAAATCATTTTCAATTAAAATACTCTTTATATAATATGATGTATTAATTGATTTTTTCCTCTATTTTTTCGGGAAATTACAGAACTTATCGAATTGTTATTATGCCTTTTAGAATGAAAAAGTCACTGGGAGTTTTTTTATATATAAACATACCTTAAATTTTGATCATATTTTATTTTTAGTAACTACATACATGGAGTTTTTCTGGTTTATGAGTATTGCGAGGGAAATTTTTTTTTTTTTTTATTATGGTTTTATTTGTTTTGATAGTTAAGTGCTTTCTTTAATTCCGGCTTTTATTATATAAAATCTTGTCAGTATTCACTATAGTAATGTATGTTTATAATACTATTAACATCAAAATAAATAATATGGTATTTTGCTGTGAAGTCGTTTTTGGTATTTTTGTAAATATACACACAGTAGGTACTACACAAACATTATTTCGTTTATTTGATATATAAAAAAAACATATTTATTCTGCAGACTACAACGGTAAACATTCAGACATTATTTATTGCTTTACGTATAATGAATTTTATACGTAACATAAACGAATTCTAAAAAATGTTTGAGAAGCAATAAAAAAATGAATACGTTTACCGAATTTATTCGCTTTCACGCGAAAATGGTTCTCAAATGTAATTAAAATTCATGAAATAAAATTAAAAATATCGCATTCAAATTTAAAAGCCTATTATGGCGGTATTAATACCAAATGGGTGTGTATTGAAAAAATAACTGGCCCTACAACCAAACGTGCTCGGCAATTAGACAAATAATAATATACAAGGTAGTACTGAATATTCTACCCTAGAGTATGTATTATTATATCTAAAGAGTGTCTTATAATATCATGTGCTAAATCATTTGATAGTAACTCCACAACGTTCTAAGTGTTGTTGAATTAGTAACGATATAACAATAATTACTAATATTTTGTTCGTAAGATAATTATTGACGCGACTAAACTTTTATTTTTTCCTCAGACTATATTTTTATTATAGTGTGCACGTTTTGGCTGGTTACATGTAAAGTATACCTACGTAAAATAATTTACCGTGGCACAGTTTGCCGTGAGCTTTCTTATTGGAAAGAGATGACCGTATACTATTCAGTATTCAATGTTAATAGATTCAATATTATGAATATGGATTCAATTATTTAACGAATGAAAATCTAACCTAACCTATCCTAGGAAATTATCCAGTATATCGGCTATTTTAAAAAATTGTTTACTGCTGGCTTCTTGTAAAGTGTAAACCGACAAGAACCGTGTTTTTTTTAGACATGAACTTTATGTCAGTACTATACGACCCAAGGAGTTTGGATGGAGATACGGCCATATATTTCCGATACAACATTTCACGGTAAAGTGTGTTACGGCTACAAGTTTCCGGACACGGTTATGGTTACGGTAGAAGTTGACAATGATTCATGTTTGAAATAGTTAATGTATGTAGTAATAAATACAATAAATATATCTATTGATAATTAATTTAAATGTAAGGTTTATCTTGGAATTCACTGGATATTTAAATAATTTTGAGAATTGACTGATTGAGAAAATTAAAAGTTGTATTGCAGTAACAAATGCATGAACCCGAACTAGACGATAGTTATAATTTACCGAAAGGAAGCTATTAGGTAAAATAATCATATAATAGGTGAATTATTTATATATTTTTAAAAACACATTTATAATGAATTACATTTTCGAATGGTAACCAACATATTGTCAAGATACTGTATAGTTAGTACACTTATTTACATACTGCACCCTATTACGTTCCAGCATCGGAGCATAGAAAAAACAAAAGGTCACGCCACTTTCCTCGGTACATCGTCACGTCGCGCGCCTGTGTTATTATTTTATGCATCATAATGATCGTTTTTCTATCACCACTGCGCTGCATGATGAGGTTGATGTAGTAGGATTGGTACAGCGTTAGAATCCTTGAGATTGTTCTACAAGGGTACGGAGTTTCACACTATCTGAAAGCAGCTGGAGCACCTGTTGGTAACTACTTCAATAACTGAGGGCTGTCGTGTACACTCATGATCTCGAGTATTTATAAAGCTGTCCTGCTAATGTACCTGTAAAAATTAGCGGAGATATCGATTCTCAAAGCTTAAAACTCAAGTTAGGAAGATAATAGGTATGTTAACAGCCATACAAGAGCACAGGTAACACGGAAGCATTGAACAACTGCAGTGTTTCCAGTCAATTGGGAATCCACAAAAGTATGCTTCGTCCGCATTTAGTTAACTTAGAATCATGTGAATGTCAACATAGTATCAAAATGCTCTTCAATATTTAGTAGGTCAAAAGAAAAATGGTTACTCTAAATCACACATTGAAATATACTTTTAGAAATAATGATATACTTTTGACGGGTTTTTTATGTACTTACATACATTGTTAGTTTTTATCAAAATAACTAAATTTATTTGATTAATTTTGGATATATCAAAGAGTGAGTGGTGTGTGTTTGAAAAAGGGAGCAAAATCCTTTCTGCCTCCTACCTACACACTTATTACAAAGTATTAAAGCAACCATAGAGAAGTAATAACTTTTGGTTATTAATACAAATATTATTAAATTCAAAATTGAGAGCCTGGTAGAATATCAACATGGTATGAAAATATTACGAATTAGTTTGAGATCAGCATCACATCACTGCAGTGACGTCCTTAGATAAAATGCCGCCACTAGCCAGCGCATTAATGCCGCCCCATTTTTTAAAAATAGTATTTTTTATCATCCTTTCATGACTCCAATATCTAAGAAATACATTGTATGGATACTTTACTAACAAAATAAATACTACTAAAAGTTAGAAAATTAAATTGAGATATAAAAAGCGAATAAATATAATATAATAATAGGTAGGTAATTATGTTAGACACCCAAATCACTAGACACATTTGGCTTGTACCATTTGGCAATACACAGATTATTAGATTTATCATTTTCCCTATATTAACAAAATAATTTTAGCTATTTCTATAAGTATATTCCAAATGATTCTCCTCGATTTGCCGCCCTTCAAGTAACTGCCGCCCCCAAGCGACGCTCAATCTGCTTACTCCCACGGGACGCCACTGCATCACTGTTGTTTAGAGCAGCGTCAAGCTGGGAAAATATAATATAGTCACCGGTATGTATTCGATAATAATTATTGATATGATATTGTAGCTGCATAGTAATAGCGATCAGATATCCATTGTTTAATGTATCAAAGTACTCTGCAGTAATATATTCCCAGCGAATCAATTTCCAGCAAACAACTTTTAGCTAGATCAGCAAGTTGATTGGCAATATTAGATACGGTATATTATTACAATATATCACAGCACATTATATCATTACGGTGTATTAGCCGAATAATCATTTTTCATGGTATCATATTTTCTTACGACTGTAATAATAAATAATATTTCATTTCGCTACTCGATTTAAAACGCTGACTCTATAATTAGTCCAATATGATTATGTACCAGAATTTAATGTTAACGTATTACTTTTTATTGTAAAAATAACGAAGAATAATTTATCTAAATGTCACTCGAATCCAAGTACCTAGATCGTAACTATCTCAGTAGATTATATGTACTATCATTGTATAATATACTATTGTACCGATACGTTGCTAATAAATCTCACCCTGCTACATCGTAGACTTCATTATCATCATCTTCAACCCACACATCGAGCACCACAGTAGTGACCCAACAATATAAAAAGAAAACACATTGTTTAAATATATTTACTAAATATATTTATTAACAGCATCATATTGACTTGGAACGGAGTACTTTTACGCGCCGTCAGGAAGTGTACCGGGGCGGATTCCAATAATCAAGAGTGGATCTGAGATTAGTATATTTTTGAAGATCAAAACAATGACAGCCTAAATATTAAAAGGACTCAAGCAGTCTAGTGGATATAAACTGGGCAAGCGTTGCTTAGTCAGAAACGTTAACAAAAAGGCCTGAGTGTCAGTTATATTTTACATTGCAGGATAAAAAATATTTACCCATTGATGCTAATGGTTCCTCCAAATCACATCCGGTCTTAGTTGGACGTATTACGAGACCTTTTGTTTATTGTGAAGCATCAGTAGTTTTTATAACCAGGAATGTCTCAAGAGCAGCTAACCAAGACTGAGCAGTCATGCACTCAAGAGTTTTTAACTGAATATACATGACTTTAAGTTAAGAGTATCCATATGAGAAAGGGACACATAGAATCAAAATAAAAAAAATGTGAAGCCAGTCACCATGGACAAATACTTTAAAGCCAAATTCGGTTTATTACTTTATGACGGCCAGGCCTTAAACGCAAGAATTACGAAGCGCGCCAAGCATTCTCAAATTGAATGCGCGTTTAGTTTACGTGACAAACTTTAATGCAGACGTAATTATTAAACCTTTTTTTATTACGTGGTTAAGTTTGTTTCTCCATGCTCGACATTTTAACCTTGTTAAAGCCTCAGACACAAGGCAACCCATTTTACATTATTTTTATGTTTCCTAGGTATACTTCATTACATCTGTATTTGTACCACAATACAGTAATGATTTCGGGCAAAATTACATAATTCTGGAATTTGGTATTAAAAGGTCTAGATAGGTAGGTAATTTTTCGCTTTTTATAGCTTAAAATTTGAAAATAAATTCGTTTATTTGGCTGCCAAATTGTGATTATAGCTTGTTTTTGGAATAATGTATATGCAGTAGAAATAAAAATACATAAAAGTATGTTATTTTAAATGCACTACCCATTTACATCATAATATAGTTCTCCAATAATTTTATTTATATATTATCAATATCGCAAATTCAAAAACAAGCTTTGCAAGAAGAAAATGGCTTCCAGCGCACTTTATAGTAGATCGAGAACTATTGAAAGCTCCGGTACCGTCTTGAAATAATGCCTCTGTGGACAATAGATTTAAGCATCTCTACTTTACCTACTCTACATAGAGCAGGAAAGTCAAACATGAGAGCCGACATAATAATAAATGTTATAGGTGTAAGTATATTATTTAAAATAATATATATAAAATTGACCTTTCACTTATGGTTTTTATTGCATTCTATGCTATAACTATATATTTATACTTGTAAGGAATTTAATGATATTTAATACAATGCTTTTTATGATCTTGATTGACTTCTTGCCTGCGGCGCTGTTGCTTTTCACGATCAGCTGTCCAGAAATTTTCTGCAATACGCGAGTATCTAGTAATTTTTCGGGTGAATGGTTCGTGATAAAAACACCTACTTAAACAAATTTGTCTCATCTACCCGCACCATAATGCCGTGTTCATATAAGACATATCGCTTAAGATAAAATTGGTTTCAATAAAATCGATGGTTAGTGGCTAAACGCTCCTCTGTTTCTGAAACCGGATGATAAGAATAGTTCCCCAATCTATATCAGAGTAAGACTCATTAAATGTATTAATTGTTTGACATTGAGGATTTACATCTTATACTACGATATTAAGTATATTATAATGCTTTTCATTTTTAGGTTTGAGAAAAATCAATATTGAATTTTTTATAGAATAAGGTCCGTTTCAGATGGGACACCGGTGTTGCGCTCGATATAATATAGAAAATCTTTGTGTTCGAATAAAAGGGCCTTTGTTATATATTTATAGATGCCCCAGAGCTAATGACTCAACGTGTGTCCGGTATACTTTTCCGTCGACCGCTACATTCTCAAGCCGGCGATACACTTGTTTTTATTACCGCAGCCAGTTTTATGTTCTAATTTATAACACAAATTATGCGTTGACTCATTAGCTCTGGAGCGTTCATAAACATAATATAAAGGCCCCTTTATTCGAATACAATGGCCTCCTATATTATATCGAGCGCGACACTGGTGTCCCGTCTGAAACGGGCCTTAAGCCGGCTCGCACATCACAACTCGCCTCGTGTGCCTAAGCGCCATAAATCAAAGCTTCCGAGAACGGGCAGGCGGTGTTCCTTGATAAAACCTCGCACATCTGCCTAGCGATATCGACATTCGCCGCATCGGAGAGTCTCTCGTCTGCCATTTTTATTGTGTTGATTGTATGAACAAACCTCAAACGCGGTGACCAGCGATGAGCGAGATGACAGTATAGACAGAGATAAAGACAGAAATGGCCGATGGCCGCGGGCTGTGCGCTTGCGCGGAGCTGACATTTTTTGAGATCGACATGCAGACTTTGGCCAATGCAACTAGACGAATGTCGCAGGGTCGCAGAGTTGCAGTTGCATCGGCCAATCTGCGAAGCTCCATTTGATAACGTTTGTTTCTTGGTTTACGATGACGTCACATCGACGAATTCGTCGTAAGACGCATGCGGCGAGTTCTGATGTGCGAGCCCTCTAAGACTCTTGTCATCGATTTTATTTACTGACGACTGAATATCCATAAGATTAAAAAATGTAACACTCTCCTCGGAAAATTGAAAGTAATAATAATATTAGAAAAAAAGTCTTACGCTAAATGATACGTCTTTAAATCGCCAGAACAATCCTTTAAATTCTAATTTACCGACTTAAGTACCAAAATTATAGATATTGTTTAATAACTACGTCGTCAAAGGTGAAATTGTGAATAATTTATATAGGTATTTGGGTGAAAATATCTTATCTACGGGAATGATAAATCAAGACGTTTTCTGAAGGTGGCCTGGACCCACATGTGTTTATTTATTAGTACTGATGACACATATCACAATATAATGATGGTTTTAGCGATATTAGTCACTTAACAAATTAATAAGTTTTGCGGTGTTTTATCACACAATCGTTGTATGTATAATAAAAATTCAGTTTTAGAGTATGCATTGAAATAATATAATAGCCGCCTTATTATTGGTGGCGATGCTTTTAAAACTGTAAAGTATTATTTTAGTTCTTTGTCACAAAAAAATATTACAAGCAACGAAATAAATCGCCGGATAAATCTCGCTATCAGCTGCTACTTTGGTCTTCAAAAGCTTCTGGAGAACAAAACCAATACAAGAAATAGGATATATTTGAGAGAGAGTATGTACTAAAAAGATTTTATGGTTTTTTAAAGAAATTTGCATTTGGAAGTCAAAGTATAATGAGGAACTATATACACAAACTACAGAGAATTCTCTGGATCTGCCTCGTACATATAATGCTGGAGGAGTAACAAGCAAAGCAGGCTATGCACGCATATTTCGATAGTAAGAGATCTAGTTGGCCAAATATGTAACTTTAAAAATTTTTCGACCAAAGCAACTAGAATGCGATACCACTGGAACAAAATGAAATAAAATACAAGATGGAATAAGTTTTTGGAGAAAGCCAAGATGCACCAAGGGTAATAATTGCCACACATTTTCATGATAATTTCATTTTTCGAAATATGTATTTTGTTCAATTCAATCTATTTTTTTTTTTGAAAAAGTTAGGGGGGCGGTAGAATATATATATTATATATAACTAGATATTTAGTAACTTTTATTTTATATGCAATTTGAATAAAAACTTAAAGTTTAGTACGCCTGTCGTAGATGTTTGAAAGCTCGGTATTGGAGAATTCTCAAAGCAAAGGAAAACCTTACATAGACAATATTGAGATAGAATTAATGCCTGACAATGTAATTTTAAACAGTCCTGTCTGTGATCCTAAGTCTATCAATGGCTGAATGAAAACCTTTGCTGCTTTGAAGATAATAATTGTTTTAGTGTTTCAATTCATAAAATTGTCTATTTAACACTGTTTTCAATCGCTGAACCAAAACGTCTTAGTTTTGATAAACTAACAATTAATGAAATATTTGGATCTAGTTTTTAAACAAATTTCAATGTAGTACACAGTTTGCTAAAAGTCTTGTAGGGTCAATACCCTACAATCCGCATGACTTGGCAGGAAACCATTAATTTATAATTACAATGTATCTTGCAACATAATATTGTTAAAATGGCAAAACAAGCGATTTATGCGAGTCAATCAAAATTTCAACAGAAAGCTAATTTAGCAAAAATAATTTAATAATTCACTTAATCAATAATATTGCAAATTAATAAATAATATTTAAGTTTGCTTTGATATGCACAAAAGTTATTTGTATAAAATCAATCTTGCTTAATTATTAAAAAGTGCATAATTGTTCAAATTGAAATCAATTATTTATAATTTACAAACGAGCCATGCATTACACAATAAACCTAATTAGCATGATTATCAAAATATCCAAGTAGTGATAGCAGCATTTTCTATTGTATCGAATCTGTATAAAACACTCAGTAGAAGAAAGCAAAATTGTCAGTCAGTTATCAAAGATTTAACCGTAAGGTTATCGTTTCGCTTTGCTCAATCGATCTTGTAAGCCCATCAGAACGCATAATCGTGATTTCACTGATCTAAATTATAATCAACTTATCTGTAATAATTAAATTGATATTTATTGTTCGGATATTCTTGCACAATCGTAAATTTGGGCAATTTACGAACTGCAATAGACTGCAATACACTCAAGTCTCTCCCGATCAATCCTCTACGTATTCATCATCGTCACCATCTCACTTCCAAAAGTCTTTATACTATAAACCTGTTTACGACACACATATAATATTAAATTAAACTTCTCTTGCGATAGACTTTTGTCTCTGCATGAGATTGATTCCCACTATTAATCCCACTAATCAAATGGTAAATATTCTGATTGATCAGGAATATTTTTAAATGAGTACACTTAATTTTATTAATAAGATAATATTAAACCAATAGCTCTGATATTCTAATATTCATCTATTATAGTTTGTTAGTTTTTATCAATACTGAGGCTATTCTTCAATATTTTATAGATTTTTTTCACATAAACAATATTGGGTAATCTGTATGTGGAAGTAGATTTAAGTAAATTTATCTCAAATGTAATTTTCGTATTCGATTGAGTTAATGTAAATTTATTATAAATAATAATTATTATAAAGGAATTAAGTGGACTATATAATCACGTATAATATATAATTTAGTTTATATTACCTATCGGTACGTACATTGTATTTTGATCGTATATAATGCAAACTCATCTCTTTCGATAGCTGAAGTATTGTAACCAATAATTAAAGATTAATTATTTAGTCGGTAAATTTTCAATAAAAATTAATAATATTTGAAAAAAAAAATGTTCTTTAAAATATATTAAGCATTTATATATTATATTATTTTAGTGCCTCATGTTTAATGTTGCTTGTACGAGCGCTGAGCCAGTAGTTTTATTGATTGAAGATGAAGAGTCGATTAATAGGCAAAACGAACAAATGTGGTTGATCGTTGCCGACTAAAGTAGAAAGCCGATACATTCACAACGACTGGTTCTTTTTTTCCGCCCCTCCCGTTGTTGTCTGTCTAGGTATGAACTGTCATTGTTCTATAGAGTGCTCATACTGACGCGTCTGTCGTGTTCACACAGCGAATGGTTTGACTTGATTAGATAAGTTACATGATAAAATAAATAATACACTAACATTAACACATCTTCTACAAATGTAATGCATAGATCAATGTTACATATTTTTTTGAAATCGATATTACCATCGGTTTTTGAGTGAAGGACTAGTCTGACTTTAACAGCTGATGAATAATATGAATGTATATTATTTTAAAATAACACTGATAGTTAATATATTTGATTTGAGAATTTTTTATAATTCAATTTGAAATGAGAAATGGCGAATAAATATGTCAAGCTATCAGGGATCTGATTTTGACAGCTGAAAAGTGAACCACTCGTTACTTGTGCAAAAAGTTATGCTCAGGCTTTATTAATCTAAAGATGGCGGTGGGTTGATGCATCCAAAAATATGAATTGATTTTTGAAAACATGCAATTTAAAGTATTGTAGTACTTACTTTATTTGTTAATTTTTTATGTAAGCATCAGATTTTATTAAAAATGTATAAACAATGTCGATGTAGTAGGTTTTATGTGAAGAATAAAATAATAATTATTAAGGTTGGAACAAGAACGTAAAAACTTGTGTTTTTATATTTCAAAATAAATGTGCCCCTAAAGGCGCGTATCCACGTATACAATACTGATTAAGTCGAATACTTGAGTGAAATGAAAAACGTGCCAGGCAATCGTAGGCCCACATTATCGCGTATTGTTTATGAAAACATTTTCGTTTTTGAACGCTAGAGAGAGACAGGATATACGCTACGGAAGCCTTGGTCCGTAACGCTGCGACAGGTTCATTAGATGTGATTTGTTTATATTATGCTCTGAGCCAACGTAAATTGAATATTGCTGCTTCCAAAAAATTCTAGGTGACGATAGATTGAAATTTTATCTATCTTCCAATCTTCTATTCATTTTTGTCTCTCGTTGACTATGTCTTTTTTAATAAATACTAAATTTTAATAATACCAAAAATCTTAATCAATTTCGACTTATAATAATCACAAATTAAATTTGTTTATAATAAACAATTTTCCCAATTGACATTTATATTATTTATGTTGTGGGACAAAAATATGAAAAGAAGATTAATAAATCCTTGAAACTTAAAATAAATTAAGCTCTAAAAAGGTGTAAAATAACTGAAAAGCAAGAAGTTTTAAGATGTTTTCTGTTATTTGGATTTGTTAAATAATTCTTTTAAAGAAATATATTTTGGAAAAATTCCATAAAACTGTAAAATAAATAACAGCGGAAACTTTGAGAAAAGTAGAAGCCAATAATAAAATGTACAGTATTTTGCCTTGAATTAAAAATATTTTGTTGAATTTATATGTAAGATTAAATAGGTCACCTAGATTTTTAAATATTTAAAATTAAATTAAACTCGTAAATTAAATAAGTACGTACGTGATATAGAATTTTTATAGAATATTGCAGTATTACAAGAAACTATATTGATAATTTAATAAAGATTATAAATACGACATAATATTGATTAAATTTACATATCGAGGGTATACTGATAGAAAGAAATTTCTGAGATAATCGCAAAAAGGACTTTTTTTCAAAACGTTCTCCCACGTAGATTTTTTATGATTTAAAAATATTTTTTTACATTATAAAGAACAACGTTTTTGGCATTCGTAATATTTGTAATACGATTTAATAAATAATGACAATGCAACTGTTATATTTTTTATGATAGTGATTAGATTGGTATATAAAAATGTAAAATATAATGTTTTAAAGAAAATAATATCATTTATGTTGAACATTATGTATTTCAAATCAGAAAAATACACAAATAATACTAAAACCACAAGGAAAAGCATGTTTGAACAGATTTTATAAAACTAAATTATTCGGTGCACACTATAATACCATTTCTTTGTATATAAAAAAATTAGTATTATTCTTTTATTCAATAATATTATTTATATAAGAATTCATTATGTCGCAATTTTTATTGAATTTACATAACTTGGAGTAGGTTCTAAAATTAAATCAAAAAATTAAAGGAACTAAATCGAGTATATTATTACATAGACTTATTTCTTTGATTTAAATACCAAAGACGGAGAGTACCTAGCTATTTGTTGACGGAATTTGAAGTACCCTAAAATCACAAAGCATAACGATTTTTATTAAATGCAGATGGCAGTACTTATTTATTTTTTTATTTGAAAAAAGGCAGTGTTATTTAAAAAAAAAACTTATTAATAGTAGATATCTAAAAAATCTTAATTAATTTATGACGTAGAAATAAGACACTGATATTTTATTGTAGAATTGAAAAAAATAAGACGAATGAAATAAAAACGTAAATTAAAGCCAGCGAACGTGAGATTAAGGTGTAAATTTAACGCAAAGTATTTCATCAGAGCACTCCTTTTTATATACCTATCTGTATTTTTTTACTTGGTTTTTATAAATAAAAAAGCCTTAGAACTTGACTAAATCACAGAGGCCATAGTAAACATTGTGGGAAGTTTGACACCTTAATAACATCCAACAACCTTTACTGTTAAAGTAAAACGAAAAAAATATCGAAGAGGGATTTTTTTATTCAGTGAAAGCAATTAATTGGGAGCCTGATAATACCTTCACTTTTATTAAAGTTTTATTAAATTAAAGTATAAAAATTTAAAGAATTGTTTTGCTTTTCTACTGATTTTAATATTTAATTATTCTAATTCTGTCGACAATTTAGTTGGCTAATTGAGTTTTTATTTAAATGATAGATTCCGTTTTATGAAAGTTTAATAACTTTATTCAATATGAAAACAGTATTTTTGGTGATTTTCTAAAAAGGTTTTACCATTCGTGGGATCCATTTCGTAATAAATGGCATTTTTTTTAAATTTTCAATCTTGCACCTGGCCAAGTATTTATTTGTCCTGATAATTGAGAATTGTCAAAATTACGTATTCTTGTACATTTTTACAGGTTTATAGGTTACCCAGTGTATCTTTGTCATTTTCAATTGAATAGAAATTTATTTTTAAAACTGGAAGAGACTGGAGTGCTTGTAAACTACCATCATGCATATGTATATTGATCTCCTCTGGCTACATTCCTTTCCTCATTTCCTCATAAGAATATTTATCACCAAAGGATGCTCGAACTCGAGTAATTTCTACATAGGTTTATATAATGACCCTCTGATTATGTCATCACATTGAATGTCAAAATCTCACTGAACCGAAACTGTATGCCAAGCCTCAGGACAACTCCCAAAATATTTTTTACATCTAGTTTTTCTACTTAAGCCGTATGTATATTTTATTGATCCCAAGTATTTTTCAATTCGAATATTTTCGGTAATTTCGTTCATTATGGTTGTTTTTTTACAGAATTATCGTAGTTGTTGTTTTCCCCATCCGATCATGATCAACTGTGCATTAAAAAAAAAGAATAGTAAATCTGAGTGTGTTGCTAGAGGCGTCTTTTGTTGTCCCCTTTTATAGACTTTGTAAAATACACTGATTTATGTATATAATATGTTCTAGCTTATATCTAATATAGACATATTTTATAAATCGTGGGATTACTACGAAAAGTTGGTAAATCTCGAAATCTTGTCATAGAGTAATTATTGCAATATTCAGGTTGATATGCTCTCAAAATCAGGCATAATGCTAATTTTTCTGTGCTTTATGTGTTCTATTTTTATAGGATGACATTATTTTTTTTTCTAGCATACATATTTATATAACGACTTAAGAAAGGAAAAAGAGCGTAACCCTCATTTTTTTAAAAGAGGTTAATTGGATAATAATGTTGTCCATGACTTAATACACGTTGTACTCTTTTTATTTTCTACGGTCGATAATATTGACACATAATCCATTATTAACTCGAAATACCTAAATTATCTACTTACAAACTTTTGGCAGCAACACCATGAAATATGCGTATTTATATACATACTTAGTGAAGTAAATCAATATTTATTTAACGGCTTTTCTTACGTATAAAAGAGTTTGATATTCTCAATCAGATACTTTTTTTTTATTTAGGTGAAAAGAAACGATATTTTTAATTTTCCTCCAGAGATGAGGAAAAATTGTTGAAAATAAGAGAATCTAAAAAACCTTCAGTGAGACGCGTGAAGAGGTTTCGCCGATTTTTAATTAAATTAACTCTTTTTGGCATAACGATGACAGGTATTAAAAAACAAATTGCTTTGGGCTCGTCGAAGCTCTCAAATCTCTTACCAATAAAAATTCGATATAATGAATACAAAATATTTTTTATTCAAAGCACAATGAAATGTCTGTGTTAAATTAAGTTAGAATATTTTAATGGTTTTGAAAAAAGAATTTTTCATATTACTACCTATTAATGCTACACGGTAGAGTGGTGTCAGCTATCCTATCATTGAAACTGTGGGCACATGTTCAAACCCCGTTATTGAAAAAATCACATAAGTACGTAATCGATATGTATTTGATGCGAATAAAAACGACACAGATCATTTTCCTATTGCAAAATGTCAAAAACAAGCAACAAATAAAATAGATATATTAACTTTGAAAAGAAATTGTAGAATGCTATTTAAACCCCTATTAATCGTTAAACAGGCCGTGAACTGTCAATTATTTTAATATGAACGAAATTTGAAACACTTCAAATTCATAATTATTAGGAAAATTTGGCGTGGGTTGTAAGTGCATCGGTAGCCTAATCGATAATCGATATAACACATTACCTAGTACGTTATATTTATCACGTTGTTCCAAATAATTATGTACCTATAAATACAATGAACAAATAAAAATATTATGTCTTTTTCATAGCGGAAAGTACCATATTCAAACAATCATTCAGATGTTCTACAAAATATTACATAACTATTTATAGTCATTTACTTTTTAAATATAAAATATATATTATATCTGATTTAATTATATTACGTAACATAATAATTGGTGGTTATATTAATACGTTTTCAGTGAGCTTTAATGTTTTCATAATTTACCTATTATCATTAAGGTGCGCCAACGGTGAACGATAGGTGATATGTCTACTTATTATTTCTAAGGTTCGAATCCTGAGTCTAGTGAATTAACATGTTATTTTTTAATGTGTAATTGGACGCTTGGACCCAAACAATAGACCTAATAGATTGATCAAGTGACTCGCATCTATTTATCGTTAATAAAATTCTATAACAAAACGTCGTAAGGCAGCCAAAATTCATACAATATAATTATAGAACCAATAAAAAAATATTATGTACATTTAAATACAATAGTTTAGATTGTATTATAATTTTCTACTGGATACTTATTGTTTATTATCAATATAAGATTCGACGATGCCTTTTAGACTTTGTCAATTCAAGAATAAATATTTGCTTATAACCACAACTTAAATCTGTATTTGAAAGCCAGCATATCGTATCACCAAAAATAATACTAACTTAATTTATTGACTGTTGCGCTTTTTAGTGGACTGTAATAGGACGGGGTAATTAGGATGCTGGGTGGGGGGGTTATACCAAGGATGCCAAGCACTGACCTTTAATGATGATGAGGCGGGCGCGTTAAGTTGGCTTCATGGTCTGGTTACCACTCACTAGCACTACCACTCTCGCGCGATAAACTCTTTTTGAGTCACCCTGTGCACGCGACTGACAATTAAAACCAGTGTAGGTAATGATGTCTTAATGTTTACAGGTTATACGTGTTTACACTAACACTGTTGAAGAATGATTGACTGTTAATAATAAACCTGTCAGGAATAATTGTGTTAAGTGGGGCCGCCATAATTGGCCCTACTATGAACTATCAATTTATTTGTATACAAATATCAAGTCTGTTATAAAATGACTCGATTGACGAATTTATTTGAAAGATATTATGATACATTATGTACTATCTGCACTTTACTAATTTTCTACAAAATTTTAGATATGACACACTTCCTCTTAGCTACAGATAATTATATTGTTGAGTAAATATAATATAGCACCAAGCATCTATGTCATATTTCGATTTATTATCAATGTTAAATTTGTCAATACCCTTAAGACTTTGCTTATTCCAGGACCAATATTTGTTTATTTGACCCACATCACAAATATAATATTATTATAGTTACTAAGTATGTATAGTAAATCTATCTACCACAAGACTTCAATAATATTAGAAATATTTCCATCTCACTAAATACTAATAACTCCTATAACAAGATAATGTCAATTTAGTTTATCCGTGTCGTATAACATGTCGGTTTCTATCACTTGATCTAGTATGTAATTACATAAGAATATCGTGTGTAGCCGACATTATTTTTCTCCCTACTTTTGTTCATAGTCTGGTGATTTTCTTGACGGGATTATGTATCGTAATAATCAAAATGGCTTATCTAGTCAAATAAAATGACGGAAGATGATTATAATATATTTTATTATAACTATTGCTTAATAATATTTACCAACTGTGTTAGTGTTTATTTATACGAAAGAGTATGGACTGTACTTGGAAAAATCCATATGAACTTTCTGTATTGTAACTTATATATCTGGCGAACTGTTATATTATTATAAGTTAGTAATTTTAAAAAGTATTATTTAGCATGTTTTGTTTGTTATACTATATATATATATTCCAGTGGCGAGGGGTAGAGGTAGGCTGTTAAGATTCGACATCAATAATAGTGCACACTAAACTTTGTTAGTCATACTTATATGCTTTTATTGAACTAATAATACAATTTGCAGATGGTGCTGGTTAATTTTATAAATTTAAATAAACCCTGCCTAAGCTAAACCATAATAGTTTAGGTATGTTATGGGTGATCCGATAAAAATAATCACACGTTTTCAGTAATATTTATTTTTGTTTTCACTGAATTAAAAATACATATTGCCGGTGGTGTAGGTTAGTTTTTTTTTAAATTTATTAAGTCCTGCCTAACCAAACCATAACAGATAAAAAATCTTCTAACTATAAAATATCTAAAATTATGTATGGTTTAATGGCATAATTGAAGATATTTTATAGATAAACGAATATTTTTTGACTATTATCCATAATGGCTTGGATTAGGCAGGGTTAAATTGAATTTTAAAAACTAACAAACACAATCTACACAGTATTAGTTAAATTAAAACAAGTGTGTATGACTGAAAAAGGTTAGTGTGCACTATTTATGTCAGATTTTATCAGCCTACCTATGTATATATTCTATGGCATGGCAGCATTAAAGCATAATTCAATACCAAAGACGGTAGATTTTCTTCACTTTTTTTACTGTGGGTATTTATATCTAACCTCCACAGCACTCATTTTAGAAGGCGTTAGTGGACCAAGTAGCAGTACTTCTTTACCAGGAGACCAAGCATATTAATAATTATGTTTACAGCATTTTAGATATACCGGAATACTGTGGAGTAAAATCGATAAAATTAGCTAAAAAGCTTGTATTCATTCTGGCATGTCACGTATTAAAAGTTATAAATCTTATTAAATTAAACATTTTACAATAAATGATGGCAAAAATATTGTTTTATATCTCCGACTAGACTGATATATTTGACATGCAGTAAGAGGTACATCTGAATGCCGGAAAAGATAAACACCTTACAAGAATTAATAATAAGCTGGATACACGATTATTGGTCACGCGTTTTTATATTATAGTCAAGATCTCAGAAGTTTAACATTTTAACTTTGTCTTCACAATTCTGATGATTGTATGATGTGATTATTTTTGATTGTTTTTCGAAATTTGTAAATATTTTTAATAAGCATAATTATTCGTTATATAAAAACTACTAATAATAGGTATTTTTCTTATAGCATCGACCCTGCAAACTAATATTACAAAACAACAATTAACAAACAATATAAATAAATATGTTTTTGTTTGTACTAATTTCATATTCTTCTTTATTTTGCGATGCTGTAATAAGGAATGGATCATGATCGCTGCAAGCAGATGTCTGTATTTATCATATAGTCTTCGTGTTTTAGTACTTAAGGGGCTGAGTGATCATCTGGGGACTCCGGGTTTTGATTCCCGATGAGGTCAAAATATGTATGTGATTTTCGTAGTAGTGTTAAAAAGAATGGATGTATCATGGTCTTCTGCTCTTCTTTTCTAGTCGACTCTTGATGCTCGTTAGTATATTATAAAGCCACAACATCATGGTCGTAACTAACGAGACGTGATCATTTCATCGATGCTTTATGTCATCATATAGATATAGATTTTATACGTATAGTGACATTGCCATATACAATTTTCGCAAACAGTACTAATAAATAATCTTTCGCTAGAATCTATGCTTGAATTTCTATAACTTTTGGGAATCACTGAAATATAATGCCCACGTTATTTACTTTTTTCAGTGTCTGCAGATAATAAAAAAATATCCAAATCCCACGTTTCTAAATTTTTTTCTGATCAGTCCATTTTTTTGTATTTAGCAGCTCATATAGGTGATAGGTAATATTATAGTATAAAATTAGTTTATATTTTATATAAATAAAAATCCTACAATTTCTTGTCTTCACTGTCTGGTAATATTCTTCTTCTTCTTCTTCGATGGCACTACAGCTCAAGTCGAGCCCTGGCCGTCTCCACCGCCGTCTTCCAGCCGGAACGGTCCTCCGCACGTCTTTTCCAGTTTCTCGTTTTTAGCAGCTGGTTGGCATCTTTTGTAATGTTATCACCCCATCGTGTGCGTGGCTTTCCTACTGACCTTTTCTCTCCTGGGTTTCCTTCGAGGATCTTCTTCGGTACTGACTGTGACTCAAGCATGCGTCTGGTAATATTACATAAACGTAATAATCACAGTTGTCACTTTAGTTCAGTAAAAATTACTGTTTCTGATTCAATTAATAAAAATATTTTTCACACAGTTATAAAAAGTCATTTACTCATTCAACACTAACTTTAAATATAATAAATCAAAAAGGCTTTATTTTAAACCCGACATGAGTTGAAATATGAACACATGTTATTAAAACACTGCAACGCAGGCCATTAATTTAAATGCATTCACACATAAACCGTGACATCAATATTTTTTTTTGATTATAAAAACGCAATAAAACGGAATATTATTATTATTAGGACGTAAAACGTTTATTGAAAGAAATATTATCAATTTTAATCGTTGCATACAAAGTCATAACCATTTTAAATATTTTCTTTTATACAAGTGGATACAATATTTTGTCGTATTATGACAAAAAATCAATTCTGATTTTAATTTCTTTATCTCAATCAGTCACGACTCACGAGAGTAAAGAATTGATAAGATAGACATGCTAAAATCAGTCGCCATTGATCAAAACTTTGTATTGCGATTTGGTTTGTGGTTTAATGACGCCAGCCTATAAAAACGTAAGAAATACAAATCCTCCACAATGTCTTCAAATAATACCAATGTTAATCATGTGTTTTGTTTCCGTGACAAACTTTAATGTATATTATAATACAGACGTAACTATTGAAAATAAAATATTTTTAACACGCTTCGCACAGAATTCTACCTTCTAACAGTTATACCCGTATTGTAACCCCTATTTTTATCCTTTTTTATATGGTAAAAGTATCCTTCAAATTATAATATCAATTAAAATAAACTCTCTCTCTCTCTCTCTCTCTCTCTCTCTCACTCTATTCAATCTATTTTTATAAACCAGTAATATAATATAATAATTTTAAAAACATTAAAATATTTATTATGAAAAAAGGTGGATCATGTGGGATTCAAACTCACTATTAATAATTATTATTAAGTATTAACATATTCTATCATTAATTTTTTCTTATAATAATTAGATGAATTACATTAATATAAATTATACAGAATATACTTGTAGCATGTACTTTCTTTCTTCTTTTGACTATGTCTGATCCTACTATGATCATATAATATTATGGTTTGCACATGGTGAAGGTTTGTATTAACAGATTTTTGTATTTACGAGAAATGGATGTTAGCCACTTGCTCGACCTATTGGGTCCAAACTCTGAATCCAAATATAAATTGAAAAACAATATGTGTATTTGAGAGACCCAGGATTTGAACCAGCGACACTTAACTTTTTCTATGCCTCACGATATTACTATGGCAGTAAGTATCTGACAGGCCGCAGATTTTCAACGATACATTATGAATGTTGAGCGAAGCTCTTACTACAATCTCTGTAATATGGATAATTTGTAGCTTAGTATTTCATAATTATTCAAACAGTAATGTCACTGTGTATTTATTTTTTTAGATTATGCAAATCAATCAACAGTGGCTAGTAATTTGAGTTAAAAGTTGGGCGAGATAACTCGCAAAATTTGTATGTGCGGCCATGATAACTCGCTGAAGGCATAGAACTGGTTAAACCACTCAGCCATCGTGGGTGTATATAATTATTAAATAAATATTATAACATAATTATTATTTACTTAAAGTTATAAAAATCTTTAACGTTATTAATATTTATAGATAAATTTTTAATACCGTAAAAAATATTAACTTTATTTGAGCTTAAAACAGAATCTAAATTTAATTTTCACTGAATTTAAAATTCATCAAACTCTGATGAATTAATAAAAAACCATCGAATCATTATTAAGAACAAATTTAAAAGTCTCTAACTTAAGGGGTCGGTTTTACATCTGTAAAAATTATATTAAGTCTACCCCCTCCATATCCTGTCCGTCTTGCCAAAATTTTTGCATTAACACTCTTTTGTTGATTTTGGCGGCCCCTCAAAATAATAATAATGAACCTTTTTAAATTAGTTTTTTAATTAATTTCGATTCGCTTGTGAATAATTTATTTTCCGTTCCCTCAAAACCAAAAGTCAACAACGCGAGACTTTCAATTAATCCGCGCTTTCGAAAAAAAAACTTCCTTCAATTAAAAAGAAAAAAAAAATAATATCATCAATGGAAGACATCTTGCAAACTGTCTGAAGTTTACTTTTGAAGCAAAGGAATATTTTTGAAACGCCTTTGTTTCAAAGTAAATAAAATTCTTTGGACTCCTAATGAGTTGGTGGCGTCACGTTACTTTTTTCGACACAAGACACTATATTATTACTTATATTTTTTTTAGAAACATAATCTTCTATAAATAAAAATAATGTATATTTTTATTATATTTAGTAGACTGACAGTTAGATCAAATTTTCTAGTGAATTACGAGTTAAGGGTTTATTAAAACTGCTTAATTAAAAAAATATATATTATGTTTAATTTCAATATATTTTTTAATCTAAAATTCTTCTATATACAATTAATTATCTTTATAAAAAATATGTAGGTAAACTTGTAGGGTTTTAAGAAATATTATCTAAACATAAAAAAATAAAACGTTTTTACCAAGGACAAGCGGTGCCAAATTGAAAATAATTTGATCAACACCGGCATCAAATTGATGCCGATTGTTTTCATTGGGTTAAACTATTTTTATGATTTATGTTTTGGATTATGAATTTCAAAAAGCTGTAGTATTCGTTAAAATTGAATTAGATTTGATCTTGTATCATTATTTTCCGGATAGTGGTTTAAATTCTACATCACTTATTTAACGTAATAATTGACTAGCATCAATTTATAAAAATCATTAGCAAGTGCCAGTATGTATATTAAAAACAAAAATTATTGTTAATATCTATTCTGATGTTGTTTAGGAATCATTGTTAACATAATCACAGTATCCGTAAATTTAGACATGATTTGTACTGTAAAGATGGATTTATTGGAAAAGCATGTTGACCAGAATGCGATGGGTGCTAATCTGCACAGTAGGTACATTTTTAAAATTTTAAATATGAATGTTTCTGAGGGTCACAGGTTACTAGTATGAAATTTATAAAACCCCTGATTGATGGTAGTTAAAGTATACTAGGTTAGATATATATAGAAGAATTTATTCGCATGAATTATAGATAGGTCGATAACAAATGAAGTACTCACCTGTTAAGTTAACAATGTGAGTTCAAGTACCATTTTTCTAATAGATTTTTTTTTTAAATATTATGTCTTTCTGAGGTTTAAAAAATTGTAATTGGATTGGTTAATGAGTTAATGGTAATTTATTTACAATCCTGTTCGTATGATGTAATTAGAATGCGGCAAACTGGCGACTTCATATTATGCATATTACATTACATTAAATAATATACTAAACACCATTATTATTATGAACTTTTTGTTGTAAGCTTAATATGACAGATTACATTTTCACGCCAGTTTTAGTAGTTATTCTGGGAAGGTCACACAGCACCTCAGTAAATGGCGGTTTTAGGTAAAAAAGTAATAGTAAGGGGGTGATGATTATATTATATTGTCGTCACTTGCCTCTTCCTTAAGAGTTATAGAGAACTGACTCACCTCCTATCATTTTGGCAGACCAGTGCATCCTCTTCCAGCTTCATTTATATATTATTTCTATTCATAACCGTAACCTTCCTTTTCAAATACATACATTTATTGTTTATTTGATGCCCATATACTCGCTAGCCTTAACACGAAGTAACGGTCACAAAATAAATATAGGTACATATTTCATTTATCTGTATTTACGTACATATGTATTGGTTGTATTTTCACTTTTTTTAATCGTTTACCTCTGCCAACATATTTTGCCAATGTATTCGATTGTTTTCGCCTCGCCTCTTTTTGTCTCGTCTCGTGGCATTTTCATAATTAATAAAATTATATGAACATAATTTTATAAAATACGTAGAACCACTATACAAAATACATCTAGAGCATTTTCTATTTAAAATAAAAACAAACCCTGCTAAAAATATTTTTATTTAGCTCGTTTAACAAATAAATGAATATTTTACCATTAATTAAATGAATCAAGTACTTAAAATTAATTAACACTAATTAAAACGAAACGAAATCCTTCAATTTTAGAAAACATTCATCATAGCAGAGGTACAGCCAATAATAATTAATCAGTGAAACATTTTCAAAAAGTATAAAAATTTTACAGATGCTCTGGAAAATTAATGCGTAAAAATTCTCTGCATACAAAATGTTGGCAGGATGAAAAATCCTGAAATAAATCTTGACTTTGGAAAAGGCTCACTTTACTGAAATTAAGTTTACAAGATGTGAACTATTTAAGTTGATATTTAAATTTTGACTTTAAAAAATGTCACCCACTCTTAATATTCGAGTAGGTATAACATAAATTACATTAAATGACTAGTACCAACTTTCCCTTTAAGGTGTGCGCGTGTGTGTAGGCAAAATACTTATAAATAATTTTTGCACACGAATAATGTATCTTCACACACTGGAATTGTGTAAAAAGTATAACCATCGATCTTTCATCAGATTTTTGATTTGGCTAAATAGCTATGACGAGTTATTTATCTATGCGAAGCCAATGGTGAATATTTCGGTACAATATAAATTACTGCTCAATTGCGTTTATTATCTGCTCACTTACATAAAATGTGTTATTTCGTTTTTATTAAAAAATGTATACAATTTTGTAATATTTATGTTGACTGTTCTGGGGTAAAGAGAGGTAAGGATTCACTAAAAGATACTTTAAAAGTTTGTTAACGGCCCACATGCCCAACGTAGGTCAAAATGGAAATTTTATTGTATTTTTAAAGCATTAGCCTGAACATTCCTTAAACGTTGTAGATAAAATATTTGTATAACTTTGAAGCCTTATTATCTTTTATATTTATTTAAAACATTTGATGACTGCTTAAAGTATTTTAATTACATAAAATATTTTTCTTTTGAATCTCTCGATGTAATGTTTTAGAATATGGTCATATTTCAGCACATCCATGTGCAGTGGTGTTAAGATTTTTTAGGTTTATTAATATTTAAACGCATTTACAAAACCATTGGTAAAATAATTAATGATAACATTATAAAGTGAAATATTTACGAAATGAAAAAATATATTTTATAATCTCCCAAATTTGACAAGAATTAGTCATTTTATTATTCAATAAATGGGCACGATTAATACATTTAAAGATAATTTTAAAGATACTTATTATAGTTTATGTCTTTAACCATTCAAATGTGATAAACATCCTATGAATATTGATTGTTTTATAATAATTATCGACCTAAAAATAAGTTAGTATTTTTTTGAAATACGCCAATTCTATTGGCATTTCCATGTGGTTAAGCGACAACATAATATGGCCGTAGCTATAAATTGACAAATGATAAATGAAGTAAGGAGTAAGCTGATCATGTTAACGAGCGTGGAACTGACCTTTTATGTTAAGAAGGCTGGCGCTGGAGCTAGTTCGGTGCTTAGACACTCACGCACTCGTAAACGGACGGTTCGGAATGTTACTCTCATGGTTTCACTTGGGTTTTGGGATAAATGGAGATGACAAGTTCAGGATGGATGATAGACGTGACGTTCGCTCAAACCATATCAAATTTGGCGTTTTGGATGAGTCAGTCTGTGGTTGACGCCGCTTTAGTTTTATCGTATATATAATATATATAAATTTCCACTTAATTTTATCCAGGTAGGTATAGTAATATGATATGTATTTTTAAAATATGTTTTATATCTTCATACTATATAACGTTCATATACTATTATAAAACTTTAAGTTCTCAGACTTAAAGTTTAACTTCATTATGGATTAAAGTATATGAATTTGAATTGCAAAACAAAAAATAAATCGCTTTAGTTTGGCAGATTCTCTCATGACACTCCAATTTGTTTTAAAATTTAGACATAACTATCGTTAGTCTGTAGCCGAGAACGAAATACTTACTCAAAGGATTTGCAAAGCCTCCCTAACAAAGCGACCCTGATACATAGAGCCTCTTTTTTGAGACTTTTACGAATTAATGTTCTTTTTCGAATCGAAAAAAGATGTATCGATAAGACGCCGCTTTGTCAATGGAGAATTAATTGACATAAATTAAGTGAGATGTTTTGTAACAACGCTTGACCTGGATTTGTATTTTTTATTGAGATGATTATATTAAATTTAATGACATAATATGACTGATCATAATGAAAATACAACTACACTATATTATATTATATACACGGGTAAAGGATCAAAATTATTTACGATATTTATAATATAGTTTCTTTTCATATCACCCCATTTTTACAACGATTTTATTAGCTCGTATTCTTGTTTGTCTGGCGGTTGTTTGTCCAGTACAAATCTTGCAATCAATTTTAAACTAACTTCCCGACTAGCTAGACATTCGAAACTTTTAGAATATATCAGAACACGATGCCAATGTATCTTTTAATACTTTTAGCCATCTTTAAGCATAATTGAATTGATTTTCAGTTCATTTTTTTTGTAGAGAAAGTTATTTCAGAAAAATCGTAAAAAGTAAAAGTCTATTACTGGTTGCTAAATGGGTGGTCCTAGCAACTAAATTATTAATATATACGTGCGTTACTATGGAAATAAAAATGAAATGTCAAAATGACATTTCAGTATTCTATATTTGTTTATTTGTTTGTTTTTTTATTTACTTCATATCAAGTACAAGTTTGAGCATATTGAGCATAAATAATTCAACAGAAAATTTAAAAATGTTGTATATAAAATGTTTTTATGTTGTAATTATTATAAATGTAGAGTTCTGTAAAGTTGACTAAAAATAAAATGGATCACCTACTGGATGTCATATTCATATTTACTAAACAATGATTAAATTAATATATAAAAAGTTATTTTTGGAATTTTATATAGAAAATTTTACATTTTATATAGCCGGAGTCAATCCACTGTTGGATAAAGGCATCCCCTAGTTCTCTTCACTCTTCTCGGTCCCTAATTCATTGTTGCCACGAAAATCCACCGAATTTTATGAGCTCATCTATCAAGCGGGTTTTAGGGGGTGTATGTGGGCGTTTAGTGCCCCTTGGGTACTAATATATGACGAAATTCGTCTAAAGATTGTCCATTTGCCGAGCAACATGTCCGGCCTATTGGTATTCCATCTGTGTAGAGGTCAGACTGACCTCTTTGTATGTATTATTATATTAAATTTAAGAACATATATCACGTAGTTAAAAATCACCTGTTAACCACACGACCCATTTTGAAAATAATTGATAAACATATTTTATAGTGAATTATTAGAATACAATCAACAATTAAATAATCACACAAAGATATCTGTTATAGTTTGTATATTATAATGTAATTATTATTTATTATAATATTCAAGATAATATTATTAATATAATGTCGGAAAAAAACCTACAATAAAAGCTGTATTATTAAGGCTTTCAAGGTTAAGTGAAAAGGGTTTAATTATTTAGTATAGCGTGCGTGTTTAATAACAATACGGTGGAAGTGAATGCTAAAATTCGTAAAGGGATTTTAATAAATTGGGTATGTATTATATAAGGTCCCAAAAGTACGTGATATAAATATTGCTTTAACAAAACTGTTTATGTCCGTATATAAAAATAAATACGTAGTTGTGTGTATTTAATAGAGAAATAATTGGAAACATCTGCGGTTGTAGTTGTTATGAAACAAACAATATTTAAACTGTGTGTATGATTTGGTAATTGTATCTATAAGGTAAGGTGTGAATTATGGATTGGAATCAAAACCCCAAGAATGTGTAATATACATATTATTTAATTATAATTGGAAAATAGTTATATTTTAATAGCGATCTTATTTGGTTGGGAAATATTTGAAAATATTAGTATGTGTAACAAATATATAGGTTAAACGTTGATTGAAATACATTTACTTAAGAAGGTATTTACTGAGTTCTTAATATTGTTGTATGTCTG
Source organism: Rhyacophila brunnea (assembly GCF_057557595.1). Taxonomy (NCBI): domain Eukaryota; kingdom Metazoa; phylum Arthropoda; class Insecta; order Trichoptera; family Rhyacophilidae; genus Rhyacophila; species Rhyacophila brunnea. The sequence goes on along the minus strand of NW_028232848.1, from coordinate 13,878,885 downwards.
CTATGGGTGGAGATAATAATATAATTATCGCAAAAAATCAGCGAAAAATAGTTTTTTGTGAAATCTGTGCATTCTTGTCCTATAAAGTCGTTCTCCAGAGTCTATTCAGTGTTAAGCCATCTTAATAATTGACGTTTTTTTAGTTGCTCTAGATTTGTCGTCATTATTTTTTGCCGGTTGAGTTTTCCCTATCTTTGCAATGTCTGCCGTCTACCGCAAGCATCTTATGACACGTACACACATAGGAACTGTAACAGTTTATTTTACCACGTGCACCGAAAAAATGACCGATGGGTGTGACAAACAATATCATCAGCCGAGTTTTTAGTGCAAGGTACGAGCACTTTAACGATAGAAATAACAGGAATCACGTTGGTAATATTATATCACACCACTCTATGATCGCGGCTTGCGGGCATCGTGAGACAAGTTTAATACATACCTACTGCGACAGCGAAAACCTTTTCCGTAAACCTTATTTGATTCGCATTCGCTGTAGGTACACACGTGCACACAACGCAAATTATGCTGCAGTGTATGCACGAAAAGCTTGATGCTTGCAGGTGTGAAATACCATTAGCCTTATTAGAATATGCTCTTCTCGGTACTGAAAACATGTTCGTAGGTGACAGAGCTCACGATTTATGAGTACCTCGTTAGTTTGACACCATCTTCTTGTATAAATACATTATCTCTTTCATAAAATCTCTCTCTCAATTATATTTATTTATAACAAATGACAAGTATTATAGTTGTTACCGTGACTTTTTTCAAAGGTACCTTGAATTACTACAGGTATTTTTGTAAACCATATTAGCATTTGTTACCGAAAAATTAGCGCCCGCGATGGTCAAGTGGTAACGCATCGGAGTATGAGGTCGGGTTTTCTCGGAAAAATCACGGGTCTGAAAAATTCGCGTGCTGTTTTATCAACACATGTTTAGATCCAGAGTATGCACATAATAGGTTATGTTTGTGGCTAACATAAATCACTCACGAAACCTCTTAGTAAGGTAGTCCAGATCGATTATTATAGCAAGCAATCAATAATAATTGTAAAAACAATGCCAATAATTAAATAATGCATGTAAAGGTTTTTGGGTACAATTTAATATTTTGTGTAAAATAATTATATACATTTACAAGACGAATATAATTTTGACTACATATTTTATTAAAATTAAAATATAAATCAATATTTAAATATGTTTGTATAATTATATATTCTTGTTCACTTTATTTTAATTATTTTTTATGTATAATATTATTATCTACTAGATTGTTGGTAATTTAAAGTAGTTGTCTTATCTCAACTAATTTATATTAAAATCGACTATATACTTGCGGGACTATTCGCAAAGCCCCAAACACTTGAGAGTCTCAAAATAAAATTAACAAAACAAAACAAAACAAGAAATTTAGTTACATATAATACTCGTATTATCCTCATGCGATACACGTGTGTACGTGGAATAATACAATATTCACTTTTCTCCGAGATAATTGGATTTTTCGGGTTGTCGTTAATTAAGAAACAATAATAATTATAGGTTGTACTGATTAAAAATAAATTTTATTTAATGTCAATAATCGGTATTATAAATTTAATAAAACTTGATAATAATAATGTATATTTTTAGGGTTGTATTTAAAAACATTTAATAGCATTACCTTTTGATGTTATTATATTTTTTTTACTCTTATATCCTAATATTAATATTTTGATAAATATTGAAAACAAAAAGAACTATTTTTTATTCAACGATTTTTTCAAGATGTAAGAGTTTAAGATTGTAAAATTATATATAGAAATAACACTTTTATACTTACTAGTAATAAAAATATTGAGTAGTATATATTTTTGGAATACCTCAAAACAAACCTACATAATATAAAAAGAGTGTTTGTTAATATAAGGAGCAAGAGGCAAACCCGCATCCGGATTTATAATAACTAATAACTAATGCTACATTATTAAAGTTATTCATTGAAAAAAAATACTTGTTTTATTAAAAATAATATTATGTTGTCAAAGTTTTTATATTGTTATCAGAATAGGTAGATTTTTGTAAATAATAATAAATAAATAAATGAAAATATCGGAGTTTGCACCTTATACTTGGAAAACTCTGTTATTATGGGTTGTAGAACGTGTAGTACTGGGTCACACAATATTGAGCACAATTTTATAGTCTAGTTGAATTTCTCACACACAACGTATCGATGATCGATTAATCATTAAATATCAATATATTATGTATAGAAAATAAATATAACTAAATAAAAAAAAAACACTGAATGTATTCAAATTGATTTGAAAAGGTTTTCCGGCATACGTGCAAGAAATGTTTAATACTTAATTACATCTTGGGCTTTAATAGAAAGAGGCGTTATAGCTCGAACCCAAACTTTTCGTTGGTCTCACAAAACTCATTTCCTTTCACCATATTCGTGGAGCCCCTGTGAAAATAATTTTTCACAAAAGCTCCGGAACTCAAAGTGGTGAGCGTTTTATACACGGTGTTACGAGTGTGTATTTTTCAGTTATTTCTTTGACAGCATTTTTTTGATAACTTTCAGAATATGTCGATCTTACCAAAGATCGACTTTTATCATGATAGGTTGGGATAATTGCCAATAATGATAGTAGTACAACATTGACTGAATAACATTCTCCACGAGTATGATGGGGGCTGGATTGATAATCAATTCAATTTCAATCCCAATTCAATTTCAATTCATTTAAATATCTATTTCTATTTCAATTTAAATTCAATGTTGGGGAACACGAGGGTGAACAATGGACAACACATTCAGTGACAACGCAGATATTCAATATTTTCCTGCTCATTAGTATGTATCTATACGGAGTCGAGTCGTGGACCCTGAAGGCAAGAGAACGGAAGGCAATTGAGATGTGGTGTTGGCGCCGAACACATTTCCTGGATGGAGCACAGGACAAACCAGTCAATCATCCAGAGACTGAAGATAAAGGAACGGCTCTCGGCAATATGTTTGAGAAGAATTCTGCAGTTTTTTGGACATATTGTCAGGCGCGAACCGGACAACCTGGAGAAACTGGTAGTTTTGGGTAGCCTCCAGGGAAGGCAAAGCAGAGGAAGAGCGTCTGCGCGATGGAGCGACCAAGTGAAAGAGCTGACTGGGGGCACCATCCATTCTGCCCTGAGAGAAGCGGAAGACCGAGAAAGATGGAAAGTCTTGGTCGCTCAAAGGATGGCGAAACTTAAATGTGGTCACGATCTTCAGCCATGAGTGCACGCAGTAACGTCCTGTGGGGGTAGGCCGATTGAGCGTCGCTTGGGGGTGGCAGTTACCCGAAAGGCGGAAAATCGAGGAGAATCATTAGGTTTATATAGAAATCGATACCTAAAAGGCTTAGTAATAATATAAATATCTTTCCATTAAAAATATCTGCTCACTGGTTGGAACCAAAATCTATTAATTACTATAAAAGGTTCAACAGGACTATGATTTTTTGTCGGTTTCGCGATTTCTAGTTTACTTCCATTGTCCTTGGATGTCGCGTCCTTGGTGATCAGCAATGACATGTGGAGATTTTCGAATTACAATAATTGAATTATAGGTAGGTGCATACTTACTCGTGAGTTTTGGAAGTTGTCAGGTGTATTTTTAAATGTATCTGAAACCGTGGACTCGCAAAATTGTCTATTGAAGCAGAGATGGCATTTAAATTAGATTTAATGGTATATATCTATGTTCGTAATGTATCGATACAACACATTTATTGGATATTGCTGTCGTGAAAGGATGATAAAAAATATGGTATAAAAATAGGGCGGCATTCTGGCTCTGCCTAGGGGCGGCATTTTGTCTTGGGACGTCACTGAGTGCACGACCAAGAAGAGAAGGTTAGGTTTAATAAAGTTTAGTTATGTAGGTATTCCCACGATAGCCGAGCTGCTTAAGCGTCGGAATATAACGCCTCGAGAATCCCAGGTTCAAATCCTGGTCTCCAAATCCAAAAGCAAATACTTTTAATATGTGTTTAAGTCAGAGGTCATGGGTCTAATAGGTTGGGCAAGTAGTGGCTAACATCCATTTCTTATGAGAACAAATTTGTTAACACAAACCTTCACTCTGTGGAGGCCCATGGTCTTATTAGATCGGATACTGTCAAAAAATGTAGGTAATAGTACTAAATATTTAATCTGATTGAAATCTTAACATTTTGTTTTAGTCTTGATTTAATACATCAGCAATATCTATAGTTTACTTAAACAAGTAAAAACTAGTTTTACAGGATTTGTTAATCGCCAAAATATTATTTCCAGAGATTATGTAGCTTTTTATCCATACAGACCGGTCAAAGGAATAAACTCAAAAATATTTAGCACTCTGCCCGACTGTTCTATTCATTATGATGAATAACGCTCGAGCATTTTGTATATATTCATATTAATGTATAATTAATGATGTCAAAAGACGATACTCGGATCACTTAAACCAAAATTTATTTAAACTAAAAAGGTTTTATAAACCTAATTTGAAATTCAATTGCCACGTAGTTGTTATTAATAGTTACATCTAATATGTGATAAAGTTAAATTAGTAAAATTTTATTCACCTACATCAAAACTACTAACTACTAAACTTTTCAAATAAATCTGTGATACACCCTATAGTACGTAAAGTGGATGTCCCTAAAGCTCTTTAATAGACCGCAGATGTAAGTAAGGAAATTGTCGCATCCTTTAGGTCAGTGGTTATTCATCTATCTGCATTGTTTGAACTTCGCGCCAAGATAACTTGGCTTGTTCATTGAATAAATTATGTGAACTGATTACACCCATTTAGAAACATACTAAATTTCCTATACTATTACGTAATAATTATGTAAAACGGGACTAAGCAAACAGGCTGAAGGTTTTAGCAGAAGCTATCTAATAATATAGTTATTAACAATTTGATTTTTTCAACTGACAATAATGGAAATTTCTTTTAAATAATATGTAGTTTTGATAAATTTCCTATGTTATTATGTAAATAAATTAAAATAAGATTGAACTACTATTAAAAAAAAATATATATAATGTATATTTTTTTGTATTCAAATAATATGTTCGTTTTAGAATGGTTGAATTGTTAACTATAGAAAAATATATTGTTTGCGTTGTCAACATAGCATGCCTTGTTTGTAAATTAAAATGAAAATGGCAACCTGCGGTATATTTTGCTTTATTTACTGCTATTTGCCACATTATATACGTGATTATTCATCTAAATAATATTGGCTCCTTTTTTCTTTACATTTATTTACTGCTGAGGTCACGACCAGGACAGCAGAGCCATTGTTGACAGACAATTGGGATCATTTATAGTTTTATTTGTCTTCAAATAAGGTTTTTTTTTGTGACTACCACTTTAAACTATATTTTTATTAGGTATGCTTATATATTGTAGTTTAAATGCTAGAAGATATCAAAATTTGGAAATATATTTTTTACGTGGTGAAAATGAGAACTCTGCCATTCTTTATAGTATTGACTTGTGTGTCCCTGATAACAATCGTAGAAATCGAGAGCATCAGTTGTTTGTTCTTCCATGGTGCAGAACTAACCTGCCATTGGTGTTGCCAATTATGAGGGTAAATCACTTTGAATGTTGATATATTCCATCTAAGTAAAGATTAGTATAAATGAGCGTTGTTTTATAAAATCCTAAAATTGAGTTGACTTCATTCGGTGTACTTCCATGTTTTATAATTTTGTACCTATTTACTTATTACACTGTTTTTGTGATAATACATATTATATTTCTTTCTTCTTGTGAACGTCTAAAATTTATAATTTGTAATGTTAACTGTATGTAAAAAAAAAAAAAAAAAAAAGAATTTGAATTTAAGCCAATTATTCTTGGTAATCATGTTGGCAATACAGTCAAAAATGTATTTTACGTATAACTCCGTGACCTTATACTTGACGGGCAACTCATTATGGTTAGAGGCATTTGTGTTCCTGGCCGTTATTCATGTACGTATGTATGGCCGTGTTATTCAAATCATCTTCTTCTATAAGTAGTAAATTTTAAAATTACCTAACCCAAATATGTTTCATAAATGTCTTCTGATAGGATGAAAATGATGAAGCCTTCTGTGGTTTACCTGTCACAAATTGCTGAAACCAATTGCAGTTGTTCGTAAGCTCGATGTTTCTGTACAACGATCTTCCAAACTCTTTATATATTTAGGATCCATCTTTATAGAAAAGGGTATTCTTCAACATCTTTGGTCCAGCCATATGACTTTTTATGTAAATTTACTCCGATCTCTAGCTTGGCTATCAAGATGATATCATTGGCATACCAGCGATTGGAAAAGAATGGAAATTTCTCCACTTGAGTTATATTTCTTGTCGTTTTATTTTAGTATTACATTGTCAAATAAATCAGGGTAAAAGTGTAATTCTTGCCGAATAAAAATAGATATTATTTACAGTTAATTTAAATAATAACCCTAGAAAGTAGTTATCGAATTTAATTGTGAAATAAAGTATGTTTACTTGAAATAAGATACTCTTTTTATTGATATCAACAACAATTAAAAGTAAAAGGGACATTTTCTTCCAGGTTACATTTAATTTTCTCTTCTCGAACGGATCGTTTTTTGGCTTTTTCCGGGATTTACTCTTGCAAAAATTGTAGATTTCTTCTAGTATTATAGTTACCCTACCAATCTATCTGTCATGTTTTATTATTTTTTTTTTTTTTTTATTAAAAGCCATGAAGCCTCAATGGAGGCTTATTCAGCTGTTACATTATATACATGTTTATAACAGATTTTTTCAATATATTACAGTAAGATAAATAATAACAATGTTTTATTATTGTTGTTTAATTTAATAAAACGCATTTTTTTGTAGTACATATTCCACTTTTAATCAATAAATAAGGACAGGTTTTGTCCGCCTCAGAGAAACATTTTCAACTATCTTTCCTCTGAAGCGGACGAAACCGGTCCTAATTTATTGATTAGAAGTGGAATAAGTACTACAAAAAAATGCATTTTATTAAATTAAACAACAATACAATGCAGTTCCACCATGAATAATTGACAGTTAACGAAATAAAAGAAATTATCATTTTTTATTTGCCTTTTAGATGCCTTGTGTGAATTTGGATACCTTATTAACATTATATATATAAAATAAATAACTCATTGCCTAAAATATTACGATAAAAAATACTATCGACCGAGGGTTTAAAATAAAATTTGAATTTAAATTCTTATTGATTTAAGTTATAATATATTATTTTATCAATAAATATTAGAGATATATATTGTAGTACAATAAATTGCAGAGCTTACAAATCATTAAGGACTTGTTGACCTTCCCTATTGCTTTATCCGATTTGAGAGTTTACCTATGAAACTATAATTTTGTGTGTATGTTAATGATAATTGAATGCGGTTACTATATGTATTAATAGTGAGTATATATTATAAGTAGGTACGACAAGTTTTAATAAACACATTAAATATTCCAAATTTGTTTTTATTCTTGATTCATTACTTAGTAGGTTTTTTCTTTCTTTTATTGTATTAATTAATTATAAGTAATACTTAACTATATTCGCTAGCAGTGCGCATTTACTATTGGTAACTGGTATAAGTGCCTGAAGATGCCAAAAGGTCAAACCCTGGTCGCAAATAACGACTCAAATGGAATAGTAAAAAACTTAGAATAATAATTAGTATTATTATTTATGTGTAAACAATATAATATTACTTTTTCTGTTATATTTATATTTCGACAACGTAAGAATCAGCAAGTCATTTAACTATCGCACAATCATCGCATCTACAATCAGGATATTCTACAGATGTGAAATATTTCGATGGCTTTTGACTACCTCAGGTTTGGTCATTGAAACGCCTCGAAGTTGCAATAATGCAGTGGCTAGCAGATTTCTTAATTGAAAACTACATCAAAAATGACTCTCGAAATTTACCGAATATTAATGTATACATAGATAGTCATAGTTGATGGGTCACTTCAGTTACCTCAAATAAGATTCAGTCTCAGTATTATACCACAAAGTACTCAATTCCAACTAGACTCAGACCAGCACACTCTCTCGTCACATCTCACCCTGAAGCGTTCTCTCCGTGCCTGGGACTACAGTATCATTTCCACCGAGCATCGGACCGCTAGTATCATTTACTTTTGTACCAACAACTGTATACATTTACGCAGTAATAAGCTCTCGCTCCTCCATTCATATGAGAAACCTTCAATCCGACTTCTATATTTACACCTGTCACTTCTAAAGAGGTTTCATCCCTTTACAATAAGAATGCCCAAATATATAATGTTCTCCACAAAATAGCCTTACACTCGCTGTTTCACAGAGGTATGGATTTTCCAATAGTATTAATTGAGTTATAGATTTATGCTTTACTGGAAGAGTAAACTTGGCATACTAACTGTTGTCTTTCATTTAACAGTAAATAAATTCATTTGGATTTAATGATTTTTTTTCTTAATTCTTTTCTTTAGAATAAATAGTGGTTGAGTAAACTATTTACGAAGATAAGTAGAGCGATTAGATCTCGACTCGTTAGAATTTATTTATTATGTAGGCTGTTTAATTGTTTTTTATTAACAATGCTTTGGTGAAAAGCAAACAAGTCTTAAGTAATTGCTTTTGAGATATTCTCAGTAGTAAACTTACAAAGTTTTATTTTTGTAACTTTGTGGAATACACTCTACAAGTCTACAAGGTCGCTGGAAAGTTCTACATGAAGAACCGCATAATTACATAAAAATATTTTTTATCATATTTTCAAAAATATATTATTAAACTTATAATATTCGTATACAATGATCCCAAATCCATGGCGGTGGCTAAGAAATACAGCCGTCAAATGCACGGTATAATATTATAGTTTCTTAAATCTTATTTTTTTATGTAATATTTTTAAAGCTATTGATGTTTTTTTATTGAAATAATGTTGGATATTGTATAAATGACAGATATTCATTAGAATGTCATATTTTTATAATTTTATTATTACAATAATTATCAATCAACCGCGTGAAAATTTTCTTACAAAATAACATTATTTGGCATCTAAACTTCACCAAACATCACTGCAAAAATGAAAAAATCACTTTCTGAGAGTAGATATTCAAATTTTTATATAATATACACAATGTACCTATTATCGATCAAATTTTGAAGTCAATAATAATTGTATATTATAACGAAGTAATAAGGATAAAATAACAGACGATTTACGCTTTTATTTCTTTGATGTTTTGAGGCAAACTTTTGAATGTTGTTTGAAATTAGTATGTGTAGATTAGATAAAAAGCAAAATACTTAATATTCTCAAAAACATATATTTATTATGATGTTTTATTACTTCTAAGATGTTTGTTATTGAAAATAGTGTCTCAAACCCTACTATTGTTTGTAATGATGAAAACAATTTTTTTATGTTGACTGTCAATTCTTGGTAGAAGGCCATTATAATATTTTAAATTAAACATAATAACATAATGTTGTACTTATTCCATAGTTTTATAGATGCCCACTATGGCCAAGCGGTTTATACGTAGGCTTATAATATCGTGGATCCTAGGTTCGAATATTGGGTCTGTAAAAAACATATATTGCTTTTTAATTTTTGTTTTGAGTAGGATTAATGACCTAACAGGTTGAGCAAGTGGCCAACGTTCATTTCTCGTAAAAAGCTGTTAATACAAAATTCCACTATATGGAGACCCATAATAATATGATCTTATTAGGATCTGACATGGTGATTTTTTTTTTAATAGTAAAATCACGATCAGTTTTGTCTACTTCAATGAATCAATTGAAAATGTCCCATTAAAGCAAATAAAATCGGTTACAATTTTATTATTAGGGTATATGGAATGATTACCTACTGCATATTGTCACATTGTGTTTTATTTTAATTCACACAACATAGTGTTAGTATATAAAAAAATATATATCAGAATATTATGTACTTTAAGTGTTATGAAATATTGTATTCATAATTAAATTAGTAAGATACCATTCTGTAGCCATCTATTTAATGAAAATGATGTTGCAACAGCTAAAACAAAGTTGAAAGTCATATAAGTTTAATGAGCACAATTTCAAATAAACAGTTAAATTTGCTGCTATGTCGAAACATTAGATTGATGCAAAATTCATAATACGACCCGTTAAAATGTGCTTTCACCGACCTCACGTAATATGAAATAATCGAGCTTTTAAACTTCCAGATTGTCAATTTTACGCCATCCATAATCCCAAATGGCTGGAACTTTGTCGCATCTCGAAAGCTTCCAAGTTTGCAAAATTGTAGATGCTTACGTGTCATCGTTGTTTTAATGTCTTAAGTATTCTTTTATAATGAGTATTATTACGAACCGTTTTAAAGTAGCTCCTGAAAGATTAACTGTATTATAATGGAAGTAATTAATTGCTTATAAACCTACTGATTGGCATAATACCTTCATTATTAAAGGATGGGATTATGTCGTTAAAAGTTAGTCGTAAAACAGGATTTAGTTAAGCCGGATTAAGATTAATCTGAAATTAATTATTGATAATGAAAACACAATTGACCATTTCTGTAGCAATTCTGTCCAATGTCAAGATTCAATTAAACTAAATACTAACAAACTACACATTTATTAATAAAAATAATATAATATAGTATAATAATATGGTATATGGTAGGTTACAGCATGAATAGATCTGTTTAACAAATATATTATTATGTATTATACAACTAATCATTTTTTATCTAAACTCCTCACACCAAATTTGACTAACGCTACAATTTATTATATTTAAAAATATATATCACATGATAATAATATTATACCTTATAAAGTCTTAACAATATTATGGTTTCGGAACAACGAATGTTTGTTTTTTGAATAAAGAAACAGTGGGTTCACGCTCGTTTCTTTAACCATGGTCAAGACATCGAATGTCTCTTCTAGCAAAATACACATTTTATTTTTTAAAGCCCAATACGTAGTTGAGATTATGTTTTATACCTATCTTATTTTCGTTAAAGAAGCCTTTATATTCCATTTTAGGACCAAAAATGGTAATGTATGTATATATTTTTTACTTTTATTGGTAAAAGTAGCAGTATGAAATTGATTTTTTTTTTAATTATTTGCTCTTCAAATCGGTAACGAAGAACTATATTTTACAACGTTTTTATTAGGTCGTATTCTTATTTGTCCGGTGGTTCTTTGTCCGGTACAAATCTTGCAATCAATTTTTAACTAACTTCCCGACTAGCTAGACATTTTAAACTTTTAGAATATATCAGAACACGATGCCAATGCATTCTTTTAATATTTTCAGCCATCTTTAAGTGGAATTGAATTCATTTTCAGTTAATTCTGTAAATACATTTTTTTCTGATAGTTTAAGCTAGTTAAGTCAAGTTTATATGATTCAACAGAAAATTTAAGAACGTTGTATATAAAAAGTTCTTTTTATCTCGTAATTATTATATATATATATACTTAAGAATTCATGGTATTCGTAATATTTAAATTTAATTAAATAGTATTGAGTTATGTGTTAATAGTGTGTTTTGTTATTACTAGGAATTTTACGATATTCTTATTTGTCTTTTTTATTTTCTGTGCCCTATCAGAAATGGTAATATATTATTTTTACCAAATATTTATTCGATAACGTACTCTTAAGACTGGAGTTGAGTTCAATTTTCAAACTTAGGTTTCAAAAGAATAGTTTTTATTAAAAAAAGTATGAAGTACAGCGTAATTTAAAATGTAGCCGACATGGCATGTTGGCCTGCTGCAGGACATGAACCCAGTTTTATTAATCTGCGACTTCGTCGAGTGACAACATGTAATATTAATAATACGGGTTTTTCCCCCGTTCATTTCATGAATTCATCACAGTGCATGCGTTGTCTGCTCATTGCATGCCTCAAACCGGTTTCAAAATGGCCGTTATTTGTTATGAAAGTGCTAATGCAGGCAGATCCATCACCCTGGGATTTCTGTTCAACACTCCAGCAACTTCGTATTTTTTCGCGAAGGTTCGGGTGATTCGTGGAGTTACTAGTCTATGGTATTCACAATATTTATTTTATTATACAATATACAAATAAATTAGAAAGGAATGATGTATACACAGTTATGACCAAAAAGTAAGACATGCCAGTTGTACTAGGTGTAAAAAACAAAATTAAAAGTTTGCGGACATATTTTTCCAAAGAATATCAAAAAATTATGGAAATACAGCAGCATCGGTTACTTTCATTGCAATTTGACAATAGTCAGTAATAATATATAAAATTTAAATCACTTTATCTAGTTGATGTAATCAGTATTATATTAATTCATACAAGAATATTTTATCATACTACTGTAATGCAGAGTACATCGACTAGATGGCAGTAAACTAGTTCCAAGACCGATTTTGTCATTAGGACACACTTAAGTATCTTTAATTATTATAAATGTGATTGTAAAAATAAGTTAAAAAACTAATGTATGTTATTCCTAATCTTACTGTTTTTTTAAGTACATCTCCGTAATGGCGATGTATTACCAATAGTTTTGTCCATTACTTGCGAATTTAGTTGTATTATGGGTGAGGTGACGAAGTGAAAATTTTGATGAACAGTGTAGACATCGAAATGAATACGTCCTACAAATTCTGCTTGAAGCATGCACAAAACTACTCGCGTTAAAACCAGAATTTAAAAGTTGAAGTGAAAGTGGATGATGAAAAGATTGAGTGTAGACAAAGCTATTGATAGATTTATCTTTAATATGAAACAGCAGTGGCGTGTGCTCACCAGACGAATATTCAGATAAAAGTTTGTTTCAAACTTATTCTTAAATTTAGTTTCTTTATATAAAACACATAATACATAAAATACAATATTATATTATAACTTTTAGCTAAATTGCTTCAATTGTTACAATTTACTACAAAACTACTCGTAAAAAAGATATCTACTCAAATTTGTTTAAAAAAATAATATTCTGAGACAAAATACCAGTATCAATTTGCCTTTATGATGGTTCAAGTCAAGCAACACACTTATAAAATGAACCCACGATGGATCTTTTAAGAGATGTATGCTATAACTATTTTATGACTTAACTGGCTTTAACGTAGAGTGCACTATAAAACCTCCTAATTTCCATTGTCACGGAGACAATAATTTACGATACAACACACCGGGTAATTAATTTAAATAGGGACCGAACGGGTCAAAAATTAGTTTTTATGAAAATATGCGCGGAATAACACCGCCTGTTAACCCTTTCGTTTCATTTATCTGGAGATAACGGAACATAAGCGGGCAGTTTACGAAAGCACCACCGTACTGACCACTTCGTTTATCACTTTAGTATGATAATTTTCAGGAATTGAAGCCTTTTTTCGAATAACCTTGTATGCCGCATATATATAATATATTTCTGTGTATTTCTAAATACCCATATAAAATATATAATATTATATAATAGCATTCTTTTAGTGTTTCTCAAACTTTTTTGACGAGTGTCTCTTTTAGAGTTTAAATTTTTTTGTGATAGTTACGAAATCTTGAAGGCAGATAATTAATAACAAATTACACCCAGTTTCAATCATTTTCTTCTTCTTATTGTGCCATCCCCTAGCGAAGGTCGGCCACCATCAAGGCGATCTTATCTTTGTCGTCTGCTACTCGGAACAGTTCCGTGGAGCTGGACTCGTACCAATCACGGAGGTTCTTAAGCCACGAAATGCGGCGCCGTCCTTTGCTATGCTTCCCATTGATCTTTCCTCGAATGACAAGTTGGGGAATGCTGTATTTTTGTCCTCTCATAATGTGGCCGAGGTACTGTAGTTTCCTGGTTTTGATACTACGTAGAACTTCTCGGTGCTTCACCATTCGATTGAGAACTTCAACATTTGTCACCCAATCAGTCCAAGGAATTTTGAGGATGCGTCTATACAGCTACATCTCGAAAGCTTCAAGTCTTGAATTTGGTGAAAGACTTGAAGCTTTCAACAATTTTAGATGTGGAAAATTATAAGATATTTTAGGATGTAAAATTTCCGAGAACATTTCGTTTTTATTGTTCTACAAATTTCCTATTTTAAAAAAAACTACAAAATCTCAGCTTTGACTTATTTAGCTGTAAATTTAAACAATATTATTACATTTTATTTATACAGGATTAATGGTGTATGAAAAAATTTTAATATTAGTATTTATAATGGGTAGGTACATAATATTACATTTTTGCTTTAACCATGTAATATTACAATTCATACTTATAATAATATGTTACATTCTGTAAAAATATTTGTGTACTCAAAATGGCTGAGCTATAAGATTAAGTGGTAATTGATATTTTTAGCTTCTGAAACTTGAAACTGAAGGAGCCGTCGTCTTTGACAATCATGAAACGGATATTGCTAAATAATGTGATTAATATCTTGATTGTCGCTTCCCCAATGAAGCAAGATCACATTATTTTTGTTATAAATAAGTGATTAAAGGGTTCTGTGATATTGGAGTGATCAGTTTTGTAGCGATTAATTAATTTTTTATATTATCTTCTGATAAGTGTATGTTTTTACTGCCCAAATGATTTTTTGGGCGCCTAAATAGTATTTTCAAAAGTAATTACAGTGTTGTGAAAAGTTTCAAACAATATATGCTACAAATGCTCAAAAATTAGTGTAAAATATGACCTCTTAAATGTAAAGGAAATCAAAAAAATACAAGTAGCACAATGAATCATGGAAAGGTGCACGTTGGTCATAACACAGAAAGACTTGTGGTCCAAAAACCAATAGATATGAAATAGACAAGAGTACATGGTGTGATGGACGTAGCTGAAATGGTATTAGGCTGGATATATTGCTTGGTAAGTAGACAAACGCTTGGCAAATACCATAAGGTGGTACCCGAGAGATACTAAGCGACCACAAGGATGGCCTAAGCATCGTTAAATAAACGATTTAAATACGTTTGGTGGTCGTACATGGCAGTGATAAGCTATTAACTGAAATGAATGGAGGGAGCTACAGTAGGCCTTCATCCAGCAGTAGATCCACCCCGGCTAATGATGTTGATTATCTTTAATTTTTTAAATTAAAAACTATTTTTTAAGTCTGTTTAATAAAGGTAAGAATTTTAGGATAACACGTGTATTTTTAAGTATGTTATATACTTATAGTGAATATTATAAATTGAACACAAATTTTGCGAGTTACCTAATATTATTTTATGATTCAAGAATCCTGGGCTTGATTTAGAATATAATAATATAGAAAAAGTAGAATAATAATTGAATTTGTGGTGACGACATGTAAAATAATTTTGGATCTTGATTTGATGTTTAAGTTATTTATACTAGACAAGAGACGCGAGAATGCTGTAAAAAATATAATTTTAAAATAATACCGATGTATTTATTTGTATAAATAATGTTTTATATAATGTACAACGTTATTCTAGCAAGGCTTTAATGGGCGTCCCTTTGAGGCGTGAAATTCTTGCCGGGCGCACCGCGAACCTTCGGGCGTCCCGACGTCTTATCGCTGGCGTCCAGGACTAGCATCAAGCAAGTCTCTCATTTGTAAAAGGATTAAGGGAGAAGCCTCCTGAAGCCATACCTCTTACCCTGCCATTTGTTATCGTGTACCGGCTTCGTTGTGATTACTGTAGAGCCTATATCCGTGATGAATTTGGCGACATTTGGACCCGTTAACAATTCAGGATTTACTGCAATTTTACGGTCAACAATTTCAAAGACTATAGTTACAAATTTTGCGTTTACTTCAATTATATATTTTTTAAATATTTTCTGTGATTAATGTAATATATCAGCTGCATATATAGCAATTAATAATACGTTTTAAAAGAATATCTTTATTTTATTTTTCATATAGTGAATTTCTAGTTAAAAGAATATGACATATATACTTTATATAATATACCAGTCACTGTTTTAATTATGGATAAGTATAATACATACATTTGTTTTTAATCTGTTATATAGTATACATGTATATTATTAGTTACCGTACAAATCCAAGGAAGAAGGAGATGCAGAAAAATTGTAGTTCTTGACTAGTCGAAAGATATTGCGGCACCACGGACCAGTGATTGACCTCAGAGTTTTCAAGTGCTTGAAGGATCGCAGAAGATCATCAGCTAAGATTCTAAGGTAACGTAACTACTCAGCGGTGAGAAAAACGGCTACAAAGAAGAATATATAGATGGAAATATAATGTAATAAATAATTACCTATTCAATGCCTAGAAATTGTTAGATTGTAATGCATATTTACTGTATTTTACTAAATTATTTCTTGAAGTAACTTTTGTTGATAACACGTAGAGAAAAGCTTTTAGACGTTACGTTTGTATTTTTTTAATGATAAAGTTTGTGAGTTCAAACTATACATACCAACCTAAAGATAATGATTTAACTTTTGTAGATAGTAAAAAATACTAATTCTTAGTTTGTCGGCGGCTCTCAAAGTTTACATTTTTTACACAAGCAGGTGAAATATCACGGTTTACTGCTAATTGAATCAAACAAAACCATTGGTTGATAATAAGTCTTACGTGAACGTTTTACCGATCGTGGAAGAAGGCGTTCGAAATGCAGGGTGCGGTCGATTGAGTAATACTCTAAATGCACTGAATTATGCTGAAATTTGTAAAAATGGAAATAAGTTAAATTAAAGAAATAATATGATATTATAAAGAAAATGATTTGTATGATATTCAATTATGCATACAATCAAAGAAAATTGTGATGGATGACATGTATTTTACTCTCTTTTAACGGTTTTTAAAATGTAACACTTATAAAGAGAGTTGGAAAAATATGCCTTGGTATATCTTTTAACCATTTATTGCAAAAGCCAGTTACAAAGACAAACACAAAGACAATTTGTTATAAAAGTTTTTGGGTATGTACAAACATCGTGTGGATAAGTCCTATCACCAACCAATGGAAGCAAAACAACAAACCTAAGCCGGAAACGAAAGTTGGAAAATTCTCTGGAGAATACTTGATAAAATTACTGGGCGTTTGTAGACAATCAACAGTTTTAAAAAGTCTTTTATTTAAATTTTTATTTTATTAGAAATACTATCGACCGAAGGTAGGTACTTGGTGGAATTAGAATTTAAATTTAAGTTTTTGTATTATTCCATTTGAGTCGTTTTTAAATTCTGTGACTCGCGTTTTGGCATCTTCAGGCACCTTACGTACCAGGACGATGGGTGGGAGTAGGCTGTTTGGATTCGTCATACATAATGAACACTAAACATTATCAGTCAAACGTCTATGTTTTCGTTGAACTAAGACCAAAATACGTAGAGTGTGTTTGTTAGTTTTTAAAATTCAATTAAACCCTGTCTAATTAATTATAGTAGATGAGTCAAAAAATATTCGTGTGTCTATAAAATATTTAAAACTGTGCCATTAAACCATACATCATTTTAGATATTTTATAGATAGAAGAATATTTTTTATCAATTAAGGGGGAGAGGCACGCCAGCAGAGAACCTAGCGGAAAAATACGAAGCTTGCAATTTGAGATTTTTTTTTGATAATTTACAATTTCAACTGTACTAATTAATAAATATGTATCTGAAAACATAAAATTTTTTTTTATTTATTTTTAATTTAAAGATAAACTGGCAATTGTAAAAAAATGTAATAAAATGTGAATTCGTTGCAGGGTCAAATCTTATTATTACATTATATTTTATGGCCATATTTATTATTAAAATTTAATTTATTAAGTCTTAGATTTTCTGTCGTTTAGATTTTTGACTAATGCATCGTTTTAATATTTTTTATATATATTTTAATAAACATCGATTTTTATAAAAATAAAAATGTGTATAACTTGAAATCCTTATTATTTATATTAAATTGAGCTTCAATATTGGGACCATGCTTAAAATAAAATTTGATATAAATAAAAGGGATTTAAAGTTATACACATTTATATTTTTATAAAAATCGATGTTTTTTGAAATATATATAAAAAATATTAAAACGATGAATTAGTCAAAAATCTAAACGACAAAAAATCTAAAACTTAATAAACTAAATTTTAATAATAAATATGGCCATAAAATATATTGTAATAATAAGATTTGACCCTGCAACGAATTCACATTTTATTACATTTTTTTACAATTGCCAATTTATCGTTAAACTCAAAAAAAAATTAAAATCTTTTTAGTGTTTTCAGATACATATTTATTAATTACTACAGTTTAAATGGTAAATTATCAAAAAAAATCTCAAACTGCAAGCTTCGTATTTTTCCGTTAGGTGCCTCTTTTCGCCTCTGATAGTATAAGCATCCCCCTTAAGTTTTGGTTGGCAGTGGTTAATGAATTTTAAAAAAACTAACCAACACCACATGTAGTATGTATTCATAAATAAATGAAAACAAATAAGTATGACTGAAAAGTATGCAATATTTTTGGCGAATCACCCATAGCATACTTTAGTATTATGGCTTGATTTAGGCAGGGTTTAATTAAATTTTAAAAACAAACCATCTGCAAATTGTATTCGTAGTTTAATGAAAACAAATAAGTATAACTGATAAAATTTAGTCTGCACTATCTATGTCAAACCTTGACAGCCTACCTCCAGCCTTCGCCACTGATTCGTACTCACCAATGGTAAATTCTCATTGACAACGTTTACAGTTTAATCAGAACATCGGGAGAATCATTAGGTTTTCTTTAATTCGACCTATTATTCAATTAGACATTTGAATTTAGTGTAATCTTGCCCTGATAACCTACCCCTTTTACAAACATGTTTATGTATTTATATTAAATGAGTTCCAGGAAAAATTATATAAGTATATGAATGAAGACATTATAATATTTTTTCGGGATCCCAGGATAAAAGAGTTTCTTTATCAATAGGTAAGTAAATGCTTAAACTTTCATACTTACTCTCATTATTACTATCCAATATTCCAATATTTGTACTTACATAATTTAAAAAGGTATACCTAAACGTGGTACGCCTTTCATATATTTTAAATGAGGTAACTTGGCTTTTGTCTCGACCGAAAAGGTTCGTTTTCAAATAAGCCAGTTTACTTCTTACGTCTAAGTACAACTTTGTAAACACCCGTTGTTAGTGCAGACAACTCAAGACCGTGAAAGCAGTTCTCAGCTCTTCTTGGGTGAGATGGCGAACTGTAAAAGAGCATTCATTCGCGAAGAAAATAACAACTTTGCTCTAAAGTATGACCCCATTTGGTTTCAGCGCAACATACAACTCCCTATCTTATTAATGCATTGTAAAATCACAAATAACATAGTTACCCAATATATTTTGTATCACAGTACCTGAATCTATAACGATAAATAAAATTTAAGTCTATTCTGTAATTTAAATATTTACTCTTTTGTCAGCGATTTGAATATTTCCATGATACTAAATAAGGTTAATCGGAAAGAAATATTATTATCCACAAAAATTTTGCGATCTTATAAAGAATTTTGTAAGCCATTAGATGGCATACTAACATGTAAAGAAAATTAAAATCATTGTCCAAACACTGACTTCAGAAATAATATTTATATTTAGGTATATGTTTTTTTTCTTTCCAAAACTATATATTTAAATTGAGTGAATTGTGATTATAATCAATGTCAATTTAATATGTCAAATAACCTTTAATTTAAGTTTAATAAATAATATTGTAACCAGGAAGTTATTAAGTTTTTTCACTATATCTCAATAATTGTATTAATGTGACAATAATCTTGCTTTACGATTACCCTTCTTGAGAACAGAATATATTGTCGTTGATTCTACAATACCTGCTATGAGTACAAAACCAAATTGTTCAGGAGACAAAAAAAACTGTTTTAAAAAATAGGTAAATATGTTTCAAGTCAGTTGACTATACAATTTGATGACATTAATAGTTTTACATTAATTGAATAATAAAAAAAACATTAAAAAGGAAGGAAATAAACAATAAACCTTGATTATTCTCTTTATTAGCACATGACAGATATTGTCAGCATCTTTTTGATTACATAGCAGGTATTTGTTGTGAACAAATTTTCATAATCAATTTTAGAAAAATATTATACATAGTATTTTATAATCAAGTTTATAGAAAATAAAATGAATCAAAATAAAGAACATACTAACATGACAATCAAAATTATTTTTATAATATTTTGCTATGATTTTTTAATTAGTTCTTGGAATTTGACGTAAACCACAAATTATCATGGAAAGTGATGATCCTTTTCAATATCTATCGTTTTTCAGCTCTTGAAGGTGACGATATTTGGATGCAAAAATAGGTATATCCTCGATATACATTTTTAGACAATATTATTGCCTGATTTTCTTCGTTGCAAAAGAGGTAGCCATTCACATGAATAGCTCAAACAATAGTTGATATCACCATTCGGTAAATATTTTAATTGACGAATATCATCAACAGTAGGGTCTCCGGCTCTCTTGCCTGGTCTGAGTGATATGAGGTTTGTTTGTAACTGATCATATTGTGAAAAAATTTAATACTTTCACCGTATATTGTTGCTTCTGTCGTGCTAATCTCATCCGTGCTATGTTGTAATCCGATGGTGAATTTATTGGTGGTTTGAAATAATGTTCCAGCGTCGCATGAACACTGTCGGCTTCCATCATAGTGTGACCTTTTTCCAAAATTTGTTAATAAATATTGTCATCGATTTTTTCTTAGCCGTATCGCTAAGAGCACTGCCTAACACCTTATTGCGATTCTGGTAATTACATCCACCAGTGGGTCTATTCTATACTTATCGAACACTAAAGTGATAAATATTATCAAACTTAGGGTAGATTTGTACGAGTATCAAAATATTAGCATTTATTGTAACAATTACACGAAGTTGGTTTTTATTGTTGCAATAAGTGCTATATTTTAACAGCACCTATCTTGCTGCTTTTGATAATATTTATCACTTTAGCGGTCGATAAGTATAGAATAGATCCACAGATATAAGTATCACTTCTTTATAGCTAGGGGTAGATTTTCTAAGTAATCCATAATGCATACTTGATACATCCCCATTTGATTTGCTTCATGCCATACGTACAATGACACTTCTTTATCATTTAATTCATATATGATGAAGTTATGAACTTGGAGTTTTTGCTTGTAATACATGGCAGAAGCATCTGTTTTGGGGCACAAACGTACACTTTGGAGATACATTGTCAATACCAGTTTTTCAGAACTTGCACTCTTTTTTGAAGCATTTTTCGCTGTGTTTGAGTGTTTTTTCGAAGAGTTTTAACCGAAGTTCCAACAACTCAGCTTGTTATATTATAATATCTGAAGACAAGGATACATTTTTCATTGACGACCGTAGAAGAATCATTATGTATGTGTATAATATTATGTTGTTCACCTGAACGGAATGTTCCATTTATAATATGAGTAAGTCCGTCGTCAGGGGGTAGCAATGTAATATAGTCTAGAAATTCAAAGGTATCTGCATTTGAATTTGTGAATTCATTTAAATTTCTATGACCATATATGGGAGTTAAAATAATATCTCCAACATCGCTATTATCTGATGGAGGAGCTTCATTAAAAATCTGAAGGAGCTTCGTATCAGAGCAAGAAGCTGTAAAATCATCTAAAGATCCCCCAGATTCTTGATACTTTTTGTGTAGTGCTAATTCAAGAATATTTTCCTCGATATGATATCTCTAAACAACAATGTTATGAGAATTACATGTCAAAAAAACAGTTAAAATGACAATGAACGCACGAATGAAAACAGATAAAACGTTTCACTTTTCATTATTGTAAACATAGAAAAGTAAAATTTAAATATTGGCTATTGAGGTGGTAGTTGTTAATATACCTTCCTGAATTCGGATAAAACCTTTATGTAGATTATAGCGGCTCTAATCTTTTTAAATAAATTGAAATTAAATAATGGCAAAATGTGTTTTTAACCAAGCTGATGTTACAATAACTTTACACCTAGGTAAATAGTAAAAATTACCTCAACCTTACCCACTAAATTTCAAAGACTTTTAATTCTTGAATACAATTATATAATTTTATTATAGTAAGTAGAAGAAATAATATAATTCTTACCATACAACAAATCAATGGATAATTATTACTGTCATGTGATTGACAAAGGTATTAACTTGACACATTAAAATGTGTAAGAGTCATAATCAATGTTTGTTTGAATTGCACATAACTGTTATTTCATTTAGTAATATCTGCCATGTGATCAATGTCATAAAAGTTATCTTAAGTTAATTGCTGATATGTACACTTATATCACATAGCAGATATTACCATCACTGAATTCAACACCGACATATGACAGCTTTTGTTTTTATTTATTTAGAATATTTTGGTAATTCCAATCACATAGCAAGTAGTATAGATGGATAGAGAAAAAAATAACCTATCCAACGACGTAAATAACTCAAAACTGACAAAATGTGCACATTGCAGGTATTGCAGAATCAACGACGATATTTTATAATTTTGTCTATCTATCTGTTTATAAATATTAAAATATAAAATGCTAAACAAATTAAAATTAAACTTAGGTATATAATACATTGACGGTAACAATTTAGAAGATTTTCAAGTTGATATCTTAAAGGGCTCCGTAGTTACAAGACAAACTTTCTCGAAAATGACGAGCTCGCAAATAATCATTATAAATCGTGATACAAATCGAATTTATACCATATTCGATTAAGATTTTAATCCAATATGGTCTTTAATCGATTTATTGCATGAATATTCGATATATTGCGAGAGTCATCGTTCATGTAGTTAATAATTGAGAAATCTGCTGACCGCCGCATCGTTGCAACTTCGAGGTATTTCGATGACAAAGCCCGAGATGTCACACCTGTAGAATGTGCTGATCGTAAATGCGACGATTGTGTAATAGTTGAATGCATCGCTGATTATTGTGTTGTCGTAACAATTACGCTAATGAGGCTCGAGGTTGTTGAGTGAGACATATTTAACCTTTTAAATTAATTTTAAGTTAAAATAGTATTGCTTTATAAAATACTAAGAAACTTTTCTTCAACTAGATTATAAAAGACATGTTCATTTTATGCAGCTCTAGATTTCCACAAATTAGATTATATATTTATTTACGATGAAAGGCTGCTATGGTCACATAAATTGAATGAATATCTTTTGTGTTACCCAGACAATTGTCAATAACAAAATAAGTGCATGAACTTCAAAGAAATTAGATTAAAGCATTTATAACACCGTAGTTAAATCCATTGGCTAGGGAGTTTTATTCAAATGAACATTCTATTTTAAATATACTTTGGAATAATTTCAGATAGTTTACATTGAATAGGTAAATTATTAATTTCTTATTAAATAGAGCGATGCAATTAATCATACATAACATAGCAGAAAATATTGAAGCATATTATTTGATAGACATACATTTATAATAATTTAATCGTATGACAGCAGTTATTGTCAAAAAACTGATAGACTGTCGTGAAAATATGCCATGTGACCACACCTGAATCGCCGTACTTCACGTATAGGTATTCCCATCCTTAGACCAGCTGTTTATATGTGAACTAGCCATCACATCGCCGAGTGGAAATATTCATTTATCAGTCAAACTATTTTAAAAAAATGTTCTACGAAAAGTAGAGGGGGTGATTATGATTAAGGTTTTTATAAATATAAATCCGGGACTATTTTATTACCACGTTTTCATTAGCTTGTATTCTTGTTTGTCTAGTACAAATTTTTTCTTGTTTGTCCAATACAAATCTTGGTTTAACTAACTTTCCGACTAGCTGGATATTTGAAACTTTTAAAATATATTAGAACACGATGACAATGCATTTTTTTAATACTTTTAGCCATTTTTAAGCAGAATTGAATTCATTTTCAGTTAATTCTGTTTTGTATGAGAAAGTTATTTCGGAAAAAAAATGTAAAAAGTAAAACACTATTATTGGTTGCTAAGGGGGTCCTAGCAACTAAATTATTAATATATACGTGCGTTACTATGGAAATCAATATGAAATGTCAAAATGATATTTCAGTATTTCTATCAAGTAAAAAAAAAGTATTTATTAATAGGTACATAGAATTGTCAAGTTAATATGATTCAACAGAAAATTTAAAAAGTGGTAACTAAATTATCTTGTAATTATTTAGTATAACATCACTGACCACCATGCGTCGAAATCCTTTAATAGAGATTCGTAGGCTACAGCGCTCAAAGAACTGGTTATCAATGAATAAATTGTAATATCAAAGATATACCTAAATAGTAAATACTTGAGGGGAGATTTTAATAACTGTGGCACTAAAGACCGAAAGCTGTGGAAGCAGTAAGGAGAGGGTCTTCATCCAACAGGTGATCAAGAGTGACTGTGATGATGAGACCGAATGAAATTTTATTAATTAAAATCTATTATTAACAAAATATATTTAGTTTCCAAAATATCCATTGCCTAGACTCTAGAGTATTATGCAAAGTATTAATGCAAGTGCTGTTAGGAAATTCTAACTACTAATCCACGCTTAGTAAATTGTTTAGTTGTATGAAGCTTTAGTAGAAGGACTATGCAAAGGAGACATAATCTCTTTACTAACAGGGTTGCTTACCAAGCTGCGACGGGTTACATTTTTGGATAACATCATTAGTGCAGATACAAGTAGTATATTATCATCACAATGGTACATGTCAACATTTAAATTAATATTATATTTATATATTAAGGTATCTTGTACGTATAGGTACCGTATTACAAATTTTGAAGGCAGTTCTGTTTTAGAATTATACCATTTTTTATTTATTATTATTTCTTTTTTATATTATATAAATACAAAATAATACCAATAAACTAGTAAAACAAAACAAAAGTAAGAAAAGGTGGAAAATTAAATGATATAAGTGTATACATTATATTATAGACTAATAATGATAATTTATTTTACATAAACTGTCAATTCATGGTGGAAATGCACTGTAATATTAATTTTAATAAAACACATTTTTTTGTACTGAATTCACTTTTTATATTAAATAATTGTACTGGTTTTGTCCACCTCAGACGAAAATTTTCAACTGATATAAAATACAACAGACATTTATTTAAAATAACCAAATTAAAAAAAAAACACAACATATTCAAAAATATATTAAGTACACACAGTTAGTAATTATGAAAATGAAGACATTTAATATTAATAATTATAAAAATTTTGATATCCTAGGTTTTCCTTAGTAGGTACCTTTTTAAAATATCTCCTACAGTCCCCTGAATACCTCAAGTATCAAAAAGAGCGACTACATTATCATGTACCTACTCAGTTGAATAGTACTCATCTGTTTTATCAGTCGAGCTACGACCGATATCATCTACCGTCATCAAATCAGAAGGTCTCCAGGGTTCAAATAATATATCGAAACTCAGGGGTCAGATAATATTATTTCGTGACGTACAGTCGTATTTTGTCTTGTTAGATTACTAAAAGAGCTGCTGAACCTGACGATTTGGCTGATTTATTAGGTGAGATGCTGTAAGTGTATCCACTAAAGTGGCATCACATAGGCATTTTTAATGAAATCATTGTAATACCATCAGGCTGCTTGCCATCTTATCGACAGACACCAAGAAGCTCCAGATTTAAAGGAATGCTCATTAAATCATATCAAACAATAAAATTATACGGTAATTTTTCTTCTTCTATTGGTACCCCCGAAAATAAAATGGTGACTCACGTTCTGATTTCAAGTCTGTTGCTTTATTTACATAATCTAATGGTTCGCATTGTTTTACGCCATGGTTATAAATCTTATAAAAAATAATAGCCAATGTATCGCTTTTAGCTGCCTATATAAGATATTATATGAGATAATATTATCTTTCTACGTGTATTTATTGGTGAATTTTATATTTAATTTTATACATATTTAATTTAACATGAAATAAATGTCTGCTTTTTACGGCAATTCCTAAAATCCATAAAAAGTCAAGTGGAATTCGATTTTTGTACTCCATACTTGTTTCGGCAATATCTATACTTACATATTATGTACATGTATGTAATAATAAATAATCAATTTGGTGAATTTGAAACTATACTGGAATGCTTTACTTGCAATGCAAAATTACTTGTAGCTAACATAATCATAAGACCAGGGGTTCTTTTTTACTTTAATTTCATAAATTCTTGCTATAAAACTCCTAATGTCTTTTTCACTTAGCACATTCAAGCAAGCTTAGAATGATTAAGAAAAAGACAAATAAATTTTTGTATTAAATATCAGAGTATTTCAATGAAATGCTTGACATAATTTAAATAAAGTAAATGTAATATTAAGTGCCACGTAGCTTATACTTATTCTGATGAAAAATGACAATAAATGTTTTGATAAGACTTTTATAAATATCCATATTCTTAGAATACTACTATTTCGGATTTACGAGAATTAATAATATTATCCTTATTATAGTAGGTACCTACCCGAATATGAAAAAAAAATTAGAATAGTATGTTGAAATATTTATATTATTTATTTTATGTTTTAAACCAATAACAATAATAAATATATATTCAAATACCGATAAGGTTATAGTAGTTTTTTTTACAATATCAATCGTAAATAATTTGTTAGGTGGAATTAAACAAAATTTAATTTAGTTGAACATAATATTCGCTTTTGTTTGAATCATTGGTCATTGGGTTTGCAAGCTTTTGGAAGTTACAGGTCATAAAGTATTCTGGTAAGTTTTGTTAAATATTTTTTTTTTTTTTTGAAATAGATACCAATCAGAAAAAAACGTTATTATTAAGATATTACAGGTACCAAAAAGGAAATAACACTGTCGCAAGCGGTCATTTATTTTTGATCGTTTTCAACCACATTCAACCACTCGAGTTTCCATAGAGTAGAGGATATAATATAGCTGAAAGATTATATTACAAACTAAATTATGTTTAAAAAAAAAGACAATTTAATATCCTTCGAATTTTTTGTTTTAGGAATATCGGGTGTGTTTTATGAAATTAGTCATAACACATTTCGACACAATTATACTTGAGACACAATAGCTCTGAGATTCAGATAAAATAATGTATTTTATTTAGAGCAATGATTAGTGAATTGTTTAATCTATTGGATCTTTGTTTTGTATTAAATACACATTTAACAAGCCAATATGTATTTTTTACCAAACGTAGAAATAAAAAAAACGTAAATACAGATTAAGAGCCTGGTACTATACCAATAAAGCCAGCATGGTGCTAAGGTAATCTTTTATGTATAAATAAATAAATAAATATATGTTATATAATATATATCGAAGCAGGATCGAGTTTGCTGTGTACCTACCTCTTTTTGTTTAACTTTCCGTGCCGTATAAAGCATCGGGCTAGTACAATTAGCATTAAACTTGTGTTTTGAGGCAAACCGAAACAAAAACTCGAAAGAACAAAACGAAATGAGCAGCAATAAAGCTTTGAAAGCTGCGCTTGGCGTTTGTTCTGTTAGGTGTGTTTTTATTTTTCTGTTTGATGGTCGACAAAGCTTTTCGGACCTTGGAGCTTTTGCGGCTTCCGGTTTTGAAGCTTTTTAAAACGTCACAGCGCATGCCAATAACCGAAAAACGTCGCGATGCTACCTAAAAAAACTTTTTGAATTGTCATATTGATAATATAAGCATTGCACAATCGCCCATTTATTTTTTCCTATAAACCATTAAGCTTTTATATTTAAATGTCTTTATTACATACGAAAGTCGTGGAATAACAGTTAACAGTTTAGAATATACTAGAAATCTAGGTTTTGTTATCCGTAGAAATAATTTATATATCAGGAAGTTATTAAGAATTACTTGAATACATTTTTTTTAGTAATGATAAAAAAATAGGTAGCACATGAATATCTAAGTACCTAACTGAAAAATTTAAATACTTTGCAATTATTGGGTCTGTAATCATAAAAAAGTAATGTTTGTAAGAGCATAAAATGTCATTACCAGTGCACTTATTCAAAATGATAATCAAAATGCATGAAAATAATATTTATGTATCTTTAAGAATTCGATGTAGCCGAATATAATAAAATATATTACCACGCGTGACTTGGCTTTGCAGTATAATTCTAGGGTAGTTAAAAACTTGGTCAAATTTATATACGATGGTGCCACAACTCATAAAGTAAAATCACTGCTGCCAAGTATCGCTCATCAAATGACTTCTATCAAAATTTTAAGATCCAACGTGGAGTTGACGTTTGGCAGCGTTTAATTCGTAGTCCTTGTGCGATTCCCCTCAAAATGGGAAAATACTAGTTCTGTTATACCAAAAAACACTAAAACAATTTAACAATCATTCAGATAGAAACTGAATTAGATGCAGTACAAGCATTATAGATTATATATTTTTAGATAAATGAGTTGTATCTCTGTAATCTGTGTAATCTCTGTAGTCTAAATGTAATCTAGTTGTACTACCACCTGAAATGAATCATGCTGCTCTAAAAGCACAACAATTAAAATCATCACGAAGAAATCATTGTAATCGTTGTATGTGGAATGAAATTTGTTAGACTTTTAATATCTCTATTGACATGGTCTACGTAAAGCTGTCTTAGTGACTGATATAGAAATATTATTGATATTTCAAGTCGTGTTTGGCGATATTTTAATGGCAATTTGAAATACTTTTGTGGTCATTCGTGATTGGTTGACAAAACTTTGAAACCGATACACTAGAGTCCAAACAGTAATTAAAACAATAAACGAACACTAGTGAACGTGTATCGACGAAATACTTAATCATGTGGGCAGACCGCTATCCAACAAATCAACCGTTGCAATGGCGAAATTGCATGAATTGAGCTTTTAATTTGTTTCTAATTCACCATATAATAAAAAAACTAAGCTTTTTTAATACATATAATATTTTGGTGTGTTTCTGGACCAGTTTTCTATTTATTTTTCTCGCTCTACGTCCGTAGATGAGTGGCAAAGTGCCTAGAACTGATACATAAATTGTATTCGTTATCTTATAGCTAACTCCAAACCAACTGCCTCGCACCACACTTGGTTTTAGTCAAGTGTATCACGAGGAACAACGTTTGATACGAAGTAGTTTATGCCTGGGAATATCCCGGGAGCAGATACCCAAGAATGAGGCCGCCACGCGCTCAAGCGTGCTTTGACTGATTTTACTGAGACATAATTTAATAAAAATGCCCATGTGTTGGAGGAGCACAGAGAATTAACAACAATACTTGAATTTTAACTATTAATATAAAATAAACGAAGCTAAAATAATACTGCCTCAAAACCGGTGAGTGCACAATTTAAATAATTATGGATAAACAAAAACAATACCGCCCCCGTATCTTGCACATAGAGATTTTCAATCACTGCCTAAGTTATGTTCATTAATTTGTTATAATCGTTAATCCATATAGTTGGCAAAATTGTCTTGTACTGTATTGTAGAGATGAAAACTGTAAAATAGTCATCAAATATGAAACAATAGGAAATATAGATTTATAAAAACATCGTGCACATCTACAAAAATTAACATAGAAAAGAAAGCTTTTTATATATATAATTTAAATATAACTTAAGAAACAGTTGGCCTACGATATTTTAAAAATATTGTTATTAATTATTCTTTTCTTAAGTATATGTATATATATAATGAGTAGAGAAAACTATTTTTAAGAAAGTGGATATTCGGAATAGCGTCTTATTATTAATAATCAATTTATGGGCAAACTTTTCCAGTTTTTATATTATTCTGCGGCTATATTTATCTGCAAATGATATAACAACTAAAATATAATTTTATAACCCATACTTTTTCTTGTTTATTATGCCGATGAAAAATTAAATAAAAAAAGTGCATTTATAGTGTATCAAATGCTTCTAATAGGGGGTCGCAAATTTACATTCTGGTGGCTAGGTAAATTTTACAAGTGTGTACGTGTTTTTTTCAATTATTATACTCAATTTTAAAATTAAATTAAAATATAATATGTTATATGCAAATTCAAACCGTGGCACAAAACTGTTATTTTTTTGCGTAGTGCTATTTATTGTTTATATTTTAAATGTAATATGGTGAATTTTTTTGTAGTAAATGGAGATTATTTGCATATTCAAAAAATATGGTAATACATTAATTAGTATGAACAAAAGATGCATCGAAAATCTTCTTGATTGTGATAAGTTACCGTACTGCATTCGAAGTTCAACAATAACTAGCACTATTATCGGATATTATCACAATTTAGTGTCGTGGTATATATAGTAGAGTAGTCTCTCTTCTTGGTCGTGCACTCATGGCTGAGGATCATGACCACATTTAAATTTTGCCATCCTTTGAGCGACCAAGACTTTCCATCCTTCTCGATCTCCCACTTCTCTCAGGGCAGAATAGATAGTGCCCCCAGTCAGCTCTTTTACTTGGTCGCTCCATCGCGCAGACGCTCTTCCTCTGCTTCTCGCCTTTCCTGGAGGCTACCCAAAACTACTACAAGTAGAGTAGTATTTAGGATTATAAAGGCTCGTGGAAATTAAATTAAAAGAAACACAAAAACCACACAAATTCATAAAAAAACTGTTGTTCAAAAGTAATTGACGTCATATAATAAGATGAAATTAAAAATAATATATTGATTCAAAGGCAAAAGATGAGTGTTCTTAAATTTTGGATTGCAAGAACAAAACTTCGAGTACTTCCGGAACGATTTATGTATGAAGGTACAAGTGACACGCATTATGTAAACAGCCCATGTCGTGTAGCAATTCAACTGGATAACAACCAACTACTACCCTCTAGCCCCGTTGTACAAATTCTATGCCCGTTGATAACTACTAACCCCACAATGTTAAACGGAGCTTTCAAACAAGTAGTGTGTCAATTACTGCAAACAACTGAATACACGGGCACTTATATTATAAATCGGATGGCATTGTTTGTATTATTAGTAGTAGATAGAGTCCAGTATTACAATAGCTTTGGATTGTATTTTTGTAACCTTGACAATATGGTAATAATATAATACTATCAATCCTGTAGAATATGGTTCCACACTCGAATAAAAATGTAATTATTGTCTCTAATATTAGATAACCAATCAATTCTAACAGATACATATCTAAATAGGACTGGTAAAAAACATAACATAAAAAAACATTACTATATCTATGAAAACTTAAGGAAAATATTTGTATTTTTAAAAATACTAAAAATAATAATGTCTGATAATGATAAAAAGCTCGTTTTGCAGGGACTATCCAAGAATTTAAAAGAAGATTTGCGGCACGTCAAGAATTGGTACTAAATGTGTAGGATTTCAAAGAAAATGAATGACCCGTTATTAAGAATCCATCCCACTTCCGGAACCAGTCTTGAGAATCAATTATGGAAATCGCAAACCATAATAGGGTGCACTCGAAATACTGTAAAATGGATGATCTCCGATGATCAAGTTTTCGCGGAAATGCAAAAATGTAATACTAATTGTATTTAAGCAAGAAATACTCAAAAAATATCAATGAAAAGTAAGTAGGTATGTTAAAAAAATGGTGTTACATTCTTTGGTGGTTTTAAAGAGATTATTAAAAAGGTAAAATTGGCCGAAATCATTAAATCATTAATACGATTTACACGCTACAGAAATGTTATAATAAAGACAATGATATTGTGGTTAGATTAAATTTTATAACTGTGAAATTAATTTATAATAAATACTAATGAATTTATTCACGGCCATCTTTTCAGTGGGCAATGATTTATTGCATTGTTTTCCCAGTATTGACGATTTAACACCTCTTGAATATTATAGTACTATATTGATTATTATCTAATGATCTATTATTAGGGTTTTGACGATGTATGCGCCTATTGATTGTATTAGTAGTGATAGGGTTTTTTTACAAACACTCCAATTATTCATAATTTGTTTGTTATTTTTTATTGTGATCCTTGAATTAATAGGTAGGTGATGAAGTTGTTACCCACTTTATAGTATTAATTTATTAAATAAGTTAGAATTATTAACTGTGTTCGTTGTCAGATTTACCTTTTGGTGAGTGTACATGGCGCCTAAAGATACTGAAAGGCAAAACCCGGGTCGCAAAAAAACGACTCAAATGGAATGGTACAGAATTTTAATTCAAATTCCATCAAACAGCCTCAGTTGATAGTATTAATATTCAAATGAAAATTTTATTATATTATTACGGTTGATATCTATCTAATTATTGTAACTTTGTTAGGTACTTTGATTTATATTTAGCCAGAGTGTGTCGATCGAATCAGTTCGAGGATAGACCGTTGAAAAAACTTTTACTATTTAGATTGAGTGAATATGTGACAATTTCTCGTTTAAATATTATGATATAATACACAACTTCCATACTGAAAATAATCATAATATGCTACGCATTAGAGAAAATGAAAATGTATCTCTACTTTTAATTAAATATGATTCATTTATGTATCTCATCTAGACTACGGTGATTCTCTTAAGTAGGCCAAATTAAAGGATGAAAGATACCTAAATACCAAAGGTTTGTATATTTTTATTAGACCTGAAGAGAAAACAAGGGTAGGGAGACCTAATCTACATACGGTAGTTGAACTGTAAATAAGAGATAAAGCTTATTTAAGACAACAACTTTGACATAGAATTAGAGCTTTCAACAAACGTTTCGACAGCTGTGGATCCAGCCAAGACCCACGTTATAGTATTTTCAATGATGATGGTACATAAAATATTTATTTGAAATAGTTTTTGCATAGTTATTACTTAGAATATAAATATAATATTAAAAACATGCTACTTTATTAATTCTTTAAAAATGTGATGTTAATTTTATAGCCGAAAGCAAAATTTCTGAATAAAAATCGTACATAGGTTAAAATAACAAATAAAATACACCCCCCATTCAATTTTGAATACAAAGAATTATTTTCAATATTATTATTATTATACTTTGATGATTAAAAATATGTTTATTTAGCAAAATTTGCTACCTACTACAATTCATGGGCTGAGAATGAAAAGGATTCATATGTATAATATTTAACCACGTTGAGTAAATCGACATCAAAGACAAATAACATGCAATTGTTCTGCATATTATGTACTTACCTATATTCAACATTCTGTGAATAAGGTATTGTTTTCAAATGAATATTTATTACCATTCCAAGCAAATAATGTATGAATATATTTATTTATTTAGGTACTAATATTGTAAAGTCTTTGAAATAGTAGTTAGATCAGATACTAATTTGCTATGAAAATACTAATAACATTTTATACATTCACATGAATTCATGGAATATAATTTAATGCTAAGAATACGATGTTTGTTATAACTCTACATACGGAGAAGTAAGCTACTGATTTCAGTTACCGCATCTCCACCTGCCATTTATATACAGATACAATTTTTGCAAAAATGCCAAACATGGCACTATAAACGTACATATCTGAATGAAAAAAAATAGTGTTAAACTTCTTTGTCGCAAAACGAAGCCGCACGGGACTGATGTAACAACCATGTACCTTGGTATTTAAAGAAAGGATTAAGAAAATAAAAAAAACAATCTTGACTTGATCTGCCGTCATTTATCTTTAGTGATATAAGTGTCTTCTGCACCCGTGCACTGATACTCCAAAACAGAAGTCAGCAGTTGAAAGTGATGAATTTAAGGAGGGATCGGAATTATTTCATCCTCCATATTTCGCAGCAAATTTTTCACATACCTGAAAGTTGCCCTTGATTGATATCAAGTCGTCGTGGGTAGAGTTCAGTATTTTCCGAAAAATCTCAATCTCGAAATTTGGGATTTCCCGAAATAATGAAATTTTGAATACTCGGGATTCGGGATTTCCAGAAAAGAGTTCTCGAGAATTCTCGAGATATCGTGAAATTAAAAAAAAACTATACAAATCCTAAAATCAGTGTAAAAAATAGACAAATTCAAAAAAAAGATTTTTTTATTTATGTAAGAAGACAAACAAAATAGAAGTAGGAAAACAAAAATTATTCAAAACATTACTTATTAAAATAGATTTTTAAAAAACACAGACTGTCAATCGTTGCGTCTGACAATCGTGTACATTTTGAGTCGACGTTGACTTAATTGTGCTAAACGGCCCGATCAGTCTTTGAACGTTTTGTGTTTTATGTCCACTTTTTTCATATAGAAAATTGTTTTTTCAATTAATATTTGATAATTAAGACATCCCGAATCCCAAAAGAAGATTCTTGAGATCCGGGATTTCCCGAAATGTTAAAAAATTCAATTCTCGAGATTCGGGATGGGAAATCTTGAAAATTTCTCGAGAATTCCCGTCGAAAAATTTCTGAAACCCAACTCTAGTCGTGGGCAATTGGGCCCGTGGGCAAGATCAATATTCGTCACGAAATATCATGACAAGTCGGATTTGCGAGATGTTCAATTCGATTAGTGTGATTCTGATGTACCGGTAAACGTAGAGACACGTTTTAAATATAGAACACCCAAAACACGTCAGATGATTTTACCTGCTATATAGAGTAGGTAAAATACTGCCAGCAATAGCGCGTAAAGTAAACTGTCGCAGAAATAATACTATAATAGCGGCAGTAATACCAATAGTATCAGTAAGACGTGTTTATTGTTATTATGTGCATGTTTTGTGTGCTGCGCGATGTAGTTCATATTTTTTTCCGGCATGTTCACGATGATCGCTCTATTGTGTATGTGGATATGTTACGTAAACAAACTATTAATATTCTGTGAAAAGTCGCTGAATTTTTTCGACTTTTGCATGCAGTGCTTCAACTTGCACGATAATCTTATGTGTTTTTTACATTTGAATTTTATTGTCATGGTCGCCACAATAAGTACTGCCACCAGTAAAACCACGAATGTGTAAACTGACTATTGCACATTATTTACGTAAAGCATTCGTTTGTGAGATGAATAATTCCTAGTCCTAAAATACAAAAAATATATCTTAAAGTGAATAACTTTTATTTCTACCCTTAGAATACACGTATGCATAGTGTGAAGGGTGGCAGCCACCGTTGTATAAATACGAATGCAAATTGATAAAATTACGCATATTGTTTTATAATGTTAATTTGTTTCAGTGCAAGGACTTAATCCACTCTATAGAAGCCTATATTATGATCTACTTAGAATCGAACGAAAAATTTACTTATCGGTTTTTGTAACGTGTATTTTATTTGTCGTTTAACAGGTTTCGAAATGATTTTTTCCACTTTCCAGGTTATTATTAAATTTTACTTATACTGCGAGTCGAGGACATATAGGTATTTCTAGTTGCTAGTCCTTTTAACTATATGATTCACACGCTACGCTTTCAATATTATTATTTTATCTCAAATTAAAATATTAATTAGGTTATGCATAGGTATTTGGCGCGCATAAATTGTAGGAGGTAAATTACGCGCCACCGTGTTGGCTTAATTCGATACGAAATTGAAAGAGAGTCTCTTTTAAGTGAAGTTTCCAAGGGGTGCATAAGCGAAAATTTACGCAGGGAAACGGAAAATAAATGGCCAAAGTTTTGAGACCTTAACAGGCACGAATAGACGGCGCTCATTCCGCGGCCGCTGAAACACGGTTTTCCCCGGTTCCTTTTAATTTAACCGGCGTGTCTCGCAGCGCCGGATCAGGACTTGGGGCAAATAAATTACATGTCTTATCCTGAAAGACCTTGACATGGATAATCCTTGTCGCGAATGATAAAAAGATGAGGTCGCGGATGAAAACAGGTCAGCAAATATCATATTTATCTCTCTTAGTAACGCTAACTAAAGTGCCTAAAAACTTTAATTAAATTATTATTGCAATTTATTATCATATAATAGGATTTTTGTAAAATGCGTCTTGAGCAGAAGCTACCCTCATATTCATTGGGTTGCAGATTCGAATTCTGGGAAAAAAAATATAATATTTTTATAATACCTACCTTTTCTTAAAAATAAATTTGTATCAGTGAATCCACTTATCATAAGCACCTAGCCTAAAAATATATAGTTTTCAATTGAAGTAAGTGTTTTTTTTTTTGATAATTTACATTTAAAAATAATGAAATGAAAAAGAAAAATATTTTTTAATTGAAGTCAAAAATAAATTAATGCAAGTTCATTAAAATTAAAGGATCACATCTTATTACATGGTCATGGTTATTATTAAAAATGAGTTTATTATTATTTTTTCTCTGACGTACGTATTGAAAAGATTTTTGAGTATTATAGTTTCAAAGTATTATTGTTTTTAATATTTTGAAATCCTTTTTATCCGTTTGGAACGTACCTACTGATTATTTGTTAAAATACTTTACAATGTAAATTCTTAAAATAATTAATGTACTAAATTGTAAACTTCGTATTTGCTCGTTATAATATACCTCTAGTAGGTAACGCATTGTCCTTAACATCTGCAACATTGACTGTTCTTCATCTATCAGGCCGGAACTGACTTCTGATGAGCTTATAACTAAGAGTCAGCTGAAATTCATAGATATAGTTATATAATATGTATTTATACAAATTTTATTACCTTGCTGAAATATTGTAATACACCTTTATCTCAATTTACGAGACAGGTCACATTACCGTCTATTCAGGTAAAAATAAAGTCAACGATGAGCAAGTGGGGATGATGATTAAATATTGTTTTCTCTTACCGCTTACCTTATGTCGAAGGTAACGAGTCTCTCGGCTCCTGTTCTTTTAGCATGCCGGCATGTAAGGTGTGATCGTACATTTTTTTTTTTTAAATATACACCTCTACCCTTTCAAGTTCTTATTGATTATTGGGTTTGCCCTCCCTTATCTGTAACAGTAAGAAGAGTTAATAATTGAACATACATAATTTTGAAAAACACTTTCTGAGAGAGTATATTATAACCAATAGATAAAATCTTTTTTCAATAATTAGAATGATACATTCTTAAATCTTGTAAATTATTCGTTGAATAAAAGTAATAAAATTAATAATGATATAGAATATAATGTTTTATTATACAATATGTGAATAGTTAGTTGTATTTAGCAAAATAAGACACCAATGTTGTTTAGTCTTGAGTGTAGATTTGCAATATTGATATCATTCATATCATAAAGATACCATTTGTACAAAAACTCTACAAATCGATACCCAACTTCTGTATGGAAACAACTCAAAATACCTTATTCTAAAATAATGGCGTTTGAAAATTTTGCAAAAATTCTCAATTTTTTTATAACGTAATTATGTTATTTAGTTTAAATAATGATCTTAGCAATGCACAATTTAATTATTCAGTTTACAAAATCAACTAATAAATTTTCGTTTCTAATTAAATTAATGATTAATCACAGAAACGGTTATTCGATTTTATGACCCGCTGAAGAAATTTTTGATAATATTTTTTATTGAATTATAAAGAAAATATTAACTCAAAAACTTAAAATTTTTAATAATTAATATAATATTGTATAATTATATAATATGATTTTAATAATAATTTAATAAATAATTCTACATCTAATGGCATATTAACTCAAAACCTTCAAATTTTGAGTTCTTTCCCTATAGAAGTTGCGTATCGAAATGTTGGACTTCGTCTTTTGTAGGTAATAATCTCACTTTCACATGACGTAACTATTTAGTAACGTAGTAATTTAGGATAGTTTTATACTTAATAATATTTATATATCTTTGTTTTTATATCATGTTATGACCGTCTTAAATTTGTAATTTATAAAGTTCATTATGTGCAAATAAATACATTTGAATTAAAAAAAAAATACAAAATAACTTCTACTAAAATTATACGCTGTGCACAATCATATTCTAATTTATTAAATTTTATATTTTAATGAATGAATAATATTGTAAATGGAGTTGTATTTTGGTAGCTAGTTAATTATTTTACTGTGATTATGTTTTAGTTATTTATTTTATGAAAACGATTTTTATTTTTGAGCTAAAATTTTCTATTTCATAAAAATACACGGAGGCTGAAAATAAATATATTCTCATTTTATTACGGAAGTACCTACTTATTACATCTAAATATTATACAAAGTGTTATTATCTGATAAATAAATTGCTGAAAAGAATTATTTAGGTTCCGACTAACCTTTTTTTTTGTTAAAATAAATTAAATTTATGTTTACGCGTAAAATTTAGCACGTAACACGCGAGTTTGATCAAAATATTGTTGTGTATTATTTTGAAAATTTATAAATTTCGGTAACCAAAAAATGAAAATAATAATATTTTTATATTTTTTGTATGCCTATCTATTTTATTAAAAAAACTGTATTTTAAAATAAATACACACGCATGTCTTCGCATCATTACCAATATGAGGAAATTCTTTTTTAGATACTTTGGAATAATATAATAATTTATTACCTACATTAAAATTGTTTTGAGCATTATAGCAATAATTAAAATTGACTGTAATATTTGGTAAGTGGTTTGAAGGGGTATGGTAGACTTGAAAACTCCGGAAACTAACCTTGTTGACGGTGAGCTGCTTAAGTCCCACACTCTTGACTCCAAAGTCACTCGCGTTGTCACCTATAGTTTTAAGCCTCGATGACATTGAGATAATTTACAAGCTGCTAGTCGACGAGTTTAAAAGCGGGCAAGTCAGCTAGTGTGATTGTGATGATGACATACAAAACTTTCTACTCACTCAGAAGCCAACAAGCTAGCGAGTTAAAACCGTCATTTTTGGTACTATTTGACAGGACGTATTGAGAAGTTCGTTTTTTTACCAGCAGGTTTGCCACTATCGCTCTACTGCGCAGACGCAGATTGGCCCACACGCCAGCGAGTAGCGAGTAAAGTAGCCCGGCTTTCAATTTTTCTCGGTAGATTGTTTACAATCTACTT
Organism: Rhyacophila brunnea; assembly: GCF_057557595.1. Taxonomy (NCBI): domain Eukaryota; kingdom Metazoa; phylum Arthropoda; class Insecta; order Trichoptera; family Rhyacophilidae; genus Rhyacophila; species Rhyacophila brunnea. Next base: position 13,839,880 of record NW_028232848.1, on the reverse strand, counting down.
GTTAGCTAGTTCGATTATGACACTGAGCGAGTTTACAAGCATATTGTAAGTTCGCCGGCTTGTAGCTTGTAAAGTAGCTCAATGTCATCGACGCTTTAGCACGCATGGTATGCACAAGCGCGCGCGGTCAACCTGTATTTTTGGTGTTTATTTATTTTAGTTGAATTTAATTGTTTGCGGTGATCGATTCAATACTGAATAAAAATGTATCCAAAAGACATAAAGGTTTGGAAGGTGGAGTAGGAATTTAGATATTATATTGGCGCAAACACATTATATTTTCAGATTGTATTGTGATCCACTACTGTATCATCTGAACTTAAACCAGTCTCTGAGATTCTAGAGCCATGACCTTCTTCGTCTTACAGAGCCTCGCGTATCAGTGGTTTATTGTATTTGCGCAACAATAACTTCAGGTATCATTTAGTTTCTGCAAGTACATTTAAAATCCTTCAATAATTATTCAAATATTTTTAGTCGATTATGGTCAAAATGATGAGCCAGTATAGCAGACGTAAAACCAGAAATAACTGTTAGTAGTTATTAAGTAAAATGCATAATTATTCATATACTGACTGAACATGCATAATTTGAAAAAAATCAGATAATTATTATAAAAATCTTTTTTGAAAAAACACGACTTGAACTTGTATTCACTGGATTTACGCCAATGTGCTTTACCATTTAAGCTACGAGCATCCTATCTAATTACGATGAAATTCACTGGTAGTTTTGACATTAAAATATTTATATTTATATTATAATATTATGTATATTAAATAAATTAATATTTAAGTACGTATATAATAAATTTTACATTCTTAAATCTTGATTGATCATATTATAATAAAAGTAATAGTTATTATTCATCATACTTTAGATATAGTATAGGTGCCTTATTTTGCTATGCCTTTTGCTTCCATTGATTGTGGTTGCGATCTCTTATAACATAAATATCTCCGTTACTTTCAATGATTGTGTTTCTAAATCTGCAGCTTTAGCTTGTAGAGAGAGTCATCATCATCAGCCTGAATCTATCTACTGCTGGATGAAGACCTCTTAAAGCTGTTGCAACTTCTCTCGGTCCTGTGTAGAGAGAGTATAATGACATTATCCACCTGATCATTCAAGCTCGTCAAGCTCCTTCCACGTCATCTCATTTTTCCGGTGACTATATTCTCTATAATATTAAATTACTTTGTTGACAACTTAAAAAACAAATTACACTTTTACTGCTGTTTTTATGTAACTAGTTACTTTAACTGAGTCGATAGCAGCTTTCTTTAAGTGCCAAAACTTTAAAAGCTCCCAAGACCTCAAGTCCCTACTCAATCTCAGTAGGGAAAAAAACCTTCTTACCCTATCTGCATCGCCGTATTTACATAGTTTAAACGGGTTATGCGCCGCAAGCCTCCCGACTGCCAAGGAATAAACTATATCAGGCGAAAGATAAGAATCTTAGGAGAGAGGAATGGCAAATTTATGCGGATTTTTCGTGGTTTTGATGTACTGCGGGGAGTCGCAAAATGAAGATTTATTCTAGGAGACTTGATTGTCTAACTAGAATGGGTGCTTTAAAAAACGAGTTCATTTTTAATAAGGTTGAGACATATTAGCCCAGCTTGTTGACTACTTTATTTACCACAATTGAATTTTTCAAAGTATACAATGTTACACAACTTGCCAAATGGCCACCTATTATTAAATATTTTTTTAAAACGACTTATTATTATTAATTAATCTAGCGTTTAGGGTACAGAGCTCTACTATAATGGATATAAAATAAAGATTGATGTTAATTCTGCAATTATCACTTCATCATCATCATAAGTAGCCTACTAACCCAGGGCAGGTCCCAGCCTCCTTCAAAATCGTACGCCATCTCGTCTTCTATGTATCTACGCTGGCCGCTCTAGCATCTCTGTTGAAATTTGATAAAATTCAATCAAGAGTCTAGGCCTGGCGATTAAAAATGATACAGTCATAGTAAAACAAACACATTCAGGTGGCGTTTTTTAGTGGACTGTATTAGAAGGAATGATTTAGATAATGGGGGAAAATATCAAAGATGCCAGGCACTGACCTTTTATGATGCTGAGGCTGACTCTGTGGCCTTGTTGTCACTCACTTACACTACCACTCTCTCGTGTTACTATTTATTGAGTCACCCTGTGCGCAGCAATTGACGGCCAAAACCAGTACACGTGACGTCTTAATGTTTTATAAGTTATATTTGTGTTTACAAGCTCATGGTCGCAGAATGACTGCCTGTTAATAATAGATCTGGCAAGAAAAAATATATCAAGTGGGTAAACATTACATTTATATTGTATTATGGCCAATGATTTGAGTTTCTCCATCTCCACCCGCCATGTATATGCAGCCGCGGTTTGTGCATGGTCGCCTTCCATGACGCTATAAACGTGTCAGGATGAAAAGATTTCAGTGCCACACCTCCTTGTCTTGAAGCAATGTTCAACGGGACTGATGTAGCAACCATGCACTGTAACCACATACTTTATCACGTGTTTATGTTTATCACATATTTATCCATAATCGAGAATCTTATTTTATTACAGCTACATTCTTAATACCGTTTGCTTCCCATATTTTTGTATTCCCTGGTGTTTCAATACAAACATTATAATATGCTGATAACTTCTCATACAAAGAAGTAATAGGTAAATTTGAATATTTTTTACGTAATACCTACTATTTATGGGATAGTTTTATTAAAATAATAAGTTAATATTATTAATTCTGAATATTATTGAAAATATACAATGTAATGTACATAGGTACCAATTATGGTAATAATTAATAAAAAAAATTAGATGGGTTGGTACCAAAATTACATTGGAATATATTATATTTATTAAACAGTATTTAATATGAATGTAATTAATTATTCACAGTTAGTAGATGGATTAGAGTATAAATTTAAATAATGATAATCCTTGAGACTTTATAAACTATCTAGAACACCATTACCTCAAAATTGGACACTGGTGTATACAAAAACCTTGGCATAGTTTTATAAAGTTTGCGAGACAAAGTTCCATTAAAACAATAAATTGATGTGGGGTTTTTAAGTTAATTTTAGCTTTAAATACTTTAATAATTATTAATTTAAAACCGCTGTGTTTTTTTTTCTTTTTAGATAATAATTATAGCAGATATTAATGCAAAATTACAGCCCATAGTAAAAATACATTTTAAAGTTAAAAAAAAATAATACCTAAGTTAAATCATAATATTTAAAAAATAAATGACGAAATAATAAATTATTGCCGGTGGCTATGAGAATTTATACACAGCTGTATATTTTACAACATTCACGAAAACGCTTTGGATACAAGTTTTTTTGTTATAAAATAAAAAAATGACGGGGTGAATATTCTAATTTAACCCCTCTGATAAATTATATTAATTATTCAGTCAAAATATTTTGCAAAGGGTATAATTCAAACGTCAAAATTTCTTAAATTTAACTGCCTGCGCATAATTAAAATGTTTAAATCAAAGATGTAAATATTTTTAATATCACATTGAATAAAAAAAACTAAGCTGTCTCACGCAATTTCACGCATAAAAAAACATTTAAAGAATGAATCGTTCGTTGGAACCCTCAAACTTTCCTCACATAATTTACCTAAAAATATACGTGAAGTTACTTATATAAATTACAAAAACACACATTTTTGCCTTTTAGTTATGTATAACGAAGAATATACCAGATTGATAGCTAATGCTTGGAACATTCAAATAATTAAAACTAAACCAACTACAAAAATGAATTGTTTATTTGAACTAATAAACGTGGATGGATTTACTGCTGACAGTACGTATTATCGCGGCCATAACAAGAAAATGCACGTGTAAACATATTATATTACCATGCAAGTTGCAAGATTGTATGCATGAAACAAAAACGTTCGGAGACTTCTGAATTTTCACGCGACAGTTGTAATTGTTCGATATCCGCGGCTGCGCAGTAGAACGATAGTGGCGAATCTACCGGTAAAAAAAAGAACGACTCATTTTGAGGTAAACCGATTTTTACAGCCTGTCAAATAGTACTATAAAATGACAACATCGCGTCTCGCTTACTCTTGAAGAATTCGATTGACGAGACAGTCAGTACTTTTACTTTTAAGCAGTTATAGCACCTGTACATGTGCATGGAATTACTGTCGGCAATAGTGCTTATTTTAAAATATCGTGACAATAATTTGTTTAAACGTAAAAATGCTGACTGTCTCTCCAATCTCTTTCTTCAAGAGTAAGTGAGACGCGATGTTCTTATTTTATTTTATTACAACGTCTTTTTACAACGTTTTTATTAGGTCGTATTCTTATTTGTCCGGTACAAATCTTGCAATCGATTTTTAATTAACTTCTCGACTAGCTAGACATTTGAAACTATTGGAATATATCAGAACACGATGCCAATGCATTCTTTTAATACTTTTAATCATTAAGCAGAATTGTATTAATTTTCAGTTAATTCTGTTTTGTATGGAAAGTTATTTCAGAAAAATCCGTAAAAAGTAAAAGACTATTATTGGTTGCTAAGGGGGTGGTCTTAGCAACTAAATTATTAATAAATATACGTGCGCTACTATGGAAATCAATATGAGTGTCAATATGACATTTCAGTATTATTTCTATCAAATAAATTTTTTTTGATCGTTTTAGCTAGTCAAGTCAAGTTTATATGATTTAACAGAAAATTTAAAAACGTTGTATATAAAAAGTCTTTTTTATCTTGTAATTATTATAGTACAAATTTGACTGGACGTATTGAAAATCGGTTAACGTCAAAATGAGTAGTTCATGTCGTTAAGGTTCGCCATTATCGTTCTACTGCGCAGGCGCAGATCTTATTTGCGCATAAACAATCAAAAAAATTCAGAAAGAAGCTTCCAAACTTGTTTGATACGCAATCTTGTCAACTGCAGGATAATACATGTTTCCGCATACACTTTCTTACTGTGCACAGTAAATCCATGTACGTGTAAACCAGGTATTATTATTGCGATAGTTTAAAATACACACTATTAATTGCTGCAAGTAAATCCATACACGTGTACTTACAGGCTTCATTATGTTCATTATTATCTTTGGCATATTCTTTTTGCTTCACAATATTGTGGAATTTCACGCAATAAATATGGCACGTTATAAAGTAATTATTGCGCTATGAACCTTGGAGTGATATGACATGTAGGTAGCAGGGCCCACTATTATAATATAGTCTGACTCTGACACCAAACTGTAAATGTAAACTACCGATGATAATGCTATAATAGTGGAGCACCTTAACCTTTAAAATGCGCACATTGCAATCTTTTCTACTGCGCATGAATTACGTAGGTAGGCTTAATTTAATTATGCTTTCCGTTATTATTTCCGACTGCTCTTACATGAAACATATTGTATTGTTTTCTATCGATCGGCGCCGGTCTGACAACGAGATATTTTTTGTCATAGCAATCGAATTTTATGCTTATATGGTAGGTATAGTTATAGTTATTGACTATATTTTGAATGCAATATTATGAGTAAGGTGTTGCACATTTAAATAAATGATAATAATTTGAACGAAATTTGCAATCGAAAATCTTTATTTACCGCATTGCATTAGAAGATAATTAATAAGTAGCACTCCTATCGTACTTTGCAATTTAATACAACGGCCAGTCGTTATTTGTAGTTAGTAGGTATACGTTATACATGTAGATAACCAGAAATACCTACAGTATTTTAAATTTCCCTACAAAAGGCTTGTAATCCTCAGCTCCCCCAGCTGTTTCTTTAGTATTAGTGGCAAATTGATAGTTGTTTTATATTTACTTTTGTCAAATGCCATTATCTTGATTTCACTATACTTATTTATTATACCGCGTTTGTTTAAAGAATATATAACGATCCTATTATTATCCATCCATATTATGTGCATGCATCTGAAAAATAAAAAGAAAATATGAGATTACATTTACATTCACAGTTATTACATTTTGTTTGTTATTTGGATTATTGTCTGTGCGTGTAGGATTTTCATTAATCTTTCAATGAATTCAATAGTTAATTTATTATTTTAATAGGTATTAATTCGTAATAATACATAAATAATGCGAATCGGACAATTATTTTGAATTGCACGTTAGATTTTTAGTTACATATATAATTTCAGGAATAGTTTATATAGAATCTACTCTAATTCATAGCAAGTGATTGATTGATTGCATAATACCTTTAATATTTTAGAATAATCATTCTAATGTTCAATATCTTTGTAGTTAATTGTATATAATAATGACAGTAATATTAACTCGTTTCGTGTTCGTTGCGATCGGTCTGTCTTGTATTTATGGTTATGGTTGTTGATTTCGGTTGCTATGGTTATCTACTCTTATATTTTCCGCTTGTCGCCGGTGTTGCCATCTCGGCTGCCACAATACTATGCATTGAATTAGTCAGACTAAACATTCATATATTATCGTTTTTAATTAATTATTTATTTATTTCTTACAAGCACGGCTGACAACGTTGCCAGTATTGTGCATTATTCTCTGTCGAATCGTCAAAATCGTCTGTCAAATAAACTATTTTGAGAGTTCTGTCCACTATTACAATTTCAAGCCGATTGGTAAATATTGCTGATCATTAATAATGAACCAGAATAAGCTTAGAGCTGTAATTTTTTAGAACAACAACCAGTCGATTTGTAATATATGGTATTTTAGACTAAAAATACTGGGTTTATAGCTAACTATTGATGCACTATTTTTGCCACATTATTGTGGAGGTTTTTATTATATAGTCCACACCAGCTAGCGTTAGACAGTCGACAATAATTTTGTGCTCTTTGGTTATATGCGCTCCTTTAAACTGCCTGCATGTATCTATCATATACCGTTACTTTTATTATTAATATTGATATTCATCATTTAAATAAACGCATATACGAGGGTGGGTCAATAAGTCCTTAGAAAAGCCGACAGGTGGCGCGACTAGTACTGCAAGCGGTTTGTTTTCATGCAGCGGCACTACCGATTCAGTATGCTGCGAAGTTTCAATCAGATTGGTCGGGTTGTTGTGTGTTTCTCGTACATTTAAAAAAAAATTTGCTTGTGGAAAATGGAAAAATGGAAAATGGAGAAAATTGAGTTTAGAGTTGTTATTAAACATTTTAATATAAAAGGGTTAACAGCAAAGGAAATAAAAAATGAGTTGGATTTAGTTCACGGCATATCTGCTCCTTCACTTGCAACTATTTATAACTGGTTAAATGAATTTAAACGTGGTCGTACATCAACAAAGGATGAACCACGCTCAGGACGTCCTGTAGAGGTGACTACACCAGAAATGATCAATAAAATCCAAGATATGGTGTTAAGTGACCGAAGATTAAAGTTGAGTGAGATAATTGAGGTTACAGGGATCTCAAAAGGTAGCGTCATTTCTATTTTACATGACAAATTGGGCATGAAAAATATTTCTGCAAGATGGGTGCCGCGTTTGCTCACAGTCGACAATAAACGCAGTAGGGTGGTGGCCTCTAAAGCCCTGTTGTCGCTCATGCAACGCAATCCGGATGAATTTTTTCGTTGCTTTGTGACTGTAGATGAAACATGGATACACCACTATACTCCCGAGACGAAAGAACAGTCAAAGCAGTGGATTGCGAAGGCAAACCATGTCCAAAGAAGGCGAAAACCGTAAAATCAGCTGGCAAGGTTATGGCTACTGTATTTTGGGATGCACGTGAAATTATTTTCGTTGACTATTTGGAAAAAGGAAAAACAATAACAGGGGATTATTATGCATCTTTATTGGACCAGCTAAAAAACAAAATTGAAGAAAAACGGCCTCATTTAAACAGGAAAAAAATCCTCTTTCATCAGGACAATGCCCGTGTTCACACATGTTTACGATCAATGGCTAAAATTGAAGAATTGAAGTTCGAATTGGTCGACCACCCACCGTATTCGCCAGATTTAGCCCCCAGTGACTTTTTCCTCTTCCCAAACTTAAAAAAATGGCTAAGTGGACAACGTTTTTTTTTCAAATGAAGAAGTCATCGATCGGACAAATGCTTATTTTGAGGACCTTCCGAAAACTTATTTTTCTGACGGTTTAAAAAAAATTGAGAAACGTCTAACCAAGTGTATTGAGCTCCAAGGAAATTATGTTGAGAAATAAAAAAAAAATACAAAAATAAAACCTGTTTTAATGCTTTTTTCTAAGGAATTATTGACCCACCCTCGTACTTAAAAAATAGTCTCCTCCATATGATACAATATTTTAATGTTGGTCAAGCTTTAAACAAACTCGTTGTCGTATTTGTTTCAACCTTTCATGGCTGGCAGAAAACCACTAGTTGTAATAAACCGTGTAAATGATAACACGTATCGTCTATATTTTTGTATGTACATTAAAACATACTTAATTACAAGTGGGAGCTAGAAAGATGGTTATTTATTTCTCCTACCCTCAAAAATAACAAATAAAAAAATTACCTGCCATATTTAGGTCAAAATACTCATATATATAGCCGTATATTGCCTCAGATGCTTTGACGAAGCATTATCGAATGGTAAAACTATATGCACCGGTATGCGAAATATTGCCAATATTCCAATGTATCTACCACGAGTGAAATGTATCGTGCTGAAAATAGCAAGTTGTTATCACCTTGGTTATTTTTCAACATCTACAATCCACTTGAGGTGATATTTACATTAAAATGAAGGCGTTGGGACACTAATTTTTAGTGTAATTAAGTAAATGTTATTAATATTATGCCAAATAGGTACACCATGCTTGAGTATTTTCGGTTCAACAGGTAGATCAAGTCTGTCTGACCTTCAGTTGAACTAATGAACTATTGCAATCGAATGACGGTGAAATGTATTATTAATTGGCAATTAGTATATTTGTTGCGTGGCATGCAATGAAGGAGAAAATCTTTTGTCATTAAATTTGATCGAAGTAATAATAATCTATCTATCGAAGTCCAAACTATCCACGAACAGGATTTTGGGACGTTCTCTTTGACACGTTTACACACTCGTTCGTGTATAATATATATGATATGCATTTTGCATACGTGACGGATAGTGAAGACAACGTATATAATATATATATATATATACCTATATCATTTCCAGAGTGTCTTTCAGAGTATCTACATCATTATTTTTTAAACTCTGTCGATAAAACTATATATTATCATAATATATTATTCGAGTACATTTGGGCATGTGCAACCTATGTGTGCTACTAGTACTCACGTATGTGTAAAACATTGAATAATATAGTATAATAATTATTATTAAGTAAAATCTTTTGGTATTTAATCATTTATTGTTAGATACCTACTAATAAATTTTACTTAATTATTACAATATCTTAAGGGCGGACGTGCTCAGTGTGGGTCAAAATAGAGCTTTTTTCTATTTTCAAAGCATGATCCTGATCATACTTTAAACGTTGTAGATAATCTATTTATATAATTTTGAAGCCTTATTATCCTTTAAATTTATTTTAAACATTTGATGACTGCATAAAGTTTTTTTATTACATAAAATAGTATTCTTTTAATCCTCTCGCTCTAATGTTTTAGAATATAGTCATATTTCAGTACATAAATGTGCAGTGGTATTAAGGTTTTTTACATTTAATAATTTTTAAACGCATTTATAAAACCATCAGTATAATTTATATCGAAATTATTATAGTGAAATATTTACGATAAAAAATTATATTAATAAGCTCTGTGATCCCAAATTTGACAAGAATTAGGCATTTTATTATTCAAAACATGGGCAAGATTAACACATTTGAAGATAATTCTAAAGATACTTATTATAAGCTATGTTTTTGACCATTCAAGTGTGATAAACATGTTCATGTTCAAACACGCGCGTTAACATCATTCAGGTCAATGATAGCATGTGAATTTTCCGAAAGTATCTGTACTCGAAGTTTTGTATATGATGGATCCTTTAAAATAATGAATATACCATGATTGACTAAATGAAATATGTGGTATTTGGCAGATAGCAGGCTAGTCCAGCGCAATCTAGTTCAGAATAACATCACTGGTGGTGTGCACCTATAAGCCGCGTCTATTTTTTGTTATTTAATTTCATTGTATGTATTTTTTTTATCATCTGCGTCATTTTTGTTATCGCGTTATCTGCGAAATGGCAAAAAGTTATGGATTTCTACAGTGTTATAACGATATACGGCCGCGATCCAAGCGAGCTCCGTGTACAATTGAATTAAAAAAGCTTTGATGACGCGCGTCGTCTGTGCGAGTGCAAATGCACTCATCTAAAATAGATACAGATGGTCTCACTGCAGTCAATCAGAAATGTGCTGATCATGTGACTCATCAGTACCAAAAAAAATTGGATACACCATTGGATACATAATTGGATACACCATTTTGGACACGAAAACAAAATTTAAATATTATCATCAACAACGAATAATTACATTTTGATAGTCAATGATGCTAATATTTCTATGAGTCTGCCAGGTAATGATTTCGGCCTAAAGATGAAATTAGATCCTTAGGAGATGACACCTTTTGGTGGTGTTAGTACCTTCTATATATATCGGGTTACTTTACAAACATTTCGTGCAAACTGAGTAAAAAGTTATAGTACCTATGTAAAGGGTTTTATAATACCGTCTACATTTTATTCCCATGTGATATATGGTCCGGTAACCAAATAAGATGCAGTGACAAATAATAGGGACCTGGTTTAATAATTTATCTAAAGTGATTTACAGCAATGCGGCATTTGAATATGGTCTAGTACAATATCAAAAAAGTCAATTACCTAATTCAAAACTAAAATTTTTGACTCAGAGTTTTCTGTCACTATTTCGACGATGTGAGATAATATAATATTATATAATATAAACGCTGAGTTTTTCATATGCACGTTGGTAAACAGACAATGGCGTTGTCGGGACAAGAACTGTGTACCCTCGGGATGAGTAACCTTTATGTGCCAACGTGTAACGTGCTCTAGTGAGATAGGAAAAATACTCATAAAAGAAAAGGTTTACTAACGCTTCGTTCCCGCAACATATACATTATATTATTCACGCGATAATCGGACGAGAGAAAAGATTTTGAAAATCACATTTTGTTATATTGGTTTACAATAATAATATTATTTATAATACTATTTATAGCAGGAGTTTAGATAATAATTATATTAAATAGTATATAATTTACCATGTATTTAATATCAAAAATAGATTGATGAGTACTATTGTTGTAACGACCATTTAAGTACTAAATGTTCACCCATTGAGTCCGTTTCTGTGAAGATCACATCGGTGACTCCGCCAGCGACGAGTTCATATCAAATAGAAAGTCATTGTTGAGCGGAATAGAATTCTGAATACAATATTATTTATTACTGTTATCCGCTGGTTACGCGGGAGTCGTAGGCAACGATACACAGAACGGATAACAAATAGAATTTCACAAAATTATATACCAATATAGTACAATTTGATGCAGGCTTTTGAATGTGTGATATGTGAAACTGAACCACGCATTATAGACGTGCAATAGTGTGTGTAATACACTATTATTACATGAGCGTCAATGCATAAACCGAGAGTAGTTGTCAGTATTCGACGTATGACGTATTCTTGACACGTGTTTAAATTTAGTCCGTATTATTCCTTACTCGAGATCGGTTGCCTGCTTCTCCTTACCCGTTAGGTATTTCAGTTCCCATTATTTCTGAGTTCCTTGAAACGATATTTTAAAATGTTTGGCTCTCTTGTCCTTTAGCAGGCCGTCGCGACGCTCTGTCAGTACATTTTCAAAAATGAAATTAAAATGTTACTAATGTAACGTGTAAAAAAAAACAGCCCCCATCTATGACGGTGACAGCGGATTTACATTTTAATATATCTTCATATATTTTTTTATACAACGTATTATGTGATCATACTCATATTATTTGATTAAATAAGCAATGGTTTTTTTTAGTTTAAAAAAATGTATTCAGACTAATTATTATTAAATGTCAGTAGGTTTTTGTATTATTTCTTGATTTGATAAAAAAAATTCAATATTGCTGAGATGACGCTAAGTATATCATTTTTTTTTCGACCATGTCCGATCCTAATATGATCATATGGGTCTCAACTTAACAGATTTTTGTTTTTACGAGAAATGGGTGTCAGCCACTTGCTCAACCTATTAGGTCCATACTCTAACTAATGCACAAATTGAAAGACAATGTGTGTACTTGTCAGACCCAGGATTTGAACCTGGGACCCACAACGCTATAAATCGACTCTTAAGCCGCACGGCTTTCGTCGGGTATATCATTTACGATATTGATAATAAGTTTACTTGATCATTTTTTGTAATTTACATATATAGTGCGACTTCATCTGTAAGTATTAAAATTACTAGAAAAGAAGTTCGCGCCTAAGAACTACATATCACTCGTCAGCTCACGTATAAAGTCCTCACATCAATTCTGAAGGGTACCTACATTAGATATTTGGGGCGAATATCAAGCTGGATTAAAACAGAGAAGGTCAACGGTGGATCAAATTTTCACATCTCATCAAATAATATTGCGAACATATTAGAAGTATGGAATATACCTACATCTATCAGCTATGCGTACACTTCAAATATGAAGATTATAGCATTTAAGGTAGGTACATACTATTAATATATAATAATATATTATTCGATGCGGAAAATTATGACAGATTTTTGACGTATACCTGCGTCATTGTATTTGAGTACTCGGAATCAATGATTCTCAAAAAAGATTTACATAGTATCGCTTATAACCTTCGGATAAATAAACATAACGAAATAAAGATTATAATAATATATTGTAAACAAAGCACTTTTATTGCAGTATACCTATTTAATATATTATATATAAATAAATAATTTAAACAAGTCGGATTTTCACGGTTCATAAGACATATTGGAGAAGACAGGTATCGATAATTGCGTTCACGTGGCCATTTTATGCGAATCACTCTATTGGATTCTTATCGATCTAAAATGTATGTTTACGTTGGATTTTTGCTGCCAAAAATATAGTTGTTTTTCCATAAACTCTCTGGTTCACTTTGCTAGTGAACCACTAAAGCTTTTTGTATTTTTATAAGTAGAAAATAATATTTAAAATAAAATAAACGATTTATGCCGGGTTAATTATAGCTACTGAACGAAATGTCACGCGTTGTTTGATTCAGGTTTATTGGGAAATATAAGCAATATGAAAGGATTGTCAAAAAACTATTGTTCAACACTTTCTGTTTACTTGATATGAGCAATGGAGACAAAACTTTCAATTTTTTTCTCTAATTACAGTGAAACTGTAAAAATCTTTTTGAATTTAAACACAGCATAATATAGATAAAGTGATTATATATTACTTGCTATAAGACAAATTCTGGTTTATTTTTATAGACGAGTTACACAAATTATATAACAGAGTAACAGAAATCACAGAGTAATACAAATTTTAACACAATGTAACACTTTGACATGATTCAATTACCTAAAGAAATCGTAGATAAGTTTCAAAATTTAGTAAAATGAGCTATGAAGAAATTTAACTTATAATATTACCTATGTACTATGCGGCGATTTAGCACACGCAGTCTCAGAATCGATCTTCCGTAGTGATTGTAGCCTTGATTGGAATTATAATACACAGTAGAAGCAAAGCACATATTATGGGTAGGTACTTCTGCATTCTTTCAAAAACTAAATTTATTCCATATTGTTGTCATATTATGAAATTTAAAATTTAATCCAATGCCACCGATGATTTTGATTCTAGATCTAATAGAAGGGTCCTAAAAGAATAACCGAACTTTAAGATGTCATATTGTGTTGTTATGAAATGTATTGGAAACAATATTTATAAAGTATTGTAAGCATTACATTTTTTTAATCGGTAGCACTATCACTGGTCACACAATTACAGAAAGCAAGCATTAACTTTCGCGATAATGGATTTTATTCAGGATTTACTTTCAACATTGGTTGCGCTCTTCATAGTGGACTGTAATAATTGATTGATGGAATACTCGTGATGGTGGATGTGAATACTAGGCGGGGGGGTACTGAATTTCGGTACTGTTCGGTTATACGGAATACAGCGGAAAACACATTTTGAAAATACCCGATGTACTGGATTATTTGTTAGTTTGGGTTAGTTTAGGTTAGGTTAGGTTGGGTTAGATTAGGTTAGGTTAGGTCAGGTTTGGTTAGGTTAACCTAACAAATAATCCAGTTTATCGGGTATTTTCAAAATGTGTTTTCCGCTGTATTCCGTATAACCGAACAGTACCCAAATTTCTATTCAGTATCCAATATATTATATTTATTGAGCATCTACTCAATATAACGGGACTCTTATGTCAGACCTCATACTGTTAAATAAATTATGTATGTTGCATACATACCTGTTTATATAATTATTGTCTAATAAATAAATCCGATAAAGTATTGTAATAGGATCAAATCGTTAATTACTAATTTTGGACTAAATATAGCAGCCTAGTCAAACCTTGCTTCAAAAATTTGGATGGCGCATCTCCATACATTGTTATTTTCTTTGTTTAGTTAGTGTTTTGTTAGGTTACATGTAAGTTGTACGTACGCAGTTCATCGTGGGACACTTATTCGTGCGCCGCAGTACGTGAAACATGAGTTCGTATAACATTTTATCAAATGACGAGTTCTTTGTTGAACATTTCACCGTGGAATACGTTTGTACGTATCTTACAAAATGCGGCGATAGTTTGCAAATATTACTGTTCCAATTAGATTAACCCTAACCCAACCTAACCTAACCTAGTAAAGACATCTCATAAAATTTTCCACATGTTGTAGCATACGTATAAATATACTCCACGGTGAAATGTTCGACGAAGAAGTCGTCATTTGATTAAATGTTACACGAACTCATGTTTAACGTACTGTGGCGCACGGATAAGTGTCCTGCGGTGAACTGTTTACGTACAAATTTTTGGATACGTATTTGTTACTCATACGATTTACCTAGGTATATAATTTGTGATGAAATATTAAATAATGTCGCATGAAATTTAATGATATTTTTCAAAGAAAAAAAAATAAATCCCTGATATTTTTACTGTAGAATACTTTTTACTGTAGAGTGCAATTGTTTTAAGATTATAATTACAAAAGTAAATAAAGTTAAAAGGTGATATCTCGAATCATCTCTTTTGTAGGCCGGGGAATTAATTTAATGTAGATCATTTGTCTGAGATGAATATCCGTTTACAAAAAAGACGATGACAAACAAAGAAAAAGGAAGCGACGCATCTAAATTATTATTTTCATCGCGGAAAAAAATTTGCCTGTCGAAAAATCTTTTGTTTGAAGTTTTCTAGAAAGAGGACCTTCTACTTAACCTCGAAGTGTTATTTTTTTATAGCTTTCCTGCAAAATTCTTGAGATATGGTTTCTTTTATAAAAGTCAAATTCAGTTGGAGTGGTTTATTTTATAATATAACCGAAGAATAAAAAAATGATTTGAAAAAAGAAATTTGAAACCTGACAAAAACATTGTAAACTATATTATTTTTTACTAAGAGGGCGGTCAAAAGACTTCAAATTTACTTTTTTGTAGACCTGTTCTTAAAAGTTAGAATAAAATAAAATAATAATTCATGTTCCACACATTTTAATAATATAAATACCGTGTTGGTAGACTTGGTAAAAGAATATTTTTATTTAGAAAACAAAGATTTATAATAAACAAGCTTTTCTATTTCAAAAACATACATAGATATTAGAATATAATTCAGAAAATACGATTGTAATAAATTGATCTCATATCTATCGCATTTTGGGCGATTGTGTTTAATTATTGTTTATTTAAGCAATTATCAAACTGAATTTTCCAACAACTAATATTAGTTTTATAATCTTTGGTAAAATTATTAATCAAACTATCAAAATTACGTTTGTTTTCACTTGTATATATATTATATTCAATGCATTATACCCAAACTTTATTGACAAAATATTGTTTATTGAAAAATAAATAAGCTGTCGTAATGAATTTAAAATATTCATAAAATAAACATTGGGCATACATGTCTGTAACTGAAAAAAACCCATTTGTATAAATATGTAATTAATGACAATATAATATATTATAATGTTTTAATTCAATCTGTACAAATAATAGTATTTACGTATATATATGATCTCATTACATCAAATGTAATTTACAAAAAAAGTATTTTATATAAATAATGCATTACGTAAAAATATGAGTATAATAATTATGTAATAAGTGTAAGTAATGAGTATATCTGTGAGTAGAAGCTAAATATTATTTCTATCTTTTGTTTAGTTTTAAAAGGTTTAGATGTTTTTTAAAAACCATGTCAAAAGAAAAATATCAAAAGTTTGCACCCATATATTTAAGAAGCATTCTTACATAATTATTTAATACTCTCTTTATTGTTACTTTGTTAAACTATTTATAAGCGTATTTCAATTTTTGTTTAAATTCGAAATTAAATCACTGAAGTTGAAATATGGCCTCAATATTTTTTTATTTGTCAATGCTTACACATTATTTACGCAGTTAGAACAAGTCTATCAAAGTGTAAAAATGTATTTCTCTTTTAATTTTTAGCTTCATAATACAATTTAAAATAATTATGCTTCCATTAAAAAAACACTAATAAAAATCTCTACTAGCATGAAAGTGGTGATAAAAAACGTTCACCTAGTTTGGGTTTATTATACTTAAAATGATTATTTCAGATATCATTATGATTGCCCAAATTCTTATATTCGTGTATTTTCGTCTTGAATCATTTGGCGTCTACTGGACATCATTAAGAGGGTTGTGATAATATTGTAATAATGTTATATAGAATGTATTATAGTCATAAATAAAAAATAAATATTGTAGAATAATATAATAACATCACTCAAGTATTAGAAACAGGGCTGTAATTTTAGACAACTATTCATAAACTAATGAACAAAATGATTAATTTTTGTTCCGTTCTTTCTAACGATTAGTAGATTATTAATGTTTTTGCTATGAACTTAGTGACATTTGTCATGCATGATGTATTATGCGTACTAATTAGTATTAGTTTTATTTATTTTCTTTGGATGGTTTCTTTTGTCCCACGGTATAATGCTAATAAATAAGCCGTTGTCTTAACTTTAGTGAAACACATTTTTTATTAAGAATTTATTAGTCATAAATTATTTTGGTTAATTTTTATTTCGAAGTATTATTTAATAGGTATATTTTAAAACAAATTTTACTCTTCTTTTTCTTATATTGAAATAGTTTATTCTTTAAGTAGATGAAATTTTATTTTAATTAATAAAAAAATGAGGGTAAATGATTGCCTATAATTAAACCACTTTATCCATAACATTTATAGTTGTGGAATAAAAAAAAAACAAGTCTTATAGAAAAACTACATTTCTACTGGGTATGTATTTGCTTAATAAATATTATATCATTCCTTAAATGTAAATTACTGTATACTTTTAACAATCTTTGAAAACGTCTTTATATATTAAAAACTTCATTACACGAAAATTACATAGGTACATAATAATTATGTAGTATGGCAATAATTACCATTATTATTTTGAGTGAAAAAAGACCAATGGTTGTAAAACATGAGTATACTTAGCATTCTGAGAATAATTAACTTTAAAATTAATATATTATAAAAAAGTAATAATTCAATGCAATTATGTAACTATTTTAAAATTACCTTTTCAATTAATACTTAAATGGTTAATTTTGAAACATACTATTTACCAGTTTTCTAATCATCTAAGTTTTATGTCACACAAATTTCCAATATTATTAAATTTGGTATTATGATTAATATGGTAGATATAAAATAAAGTGCCTGTCAACAAATTATTGGATGTGGCGATATGCTAGTACTGCACTGTAAGCATCGTGTCCAATTATTATCCTATAATTTGTTTTCTTTCGCGACCCGATTAAAATAAATAATTCCTTTATTTGCGTGTCAGTTTTTTTTCCAAATTTTGAATTTCTCTTTTTATCTCACCGCACGTCTTCTACCTGTCTTATTCTCTACTACAAATTTACATATTATGTTTCTCTCTTGCGTTGCAGACAAACAGATTGATAAACCAAGATAATATAATAATTAATATTGTAATTATTTAAATTAAACAAAAAACACACATACCATTATGAAGACTCTTTGATGATTATGTGATTATTGAAATCGCCATCGACGGCATTGGTTGTTAAGGTGAGTATCTAGCTATTGATTGTGGAAGTACTTTGTTGTTCAATAAAATTGAACGTCGACGTAGCTGAATACTGCAATTTCATTAGACGATATCCGTGTTTATGTTAAGTACTATTGTGGCAGATTTACCTTTTATTGCTGCTAAGTTTCAGTTTACAGCTATCGGAGAAAATCGAATAAGTCGCTATTACTACTATGACCGTAGTTTAACAGTAATTTTACAGAAATGTTTATTAATACTTATATAATATCAATAATTACTTATTTTATTAAACGTTTACTAGTCAAAATTGACATATTATTATCATGATTATAATCATAATAATATGTTTGTAGTTCAGCTAAACATCGAAGCGTTTTTTTAAGAATATTATAACCTGCAAGGCTGCAAGTATAAATTATAATATCACGTAGTTAAAGCTAACAAATTTTATGTACACATGTACACACACATAATGAATAGTATGATGTTTGTAAACTATCATCTTAATTCTAATCCTAATCACTAATTAATATTTGTTTTATTAAAGTTTTTTCCTCTCGACGATATGTCTGAGAAGAATTCTGCAGTTTTTTTGGACATATTGTCAGGCGCGGACCGGACAACCTGGAGAGACTGGTAGTTTTGGGTAGCCTCCAGGGAAGGCGAAGCAGAGGAAGAGCGTCTGAGCGATGGAGCGACCAAGTGAAAGAGCTGACTGGGGGCACCATCCATTCTGTCCTGAGAGATGCGGAAGATCGAGAAGGATGGAAAGTCTTGGTCGCTCAAAGGATGGCGAAAATTAAATGTGGTCACGATCCTAAGACATGAGTGCACGACCAAGAAGAAAAAGACTAGGTAAAATTTACACATTACTATCATAATAATATTATCTTAATATGGTTATAGCTCAGCCAAACATCAAAGCATTTTTTAGAGAATAAAACCTGCAAAACTGTAAGTATAAATTATTATACCACATGGTTAAAGCGAACATATTCTAATATTATGTACACACACACATTTTGGATAGACTGAGGTTTGAGTTTTTGTTTTGTACCATTGTATAAAAAATTTACAGTTAAATAAGAATCAGCTGATACTTCGTAGCTTAATTTTAAAAATTCACACAATAGGTAGTAGCTATCGCAGAAACACATCTGTGTAAGAATATTAAAAGAAATTTTTTCACTAACTTGGTTATTTATTATAATTAGTATATTACAAAGTAATTTTTGATACCTTGAAGAGGATAAATAATAAGTGCATGATAGAGACAGGATGCAAATTCATATTTTATTATTGATTATTTTAAAATACATTCATATAATATAAAATGACCGAGCGGCACACGTTTATTGAAGCATTACTATGCTTTATTAAACAATATTTTATAAGGCGGCAAAAAAAATATTTCCCATATCTAACATAATAATCAAGCCTGAACTGGGATACGGATTATATCCGAGTGTTTTCTATAAAACACATAAAATATGTGGAAACACTAGTGGCTAGACTGTCACTTTTAATAATTAAGATAGGTTGTTATGCTAGAAGTAGTGTAACGATACTTCACGACCTCGGTCACTTTTGCACAAGTTGCCAACTGCAGATTTACCTATTTTGTCAATTATTTACAACTGGATATAGTTTAAATCTTCATGTATGTAAATATTTTATTTTATAGTTCTTGGTTGCTGACAAATTCATCAACGAAGCGTCTTCGCTCGAGAACTTTTTGGATTAAAAAGAGAAGCTGCGTTAGACTAAGAGTGAACAGGAGAAACTTCCATCTAATTATGAATCTGCTGAATGATACTCATTGCTTCAAGCTTACACGCAAAAATATGGCGTGTGTTTCATCTCAATTCAGTATGGGCATTCTAGGTGTGCTTATATGCATAAATGGTGCTTGGAAGAGTCCTCTCTCTACAAGTCTAATAAGATTAATATACTGTACTTACATGTAAAGAAATTAAATAAAAAATGCAATGCGATGATATACACAACAATCGTTGATTATATTGCTTTCGCAATATATTGGAACGCTTTCATAATAAACATTCAGCAAACTGTCATAAAAAAGACAATTTACTACCATATATTAATGACCTCGTTAAATCTTCAATATAGAGCAGTAAACTTTCTTAATATAATAAAAATGCTATATATTATTTCGTATTAATACTGAAGTATACCTATAAAATATATATTTTGAAACTGCTGCTAGTGTAGTTAGTTAACGACTACTTTGCAGTTACAGCTTTGGAGTATTTATATTTTAAGTAAAAGTTTTTAAATAATCATTTATTTTCGAAATAATGCATTATTTATAAACAAAAGAGCCCCTTTAAATGAAATTTCTCGTAGAGACGCTTGAACAATTTTAATTGTACTAAAATATCGATGGTGCCATTAAAACTGTCATTTTATTGAAGACACATAATTTTGAAAAACCTCAACCAAAATCAGTTAAAAAAGGTTGGACGCAAATTGGCACACTAATAAATTTAATACTAATATTACAAAATGTAGTTATCCAGAATCATTGTTGGAATGATAGCATAATGGATACAATATTCACCTGGAAAGTAAAAGATATCATCTCGAGTCCCACAAGGTAAAACCGTTTTATCTAGGTTTTTTTTTATAAATGGTATTAAGATTTTTTTAAATGATATAATATTCTATAAGTATAATAATAAATCAATATTTTGTATATTCAAAATTTAATTTGAAAAAAAAAATATTTGAACGACCGTCAATTTATTATAAAATGCTAGTGATGCAATTAAGTTAGTAATTTAATTTACCTCGAATAAAATTTTAGTAATTAGAAATATTTTGAACGAATTATAGCTTAAAAAATAGAGCAGTCATATAGAAAGCAAAAGATGTGAGCTCGGTACCCGCTACGTCTAACTTATTTTCTAGGTTTTTCAAAAAGATGTATCTTTTAAAATAAAGAATCTTGGTTATTTACCTAAGCTGCCGCTACAGATCATTCAGGCCCATAGACGACTGCACAACCAGCTCTCTCTCCAGTCAGTCACACTCAGCCTTTCTGCGTCAATCTTGAAATTATCTACCCATTTTCTCCAGGGAGAGCTCAGGGGGCTCAGAATCTAATATTTTAAAAACACGTATAAGTATTAAAAAACAAAAGCACATAAATGCAGAATCCTATATTATAGGAACAGATAGCTGATATTACAATATTTTTTCTTCCACAGTATGGAGATCCATATTATTATAATAATAAGCTCAATTTTGTGCCAAAATGGTAATTAACTTTAGTAATAACGCTCAAGTGTTAATTTATTTAAATATTTGTAAAAGCATGATATTATAAACAATAATATTATATCTCTATTGTAGTGGTCACCGTAATGCAATAATAAGCGATTTATTATTGACATTTACAACGTGTACATTGTCTGCTAACTGTCAGGTTCTATTCAAAGATATGGGTCTCCAGCTACTAAGAATACAAAGATTTTCAAGTCCCATTTCGCAGCCAGACTGAATAAAGCAATACGTATAAATTTATTTTAACAATTCGAGAGGAATATTCCAACTGACAAGAAAATTAGATAGAGTGAATATTCTATGAAATATCGTTAAAATTTGAATACATTTTATTTTATAGACTTACATTGATATTATTCATACGTATATACATTTTATTATCATGTATATATTGAATTAATTTACAGTTATTCATTATTATTAATTTACTAGAAAAAATACCTGTCGTACATTATTGTTGATGCGTTAACAATGATACAATTCTTATGTTATAAGTTATAAGCAAAGCAATATAGCTAAATAACGCGTCAATTTGAATACCATCGTATATTGGTAGGTATATATTTCGATAAAACCGGTGTATTAAAATAGTTTTGTTTATTTATAAAAATAATTAACCTTAAATACAATACAGTGAATCGGCCCACATATCCAACGTAGGTAAAAATGAAGGTTTTATGGTATTTTCAAAGCATAACCCTGGACATTTTTTAACCGTTGTAAATATCTATTTAAATAATTTTGAAGCCTTATTATCCTTTATATTTATTTTAAACATTTGATAACTACATAAAGTATTTTTATTACATAAAATAGTATTCTTTTAAACCTCTCGATCTAATGTTTTAGAATATAGTCATATTTCAGTACATCCATGTGCAGTGGTGTTAAGATTTTTTAGATTTATTAATTTTTAAACGCATTTATAGAAACATCAGTAAAATTTGTGTTGACATTATTACAGTGAAATATTTACGATAAAAAATTATATTTATAATCTCTGTGATCCCAAATTTGACAAGAATTAGACATTTATTATTCAAAAAATGGGCACGATTAACACATTTCAAGATATTTCTAAAAGTAGTGATAAGTTATGTCTTTGACCATTGAAATGTGATAAAATATTCTACTATAATGATTGTTTTATAATAATTATTGACCTAAGAACGAGGTTGTATTTTTTTGAAAATCGCCATTTCTATTGGCATTTCCCAGTGGTTAAGCTACAATAAATGGCCGTAGCCATAATTTGACAAACGATAAATGATGCATGGATTAAGATCATGCTATTGCGCGTTTTAAAAAAATGTTTTTTTTCTCGGTTAGGTACATGTTCAAACACGCGCGTTAACATGATCTTACTCCCTACTTCATGTAGTTGCTTTGTAGTTGTCAACGCTCAGCAAAATTAATTATTTCTTTACGCGATTGTTAGAATAGCTATTGCGGTTGGTACCAGTATCAAAACTACACTAAATAAGTAATATAAAATGATTTTGTGCATAAGAATGATCTTAGTTAGTACTCAGTGTTTTTCGTTAGTAGGAATGAATTGATATTAATTTTAATTGACTTTATTGGTTTTGATAAGGCAGTGATACCTAGAATGTTATTAATATGTAAACACTGGACAAATATTTCATTCAAAGAAAGACAAATTTACGTTTAACACTAAAATGATTTCCATAGTTATGGCGATAAAAAATATTTTATATAGTTAAATAATATTGAAAAAAAATTCATTCAGAAAAAAGTTGATTAATTACAGTGTAATCTGTATTCAAAGACAATGCCAAAACCACATTTTAATAAGTAAATATATAACTAACTAAAATAATTGAATAGTTGGACATAAGATTTATTTGTGTTTGAAATTTTCATAGATTTATTACGTGACCTCAGAAACTCTGTAATCAGAGAGGCGATTAAAAACATACTATGATAAGCTGGAACATAATTCAACACTGCTTTCAAAAAGATTCATAAATCAGAAATTGCTCATAGCTCAGCTAGCAAAAGCGCTGTGAACTTTTCGGTTTGTTATTCGCGAACAAGATGTAATTTATCAGATGACAATGCACTTATTCGATAGCTCATATTGTATTGTAGAGTTCTAAATCTATTTTCATGACCTCTAAGAGGTGAACTAGTGTTATGATAATATATCGACCTTAGCGAGTATAAGGTGACGCTACTTCCCTGATATAAAATTTTAAACGGTTAGTATGTAGACCATTATTGTAGCACCGTTGCGTGGTGATTACAGATTATGACAATGACGCATTGCATGAAGTTAGTTAATAGCTTCGCGTACCAGGTACCTAGTATTGTATTTCAGGAGACATTCAAATATAATATTTACACATTGTTTAGCCTAATTTAATGTATCAATTTATTGTGTGATACATGACGGGACGTATTTTTTACATAAGACGAGATAAAAATCGAGTGACGCTATGAAATAATTATCGTTATACGAGTTATATATAAATTATAGTCAAAATACCATCATAAGTCTGCATCTAATGCAACATAACTAATTGCATATTGGTTTATTAAAATTAAGTGTATAAAAACAATACATTTAAGAAGCAACATTTCTATATGTAGAGTGAAACCTCGGAGCAATAATTATGATTATACGAGTTATATATAAATTATAGTCAAAATACCATCATAAGTCTGCATCTAATGCAACTTAACTAATTGCATATTGGTTTATTAAAATTAAGTGTATAAAAACAATACATTTAAGAAGCAACATTTCAATATGTAGAGTGAAACCTCGGAGCAATAATACTAAAGAGTGATGGTATTATCCGGCTGTATGAAATTGTTTTCTTTGTGTATGACGCAACAGTAAAATCTTAATTTTATTATTATTTACCTATGGAATATTATACCATTATTTTGGTTCTAAGTAAGGTTACAACATTTAAATATTAGATAGTAACACTCCCGGTTTTATCGTAAGCTATAAAATCAAACCAATAATTACCGGCTTCTAGCTTCACTTAGTCGATTGATTATTTATGTCTTCTATTTAACTCTAACGTCTAACGTCTAACGCATGATATGGATAATAATATCCATGTGCCTAATCCTATCTTACTTGCACTTGAGGTTAGTTTTTGTATAATATCTGCTATTACATATTTTAGAGTTCTTGATCATCCAGGAGCGTTTTTTTTTATTTTCAAGGTCAGTGACAGCTCAAAATCTATCAATTATTATTCCTCGCTCGTTTTACCAATTTTCTACGTAATATTAATTATACCATACCCGCTAATACAGTCCACTGATTTATTTGTAATGCGTCTGGATTATTTAAATTAAATAATTATTACATACTTTCTTAATTAATAACATAATGTGAGAAATATAATAATTTATTATTTTATTTATCATACATCTGTGGCAGGTTTTGTAGTATATCATGTTGTCTTATTACTTGATGTATGTATTATGCAATGTGATTAATAGATTTTGTTAAAAACTCAACATTGATTATATACTTCAAAGATAAGAAAAATGCTGAATAAATCTTGTCAAAAACGTTTGAAAAGTAGTCTTAGGATAAAATTGTTAAAATTTGAAGAAGTATGAGGCAACACAATGAACATAAATTTAAAATATTATATGGAATCAGATGAGATTGGAGAGATGTTTATCAGGGAGTGTATTGATCTAAATTTATTGGTATGGTGATAACTGCACGTAATATTATAATAATGTTTAAATGAAAAGCTTTGTTATTTTGTTATCGTATATATTATTAGGCATTCAAAATTTAAATCAAAAACTATTATGATATACCCACGATTAATTTATATAAAATTTTGAACGTAGCAACAACGCCCTTCATAATTTTTACGTTTAACAAGACAGTGATAAAAAAATGTGGAACAAAATTATACTTCGATATTTCCTTTATTCCAATATCCGCGGTGAAATTCATCCCGGATTACACGGGTGATCGAAAAGTTAAACTTGGTTGGATTATTATTTTATTGAGTAAGTACTTACTCAAATTACTTTTTTAATCTTAATAATTTTGAAAGGTTTTTTTGTGTTTAGTGTAGGTACCTACTTAAAGCAATTTGCTTATTATATAATTTTAAAACCCGTTTTATAGGGTCATTTATCTTACACACAAGGCAAAAAATCTTCTTATAAACGTGTATAGAATAAGCTTAAAAATTGTACGAATAGTTAAATATGCGCAAATAATATTTACATTTTTTTATTAATATTTCAATTTAAAATACACACAAACCGTTATATAATTACATTGTATTGTATAGATAAGTACCTAACAAATTATATAGAGAAACAATAATAATAATAAAAGAGTAAAACAAAATAAATGACCAAAACAAAGAGATTGGGGGAGGAGTCCAATCTCTTTGGACCAAAAGTGTAAAATTAAACCCACATAATAATATATAAACAAAAAAACAAAAATTATAAAACCACTAATAATATACTAGTTTTCCCCAAGTATATAAAATACGTCCTCTAGTCCCCTAGATACATCAAGAGTACCTAAAACAGAAACTGCATTACCTCTTTGGATTTCTATGCTTATACGCTGTTTCAGGTACCCAGTTGAATGGCACTCACCTGTTTTATCAGTCAAGTGATATAATAAATTATTCGTGCCTACACAATAGTTTTAGAATTTGAGAGGTAGAAAACCGCTACTTTTGATACTGGATGTTAGATCGCAGCATACTTTTAATTAAACAAACTTGTCTTCCGGGTCTCCTCACTGATGGGATCGGTATAGTATGGAGGACGAAATAATTCCGATCCCTTCTTAGATTCATCACTTTAAATTCCTGACTCCCCTATTTGGGCAGAGTTTAAATTCACGGGTTCAGAAGACACTCAGGTCACTAAAAATATAAATGAAGGCGGATCAAGCCATGATTATATATTTTTATTTTTTAAACGCTTCCTTTATTCACCAAGCTGCATGGTTGCTTCAACAGATTCGTGCAGCTTTGTCTCGGGAAAAAGAAGTATAGCACAAAAATCTTTTCATTCAGACACGTTTATAGCGCAATGTAAGGCAATCGTGCATAAACCTAGATAAATATACATGACGGGTGCAGATTTAATGATTAAAAAAATAATATAGTAGAAATCAGCAATAACATATTAGATGTTCTTCTGAACGAAATAAACTCATTTGATACGTTATTTTAGATGTAAAAAATACAAAGACAAATTAAATTTTTCGATTAAATTTAATCTTATAACGTGATATATTAAAAATCCTGAATGTCAGTCTGGCTTTACG
Organism: Rhyacophila brunnea; assembly: GCF_057557595.1. NCBI lineage: Eukaryota > Metazoa > Arthropoda > Insecta > Trichoptera > Rhyacophilidae > Rhyacophila > Rhyacophila brunnea. The sequence continues at coordinate 13,812,941 of NW_028232848.1, read as the reverse complement.
AAATCGTGCATTTCTTACAGGGCCGTTACATTATTTTAGTATTCCATACACACGTCAGCCCGAGATTTCCATTTCCCCAGATAAACGTGATTCTATAATGGAGCTTCTTCGGAAACTTCGGATGAAGTAATATGGGGGATGTGTCATCCTGAATTTGCAATGTCTATTTACCAGGTTGCAGGATAATAAGACGTTTCGTGGTATTACCATAAGCAAACGAATAAAATATAGCATTATATTTGATTAAGATAGTCAGTTTGTCAAAGGTTACAATCGTAAAAAAATATTCCTTTTCTACGAAATCCCAAAAGTACCCTATTAGCATACCCCTGCTATAGACTCATTTCGGCTTTATATCTTTTTTTATGACGTATCCCACGTTATAACGTCATGCGTATTTCAGTTTATTAATGAAATTATCTCATGAATCAATCAATGACTTGGTTAGTAGGTTGGCTAGTTGTAGTAGAGTAGTGGCTCCCAATTTTTTTCGTGTTGCGACTCTATTTTGTAGTAGCCAATGGCAATGCATAAACAACATATTTAAAAAAGGAAAAAATACATTAAAAATATACAACACTAATAATTTATATATAAAAAACTTACTTTTACATAAAAATCTAGGCTTTAAAATTGAAATGAGAATTTCCGTAAAAATTAAAACGTCATTATCTTGGAAGAAGATTATTTGAGGTCTTTCCCTATTGAAATATGGTATCAATATATAGATTATAATATGGTAAAGCCTAACAAGATTGTGATAATATAAAGTAGAAGAAAATATTAAAAAATATAGAATAATTATAAACAAAAAGGGAACATTTTTGAATTAATATAATATTGTGTGTGTTCAAAATAAAATTTTAAAATTTGATAAGACGTGTCAATTATATCTACAGAAGCTTGGAGAGAGTGCGTTCATTATGAAGCAGGTCATTTTGTCAATATTTGCATGTGAATTAATAATTACCACATTTCTTTAATGTTTATTTTTTTCATGGCTTTTTTTGTTTTTTTTTTTTTGTTTTGTGATTTTACCGAGGCTTTGACTGCGACTCGCTGTCATATCACCTCTTCTCTTCTAGAAGGGGATCCGACGATCAGGTCTTCACTCCTATTCTGTTAAATAGCTTTATAATTATTTTGCCTAGCTCTTCCGTCTTTCTTTCTTTCATCTTTAGACGCCAGTGTTTTATGCACCAGAATCGCTCTCCTCCGTATCCATCCCCTTTTCGATACATTGTGTAATCATTGAATTTCAGATAGTCTAATTCAGACCTCAGCCAAGTCGCTGAGATTAATGCTAATGTTATTTTTTGTCTTATTGAGTAAAGTTCAATATCATTCTTTTTTTGCTTCATACTTCTGGCATTCCATTGTAAAATCCAAATTTGTTTTTTTCTATCCATTTTGTTGCATAACCTCCCCTAGAATTTCTCCTAAATTTCTTTCTTTGAAGTTTTTGCATACCCAGTCCACTGCTTTAATTATTAGTTGTTTAATGATCTGCTGCCAGTCTCCCCCTTTCAGCAAGACTTTCATAATTTCTCCCATCGCATTAACCTCTGTTTTCCCCTTTGAGTTTTTCGTATTTTTTGTAGGATTTACACTACTACCTGTTGCTGTTATTATTGAGCCTAAAGCTTCTACTACCACTTCTTCTTTCTTTTTGTTTTCCTTTATTTTTGGAATTATTTCACTTTCATCTCTTCCCACAATTTTTTTTTGTTTTAATATGTCAGCATAACTGTTATTTAACATATTTTTTTTTTTACTTTCTTGAAAGTTATGTTCATTTTTATCATTGCTTCTTTGCAATTCTTTTTTTCTTGCCACTTTAGGCATTTTTGGCTGTTTGCCGCGTGGTTACCTTTGCAATTGATGCACGTAATTTCCTCATTTTTTTCACAAGTTTTGTGGTTTTCAGCGCACTTGGGGCACGTTTCTACTTTACTGCCGTGCCACTGCAATGTGTCCATATCGCCAGCATTTGTAGCATTGCATTACCCTGAAAACATACGGTTCTACAGCAAACGAGACGCCATATATGTGAATTGTTCTCGGCAATATTTTCTCCCCAAATTTAATACTGACTGACGAGGTCTTCGTAAGCTCTCCTGTGTCACTTTTTATTGTCAACCTCTTAAGGTTGGTCACTTTTGCATCACTTTTGATTTCCATTTGCAGTTCTTGGAGATCCATATCAATGTCGACTTTTCTTATTACTCCATAAGAGCAGCTAGAGTCATTATCTGTAATCACAAAACCGAGATCATTGAGTTCTCCAGCTTGTTTCACTTTATCTGCTTCTTTTTCGTCTTCTACTTGGATGTACGTCTTTAAATTTTTGTTGCAAATTTTTTGTACTTTAACTCCTGCCTTATGGAGCATCTGCGCTATTTTTAACTTTAATGGTATTTTATTTCCCGTCGCTATCATGACGATGTTTTCGTTTCTCTTTGAAGCGACCCCAGAGTCTCTTCTGGGTTTTTTTCCAGAGGTCACAGTCTGCCATTATTCTTCTTTTTCTCCAATCACTTCTTCTTCATCATCATTTCTTTTATTCTTCGTTTTTTTGGTTTCATTCCCATCCACAGTAGTGTTATCCATTTTAATATGTTTGCCTTTCACGCGGACTTTGAAATCGCGTAACAGTGTGAACAAATAACAGTGTGGACAACTTCTCGCTTCACCACGTTTGGCACACTAATTGCTCTCGTGCAACAATAATTTAAAAAATAAATCTTTATATTCACTCTTGCCCACTGTAAATATTAATAATGTAAATCTCGGCTGTCTGTTTTCACCTAATAATCGTTCTTTCAGGCTTCACTCATTTATATTAAATTCTGGTAACAACAATTTTTCTTTCTATTCAACACGGGCGTTCTACTCAAATGCTCAAGTGCAACTGTTTTAATGGCTTAGCAATGGTTTTTATTATTGATAAAAAAATTGAGACTTTCATATTGATAGTTGTTACGACATAGTTTCGTTGTTAATTCTTCTCTATTAATTACAGGTGAACTGTACTTAGGTAAACATAATCTGGATTGGTCTCTTAACTTAAAGTCATGTAAATGCAATAAAACCACACTTGGGTACATGGCGACCCCAGTCTTTGGTTACTGCTTTTCTAAGACATTCCCAGTCATAAAAAAATACTTAAACTTAATAAATAACGTAGAGTCCCGTGATCATCTGATTAAGACCGGGTGTGGTTTGGTGGGGTCATTAACCCAAATGGATGAAAACCTTATCAATTTCCACGAAAGTTCTAGCAGCAAAAGATAAGAAACTGATAAGAGTAACAGGAGATAAATTATGAAGTCTCTATCTAGCAGTGAATCGATACTGGATGATGATTTTAATATTCTCAATAATAATGTTGTTTCATAGCTCTCGTCTTCCGTATAAACCACCATTAAACTATCAGTGTGGTATACCTTTGTTATTGAAACCCTGAAAAATAATATCTCACAACACTAGAGGGAGGAATATAATTATATGACAAAACTTGTTAGCGATTCTAAAACGTTTTTTAAGGTTTAATGGGCAAATTTAAATAAATTGTACTATTAGCGTTGGCAATGTTGATTGCTTATTAAATAAATTGTAAATGCTGACCTTATTTTGACATACTTTGTTTTTATCTGAATACGTAAACATTTTTAAAGTCTTATGATAGTGAAGCCCTGGAAAATAAATTTGAAAGCTCGAGTAAAAAGCTCCCTAAATATGAATCACCAATTTGAATTGATTTGTATATTTTTAAGCTTCATTTTCTCTTATAAAATCTACATCCGCATATTATATTTTTTCCTCGACTACGTTTTTAGTAAAAACAGTTGACTTTCCAGGTTACTATTTTAAAAATGTGCTGAATGAAGATTATTTTTTATAAATGTTCAATGTATTACTAGCTGTCCGGAACAACTTCCCATGGGAAAAAAGTGACATCGTATCATATTTACTATGGTACGGTGGAAAATTCAAATTTTTGTTTTTATATTACAAAAAAGTGGAATAGTATATATAGGCAGTTATTTGATACAAACTAATTAGTAAATAGTCAATAACATTTAACTTGCCCACCTTTCAAGAATTTTTGTTATATGATTATTCTTGAATTAACACTGGATAAAAAAAAATAATAATGTATAATTAACAGAGAAAATACAGTAAAATTTTTTTGAGGGCACCTAAGTTATTCTATTGAACCAATAATAAATACCACTACATTCCTGCAGTAAGGTCCAATCACTTTGCTATAATTTTTTCTCTAATGCATTTAAATTAATTTTCTAAAGCTGTTTGTTTAGTTTGCTCTCTCCAAATGAAATCACATTTTGTTAGATAAGCAATTATTACTTTATTCATAGAAAAAATATCATAAAAAGACAGAAAATATATTTTTTAAATTCTTACAGCACTTACTTTGTTTCGATTGGTACCTCTTAAAATTTGTAGCAATCAATAAACAAAAAAATATTTAAAATATAAAATAACACTTCCTGATATAAGAGATTAAATTGCCATATAAGCATAGTTTGTGTGCAACTGACAGAAAACGGAATATGTAGCTATTCGTTTGTTTGTTGTGTTTTTTTTTTTTAATAATCGATTAAACTAGTGCATAGTATAAGTGACGGGTTAGCGATCTTCTTTTGTCTTTTTTAAAATCTTGTATACAATGAGTGAAAAAAATCAGAAAAGTGCGTTTTGAATTTGAAATGATTACATAATAATATAATGAAGCATATCGGAAAATACCCCTTACAGGTATAATATAATTAAATATTATGATTATCACATGCATTATTATATTTTAATAGTACTCTACCTAATACCTCCATGCATTAATGATTCAAAATACCATTGGATCGGTGAAATGTAACAACTCTTGGTTTTTTCAACCTTAACAATATATTATTCAGATAATGGGTATTTACTTCTAACTTCTATCGCCACTTTCCAAGTGCTAATAGTTTACAGCCAAACCCTCGCAGTCCCTTGGAAAATTTTGGTTGGTTTACATTTTTCGTCTGGAGGGGAAATAGTGAAAAAAATATATCTGCCACTTTCGACAATAAAGTTGTAATAATGTCCAACGGGAGTACGCTGTTCGTTTTTCCTACATAAAAACGTAAACCGACGAAGTTTTTTAGATTTTTTTTTATATTACTTCAACTATTTTACATTTAAATTCTAAAATCGTTTTTTTGTACCTACCTACCTACACTTCTTAATTAAAATAGTTTAATTTATTTTTGGTAAATGTGCCGGAGAGTTGGACATGAGATTTTACAACATTCTTTTTAGACCAAACCAAACCTAACCTAACCTTACCTAATCTAACCTACCCCAACCTTATATTACCTCATATAATCTTAGTTTGTGTTAATGGTGTATCAAAATGTATGAAAATTTCAAATTTTCAATTAAAGATTATTGGATATAATTATTGTGTACATGGAATAAACTGTTTTCGTAAAAAATATATAAAAGCTCGTGTCCACCTCTGCGGGACAATTACCTTATATTTTGTCGAAGTTTTCTATTGATTCTACAATATTATCTGAGGTGTTTATAATTATATCTGCCTTGGACTATTAATTATTTTAAAAAATCTGACAAAGAATTTAATGCAGACTATTCTAAATCAATGTAAAAAAGAGGAAGTGAAACCCTGTTATAACTGCTTTGCTCCTTGCATACAACTGTGGCGTAGTTTTCATTAATTTGTTTATTGTGGCACTTTTTTATAGACTCTAGGAAGAGGATGATTTGGGTGCTGGGAGGGGGGGGGATTACACAGGGATTCAATCCAGACACTGATATTTGATATGAGATGGCGGGCGCGCTGGGCTGGTTTCCATGTTCTCGCACTCACACAACTGGTACTATCACTCGCAAAGTTACATTGTACCTGTGACAAATGGGTGGGTAATAAGTTTATGATTATTTATAAATTATGATATTTGACGTGGCATTAGGCGAACCGTAACTTTTAATTGAATAACTGGTTTGATGACGCTATGCGCGGTTAAACTAGTGTAAGTCTTGACGCTTTGATGGTCTGAAGATAACTCAATTATTTATAACATGCCTGGGTGCACAACAATTATTGTGGAAGGTAGAAGGAAGAAATTTGTATACGATTAGCGCTACCATAATTGGCCCAGATAGTTTTATTAATTGTTTTATCATTTTTATTAAAATTTATTACACAAGATCTCTCTATGGATTTAAAGTATGTTGTCTAATAAACAGTTTTGCTTGGTTTTTTTGACATGTTTTTTAATTGATTTATGATTATATTCTAGAATTCATAAACTCGTAACTCCTCATCGTGTCAAGCTTATTAAGCACCATTAGCGAGGGGTGTGATACAAGCAAATGCATTCCGCAAAGGTAGACATTTTCAGTAATGTGCCGTGTATTTTATTTTAGAAATTTATTTTATTGAATGTCATTGATTATATTTTTTTTTCTTTTCTCTTGTGAGGTAAATATTAGCTATATTAGATTATATATGAAGTATTATATTTATTATATTTCATTTAATTTTTTTGAATACTTATTAATTTATTATTCATATTCAGACTTTTTTAAGAAATAAATAATAATACGATACTAGATAGGATTTAAATCTGCATACATCGGATTCCGATAAAAAGATGTATAACTTCCTACAAAATCCATTGAATAAAATAAAAAGAAGACAAATAATTAAGCAAAAAAAACTTGGCGCTTTGCACCTCGCGGGGGGAGGAAGCACAGATGATGGTTACTTAAACCCTGACGGCTAAAATTATTTGACATGGATACATGCTTTGCCTACTGATTCTCTAAATGCTGGTTGTCCAAATTTGAATGAAAAAAAATGCCAATCTCTGTTGCTAATAAATTATTATTATATACGACTATTTACTTATTCATAGAGTATACGCTTTATATCTTTGCACTTTTTTTACTTTTTACTGCACTGATACGCATCTTATACTGATTACCTCGCATTAAATTATATCAAATGATATTCACTTGTATTAATATATTGTAGTAATAAATAAATAGGTAATATATTTAATTAAATATATTACGGAGTGCAAAGTTATGAAATGACAACTCTAAATTTATCATAAACAATGTTCTAAAACGGTGTTGAAAGTGAAAATATATTTTTTAAATTATTTGTAAGAGTACATTATTCTCAGAGGAAATATTGGAAATCCATTTTAATACATCTAATATATAAAACTTAATATTTGTTTGTTTGTTTGTTTGTTCGTATTTTATGCGCTGCCATACCGTTCATCCGATTGCGATAAACCTTTGTGAACTTATTGCTTGCACTTGCTCGAAGAGTATAGGCTATAAATCTTATATATAAAAAATGAATGTCTGTCTGTCTGTCTGTCTGTCCCGTATGCGTTCCTATACCATTCATCCGATTGCGATGAAATTTTGGTAAGTGGTTGTATGCACACCCGCAAAGGTTTCTAAATTAGAAAAACCATCTTCTTCTTCTTCATTATATATTCTTTTATTCGTATGGTTCCTATACCATTCATCCGATTGCAATAAAACCTTCGTCAGTTGTTGTGGTAACACCCGCAAAGGTTTCTGAAATAGTACAACTATCTTCTTCTTCTTCTTCATTCTATCTTCTTTTATTCGTATTGTCCCTATACCATTCATCCGATTGCGATGAAACCTTCGTCAGTAGTTGTGGTAACACCCGCAAAGGTTTCTGAACCATCATCTTCTTCTTCTATTTTATATTCTTCTATTCGTATGCGTTTCTATACCATTCATTCGATTGCAATGAAACTTCTGTCAATTGTAGTGCGCACACCTGCGAAGGTTTTTAAATTAGTATTATATAAAATAAAAAGTTTGTTGTTTGTTTGTTCCATCCAATTTTGATTTTTTTTACTACATATTAATAACATTAATAATGTTTTCATATTTTGGATTCGATTTTAAATTAGTGTTCTTTTGTTTGATCTTTACTCCTATTAGAATTATTTTCATATTGCCATATTGTGTTACACAGATATTTTAACATTCAAAAATAATTACCTCTTATTATTTTTTAAATTTATAAGAAAAATATAACCACGAAGCGACCCTGTGCAAAGCCGGGTACTTCAGCTATACATAATAAAAACTGCTCATACACATTATCAAGACTACAAAACTTGCCTCTGCTAAAAGAAAAAATATAGAACAGCTGGAAATTTGTTAATACTCGTAGAATTATCAGAATAAATATTGCTGGGTGCGGGTTTACACGTCATCCCCGAAGCGGCGCTCGCAGACGTCTGGAGTCTCTAGCGGCCGCGCAACTTTTGTGACATTATTTTTTATTACGCCTGTGCGATTTTCCTAACGAATCCGCCCGGGAGGTCAAGACAAAAGCATGTATCCATGCAAAAAATATTTATCTTACGGATTTGTTTGTTAGAAAGCTTTTAACTGATATTAATTAATTACAAACCTAAATAACGGCAATTTTAACAGGATGAAATAAAAGTGTCATAACCACCGTAACTAAATATCTTTTATATTATATAATAATTCATTTACCTGCATTGTCTTACTTAGATTTTTGTACTATTTTAAACTGATAACTTTATACTTAGTAAATTCATATCTTAAAATATTTCAACATTACGTTTTAACTACTTCTAGTTTACTATTTAAACAACAATGCGTTTATGTATGTGCATATATTATATTATATATATTATATATTGTACATTTCATAAAAAACTTACAAAATGAGATAAATTATCATTTAGGCTTTATTTAGACACTTTATTTAAACTCTACGTTTATATAAAATAACGTGATTTTTAAAACAATTACACGTGTCTGGCTTTAAATACGTTACTCATTTTATTGAAAAATCGCGGGGTTGATAATCTGCGACCTATATACATCCGCATTCTTTCATATAGTAAATACTTTGTTCAAATTAAATAAAATATACGAGTATTATTGTACTTAGTATTAAGTACTCAATACAAAATTTAATATCTGGACAGGAATCATCTAAACAGATTTGTATATTTTATCAACATTTGATAATATATATTATATATATATATATAAGCGGAAGAAACTCTTCATAATAAATAATCACGTGAATAAAGTACATAATAATATTTTGATTTATTTCTGTTACCATTCTATAAAGAGCTCTTGGAGCACCATTAAAGTGATTAGATTCTTTACCTTGTACGGTGATAAAATGTAGATAGTTTTCCACAAAATGTAACGTACTTAAAGCTTATATGTGGTATCCCGTTGAAAATGGTCAACGGTTTGTAACTACTACAATAGTGGTGCATAGAATTTATTCAGCCAGAACGACTACACTTCCAGACTATAACTATGTTAAACGGGTAGATATTTCAGAGGAAATAACTGGGATTGTTAGCATTCTTTCGGATCTTTTTAACGATATGGTATATTTTAGGAGTTTTATTGCTGTGAGTTTAGGAGGAATTGAATTGCTTTTATCTGTATATATATAGATAAGTGTACGTAGGTGTATAATATTAATATCATTCTTATTTTTAATGAATAAGACATAATTTATTATGTGATTAAATTAATACTAATAATATGACGCACTGTGCCCACTCTACGACAGTACGTGATGCAAATTACACAAATTTGACTTTAATACCAATATATTGGGTCAAAATAAGAGATAGTTCTCACGATTGGTAAAGGAGGCCATCGAAATCTATTATAGGAACCATGAAAATTTTAATATGGCTGATGGGCTATGGTTAAAAACGTCATGGGTTCAGGCACTGTCAGAGTATGGACCTAATAGGTTGAGCGTAGCTAATATAAATTTGTCGTAAAAACATAAATTTGTTAATACAAGCATTCACTCTTTTGAGCTCAGTCTTAGGATCGGATATGGTAAAAAAGATTATTATTTTTTATATAGGTACATACTCATTTACTTTGAGAATGAAATATAATTAACCCCCTTTCATCGAATCAAATATGTTTTTAAAAGGATTTATTACTAAATATTCTTTAATTTCAGGAAATAATTGAGCACAGAGAAGAAAAAGGGTTTAAAACGATTACTGCAAAGCTTAAGTCGCAAAGGAAATTTGTTCAATGTGAACCGAAAAATCTGGAGACACTGTTAGTTTTGGGTTATTTCTAAGGAATACGAAGCAGAGAAAGAGCGTCCGCGCGTTGGAGCGACCAAGTGAAGCAGATTACTGGGGGCAACCTTCACTCCGCCCTGAGAGAAGCAGAGGTTCGAGAGGAGTGAAAAGTCTTGGTCGTTCAAAAGATAACAGAATTTTAAGGTGGTCACGAACCTTAGACATAAAAGAATGACTAAGAAGAAGTCACATGATCCTGCTATTACTTGCTTAGACCTAACGTCATGTCCTTTAAATTTTGCTGGGTCAACGCTGCAGGTCCTGTCATGAAATCAAAATCCATCGCATTCAGAATAATATATGTAAATGATTATACGTCACTTTATGAACACCATATTTTGAATTGTAGGCTGCATGAAAATATATCAATTTTAATAACAAAAACTACAGCAACATACCAATGATGAACAAATAGAGTATGGTACCTAATACACACTGTACGAGCGAAGTTGAAATGTGCTTAACAAAACTTATATTGATACAGTTGTAACAACTTAAATGACGAGCTTTCGGATAAGTAAAGTGTCATGTTACATTTCACGTGACATGTCTACATTTAAAACGCAGATTGAAAAATAAATAATTTAATTTAATTAACAATAAATTTGGCACAACCTTGGTAAAAGTATGTGTCAACCTTGTTTCTAAAACAATGACGGTTAAAAATAGAGCCAATGAGGTTTCTTCCCGCTTTTTTGAAAGCGTCATGTCAACAAATAACTAATTTCCGCCCAGAAGATCTCACTCCAAGATTAGATTCAGTATAGATCGGACGTGCTCGTTTAACATAATAGAGACAGTTTCAACGCAGGATGACGCTTCTTCTTTTGGACGAGAAGGTAGAAGACAAGGCGGCAGATTCCAGCCAAGATGAGATTCCAGCCATCACACTTTAAACAAAGCTAAGTAATAATTACCATCTTACAAGATATACTCTAATGTACCGTACCAAGTGAACGCTTCTCAAATTTGTATTAAAATTTGTATATGTTCCCGTATCATTTTAAATTTCAATGTAAATTGGTTGTGTGTAATTAAATAACACTTTTAACGATTAGCTGTGTTCTTATTTTTATACTGTTATATTTAATTTGTAAATACACACATTTTAAGGCGCCCAAAAATTATAATTTAATATTTCAACGAGTTTACAAATGACATTTTATTTAAGGTAGATAAATGATTTATAAAGCATTCTTTATATAAGGTTAAGTTGGCAGAAAGCCGAATCTCATACGCTGTGAGATTAATAGTACTAAATATTTCATGTTTTATTGATTGAATTAGTTGGCACTCCATGTTTAACAATTGTGCATTACAATTGTTAAACTTCTTTTACTATTATCATTCCAACGATACACTATATACTATTTTATACACACTTTCCATTTTTTTTAATTTGACAAAAGCTTGAAAACACGCGTCCCAATTTCAACAGTAAAGGATACAATCGGACAAAAATAAAACGATTTAATTTTTCCGCTTTTATAAATAATGAAGACACCTTTTGGCACAAACATCGTAAAAAGATACTTTTGGGTTTGGTTTACATATTGCATCAGAGCGATATTAATGAATTTGCTAGTATTCGTTAAATATAGATTATACCCTGTTTTATATGACAAAGTATTTAGAAAATGCGCATTCTAAATTATTAAATTTTAGCGATATATTTTGTGTATGTTTGTATCATGGTATTCTTTTATTTTTGATGGCCATGCGGCATAAGCGTAGGCCTATACCATCGTAGGACCGAGCTTCAAATCCTGGATCTGATAAGTACATTATATTGTTTTTCAAATTGTGTATGAGTCAGAGTATGGACCAGATAGGTTGAAAAAGTGGCTGATATCCATTTCTCGTAAAAATAAAATCTGTTATTACAAACCTCCACTCTGTGGATGCTCATATAATCTTATTAGGATCGGACATGGTTGAAAAAAAGAAAATAATTTTTGGCATACCTAGTGTTTCTTTCTTAATTATAATAAAAAGTTTCCACCATAATTTAATTAATATAGATTTAGTAGATATCTTTGTAATCATTACGTACCTACTATAAGAGAATAATTATTATCTATTCTTAAAAAGTTAATTATCTATGTATAAAATAAAAGTTTTGTTATAGTATAAACTGACGTGAGTTGTCTTCTACGGAAGGAGAAGGAAATTGGACGAGATGCAAGTGAAGGAATTGAAGTGCATTGATCTGCATTGTGCATTCAAAGACATGATCCCATTCCGATGTTTATAGAAGAACGGGCGGAGCACAGATAAAACTAACCATTTGTATGATAAATTCGTCGAATTTGGTAAAGGCGATCCTTTGAAATAAACCACTCTTCAGTGGAAAATCAACGTTCTTTGTCGTGTCAATTATTATCGAAATCTAACTCAATATAATTATTATGCGGCTCATCAAAAACTAAATATCAATATGAATTAACGGATTAAATAAATTGAATATTTTTTTGACTGGCGGTACACAAAAATTCCGGGAGAGTTGATCCCGATTTTCTATGTTAAGATTTACTCGACTAAACAAAGACAGTGAACGGGATCGATGCATAGATCTTTCGATTGATAAGCGCACACGTTACAGATTACGTTATTACAGCGAATCTTGTGGTGCAGTGCGTAAGTCGTTGGCCTTTCATCTGGAAGTTTCGGTGAGGTCACAACATAATTTCAAACCCTGGCTGTTTATGATTGTTTCACTTATAATATTACTAAATACACTACTGATTCACTACACTACTGTCATTATGCATCTTGGCCTGTTTTAGTGTTATAAAGAATATAATATAATTACATAGTTATTTCTTTGTAAATTACAAATATCGGATGAGTGACATTTTTAATCTATAAAATATAATAAAACTAATATAGTGCCTGTAAACCAACAAACTATCGATTTTTATTGGTTTACATTAGTATGAACGGATGCCATTGTTCATTTTATAAGTATAGAAAATTATTTATAATTTAAGATTTCAGCTCAAGTGATCAAATATAAATACAAATAATACTAAATATGTGTTTTGTTGGTGTAAGCTATGTGGTCATAAATTAGATTACATTTTAATTATTTAAAAAAAAATATAGTCAGTAATCTTATGAATGACAGATCCAGAGTACATATTCAAGTGCTATACAGTATAGTGATAATATAAGTTTTATTTATTTATTATTGCAATAATGCGCCTTTCTTAGAATTCTATTCAATAAATTTTCTGGCTACACACTATAAGTAAACGTTCATGTCTTCACAAAATGGAACACTTATATGAATTTTACGAGATAAGGCTTTTTTGCATTGACGGTTGATTTTATTTATTTTTTCGCTGACAGAAATTCTCGTGACGTTTCATAATGCTAATAATATGCCTGGCTCGACTAGAATAAACGTTTTATTATTATCATATTATTATTAATGTTATTACTCAAATTAATAGTTTTAAGTTTATGTAAATATTACAATTTGACATATTACTAAGCGAGGAAAATCTAATTAGACAAAAAATCTTGATGCTATTTGTCGATTTTGGGGTCTTGACAAAACTGCCTGAACCAAAACCACCCGGACATTGCCGACAAAACAATTATTTAGAAATGAGACTATTTTTATTTTTAGATAAAATTATATTTTAGATACACAAATAAAACAACGTATAAATAAAGATATTCCACATAAAGATATAAATTATTTAAAATTAAATATCAATAATAGCTGGAACGGATTTAATCTCAAATTACACTGATTACCGTAAGTATGTAAATTTCTATCGATAAGCAATTCGAATAACTAAAAATATCATTTGTTTTATCTACCTACTTGTGGGTGGTTTTGTCTAGGCGGATTTGTCCAGGCGGTATTGGCGAATACTGGAACGGGCGCATTTGGTTTGGTGGCAATGTCTGGGTGGCAATGTCCGGGTGATTTTGTTGGGGGGTCGTCGATTTTCCTTCGTAAAAGTGTTTTCGCATTTTTAATATATTATGTTTATTTTTTTACCATATCCGATCCCAATAGGCACCCATAGAGTAGATGTTTGTATTACCAAATTTGTAGGTATTCTACTTCGGCGGTGAATAGGTGTTGAAGATGAAAGACGGTGTAGTTGTTCGTGATGATGGAAGAGTCAAGAATTGATTTACTGTTTCATTAATTATTACAAGGGTGCAATCGATACAATATAATAAATATACCTACATAATGACAATTTAGTACGATGTGTTTTTAAAGGAAATTTATAATCGAGTGACATGTTCACAATTATTATGACCCGCTATTTATTGACCGGCGCACTGTGGAATAATATGTTGAAATTATTATGCCATAAATTGCGGATCCTCTATCTCCTAATATTACGAAATCATATTATATATTATACTATACTGACTGATTACATGTGAAAATGAATATTTAATAAATAATATTTAAAATAGGTCACATGAATCCGATGACAGCCACACATTTTTGTTTTTGAGATAAATGGATGTTAGCCTCTTTATTAGGTTAATACTCTGACTCTAAACGCACATTGAAAACAATATGACGTGTATTTGCCCGGAAATATTGTATCGGAAATATATATATATATTTTTTTTTCAACCATGTTCGATCCTAATAGGATCATATGGGCCTCCACAGAGTAGAGGTTTGTATTAACAGATTTTTTTTTACGAGAAATGGATGTCAGCCACTTGCTCAACCTATTAGGTCCATACCCTGACTCACACATATATTGAAAAACAATATGTGTACTAGCCAGACCCAGGATTCGAACCTGGGACCCACGGTATGATAGTTCAACGCTTATGCCGCGCGGCCACCGTGGGCGTTGGAAATATATGGACGTATATAAAATACCGTCCAATCTGTTTGGGTCGTATAATACTGACACAAAATTCTTGTTTAAATAAAACACGGTTCTTGTCGGTTTACACTTTACAGGGAGCCAGCAGCAAACAAATTTGGAAATAGCCGATCTAATGGATTGTTTTTTACGTTAGGTTAGGTTTTCATTAATGAATTCATGAATTTTGCCAAAATCAGGTAAGCCGACATGTAAACCGCTCGGATATCGAAGGCACTATATATTTTTTTTCCGACCATGTCCGATCCTAATAGGATCATATGGGCCTCCACAGAGTAGAGGTTTGTATTAACAGATTTTGTTTTTTTTACGAGAAATGGATGTCAGCCACTTTCTCAACCTATTAGGTCCATACCCTGACTCACACACAATTTGAAAAACAATATGTGTACTTGCCAGACCCAGGATTCGAACCTGGGACCCACAGCGTGATAGTCCAACGCTTAAGCCGCGCGGCCACCGTAGATGTAAGTGTTTAATCGTGTAATAATAATAATCAGAATTTTTATAATCGTATTGTTATACAATATCTTGTAGTTTTTTTAAATTAGAATATTCATGAATATAAATATAAGTACATTATTACCTTTATAAAATGTCTGAACAATGTAAAAGGAGCTTTTCATATTCTCTTGTAAATCAAGTAACAACTCAAGTAACAAAAATGCAGGAAGTGTGTAAAAAAAGTTATCTTTTGGAAAGAAAAATGACACAATATATTATTTATTTCTTTTCCGTTGAATTTTCATTTTTTTAGGCAACCAAAACTTTTGAATTATTTTCTGGAAGTAGGTACCATGTTCTATGCTTTGAGTGCTTTGTAAAATTTACTTTTGATGAAAGCGAAAAAGACTCGTTTCGACATTTTGATAAATGTATAGTAACACATGTTTTGATAATATTACTATTCAGTACTGGAATATTATAAGTTTACTCGCAATATTTAAAAAGTGCTACATTATTATTGCAACGGATTTATATGACATCCAAAAATGGTTTAGGAATTGTAAATAAAATTTTCTTTAAATTTAATATATGATCTTAGTTTGCGGTTACACAAAAATTATAGTGTATTTTTTTTTTTGAAAAAACTTATGTTTACTTGGTCTAATAGAATATAGATCAATTTATTCGTAAAGTTATCGTTTGGAAACAGTGAAAAAATATCAAATAGCCTACCTACGTCGTGCGTAGGTACATATACCATGCAATAATATAAAGGCGTTTTAAAATTTTATCTGTATTATTGATTATATTTTTGAGCTTTTCGTGCTCAGCGTTAGTCAAAATGGAGCTTTTATTGTATATTCACAGCATGATCTTGGACATTCCTTAAATGTTGTAGATAATCTACTTATATAATTTTGAAGCCTTTACTACTGTTAAACTTGTTTTACTACTGAAATCGGTTAGGTACATGTTCAAACACACGCGTTAACATGATCTTACACCCTACTTCAGTTTTAGTTTGTCAATTTATGCCTACGGCCGTACATTGTAGCTTAACCACTGGGGAATGCCAAAAGAAATGGCGTATTTCAAAAAAACACTACGTTATTCTTAGGTCAATAATTATTATAAAGCAATCATTATTCGTAAAATGTTTATCACACTTGAGTGGTCAACAACATAGCTTATAATTGGTATCTTTAGAATTATCTTCAAATGTGTTAATCTTGCCCATTTTTTGAATAATATAATGCCTAATTCTTGTCAAATTTGGGATCACAGAGATTATCAATATAATTTTTTATCGTAAATATTACAGTATTATAATGTAAACATAAATTATACTAAGGATTTTATAAATGCGTTTAAAAATTATTAAATGTAAAAAATCTTAACACCACGGCACATGTGTGTACTGAAATATGACTATATTCTAAAACATTAGAGCGAGAGGTTTAAAAGAATACTATTTTATGTAATAAAAATACTTCTTGCAGTCATCAAATGTCTAAAATAAATATTAATTTAAATATTATTTAATATAATAAAAATTATAATCGCCTGCGATGAGCAAAACGTGTTGACTTATAACTTCGTAAGTATCGGATTCCAATCCCAGATCTTAAAAATCTACCTGTTGTTTTTTCAACGTGTATTTAGACCCTAAAACTTCTGTAATATGGTAACTTATCATTTGTGTAGTTAAATATTATATGTATCGTATTGGTGTAAGCCCTAATATCATGTATGTTAGTTAGTTTATGAAAAAAGTATGTATTTGGATTTATTTTTACTTCTAGCAATGAATGTAAAGGTAACTGATATTTTTAACGGTCAACTGAGATGCGTGGTTGACGCAGGTCTAGAATGGATGAAATATTTTGACACTGTCGGGAAAACTTGTAAGGCACGCATTTCGGTAATGTCGAGGGAGCTGACCCTGAATGATTGCCGAGAGAAACTTACGAGCGGGTAGGGCGGGTCATGTCCCGAGAATGACAGGTAACCCAATAGACAAACGTGTAATAATTGGGTTAAACCCACCTAAACCACTGGAGAATACTTAAAATAATTATTAAAATCGAACGGATTGTCGTGAGATAGAAGGATTCGGCAGATAATCGGTGATAATTTCCTGTATTGAGTCCCAACTGAGACATGTTTCATTGATTGAATTTTAGTTTACCCTACCTTAATACAGTCTTATTAAATTCACTGTAGAATAAAATTTACATACATATAAGTAATTTTATCATCAGTTGGATTCAATCCACTGCTAGATGAAGCTTTACTCTACCAGTCTATCCCTTGTTTCGGTCCTTAGTTTCGTTTTAGTGAAATTATTTTAGAGGAGTATCCATTGTAAATGTCTTATAAATAGTCTAAATTTACAACACACTATACTGACTATTTAAATATTGGTTTATTTTGTGATCTTTCAGTATTATGGCTAGCATGCCGCTTTATATGCAATGTTGCGATACTCTAGTTTTTGGATTCATCTTACATTTAATTAAAGTTCCACTGGCAGCGCACATTAGTTAAAGTAAGCAACTGATAAAATATATACTATTCAATAGCGTTATCTTTCTAAATATAGAAGGTTGCAAAATACACATCTGGCTAATGGCGTTAAGTCTTGTGTTTTTTTGATGACACAAACAGCTTAAAATTTCTTAAAAAAAGCTATAATAATAATATGATACCAGATATTATTATGCATGGCAATCAATATACTTAATGATATTTTTTAGTTTCTATCTTACATTTTACATAAAAATAATTAAGTATAACATAATATTTAAAAAAACAGGTGGCAGTCTCACCTGTCAACATTTTTGTGGATGCGCACAACACTACTATTTTGCTAGCGATCCACGATTTCCGCGCGGTTTTAGTGTTGGCCTATAACGCCGAGGTTCCCAGGTTCAAATCCTGGATCTGGAAAGTACACAATGACACATTGTTTTTCAATTTGTGATTCTGGACCTAATAGGTTGAGCAAATGGCTTACATCTATTTCTCATAAAAAAAATATGTTAATTCAAACCTCCGCCTGTGGAGGCTCAGAATAATATGATCTTATTAGGATTGGGAAAAAAAAATCATAAATAATATTAACAGCGAAAGTACGCCTTGATTTGAATAGGTACTAATAATATACATTGGCATGATATTATCTATTTCGATAAAACCGATGTATTTTTGGTGAGTTTCACTTCTTTAATAAAATACAGTCAAGTAGGTAAGCGATAAAGTACAGATGAGATGCAATGTGGGTGTATATTTGTGCGATCACGCAACAAAGACGCAAACTCTTTTGCATGAAAATTTACGTGCGTCAAAGAGAGATCTATTTGGCAGACATAGAGAGAGAGAGAGAGAGAGAGAGAGAGAGAGATTGTGCAATGTTTTTGCTGTGCTGCACTGTATTCGTTGCGTTAAAGATAGATAAATCAAGACAAATATATTATTATATTTCAATATTATTTAATTAGTGTTGACCAAATTTCGGCACGGATTATTTTCAATTGTATAACTTACTTATTATTTGCGAACCAATATATTAATTTATGTGTTGTCTCTTTTTTTCTTCTAAAAACGATATCGATTATTATAATTATTTTTTTGAAATAAAAGTTTTTAGACAATTTATAGCCAAGTAGTCTATTTTATTAACTTATCTGCCATATTTTTGTAAGTGACAGTTGACAATATTAAACGTAAATACGTTCCACGCAAGTTTTTTTGAATTAAGACTATTGTCATAATAATATGTCATCATTAATAAAAATATTTATGGTCCAAGATAGACGTAGACATACTTACTAAAGAATGTACAGGTAAATAAATATAAACTTAAATTAACATAAGACACGTCTCATTGATCCATACACGCACTCAGATAAGAAGTTTTATTCGTGTGGGATTAAAGCCTAAGTAAAACATTATTATTTTCAATGAGTCTTCTTCAAAGGATTTCTACTTAGTTCATTTTGAAAATTAGCGCTATCACTCGGAACCTTTTTGTTTCGTAATCCGTTTAAATCAAGCCTGCCAGAGTTACGTCGAATAATTTGATAAATAAGTTAGTGCCGTTTTCCGTATGCCGCAGTGGCCTTTAAACTAGGGGTCATAGAGGTCATGTTCAGAAATAATAAGTATAACTACTAGCGCTGTATTACTGTACAAATCTATTTATTAACGTTATTATATCATAGTAAAAAATATTCTTCTTCTTGTCGTGCCATGTTCATTATTGGACGTCGGCGATGAGTTTGGGCATTTTCTCTCTGTACATCGCTGCTCTAAATGCTCTAATACTAAATAATGTATATATGCAGTGCTGAGTTCAAACCATTTTTTGATGATTTAGAACCAGAGCGTTTTTTTCTTGCAGGGCTTCGCTAACCAGATATCTTTACTTCAATGATTACATGCAGAAGTTGATATCTCTCGAGGAGTTTCATGATGTAACCAAAGTATACCAACGTTTTTGTTTCATTTATCTTATTATTTCTTTGATCTTTTTTATCTTTCACAGTCCACATTACCTCAGAATTTATAACTTTATCTTTCCATCTGGGAGGGAAGTAATGCAACTTTGCGCTTGCTTTATGCCCCAACACTAGGGCTTGTCAGGGTGAAGTAAGTAAATAAGTAATTTATCATATAATTTAATATCAACTGTCTAAAAGCTAATTTCAAATAATAATATTTCGTAGGTACTGATACCAAATAACATAACAAATGCCTAAATCCTCTATCAATAATCCTGTAATCGACAGAATTAGGAAGAAAATATTACATCTAATTTGTGTGATTTTAGTAACTTTTAAATAAATTAAGCGAAACGATCGCTGAATAATGCCAGACCGAGATGCACAACAAAATAAACCGAGAAAGTGAAAATAAATAGTAAAAAAAAACTCTTGTTTTGTCTCAGCAAGGCTGAAGAATAGAGAGAGGCCAGTCGGGAAGCATCCCTTGTCCTAGAAACCTAACTTGCCGCTTTTTTTTGCCCTAAAGCTTTTTACTACAATCTATATCCATATCTCATAATATATCATGTGAAAAGCCAAATGTGTGTAATATTTAATTTTCCTGTTCCGTGATTTTAACACTCTGACAAATCCATACAAATCAGTACGTTCTGCCAAACTAAAATATTACTAATTTCATTCCGGGCATAAATTGGTTCATTGGTTTTTTTTATTATCCCAATTAACTAAATAAAATAAATATGGTTATAGCCACAGAACAGATAATTAATAGAATATCGATAGGCTATATTCAATACGCCGCATGTTGATGCAGTGTTTTGAATGTGTGAGTGTCTTACGAAAAATGAAGCACCAATTATGCACGTGCAATAGTGTGTGTAATACACCAACATTAAATGAGCGTAAATGCATAAACCGAGAGCAGTTTTCAGTATTCGAGGTAAAACGTATTCTTGACACGTGTGTAAGTTTAGTCCAGATTCTTCCTTACTCGAGTCGGTTACTTGCTTCGCCTTACCCGTTATGTATTTCAGTTCCCATTATTTCTGAGTTCCCTGGTTATAGCATTTTACGTAGTTAATTTGTTAACACACACTTGGGTAGAAAGGAATATATAAATACACACTGTATTTTTTGTGAATGGGGCGGGGATGAACTTTGTACAGCCCACCAAATTGGATCGCTTTAGAAGACTAAGCCATGTAAACAAGGTCGACGAATCACGCATAAAAAACTGATATCCGGGAAGCCAGGAGGTCGAGGAATACCCGGTCAACTTCGTACAAGATGAAGGGATAGTGTCGAGTTAGATTTAATGACTTTGAAAATAATTCTTATATATATAATTATTATACATTAGAGGAAAGAGGCTTTTAAGTAGTAGATGTAGATGTATAGAAAGGTTTTATTTAGGTATCATTTAAACCGAAATTTGTAAAGCAATTCAGCTGCATGACTATTAGTTAAGGTGACGCATCAGTGAAACGCTAAATAATTTTCAACTGTAGGCGCGACGAAATTTTGGACTCGCTCGCATTCAGTGAGAGAACGTCGAGCCAGAAACACGTCACTTTGCTGCGTGATGGCGACGGGTCAATTAATTCTAAAATCGTGTAAAGATGACTAAAAACGTTACCCATTTACTTTAAAAAGAAAACATGTCAATGAATATATTATTATTGTTACTAATAGAATAATAAACAGAACATAAAATGGACATATGTTGGATTTATAGGACAAATAATATTTCGTTTGACAGGCGTCATTTGCACCCGCGACCCGCAATCCGCGCATCGCCTAGCAACGATCTTTTTAGACCGTGCCTCAACTAATGCATGGCCTTAATATCATCGTCGTTTGGTTGAACATTATGTGGCTAAATTGGTAAAATATATTGTGTCGGAATCCGATGAATAAATCCGGCGTCATATTTTTTTTCAATATTTTTCTAATAGGTCTGAGTTTATCCAAAATATGAGCTATAAATTTTTAAATAATTTATATATATGGAAAGTGACGCATTCTCAAATAAATTAATATTCAGTGGTACCGCACATTTATTCTACTGCTGTTGTTTTAATTTATCGACCAGTTCCACTGCGATGTTGTTTTGTCAGGATTACGCCGACCTCTGACCGAACGCAAATAAGTGCAGCTTTCGCGCCGGGATACAAATCTGTTCCGAGGTTTTCGCATCTTCTGCTATGGGTACCTACTTTTCTTGCGTTTGTTTATTTCGCTGTTCTCCTATAACATTTTAGATGCCACATTTTCGTTGAAACGTCTAAGGCTTTGAGGTGATATTATCATAATCACAGAATGTTTGAATAATAAATATACGGTAGGAATTCGTAGGACTTAACAACTATAGAAAGAAAAAATATTTCTTACAAGAATTTCCTTAATATTATTTGTCGAAATTCTCTTAAAAATGAATTATACTGAAATACTATAAAATGATGAATCAGATACAATAACTGGGACTCTTCAGAAATATTGAAATTGAGAAAATAAAACTAACAAAAACTTTGCCAAATGATATGTTTTCATATTATTTGATCCAGGGTAGCCATATTAAGACTAGAAAAATCTCTTCTGTAAAGGTTTATAGAATTTATGTGACAAATCCTCACAACAAAACAATTTTTCTTGATGTGATATTGGTATGAGCCTACTTGACGAGGAAAAAAAAAAGCTTATATATTACGTCTTAGTACCAAATATTTAATTTTTTTAAGAAAAACTGATTGTTCTATACAAACGTGGTAATAAAAAAAGCTCTGAATGCATATATGTACAAAAGTATTCTTTTTCTACCTCTTTCACTGTTTTCACTGTTAATCATAGACTGGCTATCCAAGCCATATTAAATCTATAACTCTTGATCTTTGTGGTATTTATATTTTACTCTTCTATATTAAAAGTTTGCTGACTCATATACTAAACGCTACCCTGTCTTTATAGTCTTCAGATAGATACCTATTGTATCTTCAATCAAGTGTATTCGGTAGTTTATGGACACCATCAGAGTCTCCAAGAATCCCCGTTGCTCGCCAGGCTTTTTTTTATATTCCCAAGTCATGCCCGCATTTCGTAGTTTCGTCGTAGATACTCTATCATTTTGAAGATCTGGTTGGTTTAAATAATAGGCAAGCCATATTCAAAAACTCTTGAGGCATCCGTAGTAAATGATCGAACCAGATCCACCATTGCTTTTTTACTCTCAGTGTGATGAAAAGCTGCTTAATCAGCTCTCTTATTTATTCCTAAACTCCCAAAGTTATACCCGCAAACCATAATTTGAGTAAAGAAACATAAATTCTGAGGTCTAGATAATATTTTGGGAAATAAATCATAATAATCAATGCTCCCTCATTTTCTGACCGTGTTATTACAATTTTCATTTTTGTATAGCACATTAGGACATTCTATAGTAGAAAAACTCATTCAAATAGTATTTTTATATAATTAAAAGTGCATTACCTATTGAACATACCATTTATCCCTTCACACAACTGGTGTTTGCTGCACTGCACAAGCCACATTGCAATGATTATAGATAATCCAAAAAATGCAATTGCTTGTTATTCTATTCTAATAATGCAGCGGTCGGAAAATAGGGATGAATTATCGCAAATTGTATAGCCATGAATAGTTTGGACCAATAACGTCACAATAAATATAAATCCAATCCAAATCCTATTAATACCTACTTAATATAATTATTGAAATACAAAATAATCGTACGGAATGTAAAAATGACACAATATAATAATATACTGTAGCCTTTTGCAGTAATATAGTTTTGATATTATTCTCTCATGAATTTCAAAATAAAGTAGAAACATCCTTTGGACGCCAATTTTTTTTGAAACCTAAATATAAGATAGTTTAATGCTTTATTCGAGTTTCTTTTACATTATAAGTCATAGTACATATTGAAAAATATTATAAACGAAAATTGCATATTACGACTTTGCTAGGACAGTTTGTCGGAAAGGTAAAAAAAATAATGGTATATTTTTTGAAGCTGAATATTATCTTTGGTTATTACTGTTGAATGAGGTTAGAGATATTTCCAAAACCCTTCGAGAGTAATGTCAATTCGATTGTTTGGTTAAAAATAAATCTATATTATAACGCACATTTACTAAAATGAACCTAGAGAAATGGGTATATTAATATGATATTCATGATTCAAAATATAGGTACGGATTATGAATTCTTAATTCATGTTATTTAAATAACCTTATCTCTAAATTTACTAATGAATTTAATTTTTTTTTTATATAAAATTTTATAAAAAAAAATAGCGAGTCCTATGTATTGGCAAAAGTTGATAAAGATAAGTAACGCATAAAATAATACATCATTTTGAGGGAATAGGTATTAAGATAATGGATAGTGATTGAATGATAGAAAATTGCTTCAATTCTGCATACATGATAGTAAGGTAATACAAAATCGAAAAAAATCTCATCTATTGAAAAATTACCTGTTTATTAAATTGACAATAATGAAAAATGAAAAATATTCACGCCTGTATACGTGTAAAAGAAATTTCCCAGCAACGCTTGTCAGTTAAACTATCGTGACAATAACAGCTGTTTACACATAAAAATGGCGTTGTCGCACTAATCTTATTTTTCAAGTAGGTATCAGCTTGATATGTTTGTTTTTGTTGCATGCTTGTTTTGTATACTGCACGGTGTAGTTCATATAGTTTGCTATCAGGGTCGCACATGTCGCGCTCGTTGTAATTATTACATGATAATTATTCACTTTATACTTTTTTCATTCATGCATGCAGTTATGAAACTTACACGGCAATAGGTGTTCATATTTTATGATCGCGGCAATATTATGTACTGCCAACAATAAATCTAAGCATTTGTAAATAGGCTATTAGTCATAAAATCATAACAAAATAAAAAATAAAGACTAATTCAACATACACACGTAATCGTTATAGATATTGTAAAGATTGATGTTTCCTGATCTAAGTATCAGTGTCTACGCTCCATATTATGAAAATATAATACAACATTTGTGGTATTTTTGATAAAAATATAAATACATAATATTATATGGAAATATTCGTATACTTATAATACTATAATAATATAACCCAATAAGTACGCCATTACTACAGTCATTGATAACAATGTTCACACAGCATGTACCTGCCATAACCATCTATTACTCCGCGTCCCAGGTGTTCCCAGGTTTATTTACAGGTAAATATTATTCGTGTGATTTTGGGAAGGTGCTTTATTGAGACTATGATCACGTCCTATCGGTTACTGCCAAAGCATGCTAGTGATCTGATAAGCTATCAACTTTGCATAATAATAGTACCATTGGATTTTGAACAGACGGGAATCTTCCAGATTATTGTCTGTCGTAAAATTTAATGTTTACATACTTTCGCTATAAATACACATGGATATATTTATTTTTTCATAGACATTTTTTCCTTGTTCTTTTATCAGAAATAAAAAAATTCAAATTTATTTTTTTTACATTAAGTGAAAGACGTAGTATCGTTTTTCAAAATATTAAACAAAAAAACCAAAAAACACGAGAGGCAAATATTTTTTTATTATTAAAAGTACATTTATTATTATAATTACTGTGAGTGAGCTAAGTAGACTTAATTTTACGAAGCAATTTGGTTGAAAAAATCTATTACCTTTACCAACGACATGCTTATTATGTAGTTTGTAAGAACCAACATTTTCTGCTCCCAATTTCAAAGACCGTTACCAGGGACATTCATATCAATACTTTTAAGATTGGCAGATATTTCAGAACGTGAGCTGTACAAAAATTAATATAAATATACGTGGATTACAATGATCTTCCTCTCATCTAAAAGTAAGATGACTCTGTTTAGTAAATCATTATGTAGATCAGAATAAAAGACACCCAATCTTTCAATAAGTTCCTCTTTAGTAGACTAACAAGATAAAACAGACTTGGGATACATGAAATGTGGTACTTTGACTATGTAAAGAGTAATACACTATCCATAAGATGAAACCAGTTGGAAAAGCTTGCGGGAGGCAGTGAGGAGTACACATTAGACATAATATATCCTTGGGATGGCTGAGTTACACATCAGGCTGTAGTTTTCATGATGATGATGAGAGTAAACCATGCAGTTTGATATGAAAACTGAAGTAAATCAAAAGCAAATCTGAAAAAAGATCAGTAAATACCACTGCAGTTTGTAATTATAAACACACTTTAATGAAGTTACCAGTTTCAGAATTTTACCAGTAAATTTATGTTATCTACGCACAACTCTACAAGACTATATTGGAGGTAAATTTCAATGCCAGTTACATTAATTTCTTACCATTTTTAATATCTATCCACCAACTTAAATATGAGTTTATATCAAATTTATGAAAGTTCACCTTTCTCCCTGTTAACTAATAATGTGTTTGTAAAAATAAAACAACATATTTGCAGTCCTAAATAATTAATGTGCTTCACGTGTTTTTTTACGATTATCTCAAAATAATGGAATATGTACTTGATTAATTTTGAAACTAAACCTGAAACCTTGATTAGTGAATAAACAATGTATTTTAATAAAACAATAATATAATCAAATTCTAAATTCAAAATTCAAATTTATGTATTACTTATTTCACATAATTTGATAGTGGTCAGGAATCATCCGCTTCAATGCAACATTGCCAATTGATACGATAAACTTACAGTTATTTATTCAGTTATTTATATCACTGACATGGAAAGAAAAAGTTATTTGTTGAATAAATGAGCCATAATTAAATAGACAATTCTCATATGTAAACACTTTTATATTCCAAAATGAGTCTTATTTTCTTTGACAGAAGACATTAATAAAACCATAGTTAGGTAAAATATATATATTATGACAAATTGTCATAATTTATATATATATACATATTCTGTCATCGACGTTTAAAGATTCAATATTAAAATAAATCTTTGTAAGAAAACAATAAAGCTTTATGCAATAATAGTATTATTGAAGGGACAAGTAAAATACATTGAATGGATTGAACATTCTTGATAATTTTCAAGTATCGCTCTTAGCATACATCATCAAACAAATTCTACACGTAGCAACATACCCTTCCTAACGTCTCATCCACGTGTTGTGATCTCGTAAAACAAAAGGATTCTCTACAATAATTCCATAGGAGGAGCAAAAGCTCCGTGTGTGCAATTAGTAATACAATGTGATTGAGATAAAGCTTCTTCTTGCTGTCACTGTTTCTGCCTACAACACTGTTTTATCTCGAGAGCTTTCGTAAAGAACGCGTCAGAAAATTGTAAAATATAGGGTGATTTATGCGTGTAATAATTTACGAAAACTATTTATTTGAGTTTGTAAATTACCCGATATTTGGAAAATGCAATATTTTTCAAGTTGTAAAATTTTTTTCACGATAATTTTAATATAATATTCTTAATCATGTATACACATTTCAATTTTTTTCATTCATTTTTTTATTTGACACAGTTTATATAAGAATGCCATTAAATATTACCATTACAATAAAATTGATATTGTGAAGAATACTGACTACTTTTACGAGGTATTATTTAATGTTCATCAATGTCTATTGAAACCTGTTGTTTAATGTATAATTTTATAACAATATTCTTACATAATTTATTTAATGAATGAAAAGGTTTTGAAGATTAAGGAAAAAATAATAATGTGCCTTATGATTTATTGTTTTCGTCCAAAAGATTGACAGTCAGTTGCAGGCAAAATTGTGGGATAATAATGTACAATATTAAATTTATTCAAATGCAATATGTTACTCATAACAATTTTTAATTCACTGAGAGCTAACTCAAGAACCCAAACGTCGTCTTGATTTGATTGGGGCCACTTTACTTTGTCATTCGATCGTACATCCGTATATGGAAATTTTATGAAACTTTTTGTAAAGTAATACATAATGGCGCGAAAAACAAATTAAAAAAATCAACGGGTATGTTTTGTAAAATTAAATTCCGATCAAAATATTATTAGATTCGTTCACATGCTCACTGATATATTGTTATGTTAGTCATAGTACATGCAATTAATTATTGCCTGAGAAAGTATCATTATTAAGTACTAGTCACCCTGTATGTTATATTATTACAGCTGCTAGCTGAAATTACGAGGAAATAATTGGGCCAGAGCTTTGTGCTTTTATTGACGTGGGCTAATTTTAATCAAGTGCGTATTCACTGAAATTAATTCAATTCTTTGCAGTAAGCTTCCCGCCAACGGAAGTGAAACATAATTGAGTTGATTGAAAATGTCTCTTATTTAGAGATAATTTAATGTATATATTTGGATGCAATTATATATTTCAGTTATGATAATAATATTGTGTTGACATTTCGAATTGAAATTATACACACTCACGATGAAAATAAATACATCAGTAGAGTGATTGTTTTAAATTGCAATCTTAGTGAATGTTTTAATATAATCACTTGACTATTACTACTCAATCGACACCTTTACACCGCAAGATGTCTCTAAACCGATTTTGTATAATATTTTTAGGATAAAATTTTATCCGCTTCCCGTGTACTCGAATATTTTAAATTCTATTTGTACACATTATCGTGAGAATGGATGGTGCAGTAATCCAAACATAGGGTACCCATACAGTTAAAAACAGTATTTTTTATATTGATAATGTCGATATCAAGCTGAAATTAAAATATCTATTATTAGATATTAATATATCTACGCTATCAGATAAAAATATTTTTAAAAAATTGTCAAAGAAATGTAAATTATAAAATGGCAGACATTCGAGATATCACTGTATCAGTATACCATTAAAATATCTTAGACTAATCACATTGGTAATATATAGAGATTATTAAATAGTTTGAAGTAAGACATTTTTAACTCTACTATCAAACGCAAAAAGGCTGCATATATCGGCCATATTTTGTGTATAATTAACTTCATCTAATAATAATAAAACATGCTAAGTTTTAGCTGATCGGTCTATTTAACATAACTTCTGTAAGTAGCTCGATGTCCAAAGTGTTGGTGATCTGATATGATCAGTCCAAGATAAGGAGACGTACTCGCTGCAATTTTTTTGTTTATCTACCTTCGTCGGAAAATGGTACCTAAAGAGGAATCATGTAAAATGGGCTATATTTTTAAAGCAGTACGATTCGTCTATTTTTTCAATTAAAAAATTCAAAGGCTTGTACACAAATAATATTTTATTTTTATTGAAATGATTGCACATAAAATAATCAAATGAAAACCCTCAGTATATTTCACTGCCAAACATTTAATCAGAGTTTCCTTTGGCGTTGATATTTTGATTAAAAAAGGGGAGTTTTTAATGCAATTACTCGAAACCAATTTTTGTTTTCCGAGGTGTGTCTATTTATTCGGCGGATGTGCTCACGGCAAAAGTTGCGGTGTAAATAATTCAAAAAAGTATTAAGGCCGCGGAGCAAAATCTGCCCGCGGCCCAGCAGGAAAAATGACTAGCCGCGTATAAATATTAACTACGGGTCAGCAAAGAGAGCATCTGGCCTAATATAATTTACCCAAATCACGGAATAACTCTGACTGGATAATATAGGATGTACTATATCCCAGAGAAATGGTGAATCTTTTTACAGTATCTATGAAAGATAATTTTTTTATCACAAGTAATTTGTTTGCTAGAGAATTGAGCTAGAATATATACTAAGATTGTTATTTTTTGAAAATATATATAATCTCAATAGAGCATACTATAAAAACTAGATGATACAGTAAAAAAACATTCTTACTTATATATTTTTCACAGTCTACTAGTAAAATTAATTATGTTTAACGATTTAAAGTGATTTATATATTATTAGTTATTTCGCTGCTGATATTATTGATGGAAAGATGGAAAAGATTGTATTGGAAATAACAAACAAAATAGTAAGGCGTAACGCATCGGTTTATAATGTTGTAAATCTCAGATTTGAATCCTGGTTCTGACAAACACACATAAATTGTTTTTCAATGTATATTCGGAGTCTGGAATTAATAAGTTGAGTAAGTGGTTAACATCAATTTATCGTAAAAACAAAAATCTATTAATACAAACCTCTACTCTGTGGAGGCCCATGTCATCTTCTTAGCATCGGATACGATTTAAAAAATGGTATATTATGAAACTTTTAATAAATTGAAATTAGTACTACGACGATAAGAACAAAAAATTGTACTTTATTGAATTTGAATTAAAATTCTAATTGATATACGTCTAACACTATTTGATTAAAGTTATCTTTTTCGACCCCTTATGCATGTTTCTAAATTTTTTGACATTCCTTATTGAACATACATAATTAGACAACCCCTTAGATATAAATTACCAGCTAGAAAAAATCTTTAAATAAATATCATGTCATGTTTTTTTCTAATGTGCTCAAAATTATGTATACAAATCAGGTAACACAAAATTAATGGGAATTTACATGGCCTATCGAGTGTAGTAAATATATATCGTATAAACTTAACATGAGTATCAAAGAATATGTTATTTTCAATAGTTACGTATATCTCATACAATGCATGAAAGTTCGCTTTGCGAAGACTCGCTTTCAATCCCTTAATTTTATGGCCTCAAATAATATAGCAGACCCTGATTTAAAACTGTTTCCATGCTCCGTAGCGTAATCAATTATATAATAGCCTATCGGCAGAAAATAAAACTAACAATCTCGGTCTTCGAACAGTTCGTAAAAGTTGACGTCGTGCAGTTCAATGTATTATATAATATAATATATATCGTAATTTATCTGCAACAACAAGTGACACAATAAAGTCAACATTAAAAAATAAGCCCCGTGTTTAGTAATATATTATGTGCCTACTCAAAAACAAAATTAATAGTGTTGTTTATATTAACTTAAAAAAAATGATTTTAATATAAACAGCCTCAGCCAATTCCCACAATTCCCATGCTGTATTACCTGAAACATTTATATACACATAATTCGTTGTTAATTATAAATAAGTAAGTACATACATTATGGATTTACTAACTTTTGGAAGCAATCCAACGGTATTATGTATGATCAATCAGGAATGTTACAGTTTTAGGTTACACAGTTGGTATTGAGAATGATATAAAATAATAATCATACTTTCAGCAACAGTAAAAAATAACATATTATTTTCATTTCATACTATTATAAAGGGTAATAAAACACTGTTAATATTATGGGTATGGGAAAATTATTTAATCTGCAAAAGAAAAGTTATTGTAATATTTCACGGACGCGCGTCACGCGTTCACCATTCATGGGATAATCTATTTTTCCCGGTTCCCACACTTTCCCTCACGCCTCAATGAGAAATAATACGTAATACTATGAAGTATCTGAAATTGCGCTGTCATGGCATCCCGCACTACGCGGTGTTTAATATTCATGATAGGTAATAATTTGACGAAGGTTCGCGCACGATATTATTTATTGTCTGGCATTTTCGTAGATATTAAGCGGTTATTTTTTGTATCTCGAAAAGAAATATGAATTCTCAAATGATTAGAATTTTTCTTGTCTATATCCGCTTCACAGCAGCTAATACTAATACCCAGAAATATTTTCTCTCTGTCACATCTCACTTTTCACACTGTTTCAGAAATATATCGATGCAAGACAAAAAAATGGATGTGTGTACTTATGTATGCGCGTTAGAAGTTATATACTTCTTTGGCGTAACAAAACAAAAACAAAACTTGTGATAATCTAGATTCTTCGACAAGCTGTTAATTATCTTGTTAAATTACACACTCAAGAAAAAGGGCCGCTTATAGGAACGTTGTTGGTTTATTTCTATACACTTTAACTTATATTACTAAATTATATAATTATTTCTCTTTGTTTTTATTATTAAAGTAACAACTGTCACTATGCCGAATAATCGTTTTTTTAAATCGTTTTCGTTAAATAAGGAATTGCAAATGGCCGACAATAGTAAATTCGTTGCCTAAGCAACGGAATAATTCTACTATCAAACTTGCGTTTGTATACAGCTAACTGATTTGCAGCTAATTTTACTGTCGCGCTCTTTCGTAGCGGTGTGCGGGCGCAAGCTATCGATTTCACTCTCTACGAAACGCCCCAAAAGAAGTAGGTATAACTTAATATAATATTATAATTAAAATTAATGAACATTCACTTAAAAGTTATCAGAATTTACCACGTATTTACAGTAATGATTTTTTCGATAAAGATAACGCAATCGATTCATCAGAAGATTTAAAAGGGCCCTCGAAACAGTTAGAATTGGTCACATTTTTTACATAATGCAATAATACCAAATTGTAAATACAAATAGAAGTTGTGATTAACGATTTATATTTATTTTTATACGAAGGTTTGGAGGGGGTAAAATTCAGTCAGTGTGTCATCGGGTCTACATTTCCGCTACTGTATATTTGTTATTGCGATCCTTGTCTATTATACTTACATTCTTTTTCTTCGATATCTCGGCTATATCACAGAGACTATTCTCAAAAGTGTGCAACGCCAATTAAATAATATGGAAGATAAGTAACTGCAAAAATGCATTATAGCTAAGAAATATTTATATATACGTGATAACTAAAAGAAATTAGAATACTTTTAGTTATCACGTACATTTGCGTCATAATATTATTATGGAGAGAGACGCTCTTGTCAAAGAATTTTGATATATGTAACAAATAAAATGACATAAGGTATATTTATATAGTATGGATCATTACGTGTTTTTTATTTATCCCGATATATATATACACCTGCTACATATGAAATCATGACACACGGGAAATTGACAGCCATTAGGAATTGCCCGCAGACTAAAAAAATAATGATTTCCACATATTTTTATATAATTTTTTCTTATGATATATTTATTTATTTTGTGTTATTCTGTAATAGTTTAAAAATCTACTAATGTGGTTGGAAAAATGCACTATTAATAGAATAAAGTGACCAGAAAATGAACGCAATTTATTAGTACTGATACCATTTTTTTATTATTTAATTGTACCGGCTTAGTCTGCCTCAAAGGGATATTTTCAACTAATATAAAGTGAATCAGATATTAATTTATAGTAACTGGATTAAAAAAAAGACAAAAAAATTCTCAAATATATTAAGTTTAGTACCTAACCTATGAATACAATGCTTTTCCATCATGAATAATTATTTGACATTTATTTATAACACAATTAAACAAAGTAATATTTATTATTTTACAATATCGTGTGAGGAAGAAGTATTATATTGAGAATAAGTTTGTGAATGTATGCATTTTGTTGTTTTTTCAATTGTGGCAATGGCAATATGCATTTTTCAATTATGATGATATTATAGGCATTGACAAGACATGATATAATTGAGACATAGCTTGATAAGGCATTTATCTAGCAATGGATTGAACCAATCTGATGACTAGGAAACTACAGTTACAAAATACAAAGTGATTAATACTCACCATCGCATCTATTCTATACACAAAGCTGCTATCGGCGGCTATCGAGGGTAGTTTATCATATTTATGCGTTGATGCGGTCAATTGATAGAATAATTTAACCGTCTGAACTGTCAAAAAGTGCAATGTTTTATCAGAACCTCTCTTGGCTGTGTTAACTTTTAGAGTGAGATAGGCATTTTTGACAGTTTATAATGCTAACTTATCGTAATAATTATAATAACTAAATGCATATATATGATAAACTACCCTCGATAGCTGCTGATAGTAGCGTATATATAATAGATGCGCATGTGATGTATTTTACATTGTTATATCACTGAAAAATAAACCAAAATATTGTATAAATATAATATTATAGTACCGATTCATGAAAATATGAGATTTGTTGTCAATTATGTCCCAGAGGAGGTAAACAGTCATCCGTTGTAAAAGGTTTTAGATGGCCAGATTTGGTTGAAAATAAAATGAAGAATGTCTGCGAATAAAAGAGAATAATTATTATTAATAAAGCTCCCGATAGAGATGCTTTCGCCAGAGTTATTTATGATATAAAATGTGTAGTATTTCATGGCATTTGTGTAACGTTGAAGACAGTAAATTTACTTCACTGTATGGTTTTATTACAGAATACCATATTATATAAATACCTTAAACATTATTAAATTTATGAACATAAGATTCTGAAAATCCAATTATAAATAATTTATTACAGATACTGTTGTGAAGGAATGTGTTTTATTTTTTTAACCTTGTTAAAATACTCGAGGTATTGAATACCAAAGAAGAACTTTCTTTATTCAGAGCTTTGTGTTGTTTTCTTTCCTAGCTGTAATATTTTTTTTTCATATTGTTATTGCTGATGTAATATTTTTGAAACACGATATATTTTCAACGGTTACGTTTCTCGTATTTCTGCTGTTGTTCTTAAAATGATTTATTATTTTATATTGCTTCATCTCAAATTTACATAGTCGAACTCCATTATAATGATAAAAAATCAATTTCCGGATGTTCTGCAGTTTTATTTATATAACGAATGTTCTGTAAACATAACGTTGGAAAATGTATTTGTAAAGTAATTGAATGTTTATTACGTTTGAAAATTGTATTGTGATTTTTGTTCTGATTTGAGTTAAGCCATCTCCAGCCGTCATGTATATGCAGCCATGATTTGTGCACAACCGCCTTTGATGATGCTATAAACGTGTCAAAATGAAAAGAGTTTAATGTCACACTTCCTTATCCCGAAGCAAAGCTCCACGGAACTGATGTAGTAGCCACGTATCTTAGAAAGAGTGTAGAAAATAAATAAAAATCTTGACTTTGTCCGCTTTCATTTACCTTTAATGAAATAAAGTGTTATCTGTTGTTCCAGTGTACTGAAACACGTAAAATTTTGGTATAACCTCATAAATAATAATATACACTTAATATATTATATATATATATTTTTAGAAAGTTGTACTATATGTGACGCAAAAATCTACATTCATCGCAATTCCAATGGTGACAGTTACCTTTTAAGATATTATTCTATACAATTATTGATATCAATGCAGAAAATTTCAAAACAACGACGCTTATTAAGTATAATTTCATATTCCGTTAATCTTGGTAACCATTTTTAAACTTATATAAGTATTATTCTTCTTCTTGATCGTTTTCTCGTGGTTGAAGATCGTGATTATCATAAATGGTTATCGATCAAGACTCCTCACCCCTCTCGGTCTCTCAGTACTTCTCTCAGAACGGAGTGAAGCTGCACCCAGTAAGATTCTTCTTTCTATGCTCTACGCTTGTTCTATGCTTTGCCTTCTCTGTAGACTACCAAAAACTACCAGTCTTTGCAGGTTATCTAATTTAAATAATGTGTAAAAAAAACTGCAGAATGCATCTCAGACGTCGAGAGCCGTTTCTTTACCTTGGAGTCTCTGGATGATTGATTCGTTAGTGGTGTGGTCTGTCCAATAAACAATAAGCATTTGACACAAACGCCACATTTACAAAGCATCAATTGACTTCCGCTCTCTTGTCCTTGGGGTGCATAACTTGACACCATACAACTATATAGAGAACACTAATATTGGCCGAAGCATCATTTTTGAGGCAATTCAATTTTATTGATCTATCATAATTACAGTATATTTTATAAAGTGAGTATTACATTCTCTCAAAATTTAAGCTTTCGATAATATATGAACTTGCTACTATTTTTTATTGTTTAGAATATTTTATACTAAATCTAAAAAAAAAAAAAAATTAACCATAGATAAATTACACAGCTATTGAAAAACAAAGATTTGTATGGAGCAGAATTAAAACTGTCGGAAAATCAATCGGATTCTGCTCAATGTGCGTATGTATATGTATATTCAATAACGAATGCTGGGTATATAAAATTAAACTTTATATATCGATTTTACTACATATTCTTTTATATATTGTACAATTTTCCAATTTTATAACAATATTATAGGTCATTTTATCGCAAGGGAAAAACTTGTCGGAACAGAACCTCCTGCAAAATTTGAGTATAATGAGTTATATTACAATTCTACATAGACTCAGTAACATGTCGATTATTATACAGAAAATGCCAATTGTTCGTGTGTTAGCGAAAATTTCGACGTTGATGAAAGCTCCCTTGCCTGTTTACATTTTATTTAGGATAATTAATCATATTTATCATCATTGTATGCTGTTAATTTTATCTACAATTTAGCCTCGTATAAAAACCAGTATGGGGTATAATAACCGGCATTTTTATCTATGTGGTTAATGTAAAATTGCGCTATTAAAAAGATTTTATTTGCATCCATTATATGACACCCTATTTGAATGTAAATTGTCTATTTTATGTCAGATAAAGAATATTGTTTAATGGGAGTTTCATACCCCTTTTAAATATTTATGTAAGTAGATATATCATTATGCCACGTGATCGTCTAAATGGGTTAAATTTTCTCAATAGAGGTAATTAAATCCGGTAATTGCACTAGAAAATTATAATTAAATCGATAATTGGTTCGGTTTATTGAAAATTTAAGCAAGCTCTTTCAGTAAATGCTTAGCAGGCAATATTTACATTATCGAGCTTCCGAACTACCATATTTCTCTGTAATAAGCAAAAATTGAAGTTAACAATAGTCAATCTGTTTAATGAGAGATTTATTGTTATTAATTAACTTGTAATTTGGTACAAATAATTATTGATTTCACATATTATAACTTATCTTAATTGACTATTCTAAACTATAAGTTATATTATTTCTCAGTAAAATCTTCAAAGTACAAGAGGGTTTAAAAACAATTAATGTCTTAAAGATAAAGGAAATTATACACCACTATAACATACCAAAATAGAACGGGTCAACTATTGTGTCAATTTAAAGTAGGTAATCAGTTTTTATACACTAAATTGTGTATGATAAGATTTGCTTGTTAATATTGATACCAAATAATATTTATTATATTATCATAATTCCTAAATCCCCCATCAAAAATCCTCCAATCGACAGAGTTGGGAATATAATGATATTATTGTAACTGTAAATGAGTCAAAGCTAGACCAGGATGCACGCACAGCTAAACAAAGAAAACGAAAAAGTTACCGTTGTCTGTTTCTGGGGGAACGAAGGGTCGAGGGCAGGTACAGCCAGTCGGTTACCACCCTTGAGCCTTGAACATCGCCTCTAAATACGATTTGCTATAGTCTATAGTCTAAGATTTGCTACCTTTTTTTTTCGCGCCAAGGCATGCGTTTACAAAAAAATGTTGTTAATAATTAATTGTTACTTGTCAAGCGAAATATACTTACATAACTTAATGTCCCTGAATCGGTGTTTTTAATAAGTAAAAATTATAAATGAACCCAACGTAAACCTTACCTATCAATATATACTGATATACTTATTGAATACCTATACATAATTTTGAAAACACTTCTGAGAAAATATATTATGACCTCTAGAAAAAATCTTTTTGAAAAAAGTAAGACACCCCGCAGGAATCGAATCTGCTCAAATCTTTTGGGTATCGTGCCCGCGTACATAGACCACTATGCTAAATGAGCCATACCTAATTGCGACAAATTTTAACTAATGGATTTTTTTAAAAATATTAACTGAAGCGCTTTCCAAATTGAGCTACTATTGGCGATCAGCTTATGTAGAGCGCATCCGGGTACCTGACTAGTATCTTTAAAAGTGACTTTTATTGACTGTGTTGAATCGATGTGTGGTGCATGTTGAGCATAATGCAAGAATACCACAAAAACAATCAATGGATAAGAATGCAAACAAGAGTGCGCAATATCACGACGTTGAGAACCGCTTAACAAATAAAGCCATAATGTTAATGTTATTAATGTAAAGCTGCAATAAAAGACGTTGCCTATACACCGTGTAAAGTCTAGATTTATGAAATTATCAAACTTGGTGTATGTAGGTATGTAGCATCAAATATTTAGCAACAGAAAAGTGTGGTATAAACTTCCCCACCATGTCCGATCCTAATATGATCATATGGGCCTCCACAGGGTAAAGGTTTGTATTAACAGATTTTGTTTTTACGAGAAATGGATGTCAGTCACTTTCTAAGCCTATTAAGTAAGTGGTATAAACTTATGGAAGCATTAATATTGTAATGGCTGACAATGATGATTTTATTTTTATATTACGAAATTTAAGCTTCGAGGAAATGAGTTTTTTTTTCATCTAAAATCTTACATGGGGACTATCTTTGAGCTAAGTAAAAAATGGTTAGGTGGATTCGCAAAGGCCGTCATTCTAAAGAGATTAGCCAGCTAAGTAGGTTTTACTCTTTGAACACGAAAAGGTAAAGAAGAATATCCTCGGAAAAAAACAGTGGAAATCCTTTATCATCAAGCATATTATTCAGGCCTTTTGTGAATAAATGTATTTTGAGGACGTTTTTACATGTTGACCGGACGGGGTCCTTGTGTTGGGGCGACTAAAAAAAGGGAAAGTCCGCAAGAACAATCTGAGAGGTCGTTGTAAGAAATGAAAAGGTTTTTCCCCTTCTGTATGTTCGCTCATATTATTGAGATGTTCCCTGGGAAATTTACATTTTGGTCCTTTGGGACGTTGGATTTTTCATGCGGATATTTATTGAAATAACTTTCTGTAAACGGATTATGAATACATTTTAGGCAGAACTTTTTAAGTTCGCTGTTGTGTGAACAAAAACTTTTTACGTGAGTTTGTTTGGCATTTTCAAGCACCTATTGCAGTATAACTTTCAATAATATTTGAATTAAATTTACAAATAGTTTTATAATATATGTATTATTATTAAAACATATATACTTAAATAAAACTTTAATATAATTTTTTTCTACCCTTACACTATCACTCTCATTTATTTTTTTAAGCATATAGAAATAATCCAAGAACTTGTAGGAGACATATTATAAACTAAAATACACCTAAGATATTATGTATAGTGGTATTATTGAAGACGTCATTGGAACCATTGAAACGGTAACAGTAATTTGCTGTTGTATTAATTGAAAATAATTATTTACTTGCATTAAAATGGGTATTGTAGCAAACTGGATCAATACACCTGCGAATTGACAAAGCTGCCAGAATATAAATATCGAAAATATATTTTTGGTTTTATTAATTTTATAGTGTTACCATTGTTATTCATTGAAATTTTTTATTCTTATTAATGTGTAGGTAGATGTTATACTATATTATTTTTTTAATATATACTTGTCTGTCTTGATTTATCTATATGTCTGTCTATATAACGCATGAAAGAAAACATATATAAACGTGCAGGAGAGGGCGAAGCAGGCTGAACATGTATTAAAGAAGTAAAATGTGAGAAAACATAGCTTAGTGATTAAAGCACATGGGTATGAATCCTAGGGAGCGCGGATTCGAATCCTGCTAGGTATCGTATTTTTTTCAAGAAGATATTTTCTAGTGCTAACATATTTTTTTGATGTGTTTTAAAATTGTGTTTGTTTAATGAATAATGTTGCATTATTAAATCATGTGAATTACTCGTTGAATAAAGAAAAATAGTTTATTACTTACATATACATAAGATCATTAATAAATAACTTGAACCTAATTATTATCAATGGAATGTCGGTAGTAGATATTATGCACACCATGTGCCATGTGGAATACCTACACACTAGAATACGGATGCAATAGTGACGTGAAACTACTAGGTATCTACATTGTGACAAATAATAAACGTGATACCGACAAACCGAGAAGTCAGATAGCAATGTAACTGCCAGGATGACTCAAATGTTAAATGGAAACGTATCTGAAATACGAACAAAAAACAGGGCATGTACATCAGTCTTTAGCATCGTGTTTGGATTCTGTGACAGAGTCTAATGCCTCAGGCCAATCTCAAGGGTCACATTTACATGTGCCAACCCTGGTTTGCCACGACCCCGTTTGTTCTAAAACAGAGGTTTACAATGCAAATATCGTAAACATCATTGAGGTCAAATTAATTAACATAACAGTACAGTTATTAAAAGTGCATTAAATATTTTAATAAACATCATATACATGCAATAAACAATTTTTTTATTCAACGAATATTCCACAAGATTTAAAAATGTAACATTCTTTATTGAACTTAGGTACATCATTTTGAAAACATCAGAAAAAGAAAAACAAGATAAAAAGAACTTTTTTTTATACCACGTTTTAAAATTTTTTGTTGAATCATATAAACTTGTCAATTATATGCATTAATAAAAACTTTTTATCGTACTTGATAGAAATACTGAATAAATAGAGAATACTGAAATGTCATTTTGACATTTCATATTGATTTCCATAGTAACGCACGTATATATTAATAATTTAGTTGCTAGGACCCCCTTAGCAACCAACAATAATAACTTTCCATACAAAACAGAATAAACTGAAAATGAATTCAATTCTGCTTAAAGATGGCTAACAGTATTAAATCTGTACCGGCAAACAAGAATACGAGATAATAAATCGTGGTAAAATGAAAAAAAGTACGACGATTCGAACCCATGCTTTCTGGGATTCTCCAAAATAGTTACGCAATTTAGAAAGCGCTTTAGTGAGATCTATCAAAACCGTTAATTTCGTCATAATTAGATATGGCATACATAGCTTAGCGGTCAAAGTATATGAACAGAGCGTATTTTTTCAATTTTTTTTTATATTAGTTATATATTTCTTATATAGTTTTGAGCTTAAGACTTTTGGATTATAAAACTCAAGTGTCTCAAATGAATGTAATTATGTACAACCGCGTCACGAATGGTAGTTTACATCGTGGCTGGGAAATGTACATACTCCGAATACATGGATTTCACTACCATGGCTGATCCTCCTTCAGATGGCAGCGTGGTATTAGAACATTATACAAGAGTGATCTACTCGCTACTGGTATTATAGTATAAATATTGTATGAGGTGGGACTTCACTGACTGGCTGGAGAGATCGGAAAATAGAATGGCTCAGATTGTATCGAGAATCATTTCCTGTAAAACGGCTTTAGATCAATATACGTTACCAAAATATGTTAACTGATTTTTTATTATTTTATTTAAATAATATATGAATGTCCCTAAATATATACGAAAAGAGAAGAACTGCTCAAATAATTCAATCAGCTATCGAACCGTACAACCTGGTCACCACAAAGTCCAATTATGTTGCACTTGCTGCGTCTTACTGTGAAAATATTTTTGTATTCGGTAAATTCTGTTATTTATTATTTTTTTATTGTTCTAATAATATGTGCTTTTCTTTCCCATGGACAATCTTAATTAAAAGTCATATAAATTCAGTCACATCGCACTTAAGTGCAAAGTGACGTCTGTCTTGAGTAACTGCTCCTGATCTACTAATAGTCATACAGCAAATAGAGAAACATGGTACCACTAGATACACCTGATTAAGATCTTGTGTGGCGCGGGGTGGTGTGGTTTGCTGGGACCATTGACTTTAATGTTTTATTTAAAAGACGATTGTAACTTTAAGGTTAAAATTGGATTTGAAATTATTAAGCCAGAAGAATGTAATGGTTGTTTATTTAATTAAACTTTAATTAAAACTAAACCATTTAGAATTGTATATTGATTCGCAGAAAGAAATATAATTGTAATCAAAGATTTATTTAACAGAGTGCCATTTCTATAAAATATTTTTCATTAGTCTCAAAAGGTTAAAGCGTGATCAAAAATACCTAACTAAGGAAACGAGACAGAAATTGCAATATATAATTGAAGACTATCACTGCAATTGATTTTTCTGCAGTAACCAATCTATTCATTTGTATTACAAACGGTCTGGAATCGATTGACGAAGTATTAATTGTTTTTATATAAAAATCTTTAAATTATAGTTTTCTTTAGATAAAAAGATGATGTACATGCTAACTTTAAAAATACACTATTTTATTAATAGCCAGTAAGTACTACACACATACTAAAATTAATTTCCGTATAAAACTAATAACTTCTAAATCTCTCATCAAACATATTGCAAAAGACAGAATTAGGGAGAAAAAAATAACAAGTAATGAAGTTAATTTGCTACGAGACGATTGCAAAATGCTAGACCGGTATGTATATCGTTGTTTTACGATATATATATTTTTACAATTTAGTATTACGGGAAATGTACAGTTATTCTATATGTATAATTTCAAAACATCTCATGCGTATATATATACACACTAAAAAATAATATTTTGTAGAATAAATACGTCACCCGACGGGACTTGAATCTGTATTTATTGGATTCGCGCCAGTATGATTTTCGAATTAAGCTACGGGCATCTTAATTATGAGGATTTTAACTAGTTGTTGTACATAACATGCGTCCTAATTAGGTTACAATGTTGGATATCGGTTTTACGTACTTAGACTTTATTAAATTTTCAAATTTTATATATTCAATATACATATAGAATGTTACGTTCTCAAATCTTGTCGTTGGAACAAAAAAAGAGTTTTTTGAAAATATATATTACTTTAAAAATAAGTTGATACCTCCTGCATTCCATGGATGACAAATATACAACATAGTTTACTTTATCAGCATATATAAGCAAGGCGGTCTTGTATAAGATAACGTAACGGTTAGCAGTTCACTGGACTTGGAGCAATAAATGTCATGGGGTGAATTCGAGGAAACGGATGTCTGTCATATTGTCAAAATAGTTATTATAAGAGAAAGGAAGAATACGATATCATTAAATTTGATCGTTTGTTATATTAGATATATTTTAATGTTAATTAATAGACAATTCTTAAAGTCTAACAACAATAAATTAGACATAGTTACGCAGAAAGTAGCCAGTTCATAAAAAATAAAAATGAGATATGATATAGATCAGATGCGAGAAGGTTTTCTCTACGTTCTGCTGAAAATAGCAAGCCGCAAAAAAATATTCTTGAAATAAACAACTATTTACAATTTAACATTTTACATACACTTTTAATATCATGTTGTTGCTAAAGTGCCATTATCTCAGCTCGACATTATTGTGGACTGGCTACATTCTGCATAACTACGTTTAATTAATAGTTAACGTAGATATTTAATTTGACTGTCTAATTTACTTAATTTTAATTTAATTAAAAAACAAATGATTGTATATAAATACGTATGTACATTGCATTAACTAGCATAGAGCAATCATTACCGGCATAGAGTACCCGACTTCAAATATTCTGGGTGAAATTTGAATAATTATGTTACTATTAAGACTACAATAGAAACAAAACAGATATAGAGATAGACAGGATGTAGTGTAATGATACCCAATAGATAATAAACAACCACAGAAATATTCTTAGTAATAAGTATTATTGTATTATGA
Source organism: Rhyacophila brunnea (assembly GCF_057557595.1). Taxonomy (NCBI): domain Eukaryota; kingdom Metazoa; phylum Arthropoda; class Insecta; order Trichoptera; family Rhyacophilidae; genus Rhyacophila; species Rhyacophila brunnea. The sequence goes on along the minus strand of NW_028232848.1, from coordinate 13,769,524 downwards.
GGTTTTCATATTAGTTCATATGTTGTGGTAGTATATAATTAACCTTAGTTTTTCGATGCTAATAAAATCCCTCCGTTACGGTGATGTAACCTTATATTATCGTAAATATTACAGTAGAAGAATGGGAAATGCTTATTTTAGCAACATAAATAAGATGTCTAATAAGGTTTCATCATCATTATTGTATCTATAAATGATCAAAAAGACATAACAACTTCATTATAATCATTTGAGTATCCTAATACACTTTTACAGGCTACTAATTAGTTTTATTACTATCTTTATCGCACCGCTAACGTTTATATCTCTTTTTTACAATTGATTATGTCTTTCTTCGTAGCATATTGTTCGTAATAGAAAGCAATGCTTTGTTTTCAATGTGTGTTTAAAGTTTATGACAGGTAATTGAAATCTGACAGTCAATTATATTATGTATTTCTTAGATTATTTTGAAAATAATAACATTTTAATTAGATGTAATATTGATGATCCTAGAAATAGCTGAATAAATAATTAAGATGATGAAGTGCATATTAAATGAAATATTTGCAGCTTAGTGAGGTGGGTAACTTAAGGTGACATTTCGGTAACGGGAGTGTTAACATGATTTTATTCAATTAAGATAATATTATGTATTTTGAATTTTGGTATACCTATTCACGTTATGTTATAATATTATTGTCTCTTACTATATAAGTATGATTTTACCTTTATAAAATTGTTGAAGGTTCATAATATTCAATGAAATTTAGGAATATTCGGTGGTTATACAATATAATATATACACTCTTTTCATATAAATAGGGTGCTTGAGTGTATACATATAACGGCCATAACGTGTAGGTATACTATACATTATGGGTAGCCCATAAACCGCATGAGTCCATTGTGATATTTCACCTTTGTATCGAGCTTAGAGCCTAACGGCTTCTATGAAGGTTCTAAGTCATGCTTTTCCTCGCAAAAAAATGACAAATCCCATCTAACAAAGGAAAAATAAGCTCTATTTGAGTCACGATAAATTTATCAACACAATTGAAAAACGACCACCCTTTGTAACTTACTTAAAGGAAACACATTTTTTTCAGTGCCATTTTTTCAAAAATATTGTGGAACGTATGTTTTACTGCCAGAAAAAATATCCGTGAATCAAAGCTAAAAGCCTGACCACTTTTAAAGTCACAATTATTTCGCCAACATAACGTAATTATGAAATATTGGCAATGTAACAAGCACATAGCATTTTTTATACCCAATTATTACAGTGGCAAAGTGTAACTTTAGAAAAGAGGTAGGCTGTAGAGGTCTGAGAAAAAGAGCACACCTGTCAAGTATAGGTACTTACGGAAAATAATAAGATACACGAATGACAATGACAGACTAATTCGATAAAATTTCAATACGTCACTGACGACATAAAATTGAGCGATGAGTTTAAATTAAGTATTTTCGAAGACGTTTATCCACATCAAAAATCATTATATATTTATTTTTAAAAAAACATGCCATATTTATTTATAATGTCATTTAATGCCGTAGAGTTTTTTTTAATTATCTAATTATTAATGATTTCGGACAAAGTTGCAGTCATAGACAATAATATTATGTGCAAAGACTTTAGGCGTAGCCATAGAAGTCTACCGTATTTCATACATTTCGATAGACATTCTGAGGTCTTGTGACATTAAGTCCATAAAAAAAACATCAGCATTCCTCGCCGAACAATCCGATAAATACGATAAAGACAGATGGCGCGCTGTGGCATATCTTTTCTTAAACCTTCGACGAATGGTTCTGTAATCTGTATATATTTGTAATACATTCATACATAATATACGACAGATGTCGTTAGTAAATACAATTATTTTTATAGAATATAATTATTATTTATTTAAATACCTACGTCCACTGATTTTTTAAATACTTATGTAAGTATTGTTATAGATAAAACGTGTTACCAGTTTTGCTACTAATCTGAATAAATTATTATCAGCTAGCACCACAGACTTCATGTTATATTATTAATAATTTATTTTATAGATATAGTTATATACTATAAATAATCTAACATATTTTTTAAATTTTCTCGATAAACGATATTGAAAATAAATACTATTATGTAATAATTCAAATCGGCACCCACGCCTTTAAATTTATTTGTAAACATGGTGAGTTTTTAAACAATCACAAAATGCTCTATAATTAATTAAAAAAAATATTACGTATTATTTTGCATAGCATAGTACCTATTCTGTCATGTAACAAATTTGCTAATTTTTTTTTAAATAAATCACAACACCGATAATATTCAAGCCGCGGCACTGAATTGCAAATTATGAAGGTAGTCACCTAGTTATTGATTATCTTCAAATACAATGCGGTAACCTGTTTACAATAAATGAAGATATTAGATTGCATATTTAATTTAGATTAAGTATACACATTTATTTCAATATGCAACGATCATAATTCTCTACAAACTGTTTACTATATTGCATTCGAAGTATGAGAAATAAGTGGCACTACTACGTTAAAGTTCCCACCACCACCTGTCCAGTCATATATCCACAGCCGTGGCTTGGTGATACTACCTAGGTTCCCACCACCACCCGTTATGTATGTACAGCCAGTATGTGGATATGCACGGCCGCTTTCCATGACGCTTTAAACGACGTGTCTGAAAGAAGTGATTTTAAGTGCTCATTCCACCCCAAGACGGAGCCGCACGGGACTGATGCTACAACCATGCACTGTAGTGCTTAAAGAAAAAAGTAAAGAAAGAATATTTTTTTTTGTTTTTGGACTGGCTCTGCTGTCCGCTGACGTTAAGCTCCCCGTATACTCGCATACTGAGTGTCACGAATTGAAATGGATGAGTCTACAGAGGAGTCGGGACTATCCCGCTCCCCATACGATGCTGCAAATTTCTCGAATTCCGCAAAGTTGGCCTCGGTTGCTATCAGATCTCCATGTCCAATTGGGTTTGTGTGAGGACGGACCCTGGCAAACAGCTTCGCTCGTTCGAGTCCCATAAGCGGGCAATCCCAGAGGATGTGTTCAACATCTTGGTGGTCATGCCCGCAGGTACAACCCGGCCCATCTACTGTCAAGTCAAACTCGTGGAGTCTGGCGGCGAAGTTGCCATGGCCGGTGAGGAACTGGCTAATCCAGTGCGAAGGTTGGAGTCTTCTAGTTTGTTGCCTGCAGAAGACGTCTGGAAAAAAACGGTAAGTGTGCCGCCCCTTGGGTGAGGCGGTCCACCTCGCCTGCCATGCCGCAAATGCGGTCTTGTACACAATGTCGCTTACAGTCTTCCTGTAAGTTCCTCGGATCTCTGCGGTGGTATCAGATGGACACCGGCGAGTGTTGTGCTGATCCCCCTCAAGAGGAGGGTGATCGATCCTCTGACTTGGACGTACAGATCGAGTGGTAGCACGGCAAACGCGTCAGTAGAAGTTGTGCGGTAGGCTTTGGTAAGCGAGATCAGCGCAAGTCACTGCCCGCTTAGTAGTGCGCGTCTCACGTGAGTCAAGGAGTTTACTCGGTAATGCCAAATGCTGCATTCGAAGTATGAGAAATAAGTGGAACTACTATCGAAGTTTACAGTTTCGTGTCGTGGCCTGACTATAATGTAGGTACCTTGAATAAACAAGTAATGATGATTTAGATCAGTGACGCATACACCGCAGTCCAAAATGGGATTTGTTTCGGCCCAAAATAATAAGGTTTTAATCACCATTTTTTTCATTGAATACAACAAAATTATAATTTCTTATATTATACTAGGTTCTATCGTGAAAATACATAATAATAATATGTACGCAATGCAGAGTGAATAGGCGCGAAGTAACTGAGCGACCAGCCTCGGGCATTTGCTTCGCAAAAATTGCTGCGTGAGGCAGCTCGCGCGCTTGCTCGCAAAAAAATGAAAGTTATGCAAGGCAGCCGCGCGCAGCACTTTTGAGCATAGACAAACCGATAACGATGGATCGGTCGTGGCAACGCTTGAGCGAGGCAGCGCGTGCATTTGTCTCAGGCTAGTCATGTACTGACTGATTGAGCATTTTGCCTCGCGAGGCTTTTACGTATATTATCTATGGCGAAGCTGCCTCGCGACCACGAGAAGCTGCTCGCTTGCTCAGTCAGTACACGCCTATTAGTGACTGGAGTACATGTTGATGTAACTATTAAATTTAAAATAATAAGATGCATGTTTCGTCTAGTATGATAATATTATATTATAATTATTCTTATTTTTCAACACCTTTACCCATTGTGGCTCGTAAAAAAATGGAAAATATATTAATTCGCGCTTCTCTCAAATAGATTGCGCACCATTAATTTAGGTGATATACATAATTATTATTTCTGTCAAGGGGTTACAAAAAGCAAGACATTTAATGTAAAAGGAAATGAAAGAAAAATTATTGGTACAACAAATGTTTACAAAATATAATTATATTAGGCATCTATCAAACCAAAAATATTATAGACATGCACTTTAAATATATCTCTCCTAAAATATTTATTAATTAAAAAAATATGCTATATTATATTTCAATTTATATTATAATTATCGAATGTTGCAATAATATTAATATAAGTATTTCAGGTATTGAAAAATAAATATATTTATATACCTAATATATTATTAAATATTTTATCTCCTCATAATGTAAGTCTTGCTACTGGAAGCTGGTCGATATTAATAATTATGACAATTAAAAAAATATGTACATACCTACCTGTAATTAATATTTATTGTTGTATTTACCACTATCTATTATTTCTATTTATTCCGACGAATCAATTACACAGTTTAAGTTTTTGTGGCTATACGATATAGATTATAAACCAAATCCAATTAACTATTTAGTACCTCCATAATATTGTGATTATAAATAAATAACATTAATGTTATGTTGTCATATCAATAAGCAATATTATTATGATATCCACCAATTATGGCTTAGATCAATAGATTATAGTGGTTAGGAATAGGATTATACAATAATAATTGTAGAAACATAATTTATTACTCAGGATAATATACCTGATGTATTAAATGTCTAATTGATAACTCATTATTAGATATGTGAATTTCCATACCTATTATATGTTTGTGTTTGATTTTGTAATAGTAAATGAAGTAGACAATAGACATTATACCGCGTGTAATATTAGGTTAGCTAATACAAATTGTTCAAATTACGTATATTAATACTTGTAGGAAATAGTTAATCCAGAAGAAGCTACTGTTTATTTGGGTGCCGGACGAAATCCGGAAGGCCGAAATCCCGAATGCTGAAATCCCGAATGGCCTAAATCCCTAATGGCTGGAATCCCAAAGGCCAAAATCCCGAAAAATAAAAAAATACAAACAGTAATAATTGCGCAATCATAACATTTGACGATATAGACAAAAAAACCACAATTTGTTTGTAGAAAAATGGGGTTTTGCTTCTCCTGTTAAAGATTGCGCAATTATTACTATTTGTATTTTTTTATTTTTCGGGATTTCAGCCTTCGGGATTTCGGCTTTCGGGATTTTGGCCATTCGGTATATCAGCCATTCGGGATTTCAGTATTCGGGATTTCGGGCTTCAGGATTCCGGCCTACGGGATTTCGACCCAAGCCCTGTTTACTTAAATGCCTCAATGTTATATGGTTACGCAACATTATCTGTACAATATCCACTAGGTCTCCGTTTGCCTTCCGGTTTTCCGAGTGTCAGTTTTTTCACACGTGTGACATGTCTTGTGTACATAGCTCAGCCATCTAACGTGGCAAAATTCTATAGATTGTACAATATAAAGCGCACATATCATAATTGTATCTTCGTCTCCACCCTAACTGTGTGTCATTGATGGGTCGGTAAATATCACGCCACACGCTCCAATTAAATGAGCCCAACACTATTTATATGCTCTAAGTCATGAACCAAGCCTCCGATATATACTTATATAAATACAACACAATTACTTTTATTAGCTATTTTATAGGTGCATACTGTTTAGGATGTGGAATTGTTGTTTTAATAGAAATTAACATGCAATATACATACATCAATTTAAACCGATAGTGATATACTATTGTTTTGAAAACGATCTGTTTTGATTCATAACATATTATCGAGGGTATACTGACAGAAAGCATTAACTCATTAAAACAAGTTCTGAGATAATCGCAAAAAGGACTTGAATTTTTTTTTCAAGGCGTTCTCCCACGTAGATTTTTTTATGATTTAATAACATTTTTTCTACATTATAAAGACTAACGTTCATGGCAAACACAATATACGACATGTTACAAGTCCTGTATTTTGTATACGCAGAACGCATTAGGTCTTTATCATGCTTTCTATCAGAATAAAAAAATAACAATATGATTTAATAATGTTTCTATTTTCTCACCATTATATCCTATGCCTTTGTGCGTTTTAACAGGACGTAGAGCATAAAAGTGTATACATTTTGACATTTAAAACAGAAAAACAACAAAAACTGAAATAATGCGTTCTGTCAGTATTCCCTCGTTAGTATGTACCACCGATACATAATGTGACACGTAATATACGATGTTAAAATTACGTTAATATTAATATTTACATTGGTGTTTATGCTTTTTGGTTGTTTTATCTATGCACCCTTTTTTGTGATAGTTGACTATTTCGATATATTAATATATTGTGTCGAAGCCGGTGTGCCCATATTATAGAATTAATAAAAAAACTTTGTTTGTGACGAATACTGGGTATGCGGTGGTATGACTTCAGGAGTAATGAGGAGACAAGAGAACGAACCAAGCAGTCTCTCATTACGTTGAGAGTGAAAAGGTGAAGCGGGACCTGAATCGGCCACACGCTGCGTATGCCATAAGATAACCTCAACCTAGTTTGTCTGTTTTGCAAGCCAACCGGATTCCGGTTTCTTGAAAGGCCACTTAAAACTATCCATAGATACGGTAGTGCTACAGGATGCTGCTATAACCTAAAACGACGCAAAAAAACTGGCGAGCGATATGGACTCTTGGTAGCGAAGCTAAGGGTTGGATATGATCGAAATAGAAGAAGAATATTACTGACTGTTAAATTAATATAAGATGAAGCACCAAGCTATTACTAAAATTAAAATCATATTTAAAATAATAATAATTGGAGTAGTATAAACTGCACTTCACTTTTGTGAAACACGATTGAACTTTGTAATTGCAATCCAACGACCATTGGAAAATAAAAGAGTACGCGATATTTTCAACGGATGCAGAATTCAATAAAATGGATAATGTCAAAGGAACGCTTTACCACTGACACTTGGCAATTTAAATAATCTGAACGATTTTCCATCAGTTGAGAATATTACTTAAACATAAGAAAACAAATCTCTTCTCGGTGATTGTCTCATGGCTGAGGATTGTAAATACCCTAAAATCTTCTTCTTCTGATCGATTAAGACTCTCCACCCCTGTAGGTTCTCTTTTTATCTTGGGGCAGAGTAAAGATTGTTTCCTATTTATTCCTATTTTTTTTATTTCTCTTCCTCTGCTCTGTCTTCCCTGGAAGCTACCCAATACCACCAGTCTCTAAGTTATCTGATTCATGCTAAATAGTATGTTAATAAAACTGCAGAATGCAATTAAGATAACTATTGTTGAGAGATGTATTTATTCAAAAAAAAAAAAATGATAAAACTGTTTTTATTTGAAGCAGCAATGCTGCCATACCAATATAGATGGTTAGGTTATGTATATTGGATGGATGACTCTAACATGACAAAGCGGCTAAGATTTCAGAAATCATGTGGCAAAAAACTATTTTCTGACCACGTACAAGGTGGATAAATAATATTGCGTGCGACTTTAACATATTACGGGTGGAAAACTGTATGGAGGCCTTTCAGGATACGGAATCTAGGAGGTATCAAGGGAAGACCTGGACTGGGTTATAGAATATAAAACTGATGTTGTGAATCGGAGAGTTCATACATTATAAAAATAATTATGCATCACGCATGACGGTTCTGGCCAAAAAAAGTAAAAGATTTTTTTTTAAATATTTGTTTTGTTTATTGAATGTGGTTTATAAAGTACAAGTTAAATTTTTAAACTGATTTAGATATCACGGAGATATGACCATAAAATGACCCCGGAATGGGTATTAAGACTATTTTCACCCACCCGTTTCACTTACCAGTAAATTTTTACTATTTGGGAGTGAAAATTAATCGCACATCGCGTTAGTTAAAATGTACATCAACAAAAAATATTCAAATATTTAGAAAATAGTTTTCACATAAGCTAAATAATAACAAACAATGGTAATGTACACATTTAAAAAAATATCGGTGTGTGTACGCGCGTTAGAAGTTAAACTTCTTTGGAGTAACAAAACAAAAACAAAACTTGTGATAACCTAGATTCTTCGACTAACTCTTAATCATCATCTTAAATTACACACTCAAGAAAAGGAACGCCGTTGGTTTATTTCTATACACTTTAACTTAAATTACTAAATTATATAATTATTTATCGTTGTTTTTATTTTTAAAGTAACAACTGCCACTATGACGTTTAATAGTGTGTTTACGTAAGGAATCGCAAATGGCCGACAGTAATAATATTCGCTGCCTAGGCAACGGAACAATTCTAAACTATTATATTATACTGCATAATCGTCACTATTGAAGTATCATACTATGACGTAATGGTAGTGCGTTCGGCTGATAACCGAACAATCGGTGGTTCGAATCCAATCGAGTGCGTTTATTTTTGTGTGAAAAAATAAATTATGTGTTACATGTCACACGCCTAAAATACACTCTGATCTGCTTTTCCAAACGCGTTTTTTTTAAAAGTATAACTTCAAAAATAAGTAAGCTTAGTTTTGAGAACTGGTCACATAGAAAATGGGGGAAATTCACAAAGCGAAACAATATTAATTTCACCAAGCAAAATAATAGTAAGTCTATCTCTATGGTCACGTTTCAGATCTATCAATTACTAAATTATGATATCACATCACAGAACTTGTCGCTTTAATAGCCCCGTACCAATTAAATAGAATATAAGAGAATAATATGGATTGATAATAATATATTTTTAAAGACATACAAAATACACATTATGCTCTATCTATATATTAATAATAATTATAACATTTTATCAAAATGATATTTTTTTTAAAAATGAGTTTGTCCATAGACTTATATAATACTAGTATTATCTGATTATAATATGTATAAACAATACTCATGTAGAATATTATTTTAATAATTAATTTAACGGCGAAAAAGAGTAAAATATATTTTACGTCGATACACCTATTTATTTTCGAGTGTTATAATAATCTATTGATAAGTGGGAACTGTTTCTTTCTATAGTGAAAATCTACTATTTGACAGTAAAGTTGTCGATCAGTAAGTTGTGAAACCATTCTTTTGTTTTTTCATATTTTTAAATGTTGTTGGCACTTTCTGAAAACTGTCTATTTAATTGTGCAAATATATATTCCCTTTTTTATGTAGGATGGTACAGTTTTTGTTTAGCTGTCTTCTTTAAAAGTTACAAGTGATTATAATTTAAAATATTGTTTGCCATTACCAAATATTTGGTAACCTATCTTTTAGAATATTAAGACATAGATCTATGTCAAAAGAAGAAGATATAATGTCGTAAAAGAAAAAAAATCCTGTAATATTATGTGCAGTGATTGATTCATTACATACTTTCACACTAGTAACCTTTTGTTTGAAAGCTTCCATCCAAAACTATCCTAACAAACAATCTGGCAGAGTAAATCAATTGAGTTATTACTACGTTGATATCTCAATAAAATTGTTAAAACAATGCAATATTTATACAGCGAGTAAATACGCTCAATAAGTTGTTCTATTTTATCGTCACAAGGGAAATAGCTTAAAAGCTCAGTCAATAGTTTGCTTCCTACAGGTAAAAGAATGTCCGTGAGCTTATTTGCCGAAAGCACAAACAATTATATTGAAGTAAGTGTATACTTACTATCTATATATCTACTTCCTTTATTGACAGTGGAAATATTTGTCCCTGGAAAGGAGAATAATTAATTTTGAATCCCATAAGTTAGATTGTTAAGTAAACTTGGATGTATTTTAAACTTGGATATTATTGACGCAAGCATACCGACTGCGTAGTATTTTTAGGTACCTAAGTGGAAACATCCGTGAAATTCAAACAATCGCAGGGTTTCAAAGATACTTTTTCATATGAAAGAAGTTAACTTACGTTCGGTTACCATTAACAAATTTATAAAGTAATACGTATTACTAATTACTAATGATACCTATAATCAATCCCCTACTGAAGACAAAATTGATTGATCGTCGATTTTTGGTTAGTATTAAAAGCATAAAAATCTTCATAATACTTTTTGACGGGTGAAAAATAGTGAATTTTCATCATACAATAGAATAGAACAGACAAAACTGTTTAATAATTAAAAAAATACTTAAGAAGTATGTTACAGGTAATAAACAGAAACACGGTATACGTTAAGTTTATCTTAATTACAAGAAGAGTCGTTTTCCCCATAATTTGGTTATTTGAGGGTTATATATTATTTCTGTCTACTATTCTGCTTTCTACTCATAAAATTATTCATGATCTGGGAACACTTGACTGATATTTGATGAAAAATTTATGATCTATAAGAGTAGACGCGCTTATAATAAATTAGTTTTCTCTTGATATTGATTTCACTGATCAAAAAGATCTGACTTGCATTATTTTTGTTTTTTTACTTAACACTTATAAGCTGTCTGTTTTTAAACAATATACTGTTATATGGATTTTGAAAAGAAAATGGCAATAATTTAAAACATCAGTAGATTGTGTAGAAGTTTTGAAGTATTTCGAGGCTCCAGAAAAAAAACATTATGACCTCGTCTCAATGGTCTGCACCCTTTAGTTTGGAAAGCCTTTGCGGCCCTAATACATGTAATAACACTTGTTATTATCAACATCTTTTTATTAATATTTTGTAAAACAAAATGTACTTACAATAATTATTTACTAATATGAAGCTGATGTATTTATACATAATGTTTCGTATGTAAAAATAAAACATTCATGTAATAATATATTTCTACTTGTATAGAATTTGGAGTGGTTACATAGTATAATAATTTACGAGCTTTTTATTATATAGTGGCTGTATTAAGTAAAACCATCACAGTTTTCATTTGAAAATCCCTGCATAATCGTTTCAAATTGGGGTACGTTTTGATCCCTCCTCAGGGGTGATTTATGTGCGGGCCGTATGATTCAAGTGGCAAGCCAAGCCTTCGCAGAAGTACCTATCACAGTGAAATTACGCGGGTACAGGTGTATTCGAGGATAAATTATTGCAAATATGGCATATTATTATGTTTTATATGCCGACCCTGCAAATAATCCGGGGAATAATACGCCATATTGTGAGTTCTCCTTGTGATGATATATTTTGTTTGATTTGGTGATTTGACACGCCTATTTGTATAGTAAAGCTACGACATAATTAGATTTTTTTAATTACATTATTTTTTATTTAATATTTTAATTTATTTATTGGTGATATACATTCATTGAATATAACAACATAAACATTACAGTAGAATGGGTATTTTTTAAGCCAAATAAAAATTGAAAAAAATAACAAAAAGTGACTTTTAATCAATTATTTTTTTTTATTAAAAAGATCTAATACAATTATGGCACTAATATTTATTTTGAAATTGATTTCAGGCATTTAGTTACCGCAGTTGTTCTTGGTAAAACGCATTCTCGACGTCAACTTTTAGGCCACTTTTTTGAGCATTGCTGGCATATCACGAATAACATTAACAATGTTGGTTTCCTAAGCGTCAATTGTTATTGGTTAATCACCATAAAGCAGTGACTTTACGTAGTCTTACAAGAAATAACCCAGATATGTCAAATCACAACGACTATGGAGGTCATTTCTTGAAATAAAATTATCACCAAATTTTGATTTCAATAGGTCAATGGTTACAATCGCCATATGGCAGGTCGCGCCATCCAATTGAAACCACATTTCTCATCAAATTAATGTCATTTTAATTTTTGTAAATATATAATAATATTTTATTTAAAAAAAAGATCATAGTCCAATAACGATCTCCATTACCCATTACGCGAGTTTTGATCACGTTTTTGGATAAATTAGATCTAATGATGCTACTATCGTGTAAACCGCACCAGACGACACATTTTTGTGGATGTAATGGACTTTGTAGGATCTCTTCTGGATTGGTCATCACAATTTTTCTAACTAACAATATCGTTAAGTTAACAATGAGCCTTATCACTGAACCACAATTTTGCGGTAAAATAATGTCTATAAGTTGTACAAATCGACGACTGGTTTTCAAAGTAAATTTGAATAATTTGGTAGCGTTTTTCAAGTGTGACTACTCATGATGACTTGCCAGACTATACTGATTATAAATGTAAAAAAAAGCACAGTCCTATAGCTAAGCTTCACATTCAACCCCTTTGTAAGTTCAATCTTATCAAAAAAATAATAATGGAAACATCTTAGACAACATACAGAGCATTCTTTCTTATGAAGTCTGCCAATTGTTCAAGCATAACTTTCAAAAATACCCCAAACCCAAACAGCACGAGAACTTATTTACTTGAAAAACCTTTAAAGTTTTGACTGTTCCATAAAATGTTTGTTAAGCATGTAATTTATTTTAACTCTGGTCATAACGCAGAGGAAAAATAGAATGGACAATACAAATAAAAAAGAAATCTTATAAACTACTAACTACTAACTAATACCTTCTGGGGTTTTGCCGACATCTGTATCACCTGGTCTTATCACTGGGATTAGATTGCGATTTAAATTTAAATTACGTTTTCATTTCATAAACGTAAAGATTAAATTTACTAGATTACAATTATCTGAATTTTACCTAATCCCAAATTCCGGGAAGTCAGGCTCATGCATATCGAGATTCGCAAGCAATCGGCAGTCGAACCTAATTTATGTTTTGGCGGGTCTCAAGTATTGAGCATCTACATTCATATTTTATACAATAATAATTTTTGTGTTTCGCTGGAAATAAAAACCGTTCTCCGCTGTCATTTTTGGACTCATCCAATAGCCTAAACAATAAGCATAGTATAAAATGTACTGAGCAAAATTCACAATTTTGCAATTTGAGATTATTTTAAACTTATTTAGGGGGATTTTTTTAAGCAACATATTTTGAAAAACCTTCCTATATTATTCTATTTTTACAGAATAGAATCATTAAACACATAGTTAGTCCACAGTTCTGCTTACAATTATTATCCATAATATTATGATGTACGTACCTGTCTTGTCCACCATGATGTGACATATCGCTACTGAAAGCAACAGTAAGCTAAGTCAAAAATACTAGTTTCAAGATAATTTAACTTTTTTGTGTGAAATATTATTTAACTATAATTATTATGTTTATTTTGTTTTTATGCAGTTTATAGTAAATGATATTGGTCAAATTAATTATATACCATTATTAAAATTGGGTTATCTCAGTTATTCCACTGTTGTTTTGAAGTTACATGACAATTTTAACAGCGGCACTTTTTCTTTTAAATTGATATTACATTTTTCTTAAATCCCAGTGATTCATTATATAGGTTTATAGATTTCAGCAATCGATTGTTATATTGTTGCTTTCAGGGAGCGAAATTAAGTTTTCCTTTTTGTACACATTTATATACAAGACACGACTGCACCTGGCATATTGCACTCTATCAATTTGCGATAAAATACTGATTTTAGTCCCTCATGATAATTTAATATTGATTAATAAAACTTCTTTACTGATTTATATATTAATATCTACTTTACTATGGAAACAGCATATTATTTAATATGCATACTTCCAACTTTAGAGCATCACACTGGTACGTAAGTAACGACCAATGTAAAAAATTGCTTTTATAAATAATTATTCCCCACAGTTTCCTTAGGCTTCGCAGTGAATTTTTTAATTTTATTTTTTGAGTGTGTTGTTCGTAAAAATTTTGCGACGCATCAACCTTTTATGGGAAGAGTGAGTTATGTTTATGGACCACGTTTTTAATGTTCATTTATTTAACTCTGGGGAGATAAAGACATGGCCGTGAAAGTAAACACGGAGAGCTGTTATTGATTATAACATACCCGTCAACTAGTGTGTGGGTAGTTTTTATACTACCCATATCACGTAATTACCGACGTCTTATACCTAGTAATAATTGAAATCCTTACTCAAGTTTTCTCTAATCCTGGAAGTAAATTGCATAAAAATATCACTGAATGATTGCAAAAATATCATTATCAAGAGTAATGAATACATTAAAAATAACATTATTGATTAACTTGTGGATCATATATTTTTAGCACCTATAATTATTATTTTGCACATGGCTATCATTCATACAGCAACCACATTTAAAAGAAAAAAATGATTCCGCGTCAGATTTCATTTATTAGAATTTCAATATTGCACGCCAGGCAACAAAATTATGCTAGGTATATAAAATGCAGTTATTGTCAAATTAAAAAATTCCAAAAATATGTTATGTTGTAAATCATTAAGAGAAAAAATATTTTGAAACAGTAAATTCGTTGTACAGTTTCATATAAAATATCACAAGTATCAATACGATACGTAACCTTGCATGTATTACCTAATTACTGCAACATCTTATGTATTTTTAAATTCCGTGTCAATATATAGGTTTTCATATTTAATTTTTTAAACAAGGCCAGATTATTAAAATTCATAGAAAGTATCAGGATTTATCCGATTAAAATGTTGACGCCCTTGCACAGGAACTATTTACATAATATATATTTAAAAAAATCAAGAGTGAAAAGTTATTAAGTAATATGAATAAAACGTAAGCAACAGTCGGAAGCTAACAGCGGTGGAGTGAGGTTGTACAACTTCGCTTGCGTATTCGTGTCGCTATTCGCCTGGTTACTCGCGAACGGTTATAAATACGGGATACAACAAAAATAATATTGTTTGTAAATGAATTTGACAATAAACTCAACATGTGTGGTCCCATGTGATTTTGACAATCAGTGCCAGTGCTTGAGAAAAAGTGAAAAATATTTATTGTTGCACGAATAGTGCACTTTGTGCGGGGAGTGCGTCAAACGCTGTGAAGCGAGAGGTTGTCCACACTGTTTTTTGTTCACACTGTTGCGCGAATTCCAAGACCGCGTGAACGGCAAAAACAATAAAATGGAAAACACCACAATGGAAGTGAATGAAACCAAAAAATCGAAGAAGAAAAGAAACGATGATGAAGAGGAAGTGGTTGGAGAAAAAGAAAAAGAATGGCAGACGGTGACCTCTGGAAAAAAACCCAGAAGAGACTCTGGGGTCACTCCAAAGGGAAACCAAAACATCGTCATGATAGCGACGGGAAGTAAAATTCCATTAAAGTTAAAAATAGCGCAGATGCTGCATAAGGCAGGAGTAAAAGTACAGAAAATTTACAATAAAAATTTAAAGACGGACATCCAAGTAGAAGACGAAAAAGAAGCAGATAAAGTGAAACAAGCTGGAGAACTCAAAGATCTCGGTTTTGTGACCAAAGAGAATGACTCCTGCTCTTATGGAGTAATAAGAAAAGTCGATATTGATATGGACCTCCAAGAACTGCAAATGGAAATCAAAAGTGATGCAAAAGTAATCAACCTTAAGAGGTTGACAAGAAAAGGTGATACAGGAGAGCTGACAAAGACCTCGTCAGTCAGTATTAAATTTGGGGAGAAAATATTGCCGAGAACAATTTACATATATGGAGTCTCTTTTGCTGTAGAACCGTATGTATTCAGGGTTATGCAATGCTACAAATGCTGGCGATATGGGCATATCGCGAACAATTGCGGACGTACAGTAGAAACGTGCCCTAAGTGTGGTGAAAACCACAAAACCTGAGAAAAAAATGAGGAAATTACGTGCATCAATTGCAAAGGTAACCACGCGACAAACAGCCAAAAATGCCCAAAGTGGCAAGAGGAAAAGAATTGCAAAGAAGCAATGAAAAAAATGAACATACCTTTCAAGGAAGCAAAAAAAAATATGTTAAATAATAGCTATGCTGACATATTAAAACAAAAAAAAATCGTAGGAAGAGATGAAAGCGAAACAATTCAAAAAACTAAGGAAATCAAAAAGAAAGAAAAAGCGGTGGTAGAAGCTTCAGGCTCAACAATAATAGCTACAGGTAGTAGCGGAAAGCCTACAAAAAATAAGAAAAATTCAAAGGGGAAGACAGAGGTTAACGCGATGGGAGAAATTATGAAAGTCTTGCTGAAAGGGGGAGACTGGCAGCAGATCATTAAACAACTAATAATTAAAGCAGTGGACTGGGTATGCAAACAATTCAAAGAAGGACACTTAAAGGAAATTCTAGGAGAGGTTCTGGAGCAAAATGGATAGTAAAAAACAAATTAGGATTTTACAATGGAATGCCAGAAGTATGAAACAAAAAAAGGATGATATAGAACTCTACTTAAGGGGGGACATGCTCGTCGAAGGTCAAAATTGAGTTTTTATTGTATTTTCAAACCATGATCCTGGACACTCCTTAAACGTTGTAGATGATCTATTTATATAATTTTGAAGCCTTATTATCCTTTATAGTTATTTTAAACATTTGATGACTGCATGAAGTATTTTTGTTACATAAAATAGTATTCTTTTAAACCTCTCGCTCTAATGTTTTAGAATATAGTCATATTTAGGTACATAACTGTGCAGTGGTGTTAAGATTTTTTACATTTATTAATTTTTAAATGCATTTATAAAACCATTAGTATAATTTATTACGAGATAATTTTTGTAAAATATTCACGATAAAAAATTATTTTGATAATCTCTGTGATCCCAAATTTGACAAGAATTAGGCATTTTATTATTCAAAAAATCGGCAAGATTAACACATTTGAAGATGATTCTAAAGATATTTATTATAAACTATGTCCTTGACCATTCAAGTGTGATAAACATCTTATGAATAATGATTGCTTTATAATAATTATTGACCTAAGAATAAGGTAGTGTTTTTTTGAAATACGCCATTTCTTTTGTCACTCCCTAGTGGTTAAGCTACAACATACGGGCGTAGCCATAAAATGACAAACTATAATTAAAGTAGGGAGTAAAATTATGTTAACGCGCGTGTTTGAACATGTACCTAACCGAATTTTTTTTTATTTTTTTTTAAACGGTACATGTTCAAACACGCGCGTTAATATCATTTTACTCCCTACTTCAATTATAGTTTGTCAATTTATGGCCACGGCCGTATGTTGTAGCTTAACCACTGGGGAATGACAAAAGAAATGGCGTATTTCAAAAAAACACTACCTTATTCTTAGGTCAATAATTATTATAAAGCAATCATTATTCATAAGATGTTTATCACACTTGAATGGTCAAAGACATAGCTTATAATAAGTATCTTTAGAATTATCTTCAAATGTGTTAATCTTGCCGATTTTTTGAATAATAAAATGCCTAATTCTTGTCAAATTTGGGATCACAGAGATTATCAATATAATTTTTTATCGTGAATATTTTACAAAAATTATCTCGTAAT
Organism: Rhyacophila brunnea; assembly: GCF_057557595.1. Classification (NCBI taxonomy): domain Eukaryota; kingdom Metazoa; phylum Arthropoda; class Insecta; order Trichoptera; family Rhyacophilidae; genus Rhyacophila; species Rhyacophila brunnea. Next base: position 13,751,889 of record NW_028232848.1, on the reverse strand, counting down.
AAATTATGCTAATGGTTTTATAAATGCGTTTAAAAATTAATAAATGTAAAAAATCTTAACACCACTGCACAGTTATGTACCGAAATATGACTATATTCTAAAACATTAGAGCGAGAGGTTTAAAAGAATACTATTTTATGTAACAAAAATACTTTATGCAGTCATCAAATGTTTAAAATAACTATAAAGGATAATAAGGCTTCAAAATTATATAAATAGATCATCTACAACGTTTAAGGAGTGTCCAGGATCATGGTTTGAAAATACAATAAAAACTCAATTTTGACCTTGGACGAGCATGTCCCCCCACAAAAAATTTCAATAGCATTAATCTCAGAGACTTGGCTGAGGTCTGAATTAGACTATCTGAAATTCAATGATTACACGATGTATAGAAAAGACAGAGGGGATGGTTACGGAGGAATAGCGATTCTGGTGCATAAAACACTGGCGTCTAAAGAAAAGACCCTACAAGGCCTTCCAACTGAACTGGAGGCATGTCAAGTCGAAATCAGAGGGACACAAAAACTAAAAACAGTGACAGCAATATATTGTAAACCCAATGTTACCATTCGGAAAAACGCATGGAGCAGGCTCTTCGATCAAATGGGAGAGGGATCAATTATGGGTGGGGATTTCAATGCACACCACCCAATGTGGGATCATATACTACGAGACGCAAGAGGAGAGGATGTCGCTGACGTTTGCCTTGACTCTGATTTAGTAGCGATTAACAATGGACAAAGTACCAGGGTCGCCCCTCCAAATCAGAGAGGAGCGGCACCGGATATAACATTTATCTCCAACGAGCTGGTACTGGAAACCGATTGGAAAATAGACTCCGATACGATGGGCAGTGACCACTTACCCATTATCATCGAGTTTGTGGAAAATCAATGCCAAACAGAAATCATCCCAAGAAGAAATTACCCTAAAACAAACTGGGAACAATATCGAGAAATAATCTCAAATGACATAGACAGACTTACAGAACCTACCAGAGATGCACAAGTAGAGTATGATAAATTGGAGGCAATATTGAATAATGGGGCAAATTCAAGCATTCCGAGACTCAAAGTATGCAGTCACCCAAACTTTAGACCAAAACCATGGTGGAACTCCGAAGTATCAAAGGCAATCGCTGAGAGAAGGCTTGCCTATACTCGCTTCAAAAAAATCAGTTCCACAGAAAACTACCTAGAACTAAAGAAAAAGCAAGCCACGACTCGAAAAGTAATCCTAAAAGCCAAAAGAGAAAGTTGGAAAACATTTTGTGACTCCGTCAACTCGGAAACTTCCTACTCAGAAATGTGGAGAAAAATGAGTTGGATGAAGGGCAAATCGGGAAACAAATTCAAAAATCAACTGGATGAAAGCATGGCGTCACTCCTCCTTCAACAACTAGCAAGTAAAAGTGACGAAACGAAGGAAGAAATCGCAGAACAGGAAACATATAATCCTAATGATACAATGAATGAAATTCTTACAGTGGCGAAACTAAGATCAGTAACCAAAAATAAAGACACTGCCCCCGGCATGGACGAAGTTTCATATTCCATGATCGCTCAGCTGCCAGAGATCGGAAAAAATAAACTAGTGGAGATATTCAACTTAATCATGGAAACCGGCAAAGTCCCTAGGCAATGGAAGGAAACGATGATTATCCCAATCTTAAAACCAGGGCGAGACCCTACCCTAGTGTCGTCAGTCAGACCAATTGCACTCATATCATGCATGTGCAAAACGTTCAACCAGATGATTGCAAGAAGAATCGAATGGTTTGCAGAGAAAAAACAACTATTTCATCACAATACTACGGGATTCAGAAGGCAAAAGTCGACTCTGGAGAACATAGGCAACCTAGTACTAGACATCAATGCAGCACAGGTCAAAAACGAAGTAACCCTGACAACATTCCTGGACATCCAGGATGCGTATAATAATGTGCATGTGAAAGAAGTGTCAAGGGTGTTGAACGAATGGGGAATCGGTGGGAAGATCACTAAATATCTTAAGCAGTATTTAAATGAAAGAAAAATCACCATGTGCATTAATAATGAAAAGAAGAGTACGGTATGCTCAAGAGGCCTTCCGCAAGGAGACCCCTTATCCCCATTACTATTCAACATTCTTACAACTGACATATTAAAGTTAATGACGAGGGTCAACATTGTACAATATGCAGATGATTTCGCACTTTTTTGTTCGGGAAAAAGAGTAGATGAATGTCAAAGGTTAATGCAGAAGAGTCTTGACGAAATGAAATTATTATTGGAAACGCGAGGCCTCAAAGTAGCTCCCAGCAAAACTAAGGTGGTTCTTTTTGCCAGAGGCAAGAGACAAAACCAGCTTAACTTAAAAATCGACGGCACTATAATAGAAAGAGTAGACACTTATAAATTTTTAGGTATGAACCTGGACTATAGACTAACGTGGAAGCATCATATTAGTCATTGCGCGAATAGCCTGACACAACCTCTGAACATACTCAAAGTACTGGCGGGAGGTGGGTGGGGCGTACACCCCATTCATATGAGAAGGTTATACACGGCACTCATTAGAAACCGATTAGATTACGGGAGCATGTTTTACCACTCCGCTGCCGAAACTAATTCGGTGAGGTTAGACCGCATCCAGTCCAAAGCATTAAGAATATGTGGAGGATTTATCAGGACAACACCCATTCACGTGCTCCAAGCGGAACTCAGCGTACCTCCACTAAATGTCAGGAGATGGGCACTGGCTACCAAGACATGGATGAAGTGGAAATCTATAATAGATAACCCCATATTGGCAAAGGTGAAACTCCTATACGAGCTTGTTGAAAGCAATACATACTATGAGAAAAGAAAGCTCCCTCTACTGGTAGGAATCCTAAAAGCCACAGAAAGTTGGGAGGTATTAAATACAAAATGCCTAGGTATGTATTCGCTGAGGAGGCCAGTTGGTACCTACGACCTCAGCTCTGTTATCCAACTAGAGGTCAAAGGAATAGACAAACCAAAACGGAGCATAGTATCCGATAAAGGAAGAGAGCGTGTCGAAAAAATGCTGACAGAGAGGTACGCAGGATGGAATTATACAGATGGATCCAAAGATCAGAATAGAGCAGGAGCAGCTCTTGTGATACCAGAAGTAGGTATAAACAAGAGCTGGAAGCTAAACCCAGCAATACCAATAATGACGGCGGAACTCATCGCGATAAACGAAGCAATTAAATACACTTTAAGCGATGATTTCTCGGCGCAATCCGCTGTCATTTTAACAGACTCCAAAAGCGCTTTACAACATCTTGCCGCAGCAACTCGCTCACATAACAGTAAAACCATAGCATACCACATCCTTGACCAGATCGACGCCAAGAAAAATAGAGGAGGAGATCTATGCCTTCAATGGATCCCATCGCACATGGGCATTGAGGGAAATGAAAGGGCAGATGAGCTGGCAAAGGTAGCCGGCCATTCAGGGGTACCATATCAGTGGATACCAGAAAACCTGGACTGGAATGAGGCTATAAAGAAAATGTGCCATAGTATGTGGATAGATTTTCACCATAGGGCATCATTAGAAAAGGGGAAATGGAGTAAGTCGATTCTACCAACACCACGAGAGGTGCCCTGGTTTGTAGAGTCTTCTTTGACGAGGAATGAGCTTAAGTTAATACTGAGGCTAAGAACAGGGCACACCATGGGCAAAAGATTTGATGTCCTCATAGGAAGAAGCGAATCGCAGCTCTGCGATGAATGTCATGTTTTAGAGGACATTGTACATATAGCACTGCAATGCCCCAAATATGAAGTTCACAGAGTACAGCTGCAAATTGCAGATATCTATGAGAATGTCGACGAATTGAAGGGTGTCCTGGCGGTGGGTAAGACGGAAGAGCTAGGCAAAATTGTAAAGTTATTTAACAGAATAGGAGTGAGGACCTGATCGACGGATCCCCTTCTAGAAGAGAAGAGGCGATATGACAGCGAGTCGCAGTCAAAGCCTCGGTAAAATCACAAAAAAAAAAAAAACGTAAGCAAAAAAAAAATATTTATCTTTTTAATATTTTAATATATATTAATTAAGTATATAGATAATTTAGTGACAACAGAAAACATGTCGACTAATGAACAAATACGTAGATTTAAATTTAATTAAAATTATCATTAAATTTTATAATACCCATAAGGATGGTATTTTGATTAGTACTGTTGTGATAAAATACTCGTATATTTCCCCTGTATGCAAAAGATGTGTTTAAATCACATTTTATCCAAGATTTTTGTAAGATCTTTAGAATTTGGAGTTGCACAATTGAGTACAATACTTCATTGCAGACCTGGCATATGCGTTGGATATTGCAACTTGGCATAATAAAAACTTACACTTGCTTATATTATGGCGAATCGCAGAATTTTAATCACATTCTCCTGGAGCTAGCATACGGAAGTAATTAAGCATTATTCACACTCAAGAAAAAAAACTTTGCATCTAAAAAATGCACGTGCAATACAAAATGACAATACGGCCTAAAAATGCTCCACAAACAACGGGTCATTTGTTTTCAATGCTGTACTACCATCTGTTACCAGTGCTAATGTATATTACGACACATTGTGGCAAATTGCATACGTACAATTTACCGGATACGAACGTTGCACTGTGCTTTTCGTTTGTTATGCCACGATATCCGCATGACGTCTAAAACGCAGCGGGTGGTGAAGGTGAAAAATGCAAACCTAGATTAACGATATTCCTAAATAAAAATATAAGTTACATATAAGTTAATATATAACATATTTTTTATTTAAATATTACTTTGTATTTTCTAAAAAAGGGTTAAGTTCATTAACTTTAATGTTCTTCATACATATGAGATATTGTTTTATAGTGGTAAACTAATAGCGTAATATAATGTTAGACTTTATTATCTTTATAAAGGGTTAAGCGATTTAGACGACCTAACCCTGTAAAGCCTTTTATGAATATGTTATTTCCCCAGGAGAAAAAAATATATTATGTTTTATATTACGCATAATAGTGTATAAACATTTTTTTTCGAAGATTTTTCGAAGGTATTTTTTTTATTAACATTGCGTTTCATTTAATATTTAGAATGGACTTAATACACTATACTGTGATCCAAAGTTTATATGTGTTATATGACTGAGTATATATCACTGGCGAAGGGTGGAGATAGCCTATCTCTATCCTTCGATAGGCAATTTTTTTTGATTATCAGTTGTCTATTATGGATTGATTTTGGCAGGGTTTTATTACTTTCTAAAAACTAACCTACACTATCTGCATACTGTAGTCTTAGTTTAATGAAAACAAAATACGTATGACTGACAAAGTTTAGTGTACCCTATTTATGTCGAATCTTAATAGCCTACGTCCACCCCTCGCCACTGGAGATGCTTTCTATTTTATATAATACTTTCGAATTTATTATAGATTCTGCTTTTTTATCTTAAAAATATTATATTAACTCTAAATACTTTGATTAAGAAAAAAAAAAACCGATTACCAATAAGTAACGAAATTTAGAAAGCGTTTCAGAGGGTGTTGTAAAAACCAGGAGTCAATTTCGTCGCAATTACGCATAGCATAGTGGTCCGTGCATATAGGCAGGTTAGAATCCTGATGGGTGTCAGACTTTTTGTAGTGGGTATATATTTCTCTTAATTAGTATTTAAGGTCTTAAACATGGGTATTGATGAATTTGAAATAATGTTTTCTATAATTAATTGAGGTATTTATATTGACAGTTTTTGCGGGATATAAACGCATTGTAGATAAATATTCTCACAAATAAACCCACTGAATAATAATTACTAACCCACACATCAAGTGTATTTAGTTATCTCAACCTCTGTTTCTATACCATATACGATAGTATACGTACAGATGAGATATGACCACTGTCCATAAAGTAACAAGCCAAATTATAAAACTGTGTTATTTGTTTTCAATAAATATAATTATGCTCGTTAAACCTGGTAATAAAGCTTATGCTTATCTTAAAGAGATTAACCAACGGAAAAGTACCAAATTACTCTACAATTATATTTTTAAGTTACTTTATCTTTTAGATTATGACATTTGAAAAAAGTGATTTTTTTTACAAAATGATAATTATGAGAGTGATTTGTTTTAAAAATTGATCTACGACTAATTCGCAGTTTGGATAAATGAGATTATAGTGATTTTTGTATAAGTGTTTTTTCTAACACTGATAGCATTATTTTAGCATCGGTTTTTGTGCCTATAATATCATAATATTCAATGTTAATTATATAAAATATAAAAAGTAAAATATACAATAGGACAAAAAACATACTTAACAATTTACTATTATTCTTTCATACATTATGCTAATGAGTTATAAGTGGCATGGTTAGTCATGTTGGAAACTACAAGAACTCGTTCCAGTTTTTACCCTTTTTCAGTGCGGCATTCAATAAATGTATTTGGATTTTTTACTCAGTCAAATACAGTTCTCTTGTCTATCAACCATCCATCCTTCCATTAAGGATGTTTTATCTGTCTATATTGAGTTGTGACACAGACAAAGAGAGAAACAGAGAGGATTAGCGATCAAATACTATATTATTATATTCATATTGGTATACAAAGACACCAAGAGACCTGAAATTCAAATTAAATGTTAATTATTTTCTGGGCCGATTACATTACCATCGAGGAGGTTTCCAGTCCTTTCAATACGGCAAGAAAATTTATAAACTGTATAATTTTGTCGTATTTTCCAGAAGGAGAAACATGATTTATAAAAATACATTCAGTACAAGGTTAACGGTGAATCCCGTTTTGAGAGGATAAACTACATAAAAACATTTTTTTTTTAACTAGAGACAATTTTATAGTTAATATTTTTCATAAATTTAACTAAATATTTTTTGTATTCTCCATCAACATATAATATAAACATTAAAATATTTTCCCTTTAGTTATATTGTTGGTACGTACAACGTATTTCAATTTTATCGTGCGTTACTAACTGACGCATAATATAAATTATTGTACAGTGCTCTTTTTTTAAATACAATTCGAGGTGGTGTCAATACCTACCAACCATTTTCATATTAGAAAATTAATACTATCGCCCTAGAGTACTCAATGGATTAAATTGTTATATAAACGATAATCAACTGTATTCGTTGTCAGTGTATATTTTCCATTGGTGAGTGCACATAGTACTGGGTCGAAAAAAATTACTAAAATGGAATTGTACAAAACTCAACCCAATCAGAATTCATTTGAATAAATTTATATGTATATTTAAATTTATTGTTATAATATGTTTAATTCATTGAAGATAGATTTAAATGAGCAAAAATTGGAGCAACAGCCAGATAGATTTTTATTAGGTATATTTTTAATTTTATTATTTTTAAAAACTTGTGTAGGTATTGAAATATTTTAGAAAAATATGTACGTAAATTTGTAGATAAAGTTTTAAATAAATATCCAGAAAAATGAAAAATCGACGCCATGTTGTCGCTAAATATCCTAAATGTCTTAGTCAACAGCGGTAATAAATTGGCGCCAATTGTCCCTAAAGCAGTTATAAGAGAAAAGCGTAAATATTTGCAATTCAACCAAAAATGTATTGATTTTTACAATACATACTCTTTTGCCCTTTGTTTTTCTTTTAAACTCAATTAAATTCTATTATTATAATAATGAAAAAAGCACCCTCTATTGATTCTCATGTAAAAAGGGTTAACTCTCGTAAACACAAGGCACTTTCTCGTTATACATCATTAAGCTTACCTACGCATTCTTTTCTGCGTGCTCCACCTAAAAAACGTGCTTATCTTCTATTGAGAGACCCGCATCAGTAGCGGGCTCTACACTTAGCATCCGGAGGGACTTAATCTAAATGAAATTGTTTTTGAAACCCTTTTTAGCGTATTATTCTTTAGAACAAAAAGTCATAATTAAGAAAGATTCTGTAATACCAAGCAAAACAATAAAAAATGCATGTGGACTGCACGCGTGACAGGTTAGAAGAAATATTTTTTATGTTTTTAGGACAAGGTTAAACGTTTCCTTCATACATTGACATTCTTATTTATGATATAAATCTTAGCATATTATGTTGTATGACAAAAAAAGTTTACAACATTTTTATTTATTTAAGACGTAAACAAGATATCCTAAATAACCTAATTTCCCTGTTTTTACCCAGTATTGGGGTATAGAGCAAACATAGCATAGCGACACCTCTCTCTTTTCAGGAGGTTGTGCCACAAGGGTACGCAGTATCGCACTCTCTGACAGGAACCGGAACACAATGTCCCTGCAACGTGAAGTGACTCTTCGTGATTATTTCATTCACTGAGGGCTGCTGTATCCGCTTAAATGTTTGTAATGCGGTCATACCAATGTACCCATAAGATTAACCTAAAAATTTAAAAGTAGTAGTTATTTAAAAGAAGTCATCAGTCAATTTATTTGAATGTGATTAAATTAAATTTGAAATTATGCGTAAGTATAATATCACATTAGGTATAAATTGACATGCGGATGTTTTACGCATAACCATATTTATTAAATAACATTTTAGGTAACAATGTGGAAGGTAATACCTTTTTATGTTGGTATAAATCTATTTAATTTGTTTTTATGTATAGGAGATTCCATTATGCAAAAAATTCTTTTATCCGTCCATTTGTTGATGAAATTTAAATATACCTCTGATATAAAGTAGATATAATTATAATTATTAATATCTTCCCTTATGAGACTAAAATCAGTATCTTAATTTTAATTGATTTAAACACTCGCCCGTTTTAACTCGTTTAAATTCAGGCAAAGATTTTTATGGGATTTTACTAATAAGCTGTCTGAAGCATTTGACATTAAGTATATGATTATTTTTTTAGTCAAACGTAAATAATTTTTATCCCTAAAAATAACCAAAAAGTCCAATTCTCTAAATAAATAACATGTGTACAAAATTATTGAACAGATTTAAACAACGTACCTGCTACATAATTTTTCCAATAAATTGTTGTGCGTCATTAACTTAAGTCAATAACAGTTTTCGTTCCAGATATTATCATGAATCCCTGAATAATTTTTGACGAAGTAAGTTCTTACCACCTAATCATAAAATAATTATTTTTACAACGAAAATGACTGAGAAATTCTGCATAGTATTAACACTAGATTGCTATAAAACCTCAGTTTATAGTTATGACATATGTATTACATTTTCTGAGTTATTTAACAAGGAAATATTTCGCATTACAAATATTAATAATCTCCGTGATTGTTACAAATGGAGCTTGAAGGTAGCCGGCATTTTTAGGATATTAATAAGAAGAATATAAAGTAGAGAATGGAGAATATTAACATTATTATCAATGAGCGTAATATTGATGATGCTTTTTATTTTAGAACATATTATTATTGTTATAATGTAAAACCAGCCGAGAGTACTTTACTCAAAAAAGCACAGAATGGATGTTTTAGCCTCAGCTTTATGATGGACAAAATTAGCAAAGTCAGTCGTTTACTTAAATTAATAACTAGTTTAATTATATAATATATGGTTTATAAATAGAATAAACATCTTATTTTTTTTGGAAAATGGAAAGTATTTTAAATTTTAGTACACCACTAGTATTTATAACAAAGAGGTTAAAAATCAAAACTTTACAGTGAAAAAAATACAGTTTGAAAAACGACTCATTTCTGTGGGACGCGATTTTCTTTTTTAATTGCTCCAACAATGGGGCAATTAAGATTAAGAAAAAGAAAAAACGCTTTTATATGAAGCGTAAAACGTAAAAAAATGTCTAAAGCATGCTGAGTGAAAAATGAAATAGACGATTACACTATAACAGTTATGAAAATTCAAATTTATAATATTTCCCTAAATTTTCATCTCGATGTGGCTTTACGGTTGTCAGGTAAATAAATACCTGTCGGGAAATTTACTATTTTTATCACTACCGGGTTAACGAGTTTACGACTTGGGTCTTTAATAATCAAGTCATTCATGTCAAAATTTTGCGCGTAACTAAATGATTTATTTTGAAATAAATTAAAAACTTCATAAAGTTTATTTGACAAGATCTTTTCTTTAAAAGGATGTAATAATATTAACGTAATTAAAAAAAACTGTCTTGAATTTTCTAATATATTTTTTTGATTGATTGTTAGATAGTTTCTATTTCATCGTATTTCATGTAGACGTTTTATATATAAATTGTCGTTGATATATTATACCTTATAAAGCGGTTCTGAATAATGATTGGATGTTCGTGTTGAATCCCTGTCGGAGAAATTTTAAAGCCTAAATTTAATATGATGATTTATGTAAGATTTTGGCTATCAAACCTCTGGTAAAGTCTGGCCACTAGGGCAATATGTTAGTGATGGTAATAAAAGCATAAATTGTCATAAAATAAACGTTATTTGAAATTATAATTGCTTTTGAACAAAGTTGTCACAAATCATTTTAAATTTAGAACAAAAATGATATAATATTATTTGTGGTTAAATATTGACCAGAACGATATAATTATTTAAGGTTCAGACATTGTTTTGAATAATAAAAAATAAAATAGCAAAGATGGGTTTTAGAACATTCTTGTAAACAATTCTTCGCGCAGAATTCTCTGTATCTCTCTTACCCTTCTGGAATATTCTTCGCCTTACTAACGTGTCCAGAATTATTACATCTATGATAATATTTACGTAATAATATTAATAAACTTGCACGGGTTGCACAACAGTATTGGTACATATAATTAAACATTTTTAATAGAAAAAAACAACTTTTTCATAACAACAAACAAAATTATTTATAGAAACCTTACTATTAAGACGTTGCTCCGACCAAAACTAACGTATGGGTCAAAGTATTTGTATCTCACCAAGGCCGATAAGCGTAAAATGGATGGATTCGAGACGAAGGTGCTGCGTATGGTATATAGGCCCATACTACAAAAAGAAGAATGGCGTATTTGGCATAACCTGGATCTCTTTAACCTATTCTAAGAAAAATGTGTCTGTGCATTCATTAAAATTAGTAGAGTCTGAGTAGGACTCCATGAAGCAAAAATAGACGGTATTTAACTGCAGAAGGGAATCGTGGAAATTGTACCTTGGCGGTCGGAGGTCGACTAACAGATCCAGACTCCGGTGGTTGGACGGTGTAAAGTAAAAACGGTGTTAAGTAAAAAGTTAAAGCGCAGGCACATGAAAGACACTTTCCCGGGATTCAAGGAGATGGTGATATTTTTTTGGAGGACCCTAGGACCCGTTTTAGGTAATTGGGTCACTTATTATGATGGTACATAGTTAAATGGCGAAACAGATTTAAACACCAAAAAATACACAAATTTTAAATATAAAAAAAAATGTAAGAATGTACACAAAAGAGATTTAGGTAAATATAAAACAATCCGTAGAAAATACATTACTTTTAATTATTTGAAGACATTTACATTTATCTAAAATATTGATGAATATGCTGCGAATATCGTTTTATACCACAGAAATGATTGATTCTTTATTAGATCGACATTATTTATTTTCAAGGTTTTTACTAAAAAAAATATAAATTAATCATAAATATACATTTTAGAAAAGTAATAATTTCATTTTTTATATAGTTATATCAATATACATAATATTAGTAAGTAGGTATATGAATATTATAAAACTTTAAAATAATATCAGAATAGAAGCGAAAAAAGTGTAAAAATAGTCTAAAAAATAAAAAAGACATCAATCATTGAAATAATAAAAGAAAAACTATAAAAAAACTAGAGCTAGTTATCACTATTTTCCAACGTAAAGTTGCTTGAAAAGGCCTCCATAAAACAATACAGTCTAGCTATAATATATGTATATATTTTTCAATGTTTTGTCTGGCCGTTTTTATATTGTTTTCCGATCAGCTTAAACGCAGACGGCGTTGTGGTATCATTTGTCAAGAAGCTGTCAACTTATGAGTATACTTTACTGGAAATAAATTCTGCTCTTTTGACAGTGAACGCCCTGAAAATAATGGGTGGATAAAATTTACAATGATGCCTGACGTGGCAAGTAATAAATATATGATCAAAATGAGTAACGTATATATAAAAATAAGAATTTATTTTTATTACGATGTTTATTATAAACATCGATATTTATCAAGGGTCTAACTGGTCGCTGAGGCTGGTGATAATTCGTCACAGTTTATGTCACGTAATGGTTTAAGAGAGTCTTGATTGGAGAATATGGTTCCAAATATGATAGCGGTTTTTAAATTGGTAATCTAGTGAACAGCTTCGCATGCGGTGTTTTATGAGGGATTATTAAATGTACAAATTGACTGCTTAACTACAAATCGGCTAGCTCTACATAGGAAAATTATTCAGGAAGGAGAAAAACTTAATAATTTAACTATCAAGCGGAATTTAACATTTTTTTTCAAATAAACTGCACCATGAATTACACTATTTAAGCTTCCTTTTTATATATAAATAAAATTTACATGAAGGGCGGAGTTGTTCCATATATGATATCGAAAATTTGGCACCTGCAGTGAGCTGTTTTGTATAAAGGACGATAACGCATTTATTTATAGGTTTAGGAATTTTAAATTTTGTGTAAATCTCATTTTTGGTCAAAAGTGCAGTTAGCACGTTTGTAGATTAAACAGATAAAATGTCAGTTACCGCTCGGACTTTAAAAATGTTTTGGAGAAGAAAACCTTAAAAAGCCATTGCAGTTTAATTTGAATATTTTTTTTCAGAATTTTTTCTTTTGGAAAAATAGGTTTTGACTTAGATTTTTAGAGCGGAGAATGCTCCTACTGCAAAACTATAAGACTCTCCAATCCTATAGACATTGAACCACTTATAAAGGTTCTAACCACTTATAAAGAATCTAACCAAGAGAATCCTTTTTTACTTGCCCTATATCACCCCTTGCATTATGAGATGAAGTGAGTCATATTCCGAAAAATTTGACTTAAGTATGCAGGTTTTCTGTGCTCGAGTGTAGCTACTTATTGCCTTGTCTTAAGAAGTCATCATTGGTAATATGATCAGATGAAAGTTTCTTTATGGTATATAAAAAAATAAGTACAAGTAAACAATATAACAAAACACACTTTATAAACAGCGGTTATTGTCAATTTATACTACGACAAGAGTTCAAAAACGGTCAAAGAAGAAAAAAAAAATACTTTAAAATCAATTTAAAAGTAAAATTCTCGTGATTCGATTTGATAGACTGAGGATTCGTATTACACAAAACAATTGAGGCTTTCTAAAACTTGTAACACTAAATTCAAACAGGCACAAAGTTCATAAATTCAATTCAAATATGGAAATGTTGTAAATATGAAAAGGGATTGAATACAGCTCCGTAAATGTTAATGAAGAGCATTAATTATTCAACATCTATATAAGGCAGGGGTTTATCATACACGAATCTAAATAATATGACAGCTATGAATATTATCATTATGTGCCCATTAGGGAGAAAAGGCGAACGATTTTATTATAAATTATTAATGTTAAATGTAGCCAAAATATCAGAATAATAAATTAATGCTTTTTGATTTTCAGTAATTATTCATACAACGTTTTATAATATTATAGAGTCATTCTAAATATATCTTCTTCCTCGTCGTCACCTTCATGATTGAGAATTATGACCAGTATTGTATACTAACGGATTATACATATTTTTCATCTTCCACAAGCTTTGACGTAGAAGATTACGACGGGTCTCTGGTGAATATCTTCACTCGATCACTAAAAATTATCCTTGTTTACCTGGCACACTACGCAATAAACTAAGTCTTCGAGCTTTTCTGGCCCTTTGTGAATAATGTGTCAGAAATAGCTTAATATACTGTAGACTAACGTAGACAGTCTTTGCATAATATTGTAATATAGCGTGCATCTGGTTTATTTCTTCCGGCATTCCAATAATCAAAAAGTTGGCAGAGAATGGTTTTTATTTGTAAAAATAATTAAGAATGCAGCTGATATATTATTTGATGTTGGCTTGATGAAGGACAAAAGCCGATTATCGTTACGTCACTAAAATCTTTTCATTATGACACATTTATACCGTCATGGAAGGCGGCCGTGTTCAAACCGCACCTGCATATACATGGCAGGTGGAGATGGGGTAACTCAAATCAATATTCTTACCTACAACTCCCAGGTAATTGGCAAGTGACGATATATAATTATCGTCTACTTCTTCTTATCGACAACTTTCACTTTGAAATAAAGCCGTTGCTGATGAAGGCATCGATGTGATATAATAAGAAACGAACATTCAGCTAAACGTTCACTATAAAATTTATAGGTATGTACTTGCACATAGTTTTGAAAATATAATAAATAAAATCCAACTTAATAATTTTCTTTGCTAAAATGTAGCCAATTCCCGGTTATGAGACTAATCCTCAAAGGTGGGTCAATTTAGTGGATTTTACTACCTTACCATTACTAGATATACTTGTTTATATACTACATAAACAAAGTATATAGTATAAATTATAATAAAACAGTTTACTGTAATCATTTTACTTAAAGTACACAATATACAAAATGACTGTGTACTAAAAACTGTCTTTTTTGGGAAGCTATGAGGAAAAAAACTGGTCAGGAGTACACGAGTGTGCTGGTGAGAGGCCGTAAAGAGTAATGCACTGGACCTGCTTAATGATAATGACAAGAAAACAGCCGCAGAAGATAGCGATAAGGGACGTCAAGGATATGTTTCAGCTATAACGGCACCCGAAAAAGATAATACCACAACTTATATATTTGAAAACTTTAAAATACGTCTCTAAAACAGAATATTGCTAAATTTATATCTGGTTACAGAAAGCTTAGGCGCCTCTGTTTAGACATACATAATAAATATAATTCAATTAAAAGAATAAGTTTACCTCGGTAACATCTGTATAATTTTATTTTACTTTGTCGTACAGTTTCACTGGGAAACACAGCATGACATGCTTTCTGGTAAACATATTTTTTGAAATTCAATCATAAACAAATCATTTGGATTAATTACGATCACTTGTACTTTTTAACATTGTTATAATATTATATTTTAATATACAGTGGTATGTGAGTGGTTCAGAATCATTATAATTTTATCAAGACATTGAAAAAATGATTTTTATTCTCTATTGGGAGATAAAACACATCTCAACAGTTTTAACTATTTATGTTTATTAAATAATACTGATATAAATAAAATCAAGTTAATAATGTATTTTGCAAACTGTAATTAATTTAATTTATTTTATACTATACCTACTGCTTACTACAATAATTATTGCTGAATAAGTGTTATTAGATTAGCGTTGGGAGCAAACATATTGGAAAATTTCTGAAATTTCAATGACAATATAGTTGATTCTTTTTTCACGAAATTATATAAAAATACAACGAACATAAGCAATGAAAGTTGAATAAGCTTTGAGATCCCCTCATCCAAAAATTAATGAACATGTTGTACATTGCATGTATTTTAAGTACATAATGTATCTATAATTATAATATACGAATATACTATGTAATGTTTTTTAAAATAATAAATCCAAATATAAAATAATGTGTCATTATCACGAAGTCTCAAAACTAACATTAATATTGGTTACTGATGAATAATATCTGATTAATATCTTAAATTTGCCTGATTATTTATCTTCTCTTCTTTCGGTGGCGTATTCTATCAAAGGTTGGAGAATAACTTGTAATGCATCACCCAATTCTGGGTTAGTCATATTAAACATCCAACACTTTGGACATTGAACCTTTCACGATGGTTGTAAAGCTGCGAAAATGTCCTTGTATTCACGCTTCTGGTGCTCTTTATTTTCTTCTTTATTGTAAGTTGGAGAAAATCATACTTCTAAATGTGGAAGATTAGCTTATAAAAGAGTTTATAATTTTTATATATTATTATATTCAATCTATTATTATATAACAAATCTTCTATCTATGACTCAACTCAGACAGACAAATTAGAAAAAATTAAAACATTCTAATTGATTGACACATAAATGAATTATAAAAGAAGAGCAGACAAGTGTTTTCTAAAACCCCTCAAAATGCGAAGAGAATTGGATGGCTGAGGCTTTGGTGGGGTGATGGCATCAGTTCATATACGAGGTGTGTTGAAATTCAGAATTGGTTATTGGTTGCAAAGGACCACCAGACTTAGGATCTATTTACTACTTAAGAAGAATGAGACCTATCCTAAGAAGTGGAGACAAAGATAATAATGACCATGGTGGAAGGTATTGGAAGACCGTAAGGGAGCACTTGAATCTTCAAAAAAGCTTTAAATAATATAAACCGACACCAAGCCAGCACGAGTCATGCGATATGTTTTAATGAAAAGAAGAAACATTGCTTTTATTTTGATTGTTGGCACCATATGTCATTTTATGTGTTTTTAGTGGCGATTCGTTTTAGTTTTATCTTAACTTAATTATCAATGTATCAATATTAACTGATGGCGATTGCAAATGGTTACATAAATATTCTCTAAATATGGGCGGTAATAAAAAAAAGTTTGGTAATCTAAGAATGAAGATTAAATAAAGTGAAGTTATCTTTTGAACAATTAAGTGGATACTGTAAGCTGATATGTAACATAGTAATAATGAAATTTCCATATAAAATCATTGTCACTCTCATTGGGAACAGTTAAGAAACCGAAATGTGAAATCACTTTGAAGTTATTTCGTACCATAAGTGGGCTAATAGGACAGTTACTTCAGGGATATATAATTTCCTTAAAGCATTGAATATACGTATATACAGGCAAGGCACAGTCTAATAGTCGAACTCTATATTTAATATATCCGTATAAAAATATAAACAAAACACATAATATTAATAATATACTTACAAAATATTATAAATTTTCTTTACTGTTATTTTTTTGTTGGAAAAACATGCTTGTAAAATATATTAAAACTCTATTAATATCTAGTTTACTCCTATCTTTGTGAAATATTTTGTTTATTACCTACATAATAATAAATTATTAAAATTAAATTTTAGTATTTTATAAATTATGTAATAAATTAAAACGGGGAAAACCTGATAATAATAATAATATTTTCGTTAATTAAGTAAAAAATATATATATTATAATATAAATGTGGATTAAGAATTTAGAAGGTCAAAAGTTTCAAAGTTCACTGAAATATTTGCTTATTGAATCAGAAGATACGTTTATGATTTAATTTGCTAACTTAGGTTGGCGCTACAGATCATTCAGGATCATAACTATAATTATGCATAATCATCTCTCAACCAGTTCTCTCTCTTCAGTCGGTCACAGTCAGACTCTCCGATTTATTTCTTCCGAAGGTGGAATAAGAATCATGTCCCTTATGGAATTCCTTCATAAATTTTATATAAAATTCTAGATCTTACAACGACAGGCCATTTGAGTTTTTGTATCATGATAACACTAACTGTATTGGGTTTAAATTATTCGCTGACTTGAAAGTTCACCACTCGTGGGTTTTCTTTAACCATTCCAAGTATTCTTCGGATAACTATTTTTGAATACTGTCATAATATTATCTTGCTTCTTTGTTAGGTCCAGGTTTCGAATAAATTAAATAACCATAATAATCGTCGCTTAATCTGACATCAGTGAGGAATTTTCTTCGGTCATTGCAATAGTGTCAACTAAAAACTTATTGTAAAATAAGGATGTAACAATTGTGTTTAATTATGAATATTATATATTTGCTGAAACTTACTATGATGAATCAGGCGATGAAAATAAAAATGGTTGGCATCACCAACAAAAAAATCTATTGTATATTTTACCCCTCGATTTATTAAAATTTAAGCACTAATAAGAGTCTAGCAGAGGATCCGTCTTTGAAATGTTAGGTACGGGTTCGACTCCACATCTGGTAATAATATTTAAATAGGTTGTTTTTTTCTATCTCTGTTTAATTCCTAGTAACACATCTGTAAATATAATCATTACTTTGTGGATAGGTTTTTATATTCTCCATTTATAAGAAAAAATCAATGGTTGAGCCAAATTGTGGTCGCATTAATCCTCAGTCCCCCCTACTCAAATCTCCTTATTAAGTGTAGTCACAAGACTAAATTATTAGAAATTACGGGTCAAAGAAGAATGTAATTGCGAACAACAGGTCAGTTACTCCAGAACCGCCGAGCGCGTAGGCTTGCTAAAAGCTGTCGAGCTATATCTGACATGATACAAATGAGACCGTGTTAGATACAGAGTGATTCAAGAGTTAGTTCAAGATACTGGTGTGTGTGCCTGTTAACGCTAAACCATAGTATATTGATTAATTCAATTATTATACATACTGATTCAGAAGTAGTTCGTGGACCCCGGCCAGGTCAGCTTGATATAGTGTGACCGTCGTTCAAGCGATACTTTTGAATACCCGCCAAGCCGTGATATTGGCTTTCATCACTCATATAATCAATCACCATCATTCATCAACCTCATTATCATCCATAAAACACCGGGTAACCCAAACAAACAATACCGCGCAAGTGACAGTGCAAACAGGCCACGGAGCCATCATCAACATCACAAAAGGTCAGTGTCTAGTATTCTGTAAAATTGTCCCCACCCCTAGATCCGGAATCCACATCATCTTTAAAATTACAGTTCTGCGCCACCAATCATAATATTATTTTGTCTAGATTTGTGATGCAGCAAAAGCTATATATTATGCAGATGGGCTGATATGGAATGAAGCGTAGTAGCACTACATTTAGGTGAATATCGTAACCTTATGCTTGCCCCATGAACTGATAATAAAACGTGACGGGCCTAAATAAGTATTTCGATACCAACAAAAAACAAACGACAAACTAATGTCCCAAAAGGTAAATAATCACGTCCTAATAACCAAGAATTCCTTTCCCAAAATTTTAGCTGAGTGTTAAGTTATTTTTCGCGCCATGGAGAAAATGTGTGGCGAAACTTTCCGTTTGTCCCTAATATGTTAAAGGTTTTATCTTGTTAACACTCCCTCACAATTAAATTACCACCGCGTTATCTCACGCCAGTGCTCGGCAACTTTTTGTGAAACTGGGCTAATTTTGATCCCCTGTGGTTATTCGATTATTGATCAGAAGAGTATAATATTGTATACATTACTACTATTGAATATCAAAACGATACTTTATATTTTAATTTTATTATACGGTAACACAATATTTCTTCTTTTAATAGTAGAATAATTAAGTATTTTATTTTTAGATTTTCTTTTTGTTTTTGAGTTGAATTTGTTTCATTGAGTTTATTTAAGTTACACAAACTTAAAAAAAACCCTAAAAAAGACTTATTTAAAAAATTTAAAAAAATGTACTAATGGAATTCGAGTAGAAATTTAAAATTTTTTTGGTGATGGCTCTGCCCATATTGTTACTGATACAACTTAATGTTCTTTTTATGAATAATTGATATACCAACTATTGAACGAATAAAATTAGTATATCAGTGACCAAGTTGATTAAATCGACTTCAAAATTAAATATTCGATTGTTAATTTTACATCACGGTTATCAAGATTTTTTAAATGATATTACATTTATTTTCAACTTATTCTTAACTTATTATACTATATTCTTAACTTATTATAACAAGGTTGTAAAAAATATTGTTATTTATTATTATTTTTAGTATTTAGTGTTATTTATTATTATTTTAGTATTTCACATTCCGTGCTAAGAACACGCCTTGCGTGTTTGCCATTAGATAATTATACATTCACTGCTGACCAGTTAATTACCACATTTAATTATCATGCTAATTGCTATACGTTAGGCGTATCTTTATCATTAACAGAGTTGTGATAAGTAACTAGTCAGCAGTGAATGAGTTAAGAGGTGTCAAGCAAAAATATAAATGTTAATATTATGAATGACATTAATGACGACCAAATTTATAATATGAAGGAAATAATGATATTATATTTTCATATAATGCAGTAAATTCTATTTCATACGTAAATACGTGAATGGTGTTATAAAAACTGTTACTCAATCATTTTTGGAATGAGGTGTAGTTATACTATTTGTAGGTAATTGTTTAATCTTACGTTTTTCTTTATTTAAAATTAACTAAATTAACTTATATGATACTACCTATATCGAAACCATAACCAATTTGAAGTTTAAGAATATTACCATATGTACTAAAATACTGAACTTCTAGTTAGTCTTCTTGCTTTCTATAATGTATAATATGTAACTGAAAGACAGAGACTAGACTTGGAGCTGGAGGCGGAAGTCTTGTAGATGGCCAAATATATACATGATTCCACTATCACGAATCCCATATTGGAGTCAGACTATTCTCGATTTGCCTTTGCCGGACTCTCCAATTTTTCGGTGAACATAGTAATATACTCGCAGTACTTGGCCTAAAAACGTCGAAAAAGACGAAGGACAAGAATGTTATGGTTTTCCATTGACGTCGTGTATTCTAGTAAATATCAGATTGTATTTAATTGCTGAGACGCGAAAGAATGCTGTCAGTCATGAGCCTCTGACAAAAAATAAGAAAATATCTGGAGTCAGGAATTGTCCATTTTTTTTATTTATAATGTTCGTGCTCTTGCTAATAGTTAATTCAAAGTATATTTATATTATAATATAAAGTATTTACTATATTTTTAATTGCGCGCTTAGTTTTTATTTTTAAATATATTTGGTGATTTTATAGCTTTCACAAAATCATGTTAAAATATCGTGACAAAAGTCATGATTCGGATTCCGCGTCTGGAAAATATCGTTTTTCAATGTATGTTTGAAGTTGAACAATGACATACATGGTTAGGCGATTGATGGTTAAAAACAATAAATTCTCAGTTATAACACCAATCTAATATAATAACCGACACTTCATGGGGAATAATATTATATTATAATAAGGGGCAACAAACGAGTATATAATTTAAAATAATTTCTAGTACTTTTATTACCACTTAGTAATATATAATTATAAAAATATAGTATACGACGCAATATGTGTTGAGGATGTTACTTGAGAGTGTGTCATTTTTATGGTTAAACCCTGAAGGTTTGTGGTCGATCCTTCCTTACCCCATAGAAATGCCACAAAATCAATCTACGCACTGCGTGATTGACAAAAAAATGTAGAGGAAATGAGGTATAAATTTTTCCCAAGGACTGGAAGGAATAAATTACGTAAAAATAAACACATTCTATTATATGAAAAACACATAATAAATAAATTATTACTCAAAATACTTTAAAGAACAATTAATTGGAGCATTTTATTAAAATAATATACATTTTTTGGTAATCTCTGAAAGAAATAAAGTGATTTTTGTACATTATTGTTAATGCGGTAAAAAGATTGTTATATTTTATTTATATGATTTGAAACTCTATAATAGAGTATAATTACAATACAATTAAATTCTATCCATTTTATTTATATATTTACTCTACATATTTCGGTTTTTTTTTTACACGATCTCTACTACTGAAATTATACTAATAATTATTAACACTTAGTTGTTTGAACAAAATCAAAAAAACCTAATTTAATTAATAAAAGTGGATGAAAATGTTTTAATTAATTGTATAGTCCGCGTACTGAAGGTTTGATATCTTTCTCTTATACTATTTTAAATCTAATTAAAGACAGGTTTGTAATATTAAATGAATTACGTTTTAGTCGATTGAGCTTAGGGCGTTTTAATAATTCGTTTTAAAAATCTCTTCAAAGTTTCCAGAAAATTCGTACCTAATAAAATTTACGTAGAAATTTCGCGATTAAAGAAATTATTTCATTACTAAAAAATTTCACCTCAGTGAATATTAAGCATTTTAAACATTTTGTAATAAAACCAAATTAATTAAGCATTTCATTTAAATAGGTATTATTACAAAAATTCTGATTATATTTTTTTAATATCCTTAAAAAATCGAAACTTTATTAATTTACTGCTATATTTTATGTAACATTAAATTCAATATAATACTTGAGTTGATAAATATAAAAACTTTCCTACATAATATACATTATACACCATTACTGCTTTTTAGATATTGATATCTTATCCATTTAATTTAATTTTATTTTAAAAACCACTCTAAAAACCATTCATCAAAATTATTGAATTTTGAAAATCGTATCATATTTCAAAAGAGATGTAAATGTTATTATATAATAGTTTTCTTATGAATTATGATATTTACACTGTGATTCCAAACAGGAAAATGATATAAGTAAATTAAAATTACTGATGATTATCCAATTTCAACACATGTATTAAGACGCAAAGCCTATATGTAGCGGCGGGTGACGATGTCTCAATTAAATGTCGCAGAGTTCATAGATGAAATATAGTAAACATGGACGTCAAACAGAAAGGCAATTGACAAATACCTCAACACCATCCTGCCTCTTTTCTGCCTCAAAGTTCTCTGGCAAACCTTCCAAAATTTATAGAAAGCGGTGTGAAATATATATATATATATTATGCAGACCAGTCTACTTATGGTTTAGACTGCACTAACAGGTTTGCTTCTTTTTTCTGAATTTCTCATGTGCTGCGGAGTCATCCACGTACGGTGATTGGGTTATATAGTTTACACTGGTAGAGGCTTCGTTGAAGTGGCGCGTTGCCCAAGTCACTCGCTTATTTTTTTATTGGTTCTATTGTTTGCACTTTTCATCAATGAATTTTTCAGTTTCAGTCAGTTCTCAAACAAAAATATTCTGCCGATATATTTCCCAAGATAATGAAGTGCAATTATCGGCAGTGTAGGACTATTTACTTTTTTTACACGTACGCTGAAAAATACCTCGTTAACCTATTGTGAATTCAATACTTTGTGTGAGCTTTCTCGCTAAGAAGTTTGGAGAGTAGGTAAGTTTATATTTTTACATATTAAGTTATTACCATTTTTATTTTTAAGTGGCGCCTTTGTATTGTGTATCAAGTTACAAGATAAATACGTCATATATATTCCTATATTATACACATTTGAAACATATGATTTACAATCAATTACAGGAAAGAATATACCTACTAACTGCATTGGACATTGAATGACAAACAATAAATTGTCTTTGTTCAAGCATTGATAATGCAATCAACCAATTTAATAGGCTCAATTGAATGCAGTTAGTATAGGATAAAATAAGTAGAAAGAATTAAATGAGATAATAATATGCGTGTTTACAGCAAGTAAAATATAATGGCACGATTTCATTATACTGTGATTATCTTCTAAATATAAATTATCTTAAATAAATTAAGAACAAATTTATCTTATTAAATGGTTTTTGTATTCGAAGGTTGGATAATTATATGTCTTAACAGTGACGTGTAAAAAAGTTAGTAAACATATTGTATTAAGATAATTTCTAGACAGGTATTAATATGGGTTTGTTGAGCATAACTCGATTTATTGGAGTAAACAAAAAATCTAATTATATAAAGAAACCCTTTTAAGAGGTAACTCTGGTCTACAACGGATTTTATAACAAATATAAAAAGATACGTGTAGGTAAGTAATTCAATATTACATGAAAAAAATGGTCAAAATCTATTATTTCACACGCAACTTCTATGAAAAAACAGGACAAAATGAAAGCATTTGATTTAGGATACTGCAAGTTACGAAGAATATGAATAAAATATAGTCTAGATTAGGATCGAAGATTTTTACTACCTATAGCAAATTAAATGCATAAACGATTTAAGAAAAAAAATCATTTGGAAAGGAAAATTACATTTTCAAATTGCGTTGAAAATGAAGCAAATGATCGTATTAATATTAAATTGAACGTAGTTATGCAGAATGTAGCCAGTCCACAATAATGTCGAGCTGAGATAATGGCACTTTAGCAACAACATGATGATTAAAAATGTTTGTAAAATGCAAAAATGTAAAAATGTAAATAGCATCTTATTTCAAGAATATTTTTTTTGCAGCTTGGCTATTTTCAGGAAAACGTAGAGAAAACCTTCTCGCATCAGATCTATATCATATCTCATTTTTTTATTTTTTGTAAACTGTCTACTTTCTGCATAACTATGCCCAATTTATATATTCTATCTGCTATGATCATTATCGTATGGAGTTCCTACATGATAGATAAATCATGGAAAAATTAAAAAAATGAAAAATATATAAAAAAGGAAACAGAAGTGTGGGATGTGATAGATATTACCAAGATGATGTCACTGATGGACAATAGTATCGTCATACAGTGAAATCCAAAGTGTACTGGCTCATCACACGGTGGATCTGAAATTCGTTGGTTCAACAAACTTACCAAGTCCGGCAAATATACGTGATAGCAAGGAACAAGGGATTGAGATAAGTGTAAGAAGCTAGGAGAGGCTTTCATCCATTATTTATAGACCCTGGTTGAAGGTTTTTAATATTATCGAAACCTTATTTGCTATATAACTAAATTGTTGACAAATAATTATTAGAAAACTGAAAGCATCATTTAAAAAGTTATTTCGTATTTAAAATGCATTTAGATAGGTTTTACAACTCAACATTTGGATTAGGAGTATATTTTCAATAGGAATTACGTGAAATTAGTTTCTTTTGAAAGTAGATGAAATATCCTCGCTGCAATTCTGCATGAAATGGCGTTATTTTATTTTGCAGCCATTTCTGTTTCTGATTTCATTGGTTGTATAGATTTTATTTTTTATAAAATAATGAATATTTGTAGCAGGTAAATAGTATATTGAAACAGTTTGGTTTTTACATTTAAAAACATCATTGAAATTTAAATATTATTTATAGAGTTAATAAATTAGTTTCATTGATAATATTGTTAGGATTAGCACAAAAGTTGGTAGGTACAGCTCTTCAGTATTAACGCCTTCAACGTTATATGAGTATGTTATGAATACTTCTGTTAAACAAACAGCATTGTTTTGTAACGGTAGCATAATAATTGTAGCTTAAAATATCAATGACTAGATATTTAGAATGATAATGTTAGGAAGATTTATCGCAATATTATAATAAACTAAACAACTGCCAATAATTATGGTCACTTTCTCCTACCTACCTTAAATCCCCGAATATTGTCGCAAGTCAGGGCGACCAGTAGTTATAAGTCATTAGTCGACCGTGATTAAATATGTCCGGTTACCTCACGTTATTTGAAGACTGCGTGCGCGTTCAAGGCTTGTTATACAGCTAAACTGTTGCGAATAAAGCATAAACCACATACCGACTGATTCAGTAGTAATTCGTGGACTACGGCCGGGTCAGCTTGATATTGTGTAACCGTCATCCAAACGAACTAATTTGATCTATGTCTAATTCTGAATACATGGCAAGCCGTGCTACCAACTTTTATTACTTTCTTATCATTCTTTACTTTATTATCATTCATCAAAACCTCATTTATCATATAATTAATCAAAAGTGTACCGGCAAGTGCCGCGCACCGGGTAATCCAAGAAACAATACCGCGCTAGTGATACCAGTGCAATCAAACCACGGAGCCTGCCTCAACAGCAATAAGATTAGTGCCTGGCATCTAACATTATTTCTCCCCCCATTCACATTCACCATTACAATCATTCTACAAAATTTTAGTCCACTATGAAAGACGCTGCCAGTTATATAATAATTTAATGTTTTATATATTTGAAGATTTTATGCAATAAAATTCTACTAATAAGTTTAAACATTCTGAGAATAATGAAATGATTTTATCTATTCAAACTAAGCTAATCTAAACATATTTTCAAATCCGATACGGACTTTAGTGAAAGAGGGTTTTTTAAAATTGGCAGGATACATTCAAAAGTTGCTCCATTTATCAAGGCAGCGTGCACCAAGCAACTTGCACTAATTCAACTTCTAGAATTCTGAGCTCTCCGAAACTTAGAGTGGGTTTGATGTTTATTTTGTTCACCTATGGTTGAGGTAAGTTATTTATTATTCACGCTGCAGTGGTGGAATTTTGCCAAAAGTTAACCGCTTACAGGTTGATATATTAAAATAATTGTCTTGTTTTACTTTAACTCCGTATAATAAATTAATAAGAAACTTGCTAAGTGATTGCCTAATGTAAAAGTTTGTTGAAACTCTTTAAATGTAATGAACGAGTTTATTTGGCGACTTTGATAATATTTCGTAAAAGCCTCCGAAAGAATTAGTTCGAGAGTTATTTTCAAGGCCACAGCACCAAAATTAATAAATGATTTTTTTTACATTTTACTTACTATCGCTATTTGTAGGTATATAAGTATTTTTACCATAACATTATTATAAATGTTTTAAAGTGGCCATGCGTAAGTGCGTCAGGCGCTGGTCTTTCATCAGGCGCTCCGGGGTCGATTCCCCGGTGAAGTCATAATCTATTGTGATCATCATTTCACTTCTACTTATATATATATACTACTTTACTATATTATACATTATTTTACTGCTTCACTATGTATACTACTATTATTGGACCCCGTGGTTTGTTGTAGTATTAAAACAATAATATATAAATATACGCAGCATGTCAACTTATTTCACCATGGGTCTCGGATTTGAATCTCTGATCTGGTAAAGTCACATGTATTTATTTTCAATGTGTGTTTGGCCCCACAGCATGGGGCTAATATAGTAGAGGAAGTGACTAACATTCATTTATCGTTAAACAAAAATCTGTTACGAAGTCTCTTCCTAAGCCGGCCAAGAACCACTTCAGATTGCAGAGCGAATTAAATATATAATAATATATTATTGTTGACATAAGTGGGTTGTTCCAAGAATCTATCATATCTGTATTTTGTTCATAGGGTGGAGTGGGGAAAACGGAAGATAATAATATTATTTAACCGCAAATTATAAGGGGTAACAAATACATTGAACTTATATAATATATAATACATATATATTAACCCTTGAATTATTTAAAGACAGAGATTTCACAGTAATAAATATTTTAAGATAGAGTGGACTAGTGGGAGTAATATTCCTAGCTCATTCAAAATAACAAGGTCCTATTGGATTAAATTCGTATATCACATTTCGATTAATATCGAACAATAATTGATTTATTAATCAAATGAGATTTTTATTAACATTATTATGCACCAGTAGACTCGTAATAAAACCTAATTATGTGAAACCATATTATTATGTACTGACATCTATTAAAATAATCAACCATTTAGGTCCATAGTCGACTGCGTAGCTGCCATCTCTATTCTTTCTCCTCTTCATTCAACTACAGTCAGCCACACGGAATTTATTATTACATTGTTCACCAATCTTCTTTCGGGATGGCGCAGGATGCCTTCTGTGATTTCTTCATAATCATCATAGAGATCTTTAGATCTTAAAAAGTCTAAGTATTTAATTTTTCAAAATATGATCTAAATTGGGTTTTAATAATTACTGGCTTACCCGGCGAACTTTGTACCGTCTCAGAATCAATAACCTTGTGTTAACTTATTAGCTGAATTAAATTCAGTTTT
Organism: Rhyacophila brunnea; assembly: GCF_057557595.1. NCBI lineage: Eukaryota > Metazoa > Arthropoda > Insecta > Trichoptera > Rhyacophilidae > Rhyacophila > Rhyacophila brunnea. The sequence goes on along the minus strand of NW_028232848.1, from coordinate 13,724,375 downwards.
TTATTAAATTAAAATGAATACCTCAAAATGAATAAGTTCAATAAATGTGCAACAACAAATCAAAATGAAAAGTATTTTAATTACATTGGAACTGTACACCCACGATGACCACGTGAATTAAGCGCCGGTTTATAGTGTCGAGGGTCCCAGGTTCGAATCCTGGATCTGGCAAGTTCACGTATTGTTTTTCAATTTGTGCATGAGTCAGAGTATGGTCGTAATAGGTTGAGCAAGTGGCTTACATCCATTTCTCGTAAAAATAAAATCTCTTAATACAAACCTCCACTCTGTGGAGGCCTATATGATCCTATTAGGATCGGACATGGCCAAAAGAAAAACAAAAAATGTAATTCACGTGGCAGCAAGGCATTTGCTATATTGAAGCGAATCGAAATGATTCGCGTAGCATTGTTGCACTACTTTCTGTTAAACTATTTGCTGGATGGGTTGCACTCGGATTGTTTTGGCATTTTTCGTTTTGTTGTCAGGTGAGAAAACGAACAAAGCAGATAGTTTGCCGACACATGAACATGCTACGTACAACTTGTTACCAAAACTTTGGCCATTGCTGAGTGTTTCGCAATGTTGCATGTCCGTTTTTCAGTCGTTTGAAGGTTTAAGGGCAATTTCAACGTTGAATGAGACGTTTGGCATCCTTGTAGCAATGTGGCCGCTATATCAGAAGAAGCAACTGCTACAGCATTTTCGGATCTCGCACGTAACAGTAGCCAAAATCAATGACATGAGGAATGTTTTCCCAGTTCCACCGGGCGCGTCGAGGAAAAATAAGCCACCATTTACATCATCAATTGCCTTCATTAACGTATCGTACACTTCTTTCTGTTGGGGGTTCAACAGTGGTACAATCGTTCAAACTGATTGTTTCAATGCATCTCGATCATATTCACGTTCACGTTCAAATTGTCGATTGAAAGCGTCGTTCATTCCACGATGTGGCGTTGGCATTCCTAACTTGACTAACAAACTGCCGCACATGAGGTAACACATGTATTCGATCAAAAGCAAAGCCTGGTTATGTATCTCCACATTCACCTCGAGATCGAGATTCCCTGAACTGACACGAATTCGATGTAAAATGTCTTCTGACATGTCATCCTTGTACTTGTTTTACAGTTCAGGTGGATTCGATGGGAAGCATGTCGAAATAATGATAGCAAATAATGTGCGTGTCTGATTTGGAGATATAGAAACAATTGCTTCAGCGATTGTCATATCCCAATGAGTATCGTTTTCAAGCAAATTGAGCTGTTGACATGAAGCACGAAATGTTGGGCACACTACACCATTGACAGTTAGACATTTCGACTATCATTCTTTCTTTCGTTTGTTTGTTTTTTGTTTATTGTTTCTGTCATGTATCAGATATGTCGTTGTATATGGATTTAAATTTTTTGTGATTTTCTTTTATTTTCGAATGCGCGAGGTTCATTGTTCAAAATGTCAAAATGTGTGAGAAAATGAATTTTCTTCACAATTAATTTTTTCCGTGATTTATCCAATATTTTAATAGTTATTCTGTCATTCCGGGCGGAGACAAATCCAACAAAACAAAGATTATAAAAATTTGTCCAGCCGTTCTTGAGTTATAAATGGTGTAACTAACCCGACTTTGTTTTATATATATAGATATGAAGAACTCAGCGTTTGGTTTGGTTTGGTTATTTAGTTATGGATAATTTTATTTCAGAATATATGCATACCCTTCTTGTTTCTTAGTCAGGCTCTACAGTCTATAATTTACTTGCAGACATAACCTTTGGTTGAGGTCACGTTAGATACTTATAAATTTGATTAACTGGACAACAGCCTGAACTTGAATATACCTACTCTTTAGTGGGAAGATGTTGCTATTTCACTATTCAAACAGCTGGTGAGTTGCAAGTTTTCTAATACTTACTAAAGATGTTGGTCACAATGTTATGTCGAATGTTGCATTACCTACAAAAATAATTCATAGGTATTCAATTTATCTTTGATAACGAGTCCAAGAATTATTATTAAATTTCATATTACAAATGTCTGAATTAGAATACCTGTGTACATCAATAAACCGTATTTTTTACTGGTTTGCTAATATATTTATTTGCTACACTGTTTATAATCTTCATGTAAGTAAGCTAAAATTATTGTAAATTGGATTTATTGTTTTATTTAATTATATCTGGATATCCTAAATTACAACCTTTTTTTTGTTTGTGAATAAACTTAGATCTATCAGTAAAGTAAAGATTCTTTCGGACGACCGCCGATCTTGATACGAAAAATCACACTCTTTTTAGCATCGGTGCTAGTTTGTTCACAGTTCGTTGTAAGTTAATTTAATTAATACAATTTGGAATTGAATATACCTCAAAATGACCTACCTACTGTTATTATTTGTGTTTAAAAATGATACAATTAATCATTATTTTGATATTCAATTCAATTCAATTCAATTCATTTATTTTTTAACATATTGTGGACATTACAAATTATAAGTTTAAGACGTTCACAACATGACATTTAGAAACAAAGATATATAAATATAACAGTATTACATAAAAAAGAGATATATCAGTAGATGAATTAGATAGGTACAAGGAAGTACACCGGATGAGCTAAGCAGACCCTATTTTAAGATTTTATAAAACAACATCCACCTAAACTCATTCTCACGTAGGTGGAATATATCAACACCCGAAGCAATTTCGTTGAACATAGTTATCACTCTCCCAATTGGCATTACCAGTGGCAGGTTGGTTCTGCACCTTGGGAGAATAAACAACTGGTGGTCTCTATTTCTAAGATAGTTATCAGGGACACACAGGTCAACACTGCCCAGAATGGCAGAGTTCTCATTTATACCTTGTATAAGTCGAAAAAAATACGTAGCTAAATAAAGATTTCTTCTAAATTGCAGACTGCAGTATGTAAGCATGCCTAAGAGAAAGTCAGTTGGATAAAGCCACGGATAGTATCCATACAACCTCAAGTAAAGGAGTCTCAAGAATTTCTTCTGTACCCTCTCCACCATAAGGCCATACTTCAACTGGTGCGGTGCCCAAACAATAGACCCACTCTCAAGTCTGCTTCGAACTAAAGAATTAAATAAAAGTTTTAATACCGTAACATCTGAAAAGACCCGGGAAGTACGCATGACGAAGCCCAACATTTTAAGCGCTTTGTTACAAATGGTAACTATATGGCTAATAAATGTCAGTTTACTCTCAAACGTAATGCCAAGATCCCTTACAGATGATATTCGTGACAGAACTCTGCCATGCATCGAGTATTGGAAAAACAACACTTTTGAGGCTCTGGTAAACGATAAAAGATTGCATTTATCAATATTGAATTCTAGTTTGTTACGCCTGCCCCAATTTAATACATTATCTATATCAAGTTGGAGCTGACGACAATCGTCCAAGGTGACAACTTCCAAAAAGAGTTTCAAGTCATCAGCGAACAACAAAAACATAGCATTTTTTATTACCAATGCTATGTCATTTATAAAAATCGTGAACAGCAACGGCCCTAAGTTTGAGCCCTGGGGGACACCAGAAAATGTGTAAAAGGTCTGTGACTGATAAAGGCCGTACGATACGTATTGTTGGCGGTTCCTAAAATAACTCCCGAATAGTTTCAAAAATCGATCCGACAATCCAATAAGTTGGAGTTTTTCCATCAGGATGTCATGATCGACCTTGTCAAATGCTTTCGAGAAGTCATTGTAAGAACAGTCAACCTGGTGGCCTCTATCCAGTGCCGATGACACATAATCGGTAAATACCATCAGGTTAGTTTCCGTTGATCGGCCTGCTCTAAATCCATGCTGTTCATTTATTATGAATGACTCAATTTTTGGATAAATCATGTTGTGCATAATCATCTCAAGAACTTTTGCTGGTGCAGAGAGAACAGCTACCGGCCTGTAATTCTCCACTGATGACTCTGTACCACTCTTATGGATTGGAGTAACCTTCGACATCTTCCACGTTTCCGGGAAGATACCTGTCTCCATTGCGAGATTAAATATATATGAAAGCGGGCCTTTAACGAAGTCAATACAACCCTTTAAAAAAAATGTAGGAACATAATCAGGTCCCAAAGAGCGAGTATTCTTCAGTTTTTTAATAAACTGAAGTACATAGCCCTCATTAATTGAAAAAATATAAAATATTATAGTATTGACTTAATAAGCGATTTATAATATATTCTATTCTATGAACTTTTAGCAGGTGTCTTGCCATATAGCAAGTGGGGTAAAATATGATCACTAGGAAATGCCAATATTCTATGCGAAAGAGGGAAGTCGCTTACATGGCTACAGAATGGTCCGAACAAGACGTGAAGGAAGCTGTGCATAGGTCTCTCAATGTACCTAATATTTTTCAGTAATATGGATGGTAGAATACAGAGATTGGTTGAGAGATACAACTACAGTTTTGAAGGATGGAGGAAGGCTATTAAGATTCGACATAAATAGTGTACACTCGTTGGGCAAATTTAGTCATCTAGTGGTATCTAAGAGGTGCAAAACGTCCGCAGGGTAGACCTAGAGGTAGCTGGATAGATGAAATGATAAAGTTCGCAAATTAATAAAAAATGCACAGCACCGAGAGAAGTGGAATTAGATAGTAGAGGCTTTCATCCAGTAGTGGATAGATTCAGGTTGATGATGATGATGAAATTTTGTCAGTCATACTTATTTTGTTTTCATTGAACTAAGGATAAAATTTGCAGATGGTGTTGTCAGTTTTTAAAATTCAATTAAACCCTGCCTAAATCAAACCATAATAGTTTTGGTATGCTGTGGGTGATATAATAAAAATATTGCTCACTTTTTCAGTCATACTTATTTGTTTTCGTTGCATTAAGAATACGTATTATTACAGATTGTGTTGGTTTTAATTTTTTTTAATTCATTAACCCTGACTGCAATAAACCGTAATCAACAAAAAATATTTTTTTATTATAAAATATCTAAAATTATGTATGGTTTAATGGCGTTTAACATTACATAACATTATTATTATTAATGTTAAATATTTAAAAAATACTTAAACGAATATTTTTTTTACCTGCGTCCGTAGTTCAGACGTTTCAGTTTTGGTATATTATCCACCAATGGATATTTTGACCTCTAGGATAGGCAAATAACATGATTTTCCCAATCCAAATTGTAATTGTAATATTGTCATATCGCCTTTTCATCCCTATGATGTGTTTATTGCTTAATTTAATAATAAAATACTGAACAATTCCGAAATGGACGAATTGTCGTAATTTTTAGCAAATCTCGCGCTTTCTTACTTGGCCTGCAGAAAGGGTCAAACATCGTTTTCTACTTTCCACAGGAAGCTAACCTTTCAGGGAAAGCCTAAATTGATTTACCGAATGAAAATAGCATTTTTAGGTAGTGGGATTTTTCTTGCTACACGTGCATTTACTGCGGTTGCTTTGTTCGTAGGTGGGTACCAAATTGAAAATATGAACACACTTCTACCAGAGGATACTTTTACTTAGTAATCGTATGGTAAACAGGTTTTTCATTTTGTCCTTAATCCGATATGAATCTTGGATATCTCAAATTTTCTAGATCTGAAGATATCTTGAGAGATTTTTTTAGGAAAAATGAATGTAAGCTACTCGCTCAACAGCTTCACCTCTATGACTATGGATCATTATATGTACTAGTATTTTTTTTAATTACAATAGTATGATTCCTCATATTTTGTTGTATAAATGAATTTTTATTTAAAAATTGTAGTCCTCTGCAGTGAACAAATTATGTTGATAAAGTAGTTCTAATTTTTATTCACAGGTATCACTGTTTACGTTATACTAATATTAAACATTAAATGTGATAGATTAATAAAGTAATAATATAATATGTACATTAATCATGCATTTAAGGGTCATTATCAATAATTATGATAAAAGGGTAGGTACATATTCTTAATTGTTGGCCTATAATTAATTTATTTTGAGATAAACAAATACTCATTTAAGGTAATTAAATTTCAAAATCTAAAAATAATAAAAATATCTGGAAGTAACAATATAAAAGAATGATATTATGATACATTATATTTTATATTAAAAATATCCTAAATATTATTACCATTTTTACAATTTAATACCAGATGTGAGGCGTCTAATTCCAAAAAGCGATAAGTCCACATTTGGTCAAAATCGAGAAAAAAATTGCACGTATTCTTTGTATAATTTTACACAATATGTATTGATCTATAAATTCCAAAACGTGACATAACCCTACGAAAAAAAAATATTTAAGTCTCAATTTATTACAAAAAGTGCCAAGTCCGTGTTTCATTTTATTTAAAGCTTGGTTGATTTCGCGCGTGTTTAAATCAACCAATAAAGGAACGTTCAAAATATAGAAAAGGGCGTCTCCTATGCTGTAGCATCTGTTTAATTCATGACAGTGCCATGGGAATATATGCCTTATGCGGAATAAATTAAAAGTGCGGTACAAGTAGCCCTACGTTCAATTTTATTTTGCCTATATTTATTACATTTAAGAGTTTATCAGCTAAAACAAATTATTGCCATTTGGTTCTAATTTCGACAAAGAATACAAAGGAAAAAATAATCTCATGTTAAAACAAATAATTGAAGCTTGAAATATAAAAACGTTGTTTCCCGAAAATATTGCATTGTGGACTTGTCGCTTTTTCTAATTAGACGCCTCATGTGTGAAGAATGAATATTCAGTAATTTGTGTCTCATCAGCGATAGATACATGGCAGCCCACAGTGATGGAAGTTATCATGAAAAAACGCTTCACGTGGATGAGACATGTTTTCCGAATGCCTCCAGAGAGTGCAACACTCAGTACCCCTGAGGAAAAATCTCAAGGATTTGGTCACCACGGCTTACCCCCCTCACCCCGAAGTGGTCCTATAAAAGTGATCTACACGCAGTAGGGTTCAGACGACGAGAGGCGCGACCTTGTGCTTGCTATATGTGCTATGTGTGGGCGTGAAAAGTTGAAGTAAGTGTCTCTATTGTTGAATCTTTATACCTTTTGCATAATATTAATCATGTTGCTATGGAATATCTAAGAATTAAATTATTTTATCAATCTAATAATTATTGACGATGACATTAAATTCAATAAATATGTTGAATTTTTCAAAAAAATAATCAAAATGATATTATATAAGAAAGTTAAAAAAAACCTTGAAAAAGCCATCGGGAAGCGAGATTTTTTATTTTCGAAAAAAAAATGTCTCAGGTGGATTAGGGGAATAATATAACTTACACTAAAATCGACAGGTGAAGCATTAACGCGTTATAAGAGTGTCGCTAAAATATAATAAAAAGCTACATTCCCAATACCTTGTCGTTAAGTTTTTTTTCTCGCCAAAGTGGATTTTTCCAATCGTAAACCGTGGGCTATTACCGCTGTATGTAATAAAAAGATTTCCTAATGTTTCGTTCGAAGATTTTGTAAGAAATATTATATCCATAGTATATTATATTTTTATGTTATGAAGCATATTTTTTTCCTTTTATTATGTGTCGATACGTACTTAAGTATACACGTCTTGGATTGAGAAATCTGGGAATGCATAAGTATTTGAGTTACTTACTTCAATTAACTGATATATTGTGTTAATAAGAAATATATAAAAAAATTAACTGACTATCATTGATAACGATTTATTTTATTCAACGAATAATTCAAAAGACTTGAGAATATAACATTCTATATTAAACATACATAACTTAAGAACACATCGTTAGTCATCTATAGCCACTAGGTTTGAAAAAAAACGATGCTCGACGAGATTTTAACCCATATATCCACTGGTATCTCACCAATATAGTTCACCCATTTAAGCTATGGGCATCCTACTTAATTACGATAATTTTAAATAGTGGGTCCTATATGAAATGTTAATCAAATTGTGCTATTTTTGACAATCAGTTTTCTTTTTTTAAATAAAGGAATTATTAATAAATTATCGTTTTACAAACCGACGCCCGGCTCTCGCTAAATATTTAACGTCTTGAATTTGCTAATAATTTTTAATAACCATTTCTTTTATTCAACGAATAATTCACAATATATTTTGATAATATAAAATTCTATATATTGAACATGCATAACTTGAAAACACCTCAGATATTATATAATACCCACTAGAAAAAAATCACATTTGAAAAAAATAAGACGCCCGACGGGATTTGAACCCGTATATAGAAAATAAGAAGAATAAGTAATATTGTGCATTTTATGTTTAATAAATATGTTAAAATGAAGAATTTTTTATGAAGTATTAAAAAGAAAATACTTATAACTATTTGTGTTACAAAGAATCGTTTTGACAGTTTCTTTGATAAGAAATTGAAAATAGAAATTACAAAAGATAAAAAGGTATTACGCATGATAGAGCTGTAGGTCATACAATATAATAAAAAGAATATTTAAAATAAATATGATGTTTTACCAAAATAAATCATTCACAATATAAAAAAACATATTACCTAGAATGGAAAAATTATATTTTATTATCCGATACATAAATATTATTCTTTAGTGCAGTTCTTAATTTTTCTGTCATTGTCTGTGCAGTTGTAGTTTATAATCTACGGCGTGATATTTTTAAAATTCAAAATTGAAATTATTGTAATTGTAACTCTTTTTGTAAAGAAATTGTGAGTTTAAATAGGTTACACTAAACAATCGGACAGACAAAATAAGTTTATAAGCTACGGCGTAGAGGGTCTACGGCGTGATATTAATTCAAAATCTTTCAATTTAAATCTTTTAAAACCGTTAAAAAAAATGATTTTTTTTTCAGTTAGGTACATGTTCAAACACGCGCGTTAACATGATCTTACTCCCTACTTCAATTTTAGTTTTAGTTTCAAGTTGTAGCTTAACCACTGAGGAATTCCAAAAGAAATGGCGTATTTCAAAAAAACACTACCTTATTCTTAGGTCAATAATTATTATAAAGCAATCATTATTCGTAGGATTTTTTCACACTTGAATGGTCAAAGACATAGCTTATAATTAATATCTTTAAAATTATCTTCAAATGTGTGAATCTTGCCCATTTTTTGAATAATAAAATGCCTAACTAATTCTTGTCAAATTTGGGATCACAGAGATTATCAATATAATTTTTATTGTAAATATGTTACTAAAATTATCTCGTCATAAATTATACTAATGGTTTTATAAATGCGTTTCAAAATTAATAAATGTAAAAAGTCTTAACACCACTGCACAGTTATGTACTGAAATATGACTATATTCTAAAACATTAGAGCGAGAAGTTTAAAAGAATACTATTTTATGTAATAAAAATACTTTATGATGTCATAAAATGTTTAAAATAAATATAAAGGATAATAAGGCTTCAAAATTATATAAATAGATTATCTACAACATCTAAGGTGTGTCCAGGATCATGCTTTGAAAATAAAAAAAAAGCTCCATTTTGACCCACGCTGAGCACGTCCGCCCTTAATGATAATTAATTTAATTTCACCTGTAATGCGGCCAAAGGTAGAAGATATTACCAAAATATCATTATACAGAAAACCGCAGTAAAAAAAAACATATTGCCAAAAATATCAATCACTAAAGAACCACCACTGATATATGTACAGTTTCATTAACTTCGTGGATGGGGGAAAGTCGATCAGAAAAGTATGCTTAAATACATAGGCAGTGTTTCGGATTACTCATTTATTTGTTTTTATAGCATGTTGTCAAGATCATGAATTTGTTATTTACAAAGTTATTATTGTAATATGTTAATACATATATTTGAATTTGAATGACCATAGTGTATGGTAAGTAGTATATTATATAGGTTTACCCCAATATATATTATCTGTACGTGAATAAATTTTAATGAACATAGTCTAAAATTGTTTAAACGTTGTATCAAAACAACTCACGTAAATATTCAAATCGTAAAAAGTTAAAATAAATAACTTTATGCACACAAACGAACTCAGATACATTGTTTTATTATTTCGAAACCAAAAACATTGTATATTGGCCTGGAAAAAATCAGAAGTAATCAGTTATCGTTCTCCTAAGATGCAGAACTAATCTACCATTGGTGATATCATATCATAAGAAGTAGCCGCGTTCTTCCAAATTTATTTGGTTATGTATCGGTATGACTTCGAAAAGAGACCCACAGTTGGCGCTGCTCATTGACTGGAGGCCGCAAGCGCTATGTAGATGGATTAGGATTTAACCCTATGTTAACTCTGAAAATCTTCTATTTCAAAACTAAGCACCTTACACTATCGAGATTTGTTTCTAGTGTTAACTGCGGTCAGTTATCTAATTGTCAAATGCAATACCTACCTGAACTGAACTAATTCTTTGGCACGTTCATCTGGTTATTTCGTCGAGCTTTTCATCATATCTTGTTAATCTATTTTCGTGTACCATTACTCTCAGTATTCTCTGTTATTGATGATTAATCTCTGTGAACTCGAATAAATACTAAAACCGAAAGTATTTCTATTTTATAAAAATACCATCTTATATTAGTGATAGATATATTTAACTGGAGTGAAGATTAATTTAGGTGAATATTGCTTTATTAATTTTTCAGATAATATCTATTTAGCTCACTCTGTGTACTTTCTTGGACTTTTTAAATTTTAATATGTAGGTACTTATTTTTATGCCGTCCGTTTTAAACATGCAATTTATAACATTTTCTCATAAAAATCAATTAATACGCTACTAAAATATGTATAAAATTTAGAGCTACAATCGATTCAGAGTATTCATCCATTACACTCAAATAAATTGAATAATATTTTACGGTTCATTATTTACTTTAAAGTTTGAGCATTCAACCATTTGTAGTACCTATATTTATTTTCACAGCACGTAGGGTTATATACATACATCTTTCCAAAAGAAAGCAAATTCATAATATAATTTTATTATGTAAGTAATAATGAAGTCAGGTTTGCGTACTTCATATTTACGGACGTAAAACAAACAGTGAAATTTTACACAATGGGAACAAGCATTTCAGTATTCCATATGCAGAACTTACTTGTTGCATACATATTCATGACTATCTACTACCTGCAACAGTGGTCGTAAAAAATGACCTATATTCTTTATATATTATAAAAAAATGTAAGTGAACTGTATTTAAAAAATAATTTTGTATTCTTGTTTTTCCGACCATGTCCGATCCTAATAGGATCATAATATATGGGCCTCCACAGAGTAGAGGTTTGTAGTAACAGATTTTGTTTTTTACGAGAAATGATGTCAGCCACTACAACCTAATAGGTTGTAGTGGCTGACTCACATAAATTAAAAAACAATATGTGTACTTGCCAGACCCAGGATTCGAACCTAGGACCCACGGCGTGATAGTCCAACGCTTAAGCTGCGCGGCCACCGTGGATGTCAATTTTTATATTATAATATCTGTACCTCAGAGGCAGACGGATGCAAATCCAAATACCCAATTGTTCAGGAGAGCCAAAAAGCAATTTTTATTTTAAACGAATACTCATAATTTCTTAGAAAATATACATAGAATGATCATTTTTTTTATTCTAATTCAATTAAAGTACTTCTGGAATATGTAAGAAAGGAATAAATGTAATACAATTTTATATCAAAAAAAAAAAAAAAAATAAAAAACGTAGTGTGGATTTGCATCCTTCTGCCTCTAAAGATATTTTGTTAATGTGGATTTGTATCTTATTTACCTTGCCAAAATAAAACAATTTATAAGTTAAAAAAATTTATAGGTATAAATATAACAAAGCAAAACACATTTTTTTTTTAATTTTTATTATGTCATCATCATCATCACCAGTCTGAATCTGTTCACTGCTGGATGAAGGCTTCGCTAATCTCCAAGCTGATTCCACTTTTGTCGTTCCTGTGCGTTGCGTTGCCAAGTTTTTCCGCAGAACTTTATCATTTCATCGATCCAGCGGCCTCTAGGTCTACCTTGCGTATGTTTTTTATCTCTTGGATACCACTGGATGACTAAATTTGTCCAATGATTGTCCTTTCTTCGAGCCATGTTCCAGCCCATTTCCATTTGAGGTTTTTAGCAAACTCTATCACATCATTAATCCTTGTCTGTTCCCTTATCCACTCATTCCTTTTCTTGTCCTTTTGCGTTATGCCCAGCATGCACCTTTTCATACCACGTTGTGCTACTCTAAGTTTCTAGATCTCTCTTTTACTTAAGTGCAATGTTTCACACTCATGTGGTTACGGAAAATACACACTGGTTGAACACTTTGCACTTTAGGCATTTTTGAAGAAATTATTCAGGCGGCCAAAAGCAGCATTCATCAAATATACATCTATTTATAGACACTTATTGTGCCAGATAGATGTAGTTTTTTACCTGTTCGAGCTGAATGCCATTGATGAGGATCTCTTTTTGGCCCGCAAAGCAGTTAAACACGACTTTATTCATTGATACATTTATTTTCAAGCCTACTTTGTTGCTTACTTAGTGAGTTACTGCATTTTGCTTTGGAGGCCTTCTGAATCTTGCAAACTATTATTTATTGTTATCGGCAAAGCGTAGATGACTCACGTATTCTCCATTTATGGGGACCCGTGTCATTCCAGTCAAGTTGTCTAAATAAGTCTTCAAATGTAGCTGTAAATAGTTTAGGTGAGATTGTATCACTTTGTCGGACTCCTTTGCTGATAGGAAACGCGCGATGGTTTATGGAGATGTATTTGCGCTACTGTATATATTATTGAAAATAGCGCCCGGGGATTCCTTGATTTCTGAGTACATCGAGTATTGAAAATTTCTTTATGGAATCGAACGCTTTCTCATAGTCTATAAAACCTATGGATAGCGGCAGCTTGTATTCCTGTTACCGCTCTGATTTCTCTGATGACTTGGATAATATGGTCCATAGTGCTGTATCCTCCTCTAAAGCTCGTTCTCCTGGCTGGTTCTCGTCTAATACATATTGCAGACGGTTTGAGAGAATTTTATCTTAGTGGATTATTGGAGTTGCATCCTTCTGCTTCTAAGGTAGGCATGGCATTTGCATCTTTATGCTATGCATATCTTGGACTAGGACTTTAATCTCTCTGCCACTAAAAGATAAAGCCTTTAGCATGACGATTCTTAAAAAAATTCATTTTCCCCAAAAATGGAGTTGCATCCGTCTGCCTCTGAGGTACGGATATTATATGATTATATAGGTACCTACTAAGAAAATGATCAGAATGTTAGAAATCTAGAAAGACAACTCGTTTTGCAAATTTGTAGTTATGCTTCTGAAAGGGTGAGAGCAAGGGGAATTTTAATAACGTTTTTTTACCATGTCCGATCCAAATAAAATCATATGGGCCTCCTCAGAGTGGAGGTTTGTATTAACAGATTTTGCTTTTACCAGAATTGGGTGTTAGCCACTTGCTCAACCTTTTAAGTCCGTACTCTGACGTATACGCAAAATTAAAAAAAATATGTGTACTTGCCAGACCCAGGATTTGAACCTGGACCCCACGACGTTATAGGCCGATGATTAAACCGCGCGGCCATCGTGTGTGTAAATAGCCTTAATATTGTTATATTAATATTGTTGAGTAATAGATTTTATAATTTAAAAATAAGACTATACTCATAAACGTAAATATGAAGAATAAACACAGCAGTATCCTTTAATTACAAAACCCTAGTACCTACAAACAGCACTCTTAAGAATTTTTAAAAACTATATAGGTACGCCATATTTAATGCAATTTGCTTAACACTTTTCCTTCGCTTTTAAAATAATTGATATCTGCCTTTTTTTGTAAAATATATGTATTCATTATAAACTACGCAACAACACAATTTCACTTATTTTTCTAATTATTGTTTGTCTCGCTTTGTGTCTTCCCTCCTGGCAAGAAATATATAAACGAATCGCCTTCCTCCTTGTTCCTGGAAGGTTGTGTCAGTTGGTAGTGCATACATACCGACATATTATTATGTTTAGAAAAAAACTATTACAGTACTATATTATAAATTATATTTTGTTTCAATATCCGTAGGCGCCGTAGAGCTCCGTAGACTACCGTAGACGTAGGATGGGTACGCGGCATAAGAGCCACAGGCGAAACATTTTCAGTTAAGGTTTTATTTTAGAATAAATATAAATGAATTTGAAATAATATGAGATTACATCTGAAGTAAGATGGCAAAATACGATATGTCCATTTTTCTAAATTATTCAGGAGGGCAATTTTAAACTTTGAAAGATATTCAAAGAATGAATAAATTACATATTATTGACACAGATTATATCTCCCAACATCTGATACCTAGGTCCTAGACATATTATACTACTACCATATTTTGATATCTCACTAAGACGAGACTGAAGGTATACATTACTCAAGTTGCCAAAAAACGGACATATCGTGTTTTGCCATCTTACACAGAATTAATGTATGGTGACGTTATTTCTTATTAGGTTTGCATGGATAACTGGTTTTCATTACTCTAGATTCTAGACTATCTTTGATGTCTTCTCCAGCACAGCCATGAGCTGAACAGTCCGATTGTTTGCTGTTTTGTGAATTTGAGAAAGCTTTCGAGAGTCCGCACCGTCTCTCCCTCTGGATGATACTAGGAGCATACGGGATTCCTCTTAAAATCATTGCCATAATCAAAAGCCTGCACGAGAATAGCGAATGCTGTGTCAGAATTGGAGACATTGTCACGGAATGGTTCTGGGTTACGACCGTAGTCAGACAGGGTTGTGTCCTTGCACCGTTTCTCTTCATCATTTTCTTTGACTTCATACTACGGAAGTCGATACCACTCGACCGAGGTATACCTATTACCTCCACGGTGAAGCTATGCGACCTGGAATACGCCAATAATGCTGTCTTATTCGACAACTCAATCGAGGGCATTCAAGAGACAATCAACAGGTTGCATAACAAATCCTTTTGCGTTGATTTGAAAATCAACGCGAAGAAAACCAACGTCTTGTGTAATAGCACCTGTCCTGACCCAGATTTCCCTCTGATTAGCGACGGATACGGAGCGATGACAGCTTCATTGACGTAAAAAATCAATAAATACCTAAGTACAAAAACGTTTTAAATATTTAACAAAAAAAAAATAATGCCGCTGTTTACATCTAAAAATATTATTATATTGTTTCCAAGAGTTTAATATTTAAACCTTTACTCCAGTTCTACTTATATCCTAAGATGATGTTCTCCTCTCGGTTGATATATCATGGCTGAGGATCACGACCTTATTGAAATCTAGCCATCTTCTGTGCAACTAAGACTCTCCATCTCCACGGTAATCCTCTTCTCTTAGTAACCTTTTTCACCTGAACAATCCACCGCGTTATTGCTTTTTCTCTGGTTTGTCTTTTTTAGAGGCTATCCAAAACCACCAATTTCTCCAGATTATCGGGTCCGCGGAAAAATTTGTTAACATATGAAAATTTAAATATGAAAACTTATATTTCAGAAACATTGTTGACAGCCGTTCAACATACATAAAATATACATAATACATATGTGAACAAACTCAAATCAACCCCCCCCCCCAGCATCCAAATCATTCCATCATAATTTACATTCCACTGAAAAGCGCAGGCAAACAACGTGTATTTCTTGCTACAACATATGCCAACTGTAGTACTGCTCGGCTATCATTTATTAAGACGATGAAATACCATTTACTTGATTTTTTCTCTACAAGTTATCGTATTCAACACAATTTTACGATTTAAGAATATAAACTATTTCTGATACACAATTCTGAGACTTGTACCCTTACTCTTATATTATGAAAAACTTAATGAAATATCTTGAAAATGAAATTCTAAAAATAACTTTATAATTACCAGGCACCTTCCATAACATAATCATATTCATAATTTATCTTTGGCAGTTGATGATTTTTGCTACTATCAGGGGACGAGTTTTCTATTATACGAGTATACGTTATTATTTGAATAGAAGCATTAGAGTTATATATTATCGATCTATATATTTAAGCATTATTCAGTGAAAGCTTTCCTTGCATGAATTATTCTGAATAGACCAGAAACCATTTTACTGAAAGCAGCGGAAAATCAGCACTCCGGTTCGGTGATTAAAACGGAAATATAAATCTAAAAAATAAAAATAATGCTTTGAAACATTTTAACCATAAAATACTGCGTTGACCACCATTGAATGCTTTGTGATTTTAAGTATATTTTTTTATAAAACAACCTGTATACAATTTTGTAAAAAAAAACATTTTATAAAATTTGTAGCAT
Organism: Rhyacophila brunnea; assembly: GCF_057557595.1. Lineage (NCBI taxonomy): Eukaryota > Metazoa > Arthropoda > Insecta > Trichoptera > Rhyacophilidae > Rhyacophila > Rhyacophila brunnea. The sequence goes on along the minus strand of NW_028232848.1, from coordinate 13,708,073 downwards.
TCATTAATATTGCGCAATCAAAAACTTGTCGAATTTCATAGAATTCGTTTGTAGTTATCAATTGCAATCAACCGAATGCACTGCTTGAAGAATTTTTATTTTCATTTATTTTTGTTATGCAAATAATGAACTCTTGTGAAACAATATTGAATACTAGTCATAATTAAAGAATTCAAAGAAATATCATATACAGGATATTTTTGTTAGGCCGTGACTGTATGTGTGACTAACCAATTTTGTAATTACCTAGATGCCTAGATTATAATTATTATTATCATGGGTATTACTCATAAAAATTGTATTCGAGAAAATTATCGAAGATATCAGACATGGTAACTGTCTTTTAGTTTTAGACTAGAGCTTGAAATTAATTCTCGACCAATTTTGTTTTTCGAGGTTCAAGAATTCTCGAATTCAATTTATTTATTCTGTAAGATTTTGAGAATTTTCGTGAAATATGACACATTTTCTTTCCGTCTACAATTTATTTCACAATCAAATTAAATGCCTCATGTTTAGATTTTCTAATTAGAAAATTTAAAAAAAACATTTCAAATCGAAGTAGATAGTGTTTAGCACTTCTTGCATTTTTTTTTACCCACGAATTTAATAATACTAATCTCTAATTATTTAAGTCAAATCCTTTTAATGTATCTTTTCTTGTCTCAAAATATATTTTTTTTAATTGGCTCTACAATACTAGGTTCTGGGCCGCCTCATGAACAGATTTTTGTTTTACGAGAAAGGGATGTTGGTCACTTGCTCAACCTTTAAGGCCCAAGCACACACACGAACCCGAGATCCGAGACTTACAATGTTATAATCCTAAAGCGTTACCGCTTGGCTATTTTGGCACTTTTGTAACATTTATTACCGATGATAATTTATATTTCTTTTAATTCCAGTTTTTTTAAACTATTCCAATCCATTTTATTTTGTGATAACAATTTACCCAACTCTAAAGAAAATAAGGATCTTGAAATTTAATAATATTTCTTGAATAATCTCAATCACAAGCGCTATAATTATAAGACAAAGAATATTCATATGCATATTTTATACATCTAGTTATAATAAAAAAAATATCTGAAGTGTTGTTTTACAGTATTATTAAAATATTATGCCTTTAGCAAAACTTATGGTGCAATTATTAACTCAACAGAAAGTGCCAAAACAACACAATCAACGATGCATTCATTTTCATTTGGTCGACCATACTCTGGCAGATTTTGTTATCATCAATGTCTGTTTCGTCATTGATTTACTATATTTGTAAATAAATACCTTTGAATCTTTTTATTACTAGGTACCTACTTCTTATTATTTTGACAAACGACTTGCTTTACTACTTCACTTTAACACGATATAGCCTTGTATCATGTTACGATAACCATAGTGTCGCTTTCATTCATGAAAGTATTTGCCGTAAAAAAGTCTAACGGTAGCTGATGAATATCAATGACTTTGCAATCGACCTTTGGTTTGATTACAATACGACGGAAGAATACTTAAGAAAAATAAAGTTAAAAATTAAGGTTACCAAAACTTTGAAGCTAATCAATAATAAATGAAGTAGGTATATACTCGTTGAACACTTATTTTGATGACATTATGGTAATACCCTGACTTATGCTACCACGACGATTCTTTAACTTCTGACAATTGGAAGCTTAACAGACGTTCTCAGCTTAATTTAAAAGTGCATAAAAATTTTAGAGAACAGATTCCAGTGAAGATTGCGTTATAGCTACAAAGCATTAAATAAAAAAATATATTGTCTTGCTACGAAGAAATTCTGTATGAAAAAAAGGAGGCACTGTGTCGTTAGACGAATTTGTAAAATTTTATTATTAAGCCAACGACATCGCTTTTTTACTCATTAATTATTTTTTTAATATTTTGTACATATTATTAATGTGTACAAAGAATTGCAATTTTCTTAAACACTTTTCTTTTAAACTAGTGTTTTTGTTAGTCCTTGGTCCCAATTAAACACAATTTATACAAGTTGTACTCCCACTATTGTCGGATCCACTTATCGCGTTACTTTGGGGTATTACGGTATTCTGGTGACTAAAAGCTCTACAACCCAGCTTTTTTGGTGAACTATTCCATTAAAAAATGTACATCTAATAATGCTTGCTTTTTCCAGATAGATAATGATATTTTTTTAATCAACTATAGCAACATAATCAACATTAAATTTTATCCAAACAATTCTCGATTCACTGCTAAAAAGAGACGTTTCTTTACTCTTGTCTGTCCTCAATTATTTATTGTTACATACTTCTGCCAAATTTAATTATTTCATTGATCTAACTTGCTTTTAATAGTGTTTAGGTATTTTTAATATATATTCTGAGTACTAAAGTAAATAGTGAGATTCCCTTAGTTTTAATCTGTTCTTTTCCATATCAAGGATTTTTTGTTGTTGTATTACATTCAATACTTTTTATGTTTACGTCTGCATGTTACGCTCAATACGCGTCACTCCATGTTATGTTTTATTGCAGCCCTCATCATCTAGTTTCCAGGGTATTAGCTTTTCATACGGAGATGAGGTCACAATATATTATATTTTTATGCAATCCTGCCAAAGCTTGGGTTTCAACTAAATAATATAGCGCATATGTACATTTGGTTCATTATGGAGTTAATTTGGTTTCATGATTTATGAAACAGATTACCTATTTATAGAAAATATTAAGATGCCATTCAAACTGGAGCTAACAAATACTATCTCTAGCCTTCACACGGCGTCTTACTAATAATTCAGTATATTATTTAGTATTATAATAATGATAGAGAAGGGTGTGAGACAATATTCTGGTGTCAGGCAATATTAATGTATTCATATCAAAATGTAACTGATTTGGTTTTGTATGCCGCCCATCATATTACTGCCCCAACTGATTCCAGCAAAAGTTGTATAGTCCGTTCGGTAGAGCATAAGTTGATCAACGTCAGGCAAGCAGCGCTATAACTGTCGATGAGCGCACACGCGCGTCACGAACGGACTCGGATGCAAACTCAATTTATGCGAAACACCAAACGGTACGGAAATTTCACTATAAATTTATATCAAATTATTACACTAACAGTAACTATTCATTTATAACACTGTTTCCAGAAATTACTGGTAGAATATGATTATTATCACTAATATATATTATTTACTTACCAAATATTATAATATTGGTAATAATTTTGTATCTCTATATATATAAAAATCTCGTGTCACGATGTTTGTGGTCGAACTCCTCCGAAATGGCTCGACTGATTTTTATGAATTTTTTTTATGTATATTTGTTAGGTATGAGAATAGGTCAACAAGTATATTGCATATCACTAGGTGATTAGGGTATCTCTATCCAGAAAAATTTTCTTTTATTTTTTTGACAATTTTTTTTTGTATTTTTTTTATTATTTGGCATAAAAAATACCTATAACCCCAAATTTTCATGATCATGTGACAGAGATCATGTCACAGGTAATTCATTCATTATGAACATCATTACTCATTTTGAATTGAGAAAATGAATGGTTGATGTTTTTTTGTTTTTATCGGCGGTCATCGTCTACAGCGCTCTATTCCTCTTTCTGTCATAGATCCCATCGCCACACACTTACGAAACATTCGTTATTTTTTATTTAACAACCAAAATATTCACTAGAAATAATTTATATGGCAGAACAACGTTTGCCGGGTCAGCTAGTAATAATATAATATTTATATATTATTATATATTTATATGTGCGCCCGCGATGAATGAGTGATAAAGTATTCGCTTATTAAGTCATCAGTTTAAATCTTTAGAAAAATTACATGCTTTTTGTCAATGTGTGGATCCAGGCTTGATTGTTTAACCATTTTTTTGCTCAGCGGTTTTACTATGAAACTACATAATAATAATGTTCTGCTGATCATTTCACTTAGTTTGAGTGGCCAAAATTATTTACTTTGATAAAATAATATCTAAATCACCAAATAATTAAAAATATACTTAGTTCACAACTAAGCATGGTTACAAAAAAATGTTGCTATATAATTACACATTAATAAAATATGTAGATAAATATTTTATTTCACATGAAGAGATGTATTTAAAAAATTGAAGGGTATTAGGAAAAGCACATGTTATGTGACACAAATTTAAAACTGAGATATTGTTGATTAAAGACTTTAAAGTCAACGACTCTAAAAGGCGTCGGTTTTTGTCTGGTGTTGCTTATATAGCATTCATTCGTTTGTATGGCGTTTCACAGAGGGAGACTTTTGGTTTATGATTCCTATCCACTATTAATATTGTCAAGTCTGGCGTAAATATAAGCCATTAATACAATATGTAATTTTTTTACCCTGAACGAAATGGATATTTCTTTTTTATAGCCTCTATGATAGTTGTACATGCTCTATAATGATTTGACTATTAATTGCTTTTAATGCAGAAATTAAAATACCATCTTGTAGTACTCGGTTTGATCTACGAGACTGCATTGCCAGTTTAAAAAAAATCTAAAATGTGACATATTATGTTCTTTGCCTGTATTATTCAATTTTTATTTTAAAATGTCGATTTAGAGTATTTAGTACTCAGTGCTATTTGAATGTTGTAAATTGCAACATAACTTATATTACGATTGCTGCGTTCTGTGTAGATTTTTATTGTTCCAGTTATTGAGTTGGTAGTTAATTTGTAAAAATATTTATAATTTGACTACTTATAAGTTTTAAAAAAAATCTAATTTTAATTCATTATAAATATCAGTGGCGAAGGGTGGAGGTAAGCTGTTAAGATTCGGCAGAAATATTGCACACTAAACTTTCTCAGTCATACTAAATTGTTTTCATTGAACAAACACTACAATGTGCAGACACTGTTGGTTAGTTTTTAATAATAAATTAAACCCTGCTTCAACCAAACCATACTAGTTTTGGTACGTCACTGGCGATCTGCCAAAAATATTACACACTTTTCCAGCATACTTATTTGTTTTTGTTAAAATTATATTTGTCAAACTATAATAAATTAAAAAATATTCATCTATCTGTAGAATATCCAATATTATGTATGATTTAATGGTATGATTTTAGATATTTTATAGATATATGCAAAGTTTTTTACTATTATTTATTATGACTTGGTTACGCAGGGTTTAATTGAATTTGAAAAACTTACCTACACAATCATATTGTAGTCTTAGTTCAATGAAAACAAAGACGTATGGCTGAGAACGTTTATTGTGGACTATTTATATCGAATCTTAACAGATAATATTAATATGAGTCCTTATTAATTTTCTTCTATTTAAAAAATTTGATCGCTTGGACTAAAATGAAACACGTATTTACTGTAAAAAACGCGTAAATAAATCTCTCGGTGAAAGACTCAGGATGAACATCGAATTGTATAGCCAATTGAAAAATGATACTTTTAAAATAACTCATTTAAAAAAATCAACAGTTTAGCTTATCTGGGCTTCATAATCACCAATGAAATATATAAAAAAATAGAAGTCAGATGAGCTACATTGAGAGTTGATTAGCTTATAAAGTGCTTTGGAATATTATAGAAACATCTTTTGAATCAATTTAGTATATAAATAATACATTACTATATTATTCTGTGTTAATTATAATATGTTTGTTACTAGTGTTATTGTCATATAGTAAGATGCTGAACGGCAAAATTCGGATGGCAAAAATGATTTAATTTACCATGATGCCGCAAACTTTACCTGCATAATATAATCGAATCGATTAAGCAGTGTACATATGTGGACCGATGATCTACGAAAGTTTTTGATGTGAGCAAGTTGTGGTAATTGGATGGTATGACATAAGGCAGTGACGTCTCTAGACAAAATGGTCAACGCCAAAATAACGCCCCATTTTTTATACAGTTTTTTTTTATCATCCATACACGTGTCATTTCTGATCACCATGGATGTCCGTTAAAGGATAATGGAAGTAAACAAGATATCGCGAACCCGAAAAAAAATTACAGTCCTGTTAAACCATTTATGTTAATTAATAATACATTTCGTTCCCAACCAATGAGCTGAATTCTTTTTTTTGGAATGATATTTTCGTTATTAGGTATTAAGTTTAGGTAGTCATTACTAATATATACCAAATGATTCTACTCCATTAGCCCTTTGAGTAACTGCCGCCCCCAAACGACGGTCAATCTGCCAACCCCTATGAGACGTCACTGACATAGAGTACTCAAACGATCATGACCTCGGAATAGAGTAGGATAGTATACATAGGGTAATAGGAATATGAACGCAACATAGAAGGTCAGTGCTTATAATGCTTATAACGCAATGAATACTGTATTTTTTGTGCCCACGGTTTGTATACGTCTGATATCTGATTTTGAGCTATATACAGGCAAATATACTTTACTTTACTAAGAAAATGGTAATTGTATGTAAATGGCAATACGTATTAAATGGAGTATTACTTTATTGTCACATTTTTTTCTACATCCCGTTACGTTAAACCTAATACATTGCAGTTCTGAAGCACCCTTAAAAGTTCAGCTGATTGTGAGCGGCGTGATGTAGAATAATATGCAAGATTCTTATTTCGTTTTATACTGTTACTTAATATATATTGACAAAAAAGTATGTACTCATATAAGTACCTAATCTTTTTTTTTATATTACAACAGTATAGACAAACAATAGTGTAAATAAATTGTAAAATAAATATATTGTGACTTCGCCAATAGTCGAACAAATAAAAGGCCAGTGCCTTAATACACTAACGCAGGGCCACTGGAAGAATGAAAACATATTATAACTTATGGTAAAAATACGTATATACAGATAGCGATCACAAACACCAATGTATTGAGAGAATGAGATAAATATATTGTGATCTCACTAAGATAGGAACCCCGAACCCTTGGTTGAGAAACCTTGTGTTTTGGACTACGATATCTAAATTTATTTAACTTTAGTTAAGTATAGATCATCATATGATATCGACAATTAATTATTGACTTAATAATATGCAGACAAATTTAAATATTAAATTTATGAGTTTAAAATAGAATTATTAAAAAAAATATATTAAATATCTTGTGTAACGAAATAAAGGTGTAGATATTATTAACAATAACATAACACAGCTGTATATAATTATAATGAATTTATTTTATATAACCAATATGTTCTATAAGTTGTATGAAGAAAAAAAACGATGTGTGTCCTACTTATATCTACGCGCGTAAGAAGTTATACTTGTAAGTGTTTCTTTGGTTTATAGAACTATACAAATGATTTGTTTTTCTTATTGGTAGGAAGTTGAAATGGAGTGCCGCTGGTTTAAAATTATCTTGTTGCTTCATTCCGTATTATTTATCAATATTATTTACTATTACTATTTTAATTATCTTGTTAAATCACACCTCAGAATAAGGGCTGCTTATTCGAGCGCCGCTGGTTTTAAATTATTTTATTGCTTCATTCCGTAATTATTAATTAGGAAAGTTAACAGAAACACATTTGAATCCACCTAACACAACGATAAATATTTCAAAGTATTACGCAACCCGAATGCAATATACATTATAAAAATTATGTATTACATCGCGGCCGGTCACATGCCAAAAGCGTTACATCGGTTCGTCACACGCAAACAATACACTCTGATCTGTTTTCACAAATGCGCCAAAAGAAGTATAACTTCAAAATGATAAGGTAACATAATGATGTAAATTAATATCTCTCTTAATAATTTTACAGATTTTCCATGCTGAAACTCCAAAATTGTCCCTAATTCTTCATTTTCAACATACTTGAGCACTTCCCCAAAAATAGCGATAAATAACCCATTAAAAAATAAACAATGTTACAATGTCAAAAAATTGTAATAACGATAAAGTATTGTAAAAGTAATTTACACCACACATATCCGCAATTTTCACGCCACAATAGATATTTCATGCCACGAAAACCGGAGCAATATAAATCAGATAACACTGTAGTTGCATTTATCGCATGAATCCAGATAGGTACTATGTGTTATTGTTTCCACAGATATTTTTCAATTTGTATCGTTCCGCGCAGTCAGGTTATGATAGATTTAAAATGACGTTTAAGCCGATTTGTTCGAATGTGCAATACGATTTATTTCTCGATATTAAAGGAAACATATTAGTTTTGTTGAATACAGGTGTCCTATGACTAGTGGAATCATTTCATTTGCAAATATAGGTACGTTAATAATGAATAATAACACTACAATTTAAATAACCGATGGCTATACCATTTTTATTTCGTTACCAAAGGGTCTTGTCAAAAAGTTTCTACTGCGTGGTAAGAGTTAACAGTATTTTTTTAATAATTGCCATACAGCTCTATAGTATCGGTTTCAGTGGTCATTATTTTATTTTGGCAATCATCTTAAAATGTGTTATTTTATTATACTTATTAAACCATATTATAAATAACAAATTTAAGACGATCACAATATGACATGAATAAAGAAACAGTATTTAAAATATTGGTTTGGAATCAAACCAAATTTCGCTTATTTGACGGTACTGCTTTATGGTATTATATAATGGAATAGAACAACGGCTGCAAGCAACCGCATACTGAGCTTTCAGAACAGATGTTGGCGACCGATAATAACTGTAGGAGTAACGAGAAGATAAGAAATCGGACCAAGCAGCCTCTCATCACATTGCAACTCAAGAGGCGACGTTTGACCTGGCTTGGCCATGTGCTGCTAATACCTTAGAATAATTTCATCGTGGCTTGTTTATTCTTCATTCCTTAATTCAAGGATTCCAAAGTCCTAAAAGGCCTTTACATACTACCTACAGAGTGAATACAATTGAGCTATCGGATGCTGCCATAATCTGGAATGACGCATCAAGGGATTCTTGGAGGCTCTTTCTAGTGTCGATAATAATATTATAATATTATTATGTCCATCAAAATTAATTCATTTAGTAATTAAAAATGTTCAAAGGGACCCAAAAAACTGCACTTATTTACTAGAGTGATAAGATGAATGAAAAACTGTTTTAAAAGAGTACATAATAATTAATAACATAACAACAGCTTTTTCAGTATTATGCTGTGTTTCAAAGTCTTGATTCACAGTTATGAAAAGGGTATCTTTTTAGGCAAAGAAAAAGACATTTTAATATAACGCGATATTCTTGGGTTTATTAGCATCCCGTAATAATTTCACCGAATAAAATAGTATTCACTCTACAATCATGCTTCCTAGCCATTTGTTCAATCTATGTATAACCTAGCTGCATTATTTGAATCCAAACAAGCATGCAGACGCAGATTTCAAAACCAAACTCCGGCTTCAGTAAATGATATTATGTTTCTCACTCATAAAATACAGGATTATAGTGTTTAATATAATTTAAATACATCGAAAATCAATATATTGCACATTTACTATAGGAAAAGAGCGAGCCAAATGAAAATTTCCTTGTTATAATAGTAACATAAGTAATACATAAAGATGTTGTATAGAAGATGAGTTTTTTCAACGTCCTAAGTGATATCCACTTTCTACAGAATTGACGTTATTCAAAAATAATTTCGTCAATGAAAAAAATTAACAAAAAATATATATGTATAGATAGGTATTTAAATTATTTATAGAGTACCTATAAAAAATACTGTCATTTTTGAGTAATCAATTAAATTTGACGAGTTATTTAATTTACGAATATAATATATTACAACAGTTAGTTTCGTAAGTTTATTTTAAGATGCCAGGTTATAACGAAATTGCTCGACGTCATGCGATATACTTTCAAGTTGAAGTGAAATAAAAACCATTGCGTGTAAAATATTTATTGTATTTTTCAAGTAAACAAAAATCTCTATAGTCCGTAAAGCATTACGCAAATGGAAAAGGCTGGTTATTTGTTGAAACTTGTTTATTTATATCTCGTCATGTAAAGTGCTGTTTGTTGTTTTTAAATTATTATTTCATAAAATTTACCAAGTAGGTAGGTACTGCAACTTTTTTGTAAACTTTTTCCTTTTATGCTCCCAACAGTCCCAACTGTGTTAATATAGATAGCGATATTATAGTAAAATAAGTCGATATGTTTATATTATGTAGACATATTTACATATATAGGAAATATTTATTATTGTTTCGATGTACTGTTAGGCTTATTATTTTTGGGTGATATTTGTGAATTTGTGATGATATCCTTGGCTGATTATATTACTAATGAGGAGTTTTCAGCATGATAACTGATAGTTACTGTAAAAAGCAGAAAAGCTGCATTCTTTGGCCATATTTTCCACTAAATAATATCGTGTCGGGAAATTTGTACGTATGCAGTTCGCCGTATCACACTTACCGTGAAATATTGTATCGAAAATATATTATGGTCGTATATTAAAGACCGTCCAACCTGTTTGGGTCGTACGGTAGGTATTGAAATACAATTTATGTCTAAATAAAACACGGTTCTTGACAGTTCGCAGGAAGACAGTGGCCAACATATTTTGAAAATACTCGATATACTGGATTATTTGTTAGGTTACGTTAGGTTAGGTATATTATTGTCTGTAATTCTCCATGAACGCGTATTTTTTTTCATCTTGGTACTATAGAGATGACCGTATAGTATACGGTCAACTCTTTCCGATAAGAAAACTTACGGCAAACTGTGCTACGGTGAAATGTTATACGTAGAATTTACATGAAACCATGTAATATAGTTTATTTCAACTCGTGACGAAGGGTAAGATAGATGGCAATAGAAACGTAGATAAAATGAGATTCTTTTGACTACGCAACCCCTTTGGTTGCTCCATGTCAAAGGTATTGGGGATCTGATTTATGATACGAGTAGGGAGGTGTACCTACTGCAAGTTGGATACCAACATTTGATAGAAGGGACGATATACTTCGATAGTAATAGTATTGATATTAAAATCCGCAAGTAATGTATACGGGACGATAGCTTGGTGGATAGAGCACTCACTCTTTCAGGAAAATATGCGTGTTAGCATCCCACTCGGACCGATACTTATTAAGGATTGTAATATTGCAAACATAAAAATCTTTTATTAGTACTTGTAATACAAGTTAAGGATTTTTTTTCCTGAAAACTAATTAATAATGATAATTTTCGGTTGATGAGAGATAAGGATACATTAAAATATAATATATTAATACGGGTATCACAAATCAATTATTTAGAAAAGCTTTCGGTTTGAGTATAACATTGTCGTTTCTTTAGAAAAAAAAATGTTGAAATTTCTAACTCAATGAGTTTTTCATTAAATTAAGCACTATCTAGCACCATACAAACGGAGAAAAATAATAATTCATATGAGACCATTACTTCCGCAGCTTTCTGAAAGCTCTATCGGAGAAAATATTCTATGAAAGCACCCATTTTTTTGTATACTGCAAGTAGCGAAGCTTTTCCTTTGTTCGACATGATATTTGATCAGTAGTTGTTCAATGGCAAAGAAGGAAAAAGCATGTTATTATGACTAAAGTATACGGCTGTATATTTATAAATTTAATCCTGGAATTTTATTTTGAATAAAGGAATGTTATTAAATTACTTCGCTGCTCGAAGAGGTTGTATGTTTATGTAAAACGATGTGATGTTTTTTTTGTATACAGCACCATTATAAATATAATATTAAAATATTGTTGTTAGAGACTGAAGATTTAAAATGCTACTACCTACTTTGTGTTCGGTGCTAGTACATCGTACAATATATTATTGTATAATCAAAGTCGATTAATTATATATTATATAATATATTTTACGATAATGTAGGTACCTATATATGTTTGTAGCGTGTGTGTCGATCGAATAAAAGCATGTTAATATAAAATGTTAATAAAAAAAACTTGTTATTATAACCTCCAATGAAGGCTATGGCATAGAAGCGAAAATGCTCATTTAGTTTTACTTAAATAATATATTTGTATTATAAACTGAGCTAATAATAATTTACTCGCAGCATAATTCCAGGTAAGGCAAATCTCACAGGTGCACTGAAGGTGTGAAATGTTTTGTTCGCTCCGGCACAACAGGTATTAATCGACAGTCCTAGCACACTCCGACCAATACTAAATGACCTGTAGAGAGAATCCCATTACTTATCACCCAAGGCCGTTTGGGGATGCAGTAGAACTGATTGGAAATAATGAGGTAATATGGATTGATTATCAGTGATAATTTACTATGATCCCGCAAGCCATTGTTTTATAAGTTCAGTATAGCGACTTGAGTGAATAAAATATTTATACACAATTTACAATTATACTTATTTAAATATCATTTTTCCTCTTACGCATGGAAAATGTTGAGATAAAGTAGTGATTCATTTTTTTGTTTGGCGGATTATTTGATACGTTATATTATTATAATTATAATACAACATTTAAGTCCAGAGGTTATTAAAAAAATACACAAATAAGATACTAAATTACTATTTTTAAACCTACATCGTATACTTAATAAAATAGATTCATAATATTCTAAAACAATTAATTATTTCTGTGAAGCTATCTTAAACAGACACATACAAGTGAACAAAATCTTAATTTTTTTGTCATGCCCTGATTATGACCAACCTACACGTAATACACAGAGCCAATTTGACATTTTAATGCCACTGTATTTTAGGAATGATGCTCTTTTTTGTCATTTTAGAATATGTAGGCAAAAATTAAATATGGTGTATTTTTAGATATTCAATTATTAGGACTGCCAAATTTTTAAATGAAGTACCTATTTATAATTTGTTGAGCAAAACGAATTTTATTTATTCTTATTTGCTTTTCTTTATATATATTCTTATAATATTATATTTTGCCCACGATGTCATAGTGGCTTAAGCATCTGGCTATAACGTAGTGTATCGCAGGTTTGAATCCAGAGTCTGGCAAATACACATATTTTTTTAATGTATGTTTGAGTCAGAGTATGGACCGGATAGGTTGAACAAGTGGCTTACATCTACTTCCCGTAAGAAAACCTGTTAATATAAACACCTCCACCCCATTTAGGCACATAATATGATCTTATTAGGATTGGGCATGGTACCTGTAGTAATAGGCTAGCCAATAAAATGCATAATAAATAGTAAGTATACCAATAATTCAATTTAATGCTATAACTGTACCATTAGCTACAAAGCATACTGTGAATGACTGTGCAATGCACGCGTGATGCGAAAGGTGTAAAAACTTTTCCTTTGCGCCCATCGCACGGCTTCTAGCAATGTGCTTCGCAGCTTAAGGTGAACATTGTAAACATATGAATTGAAATAAATGAACAGTGCATAATGTAGTCCACGATGACTTTCATTACTGACAATTAAAATTATCTAAAAAAGGTAGGTTATGTTAGGTGTTGGCTTTTAATGTTGTGGGTTCCCAGGTTCAAATCCTGACTCTGGAAAATATACATATTATTAGTTTACAATAATTTGTGTTTGTCGTCAGAGTATGGACCAAATAGGTTGGGCTATATGCTAATATCAATTGATTCTCGTAATAACAAAGATCTTACAATTTACAAATATTCACTCCATGGAGGCCCATATTATTATAATATCTTGTTAGGATCGGACATGGTCGAAAAAAACGATATGTACTTCGTTGTTAAAAATTGGGTAACATTATAATTTTTTTTTCAACCATGTCTGATCCTAATAGGATCATATGGGCCTCCACAGAGTAGAGGTTTTTATTAACAGATTTTGTTTTTTACGAGAAATGGATGTCAGCCACTTGCTCAATCTATTAGGTCCATACCCTCACAAATCCATACTCACACACAAATTGAAAAACAATATGTGTACTTGCCAGACCCAGGATTCGAACCTGGGACTCACGGCGTTATAGTCCAACGCTTAAGCCGCGCGGCCACCACGTTTATCCATTGCCAAAAAGGTGTCAAGCTGTACTTCTATTGACAGTTCTTGCGAATTCTTTTAGTAGGTATTCTCGACAGTATTTGCGGAACCTTAATTTGACAGAAGCAACATTTCGTTTTAGCTGAGAGACAGATAACTTATTTTATTCAATGCTTAAAATATTTTAGTATTTTGAATTTAAATATTTTATTTATTTCTTTAAATAATGTACCTATATTCGTATTCTATAAATTTAATAAAATATCGACTTCTTGGTTATGACATAATTTAATATAAAATCCTATAACGTACACGTGACAGTATTTTATAAGGGTTGGTTAGAGGGCCAATTGATCAACATCTTTTAATGAGACACATTGAAGACGAAGGATGGATACAATCTCAAACTAATTGAAAGGGAAATATTCATGTATTGAGCTACATAATATATATAATATTATTTTTGAAAAAAAAAATATTATCTTTCGCAGGTAAATGAAAAGTTACCGAAAGTTCATACAATTTTTTCCATCAAATTAATTAAATCAAATGAAAACAAAATATAAGGGTTTCTTTCATTTAGTTTCTCTCCGTAGTTATATCACCTTACAGCATCTCTAAAGGTTTTAGTCGTTTTTTTGCGTCTTTTCAGATAATACCAGCGCATCCCGTAGCTCCGCTGTATATATTCTATAGATGGTATTAAATTGTCGTACAGAACGCCAGTAACCGGTTGGTTTAAAGAAAAAGTAGGCCATATTGAGACCCTCTTGAGGTTTCCGTAAGAAGATTCAAAATCCATCAATTTGTAAAACCTTCTTGCACATTCGTTGACAGAGTATGTCACAAACTTTTACTTTCTTAGTGTATTTTTACAATAAACCTATATAATATTCTAGGCTCCACGGAATAATAATTTCTTTATAACAACGCATTCTAAAATGTTTTTCAAAATCTGTCACGAGATGACTACCAACTTTGTAAGTTTTTAATCATTGTAATAATATTGACATTTAGTTTTGGCGTTTTTGTACTTGCTAATATCTTCTTAATCGATATTAAATATATACAATTAAAAAAATAGCATTCAGTTATTAAAAATACATAATTTTTGAAATATATATTATGGATGAAATGAAAATGCTATAGGCATTCTTAAATCTTGTGAAAAACCTTCCTTGAATAAACATCAATAATGCATTTAATTATTATTTCGTAGATGCCAAATCCGGATCATATAATATTAATATATAGTTAAAAATACGTCTTAACATTTCTGTATAAAAAGACTAGGTACTGTTTGGTTATACGGAATACAGCAGAAAACACATTTTGAAAATACCCGATATACTGGATTATTTGTTAGTTTGGGTTAGTTTAGGTTAGATTAAGTTGGGTTAGGTTAGGTTACGTTAGGTTTGGTTAGGTTAACCCAACATATAATCCAGTTTATCGGCTATTTTCAAAATGTGTTTTCCGATGTATTCCGTATAACCGAACAGTACCAAAGACTACATCTGTTTATTTAACTTAATCCATATACAATAACGATTCCAGATTTTTCGCTTAAAAGAAAACTTATTGTCAATGCAGTGGATGGTAATATTATTAGTTCTGGTTTTTACTCAATCGTATTGATTAAGTGCCTATTAAATATTTTGTTTTTATTTTAATGAGAATTTACATAAAAAAAACAATTGACAGTTAACACTATTAAAATGATCGAATGTAATACTCAGAATGCAAAATTCCATTGACTATCATTAAAAAGAGCTGGAAAGGTATATTTTATTACTCGGGCTATTAAATTTGTATATCCAATCATGAAAATTGAATTCCCGGAAACAGTAACACTTTCGAACAAATTGAAAATTCAGTTAAAGCGCCACTCGGTTAACATTGAGTGTAAAGTATTCTACAAATAACATTAATTTATAACGTAATAATGGTTTTCCAGAAATATATCCCTCCAGATTATTACGTAATTAATACAATGAAAATAATATTAATATAAGAGATTTTTTTTCATGCATTAGTTTCGCTGATGCTGATAAAACAAAATCGTATTATTTTAAGGGCGGACGTGCTCAGCGTGGGTCAAAATGGAGCTTTTTTCTATTTTCAAAGCATGATCCTGGACATACCTTAAACGTTGTTTATTTATTTTATTAGTATATACCTATATAGTATATTTATTTTACCTAAACGATTTTTTTTAAACGGTACATGTTCAAACACGCGCGTTAACATCATTTTACTCCCTACTTCAATTATAGTATGTCAATTTATGGCTACGGCCATATGTTGTAGCTTAACCACTGGAGAATGCCAAAAGAAATGGCGTATTTCAAAAAAACACAACCTTATTCTTAGGTCAATAATTATTATAAAGCAATCATTATTCGTAGGATATTTATCACACTTGAATGGTCAAAGACATAGCTTATAATGAGTATCTTTAAAATTATCTTTAAATTTGTTAATCTTGCCTATTTTTTGAATAATAAAATGCCTAATTCTTGTCAAATTTGGGATCACAGAGATTATCAATATAATTTTTATGGTAAATATTTCACTATAATAATGTCGATATAAATTATACTGATAGTTTTATAAATGTGTTTAAAAATTAATAAATGTAAAAAATCATAACACCACTGCACAGTTATGTACTGAAATATGACTATATTCTAAAACATTAGAGCGAGAGGTTTAAAAGAATACTATTTTATGTAATAAAAATACTTTATGTAGTCATCAAAAAATGTTTAAAATAAGTATAAATGGTAATAAGGCTTCAAATAATAAGGCTTCAAAATTATATAAATAGATTATCTACAACGTTTAAGGTATGTCCAGGATCATGCTTTGAAAATAGAACAAAATCTCCATTTTGACCTACGCTGAGCATGTCCCTCCTTAAATTGAATACTATCAACACTGATGGTACTTGTTTTAAAATAAATCTTTAAAAATATGGATAATAGATTTTTACTGAGCGTTTCGTCTTTCAATATTTATGACACTACAATTTTCAGGATGGGTCTTGAGCTCCTGAAGAATTTATCATCAATAATTTCTGATCCTGGATTGTTTCATAAAAACTTTTTTGAATGTTTCATATTATGGCTTTTAAGTAAAATCTCTTAAAATTACACATAATTACACGATATAGTTTATATTATACAATTTGCAATAAATAATTAAGAATGGAATACAATTTATTGAATCAACGACACTGGTTGCGCTTTTTATAGTGGACTGTAATTGATTTTGATGGAATGATTTTGATAGTGGCTGTGTTGGCCTTGGGGAGGGTGGGAGGGGGTTACACGGGAGTTAGACCAGACACTAACCTTATTGCTATTGAGGATGGCTCCGTAGTCTGGTTGCACTATTACTCGCGCGGTATTGTTTGTTGGGTTACCCGGTGCGTGGCACTAGACGGTGCACTTTCGATTAATAATATGGTAAATGAGATTGATAAATTACAAGAGCCGGTATCATCGTTTGTCAGGTGTTCAGACATCGCTTGGACGATGGTCACACTATATTAAGTAGACCCGGTCGTTGTCTACGAATAACTTTTAAATGAGTCTGTATGCGCATTGATTTACTCACGTAACAAACTTAGAACGCGCCCGCTGTCTTCAGTTCACTTGAGGTAACTGAATAAGTTCTACAGTAATATTTTAACTGATGACCCGTTACCGAGTAATATATACCTGGACTTGTGACAATATCTGGGGATTTGAGATAAGTGGGAAATATATGAAAGAAAGTCACCACAATTGGCCCAACCAACCACTTATACTAAATATTCTAAATACAATCATGTACATAATATTACGCCCTGTTATGGAATGAAAATCGTGAAACATCTTGTAAATAACTTCTCAGTAACCAAGTTTTAATGTACCTACATACTTACATTGATTGAGTGTTATATTATTCTCACACATACTATTGCGACTCTTCATACTATATTATTTCGTCCAATAATATTATACGCTTTTAGGTTATTATTTTGCATACATTTTACGCACCCACAGTTTTTGACATGACTGATTTTGACGTTTTGTGTATATACCTATGGCAATCGGGGCCATCCGTTGGTCTGCCCATTGAATGAGGTGGTCTGCATTCAAATAGGTTTTATTTCACTATTGAATTGCTATTTTCATGATTAACCAAATAAATTGAGAGTAGTTAATTTTAGATTTGGTGGATAACGATTTCTGGTACTCATGTGAGTCGGATGATGTTAACCAGGTATCTATGTCTTTCAAAATGGAAAAACTTTTTAATTCTGTCTAATTTTTATATTGAAAGTTCTTTATAATAAATTTCTAAGTACGAAGCATGCTGAGAGTCTATTGTTTGGACGTTAACCTGTGTTTAGTAGCAATTGCTTAATAAATACTCCTTGATTCCGTTAATATTTTGTTATATAAATTCTGTAAATATATAAAATTGTGTAGAATTGATTTAAAAGTATGTCATTGGCTAATTCATCACTATATTTTTGGTGTCAACTGTCATCTCATGGTGGAATGCATTGTATTAAATATATATAAAAATACAAAATATTTAATTATTAATAATTCATTAAGTACTTTATAATATAATATAATATAATATAATATATAATATAATATAATATAATATAATATAATATAATATAATATAATATAATATAATATAATATAATATAATATAATATAATATAATATAATATAATATAATATAATATAATATAATATAATATAATATAATATAATTATAATATAATATAATATATTATATAATATAATATAATATAATATAATATAATATAATATAATATAATATAATATAAATAATATAATATAATATAATATAATATAATATAATATAATATAATATAATATAATATAATATAATATAATATAATATAATATAATATAATATAATATAATATAATATAATATAATATAATATAATATAATATAATATAAATATAATATAATATAATATAATATAATATAATATAATATAATATAATATAATATAATATAATATAATATAATATAATATAATATAATATAATATAATATAATATAATATAATATAATATAATATAATATAATATATATAATATAATATAATATAATATAATATAAATATAATATAATATAATATAATATAATATAATATAATATAATATAATATAATATAATATAATATAATATAATATAATATAATATAATATAATATAATATAATATAATATAATATAATATAATATAATATAATATAATATAATATAATATTATATAATATAATATAATATAATATAATATAATATAATATAATATAATATAATATAATATAATATAATATAATATAATATAATATAATATAATATAATATAATATAATATAATATAATATAATATAATATAATATAATATAATATAATATAATATAATATAATATAATATAATATAATATAATATAATATAATATAATATAATATAATATAATATAATATAATATAATATAATATAATATAATATAATATAATATAATATAATATAATATAATATAATATAATATAATATAATATAATATAATATAATAATAAATATAATATAATATATGAATATAATATAATATAATATAATATAATATAATATAATATAATATAATATAATATAATATAATATAATATAATATAATATAATATAATATAATATAATATAATATAATATAATATAATATAATATAAGATTATAAAAATTATTATAAAAGAGATACGCCTAAAATTACAACTTTGACTATATCGATTCAACTGAAAATTTTCTTTTTTACGCATACAACATAATATGTATTTCAATAAGTTTATAATTTTTTTCATACTAATCTTCTATTTTTGCAAACAGAAATATTGATAATACACAAATACATCAGTAAAGAATCTAGAATTGAAAACTTATGTTAACAATGTACTATAGAAATGGGACACATCAAAAATCAAGTCTTACGGTATATATTTGTGCACAGAAAACTGAGTTTTTCCAACCGAAAGTTCTGTTCACTGCCGCATTTGTAAAGTTTATTTAGCCTGCTACATCAGGCATATTAATATCCATACAATAATATATATTATTATTGCAATATTTACTGTTCTTCTCTCTATGTTCTGTATCCGTTTTTTGACAGTCGTTGCTGGCCGTTGACTAGGAAAATTTGAGCAAACTGAACTCAAATTGGTACCTATATGAGATTCTCGGGCAAACCACTTATTATAAATCTTCACATTGATTGTTAATATCTAGCTAGCCGTTGATACCTCTTATGTTACATCTCATTTTCCCTTTCACCATGACGTTAATAGTTTTAGCGTTTCAGCTGATGCACGGTATGCATTTATTTTATACACCCACTTTCCTCGGAAAGTTCCTTAGCACGTCGTGATTTTGCGCAATTTCTGTAATTGGAAACTATTAATATTGAAATAGTAAAAAAATAAATAATTGTTTCTGTATATTGAAATTTTAAAACAGCTTTATGAGTAAATGCGAGTTTGTTTCACCGGTATGATATATGGTAATATCCCAGATTGTAATACCCATTTTGTTTGAATACATTATTTACATAATTGATACTGAAAATATATTCAAAGAGTCTCAAAGACCTGCAAAGTAATAAGAGAGGTTAAGTCAGATATAAACAGAACCAAGATAGTTTTTGGATAAGTAGTGAAATATTAATGGAAGTTCTGGGACAGGACAAATTTATATTTTATTGCATTTTCCACATATTACCCACACGAAGTGGAATTCAGTCAGAATATTATTATTCAACTGCTCTCAAAAGCTCGTAATCGTAAGTATGTCATAAATAAAGGCGATCGTCGTTTGTCATAAATACTATCGCAACCAGTCATTAAGAAACTTGCTAGTTTGCATTAGTTACGAAAATAATGAAATAAAAGAATTATCATTAATTATTGTTTACACTTTTAAATAAATAAGAATAAGTTTGTTATAGTATTTATTATTAAAATCAATTTTGTAAATTAAAAACTACTGGTACAATTATTAGTATTGTTTATTGGAGCCAATTATGGCGGCCCTAATACAATATTTTACCCACCTAACATTATTAACCTTGTCACACCTGCTTTTAACCGGTAGTCATTCTTGAATCGTGTGATTGTAAACACTTAAAACCTGCAAAACATTAAGACGTCATTGCGTGCACTGGTTTTGACCGTCAATTTCCACGCAAATGGTGACTCGATAACTAGTTAACGCGCGAGAGTGCTAGTGTGAGTGAGTGAAAACCAGACCACGGAGTCAACTTCATCAACATTAAAGGTAAGAGTCTGGAATCCTTTTTATAACCCCCCAGCAACAGAAGCATCCTTGTTATATTACAGTTCACTGAAAAGCACCATTAGTTTATTTTTAAAATTATTTTCACCTAACAATCATCAATGGTTACGGGGTCAAAGATTAAAAAAACACTGATATAAGTTTCCTAATATATAAACAAAGGCTTTTTCACATTATAATTTTCATTTTGAATTAAGGATTACCACCTTCTCTTAATTTCGTATTTTAAAGTATTATACGTACTATGTAAAATCTTTGTATTGTTTGAAATGTGATTTTCTGTCCAAATAAATTATAAGCCACGTGATTGATATTTTAAACTCACTCAATCTTTAATTGATATAATACATCGTGATTATATTCTTTTATAGTGGACGTTACATAACTAGTATTATTCAGGTTAAATAGTATTTATTGAATGTGTAGATGTAATTTTATCAATATTGTAAAAAAATAACATACCTACATTGACCTTTGCAATATTCGATTAATTAAACAGTTGTACAGACTACAAACAAGCAGAAATCAAGTATATTTTGTTCAAAAATATTAATTTAATTGTATGTATATTTGGAGTTTGCAATGCGGCATTTTATTATTACGGAAAATGTAGGAGAACGGTGAAGTTTTCGTCGAAATGAATAAACGATTGATGCTGATCGATTGGCGAAGTTTTGACATAAATTGACTAACGGGTATCCAAATATAAATAAACGAAAACTGTTCTACACAAGAAGTTAGATTTCATTGTAAAATATTGTGTTTATTGCATCAATCAGGCTTAACGAGGTTTTAAACAACCAATGAATCATGTTAAGCATCAATTCAATCATTAAAAGACAATACAAGAAACACAGAAACAAATTGAATGATTTTTTTTCGAAATCAAAACTCTTATAATAATCTGTGATATTTTATTTATTTGGGTCTGAAAAGTAGTATAATAAATCCTAAGTTATCTACAACTTTATGTATTTTTATGAGTTTAAAGAATGTGGAAAGTTATTGCACTTAACTGCAGAATAATAAAATTATCATTTTTATTCAATATTGAATATACATAAGGTTTTAAGAATGTTTAATTCTTTATTATAGAAACAAAATAATTGGACGCAAACCCACGTCTTTCAAATTTGAAGTACCACAGTTGCATGAATTATTATAGACGAATTATTGATGGCTTAATTTTATGACAGTTATAATATAGATAACAGAGTTTAGTTTAAGCTAGTATTTATGTCGAATGATTAGTAATTTAGTTAGGTTGGTACTTTTCATGTACGAATACACAAATTTAATTAAATCATTTAGTCGAGTCAATATATTTTTATAAATTTTTGCTTGAGTAGCGACCTCCAACACTCCTGAATAAAAACAAAATAAGTCACAAGATAAGTCTGAATACGTATTTAGTCATAATATTTTACATTCATTTACATGAACAATAATATAATTATATTTTTTAAGATTTAAGATTAGATTTAAGATTTATAAATCCTACTTAATAAATGTATATTATGTAAGTTTCTAAAGTTGAAGGAAAAGTTTAAATGATTTATTACACTGCAATATAGACGAAAACTTTTTTGCTACCAGATTTTCTAGAAAATGTATTTAGCGTATTACGTAAAAATGTACTTAACGAATTCTGTACTTACCTAAATAACGAGTTTGGTATCCGTTGGTTGTTGTACTTGTTTTCGCTTAATCGCCAAAAGAAATTCTGTCTTACGATGCACTCTAAAAGCACTGCTAAAACTGTTCCTTGGTAAAGCTTTCTAAAAGAAAACATTTTTATTTTCCTAAATCCTAAAACATAATATATTATACAAACATGTAAAGCATACCTACTTTAATGCCATGAGTAGGAAATTAATCTAATATAAATTCTAATTAATGCTGTTGAAATTAGTAGTTATATAATATTTTTTTTCTTTCATAAATCAGTATTTTGTATAATTTACTCGGTTTTTCAATAAAACATGTGTATGTTAAAATGTTATGTAAAAATGCATCCAATTATATTATCAAATTAGGTAGTTGATCTATTCAATTCATATCCTTTGACTTATCATTGAGTTAAGTGAGATAACTCTTTACAATATTTTACTATACAAATTATTTACAATATTTTTGCTTTATAGGTTATAAATAAGACATATCTTATACAATATTATAGTATAATCCCTAATTCATTCATATTGAAATAAAATCGTTGAGCTATATTATTTTTTTTTACTGTAAATACCTACGTAATATATATTATTTGATAAAAGATTCTTTGTAACAGCAAGTATAACATGGTTGTTGTCATTTCCCTCCATTTGCAAAAGTGAAAAGATGCCATCATTTTTATTCTTTTATGGTTTTTTGTCCGGGTTCTGGACTTGGAGGTGGACAAATAACACACCGGAATTGTGGTCAGAAACGACAAGTTTTATTTACGTCAATATCTACTAATGGTTACATTTTTATAATTTCTTTTATGCGTAGCGCGAGATAATAATGTTAACTCTTTGACTGTCTGCAGCGTTCTGTCGCGACAAATAAAAAACGGCCGCTTATGAAGCGATACCAATGCGGCGTTGCCAATTTGAAATTTTGGCGCCAAATATGTACACATTTGCCGGTTTAATATTATTTATTTTCGTAATCAACCCTTACTATTTGTCGGCTTGGTACCGATTAGGACTTCTCCAGATTCACAGAGACATGCCCAAATGGGGACCATTTGGGAGTGTAACATTGTCTACTTGATTTGATAGTGTCATCGTATGTATTTTAATCATTTAAAAAAAATATATGTTATTTATTTTATTCGTGATGTTTGCCTTTGGTATTTCTACTTGTGGTATTTCAGCGTTCGGAATTTTAACCTTGAGGGGTTCGATTTTTCGGATTCAAGAAGAATGTATGGATGTACGGGCAACCAAAACCATACAATATTATTAATAATAATTAAATTTAATAATGTTTTTATATTGTTTTATCTAAATACAATCATTGAATTATTGTAAAAGTAATTTAAAATAATAAATAAATATTTCAAATATATGAAGGTTTTGTGAAATATTAATAATACATCGATCGAGATCCACGTGTTTGGTTCAAAAATCTTATTTACCCCATAAGAAACATGAATACCTACATGTAATACTGAAGAAATTAACGAAATGATATTGTCTTATTTTAGCATGCTTTTATCAATAATATCATTCGAACAATAAGTTTAGTGTATTAATATATTTCGAATTACCTATCCTGATAACGGCAGATTTGACTATTTTCGGTTCCATTCTTGACGGCATTATGTGAGTTAGATAATTATACTTGTTGGTTGTTATTTTTGAAAGCGGGTTGTTGAATCTCTGTACAGCATTATTTTAAATTACCACAAAACGTTCGTAAATTTTGCCTCCATACAAGTAAATGAATGAATATATTATTATACTATATTTTCTGTAAATAATTACCACAGTTTCAATTTCAAGTACAATTTAAAATCATATACATGTATATATTATTTTATTGGTAAAAAATTGAGAAAAATTTATTGTGGCAAGTTGGGACGAAGTAAGTTATATGCTATCAACACATTTTACTCTCGTGTTCACAGTTACCTTGACTAATGTTATATTAATATATTTCCTTCTGTCTTATTTTTCTGATATCGGAACTTTAATTGTAATAGTAACTAAGTATAATATTATAATATTCCCATAATATTAAACTATTTAAAAGTTTAACGAGCATTAGATTGACAATGTTCTACAATCACTAAATAAAAAGATATCGCAGTTGGCGCCAGGCGAGAACTTTACACTGCTGTTCTCGGCTGTAAATGTTTTTTCTTTGGGCTTTACTCCACTCTATACTTCACTGTAAAAACACCAAGTGATAGTAATATCTTCAAACTGAAACGTTGGAGTGGGCCAAGTGATAATGTTTGATTTTTTGCAGATTGAAAATATTGTGTGCCATAAATCTTATACAAATAGATACATAGTGATATGAAGGGGTGTATGTTGGAGGGTTTGTTTTAATAAATTTAAATTGAAAATACGGATTCGTGGTAATTAAATATTATGTATATTTTTCTCTTCACGTAAGATATAGGACATATTATAATTTCTATGGAAGTAACAAAAATAGAAATGAAAAATAATTATCTGTGAAAATTATTATCACGATGTCGGACACCTTGTTGTTATTCAGACGTGAACTTGGCAGAAAGGTGGCGTATTTAGGTTTTTTGACCTGTCTAAGTGGCGTTTAAATACCCTTTGACTACTAACCATTATCTTTTTCTTCAAATCACGAGAGGGTAGAAGTAACTGCAATAATAGTTCCTCCGTTGTGTTAACATTTGTAGAATTCTTTATAATGTAGTTTATGATTTATCTTCTTAAGTCTTTTGATTGTAAGATTTTAATGTGACTTTCAGGTATTTATAACGTTAATTATTGTTAGCAATCCGTACATATCTACTACTAAAAAATACACTATAAATTTTTTTCATTGATAATTAGTAATTTGTCGGCTCGCTATCATTATGTTATCATGTAAATCAAATGTCATGGTATCTATGTATATGCTAAACCATTCAAATGTATTGTTAAATATAACAACCAGCGAAACTCAAATTCATGTTCACTAAATTCGCGCTAATGTGTTCTACCTACTAATCTATGTACATCCTATCTAATTTCGACGAAATAAAGTAGTTTTTTATATTTTTGAATCGCTACACAAATTGCTATAATTTTGCCAGTTATTTTTTTATTTTAATTTGATAGTAGTTATATAATTCTCTAGGGTATTTTAAAATTATGTGTATACAATCAAGGATATTATATTCTCAAATCTTGTGAATTATTCGTTTAATTACAAAAAACAGTTCATTAAGTAGACAGTACACACTAAGTTTTGAAGAATTGTACATTCAAAACTTGCACAAGTACCAAAATCTTCACCTCAGTGAAAATAATATAACAAACTATAAAAAGTCAGAAGTACCTGCATTGAGTTTTACTTTGGATTTGATATAAAGTTTTTTCACCGTTTCAATGATTTTTTGGCAGACTATTAATAAAATTGGTTTACGTTATAGTATTAATTTCTGATTTAAGTAAAATAAAAAGTTTGTAAGTAAACCTCTTATAATAAATTATTAAAATACAGTTAAAACTATTATAGACCTACCTTCTACTCAAAAGTGTTATCTTTGCACATACGGTTGTCTGATAAGGCCCAGTACTTTAAGTACCATTTGTAAAATAAATTCTGTTCCCAAAGTAGATGGGCTTCTTCCTGTATTATATTATTATTAATTCTTACATCTATAAAAATTCACAAACTCACTGATATTTGAATGCACCTGCATAATAATAGTTCACAATAGTACATTATTACGAACGAATAACACCGAATATTTAATAATAGTTTGTGAACGAAATATTTTTCATATGATATTTCAACGAAACATAATGGAAAAGTTAACTTCCCTTGAAATATTATATTGTGCCAGGATCGATATTGCTTATTTCGTCTTGTCTACCTGGATTTTACTGCCATGCTGCAATTTCTTGTATTTATTGAAAGTCAGAAAACAAATTCTTCGTATTGTTAGGAAAAATAAATCAAAATGGTGCTCTTTCAATAAAATATCTCAAATTCCCTTATAATAATCAAACATTTTTTTATATTTTGTAACAAAAATCGACATGCTTACCAATTTTTCGAATCTTTATTTATGTATTAAACAATTATTTTTATTTACTTACAAAAAGCACTATTTATAGCGCGATAGGTATAGTTGTTGTCAAAACTGAATAATACACTAGATTCAACACCTATTATTATTATTATTATATATACGCAATGTTGATAAACCTCAGAAACATAAGTACCTTATGAGAAACATATGAATTAATTGGAAGAATTTAAAAATCTTATTCTCAAGAGATGGACAATAATCATATGAAAATGAGATTAAAAGTATTGTCTGTTTATTGCATATAAGAATCTCAATGGGAAGTAACTTCTGGTTTGGCATAAATCAGACCATAACTATTACTAGCTTCAGCTATTTTTTAGGTAAATCATACAAAATTTTACCTGGGTAAAGACTCTACAGAGCAGTTATACATCTACCTAGTGATATTACCTGACCTATTTAAATTTGCATTGCGTATTCTTGTCATAATTTTTCTTTTAATTTATGTATTTATTCATATTTCACATTATACTGAAGAAAAAAATTGTCAGACTGTATAGGTATATTATAATGACAGTTTCATTAAATTCTTATTATTCTTTTTTAAGTTAATAAATGTAACAAAAAGAACTTGATCTATCAAAAGCTTCAGTATAAGCGAGCTTAATCAAAGTGGACTTTTGGTCCAATATAAAAAAACGAGCGTATACGCTGAAAGTCTTTACTTAGCGAAAGAAATTCCAAAACTAAACTTCCTTCCGACAATTTTTTCATATCAGATCGCCAACTCAGCGACACGTTTTTACTCGGCCCCAATATAATCACAAACAAACAACAACTACTGTTACAACACAGTGGAAATACGTTATTTTACTTTTAGTTAGCAAACTTTGGCACGCTGGAAAGTGGGCGGTAACTTGAGAAACTAGCTGAAGGATATATGAACGAGTCTTCGGAAGTATGAAGTTTAAACTTGGTGAAGATGACCAGATGAAGTAGCAAGGCTTGCCTTCTTTGCCAATTAGAACTTCCGCAGTTCAGTAAGCGAGACAGAATTCTCCAAAAAGCAGTTTAATAATAATATGTAATATAAAAGTAACACGCTTATTACAAACAAAGACAAGAGTAGATTCAATTTTTAGGTGCCATTATGATCTCAAAATAAGCTTTATATTATCATGATTAAAATAAAATAAAAATAAATCGTAAACAATTATTAATCATCATATTCTACCGACTCAATATTATTATTAAATTGTATAGAGAATATATTGAATATAATATTATTATTATTGATTTCGCATTAATACATATTGTTTACCCGAGAATACGGATAATATCGAAAAAGTCATTGATGTATAGACATATTGTATAAACATACATATTATATATAATAATATATTACATATGTAAATATTTCAAATTCTCTCAACATTAATTTAAACCCCAAAAGAATGTTAAAATATTTAATTTGTCGAAGTATTGTCATACAGATTGACGAATGGATGAAGATCTTCTATTACGCTTTACTTGTGCACAATTCTTAAGAATCCAAAGTTTTTCTCAATTTTGATATCAATGGAATGTCGTAATTATTAATGCAATACATGATAGAGTTATCTTGCGAATATCATTCGTAACTTATCTTGCGTTTACTTGAGTGGTTTAATGGTAGCATGGATGCCGTTTATGAGGTGATGTGGATGTTGGACTTAATTCTGTATGATCTACTGGTATTTTCAAATAGTACAATATTAAAATATTTTTACAATAATTCATTGTTCATTCAAAGTTACAGAGTGGAAGAAGAAGCTACTGACAATCTCTTAGCCAAGCTTAAGACCATTCCACACTAATTGCATGTAAATGTTATCAGCTACAGACCGTCTCTAAATTACACATAACTATCATACACACACATGCTGTCACTGGTCATGATGAAATGGTACGACATAGCTGGTGTAGTGGTGCAATGTCTTACTGTCACCTCCTGAGGCGTTCCGACCGACACCCGCCTTCCGAACGCTTGACTGATAAAATGTTCATGTCGACAAGTAGTAAATTAAAAAATATTTGATGGCGTGGTCAGTAACGAGTGAACCGCAGTACATTACCTGCTTGTGTAGAATAGCCCTTACATACTGTAGTTAAAAAGTTTATACAGATATATTTGGCAACCTACCTTTTTTCTGTCATATCCATTGTATTAATTAAGTTTTGCTATTTTTTATAGTTATCCAATAAATTAAAAGCATTATTAGTTTGGTCTCCCCAAGTCTAATGTGCTATCGGTGATGTCAATTGGGAGGGTAATAGCTGTATTCCACCAAATTCCTTTATGTATCGATATAATATTCAACTTACGCTAAACTTAAGATTTATATTTTATATATTCTTCAAATATTGTATGTAGGGTCAACAACCCCAAGCCGTGTCAGCAAATGCTGTGATTACAACAACGCCATAATCAGAAAATTGCCCAATTTTTGCATATCACTTCATCCACGGTCAACACATTGCACGTAGGTGAGCGTCTACAACTCCAAGCCTTGTTAGCAAAACGCTGTGAGGTAGCAGTTAGGTGACAATCAGCATATTACCCAATTAAGACCTACATTATAATAGCTTGCAGCAATTTATCAAATATTCATTTAAATAAATAGTGAGTAACAGTTAATAGGATATGGCACGCTACCAACATTCCTTGGATGGTGGTACTCGCTATTAGAATTCCTCACAGCGCTTTATTTTACACGGTTAACTTCACAACTGTCATTGTACTTATTTACCATTAAATAAACCCTCAACTTAATCCGCCCAGGAACCTCCGGTATCTTCATCGCCAACACCTACACCCCTAAGGTTACTTGGTGAAGGTACTCTTTTTTACTTATACCTATATTTATTATTTTATTCATCATATTGTTTACATACATGTATTATATTTCCTTTATTTTGTTAACTGTCAATTCATGGTGGAACTGCATTGTATTGTTGTTTTTATTTAATAAAACGCAATTTTTTTTATAGTACTTATTCCACTTTTAATTAATATATTAGGACCGGTTTCGTCCGCTTCAGTGTCCTAATATATTAATTAAAAGTGGAATAAGTACTATAAAAAAAATTGCGTTTTATTAAATAAAAACAACAATGTATTATATTGTTGTTTTATTTATATATTCACGTCGTAGTGTGAACGTATTATAGTCATATTATAATATGTAATGTTAACTCATGTAAATTATTACAAATTTCAAATCTATTCAGTTATATTACCTCACTTGTGGATATTGTATCCAGTATGTTTCCATTTCAGTAATACTTTGTATCATTGACCACATTAAATGATTTGGCTTTCACTGCATTATTAATATAAAATATTATTTAAAGGCATTGGGTTGACAATACTCCCTACAGATTAAAACCACAGCGGAAGGGTTTTTGGCCGGAGGTGGACTTGCTTACCTCCGGAGTTTTCCCCCCCTCTGCGGCTCAAATTTTGATGAGCAAACGGGCTAAGACCAGAAGTAACACACGATAAAGATGCGATTATGGATGCCGATTATTTGCTTTTTTGGCCTTCTCTCAGTCTTCCTGGGAGCACTCGTCTGGTTCGGAAGAAGATGACCCCGGCTCTGGATGACCCCGGCTCTGGATTCAAATTGGACCAATGCTAGACCCCACGGACTGAACGCTGGACTCCGCAGAATCGGACAGAAGCGAGATGTGGGGTGGGGAGATGATGGAGGCCTGTGACGGCGGTGGTCTTTGTTGTTTGCTCATGAGAAACACTTTTTAAATATACTTACTAGAGATTCCTTCACCCAGATCCCAAACCTGGTCTCGGTCGGTCGCGAAGCCGCCGAAACCGGGTCCTCTCACTCTCAATCATGCTTCACCCCAATAGGCACTTCATATAAAGGGGATAGGCGCTAAAAACCATCTAGGTGGCCCAAATATATAAGCACATACCCTAAGTAAGTAGTTTAAAATACACTGGTGTTTTCCATTAAAAATAATGACTTACTAATGGTGCACCTCTGCCATGCACCACTCGACAAACAATAAAATTTATCATTATTCAAAACCAGATGAGGTTATAATTATATCGTTTTACAATTTAAATATCGTATAATTGTTATTTATTATAACAAAATAATGAAAATGCAAAATGATTCTAAATGAAAAATAATATTTTTTTAATTAAGAAGCGTTGCTGGTTGCACGTATTAAAAATACCTAATAATAAATCTTCTTCTTGAAACAAATTAGCGTGAAAAATCAACCCTCAAAAATACGTATCTAGAAAGTACCTATTCCACATAGCCAGAAGGAAAAAAAAAATAATAGAATACCTCGTTAGAAACATTGTTTAAGAGATATATAGTGGTCACATTCAGGTGAGGATGTCACAAAGAATAAAATCTTTTGAAGTATCAGTCGATATCAATATTTTACTTACCATAATTATAATGCTTTCTTTCACCTCTACATTTTTTTCATAAAAAGCTCTTCAGAAAACGATAGTTTCAAGTATTGATACTTCCCTGCCTATAGTTGCTAGAAATACATAACTAGGATATTTAAAAGTTATCATGATCCTCAACAATGAAAAAGGGCATAGATTATTAAATTTACCATATTATTTAATTCATAACTCGTAATAACTTTCTTCAAAGAAAATTAATTGTCTTGATTGTATCAACTTTCATTGAATTATTTTTTCTCTTACAATACCTAAATATTTATTTTTATTTTCTCATTGTAAAAAAGATGAAATTGAGTTTCATTTATGAAAACGTTTACTATATTATTACTAAAGTATTATTTTCAGAAGTTTGGCAATAAAGAAAATGCATTTCTGCAGTATGAGAATTAAATTATTTCCACCGATATTAGACAAATCTCTAAAAATATCATCCATAAAATTTTCACGAATAAGCGATAAAATCGGAAACAATACAAACTTTGCATAATATGCTTTTATTTCTAATATGATAATAATATTATAGTTTCTGCATAAAAATTTATTATTTTTACAGTTTTATTATCAATTTTAACTGATATATCTTTTAGAATTATTATATTATATTAGTTTCTATATTATTTGATATAGTATATACAATATACATATATTATTACAATTCAAATGCATATGCGATGGAATATCATTTCATACCTATATTCATCCACTATTGAATAATATGCTTCTGATATTCAATTAAAAGTAATTGAATATCAGAAGCATAATACCACATAAGCGACTGTAATTGACGGGAATGACTTGAATACAGTGGGGGTTATACCAAGGTTTCTAGGCATTTAACTGTAATGATGATAGGGCGGGCGCGCTGGCCTAGCTCTGAGTAGCACTACCACTCTTGCGTGACAACTGTTTGTTACGTCATCCTGTCTACGAAGATTGACGGTTAAAATCAGGTCAGGTAATGACGAATTAATGTTTTACATGTATTTACACTAATACGGTTGAAGAATGACTGGCTGATAATAGTAGGCCTGGCAAGGATAATGGTGGTTAGGTGGGTAGGACATTTATATCGTATTGGGGCTGCCATAATTGACCCAAGCAGTAATTTATTCCAAGATATTACAGATTGGGTTCTACAAAAAAATGTTCACAAGGTAACTCCGCATTCAAGGTTGGAATATTTTTTGGGTCATACATATTAAATATCTTATCAATTAAAAAATAGTTTTACCATCAATACATATAATAACGTATTTTAGAATTATCTTTTCGAAATAAAGTATGTTTATCACGCCAAGAAAAAAAGAAAAAATTTTTAATGCGAGAGTTATATTTTTCCGATGTTTCGTAAGTTACAATTTTGAATCTCAACTATGAAGAAAAATAAGACTCTTCTCCAATAGTTTTCTGATACAGTTTTTTTAAGGATCCAAACTTGTACTTGAATAATAAATTCACAGCAAACCCTTTTTTTGTAGGTCGTAGAATTGCGAAAATATATCAGGGATTCCGTAATGTTGTATAAAACGTTTTTGTTTTTAAAAAAAGTCAGGCTCTAAAATTAATTGGAAATCGCTGTTTTAAAGCTGTAAGTCACAAGTTCAAATACATTTCTATTATATTATATTAATTTTCTATTGTAATAATATATTATGTACTTAAATTTTTTTCAGAACACCAGATTTGAATACAATACAAATTACTATACGAGAATTAAGAGAATGAAATGTATTGTAATATTATTATAAAATTACACTATCGATTAAAATTACAATAACCACAGTGAAAATGTGTATAACCCTACATTTATTAGATAAGTAACTATTAAAAAACTGCTACATTGGATGGTGTTATATATGATTACATTTTATATTTACCTACTGTTATACAAAACCACATTTTTCTTATTACTAAGTCGCAAGTAGACTGTTTCGCAAGTCATAATATACGACGTGTGAATCCAAATTTTATTACTTCATGCCCACTTTTTACATCTGCAGTGGTAATTTACAATGTAGCTTACATTTTGGCTAAGTGCCATACATACTTGGTTCTTTGGTAACGAAATAAAGCAGGACTCACAAATTGCGAACGAAAAATATGATTAATTGCGCGCAGTAATATTTTCATAAAATTCGCAATGTAGTTAATAAATGTTACTCTCTAAAAAGCGTTTATTATAATAGTTATATTAAACGACGACTTAAAACCTATTCATCTGTATATTTTGTAAATGAGTAATATGATGTAATTGTATAGGTACACAGTAAAAGTAAAGAGTATGAAATAATAAAGAATAACAAAGAAAAGAATATCAAATAGAAAATAAATACAGTGAATGTATAATATTATGCTTCAGCAATATGAATATTCAGTAAAAATAAGTACCTAAACATGTGAAGAATTTTTTTAAATATACCTGATGAAAACATCACATAAATGTTCTGCAATAAGGTTGGTTGAAAACCGCAGAATTACAACTCATATTTGTTAGAATGTAAAATTTATCACTTATCAGTTATAGAAGGTTTAGAAGTAAAAAGAAAGATTTGAAAAAATCGAAAGGTAAATAAAAATTGTAAAAACAGCATCCATATTAATATGTAGAAGTAAACGTGTACGAAATACCTTTCATTTTTTATTGTTATAAGGAAATATGTATTGTTTGAGAGCTTCACAACACTACATAATTCATTGAATCAATATACATCATTAAAATTTCAGACTGTTATAACCAGAATGATTCTGAATTATGGAGTTATTAACAATAAATTTATGTATGCATTACGTATGTTGTGAAATTAGTTTTTGTTATTTAACATAATGCTTGATTTCTTTTCCGTAACTACAATTAATAAGAACTTACTACCAATACAGTTATTTAATATATTGGTTAAATACGTATCCTTGCAACGAGTGTCCGCTCTGTAACGTGATTAATTTATTGAGTTTAATCATTGTGTCATTTGTAATGTCCCAATTTTTTTTCGAGGGTATCGGATGCCATTCTTCGTCTACTCCCTGTACCAATTAGTGTTAGCTGTAAAATTTTATATGTCCTTGTAGAAGTCTATGCTTTAATAAATATGGTAACCTTGAATTATTAGTAAAAGTTTTTGGTAGCTAATCTAACATTATTATGGAACATAACCGGGGACTAGAGAAATGTATATTTTTAATTATTATCAAGATTGTTTGTATAGAAAACAATGATAAAGTCATATGTAATTACCAGAAATAAGTCTACCATTGATACTTACAATATAAATCTCGGTTAAATGTAGAATATTAAGTCGCAATCAAAGGTTTTCACATAATCCTTCTTGCGTCAATATGAAAAGCTTCATTATATTATTTAATATGTCAAAGAAGTTAATTAAATTAACTAAAAGTCATTACGTACTGCACCTTCATTTTTAGTAATCCTCATAATATAATAAGTACGTGTTGACAGATTGATTAACCATAGTTGCAAAAAAACATATCGTGCATCTGTATCAGAGAAAAAAAAACAATTAATATACAATGAAATATCAAAAATTTAATTTAAGATAAAAAAAAACGATTATAAATCCCATTAGAAAAGTAACCAAAGTAAATGCATCTATAATAGGTGGGAATTTTTATTGTATTATTCACAATGTATTTTACTCGGATAGTCATTTGCTCAATTCAATTCATATTCAAACAAATTACGAATTTTGTGAAATCGCTGTCGAATACTATTTCTCAAGTTATTCTAAATTAACAGGGAACTGGAATAAAATAATATATTAGTAGGTGCTTTCATTAGTACCTATATTGTCCTATATTCTTCAAAATTTATCTATTTCTTATTGTCGGTTGGAATGGTTGTCCTATCACGTTGATGTTTTAAGCTCGTTACTAATGTATATTAAAAAAAATTAGTTTCATGATTTTAAACCTTCATCTATTGAAAGAGGATATAATATTCTTTTTACTACGTAGGTACCTATTTAGGTCATATTATTCTACGAAGCTTTTTATATGAAAGCACTTTCGTAGAGAGGAAAAAAATCGCAATTAGTTTAAAGTTTTATTGCCAGTGAAAAACTTAAGAGTTTTCTAGTTTCTCAGATAACATTTTGCGAAAGTCTCTGAGCTAGGATGGCATGGGCAAACGTCATTCGTTCCGCTATCCTTGCGCGTTTCTCAAAACCTAATATAGTTTGTTCGTTTGGTAGAGTTTTTTGTACGTCATTTTGGACGGCCAGAGGTAGAATTTATATAAATTTGACGGGATGCGGTCGTTTCTAATGAATTTATAGGTCTCCCTAATTAATTTAAAAGACGAAAACTCGTTAAGTTTGTATATCCGCTCAATTTATACAACATAATAAAAGTAATTTATATTAAGCCATTTCGTCAAATGGTTTTTGGTCCTTTCAAATAAAATATACTTAAGTGTTGACTTTATTTCCGATCTCTCTTCTTAATTTGAGATCTTATGACTGAGGATCATAATATTATGACTACCTTTTCCATGGATTGGTTCCATCCCTTTCAGCATCCAGTTTAACTTAGGGCCTTGTCAGTATGAGACTCATGGCATTCTCGATTTGGTTTGTTCTTCTCAGGGGAGTGAATCCTTCGATCGGATCCAATATCACGAGTTATTCCAGAGTATCATCTTCTCTATAGATTATATTATGACTAAACTACAATCATAAATTAATAAGAAGCAAATGACACAATAGGGCGTAACTGTTTGGAGTTACATATAACATCATTATCTATTTAACATATCGTCGTTTCCATTGCAAAATTGAATATCTGCAAAATCTCAAGTTTTCAGGGGAGCATAAAAACAGTTTACAAAATGTATGGCACTTGAATCAATTCAAAAAAGGTTTTCATAATTTAATCGATAATGCAATTTTTGTAAATTGTGTTATTTTGCATGTGTGTAAAGGTGATTTTTGCGGTTTTAATTATACAAAAATGTCAAAAACGCATATTTTGCAGATATACAATTTTGCAATGGAAACGACGATATATTTTATTCAGTGAATTCACTAAGTTTGAACACTATTTTATTGTACATACTTATATAATTTTGAATAATCTCAAAAATACACATTTTAGAAAATATCATAGTTTTTTCTGTATCCGAGATAGTTATCAGCTCAAGTTACGTTGGCTACATTTAATTTTCTATGTTTTTTTTTCTATTCGGTATGTATATTTCTGAGATTTTTCTAAATTATCTATTTTCAATAAGAGTGTATAAATGTCTCGCTTTAATGTCCCCTGTCAACTTGTTAATAACAATATCATTTCATCAATAATAGTCATGTAAATTAAGAAAAATCTTTTAACGCCTACCTTTTTACATCCATTGAGAAAAATATTTCTTGTGGTATAAGATCGTAGTGTCCTTTAGTTACTATGGTTACTATTAATTAAAACTTTTGTTGTGTAGAAGAATATAATATTCGCAAACAATAAAAACACATAACTATTTTTATTAATTACTAGCTGAAGTACCCGGCTTCGCACAGGGTCGCTTCGTGGTTATATTTATCTTAGATATTTGAAAAATAATAAGAGGTAATTATTTTTTTAATATTAAAATATCTGTGTAATACAATATGGCAATATGAAAATAATTCGGTACTGTTCGGTTATACCGGAGCCAGCGGAAAACGCATTTTGAAAATAGCCGATAAACTGGATTATTTGTTAGGTTAACCTAACCAAACCTAAACAGTACCAATAATTCTAATAGGAGTAAAGGTCAAACATAAGAACACTAAATTAAAATCGAATCCAAAATATTAAAACGTTATTAATGTTATTAATATGTAGTAAAAAAAAAATCAAAATTGGATGGAACAAACAAACAACAAACTTTGTATTTTATAAAATAATAATTTAGAAACCTTTACAGGTGTGCGCACACCAACTGACAAAAGTTTCATCGCAATCGGATGATTGGTATAGGAACGCATACGAATAGTAGAAGAAGATGATTTTCTAATTCAGAAATCTTCGTGGGCATGCACATGACAACTCACCAAAGTTTCATTGCAGTCGAATTAATGGAATAGGAACACATACGAATAGAAGAAGAAGAAGATGGTTGTACTAATTCAAAAACCTTTGCGGGCGTGCGCACAACAACTGGTCAAAATTTCATCACAATCGGATGAATGGCATAAGAACGCATACAAATAGAAGAAGAAAAAGATGATCGTACTAATTCAGAAACCTTTGCGGCCAAGGGCACAACACTTGATAGAAATGTCATTGCAATCGGATGAATGGTATAGGAACGCATACGAATAGAAGTAGAAGATGATTTTCTAATTCAGAAATCTTTGTGGGCATGCGCACGACAACTCACCAAAGTTTCATTGCAATCGGATGAATGGTGTAAGTACGCATTCGAATAGAAGAAGAAGATGATGGTTGTACTAATTCAGAAACCTTTGCAGGCGTGCGCACGACAACTCACCAAAGTTTCATTGCAATCGGATGAATGGTATAGGAACGCATACGAATAGAAGAAGAAGAAGATGGTTGTACTAATTCAGAAACCTTCGCGGGCTTGCGCACAACAACTGGTCAAAATTTCATCGCAGTTGGATGAATGGTATAAGTACGCATAGAATAGAAGAAGATAGAATAGAAGAAAAAGAAAATGGTTGTATCAATTTAGATTGCGGGCGTAAACACAACACTTGATCAAATTTTCATTGCAATCGGATGAATGGTATAGGAACGCATACGAATAGAAGAAGAAGAAGATGGTTGTACTAATTCAGAACCTTTCGCGGGCGTGCTCACAACAATTTTTCAAGATTTCATCGCAATCGGATGAATGGTATAAGAACGCATACAAATAGAAGAAGATAGAATAGAAGAAAAAGAAAATAGTTGTATCAATTCAGAAACCTTTGCGGCGTGAGCACAACACTTGATCAAAATTTCATTGCAATCGGATGAATGGTATAGGAACGCATACGAATAGAAGAAGATAGAATAGAAGAAGAAGATGGTTGTACTAATTCAGAAACCTTTGCGGGCTTGCGCACAACAACTGGTCAAAATTTCATCGCAGTTGGATGAATGGTATAAGAACGCATACGAATAGAAGAAGATAGAATAGAAGAAAAAGAAAATGGTTGTATCAATTCAGATTGCGGGCGTAAACACAACACTTGATCAAATTTTCATTGCAATCGGATGAATGGTATAGGAACGCATACGAATAGAAGAAGAAGAAGATGGTTGTACTAATTCAGAACCTTTCGCGGGCGTGCTCACAACAATTGTTCAAGATTTAATCGCAATCGGATGAATGGTATAAGAACGCATACAAATAGAAGAAGATAGAATAGAAGAAAAAGAAAATAGTTGTATCAATTCAGAAACCTTTGTGGCGTGAGCACAACACTTGATCAAAATTTCATTGCAATCGGATGAATGGTATAGGAACGCATACGAATAGAAGAAGATAGAATAGAAGAAGAAGATGGTTGTACTAATTCAGAAACCTTTGCGGGCTTGCGCACAACAACTGGTCAAAATTTCATTGCAGTTGGATGAATGGTATAAGAACGCATACGAATAGAAGAAGATAGAATAGAAGAAAAAGAAAATGGTTGTATCAATTCAGATTGCGGGCGTAAACACAACACTTGATCAAATTTTCATTGCAATCGGATGAATGGTATAGGAACGCATACGAATAGAAGAAGAAGAAGATGGTTGTACTAATTCAGAACCTTTCGCGGGCGTGCTCACAACAATTGTTCAAGATTTCATCGCAATCGGATGAATGGTATAAGAACGCATACAAATAGAAGAAGATAGAATAGAAGAAAAAGAAAATAGTTATATCAATTCAGAAACCTTTGCGGCGTGAGCACAACACTTGATCAAAATTTCATTGCAATCGGATGAATGGTATAGGAACGCATACGAATAGAAGAAGATATAATAGAAGAAGAAGATGGTTGTACTAATTCAGAAACCTTCGCGGGTGTTGGCACAATTACTGACGAAAATTTCATTGCAATTGGATGAATGGTATAAGGACCATACGAATAAAAGAAAATAGAATGAAGAAGAAGAAGAAGATGGTTGTAAAATTCAGAAACCTCGCGGGTGTTGGCACAATTACTGACGAAAATTTTATTGCAATCGGATGAATGGAATTAGAACGCATACGAATAGAAGAAGAAGAAGAAGATGGTTGTACTAATTCAAAAACCATTGCGGGTGTTACCACAACAACTGACGAAGTTTCATTGCAATCGGATGAATGGTATAGGAACGCATACGGGACAGACACACAGACAGACAGACGTACAGACAGACAGAGATTCATTTTTATATATTAGTATAGCCTATACTCTTTCCGCAAGTGCAAGCAATTAGTTTACAAAGTTTTATTGCAATCGGATGAACGGTGTGGCTGCGCATTCAATACGAACAAACAAACACACAAATATTAATTTTTATATATTAGATAGTATAGCCTATACTCTTCCCGCAAGTGCAAGCAATAAGTTTACAAAGTTTTATTGCAATCGGATGAACGGTGTGGCTGCGCATTCAATACGAACAAACAAACACACAAATATTAATTTTTATATATTAGATTCACGTTTCATAAATGATGGAATCAAAAGGAACAAGTGAAAAAGAGACTCACTTGTTTCAAAACAAAATAATGAAAATAATAAAAAAGACAGCATAACTCATTTGTTTTTTAAAACCAATGGATAATACAGTAAACTGCATTACCGCTCGAGCTTTGGTTTATGATTTTTGCCAATTGAAGTCCTTATAAATTTTGTTTTACCTACCTATTCATGGTCAATTCTACTTCTTTTTGCCTGTAAAATTTTATTTAAATCGAAATTGAAATGTTTTGGAATAATACAAAAAAATAACATTGACAGCTTCATTCAATATATTATGCCGTAGTTTAATTTTGTATATATTATATTCATATTCTAAATACAATACATATTCTAGGAAAAAACCAATATACGGAATTTTTAAATAAGCATATTATAAAAACTCCCAGAATAGTAATCAGATAGATTAAATTATTGGATTAGAGTTCAAAGGCGTTTGTTTAAACGAATTGTCATGATACTACTATTTTGAACGTCTTAATATAATCTATTATTTTTAATACACTTTTCATGTAGGTATGTAAATAGATTTGCACTTGAATTCAAAATGAAAATGATATTTATACAGGAAAAGATAAAGTTTAATGTGCCATCTTTTAAATATTGATAGACTGACTTATACAATAGACGTGAGCGGACACGGTAATCCTCGGTGATTACGAAATGATTCTTCATGTGACGTGTTACAGCACAGCCTCAAGGGTTCTGTCGCCGTGGCCGATCCTCCCTGACCCTTCAGTGATACTACAACGATCTATGCGCTGAACGTATGGTATGGTGGGATGCGCGAAGAGTTGGCGATGGACCGAAGAAAGTGGGGTGAACTAATGATCGTCATATACCCCAAAGCTGAAGCGTGACAGAATGAAGAAAGTAAGTAAGTAATACAAATACTTTATGTCCGTGGTTTGATTTTGTTTCAGAATATTTAGCATAAAATAAAATTTTAAGAATGGAAACAGTTCAAGATTATCGGAGAATTAGAAAGCTATACTTAAGATTGAATTCTGTAATTGCGGTCCGACTGACGTTTAAATATGAAATAGTACCTAGGCGATATTCAATGAGATAGGCAGACTTTGCTACCATATTCTCGAGTAAATTCATAGGTTTCTTATTGAAGTTTCCGTATCGCTAGTTTATACTGAATGCTTGAAAGAAAATAAGTAACTCACTTGCTCTTCTATTGGACCTCTTACAAATCAGGCGGAGTTTCAGGTCAAGATGAACTGGATGCAACTTTGAAACGTACCTTATAGTGTGTCATTGACTTTTGAGTTTCTATCTGTGTATACTCGATCCAATAAAACATTAGCTTGGTGCTTACTCAAAAAAGGATATTATTAGGTACTTAATAAATAACATACGTATTCAATACTTATCGAGTGTTTTTCATTTATTTTATTCAAAGCACAATATAATCAATAACTAACTCCATTGAATTATGGACAAAAAATAATACACTACGATACGACTTCTAAACATAATAATATTTAATAAACCATTTATTTTATTCAAAAAATATTTTACAAGATTTGAGAATGTTACATTTCATATATTGAA
Source organism: Rhyacophila brunnea (assembly GCF_057557595.1). NCBI lineage: Eukaryota > Metazoa > Arthropoda > Insecta > Trichoptera > Rhyacophilidae > Rhyacophila > Rhyacophila brunnea. The sequence goes on along the minus strand of NW_028232848.1, from coordinate 13,666,354 downwards.
CATACATAACTTAAAAACACCTTAGACCTACTACGAAAAAATCACATTTGAAAAAAATACGACGCCTGACTGGATTTGTACTCGTATATCAACTGGTATTGCGCCAATATGCTTTAACCAATTAAGCTACAGACATCTCACTTAGTTACGATATTTTAAACTATTTTAAATTTATGTTTTGCCTATTATTATGACATGTGCTTTTGCATTAAAAGTTTGTTGTGCACCCTGTGGATTGTCTATTAAATGGCGTCGACTAAGTTGTCGAATACGACAGCGACATTGGCGTATTACAAATCGTGCACCAGAATACTGTAAAAGTGACAACTATGCCTCAATGAGATGGTTTCGAATTTAACAGTATAAAGTCAAAGAGGATGATGAAAAGAACTTGAGCAAGGTCACAACCCTTTCTGAATCTGGCCGTGACCCCGAATCATTCCGTTACGGGGTCACCAATTCCGATACAGTATTAACTATTACAATTATTCTCATACAGTAATTATTTGATTTTTAAAAGATCCCGTATTACGGCATTCTATTTATATTTTATAGGACTTTATATAAGCTGTGAAAACCTTATCAATTTTGGTTAGTAATTGGTGTAAAGCATAATGTAAAGGTTTTTAATCTACGGGTTGGTACTCAAAATTAGGAGGCATGGTATTTTAAGTCGGTTGCCGAACTTCATCAATATACATAGATAATAAAATTATATGTAATTCGTTGACATTGATTTTGATTTTTTTTCTTAACTCGTGAAATCGGAACTCAAGATTAAGAAATTCAAATATACATAAACAAAACACTGACCTAAATGTAAAAAAAATAAATTACAAACAATAACTTCAATTTTATTGTTAGTGTAGATTGCAAGATATCAATTACTTCATCCGGTATATTACGTATAATAATTTAACATTTCAAACATACAAAGCCATGCATTTTATAAATCAAATTTTCGAGATAAGAACAATAACAAAGTTCCTTGCTATGCTCTGTGACAGTTTATATTACATTCTATATTATAATATACAGTCTCTATACTTCTATAGCTTGGAGACTTCAAGGAAGCTAGAGTATCGTTGACCCAGTATGGGGTAAGCAGTGTAGACCAATTTACGTTACCCACTGTGTTTGGTGTACAGAGTGATTTGAGTGTTTTCATGTTAAATATCGTTTCATATTAAGTATAATATTATATTATTGGCTGTTTAATCTGCATACTGGCTTATTCTATTTGGGAAAATTGTTCAGGAAGAAGAAACCACTTAATAATTTAGCTATTGAGCGGAATTTAACAATTCCAAAATAAAGGACTTGGATTTTTTTACGAATAAGCTGCACTATGAATTAATACACTATTTTAGCTTTCCTTATATATATATATAAAAAATGTATAAAGAGCGGAGTTGTTCCATTTATGATATTTTTAAATTTGGCACATGTAATTGGCTGTTTTGTGTGAAGAACGATAAAGCATTTATTAATAGGTTTAGGAATTTGAAATTTTGTGTAAGCATAGAAAACATGCTTTAGAACAAAATGCCATCAAAATCTAATTTTTGTTCAAAAGTGCAGTTTGCTGGCAGTGGCGAAGGATGGAGGTAGGCTATTAATGAGCTGACATAAATAGTGGACATAAATTTTGTCAGCCAAACGAATTTTTTTTATTGAAAAATGTAATGCAATGTATAGATAGTGTTTATTAGTTTTTAAAATTTAATAAAACTCTGCCTAATCCTAGCCATAGTATATAATAGTAAAAAATATTTTAAAGATAATATAAGAATAATGTTTATCGAAAATGGTTTGGTTTAGGCAGGGCTTAATGAATTTAAAAAAAATAACTACCACCATCTGTAATATGAATTTTTAATTCAATAAAAACAAATGAGATTGATTGAAAAATTTTTATCGGATCGCTTATAGCTTACGTAAACTATTATGGTTTGGTTTAGACGGGATTTTATTAAATTTTAAAAACTAATCAGTAGATACCATCTGCGAATTGTATTTTTAGTTCAATGGACAGAAATAAGTATGAATAACAAAGTTTAGCGTGCACAATTTTTGTCAAATCTGAACAGTTTACCTACACCCCTCGCTACTAATATAAATGGTGTTTAGTTGACTGAGTTTGATATAAATAATAAATACCTAGTACATTGAGGCAACTTGTAGACATTGTATATTCAAACTCGTACGAATGCCAATGAACGTTTTGTGCAATATTTTCTAATCTGTAATAGAAGGGGCATGAGTGAAGTTACCTCAATTAGGCTAAGCGTGGAATATAAAAAAATCGTACAGATTTTCAAGAGGGCATAATTATTACTTAAATGCAATGTTCTAACCTGTTACACAGTAAATGAAGATTATTAATACATATTGATTAATAGTCCAGTAGCAGGGAGCGAAGAAGGGGCATTGCCATGCAAAAGGTACAGTAAGTTGTTCTGATTTTAGGATATGTTTTATAGTTTTTGGTCCTAATAAAACTTCCATGTTTTAGACGTTGGCGCTGATATCTTGAAAAAATGGCGTTCAAAAAACATTTTTTTTACAATATTTCTCTTCACCAGTAGGTACAACAATAAAAATAGTTAGTATAAATTTTGTAGAAATAATAATTTTTTACTACTTTTGTCTGAAATATATTTTTATAGATAAAGTAGAATACGTACAGTGAAATTTAAATATTTTATGGTAATTATTGTTTATTAAACAATTATACAATTTGTATTGTAAAACTACTCCGCTAATGGCCATTAATAATCATCATAATAATAATAATATTAAATAATCACTATTTCCTAAAAACAATTAACCATATTGCATTTGAAGTAGTAAGCCGCTGCATTTTGTAATAATCTACCACTGTTATAGAAGAATTTTCTATTTTCTTAACGTGGAAACAAAGTATAGAATTCATTTGGATCCAAAATATTTTAATAATGTTCTCTATTAATTAATAATAATATCTAATATGAATTAACATATTATCTTAAGGGGGGACATGCTCAGCGTAGGTCAAAATGGAGCTTTTGTTCTATACATACCTTAAACGTTATAGATAATCTATTTATATAATTTTGAAGCCTTACACATTTGATGACCGCATAAAGTATTTTTATTACATAAAATAGTATTCGTTTAAACCTCTTGCTCTAATGTTTTAGAATATAGTCATATTTCAGTACATAAATGTGCAGTAGTGTTAAAATTTTTTTCATTTATTAATTTTTAAACGCATTTATAAAACGATCAGTATAATTTATATTGACATTATTATAGTGAAATATTTACGATAAAAAATTATATTGATAATCTCTGTGATCCCAAATTTGACAAGAGTTAGGCATTTTATTATTCAAAAAATGGGCAAGATTAACACATTTGAAGATAATTGTAAATATACAAATTATAAGCTATATTTTTGATCATTCAAGTGTGATAAACATCTTATGAATAATGATTGCTTTATAATAATTATTGACCTAAGAATAAGGTAGTGTTTTTTTGAAATACGCCATTTCATTTGGCATTCCCCAGTGGTTAAGCTACAAAATACGGCCGTAGCCATAAATTGACAAACTATAATTGAAGTAGGAAGTAAAATGATGTTAACGCGCGTGTTTGAACATGTACCATTAAAAAAAAGATTTAGGTAAAGGTAAAGGATAAAGATAAAGGTAAAATTGGTTAGGTATGCACGTAGAGCACGTCCGCCCTTAATATAAATTAACATAACATATCTTTAACCTGTAGTGGACATCTTTTGATTGAAACGATTCTGTCTTTACTGTATTTTATCAATGTTGTCTGTCTGGCATATTATGCAGCTATTTTTTTTTGATATACCTACCTACATAGCATGTTTGTCAATAATAGAAAATCTTGTTGTAGAAAAGAGATTTTTCTCATTTTAAAGGCAATTAGCTTATTTTTGTGTCCTTTAAAGCTTGAGGTGAATAATAATAATCCTGAAAAAAAAACAAATTAATTATACGTAATATTATAATATTAAAGACATCTGTGGGTCTATTCTATGCTTATCGACCGCTAAAGTGATAAAGTGAAATATATTATCAAACTTAGGGTAGGTTTGTATCAAAATATTAGCACTTATTGTAACAATTACACGAAGCCGGTTTTTATTGTTGCAATAAGTGCTATATTTTAACAGCACCTATCTTGCTGCTGTTGAAATATCGCACTTATTGCAACAATAAAAACCGGCTTCGTGTAATTGTTACAATAAGTGCTAATATTTTGATACAAACCTACCCTAAGTTTGATACTATTTATCAATTTAGTGTTCGATAAGTATAGAATAGACCCACTGATTCCTAATATTATTACCTAAAATTTAGTATGTTTGATCATTAAAGACACGTGTTACAACTAGTTGCTAACTTTTGATTGAAATAAAGTTAATAATAATAAAGAATTTATTAATCACTTTATTTCATCTAACCTAACTAATTGGTCCAATTATGATGGCCCTCATCCTACCTACCAAAAACCCCAGTTATTGTCCACCGTAATAAAGTTACATGCAGTTACTTCAAGACAGCGGACGCACCTAGGCTTGTTAAAACTAAGCCGTCGTTAACTGATTAATTCGATTAAATAGACTCTATCGTTCCATACGATACAACTACAGAGTGACTCATCTAAAACGTATCTGTTAGACCGTCGTTGCGCTAAATCTGATAGAGTTTGAGCTAACGTCCCGACTATTGTTCATCCTGAACTTGTCATCAGTATTTATCCCAAAATACAAGTGAACCCGTAAAATTGACATTCCGAACCGTACGTTTACCAGTGCGCGAGTGCGCGAGTGCGTGAATGCGTGAATGCGATGTCTAGCATCCTGTTTAAACCCCCTCCTAGATCCTAAATCCACAAGCATCTTCAAATTACAGTCTACTGCAAAAAGCGCAACCACTAACTAAAAAAGACAAGAGTTATAAAATCGATTATGATCATTTTTAAACAGTATCAAAGTGTTAAAATGCGTGTTAAAGTGTTAAAGCTATAAGTGTAATAACAATAATACACAACAATTAAATAATATTATATTAATAAATATATTTCACTCTGAACCATTGTGTATATTATATTTCAAAAATGCACCGACACATATAGTCATTTTACTGTTCATTCCACTGGATGCACGGTCATGTCACGATGTGAATGCATCTATTTTGATACTATGTGATGGTCGTTTCTACAATATTTGTATTATTTGACAAAGCTAACCCATATATTATTTTTAAAATGACATATTATTGGGATTAAGGAATATAATATCTTTCTCTCATATAAAACAGCGTGATAATATGAACATAATAAATAACAATGTCATTGACAACAGTTATGAAACTCTGTTTAATTTGTTATGTTTTCGGCAACGGAAATCCTTACCAACGGTCCCCGATCTTTCAGGTAGTCCAGTGGAAGGTTTATGTCAGTAATAAGACTCGATGGATGTTAGTCTTCAGAGATGTTTATTCGTCAATACTCAATTTACAATAATTATTACATAGTGTATAAATAAAAGGAAAAGAACTCAAAAGAGTTCGATCCGCATCAAAATAACTCGGTGAGCAGAGCTGAATTATGTTTGAACAAGTTGAATAGTCCGAGTTGAATAATATCAGAATTATTTACAATAGTATAAATATGAAATAGTAAGAAAGTAATTAGTGACGCTTAGTGCATGTATAAGGGTTTATATGTGTGTAGTAACACGGCTAGATCGGGTGGATAATTTGGGGTTGATCAATAATAATATAATATTTAGTAAGTACATTGCAATAGTCGAAATCACACCGATCAAACATTCTTAACAATGGTACATGATCAGTAACCTAGGGTATCGATGAATCAAACAAAAGACAATGTATTGTCATTGGGAGATATTGTACAGAGGGGAGTTACAGATCCATAACAAACTTAAGATTTTAAATTACTGAAAATATGACCTTAATTAAATCAGACCATGATTATTTCTCCATTCCTTATTTACCATATCATCAAAAGGAATTTTAATCCAATGAATACAAGTACTTTTACCTATAATTTAAACTTATTAATAAGTCGTTTAAGTCACGGCTTTCGGATGAAATACCATGACAAAAAATATACGAGCATACCACTCGCATTGTGAGTGTAAAACCATAGCAAGTGCAAATTTTTCAATTTCGAGATTTAAATGCAAAACAACTGCAAAAGTCACGAACTTGATAATGTAAAAGTGAAGTTACTGCAAACTTTAAAATTTTCATTAGAATAGACAGATATTTGGGTTTTACAATACAAAGATTTACTTCCATTGTTAATGTAAAACCATAGTATCTGCACATGATTCGGTTTTACATTATCTATGACTAATTGTGAAACCCGAGCATCAGACTCATTCTTTTGGTGTATGCAATGTGGGATTGTTTTTATTATTGTGATAGCAGGCAATTATTGAAATGATTCAGTGTTAAGACTTTGATAACGCATCCACACGTATTCTACAACACATTATTGTTTCCTTTGATTCAAGTAATATAGTGCAGTGTATTTTGTTTTTATCAAATATGAATTTAAGGAGTAGAATGATGGTGGAGTTAGCTTTAAAAGCTGAAAAACTTCTAAAAAGGTAAGACATTGTGATACATATTATACTAAAATGATATACAAAACTAACCTTAATATTATTATTGTTATGAAACTTATTATTATCGACTTATCTTATGTATGTATTTATTTTATACACCTACAATAATAAACTCGTTCAATTAACTCAACAGTATATTAATCAAATCTCTGATATTTTTGTTTTTGCAATGTTACAGATTATCAAAAATGTAACAAATACATTTCCTGATGCTGAAAAACCTATGTTGGATATTGCTAAAGATGCTGCTTTTTTGCAAGAGGAACAATACCAATTACAATATAGGCTTTTTTCAACCAAACAAGGACCTATGTGACTTTTGAAGCAGCGAAGAGAAAAATATAATTCAAGTTAAATATGACATTCATCAAAAAAATAAATAAATATCGAGAACACAGAAGGCAAAAGACGTTGAAGAGGCAGTAGCCAACAATAAAATAGTATGTTGCTATGATCTGCAGGCCGTATTATCAATACGAAATGCCCAGATATCAGTGCTATATTTAAAAGTAAGCTTTCAACCTATAATTTTACCATCTTCGACATTAATAATAAAAATGGTTACTGTTTTGTTTAGCATGGAGGGACTACAAACAAAGAGGCCAATGAAATTGGTTCTTGTGTTTTAAATTTTTTGGAAGACCAATGAATTGTTAAGGAAGTCATTTTTTATTCGGATAATTGTGCCGGACAGAATAAAAATAAATTTATTTAATGTATTTTTATTTATTTAATATATTTAATGTATTTATTTAATGTATATTATAAATGTATTTATACGCCGTCCAGAATAATTTTTATATCCCAAAAATCACACATAACATTTTGGTTGTTGGACACACCCAGAACGAGGGTGACTCTATACACTCTTGCATAGAGAAACAAAAAAAAGAGTGTTGAAGTCAGGTCCAGTTTATATACCAATACAGTGGATTCCAGTGATTCACTGGAAATTGGCACTGACGAGAATTTTGATTTTCACAAGTTAGAAAATGAAATGGGCAATAATTTTCAACTCAACGAAAATAGTGAAAAGGTTGGTTGGGTAGATATTCGCGTTATTGAAGTGAGGAAAAGCAATTCTTGTTGCCTGTTCTATAAAAATAAGTATGAAAAAGAAGTGTTTGATGTAATAAATATTAAAAAACGTCAGGGCGGACGTCAATCAGTACAACCTGAACTACACAAAGCATTTATAAAACCACTTCAGATTTCCAAAGCAAAATTAAATAACTTGATTTTCCTATGTTCATCAAAAGTGATACCAGAAATACACCACAATTTTTATAAAAAACTTTCTACACATTTAAATACAGATTCAGATAATAATTGACGTCGATAAAATTAATTATAAAAACATTACAATTATTGTAATTTGCTATTTTTATTTTGGTTTTAAATTTTATGCATCTATTTTAATAAATTATAGTAAGTAAGCTTAAAATATCAAAATATTATAGGTAAATATCATTCTTGATTTATTTAATATTAATATAAAATATTATATTATAATGGTATTACCAAAGTTCCCACTAAAAATCTTACTGCAATTCAGGTAACTGCAAAATATCAACATTTTCTATGCGTCATGAAAGTGTAAAACCATAGCAACTGCTAAAACTTGTAATTTTCATGGATTTATATGAAAAAAAAAAAAAAAAAAACCATGTCATAATGTATACATACACCAAATATTATGGTTTTATTTTAGAAACTCTATTTATCCTGACCAAATGAAAACTTCCAACCCTTATATCTCCAAACCATATAATTTGCACATACGTTGGTTTTACACTCACGGTGCGACTTGATGAAAAAATCTACTCACATTAAGAATGGTGGCAGATTCTTGTAGTAGTGCAGGCGACTCATTTCGGTATTGGTATATAATACTTTCAAATGACACTAACACCGCTAGAAAGTGATTTTGTGGTGGAAAAAATGCTAGAACAGTCTATCCTTCCTCTATAAAATAATTGTTTATTTTTTAGGCATGCGACTTTCCACTCACGCTCTCCCCCGATTTTTAGGCATGCGCTTCTCAATCCGTGTCTCACCTCATATTATTGCAAGTGCGCTATTTTCTAGAAGTTTCTATTTAGACACGAAGAATAAAAATGAGAATTCATCATCATCATCAGCCTGAATCTATCCACTGCTGAATGAAGGCCTCTTCAAGCTGCTTCCACTTCTCTCGGTCCTTGAGTTGCGCTACCACGTACTTCCGCATCTTCACTAGTTTATCAAATCGCCAATAATACAGTCTATAATCTGTGCAAATTTCTTGGTTGAGTAGTTTTGAATAATTATTGAATAACTACACATAGGGATAGGTGATTTTTAATAACCGATATTTAATTGCATAGTGTTGCCCTTTAGCAAAAAACTGTATCTATTACTTATTTTTTTTAGTGTGAATGCTTGCAGTTTTTCGCGATGGGCAAAGTATGATGACAAAATAGTTGTAGTTTTTATTCACAGATGCACATTGGTATTAAAAGTAATATGTATCTACATTAAAGGATTGCCATCATGCATTTAAAGGTTAATAACTTGTGCAACATAAAATTACATAAGTTTAAGTTTTGATTTAAAATATTGTGTTCATTTTTTCAATCTTATTTTAAACATAATATTATATTTTTATAAAGCCGTTTACTAACTAATAGAATGATCATAAAACGTATACCTAATGCTTTAGTTTACTTATTTTCATTACAATAGCCTAAAATCAAGCATTTATTATTCTAATATTTATTGATTCAAGTTATGTACTATTTAATTTAAGCTGTTTCTGCTCGCTGTGTGAAATGTACACTAACAAATCCAATTTAATTTTGGTCGATAGAATTCATGTTTTATAAATCACTTTTATAAAGATATAGTAACATACCTTATTTAAAATAGGTTTTTTGTTCAATCCATTACCACTACAAAAAATCTGGTCTGTTACAAAATATTATATACAGTTTATTATTAAATACAAATTAAATCATTTAAAGAGTATTCCTGCGTTTATGTTGTATATTAATATATACCAATGTGTCCTCCTCAAAACAATAGCTAACTATCACTTCATATTCAAATAGTTTCCCGTAAGTCTGTGGTAGTAATATTATAATTGATTATGTACCTACTTGAAAACCAAGTCCTAGTTAAACTGTCTGGCAACGATTTCAGTTAGCTAGGTTTGTGATGTGGTTAATAGTTTGATCTAGTTATTCATGAACAGTTTATCGATATTTCGTGAGCCGTCTGGACTTCTTCGGTACTACTATTTGAATTCTGGGTAAATACTAAGTTTACATAACCAAACGTGCATAGATTTGATGGTTTTTGGGTGCGCACCTTCCCAGAATGAAAAAGTAGAAAATATTTAGGTGAATTGAATAACACTTCTTCTTTTTAACGACCTCATGAATGAGGATCTTAGCCTGGATGGTTAGCCTTTAAACGGGTTGGCCTCTATAATTTCAACATGCAAATGGTGTGTAAGTAGAATACCCATGACACTCGTGAATTGTTGAAACCATCTGAGGCATCTAATGTTTCCTTTAATATTATGATGCGGCATGTCTAAAAGACAAGACTGCGCGGACTGCACAAACGGTCACAGATAATACTAATAATTATGACCGTTGGGCCACGCGTATTCGATAAACACATTCAATACCACAGTTTACAATAGCTCGTAGGTGAGCTCCCGTATGTATAACTATACTTTCTTAATGTGCGGAGTGTCGGGTTATGAGAATTGTAACTGTAAAAGTGAGGGTGTAAAAGTAGTAGACGGGACGAATACGGAAGTCAGTGGCACCTGCCAGATTTTGTTACACCCGTATCCTCCCGCTGGCTTAAAAAAATCAATACTTAATACATAATAAAGGAACTTTTTTCGATCCCCCCATACCATCTTCTGCATGCGCACATATGTATGTTACTATAATATATACACATACTGATTTATTTATCTACATATTATTATATTCTCTAAAATAAATAAGAAATGTTTAAAAGAGTGCACTTATCAGTACCTTAATTTGATAGAGTTAAAACTAACTAGCTTAGCTACTTAAAAATCTATATACAGAATCTTTTAAATAAATTATTAAATAAATAAATATGTGATCGTAGTGTAATTAGCGTAGATTAGTTTTGATGCTTATTGATAATTTTATACATAAAACAAATAGAAAATAATGATGATGAAACCTAATTAGGCTTATTTATGTTGACAAAATAAACATTTTCTTTGTACCTACCTACTGTAATATTGTCAATCTCGTACGGTAATCCCATTGGTTAAGGTTAAGCAAAAATAAAGATATTATTTTATATTTTAGGTTAATTAATAATATACTGTCAAGAATATTGTTAATTTTTTGGTGCCGTCGTCTATTGAAAGTTGGCTATCAAATTACAATAACTCTATTATTGACCTAAGTATATTTTTTATAATTGGAAATATTTTAAGCAAGGTTGCCATGCACTGAAAGTGTGCCTTAGGTTGCTCTCGTATTAGATGTCGAACGCCTTGGATCTCTTTCTACCCACGCTTGAACTGCCCTCTACCTGCCACTGCATTATATTATTTTCGGAAAATAAGGTTAATGTACCTATACCATATTCCTGCGCTTAATAATAGATGTGAGATTTCTTGTCTTATTGAATTGTGTTGGAACATATTCATTTATAATGTGATCAGTCTAGGATATCTTTATGATACGCCGATACAGCCACATCTAGAAAGCTTCCAGTTTTATTATTATCTGTTCCTTCAACGTCCAGGCATCAATTCCGTAGACTAGTAATGATACCTATAGCATAGCATATAATCATTCTCTAACTAGTGCCCAAAGCTTTGCCTCAATTGCAAAAAAGAAGCTTTATTTTTGCAAAAGCTGCTTCAGTCTTCTCCAGTTTTCATGTCAATGTAACCGAGGTATATTGTATAATCAAAAATATATAGGTAAATCTAAATTGAAGTAATATGCTATGCAAGAGAGGAGAAAATGATGAAAAGATAAAATACAAAGGCAATAAATTTCCTGAATATGTCAAAAAGTTCATTATATTATCTTAACCGTTTGTGAAATACACAAGATTGCTAGATACCTACTATTTTATCGGAAAACAATGCGTTGTAATCAAATAAGATTAAATATTTAGAACATTTAAGTGGCTTCAAACATTGAAAGCTCTTTAACAAGGGCTTGAAAGCATTCTTAGTGTGTTGAGCGTGTTTTATCTAGAAATTTGACCCGATGAGCACCTAATATAAATTACTTCTTGTAAAGCAAATTATGGGATGAACATGTCACCGAAATTTTAGGCGATCTTAGACGCCGAAAAAACGCAGCTACGGGTTTTTCCCCAGCTGAAGTATTATGGGGGCAGAAAGTAAGTACGCCGGGCTACTGGTCGAACCCTCTGCGGGATATCGACAGTTATGAGGTAGCGCGAGATAGAACCGAGATGAATACGGCAGTGTTGGCCAACCAAGCAAGGTACGTGGAACAGCGTCGGCAAGAACGTGGACCCGAACCACCCACATACGGGGTTGGGGACTCCGTTTTTACAAGGGAATTCCCGAAGAAACGACCTGGTGCGTGTGCCGGCTTTGATCCTAAATGGAGCGGCCCGCATCGGATCATTTGGAAGGTCAGCGACGTAATGTTCTACGTAGATCGCCGTGGACGACCGTACAAATTCCACATCGATCATATCAGAAAGTATTACCCTCCAATGGAAGAGGAAGTTACCGAAGACAGGGATGACGAGGATGACAATAATGATGCAGGACGGATGGAAGCCATACTCGCAGAACCCAGTGCTTTAGACGGCGACCCCGCACAACTTGCGATACCGGAGGAGGTGGAGCGGGGTAGTATACGACCCCAAACCCCGTCACCGCGACGTGAGGAATCTGAAGACGAGTTGCCCTTAGCACAAGTTAAGGAAAGGATATGGAAAAAGATGCGCCCTCTCAAAATACTTCCCTGTATCTGCGAGGAGACTATGCCCTCAACTAGTTCGACACAAGTATCGATACCCGAAACAATTATCACCATAGGAGTAGATGTGGCCACACCTATTCCTATGAACGTGTATAATAACCGAAAGAAAGTTAACGAAAGAATAAATAACAAACGGTTAGCGGAGGGCACACAACCCCGTAAGGCTGGCACTCGGAGGAGTCGACGATTGCAATTAATCAAACTCTCTACCGAGCTGCAGTCAGACCAGTGAATTATAAATTGTCAATTGTAACTGTAAACTATAAACTAAAACGAAAATGTATATGGACCCAGATAAAAAAAAAACAAATATTATATGTGTATGATGGTTAAACAAGGAAGGTATAGGCGGCCGATGAGGTCAGGCTGTACATGTCAGCTTTCATCGGAGGGGGCGAATTGTCACCACCTACCTGTAGGTAGGTGCCTTCGCACAATAAATTGATTAGTAATAAGCCGACATGTAAACCTGATCTCTAACTATACGGCTTAGTAAAACGCCTAAAAACGCTTCCTTGTCGAATCACATATAAATTGTTTATCTGTTCACAGGTTTTTACGCTACCCGTTCGGTATGTAAACGTATCGAACGGGGCATCGATTGCTACGAGCAGGGTAATGCAGTGTGAAAGAATGATGGATGTAAAATTGCCTTGTTCTGTACAATAAAAAAAAACCTGTGACGATATTATTATAAAATGTTAGATATAAATGTATTATGTAACTGTATATTAGTATAAAAGGGGAAGAATGATTGTTAAATATAAAGAGACGAATGCAGTAGCGAGAGATTATTATAAGAGTGTAACATATTTAATATATTTTGTAATAGTATGAAAGAAGAAGAATAACTGTTAACATAAAGAAGAAGAACGCGGTAGCGAGTGATTAGTATTAAAAGTGTATATAATTAATTAATATGTCATGTGGAACACACTAATCGAATAGTATTTCGATCCGTAAACTCATTAATAGCAAACTAATAATTATAGAATCAATTATCCGCGAGTGGCAACACTTAAAATTATAACGCAGCAACACCTACCAACGCGTTGGTATGGGTGTGCCTCTGTGCGTGTATACGAAAATGTTACCGGCTTAAAAGTATCCGGCGCACAGATTAACTCAGAAAATAACGCCTTAAAGTCTCTAGAATTCAACTTTTCGGAAATATTATTTCATTATTGTGTTCCTAATTAGGGTATAATGTTTGAGGCTTTCACGGTTGTTTTTTATCGTAGTATATTCTTGGGTTTTCACCGTGTCTCCTTCTTCCTTCTTTACTCGACGTTTCGGGCTCGTTGCAGAGGCCATTATCAAGAGATCTCTTGATAATGGCCTCTGCAACGAGCCCGAAACGTCGAGTAAAGAAGGAAGAAGGAGACACGGTGAAAACCCAAGAATATACTACGACTAATTAGGGTATTTATCGTCTGTAATATAAAGCATGAGGAAATTCACATATTTAAGAAAGAGTAAATTCTTGATAGCAACAGACGGGAGCTTCGCCGATTTCTAATAAAATAAATTAAAATCACGACCTTTATGCAGCTGTGCGGTGTAAAGACAGCGGCTAAAAATAAGGCAATGCGGGGGAAATATCGCCGATCGATATACTCTTCGACATTGAATTGCGAATTACCTCTATGAAGAAGTAGTATTTTGCTATTTTTCGGAAATAGTAAAATATTATTTCGTATTACTATATAAGACGTAGTTTTAAGATTAAACTGTTATTATTATAAATGTAATATTGTAAAAGGTAAAGGCAACAGACAGGTTTTACGTCGTAAAATCACAAATGTTTATGTGAAGGTCGATGGATAATGATTACAGGGCCTATTATTATGTCAATAGGTACCTAGTAAGTAGTTGTAAATGCATGTAATTTAAACGCTAATCAAATCGTGCGTTTACTCCTGGCATAAGACTAAAACCGCGAGTTTATGCCGGAGATAGCTATTTAAATGCTCTAAATAAATTCATATAAAATCCATAGAATTAGATAGACGATATTTTATAACGTCAATATATCCATCCACGTGCACAGAATATATTATCTCTTGATACTTGGTCCTTCTGACAATCCAGTAAATTCTTATTAAATAAACAAGAGATATTACGCAGTACGAAATTAACGGACATAGTAGAATCTTTGGTCACCCCTTCTCAAACTCTTTGGACCAATTAGAATAAGGGAGGCTGCTATAAAAGAGGGCGCATCCGAGAGATTTTTATCAGTCTACCGGATCCTCCCTCGGGAACAAGTCTCATCTCTACTAGCAGCCTCTCTTCAAACACTCTGGACCAGTTTCACCAGTTTTCGCCGCGCATCTCTTCGCTTCTTGAACGCCGAAGTACTCCCCGGGGAGAGTTTCACATCCCGTTTACCTACGGGTGGGAAACATCTCTCGCGTTCGCAGTCATCGGTCGTCACGTATTCCTGTCTGCCGCCTTCACCTACATTTGGCCTGTAAAATTATTTACTAGACGCTACATACAAGGAAATAAAACCAAGTCATTACCGACTTTTTCAAAAGGAAACATCGTTATTATTAATAACCCCTCCACCGACTGAGCTAGGAAAATACATCAACGAAGTGCGCAGTGGCGTATCGTTGAGGGGGTGTTGTTACTTACTTATTTATTCAATAGGTACTGAAAAATTTAAGAATTATAGATTTACAAAAATATTAGTATACAATTTATGTTAGTATATTATTAAGTATTCAAATGTTATAACAATATAGAGTATAATTAATAGACGTGGACACCAACGGAAAAAATGTTCAGAAAAGTTAAAGTTTTCGAAATGTGAATGTACCGGCGCATACTTCATAGAGAGGAAAGACAGAGTACCAATTTTAATTAAAATTTATTTATTTAAATAATGTTAACTTTACAAATTACAATTTAAAGACGCTCGCGAGATGACATAAAAAACTATATACCTATATAAAGAGTATAAAGACTATATAGAAAAAATATAAAATATGAACATGGAAGTACGCCAAATGAGCGAAGTAGACTTTCTTTTAAGAATTTATTAAACAATATCCACATATTATACCTAATACTCATCCTCAGATATAATGTAATATATCAATACCTGAACTGATTTGGTTTTGAACGTCGAGGTGATATTATAGAGACTAAAGAAATAATCAGAGAAGTAAATACAAGAAAGTTGATATTATACTTAAGCCTTCTGCAAGGGAAGAACTACGGTAAGCAAAGCCTTGGAAGAAGTAAAACGTTTTTGCCAGATACTAGTTTGAGGTTTGCACTCCATATGTATATGGAACAGGGACAGGGGCAGGCTCCAAAATATTTTTTGTCGACGTCCAATAACAAATGTGTCATAAAATGAAGGGAATGTAACCTGTAAACAAAAAAGGAACTTACAAATAATTATTGCTACTCAACATATTATATTTATATTAAAGAACAACATGTAAAGTTTTCAGACGCCAGATTTAGTTCCGTCCTTTATAGATTATGAGATGTACATTCTGCCGTCTTAATTAACAGGACTGTTATGAGTGTGTAATATTATATAAGAAGAAGAATTTTGACATTCTGGCAAAATGACATTGATGCGGGTGCCTATCAGTCAAAATACTGATAGCCATTTCTCGACAACAAGAAATACTTTGTCTAGTTTTATTACAATATAGTAATAAGCATAATAATAGACTCAACAACTATCGTTATATTATCCCATAGAGACTATATTATATTATTATAATTGTTTTGTATAGAAAACAACGATCTGAAAGACTGTAAACTTATTACATATTGGTTGCGCTTTTTTATTTATAGTAGACTGTTATTAATTTTGATGCACTAATAATTGTGATCGTAGATGTGGATGCTAGGTGGTTATGTTAAGATGCCAGGCACTGATCTTTTATGCTGTTGATTATCTTGCTCCATGGCTGATTGCACTATAATTTGCGTGGTATTATTCGTTGGGTTACCCGGTGCACGGCACTTGATGTTCAAATGTGGTTAAGGTTGTAAGTATTTGTAAGCACGCCGTCAATAAACGACTAATGTTTTTTTTATATTAATTAATCGGTCAATTACGGACTCATAACTGCGTTTCGCGTGGTCTTGCAACAATACTGAGGAATTGAGATAGGAGGGAAATTCAGGGATGGGGGCCACCGTATTGGGCGCAACCATATAACATTATATTATTACTTTTGTACATATTTAATTTATAAAACTATTGATATCCTAGGTTTTTACGTCATGTATTTATATTATCTTCCCCAGTTTCATAAAAACCTAAAGAGAATACAAAACACAAACGAATTTTAGCTCTTTTGAGATACTTATTAAGAATATTTAGCTACTAGATATATATATTCAGTTGAACGACTTTTTAATTTTAAAATAGTAGTTAATGTTTTGAAATATCAACGGTATTCCTTAAATATTTTGTGATGTCTAGGTACCTGTTTTTTTACCATATCCGATCATTAGAAGATGGTATTGACAGAATTTTGTTTCTACGAGAAATGGATGTCAGCCACTTGCTCAAGGTATTAGGTCCATGCTCTGACTCCAAACGTAAATTGGGATCTGAGCCTGGGATCCCACGACATTATAAGCCGACGCGTAAAGTCACTCAGCCATCATGGCCCATAACAACATTAATTAATATTATTATGTATCTTCAATATCTTAATTAAGGAAAAAGCAGGTAATAATTATATTTTTTTTTGTATTTTTCATAATTAAAATTTCAAAATAAAATGATTAGGACATCGGCGAGTAAATTATGACCTAATTTTTATCTCTAAGCCACTTTATATTCATAAATATTGCCGAAAATTATTACTGTCAAAATAAATTTTACCATTTCTGTAATAAGTAATTTAATAACATAATATTTTGGTACATATTTTCAATACTACACGTCCAAACATACAAAAAAAAAATCTGGTACCCACTATCATAGTCAGGTGGGTTAAATTACAGAACTATTAATCATCAAATTGATAGACTGGAGCTGTTGTATTCTCATGCCTTCTTCAAAGAAAGTTACTGCAAAAGCACATATTATATACTAAGCATTCATAATATAGTTACACAATTCTATTGAATTTATGTAAAGTTATGATGTTTATTTTTTACGTTTGCATTTTTCATTCTCTTGTGACTTTCTGACTTATAGCTACTGCTCTGTTGTACTATTGCCATATTTTTCATCCGTATATTAATAACTGTATTTTCTGGTTAATTTTATAATGCTTGTCGTGTCCACCTTTTATTGGGAACAGTGGCGGGCGGTGGTTTCGAAAATTAATTTTGTTGGGTGTACATAAAAAACTTTATTACCTATTATACCTATTATGAACGTACAATATTCTATTTTTTTTACTTGGTAGCAATGTTGTACACTTCTATGAATCTTCTTCTTCTTCTTCTTCCACCCTGTCACGTCCCAATATTGGGGCATAGGGCAAGCACAAGTTGGCGCTACTTCCCTCGGTCCATTGCCAACTCTTGCGCCTCCCGCCATGTGCGACCTGCAGCACGTAGGTCGCTCTTGTAGCACCGCTGCAGGGTGAGCGAGGGCCGGTTACGGAAATGGAAACCTTGAGGCTGTGCCACAAGGGTACACAGTGCTGCACTCTTTGGCGGCATCCGGAATACTTCTTTGAATAGTCCTTAATAAATGAATTAAAAAATACATTATGAGAAAAGTGCGTGAAATTTCATAATTATTTTCAATAATAAAATCAGTTTTACTTTAATAGGTATACTTTTTTTATAATGTTGTCTCCTCTGAGTGTTAAAAATATCATACTGTATAAAATTACTCCACATTAAAGGCCTATTGTTATTTATGAAAAACTGGACAACAATATGTAAAATGTATACTATTAATACAATATAATTTCGGTATTTAAGATAGCGCCTATCATCAATAACATTTAGATTGTCCATAAACTTGTGACAAACTGTCGATAAAGTCGTTTTTTACGATCCGGTCCGGCAGTAAAGTACTTAGCCGTTACAAATTTGGATTCCAAAGTGTTTACTCTCAAGCCACATACAAAATCTCGATGATAAACCTTTAGGATTGGGTTGCGCTTTGCCAACCTGTGTTGGTTAATAAATATTTAGTCTGTAACGCTATAGATTTTATTTTGCTGATTTTATTATTATTATTATCCGCCATACTGTAATAAAATTCAGAATTATTATATAGATTGTAATAAGCAAGGAGATTTTACACATTATCCATTACTATGGTATGACATTTAACAGTACATACATAATATGTTTATATTATTTACAACAATACATCTTCATACATTCACATCTCGACGCGCTCAGACATCATATAATATCTAGTCATGACGAATTGACAAACAATACAATTAAAATACATTAATATATTTAATAATTTACTGGAAACTAAAAATATTAAATATAATATTAAGAAGCAACCAAATACTACACTATTTTGTAATGTAAATAGCAATATCATGTAGTGCATATTTAAATAAAATGTGTGATACAAAAAATATGATCTGTAGTTTTATTGTCTTTTGTAATAATAATAAAATGAAATCAGTAGTTTATATTACGTAAATTTTCCATAAAAAAAAATTTTTTGAAGCTTAAAAACATATCAATTTATTAATAAAATTCCAGTGTGACTCAAATAAGATTTAAGCTACTAAAAACATGTTGAGAACAGATATTTTAACCTAAATAATTATATTTTTAGAACCAATTTACTCACCTACCATGCATATTTATATTATAAAATGTGAAATTTTAAAATCCACATAGCTGTTTGTGTTATAACATCGATCGCATCAAATGAATGTATTTTGAGCTTAGAAGAGGCTGATTTTAAAGTATAAATATAATTTATTTCATTAAATGGTACGAAATATTAAAGGCATTGTTACAAAATAAATGAATCTATTCTACTATTCGGGCTGTAAGTATGTATACACATGGTGTCAACACGAGATCGGGACATCCCTTAATCCTTGTTATCTCTGGTTTGAAGATTTAACAAGGGTCTGACAGGATCGATTAGATCAACTAAGGCAATTTGTTTGGTCAAATTCAATCTTGCAAATACTTGGCATTGGACTCCTGGTTTTGCATAAATTATTCAACTATGTGTTACTAGAGGTCGAGAATGAGATACTGTTATATGGTTGATTGGTTTTCGCAAAGAAATAAAATAGGTTTGTAATTGAATTCCACCCTTGAAATTTATATAACAGATAGGTATGTCAAACTGGTTGATCGATATCGGCTGGTCGATTGCAAAATAATAATGTTTGGTCGATTGCGGCCTTATTTTAAAGTGTCCAACATATCATTTCTGTGTTTTTTATGATATACGTTTCAAACAGGTTAACATATTTTATAGTATGTTTTTTTTATTTATAAAATAGAAACACTTCCGGTTTTACTATTTATTCAGAGTTCACAGAGATTATTCAAGAATAACAGAGAATACTTCAAACGGTACACGAAAAACAGATTAACAAAATAAGATGCTTGATCAAATAACCAGATGACCTTACCAAAGGATGAGTGAAGGTAGAGTTGGGTTTCGGGAATTTCCCGACGGGAATTCTCGAAAAATTTTCGGGATTTTCCATCCCGAAACTTGAGAATGGAGATTTTTAACATTTCGGGGAATCCCGGATCTCAAGAATCTTTTCTCGGGATTTCTTTATTATCGAATATTAATTGAAAAAACAATTTTTATATGAAAAAAGTGGACAGAAAACACAAAATTCAAGGACTAATTGGGGCATTTAACACAATTAAGCCAACGTCGAATCAAAATGAGCGCAATTTTTGCAACATCATGGAATTTTGTGTCTCAAAAGCGTACGCGATTGTCAGATGCAGTAATTGACAGTCTGTGTTTTTTGAAATTCTCTTTTAATAAGTAATGTTTTAAATTATTTTGTTTTCCTACTTCTATTATGTTTGTTTTCTTACATAAATAAAAAAAAATCACTACACAGATCTAAGGATTTTTACAAGTTTTTTTTGAAATTTCTCGATTTCTCGAGAATTCTTTTTTGGAAATCCTGAATCTCGAGAATTCAAAATTTCATTATTTCGGGAAATCCCGAAATCGAGAATTGAAATTGCGAATCTCGAAATTGAGATTTTCTCGAGAAATACCCTAAGGAAATACTATAAGTGAAGTTTAGGTAGGTATCACATTTGACAACTATAAATCACACTTATTACTATAAACTAATCTCGATAGTGTAAAGTGCTTAGTCTCAACATAGAGGACCTGTGTAAGGGTCAGAGCTAATCAGACTAAGCTAACTGGCTCTAAGACCGTGAGAGATAAAAATTACGGAGTTAAGATAGAGTTCAATCATTAACCGTCTACATAGCACTTGCGGCGTCCAGTCAATGAATCGTACCATCTATGGTTCTCTTTTTGAAGTCACGCCCCTACAATTTTATATAAATTATACGATTTGTATTATACTGCAATAATCATGATATAGTATGACAATTTCCCCAATGATCTCCAACAATAATTTAATAATTTGAATACACAATAATTTTTAAAATCCCACCAATTTTAATTGATCTTTTAAAAATATGTTATAGACATTAAAAACATTCTGGATATTTTTTTCAAATTAAAAATAGGTATTATTCAGTAACTACGTAATATGATTAAAATCTAAGCATGTAAAGTTTTTATGATTTTTTCCAGTTAAAATACGTTGTTTGTTCATTTAAATACATTTTTTTTTTAGAATTATTAATAACCATATCCTTGTTTTTTCGTACAAGGTGGTTGTTAGTAATTTTGAGCAATCACAAATACCCAGGTTTTGAGAAAAACACATAAATGTTTTTGTCATGACCGGAAATCGATCCCAGAACTCTCGGGTGGAAGACCAGCGCCTTACCCACTGCACCACGAGAGCCGCCTCATTTAAATACATTATTTGAATATGAACTTAATTAAATAAATTAAAAAGAATTGTAAAAAAACGGATGTTACATATTTCCATTAAAATATTTGGGTTTTATAACGTCACTAATAATATAAAAAAATGCAATGTTTTCTACATAAATACATGCAAACATCTAATCTTAAAATGGATAAAATGACTGATAAAAACACCACGTCAACGGAATATTTTCTCATTAAAATGTTTGTGGATCGGTGATCTTAAAACACATTAAAATACGTTTTTTGAAGAAAAAAAAACAACATGATACTTTAAGTGATATAAAATGATGATACTAAATTATTTAAATGCTTAAATCCCAACGGTTTTAGAATACATCAAATTATAAGGTTATACTTTGAACAACCATATTAATGCTTGTTTGTGCATTTGAGTAGCCTCTCATCACGCTAAAAGTGAAGAGGCGATGTTGTACCTGGCTCGGCCACGTGCTGCGGATGCCAAAAGAGAACTTCAACCTGGCTTGCCTGGTCTTCAAGCCGACCGGATTCCGGCGTCCTGGAAAGCCGCTAAATACAATCTATAGAGTGTATACGGCGGAGCTACGGGATGCTGGTTTGACCTGGAATGAAGCAAGAAGACTGGCGAGCGACAGGGATTCTTCGAGGCGCTGCCTGGTGTTTATATGTGCCAGTTAAGGGGCGGATATGGCCAAAGAAGAAGTAGAAGAAGAGTAGATGAAAGCAAAATGGCTAATAAATATGATCATACAAATACTTATACAGTTTTGATGGATTATAATTTTTTATAAATTATTATAAGTCATCATCATCATCATCATCAGCCTGAATCTATCCACTGCTGGATGAAGGCCTCTTCAAGTTGCTTCCACTTCTCTCGGTCCTGTGCATTGCGTTGCCACGTACTTCCGCAGAGCTTTATCATTTCATCGATCCAGCGGCCTCTAGGTCTACCTTGTGGACGTTTTGTACTTCTTGGATACCACTGGATGACTAGATTTTTCCAACGATTGTCTCTTCTTCGAGCTATGTGTCCAGCCCATCTCCATTTAAGGCTTTTAATAAACTCTATTACATCGCAAACCCTTGTCTGCTTCCTTATCCACTCATTCCTCTTTTTGTCCTTTCGCGTTATGCCCAGCATGCACCTCTCTATACCACGTTGTGCTACTCTAAGTTTCTGGATCTCTCTTTTACTTAGGGTCCATGTTTCACACGCATATGTCGTCACGGGAAGCACACACTGGTTGAACACTTTGCGCTTTAGGCACAGTGGAAGGTCACTTTTGAAGACATTATTCAGGCGGCCAAAAGCACTCCAGCCTAGCTTTACTCTGCGAACAATTTCATCAAATATACATCCATCTATAGATACTTGTTGTCCCAGATATATGTAGCTTTTCACCTGTTCGAGCTGAGTGCCATTGATGAGGTTCTCTTTTTGTCCTGCAAAGCAGTTGAACATGACTTTCGTCTTTGTTACATTTATTTTCAAACCTACTTTGTTGCTTACTTCAGCGAGTTCCTGCATTCTGCTTTGGAGGTCTTCTGAGTCGGTGACTCAGGTATCCCTTTGTCATTCCAGTCAAGTTGCCTGAATAAGTCTTCAAGGGTAGCTGTAAATAGTTTAGGTGAGATTGTATCACCTTGTCGGACTCCTTTGCTGATAGGAAATCTGCGCGATGGTTTATGGAGATTTACAGATGCTGTTGCGCTACTGTATATATTATTGAAAATATTTATATAGCGTCCAGGGATTCCTTGTTTTCTGAGTGCGTCGAGTATTGAACATTTCTTTATCGAATCAAACGCCTTCTCATAGTCTATAAAACCCATGCATAGTGGCAGTTTGTATTCCTGGTACCGCTCTATGATTTCTCTGACGACTTGGATATGGTCCATAGTGCTGTATCCTCCTCTAAATCCGGCTTGTTCTCTCGGTTGGTTCTCGTCTAGTACATTTTGCAGACGGTTTGAGAGAATTTTTGTGAACGTCTTGTAGAGAATAGGGAGTAGACTTATTGGACGATAATTTGCTAGGTCTTCTCTGTCACCTTTTTTGTGAAGAATGACAATGCTGGCATTTTTACATACCTCTGGGACATCCTCTTTGCATATGCAGGCTGTGAACAATTTTGCAAGTACTTCATTTGCATCCTTTCCTGCTTTTTTGATGATATCTATCGTTAAACCGTCTTCCCCGGAAGCTTTCCCACTTTTCATGTAATTTAAAGCATGGGTTACTTCCCAGGATGTAATTTCGGGAGTATGGTCTTCCGAATTTCCATTTCTCTGAAGATCTAAGTCTATAGTCGTATTGTCAGTGTCATCACTGTAGAGATCGCTGTAGAACTCTTCAACTCGGCTTAACAAGTGTTCCCAATTTCTGAACAGGTTTAACACCGGCAGTGATCACCGGATGGTGAAATGTAAGATAAGATTGAACGTCAAATCAGAAAGATCCAAACTGCAGAAGAAGTCAAATGCTCGCGTATACCTGCAGAACAATACTGAATTCCAAAATGAACTCAAAAATGCACTATCGGCTTTCTTAGATGAGAACGAAACCGTTTTCCTATCCAACGCGGAGGATATAACGAATATTATTCTACAATGTGCAGAAAAAACAGGCGTAAAAAGCTCAGAAGTTACACCTTCCACCAAGCTTTCGAAGGCAACATTGAATCTTATGGAGCAGAGAAGGAAAACCAAGAGCGATAGACAGGCACAAAACGATATGGAGTTTTCATCGCTTTGCAAAACCCTCCGAAGGAAGATTAGAGAAGACCTTCGTAAATTCAATGTAAACCTCATACAAGCAATTGTGAAAGCAGGCAGAAGTCTAAACAAAAACAAGCAATGCTTGTCGATAGGAAAACGTCAAATCACAGCACTAAAAGCAAAAGATGGTTCTATTATAAGTATTATATTAATATAGTATACTAAAATACCTCAATCGTTGCTTAAATTAAAAATAATCAAGCTGATATATTTAATAAAACATGATTGTGAAAAGCAATATTCGGGTAGTTAAAATATGAGATTCTCTATTTTATGTACGCAAAAGATTTAAGGCAATCCTAGACAGATACAGACGAAGTAGTTAAACTATAAAGCCTAAGCTAGATAAGCCTAGTCTCCGGTAAATAAACCAAATGACCGGCCTTAAGTGGGTTACACACTGAAAATCTTTACTCTATCCGTGTAATTTATTATGAGGGTACCTATTGCATTTAACTCATACGAGGTTTAATCCAAGGTTCAAGGTAACATCATAATGTAGTTAATAAAAATCATGTATAATGGCTTAGTACTACAAACATTAACTTTGGATTTTATGAGGGTACATTTTGGATAATACCGCTATAATAAATAATTTGTCTTGTATATCCGATATATTAATTATCAATAAGGATGGAAGGTAAAGTATTTCCCTATATTTTTGAAATTTCCCATTTTCATGGGATACGATACTTTAAGGAAGCGATACTATTGTAGGCTATACCATATCCCTTTGCATACAAACCGGAGTAAATAAGAGCGAGGATCATTCAAACTGCGAATATGGCGCCGAGGAAACTGCATAACATGTGATGGTCAGTCCATTTGATCCAACCAGCTGCACCATCTAGAAATGTTTGAAACCAATGACGCGGTCATCGCAATGGCCAAAGAATTGTTGAAAATAGTTTTGACACATCTTTCACATAAGCACGACATAAGAAGATTACTAGTTAACATCAACCAACCAACAAACTTCTTGATTTAAAATCACCTCAACATAGATTTTTGTCTTGTACCTGATGATATCTGGATGAGAAAGGTTTTAATACAAGTTGCCTAGAGTCATAAATCACATATTCCAAAAATCGAGTTTTGAGATAATCGCAAAAAACCACCAGATTATTTTTTTTGAAATTAGTAGAAAAGTATTGAACCTCCTTGAATAATAATGAGTGAGTGAGTCGGTTTACATAAAAAATATTATATAATACTACTAGGAATTTATGAATCAATTCAGAATGAAATACATTTGGCACACTATGGGAAATAGAGCTCACTGATCGGCTAGAAAGGCCTTGATGACAGAACTCACATTATTCATTGAAAAATGTGAGCTATGATACCAATCGTCAACTTTGTCAACAACTTCCAGATGGTTTAAAGTAACTCTTGACAGCCAATGATTTTTGCTTATATAGATTAATACATTTATAATCACTTGGTATATTTAACTCAAAAAAATTGCAAAATGTGAGTTATGACTCTGTGCGACTCATTTGTTTATAATTTACTATAATTTCTCTACGTCCTTATTATATGATAAAATTTAAATAAAAATCACAGCATTTATTATATCATATAAATATATGACGTGCAAAAGTAGGCTAGATAATGATAGAAAGAAATCGTTTAAAAAAATAGAAAACATCAAACTAAATATGGATTATGAACGGAATTAGTTATGAAACCTGTTTGTATATTCTATACATAGAGGTATTAAATAATAAGAGAGGCAAGAAATTGGCATTTACATGCAGCTGAATGAAGCAGGCCAACTGCCAAGTTGACAACTTATGAGAAATAGCGAGGCGATAAAAAAATGCAGGGCATCACGGAGGATTTACTTTGGTCATTTTAACGTACCCATATAAATAATAATGTTAACGTTAATTTTGCCGCAAATTTATAACCAGCATGCCTCACCATATTTTTTTCCATACTTTCATGTAACCTGGCTCTAGCTTTTTCTTCTAAAAACTGTTTTTAGAAGAAAAAGCTAAAAATAATAATAATTCTCATGTCAGATTCTAGATGGATTTTTTGACGGAAAATATATAAGTGATAACCCTTTTAAAATAACTTCGTTGAAATTTGAATATAGCATTTTCATATAGCTGCAAACAAAATAAATGTAATCGCAGTATTTGTTCATGATTTTTTTTATTTTATTATTTTTGCATTCCAGACACAATTCAGTGGATCAAATAATATGAAATAAATTTTGAAATAATAGGCTTCTGCTCTTCTCTTCATATCAAAAAACACTTTTTGATTTGCTTGCTGAGCTTTCATGAACATAGAAAGTTGTATAAAAATGCTTATACTGCACAGAGATTTTAAAAGTTTTTAATTGTTTTATTGCAAAAAAAGCATTATACCATTTTTCCAAATAATATGACTAAAAGAGTGACGCGCCGATCATGTAATATAAAAAAACATTCCCAACGCTTTGATAGCGATTGACTCTAAAAATAAATGTTAGGCGTGATGTCAACATCATCTGTAAAATACATATTTTTTTTAAACATTTTAATAAAACCACAAAGATATCCAATCTGTAGATGTGTTTGCTTCAGCAATTTAAAATAATTCAAGGGAAGATTTACAGTTCCAAGACCCTTAGAGAAAAACATTTATTGTATAACTTGAAATCTTTTTTATTTATATCAAATCGAACTTATTAAACTAAATTTTAAAAATTAATATGACCATAAAATATATGTTATAATAAGATGGGCAACAAATTCACATTCATTACGTTTTTTACAATAATTAATTGTAAGTTTATCTTTGACTTAAAATAAAAAATATGTTTTCTTTGTAATAAATGTTTTCAAATACATATTTATCAATTAACACAGTTGAAATTGTAAATTATCAAAAAAATGTCTCAAATTGCAAGCTTCGTATTTTTCTGCTAGGTACCTCTGGTAGGTAAAGACATCGCCTTAAGAGTCATTATTTTGACATATTTGAAAGTATGATAAAACTTATAACTCATTTCTGCAAAAATATCGTTAGATCTACAAAGCTTAGCAATTTAATTCAAATATTACTTTAACAGTTACGAAACCACTCACAGAATAAGTGGTATTTATGAATAAATTTATCTTAAATAAAGATGAGTCGGGCAACAGAGCAGTGATAGTTATTTCGTTCCTAATATGCGGCATAAATAAGCCGGGCGACGGATAATCCCGTTTATCATTCCAACGAATTGCTAAACTACTATTTTACATATTTCACGTCACGCAGGCTTAGCTTAGCTTTCCAGCGAAATAACAAAAGTTTCAGCTGGAACACTTAATTGTGCGGGAAATTTTACCTGCATTCTAAAGTTGAATGCAACGGGGGAAAACTTTAAGCTTTTAGCTTTCGAAGTCGTTCTGCATTCGTATTATAAGAGAATTTGCATTAGCCACTGTTTGGTTAGGATGCGTTTGCCGTATTCTCAAATTATGTTATTCTAACATGTGAGTAAACTTTTTACTTTGTTTGAGATTTGATTTCAGTATTTGGTATTTGGTATCTACATTATGAGGATATTCATGTATAATTTTTTATAAAGTATTTAATGAACTTAAAATTAATTAACCTTCTAAAAACGTCTAGTAATCATGATAATAATTTCTGTTGACATTCACTAAATAAATTGACACTCCTTTGTGGATTAGGCCAAAACTGTTACTAAAATGTAGTAACAATAATATAATCAATATTTATTTTTCGTTCTATAATAAAAATAGCTATAAACATTGTACATTTTGACCGGATACCACATTAGTAGTCGGCGTGACGAATTCCGAGAAGGCACACCCTAGCGACAAAACTGTGTTATTATAGCACATGCCGGGAATAGCAATCATCATTCAGCACTCATTATTTAGTTGGGCGAATGAGTTAATTCGTCTCAAACGATTACATTGAAAGGATTGGATAGAATAATTATTATTATTGTATTAGACTGTGATCACCTTTTTCAAATAAATAGCTACCTATTCGTCAAATGTTTAATTATTATAATCACCCCAACCTTAATAAATATATATATATATATATATATATGAATAAAATAGTACGTCTTCATAGAATATGAATTAGACTTTGATTAATCTTAACCTTTTCTTAACGATGCTAATAAATTCCGTCTATTTTGGTGATGTCACCTTGAATAACCGTACAAGATTGGTAATATAACAGTAGGTAAAAAGGAAGATTTCATCGTCATTATAATAAATGCTATTCGTTTTATCTAAAAAAAATATGATAAAAAAATACATCAAATTACAATTATAATCATACGAGTATATCTATACATTCTTACAGCCTACAAGTTATAATACGAGGGTGGGTCAATAAATCCTTAGAAAAAAGCATTAAAACAGTTTTTATTTTTGTATTTTTTTTTATTTCTCAACATAATCTCCTTGGAGCTCAATACACTTGGTTAGACGTTTCTCAATATTTTTTAAACCGTCAGAAAAATAAGTTTTCGGAAGGTCCTCAAAATAAGCATTTGTCCGATCGATGACTTCTTCATTTGAAAAAAAACGTTGTCCACTTAGCCATTTTTTTAAGTTTGGGAAAAGGAAAAAGTCACTGGGGGCTAAATCTGGCGAATACGGTGGGTGGTCGACCAATTCGAACTTCAATTCTTCAATTTTAGCCATTGATCGTAAACATGTGTAAACACGGGCATTGTCCTGATGAAAGAGGATTTTTTTCCTGTTTAAATGAGGCCGTTTTTCTTCAATTTTGTTTTTTAGCTGGTCCAATAAAGATGCATAATAATCCCCTGTTATTTTTTTTCCTTTTTCCAAATAGTCAACGAAAATAATTTCACGTGCATCCCAAAATACAGTAGCCATAACCTTACCAGCTGATTTTACGGTTTTCGCCTTCTTTGGACATGGTTTGCCTTCGCAATCCACTGCTTTGACTGTTCTTTCGTCTCGGGAGTATAGTGGTGTATCCATGTTTCATCTACAGTCACAAAGCGACGAAAAAATTCATCCGGATTGCGTTGCATGAGCGACAACAGGGCTTTAGAGGCCACCACCCTATTGCGTTTATTGTCGACTGTGAGCAAACGCGGCACCCATCTTGCAGAAATATTTGTCATGCCCAATTTGTCATGTAAAATAGAAATGACGCTACCTTTTGAGATCCCTGTAACCTCAATTATCTCACTCAACTTTAATCTTCGGTCACTTAACACCATATCGTGGATTTTATTGATCATTTCTGGTGTAGTCACCTCTACAGGACGTCCTGAGCGTGGTTCATCCTTTGTTGATGTACGACCACGTTTAAATTCATTTAACCAGTTATAAATAGTTGCAAGTGAAGGAGCAGATATGCCGTGAACTAAATCCAACTCATTTTTTATTTCCTTTGCTGTTAACCCTTTTATAT
Organism: Rhyacophila brunnea; assembly: GCF_057557595.1. Taxonomy (NCBI): domain Eukaryota; kingdom Metazoa; phylum Arthropoda; class Insecta; order Trichoptera; family Rhyacophilidae; genus Rhyacophila; species Rhyacophila brunnea. The sequence goes on along the minus strand of NW_028232848.1, from coordinate 13,636,494 downwards.
TAAAATGTTTAATAACAGCCCTAAACTCAATTTTCTCCATTTTCCATTTTTCCATTTTCCACAAGCAAATTTTTTTTTTAAATGTAGGAGAAACACACAACAACCCGACCAATCTGATTGAAACTTCGCAGCATACTGAATCGGTAGTGCCGCTGCATGAAAACAAACCGCTTACAGTACTAGTCGCGCCACCTGTCGGCTTTTCTAAGGACTTATTGACCCACCCTCGTACTATCTTGTTCTCACCTTTCTATCATATCTCTTTTTCACAATTAATTATGTCTCTCTTTGTCGCGTATACCTCTAGATATATCTATTCTGTCTGTTTGCAATATGCATTTATAATTTATGACAAATATAATATATATAATATTATAATACGTATTTACTAGATGACTCTATCGATTTTGAAAGTAATAATATTTTGATAAGATGTAATATTGATGATTCTAGGAATAACTGATATACGAAGATGACAAAGTGCATAGTAACTGAATTATTTGTAGTTTAATGGGCTAGGTAACCTTAGGTGACATCACAGTATAATATGAGTGTTAAGCAACTATCATAATGATAATAATTGTTTTAACATAACAATGATTGTTCAGTATAAAATAGTTTCCAACAATAATTAATATAGGTATTAAAGCTATACTTCAGTTGAGGCATGATCTAAAAAGATCGTGACTAGGCGATGCGCGGATTGTGCAAATGACGCGAGCCGAACGAAATATAATTTGTCATAAAAATTAAACATGCGTCCTTTTAATGTTATGTTTATTATTATATTCGTAATATTAATAGTATATTCATTGACATCTTTTCTTTTTTCAAGTACATGCGGAACGTTTTTTAGTCATCTTCACACAATTTAAGAATACATTCCTCCAACGCCATTACAAAACAAATCGACGTGCGAACAGGTCGACTATCGCTCTCCGACTGGCAACGCGGCCGAAATTACGTCCCACATACTGTTGAAAATTATTTGAAATCACTTATGTACGCGTTAGACGAATTATAGCAAAACTATCGACCTAATACAGTTACATGAAAATACATAAATTTGGAATGATTCTTCGAAATCTTCATTTCATTTATCTGGGCTATATATTCACAAGTTCATTTTTTGTAGACATTTGATTAATGATATTAATTGTGTATTATATTGTATTAAATCCACGTAATTTGATTATAATCGCTATTAATAAATAACGCAGCATAATAACTTAATTATTTATCTATCTATCATATAAAATATTTTATTTTTAGTACATTCTGGATTAAATTTATTTACTGCTTAGAACGTGCAAGTAATACTAATACCTTGCAGTTATTAGATATATTATATTGCACCAGAAAATTTGGTATAGTGAGTTTGATACGTACACCATTACCTCCCTTATTTGATAGGTATTAATTAGCTTTGCTATGGCAAAGTGAGATAGATTAGCAAACGTATCAGAATTATCATTAGTCAATACTGCATAACTCTGTGTATTGGCGTGCTTTTCCATCTACCATTTGCCACGTCCTCACACCCATAATATTTATCATTGACTTGCTCTAAGCATGCGCCATTCATGTTAATATGGTTATATTGTTACGAAAAGAGATATTCTTGCTCTTTATAAAACAATTTTTTTGAAAGCTGAAAAAATATCCGTCGAAGAAAGATCAAATTCTCTCTTCTCTCTTAGTATGGTTTAGAAAATCGTAGTATTTTAATCGTATGATGCCTAATTTATTTACTATTTAAGGGATGACATGCTCAGCGTACGTCAAAATGGAGCTTTTATGCTATTTTCAAAGCATGATCCTGGACATTCTTTAAACGTTGTAGATAATCTATTTACATAATTTTGAAGCCTTATTATCCTTAATATTTATTTTAAACATTTGACGACTGCATAAAGTATTTTTATTACATAAAATAGTATTTTTTTAAACCTCTCGCTCTAATGTTTTAGAATATAGTCATATTTCAGTACGTCCATGTGAAGAAGCCATAAATTGACAAACGAAAGATGAAGTAGGGAGTAAGATCATGTTAAAGCGCATGTTTGACCATGTACCTAACCGATTTTTTTTAAACGGTACATAATAAAATGCCTAATTTTTGTCAAATTTGGGATCACAGAGATTATCAATATAATTTTTATTGTAAATATTTCACTATAATAATGTCGACATAAATTTTACTAATGGTTTTATAAATGCTTTTAAAATAACAAATATAAAAAATCTTAACACCACTTCACATGGACGTACTGAAATATGACTTTATTCTAAAAAAATTAGAGGGAGAGGTTTAAAAGAATACTATTTTATGTAATAAAAATACTTTATGCAGTCATTACATGTTTAAAATAAATATAGAAGATAATAAGGCTTCAAAATTATGTAAATAGATTATCTACAACGTTTAAAGAATGTCCAGCATCATGCTTTGAAAATATCATGAAAGCTCCATTTTGACGTACGCTGAGCATGTGGGCCGTTTTAGTAACTGAAAAGTGCTTAAAAATAGTAGGTACACTAATGAGTAGTAGAGGCAGTCAAGATGCATAATATAAGTACAACATAGCGTAAAAATAAATTCATTTTTATAATGGCTATATTATTATAAAAATGGAAGAAGAAATAAGTGAATGGATGGAAATATATCGATTGGAGAAATGCAATAAAAGCATGTTTATGTTAAAGGAGTGAAGATTTAAAAAATCAAAGCCACTCATGGTCTAAAATTTAAATGTTGAAACACAAAGTTGTATCTTGACTCCAGCTTAACGAAACTTTTGCAATAATATTAATGAACTTAATGGCCAAAACACACTGCGAGTATCTGTACGACGCGCACATGGTACGAGAGGCGTCAAAACACTTGCTTTGTGCCTAGGCCTTTGCAGTGTGCTCCGCTTCTTAAGATAACATGTTCAGACTTTGTGTCGCGGTGTATTTGGTATTTAGTGAGGGGTACCTTAACGGGTCGCTATTTGACCGAAAAATTAAAATAAAATAAAATTAACTATTTATTTTATTTAACGAATAATTCACAAGATTTAAGAATGTACCATTCTCATTATTGAACATACGTAATTCTGAAAACACTTATGAGAAAATATAGCCAATAGAAAAAATCTTTTTTGAACAAAGTAAGACATCCGGAAGGATCGAACCTGCGTCTCTTGGGTTTCGAGCCCTATGCATTACCACTATGCTACGATTGCCATGCTTAATTGCGACAAATTTTAACTATTGACCTTATTAATACCTGTTCGAATTACGTATGTAAAATAAAATGGATTAAGTCGACTAAATGATTTTTTTTTAAATAACTCGACTAAATTTGTTTGTTCACTCGTCACTTTGAGTTAATAAATTACTCGCTACTTGACTAAAATACTAGCCTAATCTAAACCAGGCTAACCCTTTATGCTTCAGCTCCCTATTTTTTTCTTTTCTTGTAGGATGTTTAGATCATTTGTAACTATCGACGTCATCTAGATAGACGTAAAGCTGCTGTCTGACTTAAACTTATATAAGAAATAAAATGTAAGTAGCAATATAATTTACAAACGGCTCACATAAATCCACTGCTTCAAGTGGCATTAAAATAAACCCGCGTATTCCGCGTTACAGATTACATTTTCTGCCTTCAGAATTTGAATGTCTGGCTGACAGGCTCGGCGGCTGCCGTCGACACCAATGACGCCTATGTTTGTCACATGACATTGAAGAGCTCGGTTCAATGCCGGTAGAGGAAACTGTGGGACTATGTAATATCCGCTTTGAATGATTGTGCCTAAATAAGGGTTTGTCAAGATATTTTCTCTTGATGTCATTTTACATCTTAAACTATTAAGCCGGCATTGAATGATTGATATAGCTCATTTTAATGCCTCGTTTGGAACTATTTTTACATTGTAAAGTAATAAAAAGTTTTTTTTTTTTTAATTTTCTAATACATTTTAGCCTCTTTGTTTTTATGTACTATTACAATAATGATATTACGGCCTAACTAAATAATTGAGTGACCTAAATAGACCAAGTTTAATTTAATTTATTCAAAATTCCCGCCTTTTCGGAGTATAATTTTAAAATGTAGCTACCAATTAATAGAGGCCACCTGGCCACTAGACCTACAGTACCTACCTACAAGAATAATATATAAAAAATAAAAAAAAACGGTATTTGACAAAGACTGGGGCTAAGGCCTCATAGGCAGATGCCTTGCTTGGTGGCTACATGCTAGGTGACATATCCTAGCGAACGGACGCACACTATACTATCACAATGGCCACACTGCACGTTTTGCGCCTCGCTACATGATCATGAGTCACCTTGTGAGTCTCCCGGCGTACAGACGTATTGGTTATTTTTATTCTGTCACCTAGTGATTTTTCTATTGTCTATATTGTATTTTGCAAGATGGCGGATGTTTCTTCAGTATGACAAACGTCAAACACCGTATATTTTGAGGTTATGAATAATGACGCATGGGATGAATTGACATTATGCACCCAACAAGTTCGAATTTGAGACTTCTGAATTTTTAAACATAAATTATCTGTGGGAAGTAGCTTTCTGGTTAGTTTTGAGAGTGACATAATATCGTTGTTGACTTGAGCGCTCCCAAATGTCAAATGAATATGTAGCTAAGCATGTAGCCTGCAATGTGGCAGTAGTGTTATTAGTAAACAAGCATAGCGTCTAGCTTAGGACTAGCGAAGCACCTGCCTATGTGGCCGAAGCCTGGACGAGCGAGTACCCACGCCATTTTAGTTACCAACCTATAATAGAAACTCATGATCAAACATAATTATATTATATTGTAATTGAATAATATTTGTAACCAGGCGGCGATGTACACATCGCCTATTCAATAGCGACATAATTTGTAACTGAATGTAATATTATACCTTATACCCAAATGTAGCTTACTTGCCTTGAAGAATAAAAGTGTCTCCACGTGTTAAAGACAGTGTGTGTTTAAAAACATTAAACAGGATGGGTTTAATGTATATAAAGAAATAAAGTATACAAAAAATCTTGCTCAATCATATTATATTGTAATAAATTGATCTAATATCCCTAGTTTACAGTATCTACTTCACTTTAATTTTTATAGGAAGAAGCTTATTAACATTTTTCCGATGAAAAATATTTCTTTAGGCATTAGCATCACTTAGTTTTATCTTACATACTCCATACATCCAGATGTTACAATCCTTATTTTTCCTTTGGTTCTTTAAAAAAGAGCCACTTGGCTAGTTTGGTGACTTAAACCGTTGAAATATGGACTGTCTAATGGAGACACTATACATTCACCTGTGAAATGATAAAAAATAAATTACTATACTAAATATAAGTAAGCTCAAATCAGTATTTGGACGTGCTGAAAAGATACCAGAATAGTGACAATGTCATAATATACAGAATTCAAATCTACTACTCACTGTACCTCAGATATCTTCCATTATCATATTAATAAAGGATAAAACTTAAAGGATTGTTAGACACACCTACTCAAAAAATCGCTTGATCAATAAAAATATAATAATCATCGCATTTATCATGGATATAATTATTATTTCATACCATGATTCTAGGTCCCGTGTATGTATCATTTTATTATATAACTTTGTTTTAATCATAAAAAATGTTAAATATAATTTAATAAGTGTATCATACTTAATAATATTTTTGTACAGCTACAACAGACGAAATAATATTTCATGCAAAACATTTAAATTATTTAAAATAAAAAGTAAACTATTCCTACCACAATTAAAAATACATGTTTATTAATACGTTCACCGTTGAACAGTTTTATAATTTGGGACATGTGTGAGAGACATTGTTTAGTTCACTTGCGAAAAATAAATCGTTCCATTCAGTTTTTAAACCAAATAAAGTTTTTTCATCGATAAAAGCTGTTTTTCTAAAATCGTTTTTCCTAATATTTTCCTATATATATATTTTAAAATTATTAATAACCATGTCCTTGTTTTTTCGTACAAGGTGGTTGTTAGTAATTTTGAACAATTACAAACACCCAGGCTTTGAGAAAAACACATTAAATATTGTGTGTCCTAACCTGGAATCGAACCCAAAAACTCTCGGGTGGACGGCAAGCGTCTTACGCACTGCACCACGAGAACCGCCCACATTATATAATACAGTAAAGGTAAAGGGTGCCTTGCTCAATTAAAAGACTGTTATCCTAAATAAAGAATGTATGGTCACCGTATCTATCAATTATGAATAGAATTGTGATAATTTACATTTTCATCTGTCTATATTAAATTTAACAGTTATAATATATTATTAATAATTCGAAAAGAAGACACTAGAGTGTAACTATACGATCGTATCAATTATTAAACAGTCCCTGTATCTAATAGATTAGTACTTCAAAACAACCCTCTAAACAGAGAGACTTATAAGATTCGCGAATGATCAATTCAAAAGCCCTGGTTTAAATTATTATTCCTGGCTCACATGGGCACACGCGTGCGTGGAATTCATAAGGAATACAAATTTCCAATATACATGCATGTATATTTCGGAATTTATGAAAAATGCCTAAATTTCGTATTTTCTCGATGTATATTTGATGATGTGGAGGCATTTTAATTTAAAATATGAATGTTCCCACGATACTCCTAATAAATATGTATGCAAAATACCAATTTATTATTATTACAGGATACACGGTTTTTACCACGTACAACATGCATAAAGATAACCTATTTTTTCTTAAAGTACCAATTGTTAAGTACAACATTAGGTAGGTATCTACTTAATATTTTTCGTTTAACACCTGTTTGCTTTTATACTAACTTGTAAGGCTTACGAAGCTTATATGCTATTATTTATTTGTCCGAAAGAAGTTGGCCGAAACCACTTATATCAAGTTTAATTATTATATCCGGCAATTACAATCCATCACAAAATAGGTTCTTTTTTAATTTAAAATGATTTGATGAAATACGCGAGGAAATTAAATCAAAATTCGATTAATTTTATTATTGGGTGAGGACAATCGTAGCATAGTAGGCCAATATTCAATCTTATTCGTCAACGTATATGTTGTCTTGTTGTATATGTTAATGATTCAACATTATAGTAACACGACATGGTTCACAAACTTAACAGTCATTATTTACAATTCGACAATAACATTATATTATTCACATATATATTATGGAATTTCAAGTTTGAAAATTGAATTGAAACATATACGTTGTTTAACATGGAATATTTGTATTCCGGATAATCTGCTTAGAAACTATGTGAGAAAGAAGGAATATAAAATTTACAGAGAAAGGAAATAATATAACAGTGAGCCATAATAATTTATTGATAATAATAATTAAATTATATAAATCCAACATAATATAAAGTGTAATAAATAATTAACATTGGCAGTTTTTATAGAGAACTCAAAAAAATCTTTTACGAAGATTTGTAGCGTTATATTGACAAGTAAATAAATAAAATATATTCCTATCCCATCAATCTCACGCATTCTTCTACAGTGATAAATTATCCCAGAAGCATTCAAGTAGTAATTCGTTTGAAGTGAAAGAATTGAAGCATTAACTTGTACTCTAATATAAATTCCTTTTTCCTCTAAATTTGTTACTTTCGATAATAAATTGCCTACAATTATGGTAGTATTTGATATTAAAGCTGTTTTAAATTCCGTTTCTCTACCGGACTAATGGACTTTTTTGAAAGACGCTCAGATGATTTAAAAGCAGATATAAAGTTATCATCTCCATCAAGACTGCAACAATTTGGCATGGGGTTTGACTTTTTCTATCAACTTCTTCCTACTGTGTCAAATTGATTAGATGGCAGTGATCAATATCTCTATCTGGCCAATGGATTTTGACAGGTTCATCTTCTACGCCCTACTAGTTTTCTAAATATTAATCGCTACATTATGCCCTCGATGATTAGGTGTACATAATCTACCACTTAATAATGTATATCGTATAGCTAAGCACTGTATTTTTCCAAAAATTGTTGTACTTAGATGCAGCACAATAATAAAATTCAGCACATCACTGAACATGTATATATCTAGGAAACACACCATCATATCATCTTCATCTTAACTCTTGTATTATAATTATCCTGAAATTCATGCACTATTTACAATTATTGAAAGGACAATAACGCCCTTCAGTTGGTTGGAATATCCAGTAGATGACCTTTCTCTTCCACGTCGACGATTGATATTTCCGCTGACCTTGGGAATGTCCTAATAGACATTTTATTTTGTAGCTATCTGACTAAAGAACTAATTTAAAATATATATATCTCTATATATATAAAAATCTCGTGTCACGATGTTTGTGGTCGAACTCCTCCGAAATGGCTCTACCGATTTTTATGAATTTTTTTATGTATATTTGTTAGGTATGAGAATAGGTCAACAAGTATATATCATACCGCTATGTGATTAGGGTATCTCTATCCAGAAAAATTTCCTTTTATTTTTTTGACAATTTTTTTTTGTATTTTTTTATTATTTGGCATAAAAAAATACACATAACTCCAAATTTTCACCCTCCTACCCCCACCCTCCCATTTTTTAATCGCGATTATATTATTTTTGTATGAACAAATTTAACCGTCGTTCGTATTTCAAACAGAACGAAATTATTTATGTTGTTGAATGACAGATGGCGTTACGTCCGAGAAGAATTCAAGAGAAGCGTCGCGTCATTTTGACATTTAATTCGGCATATCACAACGCAGTGCGTGCAAAATTTGTACGATTTATTTTAATTCATCTATTTTTATGTGCGTGTATCAAAGTCACAATGCCAGCAAGACGCAAGGGGGGCCATTTGGGCCATCGAACGAATAAAGCAACAAACTTGCAAAATAGTAGAGCAGAAAGAACAGACGAACAAATCCAATAAGATAACAAAAATGTGCGTGTAAGCATGTCGCAATTGCGTGCATCTCAATCACAAGAGGCACGAGCTGAACGAAATCAACAACGACAATTGGAACGGAGCCAAGCGCACCGGTTCGTAGTTAACACACGCAGAGCAAATGACCGACAACGCCAACAAGTACATCGAACATTTATATCCGCTTCGTTCCTTCGTCTCGCATTTGAGTACGAGCCAGATATTGAATATTCCGCTCATCCGAAAGTGCTGATTGGTGCTATGGACAAAGAATGTCCCCACTGTCATGCGCTCAAATTCAAACATGAGTCAGCCGGGATGTGTGTGCAACTAACTACCAGAAATTGAGATACCACCAGAACCATTGAACGGCTTGCTCATCGGCACGGTTCCAGATTCAAACCTGTTTCTGAAGTCTATTTGCACATTCAATTCATGCTTCTAAATGACTTCGTTCGGAGCAACAGAAATAGTTCACAATACTGCGGCAAATGGTCAACAATTCCATTCTACGTTAAAAATCAAAGGCCAAGTATACCACAAAGTAGGCTCATTGCTGCTATTGCCAAACGAACCACATAAATTTTTACAAATCTACTTCATGGGCGGTGAGGACATCAATCATGTGGATGCACGTTGCGGCTACAATAGCCTCAATTCGCCTAATGCCAGGCGCATCGTCGGCGAACTGGACGCCCTGTTGAATGAGCACAATGAATTATTGAAATTCTTCAAAGCACACATGCATGAATTGCAAAGTGACAATCACGCTATTGTCATCAATCCTGATAAAACACCAGCTGGAGAGCACGTGCGTCGATTCAATATGCCTGTTGTTGACGACATTGCTGGAATCATGGTTGGCGACCGCACATCGACGCGAGAAATCGTTATTCGAAGAAGAAACAATAATCTGGAGTTCATTGCTGACACACACCGTTCATACGACGCTCTCCAATATCCGCTAATTTTCTGGAAGGGACAAGACGGATATTGCATAAACATTAAATAACGAGATCCTGTCACAGGTAATTCATTCATTATGAACATCATTACTCATTTTGAATTGAGAAAATGAATAGTTGATGTTTTTTTGTTTTTATCGGCGGTCATCGTCTACAGCGCTCTATTCCTCTTTCTGTCACAGATCCCATCCCCACACACTTACGATACATTCGTTATTTTTTATTTAACAACCAAAATATTCACTAGAAATAATTTATATGGCAGAACAACGTTTGCCAGGTCAGCTAGTATATTATATTATTGAGAACCGGTTTTCCACTTTTCTTAGTTCTACATTCTACAACTTTTATAGCGCGGGTGATGTGTTTAACAATATAGGTTATTAAAGGATAGTACCATATTATTCAACATTAATTGTAATGTATATTTTATCACATTATCAACATAATTCATAACAACCCAATGTGTGTCTTTATTGTCTCTAGAAAACATGTAAGTATTCTCTTTTTAAGATCTCTCTGCTACTGCTAGTGTCTGAGATCTTGTATTTAGAAGAAAAAAGAAGTCCTACCACCGTAGTCGAGATGTCACAATTCTTATTTTTCCTTTCGTTCTTTTAAAAAGAGCCGATTGGCTAGTTTGGTGACTGAAACCGTTGACATATGGACTATCTAGTGGAAACACTCTACTTTTACCTGTGAAATGAAAGGAAGTTTATTACTATACTAAACCGAAACATTTTTTTTCTTGCCATTCAAAGTCTTCAACACGTCTTTTTTCATCTTTGATAAAATTATTTCTCAACATTTTAATCAATATATCCTAAATTTGTGAAATCCTTCTGGGATTATACATTAATTCAATTATGGGCATTTCTGGATTAATTAATTATTAAAGATATTGTAAAATTTGATTAAATATTGCTATATTATATTGGATCGAATAAAGCATTTTTCTATAAATTAAAATGAGAGTTTTTGCTTAGAATTCAGGACAAAGTTTAACGAGATGTTACTGTATATAACTGTAGTATCAGTATAACGCTTATATTAGTAGATAATATACAGGTAATAATAATTATGAGTGATTTACGAAAACAGACCCAGTATGGTTTTATTTGAAATTGGCGCGTTTTTAAAAAGATGTGCTTTCACCTTGCAAAAGCGATATCTAACATAAGCGCTTCGATTTTTATCAGGTACTTATCTACCAAAAAAAAAGGTTAGTTGCCATCCGGTTTGTATCAAAAAGCTGATCAAAAATAGTAACTTTCCAAAGCTTGTTGTTATTAGACCCATAGAGCATCTCGCGATCTCAGGCAAAAAGTTAAAAAAAACATTAATACCTACCATAACTTATATATAAATAACCATATTAATGTGATTTTATGTTAATATTTATCAAGATAAATATGTTTAGTTAAGCCCGACTACAAAGAAAGGGCGCATTTTTGATTACATACCTCTCAATCGTGACAACATTTAGTTTTCTGCCATTCTCACTAAAGTGAATCTAGCCTTGGTATCACTGTATACTAATTAAATATATATTTATATAATTTTACCGATGCTTTGATAGTAACTCTAATTTTCCTGAGAGAAGATCCGTTATTGAAATGTTCCCTACAATTCTGTTTATAAACTTTACGATTCTACCGAGCGTTTCCGTCCTCTCCAAAGTGTTATTTTATCTTCGTAAATAGTTTCTTGAAAATATAATTAACAACCCGATACCGAGAAATTAAATTTATAGTTGTACATCAGATCTTTGCTATTGCAATGGAAATAAAATTGAATTCAGTTTTTTTATTGTGAAAGAGTTCAACGTTTTCTTTGCTGCAATTTTCATTACGTTCGTTAAAAGGTTTTAACACATTGGAGTCCTTAGAGTATTTCATGTCTGATCTTTTCCTACACACACAATATTGCTTTTTTAAACTTTACTTAACACTTCGTTGTATATTATATTCTTTTTATTAAACTATTTTATTTATTCAACGAATAATTTACAAGATTTTGAGAAAGAAACATTCCATAATAATAATATCGAAGAACATACATAACTTGAAAACTACTCAAATATATAATACCCACTAGAAAATAATCATATTTGAAAAAAATGTTCGATGTTCCACGGGATTTAAATGCGTATAACGACTATCTAATTGTGATAATTTAAACTATTAGGTCATGCATTACATGCTTATCAAATTGCGTTACCATTGACTATCGGTTTTTGTATATTAAATAAAGGAATATAAATTACCTTAATTAACAACCGACGCCCGGCTATCGCCAAATATTTTAGTTATAATTTCCACTTGAACTTGCTTACAATTTTTCATACACCATCAATATTCTTTTATTTTACAGTTAACTTAAATATATTATTTATTTTAATCCATTTTATTCAATAAAAAAATCAAAACGTTTAACATTATTCGATTTCAAAACATACCCAAAAACGTTTGCCGTCATTTTATGGATTTTTTTAACCTATGAAGTCTTCACATTTTTTACTGCATTACTACATTACTAATGATGATTATCAGTAAAATTATAATTATTGCCAACAATATCCTCCCATCTGGATTGACCTGTAGGAAGTTTTAATTCAAGCACTTTTTAATATTACACCATTTGGATGCTTAATAAAATTATGCTCTAATGATTTTCTTCTTTTGCTAGAACCAATCATCTTTCTCATAACACAATGCTTACGGGCCCTTTTAATCAATTTTGTAATTAACGTGTTAATTTGCATTTGAAAAGTAATTAGCAAAACACAATTTTGTGCGGCCCGTAAGCATTGGGTTTTAATATTGCTACGATTTTTGTTTGACCGAATAAATTAAAAACTCTTTCCATACTCGTAAAACAAAAATATTAAATAATTTTAACTGTAAAAACGTAAATGTCAACTGTCAAAAGTCCTATAATATATTTCATTAACTATTTTAACCACGTTTTTCTTAGCTCGTATTCTTGTTCGTCCGGTGGTTGTTTATCCAGTACAAATCTTGCAATCGATTTTTAACTAATTTCTCGACTAGCTAGATATTTGAAACTTTTAGGATATATCAGAACACGATGCCAATGCATTCTTTTAATACTTTTAGACATCTTTCAGTAGAATTGAATTCATTTTCTGTTAATTCTATTTTGCATAAAAAGTTATTTCGAAAGAAATCCGTAATCCAATCCACTATTATTGGTTGCTAAGGGGGTGGTCCTAGCAACTAAATTATTAATATATACGTGCGTTACTATGGACATCAAAATCACATTTCAGTATTCTATATTTGTTTGTTTGTTGCAAAATAGTAAAAGATGATTTGTTGACAATTGCCTTATTTGTTCTAAATTATTAATACATAGAATTGTCAAGTTTATATGATTCAACAGAAAATTTAAAAATGTGGTATATAAAAAGTTCTTTTTATCTTGTAATTATTTTTTATTAAATGAATAATTCACGAGATATCACCAAACGGGATTAGAATTTGCGTTCCCTGAGATTTGCGCTCATGTACAAAAACCCTATAAGCTATGTGTTTCCTATCTAATTGCAATGAAAATATTCGGTGGGTTTTACAATTTCCAGTGAAGCGCTTTCTAAATTTTGGTATTTTTTGGCAGTCAGCTATTCTATTTTTAATCAAAGTAATAATAATTACTAACCGGTATCAATATATCGATACCTTGGTTCTATAGGGAAACAACTCAAAATACCTTGTTCTTAGATGATGGCATTTGAAAATTTAGCACAAATTCTCATATCAATAATATTAAACCTTGATTCCAAGAAAATGTGTTTATTACAACGTATTTTTACAACGTTTTTCTTGGGTCGTATTCTTATTTGTCAGGTGGCTGTTTGTGCAGTACAAATCTTGCAATCGATTTTTTACTAACTTCCCGACTAGCTAGACATTTAAAACTTTTAGAATATATCAGAACACGATGACAATGTATTTTTTAGTACTTGTAGCTATCTTTAAGTAAAATTGGATTCATTTTTAGTTAATTCTGTTTTGTATGAAAAGTTATTTCGATACCATTATTGTTAGCTAGGGGGTCCTAGCAACTAAATTATTAATAATATATACGTGCTTTACTATGAAAATCAATATGAAATGACATTTCATTATTCAGTATTTAAGTATAATTGTTTTTGATCGTTTTAGCTAGTCAAGTCAAGTTTATATGATTCAAAAAAAAATTAAAAAAACGTTTTATATAAAAAGTTCTTTTTATCTTGTAATTATTTTTATTTAGTTCAAATAAAATCAGCAATGCATAATAGAATTTTACAGTTTAACCAATAATCAACCCAGAAATTCCCGTTTATAATAATTATAAGTATTGAATTAATGATTCATCCTAGAAAAGGGTATTCGATTTTAAGACCCGTTGAAAAAAAATTTGATCGTTTTATTGAATTGTAAAGAATAGAACTTTCTGTATCGGTAGTAATAACTCGAAACCTTGAAATTTTGAGTTATTTTGTTATAGAACTGGGTTAGTAATATCTTCAAATTTTTATACTTAAACTTCTTAATAATTAAATAAACTATAACATTTTTATTCAACGAATAAAACAACACTAATTACAGAAAGGATACACATAGATTAGCGGTTAGTTCACAAGAGCGCAAACGCAAACCCAGGGAGGCACGGATTCTAATCCCGATGGGTGTGGTATTCTTTTTTCAAACATATTTTTTTCTATTATCTCTGGAGTGTTTTTAAATTATGTATATAAATATTTTCAGAAGAAATGGAAATACATTAAATATATCAGACAGAGAATTTGTTATATTATATAAAATGAACGCATTCGTGTAAGGGTTAAAAACCGTTCCATTAGTATTGCTTTGTACGTTAGCCTATACTTACTTATATCTATCAAATATTTCACATGCAAGTGTCAGTCTTCGTATAAAATTATAATAATCGAATCAAATCAATAAAAACATTAAATTTTCCATTACACTATGATTTATTTTGTGATATTTGATAATAAAATAATAATTCTCATTCGCGCTGTTACGATTGAATCGAAGAATACAAAACAAAACGATTTGTCAACGTCACCTTGCAAATGAAGAAAGACAGAGACAGAAATCGATCTGTCACCCTCACACTCACTTATAAACCTTATCCTAGATTGTGCCTACTGAGTCACTTCTGAACGATGCATCATTTATAACAATTTTTAATTTTAAATATTCGAGAGATTTGATAAAAAAACTGATTTGATGGAAAGCCTCCGTGATTTATCAGAAGCTAATAATCAATGAATTCAATTATTTTTTACAACTTATTTAAAGAATGAATGAGGTTTGTATTTCGTTTATATCCCAAATTTTATAATTTAGGGGAGTATAGTACCTACATTGGCGGGGGGCCAACTTCACAAAAATATGCCAGATGGCAGAAAAATCCTGGATTTTCTCTATATTCAAAAAGTTTATAGCACATTTACTAAAAAATATAATTCCGATAGGATATTCCCAATACACTACATTTTGATGCAGGGTTTTGAATGTGTGTGTCCTACGAAAATGAGCCACACATTATAGACGTGCAATAATTTGTGTTGTAACCTTCAAATACACCAATATTGAATAAGTGTCAGTGCATAAAACGAGAGCAGTTATCATAACTAAAGGTAAACGTAATCTTTACGCGTGTTTAAGTTTCTATACTCTTCCACACTCGAGATCGGTTGCCTGTTTCTCCACACCCGTTAGGTATTTTTGGTTTCCATTATTTCCGACTTCCCTAGTTTATAGAAATTAGAATTTTAAAATATCTCATACTTATTAACATTCTTTTACAAGAACAAAGATAGGAGAAGAATTTTAATTTTACAACTACTAATAAAATAATATTGGATATAAATGAATGCAAATAAAAAAAATTATCATTTTGAACGTCACATTCATAATAATGTGGTATATTATAAGGTACAAAAGACGAGCATGTTCATTTTTATGCAAGTCTGGTAAGTATTATATTCTAGCTTTATTATCTATCTTTAATATTCTAGCTTTATTATGTTTTTAAAATTATTCTATTAAACCCTGCCCAATTCAAGACATAGTATAAAATAGTCAAAAAATATAAGTTTATCTATAAAATATCCAAATGCCATTAAACCATACATAATTTTAGATATTTTAATGAATATTGTTTATCGATTATGGTTTGGTGCGTGATTTAATGAATTAAAAAAAACTAACCAACATCACCCGTATTATGTTCTCTTAATTCAAACGAAAATACATAGGTATGACTAAAAAAGTTGTGAACTATTTTTTTCCAATCAACAATAGCATACCTAAACTATTATGGCTTGGTTAGGCAACTAAAGGCAACTAAAGGCAACCAAAAACTAATCAGAATCATTTGCAAATTCTCTTGAATCTTAACAGCCTACCTCCACTCCTCGCCACTGCCTTCTCCATGGATTGGTTCCATCCCTCTCAGCATCCAGTTTTACTCAGGGCCATTGTCAGTATGAGACTCGTGGCATTCTTGATTTGGTTCGTCCTTCTCAGGGGAGCTATTACTCGTCAGACCTTCGATCTGCTCCAATATCACGAGTTATTCCAGATTATCATCTTCTCTATGGATTCTATTATGACTAAACTATAATCATAAATTATTAATAAGAAGAAAATGGCGTAATAGGGCATAACTGTTTGGAGTTACATATAACATATATTTTATTCAGTGAATTCACTAAGTTTAAACACTATTTTATTGTAAATAATTATATAATTTTGAACAATCTCAAAAATACACATTTTAGAATGTATCATAGTTTTTTTTTATCCGAGATAGTTATCGGCTCAAGCTACGTTGGCTATATTTAATTTTCTATGTTTTTTTTCTATTCGGTATGTATGTTTCTGAGATTTTTGTAAATTATCTATTTTCGATAAGAGTGTATAAATGTCTCGCTTTAATGTCACCTGTCAACTTGTTAATAACAATATCATTTGATCAATAATAGCCATGTAAATTAAGAAAAATCTTTTATTGCCTACCTTTTAACATCCATTGAGAAAAATATTTCTTGTGGTATTAGATTGTAGTGTCATTTAGTTACTATTAAATAAAACTTTTATTGTGTAGAAGAATATAATATTTGCAAACAATAAAAACACATAACTATTTTTAACTATTCACGTTTAATAAATGATGGAATCAAAATAAACATTTGAAAAAGTGACTCACTTGTTTCAAAACAAAATAATGAAAATAATAAAGAGTGACAGCATAACTCCTTTGTTTTTTAAAACCAATGATAATACAGTAAACTGCATTACCGCTCGAGCTTTGGTTAATTATTTTCGCCAATTGATGTCATTACAAGATGCATATTGAGATATCTCTACTTTTTATTTTTTATAAAAATAAATGTCATTATAAATTTTGTTTCATCTACCTATTCATGGTCAATTCTACTTTTTTTTGCCTGTAAAACTTTATTTAAATCGGAATTTAAATGTTTTGGAATAATACAAAAAATAACATTGACAGCTTCGTTTAGTATAATGAATGCAAAAGATAAAATTACAAAAACCTATGACATGGAACCAAATGTTGGTATAGCTAAGTTAATATTATTTTTTCCTGCTAATATGAGCCTCAACTAGTTAAAGAATAAGTAATTAATTGCAATACATGCATTACTATATTATTTAATCCTAAAAGGATCATGTATTCGCCTTCACAAAGTAGAGTATGTGTTAACAAATTTTTGTTTTTACAAAAATGAATGAATGTTAGCCACTTGCTTAACCTATTAGATACTCTGGGTCCAAACACACATTGAAAAACAATTTGTAAGTATAAACTAAATGCAGGATTTGAATCCGTGACCCATGCAATTATTATAACTCGACACGTTACCGCCCCATTATCGCGCAGGGTACCTGAGTTTATTACGAGAATTCATTAACCATTCGCGCAATCCGTTGTATCATTGCTCTGATTAAACATATTTTGAAAAATAAGATAAAATATGAAAAAATCATAGCATCAGGAATGGGTACTCTGGCATTTCTTTGCCGTAACTACTTTAAGATACCATGATTACACAAATATAAAAACTGGATGAGTCTACTACATGTATGAAAAATCCATGAAGCTGGCTGAAGAGACACTGGAGTTAGTACTGAAGGTGAATCAGGATCCATAATTACGCATTGTATTATTAAAATAATGACATTACCTAATTCTTACTATTATGGGAGTATAGTAAAATTAAAAACCACTAATTTGCCTCCAACAATGTACGTACCTAGATAGTAAATAAGATTTTTTTTTTAATTCAACAATTAATTTACAATATTTGAGATATTTTTATTCCATTGAATATACTTAATTTGACAAAACCTCAAATTATGCTATATCATCATCAGCCTGAATCTATCTACTGCTGGATGAAAGTCTCTTTAAGCTACTTCCACTTCTCTCGGTCTTGTGCATTGTGTTGCCACGTAATTCCGCAGAACTTTATCATTTCATCGATCAAGTGGCCTCTAGGTCTACCTTGCGGACGTTTTGTACTTCTTGGATACCACTGGATGACTAGATTTGTCCAACAATTGTCTTTTCTTCGAGCAATGTGTCCAGCCCATCTCTATTTAAGGCCTTTAATAAACTGTATTACATCGCAAACCCTTGTCTGCTTTCTTATAAATTCATTTCTCTTTTTGTTTTTTCGCGTTATGCCCAGCATGCACCTCTCCAAACCACGTTGTACTACTCTTAGTCTCTGGATCTCTTTTTTAGTTAGAATTCATGTTTTACACGCACATGAGATCACGGTAAGCACACGCTGGTTGAAAACTTTGCGATTTAGGCACAGTGAAAGGTCACCTTTGGAGACATTATTCGAGCGGCCAAAAGCACTCCAGCCTAGCTTTACTCTGCTAAAAATTTCATCAAATATACATCCATCTATAGACACTTGTTGTCCCAGCTTTTCACCTGTTCGAGCTGAGTGCTATTGATGAGGATCTGTTTTTGGCCCGCAAAGCAGTTGAACATGACTTTCGTCTTTGTTACATTTATTTTCAAACCTACTTTGTTGCTTACTTCAGCAAGTTCCTTCATTCTGTTTTGGAGGTCTTCTGAGTCTTGCGAGAAAATTGTCATCGGCAAAGCGTACGAGACTCAGGTATTCTCCATTTGTGGGGATCCCTTTATCATTCCAATCAAGTTGCCTGAATAAGTCTTCAAGGGTAACTGTAAAAAGTAAGCCACCCCGGCAGGGAATCGAATCAAATTTCAAAAAAGGGATTTTTTCTTTTGGTTATAATATATTTTCTCAGAAAGTGTTTTTCAAAATTATGTATGTTCAATAATTAAAATGGTACATTCTTAAATCGTGAATTATTTGTTAAATAAAGAAATAGTTGATTTCTTTATCAAATTCAACGCCTTCTCACAGTCTATAAAACCCATGCATATTGGCAGTTTGTATACCTGGCACCGCTCTATGAATTTTATATAATTTCCATATGATATATACCTCCTAAAAAGACCTTTTAAAAAAATGCAATGCACGGTGGGACTTTTACTCATATCCACTAGATTCGCGTTAATGTGCTTTACCAATAATTATGCACAGACGTCCTAGAGTTTTACCAAATTACGTTAATTGTGTTTTTTAAAATTTCAAGGTATTATTAAAGCGCCTTACCAAAATTACTAACCGACATCCGGATCTCTCTTAATTTTATTTGTAATATCATTCACATAATATTTTATCAAAACATATATAATATATATAATATTGTGAATAAACTATATACCATAAGTATTCAACTGGTTGAATTCACTTGGCTAGTCAAAAGCTTTGTTTTTTTAATGTCTTACATTCAAATATTTATTCTTTAGTACGATCAACTTTTCTGATAAATAAATTTATCGAAAGCTTTGTTTTTATCTGCAAAAAGCTGAGTTTTGGGGCTATGGCTGTATTAATAGCTGCAGGTAGCTATAATTTTGACATGGCAGCATACAAGTTTTATCAATATTGTTCCAATATTTTTTTTAGTTATAATGACACAAAAAAGTAAACAGATAGATAAAAAACTGCAATCTATGCTTAGCTGCCTATTATGACGTATGAAATATTAAAAATCAAAAGGCAAAAATATCAGAGTCACAGAAAAATTCTTTTATTAGTTATGTATTCTAGAATAGGTTTATACCTCGATAAGAATACAAATTAAAAAAGAACATTTTACTTTTTCAAATAGAATGCATTAGCTATATAACCCTTGTAATTCATTCATTTAAAAATAAATTGTCGACAAACTTTTCTTGAATAATCACGTCGACCCTCTGTACAAAAGCTTTCTAACTTATAACCCTTGTACCTAATTGAGTTAAAGAATTGATTTTGATTGGTCCTACGAAGGCTAGATAAAATAAATGAATGCAATGACAGGCATGTCTAGACATGGTTCAACCTTATCTCATAAGCCAGCTAAAATTTGTGTCATAATTTTATCATGGGCTTTGAAAAAGCGCTGTGGACGATTGGAGAATAACATATTACATGCCTCAGTATGAACTTTCTACTCCGAAAGACGAGAAATGTTTTTTGTTTGAAATAAATTAATATTAATATAACTCATTGCAGTTCGTGTTATGTTTTTGTAAACTACTACAATTTATACTTATTAAAATATATTTTAATGATACATTTTTGCTTGATGTTTGATAGCACGCTGTTCTTATTAATAATACTAAAATTTTGATACCTAAAAAATAATTAGCTACATGAAAAATAAAAAACATATTAACAACAACTCTGGATGTTTTAATTATTAAGATCAAATTAATAAAGTAACACCCATGGAAAACCTGAACTGAACAATTTTAAATAATATATTGATCCAATATAATAAAATAATTGCGTGAATCATTTTTATTAAATTTTATGGGAAAAAAGAGACATTATTATCTACTTAAGTATACACTACCTGCGCATCTATTATATACACAATACTGCTATCAACCACTGTTGGCGGCTACCGATGGTAGTTTATCATTTATGCATTGAGGTGTTGTAATTGTTACAATAAGTGCAATATTTAACAGCACCTCTCTTGGCTGTGTTAACTTTTAGAGCAAGGTAGACAGTTTTAACAGTTTAGACGGCTAACTTAATGCAAAAATTATAATACTTCTATACATAGGTACATATGATAAACTACCCTCGATTGCCGCTGTTAACGACCGATAGCAGTCTTGTGTATAGAATAGATGCGCTGAAGTGGTTAATTTGCTCAGTTTCATTATAATATTATGAATACGGTAGTATTATTAAATTTATCATGAAAAACTGACACATTCAAACATTCATATTTTATTTACTAATAAAAAACACTAAGTATTAATTGTTTAGTGCCTTGAAACTGAATCATAATTTGCTCGGAGTAAACAAATAGTGAAAGAAACCATTTAGGTACAACATTTAACAAAATGTTTTGAATTTTTAGGTGAGTACTAGGAAAACAAGTAAAGTTTTATTTTAATTGGTACCTATACGCAGTAATAATGTAGAAAACTTTATGTATGGTAGTTTTGAATGAAACTGAAATCATCCCAAAACTATCACCTTTTGTATATATTTAAGTTATGTTATTAATATTGATGAAAAATAAATACTTTTAGGTATGTGAATTGTGCATCAAACCGAAGAATACAATGCCTTATCAAACATGGAAAAAATAAATAAAATAATTACACACAATACAATAAATATTACATAAGTAAATTGGACAAAATATTATAGTATTATCCAATAAAATTGACATTCTATAATTTGTGTAATCCAATATGGATCATAGGAGTTCATTTCATAATGAACATATTTTTATTAGTCATTTTATGAGGTCTATAAATACTTGAATGTTATGAATTCAAACATTAATTTACAAAATATTTATGACTTTTCCAGGTGTGGTATTTAGGCCAGCAATCAAGAATTCTGTTACAGAATGTAAAAATATATGTATTGTTTTAGTACAATTGTTATATAAGTAACCTTTTAACTTTTCTTTAACTTGATCAAACTATTAGCATATTCCTTTTCATTTATTTTTCAAACGAAGTAAATTTGTATCTGTCAGACGTTTCTCAAAAATGTTAGATACGTACACCTTGTACTTTTTAGAGAATTCGAAAATGTATACTTTTGTCATCAAGATGG
Organism: Rhyacophila brunnea; assembly: GCF_057557595.1. Lineage (NCBI taxonomy): Eukaryota > Metazoa > Arthropoda > Insecta > Trichoptera > Rhyacophilidae > Rhyacophila > Rhyacophila brunnea. Next base: position 13,614,346 of record NW_028232848.1, on the reverse strand, counting down.
TTCCTTTTCGATTTATAAATACCGTATATTATTATGTCAAACCGTATTTCTTGGATAAAGACGACACTGGATTGATCGATAATGTGTTAAGAGAGAAAAGTCTCGAGGGAAATAACCTAGATCTGGTAAAGGTAATGCGAGACGTAGGCATTGAAAAAAACCTAAATACTAACTTTCATACTGGCAATAGAAAGCAAAAATAATTTTGTTTGCGAAAGTATCTATCTAATGTTAATTCTTAACCTAGATACATAAAGCCAATGTTATTATTAATTGCACATTGGAATTAATATACCTGATTTAGGGATAATTTAAGATAATACAGGAGTTGAAGATTCTACTATAAAAGCAGTACTAAATTACGATGGAAAAAAATATTATGTATCCAAGAAATAAAATATAACTGAAGTTGGCTGCGATTTTTAGTGCACTGTAATTTGGGATAATTGTGAATGTAAATACTACTGCTAGAGGAAGGCGGTTCAAACGGAAATCGAGTACTAACCTTGATGATGTTTCGCTGTCTGGCTATCCTGAGTTCTGTACTCACGCACTAGTATGCAAATGGTTCTGTTTATCACTCTCACTGGAGTTTTGGAATTAATGATGTCACTCAAAACGATACTCGTTTTATGACTCACCTTGTATGCGTTTACAGCTGGCGTTGTTCACAAGAGGTGGTATCACGGTTACACTAATTATACACCCTATGCCGGTAACACGGCGTGATAGGTGGTCTAATCGACAGAGTTCGCAATAAGACTCGAATTGAATTATTGCTTGGATGATTTTCACACAATATCAAGTTGATACGGTCGCGGTTTACGAATTACCAACTTCAATCAATCACGGTCAACTGATGATCCGTGATTGCGTCGAGCGCCTGGAATTGCGAAAATAATTTAGATTATAGGTAGGAGGGAAATATCCGGATGAGGGCGACCATAATTAGCCCGACCTGATGTATTCTTGCACGTTCACTAGAGTTTGCAAGATTCCTATTTTGAAAACGTCTTAAATTTTGCCATGCTATTATCATGGACGTACAATGACATTATTAATGGACAACGCACTCAATACAGTACCTAGCAAGTTAATTCGCGCATATTCGCACATGTATAGGTAGACGTCACGCAATTTCCATTATGCGATATCACGCATCGGGAATTTATAGCATTATCACGTTTATTGTAATGGCGTTAGAACAGATAATGCCATTCGGCAGACCCGACAAAAAAGTGACTGTTATTTTTTTCCAGATGCTTCGTCCATATTAATGTCTTTGTGGACGTAGGACATTTTTATCACTAAAAAAACTAAAATAGTATCTAAGCAACACGAAGTTATTGGCATTTTGTACGTTTACGCGTCGGCTTATAATATCGTGGGTGCCAGGTACAAATCCTGGGTCTTGTTACGGATATTGTTATTTAATTTGTGTCAATCAGAGTATGGACATAATAGTTTGAGCATGAGAATAACTAATTCCATTTCTCGTAAATACAAAAATCTTTTAATACAAACCTCGATACTGTGGAGTCCCATATGCTCAAAATCTACACGTTTATACAATATGATATTCCAGAAAGTTTAAATATGATGCAAAACATCGTGTGAAAGAATATTGTATTTGAATTAATTTAAATTTTGACTGACAGACTTCTACATCTTACCAAGATGATGTTTTTAAAATAGACAGTAATGATTTTTTGTATTCAGTTATAATGATTTCAGTGTTGCCATCGGGTTGTTCAAATTTAAGCTAGACAAGTAGCAGTGACAACTTAAAATAATATATACGACCGATATTGATACAATCTTCAAAGATGTAGTCAATATTCTGTCGTGATCTTACATCATAGTGGTAAATTAAGCTGGAATTATTTCGTTTTTAAAATACGTATGCATACTGCGGCGCCTTGATTAATCGCAATGTAACACACTGTGAAACCTTCCTGTGTATATACGGTATGTTATTTACTATTTGGTATCTCTTTATAATAGCGATGTAAAAATTCAACCTCATTGAATGTAGCATAGAAAACGAACATCATAAAGAGATATTTTTATTACACCTATCGATTCCAACTACCCACCAGCTGGAAAAAACCCCGGGCATACTTTATGGGCACTTCGTATAATGTAAGGTTTTTTTGGCGATAAATTATTTCTGTGGGGGCAATCTGCGGCTCTCTTGAAAATATTATGTGGATCCAAGTCATGCAGGCTATGATGTTTGTATACCAAATTGGGTCATATGTTATGCCTCTAAGTCTCGGGTATTTCTTAAGTTTTCATATTTATTTAAACTTCAAATAATAATAGTTTACTATTTTAACGGATTTTCTTGATGACAATTTTAAGTAGTTAAACTAAAGTGATATATTATAAGTTTAGTGTTTGTTTCTCATCCGTTTATTTAAATTTAAATTTTGTTAATTTATTTATTTACGTTAAAAACATGATGTGGAAAATAAAATACATGTATACATGTATACATTGATACATAAAAATAGGGTTATTAAAAAGGTAATAATTGCACAAGTAAATAAGTCAGAGAAAAATCTCATCATATAAATGAAATAAATCGATATCCAAATTTGGTTAAACATATTTGCTGACTTCCCCACTAGCATTACCGATAGCCAGGAACACAGAACAGATAATAAATAGAATATCGATAGGCTATATTCAATACGCCGCATATTGATGCAGAGTTTTGAATGTGTGAGTGTCCTACGAAAATGAAGCACGCATTATGCAGGTGAAATAGTGTGTGTAATACACCAACATTAAATGAGCGTAAGTGCATAAACCGAGAGCAGTTTTCAGTATTTGACGTATAACGTAGTCTTGACACGTATGTAAGTTTAACCCGGATTCTTCCTTACTCGAGTCGATTACCTGCTATCGCCTTACCCGTTAGGTATTTCAGTTTCCATTATTTTTGAGTTCCCTGGCCGGTAAGGTAAATATAACATATTATAGTATATAATATATAGGTATATTATGCAACGTAAACTCACTTTTTTTGTAACATTTTTTTACACTGTGTCCGATCCCAAGAAGATCATAATTATGGGCCTCTACAGAGGAGAGATTTATATAAACAGATTGTTGTTTTAATAAGAAATGGATGTTAACCACTTGCTCAACCCATTAAGTTGATTCTTAGACTCCAAACACACATTTAAAAATAATAATATGTGTATTAGTCAGACCCAGGATTTGATACTGGAATCCTCGAAATTATAAGCTTATGTGTAAGCCACTCGGCAATCGTGGGCAAAAAATATATAAATAAAAACAAAATTCTTGTAAGTAAAATTAAAATTCATTTTATTCAACGAATTGTATACTTCATTTAAGAATTTGGCATTTATTTAATAACATCCATAATACTTTTTAATACATAAATATCTACTATATTTTATTTTTGCTAACATATTGTGATAATTGTGATAAAAAACAGTGGCATTGAAATCTTAATTTGGTCAAAACATTACATATGTATTTATACTCTGCAACTACTATAGAATAGATTGTCAGAATTTGTACATATTATGTAAATAATTAGTATTTCAATATATTATTATTATCTCATAACTAAAGTTTTTGCATACTCTGTATCAAAAGAAGCAAACTATATACATACTTACTAATTTTAAAAGATTTTACAACAACCTAACCTATCAAACTTAAGTAAGCATGTGAATTTTTTATGATACTGTATATTATGCAAAACCATGTTACTAATATTAAACAGGCTGGCCTGCTTTGTAAGTTTTACCAGAGGGAATCCGATTTAATTAGTCAACTGCAGTCTGTGCTTAATTAAATAATATTATCTTTTATTTAAAATAGCGCTCCGATATGCAAATCAAAAACTTTTCTTATTTGAAATTTGAAACATATTTAAATATCTCATTTACAAAGCATATTTAGTTTCTTGACAGTCAAAGTAAAGATGTTGAGAATATTTTCCCATTTTAATTATTACGGTGACAATATTAAAAGTAGACATTTCAGATGACATAGTAATAAAAATTACTTTAACATTATATTAATAATAACATTATTATGCCAAAAATAGAATTTATTATAGCTTAGCTGTTTAAAATATTAACAGATAACAGTAATCTTATGCGAAGTGTCTGACTGAGATTATGGGATTAAGAACTGAATTACAAAAGGAATTATAACTTTTAAAGTATTGGATTAACAGGACTGAATTGTGATTTGCATGGGTTAAATTATTATAAATATGACGCAAAGAGTTGTTGCTGTTATAAAATTATTTTAATTTAAGAAATACACGAATCTATTCTGAAGAGTGAATGAAAGATTTAAGTAATAACGTAGATTTTGGATTATTATTTAGAAACACATTTATATTATATTGTTTGAATATGAATAATAAGTATTAATATAATTGACAGGTACACAACATATCTATAAAAATATTTATTCTGATTTTCTTTTATATCCATCTGGGAAGAGAACAGCTTTTAACTTGCAGACTGAATGGTAAAAAAAATCCACCACATTAGTTTTCATTAAAAAAAAAATACTAATCATGTTCATAATTTTCTTATTTAGTCCACCCATGTTTCAGCATCGTATGATCGCGCAACTCAATTCAATGCCCCCTTCTTCAACATTTTACTATATAACAGCGGCAGCATGTAGATTGATCTTGTAGCACAGCAAAATGTTGAATAAATCAATATAACTGTGCCACAACAGTGCAGAATATCTATCATAACTTCCAGAATATATTATTATCATTAGTAAATTGAATAAATACATTTCCAAATCAATTGAAAATATTCAACAGAAACATTCAAAAGAATTAATTTCAGTTATTTTTGTAAAAATTCTACTCTAGTATCCCTATAGTAAAGTTAATAATAATATTTAATATTATTAAATGTATAACCTAAGATTTTATATAATATGAAACCATACTTTTTTGCCCTACCACAATTATTTGATGAGGATATTAAGGAAAAAAAAAACAATTTTGCCAGTGAGTACGTATGTTTAACTCATATATCCTTTAAAAGTCTAACATGTTGTGACATAGTTGATGCATTCAATATTACCGATTATGAATAATTTTACCTTAACGTTATTTATTCATTTAGGTTGGTATATTTAATGAAATCTCGCATTAGCCTATTTTATTAATGATCCGATACTTTACATAGTTTCATTGTTTATTAGTAAGTGCATTTTAATACGCTTATTGAATGAAAAAATTAAATTATTTAATGTATTTACAACAGATTTTTGACAACCACTTTAAAATTAGTTTTGATACTAACTTCTTTACTTAAAAATTTGGCTTTCACGTTATTTTATTTTATTGATTTGTTGTATAACCGTGAATTAAAATGTATTTTACATTAATGAGTGCACAGTGCCTTAAGATGTCGAAAAGTAAAGCCCTGGTTAGAAAAAGCAACACAAATGGAATAGTATTAAACGTAAATTTGAATTAAAAATGATGTTGACTTCTGAAGTCATGGATCGTGGGTTCTAAAAATTAGGATTTGTACGACAGATTCACGTATTGTTTATTTTTTTTAATCCAGTGAATTAACCTAATAATTAGTTTTAACAACTCTTTTTTAGGAAAAGTCCAATATCCACATCAGATTATAGAGGCAATGAAAAAAATAATATAAAAATACCTAGGTACACAGTGAGGGAACTAAATTCTTTTTCTCAACAATACAAGATTTGGTAATATAAAAAAAATAAGCCAGAAAAACATATAAAATTTAAAATTATTCACCGACGTGCATTTAAGCCCTAAAATACGTAGAAACCGAGAAGTTTTGCAACCCCCGGGGGCAGTTTCCCAGCGAGCTTCTCTTCTAAGCGTAGAAAAGCCGGTTGGCGTGTCATCGATGATTTCCCCAAGGCATTTGTGTCTACTTTGGCTACCTTGACCACCGATCATTTGCAAATAGTATCTGCTTCTGGCTTATCGCCCGGAACTGTGATCTCATTCTGCCATTTCGAGTTGGGACGAATATGCAAAGACAATATCTTTTTGATTATTTTGATAGTAATACTTTTAATATATAAATATTATTGTCGGAGTTGGTTGAAATCCCCATACACACTTATTATACAACTAGCAGGAAAGTCCATATAGCGTTGCGGTTTTTTGCCAGATTTAGCATTTTTTAATTTACACTCTCTTGCAAACTACGCAGTATGCATCTCATCATATAAACAGCTTCAAAAATTTTCTATAGAAAAACGTTCAAAAATTGTACGAGGTTTTCTACAGAAACCCCAATTGAATATTTTGTCTTTTTGTAGATTAATCTAATTACAGTATCTGTACTAAAATATAAAAATTGACAAGAGAAAAAGCAACAAGAGACTTTGACTGTGCGGAATTTTTTAAATTTTTGGGTAAAACGATTAGTTGTAATTATGACTTTTTGTTTGCTCAAAAACATTAGTTATTTCAATCTTTGTTTTTGTGATATAATTATTACTTTTTGTTATGAAATAGGTAAGTACTAATTTCTTATAATTTTCATTATTTTAAGAGAATCTGGCATTTTTTCTTCAATTTAATCTATTTTCAAACCTTACTGTCGATAATATGTCGTAATTACGAATAACAGTTAGAATCACTCTAAGGGTGCATGGAAAAATAATATGTCAATTGTTGTTAATTGTTATTAACATTAGTTATGCAGGCGTCTATAATATGTACTCTTAAAACTTCCACTTACTTAACAGTCTACACTGTTATGCTCTAGTATTTGAGCAAATAGAAAGCACAAGGTCACCCCACCTCTCTGTCTATCACCTGGTCTTGCACTTATAGCCATCTGAGACTTGCAAAGCATGGATTGCGTTTTAGCACTGTTGCATGTTGAGTAAGGGTTGGTCACGGAATCATTAGCGATACTCGGATACCGTCTCCAAGTAACGTGAAACGTCTCTTCCTTTTGGCCCTAAATTCAATCGATACATCGATTCCTATCGCTCAAAAGCTATATTTACACAGAAAAAGAAGCTTTTAAACTTAACTTATTAAAAAATATATATATTAGTATATCTTATTGTTAGTTATGTACAAATCAAACCCAGATCATGAACTACGATGTGTTAACGACAATGAATGTATCTATGACATTTGATATTATCATAAAATATAATTACATTTTGGTTCTGATAAATAAATCATACCATAATGATGTGTTTGTTTTTCAATGTAATAGTCACAGATCAATGTATTATTTATGAAAGCTCCCGCTGGAATTTGCATGTAAAATTTCACCATTAAAAAAATGTCGCGTTCATTAAAAAACCATAACGCAAACTAAAGTACCCTTTAATTAAAATTTTCACCTCGGGTTAATAGCGTAATTCCCAATGACTTTAATGGCTCGATGCTAAATTATATTTTGAAAGTTTTTCATTAGCTTACCGTATTGCCTGAAACAGGCACCTACTCACACAATAATTGATACCAACTAACTTCCCCCGCAGTATTATGACGTCACCTATAATAAATTGTTATAAAATCTCTGTATAACTTTTAGTGGGTAATTAGTTTTAAATTTATGACTTGTAAATCTTATTTTACTTGTTAATAGACAAAAGATGACTGTTCATAATAAAGAAAACTATTATGAAATTTTATTTAAATTATTTGAATTTTTAAAGTCGTTTTAAAAATCAAAATTTGGGCATGATAGCTTGCTGATTAATATTCTACGTAGTGATCTTAGTATTTCTTGCGATCAATATAACACTAAAGCTCGATGTCATATAAATAAAAATGATTTAAATTTATACACCTACTCGTATTATATAACTATATTAACAATACATATAGGTATAATCCTATTATACTTTTCTTATATACACTTAGATAAATACATCAATTAACATTAAGAATTACTTTTGTTGTGCATTGTTGTGAGATTATAGAATTTACAATATTTACCATAACCCAGAGTACAAATAATATTGCTTATAATTTTTCTATAAATAGTGGTAGTGATTATGCTGTATTATAATACCAATATAATACTTAATATTAATAGGAAGATTTCACAAAAAAGTCTACAAGACTTTCAATCAATATATATGAAATGAATATATTGACTTTTAAAATGAAGTTCACTTTTCAAAAAGTAGAAAACACGGATCATTCCAATATTCCAGGGTTTGAATCCTGGTCTGTAAAATTAAGATGTTATTTTATTGTGTGTTTGGATCATTATAATTATAGTATAGACGTTACTAGTGGCTAACGTCCATTTCTCGTAAAAAACAAAAATCTATTGCTACAACTTCCAATTTGTAGAGGTTTGTATGATCTTGTTAGGATTAGATATGCTTTAAAAAAATAATAACTGATATTAAGACCTTCATTACGAATTTGTCTAGCCCAGTTAGATACTTAAAATCTTGTGCCAGCCTGACTGCTTAATTATTTGAAACAGATATGTATTACATGCTGTAATTATCTTGATCTCTCATAAAATATCGCAACCATTTTCGACTATTGAAACTTGCTTCTTCCGTTTACTGACTAATGCACGCCACTGAGTCCAAGCCTCATAAATTAATATAAAATAATTTTCTATGCATCTCGGTGAATTTCAGTAATTGGTAACATTAAAATTTGAGTAATATGTATTGTAATTATTGTATAAGCCACTAGTCAAGTAATTGTGATGAGTTTGACAAGCTTGTGAATAGTAAGTGATTAGTGTGCCTACGTTTTATTTAATGGACATGTATTGGAAATATACATTACATGTGTCTATATTATCCGTATAACCTATCATTAGCTTAAGACCATTTATTTGAGGCTATTAGTTTCAAAGTCGGTAGGTGACTTCCGTTATTTGTGTGTGTGTTTTTTTTTAATATTTCTCTTTATTATGATAATTTATATATCAAGTACTTTTCTATCGTACGTAAATTCATAAAATATCAAATTCAGCTCTGTTTCTTAGTTAAATGGCTATTAAGCCGGAGGATGACTGTATAGTCATTTTGAGTTACCAAACGCCATTTTCTATGTTTTATGATTAACTTTAAACATAGTTTTTTTTTATTAATTTTACGATGTTAAGGAAATCTAATTGTTTAATAATACATTGTATAAATAGAAAAAAATACTATTTGTTTGGCGGTTATTTTTGAATATCATAAAATGGTGGAAAATAAAGGCTACATGCTTTGAAACTAATAGTCTTATGTCTATACCTACTGATAATACATTTGACTTATAAAACCAAATATTATATCACATGTAACCTTAAACCAATAAACATCTATGTATGCCTATTATTGGTAAATACTTATAAGATATTTATTTAAACGGATTAATTAGTAAACCACATTGGCGCAAATCCAGTGATTGTAGGTTTAAGTCCCGTCGGGCGTTGTATTTTTTTCTATATATAACTATGGTATTTTAAAAGTATGTTTATTTAATATTATAAAAAACGTTACATTTTCAAATCTTATAAATTAATCGTTGAATATAAAATAATATATTGTTTTGTTATCAAACCCGGTAAAACCAGACTGATTATGTTATTATATGTGTGGAATAAATATTATTAGTACATATATTGTATGATTATTAATGCTCGGTAGCACTACTGTTAATTGCAATAATTTAAATTCAGCTGCGCAACATTCATTTCGTGTATTTACTGTGAAGCTATTTTATGAATGTAGTATTGAGAATGAAATAATGAGTAGGGTTTATGGAATATCTGCAACCTAATTTTAGAACAAAGGAAAACCTATTAATATTTCTCAAGAATAAGATTAACACCATTCTTGATTTGAAAATATATTTTATTATAATTAGGTAATATTTAAATTAAATACATAATATCGTCAACATTACCATACAAAGGATTGATTTACTACTAGATAAAAACTTCCTTTAGCATTTTAAACTCTTTTCAGAGCATTATTCTTAAGTGCCACGTTTCCATCTTTGCCAGGACTTCATGACTAACTCTCGTGTCTTGAATGTTTTTGCCAACTGACAACCTTCTTACTTTGGATATTGCTGGTTTATGGGGCTTAAAACCTTATACATAAGTTGGCTCCATTCAGGGCTCAAAATAGACCGGTACAAACCGGCAGCTACAATTTATGTAATCCTGGAGACCCATCTGCTCTGGAGCTCCGTCTTGTAAAAAAATATAAATTGCGTTCGAGTTTTTTTTCTGGATAAGAGTTCGATTACTATTTTTGTAATTTTACGACATCATTCGGTTACTGTGGTAAAGTAATAGTAAATAGATTGATGCTTTAGGTATTTTACTGTGGTTAAAATATTAACAAAGCTTAGAAATGAAGCATTCTTTTTATAGAAAATAATATGTCGTTCAAAAATTTCTGGAAAAATCTACGATATTAAATATAATATACTATCTGAGGTAAATTATTCACATGTGTCAATGTTTTAGAGGCTTTAAAAAATGATATAATTATAATTTAAAAATAAATTATTATTATATTCTTGCTCGACATTGTTACTGCGAAATGCATTAAATGTTCTTTTGTATGAATCGAGCTAAAAAAAACTCGTCGGCATATTATAAAAATTCTATTAAACTAAAGTTAAAATAAAATTTATAATCAATTTGGTTTTTTTAATATTTCTATGGTAGCTGGTTTTATAACCCTTCCATGAATAAACAGGCCGTTTCTGTGTAAAATTTAGCTCCATGTTTCCAAGATTAATAGTGGTTTTACTTTAATTTAAAATAAATGGAAAGTTTGTTATGCAAGCTTCTACCAAAGTGGCTATCAGAAGGCTTTGTAATGATACTGTTCTGGCATGAAAACGTATTAAAACAACGATTCGTCTCTAATGTAAAACAATTTTTATAAATAACCTTCTATTAAACTCAAGACAAAATACTATTTGAAATATTCATTTCAAATGATTATTTTTATGATTTCATTTTTTAACCATTTTTTCAAGTGGTCAAACTACATACATTTTAATACTATCGATCAAAAGTACTTGATGGAATTTTAATTTAAGTTTTGTAATTTTCCATTTGAGTCGTTTTTGCGACCCGGGTTTCGCCTTTCGGCATCTAAAGACGCTGTGTATACACTGACAACAAACTAACTTATATAATAAAGCAATACAATAAAGTAGGTAAAAACTTATCCCCTACCTATTAAGTCAAGGATCCAATAAAAAAAATATGAATAGTTTTTGTAAAAAACCCATACCAGTCGCAAAAAATTACTCAAATGGAATAGTACAAAACTTAAATCCATTAGAATTTACATAAATTTTATTTCTGATACTAATATAATAATATATTATGTAGTATTAATTGTAGTACTTTTCAAAAAGGCTCTTGAGTGCCCAGAAAAAATCACAACATGTTTCGTCCATTTGGAGTTATAATAAGTATATAAAATAAATTTCGTATAATAAACATAATAACAAGTTACCACTACTTACTACAGTCTAATATTGTATCGGAGCATAGTACCATCATACATTTGTACGATTGTCCTCTCATGGTAAACATGCAACCCGTAAATCGATTATTTTGTATTAAGTGTAATATAAGTGAAGGTTCACCATGACAAAAAATATTAAAAAATACTATTTGTCCCTATCAAACAAATGTGCTATAATTTAGTCCAGAGCATAAAGCAATGACTTTTTATTCAGAAACACATACAAATCAGTATGTTTTTGCTGTTGTAATCGATTGACCAAAATCAAAACTGGTTTGATTTTATTTGAGTACGGAAACTTTTTGTGGCAAAAATAAATAACAAAGTCTTTGATCTCCAACATTGTTTGAGATATATGAAAAAAATCAATTGACCAGCGTCTACTACCTTTGAAAATACGAATAGGCATTCCAATCAAAAACTTTTAACTCAACTTTAACGTAGCTTCCCGAGGCTTGTTCTTTTTGGGGTGAGAAAATCTCGAACCCCTTTCAATAAAAAATTAAATTAATTCCATATCCTGCTTTGTTAAATGTGTAATAAAATAAGTACCGAAATAAATGTGTTTATTTGAAAAAGTGCTGCTTGTCAACCACCTACCCCTTGATTCGAGATTGTATCCAGTTTCCTGCGATTCTCCGCGAAATATTATATTAATCTTGAATATTAGAATATTATATGACATATACATTGTAATTAGAGTTGGGTTTCGGGAATTCTCGGGAAGTTTACGAGATTTTCGTTCCCGAAACTCGAGAATTGAAAAAACGATTTTTCTATATGAAAAAAAGTGGAAAGAAAATACAAAACGTTCAAAGACTGATCGGGGTATTTAACACATTTAAGTCAACGTCGACTCAAAGTGAGCGCAATTTTTCAACATCAGGGAATTTTGTGTCTGGGTTTTTTGAAATTCTATTTAAATAAGTAATGTTTTGAATTATTTTTGTTTTCATATTTCTGTTAGTTTGTCCTTCTTACTTACATAAATGAAAAAAAAAATATTTTTTTGGAATTTGTCTGTTTTTAACCTGATTTTAGGATTTTTACAGGTTTTTTTTAAATTTCTCGATATCTCGAGAATTCTTGAGAACTCTTTTCTGGAAATCTCGAATCTCGAAAATTCAAAATTACATAATTTCGGGAAATCCCGAATCTCAAGATTGAGATTTTCTCGGGAAATACCCAACTCTAATTCGAGGGCTTAGTGTCAAACAACACTATCTACAAAAGTGAAACTTTACAGGAGAGCCAAAAATCGTTATTTTAGATTCTTGTAACTTAACAAGGGAAATGGTTATTTAAAACCTAATGTTAATATTTTATAATTTATTGTGTATTGTACATTTATCTTGCTTAGGATGATGTTAAAATTTATGGGGATAGTTTTAAAAAAATATGAAAACAAAGGTAACTTATGTAATTAGCGTAAAACTTTACTGACGATTTAATAAGAAATTAGAAAAGATTGTTAATAATTGAAAATAACGTTGTCTCAAAAAAAAAAAAAAAACACATTTTTGTAGATAACGTTGTCTGACTTTAAGCACTCGAATTGTAATGTATACTAAGTATGTTTGTATGTATATACATTATTAAAAAAACATATATGCCACGCAATATTATACACTGCTTGTATGTTCTTAATGTAAGTTTTATGCTCTTAGGCTTTTTTATGAATGGTTGTATACATACGCCGTTATTTAAATATGTATTTTATGAGAAAGTGTGTCGGTAGCAAGTAGCATAAAGATGCACCTATATTTCTTCCTAAACCATAAACCAGTGCTGTGTTATCAAAGAACCAAAAGTTGTATTTCATATTTTTATTATTTTCAAAGTATATTCGGATGCTCTTTGTAACTTTGCGAAAAGCTAAAGTTTTCACTCTTTGGAAAATTTAAAATTATCTACCATTAAAAGAAAGTATAATACTATCTCAGCACAGGAAGTAAATTTAATGACGTAATATTTTACAATATCTAAAAAAAAAAAATATAAATATCTTAAAGTAGGTTTTTCAATGAAGATGAAGAAAATTATTTTGTTTCTCTCTTATTATTTTTAGGTCCATAAGTGTAGTGTATAGTGTTACGTGGAAGTATAATTAGTAAAACAATCATAATTTGAGAACATTATCTAAAAAATATAAATAACCTCGCCGGGAATCGACCCCCGAGACCTCGGACAAAAGGCTTGCGCCTCATACATTGGACGAAAGAGGTTGCCAAATTATAGTTAAGTAAATGATAGTTTTTTTTAATTCTAGTTAAGTTCCAGTATGTTATATCAAAACAAAATAATTTATAAATAACAAAACAACGTAAGCTTAATAATGCTATAGAATTCATTATCTATTTTCTTCACTGAATCCAAAAGAGGAAAAGTAAAATTGGAACTGATTACGTAAACGACGATCGCCAGTAAGTTGGTTGGATTGAGTTGTGTAATTTGGCTATAAACATTTGTACATACTTTGTACACCTATAATAATATGTAAAGTCATCAAATTGGAAGAAAAGGTATCGATACCTGGTATTGGTATCATATAGAAAGAAAGTACCGGCACCCGTGTAATAATGCTTGTCCGTGAGGGATTTATATCTGGAAAAAAAATTACTGAATCAGTATAACTATCGAAAGAATATACCAGTCCCAAGATATCAATTTATTGGGCAAAAATATAGATACTTTTCTGTTCATATTCAATTACCTAGGTACCTTATAAGTATTTAAAATTTATTCTCTTAAATAACGAGGTAATTATTTTTTGTTTAAATATGATTACGCGAGAAAAAAAATTATGTAATTCTACAAGATTAATTCCATAATTAAATAAAAGCTGTAAAACAATGCGCAGAGTAATTATTATTTATATTCTAAAAAATATTTTTCTGTGGCTGTACAAGTAGAAATTTTAAAACTCGGCCTCAGAGAGGTGCTCACAATAACTGCAGTTCACTCCTCGACATAATATTTTATGCGACCAAGTGCATAATGCATTTTTCACTGCGTCATAAACTCGTAAATAACACAGGTAAATGCATGCGCGTTGGTCTACTTTTGCCTCTTCTCTCTACTGTTGAAACTGGAATAGTTTTTCAAAATATTGTTAGAGAGTTTTCACTGTATGCCTCTAAAAGTTATAAATATCATTTAAAAGTTTCACTTTGCCTGAGTTGAAATCATAATCCTGATATTATTGCAATAACTTTCTATACTTAAATAGAATACTTACATTTTATTAAATAATAAAAAAAACTCAGAAATAACGGCAAACGCACCATAAAATCCCTTTTAAAATAAAACAATAACACAAAGTTCACAGGCAAAATATATATCATAAAAAGTACAATCAGTAAATAAGAATTACAATAAAATCAATATAATTAATAAAAAATTGTATGAAGTGCTTAAATTCCTGAACGGAGGTATTAAACATGTCAATAGAATAACTAAATACTTGAAAAAGAATTATTTCTTGGCAGTGAATAATGTATAGTAGAGTTTGCTTAAAAAAAATCAACGTGAAAATGGTCACAATTTTTCATGTATCTTGTCGGACACGATATTGGATCATATTCAATTTTATTGTTTTGGCAAACGAAGGTTTTATTTACAGTTTGAAATACTACAACAACGTTCAAGAAAAAATATTGCTACCGGAAGAGACTCAAATTTACGCCCATAAGAATCCAACTAATAATATTACCAAATATACACCACTAAAATACACCAATATATACACCAATATATACACCAATCTAGCTACATCCACCAAAACCTGATTAATCACAATATTAACCAATAATAATTAATTAGGTACGTGTTATTATAAAAATATTTTTTCTAAAACTTAGGTTTTTAAAATGTTCCGAATTGTGTATGTTAAAATCATAAGAGCTACTGTTTATAAATGCAATATGTCTATGACAATTAATATAAATTATTAAGTTCTCTTTTAATGAAAAAAATACCTGCCCTTGAAACAAATATAATATAATTGCCATGCCGTCTTAGACGCAGAAGGGTTCAAGTTCATAAAATATAATATAAGAAATACAACCAGATATAATCATATTGCAGTATATGACTATATGAATAGGTTTTATTATTTATTTCAACCGCATATGAAAATTAAAAGACTGCGCGCTGGATCAGGCATGTGCATGGGATCCTGAAGGATACACCAGCAAGACAAGCTATTTACGCAATCCCGAGAGCAATAAAAGATTTGCCCGGTCGAAATCGAGATGGTTAGACTGGGTTATTGAAAAAAAAATGGAAAGCTCACCCGAGGTTATGATAAGAACATCCAAATCAGGAATTGTGCACACATCTAGGTCATTCAAAGTTCTTCCGATTCGTTTAATTGAAAGTTTTGAACTTACACCTTATTTCTACCTGACCTCTTCCTATCGCTACATGAAACAAATTAAAAATAGTCTAGAATTCCTATTAATAATTAAAGATATTACCATGCACACTAATTAAGTCCTAATTGCTTCCCATTTCTAATTATTTCTGAAATAAAAATTACTATCACTACAATTAAGTATAATTTATAGCATGTATAATTAAGCAGCTGTCCCATTCTCACCGTTTAAAGATATCATAAATGTAAAACTACGGAAAAACTTTTAAATCATTTAAATAAAATTATAATTGTATGATAATAAAATTAAAAACTAAGTGAAGATAAAAAAAACGTATTTTAGCCAACAATTAATAAATACTCGAAGAAAGTACCCACTATGTTTATTATATTTTTTTCTGAATATAAAATTATAGTAATATCACATCAAGTCAATAGGAATGATAAAAATAACGTTGTCTAAATTCACTGAAATAAGACAATATCATTTCATAACAAATGTTGGAATTCATAGCAAAATGATTTGCTGCTCACCAGAGTGGAAATCTATGAGGGTATTTGAAACAGACGTGGGATTAAACAAACCTGTATCCATTACGATATTAAATCGTACAAGCATTTTTTTTTTGAAAAGCCAAAAGGTTTAACGATTATGTTTGTTCAAAAATAGGCAACGAAATCGGAGATTACTGAAGCTTAAAAATAAATATTTGAACATTAACTTCTTACAATTTCTTCAGGCTATAACAGTTAAGTCAAAGGATAAACTTAGTTAGAATAGTTTTAATCTTGCTAGTACAGAGATCATTTGGGTATTTATAAAATTTTTATGATCCGACGAACCTCGAAAATATTTAATTCGTTTAAATTGATATATATTTAAATTTATCTACGAATTTATTGAACATACTACAAGATATAAATCCAATACATAACAATATAATAAAAGATAACTCAAAAATATTTAAATGAAACAACTTAAAACAACAAAAAAAAATAATGTCAGAAAAAGTATAAGGAAGTATACCAATTGGGCTGAGTCAACTATATCTTGACACTATAATACAACGTCTCTGTAAATTTATTCTTATGTTAGTACAACTTATCAATATTCAAATCAATTTGATCACTCTCACAATTTAAATTACCGATTATAGGTTAGATTTTCAGCCTGTGAGAGAACCTTCCAAGGGCCAATAAACGCATTTGTTTTTTTTTTAATATGAAGTGATGCATAGACATGACCAGATTGATTCCAAATCATTTAATTTCTCAGTTCTTAACCGGATATGATAGTTTTGCTTCCAAGCTCTGTCAGCTTAGCTTAATAGAATATCCGACATGGTTATGTGGCGGATAGCAGGATGCCGATAACATTTTCTGGGAGTGTCTTCATATGTCAGTTGAAAAGGAAGAGCTTCTCTTTTTGGTCAGATTCTCAGTTGGACTTATCAGTCATTGTGACTTGGTATTTACGAAGGAGAATTTTTTAACTTTAAGAAAGGTCTTTTCTTATCGGGGATTAATCATTGTAATACTCGCATATGGAAAAATTAATCTTGATTACTCTTACTCTAATGCACGCAAATCAAGGTCCTGGGAGTTTGTTTTGATGACAGTCTCAGCACTACTTTGAAGAGTGGTTTTTATTTGTCACACAACGGTATACGCCTGAATTACTGTTGTGGAAACATGGGAAATGGTGGATGGAAGAGAAAATAATAATCCCTTATTAAAAAATGTGAAGTTTTTTTCAATCGTCAAATTGTACTGTAGGAAAATGGCCACTAAAATATATTAATATTAGAAAATTTATACAATGAATCTTTTTACGACTATTTGTTTTTAATAAATTACAAAGACAAACAGCGTGGAATTAAAATAATGTTCCGCGTTTTTGAATATCTGTCAACAAAACTTGCAAAGTAGTGTACCTACACAAAATGGCTTTCGAGATTTTGTTTGTACATTTTGGAACTAATTGAAAAGGCTTGTTGGTCTTTTCATTAAGAACAGTTAAAATTCTTCGCAATGCGGTTATATTATGAACCGCTGCGTGGAAAATGTTCAATAAACAAAGATTTTTGGCTCTCAAAATAATACAATAAGAATACTTTGTAAATTATTTACAGGAATCATAAATTTACTGAAAACCTTTATCATATTATTTGACAGTATATTATAATATGTTAAAATATTGTGTTGAATATTATTTTGAACTTGAATTTGTACACAGCTTCGCCCGAGATTTTATTAACGTTTGTATATTTTTACTGTTCCATATTACTCAACGAAAAATAAAACAATTAATGTTTTGTGAGTATATCACTTTATAGCTTAATTGTCTATATTTATTTGATTAGATTCAATTTTTTGCCTATAATAATCATTTAGTTTTTGGTATACATTTTAAATTTATATACCTATTTTTTTTTATATTTATTTGCCAGGTGGTTTTTGGGTTTATCCGCTCATTATATTGCGCCATAAAATTGACCATTTAAGAAGAATTCACCATGTTAGCTATCTTTCGACATTAATAATGAACAATTGACTTTATTACTTATTGTTGTAGCGAAGATAAGGCAAATCATGAATTAAAACCGCTTCAAGATAAAAGCAAATCCTTTAAAATCGATGTGATTAAAAAAATATCCCTATCCAATTGCTTGATTGTAAAATTGTAGATATTATCGGTGAATTCTGAATTCAAATCGAAATATTTTTGACATGGAATAGTTTTTTTAGTCAAATCTGTTTTTCCGTTACCAAGGCCACCGATTATTAAATATATCGTATAAATATAAATCAAAATCCACCTGAATAAATTAAATGCTGTATTTTAATTCCATAGCACTATTTTTGGTACTGTTCGGTTATCAGGAATACAGCGGAAAACACATTTTGAAAATACCCGATATACTAGATTATTTGTTAGTTTGGGTTAGTTTAGGTGAGGTTAGGTTAGGTTTGGTTACGTTAATCTAACAAATAATCCAGTTTATCGGCTATTTTCAAAATGTGTTTTCCGCTGTATTCCTGATAACCGAACAGTACCCTATTTTTTCTTCTTCTGTAAATTATGATGTACTTACCTATGTAAAACTTCAAAAGTATGTACTTTGTATATATTGAATATATATTGCAAATTAAACTTCAAATTTGTTTTACTTTTCTTGCGTTGATCAAATTTTGGATTTGAATCCCATTAAAAATGTTGTGTTTTATAGTATAGCTATTGTTTTGTCAATTTTCATTATATTTCTTTAATAACGTACAGCAATTTATTTTAAATGATATTTTATAATACCCCACTAAAGATCAAAGCTGGGGTGGAGTGCATAGTGCTTTACCAATTAAGCTACAGACATGCTATTTTATTACGATGAAATAAACAAGTAGTTCTTTACATTAAATGTTTATTAGAATGCGTTAATGTTGGCTATCGATTTTTGTATTTAAAGTCAACTTATAAATTAAGTGCCACAACTTCTAACCGACGTCCGGATCGCTTCAACTTTTAGTGGACTTTACTTGCACTTGCTTATAATTTAATAAACTAATAATTTTATTCAAAAAATAGTTTATAAGTTTTGATAATGTAACATTATTTATATTGAACTCAGTTATATATCACACCTACTAGAAAAAAGAATATTAATTTAATACTATGTGTTACATTTATTTTTTGTTTGATTTAAAATATGCCTACTTAATATTCATAAAAATAAATGTATTTTTTATGTGCATTATACAGAAAATAAAGATTTTGATGGCTTCCCATTTAAAAATTGTATATAAACAAATTGGAAAATAATATGTCAGCTCATGGTCTCACATCATACAATATCAGAATATACAATATTAATTAATGCACGTTATTAATTCTTCAATATTATATATTATTAAAAACTGACCCTTTTCTTGAAATATAAACTGAGGGCTCTAGAAACAAAAACGGTAATTACCATTTTTAAAAAATGTTGGCAAGTGAATGAGAATGTTATATATTACTAGTATACAAACAACATTTACAAATATTTTTTTCATAAATTATACCTCTATGAAAGACACTTTACCAAAATAAAAATTGCTGTTAATGTTTCTAAGCCCCTCAAGTGTTTAGCAAGTGTCAATTTCTGGTAGTCAGTAGCTCTATGTTTAAATAATTGTCATTATTTTGAAATGCGCAATAAGTTAATTAACGTATTTTTTTAATATTAGAGTGTCAACTGGCAAGATGTCTTACCCAAGTATAGAGCCGTTAAAGTGAATAATATAATAAAGAGTTTTTCTAAGTTTTCTGAGAGTCATTATATTATTTTTTACTTGAATAATTCGAAGTATATCAAAGATGTATAATATGAATTTTTATGATTTTCTTATGAAACTATTAAAAGCTAAAACATAATACTGTCAAAGTTTCTGATTGTTATAAAAAACTTTAAGCTGCTAATTGCAAGATTTCTTCAGAAAGCTAAAGTGCAGACAAGCATACAATAAAAACGGACACTTAAGTTCGCGAGTAAAGTTTTTGATATTCTAGTAAAATACAACACTTTTGTTTCACTCACTCTTTCGTATCGTTAACACAGTTTCTCTAAGTAGAAACTTGTTTGCTGGAAATGGTTTTAGTGGAAATGCATTATGTCTTAAGACGCTAAGAAACGGCGAGACAGTCGACCTGTATATAACAGTATATAAATCTGCTGATATTTTAAAATATCTAAGTTAACACAAAGTATACGTGGGTAAGTGGTTTTCATATTATTTGAATGATAAATTACTTGGAGTAATCTTTTCAATGGATTTTGCATTGATTATGTAAGTAATATATTAGGGTTTTCACCATTTTCATTCCTAATAGCACGAGAATTTCCACTAATGGGACCTTAGACAATAGATGTGACAATGGGACTAATTTTGTGAAATTATGGTAAGTATGTTTTTAAAGTGTACTAAGGAATGGAATATATGAATGCATTCATTCGTTCCCTGTCATGTTATTGACTTGAATCGATTTTGAACAACCAAAACATTGTTATTAGTAATATTATGATAAACAATTTTTCATAATTTTAAAACATTCTTTCTAGAAAAAGATTATGAGTATTTACTAATAGTACTAATATACAAATAAAGTGCCTATCAAATTAATTAAATTACTCGTAATATTGACGATAGTTTTGTATAATATTTTTTTACGTATTGTAATTATAAATTTAATAATGTGGTATTTTATAAACGTCTGCAATAAACGAAAATATGTTTTTTCTTAAGTGAATACAAGATAATATGTTTTCCAATGTTATTTACGATTTTTTTCAATCTTGATTTTAAATTTCCAATTCCCTATCAATATTATTCTCTTGGCTTTGTGGTAAAGAATAAATCAACCTTCTTTCGGAAATCATCTCATACATTAAGTTGTTTCCTGGTAATATAGTTTTGTAGAATGCCAAAATGAAGAACCGGTGATCTAATGGTGTTAAATCAACAACATATGGCGGATGTCCCAAGACTTCCCATTTGAACAACCTCAGTTTTAGCATACCTAGTATTTTAGAGCATATAATCTAATATTATAGTCTGCACTTAGCATTATGTAAAAATAACCACATTACCACTGATGACATTTTAACTGTTTACAGATAATCCTTTGCTTTAACTTGCGAAAGTTCTCATTTTGCTCTGATTTGCATAAAGAATGTGCAATTATACAAATAAAACGGTGTTACGTTTATTTTAAGGCTAATTTTTTAAATATATTATTTTAGTGTAACATGTTTCTGATCTGATAAGATTTTATCCATCAGCTTAAACTTTGTCAG
This sequence comes from Rhyacophila brunnea, assembly GCF_057557595.1. Lineage (NCBI taxonomy): Eukaryota > Metazoa > Arthropoda > Insecta > Trichoptera > Rhyacophilidae > Rhyacophila > Rhyacophila brunnea. Next base: position 13,592,635 of record NW_028232848.1, on the reverse strand, counting down.
CAGACCTTTTAATGTTTTACAATATGACACATTTTAATTTATTTGATACCTTTTTAGTACATATTATTAGTATTTTATGCAAAATAACATACACATTTAAATCACAAAGGGCTTTTTAAAACTATTCACTAGTACATAAAGCAGTACAAAGTCGTTGAAATATTCTTTAACTTAATGTAGTTATCTTTGACCTCGCAAAATAAATTATCCTTTTAGAGTAACAAACAGCAAGAGTATAGTAAAGTAGATGAGTTTTTATAAAGAAAATGACTCACAGGAAACTGTAAAGTTTCCGACATCTTATTTCAGGGTGTTTTTTATCACTCAATAAGTTTTTTCAACCATTATCACTTTAAATAATATGTTTGCATATAAAATCGTGATCATAGTACAATCTACATCTTTATATTTTTTGTGATAATCGGCTTATACAATTTGACTTTTCTTAAATATTATGTATGCAATCAGCAATACTCAATTCAAAATATGGTTTTATAGCAGTTTTGTATCTACCAGTAAAACAATTTTTATCAAATAGAAAAAATCTTTTAAGTGATCAAGAGTTTTCATCCCTGTCGACCATCTGCTTTTCTCAGGGCAGAGTAAATCCTGCCCCCGGTCAGCTCCTTTACTTCGTCACTCCAGCACGCCGACATTCTACCACTATTTCGCCTTCTTTGGAAGTTGCCCAAAACCACCATTCTCTCTAGGTTTCCCAGTTAGCGACGAATAATATGTTCAAAAAAACTGCAGAATACGTCCCAGACATAATATTATATATAGGGAAGTAATAAATCCAAGTACGCTTTCTTATAATGTTAATGCGTAAAACTATAATCGTTAGTTTTAAAGTCAGATAAGAAGCTCTATATTTTGACATGATTAGATAATAACAAAAACTAAAAATAGTTCAATAAAACATTAACTCTTTGCAAGCAAACAAAAAAACGAAATAAAATTTGCTTAACGTGATTGAAATAAGTATTTTTTTAATTGAAAAGTATTAAAAATGGCGGCTGATGAATATAATCAACTCTGAAAATCCATCTTTGGTTTAATTTAATTTAACTATCAAATAGAACAATACATAGGTATTATATTGATATTTTATAAATATATACTATAAATTAGTTATTACAGAATCAGAATCAGAAAAATATGAAAACAAATAAATTGGAGGTAACCGACAATAACCTCATTTTCATTCTTACTTATAATTATGTTGAATTATTAAAAAATAAATTATCTACTATATCTTTTAGATGTTAATGTTAAAGAAAAAATTAAATGTAAAGTATCCGTATGATTAATACCAAAGTCATTCATTAATAATAATTCAATATTTTCTGAAAGACTTAATGGCATGTCTGTATTCTCTCTGTCAAAATCTTGAATAAGCGGTTAGAAATAATAATACTCATATTTAAATTATTGTCTGGCATTTGGAAAATACTTGATATCTCAAGGCCGTTCATATAATGTAAAATATTATTATAGATAGTTGAGCTTTTAAAATTACGTACGTCTATGCTGGGCTTTCAAAAACATTTCCCTTTTCTCATTTCATATCCAACAAAAACAGCTAAACTTTATTCACAAATAAAGTTACTCAAGTTGCCAAGTACTTATTCATCCATTTATATCCCATTGGCTATAATAATACATTCTAGAATTAAAGATATTAGAAGCAAAACTATCAAAGTCTGTTTTTGAAAACTTTCCTAATAAGTAGGTAATAATATGTTTGTGGATACTGTGTAATAGGAAAATGGATATATAAATATTTTTATTTATAATATGTAAACAGAAACATATATGAAACTTGTTTAATTTCAAGTATACGCATATTGAGATTGTGTCGAAAATGAAAAAGGGCAAAGTAATAACCAGCTAAGTGTGGCAATCAAGTCCAGTGAGAACTAAGCTGTGATATTTATAGGAGTCTTCTCAAAATAATATTATCATTTAATCGTTTTTATAATGAACATTTCCACAAGCCTTCAGTAGTGTCGGTTAATTCTTACTCAGCGAGAGACAATGACGGGATTGGTTGACCGAAATTCGTAGGATATTCAGTGTCAGCAGTATTCTATCACAAGTGGGTCAATAATATAGTCTTTCACGATTGAATTAAAATGTCACATCAATGGCCAAATATCTCATTTCGCTTTTATCTTGATCATGTAATAGTCACTCAGTATTGCGAAGCCTCGGGTAACGTCATATTTCACTAGTTATATTATCCTATAATATGCTCTTTATTATAATTATGTAAACTGTACTTGTCAATTCGAAAAATAAACACGCAATCCACATAAACAGCCAGTCTTCAGTTCTGCACCTCTTCTCCTCATCACATTATTATTCACCTCATGCCAAAAAAAAGTAAAAAAATAGAAAATTGACAAACCTGTGCTTCATATTTTCATCATCAATATGCGGGACCCTAGCAAAAGAAGAAACCCAATAAACCCAACAAATTCACAGAAATTTATAAACATACAAAATTAAAACTGCCAAAACGATGTCTGTTAAAAGAAGATAATACAAATTTACTTACTAAATTCTTATCTCATCTATCAAAGATGACTGAGGTTTTATTCACTAAAATATTCAAGTTAAAAGTGACTCATAAAGAAACGCTCATCAATAGAATCATGTTTTAATTTTATTCGACATAAAACATCATTATTATATTCTCATATATTATTATAGTACCTATTTTTTTGGTAGAAATTTTATATCTTAATGATATTTTTGTACATAATATTATTATAGTAAAAGATCTCAGCATTTTTATTATTTATATAAAAGTTTATTTTCATTATAAGGTACATACAGCAGATATACTTACTTATTCCGACCACTCAATGGCAGAAATTGGCACAACCATTATCATCTGATTAATAATTAAAAATAATATAATGAAAAAAACAATTAGTATACCTATATTAAAATAATAAAGAATTTATTTTTTTCTTAAAAAATAGTCTATGTTCTCTGTGTAAGGTAAAATAATGGCTCTATGATTTATAGTATTTTTCAACACTATCTTTGTGATTTTTTTTATTTATTGGTAAACTATTATATACGTCATGAATATTGTAAACGTGTAATTCATATTTTTTCTTTTACAAACCTCAGTCAGTATAAGTTCAATCAATTAATTAGGGTAAATTTTCTGCATATTTAGTTACCAAAACATGAAATTAAACAACTAGGGATCAATTTTTTTTATCTCATGACGTTACACCACAGTATTGAAAAATATATATTTATTATTAATTCTATGTTTTTATATTTGTGGTAATGAACACTTTTAAATCATATTAACATTATGATGTATTCACGTTAGGGTTCACATTTTTTTTCCAATTTTTGCGTTATCATTAATTTGCTTACAAAATAAAATATTATTTGCTTTTTCTAACAGAACTGTGAGTTATTATCAGTCGCCCAAGATTATAGGATTTAGTTATTCGTATATTAAATAAAATTATCCTTTTTATATGAAATTATATTTAAAATTTGTATTTTTTGGTTAAAATCGGATTTTTTTAAATGTGTGATGGTGTGATGTACGCAATGTACGAAATTTCACTTTCAATATTTGAATAATATTTTTATTTAAAAATAATATGTTTTTAAGGAATAGCTGTATCAATTAAATATTTTTCTCATTGATGAGTGTATATTGTGCTTAAAAATGTTGAAAGGGGAACCCAAGTTTTAAAAGATTTATTTGGACAATAAATCAGTTAGAATATTACTTAATTCGATCAATAATTAACATCAGTCGGTACTAATCTAAAATAATTGTACTATTTGTTTATAAAAATTTGCCGACAAGTTTTTTTATAAATTCATAATGTCATAATGTAATTAATGAGTTATTTTTCACTACTCTATCATTCATATGCCAGTTGTCAAAATAATGACAAATGACGTTTCAAAAAAATAACGGCGTAATTTTTTTACATGATGATGATATTTACACCACCCGGTATATAATTTACACATAATATTCGTAACGTAATGCCCATATATCAAAATTCTCATTCATAACATACATATAATACGCTTTTTAAATTGTTTGGTATCTATCATTCATTGATATTTTAGGGCTATGTATAAAAATGTGAAATAAAGATACTCGAGCTTTTATAATTTTATTTATTTTGTGCTTTCACAAAAGCTTCGCATTTCTTCTCTTACGTATATCCTGTCAAAAACACCCTTCGTGTCTGTATAGGTAATAATCAACGCCCACTGCGTTATTCTGTGAGTACCTGTATGACGTAATATTAGTGTCATATAATATTTTATTACGTCTAGTTTTTCAAACATAACAGACGCCGCTACCATTTTTTATTACAGTGTCAATTCTCACAAAATATAAATTTTTTCACCTCGTCACCTTGACCTTATTTGGAAAATTTTTAGGATATATTTCTTTTTCCTGTCAAATAAAAGATATTATCGGAAAATGGAAAAGTAATTTTGCTTCACGATATTTTTTATTTTCTATTACACTCGTAGTATCGTTTTTCATATATTAATAAAAATCGGTGCATATGTACGCGCGTTGAAAGTTATACTTATTTGGGGTAACAAAACAAAATAATCGTACACCGCGTTAGTCAAAATCCATATCAACCAAAAATATTAAAGTAGTAAGAAAATACTTTTCACATAAACTAAATAATATCAAACAAAAGTAACGTGTCACACTTAAAAATAATAAAATAAAAAGGAGTACAATTCACATGGCAACACAATATTAATTTTCACCAAAGTAATCCATACTCCTTAGTCTATGGTCACTATGGTCGGCTATGATCACATCATTGCGCGAGACGTCGTGTTTCAGATCTGTCAAATAACGTATGATATTGGATAGAATTGACGGTTTAATATCCCCATATCAATAAGAACTAGAATAAAGGAGGGTCGCTTATTGGAGTACTGCTAGTTTATGTCTTTACACTTTAACTTATATCACTAAATAAATTATATAATTATTTATCGTTGTTTTTGTTTTATTTTGGCCAACAATAATAAATTCGTTTCCTAGACAACGGAACAATTCTATTATTAAACATGCGTTTGTATAAAGTTGATTGATTCGCAGCTAACTTCACACTGTCAATTACTTTCGTAACAGCTGTCAATTTCTCTCTTTACCTAACGCCACAAAAGAAGTTTAACTTCAAAAATATTTAAAGAGAATATGAAGAGTATAAAATATATTATGCAGGTATCATAATATTACACTTGATGCAATAACTCAGTTTGAGTCCTGGAATTCTCAAATCGCCTTCTTTATTTCGGTATAATGTCATCCATTCTCCTCCTATCCGTGATGCCGATCACAATTTGGGTTTTACATCAGGGCTCTGGCCAGATAACTTCGAGAAATACATCTTTCAAGCTCGTCGATTCCAGTTTATTAGGTGGACATGAGTAATTTATCTTAGTTAATAAGTTTTGATGCTTTTTATTATGTAAGTGTATACAAAATTCCCCATTGACTTCGTAATCGTTACGTATGCGCCATACTTTGTCTTTATTTTTTACTCAAAATACCACCATGTTAGTACATAGTTATTCCATTTTCAGATATATTACTGATAACCAATATTCTGATCAACGTATGAGAACTTTCCTCGGAAGTGTTTGTAGATTCGATTTTTTTGTTTGATAATTAATAATATGACTCGACTGTATATAGGAAAAAGGGCGTAGATAACACTCAGTTTTTAAGAATAGGGTTTATTGCATAATAAAGTTGTACATAGCTAAATACACACTGTGTCCAAAGGATGTAAGCTGCAAATGACGATTTAATATCTTTAGCTAGAAATTTAAAAAAAGAAGAACGAAATGATGTGGAAAAAACGACTTAACCGTGATTTTTGTTTGTTTTTCTTCAATTAGCTTGATAATTAATATTAGATTAAGAATATAAAAACCAAATTATTATCATGCACTTTACGGTTATATCTATTTTGTATTTTAACTTTGACAAAAAAAACATAATAAACTAGTTTTTGTGTCTCCTGTAAAATTTGCTTTATGTGGATTACGTCATTTTTACTTTCTACAGTCGATCTAGTTATTGAGTTAGCAATATCCTACACTTTATAACTAGAACAAAACCAACATTAGATGACTTCAATATATAATGTTAAATATAATATTATATTAATTTAAAAAAATATATCTTTTATTCAACGAATACAAGATTTGAGAATATAACATTATATCAATTGAACATACATAATTTAAAAATATAACAAGCATATATCCACAAGAAAAAATTTTTTTTAGAAATAAAATCGATACCCGACGGGACGCCAGTAAGCAAGTAACGTCTCCAGCTTGTCCTATTTGGATAGCAAACATTGTTTGGAAAATGTCAGGTCACTCTCGAGATTTTTGAATTTGTCGACTGTTATTTTAAAATAGTCTTAAATTTCGAAAACATGCAACAGTAATGAAATAAACACGTAAATAGTATTAAGGTATAGTTATAATGTAAGATAATTAGTTATTAAAACCGTCCGTCAATGAACAACATTCACGAATATTTTTAATATAGACAGGGGACATTAAAAACAGACGTGGCTAGCAAATGCAATTTGCATAATACATACAAAACTAAGTACCCTTTTGTGTTATTTGATAAATAAGTTGTGCAGTGCAGTCGCGAGCATTCATTACTATCCTGCTTTTGCTCCTATATTAAACAAATGCACAATGCATATATGCATAATTCAGCGCTAGAATTGTAAAAAAGACGCGCGATGTAAAATGCCAAATCCCAATATTTTAACTGAGCAACATTACAGTTTCAAATAATAATTAGATATCAAATATTTTAAATTCATTATGCAACATAATATTGTTACCTATGTGTATTTGTGTGATATTGAATAGATACCTACTCCATCATTATGTTCCGCTATTAATTTCATTATTATATAAAATTGGTGTATTCTTGTGTAATTTTGTGAGTTTTTAGAGGTTTATTTCGTAATTATGTTAAATACATAGTTCTCCAGGATCACCTCGATTTTTTTCTTGTATTAGGCAGTCGTTAATGAAATGCCACACCATTTAAGACGTGTTGCCATCACATGGCCAATAATCATCGTTCTTCAGTTTAAATGTTTTGAGAAGAGTGCTACGTGACCTGTTACGATAGTATCTGTATGAGTGATGTTTTTCATGTTTATGGCAATAATATAATACTTATACATCCTAAGTGAAATAAATATGTAGATTCTTCTTCTTCGGCCATATCCGCCCCTTTATTGGAGCATATGGATACCACGTGGCGCCTCTAAGAATCCCTGTCACTCGCCAGTCTTGTTGCTTTGTTCCAGGTCAAACCAGCATCCCGTAGCTCTGCTGTATACACTCTGTAGATAGTATTTAGTAGTCTTCCAGGACTCCGGAATCCGGTCGGCTTGAAGAACAGGCAAGCCAGGTTGAGGTTCTCTTTAGGCATCCACAGCACGTGGCCGAGCCAGGTCCAATGTCGCCTCTTCCCTCTCAAGTTCAAGTCAAACCACCGCACACCCAATATCCGTCGCAAACATCTGTTTTCGAAGCTCAGTATACGGTTGCTCTGAGCCTTCGCAAGGTTTCATGATTCGCTACCGTAAAGCATCACCGACAAAATGCAAGCATCGAATAGGTGGAATTTGGTTTTGACCGAGTACAATCGTGTGTCGACATCGAGTTGAATGTTGCTCCAGCCATTCTCATTCGGATAGCAAGTTCTCTCTGCAAAATGTCATCTCCCGTGATGTGTACCCCCAGGTACTTGAAGCTGTCGACGCTGTTGATGTTTTGTCCGTCGCTAATTAGAGAAAAATCTGGATCAGGACAGGTCCTATTACACAAAACATTGTACATTAGCATATTATAACTAAAGTGAGAAAAGAAAAAGTGCAATACATAGGATCATGACGAGATTTTTCGTGTAACGGAGAAGTGAACTTAATCAAATTCTATTCTCACTTTTAATAGATCGGTCACACTTGTCGACTGACATCTATAGTGACATTTGCCATTTCGACCACTTGCAAAAGCACGAAATGTGGAGCATGTGCATTTTAAAATAGATGTGCACATATACGTCGACACCTCTCTTTTCCTACAAAAGGAGTTTTGAATAGCACAACAAGAAGTTTTACACGGCGAGCGTGTTTTTCATATTATTTTCGTATGAAATGAAAACAGTATTTTTTTCAGTCTTATTTTCAATATATCCTTGGAATTTATGGAATTATTTGACAATGGCCTTCTCTAAAGCATGGTTTTATAAAGTATACTATGTTCCGTGTAGACACTGCAGGGACCTGGGTGGTTGTTGTTTCTTTGAAGGGTAGCTAAAAACGCAAAAAATATTTTTCTTCATCTTCCTCGCCGCACCCTTTATGACCGAGAATCGTGATTACTCCGGAATCGGTAAAGTATATTATTCTGGATCAGTCTTCTTCAGTTTTTTTATCCTTTGCAAGCCGATGGATGCTATTGGTTTTTAGTACACTTTCAGCAAACACTTCTTATTAATTGAATTAGCAACGACTATTAGAGAAATAAAATTTATACTTAGAAAAACGAATGCAAATCCAGATTCATGCAATTTATATAGAATTATGAGCAGTATTACAAAATTGAATTTGTATAATCATATTTAATTGAACGGGCATTAAATACAGTCTAAAATCTTTTAACTCAACTTCAAAGAATCCACTGCAGGTAGTCGACCGTGAAGACAATTGATTAGTGCAGACTTTAAAAAGTATACATACACAAATGATTATTGTTACCTGTAAGAAATATCCTACTTCAAACTTTGTTATAAGTTATATTAGTATTCCACCGTTATTATGATACCCATGATAACGGAGCGGTTATGCATTGGGCTTGTCATGGGTTCCGGATTCAAATCCCGGGTCTGACAAATTCACATAATATTTTTCAATGTGTGAAATATAAACAACTTTGTTGCAGCACCCATTTCTAAAAAAAAAAAATTTTACTGAATTAATTAAGTACCAATAATGGTGAGGAATATAGTATGTTTATCTGAAACATAATCTTTATTATTTACTTTGAATTTATTTTTTATTTCTATATCAGTTTTCTAATTAAATTCTTTTTATTATAGTTTCTAATTATTTTTTTTCTATTATATTATAATTAAGTTTTTTTCCCAATATGAGCATATAAAATTAGAAAATCTCGCAAACGTCTAGATAAATATTTAAGTATTATGCTGTTCTCAATGAAAAACCTAAATCATCCTCTACATACCAAATTATATTACGCTCATGATTTGAACCCATTTTTAATGAAAGGCAAATAATATGTTGCATCCATACGTTAGCAGAGAAAAAACACACTTAAGGATATTGGGAGATCACTCTTGAATATTTTATTCAGATGTGCAAATGGACTCCACCCCAGCTTTAATCCTCGAACATTTTCTTTAGAAAGCCATCCAATACATTATAATCCATTTCGTTCCCTGTGTCCAATATGCAAAGTCTTTCTGCTTACTTAAAAACTCTCGTAATCACACACACAAGTATGAAAAATATGGACCTTTAGTAAAAGAATCATAATTACTATTATCCAGCGACTGTACTAGTATCACTGTTTATTGCATGTTGAGCATAACGCTTAAAAAATAATATAATATTGTTTTATTAAAACAGTCAGCGGGATATATTGTAATAGATTTTTTACCAAACGTGACAATCATGTACGTCGAGACAAAAATTTTGAGAAACCTGGTAGTAGATATTATCTCAGTTTGAAAAACGCTTCAATCGCACAACTATTAATTAATATCATTGTAATAAAGTGAGATGCAGGTGGCTAAATTGGTAATTTACATTGACTGGAATCCGATGGATTTCTATTTCTACGATTTTGTAAAGGGTATATTTCTATGGTGTTTCCAAATTATGTGTGTTCTATAACTCTGTTCAAGCAAATTGCTTCAGATATTGATATATTTCATCTATGTGAGGACGATATTAGGTGCACGTTGTTTTATTCACTATTAAAAATTGTATTTTTTAATATTCACAACAAAGAAATTTGAATAAAATCAATAAAATTGCTAGACGACTCTAGTTATCTAGTGGCATAACCAATACTGTCTTCAGTATTTGGCCATTAAATATAATTAACATGATATTTAAATGTGGTAATTAAAAAGTAATTAGCTGTTCATTAAAATTTTACTTGCCATTATAATTTCGTTGGATTTTGCAGCATTTTGATCAAGTTTATCCAATTGCATACTCTCCAAAACAAGGTTGAGAATCTTTTTTTCACAATTCTTAGTCCAATTTCGAACTTAATCACCTTTGAGTCTTAAAATATCGTTAAAAACGTAGGGCGATATGAAGTTAGAGAATGATTAATTTGAGGTTATCTCACTATTACCAGTTACATGCGGTATTATGTTTGTGTTAAAATTCTAGAATCATAAACAAAAAAACAGTAAGCCAGCGTTTTTAAGCAAAAAATGCAGCAAATCAATAGATGTGCTGTGTTTTTGCTTATGAATCATTATTTACTGTTTTGTTGCTTCAAAAAGCCTAACATTTTTCTAAAAGTAATGAACATATTATGATGATTTGCATATTAAAATAAATGATTTGCTGTTTATTTTGTTATGTAATTATGTTCAGAATTTTATCTAGTATGTCACCTCATACTTACTTTAATTTTTCATTTTTTCCCATTAGCTGTGTTTTTGCTTATGGGGGCAGAATAGGCATAACGTTCGAAACGTAGACCTACAGGCTATCAGATCGACAAAATTATAAAAAGTCTAATATGAGTGAAATCAGCTTATAGAGGTCGTCATATAGCAGTTTATTAACCCAAGCGGATGATGATAATAATCAATTTAATTAGTTAAATCATGGGATTCATTATTTTAATCATTTAACCTTCTAGAGAAGGGCATGACAGCTTACACAAAGTTCACTCGTCCCATTTAAGTTTCTGCGTGATTCGAATGAATAATCGTGCAGACAAACATACAAACAAAATAATAATAGAATCAACTGCGAGAGAGAAGTAGCTCCTCTGGTGGTAAGTTTTCAAATACGGTTGTTAAGATAATACAATTTATTACCCACCATTAGTATTTCAATGGTGAGAAGTTTCATACAGACCCAAGGTTAGAGTGCCACGTATAAACGGGCTATTAGTTTCAAAATTAATAATATTATCCAGAAGTTCTCCTTGTGCAATAGTCTTCGGTCAGTTGTCAATACATAATTGAAGGTCAATACGGAATTAATATGTCTAGTTCAATTTATTTCATTTTTTTTATTAACATATTGTGGACATTACAAATAATTATAAATTTAAGACGTTCACAACATGACATTTAGAAACAAAGCTATATAAATATAACAGTATTACATAAAAAAAAGATAGATAAGTAGATAAATTAGATAGGTACAAGGAAGTACACCAGATGAGTCAAGCGGACCCTATTTTAAAAATTTATAAAACAACGTCCACCTAAACTCATTCTCACGTAGGTGGAATATATCAACACCCGAAGCAATTTCGTTGAACATATTTATCGCCCTCCCAATTGGCATTACCAGTGGCAGGTTGGTTCTGCACCTTGGGATAATAAACAGCTGATGGTCTCTATTTTTAAGATAATTATCAGGGACACACAGGTCAACACTGCCCAGAATGGCAAAGTTCTGATTTATACCTCGTATAAGTCGAAAAAAATACGTAGCTAAATAAAGATTTCTTCGAAATTGCAGACTACAGTATGTAAGCATGCCTTAGAGAAAGTCAGTTGGATAAAGCCACGGATAGTATTCATACAACCTCAAGTAAAGGAGTCTCAAATGTAATCTATTTGGATTGCGGCTCTCGTGGTGCAGTATGTAAAGCAATAGTCTTTCATTCGGGAGCTCTGGGTTAAATTCTCATTGAAAACACAATGTATTTATATAATTATCTCAAAGCCTGGGTGTTAGTGATTGTTCAAAATGACCAAAAACTACCTACCTTGTACGAAAAAGCAAGGACATGTTAATAATAATTAAAAAAATATTATGAGATATTTTATTTGATATTCAAGACATAACTAATATTTAAAATCAAAATTAAAAACTGTTTACATAAACGGAGTAGCGCAACATAGCATATAAAGGTGCATGTTGGGTATAACCACAAAAAAATCAAAGAGATACAGAAGCAGATAAGATTACACGATATTATGATAGACAAAAGCTAAGCAAATAAAACCATAAGACTAAATGCCATCATATTAAAATGGTATCATAAGGGCACTAAGCGATAACAATAATGACCTAAAATCACTGGATAGACGAACTCATAAATTTATTTTTATTTATTGTATTTATTAAGGAAACAAACAATTACATTTTGATTACAAAAATTTTAAATATAATAATGAAAAGTTATTGCAACCAGCAAAGTTTCCATGTATACATTATAATATAGTTAAGCCTAACAAGATAAAAAGTAAGAATAACATAAATATAAAGAAATTACATAAGAAAATTACATGAGAAAAATGAAGAAGCATAATAAATAATTAAATTATATACAAAAAAGTAACATTAAAATATATATATGACACCCTAGAAGTCTGGGTTGGGAGGGGAGCCGGGGCCGCACAGCCCGTTCCAACCTCCGCACTCAACTCTCCGGTCGACCTGACATTAATGACGCCCTTGGTAGCACGCCGTCGGTCGATACGTGTGAGTCACACGACCAGCTTCCACCCTTCGACTAGCTCAGTGATGGTAAATTGTTCAAGGTGGTCAATCGAAGCTGGGTTTGGTGTTGGTAGAGGACGATGAACGCAAAATGATGAACGCACCAATTAATCGACGCAAAGGTCAACGGTTTTTATTATTAATTATGGTTCACCGTAAGGTTACATACACAACACAATACACAGGTACACAATTATTAAGTTTTACACAGTTTATAAAGTTACAGGCACATACGAGATTAAAGGTCGGTCTAAAGTTTGCAGAATATTAATTAAATTTTCACGAGTATGTTCATTTATATTTTTATTCGCAGTGATCGCACGGCTACACTAATATTTATAGAAGGGTTATCTTAGTTAATTTCTCGATTTTTAAATTATCTAGACAACTCTGGGTGCCTTGTGTCACCAGCAAATCGCGATGCACGTCACTTAACTGCTATGGGAAGTTAGTATGTAGTAAACACGTGTTGACTAACCGGATCGATTCCTGTCGATACAGAAATCGTTTTAAGAAAAGTAGGTAAACAGCAACAAATTATAATTCACACGGCGAGACGTGGTGTCTACCTCTGACCTTGGCTTACTACCCTGCCAGATTGCACCATCGGCCATGTCCCCTTTTTTTGGCCTTATCGCGATCCCTCTCGATCCACCCCTGAACACTCACCCCTCTCTGTAACTCTCGCCCATGGCAGAATGCTTGGCCTTTACCTGGGTTTTACCTTAAGGGTCGTCCAGGTCACCTTTTAGCTAGGTAGTCGAGAGTTACAGCGATTTCTGGGGAATCGAGCCCAAAAGAAACAACATTAGGTATCTTAATATAAATACGATTTAAAAACTAAAATTATTTCCTTTGAGTTTCAATCATACTAATCTTGCATGATAGACTTTTATCTCCCTATCTAGCAATTTATACATTTTTTTAGTTAATAAATAAAAGTACAGAGCATTTTATTTGATGGAGCGGCGATAGACGGACATTTAGCTTAGCGGACTATAAGAAACTTGAATGTGGCATCCATAAATTTGCTCGTATTTTACCCTAAAGGGGTCCTTCATACACGTAGAAACGTGGAGGTATCATATATATATAAGTATATATATCTATTTATACAAAATTTTGGAGATAGTGCGTTTAAATGAAACAGGTGAATTAATAAAAGGATCAACGGTGGTGAAATACATAATATTATAATTTAAACAAGAGCGCCGAATACAAGAGTTTTGTGCATAATTAGAATCGCTACGACTGATATGGTACAAAGTTTGGTTTCGCGTAAATCTTGATGGACAATGGAAACCCACCCATTCGAGTAGGTTTGGCGAGTCAACAAAACCATTGATAGTTTTAAAAAGAAAATATTGATCAGATATAGACCGTCAACTTTCCAAAGATGGTACCATAAAGATCGATAGATGTAGGTGTCAGCAAAGAAATAGAGACCTAGGATGCTAAGGGAGACCTTCATCTAGCATTAGATCGACCCAACTGATGATTATGACAGAATCCTTTTACATAACTTTTGATAATATGAATTTAATTTGCTAATATGGGCAAAGACTTATGGATGAAAAATTTTAGTGATAAGATGGAAATTTATATCATAACAACTGCTAAGAACTTTTAAAGTTCTATTAGTTCACTAAATTGGCGAACCTGGTATATTAATAGTAATTAATATTGTATAGCATATAATATAATAAAAATAATCATATTTTCAATTACAGTAATTTTGTTATTGAAACTTTTCAGTCTATTTTCACACATAAACTATGAAAAAAATAATTGTACAATACTAATATCCAATGCAACAAAACTCTGCCGTGGACGAAAACGCGAAATGTTGAAGAAAATGGTGGAGGGTATGGAATCTCAGAGAAGGTGCAATGAAACTATAAAATTCTACAAAACTTTCCGGGATCTAACTAAATCATACCAACCCAGAATGAACATTTGCGGAGACTCAAATGGAAAAATTTTAACTGAAAAAGAAGATATCATGACAAGATGGAGAGAATATTTCTATTCACTGTTAAATCATGCTGGCAATAAACAAGGAGAACATGACGATGAAATGGTATATCATACAGCGGAAGAAGTCATTGAAGAACCTACGCTGAATGAAGTAAAGCAGGCACTAAGGGGGTTAAAAAATAATAAAGCTCCCGGTGTTGATATGATAGCTGCTGAATTAATCAAAAAGGGGAGACCAAAGCTGGAAGAACATCTGTACCAATTAATTCTCAATATATGGGATAAGGAAACACTCCCCAAAGAATGGAAGATGGGTATTATAGTACCTATACTTAAAAAGGGGGATAAGACTAATTGTGAGAACTACAGAGGTATCACGCTCCTTAACACAGCGTACAAAGTTTTTTCCAGTATTCTATATGCAAGATTACTAAGGTATACGGAGAGCATCTTGGGAGAATACCAGTGCGGATTCCGCCCCAATCGATCCACCATTGATCATATTCACCTGATGCGGCAAACTATGGAAAAGGCGTATGAGTATAATATGATTTTGTATCATGTCTTCATCGACTTCAAACAAGCTTTTGACAGTATCAACAGAGAAAAAATGTTGCATGCACTAAAATTACTAGGAATCCCCTCAAAGCTTGGAAGACTGATACATGTCTCCCTAACTGAGTCATAAACATACAAAATAAGCTAACGGACCATATTGTGATTGAGTCTGGTGTAAGGCAGGGTGACGCACTCTCCACCATGATATTCAACCTGGTTCTCGAGGCCATAACCCGTAAGGTTGACATAAGGGGTTGTGTTAACTCTAACACATCCCAGATGTGCGCCTATGCCGACGACATAGTCATAACTAGCCGATCCAAACAAAAACTGATCGACCATGCAACAACATTGAAAAAGGAAGCGGAAAAGCTTGTATTAGAAATAAACGCCTGCAAAACAAAATACATGGTATCCACGCAAGAGCAGGGTCCACCTCGAAATATCTGTGTGGAGCAGCAGGTATGGGAAGAGGTTCAGAGCTTCACGTACCTGGGCTCTGACCTAAACACACTCAATAAAACAACAGAAGAGGTAAACATACAACTCATAGCTGCTAATAAGTGCTTCTACGCCTGTAAGAGTCTACTGAGTTCGAAAATCCTAAGCAAGAATAACAAACTGCTTATCTACAAAACAGTAATTCGACCAGTAGCTACCTATGGCTGTGAGACATGGTGCCTCACTCAAAGGGAAGAACATAAACTGGCCATATTCGAAAGAAAGATCCTCAGGAGAATTTTCGGGCCCACATTGGAAAATGGAATTTACAGGATAAAAATGAACCACGAGTTAGAAGAATTAATAAAACATAAAACGGTGGTGAAATTCTGTCGATCCCAAAGACTAAGGTGGGCTGGACACGTTGAAAGAATGCCTGAGCACAGGACGCCAAAAATCATGACCAAATGGATCCGACAGTGGAAACGGCCTAGGGGCAGACCAAAGAAGAGGTGGGCTGACTGTATCGAAGACGACTCGAGAAAGATGGGGAGGGCTGGAGACTGGAGAGGAGCAGCCAGGGAAAGGAGCATGTGGAGGACAATTGTAGAGGAGGCCAAATCCCGCCCCGGGATGTAGTGCCGAGAAAGAGAATATCCAATACTAATACCTATTACTATTTGAGCCTATTGCTAAAGCCGTGGGTTTAGAGTTGCATAAGTCACAATATTATGTAGTACTACATTTTTGAAGCATTTTAACCATTTTATACATGCCATACAAAAATTCATGGGAGAGTAAATACCGCTTATGTGAGATAAAAATTCGTCATGATTTTTTTGACAGACGAAATAAAACGCATAGGGGGTGTGCAAGATCGATCAATAGATCTTTAGATAAATGAGTGCGCATGCTGCACATTATGATATTCCTGCTATCATGCTTGTGACTATTTTTTTGATTTACCTACATCTATTTAGAAGAAAACTATTATTGTAGACGCAAACCAAAATTTATATATTATATTGATGACAATGTATAATTGTTTTTTGAAGGTTACACGATACATTCGACATTTAATTAAGTATACTAATTCTTATAAAAAATCAATTAAATTACTATAATTTGGCGATTTTAGTAAACTATATGAAGAAATTTGGATGTTGGTGGAGGACAGTTGACGGAAGGATTTAGTCCGGGCACTGACCCCTATGATGTGATCCGGAATGCTGACTCTTGAAGCGGTCTTCTAAGTACCGGGTAACTCACTCACATACACTTAGTTGGATTATGTTCAGTGTATCACTCTCACTTAAGTCACCTAGATATAACAAATGTTCGATGGAAGTTTAGCAACAATAATTGGCCCAAACATACTTCTTAGACATATATTCAGTCTACCATTTAGATTGGTAGGTGTTATATTAATATTGTGAATGAACTGAGAATGGAGAGAAAAATAATCGACTTCTCGAGTTGCTCAAAAAGCACTATTTGCAAGATTAGTCAATAACACTTCGAATAAATAAATAAATAAATAATATAATACTTAATATTAGCACGCGTGCGTGCTACCTGTGCTTCTGCACGGCTGTGAGACATAGCAAGCTTCAAGAGTCTCGGCTTTTGAGCTTTGAGAATCGATGTCTCTACCGAATCTTAGGGGTACATTGGTACGACCGCGTTACAAACACCCGAGTTCATGAGCAGACACAACAGCCTTCGGTGATTGAAGTTATCACGAAGAGACGATTTACTTGGCTGGGACACGTATTCGGGATGCCGCCAAAGAGAGCGGCACTTCGTACCCTTGTGGCACAGCTTCAAGGGTTCCGTCGCCGTGGCCGGCCCTTCCTCACCCTGCAGTGGTGCTACAAAAGCCACCTACGTGCTGCAGGTCTGACATGGCGGAAGGCGCAGGAGTTGGCGATGGACCGAGGGAAGTGGCGCCAACTTGTGCTTGCCCTATGCCCCAATGTTGGGACGTGATAGGGTGGAAGAAGAAGAAGAATTAGTTAAGTGTATTGTTAGGTAAGTGTGTACCATATTGTATTATTTATTATTTCCTATTATTCATTTCTTGAATTTTCAGGTTCAGGTTTTAAAGACGCTATTGTCATTAGCTTCTTGAAGAGTATCAATATAATGAACAACATCTGGTGATACCAATTTTATGTATCAAATAAGTGTGAAAGTCTCAAAGCAATACATCATCAACTAAGTAATTTGAAAATTTTGGTCTTATAAAACCTTCGATATTTTTCCATAAAATTGTTAGCATAAATAACAGTATTTTTGACGTGTTTGATAAAAAGTCTATTGAGGTATTAAAGTATCCCTAAGAAAAAACACTTAATGAGAAAACCGCAGAGAAAAAACGAGAATAGATTCCCTGAAAAAATATGAAAGTAAATGAGTTTTTTGGCGGTATCAAAGTGTTTTTTTATATATAATAATTTCATGTTAGTCTAACACACTTTTCTTAGAAGAATTTTTTTTCGTGGGAAGTGAAAAATAAATGGTCAGTGAAGGAATGCAAAATACCACTTAACGAAAGAAAATATTATGGAAATTTACAGGTACATGTACCTAAGTACCTACTAATATTATTATTGTATTAATAGTATTATATATTTTGCAAAACAAAAATACTTGTTATTAAATTTATGAATGCTAAGTGGTTCTAAAGTTTTGTATTTAAGTCCTAATTGTGTTTATGAAAACTAATATTATAAAAACTTTTTAAATGTAATATTATGTATTAGAAAGATCCGAGATTAAATATTTTGGACCGAGAGGGTTTTGAACAGACCATACCTTGCCATGTGTTTGGTCCTAATCTTTGAAAATACTATCTTTACTCTCGTTCTTATGAATACTTTCTATTAGTAAGCCTATCTTTTTACTTATTTGAGATCCTCAGGTACAAGATTCGGACAGTCGGTTTTATTTTTCAGAAAGGTCAAAGGTACATAACAGTTATCGCCATAAAACCTCTCTAGGACTTAAACGTCTTTATTATGCACATTTTAAATACATGACTCTGTCAC
Organism: Rhyacophila brunnea; assembly: GCF_057557595.1. Lineage (NCBI taxonomy): Eukaryota > Metazoa > Arthropoda > Insecta > Trichoptera > Rhyacophilidae > Rhyacophila > Rhyacophila brunnea. The sequence goes on along the minus strand of NW_028232848.1, from coordinate 13,573,794 downwards.
CATACTATGGATATTTCTGATAACTTGGAAACATCAGACATTTTCTTCTCTCCAATAATTTAAATAAGTTTATTTTGGATAACCGTTACTTAGAACGTATATTATCCATCTTTTTGATGTTTCCAATTCATTAATAATAGTATTTTTAAGCCAGAACTGTAGTTAAGCTGTTAAAAGGCATCTAAATATTGGAAAATATTGGTGGAAAAAAAAAATTGGAAAAATAAAAGACTATTTATTGTTTATTATTATTAATTATAACTTAAACAACAACATCGGCGCAGAATCGCTCCAGGTAGAAGAAGATTGCTGACAACACCTGTAATTTTAATTATGAAGACAATAAATATGAAGAGATGTATATGAAGTCTTGTAGTAAGATTCTATAGTTTTGAGGTCAGTACATAAGTCACGAAAGCTTGAAGAGGTATTTGGCTTTCAGGGTGTGTAATAAAAAGAAATAAAGAAAGCATTTTTTTGACATTCTTGAAAAGAGAATAATTCAAAGCAAACGGATGGAAGCTCGCCCTAAATTCATCAACCTCAAAAAAATGTACTCAAAGGAGAGTGAAATTTGTCTTCTTTCAGAATCTTTTTTCCTCGTTAAAATTATTATGACTTGGAAATCATGCATTAAACGTGTAATGCGGTAAAGCTTTGCGTAGGTTTTACAATGACGAAACTTTATAATTTTATGATGTAAAATTTTATTAAAATCAAGCTTAAGTATGTATCTATAGAGAATATATTTTAATATAACGTTAATCATAAAATGTGACACTATGGTACAATTATTATAGTTGTATACTAACGTTGTATTTTTCACGCTATTAAAAAGTTAAATAAAATATAACTAAAAATCTTAAATTGATTCATTTTTATACCCTCATAGAATCAAATGATAAAAGAGGCAGACAAAAGTGTACGCAATGTGATAAAGGTATCCTATGAGGTGACACTGAACCGGACATATCGGCGAGTGGTCAACCACTGGTAAAATTAAAAAAGTGGTACCCAGGGGGCACTTTATATTTTATATTTATTCAAATGACGACAGTAAAAAACAAATAAGTTAAACATGTAGTTCAAAATTTATTTGAAAGCAAAATGTAGCCTGGTGTATTTCTGAAACTTTTCTAGGGAAAACATACATTTTACCAGATTCCACAGTGTTCTCAGTCGTCTGAATATCACCACACTCATAACGTAGGGATGCTCTCAAACCCCGATATTGTATCATGTAAGTACTCCTGAAATGCACCAAATAGAAATGCTAGCTAGATCTAGCATTCCTCGATAGTTTTGTTTAAAAGATACCTATATTATTACAGATTAAATATTTACTATCCTCGCTCTGTTGACAACAGGATTTTTAGGCATGTAAAACAATAACTAAAATACATTATGTGCGATTACTAAGTATATTAATACTTAATAGTGGGTATATTATAATGTATTGCGATTTTTTTACGAATTTTTATACTTGTTTTTTGACTGAGTAAGACATTTTTTGCGTTCTTTTATTGCGTGTCTGTGTATATAATTAAGAAATAACTTTACTGTATTCTGTGTCAGTGAGCATTTTTTATATATAGTAATTGAAGAATCCAGAAAGCGAACGGGTTGTAAAAATACTTAATAAAATAATAGATTAGTGCAAATCTTAAATCAATAAGAGGTTAATTTTATATTACACAAATGTTGTTTCAGTTTTTTGACAAAAAATACATTACAACTCAGACTTTTGCTTTTGTTTGTTTTGCCTTGGCATTGGTTAGAATAATTGTATAATTATAACAATAGATAAATATTAATTTTGATGTATTATACAATCAAACACATTATAAAATAATAAGTTTTTGAATCATTGTGTACATAAATACACTAAAAATGTATTTCATATACCTGGAATTTTGCTCGTTCACCTTTTAAAAAGTCAAAAATAAAGTTTATATCGCAGATGAAAGAATATTCAAAATTATATCGGTTATTCTTCAAGGTGCCTTATTTGTTCAAAGTTCATATTTAGAGCCATTAGGAAACAGGCCTCAAACAATGCGACCCAGCGATCACGGTACACCGTTAACGACATACCGCTTTGCCCTTTAGACTTTTATTCCAGAGGTGTATTTGGTTATACTTCAATATTGATTATATACGTAACTCTGAATAGTGGGTATGAATATATTAATATAATAAAGTTGTTTGTACATTCCTAATATTCATGCAAAAATAGATCCATCTCACTATTGGTTTCAGAAATACAGAAAAAATTTATTGTAATCAAAATATTTAAATAAATTATTTATAAAAACAAAAACCTTTAAATATAGAATCGTCAATAGATAATAGTCATACAGAATATAATGTGGATTTACTATTTAATGATACCAGTCTTAAATGTCAGGTTGTTTTAATATGACAAGATAAATCAAAGAAAACCAACAGAAACCTCAATCGTACACATTCAATTCACTGAACTAGTTGGAAAAGTTTTCAATAGACGAAAGCTAACAAATCTTAGAGGAATGATACTAGAAAGTAGATTTATCTTAAAACGGGGTGATATGGATATATGGCCGTATACAGCAAGGCAGGCAGTGTTATATAATAATGTGTGTTGATATTTAAGTAATTATATGTAATAAAAGTTATAACCGTAGCAAAATAGCGCCGTAACACCGTAGCACCGTAGTGCCGTAGCGCCGTAACACCAAAGCGCCGTAATACCGTAGCGCCGTAACGCCGTAATGCCGTAACATCGTAGCACCGAAGTTCCGTAGTGCCGTAACACCGTATCACCATAGTGCCGTAGCACCATAATACCGTAGCACTGTAGCACCGTAGTGCCGTAGCGCAGTAACATTGTCGCACAGTAGTTCCGTAGCATCGTAGTGCCGTAGCGTCGTAGTGCCGTAGCGCCGTAACACAGTAGCACCATTGCACCGTAGCGCCGTAGCGCCGTAACACCATAGTGTCGTAGCACCATAGTGCCGTAGCATCATACGGGAATAGAGCCGTAAATCGACCATCATAGAAAACTTTTGATGTGAAGGTAATCTGAATGAAAAAGTTTCAAAATACCCAAATGTGGTGGTTGGTGTGTTGTGGCTCCAAAGGATTCAAAGTGCTGGTTCATAGGATGATAGTAAGGATTCAGAAGTCTTGAGCCTCAATCTGTTGTGATTTAATCTGAAATAATATTCGAATGTTTTGTAATACTTCAATGTCAAAAATACTACAAAGAATTTTATTTATACTTATTTATATAAAGTTTAGCTTCAGAACAGTGCTAATCTATAATAAATCCATTCAGGTTTTAATTTTTTACTTTTTATCAATAGGCTTATCTACTAATTCATTATGCGCATTATCCATCCAATAGTGTTGTCACTAACAATTAAATTAAAATGAATGAGATTGGATACTATTTCCTACTAGGTACATCTAAGGACACTAAACAAAATATTCTAAAATTATTAAAATAACACAAAACAAAAAATTAAACAAAAAGCATTTAAAATAAAATTTCAATAATATAATACACATATTAACGATAAGTCAATAGTTATTGAAATAAAATTTATAATTAACAATAATTCATTTAAATATAAAATTTTTAATAACAATAAAAATAAACCGGTCTAAATTTATAATATAAAAAAGTGGAATAAGTACAAAAAATGCGTTTTATTAATATAAATCAATTATACTCGTACAATGCAGTTCCTCCATGTATTTATAGTTAACACAATTAAAGAAATCAAATTACATTGATTACGTAGAAAAATCTAAAAGTAGATTAAAAATGTCTACAAATATACGCCATGGTTTTTTAGATTATATTTATATTTAGATTCTTTTATATAATATAAGATTGGCAGATATAAAGTGGTAGAGGAAACAATCTTCAAAGAAAAATATATAAAAATGAAAATCAGTATCAGTTTATGAAGTCGTAGGTCTCGAGTCCTACAAATTCACATTTTTTTTCGAAAGTGTGTTTCAATTCAGAGCATAATTATAATATTTAATAAGTTAGAAAGTAGCTTACATTCGTTTTGATAAAACTTAACAACAAAAATCTGTTAAGAAACCTCTTCATGTGGTGACGTAATCCACATCAGATTGTAGAGTTAAAAAAAGAATAACGTGGGACATTCGTTTCTAACTTTCAGTTGTTTTTATAATAACAGTTAAGTGAAAAATAATATAGTCGTGTATATTGTCCAATCTTGAAGGGCAACTATTTGAGGGTTCGGTACAATACCAAGCTCTATCCTCCTGTTAGGTGGTGCAAGTGAACTGTGCTGGCTACGTCATATGTGCCGTACGATAATGAATCGACAAAAAGAATAATATCAACAAAATTAATTGCGTGGTTAAGAAGAGGCAGATCATGCTTCATAGGCTACAACCAGCCATACCCTTATGGGATTGAATTGCAAAGCCACCACTTTGGATCGGGATAAGTAGTGAAAGTTGTTGGAGAAATTCAGAACATACCTCAAGTTTTTGTGATAATAATAATGATGATTATTACAGTCATATTATATCATTTTTTTTTTTTTTTTATAGAATTATTAATAACCATGTCCTTGCTTTTTCGTACAAGGTGGTTGTTAGTAATTTTCAACAATCACAAACACCCAGGCTTTGAGAAAAACACATAAATGTTTTTGTCATGACCGGGAATCGAACCCAGGAACTCTCGGGTGGAAGGCGAGCGCCTTACCCACTGCACCACGAGAGCCGCCTATATCATATTATTATAACTAAAATATTTTGTTGATTTAGTTACTTTTTGAATAAAGTTTTATGTCTACCTCTCCCACAGGTAAAATCTAGCAACTTTTATCAATTCATTGAAGAATTATTGAATCTATAATACAAACTCGATGCGCTACTGTTTCTTATAAAACTCCTTATTTACTTCTTCACTCCGGGGAGGAATTTTCCCCATTCCGTTTTCGCGGTTTTCCCGAACGAGCTTTCCGTTCGGTCGTTAAAGAGCTTACGTCACCGATGAAATGGTAATCGCGAAAGCCTTCCTAACGGAAACACGGATATCCGTTAGTCACCTTAGGTAAAATGCATTAAATAACGTTTTATACATTATTTTAAAATGCGCGTACCTCCCCGCGTCAAGCCGGCGAACCGTAAAAGCTGTTTTTAATAGACAATGAAAAATAAATTGGATTGTTTTGACTTAGGGAAGACTAACTAAGATAATTTAATGAAATTTAAACAATAAAATAAATCATTGACTCAAACGACCTTTAAGTTACAATAATTTTTCAGTTATAGCATTCAGCGGATAAACCAGTATTGTGAAGGTAAAGCATTAAGGATAAGATGAGTCAAAAAAAGATTTGAAAGAATATGTAACTAGTAAATATTATTAATAATTGCTAAAATAGATCATGGTAGTATTGGTTTAATCGAAAACTATACAATGTCAATTAGCTGGATAGATTTATAAATATCATTCTGTATTATTGTATAATAAAATAAAGAATATTATTCGCTACCAGTTTCTAATGTCTCTTTAAAACTTTTGTAACAAACTTTTGTAATTGTAACAAACTATAATTGAAGTCGAGAGTAAAATGATGTTAACGCGCGTGTTTGAACATGTACCTAACCGAAAAATGATTTTTTTTAAACGGTAAACAGAATAAAATAAGAGGAACTTGTACTGCGTAATTATGTTGTTTCATCCAATTATTTGCCTTCAATACTTCATTTTAATAGTTAACCACATGTTAGTATATACGAGGGTGGGTCAATAATTCCTTAGAAAAAAGCATTAAAACAGTTTTTATTTTTGTATTTTTTTTTATTTCTCAACATAATCTCCTTGGAGCTCAATACACTTGGTTAGACGTTTCTCAATTTTTTTTAAACCGTCAGAAAAATAAGTTTTCGGAAGGTCCTCAAAATAAGCATTTGTCCGATCGATGACTTCTTCATTTGCAAAAAAACCTTGTCCACTTAGCCATTTTTTTAAGTTTGGGAAAAGGAAAAAGTCACTGGGGGCTAAATCTGGCGAATACGGTGGGTGGTCGACCAATTTGAACTTCAATTCTTCAATTTTAGCCATTGATCGTAAACATGTGTGAACACGGGCATTGTCCTGATGAAAGAGGATTTTTTTCCTGTTTAAATGAGGCCATTTTTCTTCAATTTCGTTTTTTAGCTGGTCCAATAAAGATGCATAATAATCCCCTGTTATTGTTTTTCCTTTTCCAAATAGTCAACGAAAATAATTTCACGTGCATCCCAAAATACAGTAGCCATAACCTTACCAGCTGATTTTACGTTTTTCGCCTTCTTTGAACATGGTTTGTCTTCGCAATCCACTGCTTTGACTGTTCTTTCGTCTCGGGAGTATAGTTGTGTATCCATGTTTCATCTACAGTCACAAAGCGACGAAAAAATTCATCCGGATTGCGTTGCATGAGCGACAACAGGGCTTTAGAGGCCACCACCCTATTGCGTTTATTGTCGACTGTGAGCAAACGCGGCACCCATCTTGCAGAAATATTTGTCATGCCCAATTTGTCATGTAAAATAGAAATGACGCTACCTTTTGAGATCCCTGTAACCTCAATTATCTCACTCAACTTTAATCTTCGGTCACTTAACACCATATCGTGGATTTTATTGATCATTTCTGGTGTAGTCACCTCTACAGGACGTCCTGAGCGTGGTTCATCCTTTGTTGATGTACGACCACGTTTAAATTCATTTAACCAGTTATAAATAGTTGCAAGTGAAGGAGCAGATATGCCGTTATTTCCTTTGCTGTTAACCCTTTTATATTAAAATGTTTAATAACAGCTCTAAACTCAATTTTCTCCATTTTCCATTTTTCCATTTTCCACAAGCAAATTTTTTTTTTAAATGTACGAAAAACACACAACAACCCGACCAATCTGATTGAAACTTCGCAGCATACTGAATCGGTAGTGCCGCTGCATGAAAACAAACCGCTTACAGTACTAGTCGCGCCACTTGTCGGCTTTTCTAAGGACTTATTGACCCACCCTCGTAACAAATTAATTGGAAATTTCAGGTGTAGGTATATTTTCAAAAATTGGTAAATTAAAATGATACAAATAAATACCAATATAAATATCTAGTTTTATTTTAATTATATTCATTGTTAAATAGAGTTTATCGGTTAGTAAATATTTATGCATTGAAGTAATTAAAAAAAACAAAACAATGACAAAAAACGATTGCTAAAACCAGCCATTTACACTTGAAACATAAACAACATTGCTTACCATTAATATTGAATTGTGTACTGATCGGTATTTGAAAACAGACGTTATATATAACGAGTATTTTACGCAGTGGAGGATGGAAAATCCAATACTCAATTAGTTGAGTTGTACCTAGATATATTTATTTTTAAAAAGTAACGATTACGTTTGAAATTAAAATTTAGAATTACAGCAGCTGGCACACAAAGACAATCTGTTAAAAGGGCTGGATCCGACTGGCTTATTACCTGTAACCAATGACAATAATTAATGTCATTACCCGTAACTCTCAGATAAGTGTAAAGTGCCGATTGATGCTTTATATCTTTCTCAGAATTTCGATACGCTAATATTCAATTGAGCAGACAATATTTAGTTAATTATAAAAACTTATCATTTTTTTTAAATACCCACAAAATACAAAATAGTTGAATATTATTACAAATTAATTAATTAACTAATTAATTTCGTTAATTATTTAACTGTTGGTTGTTGTGTTGTCGTGTTTAAGTAGAACGTTTTGGATATTGATACATTCCGCTTGCAAATTATTTTATAAATTCATAAATTATTATATATTTTCCGACCATGTCCGATCTTAATATGATCATATGAGCCTTCACAGAGTAGAGGTTTGTATTAACAGATTTTGTTTTTATGAGAAATGGATGTCAGCCACTTGCTCAACCTATTAGGTCCATACCCTGACTCACACACAAATTTAAAAACAATATGTGTACTTGCCAGACCCAGAATTCGAACCTGGAACTCACAGCGTGATAGTCCAACGCTTAAGCCGCGCGGCCATCGTCTACCACCACGGTATACTCTAATTAATAAATATATTATATTATTCGTCTTTATAAATGAAAGTGCAAAGAGCATTTTAATTTATAATTCGTTCATTATATTGTGATAAAGACAACGCACGTTTTATATTAACTAGAGGGCCACATGTGCTATGTGTAACCTGAAACTTAAACACTGCATCGAGTACAACAGTCCATAGGTGGGTAGTTGTTGCACTCTGAAAATTATTAATGCAGTCAAATGCATAATTACACTTCTGCTCGTGCTTTGGAAGTAGGTCATTTTTTTGCCATGCCATTTTGTCGACTAGCGAAAGTACTAGAAAAAAGTACCCACGTTGCGTTGCAATATTAAATTTAAATATTACTTTTTGTATAGTTTATTTTTATTTACATTCTTATTAATCGTATTATATAATACGGGATAAATTATTAACGGCCCGCATGCTCAGCGTAGGTCAAAATGGAGCTTTTATGGAATTTTCAGAGCATAACCCTGAACATTCTTTAAACGTAGTAGATAATCTACCTATATAATTTTGAAGCCTCATTATCCTTTAAACATTTAAACATTTTAAACATTTGATCACTGCATGAAGTATTTTTATAACATAAAATAGTATTAACGATTCATTTATCGTTTGTCAATTTATAGCTACGGCCGTATGTTGTAGTTTAATCACTGAGAAATGCACAATAGAAATGGTTTAATAAAAAAAATACTACCTTATTCTTATGTCAATAATTATTATAAAGCAATCATTATTCGCAGGATGTTTATCACATTTCAATGGCCAAAGACATAGCTTATAATCATTATCTTTAGAATTACCTTCAAATCGTGCCCATTTTTTGAATAATAAAATGCCTAATTCTTATTAAATTTGGGATCATAAAGATTATAAAATATATTTTTTTATCGTAAATATGTCACTATATAATGTTAACAATAATTTTACTAATGGTTTTGTAAATGCGTTTAAAAATTAATAAATAAAAAAAATCTTACCACCACTGCACATGGATGTACTGAATTATGACTATATTCTAAAACATTAGAGCGAGAGGTTTAAAAGAATACTATTTAATGTAATAAAAATACTTCATGCAGTGATCAAATGCTTAAAATAATTATAAAAGATAATGAGGCTTCAAAATTATATAGATAGATTATCTACAACATTTAAGGAATGTCCAGGGTTATGCTCTGAAAATTCCATAAAAGCTCCATTTTGACCTACGCTGAGCATGTGAGCCCTTAAGGATAATTTTATTTAATTTGATAAGAAAAATGACCTTTATAATTATTATCAATTTCCATTAATATGTGGTTATGTAGTTTTTATCCGTAGATGTTATCATATTGTAAATACATATAATTCGCGAAATTGTATTAGTTAAATAATTTAGGTATTTAAAGGTTACGGTGGCCGCGCGGCGTAAGCGTTGGACTATCACGCCGTGGGTCTCAGGTTCGAATCCTGGGTCTGGCAAGTACACATATTGTTTTTCAATTTGTGTGTGAGTCAGGGTATGGACATAATAGGTTGAGCAAGTGGCTGACATCCATTTCTCGTAAAAAAAACAAAATCTGTTAATACAAACCTCTACTCTGTGGAGGCCCATATGATCCTATTAGATATCGGACATGATCGAAAAAAAAAATTTACAACGGATTATGTGTCTATAATTATGTAAATATGTATCCTAGAAAAAAAATCATGTCATTCAATTCTAATTATAGGACATGCACATAAAGACATAAAACACAAATAAATTAGCATTATGGCTGATTTTGGAGGACGTGTCAAATTTAAAAATTACAATAATAATTACTCCATAACATGATTTCGAGAGCCAAACAACTTTTGTCAATAACCCCACGAATGTAATATTTGCTATAAAAAAAAATATTCCACAATACATATTATTATGTATATACCAATATTGTGTATATTTTTTTGATTCAATTTCAAGACCAATTGCCTCAAAAATAATAACTAATATTTATAGTAAATTATAATATGGGAAGACAATATGTAGTGAATACATAGAAAGAAAAATCGAAACTATGTAAAAAAAATCTAATCATCCATTTCAAAATTTTGTTTAAGATTGCAATATATTAATAATTGAATTTACAATATATAATAAGTACACTTAACTTTCAATTGTATGGTATTGCATTTCAGCAACAAATTTATTGTGTATATTTTTTGCGTGAACGAAATTTTATTTAAAAACTTACAGTGTTCTCTGCAGTGGAAAAAGTGTGCTGATAAAATAGTACCTAGTAATAGTTTTTATTCACACGTGTCACTGTTTTTTTTCTTTTTTTAAAATATTTTACATTAAATGTAATCGATTATATACCTACATTGCTTTCATGTATTTAAAGGTAAATAAGTAATAATTGTTCAAAGTTTTCTATTTTTATTAATATAATGAACAAATATTAAAGAGTCTCCAAATTATTTAATTAAATCGATATAAAGATGGTTTCAAGGCAAGAGCACTCACATGGTTAGTAAATGATGTAAGTCCTCCCTTTTTCTCGTATATGTTTCTAATGTATGTTTCCGAGGATTTTTAAAATATGTGCTTTACATAATAAAATATCCAAAACTGCTAAACCTTGTGTAGAATTAATATTAAAAAAATATATATTTATTTCGTTAATAAGAATATGAAACTTCGCAATATTTTTTTAAGAATATTCAACTGATTACCACTTAACTGTACGATTGTATCTTACGCTTTGTTTTGTCTTTTCAATTTGGCTCCCATAGCAGGCACTGCGTAAAAGGCACTCTGCAGTATTTATGCAGACTTTTTGGCAAACTTCTATCAAGAGGCACATTATTATTAATTATTTGACGTTAAATGGGAAAATTCCATATCTCCAAAGCGACGCTGCGAACTCACAAGAAAAGTTTACCAGGAAACTACGTTTTATACTTTACATCGAAAAGTAAATTAACAAAATAAATTAGGACAAAAATATTTGGTGCTATCGCAAGATATCTTTTCTAACCTTACATTTTCATTTGAACTCCACTGAACTTCTCACATCCTTTAGTTTATTTCACCATTCGGAAGAGACCCACAAAGGTAACTACTTAATAATTATGTTTCTACTTATGAAGTATTTGGTAAACACTCAAACTAAACATATAAACGTTATATAAATGGTTTAAAAGGATAAAAAATTTAAAAATTAATACTTAATAGTGTAGGTACATATCTACAATTAAATAACTATATTACAAAAAAACAAAGAAATAAGGATCATAATAATATGCTCCTTACATACACCCGAAAAACTTCCGAGATAATGTTGCATATTCAATTAAACGATATAATACTATAATAACTATAGGAATAAACATCTCAAACCGTGCCAGCATATTATTTCGGTTAAATAGATATTTAAAAAAGAATGAGTGTGACATATGCTGTTTTTACACAATTTTTGGACCTTTGTTGTTTTTATTGCAAAATTGAAAAGATGGAAATGTAAATATTATGACTAAAACTAAAATTTTATAAATAAAATAAATAACATATATTTCTGTTATTTTTAAATCATAACACAACATTTAATAAAGTTTGAACATATTATTTACCTATTAACAAATGACTTCAATGTTTCTAAAACATCAAGAATTAAATATTAAAAAAAGTGTTTTCAATCATTTGCGGGTTAACACTGATAAGCTTCATATTATTGTTGATTTCATTTAATAAAACAAATTTTTAGTATCTACTTATTCCACTTTTAATAAATAAATCTGGACGGATTTCGTGCTAAATCTGATACTATTTGAGCATTTGTCGCGTCTATCATGAACTTGTCATCATCATTCATCCTAAGACTAAGTGAAACCGTGAGAGTGACATTCCGAACCGTCCGTTTACCAATTCGTGAGTGCGAGAACACCGAACAACCTCCAGCGCGCGCCAGCCCTCTCAACATAAAAGGACAGTGTCTGGCATCCTGTGTAAACCCCACTCTCTAGATTCGTTATCCACCACCTTCAAAATATTACAGTCCACTGCTAAAAAGTACCACCATTATCTGACCAAACATTAAAATACTGAATATCTATAGCACGGTAACATACCTCGGTGAGTATAATATTTTTTTTAATATTATGTTTATAAAAAAGACGTTAAAACTTTCATTATAAATATGCGATATCTCGCGTTATTCAGTTATTATAATATTTAAGACACAAAGTAAATTCACATGAATGTCAAACCATTAACACGCGTACCTGCCGAGTGATATTTTAATATTGTTGATGTAGTCCCTTAGAAAGAATCTTGTACATGCGAATCCACTCAGCCAAGCGCGACTGTCACAAGTGTTTTTTTCTCTTTGCGCTTATTTATATACATCTTTTACCATATATTATGTTATTTTATGTTGTACACATGTAGTGGAAGGATAATCTATTATTCACACGCAGGCGGTACCACCTGGGAAAGATATGATGGATTTTTTAGCAAAGAAAACGTACAATATAACATAAGAATAGTATTTTTTTTGTTTTAAAAAAATCTAACAATTCGTCTTAGCTAGTCAGAATATCTCATCTATTATAATATATCTTTTATTTAAGCATTGTTTAAAACTCGCACTCACTTTCGAATATAACCACTCTTCAAAATTTTAAGCCTTCCCTTTACGATACTAATAAATTCCGTCCATCCGGGAATGTCACCTTGGGCTACAGTACGAGATTAACAATATTACAGTGGGTAAAAGGGAAATAACTATTTTGGCAACATAATAATCGCACCATCGCAACTAAACTGCCATAGTCCAAAAAACGTCAAACAGAAAAAAATCAGCTTTGAAGTTTTTACCTTTCGCATTTTTTTTTACTGTGTTTTTGAAATATGTTTAGATATTGAATGAAGTTTTGACTTGAATTTGATGACTTAGAGATATAAAATTTTCGGTACTTATACTATGAACGACAGACAATGAAACGTAGTAATTAACTCGAAACACGTAATTTGGACTTGTGGTGATTTAGTTGCGAGGGTGCGAATTATTAAGTCTAATAATTATGTTTATCTTAAAAAAAAAAAGGCAAATAATAATTATAATCTTTTTATAGCGCACAAGTCATAATACTATATAGATCTCGTCACTTACTTTTACATCTCTTTCTCACAATTGATTATGTAACTCTTTATTACATATAATATTTATTATAGTTCTATATCCTTTGTTCGTAGTGAAATGAGACACTGTTTGCAATGTGCATTCATAATTTATGACGGATATAATATATCAATTATGTGTATAAACTGGATGATGCTATCGATTTTGAAAGTAATAGCATTTTAATTACCTAGATGTAATATTTATCATTCTAAAAATAGAAATATGAATACATCAAAATACATACAAACTGAAATATTTGTAGTTTAATGGTGTGGATAACCTATGGTGACATTATAGTAATGAGAGTGTTAATAGCGGTATAAATTACGTCCACCATTATGGCACAACTGCAAATGTATTTTAAATATTACAATAAACAACAATGACGTGCAATGGATAGATTAACTATTGTTCTGTTTTAACTAACATCGTCTCAGAATTGAATTTCTAGTCAGTACGCCTGTAGAATGCAGGGTTTCCTAGATATTTAGAGATCACTGATCAAAATAGTTTATTCATCATGACGTGTAGGTATCATACATGATTTTCTTACATTATGCAGCTCAATAATATAATACTATACCACAGAAGATTTAATAATGCTCGCGGAAAGCAACTGAAGAGTGTCGGCGCTGGATTATCCAAGAAGGGGGATGTTTTATAAGGAGGCCAAGATCCACCAAGGGTGATAGTGCTATAAATTATGATGATGATTCAGCTTGATACAATACTTAGCATTAAGTAAATGTTTAAAATTTCGGCAATGCAGGGTGTTGCCTGGCATCTGTATAAAATTAATCATCGACAGCACAATATAACACTATTAATTCTTTGTATGGTCAAATATATCGCGACATATATACTGTTAAGGTTGGGGGTAGCGTTTATAGAACTAGATAAACAGTTTACAATATGCAAGTAGATTAATAATAATTTAATTATGTAGGACTACCCATACGTCAATTCCTTCAACTAATGTAACCGGGCTAGGTACCAGTGATTAATATCTGAATGTGCATTTTCAGAATATTTAGTTAGCTAACAATCATGATACTACAAGGTAGTTTGTGATATTTTATAAATTTTAACGCTATTAAAATTTGTACGGAACATAACATATATAAATAATATTAGTCTCCGACTGAATGTCAATCTAATGGATGTTAATGCACATTACTTCTGGCAACAGTTGATAGAACGCTTGTCTTTTATCTCATGGGTTGGAAGCTCTAGTTCCGTGGCTGTGTAAAATAAACGTTCCTTTTTTTTTTTTTTTCAAAAAGTATGTGTGTTAATTATTGGATTCAGAAAATTTACCAAAAAGGTAAACCTTTTAGCGAATAGCAAATCATCAGTCTAGCGGAAATGGAAGTGTTTATTTTGTGTTAAAAAAGAGATGAAATGACTGTAGGTATGTGGTGAAACTGGCCGTGATGTTTATTTAAAAGAATCTCTCCTACATGAATATAATATTTTATACAATATTTTATTTATTGAAAGTAAACTAAAAAATGTTAATAAATAAAAAAACATTTAAAATGTGTTATAACCGTACAATAATAGTAAGGTGTCAGATAAGGTTAAATGTAGATAAAAGATAAATAAATTTAATTGCATTGAAAAACACGGATTTAAAAAGAATAAAATGTAACTAATAATGTTTTTTTTATTTTGTAAAGCATTTAAATGGTTTCAATGTCGATTAAATATTCTATATCGTATGTAATATTTTTATACCATATTATGTGTATAATATAGTAATAAATATTATCAAATCCACCTTCGTTTATTAGTAATATAGTATGCAACAAGGGCTTGATTGCAATGTCAGTTTTATCCATCTGCCGTCACTGTATATTTACATAGCATTATCTCATTTTAAACTTTTTTTTTTCAAATTAATTTTATTGACTTTAAGGTATTAGATTTTCTCTAAGTATTTACAAACATATTTATACAAAAAGAAGAAATATATGAAGTGTTTCACGGTTTTTTGTGATTATCTGAAAATGGCTGAATATTGAGGTAGGTTACCAAATTTATATCTAATCGTTTCATGATATTGTAAATATTGCAAACCTACTTAATATCCATTCTCAGTCAATTTATTAAACTTACAACTAGCAAAAAACCTATGAAAAAAAAAACATGGACGATGTACGATTTGACCCCAATAAAGTGTTTCTATCAATAAAATTAACTTATCGACATAAATATTATTCATGCAGCTATTTCCTCACAACCATGCATTTTAAGTGTTTTTTTTTTTAAAATAATTCAAGAGTACAGTCAAATTTAAAAATAGAACGCAATATAATAGGTAGGTACTGCCGTAATAATAATATATTTTTTGTTTTTAATTATTAAAGGATGGCGTCAAAATTTATAAAAGTAAAAACACTTTTCCGGCAAGCGATAGATATTTTTTATACCACTAACTCAATCCATTAGGTCTATACTATCTAGGTTCCCACCACCACCCGTCATGTATGTACAGCCGTTAATAGGCACGGCCGCCTTCCATAATGCTATAAACGTGTCTGAAAGAAGTATTCAGTATGCGGATACCTAGGTCGCTTAACGTCAGCGGACAGCAGAGCCAGTCCATTTTTTATATTTCTTAACATCCTTATTTAAGCACTACGGTGCATGGTTGCAGCATCAGTCCCATGCGGCTCCATTTCGAGATGGAATGGTGTATAGGTACTCTGGATCCAAAAACAATATATTGATAAAACAATATTCGAAACCTGGACCCCACGACAGTATAGACTGACACACTAATGCCCGGCCATGGTGAGAGTAGATTTTGTTGTGGAATAACTGTTTGAAGTTCTGTATTTCAATGAAGAATGCCACATTTTTAAATACGTTTTATATTTTGTATTAAGTAAGTTAGTATTAAATAATTCAAAATTGCCCAACGTGCGATAAAATAACATGTCGATTTGAATACTGTCTATTCGTCTCAAGAACAGTTTTGATGACTTTTTCTAACATTTAAGTTTTTGAAGCTGTTTTAACTTAAGTAAGTATTTTCAACGCAGAATATTATTTTATTTAAACTAATGTATTCCTATTATCGTGTGGTTATCAAAAATAATTGTTCTACATGAGTATAATATAATAATTATGAATTATTCATTTACAGTATTTACATAAAGTAGTAAGAATGTAAATCTCTCTATTTAAGTCATTCTTAGAAGAGCAAAATACATAAGTAATTTAAGTAATAAAAAATGATCCCCAAAGTCGAAAGTGGATTAATGAATTCACAATTGACGTCAAATTTCCAAAAAGTTTTTGATTAGATTTTGAATTTGGAATTTCAATTTCACTTAAATTTCTATCTGGGGACACATTGTCTGAAAATTAAAATATTGCCACTAACTTGACTTATTTCCATCTAAAACAATTTCCCGGGTTTTTGGTACTTGCTTCGTTGAAAAATTTATAAGAAATCTTTTAGAATCCTCCAAGGGTTAGGTGGTTGTATAATAAAACGAATAGTTGAATATAAAACTTTTTCTATTTTTCAAAAAAACCTTGAAGGCTAAAGATGTTTTTTTTCTAAACTAGTAAGGGTTATGCACTCAAATACAAAAACATATTAATTTGTTTATGGGATGTACATAATTATAGAAAATATATTTGAATCTCAAAAAATGTAGACAGTTAATAATTATTTAAAAAAATAATACTTACCTACTTAAAAACAAAACATTATTTCTGTAAAATATTGAAAACACGTTTGAAAAAATGAAGTTTGAAAGTTGAACTAAATAAATTATATTAGACGCGATGTTTTTTTTTTAAATCGTATCCAATAAATCTAAAAAGATTATAATAAGAGCCTCCACAGAGAGGAGGTTGTATTAACAGATGTTTGTTTTTTATGAAGATTGGATGTTAACCACTTGCTCAACTTATTAGCGATGGTGCCCACAGAACGCGTCGGGCGCGCGAAGTCCGCGTATGCAGTGTTTATTCATAACCATAATCACACGTCTCTCGCCACGCATTACCCTTCACCTATGTTGTAAGCGGCCCAAGCAGCACAAAATAAATATTATTACAGCGCCTCTCATAACAAAGCAATAAAAATATTATATTATTTCGGGGCTTGTAATTAAAATTTACGATGACATTATTCAACCAGCGATAAACTGAACACGCAATAAAATAAAACAATGACTTCTCTGTAATTAAATAATTGCTTTCCGCCCGTCGATCGACAATGCCTCGCGCAGCGTGTTTTTGCTCGCAATGGTCAATGAATGGACTCCATTGTATTTTCTTTCATTCGTATCGCCGAGAAGCGGTGATTCGCGAAAAAACGATGATTCATGCAGCGCGCGCGTATAATGCGTCGCCATATCCAGTGGGCGCTGGCGTATTTGATTACGTTGTATTTTCAATGATTTATGCGCCACTTGTAGAAATTTTGCGCGAGTGCGGCGCCCGACGCGATCTGTGGGCACCATCGCTTAGGTTCATACTCTGGTCCGACTACATAATAAAAAAACAACATGTAAATTTGCTAGACCCGATATTCTTATCCGTGACCTACGATATTATCATATGACGCAGTAATCGCTAGGCCATGCTATGTTAGTGTATAATGACATCCAAAATGTATTTAAGTCAGAAAATTATTTTTAGAATTTATTGATTATTTCTTATATTATTTTCTGTTTCATACTGATATGCGTACGATGAAACGTAGCATTTTCTCTTCACAACACTACAAAACACGTACAATTTATTCATTTCACGATTTTTGATAAGAAAAGTAGACTGCGTTACATTTAATATGCACCGTCAATTTATTGACACAAAATGTGTGTACAAAATTATATATAACATACTTTGGTTATAAACATTTATAGTATATTTTCTTCTGTGTAATATATTTTAGTATAAAAGTGATATTTTTTTCTGTATACGTCATAAGCGTCGATAACATTGAGCTACTTTACGAGCTGTTTGTTGGCGAATTTAATAGCGGGCGATTCAGCTACTGCGATTATGATGATGACACACAAAACTTTCCATTCGCTGAGAAGCCACAAGCCAGCGACTATTTTGACAGAACGTAGTTTGTTTTTTTACCGGGAGGTTGCTACTACGCTCTACTGCGCAGACGCAGTAGGCCCACACGCCGGCGTGTAGCGTGTAAAGTTGACCGGCTTTCAACTTTTCTCTGTAGATTGTTAACAATCTGCTAGTTAGCTTGTTCAATGATTACACTGGACGACTTTACAGGCAGATAGTAAATTCGCTAACAAACAGCTCGTAAAGTAGCTCAATGTAATTGACGCATTACCACCATGTTTCATTTTCAAGTGTGTTTTTGTTTATATAAGTACTAGCTGACCCGGCGAACTTCGTACCGCCTCAGAATCAATAATCTTGTGTTAACTTATTAGCTGAATTAAAATACTCAAAATGAATTAAGTTCAATAAATGTGCAAAAATCAAATCAAAATGAAATAGATTACATAGTTTTGGTTGGTTCAGATTTCGAAGCATTATAACTACCAAGTCAATCTTCAGTTGTAAATTGTGCGGTAGCAAGCCAGGCAGATCCAATAAGTTTAAAAATTCATTTGGATGGTTGGTTGCTTCGTCTTCGTTTATTACACAGTTGATAGATTTGAAGGAATGCATTGCACCAACGATTTGATTTTGAATTGTGAAGTTTAAGTGATCCACATCTTTGTTCTTTGCCGTAAAAATTGCTCGTTCACTCAATCAATTCTGATTTTTGTGGTTAGCAATGACGTTCGGGAACACTTTGTTGATGAGGTCATCCTTCGCTGAGACGAATTTCAAAAATTCAGCGGAATCGAAATCAATCCGTTCGATTCGTTGACAGGAACACGGCAGTTACCAATAGTCAGCAATTGCTTTTCGGCAGATGGATCGTTTAGCAATGCAACTCGCGTGTTTGTCGTCAGCTGAAGTTTCTTCACATAGCGCCACAGAGTCTATAATTTGAGGCAAGTGTTCATTTCATCGGCAGCGGTCGATCTTAGAATGACTGGTAGTGTTTGGTGTGCAGAAATTGCCAGATAGTAGAATCATTGCGCCACCAAAACATCTTGAGTAATTGCGCAGATCTTTCATAGTTCGATTGAGTGCTGCCAATGCGCATTTGTGCGCCATTGTGCATTCATCCCAGGTGATGTTTTTACTTGCTACCAAAACTTTGGCCTTTGCTGAGTGTTTTGCATTACTGCTTGTCGGTGTTTCAGTTGTTTGAAGGTTTAACGGCAATTTCAACGCTGAATGAGCCGTTCGGCATCCTTTGCTATCCCAGAAGAAGCAACTGCTACAGAAATTTCGGATCTCGCACGAACAGTGGCCAAAATCAATGACATGAGAAATGTCTTCCCAGTTCCACCAGGCGCATCGAGGAAAAATAAACCACCATTTCCATCATCAATTGCCTTCATTAACGTATCGTACACTTCCTTCTGTTGGGGGTTCAACATTGGTACATTCGATCGAACCTATAGGTTCAATGCATCTCGATCATATTCACCTTCACGTCCCAATTCTCGATTAAAAGCGTCATTCATTCCACGATGTGGCGTTGGCATTCCTAACTTGACTAACAAACTGCCGCAGATGAGATAACACATGTCTTCGATCAAAAGCAAAGCCTGGTTATGTATCTCCTCATTCACTTCGAGATCGGGATTCTCTGAACTGACACGAATTTGATGTAAAATGTCTTCTGACATGTCATCCTTGTACTTGTTCCACAGTTCAGGTGGATTTGGTGGGAAGCATGTCGAAATAATGATAGCAAATAATGTGCGTATCTGACTTGGAGATGCAGAAACAATTGCTACAGCGATTTTCATGTCCCAATGAATATCGTTTTCAAGCAAATTGAGCTGTTGAAATGCAGCACGAAATGTTGGACACACTATACCATTGACAGTTCGAAGTGATTCAAATTATGTCGGCCCACGAACATTTACCATCAACAACCGCAAGTAGAAGCATTCGTCATACTTCGGATGAACTGTGTAAATGCGACCAAGAGCATCATTAGAATGCACATCCGGATGATCAGGAACTGCATCGCCTTGCTTACGACGTTGCAATTTCTTCGATGAAGCATTCCAAGTGTAATAACGTGGCGTCTCAGAGTAGAACAACGTTCGTGCAAACGAATCGCTTTGACAAATTGAAAAGAAACTGGTCATTGTTGTCGCTGGAGGTGTTACAGCACGTTGAGCAACATTCGATGCATTAAAATAAACTCGTTGACCATTCTCCAGATGCACCGCCAAATGTACACCAGTGACCAGTGGGATGACGTTCATGAATGGGGAATGAGAAAATATGCCAAATCGCTTCATTGCAGCTCACATATCGACAAACTTGATAGTGCGTGATTTCATCGTTGGTATTGGGAGTTTGAACGCCAAAAACCACAATATCGCTGCCTTTGGTGACATATTTGCAGATGCATTTGATGTACTTTACTGAATTGCAATACTCATGTATCAGAGATGGCGGTGTATACGGATTTTTTTTGTGATTTTCTTACTACGAACAAAAAAAAAATTCATCGAAATCAGTCAATCAGTTCTATATCATCAATAGACATCATCAAAAAAGCCGTTCCATACGAAATCTATAAGAAAATGAATGTTCTTCATAATTTCTTTTTCCGTGAATTTTTCCGATGTTTTAATAACTATTCTCCTATTCAGGGCAGAGAAAAATCCAACAAATTAAAGATCATAAAAATCGGTCAAGCCGTTTTAGAGTTATAAAATAAATGGTGTAATTAACCCGACTTTGTTTTATATAGATAGATAGATTAGATCTTCTGGCTCGCGGCATTGTAAATAACACTGGAAAATTAATCACACAATTCAAAATTACATAATGAAGCAATTATCGATACGCGAAATTTCATAACCTCAGAAAGTGAAAATTTTAGAAGGCAACTTATCGTTTGAAAATCACGATCAAGATCGCTATTTGTCTATAACAAAGTCTTTCGGTATTATCTGAGGCTGAACTGAATCAACTGTCAAAAACGCCATGTTCATACTTTCTTTTGTTTGTTTGTTTCTTGTTTATTGTTTGTCATGTATCAGAGATGGCGTTGTATACGGATTTAAATTTTTTGTGATTTTCTTTTGTTTTCGTATGCGCGAGATCCATCGTTTAAATCCATTGATATCAGTCAAAAGCCGTTCGATACAAAATGTATGAAAAATTAATTTTATTCATAATTTTCTTTTCCGTGAATTTTTCCGATGTTTTAATAGTTATTCTGCTATTCGGAGCTGAGACAAATTTAACAAAGTTTTAACAAAAATCAAAAATTTAACAATCTTTAATTTAATTAAAGATCATAAAAATTGGTCCAGCCGTTCTCGAGTTATAAATGGTGTAACTAACCCGACTTTCTTTTATATATATAGATTATAGCGATTTTGAAACGTGGCTCTAATCATTAGCGTGCCTTGATCAATAGGTTAGAGTAGGGTGAATTCTAATTATCGTCACGTTGTAACAGAAAACAGTATTATTTGCTGTAAAATTAAAGGTACATTTAAAAGATTATTCCGAATGCAACCTATCAGCTGTTGGCTGCGTGATTACAATAAAATAACAGGCATCAATTCGTAATAACTGTTCAGGAAGTAAGAATCACGTGGCTAAATCAGGTCATCTATAATAGGCAAATCAGATTTTATAGTTTTTTCATATTATATTAGAATATACGTACCGACTTCATGTTGAGCCAACCAAATCGGACGCCCGGAGAGTCTTTTTAGGTAGCACAATTTAAATAAATAGTTTTTTTATATAAAATAATACAAAATATAAATTTGTACCCTAGCAAATATTATTATTTACACTGGGCTCAGGTAGAATTTGGGTAAATAATCTTTTGGTACGCAGGTCTCAAATAATTTACTTTATCGTACACAAGTGCGCTGTTAGAGAAATAATATCATTTATTTTACTTACAAACTATCTCATTTCTCTTAAAGTCGTGGTGTAAAGTAAATATTGTCGTGAAGGTTTTTGGGGACATTTACCCCAACGTTATTTCAAATAACAATTTTGAAATAGTTTTTTCCCAAGGACTGGAATTATTATTGTATGGATATTATATTCATAAGAATATTATTTAAAACATAATGTCTAACCATATTAACATTTTTATTTAGGTAAGTACCAATTATAATTAATAAGCATCGTCATTTTTTTTAAAACGTATGATGATTAATCCAATTATTGTCATATATAATGTGATTTAGTATAACATCATGATAGTCTTTGTGGGTGCTTACTAGTTGGTTTTAATATATTTTTACGTGTAGATAGATTCACTTAAGCTTGTCCAAAAATACTTCGTACTACTGCGATATTACACAAAATTAACTTATTCTTTGGCAATATCTTCTATTTAAGGTTGGTGACGAACTTGCAGTACACTTTCTAATCCTGGATCAGTTGTATCAGATCCCTATTGTATAGAACAATAAACCATTCACAGGGTCAAAAAAATCTCCTTTTGCCAGATTTTGCTGAATTATGGGTTGGATTAAATCATACTTATAAATGTTTTAAATATGGCCAAAGTATGCAGATTTGATAGTGGATGTAAGTTCTGTTGTCTTATTGGTTTATCTTAAAACCTCGTCATTAATAATATGATTTGCCCAAAATTACTTCATTATGCGCCGATACAGTCACGTCTCAAAAGCCTCCAGCCTTCTTATTGCCGGTTTCTTAAACGTCCTCATTTTGACTCTAAAGACTAGTACAATATCTTATATACACATGCGTCCAAACTATAATAATTTTATTGTAAGTAAATTTTGTTCATTTGGAAAATAATTTTTTTAACATTCTCATCATAAAAATAGTAGCCTCTTCTTTTTTTTGCAATACTTATACAATAAGCCACAAATATTTTTTTTTGTATTTTATGTCAACGATGTCAAGCACTGAGTTTTTATAATGCTGCAGCTGGGACTATAGTCTGCTTGTCACTACTGGTCGCACTACCATTCTTACGAGTTACTGTTTATTGGGTCATCCTGTAATTTAGGTGTGTATAAGCACACGGTTGATGAATGACTAACTGTAATAATCATAATTTCGGGTGGGTAGGACTTTTATATTGTATTAGGGCTTCCCTTATTAACCTAACCATAACAGTTTAACTATTTTTTTGTCCTTTCAACTGAAATATGTCGATTTTAAATACGGGTGCATTATATGTATGGAATAATGAGTCAATATTGTAATTGTAAATATTTTCTTACCTTCTTGTCTTCGAAGAAGTAATACCCTATCATGTATAATAATTTAACATCGTCCCAGAGAAAGTTTTATTCTATTCAAAGGTGGAGATAAACAACTGAAACAATGAACATATTTCATAAATCAGAACATATTATGTTTGACCATGCTCATTATTTTAACATTATTGCCAGATCCATATTATATAGCAAGTAAAAACTTTTATTACCTTGGAAACATCCACATAGAATATTGGTCCAAAGATCAATGAGACAAAAAATAAGTGTATAATCCAAATGAAAAATTTGCAGAATATGTCGCATTTTTTTAAAGCAATAAAATTGGCCTTTATGCCCAATAGCTGGCTTGACCGATTGAGAAATACTTCTCTTTTTATACATCTGTTAGGGTATTTTTAAATGACGTTATTTGCATCCTGTATTTCTCCGTTACATTGACATGCTGGTCAGTTATTAAGTTCAAACTCATAGAGCTTACCAGAAAAGCCACCATCTCAAAAATTGACTAGACAGTGTCGAGAGTCAGTGTGGTAATGGACAATGCCCAGTCACCGGGGTACATCCTAGATATTTGTGAATGTATGCAGTCAAGAAGAATACTACAGTAATATGTGGTGAAATATTAGCTCTGAACAGATATAGTTAGAAGAAATTCTCGATACGGATTAGATTCGGTTATTAAAAGGCAATAATAATAATAATAATGATGCCTTACTTAATTACCTACGGATGTATCTGATATGTATTAAAAATATAATATTCCAAACAAATGTGTTAAGTTTCATAGTTAATGGCACAACACAGAAAATTAGTAGTTTATTCCAGATACCCGTAGTTAGTTACCTACTTTGCATGATTCAATCCAAATGTTTTGCATAAACTTATTACGTTATACTACATATTGCTTTTACAGTTTAATGAAACTAACTTTGTACGTCGTTTTGTAGCACACTCTGTAAGATTTTGCAAAGAAAATGAATAATATTATAAATGAATGAATGTAATGCCAAGTCAAGATGCGCTGGAATTAATAAGTATTATTTATATCTGGTCACTTTCATATAATAAATTTATTATTCTTTCGCTGTAATAAAATATGAATGAAAAACCCGTTATAAAAAAAGTTATAAAATAATCTGTCTACTTGTATCACTTAATAACGCTAAACAAACAATATGATTCTCTATTACAATAAATAATGATATTATCGACATTAAAATAATCAATCATGATACACAATGAACTTTCTGCTTCACAAGGAAATTCCCTGGAAAAAATATTATTTTAAAATAATTCTAAATAAAACGATATTTACTGTAGTTTAATCTTGAAACAAAACAACTAATTAATAATATAATATATTTATATATCTGTGTATATAGGTTATTGAAAATTAATAAAATATAAATAAAATGTAATACATGAACTGCTTCACTATGGATTTTAACAATAACCACGTGTTATGCTGAGTACCTTGCGTTTGTATACAGCTGACTGATTCTCACATGCGCGTTAGGTATACCCAGTTCATGTTCACGGCTTACTTCATCATGTCGCACTTGCGTAACGGTCTGCGCGCGCAGCTCTCAATTTTACCCTCTACTAAACGCGCCAAAAGACGTATAACTTCAAAAAAAATCTTATTTTAAGAACATTTTTACAGACACGTTATTACATCATCTTGTCTTATATACATAATTACTTACTTTTTGAAAAAATACAACACCCAGCAGGATTCGAACCTGAGCCACTGGAATTGAAGAAGAAGATGATTTGATTGTTTCACATAGTTATTGCAAAAGGCATTTCTATACAGGACGGCTTATAACATTTAATGGCCTACAATATTAAATTTAGCCTGGGAATAATTAATACAAAATACATAAACAAAAAATGAATAATAAGCAAAACTTATAAATATGTATTTATAATCTTTTACTGATGCAGACATATAATTATATAGTTGTGTTAAATTTAATGTACTTTTGGTTTAATATTAAATTTGCGACATTCACTAACGGTAAAACATAATTTAATGCAGTTGACTCAACCAACTTAAGAATCTGGAATCTAAATGGAATCGATTCATCAAGTTTTTTTTTTTAATTATACACTTGTTTTAATATTATTGTAGGCGGACTTTGCAATAATAACATCATGGAGTACCTATGCAAAAAATAGTATATTTTTATTCGTTTGTCATGCTGAAAATTTTAAATCAAAACTTCCGAAAATAAGTACTTACTCAGTAATAAGTGATCCTGTCTCTATTACTGTTAATTTAATAACCTTTTTAGACAATTCTTTTATTTCAATATCTTTTTCAAATAATTGTACCAATCAAAATATATAATAATATTTTCTGCAGTATAAAGCTTGAATACTCCAGAAATAAGCGCGATTGTATTCATGCAGTTTCGTGCATGTCTCCGAATAGTGCAACAAAAGGATATCTTGCGAGGTGTTATACGAAAAGTTTCTCACAAAGCAAATTGAATATATATGAAATTCTACTTGAAAGCATTTCTATATTGTTATTGTTACAACTAGCGACAGTTACTTTGTATATTAATTCAGGCAGTCGTCAATGCAATGATTATTCACTATTTGATATAAGTACGTAATACAATATCTGCAAATATAATAATACTATCATACTCTATTAATTCTAAGTGATTACAACATATGCAAATACAATAGTATACGTAGGTATCAAATCAATTAATTATACTTTTAATTTAAATTCCACCAAATAAGTAGAGTATTATAATTAACTAAGATAGGTATATATTATAAACATAAGCCTGGTTGCACATACAAACTTGTCTTGACTGCAACACGTCTAATTTGTCGATATGATTTTGTTATCATTCACAAAATACATGTGACATAATGCACTGCCGTAAATAGCGTCCGTGTAAAATTTTTAATAGGAAAAAAATACGTTTTAAGGATTACATAAGTACATAATATCAGACAACGCTTAAACGCTTATAAGTACGTTGCTATGATAATAATACTAGTAACAACTTTGCATACATCAGGGAATGAAAATACTAAAAAGCATACACCGCACTTAATAAAGGTAAATATTGTGATATTTTGTAGTCGGCTTTTAACACATTTTGGCTTAAATGTCACTTAAATACTGTTCAATTCTCTGTTCCTCAATTGGATTATTAATAAAACAAATAACATTTTTAAATCGTATTACAACACTGCCCTGTTAGTCGGCCTTTCACCCGAGAGTTCTGGGTTCGATCCCGGTGACAATACA
This sequence comes from Rhyacophila brunnea, assembly GCF_057557595.1. NCBI lineage: Eukaryota > Metazoa > Arthropoda > Insecta > Trichoptera > Rhyacophilidae > Rhyacophila > Rhyacophila brunnea. Next base: position 13,546,945 of record NW_028232848.1, on the reverse strand, counting down.
ATACTTATGTAATTTTCTCAAAGTCTGGGTGTTTGTGATTATTCAAAAATTACTGACAACCACCTTGTACAAAAAAGCAAGGACATGGTTATTAATAATTAAAAAAAAAAAAATACTGCTCTGCTGAGTAAAATGACAGTGTCTTTGGTTTTGGTGAAATGAGAACCCAAGTATTGGATTGTTTTTGACATATATTATGTAAATATACCGTGTATGATAGGTTGTGTCAAAACAATCCAATGATTTTACATAATATAAGAGAAAATGTAGTTTACTTAGCAGTGCAGTATACTGCAATGGCTATTATGGCCGCTTCAAAGAAAGTCTACAATCCTGTCTATTGGCCGCAAACACCATTTTACTTCTATATCATTAGAGATTGTGTATTCATTTTCTCTAACAGTCTTATCAGCCATATAAAGGTCTCCCTTCCATTCTCATACCATCTCCTTCTCGTGCATTGACGTAGAGTATCTTTGGTTTTACAAATTTGAGACACGGTTTGCCCAATGAAGGTATTCTACCTTAACGTATGAGACATCATACAAATCACTGTACCACCGCGTAATCCGTAGTAGTTAATTTCAGATCACGTGCCATTTTCTTAGTATCCTTTCAAAGATATCCAGCTTTCTTTCATCTTTCTTTGATAAGGGCCCGCATATAATTTACCTGCGTTTTATTTTTAAATAACAACGAAACCGGTACATATTCATTTATTTAAATAAGAATAAGTAAAGAAGTGATGAAAACAGTGATAATAAAAAAACGTAGGTTACTAGGACACAATATTTTACATAGAAAACGTATAATATTATGTAAATAAAATAAAATACGAATTTTTTGAATATTTCTGTAAAGAATTAATTTTTAAATATTTTTAAAAGCCGAATCAAACAAATTATCAAGAGTTTACGTGAAAATATATAAAAGTTGTATAATTTTATACTTAATCTATTATGATCATCAACCGGGGTCAATCCACTGCTGGATGAAGGCCTACCCAAGCTTCTTCCAACTCTCTCAGTCCTGTGTCATTCGCTGCCACGTATTTTCGCTGAACTTTACCAGTTCGTCAATCCAGCGGCATTTAGTGCGACCCTTTGGCCGTTTCGTGCCCCTTGGTTACCACTAGATGACAGCATTTGTCCAGCGGCCGTCCTTTCAGCGAGCAATGTGCCCCGCCCATCTCCATTTCAGCTGTTTGGCAACGTCTATTACATCGCGTACTCTTATCTACTTCCCAACCCATTCGTTTCTCTTACGGTCCTTTCGCGTGATGCCCAACATACACCTTTCCATGCCTCGCTGTGCGACTCTTAGCCTTTGGACATCTCTTGTGTTGAGGGTCCACGTCTCGCAGCCATACGTGAGTACGGGTAGCACACATTGGTTGAACACCCGACGCTTAGGACAGTGGTAGGTCACTCTTGAAGATACTATTCAGACGTCCGAAAGCACTACATGCCAACTTTGTTCTTCGAGCAATGTCATCGTGCACGCTTCCGTCTATGGGCACCTGCTGTCCGAGATAGACGTAGCTGCTGACTTGCTCAAGTTGGGTGCCATTAATACACATAATCGCAGAGTCCAAAAAACAGTTCCTCATTACTTTTGTCTTTGAGACGTTTATCTTTAGGCCGACCGTTTGACTGACACCCGCGAGTTCTTGCATTCTACCTAGGAGGTCTTTCGGGTCTTGTGAGAGTATAACAATATTATCTGCAAAGCGCATGTGACTAAGGTGCTCCCATTAATTGCAACACCTTTTTCCTCCCAATCAAGTTTCCTAAATAAGTCCTCAAGAGTAGCGGTGAATAGTTTAGGTGAAAAAGTATCACCTTGCCGGACACCTTTGTTAATGGGGAATTTACACGACCGTTTGTGGAGTTTCACGCATGCTGTGGCATCACTGTATATACTGTTCAATATATTTATGTAGCGTCTGAAAATTCCTTGGATAATCTATTATAATAATATTAAACTATTCGTATACCTAGTTATTTTGTTAATTGATACAATATGACTGCAATGAGAAAAATATGGCGTTATTTCACACTCAGAGCAAGTCTGCAAAAGTGGGAATACGTATTTCTATGTCGATTGTTTTCATTAATATTGTTTGATCTAAGCTCTCATATGACAGTAAAACTTAAAAAAGACTTTGGTACGATTAGGGATTCCAATCCCGGGATCCCGAATCCCGAGCTATTTTTGATACCTATGAATCCCGGAATTGATAAACACAATCCCGGGATTTCGGGATTGATTTTTTTATCAATTTTTATGGAAAATAAAATAAAATCGAAAATATAACAGAAAAAATACTTTTAATTGAAAATAACTACATTAGAAATAAACTGAGTTTGAATGAAGTTTGATTTATACCCATGTGTAGGTTGCCGATTCATTTTATTTTTTCATGTAAATTATTAAAAATGGAAAGATTAGAAAAAAATAATGCTTCGCACTTTTAACAAAGTAGTTCCACCATGATATCATACGTTTTACGGCAGTTTCATATTTGTCTGACTAATTAGATTTATGAAGCGGAAAAACCATAAGTACGCCATGATTATTTGCTTTAATATCGCTAATCCATTCATTAAGTCTTTACTATTAGAAACAGCAATCTCCTATTAAATTCACATTATTATTTAAATTACAATATTATTTACTACATTAAATTTGTGTATTTCCAAGATTGAACGTATACAATATTAACAGTAAAAAATGTCTTAAATTGTATAAATTATACTAAATTTATTTTTGACCGGTTTTATCAATGTTATTTGTAATTATAATTTTTTATATTGACAATGGAAAAAATGCCAATCCCGGGACCAGTCCCGGGATCCCGGGATTGTCAAATTGTGACCTCGAAATCCCCGGATCAGAATTTTGGCTCGGGATTGGATTCGCTAGGTACGATTAATAATAATTATTGTCTTGGTATAAAAGTGGCGATAAACAGAGTATTTAATTTAGATTTAAGGACAACAAAAATTACTATTTGAAATTTATTACAGTTTATCTGAAACCTGTGGACAATTATGTATAAATATTTTGTGACTAGAAAATTTAGCCTTATATTAATAATTATTATTAGAAAGTTAACAGTATTATTATAATAGTCTCTTTATTTAACCTTTTTAAATATTATAGTGGGACTACTGCCAAAAAATATAAAGTCTAATCATGTTAATATGGAGTAAATGCAATTTGAAAATTTAACATTCTTTATAAAATACTAATTTCTAAATATTATAAAGATACATAATTCATTCTTTACTCTAAATACTTAAATTATCGACTTACTAAACGTTTGGCAGTAACCCTACGTTATATACTACGTATGTATGTACTTAAGAATTTATTGTGTAGTATTTTTTAATCACAAATAAATTTAAAAAAAATCCAATACACTAAGTTCAAAAGACGCAAAAATATCTGAAAAGATTCACAATATCCTTTAATAGTATGTACGGGATCTGGGCGATTTTTTCTATCCGCGATATTCGAATAGCATCCTTACGTACTTTTGCCGGCGATGGACAGTGTCGACTTGAATAACACACTTTTTATCAAATCTCATAATGGCGCGTAAGGTCGGAAATTCTGTGACAACAATGGCCGGTGGGTGCCTCGTCCTTACAAAACGGAAATCCATTCACCGTCAAAACGCTCATTGTATTCTGTTCCTTTGGCCGTGGTGTGCCAAGAAATATTAGTCGACGGGAGGAAACGTGTAGGGAAAATTAAAAAACTTTGTCGATTTTGTAAGCGGTGTTTAAATAATTTATGATTGCATGAATTTTTATAGTGCCATATTATTTAAGGGAAAAAAAAATGATTTACAAAATAAGCTAAACCAATTTTTATATATTTTATTTATATTTTTTATTCAACACTAAATACATATTTGATAAAAGCCACTTTTTAGTCATGAAATACTAAAATAAATTATGAAATAAAATTCCATATATACGTGAATTATTATTTAGTTATATCAATCGCTATAATATCACAATATCAAATTACATGGTACAGCTACATATTAATTTTGAAATGTTGTTTAAATGCTCTGGCATGGCGGGTCAACCAATTAAGTAAGATAAACACACATTGGAAATTTGCTCTAATAGGAAAAATATATATTTGATATTCGGTTTGCTGCATCATACGTAAGACGGAATAGTTCTGAACTCTCCTTAGATTCATCACTTTCAACTCCTGACTCCTCTGTTTCAGTAAACGAGTACATAGTAAATTTCATATCACTAAAAAAAATGACGAAAATATTTTCATTTTTCGCGCCACTTGTCTACCTAAACCTTTAACGCACATAACCGAATACTGTTAAATAACAAAAATGGGTACCCCTGAATACCAGTCAATATTTTAAAGGAAGCATCTGATGATAATCAACCAATCAGAAGATTTGGCGCCTTTTTTTCTGACGCAATAATCAATACGAGAAGGGGTCACAAGGAGCGAAGAGAGTCTTTACTGGTTACTCTTCAAATTTCATCTCATCACTAAAGACGTCATCGGATTAAGTTAACAACAGTTTCTACAATATTTTAACATGGTTCTTCTCGAACGGGAAACCAACTTTGCACGTTCCCTGTTCATCCACTAGAACTTCAGACTACAAACATTTTCGAGTTAAGTAATTTTTATAAACAATAATTACACTGCGTCCATACCAAACTAACCTTACTAAATTGCATTTTGTTTCAATTCCTTGTAATGAAAAGATTTAATCTGTAAAACATTCGTTTGTATTAAAAAAACGATTTTAATATGTGCAACCTTTAGTTGTTAAATTAATAAAGTAAAAATTTCAATGTACTCGTAATATAATTTTTATCAATTATTTACTTTTGTGTAATAAAAAAACCTTTAGTGAGTTAAGCGCGGACCATTTTTTCTTACAACTGAGATATTTCTATTAAATTTGTTCTCCGTTGAACTAGTCGGCCACATAAACTTGTCTATTTTCAAAAAATGAATTATTTAAAATGTAAGCTATTATATCCAATCACCATTATAGTGCCTGTACACGTACATGGAATTAATACTGTCGGCAAATGTGCTTATTTTAAACTGTCATGACAATAACTGTTTACACGTAAAAGTGCTGACTGTCTCTCCAATTTCATTATTCAAAAGTAAGCGAGACGTGATGTTGTCATTTTATACTACTATCTGACAGGTCGTATTGAAAATAGGTTAAGCTCAAAATGAGTAGTTCGTTTTTTTACCGTCATGTTCGCCCTATCGCTCTACTGTGCAGGCGCAGATCGAAAGTAATCTTACTTGCGCCAACATCACAATTTGGAATTTTCCAATCTTGTTTGATTTATGCACGCAATCTTGCCAACTGCGGGTTAATACATGTTTTCCTATACATTTCCTTACTGTGCACAGTACATCCATGCACGTGTAAACGGAGTATTAGTTTTTTTTTTTTTTTTATTCATTTTTGAATAAATTTCTATATATTGTAGGTAATTGTGTTCAGGCGCAATTATAATGAGCAACAAGGCATAGTAAAATGATTTTATAAGAAATGGATGTTAGCACCTTGCTCAACATAATATTATGTTCTCGACTCAAAGCACACATTAAAAAAAATGTGTATTTGCTAAACACAACACTCGAAAAGGAAATAATGATCAAGAATATTAATATTAAACATTGATTGAATATTATTTTAAAGTAACAAGTGGACAAAAAGCTTAACTACAAAATATAAAATTATTTTATTTATTGATACATCCTTCAGCTTTGCGCAGGAAATCTTCGATGAAGTGCCTACTTGGTATATAAGAAAACTCCGTTCAAAACGATTTCTTCGGAAACCTCTTTCATGTTTGTTCGTTTACTTGTCAAATAAGTGCGAGGGATTAAATCCCATAAAAGAACGAATCAACAATCTGTTTTCTTCATTATCCTTTATTAACGCGCCCAGGTATTTATAGTGATAAATACATCAATCACTCTTCTTTCACTAATAATATATTACCAGTATTGCCAGCAGTAATATTATTAATGTAAAAGATTTTGATCAATCCAAATATAGTCAATTGAATACCAAGTATGCCTCATTTGGACGGCATTCTATGGTGTGAACATAAATTTCAAATCGATTTTATTAGTATGCTATAATATTGTATAATCATATAGCAGTGGTAAAGGCCGTATATTAAACGTAGGTATCTTGCGATAGATAACTGAAAAAAAATCATGTGACAGTCATCGGGATCAGATTATGGTGCAATATTCAGTATCAGAATAATATACTAGAATAATACTAGATCAAGTGCAGCTATGCTAAAAGTATGTGAGTCATATCTCTAACTCGTTCCAGCCAGTTTTTGAACTGGCTGGAACGAGTTTGCTAGACTTTTAGTTTTACCCATAACATTCAAAATATGTTCTATCTATAATATAGTTATGGATTACCTAATAAGTTACACATAATATACTCTATCATAGGAAAAGATTCAGGACTTATTTGATGGTAATTATTCCTGATTTCAGTTAGTATTAACCATATAAATAAGCTAATACTATCGACCGAGTGTAATTATTGATGGAATTTGATTTTAAATTATTCTAGTATTGATGTATCAGCCGAATCTTAGGGATACATTGGTACGACAGCGTTACAAACACCCGAGTACGTGAGCAGACACAACAGCCTTCGGTGATTGAAGTTATCATGAAGAGACTCTGTGCGTGGCTGGGACTCACCCTACAGCGGTGCTATAAGAGCGACCTACGTGCTGCAGGTCTGACATGGCGGAAGGCGCAAGAGTTGGCAATGGACCGAGGGAAGTGGCGCCAACTTGTGCTTGCCTTATGCCCCAATGTTGGGTCGTGACAGGGTGGAAGAAAAAGAAGAAGTATTAGAATTAAATAATTCTAGAATTGATTGTATTATTAGTGATTACGTTAAAATTAACAAATTCACTGCTGACCAGTTAATTACTAATTAATTAGGTACCACATTTATAATCATGCTAATAGTATATAATGGCCACGCGCCTATCGCGTCTTTAGCGGTGAAAGACTTAACTGTATTCGTTGTCAGTGTATACTTACCATTTGGTGAGTGCATTATAGTTCCTGAAGATGCCGAAAGATAAAACCCAGGCCGCAAAACTACTTAAATGGAATAGTACATTACTTAAATCCATTAGAATATAAATCGGTACTTATTGCTTTACGGTAATATACGACATGTGTTTTGCTCGAAGTACAAACTTTATTAACAAGTATGATTACCAACATTTTCGTTTGAGTAGTACAATGTAACATTATAATAATATTGTTAATACACTTATTTTATTTTGTAGTAGAAAAGGAGCTATGTAATATGAGAAAAGGATAGTTAGTAAAACACTAAGTTATGATTGAGTAGGGGGGCAAATATTTTTATGGTAACAATTCTTAGCTATTACATATTAATATAGTTTGTAGAGGTCTTATACCCAACTCTAAAAACTGACATATATTATTATCTATGCTCTAAAAATGAGCATAGAAAAAAGCAGACAGTAACGTCAGAATTTGTTAGAACTGCAATATATAGATACTAATATATTGATACTTGGCGGCTCTCGTGGTGCAGTGCGTAAGGCGCTTGCCTTCCACCCGAGAGTTCCTGGGTTCAATTTCCGGTCAGGACACACAATATTTATGTGTTTTTCTCAAAGCCTGGGAGTTTGTGGTTGTTCAAAATTACTAACCACCACCTTGTACGAAAAAACAAGGACGTTATTAATAATTATTCTAAATATATATATATACTTACGACTCTTACGAGACACATGTCCGTTCTTAAATGTAAAAGTAAAAAGATTGTATCATTATAAACTTGTACAAAATTATTATGTTCACAATAGGCGTTTAGAAAGTCCTTGGTATGGATTTTGGGTATAACCTCATCAAAATATTAGCATTTTTTCCAGTACCGTATTATACTGGTTTTATTACTATAATTTTTATATATCCTATCGTGTGAATATTTACTAGAAGTGTAAAGTAATTGTGCATTATACAAAATACAAATCATCAAAAATGCCCGGGCGTGTTTCTTTAAAGTCCCACTAAATATAATATCTCTACACACATAATTGAATGCAGGCTATCTGAACATATTATATTAGCGGTGTTGCAGTTGATACAACATAACAACTACACCCTCAATAAGTTTTATCTTTATTTATAATGTAATAACTAAACTAACTTTTATCTTTATAGAGGATATTTAAAAATTCATTAATACGTAAGTGTTAGTCGCCCACATTGGATAAGCTAAGTGTAACTTCGCCTTTTCTTCGTAAGATAACAGTAGACTATAAAATTCTCTCTAATTTCCTTATTTCTACAAAGTCATACACGTCAAGTCCATTCTAAAATATCATGTTATGATTATATTGAGTATTCTATGAATAATTACCAATTATCTGGATGTGATCCAAATAGAAATTTCCAAATAAGATCCTACTAATAATAACTCCCAAGAAAAACGAACACGATAATAAAATAAATGATGTTTAAGTCACTCTCACAAAGTACTTTAGTTTCAACAATAATTAAAAAGCCTATCATGTTAATTTAAATTTTGTAAACAGGATAACAATTTAATTAATAATCTTGGAAAGTCTAATAAGAAAACCTCCTTTATTAACAGAATCTTGACACGTCGATCGTAAAATTACTAGAAAATATAATTTACTGAAGTAGTTTCTCAAACCGGATCTTATTCTTAAGAAGTTTGTAAAGATAGAAGTTTTCGAAAATTTGCCAAATCTAATGAGGGATTATAATTCAATTATGTGCAAAGTATTTTTACAAACTTTAAAGGGGTTCAAAATTATAATATAAATTATATTTACTCTACTGGTTGGCTTACATTTGATATCTATTTTGAATGTTACACAATTAATTATCAAGATCATACGTCCTAATAAGTACAAGCAACCGTACAAATAAAATAATTACTATAATTATATTAACGCCACGCACCCAGTTCAGCTTTTGTGGTGTATTCTTAGGATTGCTAGGATCCTTCTGTGGAATATTCTTACACCACCTTATTCTTAGGTCAATAATTATTATAAAGCAATCAATATTCGTAGAATGTTTATCACACTTGAATGCTCAAAGACATAGCTTATAATTAGTATTTTTAGAATTATCTTCATATGTGTGAAATTTGCCCATTTTTTGAATAATAAAATGCCTTATTCTTGTTAAATTTGGGATCACAGAGATTATCAATATAATTTTTTATCGTAAATATTTCACTATATTAATGTCGACATAAATTATACTAATGGTTTTATAAATGCGTTTAAAAATTATTAAATTTAAAAAATAACACCACTGCACATGCATATGTACTGAAATATAACTATATTCTAAAACATTAGAGCAAGAGGTTTAAAAGAATACTATTTTATGTAATAAAAATACTCTATGCAGTCATCAAATGTTTAAAATAAATATATGGGATAATAAGGCTTCAAAATTATGTAAATAAATTATCTACAACGTTTAAGAAATGTCCAGGATTGAGCTTTGAAAATGCAATAAAAGCTCCATTTTGACCTACGCTGAGCATGTCCGCCCTTAAACAATACATATTAGACCTTCAGATGGTGGATGTTTTATTGACTTTATATTGTTTTAAATATACGGTATAAAAATTGGAAACACTACATGCCCAATATATTATTATTTTACTACATAAAAGATTTATTCTTCTCCTCAACTTCATCGTGAGGATCGTAAACCAGATGATTAATAATTGATCATCTAATAGCCTTTTCCACGACTTGGCCTTATACTTCTAGACATTGAGCGGTACCCCCAGTTTTTGTCAGTGTAAAACCAGTGGCATTCTTGGTTGGGTCAGTCCATTTGGAGGCAGTTCATTCTTGCCCCCTCTAACCTTTGACTTAACATTATATGAAAAGACACAAATGATTAAAAAAATCAGCAAAGGTAAACGTTTGGAAATCAAGAAGATTGTAAGTATGTGCTTTGAGCTTTACTTTTAAAAAGCATCTAGCCTCTATGTTTATCTTTCCTTTACCATCCTAGTCTCAGAAGTATACAAATATGTATTCATCGGGAATACAATTAATAGATCCTACTGGCTGCATTTAAGTTGTTTTGGTTATATTTTTGCTCTGCTCACTTTGATGTTAATCTCTTATGCGCCTTTTTTACCACGTTTTTCTTAGCTCGTAATCTTGCTTGTTCGGTGGTTGTTTATCCAGTACAAATCTTGCAATATATTTTTACCTAACTTCCCGACTAGTTTTTAAACTTTTAGAATATATCAGAACACGATACCAATGCATTATTTTAATACTTTTAGCCATCTTTAAGTAGAATTTAATTCATTTTCAGTTAATTCTGTTTTGTATGAAAAGTTATTTTGGAAGAAACCCGTAATCCAATCCACTATTATTGGTTACTAAGGCGGTGGTCCTAGAAACTCAATAATTAATATATAGTGCGTTACTATGGAAATCAAAATAACATTTCAGTATTCTATATTTGTTTGTTGCAAAAAAGCAAAAAAATGATTTGTTGACAATTGCCTTATTTGTCCTAAATTATTAATACATAGAATTGTCAAGTTTATATGATTCAATAGAAAATTCAAAAACGTAGAATATAATAAGTAATTTTTATCTTGTAATCGTTATTTGATATTATGCTCTGTTCGAAGAAAAATATTTGTTGACCATCTCAATATCACACCTACTAAACCAAATAACACTAAAGTATTTTTTTAAACAACTGAAATTACAAGATTAACATCAGGTAATTTTTAACACTTGCCATGTGACCCAATATCAGTTGTAAATAGTGAAATAGCAGTTAGTAGTAGGTTTTAAAAGAATATCGTTACCCAAAAGCAACAGTAGGATAGGTAAAAAATACTAGTTTTGATATAATTGAATATAAATGTTTGTGCCACCTAATAATCAATAAAAATAGTTAAATATATGTTTATTTTGTTTTATGTGTAGTTTAATGGATGATAATGATGGAATTTTTTAAATAGTTACATTGTTACTTTGAAGTTACAAAACAATTTTAATAAATATGTATCAGTGGCATTTTTATTATAAACAGGGTAGGTAGCACAATTTAAAATAAAATATCAGTAATTTTTCATTAAATTAGCAGAGCTTTCAGCAATCAATAATTAGCATAATTATCTCAAAATCGACTTAATCACTTTATCTTATTGTTGCTTTCAGGTAGGTAGTGATTTATGTAACGTCACTTTATCGGAAATCGAACCTAGAACTCTGAGTGATAAGCCAGTGCCTTACACATATGACTACGCAAATTTTATTATGGCATTTAATATAGTCACTAGTTAATAAAAAAATGGAGAATATCTAAGATATGATGAGCTGAATGCAAAAATGAAAATTTGATGAGAAATCTTGATAACTGAAATAGTTACGAATGACATGAATAAATTATTTGTTGTAGAAGAAGGTGAATACTTTCCTGAAAGATGTGATGTTCAAATATTACTGACCACTACTAAGATGAAAGTGATATAGTTTAATATGGTTATTAGTTAGGTACATAAAAATATATCATATTGATTTTTTGAAAATTGAAAATAGTTTTACCCAAAGAGTCGATTTGGAATTCCGAATAAATTGATCGCTTTGTCAAAGCAAATCTGTTATATTATTTTCATAAATAATAAGCCATTTGAAGAGAGACAAAAATGACAGGCAGACTGAGCTGTCAATTTTAGATGTGGATAACGGAATTGACATTTATGTAACAATTTGACATGCGCTCATCGTTGCTGTCAAGCTAGCATTTTTTTATACAAGAGGGTTCACAAAAAAAAATATATCAAAAGAATGTTTGCATAAGCAGTGTGATAATGTTTTTTTATGTCTAGTATAATATATTATAATACGTTAATAAATTCTCAAAATCATTTACTTTAGTATTGAAGCAATGTAGTAATAGGCTTAATAGTAAGGTTTCTATTTATAACGTCGAGAGTCTCGGATTGGAGTCTTAGGTATAGCACAATACTTCACATTTTGATTTTAAATGTATTTTTATACCTGTCCCAGATCGATTTCTTGTAAAAGAATACATTAAAAAACCTATTTATGAGGCGGCAAAGATTCAAGTAAAGTATATTACAATACAAACGAGAAAAATAAATAAAAATAGTTTTAAGTGGGATAATAATAATTGTCTATAGTATGATTGCAAAATGAAAAATTTCGTTAAATACATGTTTTGTTCCAAAGACAACTTACTGTTATACTATAATAGAGATCGCTACTTACACAGTAATCTTATTAGATTTTTGAAGTTATACTTCTTTTGGCGCATTTAGGAAATCATATCAGAGTGTATTTGGCGTGTGACATGTAACACATAATTTATTTTTTCACACAAAAAAAAATGCACTCGATTGGATTCGAACCACCGATTGTTCGGTTATCAGCCGAGCGATATGATAGCATATAATCACAGCGTATGATACTGCAATCGTGACGATTATAAAGTATAATATTATAGTTTAGAATTGTTCCGTTGCCTAGGCAGCGAATTTATTATTGTCAACCATTTGCAAATTTCTTACGTAAACAAACGATTAAACGTTAGACAGTTGCTACTTTAAAAAAACAACGAAAAATTATTATATAATTTAGTAATATAAATTCTAATGGATTCAAGCTCTGTACTATTCCATTTAAGTCGTTTTTTGCGACCCGGGTTTCGCCTTTCGGCATCTTCAGGCGTCGTGTACACTCACCAAAGGCAAACACACACTGACAACGAACACCCTTAACTCTACCTTATATAGTAAAACAATACAATAAAGTAGGTAAAAACTCCATTACCTACCTATTTAGTCATAAATTACAACAAAAAGTACAATAAACAAATTATGAATAGCTGAAGTGTCAGTAAAAAACCCAATTAGTAAAAACCCTATCTTATTAATAACAATACACTGGACAGCATATTATTATAATAAATCGTCAAACCTAATAATAGGTCAAAATTCTTTATAACAATAAAAAATACTACACTCAAGAGGTGTAAATCGTCAATTCTAAGAAAAATAATTAATCGAGTTAACTAATGAGATGTCTATAATAATACTACTTACACGGTACCTAAGTAGTATTATTATAGACATCTCATTAGTTAACTCGATTAATTATTTTTCTTAGAATTGACGATTTACACCTCTTGAGTGTAGTATTTTTTATTGTTATAAAGAATTTTGACCTATTATTAGGTTTGACGATTTATTATAATAATATGCTGTCCAGTGTATTGTTATTAATAAGATAAGGTTTTTACTAATTGGGTTTTTTTCTGACACTTCAGCTATTCATAATTTGTTTATTGTACTTTTTGTTGTAATTTCTGACTAAATAGGTAGGTAATGGAGTTTTTACCTACTTTATTGTATTGTTTTACTATATAAGGTAGAGTTAAGGGTGTTCGTTGTCAGTGTGTGTTTGCCTTTGGTGAGTGTACACGACGCCTGAAGATGCCGAAAGGCGAAACCCGGGTCGCAAAAAACGACTTAAATGGAATAGTACAGAGCTTGAATCCATTAGAATTTAAATTCAAATTCCATCAAGTACCTTCGGTCGAAAGTATTAATATTAGTAATATAAGTTAAAGTAAATAAAAATAAACCAACGGCGTTCCATTAAGCGGTCCCTTTTCTTGAGTGTGTAATATAACAAGATAATTCAGAGCTAGTCAAAGAATCTAGTTTATCACAAGTTTTGTTTTTGTTTTGTTACGCCAAAGAAGTATAACTTATAAGTACACACACCAATTTTTAAAATGGTTATTGTAGGTATATTTTCTCAATCCAAAAGTATTTCAATAAGTGCTGACTATTTTGTTTTTTAGATATAAAGAAACGGGAATATTTGTATTTTTTTTTTAAAAAAAAAACACCGATACAATGTGGAAACATGGACATTGAATAAATAACCGCTTTGGCTTCTCTCGCACATGATCATTATTGACTAAGTTTTCTATGACTTTTCCGTATAAATCCTGTTCTATTTAGCTAATATATAGTGTTGGATATTATGTTTTAAATCATCAATATTTTCTGGGATATCAATGTAGGTTTTATTTTAAGAAAACCCCCAAATTAGACGTCCAGTGGTGTTAAATCATTAACTCAGGTTAACCTCATTATCTGATTAACTCTCAAACTGGCAAATGGTACAATCCTGCTAAAACTACATGTTGCTAAAGTTCATTTCGTCCAATTCGCGCAAAAACGAATATGATCTTATTATCACGTTAATGGTGGTCATTTATCATAAGCGTAATTCTACGCACATTTTAAAAAAGTACAACACGATGACAATTACTGCCCAAAAACTACACCAATCTGTGACTATTTCAATAATACCAACAGTTTGTCATAAATCACTTATATTTAAATAATAAGATTTGTGAATTTATTATCCTTTAAATCACTGTAATTATGTCAATTGATAAGACTTGTTTTTGTCCGATAATATTGCGTATTTTTTTCCACAATAGTTGTAGATAAGTAAACCATTATTTTGATAATATTTGTTACGATTTGTACCCATTGTTGTACTGCATAATCTTCCATGACTAATTTCCTATTTATAACTTTAGACTATATTATAAATATGTCAAATTCAATTCGATGTGAAGTGTCTGGGACTTTCGACTTTACTCGGTCAAAACCAAATTCTGCCTTATCGAAGCTTGCATTCTGACGGTGTTTCTTTACGGTAGCGAATCATGGCACTTTATGAAGGTTCAGAGCAATCGTATACTGAGTTTCAAGAACAGAATATGTTTGCGACAGATATTGGGTGTAGTGGTATGACTTTAGGAGTAACAAGAAGATAAGAATAATGCACAAAACAGTATCTTATCATGCTGAGAGTGAAGAGGCGAAGTTGTATCTGACTCGTCCACGTGCTGCAGATGCCACAAGAAAACCTTAACTTGGCTTGCCTGTTTTTTAAGCTAATCTCATTTGGGTGTCCTGTAAGGCCGCTAAATACTATATATAGAGTGTTTACGGAGTATATCGAGGGTATACTGACAGAAAGCATTAAGTCATTAAAACAAGTTCTGAGATAATCGCATTAATAGCTTAATTTTTTTTTCAAAGCTTTCTCCCACGTAGAATGTTATATGTTTTATATATTTTTTTTCTACATTATAAAGAATAACCTTTTTGGCATACAAAACATAAGATTTGATGTTGATAAGTTGTATGGATATTTTTTTAAAAATGTAAATGTAATGTGACCTCTGACATAATGCATTCTGTCAGTAACTATTCGCTAACTTTGACATATTATTAGATAAATGACAATGCATTATTGTTATATTTTTTTATGTTAATGATTAGATTGGTACATAATAATACAAATAAAAATAATATTTTTAGTGAAAATAACATTATTTATTTCAAATTAGAGAAATATAGAAAAAATACAATGAAAATAATAATAAATCACAATAATTTTTAAACAGATTTTTTTTAAATTAAATTATTTACCGTAAACTACAATAACATTTCTCTGAAGGGTATGCAGATTGGATAGTATGCTACATATTACGACTAGCCTTAATTCTGATTGACATTCTTTGCATTTCCTTGCACTTGCACATTGCACTTATTCATGAAAACAATTAGATTAGAATCAGTATTAATATTTAAAAAAAGAATGTTCATTATTATTCGTCGTTTTTGGCATCGGAATCATTCATATCGGGCTCCGGAAGTAAGTCTGGATGGCTGTTATTCTCGGCAGATAATTGTTGAAACCACCAATGAAAAATGTCCAGTATTACACTTTTTTCACACAAATCCTTTTTTTTGGCACAACTTATTTTTAATGGATTTTTATATTATAATTGTGGAATGTTTTCGATTTCTACAAAACAAATTTGGTTGATACGCGAAGCATTTCTAATTTTTAAAACGTTTATTGTTTCGTACACATCACTAAAATTATATTTATATTGAATGGTAAATGGTTTTTCCTTTTCATATTTAAGACATTTCATTTTTAGCCAATTTACGCCAAGTTTTTATTTTTTATTAACTGATTTTGAGGTCATAAAAGTCAGTATATTTTAGTTCGCTTGCTTCGTATGGTTTCTTTTTCGAAATGAAACGAGACATTCAAAAATCATTTAGTCATTGGCACAATAAATCGACCCAAACTTTTGCCTGTTTTCTATGGCACTATGCATAGAATTGCATTCCATAGATTCAAGAAAAGAGCAGATACTATTATGGCCTCCGCATGTATCGGAGAAGAAAGATATTTCAGTTACACTCGATGGAAGCTGCTTGAGATACCACATAAGACAACTTCCTATTTCGCAACTCCCTCGCTTTCCATTTATTTCGGTCCAAGCCAAACAAAATCCTTTATTCGGCTTTGGACCTTCGTAAATAGTTAAGTTAAACATATTTAATTTTCTTTTATAATAGAGCAGTGAAACCTCTGTATATGGTATATGTAACACACTCTGAAGATCGTATGTTACAGTCATGAATAAGGAATCATTATTGGACATATCCTTATCTTTTTCTTTTTCAGAATGACATTCATTTTTCCTTTTCAAATGACTCTGAAAATCCTCTTCCATTATGATGTTGTCTTCGAGGCAACTTACTTTGTATTTATTACAAAATGTGCACTGGTCCTTTTTTGGTTTGAAAAACGATAAATTATAATTTTTGCAGAACACTCTATGATAGGTTATCTGTGTCAATGGTGATACGCCTTTTTCTGTGCAATAGTCTTTACACAGGCTATACATTTTAAAAAATTGTTAATTTACTGTCTAAATATTACCTTATATATATATGTCCTTTCTCGTGTAGTGACTTCATAAACGGGAAGGATTCTATGTGAGACTTTATATGGATTAAATTCTCATTGCTTGTTTTGTGAATAGGGGGATGTTTACCTCTACGATCGTGTAACGTAAACTGTACTCCCACGTCTTCTTGTCCTTTAAATGCGCGAATTACTGATCTATTTGAAATGTGTGAAGTACTCTAAAAAATTTTTTCAGACTCTGACTTTTTGTCCACTCTTGAAAAAGAAATAACACTTTAGTTTTGTCTGGATTTCCTTTTTTCATTCCTTGGTTTTCTATCAACGGGAATTTCAATCTCAACATTTTTTAGAAAGTAATCTTTTTTGCGATCATAAAAACAACTCCAACACATCTTTAATATAATATGTTTTGCTCTTTGAGACGAAGCCATTCTAATAAATTCTTCAAATGGTTCATTGTATTGTTTCACTAATCACTAAAGACAGATGAATTAAAATTGCAAAGGTATGGCATATGCCCTATGGTGACATCTTTTGACAAAATTTGTACTGACAGAATGCATTATGTCACACTTAATGCATATGCCATGTTACAAGTCCTGTATTTTGTACACACATAACGCATTATAGGTCATATAATGCTTTCTGTCAGTATAAAAAAATAACAATATGACTTAATGCAGTTTCTATTTTCTTACCAGTATATCCTATGACTAAGTGCGTTTTACCAGAACGTAGAGCGTAAAATTCTAAGAATTTTGGCATTTAAAACAGAAAAACAGCAAAAACTCACTTAATGCGTTCTGCAAGTATACCCTCGATATTATGCTTCAGCTAAGTGGCGGATATGGCCGAAAAATTGAAAATGATAGTGACACAAATTTTGAATGGTCAAGGCTTATTATTACACCCTATGGTGGCGCTTTTTGCAAGTGAACTGTAATTGTTGAATTTAATGCTAGATGGTGGATTCCGGATATAGGGGGGAGGTGATGATGTAGATACACAAGAACACCAGGTACGGACCTAAGATGTGTTGATGGCTAGAACAGACTGTAGCTAGTTTGGTGTTCACGCATTCACACTGGTTAACTGACGGCGCACTTTTGATGGATTATATATGATAATATTTCGTATGAATGATGAAGACGCGAAGTTCACTTAACCATATCAAGCTTAGTGCCATGAAGGTCAACAGATGAGCTATACCTGGGTCACTCTTTAGTTAACGCGCGTCGCTCCTATCATATCAGATAGAGCGTTAGACCCGTCGGCTATCTGGTAGTAACTGTTAATTGAGTTAGCATTTACTTGGTAGAATTCCATTTTACAAGAAATGAAAATATAATTAATATTAAATTCTACAGGTTTTTTTTAAAAAAAAAAGGTTTGTCGATAGCTATTTCGGTTGTAACACCATTATCAAGACTATTCAGATAGGCCGTTTGCCTTTGCTTAAATACTATACGTGTATAGATAGAGACAGAATACATTTTCTTATTCGTTCCAGCAATATTATGAATTTTTACATTATTATTAATTGTAATATTATTAATACTTTGAAAACCCTAAGTAGGTTTTTTAAAATGGATATCGAAATTTTCAAAATTTATCAAAATTACAGTGTTCGATGGTTATTTATTGACATTATTAATCAATTAAAATATTATTAGTATAATTGTCTTAATCGTGTGTTTAGATTATATTTAATAGTGGCGACGAATACATTACCAAATTTTCATTAATTATGTGATTACTTTTGGATAATTCGCGATTAATTTCCAACTGTTCAAGTAAATTTAATTTTAGACCTTTATTACATATATGCAAACATTGTGGCGTTTCATTGTTACTGATGCTATGCGAGTTTGATATCAAATGTTTAGCAAACTGAGAATCTGTTTTACCATTCCTAAAAGACCGGAGGTGCTCTTCAAAACGAGTTTTTATTGACCTGCCAGATTGACCAATGTAGCATAGACTACATGTGCCACATGTTATTTTATAAACTCCGCTTTTCTCCAGTTTGTTGATTTTATCTTTACTATTTTTTAAGTTTAATCCTAGATTATTATTAGCTTTGAATGCTACGTTAACGCTATGTTTAATATCTTGATAAATTTTGTCTGAAATAATGCCGTGATAACCAATGGACTTGTAATAACGATTTGAATCTTTAACGTTAGGGTATATTGTTGATCTAGCTAATTTAAGTTGTTTTTTATATAATATTTTATCTACCATTGATGTTTCATATCCATTACTTACGGCTATTTGTTTAATGGTATGTAGTTCATCTACAAATTAGATTTTGAGGATTAAGACAATTATACTAATAATATTTTAATTGATTAATAATGTCAATAAATAACCATCGAACACTGTAATTTTGATAAATTTTGAAAATTTCGATATCCATTTTAAAAAACCCACTTAGGGTTTTCAAAGTATTAATAATATTACAATTAATAATAATGTAAAAATTCATAATATTGCTGGAACGAATAAGAAAATGTATTCTGTCTCTATCTATACACGTATAGTATTTAAGCAAAGGCAAACGGCCTATCTGAATAGTCTTGATAATGGTGTTACAACCGAAATAGCTATCGACAAACCTTTTTTAAAAAACCTGTAGAATTTAATATTAATTATATTTTCATTTCTTGGTAGTAACTGCCTATTGTTCGTAATAACATGCTTCTTTGGCTCGTAATTGCTAATATTTTCATCTTGTGACACAGCAATAATATGGGGATTGCAGTAGGGGGGACTAAGGATGAATGCAACTACAATTTAGCTCAACCACCCTATAATATTAGATTTTATTCCTTGCTATAAATTAAACAAGTGGCGAAAATTCATAAATTTTAACCAGCATCAAGATTTACACCTTTGTAGTCTAATTTGGGTGACTGAATATAAAAATTGATAATTGAATTTTATTAATTTCATTATGGTATTATTTTTATCACGTTAATCGATGAAAGGTATTATTATAAAAATTATAATTTCAAAGACGACTATCTTTCACACTGCAACTGAAAGATTAGCAATCACGAAAACTTTACATTGATTTCAAAATGAGAAAGAAGTTTTTACGTAAAGTTTTCCTTCGTTAAATACTGAGTTGATTTCTACTAATTGAACCGACACTTAAAAGTTTTTCTTGCCAGAGAAAACTTCACGAATTTACAGTTAAAACCGTATCGTTATGGCATGGGTGATTAAAATTGACTACCACGTATTAATGAGAAAAAGACTATTAATACGAATTCGTATGTAAGAGGCTTTTTTAATTTGTAAACTCTTTTATTTGCTCAATTGTTTTTATTTACTTATATAATGGCAAGGTTATACATCAAATTCACAGAATACAAAAACATAATCATACAAAAAATTCAAGTAAAACCTTAATGTAATCGTTATCGCATGACGTGGTATTTTAAAATAGGTATGTAAAATTCCTTCAACCTTAACTCTACTCTCAGGAGCACAATATAATATTATTTACTATCTTTATATTACGGACAAATTTAGAAACAACTATCAAATCAGCCGAACATCACGCCATGTCGGTGACAATACGTTCACGCAAAAACAAATAACAATATTTTACAGTGGCGTGGAAAAGAGTTTCACTACAATCAAACAATTAATTTAAATGTATCTAATTCGGAATATTTAAGATAGGTATATGCTTACCAATTAAAAAAATTATTTAATAAAATATTGGTCATCAGTTCTGCCTTGCACAAGTAAGGTCATTAAATGTGTTGTGTAAAACATATTATGCTTCAGAAATGTTTCGAATTATCTATATAATCATTATTAAAAAATGATTTTATATTAGTAATTTATAGAAAAAAACATTTATAGACACAATAATATTTTATTAACAATTTTAAAAAAATGTTTATATAATTAACAGATTTAAATTTATAATTTAACAATACAATTAATATTCCTACTCTTGTCCAATGTTTGAGACTTATACGATTGTTTGTTATTATAATACATTTTTGAGCTGTCTTGATCCATTGCAGACATAACTCTCAAAAGATGATAAAAATATGGTGTGTTTTATAATATTTTGAGATTTTTCACAGAACCAAGTTGACATAGAGTGTATTCGGGTACATAAGAATTTTTTTTTCAAAATTGTATTGTGTTCAATTAATGTATATTTTACATGAAAATATTCTTATGGTTCTGCAATTGCTTCAGTACCTAGCGTATCATGGCATGTAAATTAATGCTTGGCACCATTTTACTAAAAGAAAGTTTGCATGAAACCTTTGGATATGAAATCAATCAAACTAGGTACGCAGTGTGATCAACGATCAACTATTGAGACTGTACGTGTTTAGATTATCACATTCCGCCTCAAGTCACAGATATGAATGAGTTTGAGGTGTGTTTCACCATCAAATATTTTGTAGAGAGAGACAAAATAAAGACACATTTTTTTAAAATAAATCTACGCATATGTTGTATTCACATCCAAATCAAATGCAGATTTAAAGGGGGGACATGCTCGTCGAAGGTCAAAATTAAGTTTTTATTGTATTTTCAAACCATGATCCTGGACACTCCTTAAACGTTGTAGATAATCTATTTATATAATTTTGAAGCCTTATTATCCTTTATAGTTATTTTAAACATTTGATGACTGCATAAAGTATTTTTGTTACATAAAATAGTATTCTTTTAAACCTCTCGCTCTAATGTTTTAGAATATAGTAATATTTCGGTACATAACTGTGCAGTGGTGTTAAGATTTTTTACATTTATTAATTTTTAAACGCATTTATGAAACCATTAGTATAATTTATTACGAGATAATTTTTGTAAAATATTCACGATAAAAAATTATATTGATAATCTCTGTGATCCCAAATTTGACAAGAATTAAGCATTTTATTATTCAAAAAATGGGCAAGATTAACACATTTGAAGATAATTCTAAAGATATATATTATAAAATATGTCTTTGAACATTTAAGTGTGATAAACATCTTATGAATAATGATGGCTTTATAATAATTATTGACCTAAGAATAAGGTAGTGTTTTTTTGAAATACGCCATTTCTTTTGTCATTCCCTAGTAGTTAAGCTACAACAGACAGCCGTAGCCATAAATTGACAAACAATAATTAAAGTAGGGAGTAAAATGATGTTAACGCGCGTGTTTGAACATGTACCTAACCGATTTTTTTTGTTATTTTTTTTTAAACGGTACATGTTCAAACACGCCCGTCAATATCATTTTACTCCCTACTTCAATTATAAATAGTTTGTCAATTTATGGCTACGGCAGTATGTTGTAGCTTAACTACTGGGGAATGACAAAAGAAATGGCGTATTTCAAAAAAACACTACCTTATTCTTAGGTCAATAATTATTATAAAGCAATCATTATTCATAAGATGTTTATCACACTTGAATGGTCAAAGACATAGCTTATAATAAGTATCTTTAGAATTATCTTTAAATGTGTTAATCTTGCCAATTTTTTGAATAATAAAATGCCTAATTCTTGTCAAATTTGGGATCACAGAGATTATTAATATAATTTTTTATCGTGAATATTTTACAAAAACTATCTCGTAATAAATTATACCAATGGTTTCATAAATGCGTTTAAAAATTATTAAATCTAAAAAATCTTAACACCACTGCACAGTTATGTACCGAAATATGACTTAATTCTAAAACATTAGAGCGGGAGGTTTAAAAGAATACTATGTTATGTAACAAAAATACTTTATGCAGTCATCAAATGTTTAAAATAACTATAAAAGATAATAAGGCTTTAAAATTATTTAAATAGATTATCTACAATGTTTAAGGAGTGTCCAGGATCATGATTTGAAAAATACAATGAAAACTCAATTTTGACCTACGACGAAAGCTGAAAAGGCGTGGAAAATGTTTCTTATTGAAAAACTGAGGTATACTTTCTTGTTTTGGCTATGCTCTTCATTAGGGATGTCACTTATTGTTTTAACGGGGTTGTTTGCTTATTTTTATTAATACTTAAGTTATTAATTAAGATTATCGGAAATGTTGCTACAAATTAACCTTGAAGAATTATTTAACATGAAGTTACACCAGCGGCATTTGATCCCTCTTTTCTGGTTTGTGATATGTTTCTAACTGACAAAAACATATTTTAAAATTACATCAGCGGAATCTCGCACATACAGCTTTTAATTTTTTTTTGTGTACATCGTGAATATCTTTACCGAGTTGTTTTTTTCTAGTGATGATGATTTAGTCCTGTGGTTGTGAATTTGATAGACGTCGTGATAAATAACTGTTTTATTTTATAGGTATGTTAAATGGGTTCTGGTATTTAGGTTTTTGATGAGGAATTTGGACATCATTTGTATTGTATTTTTATGGGTTATGGTAGATTTGATATTAATATATAAAATATTTTATATGTCTTGCCGCCTGCGTTATATTGTTCTCTTGATCGATTTCAACAAAGTATATGTTTTAATAATCCAATATTAACGCTTGTCACTTATACAAATCCGTTTTTTTCAGATTGCACGAGTAAGTACCTACCTTCTAATAATATTTGAAAATGCATTTAAAATAGAAATAGTGGTCAACCTTCAAAGTGTTAATAGTTTTTGATATCCCTATAATTAACATTTATTTAATTAATTGTGCAATTTAATTAAGACTACGGAACTTTAAATATAAGGAATTTGATCTCTCACATTAGATAATATTATCAAATCTTCAATGTGTTGTTGGAAATTGGACGTACCTGCAAATTAATATCACAGTAGAAGATCAAATCAATTACTTCCATACAGACATTAGTTTTTCTGTAGAGTCCTTACCGCAAACAACCCTATATTGACTAACTATAAATTCCAATAAACACGCTACCATTATTTCTGAACAATACCTCACAAAGTTTCCCGACAACAAAAGCAATACACCCACCTACTGAGCTATGTCCTGGGTGAGTAAAGTTAATGATAATAATAAATAAATGTTTTATATACCTAATATATTAAATGTACCGTTATTTATAACTGAATTATAATCTTAGTGAAGCGTCCCGCTTGAGCTCAATTCATCACAAACCTTCGGGCGCAACACACGCGCATTACACGACACGCACACAAGTGTAAATGCACATCATTATTAAATTAAATCAAATAGACGGAGTCAAAAAATGTTCCGTGAGTATTCCAATTATTTTTTTTTTGTCATTGCCCTTTATCTAGTTTTCTATAAATAAATTATTTCATACTTTCTACTTTTAGATGTGCATACATTTTGGTGCTTTGGATGTATCAATCGTAGTGAATTAATTACTGGACTAAAGCTTCCAATAGTTTTCCTCTTTTTCACTCCACTCAGTCCGCAGCTTTTTTCTGGTACGTATTTCTACAAATTTTTATCAATGAGCTGAATCAGTAGACACTGTTGCTGTAAATTGTAAAATGTTATTTATAATATAGTTTATATTTTAATAAGTTTATAATAATATAAAATTCTAAAGTAAATGCTAACTCAATTTATAGATTCAATTTCGATTCAAGTGAATTTAGAAAGTATTTAAGATATTTTAGTCAACTTCAAATTCAATCATTATTTTATTTTTTAACTGGACCTACCATAAAACATTGAGTGATTTTTGTGAAAATAAATAATAATATTATAAATTTATCAGGACATAGCCAAAACAGTGTTTATGAGAAAGTTATATAAAATGGTTCACTTTTCCGGAAAATTGTCATGCGTTAGGTATTTTACTAAGGACGGGTCACATTTATGCCTTTAATAGACTTACTTTTAACGACCATCCCTATCGTAGAATTTCTATTAAGACCACTCTAAGAGGGACGGCAATAAATCTACAATTTGTTTGTATTTGCGATTTGTATGTTATCCGATACATTGAGTATTGATTTCGTAATATCATTCATGTGAGTATCTTACAAAGTTATTATGAAGGTAGTTTTATTGGTTGCAAAGTCAATTGGGAAATTTTAGACGTTTAATAAAAAAAATACCATGCATTCGTTAGTTTACTAAAATGTCCAGGCTTTCCCTTAGTTAACCATTATTGATTATTATTTTCCTAATACGATATAATAATAATTCTTCTTCTTATTTGGCCATATCTTTTGGCCTTAGTTGGAACATATGAATACCACGAAGCGACTCCAAGAATCCCTGTCGATCGCCAGTCTTCTTGCATCATTCCAGGTCAATTCAATATCTCGTAGCTCCGCCTTATACACACTATAATAGTATTTAGCGGCCTTCCAGGACGCCGAAATGCGGTTGGCTTGAAGAAAATGCACGCCGGGTTGAAGTTCTCTTCTGGCATCCGCAGCACGTGGTCGAGCAACCGTGATGAGAGGCTGCTTGGTGCGTTCTTTCATCTCTTCGTTGGTTTTAAAGTCATATTCCACCGTACACCTAGTTTCTGTCACAAACATCTGTTTTCAATTCTCAGTATTCGGTTGCTCTGAGTCTAAAAAAATACAATGCGTTAAACATTAATTGAATAAACAACTAGGGTTTACAATTTAAATGATACAAAGGATATAATACGGAATAAGAATTTTATTTTATTACTCAACTAGTGCATTTGCGGCATGGCAGGCGAGGTGGACCGCCTCCCCCAAGGAGCGGCACACTTACCGTTTTTTTCCAGACGTATTCTGCAGGCACCAAACTAGAAGACTCCAACCTTCGCACTGGATTAGCCAGTTCCTCATCGACCATAGAAACTTCGCCGCCAGACTCCACGAGTTTGGCTTGATAGTAGATGGGCTGGGTTGTACCTGTGGGCATGACCACCAAGATGTTGAACACATCCTCTGGGATTGCCCGCTTATGGAATTAGAACGAGCGGAGCTGTTTGCCAGGGTCCGTCCTCACACGGGCCCAATTGGTCATGGATATCTGGTAGCAACCAAGGCCAACTTTGCGGCATTTGAGAAATTTGCAGCATCGTATGGGGAGCGGGATAGTCCCGACTCTTCTGTAGACTCATCCATTTCAATTCGTGACACTCAGTATGCGGGTACACAAAGCGCTTAACGTCAGCGGACAGCAGAGCCAGTCCAAAAAACAAACATTTTCTTTCTTAACTTTCTTCTTTAAGCACTACGGTGCATGGTTGCAGCATCAGTCCCGTGATATATATGATGGGTAGGGGTGGACACTTTAACGTACTCAACTAGTGTCAATTGGTATAACCTAGATAAGCATAATGCCGTGTCTATACTGGCAACATCATAAAATTTCATAAATTTGTTTGACCAAAAATTATTTTAATCGAACTTTAATGAGGTTACCAGCAACTTGTTGCCAGTGTGGAAACGCCATAACGTCACTGTACAGAGCAATAATTATTGTCGTAATCCTCATTTTTCACCGTAGCGACATTTTGATGGCAATGTAGGTACTTAATGCATAATTACTCTTACACGAACTGGCCAAGCATCAGAAATCCCAAAAAAAATTGTTTCATATTAGAATAATTCAAAACTACTTTTTTTAGCCATTTGTAACTTGACAAATAATGACACTACTAGTAGTGTGTCAATAAAAGAAAATTCTCTATTTATAATAAAATAATATGTACAAAATGATAAATAAATATTATATAAAATAACAAGTAAGTCCAATGCCCATAGTTTTTTAGACTTCTTAAACATTTTGATATTTGAGGGTTACGCCAATTGGCATGTACAGTGATTTTATGTTTATCTGGGATATACTTATCGACACTTATAATAATAGTAAAGTACATATTCCGTATTATATCCTTTGCATCATTACTGAGCATGGTTATTGTTGACTGTAATTTAACTGTAACTGCGAATACTATCCTTCCATCAGAAGCGATCCTGCGTTTATTTTCTTGCCTCAGTCATTGTTAATTCAGTTGCTTTTTTGATGATATCGATCCATCTGGAAGTCGCGGCCTTTGCAATAAACTTGTAGTCTTAGTCTCTACCGCTACTGGATACTCGAATCTCTTCTTGATATTACGTGACCGAATAATAAATGTGTCTCATGCAGGTGGCCGACAGACGTTATTTGTTGACGAGTTTCTCCGGTATAAAGATATTTCTTGTTTTTAAACATGGAAAGATATGCAGCCACTCTCTTCTGCTAACTTTTTGTAATACAATATGCATTGTAATGTTTAAATACATTCAAACATAATAAATTAAAACATAAAACATTTTTCGGTACAGTTCGGTTATGAGGAATACAGCGGAAAACACATTTTTAAAATACCCGATATACTGGATTATTTGTTAGTTTGGGTTAGTTTAGGTTAGGTTAGTTTAGGTTAGGTTAGGTTGTGTAAGGTTAGGTTAGGTTTTTTTAGGTTAACCTAACAAATAATCCAGTATATCGGCTATTTTCAAAATGTGTTTGCCGCTGTATTCCTCATAACCGGACTGTACCCATTTTTCATTATTTAATTTATTAATAAATCCCATAATTTATAATAATTAGTAATGACAATTGAATGCTCTGACTGATTGTTTTATAGTGATTTTTTATTATATCTAAAATGGGGTTTAACAAACATATAAAATTTATTTTTAAATTATGTGATCCTTTACTTAGGTACCTAATAAAGTTTTTAACTTATTTTATTGCATTCATTTTTTATGATTTTACCAAGACTTTAATTGCGTCTCGCTGTCATATTATCGCCTCTTCTCATATAGAGGAGAATCCACCGATTAGGTCCTCACTCTAATTATGTTAACGAACTTAATAATTTTACAATTTGCAACTGTGCTCTGTGTCATTCATATTTAGGGAATTGTACTGCTATTTATGTACAATGTCCTCCAAAACATCACATTTATCGCAGAGCTGTGAATTGCTTTGCAACGTTATTTTATTCACGTATCTTTGAATAAATGCGTTATGAACATAATGTTAACTCCAAGCCACCGAAATTTAGCATCGTTCGCGTGCAAGTCTGGAGGAGAATAATATATCTTTACGTTCGCATTCTATGACCGATCGGTCGGGATCAGTGTTGCCAACCGTACTATAATTATAGTATTTGTACTATAATTTTCGTCTACGTACTATGTACGATATAAAACAGGTATAGTACGCCCCAAATACTATAATTTCGAGAAATCGGAAAAAAGTTCCCAATAGAAGAAAAACAACGCCAAAATAATCCGTGAGAAGCAAAAAAAATCCCCATGTCTAAAAAAAGGTGACGTTAATTTCTTAAAACAGCGATTTCCAAACTGGGAGGCGCGGAGTATTGCAAAGGGAGGCGCGAAAAGTTTAACACAATTAATGTAGCCACAGGTTTGCAGTTTGCAAATGCATAGTTTATAGTAAAACGGCCGCTAGTTATAAACCACACAAAAAACAGTCCCATAAAAGGTTGTTTGCAAACCTTTCTGCAAATATGGAGACTAATTTTATAATCCCTCACTTCTATACTATTGTCAAGCGCAAAGGCTAGGTATCTCGTAAAAAAATTAAATAAAAGGGTCAAATAAATCATAATGTTGAAATTTGAGGCAAATTTGTTTAGGAACGATAATTTTGTTGCTAAACTTGTCTATTTGGTTGAAATTTAAAAAATTCAGTGAATAAATCAATCCAAGGACCACTAATGCATTCACTGATTTAAAACGACAAAGTGATTCATAAAAAATTGGAGCTTAGGAAATCAAAATGACAAAAAAAAGCTCTCCATGTCTCCACTTTTAAATATTTCTCCGCCAGATATATTGAAGCAAACAAAAATCTATTTACTGAGTTCTTGGTTAATTTGCTAATGTACTTTTCACATTATTTTATTAATAGTTGTCATGTTATTTTATAACATAACACACTAAGTCAAGGAAGTCTTTACGAGGGCAACACTACGCAAAAGTACGACCGGACCACGCCTGCGCACGGGATAGTTTGTACGGAGTTCGTGACACTATTTCCGGCGCTATGGGAGATAGCGGGCTTTTTACACGAAGGTGAAGCGGGAGTCGATCTCTCAGTCTTGATCGTTCGAAGGAAGCAGACGTCTTGGCCAGTTCCGAGCCTCGGACCCTGGGCACAGGGCTTTCGATTTCCTGACGTTTTGGAGACGTGGACGATGGTCATCCGAAGGACGTCCCCCCACGCCAGGAGATCGGAGGAACTCCACGGTCCCCACACGTTTGAAGACGCACTCCTCGATTCCGTCCTGGAAGGAATCGAGGGCAGCGAAAAGGCTGGAGAGCCTTTTGTATAATTGGTATTTATTGTTCATTTATGTTACGGTCCACCGAACTAGTCTTTGTTTCGAATTAGCTTTTGGGTTTTTGTTCTAATTTATTTAAATATTGTATCGCATTAGGTGCTCGTGATTCACTTAAGTAATTATACATTTTTATACACTGTAGCCCGCAAGTTATCTTATTTATTAATATACAATTGTTGAAAATTCTCTACTTGCTTTTCATTTAATTTTCCTTATCACTATTGTCTCTATGCATCATCATAGAGTGGCGCTCAATCCGAGATACTTATATTTATTCCATCTTTATGTACTTTATTATTATACAGGAACATCCAACGAATGAGTGTAGTAGCCGGACAGGTAACTGAGGTCTTAGAGGTAATTGTCAATCTACCCACGACCCTGCTTCATCCTATTTCCCCGAGTCTCATGCTTATCCCTATCCCGTTCCACATTCCCATCCCATCCATATTCTTTTTGAATATTTCTTTTCCAAAACACGATGACTTACCTCCCAAAGACTACAGTTGTTTGTTTCGGATTGCGAACTCTTTCGTTATTTCGTTCTATTTTCTCTAAATTTAATTTGTTCCGATAATAAAAAATTTAAATTTTGCTAGTCACGATTTCATACAATAATTGTTACCGTAACTGTATTTTGTTTTCAGAGTCATTAGTTCTAATTATACCAATTTTTGCCGGTTCAGTTTTGAATGTTTTTTGATTACCGTCGTGTGACATCGCTTGCGTGCGCTTCCGTATCGGGCGTGATTTTAGACGCACTTTGATAATTATTCTATTTCTTATAACTTATTAAACTTGTAAATTAATTAATGACAAATTAAAACGTATTATTTGCGTAATATTTTTCTTAAATTTTTCTGGTTCGGTGGTCGTAACTATGTGTGTTATATTTTTCATATAAAGTCTTTTATTGACTTACGCGGTACTTGCAACAGACGTGAGACTAGTCTATGCTGTACGCGAAGAATGGCGATCTAAAGGAGAGATCAATACGTCACGCCAATTTCATTATTGTCCTTGTGAAATTTATTTAATATTGTGTTGTAAGCTACAATTATTCCTTCGCAAATTAATATTAAGAGTGTTTTGTATGGTATACACCTAATTTTGAAATACAATTTGCACATTTATCATCAATACATATTTCTTCTATAATTTATGTGATACCCACATTATTGGTATGGAAATGTCAATATTTGGGCATCGGAATTTGTGTTAACCATTGATTGTTTCAGCAAAAAGTTTGTTTTATGTTTAGTATGGTGCTAAAAGTGATTTAATAAAGTTCCAAAGGAGAAGGAAGGATGTCAAACTTGGACGAGATCGACATGAACATTTATATACCTACTGGATGACAAGAATTATTAACCTCAAATTTGATAGAACCATTGAATTGAAACATACTAAGTGGATGTAACACCAAATCAATTGGACAGCTGGATGAACCTTATTATGGAATGGAGTTTACAAAAGGTCCTTTCGTTCCATTTCTATATTGTGAATAATTAATAATTTCTATATCTCGAATAAAATCATTATCGGGTTATTCCACTATTTAGTCGACAGTCGAGCTGTCATCGATTATTTGAGTGATATATTTTCATTCTTGTTAAAATTTGACACTAAATTATTCTAAATTCATTTCTCCTTAATTATTAACTTTCTATTCATTTTATTATGCTATTACAATTAATTATTTGCGACGGTAGAATACATTTATTTCGGATAATATGTTTCTACATTGTTTTTCTTACTAGTTTGACAGTTCGATATTAGTTTTTCAAATCTGTTCTTTTTATAAAGTAGACAATTGAAATTATTCATTTCGCGTTCATTATTGATAAAATTCAAGTAATCTTTCGTTCATTGAAATAGATTTAGTCATTTTTAATTCCTATTCAATTATTCATATTTCAAATTGATTTTTGTTCACAACATCAAGCGCGCTTACATTTGCAGTCGATAGATGACACCTTCGTAGAATTTATTTGAAATATTTAATTTCAAGATTCTGTTCTTTCGTAAGAATGATTATTTATTATACATAAATAATTATTTTTACAGGTGAATATTTTTAATAAAATTTTCCTTCTTAATTCCTATATAAAAACTTCCGTCTACATATTTTTTTGAATCAATTTAATTTTTTCTCTCCTGTCACAATCCTTTCTAATTTAAAGACATATTTTTTTTAAAGCTTGTTGATTTCATTCTAGATGCTTTCACTCAACTATATGCAACTTTCCGTCCTCTCCTAATTTTTTAAAAAGCATATAAGCTAACATTAATTAATATTTTTAAATTCTTTTTTTCTCTTTTCAAATCCTAGCATCCGCTATTTATTATTCATAAACATTCAATTTACTTTCACTTAAATTATTAATTACATTCTTTTTGATTTTGCAATTTTTTTATATAAATAAATAATTATTATTTAAAACTTCCATATATGCATTTAGAGTACATTTTAATTTTGAATATTCTCTTTCATTGATATTTAAAAAAAAAAAAAATTTTCTTTGAGTATTAAAATATTTTTCTTTCAAATACAATCTTGAATTGATATTTAATTACATTTACATTGGAACTAACTAAATTATTTTTTCTTTCAATTTAACTTGAATTTAATAATTGATTATTTTTTTTGCTTGTTCAGCGTGCACTGGGCAAATTTTTTTAAAAAAAAATGCTGATATTTTATTCATTATCAACTTTGTTTGAAACTTTTAGGAGTTATCAAACCTTCATTCATTACGACACACACTCTGTCAAATATTTTTTCTTTTATTATTATGGAAAGGTGTGTTTCCGTGCTAGTCACACTCAACCAATTATTTTGAATTTTGTCAGGGCCGCATTTTAATAATGCCTATTTATTAATATTCAATTTTTTCGTGAAGGAATTTTGTACTCTTTGGTCTTTTGTCTATTACACACCTCAGATATTTATAAATTATAATTATTATTTTTGCTCTTTTACAAGCTTCTTTTTGGATTGATTTTTTATCGAATTAATTATCGCAAATTTTATACATATATTATGTCATTGAGTAATACTTTCTATTATAAAATTCTATATTTCTTTATTTCAATTTCTTTGTGAATTTTTACTCACCTATGGTAAACTATTTCAGCTACTGACTTCTTTCCTGCCCATGGCAATACACCCTTGTTCCGGTGAACGTCCATCGCAAAGGTGGTGGTTGCAGACCTTTCGGGAAGGAGGCCTACTCAATTCATACCACACAAACAGCATCTGGACCAACTTTTGGTAAACAAGCATAGTTCTAAAATCCACCATAGTGCCAGGATGAGAGTTATGGTGTTCCCGGAAGACGCAACCGCTGTCTTGGCGTTTGGAAGGGCCTGTCAGTTTAGCTACCTAGTGATAAAATATCTATATTTAAAATTACCTACAATTGTCTAATTAAGTACATCGCGCTGGTGATCGTGTGATCTTTAATTATACCAGTTGCCTTTGTACTTGTTTTTGCGTGACGGTTTTGTTTGCTATTTTTATTATATTTTTTTTTTATTGATTGTAGTGATTGGTTATACTTGTTCTGTTCAATGTATCTTTGTCGGTACAGGTTGCGGGGAGATTTTATTATTATTTGTTGGCTGCTAGCTCCTTGGAAGTCGTGGGAACTGAAGGTGTCTCACTACTGTCCGGTTTGTTTTAGTGATCCGGGGTGCTGAAGATGTTCCTCGGACGCGTCTGATTTTTTTTCTCTAGCAGTCAACCCTCTTGGTATTTGGGTTGAACTATCGGTACTGAAGGCGGTTCCGTTAGTCCCCTCTCTTTTTGGCGTTGGAATCTGCCGCTGATTGTGTGGATTCCACCGCACTCTGATGTTTATGGTGGTGAGTTGGCAGGCGTGATGCGAATAATAGAAGCGATCGTCTGTCGACACTGATGATGTTGTGCAGCGGCCTGGACTGTATGAAGGAAATCAACCTACTTATCAAAATTCCTTGAGGGAAGAAAGTGGACGCTATAATACGATCTCTTTAGCCTTTCATTTTTTATTTTTTGCAGCCCCAACTTGAATGTCGGACCAGTTGCGAACCATGTTGTTCTTTTAATTACGTTTAGTTTCCGATGTGTTCATGGTTTCCTCGTCGTTGCCTGGCTTTCATGTGGTGCTCCGTGGTATTTTCTTTCTGTATCTGGGAGGTCCGTTTCTGATGGGTTCCGGACTCAGATCTCGCGTACCTGGGGCTGGAACACGCCACCGGAAGAAACGTACGTCACCGGAGGTCTCGGGTTTGGCGGGATTGAGTTAGTCCAGAATCTGCGGCGGTGTATTTCTAAGTAGTTTTAAGTGTGATATATTGTACATAATGTAATATAGTAGAGTAGTTTGAAGCGGAGCCGTATATTCTGGAACGGGCGATATCTTGTTACACCATGGTAGACTTTAACGTAGTATACTAAAATCGATGATTAATTTTAATTATATATTTTGTACTAGGAAGTCTTTTCTAGCTTAGTTTCCTCCTTGTTCGCGTTATTTTATTTGTGGGAGCGCTGCTTGGGATCCGGATCATGGCTTGGAATACCATCACACGTCATTTGTTTCCTACAGGCTTAACAGAGAATCCACATCACAGCTGTTGGTTGTTAGCCACACTGTTATTTTTATTCAGATTAGACATCTGAGAGTAGTATATTTTAGTAATGTTCTTTTTAAATGTTCGGACGGTGCTTGACGCACAGTATTTATTACTTTCCGATAGACTCGCCCTCACGCAAAACCAAACTGGCACTCATTGATTATTAATTATTATTATGTTATTTGTTCGAACCAGGTTGGTGAATTTATTGTATTTATTATTTTTTATTATGTATACTTGCCAAAAACCACGGCATATACGATTGAGAATTTATATCTTTTGCTTTGTGCACTTTATAACTTTTGCCAACTATTAAAGGTTCATCTTTTTTTAATAACTTAATATCATTTGAAATCAATTTATTAAATCATTCACTGATCTATTATTATTTTCAACTTAATTACTCAATGCTTATATTATTACTCAAATTATAGAAGCAATTTTAATTTCTTGAATATAATTCTATTAATTACTTTATTATATTATACTATCTCTGCAATTTTATCAATTAATGAATTGAATTAAATTTCTTGAACTAAAATATTAATTCCTTTATATACAATATATTTTTATTATACCATTTCATATATTATTATTATCATCTGAGGTGCATTTATGTAAATTTTTTGGCTATTATTTCAATTTTTTATACTGATATCAAATCTTTTCAAACTAATAATTATTATACAACTCTTCCTATCTTTTTGGAAGCTTTATCTAAATCAATTTTTATACATTCTAAATATTGCAGTTTTACACTGCTGGGTTGAATCCCCACTATTTGTTATGTTGTGAATTATCTGTGATAAATTATAATATTTTATATATTTCTATATACACGAGCTTAGGTGTTTTTATATTTATTAGATCTTTTTCAAAATTTATAAATTATTGGTGGACCGGTTAGGTAGGGTAAATCTACGAGACCTCTCCCAGCTCTTCACTCTTCAGCAAATAATCTTCTTCGTTTTTTGGATTCTTCATAAGCCTCTCCCTCTGTCACCAAATAACAGAGTGGAAATTTCATCTATATGTCTCCTTCGCTTCGCCTGTAGCCGCGCTATCTCTAAGCATGCCGTCCATGATGCCCAACCCCTGGGAGGATTGATGCTATCAGAAGACCCCCCCGAGAAGTTGACAGTCGAAGTCCTCGTTATGGCTTGTCCTTCTCTTACCGAGGTTGGAGGTAATGTCATGTTATTTTATAACATAACACACTAAGTCAAGGAAGTCTTTACGAGGGCAACACTACGCAAAAGTACGACCGGACCACGCCTGCGCACGGGATAGTTTGTACGGAGTTCGTGACACTATTTCCGGCGCTATGGGAGATAGCGGGCTTTTTACACGAAGGTGAAGCGGGAGTCGATCTCTCAGTCTTGATCGTTCGAAGGAAGCAGACGTCTTGGCCAGTTCCGAGCCTCGGACCCTGGGCACAGGGCTTTCGATTTCCTGACGTTTTGGAGACGTGGACGATGGTCATCCGAAGGACGTCCCCCCACGCCAGGAGATCGGAGGAACTCCACGGTCCCCACACGTTTGAAGACGCACTCCTCGATTCCGTCCTGGAAGGAATCGAGGGCAGCGAAAAGGCTGGAGAGCCTTTTGTATAATTGGTATTTATTGTTCATTTATGTTACGGTCCACCGAACTAGTCTTTGTTTCGAATTAGCTTTTGGGTTTTTGTTCTAATTTATTTAAATATTGTATCGCATTAGGTGCTCGTGATTCACTTAAGTAATTATACATTTTTATACACTGTAGCCCGCAAGTTATCTTATTTATTAATATACAATTGTTGAAAATTCTCTACTTGCTTTTCATTTAATTTTCCTTATCACTATTGTCTCTATGCATCATCATAGAGTGGCGCTCAATCCGAGATACTTATATTTATTCCATCTTTATGTACTTTATTATTATACAGGAACATCCAACGAATGAGTGTAGTAGCCGGACAGGTAACTGAGGTCTTAGAGGTAATTGTCAATCTACCCACGACCCTGCTTCATCCTATTTCCCCGAGTCTCATGCTTATCCCTATCCCGTTCCACATTCCCATCCCATCCATACCTATTCCTTACCCCCATTAAATAATTATATGACATAGTACAAAAAAGTCGCCTGCGGATTGCTTTATTTCGGAGCTATTAAATATGTGGTTGAAAAATCCTGACCCGGTGGGTCCGCTTCAGGATGTGGGGTCTATGATAGAATCCATTTGTCAATGAACGAAGATGAATTTGGATTGACTACTATTGAAATTGATTGTGCTAATAAACAAGCACATTCGTCAAAAATTAATGTAATATAAGTAATAAAACCTTGTTTATTTTTGTTGTATTCGTAAGTAGGTACATTGTTGACTATTTAAAAATGTGTCTGTATTATTTAATGAAATAAGGGGGAGGGGGAGGCGCCTAGATTAGATTTTTTTTAAAGGGAGGCTTAGTAACATAAAGTTTGGAAACCACTGACTTAACATTTGAATTTTCTCTAAAAAAACGAGACGTTAATAATTTACCCTTCATCGATGTTTTGTCTAAAAAAACAAGACGTTAATTACCCCACGTTTAATTTTTTGAAAATGCAGAAAATTATTGGTCACTCAACGCGCACTATATTTTTGGCCGAAATACTATAATTTTGAAGGCACTGTACTATAATTCCACTTTCAAAATATGGCAACACTGGTCGGGATCGACCGGGCAGAATATATCCAGACAGTGACGACTGAAGACGTGTTGCACGGCTTCGGACCACCGGCCACAACATGGAGGCCATCTTCCGGTATTTTGTACTCGTATCATACTTTGCTATTCTAGGGTTTTAACTTCTTTGTTTATCTCTTAATATTACCCCACAGAAACTGTTTCTCGTAGGATATAGGCCAGGCATTGTTCATTTATAACTGTTTCACTTCTAGTAT
Source organism: Rhyacophila brunnea (assembly GCF_057557595.1). NCBI lineage: Eukaryota > Metazoa > Arthropoda > Insecta > Trichoptera > Rhyacophilidae > Rhyacophila > Rhyacophila brunnea. The sequence goes on along the minus strand of NW_028232848.1, from coordinate 13,510,190 downwards.
ATTGGTGGTTTATACCACGTGTCATTTGCTAACCTTGTTGAATAAACCTATGTTTGTGGACTTGGCTCCTACTCAAAACATTTTTTTTATTTAATTTCTTTGTTGCCTTGATTTATTCCCCAGTGTAATGTACACTCCGTCGGAGAAATCTAAGCATGGCGCCCCCTTAACTCTTTGCTCTAGATAATTATTTTCTTAAAGGTGTACTGGAAGCTCGATGACAATGTGAGCGTTTACAACTGTTCTCACGACCCAATAATAAGTATTGTTTGTTTTCTACAGAGGGTTTTCATTGCTTTACCGTTTATTTTTTGGACTGAGCTAGACCGATGTTAACGAAAATGGTAGGGTGGTATTGTTACTTTATACTTTTACTTTATATACCTCCCAGCGTTCGTTACAGCTTCTTTCCATGAGGACATCAAATCTTTTACCTATTGGGTGTCCTGTTATTGATGTATTATATATGTGAGAATTAACTGTATTCTTTGTCAGTATGCGTTTATCATTGGTGAAAGCGTATAATGTCTAAAAGTGCCAAAAATGTGAAATCCGGGTCGCAAAAAATGACTCAAATAAAATAATACAAAACTTAAATCGATATACTTCAAATTCCATCAAGTACGCTCAGTTGATAGTACTGATTTAATTTATTGGCGTCTATTTTAGAGGTACTCTTAAAACTCTCGAAGTACTCTAAACTTATAAGTCTAGAGGTGTCAATACCTGATGACGGTGTAATATTGTACTGCATTAAGTAGATACCTGCGCGTACTTATATGGTATTGATTTAATGACCAAGAAATGGATGCTGACATAATATAATCAACGTGGCATCACAGAAAGATATAGGTAACAGTCTTTCATGCGACACAGGTGAGAGAGCACAAAGCGCACTGAACCATGCAGCCTGTTAATTTTGAGGTGCAAACCGACATTTTGAATGATAATACAGTTGTAATTTTAGCTGAAAATGATGTCAGTTTTATTAATCTATGAAACCAGCTATCTCAATGTCATATAAGTACTGATTTGTATTGTTAAATCATCTCAAGCTCGAATCAATCCAATATATTTTGATGATAGCTTCCTTATGAAGAAATATATGTAGTAAATAAACAAAAAGAGTGTTTATGCATAATATTACTTGATAGTTTGCCAGGTAATTCAGTTCAAAGTAAAAGAATCAACAATGTTGCATCCATTGCGCTATAAAATATGTCTTTTGTAATCATTTCTAAACGTGTAAAATGTACAAAAAACGTCTAAAGTCGTACAAATGCAAATTGAAATATTTTAATACATTTTGACAATTTTCATTTAACATATTGAGTACTTAACTATGCATTAAATACATTATTTTAGAAATAAACGGACAAGTAAGAAAATAAACTACACAATGTGCGTTTTTTTAAATAAGGTTTTTATTGATTTGTTGTAATATTTGTACTTATTAACTTTTTAAGTGTATTTTGATTTGTTTCTAGAAGGTGCCAATGATTTTTGAAAAATTCATAGTTTTAATGCATTCTTTTAAATTTCAAAAACACCAATTTTTTTCAAAAATATAAATAAATAGGTATAACTTGAAATCTTTTATAGTTATATTAAAAATATATGTATTTTCCATTCGTATATTCTGAAATGCTATTAGAAGTGTTAAAACTTGTGTAAAAGTTAGGTAGATCGATTATAATAGGCCATTTACGTTATGAAATCATATGACTATTTTTCTTTTGGTAATTCGTCAAATGATTATTTTCCGAATGCCTTTCTACAAGGCATGCTTAATTTTCACTCTCATGAATTTCGTTGGTCCCTTCTGCTCTTGAAACACTTTTGCCTGTTATCGCGAGGGATGGTTTCCAATCCTGGTGTCCTAATAAATTTAAATGTACATGCGCCTATCAATTACCTACGTGGTAGCAGCCATGATTTATTCTGGATTGGAACCGTTTCCTCGTGTCAAGCCTATCAAGCAGCATTAGCAATTGGTGCAAGATTAGTAAATGCGCACCAAATGCGACATTTTCAATGATGTACTTTGTATTTTGTTTTTGAAACTTTATTTTTTTGTATAAATTGTATGTTTTTTGTTTTTAAAATTTTATTTTTCTGCATTAAATTGTACTTAAGTATGTTTTGATTTGGTTTTTGTTATTGTCATAATTATTTTCTATATTTTCTTATTCTCTTTTTTGAGGGTAATATTTGTTATAATGTAAATTTCATGTTGTGTACATCTTGAATTTAGATTTGTTATGTCCACAATATTTTGTTTTATTATAGAAAATTATATTAAAGGTTTTCATATTCTGTACTAAGACGGGAAAAATATCAAAATTCTCTTTACTGGCTAAGCACAGCAATCGCATTTCATTAAAATAGTGCCCGTGTCATTATCATGTAGATAATAAATTATTATTGTTTTAGCACTAAAAGGATTTCAACTTGAAACAACCGCCGAAATTGATTCACTATTCATGAATTCCAGAAAATAGCTATCTTAAAATGGTATACGTTAATCAAGGCATGGTTTACTTGAGTTATTTTGACAAGCTTTGGAAATATGGTAATGAATTTTCACAGGAATTACACGCGAATTGGCTCGTATACCACAGTTTTCAAACTCATGATCTAGATTGAGAGACGAAAGACGTTTATGAAAATGTTCAAGAATGAGTGATATTATTATTATGAGTCAGTAAAAAATAAAGTACGTCTCTAAAATATTCATATAACTTAAGCTGGTTCTGAAAAATGATAAAAAACAATTTAATTGAAGTGCACATTGTGTGTGAGCACAATGCAAGAAAACCGTAAACATTTTTTGTACTCCCATAAACTTTTCAATCTCTTCACTGACACTGGAATATATTCAAGGGTGAGAATATGAATCTCAAAGCCTCTCAATAGAACCTCATTTTGAGAGCCTTTTTACGCCCTTCCATTTTATCTGCTCTCGTGATACTCAAAGCAATCTCTCCAGGACTCTTATCTCTGGGCAGCATGATGCCACCATATGTATATATACTGCACTAGTAGATCTAAAAAAGGTCAACAGGATATTCATTATATTTAAAAGCATAATTTTATTCATAAATAAAATACATACCTAAGTACATAAAAATATGTTTTTTTTAAATATCTAAAGTAAAAAAAAAATATTTGTATTACTTAAAAATTCCATAAACCTCTTCATTTCAAGTCATTATTATTGACCCCTTGGACTTACAGTTGTTTATCACTTAGCATATTTTATTGTGTACCACCAACAGATTTGGAGGTAAACAAATTTATCTTCATTATGAGCGTTAAAAAATAATAGTAATAATAAAATATATACATAGTATAATAGAACACGAAAAAATATGCTTATTTTGATAAATAAATAAATTTGATTTTTTTCCATTCACGAATGCCAGAAGTTGAAAATAACAAAAATCACAAATTCGTCTCTCCTGTAAAGTTGTCATATGGATATACCGTAGTTTACCTCTGGTATACAGATGCTTCGGGCGAATAAGCTCCGAGGTTTAAACAATTGTAACATGTACTTACAATTGTTTACCGCTGTAGTCGGATTATAAGTTTCATCAAAAGAATTGTTTGTTTTCTTACTGTTATAGAATTGTACTCTAATAGTTATGGAGTTACAATGACATTTTTAATTTTTAACTTTTATAATATGAGTAATATGAGTTACAGCTGTTTACTACGTATGCAGGATAAGTAATGAAGTAACAATATAACAAAAACTCCATTTCACGATTTTAGGAGTTACAATAGTTTACCTCTGGTAGACAGAATTTATAATTGAAACATAATAAAATTGCGTCGCAGGCAAAATTTTTATATAAAAATAAGTTTATGAGAAAACTGAACGAAACCAAGACTTAATAATTGTAAATCGATGATATATGGTACAGATAGTTCACATCTCAATGGATAAAAAATATAAGTACCTACAGGTTCTAGTTTAAATTAAAGAGACACTCATTTTATGATATAATACTATTCATACAAAACTATCTTCTCTTCTTGGTCGTGTACTCATGGCTGAGGATCGTGACCACATTTAAATTTCGCCATCCTTTGAGTGACCAAGACTTTCCATCCTTCTCGATCCTCCGCTCCTTCTCGATCCTCCGCTTCTCCTCTCTGACGCTCTTCCTCTGCTTTGCCTACCCTGGAGGCTACCCTGGAGGCTACCCAAAACTACCAGTCTCTCCAGGTTGTCCGGTCCGCGCCTGAAAATATGTCCAAAAAACTGCAGAATACTTCTCAGACATATTGTCGAGAGCCGTTCCTTTATCTTCAGTCTCTGGATGATTGACTGGTTCGTCCTGTGCCCCGTCCAAGAAATTCGAAGCATTCGGCGCCAACACCACATCTCAAAGGCATCAATTGCCTTCCGTTCTCTTGCCTATAGGGTCCACGACTCGACTCCGTATAGAAATATCGAGAACACTAATGTTTGCACAAGCATCATTTTTGTGGCAATCGAAATACCCCGATCCTTCCATATAGTGGTAAGGCGTGTCATCGCATTTTTTGCAATCTGTGTGCGCCTTCTTATTTCTATAACTATCAATAACTATATTATCCCGAAATTGTTGTGTTATAACAATACGAATTGTTATTTTGATTTTGTATTGTTTAATTTTGAATTATATAATATATAAGTGATATAAATTTTTAAAATATATTATTAATCATACGCACAATAATCCATTATGAATATAAGTGGATTCTAGAGAATACTTTTTTAGTGTAACTAAGAAAAACAAAATCCTATAAGGAAGTAGCGTCATGAAAACCTATTTAATTTTGCATAGTACGTATTATAGGTATACTGATAGAAATTAGAAGAATATTATGATAGTAATAATTCACTTATCATGTTAAATATTATAGGCATTTGCATTTTTGCAGATCTATTCATTACGGTTATCACTTTAGCACGTTTCCGTTATTTTCATGGTTCCAAATTAGCACAGAAGGCATTCTATAAATTATACGGTTATTGGCGGCTATCTCTAATTCGTAATATGGCAAAAATTTGGGTTGGTAGACATGTCAGTGAAATTTAGATATTATGTTCGTGCTGACGAACCCAAGCGGATAAGACCGAAAACAAATGGATAAAGCCGAACAATCGCCGTCTTGTCGGTAATAAGCTGAACACAATAATTTTGTATTGACATGTCAGACATATCAACATAACCTACTATTTTATTAGTCATCTCATTACGATTGCAGCAAGACAGCCGGATCTTTTGTCTCAATTCTAAATATATAATTGACGTACAAGACTTTTTCTCAAAGTTAGCATAGCCAAGAGAAGAGCTGTTAAAAGATATCACCTTTTGACAGTTCAGACGGTTAACTTTTTTACATAATTTTACATTTAAGTAACATTAAAGTGATAAAAATGTGATATATGTATTTATCACAATTAGCTCTTTTTATGTTAAGTGATATGTAAGAATAAGCCTGATGACGTTAAAAAGTTTGAACTGTGAAATTATTTTTGCTGTATTATAAGAATGATATTTAGAATATGGTGCTAGATAGAATAGTTCAGTTAAATAAACTCACGAATAAAAATAATAGCAAATACACCGGAGTGCAAAAATTATGTAACCTGGCTGATGTTTAAAAAGATGCCAAAACTAACAAATGTTTGTGGTGCAAGATAGAATGAGGAAAACATTAGTTCACTAGTGACGTAAGCCGAAAAGTTTATAAATGAAGAACTTGGTTTATCAAAGGAGACGATTCTGTGAAAATGGCGCCAAGACGTGTTTTCTCTTCATCTGTCTCGCTGGCTTTGGGGGTTACCTTATTTTTTTATGCAACATACTGATTTAATATTTCTTGATTATATTTATTTCCTTAAGAGTTATAATTAAGGTGATGTACCTACCAGAGGAATCTAGCGTAAAAATACGAAGCTTGCAATTTGAGACATTTTTTTGATAATTATTGTAATATTAGCCCGTTTACTTTAAATTTACTGGCGACAGTATGTATCATCGCGACCATAATGATAAAATTCAAATGTAAACACGTATTATCATGCATGTTGCAAGACTGCATGCATGGGTCAAAAAAGTTTACTGGCTTCTGAATTTTCATGCGATATTTGCAACTTCCATGATGTATGTCCTTGCGCAGTGGAACGATAGTGGTGAACATACCGGAAAAATACGAACTACACTACGGAGACTATTTTGACGTTTAACATTTTTCATAATTTGTCAAATAGCACCGTATAATGACAACATCGAGTTTAGATTACGCCTGAAGAATGAGATTGGTGAGGCAGTCAGCACTTTTGCGTGTAAATAGTTATTATCGCGATAGTTTAATTTACACACTATTGGTACCGCTAGTAAATCCGCGCTCTTTACAGGCGCTATTATGCAGTAACAATATATTTTGGACGATGATGAAAATTTGAAGACATGGTGTATTATTATCACGCTGGCGGGTCTCGTATGAGCTTTGCAGTGGGTAAGGCACTGGCCTTCCACCCGAGAGTTCTGGGTTCGATTCCCGGTGAGGACACAATATTAATGTGTTTTTCTCAAAACCAGGTTGTTTGTGATTGTTCAAAATTACTACTAACAACTACCTCATACGAAAAAGCAAGGACATGGCTATTATTAATTGAAAAAAAAAACCTTATCACGGTTTTAAAGAGAACGTACTTATTAGGTTATTGATACTATTAATCTGAACTCTTTACTAATTGTTTCCTCGTGGGCGTTGTCTAGATAAGAATATTATAGAATGTAGGTGTCGTTGAACATAATCATTGAATTAATACGCGTTATCATTTTGGTCGTTTAAAGAAAGGAGGGTTAGACCTCTGAGGTAAAGGTGACTAGGGATTAACGACCCTTAATGGGGGGTGTGGTAAAATTAACAAACCTAACCAGGGGGTGTATCTTCACTTATATTATTTAATAATAAAACATCCCATTAGTGAATGTGCATTAAAATAAAATCCAAAAACTTATACATTACTTATATGTCATGATTACAATGAACTCAATATAAATAATTATGAAAAGTTTTCTTTCAATATTTTTAGCTATAACAGAAAACAATTAATTGATTATTAATTTAACTTCTATATATTTTTAGTAACTCTGACCTTAAATAAATGTTGGCGTACAATAATTGTTGTATGGATAATAATATTTAATATTGCAAAGCATTTCGTATCGTGCTACAGAGTATGGCTATGTGTAATAACATCCACTTTGGCAACACGTACGGGGTATATAAAAAATCACCCCTTTATCTGAGGCTCAGATTTATTACCTGGGGTTCGCATTTCGGTTTCCTTTTTCGCTAAGTGACCGCAGTTAACTCAACGCAGAAAGAAGGCTGTAAAAAGTTTTAATTGTAAAGAATGTCTGCAAGATTGCGTTTATTATTTAACCAAAGAAAAAAAGAAAATTTCTCGTTTTTCAATTGTCATAGCGAAAGCGTTTTTAAATGCCGGAGGCGTAGGCCAAGTTAACGTCCTTAATAAAATAGTTACACTCGAAAAGAACTCTTGACAAACTTGTAATCATGAATTAAGTAAGTACTCTGTTATAAGATAAGTTTAATTAAATTATTATCATTTAACTAGTTTGACCTTTAAAAATATCTAAGTGGATTAAAAAAAACAAAAATAGATGAATAGACAACCCTCTACATAATTAGTTTGTCTGTTATATTCTGTGATATGGAGGTATTTAGTAAATTATATATTTGTATACCATATTTAAAATAAAATATTTATGTAGTAAGTAATTGTATAATAAATGAAACACAATGTAGAAGTATTTTAAAAAAAATGGAACCTATTTCACTTTGAAGATATATAGATTCAAAGTATTATTGATATGCCAAGTTTTTGTTATAATATAATAATTCAATTTAATTTATTTTTCAATTTATTTATTTTTTTAACATATTGTGGACATTACAAATTATTAGTTTAAGACGTTCACAACATGACATTTAGAAACAAAGATATATAAATATATCAGTATTACATAAAATAAGAGATAGATCAGTAGATAAATTAGATAGGTACAAGGAAGTACACCGGATGAGTTAAGCAGACCCTATTTTAAGAATTTTTAAAACGGCGTCTACCTAAACTTATTCTCACGTAGGTGGAATATATCAACACCCAAAGCAATTTCATTGAACATAGTAAATATTATATCAGGCTTGCAAATGAAAACCGCAAATCTGATTTAAAAATATATGTTGCAAAGACAAAAGTAATGATAAACTGCTTTGCTAAACCAAAAGCAATCCTTCAATGGCAGTCAAATTGAGCAGGTCAAGAACTACGCCTATCTTGGACAACACAATATGTGAATTATTGACAGTGGTATGTATGATGAGATTGCTTCCAGAACCAAACTGGGATTCAACCAACGTGTGCCACCAACGCTCACGTTTGCATGATAAATATGGAAATATAAAAATTATGAGTAACCCAACGTGGCATGAAAATGTGCATGTAAATTTTTAAAAATTTATCTAATTCTACTTCGACCGCTGCAACTTTTATGGTACCATCTTTGGAAAGTCGACGTTCTATATCTGATCAATATTTTCTTTTTAAGATTATCAATGGTTTTGTTGACTCGCCAAACCTACTCGAAAGGGTGGGTTTCGATTTTCCATCAAGATTTACACGAAACCAAACTTTGTACCATATCAGTCGCAGCGGTTCTAATTATGCACAAAACTCCTTTATTCGGCGCTCTTGCTTAAATTATAATATGTATTTCTCCACCGTTGACCCTTTTAATAATTCACCTGTTTCATTTAAACATGCTATCTCAAAAATTTTGTATAAATAGATATATAATGTATTTACTTATACATATATATTAATTCTTTTATTTTTCATGTTACTTTTTTCTTTTTCTTTTTTATCTTTTGTATATTATTTAATTATTCATTATTCTTCCTCATTTTTCTCATGTAATCTTCTTATGTAATTTCTTTATATTTATGTTATTTTACTCTCTATCTTGTTAGGCTTAACTATATTATAATGTATATATGAAAACTTTGCTGGTTGCATTAACTTTTTATTATTATATTATAAATTTCTGTAATCAATATGTAACTGTTTGTTTTCCTTAATAAAAAAAAAAAAAAAAAAAAGCATAACGCGTGAATACCATAAAATAAACCAATGGATAAGGTAGCATAAAAGAGTACGCGATGTAATAGAGATCGCTATGCGGATAAAATGGCAATGGGCGGGCTTGTTGCTTGGCGAGTGGACAACCGCTAGACAAATAATATTACACAGTGGTGCCTAAGAAGCAATAAATGCCCACAGAGACGCAAAGACCCGCTGGATAGACGAATTCATAGAATTCAGTGTATGTACGTGGCAAAAAACTAGGCATCGAGAAGAGTAAAGGGATCTAGGAGAGGCCTTCATCAAGCAATGGATCGACCTCGGTTGATGATGGTGATGATAATATAATATTATTTCAACGACACGTGCTTCACTTGCATGATGAGTTTGTTTTCTAACGCTCACCAAGTGAGCAAAACATGTATCATAGAAATAAAGACTCTATCTATACATATATGTACATTATTTTATCTGAGTAAATTAAATTATTAATTGAATTTCAATAGACTGGAGAGATGGTAAAAGGTAGGTATGTAGGTAGGGATCAGTGGCGAAGGGTGGAGGTAGGCTGTTAAGATCTGCCATAAACAGTGCACATTAAACTTTTTCAGACATACGTATTTGTTTTCATTGAAATAAGAATACAATTTACAGATAGTGTTGGTTAGTTTTTTAAAATTCAATTAAACCATGAGAAACCAAGCCATAATAGATAATAGTCAAAATATACATGTCTATCTATTAAATATCTAAAATTATGCAAATAAATCATACATAACTTTGAATATTTTATAAATAGAATAATATTTTTTTATATATTATAGTTTGGTTTAGGCAGGGCTTAATGAATTAAAAAAAAATAACTAACAATATGTGTAATATGGATTTTTAATCCAACGAAAACAAATAACGATGAATGAAAAAGTGTGCACAATTTTGTCGTATTAATTGACCAAATTAGACCAAAACTATTATGGTTTCGTTTAGGCAGGGTTTAATTGATTTTTAAAAACTAACTAGCACCATCTGTAAATTGTAGTCTTAGTTCAATAAAAACAAATACATATGACTAAAAAAGTTTAGTGTGCACTATTTATAGCGAATCTTAACAGCCTACCTCCACCCTTCGCCACTGGTAGGGATGTAGGTAGGGATGTTTGTTGAATTATAAAACTATGATATTGTATTATTTGGATAATATGGTAGGTTTTTATTTTCTTCTTTTGTAAATGAATGTATGACGGCTCACAAAATAATGTAACAATCAATGTATCATTTTTCGGAGATTCGGCTGATCGTCTTATAACTGTGAGTTATTTTAAAAATCTAATAATAATATTAAAATTTAATTATACTGTATGTTACTGCTTAAATTTGATTCGCTTTAATAATTATTGTAAATTATAACAAAATGCCAGCATAGTTTAGTTAGCACATCAAAATTCTGACAAGGTTACTTGGTACCTCAGGTAGTAAAGACTTCAGATGAAACGAAAAATAAAATGATGAACAGATATTGTAATCGCTTACTACTAACATGAAGTTTGTCAATATCGGCACTTGACTCATGTCATTTAAATTATTATATACAAAAAATGTTGAAGTGATCCGTGACGTCGATTAGTAATTAAAGTAATACCTAATTTGATTTAAAATACAAAAGCCAATTGGCAATAGTAACTCAATTTGGAAAGCGCCTCAGAGAGTATTGTGAGATCCATCAGTTAAAATTTGTCGCAATTAGATAGGATATCTATAGGATTCAAGGATTGTAGTCAATGTGCGTGGGCGCGAAATCAGAGAGACATATGTCTGATTCCTGCTGGGTGGTGTCGTATTAAAAAAAAGGTTTTTTTTTTATATGGTTATATATTTTTTCTTAAGTGTTTTCAAAATGATGTATATTACAATATTTCATTGTAATAGTCATTTAAAGAAAAATACCTGTCAACCTCAATATATATATAAAGAGCAGAAAAGTCATTTGTGTTAGTTATATATTTGTATGTAAATGGTTACTAATTACTACTACACTACTACAACACAATCACTGCTAACCTTTTAATTACCACATTTTAATAACACGTTAATTATATCTAATGGCCAACGTCTCCAAACGCGCCAGTCGCGGTGTTAGCACTAAATGAGTTCATTAATAGTGTTCTTGCTCTGAGGTAAGTAGTGTAACAAGGTATACTTACCAATGATTAATACTTATCTAACTACATTAGTCGATTGTTTATTGTATGAATGATGATATTGAATATTTGGTCTGACATTAATGAACGAACATTCGAGTTGTGATTACACATTGTGCTATTGTCTACTCCGAAATGCAATTGACCATAGAGGTCACATTCCCAAACATTATTATGGCTTATCACGTGCTTGAAACTAGCTTATTTGTGATACCACGAGCTTATGGCTTAATCACATCATAGCATGTGATTTTAGTTAATTGGTTTCGTTTGTTGTCGTTATGTTAATTAAATTTAATAATAAAATAAAGTAAAATAAAATAAAACTTAATAAAATTTTATATATTTTTAACCAATATGCAGAAAATAAAATAAAATAAAATAATTACAAGATAAAAAGAACTTTTTTTATACCACTTATATTATTTATATATATTACATATATTTTTTTTAAAGTTTCTGCTGAATCATATAAACTTGACAATTGTATGTATTAATAAAAACTTTTCATTGTACTTGATAGAAATACTGAATAAATATTATAGAATACTGAAATGTTATTTTGACATTTCATATCGATTTTCATAGTAACGCACGTATATATTATTATAAATTTAGTTGCTAGGACCCACTTAGCAACCAATAATAGTGAGTAGTAAATATTACTTTTAACGATTTTTTTTCCTAAACATACAAAACAAAATTAACTGAAAATGAATTCAATTCTATTTAACCGGTTAAGTGCCCAAAGCGTCTTTGGACGCCCTAATTACACCAATTCTTATGTTAATTACTATCAATTAATTAATTGCGGCATAGAAAGGATTAAAGATGGACAACATTATTAAAAGAATGCATTGTCGTCGTGTTCTGATATATTCTAAAAGTTTCAAATGTCTAGCTAGTCGAAAAGTATGTTAAAAATTTTGGACAAACATGAAAAAATCTGTACCGGACAAACAAGAATACGAGCTAATAAAAACGTGGTAAAAATATATATTATTTATCTATGAATATAAGCTGTAAATTAAGAAGATTAAATTTAAATTAATTAAATCGTGTTCTAAAATCATAATAATTAATTGAATAATAACTTTAATAGTATAATCATTATAACCTAATAGGTGGAAAACCCATCCAAAAGTGTTAGAAATAATATTTAAATTCTTAAGCATTTAACATAACAACTACAAGTTAAAATCATCGTTATTATCTAAGACGCCCGTAGCTTAATGTTGGAAATGCATACCGTCCCGTCAGGTGTCGTATTTTTTCTAGAAAATGATATTTGCATGTGTGTATATGCATGAGCTGTTTTCAAATTATGTATATTCAATATATTTTTTTTCCGACCATGTCCGATCCTAATAGTATCATATTTATATTTTTTTTCATCCATATGTCATCCACTTGCTCAACCTACTAGGTCCATAACCTAACTCACACACAAATTGAAAAACAATATGTGTACTTGCCAGATCTAGGATTCGAACCTGGGACCCACGTCGTGATTGTCCAACGTTTAAGCCGCGCGGCCACCGTGGGCGCAGATAATAGAATGTTACATTCTCAAATTTTATTCGTTGAATAAAAAAAAGTTTAATTTATTCTTGGTTATTCTTAAGTAGGCACTTAATGTTAGCATCTATAAATATTTAGAAAGTTTCATTATTTAAAATAACAAGAAAAGATTGCCTAAAGTCCCCCTGCAAAGTTTACACTTTTCAGGACTTTTTTTTTTGAAAATGTAAAATATTAAGATACTTATGCGTTTAAGATTATATTATTAATCGGATATGAGTTGACGGGGTGTTTTTAAGAATTTTAAATAATAACTGCACAATGACACAATCTTCAAATAAGATAATGGTTTTGTATGTTGGTACTCCACCTGAGGTTAAAAAAATATCCAATTAAATGGGACTTCAAAAATATTGCCAAAGTCGATCGCGGTTAACGAGTTTGCCCATCTCCTCCTGAACGTCGATAATTCTGGTAATTAGCATTCTAACCCTTCTTTCCGTAGAGCTTTAATTGAGCAAAACCTTCCGAGCTTTCTTGACAACTTGAAATGTTAGCAATTAGTTAGTACAAGTTACTTTGCTGAAAGCTCGTTTCAAATTGAAACTCTTCATGTTGCTATGCCATACCCGTCTCAATTTGAGTTCTTTATATACCGTAAATGCGAATAATTTATCATATTTTTTCTCCTAATAGTTCTCCTCATCACATATATATAGGATAATACAACGTTATTAAGAATTTCATACCACGTGGAACAGTGACAGGGGTTCCACGATAATTCTCAAAATTTTACAAAAGAGGTAAAACTTAAAACCAATTTAGTAATATATTATAATAATAATATATTTTATAGTGACATATCTTTAAACAATGAAACAGTTTGAAAAAAAGCTTAATTTGTTATCGCGTGAAAAATATTATTATGTTGAGTGGAAAATTTACTTGAATTCTTTGTAGCAAAAGGAATTGAGTTTTCACCCGATGTGACTTGAATCTGTAACCGCTTGATTCACGCCAGTGTGCTTTTCTAATTATGCTACACACATCTTACTTAAACAAGTGCAAGTACGTTATAAAAACAAAATATAATATGGAGTAATCCATGGTGTCGGTTAGTAATTAAGGCATTTAATTGATACGCAGGTACCTTGATTCAATAAACAATAACCGATAGCCAGCATTGTAACGAAATTGTAAAAATTGTAGCTAAATTTAAAATGCACAATGGCGCTAATCCAATAGTTACAAGTTCAAATCACGTCGGATATTGTATTTTCATCTAAATATTGTATTTTCTGGTGGGTATGTATTGTATGTTCAATAATATATAAAATGTTATATTCTCAAATCTTGTGAATTATACGTTGAATAAAAGAAATAGTTTATTAAAGTAACTGCTACTTACTCATATCAATGGTGTGTGTATACATCTAACTACATAGTACCTACATAAATTTTATATTTTAGTTTATAAAATACTACCACCCAAATAAAATTTCAACCAATTTTACAAAACTGGTAAGTAGGTGTATATTTCTACATATTATTACATATCCCTTGGAAAATAAATAAATGTTTTGGCTCTTTATCTTCTATTCCAGTTGCATGAATTTCTCATAACCATTTCGTCCACATCTCACACGATTCTAAATCGCAGTCACTGAATTTTATTGCAGTTAAACCCATCTCGCAAATTTACATCACGATTGTTTTCACGAGTTTAAGCACTCGTGTATCATAGCCTCGAAATTGTTTGTTTTGATATTAAATATTTAAATACATTAAATGGACTAAAACTTTACTATTAAAATATAGTTAAGATATTGGAGAAATAATGATACGATGTTATGTTTACTACATTTATTTAATATCAAACAAATTTACCCTAAGGCTCTTTTCACGAACTTTATTGTATACAATTAATAATTGTTTAACGTAGAATTGAATATTTATTCACTTCTTGACATGATGTAAATGACAGACATAGAAAGATAGAACAAAATCAAAGTGGATGTCTTATTCTTATCACGTGTTAATCGTGGTATCAGAAACATTGATCTTAATTCGATTTATTTTTAATTTAACACTGCAGTATACCATGAGGGTACAATAACAATATATTATTATACATTATCGCAGAATAACCATATTTCATAAAATTATTTAATATCATCATCATCAGCCTGAATCTATCTACTGCTAGATGAAGGCCTCTTGAAGCTGCTTTCACTTCTCTCGGTCCTGTGCGTTGCGTTGCTATGTACTTCCACAGAACTTTATCATTTCATCGATTCAGCGGCCACTAGGTCTACCTTGCGGACGTTTTTTAACTCTTGGATACCACTGGATGACTTAATTTGTCCAACAATTGTCTCTTCTTCGAGCTATGTGTCCAGCCCATCTCCATTTATATTATAGTAATTACATTAAAATTATCGGGCATCCAATGCAAAAGAACCACAAGTGATAAAATCTTGATTTTCTGTTTTAAATGCAAAAATAATCGTAGGATTCATTTAATTATACTCTAAAAAAACCAGAAGTATAATTCATTAGGAAAACAAAAGAAAAAGATCTTCATACTCGAAATATTATTTGATGTTAAACCTGTATTTTAAGTAGATGCAAAACTTCAAATGCAATTTTCTCGAAACTAAGAATTTGCAGTTATAATCTTTTTGCATTCGGTGGGCAATATGTGTATTGTGACTTCAAAAAAAATGAACCTGGTGCCCTTAGTGTAAGATGCCAGTGTCTCACGTATTAGATTAGAATACTTCATATTGAGAAGTTTGTGCTATTTAGTATTTTAGGTATGATGAGGTGTGTCGTTGGTTGCTTGGATGTTGTGAGAGAAGAGTTTATTTATCGTTACAAGAATAAATAAATACAATAATAAAGATGACAGCGTGAGGTTATATTCGCGGGTACGGATATACTGGTGAGATGGATGTGATTGAAAGATTGCTTATCTTAATGAACTGAGAGACTGGACTCGAGTGGAATGGTGATTGAGTATGTAGAGTGACCGAATTCAACATAATAGTGCTGCGTTGAGTGGAGGACTAATGATGATTGTCGTGCGTCGCGTGACGGACTCGATTAATGAATGAGGATTTGTGGATTGTCCTTATTATTTATACAAAATACAGTCTATACATTACAAGAAATAATATTACCGCAATTAACAAATCATTATAGACCCTACTGATCTAGTTATTATTATGATTGTGGAAATTCTGACGATCATTTTCGCTCCATTGTTTTATTTTGGTAACAGCACATACATGATATTAAAGTGTGTTACCCATAAAATGGTATGATTGCTGCAGTATAATTATTATTATTATTGTATATAACAAAATATTATAATGTTATCCCTTACAATATCGAATAACGTGAAATGACATAAAGTGTTTTTGTATTCCTAATTTATAAAAATAATATAATAAGTAGTGATCTAAATTCGGGACGCTTTTTAAAGTAAACAAAACCAGTATTAATAATTATTAATACTGTGTTACATAGGTAGGTTATGTTTTGTAATTTATGTATTTTTTTTGGTATGATATTCATAATCGTTTCATATTCCTTTTTAATCAAATACATGTTTTTGTAATTATTTATTAGTTTTGACTCATATCCGGAACTTGCTATTTAGTCTGTTATATTGTAGGTATTGCCAAAATATTATAAATATAATGTAAAATATCCCAATAATCATAGAAATTTTAATTATAATATTAAAAGCTTATTAAAAGATTTAAAAAAAATAATAGCTGCCATTTCTTCTGATTCAAAATTGACATTTATTGTGATCATTATTATTTGGAAAATTATCATAGAAAGAAACACAGTTGTACAGCGTAGTCAATTTGTTAAAAATATTAAAATAATGATTCTATTCGAGCTAGGTTTTGGGCATTGCGTGAAACTTATGGTCAAAATAATCGGCCTATAGAAATTATTATTGTGATGGTAAGAATCCAACCCGTCAAAAATGTAAACGTACTGAGGAAAATATCGATGTTGTGAATTAAGGTGTGAATGAAAATCCAGAATAATCAATTACACGTGTTCCTCAAGAACTTGAACATTCTTATGGTACTATATGAAATATTCTTCATAAGGATTTGCATTTAAAAATGTATAAAATACAGTTAATACAAGAACATTTTTCAAAGATATTATCAAGAATTTTGCTGATTGGGGTGGGGTTTAGAGATATGTAGTTGAAACAGACCCACTATTTTTAATGAAAAAATTAGCGATTTAGCTCATATTTGGTTAAATGGCTTCGTAACTCAGCGCTTTTATCGCATTTGGAATAATAAAAACCTGCATGTTATTTTAGAAACACCTTTATATACACATAAATTAACAGTTTGGGGTGATTTATATAGTCTGGAGGTTGTAATTGGACCGTATTTTTTTGGAAACAAAAATGGCAATGCAATCACTGTCAATGGAAACCGCCACATAAACATAATTACTGTTTTATTCTGGCATGAATTAGATGATTTTTAACTATAATATGAGTGGTTCATGAGCAAAGTGAACCAAGTCCATTCTGGTTATTTTTGAGTAAATTAGGTTCAAACATACAATTTGAGTATTTCTTATTCTGCAAATATTATGTTTGAACCTAGCTTACTCAAAAAAAACCAGAATGGACTTGGTTCACTATGCTTGTGAAACACTCATATGTAACTATATTACAATATGTGGTTTTCATAAGGTGGTGCAAGATGTCATACAGCTCGTAAAACAATCTTATTCACCACTACTGGTAGTTGATATAATAAAAGTATACTTACTTCATGAGAATAATATAATTTAAAACATTTACAATTTTATTATTGTAAAGTAAAGGTATTCTAATAAACGCTATCTCACAAATTTAATATATTAATACTGTCTCAGCTGAGGTTGCTTGATTTTAATTGATTTTAAATTCAAAATTATCTGCAATTTGTATGCTTCCATCTTCTCTTTCTCTTCATATTTTATCTAAATTTAGAACATTTGAATCACAAATTTTCACCGTTATTTATTTTACGTGACTACCATTAGTTGCTCGTTATTAGTTTTATGTATTTACCATGCTTTTATCTACAATAAAAATATACCCTACCGATATCTTAAATGATGTAATAAATATTTGTAAATAAAAACTGTCGATTTATCAATGACAATAAAATACGATATAATTATTGATCACTAAGTAGAATAATTATTAAATAAAATCATACTATGAAAATGGCAAATCTTCGACGTTTGTAATGCAAAAATTAAGGTCAGAATTAGGTAGAAATCATCACCCAATTGAAGGTTATGTTTGCAAGCAAAAAATAAGAGCCATAGCAGTGTTTTGGATTGTGTGATACCTATACCTATTTGCCCAGCCCATTTAATTACAAATTGTATGAGATTTTGTTATACCTATTCAGTAAATAACTAAGTAACAAACTATGTATATAGTATTTTATAAATACTACTCGGTAATTTATATTGTGTAATCTAGTAGATAAACCCAGTAAATAACAAGACGCCCATGTAGGATTACACAGGATGTCCTTCCCTATAGTGGCTTCAGATACATGCTAGTTAGCTTGCAAAATCAGAGTTAATTATCTCAAGTAAAAGCGAAGGTAATGTAATTACCTAATTAGTCTTGTGAAAAAGACACCTGGTTTCTGGCTGAATTTACATTTAGGTGAGAATTAGTGTTCTGTACGAAAACTTTTTTTTTGTATTACCTAATAATATTTATCTGTTTGTATATTATTTTATTACAATACTAGCAATAGCTGAGTACGCAACATGATATGCGGTAATAATATTCATAATAACCTAAAGTAAATTATTTTTTATAAATTAATTTAGTTATCAAGTACCTAAGTAAATATCAGTCTAGTATAGGAAAGTAAATTAAACTCATACGTATGGTTTTCAAGGATGTACATAATATTATTCTTAAATAGTCGTAGGGTGAGAGAGAGATCATTTCGTATTATTCTATGTGTTTTACACTTAAAGCGTAGAAAGTCGTTTATTTTTGTAGTCACAAAAAAAAACTGCCTGTCACAAGCATTAAATCAATGGCATCAGGATGCATAGCACTAATATTTATTGGACTCTTACAGTCAAATACTAAGATCTAACTTTAGATGAACATTTAACATGTTGATAACCATTTGCGAATTAAAAAGCTCCAAGCTCAATTAGTCAGGAACAACAGACTAGAACTCAAAGTGGGTACAAAAAGAAAGCTCGTCCTTAAACCGCATTTAGATCAAGCGAGCGAATGTTTGTTCTTCCCCCACTCCAGCGAAATTCTTATACTCGCTCTACAAAAAATGAGAGAATTTCGCGTGAGAGGGTGAAGAATGAAAATTTACTTGCTTGGTCTAAATGCGGCTTTAGATGCAAACATAGTCTGTGATTAACCGTCCCATTATGACATCATATGCCGCCCCTCTCTAAGACTATGCTAATCCAACAAAATAGTTATAATGCTTCAGACTATACGAAACAAATCTTTTAGAATGATCACAGATGCCCCAAGGTTTGTTTGCAATACCACTCTTAATAGAGACTTGAACGAAGAAACCATAATATTCGACAACGTCTTGAAACTTTTAAAAAAGTTCTACACCACCATGATAGCAGACTTCCCAAATCAATCGATCAAAGAACTAAACAATTACGATCAAGCCATCCCCACCAAATTTTCGAGACCACGAGCAATATTGCTCTCAAACCCTCCATATATTTTTTTAATTTAACTTTTTTCTACAGTTGGAGACAAAAGAGATACAAAGATAAAAAAAAATGTAGTGCTGACTCTGTCAATTCGAAAGAGACACCACTGTTTATGATTCCCTATTTTTACGTGTTATTTTTTTTTATACCCTCGGACCCATGACGAAGGGCCATGAGCTCTTCCTTAATTGGTATACAAACACAAGTGCTGCAGATGACGAGAATATTAAGCCGTTTGGTCTTGGTGCCTCATATACATATCAGTGGCAAAGGGTGGAGATAGGCTGTTAAGATTCGACATAAATAGTGCACACTAAACTTTTTCAGTCAAACGTATAATGCATAATATATTACATACTATTATATATTTAAAGTTAAACCACGTATTCTAATATCAAATTTTGATATATCTAACATAATATAACAAAATCCATTATCAGATCCATGGTAAACTGTTTTTTAAATACAAGCATTGCCATAATTTGAAATAAAAATCATACATTAGGAACTTTTATTCAAAACATATCATTATTACGTATAATATAACATTACGATAACATAATAAAATTGATAACATTTAATTCATTATTAACGATGATTGCCCAAAATGTATGTGATTAATATTGATATAAAAATAATTGAGGAAATGAAAACATTTTGTAAAAAATAATAGCACAATATAACTGCCTACATTTCGCGCATTTTACGAAAAATATTTTTGGTGTCCGGTTATTTGCGCATTCATATTTTAACAATAATTGCCAGCTTTCGCATTACATTTTCTTTTTAATTTCATTGAGTAAAGTCATTCAAATCTTTCTTTTATTATTAATTATTATACAAGTGATTTGCAAATAATTGTGATGTCTTTCATTCTCAATGGCTGTAGTTCATTTTTTATTATCTTTTTATAATATTATTGAAAAATATACCATTACTTGAGTTATTCAGATTTATGCCTTTCTTGGAAAATTGGTTTTGTATGCAGGTATACATAATAATGTATATTATAATATATCACTTTTATTCAGTATTATTTTGTTTATGATTTGGTAGCAAATATACTATATTTTAAATTGATCAAATATGTCCATTATGGAAATGAGTTTGTTGTAACAATATATTAATTTGAATTCAAATTAACATTGATAAAGCCCACGTGACCTCGATGCATTACTTGTTTCCTCTTGCATCACTCGCTGCATGGCATGGGAGTTTGAAAAAACATTCATTGACTTCTAAAAAAAATAATAAATAATACTATAAATACATCTATACATTTAATTTTGATTTGGATATGAAATAAATCGCAGTTACTATCAGTGGAAATTAAGGCTATACTTCAGCTGAGGCATGGTCTAAAAAGATTGTGACTAGGCGATGGGCGGATTGTGCAAATGACGCGAGCCGAACGAAATATAATTTGTCATAAAAATTTTACATGCGTTCTTTTAATGTAATGTTTATTATTATATTCGTAACAATGATAGTATATTCATTGACATGTTTTCTTTTTCAAGTACATGCGGAACGTTTTTAGTTATCTTAACACGATTTAAGAATATATTCCTCCGACGCCACCACAAAACAAATTGACGTGCTCACACCTCTTGTCAGTCTTCGATTGGCGACGATTGCGAAATTTCGTTCCACCTACTGTTGAAAATTATTTGCCGTTTCACTTATGCATGTTCTTAAAGAGAATCTCAAATAATACTTATTCTATGTTAATAAAAGTGTAAAATATTCAAGTTATATTAATCCCGTACGTCCGCAAGCAGTTTGTGAAGAAAGGTCTTTCTTATTTAAAATAATGTTTTTTAAAAGGAAGTTGCCCGGAAAGGATAAATAAAGCTTGTTTGACTATGAAAATATGCAAATTTTGAATAGAGAAACAATGAGAATTTCGGTGATTTATTCTTAAAGCACTTTCAGCTAGCTAACAAAACAAAGAACTTTAAACGTTTTATAAACATGATTAATATTTTCCATTTTGAGAATATTGTTGTAATCATCGCCTTAATAAAAAGTTACTAGAATGCTGCTTTATTTTCATAATCTACAGAAATTATGCCAGTAAGGGTTCTAGTATGACTTATCGCAAATAACATTGTAATATTATTAATAATATATTTACTAAAGAAACTGAATCGGTTAATTAAGAAACATAATAAGTTAAATTAAATATAACCACGGTAAGATAAAGTTAATAAACACAATTATTCTTTATCGAATTGTTTTATTTTATCAGAAGAAAGTCTACAGTCCGAGACGTGGAATTTACGTAGGTTTACGGAGTAGGCTCAAAGCATACAAAATCATAATATACTTCTTGAAATTTTCATGTTTTTACCAAAGTACTAGAGGCACCCCTCGTAGTCTAATAATATGCTGGGGTCTCATCTTGAGGTTTCAGATTCGATTCCCGGAGAGTTCATAGTACATATTTGTGATTTTATTAAAGCCTCGGTATTTAAGTGACAGTTAAGTTGTGATAATATTGAGATGCACGTCGCGTACTATCACGCTGTTATGGCGACAAATTTAGTCTATGGTTTTGTTATTTTGCAAAATATTTTTAACGATCACAATCTCTGTAAATTCCATGATGGAGAGTACCAACTCTAATGTATTAGTATTTTGAATTATTATTCTAGCTAATTTCAATTAATTTTAACAGTTTCTACGTGTGCGCACGTTAAAATTGCTTGCACTTGACATTTTGAACATAACCCAACCTGAAGACCATAGATAATAGACAAAATTCTTATACAACATATATTAGTTCCATAAGTTCTTATACATAGTGCCAACTGCTAAACACGCAAAAACATGACATAGACATGATTCGAACATGTATAGACATGTAGAAAATGATAAGAAAAACATTTATTGAGCCATGCAGGTGTCGATGCAGTGCGGTACAACGTGAGGTGACCTCATTGTTGATCTGGTAATTTCGGCAGATTTTGCTAACTGAAAATTTTCGTTTAAATGTTCAAAATGTGCTACGGAATGGGAGCATTAGTCTGATAACATTTTAAACACCAAAAAAACAACATTACACATACTTTTTTCCCATAGTAGCAGCTTACTGAAACGTCACGTGATAGTATGCGACGTGCAGCAGAATATAATCACAACTTAAATATTACACTGCTTCAATTGGGGTTAATTAAAAATAAAAATGAACGAAAGTCTGCCTGTTGTGATATTGATAAGTAGATCTACGGCATTTTTTTTAAATTGAAACCTTGAAACAGACTATGAAGAATCAATTGATAAATGATTCTTATCGATAGAAGCAATAATAAAAACATATGGCCTAGGTAGCATCGCCTTTTAACCAACCCTCTAGCGGCATATTAAATTGAATCGCTAGCGTGATCCGTCAACCCGACCAGTTCCTGTGTGATTTGAAAGTATGAGAATTTTGTTGGTATTTTGTTAACAGTTCACTATATTAATAATTGACCACGTTGCAAAGACAAACTAGCATGTGACAACGTGTAGCGTTTTGCAACTCGCATATTCAAACATGCTACATCTTGTATCCTGAGACAATGAATCGTTGTATATAATATTATAATATGCCTTTTAGCTATCAAATATAATAATATAATCTCTACAAACATAGCACAATATTGCTTATTTTTTCATAAAAAGAATTGTTTTGTATTTTGTTATTTATATATTCAGATACGTATATATATCCAGATAGTTTTAAACAAGTGTTGACCAAACCGAAATCACAATCTTTCACTCTTGTGAGAAATATTTACTATATAGAAGTTGTCCTCTCGTTGTAAGACTCTGAGATCGAGTAGGAATATTGCATGAGATTTGATTGATGATTAAAGAATAAACATTATTTTCATTGATGGTGATTTAAAACATATATACAAATTTAATATACCCACATAATATAAGCATTGACAACTGATATTATAAAAGGAACTAACTTTGTTTCTGTGAATTTATTGGAGGTATCATGAGACAAAATACATAATATATCATTAGAGTAGGTCAAAAGCAAAAGGGCTTCTCTCAATTACTTGCAAATTGAGATATTAATATGAACATATACATAGTAACACAGTTTTCAGGAGGTTTTATGTAAGTAAATTATATTTTTATATTATATTAATACAGAATAAATTATACTAAGCTAGGTATATCTGATATGCCGTCATACATCGTCAGGTGTTCGAATTTAGAACTAAGCTTATTAAAAATTATCAAATTCACTCTAATTAAAAAAAACTTTTAAAAAATTAGAGCAAGTTAAAAAATTATATATTATAACGGTTATTTTTTATTATAAAATGTAATTGATTAAGCTTACTCGAATAACGTAGAAAAGTTTTTGAATAAATTATCTACTAAATAAAAATTTCTATCCCTAGATTTTTTTATTTATAATAAATCAAAGCTCGGCGTAGTCTAATGGGTACTTCGTAGTTATTAAATATTATGCTGCCATCAAAAAGTATTTATATAA
This sequence comes from Rhyacophila brunnea, assembly GCF_057557595.1. Classification (NCBI taxonomy): domain Eukaryota; kingdom Metazoa; phylum Arthropoda; class Insecta; order Trichoptera; family Rhyacophilidae; genus Rhyacophila; species Rhyacophila brunnea. Next base: position 13,486,024 of record NW_028232848.1, on the reverse strand, counting down.
TTTAGGTAGGTACGTAATTAGTTTCATAAATTATATAACTATCACTGACCTTAGTTGGTGTTGTGTAGAATCTTTGAAAAAAAAGGTGATAATACTTATAAGTACACAATAAATACATAATAAATTAAGTTATAATTCTTGCGAGTGGCCGAAAACAAGATACATAACTTTTTCACTCACTTATAATGAAAATTTAAACGAATTTGCCGAAAACTCCACCGAGATGTGCCTAATAATATAATGTCATTTGACAAATAAATTTTCATCTCTCAAATTTGATAATAAATATCGGATTTCACAAAGTTACGATTCCTGGACAGTTTTTTTTATCACCGCTCTTTTTCCCAGGAGATAATTTAATTTTAAATAAATGATCGCCATTTGACATCTGAAATTTCTTAAAGGTTAAAAACTGTCATTTCGTAAAAAAAAAACTCATGATGGTCATTATTATATTGAGAAACTTTGGTATTTATTTACAATTATTTTAATAATTACCAAACCCAATTTCGTATAGAAAATCAAAAATTATTTTCATAGTTTTTCATCATGCCTATTGTCGTTGTTAATAAATGTTTATTCTTGTTAATAATGTTAAATCCGAAATAATGATCTCCTACATATTGTTATCTTAAGAGATATCGGATAACGCTCAATTTTTTTTTGATACATGACAGAAAGAATAAACAAGAAACAAACAAACAAACAAAATAAAGGTGTTGCGTGCATTATACTTTGACAGTTGATTTAGTTCAGCATCAGATAATCCCGTAAGACAAATTTTTGATTGTGCGCGCATCGATAATTACTTTATTATATAATTTTGAATTGTGTGACTAATTTTCCAGTGTTATTAACAATGCCGGGAGCCAGAAGATCTAATCTATATATATAAATATACAGGGCTTTTTTTTCAATTTAACGCGGTGGAACGGCGTTCCGGCACCTTTTTTCACGGTTTTATTTCAAAATCAATTAAACGAAAAAATATTTGCGCTTAAGTAATTACAATAATAATTCGTTAAAATGATAAAATAAGGTACAGGTGGAAGCCATTTTGAATGTTGGCGTGTTAGTGTTAGTGAAGTAACCGTATAGTTTAAATAGCAAACATGCGTATGTAACTAGCTTCATACGTATGCTGCGTATTATGATTTTGACAGTTTGACGTTTATCGCATGGCAGCATCTGCGTATATTGTTATTTACGTTTGTTTAGTCAGTTTGTGTTACGATTACGTGTTGTGCAACTATTTTATATATTATTTAGTGCAACCCCAAGTTTAAATATGAAAAAAATTTCCTGTTACTTCTCAACCACCGGCAGCGGCGCCGATTCCGCAAATAATAAGCTCAAAACAGAAACGATGACAGAAGATATGGAAATATCGGTACATGTAGATGTTCCTGAATCATCTCTAGCTGATTTCGGGGATCAAGGTCGAACTCAAAACGATTGGCCAGACTGCTGGTCATTAGATAAAAAAAACGATTTTTGCTCAAAAAACGAATGGTTGAACGTACACAAAATGAAACTTGGCTGCACAATTTGCAGAAACGTTGGAACTCTTGGAACTGAAACGACAATGGGAATGAAAATATCCAAAGAATGGGCCAATAATGAAATCACGTATTCTGGGAAAGAGAGGAAGCTACAATTGGGGTCACTTTGAAAATAAATTTTCGATCACAGAGGATCTATTGCACACAAAGCAGCGTTAAAAATCATTTCTGAAGCCAAAAAAAAGCAGATTGAAAATACTTTTTTAAAATCGTTATCTCGCGAAAAAGTAATAACAGCAAACATTTTTCGAACTGCATATAAAGTAGCTAAGGAAAATCAATCATTCAATATGTTTGAAAGTGAAATTAATCTCCAAGAACTAAATGGGATCGAAATGGGTCATATTCTCCATTCCACTAACGCATGTGTTAACATTGTAAATCATATATGTGATGAAATGAGAAAAAATGTTTTCAAAGAAATTGTTCAATCGAAAAATATAATTTCTTTGATAATTGATGAGTCTACCACCATAAGCCAAAAAACCACCCTCATTGTGTATGTTCGATGCTGTGTCGAAAGTGTTGGAATGAATTCACCAATTAATTTGTTTTTGGATTTGATTGAACTTAAAGACGTAACGGCAAAAGGAATATTTGAATCATTACTCCAATCTCTTGATTTATATGGGATGACAGAAGAATATTTAAAAAAAATATTTAGTTTCGGTTGCATGCGACGGCGCTGCTGTGATGTTAGGTTCTAAAAATGGAGTGAAAAAATTGCTGACAGAAAAATTTCCTTCAATTATAGTTTGGCATTGTACTAATCACAGATTAGAATTATCAGTAAGTGATGTTGTAAAAAAAATTTCAGGGATCAATAGATTCAAATCATTTATTGATAAACTTTATGTTTTATACCACGCGTCACCGAAAAATAATAGAGAGTTGCATTTATGTGCAGAATCACTAGGCGTTGAGGTACTGAAAATCGGAAGAGTTTTAAGTACCCGATGGGTGGCATCTAGTTTTCGTTCAGTTTCGGCTGTGTGGAATAATTATGAATCCCTTGTGCGTCATTTTGAAGAAGCGATGAATGACCCTACAAGAGATAAAAATGACAAGTGTACTTACAGTGGCTTAAAGAACAAAATAACATCAACAGCATTTTTATTGGATCTAGCATTGATGTGCGACGCTCTCCAAGAATTGTCGGAACTTAGTTTGGACCTACAAAATCGCAATGTGAACCTTTACATTGCAAATCGAAAAATAAATGAACTCGTTCAAGTTTTTGAAGAAAGAAAACAGAATTTTGGACCCTATTATAAATGTGCTGCAGCTGCTATAAGCAATCTGCATTTTCGTGGAGTTTTACTTCACGAAAAAGTTTCTAAAAATGATCCTCCTATTGATCCGAAAATATTTTATTCCACGTTGAAAACGTCAATTGAAAAAAGGCTGCTAGATAATAAAGATGTTGAGTTTGCACTTTGGGCTCGCGTACTTGACCAAAAATATTGGCCTGAAGACATTGATAATCGGTTGACATTTGGAGAGATGGAAATTAGAAACATTTTGATCAGGCTACAACTAGATGAACGAGAAATGATTCGTGGATTTCGCGAATACATTCTCGAAAAGACATATTCTGAAAAACTCTTGCGTTTGGTATATGCTCTGAATTCTATTCCCATTTCTTCAAGTGAATGTGAACGGGGGTTTTCGCAAATGAATCTTATTATTACCCCAACAAGAGCTTCGTTAAACACTAAAACAGTTTCGGCACTCTTGTTCATCAAACTCGTGGGACCACCCTTGACACTTTTCGATCCTTCAAAATATGTTGATAGGTGGTTACTTAAAGGAAGACATTCGGCCTTAGACTCTAACACTAAGAAAAGGAATCGAGATGATGTATCAGACGAGAATTGGAAAAAACTTTGGAAATCACTCTAAACTTTTATTCAAGTTCATAAATAAATACATTACATATGTATTTACAATTATATTTTAAAGTTAGTCTTATTTAGTCTTATTTGTACAATATATTTCAAATATAATGTATGTATTTTATTGTTTCTGTAGCTTTGTTTTGACTAAAATAAAAAATTATCGTAAAAGTCAACCTTTTTTTGTTCGCTTCGTGGCATAGCTCCTTTAAATTTCATTTAAGTGACATTTGAATATAATTTTATTTAGTAAAAAGCTTGACATGAAGTGAGTTCCGGCACCTTTTTTTTTTAAAAAAAAAGCCCTGTATATATATAAAACAAAGTCAGGTTAGTTAAACCATTTATAACTCAAAAACGGCTAGACCGATTTTTATGATCTTTAATTTCTTGGATTTGTCTTCGCCGGAATAGCAGAATAACTATTAAAACATCCGAAAAAATCACGGAAAAAAAATATGAAGAAAGTTCATTTTCTCATACATTTCGTATGGAACAGCTTTTTTGATGATATCTCAAGAACTGATTGACTGATTTCAATGAATTTTTTTTTCGTCTCGGCCTCGAGAAGTTTCCTCGCGCATTGGAAAAGTAAGAAAATTACAACAAATTTAAATCCGTATACAACTAATAATAAACTGGGTTCGGAGGAGTATATTTTTTATTTACGCGATGCATGAGCACCAAAGGAGATGCAGATAATGTTGATCGATTGACTATTCTACCAGCGATGTACATTGGTAGCCCGCGTCATATGCATGGATATGCTCAAGATGCAATGACATATGTTTATCATTACGGTCGTCCAGATCTATTCATCACCTTTAAGTGCAATCCGAAATGGAGAGAAATTGCTCAACTGCCACTCCCCGGATAAATATCAAGTGATCAGCACAACATCACTGCACGTGTCTTCAAACAAAAAATCCTGTCGCTGATGAACTACATTGTTAAGCATCGCGTCTTTGGGGATACTCGATGCCGGATGTATTCGATTAAATGGCAAAAATGAGGCTTGCCGCATGGACACATTCTTATTTGGTTAGTCGAAAGAATTCGACAAAACCAAATATATGACATCATATGTGCCGAGATTCCTGATCCCGAAACCATTCCAGACCTGCATGATGTTGTAATTACTAACATGATTCACGGACCGCGTGGCGCCCATCAACCCCTTATCACCGTGCATGGTCGACGGCAAGTGTTCCAAGCATTATCCACGAAATTTGACGACGAAGACTATCACTGCCAACGATAATTATCCACTGTATCAGCGTCGATCACCAGATGATAACGGTAGAACTATCACAACGAAAGTGAAGGGAAACGATATCGTGGTCGACAATACTTGGATTGTTCCGTATTCGCTACTTCTTTTCAAAACATTCAAGGCGCATTGCAACGTGGGGTTTTGCAATTCAGTGAAGTCCATCAAATACATCTGCAAATATGTCAGCAAAGGCAGCGATATTGTGTTTTTGGCGTTCAAACTCCCAATACCAACGATGAAATCACGCACTATCAAGTTGGTCGATATTTAAGCTGTAATGAAGCGATTTGGCGTATTTTCTCATTCCCCATTTATGAACGTCATCTCACTGCTGTACATTTGGCGGTGCATCTGGAGAATGGTCAATGAGTTTATTTCAACGCATCAAATGTTGCTCAACGTGCTGAAACACCTCGAGCGACAGCATTGACCAGTTTCTTATCGATTTGCCAAAGCGATCCGTTTGCACAAACGTTGCTCTACTCTGAGATGCCATGTTATTACACTTACGCTTCATCGAATAAATTTCAACGTCGTAAGCGGGGTGATGCGGTTCATCCGAAGATGATGAATGCTTCTTCTTGCGGTTGTTGCTGTTAAATGTTCGTGGGCCGACATCATTTGAATCACTTCGAACTGTCAATGGTGTAGTGTGCCCAACATTTTGTGCTGCATGCTCAATTTTCTTGAAAACGATACTCACTGGGACATAAAAATTGCTAAAGCAATTGTTTCTGCATCTCCAAGTTAGATACGCATATTATTTTCTTTCATTATTTCGACATGCTTCCCATAAAATTCACCTAAACTGTGGAACAAGTACAAGGACGATATGTCAGAAGACATCTTAGATCGAATTCGTTTCAGTTCAGGGAATCCCGATCCCGGGGTGAATGAGGAGATACATAACCAGGCTTTGCTTTTGATCGAAGCAATGTGTTACCTCATTTGCGGCAGTTTGTTAGTCAAGTTAGGAATTTCACCACATCGTGTAATGAACGACGCTTTCAATCGAAAATTGGAACGTGAACGTGAATATTATTCAGATGCATTGAACCAATCAGTTCGAACGGATGTACCACTGTTGAACCCTCAACAGAAAGAAGTGTACGATACGTTAATGAAGGCAATTGATGATGGAAATGGTGGCTTATTTTTCCTCGACGCACCTGGTAAAACTGGGAAGACATTCCTAATGTCATTTATTTTGGCTACAGTTTGTGCAAGATCCGAAAATGCTGTAGCAGTTGCTTCTTCTGGGATAGTGTTCACGTTGCTAGAAGGATGCCGAATGTCTCATTTAATGTTGAAATTGCCCTTAAACCTTCAAACTACTGAAAAACTGACACGCAATATTGCGAAACAATCAGCAATGGCCAAAGTTTTGGTAGCAAGTAAAATCATCACCTGGCATGAATGCACAATGGCGCACAAACGCGAATTGAAAGCACTCAATCGAACTATGAAAGATCTGCGCAATGACTCAAAGGGTTTTGGAGGCGCAATAATTCTACTATCTGGCGATTTCCGCCAAACACTACCAGTCATTCCAAGATCGACCCCTGCCGATGAAATAAATGCATGCCTTAAATCATCGACTATGTAGCGCTATGTAAAGAAACTTCAGCTGACGACAAACATGCGAGTTGCATTGCTAAACGATTCATCTGCCGAAGATTTTTCCAAGCAATTGCTGACTATCGGTAATGGCCGTGTTCCTGTCGATAAATCGAACGGATTGATTTCGTTTCCGCTGATTTTTTGCAATTTCGTCTCAACTAAGGACGAACTCATCACAAAGTGTTCCCGAACATCATTGCTAACCACAAAAATCACAATTGGTTGAGTGAACGAGCAATTCTTAAATATGCAATATTGCGAAACACTCAGCAATGGCCAAAGTTTTGGTAGCAAGAAATATCATCATGGTCCAGTAAATCGTTGGTCCACTGCATTACTTCAAATCTATCGACTGTGTAACAAACGGAGACGAAGCAAACAACTATCCAACTGAATTTTAAACTCATTCGATTTGCCTGGCTTGCCACCGCACAATTTACAACTGAAGGTTGGCTCGGTAGTCATCATGCTTCGAAATATGAACCAACCAAAACTATGTACTTAATCTATTTCATGTTGGTTGGTGGTCATTTGTTTATTTCGCGAACCGCCTATAACGAGTTCATTTGACCTGTCAAAATTCAAATTTAGAATTTGCAGGAATAATCGAAAAAATGTGACATTTCTATTAGCACCCATAAAAATAATCAATTTCATTCAAGACATTTTATTATTGTAAGATGAGTTTTCAATTTTTATAATCATAGAGAATTTTAATACTGCTGTCAATAAATAGAATAATTTCAGACTTAATAAATAAGAAACTACATTATATAGGTACATATTACGTTCTTCTCAATATTATAGTAAGTATCACATGCTATCCTGATTCAGTAATAATTGTATTATTTTTACATTTATGTAGTTAAATGAAATTCATATGACGTTTAATACAAGTAATTAAAAATTAATGATATTTATAATATATTTTATAATAATAATTATAAAAAAATTCAGTAACCTTTTTTCTTATTTTATATCATTAGTAACTATTAATACTCAATAAAAATTAAATTGCAATGTTTCTTTTAATAAAGACATTACGCATGTTGTCTGTTATTTTATCTTTGATAACTTCTAAGTAAAATATAATATATTTATAGTCAAATATAGTCCATTATGACCTTTTTACGACACAATTAGGTACCATAAAAAAGTACCTGCTACTTTTTCCATTTTTGTTACATGATATTTCCATGTATATAATTTTTTTTATATCCAGACAGGGATACTTTGTTAAATGTTAATTTATTCATTAGTATACACAATCACTGCTGAAGTTTTAATTATATTTTATTTACCATTTTTAAATAACACAATAGTTATATCTAATGGCCAATTACTCTAAGCGCACCAGTTGCGGCGATAGCACTTAGTTACGAATTTTACAATTTTTGCTCCTAAGAAAAGCATATGAACACACCTCTTCACAGTGGTAATTACGACTATCGTAAAAGACTTATTATGAGAAATAGTTTTTACATTATTTCAATCTAATGGGATCTTCCTCCATTGAATAAATAAAACGTAGTATAACGCAATAATCTAAATGTATGGAAATAAGACTATCCTGCATTGGCCATGGGTGCAGGTAGGGTGTATCCACCATAGATAGTACAGACTAAACTTTGTTAGTTATACGTATTTGTGTACATTGAACTAAGATTACAATTTATAGATGGTGTTGGTTAGTTTTTAAAATTAAATTAAACCCTGGGAAAACCAAGCCATAATACGCATCTGTCTATAAAATATTCAAAATTATGCCATTAAATCATACATCATTTTGGATATTTAATAGATAGAATCATATTGTTTACTACTATTTTTTTGGTTGAGGCAGGGTTTAATGAATTATAAAAAACTAACCAACAACTTGTGTAATATGTTTTCTTGGTTCAACGAAAACAAATAACTATGAATGAAAAAGTGCAATATATAAACATATTAGATATAAAATGTCAGTGGTAGGAATCGGCGATTGCCAGCTGTTCTGCTAAGCTTATAAGTCTGAAGTAGTGTCAGACAATATTGTGAAGGCCAGACTCCAGAATAGACTACGCATATGACCCCAAATTTTTATTGGCAGTGAGTATTGCAAATCAGCGCAATGTCAAACTGTCTGAGGTGAATGAAAATCCATCCCGAAGGGAAAGCTATGGCGCCGTCTATGCATACTTCACAATTATATTAATATCCAACCACCAAGCCGTCTGCATGACCTAGCGAGACAAACTGGCGACCGTCAGCTGGCTCTGCTAGTCAATATTAATAATATTAATAATAATTTTTTTTGTTACACTTCTTTAATTATATTTTTTTATTTATTAATATTTATAATATTACTTTTCGGGCAGTGTAATCTTATTTTGATGCATTTTAGTTTGTTTATATTTATATATTACTAGTGAGGTTTTGCCCTCTTGTTGATCTTTAGTCATCTGACCTCTGATCCTAACCGTTGTCAAAGACAATTTTGAGAACGTACGGAGTGTTGTTTGACATTAAAAGGTCGAGAACATCTGTAGTGGACTCTTGACTCCAAAAACAGTTAAAAATGTCGGGTTCGGACGCCAGGGCCCAAATGTTGAGAATTTGAGGAGTGGTGGACATCGGGACACACAGCATCTAGCAGCTCTAAGAATTTATTATATGCCATCTGGTAATCTTGTGATTAGTAAAAATGGAAAGCTACTTGACAGAGAACATTATGTTATTATTGTTAAAGATGATTATACAAATGGGGAAAGTTTTTCTAAGAAAATCATCTTAAGCGATGAGGTACCTACATTTTCAACTGAATGGCCACATAAATAAGCTGAATTGGTGAGTGTGGAATGCGGACAAAATAAAGATGATTTAAGATACGCCAATCCATCCACTACGCATCACTCATTAATGCGGTGATTGAGCTGGTTGAGTTATTGGATTATCTTTATAATTTAAGCTCAAAATGTAGTTACAGTTAATATTACAAAACGAAAATAACTGGTTTTTTCGGCCAATATTAATGGATTTGGATCTTGAAGAGATGTGGTTCTACCAGTAGGTAACGCAATATATCACACTATGCATAAAAGTTGTTTCAAGGCAAATTTCTAGGTCATGTTACCTCAAGAAATATGGATCAGAATTCCCCAAGCAAGATACAGAGAGTAAAATAACAACCATGTGATTTTTTCCTTTGAGATGTTTATGTCAATAAGATACAAAAAAAATCTGAACTTAAGGGCCCACATGCCTAACGCAGGTCAAAATGGAGGTTTTATGGTATTTTCTGAGCATAAGCGTGGAAATTACTTAAACGTTGTACATAATCTATTTATATAATTTTTAAGCCTTGTTATCCTTAATATTTTTATTTTAAACATATTTGATGACTGCATAAAGTATTTTTATTACATAAAGTAGAGTTCTTTTAAACCTCTCAACCTAATGTTTTAGAATATAGTCATATTTCAGTACATCAATGTACAGTGGTGTTAAGATGTTTTAGTTTTATTAATTTTTAAACTCATTTATAAAACCATTAGTAAAATTAATGTTAACATTATTATAGTGAAATATTTACGATAAAAAATTATATTTATTATCTCTGTGATCCCAAATTTTACAAGAATTAGGCATTTTATTATTCAAAAAATGGGCACGATTGACACACTTAAAGATAATTCTAAAGACACTGATTATAAGCTCTTTGACCATTGAAATGTGATAAAACATCTTACGAATAATGATTGTTTTTAAATAATTATTGACTAAAAATAAGGTACTTAATATTTTTTTGAAATACGCCATTTCTATCGGCATTTCCCAGTGGTTAGGCTCAACATACAGCCATAGCCATAAAGTGACAAACTATAACTGAAGTAGGGAGTAAGATCATGTCAACGCGCGTGTTTGAACATGTACTGAACTGAAAAAAAATATCAAAATTTATTACAATGATTCTGTAGGTACTAGGTACTCGTTCAAAAAAACAAGATGGCCTAAAAAGGCTTAAGGTAGGATTCTAAGTTCCTGGATAGGCATATTAGGCCTATTCAGGAACTTAGAATCTTAGAAATATTCACAAGAGGTTATAGTCATTCTACACGGCGGCATAATTATAGTAAGGTGTGAAAATAGAATAATAACAATCACAGCGTATAGAATAAGTATAAAACACTTAATACCTACCACAAATAATTGGTTTACGTTATAATGTATTATTATATCGATATGATCGTCAATCAAGTAATAATATAACTTGTGACCATCCTATGAATATGATATAATTCATAAAGTTCATCGTAATTGATAACCTGTGTATATACTGAGTTTGTCAAATATTATTTTTTTCTAGACCAGCGCTGTTCAACTTATTTTAGGCCGCGGGCCATTTTTTCTTTAGCAAACATTTCGGGGCCAAAGAGGATAGGTAAATAAAAATTCAGTTAATGTCAATTCAAGAATTATTTTTTTATACAAAAAATTAAAAATAACACATAACTAGAACTAATAAAAACAATAATATTATTAAGTTATTTAAAGTCCAAAATCTCTCATTTTTGGGTATTTTTCTATATCGAAAAGTTCCAGTTGCTCCACTAGATGCAATAAATGGGTCAGCCTGAAGGTCGCATAATTTCAATCAATGTTTAGGATCAACAGAGCTAATAACGATATTGAATGATCACTGAATAAATTAATACTCAGCTTAAAGTTATCAAATTGAGAAAATCTTGTATTAAAATTATCAACCAGGGTATCTAATTCAGGTTTAAAAAAATCGAAATTCTCTTCTCGACGTTTGATGAAAAGTTTACTGTACAGCTCGCGGGCCGAAAAAAAATTTGGCGGACCGCCAGTTGGACAACGCTGTTTTAGACTAAACAACTAACATGCAAAAGGTAAAGAGTTATGATTACAAGTTATCTATTACATTATCATTCTTTTTATTCTCAAGGGAATACATTATTAATTTTCATACTATATTTTTTCCGCTTTACCTACTCGTCACTCAATTTTATGCGTTATTAGCTCCGAGTAACCCCGCACGATCGACAATGGTTAGATGTAGGCGCCTCTCCATCCAAACCTCACTTCACCACCCTACAACTGCTCATCTGACCACTACTATCCGTAATGATTTTTTGCATGTGATTTTCGAGAAAAAAATTGCGTTGAATTGTTAAAGATTTAATGATATCGTTTATCGTATAGTGCACTATAATATAATATTATTAGTAAACTGTTTACATAATCCTAGTAAGAGTCAGTTTATTGGAGATGCGAATATGCAATGTCCACCTCAAGAACAAAATAAAAAAATCTGAGTTTTTTTTCATGTGTATGATAATATACTAATACTACTTTACCTATCAAAAACAAAAAAGATAATATTTTAATAGACTATAAATAGTACGGCACACATTAAACAAACTATAGAATCAACATTCTGTGGTGACCAAAACTGTAATTGCAACGAGATCATAATAAAATATGACGAAAAATTTATGGTTTGTTTGATAACGTCTCGACATGTCTGCTCACTACGTTTTGCATTTGGCCCCACTGCATACCTCTCGACTGTTCTACCATAAGACATGAGAAAGCCTTGTGTTACTATTATGACGCTTTAATAATAACTATATTTTGTCAACGTAAATCCGCGGACAGCATAATATCGTATAGCCATTGAAAACCCGACACCACGAAGAAGAAGAAGAAGAAATTATAATAATTTGTTGACGATAATATGAAACTACAATTCCTTTGAATTTAGTAGACGAATACTTATTATTGCAGAAACCGCAATAATGCAATTTTAAATTTTAAACATTTACGTTGCCATGTGATTACGGAGAAAATCTCGCGTTTATTGGTGTTAGGTGATAAATCCACTTTTTCATCAAACACGAGATTAAATGTTTTCTATAATAATTATAATATATTATTTTTTGACAATTCATATTAATATATATATATATATATATATACCATATTAATATTAATATATATATAATTTAATATGGTATCAAAAAAAATATGTTATTTAAAGTATTAAATTTTGTTTAAAAAAAAATGATATTTTAATAAGTATTATTAGTGTGGCAGCACTAGCGACAGGCGGAAAATAATAGAGCAGGAAACCATAGCAACCAAAAACAATTGAATTTATCACGAAGAAGAAGTAGGTACCAGATATTTTACAGATTATTACTGTCATTACTTAATTATTACATAATCGATAAATAAAACATTAAACTTTTATTCTAAATTATTACAATAAAATTAATATGTGTGTTTATGTGATTGAGAATCTGTGTTATCTTAGAAATTATTATTACAGCAGTAAGCTCAATAACACGAAGTGAGAATTTTTGACCTGCCATTGAATTATTTTTGATAACAATATAAAATATTATTTCTTATGTGTAGTACGGTGTTGAAAATCAAACAGATGTTGACATCAATTTTGAATTTTATAAAATAATATATCATTTGAGAAGTAAATTTTAAGGTGAAAAATGACATTATCAATAAGATTTTTGTCAATTTACATTTTACTCTTTATCCTTACATCAGGCAAATGTGGAAAGATCAAGATACTCGATTCGACATATTGGATAGGAAGTTTAATAAAAGATACTTCTAAGCCTATGCCAAATGGATTGTCATATAGCACGAATGAAACTTCGGTGAGTGTATTTCAATAATTTTAATAAATCAAATTTATATGCAGTTTATTTTCTTTTATTCCTGAGAGTGATCATATTATTTCTCATTTACCCATGTTTTTAAATATTTATAATGAGAAATATGACCAGTCTTAAGAAATGAAAGTAAAGCGCGGCCCAACCACATTACGGTGCATGTCGCGCATTATCACGTGAACTCACGGTAATAAAAAATTCTATAGTTTCGTCATTTTGCAGAATATTTTGAACGTGCACCGTCTAGTAAATTCACTAAATAATGACACTAAAGAAAAGTGCCTAATATAATGTATTAGTAATTTGAATTATTATGGATTATTCATGCTAATTTCAATTAATTTGAACAGTTTTTACGTGTGCGTACGTTAAATACATGCGGTATGACATTCATAGATAATAGAAAACAACCTGCAGACCATAGATAATAAATAGACAACATTTTCATAGAAAATACATAGTGTCAACTGCTAAAAATAAAAAAAGAACGTCTATGAATAATAACGAATGAACGAATATGATAAAAACATTCAAAACGCAGGTGCAGATGCAGTGAAGTTAAACGTGAAGTGCGCTCATTCTTGTTTTAATGATTACGGCAAATTTTTCCAACTGACAATGTTCGTTTGAAGGTTCAAAATGTGCTACGGGATGGGAGCATCAATCTGATAAGATTTTAAACAACAGGAATAACGACAGTACACACTTTTTTTCCCGTAGCGGCAGCCCATGACAGTAGGCGACAAGCACCGTGACATGGACCTCAATGTGGGTTGCGCTTAAGAGTTGCCATGCAAAAAGTGCCTTTCTGATATTATATTCTATCATTTCTTATGTAGTATAAATAAATATATATATTATATCAGTGACATATAATATGGTGTATGTTGAAAAAAGGTAAGCTGTAATAGATAACTGAAAACATGTCCTAGGACATCCATATTTTATCACGTTTTTCTTAGCTCGTATTCTTGTTTATCCGGTGGTTGTTTATCCAGTACAAATCTTGCAATCGATTTTAACTAACTTCCCGACTAGCTAGATATTTAAAACTTTTAGAATATATTAGAACACGATGCCAATGCATTCTTTTAATACTTTTAGCCATCTTTAGGTAGAATTGAATTCATTTTCAGTTAATTCGGTTTTGTATGAAAAGTTATTTCGGAAGAAATCCTTCATCCAATCCACTATTATTGTTTACTAAGGGGGTGGTCCTTGCAACTAAATTATTAATATATACGTGCGTACTATGGAAATCAAAATGACATTTCAGTATTCTATATTTGATTATTTGTTGCAAAATAGCAAAAAAATGATTTGTTGACAATTATTGCCTTATTTGTAATAAATTATTAAAAGATAGAACAGAAAATTGAAAAAGGTGATATATAAAAAGTTCTTTTTATCTTGTAATTATTTACAGTAAGTACTTATTTGAATTTAAGTTTTGCTCATCTTCAATTTTTTTTCTGAATAAAAAATATTATAATTTACCTTTTTATAATAGATATTATAGAAAAAAATACACGTTGGTACTAAAAAAGATATTTAAAATAAGTAGTGTCTAATGCCTCAACCGAAATTTGAACTCGATCTAGAAAATTATCTTAAGCCCCAAGACTACGGGACGAATCCAGCGCAATGAAATACATTAATGTATGCTTATAAAAACTAAAGGCTTGTATGATTGTGTTGGTATCTTCTATGTATTAGCATCAATAATATTGTCTCAGTAGGAGTAGATACATGTATGTTTAATCGGCAGTCAATGTATTATACATTTCTACATATATTTGGGGGATGAAGATTTTGGATAGAAAAATTCGTGGTTTGGTTGTTGAGAGGAAAGTATATTTATCGGTATAAGAATACAATAAACACAAATGTAACGATGACAGCGTGAGAATAAATTTGCGAATACGGATGTAGTGGTGTGATCAGTGTGATCAAGAGATTGATTATATTAATGAACTGAGAGACTTGATTTGAGTGAAATGACGGTTAACTATGTCGAGTGAAGGACTCATGACGATATTAGTACGTCGCGTGATTGACTCAATCAGTAAGTGAGGATCTCATGTATTGTTTTTTTTCAATTAATACAGAATCAGTAAATATTAAGAGTCGCAATTAACAATTAATTAATCATGATATTATACTCTAGTTATCATTGAAGAAATCCTGACGATTACAGATTGACAACAAAACATATATTAAAGTGTGTTATATATGTTTAATGCTGAGTGGTATAATTGCTACATATTATAAATGACAGATGTCGTTGACAAATTATATTATTTTTGTAGTCTATAAAATAATCAGCTGCTTATTGTTTAATACGTCAATAATAGGCAATAAAAATATTTTTACGCTTAAAAAGTAGGCTTTAAATAATTGCTTAGTATGAAGTCTTTGCCACTGATATCATATAATATTATATTATTACTAGCTGAAGTACCCGGCTTCGCACAGGGTCGCTTCGTGGTTATATTTACTTTAGATATTTAAAAAATAATAAAAGGTAATTATTTTTTTTTTATTAAAATATCTGCGTAATACAATATGGCAATATGAAAATAATTCTAGAAGGAGTGAAGGTCAAATAAAAGAACACTAATTTAAAATCGAATCCAAAATATGCAAACGTTATTAATGTTATTAATATGTAGTAAAAAAAAATCAAAATTGGATGGAACAAACAAACAACAAACTTTGTATTTTATATAATACTAATTTAAAAACCTTCGCAGGTCTGCGCACAACTGAAAAAAGTTTCATCGCGATCGCTTGAATGGTATAGAAACGCATACGAATAGAAGAAGAAGATGATTTTCTAATTCAGAAATCTTCGTAGGCATGCGCACAACAACTGGTCAAAATTTCATTGCAATCGGATGAATGGTATAGAAACGCATACGAATATAAAAAGAAGAAAATGGTTGTACTAATTCAGAAACCTTCGCGGGCGTGCGCACAACAACTGGTCAAAATTTCATTGCAATCGGATGAATGGTATAGAAACGCATACGAATAGAAGAAGAAGAAAATGGTTTTACTAATTCAGAAATCTTTGCGAGCGTGCGCACAACAACTGGTCAAAATTTCCTTGCAATCGGATGAATGGTATAGAAACGCATACGAATAGAAGAAGAAGAAAATGGTTGTACTTATTCAGAAATCTTTGCGAGCGTGCGCACAACAACTGGTCAAAATTTCATTGCAATCGGATGAACGGTATAGGAACGCATACGAATAGAAGAAGAAGAAGATGGTTGTACTAATTCAAAAACCTTTGCGGGTGTGCGCACCACAACTTGTCAAAATTTTATCGCAATCAGATGAATGGTATAAGAACGCATACGAATAGAAAAAGATAGAATAGAAGAAAAAGAAGAAGAAAATAGTTGTATCAATTCATAAACTTTGCGGGCGTAAGCACAACAATTGATCAAAATTTTATTGCAATCGGATGAATGGTATAGGAACGCATACGAATAGAAGAAGATATAATAGAAGCAGAAGATGGTTGTACTAATTCAGAAACCTTTGCGGGTGTTGGTACAATTACTGACGAAAGTTTTATTGCAATCGGATGAATGGAATAGGAACGCTTACGAATAGAAGAATATAGAATAAAAGAAGAAGATAGTTGTACTTATTTAGACACCTTTGCGGGTATTACCACATTAACTGACGAAGGTTTCATCGCAATCGGATGAATGATATAGGAACCATTCGAATAAAACAAGATATAATGAAGAAGATAAAGAAGAAGGTTGTACTAATTCAGAAACCTTTACGGGTGTTACCACAACAACTGACGAAGGTTCCATCGCAATCGGATGAATGGTATAGGAACAATACGAATAAAAGAAGATATAATGAAGATGAAGAAGAAGATGGTTGTACAAATTCAGAAACCTTCGCGGGTGTTGGCAAAACCACTGACGAAAGTTTCATCGCAATCGGATGAATGATATAGAGACCATACGAATAAAAGAAGATAGAATGAAAAAGAAGAAGAAAAAGATATTTGTACTTATTTAGAAACCTTTATGGGTGTTACCACAACAACTGATGAAAGTTTCATCGCAATCGGATGAATGGTATAGGAACGCATACGGGACAGACAGACATACAAACAGACATACAGACATTCATTTTTGTATATAAGTATAGCGTATACTCTTAGCGCAAGTGCAAGCAATAAGTTTACAAAGTTTTATCGCAATCGGATGAACGGTATGGCAGCGCATAAAATACGAACAAACAAACAAACAAACAAACAAATATTAATTTTTATATATTAGATTATGCAACGTCATAATTAATTTGCAGTAGACGGATGGAAAGACGCCAATAAGTATGGTGACGGATAGAAAACGCGTTTTTAAAACTGATATTATCTGTGATTATGTTGAGTTTTATAAAATTGTACTGGATTCAAATCATAGTATGTACGTGGCTCTAAAAATTGAAGTGAAATCGTTTAAAAATCAACAAAATGACACTTAAATAAGCAATGTCTGCGTTTTCTAAAATATCTTAGAATAGTAGTAGTAAATAGACTATTGACTATTAACATACTAGACTGCCATATATAATTGGTTGATTAGTGGTTCCCGAAGTTAAACGGTCAGTATAATATTGTTACGTAATATTATGAAAATATTTTTTTATATCATGTTATGATTTGTAGATAATGTTTCTACTTTAGAGCATTTTATACAACAATAAACATGCTAATAAAAAAACTGTGCTAAGTTTAAGTTTCAATGTAAGTAAAATTAATTTCAATATAAAATACAAAACTAGTAGGTTTATTGTGTATTTCAAAATTCCATCGATTTATAGACCTCATCGATGTTTTATGGTGACAGTAAAAAAATACATCAATATTTTACTTTAATAATAATTATTTTTACAGGTGTTTATCGGAAATCAGACCCGTCGATATTTAAATACAGATTCTGATCAATTTAATGATAATTTTGAGCAAAAAACAATACAAATAAAAGACAAGTCTGTAATGGACAGCTTAGGAAACAAATTGGAATATTATGGACCGAATTTAATCCTTCATAAAAATATGGACAGCAAGAAGAGTAAATCGCAAAAAGTATTTAATTTTTATTTATATATTATTATATCGTCACATCAGTTTTAACTTTATGTAAGTTTAATTTATCAAGTTTGAAAACTGAAATTAATTGGTTATTACACACTCGCACACATACAATATAATATATAGCGATTCCTACTAACTGAAGCCTACAAAAACTACACATATTTATGATAACTAATTTGACAATAATTCAAAAAAGTCTTTCCCATATCAAGTTAAAACCGGGTGATATTGGGCGCAGTTGAAGGGCGAATTCGGTAAATTAAGCATTCAAGGTATAAATTAGGGATTGCAATACCGATATTTTTCGACACCGAAATACTGGTTTTAAAAATCAGACAATACCGATATATTTGGTACTAAAAGTGGAAACAGAATGTATTCATAAACAGAAAAATGTTTCACGGGACCGTAATTTTTTTATCGGGCTACGAAATGTCTATTTTATTTTCGTTGCCCTTCAACATTCTTGGTGACCAACAATGACATGTGCAGATTTATAAAATACACTTGCATTACAGATATGTAAGTACCCACATACTTCCTTAATTTTAAATTTATCCAAATATTTTCCCCAGTCGCTCGCGGATTTAAGAAGTTATCAGGTATACTAATAACTAATAAGTATAAGTAGATATATCTGAAATCCCGGTTAAATACGGTTCATTTGTATTATCATGAAAAAGTGCAATATTTCAACTACTAGGTATTTATAAACATCAGAATCTCTACCATTTCTTATTTTACCTATTTTTAAAAGTTTACTTATAAAATAACAATATGTAGCTTTTTAGATATTTTTGCCATAACAAAAATAATATTTTTAAGAGATTTTTAATATATAGATAATTCCGTTTTTTTTTTTCAAATATTTCGCGAATTCCGGTATTCAATAGGAAATATCGAAATACCAGTATCAGTATTTTCATTCGGCATTTTAATCCCTAGTCTAAATTTTCTACTTTTAAAACGTACTGTGAATTAATATGCTACGTAAATTTAGATTAGTAACTCAAAATTCAACCGATCGAAGAAATAAATAACTCTTGATAACGCAAAAATTTTTCAGTCAATTAAATTAAATCAAGGAAGTCAATTTTTTTATTGTATTTCTATCTACAAGCCAACTGTAAAGCATGAATCGGCAAAGGCTTCCGATTAATAGTATCATTGACAAGCAAAGTTTATTTAAGAGAAGGATGTATGGGGTACTACAATCAAAAAATGCTACCTAATTTGTGTAAAAAATGTAATTTATAAGATGCGCAAGTTTTATTAATATTATTCTAGTTATGTTTTAGTGATAATGGAATGAAACTGTGACATTTTTTGTGATAGCAATGTAGCAATGATAGCGATGTGACAGCAAATGTTAACAAGTAAGTTTATGCCATCACGCTTTTCATTCATAGCACACAAACTCACACAGATACTAACAGGCCACGAAGCACTGCGAGCATATCTAAAAATATTTAAATTGAAGGACGATGACTGCTGTCCATATGACGGCCACACAAACTGTAAGGCATGGACAAGCTAATACTAAAAAAGAAACGATGAACTCTTAAAACTCTGTATAGGCAATATAATCATAAAATTGACTGCCAAACGGCTCACAAAATACTAAACAACAAAACAACACAATAATTCTATTCAAAATATTCAATTCAGGCCATAAATCGAGTAACATAATGAACTGCACATTAATGTCCTTAACCCCCTCATACAAGATGGTTATGTTGTATGAAAAAGTAAGGGCACGGTTATTAATGAATTGAAATTTAGGTTATGCAATATCCGTTACTTTGAAAGGAAAAATAATAACAAATTAAACGTCTCTCCATTTTATTTGAGACGCATAATCTCACTTATTTACATTGAAGCCTAACAAAATAATATGTATTGTGTTTTTACACGATGTTTATTTATATTTTAATTTTATAAAATTTTATAAATAAAATTGTATTAAGTATCTGTCAATTTATTTTTAGATTCCAACTGAAAGTAATGTCCGTTTCTACGAATTAGGTGTCGACAAGAAAAATAATTTGGTATTTATTATTGGAGTAAACCGTAAAAATGGTGTAGGTTTTTTATACGCAATTAATACAAATACTCCGAAGACAGTCGACGACAAAATTATTCTCGAAAAAGTAACAGGATTGGGAAATACAAATAGAGCACTTTCTGTAAATGAAGCTACTGGAGACATTGCAATATTAAAAAGTGTCACTTCTGGTGGATGGAAGGTTATACTTCTTTCCACTGACAAATCGAGGATATTAGTTCATGATATTGAAGAGGGTGAAGTAGATATTTCGCAAGATGTTAAAAAAATATATGCAGGAGAAGAAAAAAAAGTCAGAGAAAAGATTATAAAGATGGCTGACGGTGCCTTGAAAATGTGCAATACTGAATCTAAATCAATACGAAATTTGGAAAAAGAAAATCAACTTCTGAGAAATACATTAAAAACAATGCAAAGACGCAGAGACTATATTCTAAAAATGAGTAATAATTTCAATTATTATAAAATTCATGACAAGAACACTAGAATAAAATACGAGACGAAACATGAATATAATTTCGAGAATATGGTCAACGAAACTCGTGATACAATGTTGAAATTAATAAATGAAAAATTTGTAAGATGGTAAGTAATTATTTCTTTTTATTATTGTATGTTTTTTTTTATCTGGACTAATTAATAAGCCTTACTACTTAATTTATTTTGATCATATAAGTTCAAGTTCAGTTATTTGATTTTGTGAACCTAATACAGTTTTAGTTATATTAGATTATTTATAATATGATGTATTAGCCCTGCGAACTGTCTATTTTTAGATATTATATCAAAACGATCCAATAATTTTACTTAATATAAGATAATAATATTACTTAATATTAGTACCTAGTTTAAGACTTTGGCTAAGACTAATACTAAGACTAATAATTGGCTTCTTATTTCACTAAAACCAAAAACTCTGTCTTCTTAGTAGTGCAGTATAGTAGGTACGCACATAATAAATGTTTTATTTTACTGTTGATCTGAAGAATATTTTCATAAAATATTTTTTTAAAACTAAAATAATATATGACAAGACTTCTATTATCTCATTGGTTTCCAATACGAGAGTTTTCCGTGTTTGAAATTAAGTGTTTTTTTAATTGTCAGGATTTATTATTTGAGAGTTACCTAGCAAAACTTTAAAATTTAATATTTATTTTTGAATACATAACTCAGTATAATTAATACAAATAAATAAGTTAATTTAATAAAAAAAAATATTACACATGACGTCAATACGTACCTATAAGTAATATAATTATTATTATATTAGTATTGTTATAATAAAAGTATGTACCTATAAGGTTATCGAACTCGTGGTATGAATTTTACAGTTCTTTCATTTGTTACATGCCAAATATTTGTCATAGTCAGTTGACAATATCTATCATTTAACTCATTTAGTGCTGACACCGCGACTGGCGTGTTTGCATTACCTGGCTATTAGATATAATTAACATTATATTTAAATGAGGGAATTACAAATTAATTAACAGGTCAGCAGTGATTGTGTACAATGGATCGTCTATCTACTATAAAAACGCATAAAAATCGTACAATCATAGCTAATAGATACGGACAGAATTTGGTATAAATCATTGATCAACAACTGAAGGCTGTATTTGAAAGCTTATTAAAAAAAATGAAGAAACTAGTTAAATTTTAGAATGGCTGACACCAGTATACGTCGGTCCAGCCCAATCAGACAAAAATATTTCTATTGTATCCGAAAGTGTGACGCAAGAGCCAGAAATGTCGAGATGACGAATTTTGTACAAAGATCCAGTTAACGCAAGAAGTAAAGTAAGCGTCACAGATTTGCCGATTGGGTTTTGGAAGAACAAACAACTGATGATGATTTTTCAAGGAAAATTATTTTTAGTGTTAAGATATTTTCATCTCAATGGGTACATTAATAAGAAAACTAACATATTTAATACAACGTAAACCCACGAATGATTCAACTGCGAAAGTTACTGTTTGGTGCGCTTTTTGAGCTGAAGGTGTCATCGGGCCAAACTTCATAAATTTTTGAAAAAGCGACTTTTAGAATTAATAGCACCCGCTATAAGCCAAATGAACGATTTTTTTTAATGGAATTTAAAGATTTCGATTTAGAAAATATGTCATTCTAAAAGGATGGGGTCACATGCCATACAGCTCGTGAAACACTGGCTTTATTGCATGATAAAAACGAATTCATACCAGAACTTGTACAACCCTATTTATCTATATATATAAAACGTCGGGTTAGTTACACCATTTATAACTCAAGAACGGCTGGACCGATTTTTATGATCTTTGATTTGCTGGATTTGTCTCCACTCCAAATAGCAGAATAACTATTAAAACATCGGATAAATCACGGAAAAAATAAATTATAAAGAAAATTCATTTTCTCATACATTTTGTATGGAACGGCTTTTGACTGATATCGACGAATTTGAACGATGAACCTCACGATTCGAAAAAAAAAGAAAATCACAAAAAATTTAAATCCGTATACAACGCCATCTCTGATACATGACAGAAACAATAAACAAGAAACAAACAAACAAAAGAAAGAAAGAATGATAGACGAAATGTCTAACTGTCAATGGTGTAGTGTGCCCAACATTTCGTACTTCATGTCAACAGCTCAATTTGCTTGAAAACGATACTCATTGACATCAAAACGAAAAATGTCGTATATCACAAGATGCTTTAATGAAGGGAATCGACCCGAGTGCAACCCATCCAGCAAATATTTAACAGAAAGTAGTGCAACAATGCTACGCGAATCATTTCGATTCGCTTCAATAAAGCAAATGCCTTGCTGCCACGTTTTTGTTTCTTTTGACCATGTCCGATCCTAATAGGATCATATGGGCCTCCACAAAGTGGAGGTTTGTATTAACAGATTTTATTTTTATGAGAAATGAATGTCAGCCACTTGCTCAACCTATTAGGACCATACTCTGACTCATGCACAAATTGAAAAACAATATGTGAACTTGCCAGACCCAGGATTCAAACCTGGGATCCTCGACACTATAGACCGGCGCTTAATCCACGCGGTCATCGTGGGTGTACAGTGTGTATAGTTCAATGTTTTAAAATAGTTTTCATTTTGATTTAATTTTTGCACATTTATTGAACTTAATATTCATTTTGAGTATTCATTTTAACTTAATAAAAAACTGAATTTAATTCAGATAATAAGTTAACACAAGATTATTGATTCTGAGGTGGTACGAAGTTCGCCGGGTTAGCTAGTATATATATAATATATACATAACTATGTATATCCATTCAACTATTTAAATTTCTTGCTTATAATAAATTTCATTACCAACTACAAACCATACTTTGTTGATATTGTTATGATAATTATAAGCACTACTTTTGAAATTATAAATAATATCCATCAAATAATGTCAAGCAATCATTGTATTATATTTTTTATAGGTCTGATAAAAGTGGATGTGACAGTATGTTTCCAACAATAAAAAAGCCAAAATCTTGTGGAATACTAAAACGTGATCCATTGGTCTCGCAAGAACTTCCATGGGCGATTCAAATCTTACAGTAAGCTACAAATAAAAATATTGTAGTTAATAATTTTATATTGCCGCAGGGTCAATCTCTCACATTCATGTTATTCCAAATACAGATACAAACAGCACATGTAAAATTAATCTTTTAAACGTTTTAAAAAAAAAACTGACTATTTCAAAGAAACTGTTTTTATTATTTATACAGATTAGCTACATTGATGTAAGCTAATTTTTCTTAAACTAAAAGCCTGTTTTTCTTTTAGTGCCGTTTTTTATCAAAAGTTGGCGACAGACTTTTAGTTGCCATTACGCCACTTACGAGGGTTTCCAAGAAAATTTTATTCTACCTACCTTTCACCGCATACTGAGATAGAGTAAATCATACTTATCATTGCGGAAAATATGGCGGAAGAAAGCAACTATTCTGTGTTTGATAGAGCTTTGAAAGCTAAAAAGTTTTTTATCTATTTGAATATCAGCTGAATCTCGTTATGAAAGTTCTATTGATAATATAATAAAATTATAGTCTATAAAAAAAATCTAATTGATTGTAATATTATTATACATTTTTTAGCGCGAGAGAAGTAGAACATATAAGAAGAGGAGTGTTGTACGAATATATTTGTTACGGAGCTTTAATTCATCCGAATATAATTCTGTCAAAAGGTGGTGAATGTCGACTTGATATCGAACAAATGAAGAATGGAAAGTATATTAGTCGAAGTGGAAAATTTGTTGAAAGTTTGCTAAAACGTTCATTACCAGATATAGAAAGGAATATTACAAAAACATTAAATGAATTCCACAAAGGTAGATAATATAAATACATACATAAAATCAATTAATAGATAATGCAATATTGGACATTTATTGTGCTATATTCGATCTATGGAAATTAAAACGCATCCCAACCGTATTATGTTTATAACTTGGCATCCACGGGTCTAGAATGCGAAACGCTGAACTTGATGCGCGGCAGCTTGGTGTACCATTTCCTTCCTTTTACTACACAAGAATTTGGCGTTTGGTATAATTTTGTATTTACTGTAGGTTTTTTTGGAAAGTGATTGAAGGAAAATTATATTAAGTATATTAAAATAAGTCGAAGTCAGCCGAGAAAAAATGTTGACAAAATAACCAGGACGATGAGGGGTCAAATCATTTGATATTTTAATATTACCAAATAACTAAATCTAACTTGATAGGAAATAATAAGTATTATTCAAATTATGTACCGTATGACACTGTATTTTTATTTCTGATATTATCAAGGAAGTGGTAAATAATAATATCATACAATCCTGGCAATACTTCTACAATATTTCGATAACAACACTAGCGCCGCCACCAAGCCTCAAGTCAAAATTGTTGCATTCTAGAAACTAACACTTTACTACCATACTAATGTAGATACAAAATTTAATATCGAGCACTATAAGGGCATATTTTTATTTTATTTGCAGATTTTAATAACATAAAGTTACTTGTCCTTGACATGCCGTACGAAGTGGAAAGAGTTATTTGTTTTCCACTTCAGCAGATATTTTTTAATACAGGCCAATGTTATGGAATATACGATAAATATACTGAAATAATGGGAAACAAGCATCAAGTGGTGAGTATACGATATAAATAATTTAAATAAAACACTTTATGACGTATGTTCATTCAATTTTTAAAATATACGTATGCAATGGTAAAACAAAGAATCAAAAAGGATTATTTGCTTTATTTTTAGTACCTAATGCAATGACATTATTAATGGACTACGCACTCAATACAGTAGCTAGCAATTAAATTCACGCACAGCGATGGACGTATAGGTGGACGTCACGCAATTTCCATTATGCGATATCACGCATCGGGAATTTATAGCAATATCACCTTTATTGTAATGGCGTTAGAATAGTGTTTCGTGTGTCGATGTTCATTTGAGCGAATCCGTTCGAGCCAAACCGTTCGGCAGACCCGACTAAAAGCATCGGGAATTTATAGCAACATCACCTTTATTGTAATGGCGTTAGAACAGATTATGCCATTCGGCAGACTCGACAAAAAAGTCGTGAAAAAAAATTGTGGTAAAACCGTTTATCTTGCCAAATATAATACTATGTAAGAGACCTTTTTTTGTGTAGAATTTAATGATCTCCTATATATAATTATCCTAAGAGATTTTGGAAAACGCACTAACAGCTCATTTAATGGACATTTTATTGTTATTTTTACATCTTCACTTCAAAATGTGCGCTACCGATTCATCTACCGATTGAATTGAACACATTTCAGAAATTTTCCATGATTTTACATGTACGTGACGTTTATATCCGATATTTTCTTACAAATCGTATACAATCGCCATATTCACTATTTACGCCTTACAGAATGACGTCTTCGTCGCTTAAGACCTTCTAATCCTTTATTTGACAAACTAATTTGATTATTTTTATTCAAATATCGTAATGTAGGCATTAGCGCACTTTTTTCCGGTGAAAAAACCATAATCTTGGTACAATTCACTACGTAAATAAAAATCTGACAGGCGCGTCCGCTATTGTCCGCCATATCATAGATAACGTGATATTCCAAATTTGATTTTTTTAAATACTTCTTTGTGGCTGTTCACACACTATTTTTTTATTGAATAATTACCTAGGCTACTAATTTCCATAGATCAGAATATAGTCATATTAAACTAACAAAGTTGCCATTGCAAACAATGAAACAAATTAATACGAATTGTTATAGTCATCAAAATGTGTGATATTGTATAATATCTACCTATTTATATCGTCCCTATCATCATCAATCTTGACCTATCCAGTGCTGGATGAAGGCCTCCTCAGCCTTATTCTACTCCTTACTTACACATGAATTGTTATATTTATCAAAATCAGTGGTATTATATTATTATCTACCTATCTATATTATATAATGACATTATTATCACGAGCCTCAATAAATTCACTGCTGGATGAAGGCCTCTCTACGTTGATTGTATTCTTGACAGTATTGAATTTCTAATGTTATTTATCTACATACCTATTCATATCGTCATCATAATCATCATCATCATCAACCAGGATCAATCCACTGCTGGATGAAGAGTTCCGCAACCTGATTCTACTACTATTGGTTTAACGAATTTGTGATATTATACATATTTCTATCCATCTTATCATCATCGACTTGAACCAATCCACTGCTGAATAATGGCCTCCCTAGCCCGAATCTACTCCTTTCTGTCATATGAATTGCTGTATTTATCAAAATCGGTGATATATTTATCTACATAATTGTCATCATCATCATCAACGGGGATCAATCCACTGCTTAATAAAGACCTCCATAGACTGATTTTACTCTGTTCTGTTATATGAATCCCTGTATTGATAAAAATCGGTGATATTATATTTATCTGCATATCATCATCATCATCATCATCGACCTGAACCAATCCACTGCTTAATAAAGACCTCCCTTGCCTGATTCTACTCCTTTCTGTCATTCGAATTGCTGTATTTATCCAAATCGGTGATATTATATTTATATACATATTCATATCGTCATCATCATCATAGACCTGAACCAATATATTGCTGGATAAAGGCCTCTCTACGCTGATTCTACTTCTTTCTCTCATTTGAATTGCTGTATTTATCAAAATTGATGATATTATATTTATCTACATATTCATATTGTTATCATCATCATCATCAACTAGGATCAATCCACTGCTGGATGAAGGGTTCCGCAACCTGATTCTACTACTAGCGGTTAAACAAATTTGTAATAGTATACCTATTTCTATCATCCTTATCAACGTCGACCTGAACCAATCCACTGCTAGATAAAGGCCTCCCTAGCCTGATTATACTCCTTTCTGTCATTTGAATTGCCGTATTTATCAAAATCGGTGATATTATATTTATCTACATATTCATATCGTCATCATCATCATCAACCAGGATCAATCCACTGCTGGATGAAGGCCTAGGCCCCTAGCCTGATTCTACTCCTTTATGTCATTTGAATTGCTGTATTTATCAAAATCGGTGATATTATATTTATCAACATATTCATATCGTTATCATCATCATCAGTAACCAGGATCAATCTACTACTGGATGAAGGGTTCCCATAGCCTGATTTTATTCCTTTCTGTCATTTGAATTGCCGTATTTATCAAATTCGGTGATATTATTTTTATCTACATATTCATATCGTCATCATCATCATTAACCAGGATCAATCCACTGCTGGATAAAGGCCTCCCTAGCCTGATTCTATTCCTTTCTGTCATTTGAATTGCTGTATTTATCAAAATCGGTGATATTATATTTATCTACATATTCATATCGTTATCATCATCATCATTAACCAAGATCAATCCACTACTGTCAACCAAATGTCAGTGGTAGCAATCGACGATTGCCAGCTGTTCTGCTAGGCATAGCAGCCTAAGGCGGTGTTAGACGATATTGTGAAGGCCAGACTCCTGAATACACTACGCATATTAGTCCAAATTTATATTGGCAGTGACGATTTGCATTTTGTAAAAATGACAAATCAGCGAAATGTCAAACTGTCTGACGTGAATTAAAAACCCATCCCGAAGGGAAAACTATGGCGCAATCTATGCATACTTCACAATTATATTAAAATCCTACACCTCCAAGCCGTCTGCAAGACCTAGCGAGACAGACTGGCGACCACCAGCTGGCTCAGCTAGTCTTAATTAATTTACTCCCAGAAAAAGTTTCTGTGGTGATAACAGTATATAATACTCGTATATTACTCAAAAACCGTTTTGAACGTCAATTTAACAAGCTTCCGGTACTTTGTTAAAGGTGCTAGACTGGCATCTGACAGACTCGTTATCAGTAGAATAACTTCAGTCATAATCAAAAAAAAAAATATTCGTTGACATTATTAAGTTCCACCTTCTGTCCATCAGATTAAACGTACTCATATCAAGTAATAAGACAATCGATATTATTTAAAACTACAAAATATTTTATGTTTACTTTTCATAAATTTAATGATATTTTTGTTAGCCGCAATATAAATTATGGGCGATGCTAGTCCAAACGTTTTGTTTCATATATAGCAGCCTTTTCATATAAATGGGAAGCCATATTGCTACAAATCCAAGGCTGATCTAAATATACATAATATTGTTCTACAGTAATCAAATGGCCATTCTTCACGAACATTTAAAATGTCGCAGTTCATCTGCTACTGCCTGAGACGTCAGATAGTACATTGATTTATAATAAGCCTATATCCATGAATTTTTTGCCGCAATATGAGTATCCGTAAAGCGGGCGGCGGTCAAAACGCCTCGGGAGGTGACAGCAAGCAGTTATGTCATATTGTTTGCAAAGTTTTTCCCGCTATGTATAATGGTCTTTGATGCTAAATAACATTAACTTACTAATATTCTAGATAAATGATATGAGCTAAATTAATACTTTATACTTCTTTAATGTTGTGGTTATTTATCTACCATTTTCAATAAACTAATTACCAAAAACAATTATTAATATAAGAATGTTTTAGGCAAAGCTTGATCCATCAAGTCTAATAAAATGTCATAAAGACTATTTTGATCCATCCGACGGGTACTTTTGCAGAAGAGGCTCAAAAACTTGTGGTGACAATTATGATCTAATATTTTGCCCATTAATGGTGAGTTATTTCCATTTTTAACTTTGGCTCAGATGCATAAAATGTCATCCAATTAACACACTTAACTAATCGGGTAAATTGTATTTGATCTCAACGGGGATGCATACGCAAACTGCGTATAAATTGTTATTCTGTGAGCGCAGTGCAAATTTGTACTTATTTTTAACAAATTATGTAAATTTTTAGTACCTAGCAATTATAAATAAATACAAGGTATGATGTACAATCAATAATAAATACATCTAGGGCCAGATTTATGATGAGCGTTAATATTTCTTCGATCTGGGCCAATGATATTTAAGTTAAAATTAAATAATATTATATGCATTGGGTATATAGTTCTAAATTTTAAATGTTTAGCCACAAGTTTTAACACTTATTTCTAAAAACTTGTTGTTCCATCAACAATAATTATTTTCAAATATTTCAATTAAATTTTATGAGATCCAATATGAAAAGTCTCAAGCAGTTTCGATTTTGTTGTTGTATTGAATGAATGTTTACTATTTATAGGCATATAATACAATTAATGTTATTAAAATCTAGGAAAAGGTGTTGTTCCTGTGGATATTGACTTCAAAGATGGCTCAAATGTTTTTTTTTCTTCTAAAACTCAAGATTTTTTTTTTAATTTGAAAAATATTGTATTAGGTAACTCTGTTTGTTCCAATAATCATTTTTCCGGAATATCTGTGAGAATTTTTTTCTCGCACCCATTCATCAATCTACAGTTTTACGTAGAAAAGCCTTAGAGCGGCATGCACAATCTAAGATTTCGATCCTAAGGATTAGTCGTCGAAAAGCATGACTTAACTATAGACAATCTTGAGTACAGAGTTAAGAAATCCTTAACCATAGACTACTTTTGTTATGAACACGCCCCTTTCTGTATTACCATTTACCACTGACAGCTGCTGTCAAAATAAATTCGCATATCTATAAAACAGTCCATACACTCAAATTCATTTAACAATGTAACTCAATATGTATATTGATAGTGTAGTGTTGCCATGTTAAAAAAATATCTAGCGATGTCTGTGGAATCACGTATAATGACTTAGAACGGAAACATAAGAGTATTATAATTAAATATTAATATGTATTTATGGTTATTGCATTTATAAAATGCAGTTGTCATATTTTTGTCATCGTTTAACAATTATAAAATAATTTACCTAAACTTTAGGAAAGAGAATTTTTAAATATGGTATTATTTTCAATAGAAATGATATTAACTAAGGACAATGTTTCTGCTTAGTGTTTTCTGCTAAGGAAATTTTTGTTATGACAAATGTTTCTGCATTCCGCTCTTAGGATATGGGCATATTGAAGATGGTTATTACATTATTAACCAATTATCTAAAAAAAATAAGTTTAATTATTAATAAAGTGCATAATAACGATGTTTTTTATATTTATTTTAGGATAATCCTGAAACGTATGCATTAACATCAGTACACTATATGACAGAAGGATGTGAAGAAATCTCCTTAGATGTATTCCAATTGACGGATATAATAGAACGAGCTTTCTCAGAGGCTAACTATAGTTTAACTTCATACTATGCTTGACACCTTCATTACCTGGGCTATCAATAATATTTTTTATAGCATATTAGTGAGAACGATGACTAATTTTCGCCCTACTCTAATAAAAAATAAATTGGAAGACCTGAGAATGAAAACTGGATAAAAACTAAATTATAATTTATTTAAATTTAAAACCACTGTTCAAAACCACTTTAACTATCATATTACATTTACTTTTTGAATGATAGAATCACACATATTTTACAACGTTTTTCTTAGCTCGTATTCTTATTTGTCCGGACAAATCTTGTAATTGATTTTTAACTAACTTTCCGACTAGCTAGACATTTGAAACTTTTAGAATATTAGAACACGATGCCAATGCATTTTTTAATACTTTCAGCCATCTTTAGGTAGAATTGATTTCATTTTCAGTTAACTCTGTTTTGTATGAAAAGTTATTTCGATACCATTATTGGTTGCTAGGGGGTTTGGGGTCCTAGCAACTAAATTATTAATATATACGTGCGTTACTATGGAAATCAATATGACATGTCAAGTACAATTTTTTTTGATCGTTTAAGCTAGTCAAGTTAAGTTTACGTGGTTCAACAGTCTTTAAAAACGTTGTATATAAAAAGTTATTTATATCTTTTAATTATTTAAAATCAGTTTATAAGCTCTCTTGTAAATTTCACTATTAAATAGTGAAATAGTTTTTATAAAATTGGTCTTTGTCCAGTTTTTATTCTCAGGTCTTCAATTGTTGATGAATGTAAAAACATATTATTATTAAAAATATTCATTGTCTATATTGAATAATTTTATGTAATAAACGTAGTTAAAATTTTATAGTAAAATTCTTTTAACCACGGTTATAAATCGAAATTTGGCAACAATTAAACCAGAGATCAGATAAGGGTTGGAACGGCGCATTGCGTTTTCCCTGTCACACTCGCATTATTTGTCAGCCGATGGAGTGGCGAATGTCCATACCACGCATTGCAGAACAATAATTATTATTCACCAGTTGTTTGCTACAGTACGAATAAGGTGGACGCGTCATTAGAACATAATATAAAACCACAAATATTAGGACATGATTGAAAACTGATCGTTTACCTACTACTAGTCTTCGAGATATGCCTACGATCAACTATTTCAACAAATATAAGTCAAGTATGTAAGTAGGTACACAAAAATAATAAAAACTAGCGAAAATTGATCAAATTAGTAAGTTTCGTTATCGCCATATTTATTTTGAATTTATGTATCACATACTTTTAAGATAGACTAGTAATAAAATCTATGTGCTTAGAGGTATTAAATAACGTTATGTTTATTAATTTGATAAGACAGTATTTTAAAATACCGTTTTGAGAATATATTACTATAATAAGTATATATATATATTGACCTAAACTACGATTAGTAATTTATGGTTAGTGCTTACTATAATTCCAAGCCTACATCTAAGATAGCAACTTTCATGTTGAGTAGGAGAAGAGTGATTTAATCAGTGTGTGAAAAGAGTGATAATAAGAGCACTTGGCCGGGTACCACACACGCGTTCGTAATATTTAACCGGAAGCCTTGAGTAAAGATTAGCCGGACGCAATGTAGCTGGTACATAAAAATAGTCGTTAGATGAATGCAATGCGATACCTGAAGGATTCACAAAGATTGAAAAACTACCCTAAGGTATGTAGAGGTTTTATCTAACTCCATAGAACTCACATATTATATATATATGCTCTAAAAGTGAGTACAGATAAAACCATAATGGAAATTTCAGAAATGATTTCATTATATACAAACGAGACACACGTACCTACATTCTTAAATGTCGAAGTAAAAAGATCGTATACAAGTAATCATTAAAAACCTGTGTCTATTACCGTGTAATTAATTACCAGTGTAAAGAACTTTTGACTTTTGACTTCACTTTTGACTACACTTAGATTAAATAAAATTAGATCAAATAATATTCACTTGTATTAAAATATATTAATAAATAAATAGATAATATATGTAAAAAAATACATTTATACAATACAAGACATCATTTTCATCCTAGAGCTGGAGTGCAAAATTATTAAGCATATACTCTAATATTGGAGTAATACAAAATACAACTTGTGTCTTAATGTCTACGTGTGTTTCCTTTCACAAAAAAACCGTAAAATGGCATACTATATTTACATTCATACGTAGCCTGTCTGAACATAATATGTAGCGGGGTATGTACGCTGAATTGACAAAATATCATTGTCGGGTAGAATTACGAACTACTAAAGAATGAAGAACCAAAAAAATGGATAGAGTTTGAGGATACCTTCACCAAACAGTGTATAAAAATGAGTATAAAAATCTACAAAATACGATAATAATGAACATGATAACTACTTCCAAAATAAAATATTACATAACGATATATAATATTTGACAATATTATCTAATTGACATGTGCACTATGGCTCAAAGAGTGTAATGTAGAAAAGGAGAAGAGGGTTATCAAATATTAATTGCTGTTTAGATAAGACAATCAATAATTAAATGCAGAGGTCCATTTTTAAGGCCAGCTGGAGAGATTTGCTTACGTTAATCAGAATGTACTTCGGGAATATAATATGGTTAATAACTATAAGAATAATGTCACCCTTTTTTTCATGCGTATTGGATATGGTAAAACACGCGCGTCAATATCATTTTACTCCCTACTTTAATTATAGTTTGTCAATTTATGGCTACGGCCGTATGTTGTAGCTTAACCACTGGGGAATGACAAAAGAAATGGCGTATTTCAAAAAAACACTACCTTATTCTTAGGTCAATAATTATTATAAAGCAATCATTATTCATAAGATGTTTATCATACTTGAATGGTCAAGGACATAGTTTATAATTAGTATCTTTAGAATTATCTTCAAATGTGTTAATCTTGCCGATTTTTTGAATAATAAAATGCCTAATTCTTGTCAAATTTGGGATCACAGAGATTATCAATATAATTTTTTATCGTGAATATTTTACAAAAATTATCTCGTAATAAATTATACTAATGGTTTCATAAATGCGTTTAAAAATTAATAAACGTAAAAAATCTTAACACCACTGCACAGTTATGTACCGAAATATGACTATATTCTAAAACATTAGAGCGAGAGGTTGAAAAGAATACTATTTTATGTAACAAAAATACTTTATGCAGTCATCAAATGTTTGAAATAACTATAAAGGATAATAAGGCTTTAAAATTATATAAATAGATTATCTATAACGTTTAAGGAGTGTCCAGGATCATGGTTTGAAAATACAATAAAAACTAAATTTTGACCTACGACGAGCACGTGGGCCGTTAATAATTATGAAAATAAAATAATCCCTACCTGCATCATTCGTATTACTCACATATTTTTATGTGCATACTTAGGATCTTGCTCGATTTCTTAATCTTGACTTTCAGATACGAGTAGTATAAATTCTTCTTGACTAAATAACGAAATTGGACTTACCAGCAGAATCGTGGGGGACATTATTGTCGGATATAATATTCTACATATAAGTGGTAAGGTATGTACTTCACCCACGATGGCCGCCTGGCTTAAGCGTCAGCTTATAACGTCATGGGTTCTGGGTTCAATTCCTTAGTCTGGCAAGTATACATTGTTTTTCAATTTGTGTATGAGTCAGAGTATGTACGTAATATGTTGCGCAAGTGGCTAACATCCATTTCTCGTAAAAACAAAATCTGTTAATAAAAAACCTCTACTATGTGAAGACCCATAGTATGATCTTATTAGAATCGGACACGATGTTCTTTATAAGCAAATAAAAATAATGATACGTTTCATCACAACTGTACATTATAATTTTTTATTCGACTTTATAATCATGCAATAAATGATAACATAAGGTCATGTTGAGTGGTTAGAATTTGATAAAACTACTGTGAGAACTAATTAATGTTTGCCAGTTGTTGAAGATTGTGATACAGTTTATAATGTTCTGTTCACTTTGTGATTTTCGTACAAAGAAATAAACTTTGATCATAAATGTTTGCTGGCATACGATAATTTTATTATAACGCATATTAACAAGTTATTGTAATGATAATAAATATATAAGGATTTACTTAGCAACACATATTAACAAGGTACCGTAAAATACAAGTACTTTGTAAATAAATTATTCAATCAACTTGGAAGAATAGTATTCATATTAAAATTTTTGTTATTTCCTTGCAGTGCAATTTAATTGCAGACTTTTGGTTAAAACGGTGCCAAAAATATCCGTCAATCGCATAAACAATTTCATAATAAACATTAAGGGCGGACATGCTCAGCGTGGGTCAAAATGGAGTTTTTTTTCTATTTTCAAAGCATGACCCTGGACATACCTTAAACGTTGTACATAATCTATTTATAAAATTTAAAGCCTTATTATCCTTTATATTTATTTTAAACATTTGATGACTGCATAAAGTATTTTTATTACATAAAATAGTATTCTTTTAAACCTCTCGCTCTAATGTTTTAGAATATAGTCATATTTCGGTACATAACTGTGCAGTGGTGTTAAGATTTTTTACATTTATTAATTTTTAACCGCATTAATAAAACTATCAGTATAATTAATGACTAGATAATTTTAGTATAATATTTACGATACAAAATAATATTGATCATCTCTGTGATCCCAAATTTGACAAGAATTAGGCATTTTATTATTCAAAAAATGTGCATGATTAACACATTTGAAGATAATTCTAAAGATACTCATTATAAGCTATGTTATTGACCATTGAAGTGTGATAAACATGCTACGAATAATGATTGCTTTATAATAATTATTAACCTAAGAATAAGGTAATGATTTTTTGAAATACGGCATTATTTTTTTCATTCCACAGTGATTAAGCTATAACATACGGCCATAGCCATAAATTGACAAACTATAATAGAAGTAGGGAGTAAATTTTCAAACACGCACATTAGCATGATCTTACTCCCTTCTTCAATTTTAGTTTGTCAATTTATGGTTACGGCCGTATGTTGTAGTTTAACCACTAGGGGATGACAAAAGAAATGGCGTATTTGAAAAAAACACTACCTTATTCTTAGGTCAATAATTATCATAAAGCAATCATTATTCATAGGATGTATATCATACTTGAATGGTCAAGGACATAGCTTATAATGAGTATCTTTAGAATTATCTTCAAATGCGTTAATCTTGCCGATTTTTTGAATAATAAAATGCCTACTTCTTGTCAAATTTGGGATCACAGAGATTATCAATATAATTTTTTATCGTAAATATTTTACTAAAATTATCTCGTTATAAATTATACTAATAGTTTTATAAATGCGTTAAAAAATTAATAAATGTAAAAAGATTTAACACCACTGCATAGTTATGTACCAAAATATGACTTTATTCTAAAACAATAGAACGAGAGGTTTAAAAGAATACTATTTTATGTAATAAAAATACTTTATGCAGTCATCAAATGTTTAAATTAAATATAAAAGATAATAAGGCTTCAAAATTTTATAAATAGATTATCTACAACGTTTAACGTATGTCCAAGACCATGCTATGAAAATAGAACAAAAGCTCCATTTTGACCTACGCTGAGCATGTCACCCCTTAAGCAATAATATAAATAAATTACAAGTGTAACAGAATTTTCATCATTACTTGATATCAATTTTTTTTAATAAACATAGTTATTTCGTTATTATTCTGAAATTTGAGAGAAATCATTTTGACTTACGTTAATAAATTGATATACATAAGTATATGATTACAACTTACTGTGGTACTTAAGATCTGGTCTCTCACATTTCTATCCATTCCACCCGTTAATGTACCTTCTGGAGTAAATTTAAGCCGCTGGTTCTTGTAGAATATTAATCCACATAATAGAGAGTTTCCCGTTTAATTTATTTATTTTGGAACTAATTTTTGGCACAAATCACCATTTTGTAAGTTTAACGATGTCAGAGATGATAAATATATTAATTTTTTTCGATTTTATCCCGTGCTGAAATTTTGATACTAATCAATCTATCGTATATTTATAACTCGTACTTTTTATACTCATGGCAGGTACTTAATCGTATTATATTTAATAATTTATTATTGAGGGCACACATGCTTACCTATAGTTTCTGTTTTTTCATTTAAAGTTGAACTATGACATTGAATACTAGGTATGATTTTTAAAGTGAAAGTGGTATTATGTTGCATCTCTTTTACGCATGCTAATATGATTAAAAAGTTAATATTTCTCGTCCTGTTACATTTGAATTCGATAACTAAATAAATAAACATTGCACATGCGTTTTACGTACGTGGTTGTGCTTCACAAATTAACAAAATAGATTTTTACATATGAAATACCTAATACATTTTGGTAAAATACACACATTTCATTTCAGGCGCATTTAAAATGTTCATACTACTCGTATTTTTAATATTATCATTTAATTGGCTAAATAATAAAGTGTATTTTAGCCTTTACGACTTGTGACTAGCTTCAGGTGGATGTTAAACGTAATTTTTATAATGGATTTTAAAATGATAATCCGATAGCCGTATCAACTCGCTTACATAACAGTAAAACCATAGCACACCACATACTTGACCAGATCGACGCCAGGAAAAATAGAGGAGGAGAACTATGCTTTCAATGGATCCCATCGCACATGGGTATTAAGGGAACTGAAAAGGCGGATGATCTGGCAAAAAAAGCTGGCCATTCAGGGGTACTATATCAGTGGATATCAGAAAACCTGGAATAGAATGAGGCTATTAAGAAAATGTGCCAAAATATGTGGATAGATTTTCACCATAGGGCATCATTAGAAAAAGGGAAATGGAGTAAGTCTATTCTATCATCACCACGGGAGGTGCCCTGGTTTGTAGAGTCTTCTTTGACGAGGAATGAGCTTAAGTTAATACTGAGGCTAAGAACAGGGCACACAATGGGCAAAAGATTTGATGTCCTCATAGGAAGAAGCAATTTGCAAATATGCGATGAATGTAATGTTTTAGAGGACGTTTGTACATATAGTACTACTATGCCCTAAATATGAACTCCACAGAGTATAACTGCGAATTGCGGATATCTATGAGAATGTCGACGAATTGAAGGGTGTCCTGGCGGTGGGTAAGATGGAAGAGCTAGGTAAAATTGTAATGTTTCTTAACATAATAGGAGTAAGGACCTGATCGACGGATCCGCTTCTAGAAGAGAAGAGGCGATATGACAGCGAGTCGCAGTCAAAGCCTCGGTAAAATCACAAAAATAATCAAAAAACTATGAGTATCGATGTGCCATGGAGAGATTCACATTGGGCATTATACGAATGGATCACTACAGACACTACTACACTCGAGACATAAACGAGAATACGTGGTATAATAGGTCAGATCTATCGTTCAGAAATTACATACAGTGATATGTTATGGGCACTAAATTACAACAAGGGCGCCCTAAAATCCACTGTATCCACCAAAGATTGACAGCAAACAACTAATGACTGAGAAGAGTTGTATATTCTCGGAGTCGTCTTCATACAGCAGTCTAATAATATTAATTCTATTCTTTATGATAATTATATTAATTCAGTGTAAAAAAATAGTAAATCTAAAAATATATATTTTTTTTATTTCAGTAGCCATAATTATTTATGACAAAGTTTGAGAAGCACTGTATTTTTTATATATATAAAAATAAACACATAAACATTTATTATTTTTATCAACTTATAGCTTGTAGGTATTTTGTGGTTTCAATATTTGACGAATCAGCTGAAATCTGAAATGTGTTTTTGTTTGATTTTTTCAGCTGGTAACCAAAACTGTTTCTAAACATGAAGAAAATTAAAGGAGTCGTCACAATTATCTTGTTATTTCTTCCAATTATTATCACTGGTGAAAAAGTTTCTATTCTTAAAGCCACATATTGGAACCAAATAATAATAACAGAGCCAAATATGCGGATACCCAATAGAATAATATATGGACCACAGGAAACTCTGGTAATTATAAAAAAAAAATTTAATATATTGTCTTATAGTATTTAAATTAGCTCCAATTTGTAATTCTAACGTGATACCCGTTTATATGCTCAATAAGGAGTTTGCGTATTTTATGAAATAGTTCTTTCGTTTTTTGGAGAAGAAAGTTATTTTCGACTAAGTTAGCATTGTTACTTTATTATAACAATTAATTAGGTAATAACATAATATATAATTTGAAAAGACCTCAGATTATTTACTATGACAAAAAATATTCTCAAAAAACACGAAGCTCAGCGGAACTCGAACTCGCATCCACTAAAATCACGCCAATCTGATTTACAATAATTAATCCATCTGTATCCTATCTAATCACGATTAAACTATACAGTAGTTTTTTTATATTTCTTCAAAACATGGCCTATTGTATATAATATTATACTGTGGTACTAGTACTATAAAGCTGTACTCATGTCGCATGCCAGGATACAGAGTGGCGATTTTCTTTAAGGCAGAAAATAGAATCGATTCGTCATCAGACGTAAAAAATCGCCTCAAAAAAGTTTACACCTGTCATACAATTATTAAAATATACAACAATCTTGAAAAATGTAGATATATTTCTTACAAATTTAGTATACAATATTATATATGAACATAATGTCCGATCCTATTAAAGTCATATGGATCTCTACGTAGTAGAAATTTGAATTAACGGATTTTTTTACGAGAAATGGATTTTAGCCACTTGCTTAACCTATCGTCGCTATAGGATTGGTTTCCCGAATATCCGTTTTTGTCGAAATCGACCTCTTAATGCAGAATATTTTTTTGTATTTAATTGAACGAGAACCATCCCTTTCTTTAAATTACTTTGTAATGGTAATGAATACATCATTCATATGCTGGAAAAATAGCAATTGAAATATCTCCATGTATTTAAATATAGGATTATGAAATTTGTTTTTCGTCTCCTGAACATTTGGTATATTTGGAAAACCAATCCTATTGCGACGCTATGTTGTCCATATTTTTACTGAAACGCAAATTGAAAAACAATTTGTGTATTTTCCAGACCCAGAATTCAAACCTGAGGTCCACAACTTTATAGGCTGACGCTTAAGCCGATCGGCCAACGTTAGTGAATCAAATCCTATGCAACTAATATCAAAATAATCTAAAAATTCTGTTCTGAAACAGCTGGCGACATACATAACTGAAATGTCGTATAATTTAAAACCATAAAAATAAGCACTAAGATACAATTTACCTAAATAATTAATAATATACCTACACAACAATTAAAACCTCTTATATTAATATTATGTGTCATTACCCACTCTGATCTTCAATATTAATTGGATGGGGAAAAATTAATAAAACATTGTTAAGATCGATTTAATACTCAATTAAAATAATTCTTGTCAATGTATTCTTATAGAAGTGACAATATACTTATGATATTTTAAATTATTATAGGTTTTCATTGGAGAGAAAATACATCGCTACAAAAGTAGTGATTATTCTAAGTATGAGATATTGCAGAACACCAATAATATTATTGAACCAAAGACAGATTATATTGATTACAGAGGAAGTAAAGTATTTCAAATTGATGGTCAACTTTTCTTTGCTGACAATAAAACGGGTTTAAATAGTGAGGTATGTATGATTTTTAAAAGAGAATTTTCAAAATGACTCTATTTATCTTTTAATTTAACACCGATACAAGTCTTTCCATTTGGGAAATCTTCTCCGGAAACCTAAAGGAGTCAGAATTTTTATTGAGCTGATTTAAAGAGATATGAGTAAGGTTGACTACGGGGCATAGTATATTATAACAAGAATAATGTATTTGGTCTATGTTTATATTGAGATTTAGTGTTGTAGATTTTATATGGTAATAAGTATGAAAAGTAGAGCAAGTATTCTGCAAAACCTAAAAACATAAAGGAAGTTTGCATATCTGGGATCGACGATTAGTGGAAAAGGCGGATATAAATCAGAGATAAGAAGGCGCATGTAGATTCTAAAAAATGCGATAACAGGTTTTACCATTATCTGAAGGGATCGAAGAATTTCGATTGCCACAAAAAGATGCTTGTGGAAACATCAGTGTTTTCTATATTTTTGTACGGTGTCAAGTCATAGACCTCGAAGACAAGGGATAGAGAAACAATTGATGTCTTTAAAATGTGGTATCGTTGCCGAATGCAAATGGCAGAGCACGGAATGAACCAGACAATAATCCAGAGACTGCAGATAAAGGAATGACTCTTGATAATATGTCTGAGATGCATTCATTCTGTAATCCAATAGTATCCGGTGTGGACTAAATAACCTGGAGAGACTGGTGGCAACATTCACTATGCCCGTATATAAGTAAAGGATCTACAGGGGTGGAAAGTCTGGATCGCTTAAAAAATTACAATATTCCAAGGTAATCATGATCCTAAGCCACGTTGGACCGACCAAGAAGAAGAAGAAGTAAGAATTTTAATGTTGTCTGGAAAAATATTTTGTAGATCTTAAATGGAATTCCGAGGAGCTGACATACAGGTCAAAGAACAGCCGTCAGAATGAGAAGTTGCAATAATTTATTATATGTAAAAGAGAAATGCCTATTTAGACAACATAAATAACTCTAATAAGGTTTTATAATCATAATCTACTATTTATTTTATTTATAAAATGATCTATAACGCATCAAAGCTTAATAATTATTACTTTCATACGATCATAATTACAATCTACAAGCTTTCAAGAAAGTCGTTCATAATACTACCTTCATCGCACCGCTTTTTTATATCTCTTTCTCACAATTTATTAAGTATGTCTCATTTTGTCATAAATATACTTTTAGATATATATTATCTTTTGTTTCCAATGTAATGCAACGCTCTGCTTCAATGTGCATTTACAATTTATGACAGGTAAATGCAATTGTACGGATATACTTAATAGATATCCGTCCGATAATGCTATCGATTTTGAATATTATAACATTTTAATTATATGTAATATTGATGGTTCTACAAACAGCTAAAATATTAACATGACGAGGTGCATATTAAGTGAAATATAAGGTGGTCTAATGGGCTAGGTAACTTAAGGAGATTACATAAGCGGGAGTGTTAGTGTATATAAGAGGTCTTTGAATCATTTAAAATTGTCATATTATAGATACTTGATTATTTTTTCTTGTATATTGATATGAGCATTTCGTTGTTTTTAATTTTTACCACGTTTTTATTAGCTCGTATTCTTGTTTGTCCGGTACAGATTTTTTCTTGTGTGTCCAGTACATTTTTTTTCTTGTTTGTCCAAGATTTGTATTGGACGAATGAAGATTT
The DNA here is from genome assembly GCF_057557595.1 of Rhyacophila brunnea. NCBI lineage: Eukaryota > Metazoa > Arthropoda > Insecta > Trichoptera > Rhyacophilidae > Rhyacophila > Rhyacophila brunnea. Next base: position 13,443,644 of record NW_028232848.1, on the reverse strand, counting down.
TTAACTAACTTTCCAACTAGCTAGATATTTGAAACTTTAAGAATATATCAGAACACGACGAAAATGCATTCTTTTAATGCTTTTAGCGATTTTTAAGCAGAATTGAGTTCATTTTTAGTTAATTCTGTTTTGTATGGAAAGTTATTATTGTCGGTTGCTAAGGCGGTCCTAGCAAGTAAATTATTAATATTTATACGTACGTTACTATGAAAATCAATATGAAATGTCAAAATAACATTTCAATATTCTATAATATTTATTCAGTATTTCTATCAAGTACAATAAAAAGTTTTTATTAATACATAGAATTGTTAAGTTTATATGATTCAACAGAAAATTTAAAAACGTGGTATATAAAAGGTTCTTTTTAACCTGTAATTATTTTGTTTTAATTTTGATATTTTCAAAATGCCAAATCTACGTTCTTGGCTCCAAATATTACTCTCACGATCCATTGTACGAATATTAGGAGAACACTTTGAGAAATATTATTAATGACCCAAAATTTAGATTAATATCCGACGCCTTCGTTGTATTTGAATTTTATGATTTCATAAAATATAATAAGTATGTTTTTTATATCTTCTATATAGGTAATTTCTAAAAGACACACAAAATTTTATGAAATTGACGTTGATGTGCGAAGACAAAGAGCTTTTATCATTGGAGTTCCAGAAGGTTTACTCTATGGATCATTATATGTATTTAATACAAACAATCCATATATGATCAACCACGCAACAATTATGATGGAAGAGATAAAACCTTTAGGAGAAAATATAAGAGTATTATCAATTGACCAAGAGAGTGGAAATATTGCAATAGTGGAAATGTATAATATAAATGGGTGGAGAATAAAGCTTTTACTTGCAAATGATTTTAAATTGATAATGGACAAAAGGGACGAGACAGATGATCACTTATATTCTAAACTGAAATTGACTGACACGGATTATAAAAACATTTCGTTAACATATCAAAGTGTTTTTAAAATAACTGTTGACCAACTATCCAATGATTTAATTACTATATGTTCTCAAAAATCAAATAATAGAACGCGTAGTCTTATAATAGAAAATCATGAACTGAGACGAGAGATTACAAATTTGAGAAGAACAAACGCTTACACGCTAAAGAGTAAAGATTTATATTTAAATTCATTAATGAACACAGCAAATGTTGATCAACAGAAAAATGAAGAAAACTTAGTAATTAACCGGGAATTCTCGACATATATAGAAAAATCTGGGAAAGATATTATAAGTTCGTTAAATGAAAATGTTATGATTTGGTGAGTAACACATTTTATTTTTAAATCCTATTTTGACAATTTTTAATAATTTATATTTTTATACTAGTTATTATCGGTGACGAAGTCTCCTTAGTAAGAAATTCGTTATCACTTAATTCAGGACTAGGTAAAAATGCTATCATATTACACAGTTTTATGTGTTTTTAGGTACATATAATAAAAGTTTTGTAATATTATATTAATATAGTATATTTTAACAAAAAAAAGTGACTGCTAAGTGCTAAGTATTTAAAAAAGGCCTTTTGATTTTAACATACTCAATAATATGTAGTTTTCCATGTTATTTAGAAGATGAGAAAACGCGTTTTGAAAACTTCATAGTTTTAAATTCATCGCGATTAGGGAATCAAAGTTCGGAATCCCGAGCTATTTTCGATACCTATGAATTCCGGGATTGATAAACATAGTCCCGAAATTTTCGGGATTGATTTTTTTATCATTTTTTATGGAAAATAAAATAAAAACGAAAATATAACAGAAAAAAAAATTCAATAATAAATAACTAGGTACATTAGAAATACGCTGAGTTTGATTTATACCAATGCGTAAGTTGCCGATTCATTTTATTTTTTCACATAAATTAATAAAAATGAGAAAGATTGGAAAAAAACAATGCTTCGCAGTATTAACAAAGTAATTGCACCATGATCCCATACGTTTTACAGCAGTTTCATATTTGGCTGACTAATTAGATTTATGAAGCGGAAAGACCATAAGTACACCATGATTTGCTTTACTATCAGAAACAGCAATTTCATATTAAATTCACATTATTATTTATATTACAATATTATTTACTTCATTAAACTTATGTATTTCCAAGATTGAACGTATACAATATTAACAATAAAAGTCTTAAATAGTATAAATTATGCTAGATTTATTTTTGACCGATTTCATCAATGTTTTTTGTAAATATAAAAATTTTATATTACAATGGAAAAAATGCCATTCCCGGGATTGTTAAATTGTAATCCCGAAATCCCGGGATCAGAATTTTGACTCGGGATTAGATTCTCTAATCGTGATAATTTTAAATAAAACTCATCAATAAAATGAAGTACCTATATGCCAGTTTTCAAAAACTATTGTCGACATATTATGAATACCCATCTTAGTCTCTGCAAACATATTTTTAAATAAAAAAAATGGAAAATTTCAAATTGAATATTATATTACATACCATCATAATAATATCATCACATTACTTTTTAGTCTACTAGATTATTTAACAATTTTATAGTATTTTATTAAATAAGTTAATATTATAATTTATTTTTATTTTTATTTTAAAGGTACTATATAAAAATTATAATAATATACTATCTATCAATAATGATCTGAATTTAAATTTTTATAAATTGTTTTATCCAGGCGCGACGAGACGGAGTGTGGTATATATTTAAAAAAAGATAATTTTTCTACAACTGTATATACGCCAGAACAAAAAATCCACAAGTGTGGGATGATGCCCCGCCACGCGAGTAAAGAATTTGTTCATTGGGCTGTATTCATTCTAAGGTAAGATGCGGCCTACTGTTGTGGACTGTGTAATATTGAGCAAGTGATATATTTTAATAAATATATATTAACAAACAGAAAAAATATCGTCACTGAATAAATCTTGTCGACAGACTTTTGTGACATTATAAAATTATATTTATTATAACAATATCTACAATGTAATATAAAGTACTCAACTCTCAATTATTTTTACCAATATGTAACTTGTGTCTTTTGGTTTATAAAATCACTTTAGTTATCACATTTCTTTTAAAAACATGAAAAAATTTAATATAATGTTACATGTTAAATTGAATATTTTTTGAAGTTATACGTCTTTAGGCGCGTTTGGAAAATCAGATCAGAGCGTATTTTTGGCGTGTGACATGACGTAACACATAATTTATTTTTTCACATAAAAATAAACGCACTCGATTGTATTCGAACCACCGATTGTTCGGTTATCAGCCGAACGCACTACCTTTACGCCACAGTTTTTTTTTTCTTTATTTGGAAGCAATTGAGCTCTTTTCTCTACATACATAAATAGTTACATTATTATAGTACAGAATTACATTTTTGTTACACTATACACTAGACATTTACGTTACATTTTTGGAGAAATTCATGTACAATTTTCATAACTGAAATATTTAGTTTGGCCAGGAACGAATTAATCGTGAAAGGAGGGTATAACCTGCATTTTCCCAATTTATTCATTAACACTTCTCTCTCCTGGTCATAGGCATCACATTGCCAGACAATGTGGTTAAGATCTTGAGTGGGATGCCCACACTGATACTGAGGGCTATCTACCACTTTAATTTTGTACAATGATTCGTTGAGACTGTAATGCCTTGTCCTGCTTCTAGCTATTGTCACAATTACATCTCGCTTTATTTTACAATGGTTACTAAGCCATGTTTTAGGAGATCTACTATAATAGTTTTGATAGTAGTGAGTTCCCTACGCCACAGTATGATACTGCAATCCTGAAGATTATACAGTACAATATTATAGTTTAGAATTGTTCCGTTGCCTAGGCAGCGAATTTATTATTGCCGGCCGGCCATTTGCAATTCCTTACGTAAACAAACTATTAAACGTCATAGTGGCAGTTGTTACTTTAAAAATAAAAACATTGATACATAATTATATAAATTAGTAATATAAGTTAAAGTGTGCAGAAATAAAACAACAGCGTTCCAATAAGTGCTCTTTTTTCTTGAGTGTGTAATTTAACAAGATAATTAAAGGCTAGTTGAAGAATCTAGTTTATCGCAAGTTTTGTTTTTGTGTCGTTATGCCAAAGAAGTATAACTTCTAACGCACGTACATAAGTACACACACCGATGTTTTTTTATATTAATTATTAAGCGATATATTTTTTTTAGATCACCGAAAGTCCATATTCCCGACTATTCGTATGTCTGCTACGGCGCATTGATACATCCTAAAGTTGTTATTGTTAATTCAAGAGCTTGTGCTATAAATATGAGTAATCCTGATAGCCATTATATAACAAGAAGTGGAAAATGGGACGAGAAATTGTTTACAACCATTTCACCTTACAATGATCGAAGAGTAATAAACGTTATAGAAGGTAAAATTGATTTAAATCAAATCAAATCAAATCATTATTTTTTAATTTTACATGTTATAGTAAACTTTACAAATAACTAATTATTATACGTTTACAGCATGACGTAATTATATTATATAGAAATAAATAGATGCTGTATTAAGATATTAACAGTGAATGTTTAAAAAGATAAATTATATATTAGATACAAGGAAGTACACCGAATGAGCTATTAACTAACCCTATTTTAAGAATTTATTTAAAAATTTACAATATAATCAACCTATTATAATATTTTTCAGGAGGTGAACACCTCCAGTTTTTGATACTGGACCAAGAGTATTCGAGCTACCGAGTTATCTGTTTACCAGAAGAAGCTAACTTGTTTAAGCAAATACTCCGTTGCTTTATAATCAAAAAACAATATTATAAAGATGGAAAATATGTATTGAAGACGGTAAGATACAGTATATTATTATATATTATCTCACAAACATCATTCGATAAAGAAAAACCATTTCCACATTATTGTATGTAAAAAAAATATAATGTACCTAATTATAACTTAATTTATTATAAAAGCACTATAATAGAGATTTACTATGTAAAAATTTTATTAATAATGCAATGTAAAACATGTAACAATTAGATTTGTGTAAAAAAATAATGGATAATAAGGAGAATTTTTAAAAATGCCACAAGGTTGGTTTAAAGATCTTATATATCTCAAGAAAACCACTGATTATAGATTGAGATCATAGATTACTCAAATTGAGCGGGTTATAAATCAATAACTACATCTATATCGGTCTACAAATGTGAATGTTTGATGGTATATTATAATGTACACGATTAGATTGCTTGCAATATTAATTTAATTAAATAAATTTTGATAGTAGTTTTTTCATTTTTATTAATTATCTATATCTGGACCGGTTTCGTCTGCCTCAGAGGGACATTTTTAACTAAATTTTAATTATTATAAAATTGTTGGACAGAGTTATTGTCCTCTCAATAATTGGCATTACCAATGGCAGATTAGTCCGGCACCTTAGGAGAATAAACCACTGATGCCCCCCCCCCCTATTTCTACGATAGTTATCACGGACACACATGTCAATACTACTAATAATGAAAATGTCTCTCTAAAGAGGACAAAACCCGTCCATACATAATTAATAAAAGTGGAAAACGTACTACAAAACTTTTTGTTTTTTTAAATTAAATCGATAATACAATGCATTTCCACTATACATTGACTGTTAGCACAATAGAAGAGATTGCTTGCAAAAACAAACAGCAATGCAGTACGTTTGTATTTAGAAATGATCTCTCATTCTATCTAAAGCATGGAATAGTAACGACAAGTAACCATAAAATAAACAAAATGATTTCTGTTGAGCAGACAAAGGTACGCGACGTACGCTAAATTATTTGATCCTGTCAATATAGATAGGTATTTAAACATAATATATCACAATTCCAGCTATAAATCTTCGTAATAATTAACGTTAGGTGTTTTTTACCAACAAAATTGGTGGTACTAGGGCCTGGTGTATTCTATATTGCACAAATTATTTTGAATTAGTATGTTATTCTACAAAGAAGGCTCTATGTGTTTATGAATATAACATTTTTTCTTTACTTAATAGGTATACGATTCTGCAAGATCTATAAAAAAGTGTGAAGATAGTGAATTTCTATGCAGACTAATGAATAAATGTGAGGAAAAATATGAACTCATGTTCTGTCACAAACAACGGAAGGTCAGTTTGTCATATTTTAGTCATTCATAAGAATAATTAGTTTGATCGCTGTAAGGTTTTAAGATTTTTACAAATTTTAACATAAGAGATACTAAGAAGCCTTTGGATATTTTAATAATAATTATTATATGATTACATTTATGGAATATATTTTTTATTGTAGTATATTTACTAACCAAACAAAATTGATATTTTGTATGTGAGCAGATTGAACTTGAAACAAGGAGGCTTTTTAAGCAGACACATATCGCACCGTGAGTGTAAAACCAACGTATGTGCAAATTACATAGTTTGGAGATATAAGGGTTTGAAGTTTTCATTTGGTCAGGATAAATAGAGTTTCTAAAATAAAACGATAATATTTGGTGTATGTATACATTATGACATGTTCTTTTATTAATTTTATTTTTTTTCATATAAATCCCTCAAGATTACAAGTTTTAGCAGTTGCTATGGTTTTACACTTTCATGATGCATAGAAAATGTTGATATTTCGCAGTTACCTGAATTGCAGTAAGATTTTTATTGGGAACTTTGGTAATACCATTATAATATATTATATTATATTATTATTAAATAAATCAAGAATGATATTTACCTATAATATTTTGATATTTTAAGCTTAGTAACTATAATTTATACAATTTTAAACCAAAATAAAAATAGCAAATTACAATAATTGTAATGTTTTTATAATTAATTTTATCAACGTCAATTATTATCTGAATCTGTATTTAAATGTGTAGATGAAAGTTTTTTTTATAAAAATTATGGTGTATTTCTGGTATCACTTTTGATGAACATAGGGAAATCAAGTCATTTAATTTTGCTTCGGAGATCCGAGGTGGTTTTATAAATGCTTTGTGTAGTTGAGGTTGTACTGATTGACGTCCGCCCTGACGTTTTCTAATATTTATTACATCAAACACTTCTGTTTCATACTTATTTTTATAGAACAGGCAATAAGGATTGTTTTTCCTCACTTCAATAACGCAAATGTCTACCCAACTAACCTTTTTACTATTTTCGTTGAGTTGAAAATTATTGCCCATTTCATTTGCTAACTTGTGAAAATCAAAAATCTCGTCAGTGCCAATTTCCAGTGAATCACTGGAATCCACTGTATTGGTATATAAATTGGACCTGACTTCAAGACTATTTTTTTGTTTCTCTATGCAAGAGTGTTAAAGAGTCACCCTCGTTCTAGGTGTGTCCTACGACCAAAAAGTTGTGTGTGATTTTTGGGATATTAAAATTCTGGAGGTCGTATAAATACATTGCTGTAATAAATTTATTTTTATTCTGTCCGGCACAATTATCCGAATAAAAAATGACTTCCTTCCCAATTGATTTATCTTCCAAAAATTTTACAACACAAGAACCAATTGCATTGGCCCCTTTGTTTGTAGTCCCTTCATGCTAAACAAAACAGTAACAATTTTTATTATTAATGTGTGTAAGATGGTAAAATTATAGGTTGAAAGCTTTCTTTTATAATATAGCACTGATATCTGGGCATTTGGTGTTGATAATACGGCCTGCAGATTATAGCAACATACTATTTTATTCGTCTTTCGCCTTCTGTGTTCTCAATAATTGTTTATTTTTTTTGATGAATGTCATATATTATTTAACTTGAATTATATTTTTCTCTTCGCTACTGCAATTTTTATATTTTTCACAAAAGTCACATAGGTCCTTGTTTGGTTGAAAAAAGCCTATATTATAATGGGTATTGTTCCTCTTGCAAACCAGCAGCATCCTTATCTATATCCAACATGGGTTCTTCAGCATCAGGAAATGTACTTGTCACATTTTTGAAAATCTGTAACATTGCAAAAACAAAAATATCATAGATCTGATTGATATACTGTTGTGTTAATTGAAAGAGTTTATTATTGTAGGTGCATAAAATAAATATATAGGTACATAAGATAAGTCGATATTAATAAGTTTCATAACAATAATAATATTAAGGTTAGTTTTGTATATCATTTTAGTATAATATTTATCACAAAGTCTTACCTTTTTAGAAGTTTTTCAGCTTTAGAAGCTTTTAAAGCTAACTCCACCATCATTCGAATCCTTAAACTTATATTTGATAAAAACAAAATACACTGCACTACATTACTTGAATCAAAGGAAACAATAATGTGTTGTAGAATACGTCTGGATGCGTTATCAAAGTCTTAACACTGAATCATTTCAATAATTGCCTGCTATCACAATAATAAAAACAATGCCACATTGCATTCACCAAAAGAATGCGTCTGATGCTCGGGTTTCACAATTAGTCATGGATAATCATTTGCAGATACTATGGTTTTACATTAACAATGGAAGTAAATCTTTGTATTGTAAAACCCAAATATCTGTCTTTTTTAATGAAAATTTTTAAGTTTGCAGTAACTTCAATTTTACATTATCAAGTTTATGACTTTTGCAGTTGTTTTGCATTTAAATCTCGAAATTGAAAAATTTGCACTTGCTATGGTTTTACACTCACGGTGCGATATGTTTTCACTTTTCTAATTAATATCTTTAAAATATTCCCACATATTTTTCTGAATCAGTTAAATTAACTTCAATAAAGATATCCACAATAATTGAAACCTATATTGGGAAGCCATTGAATAATATGTATTTAACATACATACCTTATTTGAAAATATCTCATGCATATTAATTATATCCTTTAAATATCTCTTTATTAGAAAAACATAAGATACCCAACGAGACTTGATCCTATAACCGCTGGATTCATTTCGGTAAACTTTTCCAGTTAAGAAAAATGCATCCTACTTAATAATGACGATTTTAACTTGTAGTTTGTAGTAGTGGTTTTCTTTTCTAAGATAAAAAAAATCTAGTGGGTTATAATAATATGCATGAGATGATTTGAAATTACGTGTGTTTATTATGAAGCGCCTAGTTTCAAAAGCCCCTAAAACGGTTTTTGAAAATTTTTGAGTTAGATATGTATTTAGATGGATATTTTTGTTACCTATATGATGGCTAAAAATTGAACTTAAAAAAACGCCAAAAACCGTCAATACGTATGATCAAAAATTACGGTAAATTTCAAAACCCGCTAAAATGGTTGGCTGTGCTTTTCAAATACCTCTAAAATGGAAAACCAAAATACTCTATGGAATGTAACTTATTAAAAAATAAATACATAAAGTTCACAGATTTAATACATATGTTTTTTCTCATTTTTCTCAAAACTACCTAAAATCGTTTTTCTCATTTTTTTCAGAACTACCTAAAATCGTTTTGGGGCTTTTGAAACTAGGCGCTTCAATTATTGAATATTACATTCTAACATCTTGTAAATTATTCTTTAATAAAAATAAATGGTTTCATAGATTCACATTTCACAAAGTTTTAAACATTGTCATTATAAGCAAATAAAACCAGTTTTGATAATTTAAGAAAACATTTTGGCCATTTATATAACTTTATTAATTACTAATAACTGCTATAATATAATTACTATATAACTAATAATAGTTTTACATATGCAAGACATTTTCCTTGATCGGCGTAAAAATATAATGAAAAATTATTTCTGTCAGCATTTAGGATATTTTTTCAAAGGTCCTTGAATGGGTCTTCAATCTACTAATATAAAGTACAAATATTGAGAAAAAAAACATAGGTATCCATTTTAAGTTATTTAAAAAATAATGTATCTATTTACGTTACATGTTTTAGTTTCCTTAAAGCATTCTTTGAAATTTCACACGATTCTGTTACGAAAGTGAAAAAATAAGAGGAATTGCCATGATAATTAGTACATATTTTTAATACTGTATTCATTCTTACAGGGGTTGAAATCAGTCATGCTGGCTGCAATCAATATGAACAACCAAGACTGTAAAGATATTCTTTTGGACGTATATAAAGTTAAAGACATCATTAATGACGTTTTATCCAAGCCTGAATATGATCTTGCCCCTTACCATTTGCCAATAGAAGAATAAACCATGAATCAAAATTCAAATTTGTTTTTTTTTATTATACGTACCCATAGTTACGAGTATCTTTCTATCCACTCGATTTTAACTAAACTTATAGGATGGTTTATTTATAAATTATAAACACTTACGGTTTTAGTATTTATTCAGAGTTCACTGATATTAATCAACAATACAAGCGAAAATGCTTCAAATGCTCCACGAAGATAAGATAACTCGCTCGACCTAATAACCAGATGAACTAACTAAATAATTAGTACATTTGAGGTAGGTATGGCATTTGACAACTAGATATATAACCACACTTAAAACTAGAAACAAATCTCGATACTGTAAAATGCTACGTTTCAAAATAGAGTACCTGCATGGGCAAATGGGTCAGAGCTAATCAGACTAAGCTAAGGCTATGAGTTTGTAAATAAAAGTTACGGATTTAACATAAGGTTAAATCCTGATCCATCTACAATATATATATATATATATATATATCGTTATTACAAAGATAATATTACCTAATTTATAAAAAAAGCTCACTGTAGGGTACCAATTAACGCTGTTTGATTTTTATTATTTTAAGACCTGACGTTTTTATAACGTTGACATCACGACGTTTTCTCTCTCGATCTTGGGTGTCTCATTAGCGCCCTTTAAACTACAGTTACAGGCGTTACAGCCGGATATGCTATTAAGCTAATATAATATATTATAATATCATCATGAGTATTACAATTTGTTTTTGAAACTAATTGTTGATAAATACATCTGTATAACATGTTCTAATCGCAACTTTATATCGGTTTCAAATAAAAATCAGATAAATATTTGGATTGGTATTTGCATAGTATAGCATAGTAGAATATTGGTAATAAATTAAAGTTTTTTGTTATATTATCTTCAAAAGTTAATTTTATTATTCTTAAATTAGAAATAGAACGAAAAATAAGCAACTCGACTATATACTATCAAACCTCCCAGTTCTGACACACTGGTGTTTCTGATCAGCCCTATTAGATTAATCTTACAGAATTAATTTTAGATTTGATTATGTCACAAATTAAAATTAAACAATATCATCCTATGTTATGTATTATATTAGACAAAAAAAAGGTCTATCTATCTTAGTTTATCTCACCTTCAGTGGGCCATTGTTACCTGGTATCTAGGTATGATAAAAAAATAATTAGATTCAATAAAAAGTAGTAAAATACTAAAGGTGATGGCCGAATGTTAAAGTCGGCATATCATATTGTAGGTCCCGGGTTCAAATTTCACATCTTATAAAAAATCACATGTTGTTTGAACATACTAGGTTAAGGAAATGACTACCATTCATTTTTTGGGACCCTTCTCGATCGTTTTGCCATAGTATAATAAGGTATAGTGTGTGTAAGGTGAGTGATTTATGGGAAATATGAATGTTATAAAGAGAATTACCTTATAATATTGTCACCTCAATACTACAACTGGATAACTTTGATTTGGTCATTGTTGGGAAATTAAAATTAAACTTTACTTAATTAACATAAATCTAGGCGTTCAATTGTATGAAAAAATATTGTAGATACTTATGTTATTTCATTTATTTAATTCATTATTTATGGTTTTAAAGTTATCTTATATTTTTAAACACACAGTTTATACAGTTCTCAATAACTTTTGACTTACCTAGTTTTATCATTTTGTAGAGAAGGCAATGTATAATCATTTTCAATAGCTATCTTAAAAACAAATAAAAAAAAGTAAATAGTTGTAGTATCGAGGTGACGTTAGCAGTTAATAATAATTTGTATTGTAAACAATTTGTATTGAAAATGCAATCAAGACCCACAAAAACGGAATACAAGAAAAATCTAGATAATTTATAGTGTATATTGCTTTCCAGGAGAAAAATGTCGGTGCCCATAAACTACTTTATATATCACAACTTTTCTTAATTGATTTACTAACTGGTTGCAATAATATTATAACTGACGAATATTATAATATAAGTATAATATAATTAATTAAAATAAATGGCATGACAAAGAAAAATTAGATAATTTACATTGTCCGTTTTCCTTCAGGAAAAAATGTGTTTTCCGGATCGTTAGCGAAGTGAAATATTTCCATGGCCCATTATTTCATCAACGGACGAAGTGTGCTTTTTGTTCATTTTCGCTTACTCACTAGAATTGCAAAAAGATAATTTTGTCGGAAAACGCACGACAATAATATAATAATACAATATTCGACATAATTTTTACATAATTGTTTGTTTATATACACATAAAAACATTATAAAACACATTAAAAGTTCGGTGAAATATTTTCCAAAGCATAGTTAATAATTATTTGTATCGTATTAAATGTCAATTATTGTTAAAAAAATATAATAGGTACATACTTTACTTACTATCACCATACCCTCAAACCAATGAAATAATTAATCAGCTTATGTGATGTGTTTAACCATCACGAATATTGAACATACATAATTTTGAAAAACACTTATATATATTATAACCCATGGTTCCCCAAACTATGGGTGGCGACCCACCAGTGGGTCGCGAGCGAATATTGAGTGGGCCCTCGCCACTATATACATGAATTCAAAAAAATAGGAAGTGATAAATTTGATATTTCATTCAGCTATTTATAATTCCTAAAAATTGCTATAAACTTAAATTACGGTTTATGAAAAAGCTTATGTTGTGGAAAAGTTGCATTGAGAATGGCAAGTATGATTGTTTTGAAACACTTGAAACCTTTATTATTGAAAACCAAGTGCAGCCTAAGATGAACGTACTGTCTGAAATTTCCAGTCATTAACCACCACAATAACTTTGACGACTATTTTGGAGAAGAGATGAAAAAGTTTGATTCGTTGCGTTGGATTTATAACCCATTTCAAGACGACTTACCAACTAGTATGTCAACAAAAGCAAGTGAAGAACTCATTGATTTATCAGAAGATACGTCACTGAAAAATAGTTTCAATCGTAAACAGTTAACGAAATTCTGGCTCTCAGTTGCTGATAATTATCCTCGCCTATTCGATGAAGCTATGAAAATCCTCCTCCTCTTTACTACCTTATATCTATGTGAGGTCAGATTTTCGGCTATGGTTAACATTAAAACTAAATACCGAAATAAATTGGATATATCAAACTCACTGCGATTAAAAGTAACTAAAGTTGAAGTTGATGCTAAAACTGTAATGAAGAAAATTAAGAAGCAAATACATCCTTCCCATTGAAATAACTTTGTAAAAAAACCTTGCAGGTGTAGGTATTTAAGTAATATTTTTTTTTATTTAAGCTGTGTTTCTTATTTCAACAGTCATTCATTCATATTGGTAACACTTATAAAAAATATTTTTTTTATTTCAATTAGAACAAATAAGACAGCATTAAGTAGTTCCACGACTCTCTGTTTTACCAATATTTAGTTATTTTTTTAGAATTACCAATATTTATGTCCTCTTTTCTCTAAGACAGCTAAGAGGTGGGTCCCAAGATTGGAAATTTTTGTTAGATGGATCGGAGCCCAGTCAACTTTGGGAACCACTGTTATAACCAATAGAAAAATCTTTTTTTTAGACAGAGATCTTCGAATTTTAATTAAGTAGAATAACTCAATACAGACGCACAATTAAAATTTTTTTCTCGACCATGTCCGATCCTAATAAGATCATATTATGGGCCTCCACAGAGTGGAGGTTTGTATTTCAGATTTTTGTTTTTACGAAAAATGGATGTCAGCCACTTGCTCAATCTAGGTATTAGGTCCATACTATGACGCATACACAAATTAAAAAACAATGTGTACTTGTCAGACCCAGGATTCAAGCCTGGGACCCACGACACTATAGGCCAACGCTTATGCCGCGCGGCCATCGTGGTATGATTTAGCAGGGGTGTTTTTATTTTTAATGTGGACGACAGTCTATTGGACTCTTATTGCAGTATTTTTATTGTCTTTATTTTAAAATAAAAATCACAACGTAATGTATTTATCTTCTCTTAGAGTTCGGTTATGTTTTTTTGTAGGTTCCTCCATACATTCTTGCCGAGGGGCATAGGGTGGGTATATTTAAATTTCCCTCACTTGCAAGATCACTCTATAACATATTTTAAATACGTTTTATATCACGTTGATCCTTATGTACAAATTAAGAAAACTGTGGTGTCTATTTTTCGTTGACGATTCGGTCCCATCCTGTCGCCGCCGTACAAATCTCGTATTCTGGGAGCGATTCAAATAACTCCCAGATAAGTAAAAAAGCTCCGTTATTCTTTAAAACTGATGGTGATAAGTCTATACTTATTATTATTATTATTTAAGTTAATATTTTTAAACACGATTTTTAGATGTGATTAAGTAACGAGATAAGATTATCTTATTATTTATTCTGAAAAATTACTAATTTCCCATTAAGTAATAAAATCAATTTATTACAAGTAGCTTGATACATAATGTATAATATGAGAACGTTAGTAGGTGTGTATATTTAATAATTATTAACGACGAAACCCACGATGGCCGCACGGCTTAAGCATCGGTCCATAGCATTGTGGGTCCCAGGTTCGAATCTTGGGTCTGGTAAGTACACATATTATTTTTCAATTTGTGTAATAGTCGGAGTATGGACCAAATAAATTGAGCAACTGGCTGCATTCTATTTTATGAAAAATCAAAATCTATTAATACAAACCTTCACTCTGTGGAGGTCCATATTATGATCTTATTAAGATAGAAAATGGTCGGAAAAAAACCCACCACCTAGAAAGTCGTCGACCAGTTACTGGTCAAAGCAATAATTAATACCTAGTTTAGAATAAACAAATACTTGACTGCTTACTTCTTAATTGACAATGTCTATTAGGACGACATTTATATATTGTTTATGATACAACCTTCTTCTTATGGTGCCGTCTTGTACCAAAGGTTTGCAATAAAATTGCAACAAATAATCATACTTCACATTGCGCAAAATCCGCTAGGTGTGCTATGAAGTCATGCAATAGTTTTAGGTTGTAGATTTAGTATAACTTTATATAATGATTATTAAAAAATAGTGTACTATTAAGATTGGGACTGATTTCATCCGCTCAAAAGCGACTAATGAACAATCAATTAAGTCCATATTTTAATAACAACAACAAAAAAAAATAGAAAAACATGAGACATAATAGTCAGAAGGTATTCCGTACAGGGTTAAAGACTCCGCGAGAATCCTTGCAAAAGCTACAACTTGAAATAAATTTGGTAACATAGCAAAAAAAGGTTTATCGAGAATTTTAAAACAATTATATTTACATATTTTAAAGCTTATTGTCAAATTTGAGGAAGGTCACCGCCAACTATGAAATAATATTTGCGTAGATAATACAAAGTGTAACGTTATTTTGTGCGTAGTCGTTGTAATTGAAGTAAAAAAATAATTTATTGAAGGTTTAATGGCATATCTAAGAGTTTTGAACAAATTGATGGTAACATAACTATCCCATCAAAATTTTTGTATTTGGGACTAAAAATATCGTGTAGAAATAGTAAGGAACGGCGTTTATTGTCTATACTGTAGTACTGTACCCATTTGAAAAAAGAGTCAGAGAACTTATTAATATTCGAAAAAAATTATACGTCATACTGTCTTTAAATTATAATACAAGAATAAAATCCTTTATATCAGAATATGTAAGGAAAATATGATCTGCAGTTTGAATAATATATGAAAGCTATCAGACCTAACTCTGAAGAGATTTTTTTTTAATTTACTGCCCCCCTAAATATGAAAAATACACATACATTGTAGTAGAGCAGTGTTTCCCAAAGTGGGGTACGGGAAGAGTTCGGTGGGGGTACGCGCTGCACCGGGCATCGGCTGCGCCTGGTGCAACAAGCATTGATACGACATCAATACAACATCCATACTAGAAGGTTTATTGCATTCGGAAGAAGAGCAATTATTGGAATAAGCTTCAGACGGATTTTTGAAAAATAAAATGTAAGGAGTGTTCTTTGACATCATTCTGGTTGCAAATGCACCACGTGTATCCAGTTTTTACAGAGAAAGTCCTGAAATACATCTTGTTTTTCCAACTTTATATCTACATAATGTTGCTTTTTCAGCATTTGTAGACATTAAAGCAAAAAAAGAATAAGCTTTTGGATGTGGAACCGCATCCAGATTAACATTAACAACCAGGGAACCAAATTATGATGATCTGTCTCAACATAAACAATTTCATTCGTCTCATTGATTATAATGAATGTTATTTATAATTATAATCATGATCATCAGCCTGAATCTATCTACTGTTGGATGAAGGCCTGTTCAAACTGCTTCCACTTCTCTCAGTTTATGTGCATTGCGTTGCCACGTACTTCCGCAAAACTTTATCATTTCATCGACCCAGCGGCCTCTAGATCTACCTTGCGGACGTTTTGTGCTTCTTGGATACCACTGGATGACTAGATTTGTCCAACGATTGTCTCTTCTTCGAGCTATGTGTCCAGTCCATCTCCATTTTAGGTTTTAAGAGGTTAGAGATATGATTTGCTGACTTTTTTGGACAGTGGCGTCTCAACATTTTTTGAGCATTTATATTGGCATCAGTATACATCATTGAGGCCATAGTCAGCCTTTGCCCACCTTACAATAATAACTTTTATATATATTTTATTAATCATGAATTTTATATTTCGTTTATTATTATGTTTATAAAAAAGGAAAAAATAAATATATATTCATTGTTAATAAAGTATATGTAATATTTTATGACGAAGGGTACATAGTGTTACGAAAATTATAGAAGGGGTACACATTATGTCGAAAGTTTGGTTACTACTAAGTAGTGGATCACGTCATATAATATTATTGTCATCTTTAAATTTTGCAAGTAATAAACCTTCCTCTGCCTTATCAATCACCAAATAAACTCAATAATCTGCATTTCACGCGGTAAGATTCCTCTCATATCGGCTTATAAGAAAACCTGAATTTTTAGTACGTATTCTCCAAGTTATCTATCACTATCGAATATCTTTCAACATCTTATAAGGTTTATATCGAAGTATTGGTTACGACCTCACGTCAACAGACATTTTAATACACGATAACAAACACTATTATATAGGTATCCATTATGTATAATGGCAACACCACAGACCCCGAGGCCTTGACTTGTTCAAGAGTATTTGTATTTTATGTGAAATCTTGGTAAATAAAACCCTTTTACCGCTAAACGTAAAACGGATCTCGATTTTATGTCACCCGACGACGTACATAGATGTATTCCATTCTTTTTTTTGCACAATTGGTTTCCTAGGAAAATGTCACAGGAGAGCTTTTTTTTCGTCCTACCCACTGAATGATGTGGAGTTTCTGACATGTTTATTAGCCCCTTTCTCTCTATTCTGAAGCTTATTTGAAAGCACTTATCCTTATAGGATTTTTTAGAAACTTTTTCTTCGTTATATACCAAAGCAATTTACTGGTTACCATGGCATACGATGTTTTTTTTGCACAACAAAAAACGTCGCGATTTAAAAGAAAAAAAAGTATTATACTAAATTGATAGGACAGATAATAATTATATAAGCATTCATGGAATGCAGTTATGTCAAAATGCCGGCTTCAAAAATATTGATCACTAATTTCCATCTTGTGCTTGGTCCAAATTCACAAGCAGTCTTCTTTTCACTTCGTTTTAATATGGAGTTATCTAAGTTCTGATACGAATTTGTTTTTTCCTCATAATAAAGTCAGTGTTTCACGAGACGTATGCTATTTGGCCTTATCTTGTTGATATCAAAAAAATTTCAATTAAAAATCTTCCAATTTCGTTCACCAAAAATCATTCATTTGCCTATTCGGTCGCTTTTTATAATTTTCAAAAAAACACGGCTCAACAATGCCTCCAGTAAAAAACCGCACCAAACAGTAACTTTTGCAGCAAGTAATAGCCTTAACAATAGCTAATCAATAATATGGCTCTTCAGCCATAGTTTTTAGTACCAACAGTTGAATTTTTTTCGCGTAATCTGGCAGGATGAAGATGCTCAGGTGAATCAAAACACTAGTAGTCTCTTTGAATTTTCTCAAATTAGCTTGCGAGTACAGCCTTCAGTTGGGCGATGATCTTTCTCAAATTCTGACCTTAATTATCGCAGTACGAATGTCGAAAAAATTTCTATAGAATGAGTGTATAAATTAAGTGCACTATGCGATATAGAAACGATCCATTTAGTTAAATGGAACACTTTTAACTGAAATGTTAAAAATTACGCGCGAATTATTTGGCAGGTAACAAATGACACTAATACAAAATTCGTACTACGATTTGGATCACCCAGTATAATATGTTTATTACAAACCAAATATTATAATCAATGACATTTAGATTAAAAACTAATAAGTTATAAACTGAATAAGTGAAACACGCTATAAAAATATAGTAGACAATGAGAGCACAATACTACTCATACTGCAACAAGTCAATGGATGTGCTCACAATAATAAATTATACTAAAAAAGAATTATTTTTCATAAACATAGTTAGTTTAGTAAATAGAATCATTCTATAATTCGTGTATTCTAAATGTTTTTAGAATTATGTATGTTCAATAGTTATCAGAATGGTACATTTTTAAATCTTGTGAATTATTGTTCATTGAATAAAAGAAATAGTTCATTTAAATATTATTATCTTATAAATTTAATTAATTTAAATAAAACGTTTAAACTTTCTCAAGATGTGACTCACTTCATACCTTCATACCTTCAACCTTTTTGTACCCCAGAGCACATTTTAAAATATCATTACGGAGGGCGGCTGGCACCACATATTTTTTCAAAGCAAATTTATAATTGGACATAAGTAATAAATAATGCAGAATTTTTTTCTCTTCTAAGTACACAATCTAGTGTTTATATTCTGTAAAATGAATAGAAGTCATGGTTGCCTCATACATAAAACGTAAACGTTATACACAAATTATAATATTATTATCAATCTCAGAGTCAGTGTGATCTTTGTATTATATTTCATTGGCCAGTGCCTCATAATTAGGAGAGTATGTTGATAATATGCCGTTAGTAATGCCGGGTCCACACCGAAAACAAGTCGCGCGACAACTCGTTAAATTTTACGATAAGCATGATAATTATCGTAAAATTTCTTAAGCAATTATGATAATTATCGTAAAATTTAACGAGTTGTCGCGCGACTTGTTGCCGGTGTGGCCGCACTTTAAGAATCATCAAGATGCTCATGGGTGAGTCAAAATATATAATTTGATTTCATTAAATTCATGTTTGAAAACAATGGTTTGCAAAGGAATATCGAAAAGAAAAATTATTTCATCTTATATGCCGCTTTTTTAAGAATATACCTACATATTTTCTGTCCACTGTATAATATGCATAATATCATTCTGAAGGTCCAAAATTTATAGCTCTAGTTCTTGTGCCTTTACTTGAACAAGCTCTGCAATGTATGCAGCTATTTCTATTACATTTATTTGGTAAAGAATAGGATTGATAAAACAAAAACAAAAACAAAACTTGTGATTACCTAAATTCTTTGGCTAGCTCTTAATTATCTTGTTAAATTATACACTCAAGAAAAAAGGCCGCTCATTGGACACTGTTGGTTTATTTTTATACATTTTCACTCATATTACTGAATTATGTAATTATTTCTCGTTGTTTTTATTTTTAAAGTAACAACTGTCACTCTGACGTTTAATCGTTTATTAAATGGAACAATTCTACTATCAAACTTGCATTTGTATACAGTTGACTGATTTGCAGCTAACTTCATACTGTCGCGCACTTTCGTAACGGTGTGCGCGCGCAACTCTCAATTTTACTCTCTACCAAACGCCCCAAAAGAAGTATAACTTCAAAAAAAAAAAAAAATTTAAATTGCTGTTTTGATTCCCCTGTCCAATAATCTAGCAGAGTAGCAAGATAACATAAACATGTCGAATTATGTAGACAAATTAGTTCGAATTACATATTTATTAAATAATTATTTTTGAAAATCTTCAAAATAGAATTGGAATATTAAAAAAATCTGTCACTGTCGAATAGTGGCAGGCGCCGTGGCACCCGCAGGCTTGGGGTTGGGGATCCCTGCTTTAGGGGTTCTTTTATAATTATTATTATTTGTATTTTTATAAAAATTTTATACAAATTAATAATACATACGAAATTCTCACATCGAGGTTTTAGTAGTTTAACAACGATACATATGTACTATTTAAAATTAGGACGCTTAGACAACCAAGGAGGTTGCATATGATTTTAGATATTATTAGGGTAGCTCAAAGAAAGGAGACTCGCTGAACCCAAGAGGTACAAAATGTCTGCAAGGAAGACCTAGATTCCGCTGAATCGATGAAATGGTTAAGTTCTGTAGAAGTACGTGACAACGCAACGCACGGGACCAAGAAACGTAGAATCAGCTTAGAAAAACCTTCATCCAGCAGTGGATAGATTCAGGCTGATGATGATTATGATGAAGTGTACAATGATGGTATGCACACATTAGGAATTTCGATATAATTTATGTATGGGACAAAAAATATTTTATTGTAGTTTCCTTGTATATTATATTTTATGGAATACTAAAATACAAAATTACGAATGAATTTATTATCAGTAGGTAATAGTCTGCCATTCATCT
The DNA here is from genome assembly GCF_057557595.1 of Rhyacophila brunnea. NCBI lineage: Eukaryota > Metazoa > Arthropoda > Insecta > Trichoptera > Rhyacophilidae > Rhyacophila > Rhyacophila brunnea. The sequence goes on along the minus strand of NW_028232848.1, from coordinate 13,422,828 downwards.
TGAATATTGAAATGCGTATTTTACATAAACAAACAAGTTAACCATTTTATGGTATAGATTATTTTTCTAATTCACTCTCATTGTACTCTGTATCTCAGCAATATATCTTGATGAAGTTGTGTGTTTTATGATCGAAGTATAGAAAATATCGTAAAGCATCGCGATAGTAATATTTTCCGTTTCGGTTATAAAATGTGTACGGCGATAAAAAAAATGTGCGTTAAAAATACGACAAAAATAATACCATAAAAGACATTTTTAACCAAAATTTTTGATTACTACGAGAATACTTTGATAACAGTATCGAGCGATTTTAAAAATTGTAATTTTTGCTTGCGCTGGCATTTAATTTTTATTACTTTTTATGGAAAAAAAATATATTAAAATTTCATCAGAGCTGGTGATAATATTTGATGTTTTTTGATTGCGCCAACTAGTTTTTTAAAATGTCGGAATTTTCCACGGAAAGTCCTGAATTCGGTCTCTCTATAAATATAATATATAAATAAAATATATACTAAGTACCTATGTTTATTTGATTTTTTCTGACTACATCCTAATATTTAAATAATGTATCCGACAACCATGCTAATACAGAAAGGGAGGTTCAATTTGATTGACTAATGCCAAATGCATGTAATATCTTATGTTCTATAATCCATATGTTATTGTTGGGTCTTAATATGTCATGTTTAAAATTACATCCTTGATATTTCTATATATCTCTATTCTATACATCAAAAAGTGTCAGATTATATTATAAAATGCAAGTAGCTGATGTTCACATACACTGGCGTTTTATATTATATAAATAAGTAGTAGGTAAAATGCTTTACATTCTAAAAATAAGTGTTAGGGAGTGATGTTGTTGAACTTTCTTTCTAGATCTTAACTAAATAAAATGGAAAATTTTTCAAAAAGTTGATACTTCAATGCTAAATGTTATTAGTTACAACACACAGGCCGCATGCCAATTTCTTTGATGCGTTCTATAAACTGGTTTATTTTAAAAATATTACCATCATAACATAAAATCGTCGGTAGAGTCTTTTACATGCTTTTCACCTCAATTAGAAAGACAAGTGATTTCATTATAATGTAACCTACTTGTACGCCATTAAATCCAGAACAATTTTGAGACAAAGTGTAAACAAAAAGGCCATAGTCTATATATTTTTACAGGCCAACGCGGAGTTATCCCTGCTTTACCTCACCTTAAACAAAAGTATGTAATGCCCTTGTGATTACCGAAGTAAATTATGTGTAATTTCCATTAAAAATATCAAGCGTAACCGGATACTTCAGTTAGTCTGAACAATTATTAGTATTTTGCCTAGGCTTGACAAACATCGTATAATAATATTTTTAATTGTATAAAACCTAGTGTTTATAAAAATATTGTGTTTCACTGCACATGAAAAATGTAATGTAGTATAATTATTATACTTCGTATGGAATGCATTTTACCAGTTGTAGCCAAGTGTTAGTAGTTCCTGAGGTGTTTTTAAAGTAACTATGTTCAATAAAGAATCGTAAATTCCTAAAACTTCTGAATTATTTATTTAACAAAAAAACATTTTATTCAACTATTTTTGGAGAGACATATTTTTTTTTAGAGGTATGGAGTATTAGTACGAACAACATTGGGTTTCTGATAAAATATTATAGTGTTATGTTTTGCATGCTTCGTTTTTACTGGAAGCGAAATTATTTTAAACCCACTTATTTATTGTTTTATCCAAAAATGTCTTCACTAGAAAAGTGTATTCGCTCGACTAATCATTTTTGGATTGCAAAAGATGAGCTAACTCAGGCTGAAAGTGAGCTGGAAGATGCCTGACAACGTGACTGACTAGCGGATCCTAGAATAACTACTAGGGTTTACGACTTTCACGAAAATAATATGTGTATTTAAATCAACAAAAAACACGACGCCCGACGGGACTTGAACCTGTAACTACTGGATTTGGGCCAATGTGCTGTACTAAGTAAACAATGAGATCCTACTTAACTGCAATGCATTTAACTAGTAGTTCCTACATGACATGCTAATGAAATTGTAATAATGTTCATCACTCAAAATTTTAGCTATAACGTACTTGAACTTCCTAATTATTTATTAAACTATTTATTTTATTCAACGAATAATTCACAAAATTTATATAATAATCTCAAGCCCGGGTATTTTTGTGATATATTAAATTATCTTACTTGGGACTTGTGGGTTATTATTATAATGTTAAAATAATACTTTATAATGTAGAGCATATAATTATATTCGCGAAAAAAAACATTTTATCAACGTAAATATAAATTTTAAGTAGGTAGCTATTAACAGATATATTTAAGTAAAGCTTTCAGTTCTATTTTAATTCAAATCTCAGCAATATTACTTTATGTATTTAATAGGTTGGCTCTTCTCTGGAGATAACGAATGTATACTTAAGGCATGCTAGAGATGAGGAATATGAAAATCTACATGACGGTTTCGAGGTCAGGCAAAATGTGAACTATAAGCATAATAATTTATGTTCTGGGATTTACGTATACATTACATTATAATGAAATTCACTCAAAATATTACAAAAATAATATTATTTGTTAGGTAGCTGGCTGTCAGGTTTATTTTAAGTAACAACTGTTGATCTTATTAGTCAATATTTCATATTTCGTCATCGTCAAATTAACGTGAATGATAACGAATTTGTCAATATATACAATTTCGTTATCAAAATAATGTTCAATATAATTAATATTTATATTTTTTGACATTTAATTAAGTAACAATTTTTATGTTTTTGACGTTTAATTAAGTAATTTAATATTAAAATATAGGTACCTAAATTGGAAGTCAACTTAAATTTTATATTTACGCCGGACGGAATTAATATTGAAATAAATAAATTTACAATAATATATGTATTAGATCATCTTATTTCTATAATAGTAGTTAACATAACAGCCTCCGATCATTTGTTTGGTCTAATGAAAGAAGATTGTCAGTGATACGATTTGGAAGGTATTAATTTCCAGTTGTTTTATTTGTCAAATCTTGCAATGTAATGAGTAAAAGTGGAAAGGAAAAGTTATATCACTCAGTGTGTAGATATTATTATTTTAATAAGACATATTGTATGACCATTTTAATGCTCAATAACTCCTAATCACTTAATATGGATTTTTTAATAGTTTAAGGGGTAAGTATTGGTACATAATCACATGTACTTAATTAAAGCATTCAATAATTATTCCTAAGTTTCAATTTGTGTAAAAGTTTTCTATGGAATGAATAGATTTAAAAAAATGTTATTCTCCATACTAGTATAATAATATGCTTTTTTCTTAGCTTTATATATTTTTTACGTAGATAAAAGTAGATGACCAACTTTTGTAATAACAGCAAAAACTGTGTTTTAAGCTATAATTTTTAATTTTTTATAAGTGTGTTGACAGCAAAATTCCTTATCAGTAAATTTTAAGTTAAAACCCCAAACGATCTGGATATTAATTTTCTACTTAGTAAACCATTCATTCAGTGACTAAGCAAAATAAATTCAAAAATACATAAATTTTAACAATGTAGCTGACAAAAATAATTTTATTATAATATTTATTATTTGAATACCTTATATACAATTTATTTTTAAATTACAATTTTTTTTATTCAACGAATTTCACAAGATTTAAAAATGTAACATTCTAATTATTATTGAACAAAAGTATTCCTGCGTGGTGATTCGAAAAGATTTTTTCAATTGGTTATAATATATTTTCTCAGAAGTATTTTCAAAATTATGTAGGTTCAGCAATTTAATTTAATTTAATTTCCTAACAAGACATAATCCACATTTAATATAGGTATGGTGATTTGGACACTACAAATGGCGAGGCTAAGCTGATGGTTCTTCCGTATTCATCAAATTTATATGTTTTTGATTGATTGGGACAACAAGTTGCTGGCAACCTCATTCAATTTTGATTAAATAATTTATGGTTATATAAATTTTAATAATTAGCGTAAAATTTAATGAGGTTGCCTGCACTTTATTGCCAATCTACAAACGGCATTAGGTTACAATAGTAGAGTGTTCGAGCGGAGCTCGTAGCAAGAGCACGGAGCTTTGTTTGTAGTGCTCCACTGTTCTGGATATTTTTATTTTATTATTATTAAATTTTCGTCCTAAATTCCAATGAAAATATTATTTATATGAATATATGTAATACTAGAATTATTTGAAATACAACAACACTGCCAAGTGATAAATAACCTCACTTTTTTGACAGAAGAGGCAGATAATGGCAATTATGAAAAGGACGACTAATAAAAGTTATTTCAAAACTACCTTCTTATTTTTTTTATCATTTGTATCTCTTTTTGGTCCTGCACTCATGGCTGAGGATCGTGACCACATTTAATTTTGCCATCCTTTGAGCGACCAAGACTCTCCACCCTTCTCGATCTTCCGCTTCTATCAGGGCAAAATGGATGGTGCCCCAATTCAGCTCTTTCACTTGGTCGCTCTATTGCGCAGACGCTCTTCCTCTGCTTTGCTTTTGCTGGAGGCTACCCAAAACTTCCAGTCTCTCCAGGTTGTCCGGTCCGCGCCTGACAATATGTCCAAAAAACTGCAGAATTCTTCTAAGACATATCGTCGAGAGCCGTTCCTTTACTTTCAGTCTCTGTATGATTGACTGGTTCGTTCTGTGCTCCGTCCAAGAAATGGAAAGCATTCGACGCCAACACCACATCTCAAAGGCATTATTTGTATGATACATATTAAAACTATTTAGCCGGAACGGAACAACTCAAAAAAGGATTCGCATCCAACCCACTGGATTATAGTACCATATCGATATTCTAATTATTCTTAAATATTTTGTATAACACACTAAGTATCTGTCAAACTATTATGAGAGTATAATAATTATTTTTATTTCACGACCCGGTTAAATAGATGATTTTTTTGATTTTTTAATTTTTGAATTCAATCAATGTTTGATACATTTTCTACCTGTCTTCCTAACTCTTACACATTCTCTAATGCATTACACATCAATAATAATGACAAAATATACTATTAAAACTAAGAAATGCATGAAAATAAAATAACATAAGAAATTTGAATTGTGACCTCACGTATTATTGGATAATGTAACTGTTAATCAGTTAAAATAAATATAATGTTTGGTTAAATATTGCGTGAGATATTATGTTAATATATGAAAATATTAATGATTTACAAAGCGAAGTATTTATTAATCTAATTAAAATTTTCTGGTATTCTGCACGTACTTGTAAAGCAAATATTTTTTGAAAAATAATGATTTTTTTGTTACATTATTATTAGATTATGTCAAAATATATACCGTCCCTAAACTCAAAGACTGACTCGCCGAATGTTTTTATTTTATTAACAGAAAGAACCAATTAGTCATTCATATATTTTAAATACAATAACTGTTGCAAGGCGGCTCTCGTGGTGTAAGGCGTAAGGCGCTTGCCTTCCACCCGAGAGTTCCTGGGTTCGATTCCGGTCAGGACACAGAATATTTATGTGTTTTTTTCAAAGCCTGGAAGTTTGTGATTGTTCAAAATTACTAACAACCACCTTGTACGAAAAAGCAAGGACATAACTGGTGCGATAATATTATTATCTTATCTGTATCATTCCGCTTAATTAAGTCCGTGGCAGGCCTCGAGACCGTCAATAACAGTCACAAGTTTTGCCGTGTTGCATCGTGAATGTTTTTAAATTAATAAGTAAATAATCAATTCCAATAAACGGATATCAAAAATGCACTCACGTATTTTACAAATTACATTAATGAATACCATTGCCACATATTATCGAATACACGAATTCTGATTTTTTTCTGACGTATTGTTGAAAATCGTAGACTCACTTCAGAGTGGTCATGATTCTTAGCAAAAATCTGGAAAAAAAACATATTAAAATAGTAAAACTTACTCATGCTTTTAGAAAAAAAAATATAATATATAAGTATACAATATGTCATAATAGTATACGAATATTAAATTATTTCTGTAAAATAATATGAACAGCTGATACAGTAAATCAAACTACACCGCTGTTATGTGAAATCAAGAATATATGTTTAATGCAGTACCTACACTCTCTTTTTCTGTCATGACTTACAATACACTATGTACATTCAATTTTAGTTTCAACAAATGAGCTATTTTCGGATTATCCCAAAACAGCTATCAGCATAAATAACTAAATTATCATACGGGTGATCCTTATCCCAACAGAGAACCTAGCAGAAAAATACAAAACTTGCAATTTGAGAACTTTTTTGGTAATTTACAATTTCAACTGTTTTAATTAATAAATATGCAACTGAAAACATTATAAATATTTTTTTTAAGTCAAAGATAAACTTACAATTGTAAAAAATTGTAATAAAATGTGAACTTGTTACAGGGTCACATTTTATTATTACATTATATTTTATGGTCATCTTTATAATAAAAATTTAGTTTATTAGGTTTTAAATTTTTTGACTAATTCTTCGTTTTAATATTTTTTATATTTATTTTAAAAAACATCGATTTTTATAAAAATATAAATGTGTATAACTTGAAATACTTTTTATTTATATCAAATCAAGCTTCAATATGGAGACCATTATTTTCTGTTGGCATGAGGATCCCCCTTATGCAAATTAAATTAAAAAAAATAGTTATACAATTAGTAAAACTAAAAATTAGTAAAATATTGTTTTTAAACTCAATAAATTTAACAATTTAATACTATATTTTCTTATATAGTTATAAATTACCATTGCGGATATTATTCAAAATAAAAAAATATAATATTAACTTTTTCCAATATGATTATAATATATTAGCATTGTCTATTGGTACATATTAATGTAAGGTCGGTGACTGATGGTATTCAACGAGAGTTTAGTGAGTGCATTAATAAAAAAAATGCTTAGATTTCCTTAAAAAACTAAATTTGTTTCACAAAATATTCGAAGTCGCAAAGGGCCATCAGTGTGAGAGCTATACAAAAAGCAGAATATTTTTTTTATGACTATCAATTATACACTTGAATTTTTAGAGATAGCTTCTTGTTAGACGCGATGACGCAGTCGTTGCGAGCGCATCCGTCTCGCGTCGAAGCCTCGCTGAGCGTCGAAGCCTTCGCTAGCGTCGCCCAGTGGATGCTGGGTCGTCGACGTCGGCTGTCGTGGCGTTGCGGTCGGTTTAATTCGCTTCCTGCGTGTAAAAGAGATCGCGTGCTTTCAAAAGCTCCGAAAAGTTTCCAGTCAAGTTTTTAGGCTGAGTTTTTTTAAATACACGTACGCGTAATGTTCTCTATAAGTAAATACACAATTTTGGGTATCGTTAACAAAGTTTTGTAATAACAGTGTATATTTTAGGAAGTTTGGTTTCTACTCTGAATAAGTGGTGATCGATATGAATATTTTAAATATTTAAAACATCTACATGTAACATGAACTAAATCTGCATATTAGTCACGATAACATCTTAAATATTTCCGTAATAATGACATAAAGTTTATGGATGTTAATCTGTAGTTACTGAATATCATATTGTGTAAATAAGCTATATCATAATCGTGTTAATTGTGGTAAGTAGAATGAACAAGCAAATTTATCAATTAAATTTAATAATATGATGTCAACATGTTAATATGATGTCAGATAATAATATATTCATTAACTTTAACTGTTAATGCTAGAACAGGATAGGAATATATTTAAATTATTTAACGGAACGCGAGTATTTTTACGATTGAAATTGTCTTATAATTTTATTCACCAGAATAGAAAAGATATTTTTTTTGTTTAAATTAAATATTTTTGAACAACCAAAATAAAAGGTATTAGAAATTATGGAAAGTAATTATTATACTACTCTATATGAATATATTATATTATATAAATCGGCTGTATCTAGGTTTTAAATAGTTAAACATTTCTTATTTATTATAATATATTTCCTGAAGATTATTTTAAATAATTTCTTTAAAATAGAAAAAAAACTCTCACCAATTAAAATTTACATTCAACCATTATTTTATTTTAGAAAATAATCATAATTATGTACACTTAACTACGCCCAATATGGTCGAGCAGTTATGCGTCAGGCTTATATTGTCGCAAATCCCCCGGTTCGAATCCGAGGCCTGGCAAAATCAACGCGTTGTTTTACAATGTGTGTTTAAATCCACAGTGTGGACCTAATCATATTTTAATATATTTGAATGGATATTAAAAAGTAAGCGTACCTGTCTAAGCATTTATTTTATTTTATTATTATTATTATATACGATGATCAATATCAAAACAAAATATATTACACTCGGATTGTCATGCAAATTATATGGAATATTATCAGTAGATACATCATTCTATATTAGGTATGTATAATCATATTTTTTAAAGCTATAATAACTATATCGACCAGGTAATCAATTATTATAGTAACCGCAACTTATTGAGTACGAGTGCATCCTTTTTTTTGTAATTTGTATTAATTAAACAAAAAAAAATTTGGATAAAAAGGTCATCATAGTGAATAATAATTAAACCTCAATAAAAGTTATTTAAATATATTTAGCAGTGGCGAGGGGTGGAAGTTGGCTTTTAAAATTTACCATAAATAGTGCACACTTAACTTCGTCAGTCATACTTATTTATTTTCATTTAACTAATAATACACTTTGCATATTATGATTTTAATTAATTTCAATTAAATCATAATTGTTTAGGTATGCTATGGGAGATCACACGACAATAGTGTATAGTTTTTGGTCATACTTATTTGTATTCGTTGAATTATATAAAAAATATTTTATAGAAAAACGAATATTTTTTCACCATTATCTAGTATGGCTTGGATCAGGCGGGGTTTAATTGGATTTTAAAAAACTAACCAGCACCATTTTCAAATTGTATTCTTAGTTCAATGAAAATAAATAAGTATGACTGACAAAGTTTACTATGCACTATTTATGATTTATCATGATAATGACATATTTTTGGTGAGTTATTATTAAGATGTAAAATTTATCATAATACTATGAATATTGAAATGAATTATATATTTTGTTCATGATAAATATTGATACGATGTATTATCAAGCATAGAAAAGGTGTAAAGAATCATATCCGAGATATAATTATTCCGGATTCCGTTTTCAACTAGGTCATAAAAACCGCATGAGACTAATATTTTATTGTAGACAAACTCTTTTATCTATTACTATAAATGCATTTCCTGACATCTTTAATGAATACTAGTAACACATTTTATAATGGGGAAAAATAATAAATTAATATTATCTTTTTTATAGATTTAGTATTATAAATTTAACTCACTAATATGACCACTCGGATCTGAACTAATTTTTATAGATTACACTATTTGTCGTATTGCATAGTATACTAGTTTATATTATATAGGTACATAATAAATAGCCAGTTTGATAATTAGTATTGTTATCATCATCAGCCGGGGTCAATCCACTGCTGGATGAAGGCCTCCCGAAGCTTTTTCCAACTCTATCGGTCCTGTGTCGTTCGCTGCCCTGTATTTCCGCCGAAGTTTACCAGTTCGCCAATCCAGCGGCTTTTAGGGCAACCCTGTGGCCGTTCCGTACCCCTTGGGTACCTTTAGATGACGGCATTTGTCCAGCGGTCGTCCTTTCGGAGAGCAATGTGCCCCGCCCATCTCCATTTCAGCTGTTTGGCAACGTCTATTACATCGCGTACTCTTGTCTGCTTCCTAACCCATTCGTTTCTCTTACGGTCCTTTCGCGTGATGCCCAACATGCACCTCTCCATGCCTCGCTGTGTGACTCTGACTATTGGTATAAGAAATATAATATCGTCACCGTTCAGACAAAAGTCAGCAATCAAAAAAACATAATTTCGATATATCGCAATTTGAAAGTTTGGAGATGAAGGAAAAATAAGATTTTAATTTTTTTAAGGCTTATCTACATTACATTATCTTCTCTTAATAAATTCTTTATGTTACTTTTACTTTTTTATGCTAATTAAAACATCTGGAGGGTTTTAAAGGAGGCAAGGTGGCTCAAATGTGATTTGGTTACTTTAGCTTTAACACAATGGCTACTTACTTAATTGATTTTAATTTACTAGAAGTTTTCAAATGACAGATTAATAAAATTTATATTATTTATATGACATTTAATGTTAACATATTACCTACATAGTTTTGTTACATTTGCTTATATATTAAATATTACAGGATTTTTGGTTTCAATGACAATAATACCATCTATCCGCCTATAATGATTTATGCTTGTTAAGATTTTATCGAAAGTCATTCAGTGAAAAACAAATAATTCGGATTTAAGCAACATTTTACTAACTTATGTACCATGATAAGTTTTATATTTTAAAGAATATAATTTTACGCTTCGGGTGAAATACTCAAGTCAAAACTACCTTTTTGAGGGTTGGTGACTTTTTCCAGAATGATGACAATATTATATTATTTTTAATAATCTATTTATATTTTTATCAGAATTTATTCCCCTCTTCATTACACATATTTTGTTCATTAAACGTAATATATCTGATGTTTAATATTATTCTACGTCTATAAACGTATTATGTAACATTCAAATATATTAAATAATAATTAAATCATATATCTGTTGTAAATATATTATTGTTTAGATAGATTGATCATAAATTATTCATAATTAAAAATAAAATACCTGCATTAACACAGTCACTGCTGACCAGTTAATTACCACAACTCGGTCAGTGCTCAAGACACGCTTGTCGTGTAGCAATTAGCATGGTAATTAAATGTGGTAATTAACTGATCAGCAGTGAATGTACATATATCTAATAGCCATAATACGCCAGGCGTATTTTGAGCACTGACTGTGTTAAGTGAAGATAATTAATAGGAATCCCTGTTCATAATGGTCTTCCATGAACAGTTTTTTTTATATATTATTTTAATAAAATTTTAAAAAATCTTTAATATTTTAAAGACTAAATAAACTCTTTTTAGAATAATATATTTATATTCTTACTATATGAAAATGTTTGTTGGAAATTTTGTAATTAAAATTAATATATACTGTGAATTTTTGAAATATATAGAAAAAGATCATCATCGAATATTAGTCGCCTTCCTATAAGATTTGTTAACGGGTTTTAATTGTTGATAGCCACTGTTATGTTTCAAATAGCAATTCGCTGCTGACTATATAATGTTGTTTTAATTACCACCTTTAAAATGCACGTTAATTACATCGATCGGCCGCCTGGTCATTACGCGCCAGGTGCGTCTTCAGCGTCCAAAGTATTAAGCAAAAAGTTGGTAAATTCACCTTCTCCATTTAACTTGGTCTTCTGCAGTCTTTAACAAATTCAAGATATTTATTAATGCAAGTAGCTTCAATACGCTCCATCGATTACAATGATCCAACAAAACCGTTTCTTCCACCTTTTGTTTCATACCTGTATGTTCAATTCGATTATTTTCAGAAGAAATGTTTTTGGCCTACGGTGCACTGCCCACCTGAGTTTTAAAAATATGTATTAATTGATAACGAAGGTTCATTTTACATAATATTGAACAATTTAAATTAAAACACCTCTCTAAACTAACCCGCCCCGTACGACGCTCGATCTTAATCGAGCATATCACGAGGCCCAATATTTGGTGTGAAGCATGCTCACTTATTTACAGCTGGTAATGTCTCAGGGGCAGACACACAAGATTGAGGTTGCTACGCTCTCAAGTGAGCTTTGATTGAGTAACTAATTGACGTAATTTAATAAAATTGCCAAGAGAGAAAAAAGTACAGAGAATCAATACAAATAAATAAGTTGAATAACATAATATATTATACAATACAAAAAACAAAGTTAAAATATTACGGACGTACAGAAACTGTGAAGTTTCACGTCCATAATAAGATGCTGCAATTAAAAAAAAAAACTATAAAGTTGGCCTTTGTGGCGACCAAGTCGAACGGCCTAATAAGCCTAACAGCTGATTAGACCAACTCGAGTTTCTCTTCTCTGAGGATGTGGCTTGCATCCTGTAGTTCTCCACCACATGGACACGTTGGCCTTGTGACAAGTCCAAGCTCAAAGAGCTCGATAACAAAACCACCATGGCTAGTCAGAAACTGACTGGTGTGGTGATCAGGAGTGAATTTTGTAATATTCTACAGTTATATTGCACAACATGTTAGGTTTATAGTGAATTGAAATACTATAATATATCATTTTGATTGCCATTTGATTTCAACCAACAATTCACGGTTTTGGAAGTGAACATTCTACTTTTCACTGACAATATGCATTTAAAAAATCAAGACATATTAAAGATAAAGATTTTTGCAAAAATAATTAGGACCATACGACATATTATAATAGATTTTTTATTGAATTTAGTTATGATATGTATATATTTTGTATAAAATCTAATATAACATCTTACTTGAAATAATTATGGAATTATATAACACTTAGTACGAGTCGAAATAAATTTACTGTTGACTTGAAAATAGCTTTGGAAAACTTTTATGTGTTTTTAAGTATTAACAATTGAAGTATGTAGGCCAATTTAGGGTGTGATAAGGTGGTGGTGGGTGAAGAATCGTTGTTGCTTGGTAGTTGAGATGAGGGTTTATTAATTAATACAATAATACAATGAATGGAATAATAAGGATAGTGACGTGAGATTATAATCGCGAGGTAATGATGTACCCGTACTTATTTGAGATCGATATGATCAAGAGATTAATTGTAAGAAGGTAATTATTGATTTGATTCGAGTGGAATAACAGATGTACTATGTCGATGTCGAAGAACTCGTGGAAATAGCAGTGCCTACGTCTCGTGAAGGACTCGATGAGAGGAGTGTTAGTTCATATATTGTTATTTTTATTTAAATGCAGTAAATTCATATTATTAATCAAAACAAACACTAGTGGTCTAGTTATGATTGAGGAAACGCTGACAATTTTAATTGCTAATGTTTTGTTTTAATGACAAACCTACATATTAAAGTTTGTCACTAATTGAATGCAGAGTATGCAGAGATTGCTACAAGTATTTCGCAATCGTTTTAAAATTTGTAGACTTGGACATTTTATTTGATAATTTAATTAACTCAAACGATTTTGGGATAATAAATACTAAATCTTTCATTTAGTACCTAAGTAAAATTTTATTGTGATGTTATAATAATATCATGTGGCTACGTGAAAATAAATGTTATGAGTCTAGTTTTTATGTTAATGGAAAGATCAATGCATATTATTAGAATCAGTAATTTACAAATAATAATTCAGATATATTAATAGGTATTATGTAAGCCTAACTAAATTGGTATTGTTAGGTATTCATTTGGGTTCAAAACATTAAGAGGAAAAAAAACTAAAATTGCGTGGGATTAAAAGCCACGCGAACGTTTATTAAACAGTTCTGCCAATATTCTGAAGTCCAGATAAAAAAATGAGCTAAGTGAAAAATATATTTTTGTTTGCTAAGAATATATCAAAATATTTTTATACGGCATATAAGGCCTAAAATATTGTTTCAATAAGTACCCATTTTACTATATCAAATCGTAATCTGCGATGGATGAGTGGCAGAATCTTTACTTCTCATGCCATGGGTGGGAAGCTCGAATCTCGTGTCTAGGAAATAAATGCATCGTTATAAGTGGCGATCGTTGTAATATGCATAACAACTCTGCACTACGCTCTAAGTGTATAATGCAGGATCTTAGTTACAAACTCGTAATATTGATGATTATATTTTGTAAATTTATATTAACATATTAACTTTAATTTATCGATGGCTTAAGGATTTAAAAAAAATGTGGCAATTTATTTTCACTTGCAAATATTTTTTAATCAATGAAAATTTCACAAAATTTAAAAATATCACAACTTGAACACATTATATAAATTTGTGCAATTAAAAAAAGATATCGTTATTTAGAAAAACTACTCGGATAAAATGCACTGAATGCAACATAAATTTACATTAATTCCTACCAATATAAGTAGTACTATCATTGAAAATTTTTGATGTGTTTCTGCAGTGGCACTAGGTTATGTATGCCATTATTTCATTTTCGTCCAATCTAATGTTTCATTTTTCACTTAACTCATTTTACCTTACCAGCAAAATTATATTTCCAACATTATGCCTTCGTTAATACTCACAATACCGACTAATATAATCCCCTATTTAACTTTCCGTCCTTTTTTACGTAATATTTTATTCATCACCCAAGGATACACGATTTTTACCGTTCAGTTAATTACTTTAGTAAATAGTCCTAATACGAGCCTGCTTTTAAAGAGCTCGAGAGCAAACAGTGCCGGCATTAGCATTCTGGCATCACGATTAAGCGGTTCGCCCTTAATTGGAACGAACGCAAAGTTTTCAGGACAATTTCGAAAGCAAACGCATTTCACCATCTACAAAGACAAGTTACTGAAGACATTACTTTAAGTATTCTAAGATTTTTCTATTATCTATTGACACTCAAAAATTTATGGCTACATTTAAATAAATACTAAAGACAGAAGTTGTAATCTCAGAGTTGACCTCAGAGCAATGAATAGTAAATCATAATAACCGATTAATGTTCGGGCGAGATCTCCCCAAGCGTATTTTATTTTTAAAATATTTTTATTTTTACTTCCTCTTCATCGAGATTTCATGGCTAAAGATTTTGATATAGATGATTTAGCCATTTAATAGCGTTCTTCGCAGGGTTTTTGACAATGTGAAACCTATGGCACTCTTGATGTGATCTGTTTATCTGAAGAAGATTCTTCCTCATACAACTAAGTTACCTATGTTTTGATCTAACATCACGAGTTTTTCCAGATTGTAATAACTTTTTCTGCGAGCTATATGGAAAAAAAAATCAAAAAGTCCGATGAAAATGAACTGAAAAGAGTTTGCTAAGTATGAAGTCTTCAGTACATTTGGCCATCCATGAGATATTTAGTATCCAACTCCAGCTTTACATTTAAAAAGCGCCTAGCGTTTATCTCGTACCTCTCTCTCTCTCTCTCGTTTACCTTTACTGTTCAAGTCTCATAGGTATATAGGGGTAGGCAAGAGATCCTAGTAAACATATTTTAGTCTTTTTAATAATATGTTTGTTCTTCCAAATTGGTTGCAATTTCGATATAGCTTTTTTGCTATTACTGTTCTCCCTTTGATTTCACTCTCCCATCTACCTTTTTCAGTTATTACAGAAATACTTTTACAGTAAGCATGAAAATAAAAAAAAAATAACGTTTTGTTAGACTATGGGCACGAGGTTTAATATAATATTTTAAATTTTGTCCAGTACACAAAAAAGAAATGATAACTTTAGGTACATTTTTAAAACAATGCGTTCTGTCGACACAAGTAAAGAGGAACAGCTATCGGCTGATTGAGTATCATCATGGCCCCCACAAGGGGGGACTGACAGGCCTCTGGCCTGGGGGCCAATCGTGGCCGGTCGAAAAGATAAGTAAGATAAACGCACATTACGCTAAAATTACATTTAATAAGTACCCATAATTTTACCTCGAATACCATTTGGAAAATCTTGTATACCATTACATTGCCTTTAACCTTGTCATTAGGTAGGGGGGCCCTACAAAAATTCTAGCCTTGGGGCCCTTTTCAGGATGTGGGGGCCATGAGGTCCATCATATAGCGAATAATTTTTTGCACAAATTTGCTTTATATATCGACACCTCCTACGTATACTATTGTAACTAACAAAATGACGTTTTTCACTTTTTTTCATTTCTCGTATACATAGTATGTATTACATATGATGCCATTTACAGAAATTCAAAATTTGTATTATAAGTGCGATTTTCAAGCATTGCACATTATTGTATCTCAAATATCTTCAATTTTTTCCGACGTGAAGTATGGTAAAGTATTTAGCAATACTATACGCGGGAAACAGACGGAGATCTTGCCGCGCGGGTGTATTGTTACTGCTAATTACGATACTTCACTTCGGACGGGAGGTGACACACCGCTACCAGTGTGAACTTTTGGTTATATTGTATTTTTTGTATGATTTGGTAAATATTAAATACCATAATGAAGAGATCTAGACAATGCCAATGAAAATTGCGCAATATGCCCGCCTCTACAGCACTTTAGTGACAAGAATACAAAAATTGATAGAAAATCTATGCGTTCACAAAAATGTGTGATTAGGCCAGATGGGACAATTAATAGTACAGCGTATAATATTATAGAAACGGATAATAATAGTAAAACAACAATGGACGAAATAAATTCTACCCAGGGAAACTGTGACTTTAGAATTCAAGGTAAGTTAATATTTTTAATTTTTTTCTCGTACGACAACAAAAAGTATCGTAAGTAATACTTACCATTGTCTTCGTCGTTTCTTTGCTTGTAACTATTATTGTATGTAATATTTACCATATTTTACGTCGGAAAAAACTGAAAAAAACCATTGTATCTATCACTTATGGTAATTTACGTCGTGCTTATTTTAGTAAAATAAATTGTATGTAGTACTTATCATATTATACGGCGACATACAATTTTAGTTGCAATAGTATACGTGTGATAACTTTTATAAATTCATGTTTATTTAGTTGTTTTGCTTTTTACAGAGTCACTACTGCCTCCAGGTGCTAATTAAAATATGATAATGGAACTTTTAGACATTATTTGTGACGATGATGAGACTAGTGCCAGCGTTGCTGATACAAACAGACTACATTCTCTCGAAACGATTAATAGTAAAAGTAATCGGATAAATTATATAGAGCTATTATTGTGAAAAATCACCTGAAAAGGTACTGTTACCATAAGGCATGAGATTTATAATCCTTAAAAATAACCCCCCATTTTTAATGGTTAAGGTTTTGGGTGATCGAAATAAAGTGGAAATATGTAGCTAAATTAGCGATAAATGAAAAGCAATGCAGAGTTTTTACTGAAACTCAGTCGTGGCGAAGTTTTACCATTAAATGTCATCTGACGAAATGAAAATAACATAGAATTGGTAAAAGTCTGCAAAAAAAGTTTCTAGCTACATTCTCTATTTGTAACCAATTCGTATGCACAGCTTTGGACAAGGTGGATAATGAAACTTGCGTTTTAATACCTGATCAACGAAGTCGATACAAACATTATAATGTTGTATTAACTTATGATATGAAAATCAGTGTTTCCGACCATGTTAAGTCCATCCAACCGGACGAATCATATTATGTTCGACAGCGATCAAGCAAATTTTACTTGGATGGCGACCTGGATTTTATCCCTCTGTTTAAACTATATAATGAATGGTATGAACCCACAATATACACACATAAAGCTCAAACAGAAAGGCAGTATCAATTATTCATAATCAATGAAAATTTTAAATTGTGTTGTGTAACTATGTCCCTAAACAGAACCAGTGTGACCAATGTCACATTTTCAAAAACTTACAAGTAAGAGTAGCATCCACTGAGCAACTTCCAGTTTATGGCAAGAACCTTGATCGTCAGTTCAAATTATTTGATAAACATGATGTTCAATCATCAAATGGCAGAATGCCCTTCACGAGAATTTGAGTATATTTTATTATAAACGTAAATTATCGGTTTTCAATTTCACTGTTTTTCAATTCACACAAATGGTTGCTTTATTATACATGTAGCAGTAGGCTGAAGGCAAACGAGGTGCAAATGAGGACTCAAGTTGCTTACTTAATTTTGTAACCAAATATTGTGCCCAATGAGCAAAAGACTTCAGGTTTTGGTCTAACAAACAGAAATCGTATTAATTATGACTTTAACATGACTGTATGCGGTCCAGAAATATAATGTTAATGTAAAGTACACATTTTTGGAATGGGGACATACGCAAAATGAAGAGGACTGCGCTCAAGCCCTGATTGAAAGATGTTCAAAAAACAAACAAATTTTTGCACCTCCAGAACGGTACTGTCTAGTTAGATGGGAAAAACAAGAGAGAAAACCCAAGGATGTGGTAGGGATCAATCACGTAGACATGTTTGATTTCAGAGCTCTATTAAAATATCATATATTATGGACTAATGCAAATTACTATAAATCACGATGATCCGTTTAAGATTAATTACAAGTGCGACTTGTCTAGCACTGTCTACTCGACCATGGTCGTGAAAAGTAACACCTAGCCCACGCAACGAGAAACTTCATTTACTTTAATCACAAATATTGCCAATTCCAAAAGCTAAGACAGATGATTTACTGAATATGTGCAACAGTGGAATCATTCCTGGAGTTATATCGAGTTTTTCAGTAATTTCATACATGTCAATACCTACCACTAAAATTCCACCAGCAGATTCTGAGGAAGATTGATTTTATTATTTGTGAATACGAAAACCTATACCAAATTGTGTTCTCGTAGGATGAAAATAAAATCAGCTTAATAATTAATAATATGCCAGTGTAAACAATTTCTTTTCGGTTGTATGTTTTAAATTTTGCATGGTTCTTTTGTCACATCATATAATTGAAAATTAATTCCAAACTAAAAATATAGTTGCATAATGATTTTTTTTCAGTTTCACGTATATTTTAACCTGAAGTGCATCCTTCCATCTAATCACCCATTGTTATTCCCTTGTCTGATTTTACTTTGATATTATTGATATATTAATTCACCAAGAATTCGTAAGAACGTTGGTTTGAAGTGATTGTAATTTTTATTTTTTGCTTTTAATTTTATTTCAATATTTACATACTTCCTTGAATTGGATTTTTGTTTCTTCTCTATTTTTGTCTGAATGTTTAATTTTTATCACGTCATGAAAGACTTAAATTTATTTTATGTTTTATTAAGTAATTTTATTTAGAGAGTATTTTTTCCAACCTACCTGTCTGACGACCCATACCATAATTTTTAATTATTGTTATTACCGAATTATGATTTAAAATACGCAAAAAATCCTAGGTAACGAAATGTTTTTAGTATATACAATATATATCAACAAAACTAGGACGACGTAAATTATGATAAGTATCACATACAACTAAATGCATGTAAGAGGTTCCGCCGTAAACTATTGTATGTGCTTGATACAATATTTCGAACAAATTCTTTTCCGCAGTATAATGTTGTAACAGCATTTTCTGATAAACCACAAAAAATATAAGATATCCTTAAATGCAAAACAAATCTATTTATAATTGACAATAGACATCCCAAATTTGGTGCAAAACATTCAAAAGGTCAACTTACACCAAGCTTTTGTATCTTTAAACCGCTCTCCTGTAAAGTTGCGATTATGAAGTTACAATACTATACGTAGGAGGTGTCGATATGTTAATAACTTTATCTTAATCATTGTCCGCTTTTTAGCTGGGCGGTGAGAACGGCACAAAATTAATTTTTTTTTAAATTTACCAAACCCTATTTTATATCATGGTAAATCACAGTAATGAATCGGTCTACAAGCTTTTCCGATGTTGGTAACAATATTAGAAAGAAACATGTTGCTAAAATTTCTATGTGTTTTTGATCCAGTAAAGAGATGCAATGAGGAATTTAAAAAATGTTAATATAAACTCTACTCTATAGTGATTTACTTTTGAGAAAATACGGTTTTTTTATAATATAGTACATTGACAAATGTTTGACATAAAAAGATGTTCTAAGCATCTAAACCAGCTGTTTTTTTTTTCTCGGCGTACTATCATTGTATTATAAAGATGTCATACTTCCACTCAATTAGTTTATCTTTCTTCATGAATATAATGTAAATATATATAACTCACATAACTTCTGTCTTTTACTGGAGCTACTTAAATGGTAATGATAATCGCTACTTAAATCAGCGTCGTTACATCCAAAACTTTAAATTTTCTCTGTCTACATCAAGGTCTCAATGTAAAGCAGTTTCCCTCTACATACAAATTTTATTATTTTTTTCGAGAGCCACCCGGCTTTGGAAGAAAAAAATTAATTGAATCAATTGTATATAATTACATTCTGTGGTATTGTTATTTTTTGATTCTCTTAGATTGTTGAAATTCAAAATTGTATTTTGACGTTTTCTAAATTCGCCAGAGTATTATTTTCATGTCTTCTTGATTAGTCAAGATTGTACCTGTAGTTTTTTTTATAAAAAAGTATATTATTAAAAATATGAATAATATTTTATTTTTGATACTAAAAAAAACATGAGACTAAATGTCAGCAGTTAAATAAAACATTAGTGTAATTAATAATATAAGTAAAAGAATCACAACCACCCAGGTTTTGAGAAATTTATATAAATGTACTGTGACCACACTAAAAATCCTACCCGGGGTCCCCGGATGAAAAACTAGCAACTTATGTCGCGGACTATGAGAACCGCCAGCGTAGGGAGCTTCTAGTTGGGAGGATCCGAGGATTCGGCGAATCGAGAGGCGTATGTCATTAAATGGAGCGGCCTATGTTTTAAATTCTATGTTTAAGAAACCTTCCGCAATTATTGTTGAATAACACTAATTTGACATATTAAACCAAAGCGTAATAGTGATTTTTTTAATAAAAATTTTACTTTCAAAGCCAAAAAAATAATTAGACTTGGAACATTAAAATGAATTACACGAGTAAGTATTAAAAAAATAGTAAAAATAACTTATATTCATACTATTATGTCAGATTTTCCGTACTTTCTGGTATAATATTATTCATACCCTCGACCCCTGCTATAAATTTTACCACTCCATACAGCACCATAAAATCACAGCCAAGATATTCTAGAATATGTTTGATTTCTTTTAATTTCCTAGAAAAACTTTTCAATGTCATATTTTCAACTTGTCCCATTTTTTCTTCACTCTATAGACATGGTATTCCCTGAATTTCTCTTTCACACAATTTTTATATGATGACAAAACAATTTTCAAATTTTACGATACATTTGGAACGTCCTATAAAATTTGAATTTTAATAAAAAAAAGATATATGTATCTACGCAATACCATATTGTGTATGTTAGGTTTTCACTACTGATATATTATACTTATCTAAAAAACTGATGTAATAACTGTTAAAAAAATAACCATAATTATTTACTTACGCTGATAGGTAAACTGATAAATATTCAAAATACATGACGTTATTAATGTTTAATTTAATTAAACCCAAGATTTATAAAATTAAGCATTATTCTTTGAATCTAATAGAGATACAACGTTTATTTAATAGTAATTCATAGTAATTAATATTTGAAAATACACAACTTAAAAATACCTCAGGACAAATCGATAGTTAAATTAGATAAATCAAGAATTGGTCAGCAAGAAAAGAACAAATGTTCAAAATAATTTAAAAAATCCTGCTCATTTTAAATTTTCCTAAAAATTATGATCCCTTTCTAAGTTATATATCTCTGTAACAGAACTAAACTCATGTTTTTATTATTGGTACATACAATTATGTCTTCATTTAACTCATTCTACGATTGTAAACATAAATAGTTATTGATTTTTGTTACTGTACTGTTTACATAGATTAAAATATTTTTTATGACAAGTAAATATATCACCACATAATTAGTCTCACCTAACTGCTCGCCTATATCTAATATATTTAACAATAACGTTTCGTGTTTATTGAAACAATTAGCAGTAAACTCAGATAGCGCTGTTATGTTTTATTCACCGTCATCATAAAATGAATCAGAATAAAATCGTTACCCTGAAAACTCATTTGAAATATATTTTTACGATTATCGGTTTGGCCGTTGACCATATTATCTACTATAAAGAATGACTACATTGCATTCGTATCGAAAATAATAATCAACAGTATGTATCTACTGTGCTCTTTAATTATATTGTCATAAAATATTTAGTAAAATCAAAACAAAATAAAATTATTGATTAAATGGAATATTGTATTTTTATGTTGAATACGAAATTCAGTAAATTTAACATACCTAAGCGGCTTAAGCGTCGGCTTATAACGCTGTGGATCCCAGGCTCTGGGTCTGGCAAGTTCACATTTTTTTTTCAATGCATGTATCAGTCAGAGTATGGTCCTAATAGGTTGAGCAAGTTGCTAACATCCATTTTTCGTAAAAACAAAATCTGTTAATACAAACTTCCACACCGTGGAGGCCCATATGATCTTATTAGGATAGGACATAGCCGAAAAAAAAAATAATTATAATATCGAGATTTTTCGTTGTTAAACAATATAATATTAGTTATTTGCTTCACCTTTTCATAATAAAATTATTATGTATACCTACTAATTCATTCAAATATGATATATTTCACCAACCAGTATTCCACGAGTTAGCGGAAAGTTTATATTGTCACTGTCTTGTAATTGAGTTCAACAAATATAAATTTTTGTAAATTTTATACTTAACTTTGTTTTTATTCAACGAACAATTCAAAAGATTTAAGAATTTAACATTCTTTTTATTGAACATACATAATTTTCACACTTTTGAGATATCATAACCAATAGAAAAAAATCGTTTTTGAACCCCAGCAGGAATCTAACCTGCGTCTCTCGGGATTCGCGCCCACGTGCATTGACCATAATGCTATAAGCATCTTATATAATTGAGACCAATTTTATTTAATGGTTCTTACAATACTCTCTGAAGCGCATTCTAAATTGAGTTGATATTGGTAATCGGCTTTTGTATTTTGAAATCAAAGTAGGTATTAATTACCTTAATTGCTTACCGACGTCACGGATCACTCTAAGATTTTTTATTGTAACTAACTTGAACTTACTAATTATTTTATTAACTCTTTTCTCGCATTGTCTATTTTTCAAAATAATTAGTTTTTTTACATTATGTAGGTAGTAAACCAGAAGCCAAGTGAAACATATTGTGTGTATTTTTTTATACCCATGTCAAACCAAATACGTGTCATCTATGTAGTGGTATTTTGAGGTTTTACAAAATATTTCAAAGATTTCACAGGTTGGAAATCACTAGTAAATAGGATATTGAGGTATTCATACAGTACCTTCTGCAAGTACCTAGATAAATCTTATTTTCCTTAATACCGGTGTTAGCAGTCGTGATAACCATGGTTTAAAGAGAAAAACAATATATTATGTAATGTATTAATTAATTATGTCTTCATATCATGTTAAATGTAAACTTAATAAAAATACTTATATAAATATTAAAATGTAACAATCAGAGATATGTAAATAAGTTGAAAAACATAGACAATCATTTAAAGTTTAAGAGCTTATGATATAAACTTTACTTCAGCTAAGTATTTAACTCTTTGGTTATATACTTTAAAAACATCTTTATGATACTTCCACTATAAGTTTACATACTTGTCATGTTATTTTATAACATAACACACTAAGTCGAGGAAGTCTTTACGAGGGCAACACTACGCAAAAGTACGACCGGATCGCGCCTGCGCACGGGATAGTTTGTACGGAGTTCGTGACACTATTTCCGGCGCTATCGGGCTAGCGGGCTTTTGACACGTAGGCGAAGCGAGAGTCGATCTCTCAGTCTTGATCGTTCGAAGGAAGCAGACGTCTTGGCCAGTTCCGGGCCTCGGGCCCTGGGCACAGGGCTTTCGATTTCCTGACGTTTTGGAGACGTGGACGATGGCCATCTGAAGGACGTCCCCCCCACGCCAGGAGATCGGAGGAACTCCACGGTCCCCACACGTTCGAAGACGCACTCCTCGATTCCGTCCTGGAAGGAATCGAGGGCAGCGAAAAGGCTGAGGAGCCCTTTGTGTAATCGGTATTTATTGTCATTTTATGTTACGGTCCACCGACCGAATTAGCTTTTGGGTTTTTGTTCTAATTTATCTAAATATTGTATCGCTTTAGGTGCTCGTGATTCACTTAAGTAATTATACATTTTTATACACTGTAGCCCGCAAGTTATCTTATTTATTAATATACAATTGTTGCAATTTCTCTACTTGCTTTTCATTTAATTATCCTTCACTATTGTCTCTATGCATCAACATAGAGTGGCGCTCAAACCGAGATATTTATATTTATTCCATCATTATGTAATTTATTATTATACAGGAACATCCAACGAATGAGTGTAGTGACCGGACAGGTAACTGAGGTCTTAGAGGCAATAAGTCAAACCACCCACGACCCTGCATCCCATTTCCCCGAGTCTCATGCTTATTCCTATATCCCCAAACCTATCCCTATCCTATATCCCGTTCCTGATCCCATCCTTCCTTAACCCCCATGTCAAAATTTTAATATGACATTGGCACCCAACAAGCATCGTGTTTCTTTTTGAATATTTCTTTTCCAAAACACGATGACTTACCTCTTAAAGACTCGCAGTTATTTGTTTCGGATTGTGAACTCGTTCGTTATTTTGTCCTAATATTCTAAATTTTATTTGTTCCGATTATAAAACCTTAAATTTTGCTAATCACGATTTCATACAATAATTGTTACCGTAACGGTATTTTGTTTTCAGAGTCATTAGTTCTAATTACACTGATTTTTGCCGGCTCACTTTTGGAATTTTTTGGTTTACCGTCGTGGAGTTGCAAACGAATCCGTATCGGGCGTGATTTTAGACGCACTTTGATAATTATTCTATTTCTTATAACTTATTAAACTTGTAAATTAATTAATGACAAATTAAAACGTATTATTTGCGTTATATTTTTCTTAAAATTTTCTGGTTCGGTGGTCGTAACTATGTGTGTTATATTTTTCTTATATTTATATAGTCTTTTATTGACTTACGCGGTACTTGCAAGAGACGTCGGACTAGTCTATGCGGTATGCGCAGGATGGCGATCTAAATGATAGAGATCAATACGTCAATTTTATCATTGTCCTTGTGGAATTTATTTAATTTTGTGTTGTAAGTTACAATTATTCCTTCGCAAATTAATATTAAGAGTGTTATATATGGTTTACACCTAATTTTGAAATACAATTTGCACATTTATCACCAATACATACTTCTTCTATAATTTATGTGATACCCACATTATTGGTATGGAAATGTCAATATTTGGGCATCGGAATTTGTGTTAACCATTGATTGTTTCAGCAAAAAGTTTGTTTAATGTTTAGTATGGTGCTATAAGTGATTTAATAAAGTTCCAAAGGAGAAGGAAGGATGTTAAACTAGGACGAGATCGACATGAACATTTATATACCTACTGGATGACAAGAGTTATTAACCTCAAATTTGATAGAACCATTGGATTGAAACATACTATGTGGATGTAACATCAAATCAATTGGACAGCTGGATGAACCTTATTATGGAATGGAGTTTACAAAAGGTCCTTTCGTTCCATTTCTATATTGTGAATAATTAATAATTTCTATACCTCGAATAAAATCATTATCGGGTCTTTCATTTTAGTCGGCAGTCGCGCTGTCATCGATTATTTGAGTGATTTATTTTCATTCTTGTTAAAATTTGACACTAAATTATTCTGAATTCATTTCTTCTTAATTATTAACTTTCTATTCATTTTATTTTGCTATTACAATTAATTATTTGCGTCGGTAGAATACATTTATTTCGGATAATATGTTTTTACATTGTTTTTTCTTACTTGTTTGACAGTTCGATATTAGTTTTTTCAAATCTGTTCTTTTTATAATGTAGACAATTGAAATTATTAATTTCGCGTCCATTATTGATAAAATTGAAATAACCTTTCGTTCATTGAAATAAATTTAGTCATTTTTAATTCCTATTCAATTATTCATATTCCAAATTGATTTCTGGGTAAAACTTTAAACGTCAAGCGCGCTTACATTTGCAGTCGATAGATGACACCTTCATAGAATTTATTTGAAATATTTAATTTCAAGATTCTGTTCTTTCGTAAGAATGATTATTTATTATACATAAATAATTATTTTTACAGGTGAATATTTTTAATAAAATTTTCCTTCTTAATTCCTATATAAAAACTTCCGTCTACATATTTTTTTTGAATCAATTTAATTTTTTCTCTCCTGTCAATCCTTTCTAATTTAAAGACATATTTTTTTTAAAGCTTTTTGATTTCATTCTAGATGCTTTCACTCAACTATATGCAACTTTCCGTCCTCTCCTAATTTTTTAAAAAAGCATATAAGCTAACATTAATTAATATCTTTAAATTCTTTTTTTCTCTTTTCAAATCCTAGCAATCAGCTATTTATTATTCATAAACATTCAATTTACTTTCACTTAAATTATTAATTACATTCTTTTTGATTTTGCAATTTTTTTTGGATAAATAAAAAAAAAAATTACTATTTAAAAATTTTCTATATACGTGTTGCATACATGTTAATTTTGAATTTGGTAAAATATTTCCATTCATGTATAGTTGTTAAATGATATAATTAAATTTTTCTTTGAGTATTAAAATATTTTTCTTTCAAATACAATCTTGAATGGATATTTAATTACATTTACATTTGAACTAACTAAATTATTTTTTCTTTCAATTTAACTTGAATTTAATAATTGATTATTTTTTTTTGCTTGTTCACCATGCTTATTTCAATGGGCAAATTTTTCTTTAAAAATGCTGATATTTTAATTTATTATCAACTATGTTTGAAACCTTTAGGAGTTGTCAAACCTTCATTCATTATGACACACACTCTGTCAAATATCTTTTCTTTTATTATTATGGAAAGGTGTGTTTCCGTGCTAATGACACTCAACAAATTATTTTGAATTTTGTCAGGGCCGCATTTTAATAATGCCTATTTATTAATATTCAATTTTTTCGTGAAGGAATTTTGTACTGTTTGGTCTTTTGTCTATTACACACCTCAGATATTTATAAATTATAATTATTATTTTTGCTCTTTTACAAGCTTCTTTTTTGGATTGATTTTTTATCGAATTAATTATCGCAAATTTTATACATATATTATGTCATTGAGTAATATTTTCTATTATAAAATTCTATATTTCTTTATTTCAATTTCTTTGTGAATTTTTACTCACCTATGGTAAACTATTTCAGTTACTGACTTCTTTCCTGCACATGGCAATACACCCTTGTTCCGGTGAACGTCCATCGCAAAGGTGGTGGTTGCAGACCTTTCGGGAAGGAGGCCTACTCAACTCATACCACACAAACAGCATCTGGACCTACTTTTGGTAAACAAGCATAGTTCTAAAATCCACCATAGTGCCAGGATGAGAGTTATGGTGTTCCCGGAAGACGCAACCGCTGTCTTAGCGTTTGGAAGGGCCTGTCAGTTTAGCTACCTAGTGATATAATATCTATATTTAAAATTACCTACAATTGTCTAATTAAGTACATCGCGCTGGTGATCGTGTGATCTTTATTTATACCAGTTGCCTATGTACTTGTTTTTGCGTGACGGTTTTGTTTGCTATTTTTATAATATATTTTTTTTATTGATTGTAGTGATTGGTTATACTTGTTCTGTTCAATGTATCTTTGTCGGTACAGGTTGCGGGGAGATTTTATTATTATTTGTTGGCTGCTAGCTCCTTGGAAGTCGTGGGAACTGAAGGTGTCTCACTACTGTCCGGTGTGTTTTAGTGATCCGGGGTGCCGAAGATGTTCCTCGGACGCGTCTGATTTTTTTTCTCTAGCAGTCAACCCTCTTGGTATTTGGGTTGAACTATCGGTGCTGAAGACGGTCCCGTTAGTCCCCTCTCTTTTTGGCGTTGGAATCTGCCGCTGATTGTGTGGATTCCACCGCACTCTGATGTTTATGGTGGTGAGTTGGCAGGCGTGATGCGAATAATAGAAGCGATCGTCTGTCGACACTGATGATGTTGTGCAGCGGCCTGGACTGTATGAAGGAAATCAACCTACTTATCAAAATTCCTTGAGGGAAGAAAGTGGACGTTATAATACGATCTCTTTAGCCTTTCATTTTTTATTTTTTGCAGCCCCAACTTGAATGTCGGACCAGTTGCGAACCATGTTGTTCTTTAATTACATTTAGTTTCCGATGTGTTCATGGTTTCCTCGTCGTTGCCTGGTTTTCGTGTGGTGCTTCCTTAACTTCGTTTTTTTTTGCTCATCCGGATCAGGTCTCTTCTTGCTGGATTGCTAACAGCAAGGAGGGAGTTGTCTCGAGATGGCGTCTCGGGTTTGGCGGGATTGAGTTGGTCCAGAATCTGCGGCGGAGTATTTTAAGTAGTTAGCCTTAAGTGTGTATGAAAGGGATATGGCTAGTTTTGCTATCGCGAGGTTTTAGAGTAGTTTGAAGCAGAGCCGTATATTCTGGAACGGACGATATCTTGCTACACCATTGTAGACTTTAACGTAGTATACTAAAATCGATGATTAATTTTAATTATATATTTTGTACTAGGAATTCTTTTCTAGCTTAGTTTCCTCCTTGTTCGCGTTATTTTATTTGTGGGAGCGCTGCTTGGGATCCGGACCATGGCTTGGAATTCCATCACACGTCAATTGTTCTTTCAGGCTTAACAGAGAATCCACATCACAGCTGTTGGTTGTTAGCCACACTGTTATTTTTATTCAGATTAGACATCTGAAAGTAGTATATTTTAGTAATGTTCTTTTTAAATGTTCGGACGGTGCTTGACGCACAGTATTTATTACTTTCCGATAGACTCGCCCTCACGCAAAAGCAAACTGGCACTCATTGTTTATTAATTATTATGTTATTTGTTCGAACCAAGTTGGTGAATTTATTGTATTTATTATTTTGTATTATGTATACTTGCCAAAAAACCACGGCATATACGATTGAGAATTTATATTTTTTGCTTTGTGCACTTTATAACTTTTGCCAACTATTAAAGGTTCATCTTTTTTTCAATAACTTAATATTATTCGAAATCAATCTATTAAATCATTCATTGATCTATTATTATTTTCAACTTAATTACTCAATGCTTATATTATTACTCAAATTATGGAAGCAATTTTAATTTCTATTAATTACTTTATTATATTATACTATCTCTGCAATTTTATCAATTTAATGAATTGAATTAAATTTCTTGAACTAAAATATTAATTCTTTATATACAATATATTAATTTATTATACCATTTTATATATTATTATCTGAGGTGCATTTATGTAAATTTTTTGGCTATTATTTCAATTTTTTATACTGATATCAAATCTTTTCAAACTAATAATTATTATAAAACTCTTCCTATCTTTTTGGAAGCTTTATCTAAATCAATTTTTATATATTCTAAATATTGCAGTTTTACACTGCTGGGTTGAATCCCCACTATTTGTTATGATGTGAATTATCTGTGATAAATTATAATATTTTATATATTTCTATATACACGAGCTTAGGTGTTTTTATATTTATTAGATCTTTTTCAAAATTTATAAATTATTGGTGGACCGGTTAGGTAGGGTAAATCTACGAGACCTCTCCCAGCTCTTCACTCTTCAGCAAATAATCTTCTTCGTTTTTTGGATTCTTCATAAGCCTCTCCCTCTGTCACCAAATAACAGAGTGGAAACTTCATCTATATGTCTCCTTCGCTTCGCCTGTAGCCGCGCTATCTCTAAGCATGCCGTCCATGATGCCCAACCCCTGGGAGGATTGATGCTATCAGAAGACCCCCCCGAGAAGTTGACAGTCGAAGTCCTCGCTATGGCTTGTCCTTCTCTTACCGAGGTTGGAGGTAATGTCATGTTATTTTATAACATAACACACTAAGTCGAGGAAGTCTTTACGAGGGCAACACTACGCAAAAGTACGACCGGATCGCGCCTGCGCACGGGATAGTTTGTACGGAGTTCGTGACACTATTTCCGGCGCTATCGGGCTAGCGGGCTTTTGACACGTAGGCGAAGCGAGAGTCGATCTCTCAGTCTTGATCGTTCGAAGGAAGCAGACGTCTTGGCCAGTTCCGGGCCTCGGGCCCTGGGCACAGGGCTTTCGATTTCCTGACGTTTTGGAGACGTGGACGATGGCCATCTGAAGGACGTCCCCCCCACGCCAGGAGATCGGAGGAACTCCACGGTCCCCACACGTTCGAAGACGCACTCCTCGATTCCGTCCTGGAAGGAATCGAGGGCAGCGAAAAGGCTGAGGAGCCCTTTGTGTAATCGGTATTTATTGTCATTTTATGTTACGGTCCACCGACCGAATTAGCTTTTGGGTTTTTGTTCTAATTTATCTAAATATTGTATCGCTTTAGGTGCTCGTGATTCACTTAAGTAATTATACATTTTTATACACTGTAGCCCGCAAGTTATCTTATTTATTAATATACAATTGTTGCAATTT
Source organism: Rhyacophila brunnea (assembly GCF_057557595.1). Classification (NCBI taxonomy): domain Eukaryota; kingdom Metazoa; phylum Arthropoda; class Insecta; order Trichoptera; family Rhyacophilidae; genus Rhyacophila; species Rhyacophila brunnea. The sequence goes on along the minus strand of NW_028232848.1, from coordinate 13,392,555 downwards.
CTCTACTTGCTTTTCATTTAATTATCCTTCACTATTGTCTCTATGCATCAACATAGAGTGGCGCTCAAACCGAGATATTTATATTTATTCCATCATTATGTAATTTATTATTATACAGGAACATCCAACGAATGAGTGTAGTGACCGGACAGGTAACTGAGGTCTTAGAGGCAATAAGTCAAACCACCCACGACCCTGCATCCCATTTCCCCGAGTCTCATGCTTATTCCTATATCCCCAAACCTATCCCTATCCTATATCCCGTTCCTGATCCCATCCTTCCTTAACCCCCATTAAATCATTTTCCATGACATACTATAATAAAACATGAGAGAATATTTCGAAGTATTAATAAGTTTTCAGTTAATTATTGTACAATGTAATGCCTACTCAGATTTTTCAATTTGATAGTAATTAGAACATACGCGAAGCTTTTCAGATTGTTTTGTTTTCATACAATAAACACGTTCTATCGCTGGCAATAGTATTATATTAAATATCGTTTTAATAGCTATAATAAGTATAATTAAAATCAAAATAAATAAAGGGTTTCCGAGAAACTAAATTAATAAAATATATTAAAAAAGCTGAAAATATGAAGATGTTGAACTGACATTGGGTATTTTATGAAAAGATACGACTTACTTTCACCAACCTACTCAACTCATGTCTGCTTCTTAATTAGAACATATTGACGCCACAAGAATCTAAGTATCATTGTCGCTGACCAGTTTTCTTGCATAATAAATATTAAACGACTGATTTACCTGTCATTTTTCTTCTAGATGACAAATAATTAATTGTTATGAATGTCTAGAGTTAATAATTTATTATATATTCAAAGATTTTTTTTTATTAGACTGTGATCACAAATTTTTTTGAAGATCGGTAAAATTATAATTTATATTTAAACTTATCATAAATTTATCAGTGTCGTAATAATAATATATAAGCAACTAAGTACCTTGAGGGTTGGCCGATAACGTCGTGGTCTAAAGTTTAAATACAAATATTATTGAACATATATAATTTTGAAAAACACTTTCTGAGAAAATATATCATAACAAATAGAAAAAATCTTTTTTTGAAAAAAGTAAGCTACCCCGGCAGGAAATCGAACCCTGCATCTCCCGTGCATTACATCTATGCCATTCAGTGACATACTAATTGCGACAAATTTTAGCTATTGGTCATTTTTAATACCCACTCATCAGCGCTCTTCCAAATCAAGCTACTTTGGCAATCAATTTTTGTTCATTAAATCAATGTACATACCTATTACTTCAATTACTAACCGACGTCGTGGATTTCTCCAATATTTTTTATCAGAGCGCTGTCATTAAGAGCCCTGATAAGTGGGTATTCAAAATGACCAATAGTTAAAATTTGTCGCAATTAGTATGTCACTGCGTAGCATAAAGGTAATGCACGGATGGGGCGTGAACCCGGGAGATGCAGGGTTCGATTCCCTGCCGGGGTGGCTTACTTTTTTCAAAAAAAGATTTTTTCTATTGGTTATAATAAATTTTCTCAGAAAGTGTTTTTTTCAACTATGTACGGGTATGTTCAATAATTAGAATGTTACATTCTTAAGTCTTGTGAATTATTCGTTGAATAAAAGAAATAGTTATACACATAATACACATATATTGTTTTACAATTTACGGAGTTGTTAACATCTGTTTCTCGTAAAAACAAAAATCTGTTAATAATCTGAAGCCCATAATAATATTATGATCGGATATGGTAAAAAAGTGCACTTCAATGCATGCCTTAATAGTATAATATGAGGTTCGATGTTTCTATTTAATAAAATATTGAACACCATTTTATGTAAAACTGATCTAGACAAAATTATTGTTAATCATGTCAGGTCAATTAATAGTACCATTAATATTAATAATAGTTTTTTGGAACACAGTTATATGGGTACCCTAAAATATTATGGATGTTAAGTTTATAAAAATGATATTTTAAAATTAGGTACATGTGTAAAAATTTGATATTCTCGACGACATGATAACCTTTAGAAAAAAATGGCAAGGCTAACTGTAAATGCGGAGCAACTACGAAATTGCTGATTAGACAAAAAGCGATATTATTTGGATAATTTAAGAGATTTTTCAACTTTTTTGTGCAATTTAAAATGTGCCTATGCAAACAAACCTTATCAAAATAAAACTTATTAAGACTAAGGTATAAAAATACAATAAATATTACACAAATTAATGGATTATGAAATCATAGATAATAATATTAAATATTAAATTTATTGAGTTCATAATACCTACTTTCTAAGTAATTATTTAATAGTAACGTCTCAATTTAAGGCTTAGTCTCCTCCAATGCCCCAAATTCAATCATTTAATTTAATCAGGATTTCTATACTCTATAATATATAACTCTCCCAACGCAAGGGGGGACATGCTCGTCGAAGGTCAAAATTGAGTTTTTATTGTATATTCAAACCATGATCCTGGACACTCCTTAAATGTTGTAGATGATCTATTTATTTAATTTTGAAGCCTTATTATCCTTTATAGTTATTTTAAACATTTGATGACTGCATGAAGTATTTTTGTTACATAAAATAGTATTCTTTTAAACCTCTCGCTCTAATGTTTTAGAATATAGTCATATTTCGGTACATAACTGTGCAGTGGTGTTAAGATTTTTTACATTTATTAATTTTTAAACGCATTTAAAAAACCATTAGCATAATTTATTACGAGATAATTTTTGTAAAATATTCACGATAAAAAATTATATTGATAATCTCTGTGATCCCAAATTTGACAAGAATTAGGCATTTTATTATTCAAAAAATCGGCAAGATTAACACATTTAAAGATGATTCTAAAGATATTTATTATAAGCTATGTCTTTGACCATTCAAGTGTGATAAACATCTTATGAATAATGATTGCTTTATAATAATTATTGACCTAAGAATAAGGTAGTGTTTTTTTGAAATACGCCATTTCTTTTGTCATTCCCTAGTGGTTAAGCTACAACATACGGCCGTAGCCATAAATTGACAAACTATAATTGAAGTAGGGAGTAAAATGATATTGACGCGCGTGTTTGAACATGTACCGTTTAAAAAAAAATTTAAAAAAATTCGGTTAGGTACATGTTCAAACACGCGCGTTAACATAATTTTACTCCTTACTTTAATTATAGTTTGTCGTTTTATGGCTACGGCCGTATGTTGTAGCTTAACCACTAGGGAATGACAAAAGAAATGGCGTATTTCAAAAAAACACTACCTTATTCTTAGGTCAATAATTCCTATAAAGCAATCATTATTCATAAGATTTTTATCACACTTGAATGGTCAAACATATAGCTTATAATAAATATCTTTAGAATCATCTTCAAATGTGTTAATCTTGCCGATTTTTTGAATAATAAAATGCCTAATTCTTGTCAAATTTGGGATCACAGAGATTATCAAAATAATTTTTTATCGTGAATGTTTTACAAAAATTATCTCGTAATAAATTATACTAATGGTTTTATAAATGCGTTTAAAAATTAATAAATGTAAAAAATCTTAACACCACTGCACAGTTTTGTACCGAAATATGACTATATTCTAAAACATTACAGCGAGAGGTTTAAAAGAATACTATTTTATGTAACAAAAATACTTCATGCAGTCATCAAATGTTTAAAATAACTATAAAGGATAATAAGGCTTCAAAATTATATAAATAGATTATCTACAACGTTTAAGGAGTGTCCAGGATCATGGTTTGAAAATACAATAAAAACTCAATTTTGACCTTCGACGAGCATGTCCCCCCTTAATACAAATATAAGGCGTTCTTAGCGTATTTGATAGTCTGAGTTGTAAATAGTATTGCTAATTCAAGCTCAGCAGTTTTGTGAAGGTAGAGGAATTATAATGCTGTTTAAAGTGGCATAACTCAATAATATTACGATCAAGTCATTAAACTAAACATCAAGAACTAAACCATGTAGACTACGCACCTAATTGATATTGTTTATAATGGTGAGTCCAATATAACTTGGATAAAATGTCATTAATTGATAGCTTTCTTCTATAACCCACGAAGTAGTTGTGGTGGATATGCCATAATATGTTTTTCTTTGAAATGGCTCACTGGTAGAAAGTTTTCTCTCAACAGGTAGTATACTACATTTAAGAATTGTCACGGAGAGTGCTTTTGAGGTGTGACTCATCCTCAAATTTGTCTGTACTGATCGGGTGACAAATTTTGACATTCTCAATCGAATGTGAAAGAACCGAGAAGTTTTGCGTAGTATTAAAACTAGAAAACTATATAGCCTCGGTCACATTATGAAATGATTAAAGTATATAATTTTCCTAGGAATATCAATACTAAACATGGCGGACCGTGTTCGCAAAGTATGTCTCCATTGGAGAGGTTATATTATGTTTGCAGGACGCTACTGGTTTGCAAACGTAGTGGATACACAGCTTTATATTAATAATTAATATTACAAATTAATTATTATTATTGTAAGTATTAGGTTTATAATTACTTAACGAATTATTTTATTCAGACTTTTCAGCTGCACCTAACTTATGACCTAATAAATTAAATCCAATTTTATCCATTTATTTTGCCATTAAAATAATCAAAATTTTAATTGAAATCACGAATCGTCGTTATGGCTAATTGAAAGTTGTAATAATAATATTTACCTAATTCAAATATTATTCCATATTAAATAATACATACTTGCCCAAACGTGTAATTTATAATACTCATGTTCAATTGTGATTATGCTATATATTCAGTATATAATTAATAAAACGAGCCAATTAAATAATATCTACAGCATTTTCATTGAACACCATGATATTTTAAACTCAAAATATGTACACACTATCTTATTACTCGTTAAAATAAGTATAGTAAAATAATAGTGAAGTTCATAGTATATATATAAATTAAAGAGTTTTTAGATTTTCAAATGGTTCATGAAATACTTGTAATATTATGATAATAATTACGAAATTTATACTAAATAAATAATATGTTAATGACAAATGAAAAAAATGTTGGCATTTGAAATATTTTTAGAATTTTTTGATAACTCAATAATTTTTGAATTGCAATTTTTCTTGGTGGAATTATATAACGACGTTTGTTATTTTTAATTTTATCTCTATAGAAAAATCTTGAAATGTATAATTTTATTATGAAATAAACTCTACCAATTATATGTACCTATATTGATGTGAACGATATCATAATTCTTTAAGAATACGATGAATGGAATATCATAGTTCGCTTTTAGCTAAATTATATAGGTATATAACATTTCAAATCAAATCAAATTTATTTATTTTACATAACATAACAAATTATCAATTCAAAGTTTTCACAACATGACATAAAATAAGTGTTATAAATTTTTAAAATTTAAAAAACAGAGAATAGGTAATAAAATAAGAAAATAAATAAAATAAGTAACAAAATAAAAGTAGATGGAAGCACATAGAGTGAATTTTGAGAGACCCTATCTTAAAAACTTATAAAACAACGTCCGCCTAAATTCAACCTCACGTTAGTGGAATATATCAATATCCGAAGCGATTTCATTAAACATGGGTACTGCCGTCCCAATTGGCATTACTAATGGCAGGTTAGTTCAGCACCGTGGGAGAACCAATAACGGATGCCCTCGATTTCTAAGGTAATTATCAGAGACACAAGCCAACACCACCAAGAATGGCAGAGTTCACATTTACGCCGCGTATAAGTCTGAAAAAATATGTAGCTAAATACAGATCCCTTCTAAATTTTAAGCTACAGTATGTAAGCATCCTTAAGAGGACGTTCTACAGAATTGGCCTTGAGAATTGAAAATATGATTTTTTAACATGTGGTCCATAATATCTGGTCTACTAGTTAATATAAAAAGGTCGTGTCAAAGTTGTTTGTGTTAATAAATTTGCTCTGTGACTGATCCGACTCATATTTCACATTTATTTCATCAGGGCTGTCGAAGACATAAATCATAATATATATTTATAATTTTAAATTTTTATTTATAATATATATTATTTAAGTTTTGTGCATCTAATGCCGGGTCCACACTGGCAACAAGTTAATTTGCTGGCAACCTCGTTAGATTTTACGATAATTATTGTAAAATTTCTTAAGCAATTATGGTAAGTATCATAAAATTTAATGAGGTTGCCAGCAACTTGTTGCCAGTGTGGAAATGGCTTAATATCCACTGTGGTTCACGTAGTGGCATGGACCTGGGGTTAGCTAATTCAGGAAGTCAACACCCATGATAGAATTTCTTCCAGTTTTGGTTGCATTATATTCCAAAACTCTTCTGTAAAAATCGTTTCCGAGTTTATAAATGGAAATTTCTCGGTGTACATAGTAAACAAACCTACGAATAAAAAAAGACAAAAAGGAACATACTGATTCATCGCAGTAAAATCTGGTAATCAAATTCGCCATTTTGAAAAGCGACGATTTTGCGTAAACAAATATCACGTGGTCTGTACGTGTGCGGCAAACTTCGAATGTGTTTGTAATTTTGTGCAAAGTGCGAATGTAATGTTTTCAAATAATTGATATGGATTAATTATACCATCGTATTATTTTCTCGAAATCATAAACATACTATAATAGTATTTGAGTATCAACCTATGTTCAATTTGAATTGGGTTATAATAATAATATACCCGTATATATATCAATAGTATGTGTGCTACAAAATCCACCCAAGTTATCAGTACGTACTTGCACAGGTTTGATTAAAAACCATGATGAAATTAACATTTAAAAAATATGAATGCTTAATATTATTTTGACAGCCCTGTTTTCTGATCGGCTTCATCTCGCAGGTGTTCATAAAATAATAATAATTCTCCGCGCGGCAGAAATTATCAGTAATAATAATAATATTTCTTGAAATAAAATCTCCGATGATTAGTGATTTTTGCGAAAAGATCGATTTAAATTGACGTAGTTACGACGCCGAGGTCCTTTTTATACTGAATTATATTTGAAAGGCGGGCTCTTCAGCGGGCCCTTAAGAGAAAATCAGTCGGATTGAGCCACGGATAATATCCATACTGCCGAAAGTAAAGGAGTCTTAAAGATTTCTTTTGGACTCTCTCCACCATTAGGCCGTACTTCAACTAATGCGGGGCCCAAACGATAGACCAACTCTCAAGTCTGCTTCTAACTAAGGAGTTATAGAGAATTTTTAGTACTGTAACATCCGAAAAGACCCGGGAAATACGCAAGACAAAGCCCAACATCTTTAGCGCCTTTTTACAAATGGTATCTATATGACCACTAAACGTCAGTTTACCGTCAAACGTAATTCCAAGATCTCTTACAGATGATATTCGCAAGAAAACTCTGCCATCCATCAAGTACTGGGAAAAATATACTCGTGGGGCTTTAGTAAACGGTAAACATTGTATTTATCAATATTGAAGTCTAGTGTGTTACGCCTGCCCCAATCTAATATATTATCTATATCAAGTTTAGAGTTGACGACAATCGTCCAAGGTGACAACTTCCATGAAAAGGTTCAAGTCATCAGCAAACAACAAAAACATAGCATTTTTAATTAACAATGCTATGTCATTTATAAAAATCGTGAACAGCAATGCCCCTAAGTTTGAGCCCTGGGGGACACCAGAAAATGTGTAAAAGGTCTGTGACTGATAAAGGCCGTACGAAACGTTGTTGACGGTTCCTAAAATAACTCCCGAATAGCTTCAAAAATCGATCCGACAATCCAATAAGTTGGAGTTTTTTCATTAGAATATCGTGATCGACTCTGTCAAATGCCTTCGAGAAATCATTGTAAGAACAGTCAACCTGGCCTCTATCTAGTACTGACGACACATAATCAGTGAATACCATCAGGTTGGTTTACGTTGTTCGGCCTGCTCTAAATCCATGCTGTTCATTCATTATAAATGACTCAATTTTTGGAGAAATCATGCTATGCATGATCATCTCCAGAACTTTTGCTGGTGCAGAGAGAACAGCTACCGGCCATACACACGTGATGCATCAAAAAAAAATGTGTATACAAGTTAAATATGATAATCTATCATTCGCAAGTTGTGATCATTAAAACAAATAAATGACAGTTAAAAAAACCTTGCAAGTATATACTTGAAATAGTTTAAAAATTATAAAATGTAAATTATGTAAATTTTTCAAAATAAGCACTAAATTCATTATATACATAGACGATGTAAACTCGCATCACCATAACAGAACAATTTTTCATAACAATAATTACATTTGTAAAATTATTTTGTTTTTACGTCAAGCTAAATTAAAATAATGTAGCTTTTCAACGGCAGGTGTGAAAATATATTTATACTTATTTACAAGTAGACCATTAGTGAGTCGCGAAAGTAGTAGGTATATAATAATTTATCAAGTGGTAATATATTCATTTGATAAATATGTTTAGTAGTGAATAAATAATATAGAGCAAACATATTTAATGACTAAGGCACGTAGAATACATTATGTATAATAAATTCATATTTTCAGTGTACAGTCGAAACGTAAGAGCCAAATATAATATTTAACACTGCTTTTATAAAATACATGTCTGAGAGAAATTGTTTGTAAATATTTATACAAAAGGATAAATAAACATAATAACAATGTTATTCTTTTTACCGTTTTTCGAAAGCGTGTAGTAACTTAATTTATACTTGTTTGTACGATACAGAGACTCGCGGAATTCAATTTATTTATAATCCCTCACGGAATTAACCCTAATATCCTTATATATTCCAAATTGATATTGGAACTTTAATATGGTTCTGTCCTAATTATTTATATTAAGTATACTGTAAAAATACCTGACGTCTTACAAATAAATCGTCGCCATGGTGCCCTTGATGAATTTGTAGATAATTTAATAATTCTGTTACACATATTATATTCAAGGTAAAGTGAGTATTTTACCATATATTATGTTTATACGTTAAGTATTATTATGGAACAATATTCCAAATTCAAAACGCATCATCGCAACGCAAAAAAATCTAAAAAGTTCGCAAATACTGTCACGTAAATACTAGCCACTCTAAGAATAAAAAAATCAAACGAATACATATTTCACTTTCTTTCACTTGCATACTAGCAATGAATATAATATAACAATTATTTATTCTCTAATTTCGGAAAGTGTAGTTTTTAAAACTCATTTTTGCTTATTGATTGCGGCGAATTTAAAAACCCTTCGGAACAACTTGGCTACCATAAACAATTTTAAAATGTCTTTTTTCTGTCTGTTTATGATAAATTATTTTTATTCAGTTTTTCCGAGCTAGGTAAGATCATAATTCTAAGAATATTTATCTAAAAAAAAATGCGTGTGAAGTGGGCAAGGTAAACAAGAAAATAAAATACACTACAGCAGTACAATATGCAATTATATCGAGTTGATTGGGCCCACTTGCAGACATGTGGTGGTATTATTGGTTCAGCAGAATAGTTTGCGCACACTAAACTTGTAAAAATTTAAACATATTTTCTTTGTCCACTTACGGATTCATTTTTACTCAGTTTTTTTAATAGCTATTAACTTATTTACAAATTAATATTTAACAGATGTCAGATACCCATAGTATTATTCCACTTTTTTGTAATAACAAAACAAATAATTACCAGATAAAAAGAGCTTTTTATATACCACGTTTTTAAATTTTCTGTTGAATCATATAAACTTGACAATTCTATATATTAATAAATATAGAATACTGAAATGTCATTTTGACATTTCATATTGATTTCCATAGTAACGCACGTATATATTATTAATTTAGTTGCTAGGACCCGCTTAGCAACCAATAATAGTGTTTTACTTTTTACGATTTTTTTTCCGAAATAACTTTCCATACAAAGCAGAATTAACTGAAAATGAATTTAATTCTGCTTAGAGATGACTAAAAGTATTAAAAGAATGCATTATCATCATGTTCTGATATATTATAAAAGTTTCACATGTATAGATAGTCGATAAGTTTGTTAAATTGCAAGATTTGTATTGGACAAATAAGAAAAAAATTGTACTGGACAAACAAGAATACGAGCAAATAAAAACGAGGTAAAATATTAAATTTTTACCATATTCATTTTATTTTTTATTAGAGATACCACACCACACTATACCGCAATTGCTTCCGTAGAAAGTGATTCCCGGCAAATTGTATAATAATATTATACTTATAAGACTCCGCCTTCCTAGCCACATTTGGTCCCACATTTTGACTTCACACCAGAGACCTTGCCCCTCCTTTAGCACACGCATTAATGTAATGGTAAAGTAAGATATATAATTACGTAACAAAGTAATAAAAAAAAATCATATAACATGTCATGTTGAAACTGGCAAATAGTCAATACATGCAATAATCACCGGTGGAGCTAGACGTGTGACTAAATTTCCTCCAGGAAAACACGAAAGTTATGGCACTCCACGATCTGTTCCGTGGTCGGAATCATTTATCACACTCACAAAGTGAGGATTCTTTCAAGTCCTACTTATCCACTATCATAATATTATAAACAGACCCTAATTTATATAATTTTATTGAATATGGATGGTTGTTCAGTCCACGATAATTAAGATTCAATTATTGATTCACTAAGCATATGCGCATAAATTAGCCGATCAATCGTTTTGACTCGACGCAATGGTCCATCAATTGACGGTCAGAGACTAACCACCAGACGTTTTCGACGCACAGTGTTCCCTCTTACAACAGAACCAGTGTTGCCATCTTTTTCTATAGTGATTATAGTACATAAGCGTATAAATTATAATATTTCTGAATCATATCTAGTACAGGAACATTTTTCGTCTTGAATCCTTTAAAATTATAGTATTTTGGTATATTTGGCGTAAAATTATAGTATTTTACATTTTTCGCAGAATTAAAATTATAGTATAGTACTATAATTATAGTACAGTAGGCATCACTGAACAGCGCGTACCTTACCTCGCCTTATTACTTCCGCTGTAGTGCTCATGCTTTACCCCGTTTTAAATCTGTTCATATAAAACAGCGCACATTCTTCGTTATACTCATTTACGGGCAAAAATGTATGTTATATTTTAATGTGTACTTTATACAGTGCATAATCCCAATAGGGTTTAATCAACATTTCATAATGAATTTCCAGTATTTACTAACAAGGTTTCTTTAAGGCTATACCTCAGCTGAGGTATGGTGTAAAAAGATCGTAACTATGCGACGCGCGGATTGTGCTAATGACGCGTGCCGAACGGAACATAATTTGTCTTAAAAATTCAACATATTATGTCCATTTAGTGTTATGTTTATTGTTATATTAGTAATAATAATAATATATTCGTTGACATGTTTTCTTTTTCGGGTACAGGCATAACGTTTTTTAGTCATCTTTACACGATATAAGAATATATTTTTACGACGCCATCACAAAAAAAAATCGACGTGCTCCCACCTCAAATGCCGCTCGGCGATGGCTCGGCGGCTAATGCAAAATTTCGTCCCACCTATTATTAAAAATTATTTGCCGTTTCACTTATGTATGCTCTTAAGGACTTCGGCAAGCAAACTACACCACTCGATATTAATTTGATTTGAAGAAAAACAATTCAGTTGAGAAAAATGGCATCTTGAAAAAAGTTCGACTACCGGCATCTCGTATGATGAATGACTAGCCACCATTCCCTATAAAAAGTATATTAATTTAATGTGGAAGCCTATACAACTTTTAAACAAACTAACGTGACAATATACATTTTAGTCTTTTTAGTCATTTTGAAGCCGTGAAAAGAAAAAGTTTGAAAACCACAGGTTTATTAAGTATTTTTAAATATTTTTTTTTTGTAAATAATATTTAAATTGCGTAAATCTAATCCAGTATTCCGTTGTACGTATAATTCAAAATGATCACAATCCTCAGTCATGATGATGGCTTCGAGGAAGAGAGAAATATTGTCAATGAAAATTTATATTGACAAAATAGGAAGGGTATATAAATGCAAACAGTATTAAATCTCAATAAAACAAAAATTGTATTCATTCGACCCATCGTTATTTTTGTAGAATGATTTATGACAGTAAGTAAACGCTGTATATAAAGTCACAAAACTAAATTATTGTATATACAATAGGTCATCGGTCATGTCTGAGTTAATATTTCATTATTCCTTTGAAAACAAATTTGTATTATTACTATGAAAGCTTTTCCAAATATTACCTATGACATTTCTTTTAGTTGGTTTCCTGTCTTATATTATATATTAATATACCATAAACTGTATAACATGTAAGTATCACGTTATAGTCATATTAAAGATGTAGGTCTGTGACATATTTGTTATTGTGTAACATACTAGATTACTTATGTTTGGTTTATGAACATTTTCGTATTTGTGATTTATTTTCTGTCAGACGTTATGTAACAATTACGAAACAGAAAACATCGTATAATTAGGAAGTCATGTGATGTAAAAAATAAGCTAATGATTTTTTTTAAACATTACCTACAATCTCATTTAGCATTAGTCCGTGAAGTCTCCAATACGTAAAACATTTAGAATTTAGATCAAAAATACTTGGATTATTTCTGACGTACTTGGCGATGAACGATTTTGGAGGAGAGAGATTGGTTATAGGTTACTGGAGTGAATTAATGATCGTTTATTTGCTGATAAATAAATAAATCATGGGTGTGAAGATAACCGTACAAAGTAACACGTAGTGAGGTCTGGTCAGTCCGAGGTGTTCTGGTAGGGAGTACCACGTTCGAGGCGACTCGCTATTTATAAAAATTAATATTCGATAAATTGCGGCAACCTAATATTACTTGATGTCCACCACAATTGGGTAATATGATGATTGCCGCATTGCTGCCACCTTTCAGCGTTTTGCTGACAAGACTCGGGGTTGTCGACCCTCACCAACGTATGTCATACTTGCAGAGTGTGCTAACCGTAGATGGAGTGATATGCGATAATTTTGCAAATCGCTGATTATGGCGTTGTCGTAATCACTGGGTATTTGCTGACATGGCCTAGAGTTGTTGACAAACAAACGTTAAATATTACAAGTAATAGGTAATAATTGTCCAATTTTTCCAAAATTTTAGGTGCATTATAAGTTTTATTATATTATCTTAATATATTGGACATATTGAGGTAGTATGGGTATTGTTTAAAATTAAAATAATAAAGTTATTTGCTGTAATTTGATTATTTCAATACGTGGCTGAAATTCAAAAATTATGACAAATCCTTTTGCTTGAACTCATTCGCTGCTGAGTAGATAATGATTTTTTTAATTAACACCTTTAAAATGCACGTTAATTACATCGATCGGCCGCCTGGTCATTACGCGCCGGATGCGTCTTCCGCGTCCAAAGTAATAATTTACTCCATTATTAAAAAATATATTCCGTCTAATCATACCGGTGCGTCAGAAGAGCACCTCCAAGCAAAGGAGTATGATATTACTTCTGTAGGACATTATCTGGCGATGTATTGTAAAATATTGAATAGATACTAAAGCATACAGTAAAAACCATATTATCGCATTAAAAAAAGAAAAAATTACAAGATAAAAAGAACTTTTTATATACAACGTTTTTAAATTTTCTGTTAAATCATAATATAAACTTGACTTGACTAGCTTAAACAATCAAAAAAAAATTGTACTTGATAGAAATACTGAATAATGAAATGTCATTTCATATTGATTTCCATAGTAACGCACATATATATTATTAATTTAATTGCTAAGACCCCCTAGCAACCAATAATGGTATCAAAATAACTTTTCATACAAAACAGAATTAACTGAAAATTAATTAAATTCTACTTAAAGATGGCTAAAAGTATTAAAAAATGCATTGGCATCGTGTTCTGATATATTCTAAAAGTTTCAAATGTCTAGCTAGTCAAAAAGTTAGTTAAAAATCGATTGCAAGATTTGTACCGGACAAAAACCACCGGACAAATAAGAATACGAGCTAAGAAAAACGTTGTAAAAATGACAGAAAGCCTCGATAAGTTTTCAGTTCAGTGGATAAAAAATAAATATTTAAGAAATCCTGTAGTACATAATCATCTAATTTTATAGCCATTATTTTGCGTCGCTGAATCATTTCACGACTAGTGTTATGTAATATTGAATGCAATACAAAATAAGAAAAACCTCATTATATTACGCTCAGTCAACAGTTTATTATCAATAATATTGCATTCCCAAGAACAAGCGTTTTAGCTGAGAGCTGTTTGTAAACGTTTGTGAAGGTAGTGAATTCAATATTATTGATAATTTAATACCTTTGTATAATGTAATTCCATGTCTAATATTAAGGTATTTTAATTAATTAAGAAAACTCTCAGAATCAACAATGGATATAATTAATAAGATACTACATTGCTTTCATTTAGTTAGATCAGTTGTTCACAAAGTTGACTGGGCTCCAACCCATCTAACAAAAATTTCCAATCTTGGGACCCACCTCTTAGCTGTCTTAGAGAAAAACGGGCATAAATATTGGTAATGCTCAGATTCCCTAGTGGCGAGTCATGGAACTACTTAATGCTGTCTTATTTGTTCTAATTGAAATAAAAAAGATTTTTTTTGTAAGTGTTACCAATATGAATGAATGACTGTTGAAATAAGAAACACAACTTAAATAAAAAATCATTATTACTTAAATACCTACACCTGCAAGGTTTTTTTACAAAGTTATTTCAATGGGAAGGATGTATTTGTTTCTTATTTTTATTCATTACAGTTTTAGCATCAATTTCAACTTTAGTTACTTCTAATCACAGTGAGTTTGATATATCCAATTTATTTCGGTATTTAGTTTTAATGTTAACCATAGCCAAAAATCTGACCTCAAATAGATATGAGGTAGTAAAGAGGAGGAGGAATTATAAATAGCTGAATGAAATATCAAATTTATCACTTCCTATTTTTTTTAATTCATGTATACAGTGGCGAGGACCCAATCAATATACGCTCGCGACCCACTCGTGGGTTGCGACCTATAGTTTGGGAAACCATGAAGATGATAATTCAATAAAAACATATATAATTCATTCTGTGAGCATAGACGTAATGTATATTATTTTAAGTGAAGTATGTAACCTAATTTTAATAAAGTTTACACAATTTCATAGTAAACAACATAGATACCAATTAAATACAAAAAAAAATCTAGAAAATATCTTGGGTCAAGTTAAAGTCAAACAAACGTATTAGGCAAGCCTGATTAGTGCTTTAATCAATTAAACTACCGACTTTTACAATACTATTTTGGAAAAAAATAATTTAGATTTTTTTCTCACAAGAGGTATTTTCAAATTTTGTATGTAAAATATAAAGAATGTGACATCAAATCTTGAGAATTATTATTTGTTGAATAAAATAAATAGTATAATTTATTTATTTACCTGAGTGTTTTACTACGTATCATATTTAAGTAATTTCTTGCAACCCGGGTTTCGTCTATCGGCAACTTTCGTCACTATACAAACTTGCCAATGAAAAATTCACACTGACTTGTGTGCATTGTGCCTAATGATGCTAAAAAGTAAAATTAGGGTCGCAAAAACATACACAAATCCCAATAGACCTTTTCCAAAGTCGTTTTTAAGTTATATATTTTTTTTGTTAGAAGACGCTTTGTTAATCATCAGTTTTTAAATGAAAATACTTAGTAAAATACGGAAATTAAAAAAAATATACGTTTATTCAATTAGTAATAATGCTATCTAAATTATGTTTTAAACATTGAAAACGCACACTATTCCAACCATATTTCTGCGATAATATCGTTAGTCCTGGTTTGAATCCCGGGTTTGGCAATAAAAATCTACATTTGTTTTTTCATTGTGTATTTGGTCATAAAGTATAGACCTTATAATTATTGTAATAAAACCCTCATTTATCGAAAAAAATCTGGTAATAAAACCTATATTATGATCTTTTCATGGTAAAAAAATAAGTATAATATAATGGTTATGTTATTTTTTAAACTTTTCTTATCACTATTTTATATTCAAAATACCGATAGTTAAGTAAACCAAAGTTTCATTTCTATTTTTAAACTTACAATTATGTAATTTTAAGCCTATTATGACAAGGTAGAGTCCCCAGTAGTTATACATAATAGTGGCAAACAAAACTTTCAGAATACATGTACGTATGACGTGTATGGCAATTAGTAATGTTCGTAGCTCATGTCAGCATTTTTTAATACACGGCTCACAGAAAATATAATTGTATTATTGATCGCATCTACAACCTATCTACTTAAAAATGCTTTATTATAAATATGTAAAGTTATTCAATACTTAATTGCAATATTACTAAATCAATCCCTACCCCATTCTGCTATGTTTGTTAATTGTAGAACATCAAAGTTAATTTGGTAGACGTTTTTAAATTAATTGGAAATGCGAAAAATCTTTTGTTGAAATCCCTGCAGGCGCATAATAAATTGAACCAGAGAGAAATAAACCACAAATATCCAGAAAAGGAATTGTTAGCAAATAAAAAAATGGTTTAAAGCAAATTAACAAAATTGAATAAAACACTAATTTTAAAAAAAATGCAAGTAAAACATGTACTTGATTATGTTATCTTCTTCTTCTTCAATGGTACTACAACTCAAGTCTAGCCCTGGCCTCCTTCACTGCCGTCCTCTAGTCGGAACGGTCCTCCGCACGTCTTTTCCAGTTCCTGATTTTTAGCAGCTGGTTGGCAATTTTTTTAATGTTATCACCCCATCGTGTGCGTGGCTTTCCTACTGGCCTTTCCTCCCTGGGTTTCCTTAGAGGATTTTCTTCGGTATCCGTGACTCATGCATGCGCTGGATGGACATGGCCTGCCCAGTTTAGCCTCTGGAGTTTTATGAAGGTGAAGAGTTTTAAATCTTGGTATAAGCGGTATAGTTCCATGTTGTACCTAATTCTCCACTTCCCACCATCATTCTTGGGTCCATATATCCGCCTCAGGATCTTTCTCGCAACGCGTCCACCATTTCAGCTGCTTTCATATTTAGCGTCTATGAGTCGCACCTATATGCAACGACTGTGCGTATGGTGGTTTTATAGAGCCGGGTCTTATGTTATCTAGATTATGTGAACCTTTTTTAAAAACTGCAAAAATGAGTATCATCTAAAAGCCAATTAATGACCACCGTCACATACGTGGGCATTCTTCTAGCAAGATAAGAAAGTTAGCTTTAAAAGCCATGAAAAAACAACTGGGTAGAAGCCAGCTGCATCCTGTCCAATCGGCTTACCAAACTGCAGGTTTGGAACTGCAGATTGATTTGGAGTCGCAAGTTCTTACTAACGGTCAAAAGCCGCATGTCCAGTCAACAATGTGCTCTGAAAGAGGAGAAATGGTCAAGTTGGTTTAACCAGATGTTATAACATCGGGCCGTCTGAATAGGTCACCACAAAAACCAATTTTATTGCGCTTACAAATGCGGCGTCTTATCGAAAACGTAAAGATCCCTTCACATAATTATATATGTGCGTATTCTTTTTACTTTTTTTTTGTACTATAGGTATATTTATTAATTAGATTTATTTATTTTTATTATCTCACCGTACTCTTCTCTCCCATTGATATTTTATATTTGAAAGTTTCTATAAACTTAATCAAAGCATAGTTGAGTGCGTGGTGACCTAAGTCTTGGGTGTCTACTCCTGAGATATTCCCAGGCGTAAATAACTACTCATGCTTCAGACTAAACGTAGGGTGTCGTGATACGCTCGATTAATACGGAGTGTGGTGCGGAACGGTTTTGTTTAGAGGGGTCTATATTATTAATTGTATTGTCATTTTGACGTATGCTATTATAATGATAGTCGCCCTATTTTATTAATTATTTTTAACAAACGATAATACGAACAAAATAACAAAAATTAAATGATATTAAATAAAATAAGCATTTTTTCCATTCTAAAATAATATATTTTCTTACAATTTAAGGTAATAAAATATCATAAAATACTTAGTTTAGACTTGTTTAGCCTCAAATCTAACCAATGGGTAATTTTTTTAGTTTACTTCTAATTCTATTATTAACACTAGCAACACGGCGTATGTAGTGAAACAATCAAAACAAGCATCGAGATGATCGAATTAGTATCTGAAACGTTGCGTGTAATTACTGTTTAAGGTTGAAGTTGGTTTACACTCAAGAAGATCGACGTGAGTAGTGTAGTCTGCTTGTATAATAAGAGCTTAAGTATCTAAAGTTATAATATATTTTTAAGTCTCGAATAGGACACTACATAAGAGTCAATATATATGTTTAGTATTGTTCACTTGATTACCGTAAAATACCCAGAATAGATACTGGGAAAGTAAATTGTGGACTACAGTATTAAAATCATTTTATAAAATTAATATTATGCAATATTTTGAAACGCCCAGTTGAGTGCTACAGATTAAAAGATTGTGCCCGTATGTTGATACATTATTAATGTGCATGCATACGAGTTAAAATGAAAATTACAGACATGTCACTCTCATAATGTCTTTGATAAGTACCCCTTACAAACTTTGTATATTAGAAACGACGCTAAAGAATATGACAATGTCTCTATTAGAATATGAAATTTTCACGTTAGTAGTTAATATTTATAAAGAAAAACTTTATAGTATAAAACGTTTTTACCTTATGAAAATTTATTTCGTTATCACGCTGCTTTGGGCAACGCAAAATATTGTGTCATAATATGTTATATTTTAGTATTACAAGATAGCTAAGATTTTTTTTTATTAGAACCTTGATTTAAACGTCATGATTTAATAATATAATGGCACGTTTAATAAAATTAACAATTATTTACCAATATGAAGTTTCAAGCAATCTGGGTGCTATCTTTAAATTAAAATAAATATAATCTGACCATTAATGAAATTATTGATGGAATTTTACATAATATCTCAGAGCAAGTTTTTACAACGAAATATTTGCAAAGGTTGGGTCGGTTACGGTGTACACAAACTCGGCAGTTTGAATACTGCTTCAAGTAACTATATTATAATATTACTAATAATTATTTTAGTTTTCGGTTTTAAGACCAAATGTATTCAGTGACAAATGGTTAGAGATCCATTGATATGTCCTCTACTCTATACATGGCCATCCTATGTATAAATAAGTACAAGATAAAAAAAACTTTTTATATACCGCATTTTTAAATTTTCTGTTGTTTCATATAAACTTAACAATTTCATGTTTTAATTAAAACTTTTTATTATACTTGATAGAAATACTGAATAAAAAATATAGAATACAGAAATGTCATTTTTACATTTCATATTGATTTCTATAGTAACGAACGTATATATTAATAATTTAGTTGCTAGGACCCACTTAGCAACCAATAATAGTGAGTA
Organism: Rhyacophila brunnea; assembly: GCF_057557595.1. Lineage (NCBI taxonomy): Eukaryota > Metazoa > Arthropoda > Insecta > Trichoptera > Rhyacophilidae > Rhyacophila > Rhyacophila brunnea. The sequence goes on along the minus strand of NW_028232848.1, from coordinate 13,373,111 downwards.
GTAAATATTGCTTTTAACGAATTTTTTCCGAAACATACAAAACAAAATTACTTGAAAATGAATTCAATTCGGCTTAAAGATGGCCAAAAGTATTAAAAGAATGCATTGTCATCGTGTTCTGATATATTCTAAAAGTTTCAAATGTCTAGCTAGTCAGGAATTTAGTTAAAAATCATGGACAAACAAGATTTTTTTTTTACTGCATAAGAAAAATCTGTACCAGACAAACAAGAATACGAGCTAATAAAAACCTGGTAATACGTATACTAAAGAAAAAATCAAGACGATCCGATATTATTATAGAATACGCATAAATAAAGCAAAAAGCATTAAGCATTATAGCTGATTTTATAGTAAATATCAATCTTTAAAATTAACATTACTCCATAACATGATAACGAGATTTACCAACTTTTAGCAGTAACCTCTCGAATTATTCATATAATATATAATTTTCAAGATAAGTTGTATTAATAAATAATATTTCGGTTCGCTTATGTACGTCATAGTTACGTAAAAAAAATAGTTTTTTTCGCGGTACTCAACTACGTTGTTGGTTTAGAGGTAGAGCGCGGGAGAATTTTCCCTAAACACGGTTTCCAAACTCCGCGACCACGTTACTTTTTTTAATGTCGTTTGTATATTATTAATTATTGACAAAAAGTTCGCAAATTTTGTGACATCTCTGAGTTACGGTTTTTTGTAGCAGATCCCGCTAATAACATTGTGACGAAGTGCGGTAAGATGATTCTGGTAGCTTTGTGGCTTGCAACAGAGGTTTGCGAGTGCTAAGAGCAGGGGTAGTCAACCTTTTTACACCTACCGCCCACTTTTGTATCTCTCTTAGTAGTTAAATTTTCTAAACGCCCTCCAGTTCCACAGTAATGGTGATTTATAAAGTAGGGAAGTAATTGAGAATATCTTCCAAATAAACGGTATTATTCTTCACTGGTTTTAACTGTTGACACAGATTGGCCTCGTTATTACTTTCCAAAAATTGTATAACACTATCATAATAACATAATGCTACAAAACGAGCAAAATATGTACCCTCTGATAGCCACCGTACTTCTGTGTGCAAAAATAACCTAATAAAATCTTTATTATATTGACCTGGTACTGTTGAAATGTTTTATCATTTTTTTGAAATGGATTTGATCTTGTTTAGGCTATAGTTAATGATGAATGTAGACTTGTACTTAGATGTTTTTAAAACCTCTACCGCCCACCATGTAAGCAGGAACGCCCACTAGTGGGTGGTAGGGACCAGGTTGACTACCCCTGGTTTAGAGTGATAAACACTGTAGAATAATAACAAATGATTTTAGATAAGTATTATATATCTCATTATATTTCATCAAATTTTCTTAAAAACATGTTGCCATTTGGACTAAAACATAATAAATAAATACTTTTTTTACTTTAGGCCCTGATTAACTCCATACTTGGGGAGTGGAAATTTAAAACCCCATTAATGAAGATGATACATTTTCGATACATCAATATTAAAATATTTGTTTACTTTTAAAAATCATCATCATATTCTTTATATAATATTATCACAAGGGTGTAAAAAGGTTGAGAGGAACGTTTTAATAAAAATAAGTTATTTGTATGGTTACATTTTTTTTAAATATCATCATCAGCGTCCGAAAAGTGTGTCAGAAAGCCTATTATTTGGCAACGTTGTTAGTGTTAATAAAACAAAACCATTAAAATTATTTTTTAATTTTTTTCAAAGGTGATTATATTTTGAAAGTGATCATTAGAATTGAATCAATTTTGATATTGTGTATGTCTTCATTTTCAAATTAAAATAAAATCGTTACAAAATATTGTATTTCACGAATATAAAAACATTTTTTTCAATGTTTTAATTATAAACAATTATAATTATCATGTAGATTTGTTTTTATTTTCCATTTGTGTTAAATAACATCCATTTTGCAAACGCGGCGTAGGTATAAAGTACTGCATGACAGAAACATTTAAAATTTTCACGAACGAATTGAATAATTTATTCCGTCAACAACTAGAAGCAATTCATGCTATGCGATTTGTATGGCGTATGTAATTTGGAATCCATCAAACATTCGTTAAAAAAGAATATATGCGAATGTATATTTACAGAGTATCGTATTAAAGTTTTTCGCCTTGGCTGAAATTGCATGTCAGCAATTATGAAAAAAGACTTCAGAGTGCTGGTTCACGTTATTAGAACGTTAAAATAATTGATAGAATCGGTTTTGACGTTACTTTACTATGAAAAAAAAATAAAGTGTGTTAAAAACGCACTAATGGGTTGGATGGAATAGTAAACCATAGAAATCCGAGCACTACTAACCTTTAGATGAAGGTGAACAGTAGAAGTCCTGCATTATTAGCTCCTAGTTACTCACGCATACAGTACCACGGTTACAATGCTACTCGCAGCCTTAGGGTGCATGGGCGCGGTCACCTTGTAGTTTTTGTGTTCATTAATTTTGATGAATATTTTAATGCTGAATGTTTCTAGTATTGTTGTTGACAGAGCTCTTGCTTTGAAGTGCGGATTGTAATACCAGTATTAAAAAAACCGGGATCTCAGTATTCATCGATACAAGATATCGGTTTTTGAATCTAAAATAATAAAGTAAAAAAATCTGTATCTAAAATTACTGAATCATCGGAGCAATGTGAAATAATTCTTAAAACATTCATCACATATTTATTTTGGGCGGAAAAACTCTCAGCTTTGATTTTGGATGATAGTTGGCAAGAGTCAATAAAATAAACGAGGAAGGTTTCTGGATATAATTTTATTTTATTTGTGCAGAGAAGTTGACGTAATAAAATAATAATTATGTTTTTAAGGAAAACCGTCATTGATACCGATTTTAAATATGAAATACCAAAATACTGGTACTTCTTAGCGTTTTCATTCGGTATTGCAATCCCTAATTAAGTAGTGGCCAGAAGAAATATAGATAGATTCAGTTTTGGATTTTTGGTGGGGATTTAGACACAAATGGCGTAAACAGATATTGTTTATTGGTACTATAATTATCAAAAATCTATATTTCCAATTATAAAAATATTAAGGATGTTATTATGAGAAGGATGAAATAAATATTAATATTTACATAATATTGTAGTTATAATGGATTTAGATTCAAATTCTATCAAGTATATTCGGTCGAAAGTATTAATATTATAATATTGTAGAATAGATATAAAAACTATTTTTATTACCATATTCGATTCTAAGATCATTAGTTGATAACATATTATATTGTATATTATACAACAACTAATAATACAAGACTTCGGCATTAGTATATAGATCGAAAATCCTGTAAAATTCCTCTGCAGTTATTTGATCTGCACACTAGTAAGTAACATTTTTTTGACCATATCCAATCGTAATCAGATTATATTATTATGGCCCTTCATTGTGAAGGTTATATTAACAGGTTTTTACTGTTACGAGAAATATATGACGTCAGCCACTTGCTCAATATAATAATACGGTTCAAAAAACACATTCAAAAATAACTTTTCCGGGACTCATAATATTACAATTCCGCGCGTTCATCGTGGGCGATAAAATATAAAATTGTGAGAAAAAATACTACTATTTTAACGCTTTGTTCATAACAACAATACAGACAGTGGTACAATATCCTTAATTTTAGTGACACGGGGTAGAGCTGCGACTTGCGGATACTTTTGAGAACATCGAGCAACTTAAATGTGACCTGACGTTGGGGAAAACGGAAGAGCTCAGTAAAATTGTAAAGTTAAGTAATATAATTGGAAAGAGGACTAGGAAAACGGATACGCACTGAGATGAGAGAAAAGGCGATATAATACCAGATAGTAGTCAAGTAAGGCCCCAGTAAATTAAAAAAAGTATTTTTTTTATTTCGTATAGCAAATAATATACAAAAAAGTTTTGGAATCAATGAAAAAAATTATGTAAAATAAATAGAATCAGCCAACCATTTATGTGATTTATCATAACTTAATTTAAAGTACTATGTGGTAACGTATGGTTGGGTTTCTTTTTAAGCCTTAAGATTTTATTGAGCATTGGTACAAAAATATATTGCTTTGTTTATAAATCAATGTTATTAAATTGAAAGTAAAATTGGTGTGTAGATAAATATTACCAATTTTGTATAAAAGAGTTTTTTTTAATTATTTTTTGATATAATATGATTAATTAATCAAATATAATGACTTTCCATTGATTTAAAACACAGTATTAGTAATAATGTTACGACGTTTGAGTTACCTACTTATGTTGATAACTTTTTTTGAAGTGGTATTTATTTAATAAAGTGTAAAATTTTACCAGAATTTATCCCCATAAACTAGAAGAGACACAATTAATTAAAATATCATAAAATTAACAAAAGAGTTTACTTTTAAAATTATTATAAAAGAGATTTACTACGCAGATGACAATTTAATTAATAATGATTTTCAACTACTAATAATTGGCCATTAGGGTAAATAATGTAATCATAATAATATTATTTGTATTTTCTGTTTTTTTAACAATAAATTATTGTTATTAACAGTTTAAGATATTTCTCTACCATATGAATGGCAATTAAAATATAATAATAAATGTATACCTTTCAAAGTGATATAAACTACCAAAGATTGAAATTTTTAAATTATGAGTTAATTACATAATATACTTAAGAAATAAAATCGAATTAAAAAATGACGTGACATGAAATAAGATAAAATTACAACAAATTAAAAAAAATGTGAAGCGTACTATGGTTAAGTTAAAAAATAGTGAAGAAATGTGTTAATATTTTATTGTTTAAACGATCATGTAGCAGCTGTACTATGATACCTCACACGTTATTTGGTATAACCGCCTTCTGTTTCCTGATACCTGTGCCAATTGGTAAGATGATTTAAATCATATTTATGTTACATATATTATTTTGTTCATGATTTCTTTATTGTTGAATATTTTGTATGTTTAATTTTAAGAAGTATTTTTTAGGTGGAGAGGATTTTACAAATACAAACACAATAGTAGCAAATTTGAGTAAACTGATATAAAATACATAATTCTGTAATAAATGTTTTTAAAAATGTACAAAAACCAACAATTTTACTTAATGAGAATTAATAATATATTATTGGTCTTCAAATGGTAGGTACTATTTTAATATTTTCATAACTATCATCCAAAAAAAATACGCAAATGTGACAATTGATCCAATATTTATCAATAGATCTACAGAAAGGTTGTATTATAAGATATTTTTAATGAGAAATAGATGTTAGCCACTTACCCAATCTATTGGGTTTAAACACACGTTGATAAAAAAAACGTTTGTAATTTTCTAAACCCGGTATTTAAGACCAGCTCCCTCGATGGATAGTCGACGGGAGGGTTTTAAACAACTTCTATAACATATTTTACGGAGTGTAATGTACACTTTCGATAATTATTTTAGTTTTTATCAACACCTTAATAAAATGCACTAGAATTTATTTGCCAGGTTGCTATCTTTTTAGATTCTATAAAATATTAAGACGTGCCTATATAAAATAATGTTATACGAAAACAAAACATTCACAGTTCACGTAAATTAGAGCAACTATCAAATTAAATATTTTTTAGATATTACGTTACATAAATTATTAAGAAGTTATCATAATATTTCAAATATCAAACTCACATGTTTTCTTAAGAGTAAAACTGATTTTATTTCATAAGTATTAACGGGAGTAATTGAAATAGATTTTCTTACTAAGAATGAAATCAAAGAGGAAAATATTTATCCGTGTGAAAACCGATAACAAACTTAACGTACAGCCCGTGAAATATTGCGTTGTATACATATTATATAATTGAACGTATGCCAGTTATAAGGGAAAATAGTGTTTTTATCTATCATCTACTGATTGTGAAAGCTCGTGAAAAAGTTTCAATTAATGATCTATATTTTCACAGATAGTGTTTGAATCCCAGATGAACGAAAATAATAATGAGTTATCTCGTAGAAATAAAATATATGAAGTGATAGAATCGGTGATTTGTCATTTTTTGTCCAAATCTTATTCGACACAGCAAAAAATAAACCAGGGGTGTACTAAATCTGGCTCAGGTACCGAGCTGCAAGTGAGGAGGTGACATTTTAATATTTCAACTAACCTTCCCAAAATTAAATTATGTTTTTGACCCTCATCAAATTATGACGGCTAGATGTTACCAAAAATAGCAAAAAGTAGTTGATTCGATATTCAATTCAGGAATTGGTTAAACATGCGGATATTAAGCGAGGTATTACCTATAACCTGAACACACTTTGCGTATAGTATACCCCCATGTACACACTATACTTGCGCGTCCATTAACGCCGTCTGTGGTTGCATTTTATTGTATGTATGTATCCCCCTAAACCCCACGCTTGCATACCACGCCGACTAGCTCTATATTATGTAATTGGTTAAGTCACGACGGTTAAATGTCATTATAGGCGCGGTTAACCTTTCATATCATTATACGTCATCATGATGCATTATTAATTTTTTTTAACCTCTTGATTTTGCTTACTTAATCATTCATTTAATTTTATATACCTACGCATTATACCTAAAAAACGTGACTCTATACTATGTTGTATATATATATATATATATATATATATGTAATATGAGTGATGCGTAATAATTATACTTTTAAATGCCATGTTATGCAACTCTAAATAAAATTAATGAATTTCTCTGCTACTAAGAGACTCAGTTTACATGCATAATTAAACACTGGATGCAAACATTGCTTAAATACTCTGCACTTGCTGCAAAATTGAAGGTTTCTCTTGAAAATGATATTCAGGCATCCGATTACACCCCACACAAAATTCGTTTTCCATACTACCATAATTATAGATATTTACCGAAAATAGATATACTTACAGGTCTTCTTGGGCTGATTACCATTGATTATATGTATTTACAGGTATATAATATTATGTATCATTATTACCATTTACCATTAAATTCAGAACACATTTTTAGATAATGAAATACTACTTACTGTCAAAACGTACTTTAGTATTAGAAAAGCAATTTCTCTGGACGTATTACTTCATGGACTAAAGTAAATTAATATAGCATTGCTTATGTTGGAAAAAATAAAAGAATAAATCACCGTTCTTTAATAATTATTATGTTCATTGACGTTGTTAAGTTGGAAGGTGATGAAATATGAACGCATAACTTTACTACTAGTTAACACTGTTTTCAATGGAACAATTAATTAATTGATATTAATGAGATCTACTATCATCTCGGATCAATACAATGGACATACCATCTCGCTTCACTACCAAAAAATCAAGTCCCGATCAATGAGGTAACACTATAGTACCTATATCATATCTTACGATGTAGGCACAAGGCATAAACTTGCATAATATTTTGTCAAAGTATTGAAACCATAAAGGTATTACAGGAACTATTTTTGGCTAGTTTTGATGCTCATTTTAAAAGATCAAAAATGATTACATAATATTAATATGGTTTGGCGTCGTCTTTATTTTTACATTGTCAGTAAAGTTAATAAATTATGCGGAATAATACTATTTCAAACCAACGTATAAAGAATAAATCCATTATTTAAATATTAAATATACGAAAACTCCGAAAAATCCTCTTTTAATAATAAACGTTTCATACATATTGAGTCAATCATTTGGTTCCTAATAACTTCTGTCTTTAAACCATTTTATTATAATATCAGAAAGTACGAAGAGATTTTTCTATCGCGTTTATGACTGTAGTTTTATTTCTGTGAATAATAATGATGCTACCATCTTCGCCTTCCTGAATACGAATAAATGAATGAAATCTATTTAAATTAGCTACTAATATCATATTTTGAATGATGGCATCCACGCATGCATTTCAAGCACCGTTTCAAAATAATTATAAAGTCGTTTTGTCAAACTTTTTGGTTTACGATGCTTATTCAGAATCTACATATTTTATTCCCGACATATTACGAAAATACCGTTTTCAGATAAGTATTTGCCTTTAAAAATAAGACGCATTTTTAAACGATGCTGTTCCCCAAGAGACGCGTGGTATAATTATAAAAATAATAATATATTGCTTCGATGTACGACATTACTAACTTTGAATAAATTGTACTGTACAACATTTTATAATTATATTGTATATTTTGTCCTAATAAATCACAATTTAAAAATCGGTGTTCATCCGTGTAATATTTTAATTTTTCAATTTCAATTTATTTATTTTTTTACATATTATGGACATTACAAAGTATAAGTGTAAGACCTTCACAACATGACATGAAACATTAATATAAAGAAGAAAGAAAAATAAAAGTAATAAAAGGAATAAAAATGAAGATATAAAAAGAGAACATAATATAAACATACAAACGCAGTGAAAATACAATTATACATAATATATAGTAATTCAAATGAAGTACATCTAGTTTGCTAAGGAGACTCTATTTTAATAATTGATAAAATAGCATCCACCTAAACTCACCCTCACTCAAGTGGAATATATCAACACACGAAGGAATTTGGTTGAACATAGTTATCGCCCTCCCAATTGGTATTACCAGTGGCTGGTTGGTTCTGCACCCTGGGAGAATAAACAACTGATGCTCCCTATTTCTGAAATGGTTATCAAGGACACACAGGTCAACACAGCTCAGAAAGTGCAGAGTTCTCATTTATACTTCGTATAAGTCGAAAAAAATATGTAGTTAAATAAATTTATCCAAAGCCAGATGACAGTTTGTTAGTACCTACCCATACACATAAATAATTGGTAGAGATTCTCTATCAACTTAAAAATAACGTTTTTAATAAAATAATAATAAAATGCTCTAAATACGATGTTAACAGGGCATCCAATTACTCAAGTCTGACCCTGGCATCATGGCTAACAATCTGATCAATTATGTTTTTCTTTCGTTCGCCGAGCCTCGATTCAAAGATATGTATCTAACCTAAAGTGATTGATGAGTCGAAATGGGGAGCATAATAATATAATGAAGACGTATTTGTTGAGTTCCTCTTTCTTACTCCTGTTGGAAGATCATGCAGTAATGGAAATTACTTTTCCAGACGTGAAGTAATAAACGTAATTAGTGAGAAATTTCCTCTCGCTTCTCTAGAACGACGTAACAGGCTTTCTCATTTACATCATAAATAATCTTAATACACTCGGTTTATTTAACTTACTTGCTAATTTTCCCAGATTTATTCTCTGACTTAAGATTGTATAATATAAATATTAATTTATAATGTTTTTGTACGAAGTGTAAAACATCAACCTACTGATTATCATAATTTATGACACAACAACCTTTCATGAATCTTGGCTTTCTCCCAAAATATTTTCCATCCTTGACGATCCAACGCGGATGCTTTTCAGTTACTTTTGCCAATCAGTTTTGGCCGTTCAAGTCTTCTTTTAACATCATGGGATTTTTACAGTAAAGTTGTGGACTGTCATTTTACTTTAATTTAAGAAATTATCTGCTATACATATTTTAATTTGTAGTGGTGTGACTTCGAAAAGAGACACATAGATGGCGCGGGCGATTAACTGGACGCCGCAAGCGCTATGTAGACGGATTAGGATTTAACAATATGTTAATCCCATAATTTTTATCTTTTACAGCCTTTCAGCCAGTCAGATTTGTCTGACTAGCTCTGACCTTTTTGATCATGTTGATCCTCTATTTTGAAATTAAGTATCTTACACTATCGAAATTTGTTTCTAGTAATATGTGTAGTCTCTAGTTGTCAAATATCATACTTACCAGAACTGAACTAATTTTTTGGCAAGTTAATCTGGTTATTTGGTAGAGCGAGTCATTATATTTTGTTAATCAGTTTTCGTGTACCGTTTGAAGTATTCTCTGTTATTATTAATTAAATCTCTGTGAAATCTGAATAAATACTAAGCCGGAAGTGTTTCCATTTTATAAATAAATAACACACTTACTATAAGATGAATTAATAAATAACCCATGGTTGCGTCGTAACTGGCTTGAGAAAGAGTAATATAATTTAAGGAAAATAAAACTCTATTTTACTGAGAAAAAGTCTAGTGAAACATTTACTTTGTTTCCGGTTTCAGTGTAAAACTATTAAGTGAGTTTAAAGTACCCGATTTTCCAGCACGACGACTACATACATTACGTTACCGCAGAAGAGATCCGAGTCTCCAGCTAAAAAGTTTTTTTACATATTCTTCCGTAAGATTTCAGATTTCAAGTTTTTTGGATAGGCGTCAAGTTTTTTACGCGTAGGCGTACTTTTTCATAAGTTTTTTTCGCGATTTTATTCATAAGATTTTTTTTATCTAAGTAGGTACAGAAAAAAAAAGATTTCATAGCATGTCAAAATTTGTTATTCGGCGTTTTACTATAAGACATGTTTCTGAAACGACATTATCAATAGATACGCAATAAGATTTATTCTGTTAAATACGTAATTTCACATTGCACATTTGAGTTATCATATAGTTTATTTTAATATCAGTTTAACGTAGCCTTAAATCAGAGATATTTTTTAAAAAACATCAGTTAAAAATGCCAGTACCTCTGGCATTATGCTATGCAATTAGATACCTTCTTTTTCTTGGTACTATTAATGGTTCCAATATTATCTGTATCCAACAACATTTGCTTTTATTCAGAACTGTGTAAAGTTACTTCACTCTAAAATTCTCAAAACGAACTCAATACAACTCTTTTATTATGTGACACGAAATTAAAAATAGCACTTAATTTACTATTCAACTAACCGAATAGTTTTGGGTAAGATTTTTTCTAGTTAAAAGTTGAATAATTGGTTTTCTCTTAGGCAAGGAATAGAATTTAAAACTAAAATGATTTTATTATATTGCATTGAGAGTTATAATATAGATTAGCAAAAATTATAATAATAATAATAAAATAGTAAAACAAAATAAAACAAGGTATATAATAAAATGTTATAAGTACATAAACCAATAAAATGATAATTATAAAAACATTGATAAACAAGGTTTCCCCAAATATATAAAATACCTCCTCCAGTCCCCTGTATACTCCAAGATACATAAAATAGCGACTGCGTTACCTATTTATGTTTCTAAGCTTAATCGCTGTCGCTGGTACTCAGTTGAATGGCACACACCTGCTTTATCAGTCAAGTGACGACCGATCTCAGACACCGTCTTCAAAGTAGACGGTTTCCAAGGTAAAAATGTCTCGAATCCCTAGGGACAGACAATATAGTTCGGTGACAGGCAGTCGTATTTTTTGGCGTAAATGAATCAAGTTTGAGCAAAAAATAAATAAAAAAATAATTTGGATGTCAATCAGCACTTTATCTAGAGACGTCACTGCTTGAATCTAGATGTTGAATAAAGCTAAATTGGTTTCTATTTTAAGGTAAGATTACGTATTAATTAATTCAGTAAAATGATTTTTGCTTCAATATTTAATCAATTTAACAAAAGTTTAATAGTTTCAATAATGAAATAATGATTACGAAACTTTCTAAATTATTTTTTGTAAGCATTAAAGTCATTGATATGGCTGAAATAAAGCACAGCTTATTCTAAATGAAAAACTTTAGCATTTAAGGCTTCATTTCAGGCTTTGTAATATACGAAGTCGAATCTCATTTGCAGCGTGCATTTCTAAGGGGCCTATTGAGCTAACGTGGCTCTAAAATTAGGGATTTCGCTTTAGTTGGCTTTCGTTCCCGTGAATAGCTTAACGCAATCTATCTTTTTTACAATAAAATTTGAATAGTTGTTTGAAAGATGTTTTTAACAAAGGGTGATTTATTTTGATATATGAGGTTCATGCAGTATAATTACCCATTTTTATTAAAAATGTATTATGCATAAAAAATATATAGAATCATAGAATAAAATTAAGATAGTATGATATTCTAAAGACACACCTTTTACTTTCTGGGTAAGTGCTCTTAACCAAATACGCTATCACTCCAAATACCATTTTTGAGAATAATTCCTAATATTTACACAATCGTTTCAATTTCTGCCCAGAAAAGACTGCTGTCTTTGTGGTTTATTCAAAATTTAAAAAAAATGTTTTCAACAGCAACTAATCAAAATTTCAGTTAAAATTTTAATGCACTTGCTTCTTTAGCGATCCAGGATGAATTTTGGACCCTCAATCAGACTTCTTCCCTTTATACGGTCCGCTGCTTTTTTCACTCTCCAGTTTTTCACTTCTCGCTGTCGCAGGTGTCTATATATGGCAACAAGTCACTGAAGTTTTAGACCTTCCACACTACCTAATCTTTTTGGTCCACTAAACGTGAGATATTTTGTCGATCTCAAGTCATCCCATGCGGCCATATCCATGACGGGCGTTGGGTTTTGATACATCTGATGGGGTTGCGACTTTATCTAATCACTTTTATTCAAGTAAATCGATATTTATAATATTAATATACATAATTTGAAAATATTTTAAATATAGGTATATAATATAATTGTAAATTATATATATAATAATTTATATATAATGAAAAAATAATTACTCACCTACGCAATATTTTCGACGCTTATCTTTTGTATCATTTCCGCTCGAAAAATGCGCCTAGATTCTTCCCAACCATTATTTAGTTACCATAATGACCGCGTCATTGGCTTCAAATATAATATTACCATCAAAGGTACAACTGTTTGTAGTGAGAGGATATACATCTTATTTTTCGCAGTTTCCGCAGCGCCTCATTCGCAGTTGAAATGATAATCAGAGTATCTCTACTTCTTCATAATAATGTTGGTTCAAGTTACTCCGGTTTACATCAAATATAAAGTACTGCATTCCCCCATGTGGCAGTTTCTCGTCTGGTGGCTTTGTAGCTACATTTCTCACTCCATTTCATCATTTTATTTGCCATAGTTGGCTCTGAAATTAGATGACCTAAGGGAGATTATCATATATTTTAGATATGATTGCCGGTGATGTCTTTTATAACATATTTGGTCAATTGCTAAAAAGCACTATGAATAGTAAAACACAGAGTAAACTCAATACATTACGTCACATTATATTTTTAGAAACATAGAATTTATTCTGAATTGAAGCAAGCTTACATTGTATATAATCACCATTTAGGTTTGAATAACTAACAGTAAATAAAGTTTTGATATTGTGTTTAATCAATCAGATAACATGCTATAAAACTGTCAAAGTAAAACTATTGTATGAAATGGTAAATCAATACTAGATGTCTTCCATTAATATAGTGACGATAATACAATGGCAGTTATAGAAATGATGTAAGAATATTACTGAGTTTTTATAAAGTCAGTATTGTGTTGGATTAATTCTCGGTTTTCGGTTCCACAAATTCTCCGTGTAAAAATTCAACTTCTAGGCTAATCGCCATTTTAAGTTATGGCCTTCGCCCACGCAATGTGGATATGAATTATAATGACGCACTTATCTGTGGAATGGAAAAACTTTTTTTCTGTGAACGTGAATTTTTGACATTTTTCATTTTTTAAAGCATCGCCCGCAGTCGCAGATGTAAATAATGTATTTTATTGTTGTTTCAAGAAGCAAGAAATACACAAACAGTGAAAACATCCATGTTTTATTCACGCACCCATTTCTTAAGTTGTTTGTACTTATTTTAGTATTTACTGTTTTATTTTTCAAATCGAAAATATACATAATTGTTTTGACGGAATTGAAAACTTTAGTGTGACGCTAAATAAGAACTTTTTTTTAACCATGATATTACTTATTTAGTTAATATCCGCCTTGTTATTTGTGAACAATTTCCAAGCAATATATAATTAAACCAGGGAAATACTAGGCAGGTGTACCTATATCTTCAATGGTGAATAACAATCAAAAATGAATACGCACCACTTAACTGCTCTGTTGTTACTTTTGAATATTATTTATTGAATTATTTGAAAATATTCCGTAATAAAACATCGTAAATGCCTTCAATATAATATATACTTTTTTGACATGCTTGTAATATTATTATCGTTGATATGTAATGTGTGTACGTTAATATCTATATCTGCCATCTTATCATGTCTCCTGATATGGTGTGTAAAATTCCCACCTCCGCTCCCGTTATGTATTATATGCAGCCACGTCATACGCGGCCGGCTAATATAACCTTACGTGTGCCAGATCAAAGAATTTAAGCCCTCATTTTGTCCCGAGCAGAGCCGCGTGGGACTGGTGATGCAACCTTGCACCGAAGTGCGAATACATGATGTTAATTTATATGGCAACTATCAGAGTGACTTTAATTTGAAGAGTCGCAAGGGGAGTCGAGAGTGTCCCGCCCCCCGAACGCTCTGGCAAATTTAGTAAAGGCCGCAAAATTGGCCTCGGTTGCCACCATGTCCGCGTATCCTATTGGGCCCGAATGGGGTCGGACCCGGGCAAACAGCTCCACTCGTTCGGGGCCCATAAATGTACAGTCCCACAGGACGTGCTCTGCGTCCTGCTGGTCGTGTCCACATGAGCAACCCGATCCATGTCCTGCCAAACCAAACCCCTGCAGTTTGGCCGCAAAATTTCCATGGCCAGTCATGAATTGACTAGTCCAGTGGGTCGGCACCACTCTCCTCGTCATGTGTCTCACCAAGACATTTGGAAAGTATAGAAAGGCTGGCGGCTCTTAGAGGAGGCCACCCATCTCGCCTGCCATACCGCATATGCGGTCTTGTAGACCAACTCAGATACAATCTTTCTGTAGCTCACGCCCTTCACTCTCGATGGCGGTGTCAGAGGGACACCTGCGAGAGTTTTATTGATCCTCTTCATAAGGAGAGTGATTGATCCTCTAATTTGAATGTGCAAGTCGAGGGGAAAGACCCCCGCAAGGACTGCCAGGGCATCCGAAGATGTTGTCCTATAGGCCTTAGTAAGGCCAATCAGAGCAGCCCTCTGTCCGCTAAGCATAGCCTTTTTCACAATTGTCAGCGAGGCTTTGGTGTGCCACACGCTGGAGGCATAGCCAGCGATGCCCATGAATATAGCCTCATAGGCAATTCTCAGGGCCCGAGGCTTTAGGCCCCAATTGTTGCCCGCCAGGCGAGCAACCTTCTGATAGGCTGAGTTGGCCTTAACACAATTACTTTAGCATGCTTCAAAAAGGTCTGTTTCTCATCCAGAACGACCCCCAAGTAGGTCACCTCTCGAGAAAACCTTATAGCAGAGTCGCCGAAGCGCACTACGGGTGATCGCTTATTTATGTTTATCCTTGAGCTGCCCTTTAGGAGGATAGCTTCCGTTTTGCCAGGTGCAAATGCAAGCTTATTAAGCTTACCCCAGTTAAGGATTCTCGATAAGCGTCCTTAGCTACGCGCTCGAGTGCCGGACGGCTCGACGAGCCAACTAGTAAAAGATGGTTGTCAGCGTATGCGACGAGCGCGCAGCCCGGTGGCAGAGGTAACGTCAAAACATCGTCAAAGGTATATTCCATAGCAAGGGGCCAAGCACGGAAACCTGCGGATACCCCATGGTGGTCTCCCTGTAAATCAATTCAGTGCCAGAGTCGTATATAACTTCCCTTTTATTAAAATAGCTTTGCATTAGGGCAAAGAGGTCCCCCGGGATCTGTCGGAGCCGAAGCTTAGATAGAATTAATGGCCACCATGCGGTGTCAAAGGCACCGGCTATGTCCAAAAAGAAGCCTGCCACAATGACTCCTTCTGAGTCCTCAACAAATTTCTGTGCAAATCTGATGGCGTCCTCAGTAGACTTGCCGGGTCTGAAGTCAAATTGCCTATCCGAGATAGAGTAGATTCTCTCAAGATGGTCATCTAGCCTTCTGCTGATTAACCGCTCCAGTATCTTACCCAGCACTGGCAGAAGTGTGATTGAACGGTACGCTTTTGGGTCATGCGGTGGTCGTGTGCTCATCTTATGTATAATCCTAAGGAGACCCTTCTTCCAACAGTCCAGGAAGATGCCCCTGCTCATGCAGTCAGCATACAGCCCGACTATCTCATGAGGTGCTTGAAGCCACGCCCTTCTGGCAATCACATTGCTGATCCCATCAGGTCCGGGAGCTTTGCCCGCCTTGAGGCCATCAAAAATTAATTCCACCTCCGACTAGGTAAGCTCAGGAGAATAGTGAGTCTCCAAAGGCAAGATTGCAGATAGTCTTAGTTGACAGGTTCCGTCATCTTCATGTGCCGTAGGTATGTCCTGTGGAATTAGAGCTTCCAGCAGTATGGCTGCAGGCTCTGCGCTGTCCATCGCAAAGGTGCCATCGGTGCGCCGCATAGCCGCCATGACTTTACCAGGCCTTGAGCCCAGCTTTATCGCGCGGAAAGGCGGTCCTTACGGATTATAGCCCCCCATTTCAGACACAAAATCCCGCCAGTGCTTTTTCTTGGCTTTATTTAACTCTTTTTTGAATTTTGCCCTTGCGGATTTATAAGCAATCTTCGTAGGTTTGTCATTTCTGGGTAAGTCGTTCTGAGATCTTCTAGCTCTTTGCAATTTTCTTTGGGCAAGTCTCATGGTCTTTCTTAAAGACGTCAATTTTGGTATCCACCATGGCGCAAGGTTGGGTGCCCTCAGAGAGGTTCTACCCAGCGTGGACTCCACAGTTTGAGTAATGAACGCAGTCAAGTCATTGGCTCTTTGGTGGAAATCATCAGCCGACATGGCAGAGGCCAGTCCACCAATTTTGACATCAAAAGCATCCCAATAGACACCGCTCGTCCGAGTCCGCAGTACGCTCTCGGTTTGGCTCAATGGGGCCGCATCTCTCGCAACTCTGAACAAAAATGTGATCAGACGGTGATCGCTAGCCACCGCGTCCGTGTGGACTTGCCAGCCCACGGCGCGTCTGGCAACGCCATTGGATGTCAGAGTGACATCAATATGTGACTCACCATTTCTGGTGGAGAAAGTGGCCGGCCCGTCAGGGTCATTTAGCACCGTCAAATCAAAGGCGGCCAAGAGCTTCTAGAGTGGCTCAGGACTGTCCTTGTTACGTCTGAGACCAGAGGGGGCCTAGAGCAAGGACTGGACGTTAACGTCCCCCCCAACAATTATCTGCTTGCCTCTGCAAGCATATAAGATTTTCTCCAGTTGTTTTGTGCAATACATGGTAGAAGAACTGTACTGAAAATACGCAGATATAACTACAATAGAAAGCCCCCTGTTATTAGCAATCTCCGCCACCGCGATGAGCTCATTGGATAGATGCAAGAGATGCAACACAGTCAGTGCGGTGTCAATTACAAATATGCAAGCTAGAGATTTCGGGGTAGCTTGTATGATACGGCCACCGCTTAGGCCCCGATTGGGACCAAAGTCGTATGGCTATTGTATCATAATTATGTCCGTATTCTGATCTCGAGCAACCTCAAGCAACTCGGCAGATGTGGCTCGACCTCTGCCTACGTTGATCTGAGCGAAGGAGATCATTGGGAACAGTAATCAGTGCGGCTTCTTTCCTCCTCAATAGCGTGTAGGCGCGCGGGACAGTCGGGATTGGTGGTCAAGTGACCATTTGGCTTCTTGTAGCACGTGCACGCAGGGCACTTGCCTGGTTTGTCAACGGTGGGGCAGTCTGCTCTGTTATGCCCTTCTCTAGTACAGTGGCTGCACGTTGTAACCTTAGCGTTGCAACCCTTCGCCATGTGTCCGTATAAGTGGCATTTTGCACACTTGAAAAAAGTCACGCACAGGGAACGAATTCCACCCCATGAAAAGTCTGCCATCATTAAGCAGCGCCTCTCGAGCCTTTCCCGGGATTAACATTATCATATGGCAACGTTCGGTCTTCGGTTCCGCCTTGTGGCTCAGTTTGGTTCCAGCGTAACCCTCAGATGCAAGGCCAGACGCCTCCTGGGTATTATTTATGATTGCCTCCTTGAGCTGCATCTTCTGTCGTCTCAATGGGTACATTAAAAATTATGACGTGGGGAAGCTTTCTTCTCGAGACTTGGGCCTTTAAGCCGGCCTCAGTCAGCCCAGGGGCAGCCATGAGCCGCTTAGCCTCGTCGTCACTTTTGGGATGCACGATGATCCCGCCTCCCCGCATCTTGCGTACCCCGGTTATGTGCACTCCCAAAGTTTCAGGCACTATAGTTTTCATGACCGCTTCCTTTGTGGCAGTCGATTCTTGACCCTTCTTAGTCGGATAAAACATTACCCCCGGCCTGGCGACAGTTTTCGGAGGAACTGGTGGCCATTCGGAGACTCTAGTTGGTTGAGCCTCTCTACGGGTTACTTCACTCCAAAGAGCCCTGGGAGGAGCACTAGAAGGAGCCTGGATGATGGCTCTCGTTAAGGAGGCACGATCCTTAACAATTGCCTTGTGCGCCTCCAGCTCTATCGCCATGGTCCACGTTTCAGTGATTGTCATCTCAAGCTCCTCGGCTACTGCGTTCACGGTTGCTCTGGCAATACGACTGTCCTTCTTGAGGGTGGCCTTGATGGCAATCGTCGCCCTGGACGCACTCTCCTGAGACTCAGAGAGAATATTCAAAGCCACGGGATAGATCTCCTCGCAAGATGCTGAAGCCGAACCAGCCCTTGACTTAACGCCCTTGCCCTTTGAAGTGGAAGCACTCTGCTTGTCTTTCTCTTTTTCTTTATCAGGCTTTTTATCCTTGACCTTGGGGGCCTGCTTTGGGTCACCAATACCCTCAGCCACGTCCGACGTCCGCTTCCTAGTGGACATTCCTTCCACTTGCATGGGGTCCCCTTTGTGGTTGACCATGGCGATAGGTAACACTCGTCACACGTCACTCACTCAACCACAATTTATCGCACAATAAAAATTATTGTTACAATAATTACGAAACTATTATAAATGAATTAAAGGTCACAATTCCCGGAAAAGTCCAATGGGAAAACACACAAAAGTTTCACAAATCGTATTCCAAGGGCAGGCAAAGGTATTAGTGAAGAAACAGGATCAAAAACTTGTGAATAGCAGGGTCAAAATTGAAGATAACGAAAGCAAAATAATAGCGATGCAAAAACACGTCCGCACGGCTCGACAGTTCAGTCTCTTGTGTCCTGAAATGTGTGAATAAATTTAATTTAAAGAGTAAAACAATATAATAAATGTGATCGCAGATATGTTTTTCCATGTTCACTTTTTAGTCGAAGCATAATATAGAAACCGTCTTTAAGTATCTCGTCTCCGTTCTGGCAGAACACACTAACTAGAGAATACTAGTTTTGAGTAATTTGACTTTGAAAATGTTTGAAATGGTCTATTATGATAATCGTAAGAAGGATGACTTTAATAAAATAAAGACTGTTTATTTATTAAGAAGGTTTTGAGACGGTAAAATTTAAAATAAGGAACATTTTGGTATAACTAACTCAATATGTAATTTTTTAGAATTAGTGTCTTCTGCCAGAACAGTGATGATTTATTCTACTAACTATATTTTTGTCATCTTGATCCAAACCACAAAAACCAGTCGCCAATATTAGAAAAAAAATTGTAAAGTACTTCAGTTGAATGACCACTAGTTAATTTTGTCGTAATTAGGTATAACGCAGATGACTAAATAAGTAAAGCACATTGGCTAAAATCCAATAGATATAGGTTTGAGTCATATTTTTTCTAATATTTTATACAAAAACATCCACGCTTTGAAAAACAATAAAATGTAAAGTTGACAGACTCGGGACTCAAACTCGCGGCTCATGACATTACAAACTGACATGTTACCGCTTGCCTATAATTATAAATCAACTCATTCATTATTATGTTAACAAAATGTACAGCCAATTTTATTTACAGAGCTCAAAAGCAAATTTGTAAAATTAGATTCAGTCAATTTTATTATTAAACTATTTTTTTTTAATTCCAATTTCTTTTTCAAAGGAAAACCTACCTACTTAACATAGTCTTTACAATCACTTTTGCCTGAAACATAAACACATCTCACGAACTCACGCATATACTAACAGGCCACGGAGTAGTGTGAGCCCATCTAAAAAGATTTAAATTGAGGGTGGATGACTGTTGCCCATGTGGCGGCTACACATAAAATGATGTGGCATTTCATCAACGACTGCCCAATATATAAAAGGAGCCATGGACTCTTAGAACTCTGTATATACAGCATAACTATGAAATTTACCTCCAAAAATCGAAATACTAAACAACAAAACAACACAGAAACACTAGGTACACAAAATATTTAATTCAGGCAATAGAAAAAAATAAAATATAAATGGAGGAACATAATTAACTGCACATCAATGTAATTAACCTTCTTAACCACATTGTATGAAAGGGCAAAGATATGGTTATTAAAAAAAACCTACCTACTAAATTATTAAAGTTGAATCTATAACTTTTCAGAACATCGCAATAAAAAACACCCGCATTTTCAGGATGTATTTTATAAAATACAAGCTGAAGTACCCGGCTTTGCACAGGATCTCTTCGTGGATACATTTATCTTAGATAATATCTTTTTTTTTTTTTAAATATTATATAAAAAAAAATAAGTAATTATCTTTTTAATATTAAAATATCTGTGTAATACAATATGGCGATATGAAAATAATTCTAATAGAAGTAAAGGTCAAACAAAAGAACACTAAATTAAAATCGAATCCAAAATATGCAAACGTTGTTAATAGTATTAATATGACGCAGTAAAAAATTCAAAATTGGATGGAACAAACGAACAACAAACTTTGTATTTTATATAAGACTAATTTCGAAACCTTCGCGGGTGTGCGCACAACAACTAACAAAAGTTTTATCGCAATCGGATAAATGATATAGGATCGCATACGAATAGAAGAAGATAGATTTTTAATTCAGAAACCTTTTCACAACAACTCACAAAAGTTTCATTACAATCGGATGAATGGTATAGGAACTCATACGAATAGAAGAAGAAGATGATGGTTGTACTAATTGATAAACCTTCACGGGTGTCGCCACAACATCTGATCGAAATTTCATTACAATCGGATGAATGGTATAGGAACGCATACGAATAGAAGAAGATAGAATAGAAGAAGAAAAGAAGACGAAGATGGTTTGCGGGTGTTAGTACAACAACTGACATAAGTTTCATTGCAATCGGATGAATGGTATAGGATCCATACGAATAAAAGAAGATAGAATAAAAAAGAAGAAAAAGGTGGTTGTACTAATTGAAAAACTTTTTCGGGTGTCGCCACAACAACTGACGAAGGTTTCATCGCAATCAGATGAATGGTATAGGAACTATACGAATAAAAGAAGATAGAATGAAGAAGAAGATGGTTGTACTAATTTAGAAACCTTCACGGGTGTGCGCACAACAACTCACCAAAGTTTAATCGCAATCGGATGAATGGTATAGGAACGCATACGGGACAGACAAACAGACATTCATTTTTATATATAAGATATAGCCTATAACCTTCGCGCAAGTGCAAGCAATAAGTTGACAAAGTTTTATAGCAATCGGTTGAACGGTATGGCAGTGCATAAAATACGAACAAACAAAAAATATTGATTTTTATATATTAGATTAGTCAGTATACGTCATGTTGCTATTTACATCCTACAGAATAATCACTGTAGCCTTATGAGAGATGATTTTGCTTTTAATAAATCTAAATAGAGCTAAAAGTGCTGGGTTCAATTTAGAACACAGTTTCTAAAATAAATTGTATAAATATGTTTAATGCTTGGTTATTTCAGATCTAAATTCAAAACACCAACCTAGTACCTAATACTGCCTGTCGCTCAATTAAAAAATCTGTTAACAAAAAAAATAGTCTTGATGTATTTTTGTTACATTGTACTGAACATTATTATTATTATGGACGTAAAATTACTGTTTTATAATGGAAACATAAATTATGTATACGTCCATAGACAACATTTACCCTCTTTTTTACATGGAGAATTACATTTTCATAATATGCGATGCTATGTTAAAAGAATGGGCATTTTTGTGTACCTATTTTAAAAACATTTTTTTTTTAAATACATTTTTTTGGTATGAAATTTGAATTTAGGGACGGATGTGGCCAATTTATTACCTACTAGCGGTGACTTATAACTGTGTTCACGTTAGATTCATAAATTAGTGGAGAAAATACGTTTTTATATTCTTAGATGTTATGAGTCAATGATTTTTAAGATATACATCAGTATAATATTATATTGGGACCTTGAGAGAGCTCCCGTGACCGATAACGGTTGGATGTAGGCGCGCCCTTTATTCGCACGTCACCACACTCCTCCATCGCTTGTTCCTGAGTAATTTACGTACTCACGATGATTTTTTGCAAGTACTTTATTCTCAAGAAGATCAATACTAATTTTAATTATTGATAATGCTTTTGTAATTTTAGAGTTATAACGGTACGAACAGACGGTCAAAATTATAAGTTATTCGCAAATTACATTTCACCGTAGCACAGTAGTTCATCGTTAACTATTTTACCGAAAATAGATGGCCGTTTAGCATTGAGTTAAAAAATAACTCATTGTTCGTGTAGAATGTTACAGACAGTAATGTACAAATTGTATTTAATAAGAACATTAATTATTTGGTATTGTTTATTTACAAATATCTGATAAAAACGCTGTCATTATTATCATATATTTGGTAGGTATGACTTAATATTTACTTACATTTATATTTTTATATAATTTATTGACTTACCTATTTTATTCTGTTTTGTATTCTAGTGGTTTTTTTAAGTCTTTTAATTTGATTTCAATACTATATGCCCATTTTTTTCTATACAACAAATCATGATAAACGGTTATACAGGCAACCGCATACATAAATTTTCCGGATACGAAAAAAAAACATTATTTCGTGCTTGAGTATCATGGAAAAATTTCTGACATCCAACATTAAGGGAATATTTGGTACACGAGTCAAAATTTGGATAAAACATATTATACCTCCCTAATGTATTATAATTATTGATTATTTTTTTTGGCGCCGTTTTCTATCAAAGGTAGGCGAACAAATAATTACCATTGACGTCTTTTTATCTTGGGCCAGTCGTATCAGATCCCCAACGCTTTGGATATTGATTGACTTATGCCAATACCTATCTAATATAGCTAAATAGGAACAGTCTGAGAAATATACCTATATAAATAGGGCCTTCATAAAAGTATCAATAATTTCCATTCAACACGATACCGATATCTAGTATCGGTATTTATTTTTTCGATATGACAACCCTATTTACATATAAGAAAACATATGTGAGAAATCCGCGGGGTTCATTTATATACGAGTAATTATTAATCAATCTTACAGTTAACTCATACCTAATATCAATGTAACTGAGAATGTTTTCAAAATTTGACACTTTTTCACAATCTTTATTATTTAAATTAAGGTGTGTTTAAATCGGTTTCAAGTATGGCTTTAGGTTTATTTAAAATTTTAGTTGTAAATTATAGTAAATACATTTTAGTTATAGCGTCTCGGATTTTACTATAGGCGAGTATTTGATAAATTTGTGCTATGGCAGATGAGTGTGCTATGAAAAAAATACTTAGATTGTTTTACTGATATAAACTATATTGGAATTAATATCTTAACACAAAAATTATTTTAATAAATTCTTCTTTCTTTCTTTCCGCGCTTTAATTGGAGCATATGGACAGGACACCAAGCGGCGCCTACAAGAATCCCTGTCGCTCGCCAGTCTTCTTGCTTCATTTCAGGTCAAACCTGCATCCCGTAGCTCCGCCGTATATACTCTATAGATAGTATTTAGCGGCCTTCCAGGACGCCGAAATCCGGTCGGCTTGAAGATTAGGCAAGTTAGGTTAAGGTTTTCTTCTGGTATCCGCAGCACGTGGCCGAGCCAGGGATAATGTCATTTTTTCACCTCAGCATGATGAGAGGCTGCTTGGTGCGTTCTTTTATCTCCTCGTTGCTCCTAAAGTCATACCACCGCACGCCCAGTATCCGTCGCAAACATCTATTTTTCGAAGCTCAGTATACGGTTACTCTGAGTCTTCGTAAGGTGCTATTCTTTACTTACAAAATCACTCAACAGATTCAGGGGTCCAATAATAGTAGAGTTGTATTAGACTTTAAATTAACAGAAAAAAATGCAATATTTAGGAAAAATTAATATGTACACGTATTATGATAATTATAATCGCCAATTAAAATCGTAGTCCCGGCATGCGAAACCTGTACTTAAAGGTCGGAGTGATGTGTGAACATCAACAAACATTTAGGATATATTTTATGAGCTTAGCTTAAATAATCTATAGACGTTGTAGTAGGTACATATGTATACGTTTTTAAGATACTTTGTCTTTCCCCATCTTCCTTCTATCACACAACTTAAATGCATGTAAATGAAGTCATGTTCTCAACAGAATATCATTAAAAATCTAACTTGTGTCAGAATGTTATTAAAATCAAAATCCGTATCCATAATAATTTTCATTTACTTTACGGAAATTTAATTTAATCATAAGCCCTTACGTGGGAAGAGTTGTTTGTACCAAGGTACATGAAAGCAAGGGGCAATATATTTAATTCATCCATCTGCATACCTTGCAAACACTTCAAACTTTTAAGGCATATAAGTTTACACTTTCTTGTTACAAGCCGAGAATATTGTAACACCGGCTGAGGCTATCTTTCCCACAATAATGGGGAAACGTGAAAAGTTATTAGATTATATTTTATCTTATAACAATATTTCTGTTTCCATTTATTTCCTCGCAGGCAGAAAATAAGGCCAACGTAATATTAAGGTATTTTAGAGGATTGTTTTGAAATATTACTTTACGCTCATTAGAGCATCCATAAAGGAAAATATTATGTAAGTATATAAAAGTTTTGAAATGTCCTGCGAGCGTATTTTAGAGAACATCTTGAAGTTTATTCAATGCTTTTATAAACCCAAAAACAGGAAAAATCAATGAAGAAAACCTACCATTTCCTTTTTAAATATTTTTTGTTCAGTTTCGTTTTTTATACCCCCAATGCGTTTTAGCCCAGGGCACCTTAAGTAGAAATCTGGTCCTCCTTACAGAGTCATCGATGAAAAACTACACGCTGGTAAATAATGTTATATCTGAATCATCATGTACTGCTAGAATCATTTTTTAATGAATGAACAGCATGGATTTAGGCCAGGCTAATCAATGAAAACTTAATAGTATTTATTGATAATGTATTTGTTTCCATTATCATATTAGTCCCTAGCGTCAAGCGGCTTTTATTTCTGATTTTCCTTATCTTCGCCATATTAACAACTAATAAGGTTAATTATTTATTGCTACAAGAAATAACTAACATGATAAATCATATCCCGTGGCAAATTTTATAATGCAATGATTAAACTAAAAACCTAATGTCAGATGAGAATAATATCCAAGCAATCTCGTCCGTGTCAAACCATGAAAGATTATCTTTGTAGAAAAAAATATATAATCTAATCAAGCAAATATAGTAACAATCATTACCGGTTGCGCATTTTATAGTGGACTGTAATTGATTGGTGGGATGATTGTGATGGTGGATGTGGATGCTAGGGCGGGGTGGGGGGGGCGGTTACATGTAGGGTGCCAGGCACTGAAAATCTATGATGTTCTGCGGTCTGGCTGAAGCTGGTCCTTTGTGCATACCCTCACGTCCTAGTAAGCACTTGCACGGTACACTTTTGATGGATGGTATGATGAATGAGAAGACATCCTTTGCCGGTAACACGGACACAGATGATTTGTTTAACGGAATTTTCACAAAGACTCTAATAGAATTATTGTTTTCACGACGGTTGCACTGGACACGCTCGTGGTATGGACTTAACTTTTTGAATCAGTGTTTATGCTTGAAATTACTTGTTAACCAACGGTATAGCTGTGACAAGCCTACCGACCCCGTTGTCTTGAGGTAACTGCCTGTTATTCAATAACGGTCGGCTGATGAGCCGTAACTGCTGATCGCCTGGTCTTACGACAATAACTGGGGATATAAGGTAGGAGGGAAGTATATAGGTAAATATAGGGCTCCTATAATTGGCCCAACCAAGTACCTATAAATTCTTATTAGTCCAGACAAAAGAATTAACAACACATTCTTTATGTTGTTTTTAGTAGAGTAATATGGATTAGTAAAAATACACAAACACCAAAAAATCATCTCAAGCAAAACTGGACTGAAACACTGATATGATAAAAAAAATAAATAATAGAAACTTCCATTTCATAAAACATACTTTTTTCTTTTGATTCGGTCTTCTATCAAAAGTTGCCGATCAAATTGTGGTAGATTTCCCTACCCCATAGACTAGTCGTATCATATCACCGACGTCTTGAATATTACGCCACTTTACAGAGGTTGCGTAGAAAATTGAATCCCGTTCTCTCTTCCCCTTAACTGCTCTCTATCTTTAACTGTATTAGTAGC
The DNA here is from genome assembly GCF_057557595.1 of Rhyacophila brunnea. NCBI lineage: Eukaryota > Metazoa > Arthropoda > Insecta > Trichoptera > Rhyacophilidae > Rhyacophila > Rhyacophila brunnea. The sequence continues at coordinate 13,346,690 of NW_028232848.1, read as the reverse complement.
TGCTGTAAAACTATATCGAAAAATATGGTTGAATTATTGCATACAGACTTTATGCATCTTATATTTACTAAAACTTTGCTTAGCTTACTGGCTAACCTATAAACCTCTTCATTTGTATTATGATTTAATGATTTATTGATCTTCATCATACGTCGATATAACCACATCTCGAACATATTAAAATATATTATAAATGTTGAGTAAAATTATTGTATATCTTTGATCTAAATTGGTATGCTCAGGAACTTATTAACTATATTTACTGATTTAATTCAATACAACGATTCTTTATGTCATACATTTTTATGGTTTAAAATGTTCTTTTTCTATAATATGTCATTTACAACGTAACTATCTCCATTTTAACTGGCTATTTTAAATATCATAAATTAAACTTTATATGTATTGTTGATCGTTGTGTTGAATATGAGTAGACTAGTATAGTGTTATATGAGTAAGTATATGCTATTAATGATTATTTACCGGAAGTATTATTTAATGTAGTACTCCTGCGTTTAAAATATATCAGATAAATTTAAGTAATATGGCAGAACTCCATTAGAACGGTTTTGAAACAAAGTGATTGTAGTTTCTTGAATAGTAGAGTAATTTATTTTTTAGCTACTAATTTAGGTTATAAATTCATCATTGGAATAATACCAAGACAGATTTCCGATTTTTTTAAAATCAGTTTAGAATAATTAAAGTCGTCTATAAAACGTTCTAAAAGTAAAGACATAATTTAAAAAATCTCTCTTAGCGACAGTGGAAAAAATACCAATGAACTGCGTTATAACTTTTATAGCTATGCTTAATAGCTCATTTATTATTAAATACAGTTTAATCACAGCCCAGATAGTTTTAAAAGTGCCCCTCGTTCGGCCAGAAAGCCTAGAGAAAACTTAACACATTAATGAAAGTGATTTTGCCGGCTTCTTGGCAAGGAGGCCTCTAAAACTTGTCTGAAATTTTATATTAAATTATCTTTCAGATTTTTTGACGTAACTTTTGTAATATGTTTAACGACATTACAAGTCGAAAAGTCTCAAAGTTGAGATATTAGGGTATGAATAAATATAATTATGGAGCGAAAATATTAATTATTATTGTTATAAATTTACAATACGATCTTACTTGATAAAGTACCTTGTTTATCCATCCAAGGCCATTATAAATCTAAATAAAGATGTTTATAATCTAACATGCTGTATAAGAATAATAATTTTTGTAACGATTGTTTTCTATCTTTTTTCAAGGCAGCGAGCTACGTTTTTCACTATATACTCTCAAAACATTTTTGGCTAATCTCTAGAAGGATGTTTTTCAGTTTTATTTTATAAAGAATTTATTTGTAGGTATATAGGTAAGACTTGTCAGTTACTTTGACGGTCATAACAGTCACTTCTTCGATCAGAACACCTAGTATTGTACTAGTCAATTTGCTCATCTGGCACATTGATATTTTCAGTATTTGGTTTTTTAGAATTCATTTCATTATTTTTCTATTTTTTATTTCTATTTTGAGATTATTCTATGCTTTATATTTATTTTATATCGTAACTATATCACGTACACATTACGGGAGATGGAATTTGGCAGAAAGGACTAGTTATCCGAATCGGAATGGCTGGAACAACATTCAACATATCTGGGACTCACGATTGTACTCAAATCAAATGCTGCCTAATCGAAGCTTGCATTCTGACGGTGCTGCTTTACGGTAGCGAATCATGGCACCTTACGAAGGCTCAGAGCAACCGTATTATACTGAGCTTCTAAAACAGATGTTTGCGACGAATACTGGGTGTGCGGTGGTGGTATGACGTTAGGAGCAACAAGGAGATAAGAAAACGCACCAAGCAGCCTCTCTAAAAGTGAAGAAGGGACGTTGGACCTGGCTCGGCCACGTGCCGCGGACACCAGAAGAGAACTTCAACCTGGCTTGCCTGTTCTTCCAGCCGATTGGATTCCGGCGTCCTGGAAGGCCGCTAAATACAATCTACAGAGTATATACGGCAGAGCTACGGGATGCGGGATTCTCGAAGGCGCCGTGTGGTGTCCATATGCTCCAGGTAAGGGGCGGATATGACCAAAGAAGAAAGAAGAAGAATATATTTTTTTAATTTAAAATATTATCTCATAAACTCCATGAGTTCGTAATAAAAAATAAGATGATTCAAAGCTTAAAAAAGATTAACCTTAAACTATTGATTTACTGCGATTTTTTTGGTATCGCTGCAATGCTGCTTTAAAATCGTGCTCTGAGATTTATTTTTCAGGAATCACTGAGATAATAATAATAACTTTTGCAATATTGAAATCTAAGTATTACTTGTATACAAGAAAAATATTAATGGCATATAACCTACCATTCAATTTGCCCTTCTGCCTTATTCAAAGTCAATAGCATTTATTAGGTGTGTGCTATTTTTAGAGCTGGTTATTTGTACTCACCTTAGATTTTGGTTGCCATGAATTTAATAAATTATTCTACTAAATAAAATTTTGCAAAAGCTGATAGTGATAAAATAGCTCTGAGTTAGTATTGATACACCACTGTTTAGTTTTCTTTAACCAATCCAAGAATTTCTTTAAGATAATATTTAAAAAGTGGTTGAGCTGACTATAAATTAATATGGCATAGATATAACTACACTTGATGTAACTTAAAATAGGTGTGGAAATCTAATTAATAGGTGGATAATGGTTTATATTTTACAGATCACGACTAATAGCGTAAGTGCAGTGGAAAATAGTTAAGTACTCGTACATGATTTTATTTTTATTTAACGAGAAAAGCATGATGCTATTACGACCTCTCCAGTGAAAGACCGGATAAAACTTTATTTACTGGTCACATCGGATAAGCGGCGTGACAATATCTTCTCATCACCCCATTTCGCTTATAAAATGTCTTTCTCCTAGCTGTTGTGATGGAAGTGCCTTGTGCACTTCTCAGAAATGACTCACTGGCAGAATATCTTGTCTCAACAGATAGTCTATTATAACTAACAATTTTTAAAACTAATCAAATGTGTATTCATCATCGTCATCATCAGCCTGAATCTATCCACTGCTAGATGAAGGCCTCTACAAGATGATTCCACTTCTTTCAGTCATGTGCGTTGCGTTGCCAAGTACTTTCGCAGAACTTTATCATTTCATCAATCCAGCGGCCTCTAGCTCTACCTTACGGACGGTTTTGTACCTCCTGGATATCACTGGATGACTGGATTTTGCCAACGATTATCTCTTATTCGAGCCATTCCAGCCCATTTCCATTTAAGGCCTTTAGCGAACTCTGATAGAGTTCGCTGAAATGTGTATTACACATTATTATTGTAAGCTAAATTAAAATCAACTATTGGTTATAAGACCGTGAGAAGCTAATTCCGACCTAACCTATGAAGACAGTTTGGGACCACGCTCGTGGATGTTATTAAGTAAGTAGATAAATAAAAGTGAAGTCAACGGTAAAGACTCTATTTTTTATTTCAAACATTACTTTAAATGTAAGTAGTCAACGCATAAAATATTTATTATTTTATAGTTGCTAATAATTAATACAACACTGCAATTAAACATAATAAATTTCCGATCGGCAATTTAGTGTCTAAATACAAACAATTAAATATAAGCCATATTGAACATACATAATTTTGAAAAACACTTTCTGAGAGAGTATAATAACCAATAGATAAAATCTTTATGAAAAAACCCCGACGAGGAGTCGAACCCTGTCTCTCCCGGGCTTACGCCCCATCCGTCGCATTTACCAATATGCTACGCAGTGACATAAAACCCGGGATTCCCCATTGGGGTGGCTTACTTTTTTCAAAAAAGATTTTATCTATTGGTTATAATATACTCTCTCAGAAAGTGTTTTTAAAAATTATGTATGTTCAATAATTAGAATGATACATTCTTAAATCTTATGAATTATTCGTTAAATAAAAGAAATAATTAATTATAAGCCATATTGTAGTTCAATCTCAATAAATATATTATTAATAAAATTTATGTAGCTAATATCGATGCTAATTTTATTAGGCATATACGTATTAGCTTATGAACGTTATTAATAATCTCACGATTAGGTACTAACAGAGTAAAGGACTAACCCACGATACTTGGGTACCACGTTGGTTCGAAGGCTCACATACTGAACTCATCTAGGCGGGTAAAAGGAAAAACCCGGAACAGGGTATATAATATACATAAATTAGTAGGGACAAACTGAGTTGACACACTTTCCGTGCTGCCTTGCTAGACTTAGTTTACATGATAACCAAATATTGTGATTCAGTTTGAAGCCCGCATGTCGACAATAAAGATATATTAAGTCAATTTACCATGTGTAATCCAGATCGGACAGCATTAGTTTCTACCGAATGGATATTATATTAACATATTGTATTTTAGTAATAATGATTAATGGCAATTTATTCACATCGTTAAGTCCTTGCACTGGATATAATCAAAGAATTTGAACTATACAAAATAAGGAGCTTTATAATTTATTTTTGTAACGAAATTAAAAATTATTTGGCATTCATTCTAATGGATTCAAGCTCTGTACTATTCCATTTAAGTTGATTTTTGCGACCCGAGTTTCGCCTTTCGAAATCTTTAGGCGTCATGTACACTCACCAAAGGTAAACACACACTGACAACGAACAGTGAGTGTAGATGACGCCTGAAGATGCCGAAAGGCAAAACCCGGGTCGCAAAAAACGACTTAAATGGAATATTACAGAGCTTGAATCCATTAGAATTTAAATTCAAATTCCATCAAGTACCTTCAGTCGATAGTATTGATAAGCATACGTATGAATATAGCTTGTACAACCCACAAATATTAATTATATTGCTCAGTTACTCGCACATTGCCTGTCATATGTTCAATAGTTATACACTCTCACGATGGCCGAGCCGCTTACGCGTCTGCTAATAATGTCGTAGGTCCCGGGTTAGAATCCTGGGTCTGAAAAATACACATATTGTTTTTCAATTTGTGTTTAAAGTCAAAGTATCTACTTAATATGTTTATTAAGTGGCTAACATCCAATTATCGTAAAAACAAAAATCTGTTAATAAAAACCTCCACTCTATGGAGGCCTATATTATGATCATTATTATCCAGTATATAAGTGTTCTATTATTAGCTGTTTATATTATAAGCATTGTGAGAGATTGTCTTTTCATACTGCAGATTGGCAACTAATGAATTATTAGTAGTTTAAACAAAACGGACATATAGATAACTTAATTAGTAGACTAGAAGCGTCACCAATATTCACAATATAATATATGTTTAGAATATTATACTTTGAAAGATTTTCTCTACTATTTTAACTGAAGAGATCAGAGATATCTCAACCAATTGATCATATTCAAAAATAATTCATAGTTGTTATCATCATCAGCTTGACAATAATTCACTGTTAGAATTTAAGCTCTCTCTCTCTCTCTCTAAATTAGTTCGGTAATTTCAATATGTAGTTATTCGGGTGGTCTCTATTTTAAAGCTCGTTTATACTTCTTTAATGTTACTTATTTATTTTCTTTGTTTTCGATGTATCCATATACATTGTGCCTAATACATTAATTATTGTTCTATTAAAAAATATTACATTGTTTTTTTTTACGTTAAGCCCAACATGTACATCTCTACAGGATGTTATGTTATAGTAAATTGTTGTATCTCTCTTTTATGAGGGTCCATGCTTTGAATAGTATTGAATAGTATTAATATAATCGATCGAGGGTACTTGAATGAATTTGAATTTAAGTTTTGTACTATTCCATTTGAGTCGTTTTTGGCAACCCGGGTTTCGCCTTTTGGCATCTTCAGGTACTATGCGCGTTCACCAAAAGGTGAATATACACTGACAATGAATATTGTTAATTCTAACTTATATTTAAATTAAAACAATCAAGTAATTAAAACCATTATCACCTAAGTGACACCAAGTCAAGGATAACAATAAAAAATATAACAAACCAATTATGAATAGTTAAAGTGTTTACCTTATCACTTATACTACAATCAATAGGCGTGTAAATCATCAAACCTCTAAGAATAGATCATTAGATAATAATACATAATAATACTACATTCAATAGGACGAGTAAAATCGTCAATACTGGGAAAACAGTGGCAACGTATTGGGAATTTAATGTGGTTAACTAATGAGATAATATATTATCATTAATATCAGTTATTACAAAGTTATATCAGTTATACAATAATATTCTTACATGCTACTTTTTTGATACAACAAATCCACAAATAAGCCCACACACAATGTATTGAATAAAATGATTTGTACATTTACACGTAAGTATGTGATATTTCAATTATTTATACGTCTTTGATAATACCTTGACTACAAGTTTGATCCCCAAACAATAATAAACATCCCTTAAAATTACGTAAATAATGTTTTCTTTTGACAAAACCATAAACCAGATGAGTAACATCTGAATCCACACAATAGCGTTAAAACTGAAAACAACCTTCAGCCTCTATACAAAAAAGAAAAAGGATTTAGAGCGACTTAAATTTCATTAGTACGGTTCTTTTTATGAGAAAACATTATAAATTTATATTTTGCGGCGAAAGTGTCTGGTAGTCACTTTAAGGGATGAAATATGACTTATTTAAAATTTAAACGTATGATAATGAACGCCAAAGTTTCGTTTTTGTTTATTTCGTGAATTTTTGAATATATTTGATGATAAAAATGTGAAAACACGCATCAATCTTTCTTATCCGTCTTACAGACGTGTATAAAGTCGCAAATACACTTTTACTTGCAAATCCGTCTCCAGGTGTTTCTAATCAAGGTACCCAAGGATGAATATAATGCGTATACTTTTGAATATATAGTTTTATACGGTGAGTCTTATTTTATAACCATAATATGGTGGAAATATTAAAATAAATATTTTTATCACCGCGTGTTCTTCTTTAACACAATGGTTACGGAGACTCTTAATTGATTTTGTAATTATTATGTTATTTGCATTGCCAGTAAAAGACTCGCAGTTATTGCATTCAGTAAGTTTGTACCAGATAAACTGTTGCAAAGGCCAAAAGAAGCAGGTATATTAGCCATTTTTTCTAACGGTAAAAAAAACTTATGAGTACTATATAGGCCATATTGACTTAACCATAAACAATGACCAGCGATTGCCAAGCAGTCGTTGAACTACGCCCCAAATTTGGCTTTGAGACCGAGCTATTATTAGGTCGGCATAAGGAATATTATGTCTCATGATCAGTAAATGAGGCTACCAAAATTCAGAGTAACACTAAAAATATTACCTAACGTCATAGTTTTCAGTATTTTCAGCAAAATACTATATTCAATATGATATTTCTGGTAGTCACAACTAACACAGTCCTATATCATTCTTTTTTCTCTAAGAAAAGTTAACTCTCAGCTAAACAGATGCTTTTTTTTACATACTGAGAGTATGTCGAGGAAAAAAGTAGAAGTAACATTATTTGATGAAAATATAACTATTAGCTAGTCGCAGTGATACTGGAATCGGCAAGGCATCAATAAATCTACAGAACAGCTTCTGGTTTAGCCGTTGTGAAACTCCTCCGGGAAGGTATACATGTTGTATGACTCTACCATGTGCTATGTGATCTGAATCAATTACCACACTTGCAAAGTAAGGCCCCATTTATGTATCATAATAATATAATCACGTCTGAAATACTTACACTGAATTTGATATATTATCAGACATAAATTGTCTATCAATAAAAATATGTCAGTTTTCCTAAACCATTTAGACCAATATAAATTGTTTATATTTTTAATACTTATATTTATAATTATGTCGATTTACGTAATAATAAACTATGTTTATGTTATGCAATTGAATTTTGACCATTTTATTTAGGTTATTTAATTTTGTATAATTATTTCAAATAAAAGGCTCCAACTTTTGGTGTGAGTATGGTACCGAACAGTTTAAATCTACCACCGGTAGACACGTTTATTTTACAAGATACGAGTTTTGATTCAACAGATTCCAATCATAGTACTTTCTATGCTAAAGAGCGAAGAAATTAACTTATAACTTTGCGACAAAATATGTCATTAATAGTGACCGTCATAATTTTTAATTTTTTGAATCAAAATACTAATAATTGGTTTATCATCATCATCGATATCAGGTTTTTGAGTGTAATCCAAATCAAGGTTTAGCTTCTTCAATATACACTTTCTATTTGACGCATATCCCCCAAGTAGTAGTTGTTGTTAACTTATAACCACCCAGAAAAAAACCTTTTTGAAAAAAATACGATGCAGAATGGAATTTGAATCCATGCCTCTGGGATTCACGGCCATGTGCTCTACCAACTAAGATATGTGTATTCTATATAATTGCGACGAAATTGACTAAGTATATTTGAGAAGATTTCTAAATTGCGTTATTGTTTAGATATTTTATAGACTAATTCTAGTTATTTTATATTTCTCTGAGGGGTTTTCAAAATATGTGTGTTTAATAAAGAATGCTATACCTATTCTTAAATATTTTAAATTATTTGTTAAACCAAAAAATGTCTATTATAATTTTAATTGCAATGCAGTTACAATTTGACTATGGGAACAAAATTAATAAAAAATATTGTAGACACTTGAATGACAAAATATATAACTCTGGATGGTTTCTCAATCTAGGTTAGTATACCTACTGCTAAATACTTAACGTACTAGTCTATAGACTATATATATTTCTCTAAGGTGTTTTCAAATTATGTATCTAATTATAATAATTTATCGAATGTAAAATTCAATATGGTTGAAATCTTCTGCTGTATAAATTGTATGCACAAGACACAGGCCAATATTTCGCTTCAACGTACATAGGTGCTCATTTTAATGAAAACAATCCGCGGGGAATAAATATACGGCAGGAGTTCCCCGAAAATGAACATGTTTTTGAGTTTTTGACGATATCTTTTTTTGTTCTCTTTTTGAAACACTCTTGTCAACTACTTTTTTTTTTTTTCGTCATTTTTTGTTGTTTTTTTGGCGTAGATTCGCGTATGTGTTTTACTTTGCGCGGCATTATTATTATTTGTTTGATATTTTTCGATCAAAATGTTGATTTTTGTAATGCTTTGAGTCGCATACTAAAATAAGCTGAACCTTTTATCTCACGTGATACCTACTGAATTTTCAATATATTTGTAAAATACACACCTATTTCAGTCTAAAGATTCATCAGTATTGTACATATCCCATAGTGGAGATAGGCTGTTAAGATTCGACATAAATAGTGCACACTAAACTTTATCAGTTAAACTCATTTGTTTTCATTGAACGAAGAATACAATTTGCAGTTGGTACTGGTTAGTTTTTAAATTTCGATTAAGCCCTGCCTAAACCAAAATATAATGGTAAAGCTGATATTCCATGGGCGATCGACAAAAATAGTGCACACTTTTTTTGACATACTTATTTGTTTTCTTTAAATTAAGAATATATTTATTACATATAGTTGGTTATTTTTTTTTTAAATTCATTAAGTCATGCCTAATACCAAACCATAATCGTTAAAAAATATTCTTATATCTACAAAATATCTAATATTATGTATGGTTTAACAGCATAGTTTTAAATATTTTATAGATAAACGAATATATTTTGACTAATATCAACCACCGCTTGGATTAGACAGGGTTTAATTGAATTTAACTAGCGAATTCTATCTACTCATTGTAGTTTTAGTTCAATGAAAAAAAAATACTTTTGACTGACAAAGTTTAGTGTGCACTATTTATGTCGGATCATAATAGCCTACCTCCAACCTTTGCCACTGACATATTATCCTACGAGTATCAAAATATAACAAGTTTGGCATACGAATGAGTAGGTACTGTAAATAGTAAATAAATGATAATAATACGAGGGTGGGTCAATAATTCCTTAGAAAAAAGCATTAAAACAGTTTTTATTTTTGTATTTTTTTTTATTTCTCAACATAATCTCCTTGGAGCTCAATACACTTGGTTAGACGTTTCTCAATTTTTTTTAAACCGTCAGAAAAATAAGTTTTCGGAAGGTCCTCAAAATAAGCATTTGTCCGATCGATGACTTCTTTATTTGAAAAAAAACGTTGTCCATTTAGCCATTTTGTTAAGTTTGGGAAAAGGAAAAAGTCACTGGGGGCTAAATCTGGCGAATACGGTGGGTGGTCGACCAATTCGAACTTCAATTCTTCAATTTTAGCCATTGATCGTAAACATGTGTGAACACGGGCATTGTCCTGATGAAAGAGGATTTTTTTCCTGTTTAAATGAGGCCGTTTTTCTTCAATTTTGTTTTTTAGCTGGTCCAATAAAGATGCATAATAATCTCCTGTTATTGTTTTTCCTTTTTCCAAATAGTCAACGAAAATAATTCCACGTGCATCCCAAAATACAGTAGCCATAACCTTACCAGCTGATTTTACGGTTTTCGCCTTCTTTGGACATGGTTCGCCTTTTGCAATCCACTGCTTTGACTGTTCTTTCGTCTCGGGAGTATAGTGGTGTATCCATGTTTTATCTAAAGTCACAAAGCGACGAAAAAATTCATCCGGATTGCGTTGCATGAGCGACAACAGGGCTTTAGAGGCCACCACTCTATTGCGTTTATTGTCGACTGTGAGCAAACGCGGCACCCATCTTGCAGAAATTTTTTTCATGCCCAATTTGTCATGTAAAATAGAAATGACGCTACCTTTTGAGATCCCTGTAACCTCAATTATCTCACTCAACTTTAATCTTTGGTCACTTAACACCATATCGTGGATTTTATTGATCATTTCTGGTGTAGTCACCTCTACAGGACGTCCTGAGCGTGGTTCATCCTTTGTTGATGTACGACCACGTTTAAATTCATTTAACCAGTTATAAATAGTTGCAAGTGAAGGAGCAGATATGCCGTGAACTAAATCCAACTCATTTTTTATTTCCTTTGCTGTTAACTCTTTTATATTAAAATGTTTAATAACAGCTCTAAACTCAATTTTCTCCATTTTCCACAAGCAAATTTTTTTTTTAAATGTACGAGAAACACACAATAACCCGACCAATCTGATTGAAACTTCGCAGCATACTGAATCGATAGTGCCGCTGCATGAAAACAAACCGCTTACAGTACTAGTCGCGCCACCTGTCGGCTTTTCTAAGGACTTATTGACCCACCCTCGTATTTAAAAAAAAATATATAGTGTACTTTGGTATTTCGTGTTCAGCGAGGTATTATATGAGCCCATACAAAGTTATGTTTAAAAACAGTACCTATGTATATAAAGAATAAATATAAGCCATTCACAATAAAATTGCCCGTTCGTTTTTTGCACTAATATCACCACTGATTGACTTGGTTTCAATGGACAGATACACATTATGCCAAAAAGTAAAATTAAAGCTTACAAACTCGACAACTTTGCTCACGTTGATCGATTGGCCCGATCGAAAATGTAAATTCAAATAATATATGAATCAATTTGCGAGCTCAAAAGAATATTAATTTTTGCCTGCCCCAAATTAACAATTATGGTATGCTATAAAAATACTGTCAGTTTTTTTGGTATGTACCTAGTTACATTTTTTTAATACTAGTGACACAACATAATAAAATATTATGTCTGATGTAAATCAATCAAAATAAGTGTTGAGAAGATCGAATTGGTATCTGAATATTCTAATATTCTAGAATTAAATGACGCTCTTCATAGGAGGAGGAACAATAAGCTACACCCAACAAGGGCCAAAAATATTATATTATTTGACACTTTTATATTTTACTAGAGTTTGTGGATGTGGTGTAAGAAAGAAGAGTACGGTGAGACAATAAATAATTCAAAAAATTAATAAGTATGTACGATACTTTAAAAAATATGAAGTAACGCATGTAAATAACTAGATTGACTTCTGATCGTTTGGACGAATCAATGAATATGGAAGTTTAACTACTGAGATCTGTGAGCGTAGTATAAATAATATTATGATGATGTGAAAAATCGTGGTATCTATAATAATCTCTTAGTAACGTCATAATATGAACTCAAAATCTACAGGGACAAGGCGAAGTCTATATTTTACGAAGAGTTGCATGAAGTTAAATGTTGTTTTATATTTTTTAAAATGCCGCCAGGTCAATGTGTGCAAAATACACGTGCTCTTATATCACTGTGATACGACATGACATGATTTTTGAGCCGAGAAAGGCGAGGCGCTGATACATATTTTCCGGAACCCATACAGATTTGATAGACGTGGCCTACCTTCCTCTTAAGGTTTTAAATGGCTGGAATGATGTAACAATGACCCAAAAATCTAGCCCGATCTTCTGTTTATCATAATATGTTAAAATCTGATAGGTTAACGTAGCACTAGATTTTATCTATCTGAAATGGAAAATATTATTTTTCAATAATTTTACAGTATGAAATAGTTATCCCTAGCTATATAAATGCATTGTGTATACTTATTTATTTATGTGATAGTCAGAAACTTTACATGGCGAGAGAAAAACATAATTAAATCTTATTCTATTTGTTATTTTAATCACAGTCGAATCAATTCTCAAATGTATATTTGTAATTCACTAAATATTGTCTGTTTTTGCTACACATTTTGGTTTTTACTTGAAGTACTGAACTGTCAAATAAAGCACGCCTAACAAACTAACACTCTCCTTTTACATTTTAACACTGCAAATAACCAGCAATATAGACTATTTATTTTGCGCTAGAGTTATTTCAAAATTTGCTTACTACGGACAAATTGAAACGTGCCATTAGAGTCATTAACGAGGCACCGTGTTAGCAAACTAACCTGCTGAAATAATGTACCAAACCACTTCAAATAGTTGCTAACGATTTCGCATACAGAGGTGCCAACAACCACGCATTGTTCTGGGAAGTAACTCTGCTAAAATACCAATAAATCTTAAGCGTAGTGGTTAAGCTTTAAGTCAATTTTCAATATTTTGGCAAACAAAATAAACAATCAACATAATATATTTTCTATAGCGTTTCTTAAAATTTAGATTATAATATATTTGATCTCCATTCATGATAATATTGAATTATTCTACACAATAATAAAGGTGCCATGATAGTACGATTTTCGTTATTGCCAGTTTAAATAGTGAATTTTCGTGAAATGCTTCAATAAGCCTTCAGTAACCTATTGTTTACAAATAGGCGCATATGTACTAACTTACTTTATTTTTTTCTTCATTATAATGCTTCTACCTAATTCAAACACAACATTATATAAATAGATACTCATTTATACGTCCTTTGGTATTCACTGATTCTATATAAGTTCTAAATAAAGCTACTTATTATACTGAATTTAACGTTGCATGCCGTCCGATCGGCAACCGTCAAGGTAATCAAAAAATCTGCACTTATATGAAGTCAAAGTTAAATTGACCAAATTAAAGGAGTATAAAGCCATTTTCTTCTGTCGCAACATTGCACTCGGTGTAAAAGAGAAAATCAATATTGTGTATTTTTCTAATTGATTGCTCATCCATATTATAACTGTTTTTTGTTTCGGTATATTTACAACGTGACATTAATTCAGGAAGCTGGAAGTGTTGTGTGCTTAATTTAATTCAATCAGACTTCATTTTTCAGATATTCGGGACATTCCTTTCACCGCATTTTGGCTTGGATAATTTTTCGAAATCTAATAATATTTTTTTTCACCTGTTATTATTTCAAGTAACTGCATAAACTAGAGTGACGCTTCCAAATATCATGCTTTTAGTCTATAGTATCCAAATTCTTTAAAATATATTAACTAAAATCTTGATAATTAGGTAATGCCAATCTGTCTTCTTTCAGAGTGCCTGAGCGAGGTGGTATCAATACGCTACAAATACATATAATATACTTAATTAAGTTTATTTTTCAGATAGCGGGTAAGATTAAAATTATTTTTATTCACAGTAAGGTCAAAAGATTCTAAAAGCCCACAATCAGTATATTAGGTATACTGTGTATATGATTATTTAAGTCGTCATTGTTATGTTACGATTATTATAAGGTAATTAAATTATTCCTCTGTGGTAAACAACTTGTATACAAATAATTAACACTGTATGGTTAAGAATTAATTAAGTGGAATGTATATACACAATACTTATTCACAATGCTTGGAAGGCTCAGAAAGGAAAGCCATTATGAATAAATCAGCACTTTTAGATCATAATATAAGTTGAATTACGTAGCTCTGACAAAACCTTTGTGAAATACTTTTAATTACACCATTTATTTTTTATGTTATGTAATATTCCACCTATAAGGAACTTGTTAATGTGAGCAGGAAAAAACGAGTGATATCACCTCTTTCTTTGCCAGGAGGTCAATTTGGGAAATACAGGATTACTATAGTTAGAATTAATACGAAACTTATCTGCACTGCTGTTATATTTTACCACGATTTTATAAGCTCGTATTCTTGTTTGTCCAGTAGAGTTTTTTTCTTTTTTTTTCAAGATTTGTATTAGACGATTGAAAATTTTTAACTAACTTCCCGACTAGCTAGACATTTGAAACTTTTAGAATAATTATATCAGAACACGACGACAATGCATTGTTTTAATACTTTTAGCCATTTTTAAGCAGAATTGAATTCATTTTCAGTTAATTCTATTTTGTATGGAACGTTATTATTGTCGGTTACAAAGGGGGTCCAAGCAACTAAATTATTATTATATACGTGCGTTACTATAGAAATAAATATGTAATATTTCAGCATTCTATATTTATTCAGTATTTCTATCAAGTACAATAAAAAGATTTTATTAACACATAGAATTGTCAAGTTTATATGATTTAGCAGAAAATTTAAAAACGTGGTATATAAAAAGTTTTTTCATCTTGTAATTATGAGCTTGTATTCTTGTTTGTCCAGTACAATTTTTTTCTTGTGTGTCTAGTCCTATCAACTAAATTATTAATATATACGTGCGTTACTATGCAAATCAATATGAAATGTCAAAATGACATTTCATTATTCTATATTTATTCAGTACAAGCTGAAGTACCCGGCTTCGCACAGGGTCGCTTCGTGGTTATATTTATCTTAGATATTTAAAAAATAATAAGAGGTAATTTTTTTTAATATTAAAATATCTGTGTTATACAATATGGCAATATGAAAATAATTCTAATAGGAGTATAGGTCAAACAAAAGACCACTAAATTAAAATCGAATCCAAAGTATGCAAACCAAGGCCTGAACAAAAACGATGCATGAGTGCGAGTGAGAAAGTATTCGGCACCCTTATAATCTCTGCGACACGCGCTAGAGTAAGATAAAAGGTCTACATATGTTTTCGTTAGTTTATAAAAGTATCGCCAACAAATCGTGGAGAATCGCTTCACGTAGCATCGTAGCTCGTGTTGCTAAATTGCTATTTTTTGTGTTAGACATAAAGTCAATGGTAAATATTTTTTGTTAATTAAGTAGGAAGGATGGTTCTGTGTGTTGTATTAAAATATGGTAGCCATACTGATAAGCAAGAATATGGTATTACGTTTCATATGTAAGTTGATACATGCTCATAATAATTTATTTGTATATTATTATATATATTATCAGTGACCTAGTGTTTCTTTAAAATAACTTAAATTATGGATATCTTTACCTAATGGTTGCATTTTGACCGCTTAAAAATACTATATAACGTAAAAAAATAGAAAATTATATTTTAATTCTGAGCGTCTAGTGCGAGCACTTTGGGCGAGCACTACCGAAATGGTCTATGGTCTCGAACATTTGTAGACAAATGCGTTCGTTCGCTCACAAACCAAACGCATGGCACGCAGCTTCATTTAGCAATGCAACGGGTGGTGTCTAGATGTATCTATAGTCTATGATGCAAACGTTATTGATATGTAGTAAAAAAATCAAAATTGCATGGAACAAACAAACAATAAACGTTGTATTTTATATAATACTAATTAAAAAACCTTTGCAGGTGTACGCACAACAACTCACAAAAGTTTCATCGCAATCGGTTGAATGTTATAGGAACGCATACGAATAGAAGAAGTAGATGATTTTCTAATCCAGAAATCTTCGTGGGCATGCGCACGACAACTCACCAAAATTTAATTGCGAATAGAAGAAGAAAGAGATGGTTATTCTAATTCAGAAACCTTTGCAGGTTTTGGCACAATTATTGACGAAAGTTTTATTGCAATCGGATGAATGGAAGAATATAAAATAAAAGAAGAAGATGGTTGTATTAATTCAAAAACCTTTGCGGGTGTTACCACAACAACTTACGAAGGTTTCATCGCAATCGGATGATTAGTGTAGGAACCATACGAATAAAAGAAGATATAATGAAGAAGAAGAAGAAGAAGATGGTTGTAATAATTCAGAAACCTTTGCAGGTGTTGGCACAAAGAATCGAAACAATCGACACATCGAAAGAATGGTATAGGGAACATACAAATAAAAGAAGATAGAATGATGAAGAAGAAGAAGAAGAAGGAGATGGTTGTTCTTATTCAGAAACCTTTGTGGGTGTTACCACAACAACTGACGAAGGTTTCATCGCAATCGGATGAATGGTATAGGAACCATACGAATAATGTATAAAGTATAGGAACCATAAGATATAATGAAGAAGAAGAAGAAGATGGTTGTACTTATTCAAAAACCTTTGCGGATGTTACCACAACAACTGACGAAGGTTTCATTGCAATCGGATGAATGGTATAGGAACCATAAGATATAATGAAGAAGAAGAAGAAGATGGTTGTACTAATTCAGAAACCTTTGCAGGTGTTGGCACAACCACTAACGAAAGTTTCATCGCAATCGGATGAATGGTATAGGGACCATACAAATAAAAGAAGATAGAATGATGAAGAAGAAGAAGATTGTTGTACTTATTGAGAAACCTTTGCGGGCGTTACCACAACAACTGACGAAGGTTTCATCGCAATCGGATGAATGGTACAGGAACCATACGAATAAAAGAAGATATTATGAAGAAGTAGTAGAAAAAGATGGTTTTTCTAATTTAGAAACTTTTGCGGGTGTGTGTACAATAACTGACGAAAGTTTCGTTGCAATCGGATGAATGGTATAGGAACCATACGAATAAAAGGAAATAGAATGATGAAGAAGAAGAAGATGATGATTTTTCTAATTCAGAAACCTTTGCGGGTGTACATACAACCACTTACTAAAATTTCATCGTAATCCGATGAATGGTATAGGAACGCATACGGGACAGACAGAAAGACAGACAGACAAACAGGCATACAGACAGACAGACATTAATTTTTATATATAAGATATAGCCTATACTCTTCACGAAAGTGCAAGTAATAAGTTAACAAAGTTTTATCGCAATCGGATGAACGGTATGGCAGTGCATTCAATACGAACAAACAAACAAACAAACAAACACACAAACAAATATTATTTTTTATATATTAGATTTCTATCAAGTACAAAAAAAATATATTTATTAATACATAGAATTGTCAAATTTATATGATTCAACAGAAAATTTAAAAATATGGTATATAAAAAGCTCTTATTATCTTGTAATTATTTTTAATATTATATTATCTGTTGACAGTAACAAAATATTATAATGTAAATAAATAGATCAAAATATTTTTAGCCAATTTTTTTAGTAAAATTAATGTTGTGCAGTGGCGGAGAAATTATGATTACATACCTACCTACTTATTTTTCCCACCTCTAATTCTTAATTGAATACAAAATACAAAGAAACTACCACAATATAATATGATAATGATAATTATTATTTACGTTCGGGTGATCAGTGATACAGATTAATTAAAAATATTTATTTTACCAATGCTTAGATCAAAATCAGGCTAACCTCTCTTCCCCTTTATCTCAATTTTCTTATGTTATGATCCCTAAACATAATATATATATTAGATATGTTTAATTTTCTCACTGTATTATTTGAATTGTTGAACTTAGAAAGTTTTGGTCGTTAAAATTATATTAAATATGAACGTAATTATCAAAAGAAAACGAATCTTTCAAATTTATTTCATGTCTTCCTTTTTGCAAAGTTGAGAACTTTTAAAATTATGATATATTTATTATGTTAAATAGGATTATTTGCATGCAAAGTTGTTTCTCTATCTCGAACCTGAAATATAATATTTAAATTGTAAAAACCATTGTTCTAGTAAAACTACTAATATATTAAATCATTCATATTTATTCAAATCAATTAGCTTTTCAAATGAATGTGAACTAATTTTATATAAAAGTTCTATTCAATGCTGAAATAAAATTTATTGAAATATTTTTTTTACATAATACATAGGGAAAGAGGTAGGTACAATGATGGGCCAGTTAAGCGAATGAATTGCTTTGGTCGGTCAGAATAAGCTTATTAATGGGGTTTTATTGGAATGAATTTTTTTTTTCGTGTTTACAAAGCATGTATATTGATATTTATGTGTACATATTTTATATTACCAAATATGGTTATTTCAAAAAATATAAAAGAAAATAAATCGCAAAAAATACAGTGATTGGCCACACTCAGGTAGTAATCGGCCACTTTCGAGACAGTAATCGGCCACCTGTCTTTTAATGCATAAATAAAACAACTAAGGCTTACTTTTCAATAAAATATTGAATGAAAGTATCTAATCTTATGATATAATCAACAAAAATACTATTTTACCTCACTGTTGATGTAATAAAAGAGGATAGAGTGACAGAGAGTAGATTCTAAGGTCATGGAAAATTATTGACCTGTCTGTTAAATACTTCATCACCTGAGTCACTAAATAAAACAACAATCTCAATTCGGACACGGACCTGCTGAGATTTTGGAATTCAATTTGAATGGAAGTTATCTTTATACGCTGAACAATTAAATTTATTAAGAGGTTTTATTATTATTTCACAAATCGCACAACTATTTTGGCCTATTATGACCTATTATGTCTGTATATATTTTTATGTATATAGCATAATAAAGAATAAAAACATAATCACAATGATATGCAGTAATCGATTCAGTAGACGGGTTATGACCGCAAAAAAACTAAATTAGATCTCAAGTTATATACATTTTTATATACTAGAAACAATTATTATCTTTTTAATAAATTTATTTAAGCTTTGGATATCTTATTAAAAAATCTTCTTAAATTTTATTGATTGAAAAAATGAAATGAAATCATTACCCATGTAATGTCAAGACGAATTCATTCGATTTACCTGTTTAAGGGGGATCCTTATACCAGCAGACACCCAGCGAAAAAATACGAAGCTTGAAATTTGAGACATTTTTTTTGTAATTTACAATTTCAACTGTATTAATATATGCATTTAAGTATCTGAAAACATTAAAAACAAAAATATATTTTTTAAGTCAAAGATAAACTTACAATTGTAAAAAATATATAAATATGTACAACTAGAAATCCTTTTCATTTATATCAAATTTTATTTAAGGTATGGTCCCAATATTGAAGCTCAACTTGACTTAAAAAAATATTTTTCGTTTTAATGTTTTCAGATACATATTTATTAATTAAAACAGTTGAAATTGTAAATTATCAAAAAAATGTCTCAAATTGCAAGCTTCGTATTTTTCCGCTAGGTGCCTCTGCCGGTATATGGAACCCCCTAAACAGTATTTTTTTTTTAAATTTAGGTTTATTATAAAAAGTATTATTTATTAAGTATAAAAAAATATATATAAAATATCCGTTGTTTTTAAGGAGATACGTTTTGATTATTAAAAATAAAAATTTAATTAATTATTATTTATTAGGCCAATGATCTGAGTTGTAAAACACATCAAAATCAGAAACCCACTATTTCATGAACGAACACAATATTACCACTCGTCCACAGTTGGGAAATAAGCTTGCCAACTTTTACAATAAAATATTCGAATACTTATTTTTTTCTCAATAAACAATTCATTTGTAACATACGAACTTTTTATTAGATAAATGTAAGTTTTACGCACCCATTACTATTAATTAATCTGTTATTTAAGGGATATTGTTTCGTAATGGGTAGGTATAGATACCAAACCGAGTGTATAATAAAGGTAGTTGCGTCTGACCTTAATTGCTTAAACACAAAGTGATTACCGGGAACTAAGAGCTTTATTGGAAAATTAGTTCCATGGGAATAAACCGGAGAAATTCCGTATAATATCTTGATTAAATTTAATACCAAATTGTCAAGTGACTAGTTTGATGAAATTTAACTTTAAAAGTTACACAAATAAAAACTAAGTTTATTGTAGTAGCTATTTCAAAAGATTTATATTTTGTATTGAATATATTTTATAATTATTTATATCTTATTTATTTCTACCTTTAAACATGAATATTTTTATTATCTCTGATGTCACATCAATACGGTCACTAGTATGATTAGTAAATTTAAAATGTAATTAATTCATATACCTATAAAATATAATAAATATCGATTAAGTGTTAAAATTTGATGTAGATTATTGAAAAGTGCTTTACTCATAATGTTCAATAGATGTATATATTAGCAAAGAACTAAGGACCAATAAAAATTAAATGAGCTAGGAGAGGCCTTTATATCATGACTATTAGGTATATTAGGCCAATTGCATTTTTATTATGTAATTGAAATTTTATTCTAAATACTTGCAGTCTGGGAATCTGGGGATCATTAAACTGGTTCTTTCTAGTATAATTGAAGCCTCTTTTAGGGTTGATTCTAATTTATATTGTATATATACTATTGTATATAACACATAGGTACTTACGTCATATCCGGGAAATTTCATTTTGTATATATTTACCAATACTAAGATAAATAAAAATAATACAATAAAATAATTTAAAATAATAACTAATCAGTTAGTCATTTAATATTTATTATGTCGATGACATAATACTGACTAGTGATAGCTTAACGGGTTTTGATTGAATACTAGAAAATGTAACTAGGTCAATTATAAGTATTGTGTAAAAAAATAATTTTATGTAGCAAATATTATTAGCAAATTCAAAATAATAGTGATATGAAACATAACTTTTCTTATTAGCAAAACGTATAACAGTAAACTTTATGAAGTCGTATATCTAGAGAGTATACAAGGGTTCTTATGGTCATTTAGTGATTGTCCAGTGAAGACAACTCAATTAAGTCACATGTAAGTACACCTGTCACCTGTACGCGTGCGAGAAGTAACACATGGCAAGTACAAGTGGACGGCTCAATGAAGTCACGTGTACCTGAAATGCGCGCGAGTCAAATCTCACCATCTCTTTAAAGCCTTAGGTTCCTTATGTAGGACAGCATTTGTCCAGCAGTTGTCTACTCGCCGGGCAATATGTTTAGTCCATTGCCATGTCATCTACTAAGTGGCCTTTATTACATCGTTTAATCAAATCTGCTCTCTTCCATTATAAATAATAATATTATAGTAAAGGATAGGACCTGTCGTTGGAAATAAAAATATGAGTTGAGATAGCGAGTACTGCTTTATTTACAATGACTCATCCCTTTAGAAATTGATTTTTAAATCTAGACCTGATACTGAGTATGGTTCACTGTTATATTCTCGCATTCTTTGCCCATATAGTATGGAGGTGTAGACGCTAAACATTAAATGTCAAGAAGGGTCGAGGCTTTAGAATATGACTGTATAGACCAGTGACGCCCCTAGACAAAATGCCGCCCCTGGACAGCGCCAAAATGCCGCCACATTTTTTATACAGTATTTTTCATCATTTGCGAACATGTCGTTTCTGGTCACGAAGGACATCGAAAAGCAACGGAAGTAAACTAGACATCGCAAACCCGACAAAAAAATACAGTCCTGTTAAACTTTTATATTAATTAATAAAACAAAATACATTTTGTTTCTAACCAGTGAGCTGAATTTTTAAGGAAAGATATTTTCGTTATTACTATGTTTAAGTAGGTAGCTATTTCTATATATACCAAACGATTATTCTCGATTTGCCGCCCTTCGAGTAACTGCCGCCCCCAAGTGACGATCTGCCTACCCCCACGGGACGTCACTGGTATAGACGTATCCTCAATATGTATTGAACTCACAGGATGTCAAATGTTTATGTCGTCAATCGGATGGAAAAAATCACCAATGAGCTGGTTATACATAGTCTCAAAAGCAAATCCTTTTACTACCTAGTCAAAATATAAAAGGACAATAGTACTGTATTCCCTTGGTCATTAGTTCAAATGTACCCGATATAATGAATATTGCCCTGAGGGTAGCTGATCTCCGATAATGAAAGACACGATAAAAAGTAGAGTTGGGTATTAATTGTAATTTACACAAGCGTTGGGCGATTTTCTACATTTTAAATCAAAATATTTCAAACTCATACTTAAATTAAAAATTAATAAAATAATATGTAACACGAATTTCCGCATTGTTTGCTTTAAGCAAATTTGAAAAATGTTTGGAAAACAAGCGCTAAATCTTCCAACGCTAATTGAAAATATCGACAAATTCGGAAAGCAAAGTAACACGTCCGTTGGGGGAAAATTTTTCCCTTGTTACTACGTTTTGTAAGTGAGATATATCAGCGATTGATTTTTCTTTTGTTTAAACTAGATTAAACAGTGTGATACAATAGAGTTGAAAAAATGAAGGTTGAGCTAGTTTTTTTTTATCGGTTTCTACTTGAGAGCTACTTTACCCAAAAAGAATGCTTTCAGAAAAAACGAAATTTAAAATTTTTCATACCTAGTTCCCGTTACTGTAATGTGACCGTAAGTTACCGAGTAAATTAAACTTCAAATACGTCAGTTAATGTTTACTTCATCATCTTTATATTTCGGCTGGTTCTAGAATCATTAATAATGCATTATAATTAAAGAATTAGAAAATTTTATTTATAAATAAAAGGGATTTAAAGTTATACACATTTATATTTTTATAAAAATTGATGTTTTATAAAATAAATATAAAAAATATTAAAGAATTAGTCAAAAATATACACGACGAATAATTGAAAACTTAATAAACTAAATATTAATAATAAATATGACCATGAAATATAATGTAATAATAAGATGTGACCATGAAACGAATTCACATTTTTTTACAATTGTAAGTTTATCTTTGAATTAAAAAAAAAAATATATTTTTAATGTTTTCAGATACATATTAATTATAATTAATACAGTTGAAATCGTAAATTATAAAAAAAAAAATCGCAAGCTTGCAAGCTTCGTATTTTTCCGCTAGGTTCTCTGCTGACATGCCAAACAGGCATAATAATATACGCATCCAATAAAGATATCTCCTAATTTTAAGTAACAGTATGAAAAAAACGCCATACTATTATTGGGTAAGTACAAATAATAAATATGCTAACGGTTATAAATAATAATAATATGTATATTATCACCATTATTATAATAAAAAAATATTATTAGGGGACACAATATATATACCAATACATTATTAAGGTTGGAATAATTGTTTGATCAAAACATTCCAAAAAACATTTTATAAATTTTAAATGTCCCACCATTTGCACACAATATAATAAATATATACATCGAGAGATATTGTATCAGCCATCACCGGCTCTTTAAGGTCTCTACCTGATTTTTTGAGTTTACGTTTACCACGTTTTGAAAGTCTATCATGGACCTCATGGACTCATGGACTGAAAAATACCCGATTATTTATTATTTTAATGTCCACTCCATTTTCTATTAAGTGCAAGACAGAAAAAATATTATGATGTAATAATTTTAAAATAAACCCAACTTCAAATTAAAATCTCGCATCGTAGTCCTTTGGCTTCCATTTGAAATTGACACAGAGTCAAATAGAATCAATATGTATGTAATGCCTACATTGTATATCAATCCATGGAATTTGCACCGGGATCGGACAAATTTACATAATTGTTTTTCAATCAACGTATAAGTTTGAGTCAAACATATATACATACTTTACAGTGGATTGAATCATATCACAATAATTTATCGTTCAGAAAATTATATACCTGAATAGAAAGACAGGCTTATTAAAAAACTTTTTAGTATTCACAAATATATAGTTAATATTATAACAATGACGTTGTAAACTAATAAATTGTATACTGCTAATTTTTATTTCACGGTAAGTGACGTTTACAGTGCGATATGCGAATTCAATAACGCAAAAATGTCTTCCTTATGAATTAGAAATATAAGCAATGAAATATTGATCGGAATTAAATGAGTTGCATAAGTGAATTTTTATTTTAATTCATTCTTTAATAATACAGCAATGACAAAGTTGACAGGTAAATGTTAAAGAAAACGTATGTTGTATAATCCAGGATAAGGAAAATATTATATTAACCGATCATCTTTATAATAGAGCTTTCTCTAAATACCCTTATAAGATAAAATGGTAAACACATTTTGAATAAATGATTTAGTAAACTTAGTGACATTAAATAAACACATAACAATCCTAAATACCCATTGAAGTAAATAATAAAGAAAACATTAATTATTTTACTAATGATAACATGTTGTAAAAAGAATTTGACTATTTAGAATCAGTGATAAAAATGTGTGTAGTTTTAGTCTTTTAAATTTTATCAAAAACATAGTAATTTCTTATATTAATTAATTATAGATTATTCTGATTCGATTATTTAAAAAATAATAAATCACATTATTTGAAGCAAGTTATAACTAGAATGACGAATTGATAAGTTGTAAAATGTTGTCTCTATCAAAATTACCTGCATAGAAAAAAAATATGTGTTTCATGTCCGGAGAGTTGTATTTTTGAGTTGTGTAAAATATTTTTTGTATATTTTGTAAACAATTTTAAAAGTTTATGCGTGTTATCGCCATATTTTTCTCTCTCATGGACCTGACCATTGTTTTTCAAACAACGAAACTTTCTGGAAAAACTACGCACGTGGATCTTATAGTTTGTGTAAGTGGTTAACATCCATAAGGAGTAAAGACAAAAAATATGAATACAAACAGGAGGCCCATATTATGATGTTCTTAGGTTTGGACATGGTAAAAAAATATGATAGTAAAATTTATGACAGTAAAAAATGAAAAGAACTTCAGAAGTCTTCCGTTTCAAAAGTAAAGAAAAAACTGGTGTGATTTTCAACCACTTTTCTTGTGAGATATTTGATAAGTGTAAGTACGAGTAGATAGCCAATATCACCCAAAGAAAAATTGTAATCTGTCATATTTGAGGAATCGTGTTTTGGACGTTATCTGGTCCAATCTAGAATCGATTGATCGCTAAATTAGCAGGAGAAGCGCCGCGGGCGACGGCCATCGCGCAGTTTCACTAGATGTCACTGTTTGATTTATCGCGTCCAATGACAGCCAATTAGCGGGATTTGTTGGCTCGCACAAAAGGTAGGTATAAATACAAGAGCCCGAAAATGGCAAA
The DNA here is from genome assembly GCF_057557595.1 of Rhyacophila brunnea. Classification (NCBI taxonomy): domain Eukaryota; kingdom Metazoa; phylum Arthropoda; class Insecta; order Trichoptera; family Rhyacophilidae; genus Rhyacophila; species Rhyacophila brunnea. The sequence goes on along the minus strand of NW_028232848.1, from coordinate 13,321,218 downwards.
CGCTCACATTTTTTTCGCTTCTGTGTCCCTCAGTGATTACTCAACACAGATATAAACGGCGACTATTTATGTGTGAATATTGCTTTGCGATTGAATGTTATTCAGTGGCGTTTCTAATTTTGACATAATATAATAGAATTGGTTCAACAAATCATTACTTACAGAAATACTGGTATTTTGAAATATAAGTTCAATAATTTAAAAAAAACTGAACAAACTTAATTTTGTCGAGACATAATTATTCAATAATAATAATTGTAAGAAAGAGAAATATTAAAGTCAGAAGTACGCCCAAGTAATAATAATATTATGACTTGTAGGATGTAAGAATGTATATAAATACTAGTTAATCTTGGACGGTAACTTAAGGTGACGTCACCGAAATGGACGGAATTAACATCGTAAAAGGAAGGTTAAACGCATAAAGATTTTAATAAACTGTGTTTTCAAGTACCTATTTATTAATCTAATTATTTTTTTTTCAGAATTAAATGATCTTCATAATTTAAATAATTACGTTGATGATAACATTTCAAAGTATTTTGACCTAATCTTATATAATATTCAACATTTTCGATTTAAAAATAATAACATAAAAATTAACGTATTTCATTTCATGGGTCGAATGTCAATTTAATTAATAATTTTAATAGAACACGACATGCACTAATTATTCTACATAAATAATAATAATTAATATTGTCAAAAATATCATTGTCGAAATCACAATAATTAAAATGACTAGGCAAAAATATTATGTAACTAAACAGATTTCAACGTTCTGTATATAATATAAGGTTTAATTTTTGAACGACACATTATTCCAATTTTATTACAAGACATTTATTGGGATATATTTTTATATTCCTAAGTATTTTAGCATTTGAAAGAATACAAACTTAGTGAGGCCAAACAGTCAATTAGATACCTATGTTGCTATGACCATAATAACAAAATTATATACACAGAATTTTATCCAATGCTAGGGATAAAATGCTTATAACTTTCACACAAAGCAGTTATACATTTGAATCATTTTTCATGCTTAAATATGTATGTGGTGATATAAAAACTGCTTGGTTCCCATTTTTTTTACTCATATATCACTTCTACCTATCCCATCATTATTCATCTCCATAGATGTATGCATAAATTGTAACTCTTTCTCCCCAGAATTAAGGACAATCTTTTATACCTACATATAATATGTTGTATTTAATAAAAAAAACGGTTGATTTGATTAATACCAGTTATGTCAGAATTCATGTTAAAAATGATTTCCTTATGATACGGAATTTGTACTTATATGTCATTGTTGTTTCCCTGACACAACTCCAATAACTGGCTCGAATATAGAAATAATATTTTAAAATGGGCTCTCGTAAACGAGTAAGTATAGATTATTTATACCGTTACGTATGTATTTTGTTCAATGCATTGCCGTGTCGTTGGATATTCATTCATATAAAATATCTAAATAATAAAAAGATATAATAATAAATTCTTCAATGAATATTCTGCAACCACTACTTATTTCATAGCTGCAAATTTAGTGTGCTGTATATAAATAGGGGGTAGGCAGATTGGGCCTATATATTAAGTATATAAAGGGTTGTCAAATTATTACTCTAGATTTTTAAAAGGTCATAGTAGTATTTGTTTTCCGATTCCCACCAAAACTGACATTCATGTTCAGTGCCTATAACTTAAAAAAATGTATTAGAAAAGATACACAGTTGTCCAATGTATATACAATTTTAAAATGTATTACAACAATAATGAATCTATTCGAGCTACGTTTCGGGCATTATGTGAAAATTGTGGTTAAAATAATCAATCTCCAGCGCTTACTATTCGTACTTGAATTTTGACAATTTCAGCTAAACGGTTTTATTTGCAATGTTAAGAATCCAACTGTCAAAAACGTAAACATACTGCTAAAAACATCGATGTTGTGAATCAAAGCGTGGATGAAAACCGAGAATAAATAATGACACATCGTCTTCAAGAACTTGGACTTTCTTATGATACTAAATGGAATATGTTTCATAAAGATTTTCATTTGAACATGCATAAAATACAATTAACATAAGAACTTAAACCAAACGACCATTTTATGCGTCAAAATTTTACTGATTTTGCTTTAGAACAGACCCATTATTTCATGAAACATTCATCTTCAGCGATGAAGCTCATTATAGTTCCATACTATCAATAGGGAACGCTACAGAAACATTGTTACTGATTTTTTCTGGGAAAAATTAGGCAATTTTGATTTTGACGATATGTGGTTCCAACAAAATATTGCAATATGCTATACAGCTCGTAACACAATCAACTTATTGAGAAAAAAGTTGAGTATATTATATCGTCACCGTTCAGGCAAAAGTCACCAACCCTAAAAACATAGTTTTGAGATATCGCAATTTGAATGTTTGAAAATGCAGGAAAAATCAGATTTTAATGTTTTTAAGGTTTTATCTACATTAAATTATTTTCTCATGTCCTCTTAATAATTTCTTTAAAGTAATTTTACTTTTTGATGCTAATTAAAACATCTGGAAGGTTTTGAAGGAGGCAAGGTAGCTCAATTATGGTTTGGTGACTTTTGCTTGTTAATAATCTGAACAATGTTAGCCAAAAGAAGGATCAGTAAAACTCACCATCCATAGTATAGTGACTTTTGCTTGTATATTTATAACGAAGGATTTTTTTTTATATAGTCAATAATGTCTATTCACCTATAATGACTTTTGCTTGTTAAGATTTTATCGAAAGTCATTTAGTGAAAAACAAATAATTCGGATTTAAGCAAAATTTTACTAAGTAATGTACCGTGGTGAGTTTTGCATCTTAAAGAACATAATTTTACGCTTCGGGTGACATACTCAACTCAAAACTGCCATTTTCAGGGTTGGTGACTTTTGCCTGAACGGTGACGATATATTATTTATTTGATAACGCTTTACTTGAAAGAGCGATGGGATCTGTAAATGCCAATACAAATATATTAATACCAATAAATACATTAATACCAATATCTAGATCATGCAGTATAACAATTATTACTGATTGTTAAAATCCTCACATTCTCAGTAATTTGTAGAAGCCTCCAATCGATAGATATTTTAGGCAGACGGCCAGGTAAACGGGGCATAGAATGAACGTTGTCGATGGGGTGAATTAATGACTATGTATAAGAATATACTGGAAAACTAATATCACCTGCCACAAAGCTAGTAGAGAATGGGAAAAGACGAAACTTGCCGGACCAAAATTTGGCAGTATTCTAGAGTGATCATAACCTTTAATCACCAGGGTAGTTACAGAGAATAAAAAGCGCATTGATAGATAACAGCATAATAAACAAGATTGTATCCTATTTATAAATGTTCTTATTTTGAATAAATTGCGACCTTTTTGTATCTTACGTGTAAGTGTTAAGTAAACCAATATGTAATACCAGTACTATTGTTTACACGTCAAACATAATATACCAGGGATGGGCATACATGAGGTCAACGAGAGCCACATTCCGGATTTTCATATACAAAGAGCCACACCATAGTCACGTTCTCACTTATTACATGCACAATTTCAAATTTCATTACACTTCTACACAAATCTTGAACAAAAATATTGAAAGCACAGCACACCAATATATGCGTCTTTAACAGTAGCATTAAAATACGCGTATCTTGTCACTTAAGGCCGGTTCGGACCGGTCGAGTGATTTAGTCGGGTGGCGAGTGATTTAGTGAATTAGTAACTGAAAAGTATCCGAATACAGTGCATTAGTGAGTGACGTGACGAGAGCGACGGTATTTCAAAATGGACACCTTTTGCGCGACACGAGAGTGCTGCCGTCTGTCAGATAAAATTGTAACTTTAAAAAGAATTCGAATGTCCCGATTATTTTTCTATAATCTAAGGTCCCGATACAAAAACGGCGTTGACGTAATCAAATCGATGTATGCTCCAAGTTTCTATTGATGAATACTAATTTACATAGGATACCTATTATATTTTTGTGGTTTCATAAATTTTTATATGCTTACCAATGTTTTTTTGTAGTTTCATAAATTTTTGTATGCTTACTTATGTAATTTTGTAGTTTGTTTATGTAATAAATAGGTACTTTATGCTCCATTGTCCTTACTGACTATACAAAATAAACGGAATGATAAATGAATATAACTTATAATTATTCTTATGAACACTAAGATAATGTGTATCTACCTCTTTACCTATTCTCAATAACAACAAGTTTTCTGTGAAATATTGCCACTATTTATCAACGTATTAATCAACAAATTATCCGCACTACCTACCGACATGACATAATATCCTTGATACTGAGTAAACAAAATAAACGGAATAATAAATGAATATAACTTATAAGATAATTTATCTATCCTCAATAAAAACAAGCTTTCTGTAAAATTTGGCCATTTATTTATCAACACACGTTCGCGGCGGTTATCTTAATGTTTGTCGCATTGAAATAAGTTATATTATTTCGAGTAGTATCTTCGCTCAAACGCTGTGTCATTTCTACGGCAGTCGGAGACTAATGAACTCGCCTGTTTAGACTTGTTTTGCGGCTTGTTTAGTATTTAGTGAGGAGTGGTGGGGGTCTCTACTCGGCCAAAATAATAGAATAAAATTGATTGACTGGACTGACGATTTTACTAAACTACCCGACTAAATTTGTCTGTTAAGAGACGTTTATTTAGCAAATCACTCGCTACTCGATTAAATCACTGGAACAGTCCGAATAGCCTTTCCAACAATTGGAAAAGAAAACTCGCAAAAATACAAGTATAATGGGGGGAAAAATACCTATATTTTTATCAAGATATATTGGGAGCTGCACCCAACCCAATGAAGAACAGCATTATTTGCCCACGTCTGTAAGTAAAAAAATGGATATTGCATTATGGCATAGAAAGGTGGATGTTGGGCTTAATACGAATCTGATGGATAGCGGGTCGAAGAAGAGTACATGATGTGAAAAATGTCACTAAGCAAATGAAAATGTTAATGGGCTGGACATGTTGCTAGACACCAGCTTGATATACGAACTCATAAAGTTTGGTAAATATGCTTGGCAGTAAAAAATTAGGGACAGGAAAGATTGAAAGAAGCTTGGGGAGGCATCTAGCCAGTAGGTAATCGATCACAGTTGATGATAGTAACTTATTTTGTATACATATTTTTATCAAAATATTAATGGACCATTGTAAAATTTTCTTGGTGTCTGCTTGTATTACTAATTAAGATGTTCTGTCAAAATGCAGCTAGAGAAGAGAAAGTATCAACACTAAAAAAGATAAATTTTATCGTTTTATCATTATTGATATAAAAATATCCAAAATCCCATTTCGAAATAAATAAATAAAAAAAAAACAATATTATTCACTACAAAAAAAGTCACTGATATTCTGGAATGTAGCAATGGGGACGTTTGATTGGTATTCGTAGATTGTTTGTCGAGTAAAAGAATCGTTCATTTTTAATTAATCGCTCAGTGTCCGTTAATAAAAAAGGGAAATGATTCAATAAACGCATAACCGTTTCGAAATTGCTAATCTTTTGAACGAATTAAAAAATATATTGGATTTTATAACATAACGACGTTTTTATTATTTTTGCCGGAAAACTTTGATACTAAACGAAGCTTATTTTTTGGCTTTCGATTTATCCGAGTAAAATACGGAAATAAAAGATGACGTACAGAAAAAGTTAAACTGATTCAATTGAATACGATGGTTGGATCTAAGCGCACAAAATCAAGATGATGATAATCTGGAACGACTTTTAGTATTTTGTTAGGTTAAAAGTCGAAGAAAAAGAAGAAGAGATTCCTTCAAATGACCTGACTATATCAAGGGCAGAGCGCGTTTTCTACTGCCAGGTTTTGTGTACAACAGTTGATCTATAACTTCCAAAAGCAAACGATTTTTATAAAATTAATAATCCATTGAAATCGATTAAGTGATTAAAATCGTAACATAAATAAATGCCGATAATATTATTTTTAAATCTATTTTGCTTATATTTATTGCAATATAGTGTTATCGGGTAATAAAAATTGTTATATTGTAATAACTAGTTAATATAATGTAAAAAATAAAACCTTTCAACCTACCATTTACACTTGACACGCAAAAATGTCGTTTAATACAGCAGGTATTGAAATGTAGACTTATCGGTATTTGAAAATATATACCTACCTTAATTATTTTAGTTATAGTTTCTATTATAAATTATAATACATATTTTTTTAAATTATTAATTACCATGTCCTTGCTTTTTCGTACAAGGTATTTGGAAAGCATAGACCCTCTTATAATATTCTGTAAGTATATACTTGACTACCTATATAAGTTGCTCATCAGGCGTGAAGGGTGTTGAAGGAAAGTAGGCTGTGGCAGGTAGGTAATTGGAAAAAAGTCTGTATTTACGGAACATGAATTTGAATTTTGTTTTATCTTCAATATTTTACTGATACAATTTACTGAATACAAAATATTATATTGAACTTTTTTATAAAATATATTTCACTAAAAAAACGACAACATGCAATAAAATATACATTTTACTAAAAAAAGTTATGACGAACCGGGAATGGCAATTGTGCTAAAAAAATAAATACGGATTCGTGAGTTGAATTTTTTGCTCTGTAGGCCAGGCTACCAAAGGTTGTCAAAGCATTAACTATTTCATAAAGGTAATCGAGTGGACAGTTGTCAGGTGTCAAGGACAAATACAAAACACGAAATTTCGTGCAACAACACTTTGGATTGGACCAAGCCATTGTTTACACGTGTTAGAAAAAGATTTTATAGACTTATAGGTACAGTATTTCGGATCTAGGACGATTCAGAGCCAGAACAACTGGGCGCCTTGCAATCGAATGAAATTAAAAAATAAACTGACGTTCGTGAATTATAGGTACTTTTAAAATATATGATTTAATATTATTATTTATATTTATAGTTAAATAATTATTTAACGCTTCGCGAGAATTTAAATATGCACACGTAAATAATGCTTTCATTGTTTATATGTTTAAGTTCCAAATAGAAGAGAGTTATTTTATTTTTATATAAAGCTTCAGGCATAATAATTCTCAATCCGCAAATCAAAAAATAATTATGTTAAAAGCAAAATGAATTGAAACTACCAAGTAGTAGATAGAAACTTATTAAACTTTCTCGTTTACCTTCTGTATTAAATCGTAACAAACATCTATAAATGAACAATATTTCATTCGACAATGCGGCACCCATTTGTCCTGGCATCCAGCTGTCTCAGTGCCCAGTAAAGACACTGAGACAGCTGTAGCAATACATAGCAATGGCGAAAACTGAACGCTAATACATTATTGCAATTTATTTGCTAAAAATAAATCAAATTGATTTATTCTTACATCCGTAAATATTGAAGATGCTAGAAATCAGTGACATCTATAATTAGTATGAAATTATTTATTCAATAATTCCAACTAAAATTGGATTTTATTATATAAAATTTCTTAATGTGTTTTAATTTTATATTTTTAAGAAAATAGGCTTCGATTAATAATCGCGTAGTATGGAATTTTTGCTACTAATATTATATATGTGGAAGAATATTATAACAACGCTGAGATGTTCCATATTCAAACGGTTTGAATTCTATTTATGAACAGGGACATGGAATAAATGAATACACAAAATAAAAAGTACGCCATCTATTGAGGGTTTTATTCGAATTGCTTCTTGATTGAGTTTTCTTAAGAGTTATATCCGTCCCTTTCTTTGTATACTTCGTGAAATAATGGGTCCAGAATCGAAGTGGATTAAATCTACTTTCGTAAGACTGATTAAACTTTGATCTTATATCGTTCAATTATTCTGCAATGTAATAAAGTTATGACTTTGAGATACAAATTACGCAAACGGTTATTTTGTATAACTTACTCTTAATATAAACGTGCAAGACAATTGAATATTAATTGCATTTTTGTTTAGATACTGTATTTATACAAAGGTTTAATTGAAACAGTTTTAAAATAAACTATACACTATAGAGTCAGGATTCTAGAAGGTAGATTATACAGATGACTCATCAAATATCTGGGGAAAATAAAGTAAATAATATTTGGGTAAGTATACATAATTTTTCTAATTTAGTTTTTTTAAATGATGAATATCTACAAGGTTTTAAGTGTTGTATTTTTAATTTAAACTACATTAACGCTTTCGCTGCTGAAGAGATAATGAGATTTTAATTGCCCCCTTTAAAATGCACGTTAATTACATCGATCGGCCGCCTGGTCATTACGCGCCGTGTGCGTCTTCCGCGTCCAAAGTATTAATTATAATATTATCATAGAAAGAATAATGTGGAAAAGTCTTACAAAAACTTTTGCGCTGGATTCAAACAAATATTGTATTTCGCTCACTGGATATTTATAGGGCCAATAAGCTCCAATGCCCACTAAAGGCAGGCTGTATCATAAAACTGTAAACTTCGATTATAGTGCTGGTTATCGTTCATACATCGAATACAACATGGTAAACTGTTCTAAAAAATCTTCATTTATTGCGTTAGTGCATTGCATTTGAAGCTAAGCAATAACTAGCACTACCATCGTATTTCAATATCACTGATGCTCCCGATCTGTGTACCATATATTTGCAGATATTTTTAAATGATTATGCTATCTGAGATAATATTACATATTCAATCATAAAAATGGATACCATTTATAAAATCAAAATAAAAGTTAAGCATAAATTTAACAACATTATTTCATGGTTGGCGTCAGGATTATTCCATATTTTTGTTTCTACGTCTTTGTGCTTAATTAGTAAAATAAAATATTTGTAACAACAATTTTGTACAATCCTGGCGCTATTTATGAATAAAAATTAACCTCGTGTTACGTTGAATTTAAAACATTTACCTCAGATAATATATAAAATGTAGTTATAAGAAAACACCAATAAGAATTATTATTTTATCCTTGAGTGAATACTATCAGAAACGGTATGTAGCCCAAAACAATCATCGTTGACATTAACAACCCCAAAGTATTAAGAAAATTAATTAGAACATTAAAGTTAAATGAAATAACTGACAAAGTGTTATTAATTGTATAATATTAGTATTGTGTTTATAATATATACAAATGTATATAATGTACAAACGGCGTGGTTGAGACAGTTCAATTTATTTTTACCACTCTATTATAAATACCCACTGAAAAATAATATTATAATGTAATATAATATCGCCAATAATATTATATGAACTTGAAATGTAGATTTTTGAAGTATTTCTTCCATAACCGATATATTTATTGCCTGAAGATTTCTTTTCAGTTATTATTGTGATATCTAAATTCAGCATAGGATATCAGATATAGAAGTATCAAGGTAGCATGATATGAAATAAAGAAAAAGGCACATAAAATGTAAATATAGAATAATAATTATAATTGAAACAACTGAATTGATTTCTCTGTCACTTCAACAAATAATTGGTTGCAATACCAATTTATTGTATTTTTATACTTATTTCATTTATTATACGAATCTTTTTTCACTCATTCGAAACGATACAATTTTCCATATTTTTTTTACATAATTTTCGAAAAACTAACGGATATTATTAGTGCATTTACCGTGTGATTTTTTTTAGTATTTCAACGTGTTTTAAATGGTTAATATGTACATCGTTCGCATGGTCATTATTCAGTTTCATTACTGCCAGCGTGGAGGCAACAAACATTTTTTGTGTAAAATGCTAATGGTACACGTCATTTCCAAAGCGAAAAATATTTTGGACCTTACTATTTAGATTTACTTGTAATTTGGCATCCCAATAAGGCAGCTGCTCAGGCCTTTCCGCTCTTTTAGTATGCTCTGTGCTTTCATTAGACCCTATTCACACAGAAACACGAAGACTTATCGCTGGTATTACTTGGTTATTGGTACAATCAGCAGCCTTGAGTATGTATAGGATAATAATTTCATATTTTTAAGAGAAATATTAATGTATTTCTAACATTAAAATATTTAGAATATAACAAAAATAATAACATAGTCTTATAAGTTTCGAATAACATAATAAATAAGTATTTATTTTAGCTATTAAGCATAAGTATTCAAAGAAATTTCACAAAAATTGGATATAATATCATACGTAGGTACATTGCTGAAACGACAAAATATCTGCAAACGATGGAAAACTTACAGAATATAATTTTTTCTTTGACTACCAATTCAAAAACACCAAAAGCATTTCTGATTAGATGTAATTTTGTATTATAGATTCTAAAAACTCATGAGTTAGCCTCATAGTGCAAAGTTTTCATACTATAATATCCTGATCGTTTATGACGCTAACTATTGAATATTGAAATACATAGCCCTTGTATTGTATATACCAGGATGTATATAATACTTACATTGATTAAATTAAAATTTTTTTATAGATTTCTTCTAAAAATCACCATAATTACTTATATAAATCATCATAATCATCAACTTGAGTCTATTCACTGCTGAATGAAGGCCTCTCTAAGCTGATTTCACTTATCTCTGTCTTGTGCTTTACGTTGCTACGTACTTCCGCAGAATTTAACCATTTCATCGATCCAGCGGCCTCCAGGTCTCTTGGGTACCACTGGATAACTAGATTTGTCCATCGATTTTCCCTTCTTCGAGTTATGTGTCCAGCCTATCTCCATTTTAGGTTAGCGATCTCTTTTTTCTGGATCTCTCTTTTACTTAGGATTCATGTTTTACAAGCATATTATGTGATTACGGGAAGTACACACTGGTTGATCACTTTGCGCTTTAGGCACAGAGGGAGGTCATTTTTGAAGACATTATTCAGGCAGCCAAAAGCACTCCAGCCCAGCTTTATTTTGCGAATGATTTCATCAAATATACATCATCATAGTTTTTACCTGTTCGAGCTGAGTACCATTTAAGAATATCTCTTTTTGGCCTGCAAAGCAGTTGAACATGACTTTCGTCTTTATTACATTTTATTTACAAGCCTACTTTGTTGCTTACTTCAGCAAGTTCTTGTATCCTACTTTGAAGGTTTTCCGAGTCTTGCGAGAAAATTACTATGTCATCGGCAAAGCGATGACTCGAGCTGACTCAGGTCAATGATTAAGCAAGTTGACTCAGGTATTCTCTATTTATAGTAATCCTTCTGTCATCACAGTCAAGTTGCTGCATAAGTGTTCAAGGGTAGCTGTAACTAGTTTAGGTGAGATTGTATCACAAGTGATACAATCTCACAAACGTGTATATACATCTTATTAAATAACCGATTTCTAATGGTTAATATGATACAGTTTTCCATAAGACTACAATATGTTCTAAGAGTGAGAAATATAAATGATGTAAACAATCTATTCTTTGCTTTCTGAAAAAGCTTCCTTGAATTTAATGCTGCACTCAAAATTGTTATTGTGGAAATGCCATACATAAAAAAGTGGCAAATCTTTCAAGCCCTTATATAAAAAACACGATCTGACTGGGGAAAGATAGCACTTGTCAGGTAGTCTTGACAGGTATAAATATTTTAGTGTATCTCGGGAGCTTTTTTGAAAAATTGTGTTCTATTTTTAAGTAATAGAGAATACATAAAAATATGTAGGTATCTAATATTCCATTACATCACTGTATGATAGATATTTCATAATTCTGACATAATTTAAATCTTTGTCGTATTATATTATATTCACCCTACTTAAATTGGAAGCTTTATAAACATGTTCGGTGACATTTTGGCTTTGTGTATTGATTATCTTTGAATAACAGTCGTTTTTTCGTGTGTATTTTATGTCTGACATTTAAATAACACCCTACATACGTATACGTGACTGAATTTAGTCTACTACGTGATATTTTTTTGAATAGTCATTCCAGAACTATTTACGGTATGAAGTTTCACCTGCAGCCATAATCTTGACATATTATGTATTCACATTAAGGTGATATGAAACACTTTTTCCAGTATTAATGAAATAATTTAAAATACAGATTATTTACACTAAAGCACTAGTAAATTAATATAATCGTCACTGTTCTGGCAGAAAACACTAATTGGAAAAAATGACACATTTAGTTAGTTATACCAAAATGTTCCTTATTTCAAACTTCACCGTCTGGAAACCTTCTTAATGAATAAACAGTCTTTATTTTAAAGTCAGCCTTTTTACGATTACTTATTAAACTCACCTGATAGACCATTTCAAACATTTTAACAACTTCAAAGTCAAATTACTCATAACATGTATTCTCCAGTTAGTGTGTTCTGCCAGAACAGAGACGAAATTAATTTAGCTCTAATATTTTTAGTAGGTTTGTAAATAAGGAAAAATGGAAAATCTTTAAGCTTTTGAGACATTGACATAGGTACTGTATAATACAAAGAATAGTCAATAATTTCATGTACCTATATATATATTCTGAAACCCGCTATTAGCAGTGAAAATAGCCTGAAAATCTAAATTAAAAATATATTATGCTAAGAAATAAATGTCGATTTGGTCTAATGAAGGTTTTAAGCTCCTACACTATCAACACTTCTAATTGCATTTTGTCATGTTTGACTCGGAAAACTGGTGCATGACCAAAAGCATGGAGAGAGTTTTGAATTCAATTGAATGAGGTATGCTGTGTGGTATCTTCGGATCCATCAATGAGACAAATAGGGGTAAAAATAAAGATACAATAACAAGTTGTACTCTTTTAAAGAGAGGCCACACATCAAACAGACTATCTTACTTGATCACATTAGATGGTTGGTCCATGTACACAGAATATACGAGTCACGCATTACAAATAAAATTACAGGTAGCTAAGACCTGGTCGATCTCATACAAAATTGAGGGATAGTACTGAGTAGGATTTAAAGATCTTGGTGCGTCTTGATATGGAGGAAAACATAATGTATTATGATTTTTGTGTACGCTTGTTATCGGGATCACCACATTCTTTTATTATATTTTCTCAATATACTTATTCTTTGTGATTGATCATGTTGGGTGACCTAAATGAAAAAAAATAAAAATAGAATATAAATTATCATTACATCGATTCTCGCCAGGTAGGAAACAGTTTATTCTCATAGAAAATTATTTGCATATAAAACAGACCTGCAAAGCTAACCAGCGTCACTTTTGTTGCATTCACTGGATGCATTAACAAAAATTTCTGTTTAAATTGAACATACCTGACTTGAAAATACTTCAGATACCAATTAAGCTACGAGCCTCGTACCTAATTGCGATAATTTAAACTAGTAGGTCCTACATGAAATGCTAATTGCGTTATTATTGACTATCAGTTTTTGAGTTTTTAAATCAACACATTTTGTATACAATATTGGACCTAATACATTAGGTGTAAAAATCATTTTCAATGTACATTTTTCAAATGTGGAAATATATTAATATATGCCTATTATAGAAAATATACGAATAAATATATAGTTTTTACCTATAATATAAATCACAAAATACACAGCTAGCATTTGATTTATCCGATCACATTATACAGTCGCGACAAGGGGCATTTTATCTGTCGGCGTTGTAAAATAAAAATTCAAACATATTATGTGCCCCGGTCCCGGGTGTTGGAAGATAAGCCCTTAAGCCTCCAAAAAATCACAAGCCCTCAAAAAGAGGGGCTTAAAGGGCTCACGTGTGGCGAATTGCTCTGAGTAAGATGTGTGCGGAATGGTAAAAAGAGCCTCTCAGGAGCTTGATCTGCTTTTATGGTAATAAAAGGAACTTTCTCATGACTTTTTTGGAGTTAGTAAATAAATAACAATGAATGTCTAAATTTATTTCAGTGACTATCATTAAACTCAAATTCATCCCGTCGATCCACTGCTATATGAAGACCTCTTCTTGCAATTTCTTCTATCCCTACTATTCTTCTTTTTACACTACAAAAGACATCAATATAGTAGTGTAGTAGTAGTTGTATTGAAATAAATAATAAGAAAAACATACATACTAATTGAAAAAATCATATAAGTATTGTACTATTATATGCATATTGTGAAATAACTAGGGATAAAATACAGAACTCCCAGTATGAAAATCCAGTGTCTTATGCAGTGAACTAAGCACGGTTCTTTTTCTTCTTTTGCCCTGTCACGCCCTTGTGTTGTGGCATAGGGAAAGCACATGTTTATGCCATTTCCCTTGGTCCATCGCCAATTCTCGCTCCTCCCGCTATGCCAGACTAACAAAGCGTAGATCACTTTTTACTATAAACCTTTGCCAGATGGCGCCAGTCTCACCGCGATTTACGCTCGTGTACAAAAAAGGGGTTCCACCCAGACAACGCGTTTCTGCGCTTTTCATTTGGCAGTGAACAAGCCAGATGATGTAATTCATTTTTGAATTGGCATAAAAAACAAACGCGAGTGTAGAATAAAGCTAGACAACTCAATTAACTGTGTAACTCGGTATCTATAAGATTTCTTATTTCAGGATAACTTGCAATATGTATTCTCGGAACTTTACAAGCTAGATGACGTAATTTATTTTGGGGTAGCTATAAAAACTGTTGCGTTCGAGCGCCAGGCGGTCGTAATTCGTTTTGAAATGGCTGTAAACGCCGCGATCTCTAAAGTCTAGAAATCGCCGACAATTGTCGCGCGACAGTCATCATGGCGCAAGTGCTTGTGGACGGCTCAATGAAGTCACATGAACCTGGAGAATGCGCAACTTATTACGCGTGAGTCAAAACTCACCATGTGGACAAAGCTATAGGGCACTGCAACGGAACTTGAGGCTGTGCCACAAGGATATAAAGTAGCGTAGAGTATAGGTTTTATAACTTAGCACTTTTTACTACACTGATACGCCTCTTTGCCTGATTAGCTTGCATAAAATTTGATCAAATTATATTCATTTGTATTTATATACTATATTAATAATTAAGTGAATAAGTATATAATACACGTAAAAAAATATTTTTAAAATTTAAATATTATTTACATCATTTTAAACCTAGAGCCGGAGTGCAAAGTTATAAAGCATATATTCTACGAAGGGTGATTAACGTAATCATTAAGATACGATTTACGTGGCTGGTGACATGACCCGGCTCACGGCTAGCTCAATAATGCTACCGGGCCGTCACTGAGGAGACTAGTGATGAACTAGGAGAGGTGGATCTCCTTTGTAGTATCACAACTTTTGAATTCCCGAATAAAACTCTCAGCTGGTGTGGTGCCGAATTTATCCAGGTTCTAGAGTTCACGGTCCACAATAAAGTTAACTGTCATTGTTCCCGTAATTAAATCTCATTAAAGTATCAGCAAACTATTTATTTGTTCACTATAGGATCTCTGTGAAATCTTTCACAAGTTCCCAAAAAGTCACACCTAATTCAGAGAATGTATACGCAGATATTCTTTGAATATTTTTATTTCACAAAATATTTTTTTTTTTGTAAGAAAAATTATAATTTATTCTTCGGTCACATAGTATCGGGTTTATAAAAGAATAAAATTTATTTTATTGTTGTTTATAACGTTTATTTATGTTCACAGTATGTTTACAAATATTTATTTGTGTTTACAAACTTGTTTACAAAAGGTTTGTTAATGTTTACAAATTTATTTACTAAAATTTGTTTTTATAATTATGTTTACTTAATAAAGTTTCAAAAGTTTATTTTAAAATTCCGAAATGATTTGTAAAATTTATTATTATAATCTGAATTTATTAATTTGTTTTTATAAAACAAATCCGATCACGTAATTTATCCCGATTACGTCACCTCGTACGATGCGTAATGAAAAAGTGATTACTCCGCGAGCTCGTCACTACCGGCAGATACGAGTTATTCGCGTTACTTTTTGCCCGTCGATGGGGACTTACTGTATGTAAAATTCACGAAAACCACTGAGAACCATGTCTCATATCCGCGGTAGGACTGCTGCTTTGTTGAAGATCGCTGGTGAAGAGTGTAGAAACTAATAATTTTACGGGAAAAGTGGTCGCCTTTTATACCCTTCGGATAGAGGTTTAACAGGAAACAGTCCGTAAGGGATAGCAGATGTATATCTTTCTCCCACGGGATGAATTTACGTATATCTCCCGTTCCTGGCAACTTTCTAATAGAGATATCTTCTAATTTAGTCGGGTTAAATTTACTCTACTTTATTTTCGCAAAATTAAGACTTAATAGGGGTGTTTTAAGCACCCTCTAGAACATGTCCCTTAAATGCGCAGTTGGGATGACGTAAGCAAAATAGTTGATTTTATATGATTTTTCGTGTTTAAACGAAGGGGAAAGTTTCTAGCTTTCCAACGAGGTATCGGAATAAGTATTCGGGTACTAAATAAGGGAATGGCAGTCTTTAAATTTAAAATGTCAAAATGAAAGGTTGACACCCACGTACTAGTCCTTTCCACCACTCTTGGCCTTTTTAGGCCAATAGGATTTTACTAAGTTTTAATAAAACTGTTTGAAGCCGCAGAAATTTTCTCATTCGATATCTACCTTTTGGGGCGAATATTATTACGAGAAAATACTATAATATTATACTTAACATTTCAACTTAAATATATAAATGCTTAATCCTAACAAGATGTTATACACGAACAGTTACTAACTTATTTAATCTTGTATAGTGACTTTTACATAGTAATCTGAACGTAACCTTGAATCTATTTTTGTCTCGCGACGTGAACCAGCTGGTCGGTACTTTTGACTGAAATAGATTTTCTTTAAAGTTCAAGGTTGAGCGATAATTCGTAATTTTAGTTGTAATATTTGATTCTTTTATTACTCAGGATGTGATTAAGATTTATTATTGTTTATGGGTAGAAACCCATCTATACCAGAATCTTAAGTTTTCCCAATTGTTACTTTTACAATATTCATTATAGCCAGCAAGTTATGGCATTAACAAAATTTATAATTATAATTACGCGTCTATAAATATAGTTACGCGTTTACAGTATTTTTATAACGGTAGTTAGCCTCTACCTTGTATTGATAAAATTAGTATAAAAATTCTTTATTCACAATTATACAATATATAAATTCATAAATATTCAATTTTCTTTTCCAATTTTCATACACTTCCATTATTGCTATAAAAGTTATTGAAGCATGTGCTTGCTAAATTTTACGTAAACAATCTCTTCCATAACTTATTTTCTAAGTTTAATGGAGATTTCCCGGAAATTTATATTAAAAAATACATCGCGCTAATATTAAACGACGTGACATTTCGAGGTCTGTGGTCACAGCGTTCCAATTACACTGGAGCACTCTTGATTTTCGGAGGCGAAAATTTTTTACGTAAAATTTTATTACATTTACAAAGAAAAGGTTAACAACATACATTTTACTTCCTAATACTAAACGATTACGCTAGTGGTTACCTGTTCATGGTCTTTTTGACCATTTCATTCTTGATTCTTCCATAGTTTAGAACCATGGGACTTATATATCCTGTCTGAACCGTGTCGTGAGGTTGTCGCATGGCTATTGAGAAGTAGAATTGACTACAAGGCTAGATTTGTATAGTTATGTCGTTAAACTATACTCTGCCACAAACACTAACTGAAGGTCGGCGTTTTTGTTCGTGTCACTGGGACATGTGTTCCTGATGCCGTCAGAGTGTGCGATACGCATGGTTGTCATGGTCAATAACACTCTTTTTTTTATTTTGTACTAAAATCAAACAAGTAGATAAGTCGCATCATACTCTAAACATTAATTTACTGCTGAATAATAAGCTTTCCTTTACCCCTCAAATTTCTTTGATAGTTAATTATTCGTCATTACCATGCTTCTACTAAACTTCAACATAATCCAATCAATACAGCAGATATTTCGGTGTTTTAATATCTCTTGTATACACTTGGATAATGATATTTGTCTAGAAATTAGCTTTTCATAACATTAAACGATGGACTATGAAAACACTGGAGTTATTTAATGTACATTATGTAATATATTCCCTCCTATATACTTACTAAAGTATACATTTATAATGAGAAATATTGTTTGCTATACTTTCACTCATTCGAAATAGATTAAAATAAAGAACATCGAATAAAATTTATTCCGTCACTCGATTCAAATCGTGATATGAATATATTATTATACCTATTACAGTTTTTTCCCGATAATATTATTTAGTATAGTTATCTTTATTGTCTTAAGGTAACCCTTAATTGCATAGTTTCTGCAATACACTGTCCTTTATATTTTGTTGTTTGAACGTAAATTTATTGAAAGTCTTACAGTTCTCTGCAGTGGACAAAACATGCTGACAAGATAGTTATAGTTTTAATATACAGGTACCATTGTTAATTTTTAATAAAAAGGAGATGGATTAGAAAAATAATGCATTTAAGGGTTAAAATGTTACCATATTTTGCGTGTCCTGCTTCTCGCAAAATTAGGTTAGACAATTTATTATTCTTTATTATGTGTACATAATGTAAAAAAAAAACCACTATGGCCGAGCCGCAGTGCGAAATCTCGATTTACGATTGATGTCCTAGCTATTGGATCTCCTATATAATATTTTAGTAACCTGTGTACGGTAAATATTTTTTTTTGAATATTTATTCTTTCCGTATTAAATAATATTTTTTTCTATTTTATACACTTTGAAATAATAATCATTTAATATAAATATTTTGCCGTAGGTACTATATATTATGAAGTACAGGCAATAACAGCTAGTAGTAAGATCAGAATGTAGAATTTCTTCACGGCCAATTCATTAAGGATTTTGGCATTTGGTTAGCAGAGGTTGGTTACCGTTAGATATTATCTGAAGAGATTGCCGAGAGATTATTTAAGGCTTTTTTGCTAGATATAACATATATAATATAATAATCAACCAACTATAATAATCAGGCTTAGGTACATCATTGCGAATTCTGAATGCAGTCTTAGTTATTGGTTATACCAACTTCAAATTATTACAATCAGCTGTTTTTAGCAAATGGTAAAAATATTGTAATAGTTTAATTATTAATACCTACGAACGAAATATTCCATCAAAATTTTTCTGCTCAGTTATCTATGAAAGATATTGATAGTAATCATAATAATAATATGATTTATAAAATGTCTTGTTGTATATACATAATAATATAGGTATATATACTATAATCTAGACAGGTTGGTCCCATTCTGCGTTCTATGAAACTCTGGAGTTAGACGAGAATTTGCAAACAATTTGACAAAATGAAAAAGGTTTTCACATTTTTGTGATGCGTTAAATAATTTTAAATTATTCAAATGTATACAAAACCTAGTTACTAATAAAATTATGAATCATTTAAATGTTTAGATGGTTAAGATATTTTTTATTTTGCGGCAGTTATTATTTAAGAATTAAAAAAATATAGTCATAACAATACATTACTTATATTATTGCGTTTTTGTAACCGATAAGCTAAAATTTCAAGATATTAAAAATATTATTTATTTTTTAACCTTGTCAAACATTATTATGTCAGCCAGGTAGCGGTTCCCCGAACATTGAAGTATTATATAAGGATTCCCAGTAACCAAAATAGATTGCGAACTACAATAGTATTAAGTCTAGACGAAAGTTTCCTAACCTTTTTGAGCCCTAGTACAGATTAGGGTAATTGCTATAGTTCACGAACAAAAAAAATCACCCATATTCAAAGGTTTTTTCAGTTTTCATTAAAAAAATACCCAAATAATCAGAAACGATCGATTTTTCCGCACCATCATATTTTTCAATACAGAATCCGAGTCGTTAAAAAAATATGATATCAAAAATGGTCTGGAACCTCAGAGTATTCATATAACAAGATTGTGTAATATTCAGCTATATGAAGTCGTGTTTCTTGCGTATAATGAACCTCAATTTTATTATTATTAACTTAACTATGAAACTATTATACCATCATGTTGCTTCTCAGTACGACTACCAAATTTAAACACTACATAGTTAGACACATTTTCTACAAAATTAAATAAAAACTACTTACTTTATATTAAACACAAAAAACAATCAATTTCAGCAATATGACTCCATTCATTCAAACCGATGTTTACCGACGACGTGTACAAAAAATATTTAATTCCGCTGTAGAAATTCTTCCTTTAACAGATATTGTGGAAAATACAATCGTGCCGAATGTTTTCTCACTCGCGCTTATGGTTCGTTTTTATTCAGGAATTGTCCGCTACGCAATTTTGATTCGCTATTCATAGATTAAGGTTGTACCTCAGTTGAGGCACGGTCTAAAAAGATCGTGGCTAGGCGATGCGTGGATTGCGGGTCGCGGGTGCAATGACGCATGCCAAACGAAATATAATTTGTCATATAAATTCAACATACGTCCATTTTATGTTCTGTTTATTGTTTTGTTAGTAACCATAATAATATATTCATTGATATGTTTTCTTTTTGAAGTAAATAGGTAACGTTTTTAGTCATCTTTACACGATTTAAGAATTAATACGCCCGTCGCCATCACAAAACAAAGTGACGTGTTTCCAGCTCGACTTTTTCTCTCAGAATGCGAGCGAGTACAAAATTTCGTCGCGCCTATAGTTAAAAATTATTTGCCGTTTCACTGATGTATCACCTTAAGAATCCCTGGTCTACAGTATCCTATTAGTATGATTATGTTGACTATGACAATATAGTAAAATAAATTACGTTTATTTTTTCAGGCACACTGACAACAGATGGCAGCGTCACCATCGAAGTGGAGCTGCCATCATCAAGAGCGAAAGAAGTTACTCCAACAAAAGATCCAAAGGAACTTGCAAGAGAAGCGGCTATTGAGCTGTCAAAGGAGTTCTTCAGGAATATCACAAAGCATTTCAGGGAGTCAATTGCGGCCAAAGATTTTTCGGTCTTCACTACGACAGTGGGGAACCTGGAAGAGAGAGATGGTAAGACTATAAATTATTATAATCGATTTTATTATCTACTTTTTTAGTCACTAATTGTTGGTTGAAAGCCTTTTGGTTTCTACGTTATTCGACATTTAACATCACTTGAAAAATAATTATTAAATAATAGTATGTAGGTACTTAGAAGTTTTATAAATTCAGCAGTTTGTATATAATAGATTATACCAACACTGTCTGGCCTGATATGACTATGATCGGTATTAGACTATATAAGAACTTTGACAAATATGCTATATACTCGTATCATAATTAATATTTATTATAGAAGCATTCTTGTATATAAAATACTGGGTGGCCGATTTTACTGCATAAATATTTTATAAAAGTTATGTTTAAAAAATGGACAACAAATATTTTATAATGAAATCCGGGTAACGATATTTTATTATTGCATTAATGATTTCATTCGCTTGAGTTTTTCAAAAATACTTTTTGTTTACTATGTCCAATCTTAAGTAGTAGGTTGTATTAAGAGATTTTTGTTTTTTTACGAGAAAGAAATGTTAACCACGTGCTCCGTTTCAAACACACATTGAAAAATAACATATGCATTTTACAGACCCAGAATTCGTAAGTGGGACTCTACGATATTCTTAGCCGACGTGGTAGCCGTTCTGCTATCATGGGCGTAAAATAGTATGGTTTTAATGCTACTAATCTCATTTTCATCAAGTATTTACAATTGTTGATTTTTTATACATTTTTGTCAACACACTATTTTATCCATAGACTGATCTATGATAAAATATAATGTCGGGATATTACTTTATGTAAAACATATTTTAAAAAGTATAGCCTATTGAACTCTATAAGATTTTATAAAACATTCTTCATTGAAGATATTTGATAGTCTAATACCGACTTAAAACAATCAATTACAACCTAAGCGGAACATGTAAATTTAGCATGGAGTGATTTAGTTTATTGTTAGTTTGTAATATTAATTAGTATTGTATTGAGTATAATAAAACGATTTCATGTTTCTGTTTTGATTTTTTAATCTATACATTGCTTTGTGAGTAATAGGGTTGTGTAATAAATAATTTCATTATACCAAACTATAATATACATCGGACTGAGAATTCAGCTCCCTAATACTTTATAATAATATATTCTTGGGTTGAGTTGCCTACGCCATTGGGTACGATTTATTAGTTTTGAATGAATAAAGTTCAAATTCATATTATAGTATGATCTTCGTACAAGTGGTAGATTATAATAGTTTTGGGTGATAAATGCGTAAAACGATAGATTAGAATTATATAATAGAGTCTATTTGGGAGAAATGTTAACTATAATATGAACTGATATTAAATTAAAAGAAAAAAATTCATAAAAACGTCATGAAAAATGAAGTAGAATCGTTTTTGTTTTAAATATAATGACACCCGAATCAATAATTTTAAGTTCTTTTTACAATATAAAATTTATACGGTGGTTTATGATACATAAAGTAGGTAGGTAACAAATATATTTTTTCAATTAAATTATTTTAACACTCCTTGATAATGTCACAAGGATGACTGACGGATCTACAGCAAACAGAGGTCACGAGCCCCATCCACCAATAAAAAAAGGACAGTAGAGAGAATAGAAAAAAAGATACAATCAACTACGGCCAGCGTAGACAAGCCGTTTGACAAAATTGACAAAATAGAGTTTACAAAAACCATGACACTGCCATATTACAAATTTTCGATGTAGTACTAACCAATATTAAGTACCTAATATTACACATTAAAGTTTTCTTGTACGAATTATAAATTTTCAGGTGAACTGTAATTTAAATTAAAAAAGACTTATTGATCCGTTTCCTAATAAAAACCTTGTTTATATTATTTTATAATATCTGTATCTAAGAGCTAGTGAATTATAAAAATTAGGACTTTTTACAAGTTGTAATTACAGATTTTTAAGCCGCATGATATCTTATAATATAGACTTGCTGGTTATCGGATCGAACATTTTTAGGTTTTTGTTTTTAATAGACTCAAAGAATGGATTGGTATTGTAAGATCCTCTTACATTTTAGGTAGGTACCAATTAGTTTTTTCTCTTTAACCGCATGTGACGTAGTTACGACATCCGTCATGCAGTTTTAAAATATCATTTATTAAAAGTATGTCGTATTTTCACAAAATTGTGCATATAATTCAATTTTGGGAAGTTCAAATAACGCATTCTATGAAACATATAAGTTGCTGATATATATTTTTGAAATATTTTATGTACCTAACCTGTTAGTAAAAAATCTAATTAGTGAAAACCAGGGAACTCAGAAATAATGGGAACTGAAATACCCAACGGGTAAGGCGATAGCAGGTAACCGTCTCGAGTAAGGAAGAATCCGGGTTAAACTTACACACGTGTCAAGAATACGTTGTACGTCTAATACTGAAAACTGCCCTCGGTTTATTTATGCATTTACGCTCATTTAATGTTTGTGTATTACACACACTGTTGCACGTGCATAAAGAGTGCTTCATTTTCGTAAAACACTCACACATTCAAAAACCCTGCTTCAACGTGCGGCGTATTGAATATAGCCAATCGGAATTCTATTTATTATCTGTTCTGTGGTAAAAACCCTATCTTATTAATAACAATACACTCCATAGCTTATTATAATAAATCGACAAAACCTAATAATAGATCATTATTCTTTATTCTTAAAATACTACATTCAAGAGGTGTTAATCTTCAATTCTAAGAAAAATAATTAATGGGGTTAACTAATGAGATATCAGTTTTTAATAATTACATGGTACCTACTTTTTTATAACATTATTTTCATTAGTTAACTCCATTAATTATTTTTCTTGGAATTGTCTACTTACACATCTTGAATGTAGTATTTTTATTGTTCATAAAGAATAATGATCTATTATTACGTTTTGACGATTTATTATAAAATGCTATCAGTATATTGTTATTAATAAGATAGGGTTTTTACTAACTAGTTTTTTTACTGACACTTCAACTACCTACTTTATTGTATTGATTTATTATATAAGTTAGAGTAAAGAGAGTTTGTTGTCAGTGTATGTTTACCTTTGGTGAGTGTACACGGCGCCTGAAGATGCCGGAAGGCGAAACCCGGTTCGCAAAAAACGACTTAAATGGAATACTACAGAGTTGGAATCCATTAGAATTTAAAATATTGTAAATAATACAATAATTATTAATTAATGTATGTCAGTATTGCGTATGTAGTATGCAAAATTATAATATGCGATAATGAGATATTATGCTTGGAGGCATATAAAATCAATTCGTGTTTTATTTAGGTGTTACCTCTAAGAATTTATCAAATATATTTCAGAGTTAGAATGTAACAATGAAAGCAAGCATTGTGTGCGTAGTGGTTTCTTTTGATATTCAAAGTATGTTGTTTTGAAATCAAAGATGTATGTTGATAATACTTTGGTACTTGGTAGATAGGAATTCAAAAGCTTCTTGCGCAAAGCGTTTTCAAGAATTCCAACAATTCAATAATAAAATTAATAATATCAATTATTTTTTTTAAATAACATTATTAATGTAGATATTTTTATTTAATGAAATTGTTTGTGCATTTAGTTTTCCCAGGATATTAACTACAAAAAACACATCATTATCATCAAAACCTAGTTTATGAACTACTATTCAGTACCAAAATAGACAGAGATCCACCACACTGTACCATCGTCATTTTTTTAACTTGAACTAACGTGTTATATTTGGCCAAGAACACTGAGAACAAGATACATTATTAAACAACAACTCTTGCCTTTTAGCATCATAAATAAATACTTAATTTCCCATTCAACGTGAAAATTCAATGTTCTCGTCTTGTTTTGGACATGTGACGATCAACAATCCGAGGCCTTGTCAGCGTGATTGTAACAACCCGATAATCAGCAAGTCACCTCATCTACGGTCAGCACATTCTGCAGGTGTGACATACTTTGATGAGGATCGACAATTCCAGACCTGGTCAGCAAAATTCCACGAAGTTGCAATCATGACACGGTCAGCATATTACCCAATTGTGATCTATATCGATAATAGCATATTGAATATTTATTTCAATAAATAGCGAGTCACATTTTGAAGGGATATAAATCAGTAATCGTAGTTGTGCTACCGTAACAGAACACATTAGACAAGGCATCACGCACCGCGTATTACATTATACTCTATAATCTAGCACCGTAAATTAAACTCTCTCCGCAACTCATATGAGCAACCTCCATCAGCATTTTATCACGAACATCATCACTACCAAAAATATTTTCCGAATTATTATCCAATTGTGCAAAAAGTCTATTACGCGACGGTTAGAGAAAACTATGATTGGGTTTAAGCTTTGAGATAACGTTTTAAACGAATCTACCACTTTTGAATGCACACGTGCGCGATATCTGAATTTTATGTGAGCAGCATAATATTTAATCTCCATACTCGGGGTAAAACAATCTGTTATCAACGTTGATTTGTACACGTGCGCGCTCTTGGATATCTGCACCCTCTTTAGCCTTTGACCCGAGCCAAGAAATCTATTAACTGTTATCAATGTTATTTTGTATTATTACGAACTCGTGCTCAATATGGAGTCCACACCCTTAGATTTTGATCCAGGCCAAAAAAAACTCATTAAGCTTTATTAATGTTATTTTTTGTTGCTGTAAGCAGATGCACTTATGGACACCAGCAGATCAAATTGGACATTAATTTAAGTCAAAAAACCCATTAAAATAAATTGTATAAAACACCAAGAAATGTTATTCCCGTTGTCTTTTGTCTCCAAGCCATTGTACAGTACGTAAGCTTTGTCTGTTAAACATTATGTACTGCAATTACGACTAAAATAAATAGTAACGTTTTACTTTACGTAAAACTATATTACTTTCCTGTGTTCATAATCAATTATCAACGCCCAAACCACTCCAGCATCTTAGAAGGTAACTCACCTGACAAATTATCTTCAAAGACATACGGTCTTTAAACGTACAACTGTGAAGAATTACATCAAGGAGTTTCACAGAGTGTCCCAATTCTGGTAAGAAACTTAAGGAAGGTTAACACCATCAAACCATACAGGATACCTGCCAGCCCAAATCACCTGTTTCATTAAAGCACTCATCGGAAGGACATAACAGACCTATTGATTTATTTTAATAGATTACCGAAGATTTGAACAAGACATTATTAAATTTACAGAATATTGGAGAAAATAAAATAGATTAATAAATTATTGATATCGATTTGCTCACCATAGTCACCTGTACATTGTTTTGTCTTAGTTTAATCCTCAACAACTAAATTATTTATTCCTTCTCTTATTTCATAAGTACTCCAGTCTCAAGACTATGTATAACAATTATTACTTTAATATATTAAAAATAACTACCTTGTGTACATTTAATTAATCTTGAACAGTTAATTTATTTGAAATCTGGTAGGTACTCGTATTTTAATTATTAATTGCATACTATCGGTAAAAACCTTGTATACATTAAGACAAGTTTCATTTTCCCTGTAGTACAAAAAAAAATGAATGTCTTTTCGTCTATATCGTTTCGGGCATCTCTTTTTGTAGATACACCTTCTTGCATTATTTAATCCCATTGAAGTCCTTTTTTTTCCTTTTTGTAATGAAATAAAAAGCATTAGATACATTTTTTCCCTCAATTACATTAAAAGGTTTCTGTCGTTAGCATGGACCTCGAAAAACATTAAATAAATGACGGCTTATATTTTGTTAAATATCCAAAACATTTTTGGTATCATTCTGAACTAGGGTCACCCAAATTCATTATCAATATTCAACATTATAATGATCGTTTGTATACAACATTTTCAAGCAGACTGACAACGGATTAAGAGCACTTTGCTTAGTAGATTGATTAGAATTTGCTTTTACCAAATTGGCTTTCGGATAATTATATTTCATTAATAGATATGTTTATAGCCTAAATAACCGATTAAAATTACAATGTAGATACTTAATTATTGTTAAACACGATAGTTATGTTTTATGACAATGTAGGTATTTACACAATATAATCCCTTGTTCAGTTTTTCATATAGTTAAAATAAAAGTGTAAATATTATTTCTACTATATACGTAGTTCATTGCAATCACAAATTGCTTTAAATACGATGATTGTTGGTTGCAATGTAGGTTATTTTGTGTATTTTGTTGTTAAATTAGGTTATTTTTAAGGTAGTTTTTGTCTATCAAATCGAGCTCTTTCTAATTATATAATTGAATCATACCCAAATAAAAATTATATTTAAAGTAAATAATATTCATCGATTGATCCCGATATTATACAATTATTTGACCAATATAAATAATATTATGTAAGTATTGATACTAATAATTTACTTAAATTTTAACTGTTAAACCATACATACTTACCTACTTACAATACATACCTACCTAATAACCTACCTACTTACTTACGTATAAAAATTGCATATGATATTGTGATTACTGGTAAAAACTATTGAAGAGGGGTTTGAGTAGGAAAAATTACTTCATAAAACCAACTAACAACAAAATTTAACTATTCTTTTGAAATTGACCATTATCAACTTTTTAATGAATGGTGAAGGGAAATGTTCAAAAGAATGTATAATATAAAGTTATAACTTTACTACAAAAATACAGAAACTTGTGTTACACATAATAATTTATGGATTACTTCTTTACTGTTAGTTAAGTTAAGTAAAAAATGATGTAATTCAATATTGGGAGATATAATTTTTTTATTAGATTGTAAAATTAAAACGACTTTTTTAATGTATTTTTTTGTTGAACTCGTATTGAAAATATATTATTGATTAAACTATTATGTAGTATTTAATTCAATGACAAACATAATAATACTTATATATAAAAATACGTCAATAATGTATAAATGATACATATTATTATATTATCTAATATTTATATGAAAATCAGAATACAGATTTCTTAAATGATATTATTTTTGAATTTTCCTTTTTACTTTCATTTAATTACATGCAAATAATTAATGATAATAAAAATTATAATCGATGTATCTAGACTAAGCTGAATTAAAAAAGTTGTAGAAGTAAATTAATATTATATAAGTATTATTAAATTAAATAAATTGTATCGTAATTTATAGGTTAGTCATATTATAATATAACATATCAAAATTTAATTTTTATAAATCAATAATCTCCCAATATTCGATTTATTGATTACGATCTGTGGAATGAATTATTATATTATATTCTACGTAGTAATTTCCAATATAAAATTTTGTTATGATTCAATTTTGGCAACCCTATTGTATAATATCCAATATGAACCGGATATAAATTATTCCACCAATACATACAGTTAAGTTTTTGTCGGATTACGCACCAAACGATTTTATTTACGATTTTAATATCACGCCCTTAAACATTTTTACGTAAAAGCTTTTGCCTCAATTTATTTTCACCATTAAAAGATTGACTTTTAAATCAGGCGGTAATGTATTATTTTTTTTATGAATGCATTTACGAATACAAAAGCGTAATTTAATTATTTAAAGTACTGTTATGTAAAGTAACGTAAATCACGTAAAGTCAAAAATAATATTTAATTATTAAGGGGGGACATGCTCAGCGTAGGTCAAAATGGAGCTTTTGTTCTATTTTCAAAGCGTGATCCTGGACATACCTTAGACGTTGTAGATAATCTATTTATATAATTTTGTAACCTTATTATCTTTTAAATTAATTTAAACATTTGATGACTGCATAAAGTACTTTTATGACATAAAATAGTATTCTTTTAAACCTCTCGCTCTAAATTTTTAGAATATAGTCATATTTCAGTACATAAATGTGCAGTGATGTTAAGATTTTTAACGTTTATTAATTTTTAAACGCTTTTACAAAACCATCAGTATAATTTATGTCGACATTATTAAAGTGAAATATTTACGATACAAAATTATATTGATAATCTCTGTGATCCCAAATTTGACAAGAATTAGGCATTTTATTATATATAAATGGGCAAGATTAACACATTAATTGACTAGATTAACACAAATTGACAAACTATAATTGAAGTAGGGAGTAAAATGATGTTTACGCGCATGTTTGAACATGTACCTAACCGAAAAAAAAGATTAGATAAAAAATAGAAAAAAAGCTCAATTTTGACCCAAACAAACAAACCATAACCATCGCAATGGCCACTATTTTTAATATATTAAAAAAATAAGACACTTTCTGCCGGTAATTTTTCCTATATTCACTAATTCAACCATACTAAACCTATTCGCAACGGAATCGCTACAATAATTTTAATTGCATCGCTCTATACTAGTTCTGACTCTTAAGGCAATACTTCAGTTGAGGTATGGTCTAAAAAAATCATGGCTAGGCGATGCGCGGATTGTACAAATGACGCGTGCTGAACGAAATATAATTTGTCATAAAAAGTCAACATGCGTCCATTTCATGTTATATTTATTGTTCTATTACTAATAATAATAATATATTCATTGACATGTATTCTTTTTCAAGTAAATGGGTCACATTTTTAGTCATCTTTACACGATTTAAGAATAAATACCCCCGTTGCCATCACGAAATGAATTGACGTGGTCACAGCTTGACGTTTGCTCTCCGATTGCCAGCGAGTCCAAAATTTCATCGCACCTATAGTTGAAAATTATTTGCCGTTTCACTGAAGTACTGTCTTAAGATAGAACCTTTTAAAACGTGGCTTTAAATAAATATGCTATGTATCATATGGATGAATAGGCCCGTAAGGTCTTATAAACATAAAACCATACAAAATATCATCACAATGGAGAGGCATATAAGATCAAATGTAATGCTACTCGAGGGTACTAGATAAGTTTAGTTTAGGGTATATGCGTACCCTTTTTTTGGCAAAAGTTTCTAAGAAAAAAATGTACGTGAAATATATTTCAAATAACAATAACAATTAAGCTCTCTAGATTAAAATATTTCAAGTTCTAAAACGTTATGGTCATTTTTTGAGGAAAAATACATTTCATTTCATTCAGTGTATTAATTATCCATAACAGTGCTTAATACGGGTGAATTAGATCAATGTTTCTCAACTGAAGGTCACTTAAGGTGATATAACAAATCAAGAGGGCAGGGCATAGGCTAAAAACAAAATTTAGGAGGCCCATAGAAAACTTTACTCTAGGACAGGGGTTCCCAACCCCGTGCCCGCGGGCACCATGGCGCCCACGGAACGATTCGTATGTGCCCGCCACTATTCGACAGAGACAGAATTTTTACGCTAGCCTGACACACGCAGAAAACCCAAAGTGAACGAACGCCACGAACTGAGCCGATGAACGCCGAAGCACGTGACAGTAGTCACGTGCTCGTACCGTCTCAATTGCTTCGGCGATCATCGGCTCAGTTCGGGTTTTCGACGTGTACAATGAGTGATGTGCAAATAGTTTCTAATATTCTCCGCCTGGAACCGCGTTGTTGTTATTGTGATTGCGATTGCTGCCCCGTTCGGGTTGCGGCAGTTAGCTAGAAGACATCTTCGTCTGACGAAACACAAATAAGAGGTTTGATATTCCTTCTATGAGTGGCCGAGTAAAAGACAACGAACCTATAATTTTAACACTGACTGGGAGGAATCATATTGTTTCTTTAATGTGAAAAATAAATGCGTCTGTTTGTTGTGTGGTAGTAGTATTGAAGTGCCGAAAAAACATAATATTGAACGACACTTTCAGACAAGTCATGCCACTTTTGATGTTTATTATTTATTAATAAATTATGAATATAAGAAAATAAATTATGGGAAAATGAAAAGTTATGGAAGGAGTTTGTAGATAAAAAATTGGTGGTGCCCGCCACCCTACTGATATTTAGAATGTGCTCTAGAGTACAAAAAGGTTGGGAACCCCTGCTTTAGAGTAATCACAAACAAAATGAAATAACACAATAATATAAACGAATGAAATGATCAAAATTATAAATATGACCCCATAAAAATATTATATTTAAATATTTCTCAACCATCATCAATAATAGAGGTTTAAAAGTTATTGAAGGGAAATATATTTTATTATTGGTGCGTTGATGCACTTGTGTAATTTTCTAGGTAATTCAACTCAGGTTTCAAATTTAATTATTATGTGATTAATGAATTAATAGCTCTTTAATCGGTTATATGCCTTTAGCGAGTTTTCTCGCTCTATGAGGTAATAATCAACAAACTGCACATAAAATTTTTACTAGTTATCTCCTCCTACTTTAAACTCAAATTATTAGCCACTTTCAATTGACTTGGATAAACTAAAAAAATAAACACAAAGTAACATTTATGTTTGAATAATTATGAAATAACCCCAAATACCTTTATTGCAACGATTTAAGTAAGAGGTTTTCTCTGCATTCGTAATGTTGAAAGACATAGAAAATATTAAATATCTATACAACGCTATAATTTTACATGATTTTAAAATAATTTAACTTTATTTACCGGTGAAACGAATTCTCGAAAACCGAAAATGCATACACTCTAGTGTTCGCCTATTGTTTTGATTAGCACGACATAATACTCATAATATATTTTACATTCATCATTATTCTACACGTTTGTAATAAATTAGTCCTGTTTATTAAACATAAAAAATGTAGTTAAATAATTGTATTGAAAATTTTCTGGACTGATAAAATTAATGGTATTTAAATTGTTACAACTTATCAATCACTAAATAGGGAGAGACGCAAAATACTCCCAGAAATTACTGTCCATTATACTTTCTAACCTCCTAAGTAAATTTTTTTCTTCCACTTCGAGCACTCTTAATATTAGAAAATGGGCTGTAAATCTTAAACAGCTTTCTTTTTTTTGTTATTTCGTTGTAAGTAGGGAAAATCGTAGGTATCTATTGATATATCTACGGATAAATCGAGATAGTTTTTCTTTTCTGTAAATACCATTCATTACGAAATGGGGTCCGATTTATCTACGGAAGCGAAATTTACAGGCCACAAAATATGACCCAAAACCGTCAAACGATGCGAGTCGAAACATTCCTCATATATTCGATGTTTTATAAATAACTTTTTTGGTTTCTTTTTTATATCAACCACGGGCGCTCAACCGATTAATCGCGTAACCAATTCTAGTCAAGCTTATAATATTATACACAACTATTATCATACTTAAGTGATTGTTATATAATTAGGATTATATCTGGGTTATATCAATAAATGATCTGGTAATAGTTATTTTAAAAAAGCTGACATGGAAAAAATGTAAAATAAATATCACACATAGATTGGGACAATGGGAAGTTTGACCTAACGAAAATCATAATGATTATGACCAGCCCAAGTAAACGCAATACCAGATGAAATTATTTATTATTAATTACAATTTTTTTGATTCTATTTGTTACATTTTCATAAAGATATCTATCTAGTTTTACCTTTCGGATAGTATTTATTACTTAGTATCCACCGATTATATTATTCTGTTTATCACCTGTTCATTTTCATTTAGATCCTGATATGCAGGTTTTAATGATCGTGCAATCTCTTTCAATAACATTACAATCGGATGTGCATCTTATTTACATATTAGGTATATTCTTAAGATAAATGTTTATGCTCTCAATCCATACACAAGTAATAGGCGCTGTAAAAAAACTTGTGAAATTTTCAATCACGTAATTTGAACCCGTGACGCATGATTTCATAAACGGTTACATCAAGATATTAGTTTATTTTTTATAAACTAAATAATATCGTCGTAATATTTCTAACACAGTTAACATTCCTTCTCTGAAGTATATCCAACCCTTGCCTAAACAAGATCATTGATAGATTTTTTTATTGAATAAATTTAACATTCAGTTAAAATCACTATATGACCCTCTGTAGATGTAATTAACAATTGTGAATTTTTAATGTCATAATCAGTGGCGGCCTGTGGTCTTCAGAATAGCATTTTTTTGTTGTGAGCAATGGTTTTACCTTCTATAAAGAGAAGATATTCTTCTTTCACCCTGTCACGACCCAGCATTGGGGCATAGGGCAAGCACAAGTTCGCGCCACTTTCCTCAGTCCGTCGCCAACTATTGCGCCTCCCGCTATGTCAGACCTGCTGCACGTAGGTCGCTTTTGTGGCACCGCTGCAGGGTGAGGGAAGGCCGGCCATGGCGACGGAACCCTTGCAGCAGTGCCATAAGGGTAAGAAGTGTCATACTCTTTGGTGGCATCCGGACACGTGTCCTAGCCACATAAGGTCGTAAAGCGTCTTTTCATGATTACTTCAATCACCAAAGGCTGCCGTGTTCTCTTACCGACTTTTCAGAAGCTAAATTAAATATGTCTTTGCTTATTTATACTATTTCTCAAAAAAGTTTTTGAACAAAATGATTTAATATCAATAAAGAAATATAAATGCCACAGTTTATGACTTTACGGTCCAAGCGAACAATGCTTTAGCCAAATAAATAACCGCTGATGTGTTTTTTATTATTTTGAATGCATTTGAGTGGTGTAGAAATAAACGCGACAGTTTGTATGTTCGTAAAATGTTGGCGATTCATTAAATATGTTAACTGTAAAATTGTTAAAAATGAACTCGCCAACATTGTTATATAACCGAAACTGGCGTTTTTGTTTCTAGAGCCCTTCGTTTCGTGGACCAATCTAAAAGTGTGTAAAAAATTTTACACAAAACGCCGTTACAGGAACATTCGACCACGGTTTAAGTAGTATATAATGACCTCATTGTAATCCTGTGCAAACTGAAAATCTGTTTGGATCGTAATCGCTTTGCGCGCATGAACGGAGTATTGTTCATAATACTGCTACATGTTCTACTTCGCGAAGTGAGTGATACACGTATGAATAACAATGAAAAGTTGAGCGATATATTCAAAGATGTAGGCAGTGCTTAGCACTTGCATGGTATTAGAGGAGCCGCCGCGGGTCACAATACGTCCAATATTTGTTTTAGTAGTTAATTAAATTAGATGGTATTAACATATAGATCAGAATGATGAGCAAACAGGATGAGAAAAATATGAATGTCTTTGAGAGGACAGTTTTGAGGAAAATCTTTGCCGATATTCAAGAAAGTCGCATTTGGAAGTTGAGGTATAATAAGGCGCTGTACACACTCTATGGGGCAAAAAGATCACGTGGCATATGAAAATGCAGAGATTGCCCTGGATCTACCACATGTATAGAATGCCGCAGGATATACTGGCTAGGCGGGTTATGTTCGCAACTCCCGTTGAAAAGAATAGATCTGGCTGAAATTTAAATGGCTGAAATGCGTCAACTTGATAATTAAAAATGGTAAATAAAAGCAATTGGAGAGTGTTAGCGCTAGATTTTCAAGAATAGAGAAAATTTTTGAAGCAGCCCATGGCCCGCCAAGGGTTGTAGTGTCATAAATGATGATAGTTAATCAAATTAAAATATTTAAAAAAACGAATAAAGTTCAATCCCAAAAAGGTTAAATACCCACGACCTAAGAACTACCCTTTGTTGGCATTCGGTATGGTTGATATGCGCTGAGGTAGAAAAAAATATGCATGAAAAAAGCACGTCGAAGGAAATTGAGAGGAGATTTACGAGTAAAGAACCTCACATAAAACGCGGCCTTATGCGACATGGAGAAATGAAATAAATGTGGCTGGAAAGAACTACAAAGGTCTCTTAGAAGTAAGCAAAATATAAAAGGAAATCAACTTGCCTGAGGTGTACTTTTGTTGATCTATCTGAAAGCTAAAGTTGTCGTGGAAAGATTACGCAAAAAAAAACTTTTTCCATATGTCGCAGTCCTATGTGTTTTGTAAAAGGTAGACGAATATAATATATAAATAATACCTATGTACATAATAAATGTTCAATATAACTTAGGTACGTACAATGTGTATTTGGGATAATAATATTAAATAACTATTATATTATTATATATGTGTTTGACTTTGAAATAGATAGCGCATCAAACCCAAATAAACACTGAAAATTATTTTGATAAATCCTATTTCAATACATTTATTATAATTCTCCCTCCCGTGTTCAACACTCTTGTCTCTGTATAATGTCACATTAGGTTACCCAGCTTATTAAGCCACAACTATTTCGGTTAATATGCAGTTCGTCATCTTCTCATTTTGCTATTGTAGAATCATCAATGTTATATAGCTAATGAAAATGTTATTATTTATTTAAATAGATTAAATATATATAATAGTAGATATTCGTCCAATTTTATTAACATTTAATAAATTATAAATACACATTGCAAACAGAGCGTCGCATTCCATTACGAACAAAATACATATATCTAAAAGTATAATATGTGACAAAGATAGACATAATTAATTGTGAGAAAGAGATATGTAAGTAAAGTGTGAGATCAAGATAGTATTATATTACTTGTAGGCTATAATAAATTATGTATAGTATAAAATATTCATATAATTTAATTTATGTTTTGATGCCTTTATAATGATTTTATTATTAAAACAAATTATAAATGAGTCGCCAAGAGTCAAAACTCACATTTTGCAATTGTCATTTGTTAAATAAACTAAGTGATTCTAAAGGCATTAATCTATATAAACAAACTGAATGGCTATGAAAAGTCACTAAAAACCATATTATGGAAATCGTTGATTAAGTTGACTGTTGGTGTTTTAACTCACATTTTTCAATGAATAATGTGAGTTCTGTCATCAAAGCCTTTCAAATCAATCAGGGAGCTCTATTTCTTACAGAGGTGTGTCTGCAGCCTAATGTATATTATGATATATATTTAAAAAAAATAATGCAAATCGACTCACTCACACATTAACATTTAAGGGACATTTATCTCAAAACTCGATTTTTTTTAATTTTAGGCAACTCAAATAATCATGACAAAGCCTCATTAGTCTTATTTATGTTGGAAAACTAGGCATTTCTATTTTACCAACTGTAACAATCTCATACACCGTATGAATGATAATAAACCGGCAAAGAGAGTGATGTCCAGCAATCCAATAGGGTGTAGAAGAAGAGGCAGGCCAAAGATTCGCTGGTTGGATAGAGCTGCCAGTGACTGCCGTATTCTGGGGGTACCGAATTGAAAAGCGGCCACACTGGATAGGGACAGGTAGAGGGAGCTGTTGGAGAAGGCCAGGACCCACACCGGGAGGTTGCGCCCTTGATGATAAACAATCTTATTCGGAATCCAAAGATGACATCACCGGAATCGACAGAATTGATCAATTTCATAAAGGGAAGGTTAATATCATTATATAGGTAAATCATTCTACAGTGACACCATAGGCTATTCGCAAGTGTATTAAATTGCTTGCGACAATGCCTGTTTCAATGCTAGCAAATAATACCACTACAACTCCCCATAACTAAATATTTTCACATACCAACTTAAAAAAAGCTTCAAAAATAAATAACGAGTTTGCAATTTAACACTTTTATTAAGTATTAAAACTTCTTAAAGGTAATATTGCGGTTTGAATATAATTTATTTTACTCTTTGAAATATTGCAAAGGCTTTGATTTTATAACTTACGACACAAATACACTTTGTGATCTAGAAACTAAGAATTTAATTACTTCCTGTTGAAAATAATGTTTCTTTTATCTTCAAAATATTATTAATTATAATGTTTGGATTATTGTTAACTATTAATATTCATGGAATATACTCATTGCTTGATTATTTAATTTATACGTCATTAAAACTTACTTACGTTACTTTATTACGCACCAGCGTTTTGGTATAGATCAATCAAAAGGCCGTACCGCTTCCCTCAGTCCATGGCCTCTCAAACCTCCTACCAGCACCTAGATTGCTGTAGGATGAGGGTGGATCTACTATGGTGATGGAAACCTCGAGAGTGTATCACAAATGTACGGAGTTTCACACTTTCTGCTGGGATCCAAAACACATTCTCCAGCTTCCTAAAGTGTCTCTTGATGACTACTTCAAGCATCGAGGACTGCCATGTCCGCTCACAAATTCGAGTGTATGTAATGCAGTTTTAGTAATGTAACCTTAAGATTCGATGGAGACATCGATTCTCTAACCTCAAAAGATACATTTGAAGCTTGTTAAAATGCCATGTCCCATAGCCATTATGAGTATCCCCATGTTGATGCCGGAAGCTTACACGTATTACGTATTCATATCTACTGTAAACTTTTTCCACCGCCTTAGTTTCATTGATAATGTGTCTCAATTAAAAAATATTTATATTTAAATTATCATTTTCATTTTTATCGTAGAACAAATATATAATTCTGATGACATCGCCAAATATGAGCACCATAAACAAAATCATGACACATAATAACAATCACATTGCTGGGGTTTCATTAAATATTTGACTACTAGAGGATTTCTGTAATGTCCCGGCTCAGTCAATCAGTAACGAGGCTTAAAACGATACGCACACTTGCAATGCATACGTTCCTTAATTAGCATTGCATTTTATAATAATCAACTCCAATGAACGGATATCAAAAGTATTTACACGAATTTTACTGGATCGCTTACATAATCCCACATACATAATATTGCAAATATCTATATATCCAGATGTATTTTCAACATAACGATGAAATTTAAATACCTACATCCCGATTTGTGAATCAAATCTAAAAATGGCTAAATTAATCTGATTTGCTGTATTTAAAATCGTATTATTATTATTGGATTATGGTTTGAATCCAATTAGTTGATTAAATGGCTAAGTAGAGTGTTAAGAGTTTTATATAATAGTTTTTTTCGACCATGTCTGATCCTAATAGGATCAGATGGGCCTCCAAAGAGTAGAGGTTTGTATTAACAGATTTTGTTTTTTACGAGAAATTGATGTCAGCCAAATGATCAACCTATTAGGTCCATACCCTTACTCACAAACAAATTGAAAAACAATAAATGTGTACTTTCCAGACCCAGGATTCGAGCTTGGGACCCACGTCGTTATTATAGTCCAACGCTTAAGTCGTGCTAACGTGTATATGTAATATTATCCATTTGTTAAGTAGCAGCTCTGATACACCGGCGGTAAAATAATTATCAGCTTATAAAAAGTTATGAGTAATAATTATGAGTCCGTGTTTGGTAAAATTATATTTTGTTTGTGTTTTTGGATGAAGAGCATGGACAAAATATAATAGCCTAAGCAAGTGGTTAATATCAATTTCTCGTAAAAAAAAATTGTGACGAAACATTTTCATAAGGAGAAATAATATCCACATCGGATTGTAAAGCCAATTGACAACAAATCCTGATAATAATATACGATATTTTTTTATTTCCCATTTATAACCTACTTACCTACCATACAAATATCTACGTAACTCTTTGTATTAGGGTATATATTTAAAAAAAAAAAAAAATTGATACCGAGCTTATTGTGAAACTAATAAAACTCGGTTGCATTTTTTCAAATGAATAAAAATTGCAACTCACGTGTCAGCTTATAATATAATAAATACTATATTTTATCAAATTTATGATATAAACGTGACAAGCCAAAAAAACTTTAACAATATAAATTACGAGTACCATAATCGCTTTCGTGTAGGTTTTATTACATGTTAATTGTAGTTTTCCGTGCGATTAAGCAATTACCAATGTTTCTCTATTAAGACTATGCGCATTTTCATATTTCAGAATAAGAGTATTATAATATAACACGTCCGCAAAATTGGTTGCAAACAATTTAATCTTCGAATTTGCCAAAAGCTTTGAAAGATGTAGCAAAAAAGCAAATTATTAATAGCATCTTCATCAAATATAGATCCTTAATCTATTATAAATTTGTACATACATTTTTTAAATTTAGGAATTTATTATAATTTATTTGATATATTATTTTGGCGTTGATTTCAAGATCATTAGGAAATAGTTACATGATTCTATTATACTGATTCACGTAAAATACGCGACAATAATTTTATTATTGCTTCCTGTGTAATAAGTTAATCTAAGTTGTTAACCTGAACATTTTTTTAAATAGAGAGTAACTGTCATATTAAAATACTTGAATCTGTAATTTTATCGAATGCACTCCAAATTATTAGATACTAAATTTTTATTTCGATATTCTTAGTTTATTCTTGTTCCATATTTAAATAGTGTCATATCTTTGCAAATAGGCACTGTACGGTTCAAAAAACTGTTCGATTTAGAATTTTACTGTTGACTAACTGATTTTATGTTGAGTCTCAACTGAGAATAATATATTTTTATTTTCACCGCTAGGTGTCGCAATACTAATAAAGGTGTATAAAATTACTACGTGTAATTTAAGATACAAGTCATTTGATCACCGTCAGCATT
Organism: Rhyacophila brunnea; assembly: GCF_057557595.1. Classification (NCBI taxonomy): domain Eukaryota; kingdom Metazoa; phylum Arthropoda; class Insecta; order Trichoptera; family Rhyacophilidae; genus Rhyacophila; species Rhyacophila brunnea. The sequence goes on along the minus strand of NW_028232848.1, from coordinate 13,281,894 downwards.
ATAACTGGGCTTAAGATATATTATATAAAAAGCATATTATGTATGTAGGAAGATTTTATACATAATTATTATACATAACGTATCACAGTTCGTCGTAAGCTATAATGTATTGGGAATAAATAATGGCCGTTTAGTTTTGAGTTCAAATGCATATTATCTAAATAAGACACAAGACTAAATAAGAGCTTCATTAAAAGTTAATCAATTTTAATAAATGTTTTGAAAAATAAATCAAAAATAAATTGCAAAATTACAAAAATATTGATTATAAAACTTCACTATTGTCTTTTTATTTATGATTTTGAATGGAATAATGTCAGTTTCATAAGGAAAAAAACAGTAAATATGTTTTTTTGCTTATAATTTAAATTGTAATGGTTATTTTTGAAAAATGAAATACCTATTTTTTAATGTAATGGTATTTTATTTATCAAATAATATTGGAATGAAAATACTTGTCCTTCACGTAGGGTCTACACCAGTGGTTTTTTGGTATTTATAAAATTGGTTGAATACACATGACTTGTCTTAAATTTCTTTCCACCCTCAAAAATGATCCATAATGTGTTTTTCAGATGAGATCATATGTGAAATAGTCCGTTTCTGAGAATAAAGTAAATTTAAAGAGTTGGTAACAATTGCTTTATTAACACAATCACTGCTGACCAACTAAATAATATTTAATTACCACATTTAAATATCATGTTAATTATATCTAATGGCCAGTCGCAGTGTCAGCACTAAATGAGTTAATATTGTCAATTTTTCCTACTACTGTATACTGTGAAAGATTATTCAGTGTAATGCACTTCATACAAAACGAATATCGAAGCCAGTTGACAGATGTAAACTTAGAGCCGAGCCACACCGGGCGACTCTGGTCTCGAGACCAGTCGCGCGACTGGTCTCTTCGGGCGATTTACTCGGACGACTTGCCGACGACCAGAGAGGCAGCCAATAATAATAATAATAATGAATGTATACGCAATTATGCAAAAATGCGGCGTGGCTGCCGGCGACTGGTCGCCTAGTGTGGCAGCGCTCAATACATAGCTATATGTTTTCATACATCGCTACTGATCGCCCGACCAGAGAGACCAGAGAGACCGGGAGACCAGACCGAGCGCACGAACGAGATTTTACTGATCGCGTGACTTTATTGCTTGCGCGATTACTGGGCGACCACTTGACTTGACTTTTGGTATTCCTTGGTGTTGTTGGGGCACTCCGGCGTTTAGCCTCATCCCCTTCATCGCTGTTTCTTGATCGCTGGTAAGGTTTCGCTTGAATTTACGTGGTGATGTTAGTCTCCGGTCCTTGATGAGGGTCGGGGGATGATGCAGCCTCCAGAGTCAAGTGTTGTTACTTCGTACAATCCATTCGGGTAGCGATGTGATTTTCCCGGTTCTTGATGAGGACCGGGCGAGGCTGCAGTCTTCGAGTCCAAGTGTTGTAAGATTAAAGATTTTGAAAAATTTGCGACTTTTTCAAAATAATAAAAGACTGGCGCATCCTTCGTTCGGCATCCTCCGCCGATTGATACCGCTTCTTTGATGTTCTATCCATTGTATGGGTTTTCTTCCTTCTTCTTCTAATCGTCGGCGATGGTGATTTTTCCTTCGGGGTTTCCTCTTCTTCCACCCCTGTTGAGGGGTGTCCTCTTGGTTCGATTCCGGGGCTTGTTCCGGTTCTGAGGGGTTGTTAAAGTCTGTGTTAGTCTGGTCGGTTTGCTATTTGATTGCTCGTCTTTGTATGTCCATTATAATTCTCCTGGCCTTTGGTGTTCTGAAGAATTTGTCATCGATGCCCATTTCTTCGTGGAATTCTGAGGCTGATGCTGGCGGGTCGAACATGTTGGTCTCGGTTCGGTTGTGGTAAGCCTTGATGACGCCATTGAGGTATTGTTTGGCAGTGGCGTTGGTCTCCGAGATGTTTATTTGAGTCATTAAAACTTTCACTGTTTCTGAGCTTAGAGTGTCAGAGTCGGTGTCCTGGTTGTCATCTGGGATAAGGTTGTCGATTGCATCCGGTGGTGTTTTTTGTGTGTTTCCGGAAGGCGACATGTAAGGAGAGCCCGTTGGAGTGAACAGGCTCTCGTCGCTGTCACTGCTGAGTTCGGTATCTGGGATGTCCGGGGTAGCTCTGATTTCCGGTGTTTCAGTTATGATTGCCGGTGTCTCTTTTTTTGCTTCCGGTGATTCCGTTGTTGCAGATATTGGAGTTTCCGGGATCTCGGGTGTCTCTTCGTGTGTCGGGATGGTGTCTGTTTCTGCTTCATGTGGCTCGGTGGTGTTGTGTGGTCTGGTCGGTGAGTGTGGGTTGGCATTGTGGGAAATGGTGAGGTCCATTTCCGTGCACGCCTCCGTGTTATGTATGGGTATGTCAGCGTCGAGGTCTGTCTGCGTTTGTGTGGTGGTTAACATCCGGCTGCGAGTTGTCATCGTGTTGTTAGTGATGCTGAAGTGTATGTCCTCTTCCTGAGTCTCGCTGTGCTGATCCGAGTACGTCAGAGTGTGGGGAGTTGAGTCATCCATGTATGAGTCAGTTTGCGTCTGTGAAGCTGACGTGTGTGAGCTTCGGTAAGGGCTGCGTTGTGAGTGGCAGCTCCTCCTCGGTGTTTCTACGATGATTCTGCGGCGCATAGCGAACTGCAGAGTGTGTATCAGTTGCCCTTGGTCATTGTCGAAGAGTTTGACCAGGACAAGAGGCATTGGATGCTGGCTCCTGCCCCGGGTCATCCTCGTGACGCTGACTATCGGGTAACCTCTGCGGAGGAGATCGTTGGTGATGTCTTCTGTGTGCACGCCGATCGGGAAGCCCCTGATGACTACGGATATCCGGTCTTTTTCCTGTGAAGTGAAGGTGGCAGGGTCTGCTTCCTTGATCGGCGATTGTGAAGGTCGTCTGATGGTGTGAGTTGGAGATCTGTGTTGTAGTTGGCGGCTCCTGTTGGTCCAGGTATGGGATTTGATGGTGGCGTGGTTTGTTCTCCAGGAGTGTGTTCGTGCAGGTGTATTGGTAGCTGTCTCGGCTTCCTCTTGATACGCAGTCAAGAGAAGTAGGTGGAGTGTCAGTAGGTCCCGTAGTCTGGATGGTTTGCGTATATATAGGTTGTTGATCTCATTGTTGATTTTCTCCATTGTGAAGTCGTTTGTCTCGTTCCTATAGCTGTAGGTAGCTGGTAGGCATTAGCGGCTCTTTGCTAGATAATATGGGAGGTCAGTTTTAAATAATTTTATATTATTTTAATTTGCCTTTTCGTTGTACACTTAAAAGACGTATAGCAAATTGGCTTTTTAAACATTATAAAAGAAGTGTTATAAATTGTTAGATAGTTAAATAGAAAAAATAGGTACCCACTTACCCTTCAAAAAAATGTATATTTTCACATTAAACAATCAAAAATATTTAATAAAAACTCCGTAGCTTTTTAGCTTCATTTTTCATTAAACTGTCACTATCAGAAAAAAGTGTTGTGTACTGTTATGAAATGGCGGGATCATTTATATATAAACACTTTTTATATTTCCACTGATTTTATTAGAAGGTTACTTTTATGATTGATACCTATAGCAGATTACATTTTAAAGAGTAACATTTATACAATGGTTTAACTGTTTAACACAATGAATGCAGTCGATGCGTTTTAGTCAAAGGTTGTATTTAAACTAAACTAAAAAGCTATTTTTGGTTGAGTACTATAATATTACAAAACAAACAATGACATTGCATATGAAACTTTCAGACAACAATAGGAAGTTTGAAATAATAAAAATATAAAAAGGTTAACCAGATAAAAATAATACGGTTGAAACAATTGGTAGGTAAAACAAAACATGCTCAATGAAATCGCATGTTTGGTAGGTAAAACAAAACATGCTCGATGAAATTGCGAGGCAATAATAATTAATAACAGAACAACGTTTTATACCTGTTTCCTTTAACACACTGAAAAATGTATTGTTATCTCTTTCTCGGACAATGACGAAAATTTTGCCTATGCTGCGTAAAAACAAATTAAAAAAAAAGACTGGTGAAATGTGTGCTTTCTCCGTTTCACATATGGAAAATGAGAGAGAAAGAGAAATATTTTATCCCGGCGTATTCCAAAATGACCCAAAGTATAGCGACCAAGCGGATTCTGTTTGTTTGAATTTTATACACACAGTTCGTCCGTCCGTGTGCGTCTCGCCTTGACGTGTTAGCTGATAATTATTATAATATATTGTACCTACATCTTAGATTATAACCTACATAGATTGTAAGATGTTTATTTTTGGAGGGTCATTGACCAAATGACCTAATAGACCAGCCGCCATTGCTAGTAGGTATAATTTTTTTGATGTCTGGTCGCTTGCGTAGGTATTTCTTGCTTGGTCGGCGGGTGATGTTTGCTGGTAGGTCGACTGTTCACTTGCGGCGGTAGAAGTAGGTAGCTTCTTGATCGGCTGAATTGTTGAATTGGTCTCGGCTGGAATTCTAGGCAGGAGTCGGAGCGCAGTGAAAGGCGACTGCTCGCGACGGGTGCTAGACCGCAAGTGATGGCCGGGCGACCAGGTGTGGCATGCTCCATATAACTGCATGCATGGGTCTGGTCTCGGCGACTGGTCTGCCGACCAGAGTCGCCCGGTGTGGCTCGGCACTTAGAAGCAGCCATGCGGCTCGCATTGGAAAAAAGAAATATTGAGGAATTTCCGTTTGCATTATTTTTAAATATCAAATGTTCAGAGACATAAGTACAAATATCATAAATTTAATAAGACCAGATAGTTAGAAATGTGTTTTATGATGGATTAAAATTAAAAAACTAATTTAGTTCTAACAACGGGACTGGCGCGTTTTCAGTATTTGGCCATTAGGTATAATTAACATGATATTTAAATGTGATAATTAAAAATTAATTAACTTGTCATTAAAATTTTACTTGCCATTATAATTTCATTGGATTTTGCAGCATTTTGATCAAGTTTATCCAGTTGCATACTCTCCAAAACAAGATTGAGAATCTCTTTTTCATGATTCTTAGTCCAATTTCGAACTTAATCACCTTTGAATCTTAAAATATCGTTAAAAATGTAGGGCGATATGAAATTAGTGAATGATTAATTTGAGGTTAACTCACTATTACCAGTTACATGCGGTATTACGTTTGTGTAAAAATTCTAGAATCATAAACAAAAAAACAGTAAGCCAGCGTGTTTAAGCAAAAAACGCAGCAATTCGATAGATGTGCTGTGTTTTTGCTTATGAATCATTATTTACTGTTTTGTTGCTTCGAAAAGCCTAACATTTTTGCAAAAGTAACGAACACATTATGATGATTTGTATATTAAAATAAATGATTTTATGTTTATTTTGTTATGTAATTATGTTCAAAAATTTATCTTGTATGTCACCTCATACTTACTTTAATTTTTCATTTTTTCCCATTAGCTGTGTTTTTGCTTATGTGGGCAGAATACTAGCAATGCGCTCCGCTCATATGTATTTTGTATCCGAAATTTTATTTTTCTGTAAGTATAAATTTGTACTAACTATAAAATAACTATAATAAATATACTAACTATAAAAAGTATATTTTGATTTGTTTTTTTTTTGTTGTTGTTATTTTTATTATTTTCTATATTCTCTTCATCTATCTTGTGAGGGTTATATTTGTTATAATCTAAATCTCATGTTATGGACGTCTCGAATTTAGATTTGTTATGTCTACAATGTTTTGTTTTCTTATATAAATAAATAAATATCGTAGGTAGGTGTACGTTTATATAATTTTCTGATATGTCCTCATAAGTATCAAATCGCACCTTCAAATTTTGTTCTTATCGAATGTAATAACAATAACATTTCGCACCCCCAGTAAAATACTGTAGTAAGTCAAAAATTGGCATTTTGCAGGAGAGCCATTTGAAGTTTCAAATATTCTTTGTAAATACAGGAAAAGTCTGAATGTAAAAATTATTACTCATTTTTATGGAAAAACATGATCTATTTTCAACTGTATTCATCATTTTTCTCTAAAACATATACAAACGGAGATATTTGAATATTTTTGAGTTACGACTGTATTTTATTAGGATATTTGACAATTTCATGTTAAAATTTGAATCAACTCAATACTTTCTATGTAAATTTCCCTACCATCACTCTAATAATTTCAACTAATTTGTTGGGCACTGTAAAGGAAGGTTTTCAAAATATTAAGTTATGGTACAATCTTTAAAGATTTATTGAAAAAAAAGGAAAATACAGTTATTAGTTCAAAACAACAAAAAATACTTAATTATTTAATTTAATGGGAAAATAATTTTTTTACACACTATTTTTAATTTTTAAACATCACTTGGAAGAGAAGCAAAAAATCATAATAAAATTCACGATGTTTAGCGGTGCAGAGGAAAGCAAATCCTTCTTTTTAATTGTCGTTATTTTTGGCCACTCTTGATATGCTTTGGATATATTGAGACCATCCATTGGTAACGGTTTGCCTATTTGCTGTTGTCGAACATTCAATTTCCTACATTCTTCATGATAACTGGTTTTAAAAAAAATAATGTATGGATAGTCTCTGTCTACTTTTATAACTTTAATCTTCTGCCACAAAACTTTTTCTCCATTTTCATCCGTGTTGTAATTTTTACCGATTTCATCTGCTAGTTTATTCATGTTGAGAAAATTATTTGTCGTCATGGGTTTAACTATGTATGGTTGTTCTGTTTTCTTACTTGTTTGTACAATGGTAATCATTTGGCTGGGCACAAATATTGGTCCACTTTTTAGAGCCCTGGTCTTCTGCTGCTCAATTGTAGAATGGACGATATCGCCTTCATTTTGTTTATGCCCGGTGACCAAAAACTTATGAGAGATCGTTGTATTTTTTTGTGAATTCCCGGTGGCATATAAATACATTGCAGCAATGTATTTATTTTTATTCTGCCCGGCACAATTGTCACTGTAAAAAATAAAATGCTCATTGTGGTGATATTTTTTACATGCATTGTAATCGAGTACACAGCTACCAATTTTATTGGATCCTCATGCAGCTTGACTCTCGTCCCACATGTATCAGTTTGCAATATTTTCAGTGATATTATAGACTGTACGATTGTACATTGCCAAACTTTCGTTTATAATAGAAAGTTGACACATTTCCGCAAGGAAACGGTAAAACAGCCTGCAAATCATATACAGCTACATTAATGACGCTATTTTGGCCATTAGTTCGGGACTCTGCTACGTCTTTGATCTTTTCATCCCTTGCCTCTTTTTTTCCAGGTTGATGTGTCTCATATTTTTCTTGAAGTTGTTTTTTTTCATCTGGTGGTGAAGAATTATTGTATAGGTCGCATTCAACGCACAAATCTTTTTTTAGGCTTAAAGAAGCCAATATTAAATTCGTCATTAAATATAGATGCGTATAATAGTGTTCTTTTCCAAATGGCATATTGCTGTCAGCTTGTTGTTTTTTGTATAACCGATACATTTCAGCAATTGTTAATTTACCATCTAAATACAATTTGGACGTCTGTGCACGCAAATAATGTTACTCGATCACTGGGAAAGACTTAATGTGAGCTCTTATATCATTTTTTTAAACATAACTAATTTTTTTGTGATTTTTGTGATCTCTTTGTTCTGGAATTGGCGTTCCGGAAAGAAGATCTCTTGTTTTCCATGCAGTGGAGCAGTACCTTTCACTCACCCCAAATGTGTTGATAAAGTATTTTGTGCATACTTCTTGTATTTTACTTCCATTTAGTTGTTGATAACAAAAATTGTTGCCTCTGCTGCTTCCAGTTTTTTTTGTTTGAATACTTTAGAACAATAATATCCATGCAATTAGTGAGAAAATTACGCTGTATCTCAAGATTTTCCTGTAGTAACAGAGTTACAACAGTATTTTTTTGAAAAGTATTGTTTTAGTTTTTTAGAAAGCTTCTTGTAAAATACTGTCGTAACTTAGTTACAACACTATTTTATTATCTATTCAACAGTTTTCGGAAAGTAATGTACTGTATTAAGTGCTTTCTCTCCGACACTATTTGAGTTTGAGATACGATAGTATTTTATTAAAATAGTAAAAAAAAATACGAATCCAACCACATCCATAACTCGAAAACGCCCATTTCAGACTTACGACAGTATTTTACTGGGGGTGCGATTTGAATATTACTATCTACATTAATCTATGAATGACGATTTTTTTGTTTTATGTCAATGCTATTATACTTAGGTTATCTTTTTCCGGTAAGACAGTTCACGGTGAAATGTAACACGTACAATTCACATGTAACGATATGAATCAAACATATTATTATATAAATTGAATGTTTTAAAAAGTGTCACATTTTATCAAAAGTAGAGGATACAAAACGAAGGCATTATTTTTGTCATTAAATTTAATAAACGTCCATTACCAAATAAATTCTCCAAATTTTTAAAATTCGAACATATTAACGCGCCATTATTTTTTCAATAAATAATTGACACTTAATTCGAATCACAAACAACTTTTTATTGCTACGGCAACAGCTGGCGGTCAATTTTTATTTTAAAAGTTGTTGGTTACCAATTTTATTAGAACTGTAATACTGTATAATGAAATCGGTTTTTCTATCAACGCAACATTTGCGCAGAATCTGAGACCGCAAATTTTAGGAAATTATTCACACAGTGGCAATGAACTCCCAAGTTAATTAATTTCTGGTTTATGTAGCATACATTCCACAATACATTGGAAAATTTACATCGCTTTGATAGATTACATAGAGTATAATAATTATATATATATATATATATATATATATATATATATATATATATATATATATATATATATATTATTATAAACATCTATATTTTGATGAGTAAGTAAGTAATAGTTTTGTGAGTAAATTTAACATTTAACTGAACATAGGGATAGCATTGTAAACGTAAATACAGTTAAGGGCCGGAGTGCTGTGTGAAGGTCGAAAATTAAGAATTTTGTGTATCTTTACAAACTTAGCCTAGATAATTTGTAGACTTTATATAAACAAAAAATTGTTTTTTTATCTTAGATCATGAAAGTGTTTTATTGTAAATACCGTTGTGTTACAATTGATAATACAACCATATTATTATTTTGCTACATAAATGAAAACGTGTAATAATTAAGGTGCTAAGTCCAAAAAAATAAAAACTGACATTTTTATAGAAAAATGTTTTACATACCAACGCCAATAACTTCAACTTAATAGTCTAAGTGCCTAAAGCAAGTCAAAAAAATACAGCAAAATAATTAAACCTGTCGACGCTGTAAGTCCGTTGGCGTGTTTTATTTATAGTGGTATAAGTAGCACTGCAGTGGTCAACGGCATTCAATATAAAATACCTGAAGATGGTGTGTTGACACTTGCGAGTTCTTAATACCTAAAATTATAGAAGCTGCCGTGATTGCTTCACACTGTAAAACTACATTTTTCAAAAGGTCTGCTTCATGAAATTTTACTGCAATGACTGGGTATTTTGTAACTACAGGCAATACTACTTTTTGTACTTAGAGCCTTATTTAACACACGTATCCAAATAATGTTCGTAATTATACAGTTACCTAGCACTTTTCAAATTCATATTTTGTTAACACACCCCACACCCGTTATAACTTTTTGTATTAAATTTAACAGATTATAGTAAAAATTTATTCGATAACTTCTACAGTGGAGTTTGTAATCGACTCGTAATTTTGGAGAAATTGTAATATTTTTCATTTCGTATTTGCCTTAATAATATATTATACTATATTTTATCCCATATAAAAATGCAAAAAATGTTAGAGAACAGAATAATTTAAATCCAAAATTTAATTTTATAATAGCACGTTATGTTTTTTTCATCGGTGGTCTGACGTCTGAATATTTTCAGACCCGTAAAATTACGTTCCATTATCAAACTGTTGTATAAAAGAAATACATAGTTTAGTAAGTTAAGGCTATATTTCAGTTGAGGCATGGTCTAAAAAGATCGTGGCTAGGCGATGCGCGGATTGGGAAAATAACGCGTGCTAAACAAAATATAATTTGTCATAAAAATCCAATATGCGTTCATTTAATGTTATGTTTATTATTATATTACTAATAATAATAGTATATTCATTGACATGTTTTCTATTTACGGTACATACGTAAAGTTTTTTAGTCATCTTTACACGATTTAAGAATATTTTCATCAGATGCCATGACAAAATAAATCGACGTTCACACACTTCGACTGTTGGTCTCCGATTGGCGAGTCCAGGCGACGAGTGGGAAATTTCGTTGCACCTACTGTTGAAAATTATTTTTGGTTTCACTGAAGTACGCTCTTAATAATGTTTGCAATAAATACAAACATTAGACATAATCTATATTCTCACAGAGATATTATCTTATTCACACACGCTTTGTAGATGACATAATTGTCATTGCAAATGACTAAAAATGACCTTCAGAACATGATGCAGGACCTCGCAAATGAAAACGTCACGCTATCGCCCGGTCACTATGTGCGTGAATTACAGTACCTATACTTAGTTTATTAAAGTCATATATTACAAGACGAAAGTCATGTTCAACTGCTTTGCAGGCCAAAAAGAGATCCTCATCAATGGCACTCAGCTCGAACAGGTGAAAAGCTACATCTATCTGGGACAACAAGTATCTATAGATGGATGTATATTTGATGAAATTGTTCGCAGAGTAAAGCTAGGCTGGAGTGCTTTTGGCCGCCTGAATAATGTCTTCAAAAGTGACCTTCCACTGTGCCTAAAGCGCAAAGTGTTCAACCAGTGTGTGCTTCCCGTGATGACATATGCGTGTGAAACATGGACCCTAAGTAAAAGAGAGATCCAGAAACTTAGAGTAGCACAACGTGGTATGGAGAGGTGCATGCTGGGCATAACGCGAAAGGACAAAAAGAGGAATGAGTGGATAAGGAAGCAGACAAGGGTTTGCGATGTAATAGAGTTTATTAAAAGCCTTAAATGGAGATGGGCTGGACACATAGCTCGAAGAAGAGACAATCGTTGGACAAATCTAGTCATCCAGTGGTATCCAAGAAGTACAAAACGTCCACAAGGTAGACCTAGAGGCCGCTGGATCGATGAAATGATAAAGTTCTGCGGAAGTACGTGGCAACGCAATGCACAGGACCGAGAGAAGTGGAAGCAACTTGAAGAGGCCTTCATCCAGCAGTGGATAGATTCAGGCTGATGATGATGATGATGATTACATAGAAAACTACATGCAAAATATTATTTATACAATATTATCAATAAACGAGTAAAACTTAAATTTTGGACTTGCTGACAATCGGAGAGCGAAAGTCGAGCTGTGAACACGTCAATTTTTTTCGTGATGGCGACTGGAGTATTAATTCTTAAATCGTGTAAAGATGACTAAACACGTTACCCATTTACTTGAAAAAGAAAACATGTCAATGAATATAATATTATTGTTACTAATAGAACAATAAACAGAACATTAAATGGACGCAAGTTGAATTTTTATGACAAATTATGTTTTGTTCTGCAGGCGTCGTTTGCACAAGCTTCGCGTCGCGTAGTCACGATTGTTTTAGTCCGTGCCCCAGCTGAAGTGAATGTGGAAAATAAATGCCATAAATACATACATATTTAACCAAAACTCATATTGAAGAATACTTTAAATATTAACTGGATATTACTTCTTTGGGTATTTATGTATTTTCGCTGTCTTCGGTACTCAGTTGAATGGTATTCATCTATTTTGTCAGTCAAGCAATGACTGACTTCAGCTACTGTCTTAGGATCCTAACGATCTACATTATATCTCGAAACCTAGAAATAGTGACGTCCCGTGTCAGATTGAGCATCGCTTGGGGGTGGCAGTTACTTGAAGGGTGACAAATCGAGAAGAATCATTAAGTATATAATATAGAAATAGGTACCTAAACTTAGTAATAACGGAAATATCTTTCGGAAACAAAGTGTATTAATCAACATGAAAGGCTTAACAGGGCTGTATTTTTTTTTGTCGGGTTTGCGATATCTAGTTTACTTCCGTTTTCCTTGGACGTAACGTCCTTGATGACCAGCAATGACACAATATGCAGAATTACGAATTATATTTTAATTATAGGTAGATACATACTTACCTAATTAATTTATCCGAATATTTTTTCCAGTCATTTGCGTGTTTTGAAAGTTGTCAGGTGTATTTTTTAATGTACCTATCTGAAACCGTGGACTCTACTCTAGTGGATAATATTGTCTATTGAAGGAGAGATGGTATTTAAATTAGATTTAGTGGTATATATTTTGTTAGTAATGTATCCACACAACATATTTCTTAGATATTGGTGTCATGAAAGGATGATAAAAAATACTCTATAAAAAAAGGGTGGCATTTTGGCGCTGCCTAGGGGCGGCATTTTGTCTAGGTACATCACTGCCTAAAAAAGAGACGAATAGTTACATATTTAATATTTACACCAGTATTCTCTCTCCAATATTTTATATTGTAACTTACTCGAACTAATATCTAATAATTTTTAATTAACCATTTCTTTTATTCAACGAATAATTAACAAGATATAAGAATTTACCATTCTAATTATTTAACATACATAAGCATGAAAAACGCTTCTGAGAAAATATATTATAACCAATGAAAAAATCTTTTTGAAAAAAGTAAGACACCGTGACGTCTTTTAGTAATTAAAGTAGTAGGTACCTACTTTGATTTAATAAACAAAAATCGATGGCCAACAGTAGCTTGATTTGGAATAGCGCTGATCAGCAGGTATTATAAAGGTCAATAGTTAAAATTTGTCGTAATTAGTATGTCACCTAGTAGCATAGTTGGCAATGCGCACGGGGCGTAAAGCCAAGAGATGCAGGTTCGGTCCTGCCGGATGTCTTACTTTTTTCACAAAGATTTTCTCTATTGGTTATAATATATTTTCTCAGAAGTGTTTTTCAAAATTATGTATGTTGAATATGAATATTATAATCTAATACTTATAACGTTACAATGACCAACATAATATATTATGTGAATGTAAAATGCTCATTAGATTGTATTCAGTGTATATGTGCATCGTTTACTACGCCAAAGTAGATAAGCTGTGTCATACAAGTACTCGTTGCTGGCTTTATTCATTAGCTTGGTGATACAGTTAGTCTACATAAAGCTCGATATGGCAACGGCTCCCGGCAAAGTTGTGGTCACACTTTAAGTGCCTCTACGATGGCAAAGTATACCACATACTAACCGTGTAACTCTACGCCTAATTAAATTTCCATATTATTATTATAGACGGTGGAATTAGTAAACCGTAACTAAGTTGTTTATTATTTATAATTATCTCGTACTTGAAATTCATCAAAAGATATGTGCTTGCCGGGATAGATAATCATGAATGATCAGATTGCTAATTTAATCATATTATATTACCAGAAAAATACATATAAGAAAAGATTGTAGGTATTGTCAAAATTAATGTCATTTATTAAGTGTTTCGGCATATTATATTATATATACTAGGTAATAGAAAATTAGATAGAGTACACGTGGCTCAATTGATAAAACACAATCGGGAAGTCGAGAATCGTATTATTTTCAAAACTTTTTTTACTAGGAATATAAAATCTGTGGTCTTTTCAAATTATGTATGTTTAATAATGTATTGTTAGCAAGGATCAGGAAGCCAAAATTAACTAAATATTTGGGTAACTTCTACTATTATTATTATATTGGCGGAATACCCCAAAAAGCATAATTATTTGTAAACACCTTCAAAACTGACAGATTTTCTGAAACTTAATGTATAATAGCACTTACGCAGACAACAGTGGATGCGAGTTTGAATCCTAAACGTCCTATTATTTTTTTTATAATATTTATAGTAGTTATGTACATTTCTGAGATTTTTCCAAATAACGTAGGTAAATTTAATTAAATAATTTTGTTAAATTATTATTACTTAAGCATATGAAAATATATACCGCATTCTATCCATACATATATTATAAAATTGTACTGTGGAATTTAAATTAAGAATATTATAATTAATTAATATGGTAATCAATTTTATTTACGTTGCTGCCAAAGAAAATATCATGGTGGATGTGTTTTCTTGAATCATTTAGAGAATATCAAAAAAGGCATAAATTCGTGTAAAATGTTTGTTTTTATAACAATTTGAGATTTATATTTTTATTATAAATTATTGCTAACCGAGACGATAATCAGATTAACTTAAAAACGCTATTTATATCAAAGTAAAATCCAAAAACAGCCACCTAAGATAATATTACAATAGGTTAATTATGTTTCTATTAGAGTAAATTCAACCATACTATCACTAATTTTAGCTGTCATACTTAGACTAGGAAGCCCTCTTATTATGATCAAAAATTATTAAGACATTGAATCACATTTGGATAAAAATTGTATAGAATGATGTTCATAAAATAAATTTAGACGACATAAAATCCAGACTTCTTCTAAAAGGGTTTAATTGTATTTTCAATATAATAATATAGTAATTTTTATTTAAAATTGCGAATAAATATGCAAAATTTCAGTAAATAAATAAACAACCAATCCCATTTCAAAATTCCGAATAATATCACTTTAGGGCGACGGTGATATTAATACCTATCTCTGTTTGCATTATAAATAGATACTTTAAATAAAATTCTCCTAGTAATGTATTTTTAAATGCCCAGAGTTTTTATTACTATTTATTGTATAAAAAAACTTCATAAAAATTCACGCCTTGGAAACGAAGAATACTCAAATATTATGTATTATAGTAGGTACCCAGTAATAAAATGTATATAAATCCAACATGAAAAAACATTGGAAAAACAAAAAAGTGTTGTGAGCTTAACTATCGTTTATATGGAAATCTAAGAATTTACGCACATTTAATGTGCATTACGGCTTTAAAAAAATCAATTGCGTTATTTATTTTAAATTTTTTAGAGTGACTGAAAACCAACCATAAACTTCACAGTGCAGATATTATAAATATTATATTAACAAAGAACTTAGGTAATATTTTTAGAATCAAATTGTGCACCATTTGATTATTGAAGCACCTCTAACATTGTTAATTTATATTTAAAAAATGATTAGAGAATTTTTTCAAGCGACTAGACTGGACTAGATTGGTAGTTAGTATGAATCGTTTTCAACCAGTCTACGAAAGTTGCTTTGTTACTAATTAATATAACAGCCTTTATTAAAAATGATTAAAAAAGCTCCATGCCAATGAAATCTAGACTGTAGAAAAAAATCTCTAACTGATTTATAATTACGGGTACAATAATAATCATCATTGCTTCTATAACATTATGTAAATTATGGCTACGTAGAGGATATTATTATTTATGCAATCCAATTGGTACTGTTCTAC
Source organism: Rhyacophila brunnea (assembly GCF_057557595.1). Classification (NCBI taxonomy): domain Eukaryota; kingdom Metazoa; phylum Arthropoda; class Insecta; order Trichoptera; family Rhyacophilidae; genus Rhyacophila; species Rhyacophila brunnea. Next base: position 13,266,474 of record NW_028232848.1, on the reverse strand, counting down.
AGTTCTTCAGTTTTGAAGACATATCATAACGTCTGTTAACGCAGTAAAATAAGCTTAACACAATCGCTGCGTAACTTTTAATTACTTTTTAATTACCGTATTTAAATAACATGTTAATTAGATCGATCGGCCGCTTAACGGGGACACGGCAGCCGTGTCATCCGCGTCGAATGAGTTAACCTGGGTCTTTCATTATTTCCTTTTCCCAAAATTTAAGATTTTTTTGGCTTTGCATCTAGAAATAGAGCACACAGATAATTATTATAATAATCAATCTAAAATTTTTCAAGTTTGGTTTATATCAATATGACCGGAATGACAAAACCAGTTTTTTAATAAATTATGTGTATTAAAATACTATTTTTAATTTAATTTTAAAACATATTCTTCTTCAGTTTTGAATTATTAATGATGAGTAAATATCTCTCCCATTATTCTACACTGCGTCAGATCTTTTATTTTCAGTATGTAACTTACTCTGTCGCTTCTTCTAATAGCATCCGTCTACCTATTAGGAGGTATTGTAATAAAAACCACCATGTTTGTTCAAGGCATTATTTTTTATATGATCTTTCTTTCCTATCTGACATTCTATCGACCAACGTATCGCTATCAACTGTAACGTAGGTCTTGCGATGACATGCACAACACACATGGTGCCACCAAACCTTTCCGCCCCGCACTGTATTCGGTCTTCATCGAGCGTATCACAAGACCCTACGTTTGGTGTGTAGGATTTGCAATGTTTTCTTCTTGCGAATATTTCAAGAGCCGTTACGTAATACTAAGATCACTATTTACTAAAGTGTGCTTTGATTGTGTTTACATTGACATATTTAATAGAATTTGCCCATTGCGAGAGAGGAATATGGAGAAGTAACAAAAATAAATTATGAAAAGTATGTAATACAAAACAAAGCTAATTTAAAACTGTTAATTATACGATTACATGTCAAAAGATCTACACGTTCACAGTACGAGTATTTTTTTTTATAAATGAAATACGATTGGCTTTTGTGGCGACTAGGTTGGATGGCCCAATGGAACAATAGTTAGACTGAAATCAACATTTCAACCCTTTCCGTATACATTTCAGGACATTCTCAGAGGATGTGGTTTTTATCCTATATTTCTTCGCCACATATAGTAACAAGTCCAACGTTATAGGATTTGGCAGAAAATCAATCATATTATCCATTAAAAATTTACTGAATTATTGGCCAGAAGTCAGTACGGTTACTGTAAATAATTGTAATTGAATATTTAATATGTGTGGCTGTTTTTATTTGGTGCAACATTATAAAACGTATTTGTCCGCTTTTTAATATCTGCTGGTTTGTTGTAGAATTAATTCCTCCAATTCTTATAATGAAGTTATTAAATTATTTTTTTTAATATAAAAAAATTTCATTTTTGCTTTGTTACGTTATGCTCTGTTCATTTTTACACTTCACTTACTAATGTACTGTGTTCGGACACTTTTAAGTTACTCAATCACTAAATCACTCGCTACTCAACTAAATTACTCGAACAGTCCGAACCAGCCTTAAGAGTCCTCGTATCTAATCAGTATGATACCATAATAATTATATTTTATAAAATAACAATTTGTAAAAAAGATATTGTTTTACTTTGTTATAGATCTGCATCCGTTTCGACATCAACCGAAGCACCATCATGAACACCATTGGGGTCCATACTTTGATGAACCGGAGGGCGGAGGAGGGATTGTCGGTGTGCGAGCACACCTGGCATCAGAGGCCTTGCTCAACTGTAGAGTTGGAATGCTTAGAGATAAAACGGTGAGAACTATTTTATATTAAATGATGAATCTATTTCAAAATCTTATAAGTTGTAAATACAATATCGTATTTTTGTTGAAATTGAAGCGCGAGCTAAATTGACGTGCATGTTAAATCTATGGTTTCGTCATTTTGCAGAATATTTTTAACGTGCACCATCTCCATAAATTCACTGAAGAATGACACTGATGAAGAGTTCCTACTATAATAATGTAATAGTATTTTGAATTATTATTAATAATTCATGCTAATTTCAATTAATTTCAACAGTTTCTACGTGTGTACGTTAAATTACTTGCGGCATGACATCCATAGGTAATATTTTGAAAAGAACCCAACCTGCAGACCATAGATAATAGACAACAGACATTCGAAAAGTGTAGGCATGTGGAATATGATAAAAACGTTCAAAATGTCATGCAAGTGCCGATGCAGTGCAATTCAACGTGAGGTGACCTCATTGTTTTTTAGCGATTACGGCAGATTTTGCCAACTGATAATGTTCAATTAAAGGTTAAAAATGTGATACGGGATGGGAGCATCAGTATGATAACATTTTAAACACCAAGAACACCGACACACTTTTCCCGTAGCGGTAGCCTGTGACAGTAGGCGACATGCACCATGACATGCACCTCAATTTGGGTCGCGTTTAATTCACATGAGTCATAGACGGATGAGTAGCTTAATGGATAAGATATCTCACTCGGGTATAATGAAAGATTCACGTTCTACTCACTCTAATCTTTTTATAAGATTTGCTATATTTGATAATATTATTATTGTTTTGTAATAATTTTGATAACACCTCAAATTATTTTATACACAATAATACGATATTAATGTATTGTCTGACAACAAGAAATTGGTAATAAAGAAAATCGTCGTAGTCGAATGTAGAAGACTTCTAGTAACGTGCCTGTCTTGGTGACAAGGCGTATTTAAATAATGTATCGGCTCTTCTTTTAGATGCAACTCCTTTTTTTCTTCACAGTAAACTACAAGTTTACTAATAATAATTTAACATCACTCCTGATCGTTTTAGAGATGTTTTTATTATAAAAAGCTTCAAATTACGTAAATTGACAGATTGAGAAATGATAAATTTGGGGGAGTTACTCATATGTGTCACTACATTTCAAAATCAGCCAAGTCCACCTTTAGGTATTTTTGACTTTTTTGTGAATTGCTGAAGAACTACTGCTTTCTAACATTTTTGCATTATCAAAATGTGGAATTTATTAATTTTAAATATTCTATACTCGAAATAATATAAACTTTCACCCTAGTGATTTTGTATTTGAGAAAACAAAAAGCTGTTTTTCTCCTATTCATCTACTATGGACTTGACTGATTTTGAAATCTAGCGACATATATATAGTTTTAATACGTGGACAAGAAGTTATTGTGCAACAGTTAGGTACAATAATTCTTTAAATAAACATACTTTTGCGATTTCCCAATACTCGACCTTGACCGGAGGGCTTCATTACCTTTAATATATATGATTAATAATAACTTGTTTCATTTTTCCCTTTAGGTGATGTGGCTCCGTAAGTCACTAGACAGAGTGCACCTCCTGACAGTAGGGGCCACAACGTATAGTGGAGACCCCAGAATTTCTGTGAAGTTCCAGTATCCCAATAATTGGAGACTGAGCATCAACCCAGTGGGAAGGGATGATGCCGGGCTGTACGTATGTCAAGTATCGACGCACCCACCGAGAGTTTTACTAACTAATGTAACTGTATTAGGTAAGTTGGCAGTCTTGCCAAAATTAATTTTTGTTGCATGCAATGATATTAAAAAGAATTTAATATTCTCTATCTCATTCTTCTCACATTTAAAATATAATACAAATTGTGGTAACTGTTAACTAAATTTACGCCTTATAATTAATATCAGACGCGTTGTTATTATAAAATATCTGAAAAGATAATATTATTTTAGTCAGTAGCTTGGTAAATAAAGGCTCTCGTCCGGTTATTGTACTGGAATTTTACGTGAATCAAAATTTACTTTAGAATCTTTATATTTTTGAGACCTATATTTTGAAATTCATCATCATCATTTATGGTACTACAACCCTTGGCAGGTCTTTACTTCCTTCAAAAACTTTCTTCATTCTGGACGATCCAGCGCCGATACTCTCCAGTTGCTTTAACCGAGCATTGTCCTGTGGCGCAGTCCAGCTATCTCAATGTCGGCCATCTAGGTTTTCTCTTGCCATCAGGGTTTGCGTACAGAGCCCGCCTCGCCAATCTCTGCATTTTCAAATGCCACGTGATATTTTTGCTCCCATAAAGTGAGCACATTATACCTTGACTTCCTAATGCCACTTTAAAATTATAATGTATATGATTACTGTTTTTTGAAGTTATAATTCTTTTGGCGCGTTTAGAAAATCAGATCAGAGTATATTTTTGGCGTGTGACATGTAATACATAATTTATTTTTTCATACGAAAAAAACGTGCTCGATTGGATTCGAACCACCGATTGTTCGGTTATCAACCGAACGCACTACCTTTACGCCACAGTATGATGATTATGATTACGATTATACAGTATAATATTATAGTTTAGAATAGTTCCGTTGCCTAGGCAGCGAATTTATTATTGTCGGCCATTTGCAATTTCTTACGTAAACAAACTATTAAGTTATAAGCTATTTAGTCGTACTTTAAAAATAAAAACAACGAGAAACCATTATATAATTTAGTAATATAATTTAAAGTGTATAGAAATAAACCAACGGCGTTCCAATAAGCGGTCCATTTTCTTGAGTGTATAATTTAACAAGATAATTATGAGCTAGTCAGAGAATCTAGTTTATCATAAGTTTTGTTTTTGTTTTGTTACGCCAAAGAAGTAACTTCTAACGCGCGTACATAAGCATACACACCGATTTTTTTTTATGTTGCTTGAGTTTTAACGCTTTGAATAATTAATAATAAAACTAATGTTTTTAATTGTGTCAAAATTAAGGATTATTAAAAATACTACTTTAATAATAATTATTGAGGTTAAATAAACAATATTTTTTATAAAAATGTTTCGGTGGTATTTAATATCTTAATAAAAAAAGAACACCAGGTAATTGCATTTTTGTAAACAAAATAGCACATAATAATACCTATTATGTAGTAAATATTTAAATTTATGTATTCCTGGAAGCTTATTTATTTTATCCATTTGCGTGAAATCGTAAATACGCCCACAACACTTCAAAGTTCTATCGCAATAATATCGTAAACAAAGGAGGAAATCTCTAAAACATTGTTTCGGGGTTAAATAAGAAACTATTAACAATTTATTGATTATATAAGTCTCAGAGTATGTAATGTTACATAATAATGAAAATAAATAACGTCATAATAACATTATGATAATCTTTAAACTGTTCCCGGAATAAAATTAACACTATTAATAACGACGGACCACAAACATGTTCCAAACTTTTAACATTCAATTCTATTAAGTCAAGCTGGCAGAGTTTAATAAAGAAATTGCAGTATCCAGTTGAAAGATATAACTTACATTCAATTTAAATGAGGCGTCTTAAAAATATCAAATAAAATTTTGAACGAGAAGGATTCGATTTTTATGGCCATTCAAAATTTTTCTAAAATATAAGTTGCTTAGATTTTTTCAACTCATGTGCTTTTAGTAATGATTATGGCAAATCAGAGTCTCTAAAATGCTATTTTTATTCAGTCTTATGGTTAACCTAAAATTTCTATGAGAATTATTAATAGTATACACCGAGGGTAGCTAATGAAAATTGAATTTCATTTATGGTAATTGGGAGATCTAGCTGACACCGGTTAGTAATTAAGTAACTTATACTTTGATTTAAAATACAAATGTTGTCAGTCAGAAATTAACGTGATTTAGAAAGTGCTTCAGAGAGAATTGTAAAAACTGCTAGTTAATTCTGGCGCAATTAGATAGATATACATAGATTAGTTAGTAGAGCATATTATGACTCGCGCGGTAATGTTTGTTGGGTTACCCGGTGCGCGGCACTTGACGGTACACTTTTGATGACTGACATGATAAATGAGGTTGATGACTGAAAAGAGCCGGTATCACGGCTTATCAGTAGGGCCCGGATTTATATGCTAGTGCATGTTTTGTTAGGGTGTATGCACAGCTATGAGAGTTGCACAGAAATCTGTTTTGAAAGACACAGAAACCAAAAATAAAATTTTATTGTGCATATAAATGCATATTTGAGACGTAAGAGCATATTTGAATTTATAATTTTAGTTTTTTTAAATTATTTTATCGAAATATAACTAAGTTAGGAAGGAAGAAAGTATAGATGGACTTGCATTTTAATGCCATCTCCGAACTGTGGATTTATCAGTGAAAAAAGTGAAATCAACTCGGACACTATTATTTAAAGTTTGCCCAAGTGGACGTTGAGTGGTAGTTTTCCGCATATAAACAAAATACTGTGCAGATACCTATGCGGAAAAATTTTATGCCAGAGCATATTATTGAAAAAAATATTTTTTTTCGGGCAAAAAATAGAAAATAGTATTTAGGAATAGTTAAGTGTGACGTTTTTGTTTTTTTAGTTATGTTTGGTTTACATTGCATTTATTATTTTTAGGTACTTGTGAAAAAACTATTTTGAAAATTGTAATTGATTAACTTTATGTTCTTTGTTTGTATTTTTTGTTCTGATATCGTATTATGTTGAAAAATTATTGACTAGTTATTTGATTTTTTGTCAGTAATATTGGGTAAAGTGGGTATTTACAATTTTTTCCCACAAAAAATTACATTTTTTAACTGCATATTTCTTCAGTTTTAGTGCATATTTTATTGATTTTAAGTGCATACGTGCATGCATATAATCATGTTTTTTGTTGCATACAAATCCGGGCCCTACTTATCAGGTATTCAGAATTATCGCTTGGACAACGGTCACACTTTATCAAACTGAGCCGACCGTAGTCCATGAATAACTTCTGAATCAGTCTATATGCACTTTATACTTTACTTGCGACGGTCTAGCTGTAAAAAGCCTCGAATACGCCCGCTGTTTTCAGGGGATTTGGGGTAGGTGGGAAATATAGGGATGGCGACCATAATTGGCCCAATCATTATGCAATATGGTATCTGTAATGCCATGATATATTTTTTCTAAATAAACAAATAATATTGATTATAATTTAATATGTTAGGTACATCAGCGCTGTCCAACTGGCGGCCCAACAAAATTTTTTTGCGGCCCGCAAGCTGTAGGTACAGCAAATTTTTCATCAAACATTGGGGAGAAAATTATCCATCATACATAAAAATATGAAAACATTTCATTATAATACTAAATATTAAAAACAAAGAAATTTAAACTTCTTAATTCAGGCTGACCCATTTATTGCATCTAGTGGAGAAACTGGAATAGAAGTATTCAAACTTTTGGTTATAGAAAAATATACAAAAAATGAGAGATTTTGGACTTCAAATCATTTCTATGTTTGAAGTACTTATATCCGCGAGCGTACCTTCTCTGACATGAAATACATACAATCAAAATATAGAAACAGCTTGAAAGACTCCATGCTTGAAAATATAATTAGACTTGCCACAACAAAATGTTCATATTGACATAAAAGGAATTGTTGCACAACAACAAAGGCCACAATGCTCCTATTACATAACTTAAGTACGTATAATCTTTGTTTTGTAAACGAAAGTAATTTATAATGAACAAATTTTTTTACAAAAAAAAAATTAAATAACTTAATACCTAATTTTCATTATTACTAGTTATGTGTTATTTTTCATTTTTTTGTATAAAAAATAACTTTTGAATTAACATTAACTGACTTTTCATTTACCTATCCTTTTTGGCCCCGAAATGTTTGCTAAAAAAAAATGGCCCGCTGCCTAAAAGAAGTTGGACGGCGCTGTATTACATGATATGATAATTTGTAACGTATGTGAGGGTTTTAATTATTAATATATTTGTATAATGACTTACGTATTAATTACAGTCACTAAATAAAATAGTTTTCTGCTGCAATGAACTAGACGAGGTGACTATAAAGCTGTTTTACAGAATTTTGTTAATTGCAAAAGTTACTGATGCAAAATGCTACACCAAACATAGTCCTATTTTGCTGAGTAACATTTTACGTATGTCATGTTTTCAAGAATTCAGAGTTAATGCTGAAAAGCTCTCATGTTGAATTATTTACGGCGTTTCTAAATTTTAAGACGAGATTGAAGCAAAGTGCTCTACTATTTATAGAATGTACTAGGAAAACTAGTGCAGTGTTTCTCTATTTAATTTGTAGATGAGGATGAATGTCGTTTTCGTATTTCGTGCCAATATCAATAAGTGCGATAAACTAAGATTTCATTAAGTAACTATGTATATTTTAATTACGAATATAATTTAAATATGTATTTAATCAATAAAATAGTGATTAACTTATATCTAGCGTAAATTATCTTCAATACAGTATTTTGTCAGACTTGTCTTTGTCGTATAAGATTGAAACAAAACAGTTTTGATATGCACATAGGACATAGGTACTAAGTCAAATCAGTCTTTAGACAACAACAAATTTTTTAATTAGTATAAAAATTTACGTTAATGAGACTGCTACCCTGAGCATGTTAGTATTATGATACATAAATAAAATTACACAAGTATTTGAGTAAATTCTTTCTAGGGAATCAAATCCCGAGCCAAATTTTTATTCCGGTATTTCGGGATTACAATTTCACGATCCCGGGATTGGCATTTTTTGCGATAGTTAATAAATATTCAATTTTTATATATTATACAAATAGCATTGATGGAATCGACCAAAAATGTCTAGTACTTATAATAATTTATACTATAAGGTATGTATTGTTAATATTGTGAATGCTCAATCTTGGAAATATATAGGTTCAATGGAATCAATAATATAATTAGGAATAATGTGTAAAGTAAACATGTTTATTTATTTATTTAAGAAAACATAAAAAATATAAATACAAGTTCAAATAAAATGAAAAATGACATGTTGTGTTGATATTCTATACAATACATTATATTAAAAAATTTACAAACATTTACTATAATATCTGCATATTCACAATAATTGCTATAAATTCATTCGTGCATGTGTTTATATTAAATTCAATGAGAAAATTAAAACATACATTTATAAAATTTGGCGTATAAACAAGTACGTGATAGCACATTCGTGGCGTCTAACTGGAATTAAATAAACGGATTTATTATTTTTCTGGTGTTGGTTTGATTGCGTATGGCAGTAAAAAATAAAAATGTATTATCCATGAGCATCCGGTGATTCCCCTGTAACATGTGCAGGAACATACATGCCACTAACATAATGATTTTGTATAGATACATATTAATTATTGATGATTGATAAAAAATAATCCCGAAAGTGTCTGGATTATGTTTACTTATCCCGGGATTCATAGGTATCGAAAGTTGTTCGGGATCTCGGGATTGGATATCCTACTTCTTTCCATGTGTACCTTTCATGGATGAATAATATAGTACCAGTCAAAATTATTGTAAAAAACCGGCCTCTTTTACACCTCATTGATGATTTTTTTTTCTGTTTGTTCCTCTTCCGTAAATATGGTTCAGCAAATAGAGCAAAACAAAATACAGGTTTTCTTTGCGGCTGCTTGAATATTTACGGCAAAAAGTAAGCAAGGTGCTATAACTATTTTGTTTTAGACTGCGTGATTGCAATGGCCAATATACCATTTTGTTGATGAAACGTATCTTTATTGGTATACTCTACTCCAAGTTTTTCTCATGTTCCGGAATGAATACGTAAACCATCAAACTACATTTATAATTATTATAGTCTGCGTTTGTTCTAAGTATTTTGATGACAAGAGACTTTTCGCGATATATAAATTAATTAAGACTTTTTCTAATGAAGCTCAGGCGGGACGCAGCGACTTATGGACGTGGAAGAACTTTCTAGATTATCTTTAATATCATCACCTAAATGTCGTTATTTTATGAGCATTACGGGTATTTTAAATTAATAATCATTATATTATATAATATATATAATTAATACGTAGGTAAATAGTATATTAAATTGACTGGATATTATAACAATTTCACTACATGGTAGATTTTATAATAAATATTATAATGTATTTATCAATAAAACAGTACGATGATCAAAAAAAATCCCTCAGGCATTGTAAAAGACATATTATATTCTTGAACATGAAGCTTTTGGAAAACGTTTTGAAACAAAAGGTTTTGTTTCTTTAGGGCATTATGTTCTTGTTTCAAATAAATATTTACAAATTTTAGAATAAATTCATAAAGCAATACTATTTTCTAACCAAACAGTCAATAATGTAACATTTCTTACTTACTTCAAACAAATAATGTCGGTAGAATAAGTGTAGAGATATTATTTTATGTTGTAGTATAAAAATTTATTTATGTAATAAAATAAGATAATATAAAATGAAATAATTTTAAACAATAATATTATATATAATATTCTTTAATATCCTAGAAGAATGACAAGTAATAATATTATTACGGGTGAAAATATGTTCCGATAGTTTCATACTTTATAGAGACAACAATACATACATAATATATTGAGATTATTTAACTTAACTGTCATAATATTATTATGACAGTAAAATATTTTGTTCATTACGCATAGGAACCAAATTTGTGAAAATGTAAAAATTATGTACGTACGTTCAATAAAACTATTAATTAATTCTAAATTCCTTTTTGTCATCTTCATCATCAGCCGGGGTTGATCCACTGCTAGATGAAAGCCTTCCTTAGTTTCCTCCACTCTTCTTGGTTCCTAGTTTTTCGCTGCCATATACCGTGGGTATTCTGCGAATAAGCATTAAGTCAAAAATACTAGTTTTGAGATAATCGAGTTTGAAAGTTTGGACGGTCTTAACTTTTTTTATATATATAAAAGGCAAATTCCTTCCTGCGATATTGCTTTGAGTTTGACAGAATTTTGTGAATATAGCCTGAGAATGAGAGAAGCAAATGCACTAAGTCCATTTAGTGCTTTTTCTCTGAATAGATGTATGTCTTTTTGACTTAAAACATAAATTATCTTCGCCAGTTTTATAGATATGACTGTGTGTGTTTTTGTAGACTATTGAGCGTAATCTTAATAAGATTACCTCATCATTAAGTCAGAACAGCAAAATTTTGACTTAGTGCTTTTTCGCAGAATACCCACGAACTTCCCCGAAGTTTATGAGTTTATATATCCAACGGGTATCACAGTATGACTGCATTTTTCCACTCGCTAAGCAACATGTCAAGCTTATTGCCAATTTATCTACTCAACGACTTCTATCACATCGCGTACTTTTGTCTGCTTTCTTATATCTTGATTTTTTTTTTGTAAAATGGATGCATTATGTGCAATATGCACTTTTCCATGCCACATTTACATACTTATGTTACTACTTACACTACATGTTTGTGATTTTTCTTACATTAAGAGTCTAAGCTTTATTATCATTCATTATTTAAATACTTTACACTATTCTTATGTGTATTTAGTATTAGGTACATATAAAAAAATATAATATAAAAAGACGTAATAATATATTATGGATTGCTCATGGCATCAGCTTCAACTGGTTTTATACCTTCAGCAAGTTTTCTTGCTCTTTGAAGCCATGATCGGCAGGTCGCACATACAAATTTCGCGAGTTATCTCGCCCGACTTTAAACTCAAATTACTAGCCACTGTCGATTGAAGTGCATAATCGAAAAAAAAAAAAATATACGGTGTCATCTGTTTGAATAATTATGAAATACTAATCCACATATTATCGGTATTACAGCAATTTTAGTAAGAGCTTTGCTTTATATTCAACGTGTGCCGTTAAAAACCTGCGGCTTGTAAGATACTGCCTTAGTAATATCGTAAAGCATAGACAAGTTTAAAATCATATAAATATAAAACTATACAACAGGTGGCTAGGCCCTTGGTATAATTTAAAATACCACAGATGGTGTAGCTATTAAGTCATATTATTAACCAAAATGATAGATGAATCGGTAGGCTAATGGATAAAATTACTTACACGGAAAATAAAAAGCGTGAGTTTTAATCCCACTGGTCCATTTTTTTCGCAGGATTGTTACTAATACATTACTTTCTGAAGTTTTTCAAAGTGATGTATTGCTCTTATTTTGAGATCGTACTTGTAGTACCTATCTATAATATATAATATTATATATAAATTGTAATTTTATAATTTATCACAGGGTGTTTTATTATTTTAAATGATTTTTAATCAATCAATAAATAAAATGATATACAAAATATAATAAGTTATAATATAAGTATGCATTCAAAATTTATTTATAATACACTTAAATATGTACCTATGTTTTTAGTATTAAAATATCAGTAGTCAACCATGTTTCAAAAAAGTAAAGGACAGGACGTTTTGATAATACGAGGGTGGGTCAATAATTACTTAGAAAAAAGCATTAAAACAGTTTTTATTTTTGTATTTTTTTTTTATTTCTCAACATAATCTCCTTGGAGCTCAATACACTTGGTTAGACGTTTCTCAATTTTTTTTAAACCGTCAGAAAAATAAGTTTTCGGAAGGTCCTCAAAATAAGCATTTGTCCGATCGATGACTTCTTCATTTGAAAAAAAACGTTGTCCACTTAGCCATTTTTTTTAAGTTTGGGAAAAGGAAAAAGTCACTGGGGGCTAAATCTGGCGAATACGGTGGGTGGTCGACCAATTCGAACTTCAATTCTTCAATTTTAGCCATTGATCGTAAACATGTGTGAACACGGGCATTGTCCTGATGAAAGAGGATTTTTTTCCTGTTTAAATGAGGCCGTTTTTCTTCAATTTTGTTTTTTAGCTGGTCCAATAAAGATGCATAATAATCCCCTGTTATTGTATTTCCTTTTTCCAAATAGTCAACGAAAATAATTCCACGTGCATCCCAAAATACAGTAGCCATAACCTTACTAGCTGATTTTACGGTTTTCGCCTTCTTTGGACATGGTTCGCCTTTCGCAATCCACTGCTTTGACTGTTCTTTCGTCTCGGGAGTATAGTGGTATATCCATGTTTCATCTACAGTCACAAAGCGACGAAAAAATTCATCCGGATTGCGTTGCATGAGCGACAACAGGGCTTTAGAGGCCACCACCCTATTGCGTTTATTGTCGACTGTGAGCAAACGCGGCACCCATCTTGCAGAAATTTTTTTCATGCCCAATTTGTCATGTAAAATAGAAATGACGCTACCTTTTGAGATCCCTGTAACCTCAATTATCTCACTCAACTTTAATCTTCGATCACTTAACACCATATCGTGGATTTTATTGATCATTTCTGGTGTAGTCACCTCTACAGGACGTCCTGAGCGTGGTTCATCCTTTGTTGATGTACGACCACGTTTAAATTCATTTAACCAGTTATAAATAGTTGCAAGTGAAGGAGCAGATATGCCGTGAACTAAATCCAACTCATTTTTTTATTTCCTTCGCTGTTAACCCTTTTCTGTTACAATTAAGTTAGTAAAATAATTTATGTTAATTGATAATAAAGTAGATTGTCTCCTGATTGGTGGAAATTGTAATACCTCAATTCAAAATATAATTATACCTACTAATATATATCCAATTTTTTCACTAAAAATAATCCTATTTGTATGTTTTCTTTTTCTATTATAATATTATTTGACCTACATAAATTTTGTGGAATTTAAGTATATATGGGTGGACATTCTAGAAATAAAATATATTCAATTGTATAATACGCGCCCTTCGCCGCTTTTAAAGCCAAACAATTTAATATTCTACATAAATATGTAAGAATACGTTTGATCGCATAGTATTTTTTTGAAAAGCAATAACAATTTACCGAAGATCGAAAAACTTTATATATTGCCTTTAAAAATAAAATTAAACAAAAAAACTCACATTGGTACTTTCTGTTTTGTTTCAGCGCCGATATTGAAGATAGTGGATGAACAGGGCCACGAAGTACGTGACAGGTATTACAAGTCTGGAAGCTCGATCGAGCTTTCGTGTAGAGTGTCGAGAGCTTTCACTGGAACACTTAGCAGCGGTAGCAACTCCCCATTGAACCCTCCAGCTCTCCTGAAGCAGCTTTTGACGGTTACCCAACTAGCGACAACACCTCCGCCAACCGCACCTACGACGCAAACAGTCGTTCGTAACGAAAGTTTCGCCGTTACAACGACACCCGCCGTTAACGTGACGCTGAGCCCTGTAACGGCGACACCCCAAATCATTATCAATAGCACAGTTGTAGTGGCCAAAGACAATAAGGAGGATAAAGTGAAAAACAATAATGTTTATGGTATCACGTGGCATAAGGACGGAAAAGTTTTAATTGATAAAGTGACGGCACGGAATATGAGGTGAGTTTTATTACTTATTTACAATTAAGTGTTTGTAATAACTTATAAAATGTTTAACGTAATTTAACAGTAGTAAATTTAGTTTAAATAATTAATAATATATACATATTAAAATCTTAGTGCTAATTATATTGCAATAGATGAACAACAATATTATACACACATGAATTAAAATGAATATACAAACACCTCCCGTTTTGCGATGTCACGAAAAGTAGGTACATAATTTTTTATTTTTTTATAATTATTCAATGAGTGGGTATGCTTTTTTCAACTTCATATTTTTCTATACACATCGCTAAAAATACACATAATCATGATGAAATATTTATTAACTTAATTAATATTATCAGATCCGGTTTTTTTATTTTAAGAAACCATTATAATAGAATAGAATTATTATAGTATGCCGATACCATACGTTGGTACAGGATGGAAAGTAATTTATTAACACCGAAGGTAAAAGTAAAATCGTTAAATTTTACCGAAAAATAAAACAATTACTTTCGTTGAAGAATTAACTGATCATATTGTACTTAGTTTACTTTTACTATAATTACTGGTCTAAGATCTTTAGATCGTTTATTAATAATATGTTTGCTTTAACCCCCTAACCGTGAACTGTAATAGTTTATAAGTTTCTATCACGGTAGTCTATTCTGAAAACTGTATTAGAGCTTTGCATACAAAATAAAATTTATCATAAATAGTTTATAATTAGTTATACGTAGTAAAAGTAATTCCATATTTTTTTAATCCATATAAAAGCGGATATTTGATCAAAATGAATAGCAAGTAGAAAAAAATAACACTAAAATTACTAATAATAACTAACAATTAATTATAAAATGATTATTTATTATATTATGATAACATCATTTACATCAATACAGTTTGATACGAGTATCACGTAATTCTTCTTGACACTGTGTGCCACGTTATATTATAATAAGACATCTACTTTATATAATATTATTATCAATGTCGTACAAAAATGAATAATTCAATAATATTAGGTATATAAACTATTGATAATGAAACGGATGTAATACAATCATATTGCAAGTTTTATACTGAATTGTTAATACCTCAGATAATATTATGATGTAGCAATATAATTATATTGTAAGCAACTGCCTGATTTTTGAGATATGTAGTTACTAGCTAGTATGGTATTGATACTTCTGAATATTTCCATATTATAATAGTTTGAGAATAAGACGTATTTAATCGTCGTAATAGTATTCAGTATAATTTACAAAATGAATTTTTCACTAACCTTTGGAAAAACCTTTATATTTTTTATATTTTTATCAGACGACAACCATCAATCGCGCTGCGTAGGTATATCGATTTTTATTACACCACATTTGCATTGCATTTTTTAGTTATTGTCGTTTAAATAAAATTTCTCATCTTGTGTTTATATTGGTGAATATAAATTCCTTAAACATATATTTTTTATTAAAAAACAGTTCTTTTTTTGGGTGTCTAACTGATTTCGAAAAAGATTTTTTCAATTGGCAATATTATTTTCTCATGAGCGTTTTCAAAATTATATATGTTTAAAAACAGTATTCAATTGGAATATAGTCTTTTGAAACCTGGGTTTCGCCTTTCGACATCTTCGGGCACTATGCGCACTCACCAATGAATACCAATGCAACGAGTACTGTACAGTAAAGTTAATTCTCGCTTACATAATAAATTATAACGGTAAAATAATGTAAAATTTCATTACCTACTAAGTGAAGGATCAAGTATATAAAAGAAACACATTTTGAATATTTTAAGTGTTAAAAACACGAAATAGATGATTAGATATATATTCACTATTAATACATTCATTAAACGCATTTAATTGTCATTACTGGGAAACATTGGGACTAGGTAACGTATTGGAAATATAATAAATTTCACTAATAAGAAAAATGTCAGTAAATATAGTACCTACTAACAACAAACAAAAATTTTAAGGTTTTATCCATAATCGGTAAACGGAATGCATCAGTCGTGGTACTAAAATGTTAGGCGTTTAAGAAGGTATATAATTAAGTACTAGTTAAGCGTCAATTACATTGAGCTTCTTTACGAGCTGTTTGTTGGCGAATTTATAATCTGCCTGTAAAGTCGCCCAGTGTTATCATCGAACAACCTAACAAGCAGGTTGTAAACACTCTACCGAGAAAAGTTGAAAGCCGGTCAACTTTACACGCTACACGCCGGCGTGTGGGCCTACTGCGTCTGCGCAGTAGAGCGCAGTAGCAACCTCCCGGTGAAAAAACGAACTACGTTCTGTCAAAATAGTCGCTGGCTTGTGGCTTCTCAGCGAATGGAAAGTTTTGTGTGTAATCATCAAATCGCAGTAACTGAATCGCCCGCTTTTAAATTCGCCAACAAACAGCTCGTAAAGAAGCTCAATGTAATTGACACTTTAAACATAATATTTTGACCTTAGAAGCTAAGTTTATTTAATTTTTTTTTTAATTTCCATATTTTTTATTTCTTTACATATTACTTAAATACCAACAGTTTATATT
The DNA here is from genome assembly GCF_057557595.1 of Rhyacophila brunnea. NCBI lineage: Eukaryota > Metazoa > Arthropoda > Insecta > Trichoptera > Rhyacophilidae > Rhyacophila > Rhyacophila brunnea. The sequence goes on along the minus strand of NW_028232848.1, from coordinate 13,249,695 downwards.
ATTTATTTAAAAACATTATCATAATAAGAAATGTATAAGTACATAATCTCAGTGAGCTTACGAATAAATTTAAAGGTTTTCCAATCATTCAGTTTATATATAAAGGCCAACCATCCGGTCCATAGTTAAAAATATTTTCTATCACCTACATACAATTTTTTTAGGTAATCTAATACTTTTTTTTTTTGATATGATCAAAGTCCGTTTGTACCTGACGACAAACAAAAAATGTTCAAATCGTTTGCCCTTAAATAATAATTATTGTTCCAATCTGTTTTATTTGTAGTTAGTTTATGGTTTAAATTTTAATCAAAAGGAGCTAAACCTTGTCGTCTGCAAAAGATAATTTAAATAAGACCTTGCCACAATATCCATAAAACCAGAGCAGTATGAGCATACAATTAAAATGTTTAGCGACGATAAATCCGCAGATAAGTTTACAATACAAACACACTTCAAACTGTTAGTTTAAAAACCCAATACATAATACAATATTCATTATATTATATTCGAGGCCATACCATAATCTTACGTCATAATAAATATTATCGACAGTTAAAATGCAAAAATATTTAACCCACACACAAAAGGCACAAAATTAAATTAATTAATAAAGAAAAACCAACAAAAATTGTGGTAAATTATTTTTCCTACTTAGCCTAATAATTCGTCAATTGCAGGTTTTATAAAAAATAAAATATTATATTGTTAGTATTGTATTAATAAATTCCTATAATTAAATAAAAAACAATATAACCCAGTTCTTATAACATTCGATATTATTGCAGATTTTATATTGTATTTATTTATACTGTAATATTAAAACAAACATCATTAAATGGAACATCATTGTATTTAGCGACTGCAAATATTAATAGTGCAATGTGTGGCAACCCTCAGCGGTGAAATACAACAACTTATCATTTGTGTATTTCAGTATTAATTCAACCTTATAGACTCCATACAATAGTGATACATAAACGATGTTCTGTCTTATTTCTAGCTCTACGTTCAAACTTCTGCACGCCGATCAAAAGGACAGCGGGTCTTACGCTTGCTCCATACTAAACACATCTACAGTAACTGTTCAAGTGCAAGTTCTTAGTGGTAAGTACCGTAACTACATACATATTTTACTTACATACTTTTAACCAGTCGTTACCAATGCTTGGTACGGAATGAGTGTATTTTTTTTTTATAAGAATGTGAACATATTCCACCACAGAACACCTTGTTTGTTTTTATATTAGGTATCTGTGGTAACTAAAACTGATAGTATCGGGAAAGAATATTTATATTATAATTAATATAACGAGTTTACTGACTTCAGGAATCTTATGTTTCTATTATGAATACATTCAAACGAAAAACTGGCACTGGAAAATATGATACAGTAGATATATAATATGATATATATTATATTATATTATAATCTGTATACATACCTAGCATTTATTTTTAGCCAAATGAACTTATGATACACTGGTATTATACTGAGGGATAGATACTATGTTGCAGATAAGAAAAACTGAATAAATTAATCTATTAATTTTCTGTAATAATTTCCTAATTATTTGGGGGGTTTTTTTGAATTAAATACTTAATTGTTAAATTTCTCTTATTTTATTAACTGTCAATTCATGGTGGAACTGCATTTTATTGTTGTTTGATTTAATAAAACGCATTTTTGTAGTACTTATTCCACTTTAATAAATAAATTTGGACCGGTATCGTCCGCTTCAGAGGGACATTTTCAACTGAATATATTTTTAAAACAGTATTTAACAAACAAAATCAAAAGCGACAGACATAATCTAACAATAAGTACATTGAATTATCCGTCCAATAATACTTTCTCAATTAAAAATTAATTTAAAATTGTTGAGGTTGAATATTAATATGTCATACTACATCATTAAGGGCACTAAGCACATTATTCTAAAATATTAATACGACACGAAATATGAAACAATCAGCACTTACAATAACATTAACATCAAGTATTTATAATTTTAGTCAAAATTTACAATAAAAATATAAAATAAAATAAACAATATTATCACTTTAAGTAAGATCGAATACAATAATAATTAATACCAAAATATGAGTCAAAATTAAATAACAATTAAAATAATAAAAAATTGTTACTACTTGTTAAATTAATCTTTTATCTCATGTTTTCTTTTTAAATCAACGTTTTACATTTCTCGTTAACAACGGAGTGTCGTATTATTCTCTCTATCGGTTTGATATAGGTTCGTTTCGGTAAATCATCCCAAGGCTACTAGGTTTCTCTAAATGATTATTATTTGTCTAATGCTTGCCGAAGGTTGCAGCGATTTTTGAGGGTGCCGAATCGAGCCTGTAGCTGCGCATTGCGTAATTGCAAAGCACGTCATGCATTATATGCGTTTGTTACTTGGCTGTATTTATCTTAGGTTTTTGGTGAGAGTAATTCTAAAAAACCTCTGATATATACATAATTGATAGAAAAATGTATTAAATATATATGTTGCTAAATTTGTTCTTATAAATTATATATCTTTAATAAACTTACAAAAAAAAATGATTTAATTTACTGCAATTACTTAAGGCAATACTTCAGTGAAACAGCAACTAATTTTCAACTATAGGCGCGACGAAATTTTGGACTCGCTGGCATTCGGAGACCGAACGTCGAGGTGTAAATACGTCAATTTGTTTCGTGATGGCGACGGGGGTATTAATACTAAAATCGTGTAAAGATGATTAGAAACGTTACCCATTTCCTTGAAAAAGAAAACATCTCAATGAATATACTATTATTGTTACTAATATAACAATAAACAGAACATTAAATGGACGCATGTTGGATTTATATGACAAATTATATTTCATGCACCCAGGACCTACAACCCGCGCATCGCCTAGCCACGATCTTTTTAGGCCATGCCTCAACTGAGGTATAGCCTTAATAATATACTGTATTATTGTATCGTTAACAAAAAATCTACGGATCATTATTAAATTTGTGGATTAGACTCTTATCTTATTTAAAAATGTAATTTTGCTTTATCACCAATAAGTTTAGTGAGAGTTACATCTAATAATTTATATTTAATATATATTTTAAATGTTAGATTCATGGTATATAGTTAGTACGTGACGCAACTAGGCTGCGGCATCAAGTAAAACCACTATTATTATGCACACATGTAAATATACGGGCTATATAAACACGTACTACGTGATTGTTAAATAATACATTTATATAATATATCCACCTAGTCTTGTATGCATAGTAGGTAGGTACCTTAGCAATATTATATCATCAGAAACTAATTATTTGCGCTTATATCATAAGTTAACATTTTAATTCAAATTATAGATGCTTACAACGTATATCTATAATCAGTAATAATGCTGTAGTCAAAAATGGCTAGTAAAATGTTTATATTTGATAAAAGGCATAATAAAGTTATTTGCGGTATCTCAAAAGGCTGCTAAGTCACTCATATGTCAAGTATACTTAGCTGCCTTCTAGGAAAAAATACATAAAAGAAAACTGTGTCGCCCAGTTATGTGGTCGTTAGTAATTTGTGTGGATTGAGTAATATGCAATTTATTATGTAATAGCTTCTTATGGCGAATAAAAATATAATACCATTAGCAAGTCTCTGAAGGCATTTTAACGTCATGTTATATATGAAAATAATATATAAATAGTTTAATAATTGAATTGGTAGGTACGTATAAATTATTATTTTTTACATAATGTTTCATGATTGAAATAGTTTAGCAATCAATGTTATATCATATCCATTAGTTTCCTTTGGACTCATCTGGTATTCTCCTATATAGTCTGTTGCAAATGACTTATGCAAATTTTATTATCACGTTTTGGTTACAAACTTTCAAGTATGTGTTCTTTGGCCATTGTTAGACCAGGCTAACTAACCATGTGATTCTCTCTTCGAGCAAAGACTCCCGTTAGTGTCTTGCAGTAACAACGTAATTAAGTTCTATCGTCGACTTTGAGAGGAAAATGTAGTTTAATATTTTTATTTGTTAACATTTATTTTAATAAGTCGGTACTTTAGGTACCTTCCAATTATTGTCATCAAAAGAACTATTAAAAATAAATTTCAACTATTGACTGAATGCGTAATTACTATTTAAATAATATAATTAAATTATGTTGATTTATATCAAAATCCTCTGAATTTATCGCAAAAAAATATTAAGCACACATAGGACTACAAAAAGAACACTTTAGTAAATAATTATAAAAGGCGAATAGCCAAATAAAATATCATTATCGTGACGTGAAACGTGTGATTTTTATCAGATGTGGGATGCAAACTTATACTCTCAACATTGGCGAAGGGTGGAAGTAGGCTGTCAAGATCCGACATAAATAGTGCATAATAATCATTTTCAGTCATACGTATTTGTTTTCATTTAACTAAGACTACAATTGACAGATTGTGTTGGTTAGTTTTTAAAATTCAATTCAACCTTGCTTTACCCGAACCATAATAGATAAAAAAAACATTATTCTATCTACAAAATATCTAAAAGTATACCATTAAATGATACATTATTTAGATTAGGAATATATTTTGGTTCTGTATGACTGACAAAGCTTAATATACACAATTTATGTCAGCTCGTAATAGCCGATCTCCATCCTTCGCCACTGTCTCTTAATGTCAGAAAAATGGGTTTTACCACCATCATTTAATAATTAATATACAGCTGAGCACAGCGATTTCCAAACTGGGAGGCGCGCCTCCCTGGGGAGCCGCAGACTAGTGTAAATGGAGGCGCGAACAAGAAGATGAATTATTTGGATTGACTACTATTGAGTGCATCTATCCAATAACTTGATGAATGAATATTATTACCTTGTTATTAATCTGTCAATTAAGTTTTAAAAATTTTTTCTATACATTTTTTACCATTTTAAAAAAATATTTATGAAATTCAGAGGATGGGCCAAGATTTGATTTTTTTAAAGGGGGGCATAGTAACGTAAAGTTTGGAAACTACTGGTTTAGCATAAGAGTAGTGGGACATTGAAATTTTGAGTGTCAGTACATATAGAGTTTTTATGTCACTATTATTATAATTGATCAAAAGCGTCAAATAAATTAGATTGATTTCTCGTGAAGTGTAATTAAATTTTAAGTAGTTCCATCATAGTGCAATAATTAAAGTATATCATAAAATTAAATGTTCTTAGTTCTACATTTTTTCGTTTATAGTTTAAATATATTACGATTTTAAAGTATGAAAAATATCGATTATATTCTGCTTTAACTTTTTTAACATTTTCATTTTTAGATTAGTTATAAATATTTGATAACTAGATAAAAATAAATTTGATAATAAAAAGTATTTAGTTAATATTTATGGAAATTAATAATGTATTACCTATGTGTATTTTTTAAAATATTTATATTTAAAGTTATTCATTAGGTAAAAGAAAAAAATAAATCTAAACTCGACGATGTTTTATGTGCTACTAAATTTTCCACTTAAGTATTAAACACAATTAGTTTTTCTTTTAATTTACAAGTTGATTTACATAGTTATAATAAACCATACAAAATGATTCCGCAAAAATATTAACAAATATAACGTATCTGGGTGATTAATCTCGACGAGAAAAACATGTAAATATAGCCGACTATTTTGAATCGTAATGCCTTAACTTACTCACGAAAAAAAATCCGAATAAAAAGCTTAGCTAAGGAGAACGAGATTGACGTAATCTTAAAAGCTTGGCTATACGCAAACTTTAATATGTATAAAAGCTCACATAAAACTTAATTAAAGGTATACATGGGTGGTGCATGAATACTAATAACACAGCATAAGTATAATTCGTATACATTATTTATTTTAAATTATTTAATATGTTATTATTAATTATTATCAAACTGTAATAAGAACGGAAAAACTCTGTGTAGCATTAAAATCCGAGAACTACAATACCTTAACGTCATTTTGCAAATTTAATTTGGACAATAATTGTAACAAAAACTCGAATGGAAAGTATTTCTGTCTATATTGCATTGTCCTAGGTAGGTACGTGCTTGTAGCCACGTGTAAACCTTTTAATTAGTTTGAATTTAACATCACTGGTAAAGTCACATGTTGTTTTTTCAATATGTTTTGTATAGGCGATAGACTGAATACCTTGAAATAGTGTCTAACGTCTACTTCTTGTAAAAAAAATCAGTCTAAAAATCATTTCGTAAAGTGGACCTTCATCGGGCTGTAAAGAAAATTTTAAAAATTGCATTTAAATATTCATGCTTGGTCAAATAATATTTATTAGATTTTTTCTCTTTTGTTAGTGGAAACGCAAAGTATTTAAGTCAATTTTTTAGTCATCAAGATTATTAGCCGTTGCATCGCATGTATCATTGCTAAAGGGGGTGGTAATTCGATTATATACTATGACTAAACCAGTAAATAAAAAGAGAGTTTTGTATATCAATTATTGATAACATTAATAATATCGATCTAAGGTTCGTCCCCTTATTGCAGAACTAGCCTAACTGATTTTTGGACATTTTACAGGAGAGCACTTTTAAACTTTATTTTGTCATTAATTTGAAAACTGTAAATATAAAAAAATTGATTTAAATATATGATAATGCATTGGTTAAATGCTTTGTTTATGTGAAAAAAAAATACCAAAAAGTATATTCCGTCACATATTTTATGCAGATAGGCTACTTTTGCACTACAGTATTTGAAATCAGCACTATCTTATTTGAGTTAAGCTTGTTCTGCATAACTATTAGGATATAGTTGTACTACAATAATTCAGATCAGAACTATCTTAATTGAGTTAAGGTATTTGAACGCGAACATAAGGCAATAAAAAATGGTACCTTAAGCGCATTAGGAAGTTAGGCTAAATTTGTATAGCACTACAAAATAAAAATTAAATCTCACGACATAGTTTTTTTATTCACAAAATCTACCAAACACTTCAATGAACATGGGTACTTATAATATACTGTAGTTATTAATGAAAGTTAAAGTTCAAGAAGTTATATAAATGAAAAGGCAATAAAACCTATTACTCATAAGCACTGTTTTTAATTTAATCACTGTCGGTTTCATTCCTATTCACTTCTTGTGGTGAGGTGATCAGTCCTGTATAGAAAGAATGGTAATCAACAGGGATTATTTTCTCCGGGCAAAGATACATTAGGTCACAATGTTTTAGCTTAGCTATTGGTATGACCGAACTTCTTACTGGCATCAATTTGAAGTCAGTTATCTTTTGAATTAGTGGTCCACGGCTACGCTCAGCTGTATTAACTGGTGCAGGCGAATCTTCAAAGTTGTACTCGATTTGGAGTGTGTGTGGATTTTCTGGCATTACTGAGATTCGTTTTATCTTTTGCCAAGAAAATTTGATTCCACGTTCATCCTAATCCCAATTTTTGGTTGTTGATTTCAAGCAATGTAGGCGTAGGGTCTCTTCCTACATGCTGATCGTGCTATTGAATACCACTAGCTCGGTGTATATACTGGTATTTTCTTGGCAGCCCTTTCAATAACACTATGAATCGAATCAACTTCATTCTGCGTGTGACCTTTTTCTGAAAAGATATGTGTTATTTTACAAGAGAAATTGGCCGCACAGAACATGTACATACAGTACATGAAATAGATACATTTTTTTCCAGCACGATTATCTGAAAAAAATATGAATCCTTTTATCCCTTCCGATACCTGTTGTTTGATGAAATCAAAGACACAGCTTCCAAATTTCACACACTCCTCTCATTCCAATTGATCTATGCCACATAAAACAATGATCTTGTTGTGATCCTAGATCATGAATACTGAGATTGTATGTGGCATACTTTCGTTTATGTTTATAGTATAGTTGTGCGGCTTCTGCTCTGGGATTTGTAAGACTTGTTGCGCAATAGGAACGTTTTATTTAAGTTTGCCTGCTCCTTGACATTTATTTTAACTTTCGGGTAATTTCTTTATTTTTTAAATGAGTATCATAATATTCTGCTTTCATAATATCTTTTTCTTCATTACTGCTCTGCTCATATTTCAAGAAAAAGTCACACTGGTCCTTCTTCGGAGTAAAGAATAATTAAATTCATTACAAAATTTGCCTCTATATGTAGGTACATTGAAGCAATGGCTACTGTCAAGCTTTTTCCTTCGTAGTCCTTTTTATATAGGTCAAACATCTTTGTTATATTTAATGCTGCATCCAAGTACTGCTTCGTGGTCTTTTTTCGGCAATAATGGCTGCTTACTGTAGAAAAGCTGTTAATGTGATCCCTCACGTTTTGCTTCATGTGGTCGCTTACCGCAAATATCCTCTGCGACCCTCTGCTGTCATCAGCAACCGTGCTTGAATTAAGGTGGTATGAATTCTTTGCAGCAGTCTTAACCATTTGATAACGTATGCTCAATGAGTTTAAAAACAATTGGCATATTTTAATCTTGTTAAGATCTTCTGAAAGAAAATTTGAGTTGTCAGTCATTTTACGATGACTTCTTTCTCGACCTTCACTTATATCAATTGTAGTTCTTTTTTTTATTAAATTCAACGAAGTGGTTCACGTTGATTATTTATATCACCTAAATTCCAAAACTGATGAAATATTGGAACCCTCTGTTCTTGGGTAATTTTTATAGAACAACCAAATTTGCATGTTTGAGGAGAGGGTTCCTTCATTTGACGCTCACATATTACATTGTTTTTCCAGTTTATAAATTCGTTTCCAGAATTTCGCTACTTTTTTATTACATTTCTGCGCCACAGAGCTTCATTACGATGTCTTTTCCTAGTCTTTTTTCCCTGCTTGACTTGAGTTATACACCTCTAGGACAGGTGCTGAAAGTCGATTTACAATATTACCAATACCATTTGATGAGTTTTCATCACTGTATGATGATAGTGAATGCTGTGGTGGTTCATAGTCTGATACACTGTCGGTAGAAAATGGGTCCACTTTCCCATCATTATCAAAGGAATCAGATGTCGAAAGAACCTCTTGATCATCCATAAAATTATTGCAAACCTTGTCGATGATTACAGAGTCTGAAAATATATACATCATTGAGCTAATGTGCGGGATAGAAGCAAATTGCAGTTCGAATTTCAGTCAAGAAAGTGTTTATTTTTGTTGTAAAGGTGAACAATAAAACTCATAATTACCTCGTTGTTCTAATGTAAAGTGGGCCACTGTGGCACTGATTTCTCCTTCGTTATTTGGAGTCAGCGGGATCAATCGATTTGGTGTTGATTGAACTCCAGTCATGCCACTGATTTCGGTAGAAAATGTGTTAACTATCTCATCATCATCAACCGAATTAGATGTGGAAGGAGCCACTAGATGGTCCATAGAATAATTCCAATACTTGTCGGTAATTACAGCATCAGCGTAATTACGTTGGCAGTTGACATTGACAGCGAACTAGTACAAATAAATCCTAACTGCAATAGAAAGAGGCGATATTGCCAACGTGTAGGTGTACTTTTGCGTGTAGAACTAGCTTAACGTCAGTTAGGCTAATTTAGTTCCAAAATATTTTTAAGATTGAATTTAGGCTTGGAATGATCTAAGCTGATAACTTTTTTTATATTGATAATTCAGATACGCCTGTTCGGACTCCAAATAGAGAATCAAAAAAGGAATTTTTCTATCAAATAAAAAAAAAATCACAAAAAATCAGTTAGGCTAGTTCTGCAATTAGGGGACGGTATGTAATTGATAAAATCTAATTTAAATCCTAATAGATTTCAGTTTTGTTTAAATTTAAGCCCGGGTCGCAAAAAACTACTCAAATGGAATAGTATAAAACTTAAATCCATAAGAATATAAATTATTTAATTTAATATGTATCATATAGATAAACCATTATCGCTATTATTTCTTCGATATTTTGATACAAAATGTTGGTGTTATTATTTTTTACAGATTTCAAAATAACTTGACATAAAAATACAATTAAAAATATGTTTTTTTAAACAATCAAAATATATTATTTTATTATTATTAAAATTAGTTCTGCAAACACCGCATCTCTTTCTGTTTTACTCGTGTTGCTTTTTAATAAAAACATGAATCGATATCAGTGATTAAAAAAACAAATTATTAATCTGCGTAATTTTTATAAATTTTTATTTATTTCATTTTTTTTAAATAAATAAAACTTATTTTACGAATTAAATTCAAGTCAGAAATGAATATTATTCTATTAGATCAATATTTCTAGTTAAATGAGAGACTGTTAATTATTTAACCCTCGGTATTAACGGTTCGATTAATCGGCAAACTTTTTAAAACACCAGTCAGACCTAATCCCGACTCTGCTTTATTGACATGCTATAATATGCAAATTGTCAGGACACATGATCTATTATTGATAAAAAAATCTTATTGTAGTAATATTCCAAAACTAATCCAGTGTTGATTTAATCGATTTATAGATTTTTTAAATTACAGTATTAGTTATTAAACCGGTAATACACGCATATTGTGTATCACACATACGATCAATGTAAAACCAAGCTTACTAGATCAGTGATTCTCAACTTTTTGTATAGCAGTGAGCACTGACATACATTAGCAAATTTTCGACATTAAATACACTCAAAATACCAATCCTTAGTGTAGGAGTAAACTCATTCTGTAAGTTAACCTTAATGTAAGCGTTCCAGATTTAAATAATGATTTAATAAAAAATAAAATGAGCAGTTCATAATAGGTGGAGACATTCATTAGATACTCAAAACTGACAAAAATGCTATTACTAACCTAAGTAAAAATCTCGTTTATGAAATAATATTTATGTCGCAATATCCATACCAAGCAAAGACATTATTAATAGACAACGCACTTAATACAGTAGCTAGCAAGTAAATTCACGCATAGTGACATTTGCACATGTATAGGTAGACATCACGCAATTTTCATTACGCGATATCACGCATCGGGAATTTATAGCAATATCACCTTTATTGTAATGGCGTTAGAACAGTGTTTCTAGTGTCAATGTTCATTTGAGCGAAACCATTTGAACCGAACCGTTCAGCAGACCCAAATAAAAGCATCGGAAATTTATAGCAATATCACCTTTATTGTAATGGCGTTAGAACAGATTATGCCATTCGGCAGACCCGACAAGAAAGTGAGTGTAATTTTTATTCCCATATGCTTCGTCCATATTAATGTCATTGATACTAAGCCATATTGTATTGTATGGTATCAAACTTGGTTAAATTCATAGTGTTTTTCATCATCATTTTTATGGAAGAAGATTGGATTTGTTCAACTTTGCAAAACTATAGTTTCATAGGGCATACTTGGTTGAAAAACACAACGGATTTGACAAATTTTGATACCAGACAAAATTTAAAATGTTCTATTGTTCAAAATAAGGTAACAATAAACATTTTTTATCTGTTACGAAAAATTTTACAAGTTATAAAAAATTCGGAAGCTTTTTTAAATTCTCGTGGACACCTAAAGAGTGCTCGTGGAATTTCCGGTCGGCAATCACTGCACTATACATTAACACAAATCTAAAGCAGTCACAAGTTTGGTGTTTAATACAGGAAAGGTTTTCGTATTGTATGTCGTGCAGGGAAGTACACATATTTATATAAAAAAATAGCATATCTGTAATTTGAAATGCAACATCAATTATTTTTTCTTCTTCGTCATTTTTGTAACTCATGATCAGTATAATTCTAAAATCGTCTTTTTTCATTAATATTTTTCTATCCTTTGAAAGCCTTGCTACATACCATCGATATAAAGGTTCTGTACTCCATCCAGGATATCCGTGTCGTCGTTGCATGAACATGTCAGATTTTTTAATTTTCTTATATTGTTATGTCTAATATTCTGCGTCATTTATAAAAAAGAAAATCAAAATTTTATACTGCTTATGTGCATATTGACAGAAACTGTCTAATATTGCAAAAGTCATAATATTCTGTAAGTACTTCAGTTCTTTCATAGTATCGACTTATTGACCGAATACTAAGTTGTCTTCATATCAAAATGTTGCGAGTTCGATTCCTGGTGAGATCATAATAAATTAATATGATTTTCTTGAAAACTATTACTGAGCCTTGTGATCATTATTTGTACTCTTAAAAATAATAAATAATAAAAATACGCATGCAAATATTTGCTTTAATAATAATTATTATTAAGGCTAATATTTTCATACTTATATACTATAGATATTTACACACCCACGGTGACCGCACGGCTTAAGCGTTGAACTATCACGCCGTGGGTCTCAGGTTTGAATCCTGGGTCTGGCAAGTATACATATTGTTTTTCAATTTATGTGTGAGTCCAGGGTATGGACCTAATAGGTTGAGCAAGTGGCTGACATCCATTTCTCGTAAAAAACAGAATCTGTTAATACAAACCTCTTCTCTGTGGAGGCCCATATGATTCTATTAGGATCGGACATAATGGATAATAATAATAGTAATTTTTTTCTGCAAATAATATAATACATTCGTTTTTTAAATGATATATTCAGAAATAATAAGAAAAATCGAATGGTAAAATAAAATTTCCTTCACTTTATTAAAATAAATAAAAAATCATGTTTAAAATTAGTCGTAAATTATTAAATCTGGTGTCTTATGAATATAAACAATATTGCTGGCAATCTCTGGTTTAATTCTATTTAATAAAAAAACGGCGTTCAATTTGATATTTTATGAATAAAATAGAAAAGTTCTTATAGAATTAGAATCAAGAAAAATAAAAAAAATGTAAAAATGAATGTACCTTACTTTGAACTTAATATTCTCAATTCGCATCGAAATCACAATGAAAAAAAATCTTAAAAAAACATCGTTATTTTATTTCGATAAATAATTGGAACGCTTTAATTAAACCGAAGTGATGTCTGTTTTTTTGGTTTTCGACAAATTTATGTCCTCGCGAGATTTATCGCTGCCTGTATTGCAGACACCTCGTTCATACAAATTCCTAGTCTTTAGTCACTTTAAAATCAAACCGTACCCCTCCAGAAAGCACAACGGAAGCTTCCACGAAGCTTTTGATACCAATGTAACACTCCCAGCTAGTTCAATCTGATATGAACGACTGTCATATTTAGTTACTCAGAGTTTACGTGTAACAGGCTTCATGTATGAGACGTGTCTGTAAACTTTGCCTTCGTGAATGTTGTATGGTGGTAGCACATTAACTTTGCGGTGCATGTAGGCACTCTATTTTAATATTGCCGGCGGTTTATAATTATTATTTGGTTAACACGGAAGATACAACCAACACGTTTTTTGCATAAAAATAATTTAATATTTCATTGAAAATTTTATAAAATATTATTAATTTTCAATTTAAAAGAAATTTTTTGCCAATATTAATAACAAAACATTGAAATCTCATGACGCGTAATCAGGGAACACAAAATAAATGGGAAATGGCATCTCGAGTATGGAAAAATATGTTATTTTCAATAGTTAATAATATGCATCTTAGTTTGTAACGTGCTTTAAATTTTTGGGAACAGTCGACGCAATTTTTTTACTTGGGTTTTATGGCGGTTAGGCCATAAACTACCCTGATTCAAAACTTTGGTACAGTGCAATGGCTTTTACATTTCTACTTATTATAAGTGCACGTTATCCTTTTTTTCCAGAGAGGGAGATAAAATAAATGTATTATAGAAAAATATAATAAAAGATACGCTCATTACAAAAATATATATATAATTTGCAAACACCTCAGAGAAACATAATATAGTATGGAACTACTAAATTTTTATTTTAATAAAATGTAAAAATGCCTTGTTCTCTGCCATATCTGTTTATTATTTGCGGTGAAACAATGCAATCCTGATTACGTCAATGCTGATGATAACAACTCAATCGAAGGCATTCGAAAGACAATCGATAGGCTAGATAAAATTACGTTTTGCGTTAATTGCACATGTTCTGATCTAGATCTTTGAGATCAGTGAAGAGAGAAACGTCAAATATTTCCACAGTTTTAAATAACTGAATGTAAACATGACCATAGTTGACACTGGATGAATCTCGCTATCCGGGTGCGCGTAACTGGATCAACATTTGAGTATATGCAGAATATCTGGGACGTACAAATATACACAGTTAAAATCAAATTCTACCTACAATAATTACATTTGTAGAGGTTTGCCAACCTCTACAACTGACGCATTATTGTCTGTGGTCATTAGTATAACATAGACAATAATACTAAGCGGAAATGACAGTCAACAAATCAGTTGCATATTCGGCATTGAACTGTACAGTCAGATATTCACTCGCGACTCCGTAAATATCTAAACTCAATCAAAATTCATAATGTAAAATCCTACGTAATCAACCCTCAATATCAATGTATCTCTATTCGTAATGCGGTGTACAATCTAAAATATAGTGCTACTATATAAATCCAAGAAAATACATCATTGTGTCACAGTTGTTCCGTGTGCTCGGCGACCGTCGCACGTCACCAAACGAGAGAGCGAGTGTTTACAAATTAATAATAACCAGTTGTGCGCGCGGCGTAACAATAAATTATTGTTACAAAGTTGTTTACATTTAAGTGTCTCTGACTACAGGGGCGCTTATTAAAAATCAAAAATACAACGTTGCCAGCAATGGATCACCAAAAAGAAACCCAACAAACAATGTCTTATGCATCAGTTGCTCAAAAAATGCAATTTCCGAAGAAGGAGCAAGCCATCGTTTTAGATGCTATCGAGGGCATCTCTATACGAGAATATACACTGTCAATCGGGAATAAGGTAGGTCCATGTCATATAAGATATGTATCTAGGATTTCCCAGGGAAGAATATGTATATACTTGAGTAGTGAAGAACAAGCAGATAAATTAACAGTAAATAAAGAAACAGTTAAAATTGGAAACCACGTACTAGAAATCAGGCCGCTGATCACCAAATCAAAGAGGATAATAATATCAAACGTGTGTCCTATAATCCCACACAGCGTTCTGGAATCAAAACTCAACGAATTAAACATAAAAACTACTTCACGTATTACAAGCATCAGAGCTGGTATTAACGAACCGGGCTATGCACATATTTTAAGTTTCCGGAGACAGGTTTATGTAAACCCAGAAGACACTATTAAACTGCCAGAGTCAATGCAAATAAATTTTGATAATACCCTGTACTGGATTTACTTCTCCACCGAAAAATTGACATGCTTTATATGCAAAGAAGAGGGCCATCTGGCCAAATATTGTAAAACAACTGGAAATAATGAACCTCACACTGTACAATTGCCTGACTCTCTCAATGTACCAAAAGTGTTAACCTCTCTTTCGTTAGAGAGAAAAAATACACTCCAGGAGGATGAACTAGCCGCAGATATAGAGTCGGACAACTCTATTATCAACAAGGATACGCCAATCGGTTCAAAAAGGCCGTTGACCAGTCCAACTGATATCAGCAGCGTAGAATTTGAATTTGAAGATACAGTGAAAAATAATGCAATCTCACGCATTCCTGCACTCCAACAGACACCAAAAAAATCAAAAAAAGAAAGAAAAAAAGTATCCACTGAAGATACAAATGAACTTTTGTTACCTGCCAAGGAACATGTTGAAAGTAATCGTCATAGATTTCCAATCGATTATGAAACATTGCTCAGTTTCCTTGTGAAAACACATGGAAATCCCAATACCGAAATGATTGCTAATGAATTTACTACTGATATAGAAGCTCTTAATAACATGCTAACAGAAATCTATAGTCATTTAAAAGAACGCAGCATTAAAAGTCGCATAACAAAGATCAAGAAAAGACTCAGTAATCCACAATTAAAAGTTTCCAGTGAAGATATTAGTTCGTTGGAAGGACAAGAGGAACAATAACATAATGCATAATTCCAGCAACAAAGTTAACCAATTTATTCAATCTGATATACGTATTGTTTTCTGGAATACAAGAAGCATTCTTAATAGACTAGAGGAGCTTAGAGTGATGCTAGATGAAATTGATATTTTTATAGGCGTGGAAACATGGTTAAACGACACCATTCCTCACATAGTTATTAGCTTCCCAGGTTTTATGGTGCTTCGGCGAGACAGGACGTACGCCAGAGGAGGAGGTATAATTTTCATTATTAGAAATACTATAGCTTACAAAGCTATTAACAACCTCATCATTCCGAACATATCCACTGAAGTTTTGGGCATTACACTGACTAACCTTAAAGATAAAATTAATATCATTGCAGTTTATAGGCCCCCGAGCAATAGCGGAAATAATACAAATCTGTCGCTTCAGGAATGGGACCAAGTATTTAGTAATACTCTATTAGATGATAAAACCATATTGGTGGGAGACTTCAATGCCCACAATGTCGCGTGGAATTGCAATAGAAATGATATAAATGGTTCTAGAATCATCTATACTTTAGCTGATTACGACTTAATTTTAATAAACAATAATACTAAAACCCGTATTGATCTGCGACGAGGTACAAAATCAAATATTGATTTAGTTTTTTCTTCTCCTAATCTTCTACAACAGATTGTATTAAATATAGATGAAGACCCCCGGGGATCGGATCACTATCCAGTGCGTATTAATTTATCTGTACAAAAAGCAATTTATTTCAAAAAGACTTTCAAGTTGCAGACCAAAAAAACCAATTGGGTTAAATTTAAAAATACAATGGCTGAAAATATTAATGAATTCAAAACAGATTCTTTTCTCAGTTTAAGTTCAGTCTCGCAGTATAAATTCCTCATTAAAAAAATCACACAAGCAATCATAGATTGCACCCCAAAAAAAGGGAATAATCCCCAATTTCGCCATAGCAATCCAGTAGAATGGTGGGATTCAGAGTGTGATAAGGTAAAGAGAAAAAGAAAAGCTGCCTTAAAAAAATGGGAATTTACCTTAGATTTTAAAGACTTAATTGAATACAAAAAGAATGCTGCCATAGCTAAAAAAACTTTTATAAAGAAAAAGAGTGACTGCTTTCGAAAATTTGCAGAGACCATCAATTTTAGCACAGACCTTAAGTATACATGGGAAAAAGCAAAAATTTTTAAAAACAAATGGATAAAAATTAGACCCGATAGTATTGAACAAAATATGCAAAATAAAGAGAAAATTGAAGCTGCTCTTGAAAGACTATGCCCACCGTGGGTTCCAAGTAACCCTAACATTTTCCCTGTTACCAAAAATAACACGCTATTCGACACTCACTTTAGTTTCATAGAATTCAGCATAGCATTAAATTCTCGTCAACATAATTCCGCACCTGGAACGGACGGGATAACGTATGAAGTCATTAATATGCTTCCCACTCCAATAAAACATATATTCCTTGACATTTTTAACCTCATGTTTCATAGCATGGAATTCCCTGACGAATGGAAAAGCATATTTATACATTTTATTAATAAACCTAATTCGGATAGCTTAAGACCTATTGCACTGACCTCATGTGTCTGCAAAATCTTAGAAATCATGGTCGCAAATAGATTTCGCTGGTGGCTGGAAAGAGAAAAAATTATCCCAGATACACAAACCGGATTCAGGAAAGGTTTTTCCTGTGCGGATAACCTAACAAATGTTGCAATGTATATTGAAGAATCTTTTAATGAAAAAAAACATACGCTAGGTATTTTTTTGGACGTGATTGGAGCCTTCAATAACGTTCAATCAGATATTCTCGTTGAAATATTGGCACAAATAGGGTGCCCCTTTAAACTCGTTAAATTCTGTTTTTTTCTTGTCTACGAGAGATTAATCTATACTAATTCAAACATAGATCTCCCGAGAACACTGTATAAAGGCGTTCCTCAAGGAGGAATTTTAAGTCCGCTGTTTTACATTATATACGTTAGCCACATTGTTCGCAATATACCGAAAGCTATAACAGTCTCCCAATTTGCAGACGATATATCTTTGTTCCTTAAAACTAAAGACCCCAATCAGGATAAAAATATAATGGAATGTGCACTAGAAACAATTAGAAATAATCTATTCAAACTGGGTTTGGATCTATCTCCGGAGAAAACGGTATTCGTACATTTCAACAAAAACAAAATACTGCCGGGAGAATTTCAAATTAAATTGAATGATATGATGATTAAATCAACTGAATCAGCCAAATTTCTAGGTATTTATTTTGACTTCAAGCTTTCTTTTGATAAACATGTCAATTACATTGCCCAGAAAGTCAATAGAGCCACCAACATTATAAAGTTCCTCAGAGGTACTTGGTGGGGATCACACCCTTCCACTCTAATAACTTTCTATAAAAGCTACATCAGATCCATAATGGACTATGGAAGCTATATTTACTTCCCAAAAAATAAAGGAGCAAAGCTACAGTTAGAACGACTACAGAACCAAGCTATCAGATTGGCTCTTGGCCTAAGAAAAAGTACACCTACTAACATACTACTTGCCGAAGCCAAGATAACATTACTAGAAGAAAGATCTAAATTTCTATGTAAAAACTTCTTGATAAAATGTATGTCAAACCGTACTTCTAATACGAGATACAATGTCAACAGATTTCTACAAACAACTATAACGCGAGATCGTACTCCGAAGAGATTTCAAATTTTAAAAGAAAGTATCCAAGCTGTAAATTGTATTGATCATCTGATTTTAAAAAGAGACTTCTACAACTTTTTTAATTATACATATGAGGATATTATATATAACGTTTTAACTAATACAAAAATAGGAATGGAGCTATCGCACTCCGACTCTCCCGACTTATTATTCAAGTCCAAATTTAGCAATCAAAATGTAGTCCAAATTTTTACGGATGGAAGCAAAATTCCCGATTCACCTTCAGTAGGTGTAGCAGTGTTCTTCCCCCAATCCAACACGTCGGTTGCCAAAAGTGTCCACAGATTCACTTCCATCTATACAGCAGAGTGCTTAGCCTTATACGAAGCCACTAAAATTGCACTTAATTACAAAAATAAAAATATCAACATTTTCACTGACTCCTTAAGTCTGATTCACTCGCTCGAAAATCCAAATTTCAGCATCAAAACTAATGACTACATTCTTAATATTAGAACCAACATTTCCAAATTTAGCAAAAGTAACGAACACGGTACAAATATACAGATATACTGGATTCCAGCACATAAAGGAATTAATGGCAATGAAATTGCGGATCAATTGGCAAAAAAATCTGTAAAATACCCATCAGAAAATATAAGAATTCCATACACAGATTTTAAAGCCCAGTTTAAACAAACAATGAGCGAAAATAACGGTAAATATTTAGAAAATCTTGGGAAAGAAAAGGGAACATACTACTATCAAAACTTTTATAGTAGATCTCCTAAAACTTGGTTTAGTAAACATTGTAAAATAAAGCGAGATGTAATAGTGACAATAGCTAGAAGCAGGTCAGGGCATTACAGTCTCAACGAATCATTGTACAAAATTAAAGTGGTAGATAGCCCTCAGTGTCAGTGTGGACATCCCACTCAAGATCTTAACCACATTGTCTGGCAATGTGATGCCTATGACCAGGAGAGAGAAGTGTTATTGAATAAGTTGGGGAAATGCAGGTTATACCCTCCTTTTACGATTAATTCGTTCCTGGCAAAACCAAATATTTCAGTTATGAAAATTGTACATGAATTTCTCCAAAAATGTAACGTAAATGTCTAGTGTATAGTGTAACAAAAATGTAATTCTGTATCATTAACAATGTAACTATTTATGCCTGTCGTTAAAAAAAAAAAAATGTATGTATACTTTTGTAAACCATTGTAAAGCAGAATAGCCTTCCATTCAGAGAAGAGCTCAATTGCTTCCAAATAAAGAAAAAAAAAAAAAAAAAAAACCTCATTGTGTCTTATTTGTATTGTGCCCCGAACATATAACATCTCACACACGACGCAACCTTCTACATACAATTAATAGATATTAGATCCTACAACCAACAACTAAAGATCTAGCGTCTATACAATATTATAGTACCTTTACGGTAGTCAGCTATGGTACCTTATAATGGCTCAGAGTAACCATATACTGTAAATGTAAATGTAAATGTAAAGTGGTATAACTTTAAGAAATACAAGAATAAGTAGTCGGACAATGCAATATCTTACGATATTGATAGTAAAATAACGACATTATGACGTCCTCTAAAGTCTAAAGCAGCTGAATACTGTCACAGACTAATATACGGTAGAGCTACGGAATCATGGCATGATCTAGAAATATAGAAAAAGACTGTCAAGCGACAGGGGTTCTTAGGGACGTCGTGTTGTGTCCTAAATATGCTGCAACTAAGTGAAGGACAATTTTTAACTCAATTACTACGTACTCGAGCTTTCCAAGCTATAACAATGTATATTATTATAAATGATATCAGCATAACTATTAAGCTTTATATAACTTTAAAAGTAGAATTATTATCCGCCATATCTATGGCCAATCTGAGATGGGAAAAATTGGAGGTAAAGATAAAATATTGAGCTCTACGGTTTTTACAAGACTGTAGCATAGCTCAACCAATTAATATTGAGATGCTGTGTTGACTATGTAATATGAATAATGAATAAAACTATATAAATAATATCAAGCACGTCAAAAGGATGCAGAATAAGAGACATGGTCAAGTCTTGCTAGGTAGAGCTACTATTAACTGTCATAACATTCTTGATATATATCGATTTGTAACGTTTTGACTTTAGATGACCGAACTTTATCGAAAAGCTAATGATGATTTTAATAAAAAAAGTTTAGTTAGTTAAATGCTTTTATATTTATTTGATCGCTACAACAAAATTTCTATTTAGAAGTTTGATTGAATTTGAAAAAAAATGAATGCTTTCAATTTTTATTTTTCATTCAAACTCTAAATGTTCTTTTAAAAGTCTATTAACTAAGCAAAATAGCAATGATTGACATTGGGTAAGGCTCTGTTTCAAAGAAACAAAAGCTAAACCGAATAACTTTGTTATTTATATCAACGATAATCTTATATTGAAAAGAGACGCCGCATTAAATAATACCATTTTATAATCACATTATTTATCAATTTAAATATCGCAAAAATAATAATTCTTTGTAAAAAAAACTGCATAAAAATACATGAATTCGATCTCACACTATTTACTGTCAGGGTGAGTGTACTTTATACATTAGACTACTGATATATAAATGAATCCTATTACAAATTATTGATAATAATTACACTAACTATAGAATTCCTATAATGAAAGGAGATTTGTAATTTAAATCGAAATTATGATAATACTGACACAATTTATGATGGTATTAAAACAAAACTTCTTGTTAATTCTTACATTTTATCTTAGAATAAATTAAAATAATTACAAGATAAAAAGTACTTTTTATATACCTCGTTTTTGAATTTTCTGTTGAATCATATAAACTTGACAATTCTATGTTATAATAATTTAGGACAAATATTTTTTTTGCTATTTTGCAACAAACAAATTAATATAGAATACTGAAATGTCATTTTGATTTCCATAGTAACGCAGGTATATATAAATAATTTAATTGCTTGGACCACCCCCTTAGCAACCAATAATAGTGGATTGAACTATAATGGTTTAAAAACCTTTTTAACCACGTTTTTCTTAACTCGTATTCTTGTCTGTCCGGTGGTTGTTTATTCACTATAAATCTTGCAATCGACTTTTAACTAAGTTCCTGACTAGCTAGACTTTTGAAACTTTTTGAATATATCAGAATACGATGCCAATGCATTATTTTAATATTTTTAGCCATCTTTAAGTAGACTTGAATTCATTTTCAGTTAATTATGTTTTGTATTAAAAGTTATTTCGGAAGAAATCCGTAATCTAATCTACTATTATTGGTTGCTAAGGGGGTGGTCGTAGCAACTTAATTATGAATATACACGTGCGTTACTATGGAAATCAAAATGACATTTCAGTATTCTATATTTGTTTGTTTGTTGCAAAATAGCAAAAAAATGATTCGTTGACAATTGCCTTATTTGTCCTAAATTATTAATACATCAAGTTTATATTATTCAACAGAAAATTAAAAAACGTGATATTTAAAAAGTTCTTTTTATCTTGTAATTATTTAATAATAATTATCTAATATTTATAAATTTTGTGTCAGTATGGAAAACAACAAGATTAAATGTAAAAAAATATTTTAATAAATTGCAACCCCTATAAAAAACAAGGCATTTTCTTGGCAAGGCTTCTATGCATAATCACTTCCGGTTACTTTGTAAACTAATTACAAAAACTTCTCACGCATCGGGCTAAGTAAGTAAGCAGCTAGGTAATTTTATATCAAAATATTATATTATTATGAAACTTTATGACTGTCAGATAAAAGGAATGGTTATGATATAATAATATATTTTCGTGAAATGTTTCTAAAGCCTCGTCGGTATAATAATTATGCATTAGACGTCAACGAATTTAAATATTCAAGGCATGTCAGAGTATTAGATGAATGTTTACATGAGAGTCTGAATTATAATTATTATTATACGTTACTTTACTTAACTTGGAAATTTTAATACTAATGTACTAAATTAAAAAAGTAAATAATGAATAATTGTACTTACGTATCTCCTTAATTAACATTAAAAATAAAATTAATTACGCAATGTTTAATATAGATTTAAAAATAAACCTTATGTTTATACGCGTATATAATATAATCTAATATTTATAGAGCTGTTGTGCTTGTCCTGGTTTTTATGAAGTTTAGTTAGCAGTGACTTATAAAATGTAACTATTTACCTGATATCATATTCTACAGTTCTTCATAATTTATTAATGGATTATTTTTCCCTCGCTTGAGCGCCATTTTCTTTATATTTATATAATATTTAAAAACTCATATATTATTATATATTTTTAAAACAGTGATGGAAAAATAACAATCTGGATGGAAATTCAAATTTTTACTTAAAATGGTACTTACAGTTTACGAGAGTTTTAATAAATGGCTGCGTCGTATAGTAACATCTATAATATATAACAAACGATCTCAGTGGATAGTTAAGTACTCGTCACACAAACATATCATATAATATTGTATTTGATAATAAAATGATTAGTCGATATCAAACCTTTCAATAAAGCGCACAAATAATCTTCAATTGAATAATCGTTCCTCGCATACAGTGTTTGTCCGAAATATACATTAAACTATCAAAATAATAAAGTCATACTATAATGTTATTTTAAGTACTATACTAAAATTACATACATAACTAAATAAATATTAAGTATCTAAATATATACATCCTCAAAATGAGAGTGGACAAGTGAATACAATAATCAACCTCTAAAATAATTCATGGTTTATTATTCAAATATGCATTCATATAAAATTAAACTTAGTAGTTGGACATCATACCAAATTACTAATGGATATCCCGACGGAAAGTGATGTACAACTAACTATTCCAATTTACATTCTATGTGGATGTGTATCTCAATAATGAATATATGTTTTTAAAACAATGATTATTGATGAAAGTAATATTTTTTGATGGAAAGACATTGATTTTATTAGTAACCGGGCAAAACAGAACAAGACAAAACAGAACACGACAAAACAGAACAGCTAGGGGGAAAATGAAACATTATTTTTTGTGGAATCTATTTATTAATTAAATTTTAAACAAAATTCATATTCTTATATATAAATATTTAATATTTAAAAAAAAAACATTTTTAAGTGAAATCATCAAGCTATAATAATATAATTTCATTTTTTTTACAATACCGTTATTTTGAATATAAAGTTTTTTTTTATATAAATAGAGTATATAAAATTGTATAATGTAATCACTGCATGTTGGCCATTTGGCGTAAATACCTCAATTTATCTGTTTGATTTTCATAATTATGCACGACTATTGCCACTCGATTACTAAGTGTCTCATACTTTTTCTTTATAACTTCAAGGCGACCTGTATGAGCACTGGTTAATAATAATCGGGGCGCCTATTTTACAAGAGAGACAAAAAAAATCATACATTTTGTAAAACTTGTGCAATTTAATATAAGTTTTACGATTGCGCAATTTTTTGCAGGAGAGACAAAAAAGCATTTTTTTATCTCTCTTAATTATTTTTCGAGATTTCGGCCTTCGGGATTCCGGCCAATCGGGATTTCAGCATTCGGGATTTCGGCTTTCAGGATTTTGGCTTTCGGGATTTCAGCCATTCGGGATTTCGACTCAAACCCATCCTAAGCTTGCTGGTAACATCAAGTTAAGTTTATTTGAGGCTTTCTAGCGATTAGTAATGCAGAAATTAGGTATATAATTTGATTTATTATGGCGTATTGAAAACCTTTTGTATTAAAAATCTATCAAGATAATAGAGATAGGACAATTTCAATATTAAATTTATATTTTTCCTGAAAGGTCATAGTTATATTTATCGTTGTTCTGTTTTATCACTGCTCTGTTTTGTCATGTTCTGTTTTGTCATGTTCTGTTTTGTCATGTTCTGTTTTGTCATGTTCTGTTTTATCGTGTTCTGTTTTGTCGTGTTCTGTTTTGTCATGTTCTGTGTTGTCATGTTCTGTTTTATCGTGTTCTGTTATGTCGTGTTCTGTTTTGTCAGGTTCTGTTTTGTCATGTTCTGTTTTTTCATGTTCTGTTTTATCGTGTTCTGTTTTGTCGTGTTCTGTTTTGTCATGTTCTGTTTTGTCATGTTCTGTTTTGTAATGTTCTGTTTTATCGTGTTTTATTTTGTCGTGTTCTGTTTTGTCATGTTCTGTTTTGTCATGTTCTGTTTTATCGTGTTCTGTTTTGTCGTGTTCTGTTTTGTCATGTTCTGTTTTGTCATGTTCTGTTTTATCGTGTTCTGTTTTGTCGTGTTCTGTTTTGTCTTGTGCTGTTTTGTCATTGAACCGATTTTATTGATCCCACCAAACTACAAACTCCTCGTATGACACCTAAACCTCATCGAATAAATCAAAAGACCCGACGTTTGGTGTGAAACATCATTTTTGACTAGGAATATCAGCTTTGAAGCAGTTATCTGATTAAGATCGCCATGCACTCAAAAGGCACATTTAATGTGCTTTAACGGAATTTACATGACTTTGTAAAGTTAAGAGTACTCATGGAATAGAGGAGCACGTAGAGCCTAATAAACAAACGTAATAAAAAATAGCTTTGCTAAAGCCTTTATGATTCAACAATAAGAAAAAAAATATAGAAATTAACTTTATAAGATTGTTTATTAAAAAAATTGAAGCACATCCGGTTTTATTATTTATTCAGAGTTCACAGAGATTAATCAACAATAAAAGATAATATTTCAAACGTTACACGGAAATACACTAACAAGATAAGATAACTAGCACGACCCAATGAGCAAATAAATTTGCCAAAGGATTAGTTCACTTCAGGTGTGTATCGCATTTGACAACAAGATAACCACAAGCTAGTACTAGAGACGGATCTCCATAGTATACGCTGCTTAGTTTCAAAATAAAGAACTAATTATTATTGTATGATGAAAAGGATTGGAGCCAATAAAGATTAATAAGTAAACATAGGGTTAAATCCTATTCCATCTACAAAATGCTTGCAACTTCCAGGTACTTACACTAAACAGTAAAAATTTTTTGAAGTTATATTTCTTTTGGCGCGTTTGGGGAATCAATTGGGAGTGTATTTTTGGCGTGTGAAATGTACACGTCATAATCTATTTTTTCACACGAAAAAAAACGCACTAGATTGGATTCGAACCACCGATTGTTCGGTTATCAGCCGAACGCACTACCTTTACGCCACAGTATGATATGCATCGTGACGATTATACAGTGTAATATTATAGTTTAGAATTGTTCCGTTGCCTAAGCAGCGAATTTATTATTGTCGGCCATTTGCAATTCCTTACGTAAACAAACGAATAAACGTCAGAGTTGTCGTACTTTAAAAATAAAAACAACGAGAAACCATTATATAATTTTGTAATATAAGTTAAAGTGTATAGAAAAAAGCTAACGGCGTTCCAATAAGCGGTCCTTTTTCTAAGATAATTAAGAGCTAGTCAAAGAATCTAGTTTATCACAATTTTTGTTTTGTTACGCCAAAGAAGTATAATTTCTAACGCACGTACATAAGTATACACACCGATTTTTTTTAAGAACCGATATATTATTATTAGTGTAATATACCTTTTATTAAATTGTAATGTAATAATTTAAAAAATATGAGTCATTTCCACGAAAAAATTCTTAACTTCGCGTTCTGTCGTATCAGCAGAAATACTAAAATGTCACTGTTATTTTTATAAGTACTTTTTATATTACCCCATAAAGTATTTAATACTCTCATATAAGGCTCGTTGAAAGCTATGAAACAATTTATTTTCTCATAGGTCGTTTATTTCACTTTAGTATATCTATTAACAACTTGGATCATATTGTCATCTGGCCTGCCGTCCACACAATCTTTTGTTAATGTATATGTGGTGAATCGCACAATAAGTTAATATTTTCAAAAAAATATTTTATGTCTCTTTTCCACAACAAAAATATTTAGGTACCTACATTTTACCACGTTTTTATTAGCTCGTATTCTTGTTTGTCCAGTACAGATTTTTTCTTGTGCAGTACACATTTTTTCTTGTTTGCCCAAGATTCTTCCCGACTTCCCGACTAGCTAGACATTTCAAACTTTTAGAATATATCAAAACACGATGACAATGCATTCTTTTAATATTTTAGGCCAGCTTTAATACTTTTGACGCTGAAGACGCACATGCGCGTAATGACCTGGCGGCCGATCGATGTAATTAACGTGCATTTTAAAGGTGCTAATTAAAATCTCATTATATAGTTAGCAGCGAATGAGTTAAGCAGAATTGAATTCATTTTCAGTTAATTCTGTTTTGTATGTTTCGGAAAAAAATCGTTAAAAGTAATCTTTATTTTACTATTCACTATTATTGGTCGCTAAGAGGGTCCTAGTAACTAAATTATTATTATATACGTTACTATGGAAATCAATATGAAATGTCAAAATGACATTTCTGTATTCTATAATATTTATTCAGTATTTCTATCAAGTACAATAAAAAGTTTTTATTAATACATATATTATGATTATCAAGTTTATATGATTCAATAGAAAATTTAAAAATGTGGTGTATAAAAAGTTTTTTTTATCTTGTAATTATTAAAATATTGATTAAATACATTTTCCATTTAAGCTATTCTGTGTGAAATCATACCATATTACTCGACTTTTTTTTATAACATGATAGTCGATACTTATAATAATACGACGGTTAGTCAGATGTATTTTATTAGGTTTTATTAATTAAATTTTACATTTATGTTGAAACAATGTTTTACCCATGAAATAAAGACATTAATACTAGTTTGTCAATTTTATAAATTCGCTGTTGAAATTATTCTTATAATAATACTAGGATATGCCCAAAATGGCAGAACAATAACATGGCAGATTAAAGTTTCGTCGGTCCCGGGTTCAAATCCCACGTCTGGAAAATTAGCATGTTGTTTTTTTCAATGTTTGTTTGGGACCCGAGTATGAATCTGAGAAGTAGAGCAAGTAACTAATATCCGTTTCTCGTAATAACAAAAATCTGTTAATACAGTCTCCACTCGTAACAATAATAATTATTAATAAAATACATTTTCACAAATTATTAATTTTGTAGGATACATTTTTTTAAATTATTTTCTTGCAGCTACCTGATAGTTATCAATTGGTTTTCGGTTTGGAATATCTTTAAATAAATTCCTACATCTGCAGAAAATTAATATTAATAAACCGATACTGTAATAGTGAAAAATCTGATTTTTAAAACCATTGTCTAGAATCTAGACACTGATTTTATCGATATTGAATTTGGACTCTAGTGATAATAAACGATACCTTAATGATAAAAGACCCGTCGTAAAATGGGTTTATTTATCTGAAATAATTCTTTCGTAACCACGTAAATACGTAATAGATAAGAATAAATAGTTAATACCTACAAGGGTGCATGTTACAAAATAATTGTTATTAATCTCGTTTCATTATTATGATACTTTTCTGCTAATGTGTCTAGATTTTTCCCACATTTATTATAATATGCATTGCACCCACACACTGACACGAACCCTAAAGTCAGGCTTATTGGAGGGTTCTATACTAATAACTTATTGCTAAAGGCAATGTGATGTTTCACGTCAGCTTTTCCCAACTGGTATTCTGCAAAACCCTAGTGACTGATTTTAGGTTCACCATCTCCACCCGTCTTGAATGTACAGCCGTATAATAATAATAATATAATCAAAATACCAAAGAATGCATACTATGCATGTCGCGCAGCTACGTACCTACCTACTTAAATGATATTAATATACATTCAATAAAATAGTGCCGTAGGCGAACTTTTTATTATGCATAACGCTACTTCCGGATACCTAATTACTATCAATACCTATAGAATATGATACCATACTTGTCATTTAAGATAAAAACATAATATATATTTTTTGCTGCGTGGTTAATTTGAATTACAGGCTTCTATAAAAGTACATCTATTAGTGTAAAATAAATTTGTTTATATGATGATAAATGCTACGAGTTAGAGTATGAATGGACCTAATAAGTTGAACAAGTAGATAACATCGATTTCTTGTAAAAAGAAATCTGTTATCACAAAAGCCTCCAATATGTGAAGGCCCATAATAATAATATGATCTTATTAGGATCGGAGTTGGTAAAAAAAAATCATTGGGAAAATGTGCCTAAAAATGTATATTGGAGTTATGTTCCTGTTAGCCCTCCCTTTATGGGGGCCATGATTATAATATTAGTTATTATGTTGTTGAAAAAATAATTCTAAATAAGTATATTTATTGAATACTGAAAATACGCGTTCATATATAGTACCTATTGCAAACCTTTTCAATTACTAAAAATATAATTATCCTTCGATTGATTGATGGTTTTTAAAACAACAAAAAAAAAAACTTGGAAAGCTTAAAAATCAGTTATCTTTAACTGACAGTCTTTAATTAAAATCTTGATGACATTTAAAATTTTAACCCAACAAAGGTATCCCGATATTTTTATAGTCTATATTAAATTATTTATCAAAGCAAATTTGTTTAAAAAATAATCAGCATCTGGGCGCTGCGATAAATCCTGAAATATGTCATATTTTTTTTGAGACACTAAAAAATTTATTCGAAAATAATCAGCATTGCTGTAATAAAAGCTATAGTGTAATATATTATTTAATTACATCTCTGCGAATACGAAATCAATTAGGGGTACCAGAGGCAAATCTGTTGCGTCGTAAATAATTTATTGCCGGGAATAAAAATGTTTATATCATGGCAATATAAATCTTTTCTTTTTTCATTTCAGGGGAAAACCAGGCGGCCGTTCACCATGACACATTGAACAAGGGATACAGGACAAAAGTATTTCATACATCTGTTTCGTTTTTTATCTCCATCATTTTACTGCGCCGTTAAAAACTTTTTGAATGAAATAATTGAAATAATAATATTTTCTCCGGTTTACAAAACGTCACCGGTAATTTTTACTGTCCATTTTTTGTGGAAAACAATGTATTATAATATTATGTACAGGCTATTTAACAGTGAAAATAAATTGAATGATAAACTGAAATGTAAATTGTCGCAAGCTTATCACTTTTACGTATCGTTACCATAATGCAGAACTAGCCCCTACTACTAACAACTAAATCGATAACAAATTAAAAATATATTACAATTAACTGATATTTCTTGATGGAATTTAAATTGAAATTTTATTTGATTTAAGTTTTATACATACTCTAATAATATGATAGTTTTCGCATATGAGCATCTTTATATAATATGCATATTTACTTATGGTAAATCAACAATTATTGTTGCAGATTACAGTAAAGTATTCACCAACTTCCTGCTAAAATATATTTAAAAAAATCACGAAATAATAAAATGTAAAGTTTTTGATATTTTGTATAATAAAAGTTTTGTTTTTTCTATCTGTCTCAAAGTTAAACCGGTATCTCGAAAAACGATTCAAATAAGATAATAAAGAAAACCATAATCAATTAGAATTTAATCTTAAAACCACTTTTTTGTTACCTCTAAAAACGATAACTCCATGTTTAGGTACACCATTTAACTTTACAATGTTATGTATACCTATCTTAAAAATATTAATTTTCTTATACGTGATTGTTGTACAATAACATCAATTTTCTATAACTAGATGACTCGTTTATAGCCCGATACAGCTGTTCACGTAAGTGACTCAGTTAATATAGTAGAAATAATATAAATATCATTATTTTAAAACAATTTTAACAGAGTTATACTCTTAGGTACTAGATAAACAACAGTTCGATTAATAACAGTAATTCAGTAAAGCAAAAGATACGCATTTATTCTAATTTTGAAATAAATTATGTTTAGTTTAGTAAAAACGCGGCGACACATTTCAAAAATTAATTAAATTTATTTTTCCCTGTCATTTGTATTCAAATTTCATTACACATAGAAAATAGCGACAATTTTTGTATATATGTATTGAAAGGTAATGAAGTGTAGTATCTATTCAGATTGTGTCTCGAGTAAGCTATACAGTCTGTAAATAATTTTTTATTACACATTTATATGAAAGTAAATTAATTTGAACATATATTATAAAACTAAAGTGACATTAGTGACAGTGAGGATAGTTCACGTATACGAAAATGATTTTATTGAACACGTGATTTACGATTTTTGCTCAGTATTGAAATAAACTCAATCAAATTTTCCTCATACTAGAATAATTTTCATTTTAAATTGCACTTAGGCTAGTACTGCATTAAGGTAACAAATAATTTTAATTATATACGAAAATGACCGACTAGTTAGTTACAATTTGTTATTTTTTTTTCTTATATGTTATACAATGTTATTTGTTTTACCCAAGTAATGTCTCGTTCAGAATACTAGTAAATTGTTAGTAAGATTTAAAGAGGCAATGAATGCTTATACATATAATTATTTAGTAGTATTTACTAAACTCTGTTTCTTCAATTATCCCATTTGATTTCAATAATGAAAATAAATCACTTTATTTTATACAATCAGTATGCATTATTTAAATAAACATAAACACAGTTTGTATCAAATAAATACAAAATTATAAAAATATTTTATTAATAAAAAACTAAATTGTTTTGTATTAAAATTACAAGAAAACCTTATTACTTGCACACGTTTTTATTTAAGGTTCATTGTTTTTTAAATTATTTTAGTTTATCACGTTACTTTTATATTGTAGATAATATTATAATATGTACAATGTTTATTGTATTATTTCAAATCAAATTTACTTACACACTGACAATGATATGTCATCTATTATTAATGTACAGAAATAATATGCGAATGAACTGATCCTACAACAGAATAAATCTGACAGAAATATGATTAATTATTTTTATTCGTATACATACATAGATATATATATATTACATTACTGAATATTATCTTCTTTACAAATAAATACAGGAAATGTCTTCTTTAATGTGGATAGGAACGACATACTATTTTGTTGATTTCAGACAAGTATACGACATGACTGACACTTGAATAGCAAAACTTTTATAGGATGACAATTTGTATTTGGTAATAAAATTTTGACACAGGTTTCATTTACTATATTATAATATTACAGTAAGTGTAATAAAACTTATCTTTAGTTCAGTTTTTATAATAGGAAATTATGTAATATATAAGTTTACTCTTCAAAGTGACAGTCACTATGTATGTTATATAAGAAAACCATAATTATTGACAAAATCTACTGCATTTTTTTGCTTACCTACTGAATGTATCTATTTATCTAATCTATCACATATAAGTACGATTATAATATATTGTTGAATGTTAGTCAGAATCAAAATATGTGGATATTAATAATAATACACTTTTTATATAATTTGTTAAAAAAATACTAAAAAAAACAAAATTTAATTTATGTCACCTTACATCAATAATTCTAAAGTGTGTTTTTAATTTAATTTTACCATATTCCTTATACGCACGTATCCATAATATAAAATATATGTTATTGGTATAATAATTAGTAATATATATATTTTTTATTTGTCAAAAAATCTACATTTTACATTTACATACCAACCCGTTATATATTTTTTTTTGTAGATAGGGTAATCTCAATAATATTTAAATTAGAAAAAAAGTGTATAAATCTTTGTAAATAAATAGTTAAATATCTACTTTAGGCATTGAATATATCTTATGTTAAGAGTATTTAAAATATTTCTTATAAATTATTAAGCGTTTATTTTTTATCGAAGAGGACATTTTGAAAATTCCTTCAATATAGCGTTTATATCATCGTGTGATAAAATTAATATAAAAAATAAATAATTATGTGAACTTTGAAATAAAATTATTATAAGTATAGTCCACTTTATTTAGTAATGTATCATAAAAATATTATAATGAAAATGCATGAAACAATTTAAATTTGTGTGAAATTCGAATAAATATATTGAAGATGAGATACGTGTTTTTTTTTTGTAAAACTCATCCTATTATTTCCTATTACGGACATAATTATTTAAAAAAAAATTTCAATTCTCTATCAATTTTTTTTGAATTAATTTTACCATTTTAGATACCAACCGATACTATACAACGGAATGTAGTATTATGAAAAATTAATATAAATAGAAAACATAATAATATTCTGATGATTTTGTAATACCTGACATTATTATTGTAGCAAACATACCACTCAGCATTAAATGAGTCACTTTATAATGTATATTTTGTTGTCAAAACAAAACAATAGAGCGATAATAATAGTCAGCATTTCCTCAATCATTAGTGGAACAGTAGGGTCTGTTATGATTTGTTAATTACGACAATATCTCTTGTAATATATGTAATGAATTTGTATAAATTGGAAGGACATGCATGAATCTTTACTCACTTAGCGAGTCCATCATAATACGTAAGTACTAGTATTGTCAGTCGACATAGTCAACCCTCATTCCACTCGAATCAAGTCTTTCAGTTCATTAATATAATCAATCTCTTGATCACATCAATCTCACCAGTACATCATTACCCGCGATTATAATCTCAGGTTGTCATCTTTATCATAGTATTTATGGTATACCTGTAATAACTAATAACTAATAAACTTTCTCCTCGAAACCTACAAGCAACAAAGACTCTTTCTTAAAACACTTCATCATTAGTCAAATTATTAGGAATAATACTCGTAATATATGTTTTTGGAAGCCATAGTAGTGGTATTTTATTTCATAAATGTTAGTTCAACTAGTCGTGCATTACTCGAAAATAATTGACATCGTCGAATGTTAGAGATTTACCAATATAGTCAGCCTTTAAAATGCTTAAGATTGCCCCCACAGTGCTCGAGATTGCAATCAGACGTGTCCGCGATGAGAAATTTAGTTTGGAAGATACTCTTTAAGTGGCTAAATGATAATATGCTCCGATACTCCCAGTTCGGAATAGCTGTAGATTCTGTAGTTGTGAATGACACTCATTTATACCGCGGAATGCTACAATTGCGAATTAGATACTGAATGATTGGCATGGTGAGAAGAGCTAGACTAAATAATATAATGACATGATCATGTACTTACCCTATGCTCTGAGGCTAGAGCGCGAAGTAAATAGTTTGTAGGTAAAACATAGTAAGTATCATAAGACGATGGAATATTATGATGTTATAATGCTGTAAAGGACGTAAGCCGAGTCAGAAGAATCGGTATGTAAGTAAAAAAGTTGCAGAATTTGAGTTTCATATATATTATGATGCACAAAACGGACAATCGCTAGTAATCTAGTGGTACTCAATAGATAAAAACAACAAAAAGGTTAAATTGACAGTAAAGTTAACTTCTGTAATAAGTTTATTTTTAATTATCACTATACCACTTAACTGATTAAATTTGTATGTCTTGCTTCTTTCTTTCATCCTGTCACGTCCCGGCACTGTGACATAGGGAGAGCACAAGTTTACGCCATTTCCTTCGATTACTCGCCTACTCTTGCGCCTACCAAATTCAGCGCGTAGATCGCTTGTATAGCGTCGCTCCAGGGTGAGGAAGGACCAGCCATGGTGACGGAATTTCTGAAAGTGTGCTACAAGGGTACGAATTGTCGTACTCTCTGGCGTCATCCGGAACACATGTTCCAGTCACGTGAAACGTCTTTTGTATGATCATTTTAACCACCGAGGACTTTTGTATCCGCTCACGAGCTCAAGTGTTTTTCTTTATTGCTTCATACTTAGTGTTAACATATTATTATTCGTGGAGTTATCGCTAAAAGTTGGTAAGTCTAGAGATCATATTATGGAGTTATTGCAATTTAAAGTTTGACATATCCTCTAAAATCATGTATAATGATAATTTCTTTGTGTTTCTCCATGTTCTATGTATCGGATGATTTTGATTTTTTTTCTTTGGATCATTAATTATACCTAATTTAAATACTTATATTATCGACGTACCAACTTTTAGCAGTAACGCCACGTTATATCAAAATATTATTATTGCTCTTCCTAAAAGTAAAGCAGCATGGTAGTAATATTTATTTAAGAGTAAAAACAGATAGCTTATCTGTACTTATAGGAATTATAATAAAAAACGCTCATTCCGTATATTTCGTATATACTTCCTTTGTTCTTGTTAATAGTAAAATTAAGTAACATTATACAGGTTCAAAAAACTACAAACTCTGATGGTAATTATCTCAAAAATTATCAGTCGGCTTGCTCGTTGCCTCTTCATGGAATTATTTTTTTTAAACAATTGACAATAACACCGTTATCACAATTGATATTTTTACGCAAATTACTGGATCACTAAATATTTATTGCAAGTAGTATCCTCCACCTGTCTGTTACTCTCACAAATCACGTTATAAATAAATGTATAAAGCCTTCATTTGAATACAATCTGTATCAAAGTAATAATTTTAGTATAATTTAAATCTTGTATTACGAATTTTAGAAGGTAAATAGTATGTTTTTTTTAATCTCAACTTATCAACCGACAAAACCATAATTACGAGAGAAATAGTATTTTAATTGTGTCTGAAAATATAATTTTTGTTAAAAATATAATAAAGTAATATTCTTTTATATCGGATGAGTTGGAGAGATCTGTATAAATTTTATATGAAATTCTGAATACATAATATTATAATAATATTATTATGAATACTACCTACAGTACTTATTACAATGTATACATATATTATACCAAAATTGCTAACATAGAAAAATATAAGATCATTACTTGGGTCATAGACATTTAGAGTCACTGATTTCCAATACTTTTCAAATGGCGACCCCGTTTTTTAATTGACACGCAACTTGTAACCCTGTGAAATATTCGCATAAAAGTGAATTATTTGTCATTTTTTGAACATTATTATAAAAAAAATAATGAATACTTTTCGATTATAAAATGTTAATATTATGCCTCATTATTATGAACCTCAAGAAAACAAAACTAGTATCAAAAATAGCGACACCAGACACCAACACAAATTTTGTCATTAACAGCGAACCAATCGAACGTGTGACCCATCATAAATATTTAGGTACATGGGTCAATGAGAAATGGGACCAGTCTCAGGAAATAAAAACTAGAATTGAGATAGCAAGGAGCGCCTTTCTCAAAATAAGACGCCTCCTTAGCAATCGAGATCTTAACTTAGGTCTGAGACTGCGTATGGTACGTTGTTATGTTCTCTCAATTCTTTTCTATGGTAAAGAAGTATGGACGCTAAACCAAGAGATGTCACGGAGACTTGAAGCTTTCGAGATGTGGCTGTATAGGCGCATCCTTTAAATTCCTTGGACTGACCGGGTGACAAATGTTTAAGTTCTCAATCGAATGGAAAAGGACCGAAAAGTTCTACGTAGTATCAAAACCAGGAAACTACAGCATTCCCCAACTTGTCATTCAAGGAAAGATCAATGGGAAGCGTAGAAGAACCTCCGTGATTGCAGACTGCACACGGAATTTTGCGACGCTTACATGTTTGGAGGCCCCCTAGCGAAAAATTTACATCTGTGATAAACCGTTAAATAATATGAGTATTTATTTAAGTTGTAAGAATTTTTTAAATTTTGGTCGGCCTAATGTGTGTTTGGACTCATACCTGATGGTTCAAGCAAGTTCTCGTAAAACAAAACTCTCTTAATACAATCTCCGCTCTGTAGAGGTTTATATTATAATCCTCTCAAGATCTAAATTGGTAATGTCATAAAATAATGTATTACGATAATAGGTATATAAAATTCTGCTGAAAAACGACCAATATTAAAAAAATCACCATTACAAAATAAATATGGAGGCACCAATTAAAAATGTTTATTCATTTTATTTTGCATCATTATCAATGTTTCTTATAGTTCACTATTTAGTTGGTGACCCCTTACAACTCAAAAATACAACCAAAGAGTGCTATTGAATCAAAAACTTTTAAGCTTGACATTGATAAGTTGACTATATTATTATATTATACTAAAATGTATTACACCTTAAATTAAATCTATTTCGTATTGTATCGTTAATATGAGTAGCTAATTAAAAAACAAAATATTACCTTTCTGTCGATTACACATTGAAATATACACATAAAAATAATGGGACAGATGATATAAATAGGTACTCCAAATTATTATTGCTGTTTGGAATCTATAGGAATCTATATGACCGGTGCCATAAGCTGACACCGTAGGTGAACATAAGGGTCTTAGAGTTAACACGATACATTATGAGTGATATGTTTGAACATTCCGACATCATAGACAACGCATTAAAAATAGTAAGGTGTTATTTACACTATAATTTTTCTTTATCATTCTCATCTCGATAGTTCAATACACGGAAGTGTGTACAGAATTTTCTTCAATCAGCAAAACCTGTGATACTCTTCGTCAAGTCGGGCCTGTGCGTGCTTCCCCCATGGGACAATAATTTTCAGGCATCCCCTCTCGTAAACAACACCGGCAAGGTAGGGGAGAGAGGCTTTAAATGGGCTCGGGGTAATATATTCCCAAATTTATTTTGTACCGTACTTAAATTTTCAAAGGTTTTAACATTCTTGAGCGAGTGTTTGCTAAAATAAGTATTATGAGGGTCGTGGTTTTAATAATGCTAAACTAAATATTTAATTTCTAGCTCTGGTTATACGGCGAGTAGGTAAATAATATCTATTAATTGTATAAGAAATATTTTTATCGCTGAATTCGAAGAAACAATGTTGTCTTCTTTATTTTCTAGGTATTATCCAAAAAAAGTATAATATTATGTATCTATTATATTATCAAATATTCTCTAATATTGTTTTATTATTTTAAATGACTCTTTCTCATGAAATTATAGTATGTCTATAATCAAGGTATTATATTTTTCAATTTCACTGAACGTTTTTACCTCTAAGATGGCGAACAGGCAAGATTGTATAGCAACAATAATTATCGCTGGCCTCATTACTCTATATAATGGAGTTACTATTCATAATAAGATGATTTAAAAACTATAATAATAATCATCATTAACTAGGGTCGAGTCATTGATAGATGACACCCTCCCCTGGCTCTTTTCACTTTTCTCAGTCTCTCTTTTTTTGCTATCGCGTACATTAACCGAACGTTAGGAATTCATATTATATCCAGAGGTTTTTAGAACATTTCTGTGGTAGTTTAATCCCACTGTATAACGGAATTTGTCTAGGGGTTGTCCACTAATCGAAAAACATGTTCAGTTCATTCCGACTTCATCTACCAGATGAAAAGGCCAAGATAATGATTATCGATTAGGCTAACCTTTTACTGGCAGCAAGTACACTCAAAAATTTGGAAAGAGTGGATGAGTTTGTATATCTGGGACTGACCCTTAGTGAAAAACACGGATGTGAAGCAGACAGAAGAAGGTGCCTACGTATTGCAAAAAATGTGATGACACGTCTTACATCTATATAGATGGAAATGATTCTTGTGTAATAATTAGTTTTCTCTAACTGTTTGAGTCGTGAATACTGATTACAAAGTAGTGAATATAGAAATACTATAGTGTCGGAGTCGATTGCTTCGTATTTATTGGACAGAGTACCGGACGAATGAGTCAATCATTCAAAGACTCCCGCTAATGAAACGACCCTTAACAACATGTATGAGATGCATTCTGCAGTTTATAGGACAAATGTATACGGCGTAGACTGGACAAGGAAAGTAAAACAGAACAAAAGCTATTATGACCAAGTCAATGAGCTTATTAGGAGTAGCCTTCAATCTACTCTGAGAAAAGCAGATGGCCGAGAAGGGTGGAGATTTTCCGACGATGCTCAAAAGATGACTGAATTTCAGGGTGGTCATAATCCTCAGCCATGAGAGAATGACGAAGAAGAGAGAGAGGTATACTGAAATACATAGTGGTGCCATGGGTTGGCAGAAACGATTCGTAGTTGTAGTGGGATAGTTTGCTAGTATTGAAACAGGCATTGTAGCAAATAATATGTATACAACTGTGAATTTTGCGAACTCTTGTCGTAGGTACCCATGGTGCCACTGTAGACCAATTTCAGTATTACACCAAATTCGGAGATGCAAAATAAAGTATCGTACCTATCGACAGTTAACATGAAGGGCAGTACTAATATAAATTTATCAAAGGGAGGATCTATCGACAGAATACAAAAGATGAAATTTAATATATTTTATTGATACTTTATATTGTTTTTAAACTTTTTTTAAATATTTTTTTTATTCGAAGGTTAACATACATTTTTAAAACAAATATTTAATGAAATGTAAGTATTTTTTTACTTACATGTGATACTTTGAATAATTTATAAAACAAAAACGTGTTAAATTTGAGCTTCTTTTATTGAAATCTAAAAGAACTTTCGTATGATCACTTAATTTGTATTAGGAGCGTAAAATTGTTGACATTTAAGCTCCGTATGATAATTACGTCAAAGTTCATTGGAAATTAAACATTTACATGTCATACATGAAGTCCATCATAATTATGATTATACGCCTAAGACGTGCTAATTATATGTTGAATTAATTAAAAACTGACAAGTTTTTTTAAGGTTTAATACACTGACTGGAGCGAGCTTTTAACTCTCCAAACAAAACGGTAAAACCACTATAAAAAGGCAACACAATAAAACCTAACATTGCGTGTAGCCTTAAAAATGTTTCTAGTTGCCATAGCTCCCGAAAGGAAGTAACCATTAAGCCTTAATAGTGCATTATTTCGTATTACGTAGTATCAATATTTGAAACGTTTTTTTTATAATATATTCAATGTTTAACGAAAAAAACAATAAACCGATAGTTATCCCAAACATGCTTCCATATAGTAGAAAAGGGTTTACCGATTTTCTTTTATATCCGTTCTCTTCGACTATCGCAAAATGTTTTACATATTTTTAAACAACATTATATTTTACGTTTAGATAGTAGCATCCTGCGAAGGTGAATCGTTTTCTATTTTATACACACAACAATATTTTGAATGGATTCTTCTCATTGTTTAAAACTTATATACCAACCTCAATTCAACATTAACAATATAGTTACAAATTCATAATAATACTAAAATAATAAATATACAAAACACTCATTAAACGTTAGAATTAATCCAATTTTGTCATTAGATGAATGTAGGTATGCCAAGCCAAGTAGGTATGCAAGTCGGTCCGACCCTCAGTTGGACCGGTCGGCTATTGCGACTTGGTATCTACGAGGGAAAATTTCTCAGCTTTTAAAAAGTTTGCGGCATTATACGGCGAGCGAGAATGTCTTTTCTCATCGAGAATTGACCGTAATACAAAATAATATGGAAGTAGGTATCACGCACACTCTAGTGCACGCCAACCAAAGTCTTGAGAAGTTGCTCCTGGGACATTTTTGGCACTAATTTAAACAGCGCCTATCGTTCGTTACGCCACGGTATACGCCTGCATAACGGGTGTGGAGACGTGGCGGGTGGTGGAGGGAAAAGCAAGTAGGTATGCCACAAGTGCATTACGCTCTACAAGTGAGTACGCGTAAGGCCAGAAATAGAAAATGAGCGTGTATACACGCTGTAGTTACCATTCATTGTACTAGCCCGTGTCGATTGTTTTAAATAATTGAATAGGGGGATAGCATTTTGCAGAGATAGCTCGTTATCCGAATGGGAATGGCTGGAGCAACATTCACCTTGATGTGGAGTGTCTGGGACTCATTATTTTCCTCTGTACAAATCAAATGCCGTCCTTGCTTGCTTTCTGATGGTGCTACTTTACGTCAGCTGTATACTGAGGCTTCGAAAACAGATATTTGCGATGGGTACTGGGTGTGTAGTGGTATGACTTTAGGAGTAACGAGTAGATAAGAAAACGTACCAAGCAGCCTCTCATCCCACTGAGAGTAAAGTAGTGACGATGGACCTAGCTCGGCCACGTGCTGCTGATTCCAGAAGATAACTTTAACCTCGCTTGCCTGCTCTTCAAAATAAATGAATTCCAGCGTCCTGGAAGGTCGCTAAATACTATATAATATTTATAGTGTATACAGTGGAGCTACGGGATGCTGGTGTCACCTGGAACAATACAAGAAAACTGGCGAGCGACAGGGATTCTTGCAGGAGCCGCGTTGTGTCCATATACTCCAACTCAGGGGCGGATATGGTCACAAAATAAGAAGACATTTATACTTCCATCCTTTCAGACAGCCTTTTTGGTGTAAACTTTGAGGCTAGATTTTTTGCTCTTTTGTCCTACTATTCTACTGTTTACCGCTAAAAAAAGTAAACCATTTCCGTGTAGAGATTCAAGATTTATTTTATAATTCAATACAATCAGAATATTATGTATATGTACGTATTTTATGAAATTTTCAAGTTTTGTACTACAACCTCTATAAAGAAAAAATACTGATCTGTATTCAAAAAGGTTATCCACCTAGATGCAAAGCTGCAAGCTTATTTTTTACAGCTTTTTAGAAATCCATATAAAATTTAGACCATGCCGATGATATTGATATTAAACTATTAGACAATAATTTTATTGGATCAGTTATTATGTAATGGTTAAATTAGTGTGTTGTTAGAAATATAAAATGATCAATGTAATTAAATCATAAGACTGTTATGATTATAACTAGAGGAAGTAAGTTGTTTTCTTCAATATAGGCTTCATTTCAATAATATTATTTACAATCTACAAAAACAACAAACCGTACGGGGTGTTATGCGTAATTATGTCAACTTCAAAAGACAAAACAATAATTACGCAACGCAAAATAATAGCATTACAAAAACAGCATACAAAGAAGAGATGTGATTAAGATGGTACCTATGTATATTATTATCAAACAACGTAAAATTATTTATAGCAGTTTACAAATACAATAAATAATTAAATTTAAAGAAAAATAAATTTATACACTGCCTTATAGGTAGAGTTTGGAATATCCTGAGAAAATCTCAATCTCGAGATTCGAGATTTCCCGAAATGATGAAATTTTGAATCGTCGATATTTAGGATTTCCAGAAAATTAAAAAAAAACCTATATAACAGACAAATTCCGAAAAAATATGATTTTTTTTATTGAAGTAAGAAGACAAACATATAGAAATAGAAAAACAAAAATAATTCAAAACATTACTTATTAAGATAGAATTTCAAAAAACACAGACTGTCAATGGCTGCGTCTGACAATCGCGTACGCTTTTGATACACAAAATTCCGTGATGTTGAAAAATTGCTAAATATGCCACTGTGTCACTATACTACTGTCTTTGGGCCTCATGATATGTTGTAGTGTTATAAAGAATATAGAAGAAGAAGATTATTTACTCAATTATATGTATAATTAATATATTACTGTTTATTTTCAGCTTTCAGATCATCTTACCTTTATCAAATAATACTGAGCGTTAGTATTTGATTGTAGTGGCTAATTTTATATAATTCTCACAATTTTATTATTTAAAAAAAATGTAATAATGCTATATCACATATTTTAATGCATAATTTAGCAAAAATGCAATAACTACGTTAATATTATTATTCATAATTTATTTTTATTATTGAAATTTATTTAACAAAAAAAACAGCAGTTTAATAATTCTGTTTAAACTGAGCCACTTAAATAAATATGAATTATTTTAAAATAAATTAAGAAAAAAAACCTTTTCATCGTAAGGTAATATTATTTTTCGGAAAAAAATTAGACACGGCCTGTCCTGTCGTTTTCTTATCAAATAATAAAATTACGCAAGATCCACGCAAAACTTTATATTGACGAAACTTGGTCCTTCAAACTGAGAGACTGATTAGCTGGAAATTGCCTCGGGCAACCGACGGGATTTCCTGAAAAGCGACACACACTTTTGGTAAATGTTTCTTTTTTTTACTGTTCTTATGAACTATGGATATATACGAACCATGTTGTGAGATGGACATTTTATTATTTTTTGTAAATATGTTTTTTATCTATGAATAATATCATTAAAATATAATTTGTATTATTTTTAGTAAAATTACGTATAAAGTATTATTGGCCGCAATTTCGTTCCAATATTATAATTTCATTCTTTAGCCTTATGTATTTATTCAGTATTGGATAAAAAAAAAACTACAAACACGTATTTAATCAAATTTGACTACCGTCAGACGTATGTGACAACCTTAATAATTAATCATAAAGTAAATTACCTCCTGATTGGTGGAATTCGATCTGCCTCAGTTTAATATATAGATAGTTAGCTTAGAGGCAAAAACACTCACTCGGAAAAATACGTGAGTTCAAGTCCCACAACTAAACTATTTGTTCTAGATTTTTTTATAATATCAATATATTGTATTGCGGTTTTTAGTGAAATGTAGTTGAGGTAGATTCTAGATGTGGATTCTGGGGGAGGCTGGCTTAAACGGGAGTCAATCTAGGATTAACCTTAATATTGATGGCCTGTATTGATGGAGCAGATCCCGGGTTCGCGCACCCACGCACTGGTAATGTGACGGTTTGGTCACTCCCACGGTTTAAATTGTGTTTAGAGATCAATGATGAGTAAAGTTTATGGTATATGGTAGACGCGACGTTTGCTCAAGCCATAACATATTTAGTGGTAATGAAGGTCGAATGATGAGTCATCCTGTTTTGCGGCGATCGGCGCTCAAAATTTATGCCGGTAATGAAGTTTCGAGGGGCAACAAGTAAACAGGTGTTTATGCCATAAATATTAAATAATGACTGAGTTATTAATAGCATTCCTCGTGCACAAATGATGTTTGAATGAATTTATATAGGATTGGAGCCCCCATAATTTGCCCAAACATGAGATTTCTGAGATTTTTTTAAAATGGTACTTTTTATAAGATAAAATATTTTAAAATATCATTTTAACACTTCAGAAACATAATAATATATCGAATCCTTAGCCACATATTCCAAGTAAGAAAATAAGTAATTATTTTAGAGTTATATAATATATATTCAATAATTTGAATGATACATTCTTAAGATCTTGTGAATTATTCATTTAATAAAAGAAATACTTAATTTATCTCAATATTCGTTTAAAAAATCATAATTTTCCATAAATGTACGATATTATGTATGTATATACTTATATTTTATAGATCCTAACTTAACTTGTATTTTCAGAAAGATTTTTCAAAAGGATTTAAACTTCAAATGGATTTCCTACAAAATGGGTTTTTTTCACATTATAATAATAAT
This sequence comes from Rhyacophila brunnea, assembly GCF_057557595.1. Taxonomy (NCBI): domain Eukaryota; kingdom Metazoa; phylum Arthropoda; class Insecta; order Trichoptera; family Rhyacophilidae; genus Rhyacophila; species Rhyacophila brunnea. The sequence continues at coordinate 13,205,870 of NW_028232848.1, read as the reverse complement.
ATACATTTATGTAGATTATAGGTACTAAAGTGTTTTACTGGGGGTGCAAATTATAACATTTTTTTTTCACCGAATATTAATTGTGCCCTTAACTGTCACAGAATGCGAAGGGCATGGATTTGTTTACAATGTGTTACAAAAAAAATATATGTTTAATAACGAATGTAATTTTCTTATATCTTCTATATTATTCTTTTAAATAAAATAATGTTTATAATATAAATTGAAAGAGCTCAGAAAAATTCGCAATAATTTATATACAAAAGACGAATTTATATATCAAATACGGCGGATAACTAGTATATCATAACATTGTAAAAATAAAATATGCAAGTAACAAATACTGTGACGAATTATTATTCGAATTTGATTGTTTACATTGTGATATTACATCAAAATGTTTGATTCAAATAGGAACGAATGGGCATCTACAGAGTGGAGGTTGTTTTAATCGAATTTTGTTTTTACGAGAAATTGGTGATAGCTACTATCATATTACTCTGGCTCCCAAAACCTACTGAATAACAACATTTATGAAATTTACTAGACCAGTGATGCGAACCCGGGATATACGAAATTGTAAGTTGACGTGTTACCGCTTAGCCTTTGTTGGCGTTCTTTAGTTATACTATTTTGAATTTTATAATATTCAAATTCCTCAAAAATATCTGAAAAACAAATAATGTACCCGCGAGGTACTTGAAACCTGAATTCCGGCCAATATGGTTGACCAATTTAGTCACGTGGCTCATACCCAATTAAACGAAATTAATTAATAGTCATACGATTTAAACTTTTATGGTTTGAATCAAGGTATCGATTTATTAGGTTCTTACCTTGATTTCTAGCTCTGGGTCTATTCTATGCACAAGTCGGCTATCGACAGTATTGAGGTATTTTATTGTTACAATAAGTTAGCCATCTAAACTGTCAAATCTGTCAAATCTCGCTCTAAAAGTTGTCACATCCAAGAGAGGGGCCATTTAAACATAGCAATTTTTGGCAGTTTAATTAGATGGTTAAATTATTGTAACAATTAACCCCCTCAACACATTATTATGATAAACTACCATCGTTAGCCACCGATATTCACCTTGTGTATGGAATAGACCGCCAGGTGTTAGGATCTCACCATTATTTTTTACGTTTTTGCATTTACGTTGAATTAAAAAATACTTTAATTTTCATTTTATATTATATTTTAAATTCACAAATTATTTATAATAAAAATATTAATTAAGTTGTTTAAACATATCAATCTCACAAAATGCCGACAATTGAAAATGTAAACTGTGCATTAATTTTCTTTTTTTTTAAGTTTTAATTTTTTAGGAAGAATTCATCAAATTAGTAGTCTGCCCCACGCACTTTCAGTTAATGCAGCTAGAATAATAAGCATGTCTTTGTTAAATTAAGACAATGAAGACAGAACAACTGAAGAGAATTAAATGTATTTCTTTTTCTTGAAACAGGATAAACGATTGTTTACCATATATTTATTTAACAAAACAAAAACAATCCAAGTGATTCCAATTTTTCTTTTTTATTATCTCTATAAATTTATTTTAAGTATACGTGTGTACTTACATAATAATATACATCTTAAATGTGTAGGTAGTCAATGTTGCAATCATCTTTATCTAATATGTAGCTAATGCTTAGTATTATAAGTCATTAACATCAATCCTGGTGGAGAGTGGAGATGATAAGAGTAGATGGAAATGGACCTACATTCAACCATTGCCGATTGAATCAGTGTGATAATCAAGTTCGTAATATAAAGATACTGGTTGAATATTTATGGAAATAAAATTGGTTTATAGAAAGACTGCACCTTGATGCAACCGTTGTGTATTGTAAGGTTGCTGCCAAATGTTGGTAGCTTGTTAGTTGATGTTTATATGTGGTTCATCGATTACGAGAAAGCATTCGATACTGTTAGACATCCTAAACTTCTCGAACTCTTACAGGAGAAAGGCATCGATGCAAGAGACATTCAACTGATAGTTAACTTATATTGGAATCAAACAGCGAATATAAAGATTGAAAACGAAATCAGTGGAGAGGTAAAAATTTGTCGCGGTGTAAGACAGGGTTGTATATTGTCATCTTTGCTATTTAAGATGTACTCGGAAGCTATTTTCAAGGAAGCCTTACAAGGTGAATTGGTGGGTATTATGGTTAATGGCAAACATATTAACAATATACAATATGCCGATGATATTGTGCTGATTGCTGATAGTTTAAAGAGTTTACATCAACTGGTAGAAAAGGTTAATGAGGTCAGTAATTCTTATGGTTTAAAAATTAACCTCAAGAAAACAAAACTATTACTAGTATCAAAAATAGCGACACCAGACACCAACACAAATTTTGTCATTAACAGCGAACCAATCGAACGTGTGATCCATTATAAATATTTAGGTACATGGGTCAATGAGAAATGGGACCAGTCTCAGGAAATAAAAACTAGAATTGAGATCGCAAGGAGCGCCTTTCTCAAAATGAGACGCCTCCTTAGCAATCGAGATCTTAACCTAGGTCTGAGACTGCGTATGGTACGTTGTTATGTGCTATCAATTCTTTTCTATGGTATGGAAGTATGGACGCTAAACCAAGAGATGTCACGGAGACTTGAAGCTTTCGAGATGTGGCTGTATAGACGCATCCTCAAAATTCCTTGGACTGACCGGGTGACAAATGTTGAAGTTCTCAATCAAATGGGGAAGGACCGAAAAGTTCTACGTAGTATCAAAACCAGGAAACTACAATACCTCGGCCACATTATGAGAGGACAAAAATACAGCATTCCCCAACTTGTCATTCAAGGAAAGATCAATGGGAAGCGAAGCAGAGGACGGCGCCGCATTTCGTGGCTTAAGAACCTCCGTGATTGGTAGGAGTGCAGCTCCACCGAACTGTTCCGGGTAGCAGACGACAAATATAAGATCGCCATGGTGGTGGCCGACCTCCGCTAGGGGATTGCACAATAAGAAAAAGAATAATTTGCAGTTAAATTGTTGAATCTTTAACAAAATATTATATTACTTAAATATGTAAAACATATGATTGTAACACCACTTTTGATAAGAAACTTACTGTCAACATATTATGGCAATCTGATTCAAAAAATTGTATGCCAAAAGTTTGTAACTATACTTTACTAAGTTTTCGTTATATAATAAATGCCAATTCCAATCTAAGTTTTCATCTGTGGAAAAGATAAGTGACTTATTCCACTATAACAGTTCCGGTGAAGATTTACGATACGCTTGATTTCAGTTATTTAAAATGACTACATTTTCGACGATTTTCTTTTTCGATTTTAATATAAATGCGCAGTAAACTATGCAAGTATCTTAAATATTGTTCGCCAAAAGTTGGTAAGCATAACAATTTTTTAATGAGTAACTTTTGTGTATTTTAGATTATGTGGGTTATTAACAATTCTTCTGAGGTTTTATAATATATATTTCGTTATAATATACAAACCTAAATTATTAAATTAAGTTTAGATTAAGAGTGATTTTACAGAAGATGTCAAACTCCTTAACCTATTTTTGAAACTCAAAAACTTTTAGCAATAACTTCACGACATGACGTGTATATTCTTAAGTTCCGCATTTTACGCGAAAGCAACAAGATGTGTCATTAGTAGGAACTGTAGAAGATTGGCTGTCAGTACAGTAAATTAAACTAAACCCACCACATACCTACAAAGTCCGTCAAATAATTACACAAAACTTGTTTGTGTTTACACCCCTTGCGAGAAAATACGCAAAACCCAGTTAACTAGTGCAATCGGGTCTGTGTAATGCCTAAAATGAAAACTTTGACAAATGCGGTCACTTACTCAAACTTGGTAGTTTTTCCGGGCAAAAACTTTGCCCCATTTGTTACTGGGGGATACTTTTGCGAGGAAAAAAACAACCCTTAACCGACTGGATAGACTTGTTACTATTACTTTTACCTGAACAACTTCTGGTTTTTTTATAAATCCTTTAATACTAGCATTTTTTCAAACGTAATCATACACAAAGAACTTTTATAATATAAGAATCAGAAAAAAACCAATGAATAAACAAAATAAGTTTTAACAACTAATTTAAAAAGTATTGGAAAACTATAATATTATATCGATGATATTGTGTTCATATTACGTACCTTTCTAAGTAAGTTTTAAATTGTATTTTGAGGTCGTAAAATTACACTATATGATTTTATTATATAAAGAATTTAATGAAAATTTATGGCAACGAAAGATTAAGCACCAAGAATCATCCAACGTGTATGGTAATGTATATGTTATATTGTTATAATTACTAGTTCTTATATCTGGCCATATTAAAAATAATAAGTGTATTAAAAATATAGTAAATTGAATGGAAGTAGCTTCTCTATAGAGTGTAGGCCCATGTGCACCACGTAGGTCAAAATAGAGATTTTGCGGTATTTTTAGAGCATAAGCCTGGTCATTCCTTAAACGTTGTAGACAATCTATTTATATATTTTGAAGCCTTATTATCCGTTATATTTATTTTAATCATTTGATGACTGTATAAAGTATTTTTATTACATAGAATAGTATTCTTTTAAACCTGACGATCTAATGTTTTAGAATATAGTGATATTTCAGTACATCCATGTGCAGTGGTGTTAAGATTTTTTAAATTTATTAATTTTTAAACGTATTTATAAAACCATTTGTAAAATTACTGTAAACATTATGTACGTACATGGAATATTACATAACTTAAATGCATTAGAATTTAAATTCAAATTCCATCAAGTACCTTCGGTCGATAGTATTAATATAATAACATAAGTTTCAATTCAAATATATCGACATCCTTCTTCCTCTTCAATCGAATAACTTAAATTTTAAGAAAATCGTCATCATTCTTGATCATATTTATAGTAAATGTATTCAGGGTCATCCTTTCTAAATGAAAACTACTTTATTTTCAACCAATTTACTGGATATCCTGTTGCATTTTATTTTTTATTTTTTTATTATTTCTGTTATATTATATTATTTCACCATAATTAAAAAAAAAACATTTAGCTCATTTCAAATTCTTCATAAACGGTTTTTTGGGTTTCATTTTTTTGTTTTCTTTATCTCCGCCGTGCAAACAGCATACCTATATACATACATACAACCTGTATACGAGCATATATGGTCAAACACTTCTAGATATTTGGTTTGTTTTTCAATTTTTTGTTTGAACACTGTCACACTCTATTTGAGAATGTCCACTTTCAAAAAACATTTGATTGATGACAGGTATTTCTGTCCCTATTCTGTCCGGAACATGTATCGGAAAAAAAGTTATAAGTTTTCCATTAGCAATTTTTTTTAATAACCATGAATCTCCGAAGCTACTTCAGATCCTCTTTTAGCAGTGGCTTCATGCCACATGTAACAGTACGCTATTTTTTCGCAATAATTAATAGGTACTGTTAGATGATATTATAGACATTTGGCATTATACTTAGGGCAATACTATAAGGCTTGCATATAAAACTCCACTAATTGATAGTCTCTTTGATTTGCTTGTTATTTAATAGTATTTTTTTTAAATACGTGCGGTATTCTTTCGGGATACTTATATGAGACTTGAAATCTTTTTAAAAACTTTATGAGATGTATCACGCAGGTCATTCGTAGGATTGTGAAAGCTCAAATTAAAAATTTTCTGAAAAATATTTCTATGTAAACATAATTTTTCAGGTAGGTACCCACTTATTTTATTGACTTCAGCATAATTATTTCTATAAAGCTCATCCATAATATTGATATTAAGTTCACTAGGCAAGAAAATTGGTATCCTTACAAGCATAATGTGCTGGAAAAATTGGAAATGATCTTATGTGGTTTTGTATAAACTCCTTTTCGTCTGATGGGTTTTATTTTGCACCAAGAAGGTGGTGACTTCTCTGATCAATTTTCACTATACTATTTTCATGTCTACTACCTTATCTAACGAATCTACCGTATTGATATGAAACGATAATGCAAAACGTTAATGTTGCTTAGTGTCACAAGGGTGTATCGCCCGATATTCATATTGCATAGTATATGTTATTTAGTGACAAAACGAGGTAAGAGGTGTTTAATCGTTATGATACTTATTATTTTGAAAGAATTGTAGTTACGCTAACGCTTAACTTTATAGGCTTTCAAGATAGAGATACATCGTTCTGACATAATATAAAGCGGCAAAAACTGAATTTAGTGGCATATTCACATTGAAAACAGCAATTTGTTAGTTACACCCTTCTGACACTAAGCCCCGAAATGGAAAAGTCCTATATCTTACAGTGATATTCTGTCGGCTGAGGAAAAGAAGTTGTTTTATTGTGGGTTTAAAAACCAAATACTTCAGTTTATTAATAATAATTATATCTACGAATATTATATTGAATATAATATGTTAATATTATAAGAAATTTGATTTTATTTAAAATATTTTTTTTTATATAAAAATATTTACTCTGTTTTTTGACGTCATATCGCAAAGGCAAGGGTAGATTATTATTTTTTGTGAACCGTATTTTTTCTCTAAGCAAATGACCACTTCCGATCCGTTGTCAGATTCAGGATCGCTTCAGGCAAATTGGAAGCTATCACAGAAATACAGACAAAGGGCGTGAACCTGTTAATAACCTGAGAGTCAGCCTTTTAGCCCCATGTCATAAAATGTCAGGCTATCTAAGAGAAAATAAAATGAGTGTATCTCTCCTTATGGCACAGTCAAATAATATTCTTAAAATAATTATTTTTATTGCTGTATAAAAATAATAATATATTATTATAAGTAGGTATTTTTTTTTAATAAAAACATATAATTTTTACATACCTACCTATATAAGAATTTTGATTTCATTTAAATTAAATCAATTCAGGGTAGGTATATAGTAATACATCAACTAAGAAAAATGGACAGAAACAAAACCAGTCACTGATACAAAACCATCATTTTATTAAATATTACTTATTAATTTCAGACGTTCACAACATGACATTTAAAAACAAAGAAATATTGTTAAAACATTATTATATAAAAAAAAAAAATTCAATTTTAAATTATTGGATTTATTAAACAGTAGAAAAGTGTAAATACAAAAATTATAAATTAGATACAAGGAAGTACCCCAAATAAGCTAAGCAGACTTAAGGACCTGCTTTAGACCCTCAATCTATGGCATATTATTTTGATTAGGTTTGTGAATAGCTGTAAGTCCAAAAAAAAAAGCATACATGACACAGATCTGGACAATATTCTCAGTTGTTTACATTTCCCCACACTGACATAACTGATTGAGAGTAAAGCTAATTCACGTCATATTACAAATATTTAAAGTTTCGCTTGCCGTTACCGTTGCCCAGCCTATGCGATCATCTATAAAAAGATGGTATGCTTATATTAATCTAAATGCCTGTTTGGCATATCAACCCAAAGGGAAAATGTGAATATCTCTCCACTTCATGTAGGCGGTACTGGTCACTGGTACAGGTCGTTAATAAGTCTAGTATGCATACGTATGTTTGTGGTAACGTCATTCATAGGTAACCACTCCTGAGATATTCCCATTCATAAACAACTGAAGGTAGCTCATATCAAAATTTAATTCCTTGGGTTGTATGCGAGATGGTTTTAGTTAATGGGAGCATAAGTTAGTCAATATATACCTACAGAAATATCTCAGTTCTCTTCGGACCATCTTTTATGACAAGAATGTTAGTAATAACATAGCATAACGATAAATATGTAACCAATAGACCTATATTTATTTAATTAGTAACCCACGCATGTACTTGGTGTATATTATGTTGCAAAGGGTACGTATACATTGTACTCGTATCATATTTTAAATAGCTGTCAAAAATAATAATCACCAGGCGATGCAATCAAAATAACGTGTTAACTTTTTTTTTAAAAAGTGAATACATCAAACGTCATGGTAAAATCGTCAAACAAAAATACTGTGTTAAGGTATACGGGCATTCTATAAAACGTTAGAGATTAGAGATGAAATTAGAGAAGAGATAGAAAATCATGTATTTAATTTAACAACAGGTATCCTGTTTTAAAATTTATTTTCCACAGACGCTACAAATTTAATCGAAAATATCCCCGTTAGTTTATGCGGTAGAGATTCTGTTTTTATTTTGTGGCGTGAGCTGTTTTAATCCACCTGAGCTACGTGCAGACCAGTTTTTGTGAGCGGGTTAAAAATAGTTTATTAAAAATTATTATTCTACCGAAAACGGATGCTGCGATGATAATAATTTTAAACTGAATTTTAACTGAGCATTATGCCACTACTTTATAACAGTACTGAACTATGTTGTTATACTATGTAACTGTACTTATCCATAATACTTAATTATGTATAGGTCGGCAGATATGTATTAGTTTCAAAATGATGACGTATAAAATTTTCGATATACCTAATATTTACATTTCTTTTTTTTCTGTACACAATTAAAAGTTAGATATCGGTGTTTTTATCATAATTTTTGTACTCAAAATATGTAACATGTAATATTCTTGCAGGAGAAGCTTTATAGCAATGACGTCCTCAGACAGATACACCCTAAAAAGAATGACTGTCCAAATGCTTCTGAGGGCTTTGAAAAACGATTAAAGCCAGTAAAGCATCTAACCAGGATAATTTCTCGAGTAATTTATTATATAAAATGCTGTCAAAAAATAATTAAGCTGAAATAAGTTTGATGCAATATAAGTTAAATGGGAGATCTTTGATGACCCAAACTGAACGTGTAGGGAGAAGCAAAGCATTAAACACAATATAAAGCATGTCTACGGTAATACTATACCAAATCCAAAATGATCAGGAATCGACACGTATTAGCCGATTCCATCGTTTTGTAGTGCAATCTTGTACTTGCCGCATGCCTTCTTGAAATATAGCAAGTTTACTCTTGAGAGCTTAAATAATATTTGTTAGAAACCACCTTAATAATATTTGTTTTATTTTATTGTCTTCGAATACACAGGTCACTTAAATCGGGTTCTGGATTTTATTCTGAGGGCAGATTTTAAAAGACCGTTTTCAAAAATCATTGCGTGTAATATAATATTCAAGTCCAAGGAATCAATTTTATCTCAGACCTATTTTCAATCTGTATAAATTACAAAATACATTATTAATTATAAGCAAGCAGTAATTGTCCAAAAAATAGTAAAAAAATATCGTTAGATTGTTTTTTTTTTATTATTTTATGTTTTTGTGAAATATAAATTTTGAATTGAAATTCTTATGCAGGAGGGAAAAAGAATGTGGCAATAAAACCATTTTGCATGTATTTGAGCTACATAATATTATAAACATTAAACATAGCAGTTTCAGATTATATTAAAGCAATTAAAATATGTTGCAAATAATATAAAACAATAATGGTGAAACCAACGTATACCCTTCACTAATATTAATATGAGGTTATTTTTCTCTTCGGTGTCGAATTATTACGATTAGTAGGTATTCATATAAAAAAATATATAGGTAATATATAATTTTTAATGAATATATTATATTCATTCATAAATTGGTGAAAATCTATTTCGAAATTATCAATATAAGGCTTCAGTTTGTTTTTTGTATGAAAGTTTGGTTAAAAGACTGTTTTGTCACATATTTTGTACACATGTTGTTTTTGGGTATACATTAAATTTATAATAGGTAAATAGCTGATGAATGCATAAATACAAATATCAATACAGTTTTATATTATATTATAATATCTTCTCGTACATTATTCAGTCGAGTAGACAGAAAATAAGTTATACTTAATACAAAAATACACAATAACAATGTTATACGGATGCTATTAAAAGAAATATAATCCCATAAACAAAACCTCCTAAATGAAAACTATACCACACAAGGCATCCTTATCAGCCATAGAAAATCCGTATCGTTTTTTCACATATTAACAACTAGAAAATAATATATCAACCCTACAAGGATAATCTACCGTAACTTTGCTCTCGTGGGATGTAAGATCAACTAAAACCTATTGAATTGAAAATTATTGGGAAACGCAAAAGTTCTTTTTTATTAAAAAAGTTAACCGTTTTTTTTTCGTTCCATAACCTTAACGCAGAGTAACGTATGCCGTTACAGAGCTTTTATTTGATAACGGGCCATATAAGTTAGGAGTGGGTTATTGTTAGGCAAAAGCTTATACATCAATCTTTTGCGATGATTCCGGCTAAGCACTTACGCGAGTTTCAGGTCAAACAAAACCAAAAAAAAAGAAAACTTTTTTTATAAAATATCCGGGTCAAAAGCTGGTCAATGATTATTATTTATGTAATTATGTAGATTTTAATGTTTTGGTTTTGACGATATAATACCATTTATTTGGCGCTCAGTTACCAACTGTGCTTCGTATGGCTGTGTGGTGTATTGCCAATTATTCTTGTCTTCAAAAGCTCGAAGCTCTGAGAAACAATTTCTGCGGTAAATTTTTGTGATACACTGGTACAACTTTACTGTGTTATATATACTGGAGTTCACGAGTTAACACACCCCTTCTTTGTTCTTGGAGACGAATATAATTATTAAGAGGTACGTCAGATGATTTGGAATGTGCTCCGGATAACGGTTAAAAGTGCCACACTCTGTACCTTTCTCGTATAATTTTGAGCAGATCTCACAGAGGCGATTAACCGAATGAAATAAAACAAAATTTTGATTGCTGATGCATGAGTCCGACAGGGTTACGTAATTTAAGTAGTAATTTAAAACCTTTTTAAGAGAAATATTTCGAACTATTATTAATTTATCATCTAAAAAATACATACCTTTAATGATACGCTAAAATAAAATAAACTGGACAAGTCTCAATATGTAATATCTCTCTTTTAATAAGACATGCTCTAAATATATCGAAAATTAATATATTTATCTAACATTTTTTTATCAATACCTACTAACATTATACTCATACAATATATTTTATATATTATAGGTACCTAAGATTATTTACTAAAATATACTGTCATTACATTTTACTAGAGTTTGCAATAGCATATAAATTATTTATTATTAATTTGAAAATTATATGTACTAACTTATTATCATCTACCTATGCTTAATGTCTGTTTAAGGAAAGAGGCTGTGTTAGGCAATTAAAAATAGTCCTAGTATTGCAAAATTTCTGAGACATGAATTTAATTATTCTTTCATCTTGTGTATTTTACTGATTTAAAAACAATATAGAGCTATTACAGAATATGCACAAAGGTAGAAAAACGTTGTCGCAGTGTAGAAGAATTAGTCGTTTCACATAATGAAGAACATTTTCTCAAAAATATTTTTGTAGTGGATAATTAATAATATGTGTATGAGAATCAAATTATGTATGTTCAATAATGTGGGTAGTATGGAATATCCACCAATGTCATTGATACAATGTAGCAGTGGCGAATGGTGGAGGCAGGCTATTAATATAGGCCATAAATACTGCACATTAAACTTTGTCAGTTATACGTATTTATTTTCATTTAAATAACACTACAATTTACATTATGGTAGTGGTTAGTTTTTAAACCCTGCAAAAACCAAGCCATAAAAGATAATATTCAAAAAATACTCGTATATCTATAAAATATCTTAAATTATGCAATTAAATCATATGTAACTTTGGATATTTTATTGGTAGAATAATATTTTTTTATCTATTATAGTTTGGTTTGGGCAGGGTTTAATACATTTAAAAAAGATGAATCAACAATATGTGTAATATGTATTCATGTTCCAACGAAAACTTAAATAAGTATGAATGAAAAAGTGTGCACAATTTTATCGTCCTATCGCCCAAAATATACCTACCAATAATATCAATTCTTGGTTTAGGCAGGGTTTACTTGATTTTTTAAAATAACTAACACAATTTTTTGTAAATTGTAGTCTTAACTCAATAAACACAAATATGTATGACAAACAAACTTTAATAATATGGACCATTTGTGGCGGATCTTAACAGCCTACCTCCACCCTTCGCCATTGCAATATAGGATGATGCCTTAAGTTCGTTATGCCACAATATGTGTTCTCATAATAAATCGGTAAGGAGACGAGGCGGGTGGTAAGGGTAAAACTAAGTACCATAACCGGAATCACTCAGTGGCATAGCAACCCGGTAAAATGGAAGAGCAATACCTATCTCCCATTGTTAAGTTTTCACAGCGCGCATAGATAATTGATAACGGAGTATCGCATTGTACTTTTTGCAATGAAACCTCCCTTTGTTCTACACTCATCAATCAAACTTCCCAGTACTAATAATAACGAGATTATTACATTCAGCTGTGTCAAAGTCTTTTTCATGCCAGCGTATGGAGCGAGAGGGTTGTGAGGGAGGCGTGGACTGAGAGAAAGGGTGAGGGTTGGGAGGAAGGATCATTAGATATACCCAGAAATGTATCAAAACCATTACAAAACCATGACAAATCACACTCTAATATTTTATAGACCAGTGTTCTTCAACATTTTAACACCCGTGGCCCGGCGAACATAGGAAATTTTTTTCTCGGACCGGTATCTGCCACAAATGAAAACCAATATAGATAGAATTTTATTTATTAAATCTAATGTTCAAAAGAATATTGTATGACTAATTTACTTGAATTGTATGGATACTATCCATAGCTTTATCCAACTGGCTTACTCTTAAGTATGCTTACATAATTATTATTGTAGTTTGATCACTTGCTTTTCCCTCCACCACCCACAACCCGCCACGTCTCCACACTCGTTATGCAGGCGTATACCATAGCGTAACGAACGTTAGGTGCTTTTAAAATTTGTCCCAAAAGTATCCCAGGAGCAACTTCTCAAGATCTTGGTTGGCGTGCACTAGAGTGTGCGTGATTCCTACTTTGTGATGTATTACGGTTAATTTTCGATGAGAAACGACCATCTCGCTCGCCGTAAAATGACGCAAACTTTATAAAGGCTGAGAAATTTTTCGTCGTATATACCAAGTTGCAATAGCCGACCGGTCTAATTGAGGGTCGGACTGACTTGGGAAGCTCTTATCTTTCAACTGAGATATGGGGACACTCCTACAGGATGTGATCAGCATCATACAATTCGCCACAAAGCAAGTCAGAAAATCTATTAGGCCAAGCTGACAGAGCTTGTAGGCAAAACCACCGTGTCCTGTTAGTTAAGAACTGAGAAGTCATTTGGTCTAGAGTCAATCTCCATGTGCCACTTTATATTAGAAAAAAAAACAAATGCGATTATTCACTAGATGTTATCTATATTTGGTCACATATTAACTATTCCGACTTATGGTATAACTGAGAACTCTTCTAATATGGGTAGTATTAACCTGTGTTTTCCTGATAACTATCTTAAAAATTGGGATCATCAGTCGTTTGTTCCCCCAAGGTGCAGAACTAACCTGCCATTGGTAATGTCAATTGGGGGGGCAATAACTCTCCTCAACCAAGTCGCTTCGGATGTTGACATATTCCACCTACGTGATGATGAGTTTTAAATAGGTGGACGTTGTTTTATAAATTCTAAAAATAGGGTCATTTAGTGTACTTTCTTTTATCTACTTTATAATTTTTGTATTTATTCTTACTACTGTTTTTATAATACTGCATATTATATTTCTTTGTTTTTAGATGTCATGTTTAATTTTTCTTCTTTCTTTCGACCATGTCTTATCCTAATAGGGTCATATATGGGCCTCCACAGAGTGGAGGTTTGTATTAACAGATTTTATTTTTACGAGAAATGGATGACAGCCACTTGCTCAACCTATTAGGTCCATACTCTGACTCATACACAAATTGAAAAATATGTGTACATGCCAGACCTAGGATTCAAACCTGAGATTCTCGAGACCATAGACTGGCGCTCAAGCCACGCGACCATCGTGGGTGTTTCAGTTGTAAAGTTCACTAAATGTAAAATAAATAATTTTCATTTTGAAAATAATTAGTAAAGTTCACTTTGCTCCTCTCTCCAAAGGGCACTTTTTGTTATTTAGTTATAGTTATTATAGTTTTAAAATCAGTCAAAATACACTAACTTAGCCTTGGACATTTCCACAGGCGAAAAATACTGATTTTGCTTCATATAGCTTCCCAGCGTAACTCGTAATTTGCTCGATTATTAAAACAGTGCGGTGCCGGCCAGGTTGGTTTGAAGGGGGTTATGTTTGTATTAGCCATCTGACAGAGCTTTACCATATTCAGGCATCAAGCATCGATGAACTGTTCTTGTATCTTAAAACAATGCAAATGACTATCTGGAATATTCATTCCTCGTAACGGATAGAAAGTATTTAAAATTAGTGAAAAATTTATTCCCAGTGTAAAAATTTTAATAATATTATGTTATTTTCCACCACAACATCGACATCAAAAAACCCCAAGATACGCCATATTTTTGTGTAACCCAGAGCTTTTATTCATTCTATGAATCACCGAAATCGGTTCAGTAATTTTTGAAGACTTTTATGTAAATAAATAAATTAGTATACAGGTACTCCTGGCAAGTAATAATTTTAATATTTTGAATATCTTTGACTTAACAATTAGCAATCAGTAAAATGAACATAGTTCTAGATTATATTACTTTGGTCTGTATCAGAATTTGGTTCACACAAATAAATTAACAAGTTTTACTGTGAATCGCGTTAATTATAAATCTGTGGTGTATAACGGATTTTAGTATAGGCGAAAATTTACAAGTTACAAGTAAAGTATCTACGCTTTCATTATTGGAACATATTAAATTTCACATACAAATGGAACGATTATATCTGATTAGAATAATGGTAAGGTTTTATTCTGATATTTTTGAGCTTTTTTATTTATATTATTTTTTCGTTTACAAATACAATTTTACCGATAACAAATTTAATATTTGATGTGATACTGACAAATTAAAGGTAATTTAATACTTTGATTTAAAATACAAAATCCGATTAAGAATAAGTTTAAAATTTAGAAAGCGCTTTAGAGAATATTGTTAAAACATTAATAAATTTATCAATTAGATAAAACACGTCTATCCGGGATAGTATTTGGTGCACATGGGCGTTAATCCCACGGGACGCAAGATCGAATCCTGTTGCGTGTTGTATTTTTTCAACAAGATTTTTTCTAGTGGTCACATTATATTTTTCTATCAGAAAAGAATGTTATATTCTTAAATCCTGTCAATCATTCGTCGAATTAAAAAAAATAGTTTATTAATAACAATATAATATTGCGATGTTCTTACTCAAGATTAGTTAACGACAAAGAAAAACAATGTTGTATGAAACAAGCAAACATTAAATAGGTATATAAAAAAAACCATTGTCCTGGGTTATAATATACTAATTATTATGCATATAGGTACATAATAATATTATTATAGACATCAATTAAGAGTATGTTGTAACATGAGTATCGTTTGCTTTCATACTAAAATTATGTGTAATGTAGACCATTTAGATACCTTTGTGATTGTTTTATTTTTATTTTTGATATTTTTTTTCAGAAATGAATTTTCATGTTCTAAAATACATACCACACAGTATTTAATCTATTTGGAAGCGATTGTCAGCATTTCCTCAATCATAACCTAGATCAACAGTATATTTTATGATTTATTCAATTGCGACAATATTATTGTAATATACTGATTTGATTTGTATAATTATTAATAGCATAGACGATTCAAAACTCGTCACTCATTTTGAGTCCAGTCACTTGACACACTTACTCCTGACTCATGACTCGACACAGTCATTTGCTGAACAGTATTGTATTTATTTATTATTGTTTCGATAAATAAACTCTCTCCTCGAAACTTCCAAGCAACTACGACTATTTTCTACACACTTCATCATCCTTTCAATTATATATTATTTTTTTTATATTTAAAAAACCATTTTTATTCACTCTCAGGATTGCACAATGTTTTAATTTGTTTATAATGTAATATTTACATTCCTAAATCTAACTGTGCTAACATCTACATTCTACAGCCTACATAGAATAACCCATTTCGTAACAAATCATTTTGATGGGTAAGTGTACTCATCAATCTACAGTTTAATATATTTTCCAATCTCGAAACTGTGAATACCTATTCAAAAATATAGCAATAACAATCTATTAAAATGATTCAGAGGAATATTAATAAACGTCCGCAGAGACTAGGAAACATTCAATTCGATTTCCCAAAAGCTGTAAATAAGTATTTTTGAAACGATTCCAAGAAAATTGTGGATGATCTTTTAAAAATTCTTTAATCTCGGAGCTATATATAAAGCTTTTGAATTTCCCAAAGCTTTCATAACAATAGTATCGCTTTGCATGCAAAAGAAAGTATGCTTTTTTTTCTCTATTCAAACCGATTATTATTTATGTAACTCCATACTTTTGCTGCCTTTTTATGTAGAAAAACGGTGTGCGACAAAATGTTGGTAGATTTAGTTCATTTTAATATAATATCCAATAAGTAAAAACCTTCGCAGAAGTACATTCGATATTTATGTAATCTGATTTGGCCAATTTCTATGTTATAATAATATTACAGAGGTTTAAAAAATATTGATCATTCTCAAAGATAAATAAATGGGGATACCTAATCTGTTTGCTTATTCGATTGGATTGTGCTTTTTCAGATATCCATTAGCACGATTGTGAGTTAAGATGTAGGTTCGCTATTTTATTTTAAAAGGCAATTTATAAATATGTCTCAGTAAATGTATTTATTTATTTATAAAAAAAGAGTATTATGGCATGGCTAATGCGCCATAATATACAATGAATACAAAATGTAAGAATGATTTAAATATTAATAACAACCAATATAATAATAAAGTAGAAAAGAAATTATGTTATAAATACGTAAAATGGTGAAAATAATTACAAATTTATCATATTTAACACATCCAAGGATATAATATAGTTTATGAAAAATCAACTCTATGGTTCGATCATACAGGTTAATCACACGATATACAGCATCATATCCGTCCTGAGATAGGGTTTTATGAAGACCACAGAGATACATCAAAATGATATTGGTGGGAACATGAAAATAATTAATATGCCAGTATAGACGGATTGTAAATGAACCACTAAGAGGTAAAAATAAATGCTTTAAAAGAGCAATCACTCTTCGGGCTGACAAGGATTGCATTGATAGCATATCCAGAAGAAAACGAATTTTAAAATTCTTTAGTAAGTAGGTAATTCGTATCAATAATTAAACTGTTACTTGTAATCTTTTACTACAGTAATTGTGTATTTTATCAATTCTTAATTCGCAATATTCTAATTATTTATTGTAATCGTATTTATATAACCAATATAAAAAAAAACATGTCGAACTTTATTTGTAAGAATTCACGTCTCTGAGAAATGTTGGCGTACACTGATACGACCAAGTCACTTACAGTCGAATACTGAACAATCTGGTCAGCCCTTGGTGATAGGTGTGGACACTAAGGGGCGCTTAATGCCTCTGAGACCTACGTGCTCCAGATTCAAGACACGTACAGTTACACCGATTTTCAAATCAAAACCTACAAAACTAAAGGGATTGTAAAACTCCTACAAAAAGCGTTATTTGATTATTGATAGGCATGGGGATATAAATGACTATGTATTTTCACTATTTTTCAAAACTGGAGAGTTAGTGATATTATGTAGTGATATCAACGTAAATTTGAACTCAACCTATAATACAATTACGTTCTGCCACAATGGTATTTGACGGTGAATAGGAAACTTTATTTCCCATAAGGACTAAAATATAAAAAAAAATCATATTATAATATACAATATATTATTATATTTTATGTACGTGAAAAAATCGATGCAATATTAATTATTTTACTAGATTATCGTATACGACTGTGATTTTGAAATATTTGATTTTGATCATTATTTTGACTATTGACTAACGTCATGGGTCCCAGATTCGAATCCTGGGTCTGGAAAATACACATATTGTTTTTCAATTTATGTTTCAGTCAGAGTATGGAACTAATAGGTTGATCAAAACGTGGCTAGCACCTATTTCTAATAATCTATAGAATTCTAATCATAATTAGAAGTTTGTTAATACAAACCATCTAGGTCCATAATATGATCTTATTAGGATCGGATACTGTCAAACATAGTAACATCCACGATGGCTGCGGGGCTTAAGCTTCAGCCTATAGTGTCGTGGTGTAACAGTTTATAACACACACGGTGGCCGCGCGGCTTAAGCGTCATACGCTGTGGGTCCCAGGTTCGAATCTTGAGTCTAGCAAGTACACATATTATTTCTCAATTTGTGTATAAGTCAGAGTATGGATCTAATAGGTTGAGCAAGTGGCTAACATCTATTTCTCGTAAAAACAAAATCTGTTAATACAAACCTCCACCCTGTGGAGACCCATATGATCTTATCAGGATCAAACACGGTCGATACTAATAATAGTAATTTTTTTCAGCTTAATTTTTTATGAGGAATAATAAAAAAATATAGTAAAGTTTATTAAGTATCTGTTCCTTGTTTTGTTATGGTTATAACTAAAAATCTAATAAACCAATTAACTACTTTGAAGAGTTATAAGTTGTAATAAAAACACTAAACACTAAAAACTAGCACAAATAGTAGCGGTAAAACGGTGAGATGAAGTGTGAATTAAAGAGATCCTGTCTAGATTCAAACAATTTTCTATCTCATTGATCTGAAAAAAATCAAATCAAATCATTATAATATCCATTCTGTATAATATATTATGTTTACTTTTATTATTCCTTATTCTATCGCAATCTATCGCTAGTATTGTATATTTTTGTATAGGTAGTAAATACATCAACCAATTTATAGACTAACGAATAAAGGGTACAAGTAATAATATAATAATTCTCTCAACAATGTAGTTGTATAAAAGGGCTTCTTATCACCCAATTCTGTGCATTGGTTGAATTTGCATAAACTTTTGTTTATTTATAGCAACTTATGTTATGTCAATGCGTTTGGTTGATTTTTATCTCTCCAATAATGAATGATGCTTAATTTGAAAGAATCCCTAATTGCAAGTGAAGTGAGATTCAGACCATAGAATACTGCTGTGGGGCTGAATACTTTCTCAATTATTCTGTGACTAGTTTTAAGATTTTATTTTTGTGTGTCTGTTTTTTTATATATCCCGTCTTAATATAATTATTATAATATAATATTTCCCATTCAACGAGGAATATAATGGTCGAAATTATGCATTACCTACGTAATATTATACGTTAAAACGTATTATTGTGTCTCGAAAATATTTTAGAAGCGGTATCAGAATTATTAATCTTATAATCATCCAGTTATACTGTAATTGACGTCAGAATGGAATTAAAGATAATACTTAATATCTCCTCATTTTGGCTGGATTAATAATTATATATTCTTCCTTCCTATAGCCTATATCTTTCTTCCATATTAAGAGATAATGAATGAATGGTACCTATACTGGGAGCTTTATGAGATTTTGAAAGTTTATGTTATGTGCTACAAGTATCTCAAAGATATTTTGTATATAATTTAGTTGGGCGGTAAATGGTACTTATTTGTTGGCCCAATCTGTATGTCTGTGGTTTGTCTATTGATCCCTCGATACCAACTCGTCCTAAAGGCAAAAGTCGCCGATGGCACAAAATATTTTAACCTTTTTATATATTTACTCAGGTGGAAAGCGAACGAAAACGCTAGAACTTTTCTAGATTGAAAAAGTTCACCTGTATTGAAATTATTTCCCACACTGCTCTTTGCGACTTCGAAAAGTATCTGATATACTTCATGGCTTGCTGGCTTTTTTAATAATTGAATGGTTCGTTTTGGAAACTGATTCATCATCATCAGGTAATCGAGATCTTGCAGTTATTCCTGGTTTTCTACAATACCCGCCTATATATTCCTATCTAAAATGACCGCAAATTATCCAGATCAATTAATAAACGGAAATCATTGATACCTAACTCTATCTAGTCAACGAATTGCTAGTATGCCTCTTTATTCTGCATTCTATTACTCGAGATAACCCTCCTATCAAGCGTTTTATTTGATTATATAAAGCTGCAATTTATGTATTTAGAGAAAGTACAGCTAAATATTCCGTAATCTCTTAATAATTCATAATGTTTATATGCACCATGCATGAATCATAAATATACCAGAATTATTATTTAAATTTTTTTTAACGTCCGTTCTTTTCAGAAGAGTTAATAAAAAATATTATCGAAGTCAATCATTGAAAAGTGAATTGTAATGCGTTTAATAGGTCAAACATATTAATATATTCTAATAGACCGTAGCCGGAATCGTCATCCAGTGAAGTTGATTATTTTTTACCATTGTAAAATCAATAATTCAAAATGATATGAAGAAATAATATTTGGTTTAAGAATCTTTTATATTGCTATGTGACTATACGTGGAGAAAAACATTGTGATTTTATTTAAACGGTTACATTATACTAATCGAGTCAGTACTTTACTTAGTAAAATTTCATGTAACAAAATAAAAATATATTTTTAAATTAATATTATATAATATTAGGTATATATATATATTATTATAATAATTAATATTATATTAAATTATTATAATAAAGGATATTTTTTAATTGATAGCTATTTCGGCTGTAACACCGTTATCGAGACTATGTTTGTATATTATACGTTTTAAATTTATAATTTATTTGGTTCGTTATAAAAAAAATAATACATTTTTATTTAAATTTTAATTATGAAGTTTACGATACTTATATATATTTTTTATTCATTATATATAATATAATCTTTTAACGCAAAAAACATGTACCTTCATAAATGTGCATTAATAGTGCAGGTTTAACCTATTAGATCTATAATTTAGGTCCAAACACACATTGGAAAACAACATGTATTTTTTCGTCAATATAAAATGTTTATTTTGAAAAAAAAAACTTAATTTGCAAGTACATAATATTTTGTGGTTTTTGGAAAATCTTACCGACGATCTGGAATAATACTTAAGTTTTAAAAATTATCAACAACTGTCTATTTTATTATGAATACTAATTTTTAAATTTAGGCATCCAGAGCCTTACTCAACTTTGAGTGCTATATTTTATTATTTTTTTAGTGAGTGGACAAATGCCGATTGGTATTCGAGGGGAACCAAACGGCCACAAAAACGTCCTAAAACCCGTCGGTCAGACGAACTTTGCTAGATATATTATATGGCAGCAAAGAACTAGGGACCAAGAAAAGTGTGGGGAGCAAGTGAAGGTATTCATTCAGCAGTGAGTCAGCCTCGGCTGATGATGATTAGTTAAATCAAGATTTAAAATCATACAAAATAAGTGGAACGTTTTTAGTGTCATATAAAATTGAGATAATAAATTTCAATCAGTATTTTTTTTTATATTTCACTCAAAACAAACATCATAAGATTTATTAACATTATTATAAATATTTTGTATTATTTATAAAAAAATGTTAATCTTATTTTATTAACCTGCCTATTAATCGGCAATATGATTACATTTTCCAGGTCATGCCAGCATTCCATTGATGGTATTTAATGGCATTCCATATCACCGAAAACCGCTAATATTGTTGTGGTAAAATTATATCTTTCATATAATTATTTTGGTGTTCTAATTCAGGTAAGAAACCATACTATGTTCTAAATATAATATATTAATTATCACACAATATTATATTATAGAAAATCAAGTTATATGACTCATACATTGGCTATTTTTGTTTAGAAAAATAATATTAAAAATTATAGATCTCATTGATCTATTATTTTTTGGGTATTTTAAAATTCTCAAATCTCTTTTTTCAAAAAAGATTATGCTTGTAATTTATATTTACGGTGTCTTCAAAATAGGTATAAATGATTATATCTATTTTATTTATAAATAATAATATTGATTTTTTTAATTTTGAATCAAAATATATATATTTATTTTAATATATTATTACTTAATATGTTTATTATTAAACAACCTCTATTTAGTAGGTATATATTTAAAATGAGACTTAACACATAGAGATATATTTTAAATGGACTATTTTTTTTTATTTAAGTACATAATACAAAATAAGGTTTAAGAATCCTGTTTATTATAAAAAACACACTATCAAAAAAATGTATATTTGTACCGCAAAGGACTTGAACCCACAACCATCGCATTCCTCTATCTCTGATTCATATAACATCTATGAATGGTTGCATATTCGAGACGTATTCAATGTTAAGCTAATAAGTATGTCAGTGTGTGTTTATGTTGTCTTTTGAAAATTTATATATATCTACTTACGAATAGGTATATTTATTTTTGTTTCATTTACAAAGTATGACAAATACATTTTATATTATTATCATATATATGGCGTGTAATAAAATGGTTTTATTTCAGCTTTGAAACATGTATAACTTTATTTAAATTCTCATAACGTGCTGTTGACTTGTTTAACTGACAATAACATAACATTTTCCTCTTTCATAGAACAACATTTCTTTTCAATTAAGCTCGAGTGAAAACATGTCTCGAAAAAAAAATCTGCCAATTGTCAGTAGTCATTATAACGTGAGACATTTTTAGGGTCGGCAGGAAAATAAAGAAAACTTTTAAAACTCAAATATTCTTTTGAGAAATGTTTCTCATACAAACGATAACGGAAACAAATAATGACATTTTCTCGAGACTTTTTTGCTTGCGGCGGCTTAGGCTGTTTCATTTCCGTGAGGGGCCCATAAAGCAGCGGAAATAAAAATTTTACGTAAGCGGTTTGAAATTATTTTTACTTTTATTCAAAATAATAGAATTTATGCATTATTATCCTTAAAAAAAATCATCTTTTCTGCTTCGACCATGTACGACCCTTAATTGAAGCATATTAACATCAAATTGCGCCATGAACAATCCCTGTTGTTCGCCAGTTTTCTTGCTTCTTTCCATGTTATCATCATCATCATCAGGGGCGCAACAACCCGGTGTGGGTCCTGGCGTCCTCCAACAACTCTCTCCACCTGTCCCTATAAAGTGTGGCCGCTTTACAATTCGGTACCCCCAGAATACGGCAGTCACTGGCAGCTCCATCCAACCAGCGAATCTTTGGCCTGCCTCTTCTTCTACGCCCTATTGGATTGCTGGACATCACTCTCTTTGCCGGTTCATTGTAAATCATTCTTTCAGGCAGGCCAGTAAATACTCTATGGATGGTATTTATTGGACTTCCAGGATACCCGATTTCGATTAGCTTTAGATTAGAATAATAGATAAGCCAGGTCCAACGTCGAATCTTTACCATTAACGTGATAAGAGACTGATATACCATCGCACACCCGGTATCCACTGCCAACAACAGCTGTTTTCAAAGTTAACTATATGGTTTATCTGAAACTTTGTAAAGTGCCATGATTCGATATTATAAAGCAGCACCGTCAGAAAACAAGCGTTGAGTTAACAGTTTTTGGTTTGACCGAGGTATTTATAAGGCTAAATAATAACAATCCTTGTTACGTCGGTTTGACTGTCAATATGTAGAAAATCAACGTTTTATGCAAAAGCACATGTCCAGATTCAATTTTCACCAACAAAGCATCAAAAATCTGAGTCCATCGCGAAAGATAAAACTTTAAGAGCTCGCCATCCGAATGGGAATGGATTAATCAACATTCAACTCGATGCGGAATGTCTGGGACTTCCAACTTTCCTTCTTATAGAAAATCTTTAATACATGATGCAGGGGCATGTAATTAAAAGCCGCAAAGTATGTTTCTAAGATAAAAGGAATGATAAAATTGTTTGTTCAATCAAAGTCGATCGAGGGAATCAACAACAATGCCTTTGACAAAATTGTTTGCAGAACCAAACTGAGATAGAGCACTTTTGGGCACCCAAATAGTATCTACAAAGGTGCCCTGCCATTGTGCCATAAGCGTGAATTGATCAACACAATATATGTGCTATTAGTGGTAACGTATATCTGATAAAGTATAAGATCTCGCTCAATCAGATTCAGTTTACACTCGAAATTTTGTATTACATCCTATCATAACATTTAATTTTTTCTGCCATACTTTTGGGACGAGTTATTTATTAACTCCTCGTCTGCTTTAAGCATGAATCACCTCTTAAAATAAACAGTGGTAAATAATAGATAATAATAATAGCTGTATTTAACGTTGTAAACTATTAATACTATAATTATTAGTAATTGTACAAGGTAAATTTCCACGAAGTAACTGTACCTACTAAGTCGATGGTATCAATAATAGATGGAATTATGAAAGGGGTGCCATATTTGGCTCGCACCCCAAATACCATATACAACTGCAAGAATAAAGTTGAGTTGATGATCATAAAAAATTCTACTCGAATGCTTTTTTATCTTGAAATAAGGCTTACAAGACGTAGAATTTTATGTAATGGCGCATTTCAAGTTCATCGCAGAATGAGAACGACACCCAGAGATGATTTGATGGAATATGGCATCGCTTCTGATTCTGCTGCGACTCACTGTAATAGAAACTTCGCTTTACGAGAATTATTTTTTTATACTATTGTATATATAATAATATTTTGTAGAGTAAAAACGTCAGTTCATAGCTTTGTTTATACAATATTTCTCCCCACAAACAATACAAAATATATTAAAATATTAAATTATATAATTTATTCTACAGATTATAGTTTATAACTCGTCGTCCAGTGGTACCAAGGAATATGAATCGACCCAAATAGCAATCAAGATCCTACAAATTCGATTAGGAAAAATATGATAAGCTACGCAGCGAAAATAATGGATAGAGTAAGGTGAGGCTTAAATTCGTCACGGATAAGATTATGATAATGGTGAGGAAATATTTTGTCTGTGGTACACATTAGCAATTTACCACAAGGTGCTTAAAAATTACATGTAAAATAGTCAAAATATAGTTTGTATTACAGTTGTTTCGTGGCTATATAATAAGCAGATAAAAATAATGGATCTATAAGGCAAAACATAGAAAACCAAATCCATGCCAAAGAGTCAAAACCTAAGGTCTTCTGATAGTATAGGTATTAACTCCGTAAACAAAATGTAGATGGAATGCAATAACTGATCGCCCACCATGATTTTCTCAGACTTATGTCGCTATTGCAAAATGTCTAGGAATAAGCTTAATTTTCTTATAAGATCACACTTTTCACCTTAATCTCGGGTATAGACTCCAGTCTTCCTGTAGACAGAGATCAATGTATTTTACGTGGAAAACGTGGACATTTTGAATCTTTTACTTATCTATACATAACGATGAAGACGATTTTTTTCGTATTTATGAACAATGTCATTATGTCATGCTTATGTTAATTATTCACTGTGGTCATAAAATATTTTTGTCTTTGTTTCAGTAGCAGTATCACTAATATAGTGAAAATAATTATTTTCGAGGTCTTATTTCTTAAGCCTATAATAAATAATATTATGTCTACATAATGGCAAAAATGTGATAAATAATTACTACGTGTATATTATGTACTTTTAAAGGAAAGCATGCTTACAATTAATATAATTATAATGATTTATTTATATTTAATTAATATCGAATTGACCAATCGTGTTTTGTTAATATTTATTGTAAGGGTCACTAAGGGTCAATTTCACAAAGAAAATAACAATTAACGTATTATTTTAATTTTAAAATTAAATTTGATGGATAAAAAACAAGACGAAAACCAAGCATTTAGACTATTTAGACCATTTACAAACAGGATTGGTTACATTTATTATATAACTAGAAAGCAAACAGATGTACAACTGAATAACACTTTGTAAGGGCCTCAGGCTTGAAGTACAAAAATGCGTTTTACCGGTAGATATTATATTATTTTTTTTTTAATCAGTTTTATTCATCTTCTCGTAATCTTTTTTTGATGTCGTTAATTAATCTATAGGTAGTAGGTACGCTGTAAATTAGCTACGATAATTCAATATTTAGGGAGATTTCAAAGTTGAATTTTAATTTTACGTGTGTGCTGTTGGATGCGTGTGGGTTATCACTTTGGGAGTCGTCGATGTGTCTTAGGTTATGGTGTTGAGGCTGATGATGAAGAAGTCGAAGATGTATGCAGGAGCGAGCTTTATTTACAGCGTAACGGTTGGTACGATAGTATAAATATAATGACAGTACATAATTTATATACTGAGATAGTTACGAGCCAGGTACTTAGATTCGAGTGACATTTTGATAAATCAGTATTCGTAATTTATACAGTCGAAAGTAATAACTAAACATTATATTCTAGTACATAATTATATTGAACAAGTCAGCGGTTTAAATACGAGTAGCTGTGAATTTTATTTATTATTGCAGTCATAATATAATATGATACTATGGGAATGGATATTAGACTAATTTTCCATTGCGTTACCGTATTTAATATCGCCAATCAATTTGCTGACACAGGTAAACAGTTGTTTACCGGTATATGAGTCCCTTGGGAATTTATTATTGCAGTCGAACAATTTGATACGTTAAAAATAGATATTTGATCAATAATATACTGACAGCTACACGTGGTTCATATTATTATTGTGATAAATGGCAGTAAAATATATTATATTGTTTTTAAATTTGTGTTTAAGTCAGAGTATAGACCTAATAGGTTGAGCAAGTGGCTAATATCAATTTCTTTTAAAGACTAATCTGTTAATATAAACCTCAACTCTGTGGAGGTCTATTTTTGGTCAAAAAAATGTAACTCATAATGGATTTAATAACAGAAAAATGTTAAAATATTTTTGGAGATAAAAGAAATTAAAATACCCTTTTTGTGAAAAAAATAAGTTAAACTAGAAAGAACACTTATAAAAAATATATATCTTTGAAAAAATGTAGGTAGGTACTTTAAATTTTTGGAACAAAGTTATTTTTGATAATTCTACTTTATTGAGATATTTACGTTTTGGGATATAAACCCATTTTCGGAACGCCCGATTTTAGTCTATTATAATGGAGTTCTACCACGTAAATGCCAGTTTAATTAATAAAAAAAATATTTCAAATGCTTATATCCAGAAATAATACTAATTTGCGTCCTCTTGTAAACATGCCAATACTTACTTGCGATAGTTTGTCGTTCAACTCATGTACAAAGAAATTACATCTTTGAAAAAAAATCTGAAAATAAATTTAACAAGCCAAACGTGATAATGCAGCCCTGTTATTCCTTAATATACATTAAATTCATTCTCAAGTAGCGAAATCTGATAATCAAAAGCATCCTTCAATATTTCACACACTCGAGGGAGCAGGAGAATATGAAAATTTAAAGGCGTTCAAATTACTGCGGATCGAGCAGGTGAGTGTATTAGTAATTTACACACTGAAGTGCCTACCTGGCCACGGTAGCGTCTGCCTCAGTTTCAATGCTTCCGGTAAATTGTACGTGACTTCTGCTCTCACATGTTGCCCTAATACCTGGCTATCACATATCACGTAGATGTTTTTATTATTTTTACACGGACGCTGAAATACCTGCAAACATTCTTTGATACCATGTTCACTTCAAGTGTTTGACTTATGTAATAAAACATAATATTTGGTTTGTATTTTATATTACATACTTGAAATATAATACTAGTATAGCTTCGTAGAATTGCATTACGAGATAAGTATTGTATTATGTAAAATTACCATTATGCCCGTAGGCAAAAGCGCATGGATATTATATGACTAAAATGTTATCATAATAGATATATGGGTTTCCACCTCGTGTTCTTTCTTCTTTCCTCGACGTTTCGGGCTCGATGCAGAGGCCATTGATAAAAGATAATGTGTTCATGATATATGTACCTATATGAATGCGAAAACTGCTCAAAGAATGTCAAAAAGTATCAGGTAAGCTGAAAGCAAATATTGCTCACAGTAAAATAGTACGATACCATGTTCTCTCAGTTATGACTACCGGAGATACCAGATCGAATATTTGATTTTGCTGAAAATGCTGGAAGCAATAATTTTTTTAACCGTAGCCCATCATCCACTTTTTCTATGGATTTAAATAGCTTCATTTACCAATCGGGAAAAATTTACCTTATTCCGACAAAATATCTTTATCTCAAAAACAATAATTTCCTGACCTGTGCCCATTGAGTAATATTTTTGCTGGATTTGGCCTCTCGTATTCACTCACTTGTTTTTTTCCATTCGAGATGTAATTTAGTTAAGTTTATTAATATTTGTATTAACAATGATAGTTAATTGTATAAAAATTTCGGTTACACTATTGTGAAGAGAAAATTATTTTTAATCAAAGCAGTCTGGAGAATAAGTCTTAGACTACAAACATGTAAAACTTGCTGAAAATGAATATGCAACACAAAGATAATAAAATTATTATGTTTTTCATTAGTTTTACAAGTCAAATGTGGTCATTCTCCACCTCACAAAGTCGTTGTTAATATTATTTCTTTACTATAGATGGATGTTGCCTAATTTTTCAATCAGAAGAGGATAACCTCTAAAAAATTAACATGAGACTCGAACCCAAGATCCTCGACTTCATAAAAGGCATATTTTACAACAATTTATCCATCATGGGCGTAATTAGACTTAGAAACCATTTCTTAAGTTTCATTTTCATAATTTGTGTTGTCTCCGTCTATATTGAGTAATATAGTAAATCTAAGCCTACTTCTGAATTATGCTATCGTTAAAAATGACCTGTAGTTTTCCCAGTATCTGTTTTATCCAGGAGTAAGGATCCAACAAGGTTAACAACGTTTTGCTCGTAAAAAGTATACTAAAATAACCTCCACCTTTTGCAGGGTAATAAGCTTTGCTTAAGATGAAAGAAACAATTTACTATTTTACTATGAAATGATAGATGAAAACGTTCTTTAATTTATTTAAAATACTCTTTCATACTGATTTTTGTTAATTCCTAAGTACCTGCCTAAATTATTTGATTTTGTAGTTTTATTGAATACTATACGACGGGTCTTTATTTCATGGCCGGTCAAACTGTAGATGTTTGCAGCATTGGGAAGTCCGGACGAAAGATTGATATATTTTATATTGATAGATTCTTTATCTGTTAGTAAACTACACTTGTTTATTGAAAGGTTGTAAAAAATGATTGATCGAAATCCTTGAGAAAGGTTTAATATTAAGTTATCGCTTCGGTAAGAGGTGATATTTCTGTATGAAAATAATATGACGAGAACCTTTCACCGGGAACACGTGACCGGATTAGGCTTGTCACACAATGATGAGTGCGAGCGTATAGATATCTTGAATAATATTGTATTTGATTTTTGAACTGTCATCATATTGTATTTACTTCCTTTTTTTATCTACGTATCAGGTTTATTGTAGAGAAACGTTAAAGAAAAAAGGCGGAAGGATATACGGTGATGGTTCAAAGATTAAATAATATAACAAACATATTATTTATTAGTCACAAGCAATATTGATAATATTTTTATTTACTCTTGGAAAACAATATTATTGTTATTAATGATCAGAATCAATCTCAGTGAAAAAGGGTGGAGGTAAGCTGTAATTATGTGTTTATTGAACTAAGAATCTGAAAACCACTGAATTAATTAATTATTTAATATATGAGAATCATAAGAACTTGGAGAACATTTGGGAGACATTCATCCAACAGTATATTCAGTGGCGAGGGGTGGAGGTAGGCTATTAAGATTCGACATAATAGTGCACACAAACTTTGTCAGTCATAATTATTTGTTACATACAGTCTACTGTTGGATGAACGTCTCCCAAAGGTTCTCCAAGTCATCATGGTTATTATATATTAAATAATTAATTCAGTGGTTTTCAGACTTTTTCATCTCATGGCTTTATTTCTGTCTAAATAATTTACTTCTAACGACGCCATTAAGAAATAGTAATAAGTGAAAAGATTGAGCCTACTTTATTTCGCGCAGTGTCTCATATCTTGCAATCAAACTAAACACAGCAATACACTTGGCATGTACGTAAACTTAAAGCGCCCTAACTCAAAATTTTAGAATTCACGGAATTTACTCTCAAAATTAGTCAAGAAGTAGCATTATGTCTTAACTCATTCACTGCTGACTAGATAGTGACTTTTAAATTACCACCTTTAAAATGCACATTAATGACATCGATCGGCCGCCTGGTTATTACGCGCCAGGTGCATCTTCAGCGTCCAAAGTATTTAGAGTATACGTTTTATATAACTTTGAACTTTTTTTGCACTTTATGATTACCTCGCATAAAATCAGATCAATTAATGATATTCAGTTTTATATCTTGTAATAAGTAAATAGATATTATTACGTAAAAAACATACTTTTAGAATATATTACATCGTTTGCATCCTAGAGTCGGAGTGCAAAGTTATGAAGCGTATACTTTAATAGTTTATTAGAAACATTACTGTGGTTACTTTTCATATCTCTCCTAGATCTTGAATTCATGAGAGTATATTGTATGTATCCATACTATCTTCTGAAATTTTTTTTAACTAGTTGCTAATTTAACTGTTTAACTAACAATAATTATTATTGTGCGGTAATATAATATTATGTACAATAACAACAAAAAGATCAAACTCCTTACAAATATACAAATTTATTGTTAAGTATTAATAGAGGTATGTAAATTTACAAATAATTTTGTTAATTATGTGATATTAAGTCAATACAATTTTGTCGATCGAGGATATTATTCATTCCGGTCAATTGTAATCTAATCCGGTTCCAGCCATTCATTCCACTTCATGAACTGGAAAATGACATTTGCGGAACTCATTAAAAGGCTTTTCGGGAATGATTCATTAAGCAAATGGCTCACATTGTAATGTTCTTTGTAATAGTAATAATAATAACCTCCATAAATGGCCGCTAAGGGAGCGATCGTTAGGGCTCGGAATGTTAAGGGTAATGAATTTCTTTAGAAAGATATGATAACTGGGACATTATCGTAATTCATGACAAAATCCGTTTTATAAAAGTATTACATAGCATCGTAGGTAGTATAAATATATGATATCAGTAGAAACAAAAATCATTTAAAAAAATGTCATATTATATTCGAGTATGTTTATCATTTTTAATGTCAAAGTTTTAATTCATTTCCTTTATTATGTTTCATAGCAGAATGTCAAACTATTAAACATTTATTTTGTAATTTTTACATATTATTATCAAAATAAATACCTAAGTTAAATGTAATAAATTGATAGACAATTAATAAAATTAATAGTAGGTTCATTCCAGAAGCTAAGAATGGAATTTACATGTTTTAATAATATTAAAGTTGTCATTACCAGAGTACCCAACTATAAATTTAATATTTTCGGTAGGTGAAGTTTTAAGGATCAAACGTACAATTGGATAAGAACATAGTTTTCTTAAATCCTTAAAAATGATTATATTATGGAGATTATATAATGGAAAACACCTCAGTCACCTGCGCTTTGCAGATGATATTGTTATACTCTCACAAGACCCGAAAGACCTCCAAGGTAGAATTCAAGAACTCGCGGATGTCAGTCAAACGGTCGGTCTAAAGATAAATGTCTCAAAGACAAAAGTGATGAGGAACTGTTTTTCGGACCCTGCGATTATCTGTATTTCTGGCACCCAACTCGAGCAAGTCAGCAGCTACGTCTATCTTGGATAGCAGGTGTCTATAGACGGAAGCATGCACGATGAAATTGCTCGAAGAACAAAGCTGGGATGGAGTGCTTTCGGACGTCTGAATAGTATCTTCAAGAGTGACCTACCATTATGTCTTAAGCGTAGGGTGTTCAACCAATGTGTGCTACCCGTGCTCACGTATGGCTGCGAGACATGGACTCTCAACACGAGAGATGTCCAAAGGCTAAGAGTCATACAGCGAGGCATGGAGAGGTGCATGTTGGGCATCACGCGAAAGGACCGTAAGAGAAACGAATGGGTTAGGAAGCAGACAAGAGTACGCAATGTAATAGACGTTTCCAAACAGCTGAAATGGAGATGGGCGGGGCACATTTCTCGCCGAAAGGACGGTCGCTGGACAAATGGTACCCAAGGGGTACGAAACGGCCACAGGGTCGCCCTAAAAGCCGCTGGATTGACGAACTGGTAAAGTTCAGCGGAAATACGTGGCAGCAAACGACACAGGACCTAGAGAGTTGGAAAAAGCTTGGGGAGGCCTTCATCCAGCAGTGGATTGACCCCGACTGATGATGATGATGATGATTAAATGGGCAACTCAAAAAGAATTGATCGTTCTTAGCTCAAATACCTAGTTCGCTTGATTTGTGCGAATTTAATGATAAAAGTATTTCAGTATTATTTATTATAGTAGATAGCAAGAATATTCGTATAATTGTAAAAACACCATTGGTTCACATAATTTCTTTTACGACAGCATATACACCCAAGGGAAACAGTATTTTCGTTATTATTTTAATAAAATATAAACACGGGTTATGCTTTTCAACGAAGACTTTGGAAGATTCCCTGCTAATGACCATGTCTATCATTGAACCTGATATTGATTTTTTATGTGAAACATGGAATCACACTAATTTGAAATTATTTTTGTAGGTGTCATGTATTTCTGTCATCTTGGCCTAATAGAATCTACGATATGCTTACGTGGTGAATTTCAGGATGCCGATCACATCCTCTGGGAGTGTCCCCATATGGCGGTTGCAAGGTAAGAGCTTCTCAAGTCGGTCCGACCCTCAGTTGAACCGGTCGGCCATTGCGACTTGGTATCCACGAGGCAAAATTTCTCAGCCTTTAAAAAGTTTGCGGCATTTTACGGCGATCGTTAAGGTATTTTCTCATCGAGAAATGACCGAAACACATTATATTGAAGTATGAATCACGCACACTCTAGTGCACGCCAACCGAGGTCATGGAAAGTTGCCCCTGAGACACTTTCGGTACACATTTTAGAGCACATAACGTTTGTTACGCTACGGTATACTCATTATCAGTATTATTTTTATTATTATTATCGTTATTAATATTAATATCTTCAAGCATGACTATGGGTAATTACGATCATATTCTGTTCGTGGATCTGTATTAAATTTGGTAACACGAATCTATGTTGTTATTTTTTTTTTTTAAATAGTTACCTAATTTAATTTGGATTTTTAACGAAAATGTACTAAAAGGTACAACGATGTGTTATTAATATTTTGTCCATATCATTATTGACATGTTGAGAGATAAACAGCTATTTTTAGAGGATGTTTTATTGACAGACAAGATTGAAGTAGGTATGACATGGCCACGTAGACTACGGTCATTCTACTTCTGAAACATCTTTGACCTTACGGAAATTATATGGAAAAGCAACTCGGTACCATGTTATGATTAAAGTGTACCTACCTATCGAAACGCATTTTTTACCTCAAATGCCATTATCAGATATATTTGATATAGTACAATAAGAAATAACTAGCTGAGTTATTTATTTGCGTCGTTATTTTGATCAAAGGTATGTACGTCATTTTATACCGTATTTCAAGTATGTAATCATCGGTTTAAATTAACATACTTCTGTATATTTTTCCATTGAAATCATTCAATGAAAGTTCTCTAACAATAGTTTAACGAAACTTTTCTTTTATCTGCTAAGTAAGTGTACATTAATAAAATTTATTTCTTTGGAAAGTATGTTAACAATTTGTAGGGCAAAATGCCTAGAAGGCGTTTGATAGGAATGTGGTAAAGAATAGTTCAAGCAGAGAGAATGACAACTTTATTTAATACTTAAATAACATAATATTCTGTGAATTAGTACTTTCTATATAATATAAATAGTATAAAATGCATGTTGTACAATATTACCATACAAAATATTTGTCTTGATTTCTCTGTGACGCACGAGATAAAACATATGGTGTAAATATGTAGAAGAGAGCGTAAAACGTATTAGATGAGGTAAAGTGATAGAAAATATTAAATACTTACCTAAATGCAGATTTAAAATTTGAAAAAATAAACTGACACGAAATTAAATATTCGTTTATTTTAATCGGATCGTGGTGAAAAACAAATGTTAAATTTGGTCACATAATAGTTAGAAAGTTGATTATTGAGCAAATCGAATGCATAGAAAATAATAAACAACATATTAATAGTTTGTAATTTGTGACAAATTGATGGACAGATATAAAGAAGTAAGTATATTGTCGGATAGGAAACACGACTTCATTAATGAAATATCTCTAAATTAAATAAAAATATCTACAAAGTGGCGTTAAAAAAATAAAAAATAAAAAAATTGGTGCGTGTACAAAAGTACGCGCGTTAGAAGTTATACTTCTTTGGCGTTACAAAACAAAAACAAAACAAAAAGTTTTATCCCGCATGCCGATAATTACGCACGTAGAAAATACGATAAAATAATTGAAAAAATATATTTAATACAAATATAAAATTTTGATTAAAAAGCATAATCAAATTAAAATGATATTTATTTATACACAGATAGATTATTTTTACACAATTAAACAAAATAAAAATACATGAACTGCTTCACTATGGTTTTTAATAATAACCACGTGTGTTTCTGAGTACCTTGCGTTTGTATAAAGCTGACTGATTCGCACATGCGCGTTGGGTATACCCCTATCACGTTCACGGCTAACTTCATCATGTCACACATTTGTAACGGCGTACGCGAGCAGCTCTCAATTTAACCCTCTACTAAGCGAGCCAAAATAAGTATAACTTCAAAAATAGTGTATGTATGTATGTGGTGCTGTAAACATCTTATAAACATATAATTGAGTCTGAAATACCAGAACAAAATTTAACGAAATACAGAATATACACATAAACGTATGGGAGAGAAGGAGACACGGAGAGGACGTATGAAAATTATGGTAAGTGATGCTACTGCATGGTAATATTTGCAAGTATTTCTATGAAAGTGGACATTGATTCTTTTCATACAGAATAAATTTTATTTTACATAGATGCTCCAAAAAAGTTTGTACATAGATTGCCTTTTCACAGCGGGTTTTTAATTGTTGTTTGAGAATTTATCAACAATATATTTCCCAATATACATAGTTTTCCATTATAGACTACTGAAAAGAAGTTGAAGGAGCCCTAGTACTAGACGATGGTCTCATATTCTACTACTTCACATGATTTGATGCTATTGCGGTTAAAAAACGTTTTATTTCTAAAAGTTCATACAAATTATTATTTTGTCTAAAATAATACATCACGTTTAGCGAATTGTTTCATAGAAAACATAGCTTTAGACCACGGTAATTAAGGGAAACGTACCTACTAGTAGAAATATTTTAAAAGGTTATACTGCCCGCTAAAAATTATTTCTTTTTTTCAACCATTCGATGCAGAAAAGTTAATTATTTTAATTTTTCTTTCGTGACGTGTCATTTTTTTGAGAAATGAATTTGGGTTGAAAGAAATGGAATCATTAAAATATTATAAAAATTCACAATACTAAACGACATTAAATTTGATGCATTACTAAAGTTATAAATGCATTAATGAAATATTTTGATATACCTAATAAACAGTTGTTATTAAAATAAACAGAAAAAATCCACTCAGAAACATGCCGGTAGAAAAATCGATGATCATCCAATGCCTAGCGTCGATCCTGAATAACCGATGCTGCGATCAGCTCTTACACCACTAGGCGATCTAAATTTCTATTAGTGCACAAAATATATACTTGTATTTTATTAACCTTATGAGTTGCACGTGTTTAACCCACGGAAGTCGTTCAATCAAGTTATAACGTGTGAACCTATTGTTTTATAACTGTAATATATTGATATAAAGAAAGTGTTTTGAGAAGTAACTTTTATTTTGTTTGTAAAACTTCACTAACACTTCTATGGGGTTTATGAAAGAATCCCAGTAAGCTCCCTAGGTCATCTCTGGATAGATAGGCTGGCAAAACCAAAGAGAATGCAGAGAAGCCTATGGTAACCAACTGAAGGATGAGAGCTCGGAATAGAGATACTTAAAGAACGTTTATGCATCAGCCAACTCCGTGGTCTATTAGCGTCAAGTTAAGTAAGTATGTATTATCATTATCAATAAAGCTGTTAGTAATAGTAATATAGTATTGTGTCAATATAGGATAAAGGTTATAAATGAAAGATGCTATTTATGTCAATACGGGGAGTTTTTTCAACATATAAATTTAATATTAAATTAATAATATTGTTTGAAAGAAATGAAAATATAATTGATATTAAATTCTACAGGTTTTTTAAAAAGGTTTGTCAATAGCTATTTCGGTTGTAACACCATTATCAAGACTATTAAGATAGGCCGTTTGCCTTTGCTTAAATACTATACGCATAGATAGAGACAGAATACATTTTCTTATTCGTTGAAACAATATTATGACTTTGTATTATTAAATTGGTTAAACCAAAGCACTCGAACACTGTACTTTTAATATTTTTTGTAAATTTTGATATCCATTAAAAACCCACTTGGGGTTTTCAAAGTATATAAAGTATAGTATTTAAGCAAAGGCAAACGGCCTATCTAAATAGTCGAGACAATGGTATTACAACCAAAATAGCTATCGACAAACCTTTTTAAAAACCTGTATTATTTAATATAAATTATATTTTCATTTCTTTTAAAATGGAATTCTACCAAGTAAATGCTAACTCAATTAATAATATTGTTTGAGGCTAAACACTATATTTTACACTACTACAGAGATGTTATAATAAAATATTGTATACATGTTTGAATTTGATAAGTATTTATAAAAGTAGATACTCGAATAACTTAAAATCAATCGGCCATACTTATAATTATTTAATATTGTATTGTATTGCTAGTTGATTATTGAGGTTTTTCAATTTCATATAATAATATTATAATATGTCCCAAAAATTATTATTCCTTTACTAGTTTCAATATTAATTATAGTTATCCGCTACATTATGCGTAATACGTTATAACTAAACACCGGCCATCCGGGGTTCTTTTTTTTTTTTTGGGCCGAACTGTAATATTGTAACAATTTTTAATTAAAAAATGCGTTAATAATTTATGGAAATTTCAGAAAAATAAGTTTTGAGATGTAGTAGGTACAATGAAATATGAAATAAATAATATTGATATAGTTATAGTACAAGAGACTTTATGGATACCGAGGAATTTTCATTATATATAAGCGCTGGTATTAGTATAGTATAGTATTTAGACAAATTATTGAAGAATACAGTCACAGTAATTCATTAAATATTCAATGTGATATACTATGGAAAAAAAATAACAAATATGTGAGAACTTACTACCAATAGATACATGTAGTTTTCTACATGCTTCCCATATTATAAACGAATTTTGTTAAAGGTTCACCATTGCTTACCTCAAATAAAAGTAAACATTACTTTTGTAACAGGATATCCTTAATTGCAATTTGCGAATTCGAATTCTTTTATGTTGCGCCGCACACCGCGTTATAATATTGGCAAGGTGATTATTTTAATTAGAATAATTACCATCGCAATCAAGCTGGCAGCAAAGATAACTCAAATTTGCAAAAATGTCTTACCAAGGGCCAAAATTACTGAGGAAATCTGATTCGTCCACCAATTTAATGTGTATTTTTATGGTTTTACCGTTATTTGCCCCAAGTGTCCGCTGTTTAGTGATAACAGATTAGCATTTGTAGACTTTAGTAATTATTATTATGTCAGTGTCTACTACGATGTATTCCGGATGCCGCCAAAGAGTGCGGCACTTCGTACCCTTGTGGCACAGCCTCAAGGGTTCCGTCGCCGTGGCCGGCCCTCCCTCACCCTGCAGCGATGCTACAAAAGCGACCTACGTGCTGCAGGTCTGACATGGCGGGAGGCACAGGAGTTGGCGATGGACCGAGGGAAGTGGCGCCAACTTGTGCTTGCCCTATGCCCCAATGTTGGGACGTGACAGGGTGAAAGAAGAAGAAGAAGAATACGTTACATTAGAGGCATTGTTTTCAGTCTTTTGACACACCTACCATAATTTCAAAGGCTTTTACTGTTAAAAATATTTATTCAATTACGGGTCGTTACCATACGGAAAATATATTATAACAATTCAAATATGTTGTACTCTTATTTTTATTACAACCAAAACTTTCCACGCTTTATAGTAAATTCTTTACAATAGGACTTTTGTTCTATGATTTTTATTTCTGAACCTTACCACAAACCACAAGATTGCATATTGCCTATTATCTGACATATCGTCACCAGCAATTCCTATATTTCCATTCACATAATCTGTCGATAATGGTTTGGTTTGCTTTGTGCTCTGTCAATGGAACTTATGATGATCTATTGTTATATAAATGCATAAAATATAATAGTATTGTAGAAACTAAGTAAACCAAGGATATTTTAACTTTTCACTAATGTTTACAATTTATTTATTGTAAAATGTTAATAAAAATAATCTATATGGTTCTTAATGTTTCATTTTTTAAGTATGTTATATGCAAAAAGCTTATGCAAATAATTGATTTGAAACCGTTACTGGCATGCTCATTTTTATTTACAACGTTTTTCTTAGCTCGTATTCTTATTGTCCGGTGGTTCTTTGTCCGGTAAAAATCTTGCAATCGATTTTTAACTAACTTCCCGACTAGCTAGACATTTGAAACTTTTAGAATATATCAGAACACGATTGCTTTTTTTAATACTTTTAGCCATCTTTAAGTAGAATTGAATTAATTTTCAGTTAATTCTGTTTTGTATGAAAAGTTATTTCGACACCATTATTGGTTGCTAGCAACTATTATGGGGTCCTAGCAACTAAATTATTAATATACACGTGCGTAACTATGGAAATCAATATGACATTTCAAAATGACATCTCAGTATTATTTCTATCAAGAACAATTTTTTTTGATCGTTTAAGCTAGTCAAGCCGAGTTTATATAATTCAACAGAAAATTTAAAAACGTTGCATATAAAAAGTTCTTATTATCTTGTAATTATTATTTAAACAAATAATTACTTGTACCAACGTATTTTTTAGTAAAGTAGTCTCTTTAAGGGAATCTTTATTCCATACAGTATACTGCTTTACAATAATACACTATCATAACATTACATATCTATAGGAATAAAGTAGCACAGATTTATATGAATAAATACACATTTAAAAAAATACATTTACTTTCATCCTCAGAATCAGCATTTCTGACTTATTAAAAATAAGATAAGTGCTAATTATTTTTTTAAAGTCATCAATGGATTAAAAGCAATATTCCGTTTGTATAAAGTTGAGTATCACATTAGCAGGCGACGTAAAAAAATATTGTGGAGTTTCCTTCACCGGGGTGAAGTAACTTCAGTTTATGTTTTATACGCTATGTTGTTCTATAAAATCAGCATATTATATAATATATTACCTAACCTAACCTAACAACTAATCCATTTCCTACATTGGCAATGTACAGGAACCAGACGATAGCGATGGCATTTGCTAATGAAACTTTTCGTATCCACAATGGCTTTTTAAATCTGAGTTATTTATCACTTTAAAAACTTTGAACAGCGTGCATACACACAATATCAAATCTTCATCCCCCATAATTATAACATGACAATATATTATATTTAAAAAAAATAGATTTTTTACTAACATTGTGATAATAACTTCACTTGGGTATTACATAGTATTTATATAATTATGTAACATTATAAATGGACCCAAGAGATAAATTGGGTTACATAAAAACGTATTCTCTCATTCGAGGTAAAAAAAACAAAGTTATCGTATTGTTTTAGACTGCCATTCATATATTTTAGCGTGCGTTTTAAATCAGATTATGTCGTTTTTGACTCGGCTTAAAAAGTTGCGATTTCCAATTAACCCAGTTCACCTCTCAAGTACAGATAAATATCCTTCCGAAAATCAACCAACGGCTTTTTCATACTTCTTCTTTATGTACTATATTATGCTCCCTAACAATGTTATCACTCTGGTAAAGGGTTTAGACCTAGACTCTTATATCTGACTCAAGTTCAAAATACTTTGAGTATTCTATATAGCCAGTATGTTCATCTTGTATCACTTATGATAACTGATATATTATCATGAAATTCATCCATCATAAAATAATTTTGTTATTTCCACGACATTAGACTTACTTTATTATCAGCCAATAAAACATCTCAGTAATTTACTAGTATGACTCGACCAAACGTCTGTAAAATTCACATGATACTTAGAATGTGTAAAAACAATATTATTATGTTGAGTACATAATTGAAGCACTAATAATAAATAATTATTGTAGAACGAGGCTTGTACCGCGGCGACGGGATAGGTGGAGTCATCCCAGTCAATGAGGAAAATAAGCCACAGCTTTCTTAATTTGTATATAGGTGTCACCGTGTATGTGCGCATATCAAAATTAAATAATAGTTTTAGTATCACGTAATTGTTATATTTTTAGAAGAATTGTTTTATTTTACAATAATAATAAGTATGTAGGTATATAAAATAGCAATGGGTTGAGCAGTATAAAATAAATTAACTAATTAATTATGAAATAGGTAAAGTCGGAATATAAATTGATCTAATAATTAAAATATCAGACGTGTATTTTTGACATGGAATGGGAGTAGGGAAGGTCCTTGCGAAGCCTTAACGTAGAGCCGACATTTATTAAATTATAAAATACATTAAAAATACCTCTTTAAGAAGCGGATAGCATTGACAACGTTTTATAGATTCAATGGACTCATTCTCAGTACCTTTTCCATCAATTAATTACCATTGCATATTCTCTCCCTTTGCACATTATAATTCATTCATTTTACTTATGCACATTATTCAAAGTATTTTCCCCTCCGTTCGGCTTTAGATCCTCATACCATGCCCAAATCCTCTGTCTATTTTCCCTTTCAGTATATCCTATAGTAAATGATTGTTTTTCGCTCGAAAGATATTCTCGAGGTAAGCTACCCTTTTCTCAACTTAAAATTTGTTAATGCAAGGAATATACATGATTACATTTCCATACAATCGTATTATTAAAATCTGGTACAATATCGTATTATTAATGCTAAGCTCACATAGCTATAATAAGCAGAGAATGGTGCAGTAAAGTAATATGAGATTTTTTTATTCTTCTTATGACGCATTCCCTCTGAAAATCCCAGCATTAGACATTTGAGAAAATCTTATCATTTTTATAGATTTCTGGGCTTACACCTTCTTTCTTCAATATTTCGGGCTCGTTGGAGAGGCCATTCTCAAGAGATATGTTATGATGAAGTGTAGTGTAGGTGTATGAATGTAAACGCCGAATCTAACAAGTAGTTCGTACATGACATGCTTACCAAATTGCGTTAATAATGATGGCTATCAGTTTTTTCTATATTAAATCAAGGAACCTGGATATCAAATAAATGCCTTAATTATTAACTGACGTCAAGGATCACTCCAAATATTTAGTTTATATAATGTTGTTAATATAACTTTATAACGTTGTTTAAAAGTAAAACCGTCATAATTAAGTTAGATGACCGTAGCTTAATTGTAAAATTACACTAGCGCAAAACCAGTGGTTACAGATTCAAATCCAGTCAAGTGTCTTATTTTTTTCTAAAAGATATAAATACCCACTGTTGTTTTCAAAATATTATAATATGTTCAATATTATATAATATAGAGTGTTATATTCTCGAATTTTGTGAATTATTCATTCAATAAAAAAATAGTTTATTTAGATTTTTTATTATTGAAAAACATAATTTTAAAAACCTTAAAGAAACTTGCCGTTACATTCCAAGTGAGTGCATTTTATAATATTATAAGCCGAGTACACAAACTTCTAAAATTAGCAAAAACCACAGATTATAATATATTAATATTATAATAAGTGTTGTTGGTACATTACCCTCGTGTTAACTTTCGTGTAGTAAAAGTCAGATGGATCAATACAATATTAATAACTATACCTATTAATTGTAGAGTGACTAATACCTGTATACAATTACGATACTTAAGACATAACAATTCAAAAAGGTGGATTTTCATGTACAAGATATAAATTGGGTGATGAAAAAATATTGTTATATATGAGTGTATTAGTATAGTTGTGAGGGACAAAACATCGAAAGTCACGTGTATCTATTTAGGGCCAGAGTGATTATCAGATCAGCCTTGTTGAATATACGATATTGTATGGCTAGGGTATTGTAACACGTTACAAGGCGTACTGTAACGTGTGGTGTCGGAACTAGATGTCAGTGTCAGGTGAACTGGGCGGCGGACCGTAGTGATCAATCACCAAAGGACGGGACATGCCCAGCCGAGGCGGCCGCCGGCTGGGTGCGCTTGACAACCGCTGGATTGACGCTGAAATATTAATGCGACATGCAATAATTAAGAATTCAAATGGTGCCATATAACAGCATTTTTCATTTTTATATATTTTTTGATTTCATGAAAACGTGGTTTAGTAATAATTCAAAGTACTTATTTAATTATTCTTTTCCCATTTTTAAGTAATGTGCTTACCTTCCATATCCATAAGGCATAGGTAATTTGTAAAATAAGTGGCAAAGATTATACTAGGCTTTTATTTAAAACCTACCTTATTTATTAATTTAATTGCCTATTAACCTATTTGAATAATTACTTCACTGTTTTATAATATGTTACAAAAACAACATTATTTGACTAATTTGCTAACGACACCTATCTGTAGGTATGTATTATAAAATGATTGCTCGCTTGCTTTATAACACCGACACATACATGGCAGTAAAATGATATATATATATAAATATATAACCAACTATTTAATAATACTAACATAATAAAAAAATGCTGTAGATCAGTGATCGCGAACCTATGGCACGCAACCCACCAGTGGCACGAGAGATAATTTTTCATGGCACGCGTTTGAAGAAAAAAAAATACCTTTAATAATAAATGATAGATCACTTTCTATAAAAAATGGCACCCAGATATGTACTCTTCAATAATAAGTATACAGTGTAATGTAAATATATAATTGCATAGGTCGGTCTTTAGGCTTTATGCGTCATATAATATAATATCGCATTAACCTCAGACAGTGGCGATGCAGTGCCGTAAACCTCTAGTTTTGATCGATTTACAATA
The DNA here is from genome assembly GCF_057557595.1 of Rhyacophila brunnea. Lineage (NCBI taxonomy): Eukaryota > Metazoa > Arthropoda > Insecta > Trichoptera > Rhyacophilidae > Rhyacophila > Rhyacophila brunnea. Next base: position 13,162,692 of record NW_028232848.1, on the reverse strand, counting down.
CTTGAGATCCTTGTAGCGAGAGAATGCCTCATCTGATCATAGAAATTTTGATGTCAAGTTATGCGAAAAGAACCAAAAAAAATTTATACATTAACGAAAAATTTCATTTCTACAAAAAAAAATTGGCTGCACCAAATAAGAAACAAAAACGTGGTGGAGCTAGTAGTTGTAATAATTTTGGCAGACAGTTTTAAAATTGATGGACCGAAATGTATGGCATAATAATTGAAAAAAATAATAAAGCTATGTATGCTATGTTCTGTGAGTGGTAACTAGAAAATCATCATTTTTAGATAGGATTCTTAAAAACTATTTTTTCCCTATGAAAACTGTTCGGCACGTTAGACAATTGAAAAATAATATTTGCGAAATTTCGGCAGGAGTACGTAAAAAGGATCGCAAACCCTGCTATAGATAGTGTTTCTAACAGTGCATGCATACAACACAGATATACGTATTAAAATTAATTAAAAACCAATGTCATACTATCATGTAACCCGAGGCTGTAGGTATTTGAGCCTAATGAATTCTTCAGTGCTAACAGTGATGTAATTTTGATAAATATATTATAAATACATTCATTTAAGCGCGTTCGACTCGCTAAGTAGAATTTTATAGGCTGATTTTGAATCGCACTTGGGCATTACTTTTTTTAATTAACATTTTACTACCTGATTTTTATGTAATATATATTAGATATTATAAAGGTAAATTATAATATTTTCTGTACAGTAAAATACTGAATATGAACAAAATATAATATAGTTTTGTAAATATGGCTGTCCTATGACTTGTTTTCAATTAAAAAGCACAGTATACCTACCAACCTTCAACAGGCTTCCTTCGCCACTTATAAGTCTTCTTCTTTGGCCATATCCGCCCCTTAGCTGGAGCATATGGACACCACGCGGCGCCTCCAAGAATCCCTGTCGCTTGCCAGTCTTCTTGCTTCGTTCCAGGTCAAACCAGCATCCCGTAGCTCTGACGTATACACTCTGTAGATTGTATTTAGCGGCTTTCCAGGTCACCGGAATCCGATTGGCTTGAAGAACAGGCAAGTCAGGTTAAATTTCTCTTCTGGCATCCGCAGCACGTGGCCGAACCAAGTCCAACGTCGCCTCTTCACTTTCAGCGTGATGAGAGGTTGCTTGGTACGTTCTCTTATCTCCTCGTTGCTCCTAAAGTCATACCACCGCACACCCAGTATTCGTCGCAAACATCTGTTTTCGTAGCTCAGTATACGGCTGCTCTGAGCCTTCGTAAGGTGCCATGATTCGCTACCGTAAAGCAGTACTGTCAGAATGCAAGCATCGAATAGGCGGCATTTGGTTTTGACCGAGTACAATCGTGAGTCTCAGACATTTCGCATCGAGTTGAAAGTTGCTCCAGCCATTCCCATTCGAATAGCGAGCTCTTTCTGCAACATGCCATCTCCCGTGATGTGTACCCCCAGGTACTTGAAGCTGTCGACGCTCTCAATGTTTTGTCTATCGCTAATCAGAGGAAAATCTGGATCAGGACAGGTGTTATTGCACAAGACATTTGTTTTCTTCGCGTTGATTTTCAAACCAACGCGACAGGAGTTGTTATGCGACCTGTCGATTGTCTCTTGAATGCCTTCGATTGAGTTGTCGAATAGGACAGAATCATCGGCGTATTCCAGGTAGCATAGCTTCACCGTGGGGGTAATAGGTATGCCTTGGTCGGGTGGTATTGACTTCCGTAGTATGAAGTCAAAGAGAATGATAAAGAGAAACGGTGCAAGGACACATCCCTGTCTGACTCCGGTCGTGACCGCGAACCATTCCGTGACAGTGTCTCCAATTCTGACACAGCATTCGCTATTCTCGTGCAGGCTTTTGATTACGGCAATGATCTTGGGAGAAATCCCGTATGCCCTCAGTAACTGATAAGTATAATATACTATTTATATAGCATAGGACATAATATGATGAACATGTTAACCTGAAACATGAAAACCTTTTAGGGCTTACAATAATATTTGCCTGAAATTATGAATACATAAACAAAAACGGAATAGGCAATACGCCATCCATGATATAAAGTTTAATTTGAAGTATTTAATAATATATAATTTATCTCCACAGACTCTAACACATTAGTGTGTCTGCTTGCTGTCAAATGATAGGTACTCGTAACTAATTGAAAGTCGTAACAGTGGTGACATTAATTTTGTCACTTTGGTGATCATTTATTAAAGATAATTTTCTCAAAATATATGTCTCAAAGTGATGAATATGTAATGTGGATGTTTACTAGTTATACGAGTATCATCAAATGATAGGTAGGTACATTATGAAATTCAGAGTAATTAACAAATAGAGCAATAGCCAACTACTGTGTACGAGTACAAAGTATTCTCATGCTATTTTGGCTCAGCGAAATCAATTAAACTGTAATTTAAACCAAATTAAACTGAAGCTATTTTTCCTGAAAGGGCCAGGTAGACTAATTAACTGAACACTAAAATACCGTATGACACATACCATTATTAAGGTATCCAATAAAGTCACCTATATTGGCATTGTACTAGATAATATGCTAAAATTTGATTGTTATGGTTAAACCATAATTGACAAGATTAGGAAGGCTTTCCAGAAAGTCGGTCATATGACTAACGATGGATGGAGTATAAGAATAAGGGTGACAACTAATATTATTATACATTATATAATTTAGAAAAACACTAACTGAGAGAGTATATCACAACCAATAGAAAAAAACTTCTTTGAAAAAAGTAAGCCAACCGGTCGGGAATCGAATCGGCATCTCCAACGGGTAAACGCCCCAAACTCGTCGCATTCAGCCATTATGCTACGGAAGACATACTAATGACGACAAATATTTAAGCTATTGGTTATTATATGATATATTCTTAAATCTTGTGAATTATTCATTTGAATAAAAGAAATAGTTAATTAAAAATTATTAGCAAGTACAATAAGTTGCTTAAAAAATATTGGAGAAATTCCTAGACGTCGGTTAGTAATCGTTGTAATTCAAGGTCGGGTTCAATTCCCGACCGGTTGGCTTACTTTTTTCAAAGAAGTTTTTTCTATTGGTTGTGATATACTCTCTCAGTTAGTGTTTTTCTAAATTATATAATGTTCAATAATCAGAATGATATATTCTTAAATCTTGTGAATTATTCGTTTGAATAAAAGAAATAGGTAGTTAATTAAAAAATAATATTATTATGTTGATTTTTCAATTAAAGTCACCCTACCACTCACGTAGCAATATGTGCACTCTATCAAATGCAGACGTATTTATTCACGACTTACTCAGTGTTGATATTCAATAGAATCAAGACTATCAATTTGTTTAATCGATATAATATAGATTCACATACAATAATGATCCTGCCATTAGCTGATTAAATTCAAATTCAATCAGGACGTAATTTAATTGGCAAATATTGCAAAATTACGTTTAATGCATTACAGAGTGTATACTAATTAATGGCGAGAAAACGGTGCATCCCTGCTTTAGCAGTAACATTTACACATTCGGTTATTAATTAATAATACAATATTATGAAGACAAAATTATCACTGAAAAGACACGTTTATATCATAAATAATATTATATGCAAACGTATCTTCATCAGCTTGGCGATTAGCAGAAGTCCCCCAAAAAATGCACACAAGATGCAGGTCTCAAAAATATGTTCAGCTGTCTGACTTTCTCTGCAGTCACAGGAGAAAAATTCAGTGCATGTTACCTGAACTTTGAGTATGTCTACAGCGTATGTAGTTTAGGCCTACGAAGTATTTACAGAGAGTTGTTTTGAAACTCTACTTACGATTTACGATGTCAAACCAGCGCTAGATATGAGAATGAGACCAAAGCTTGAAACCCTTGGAACCATTCGAGTCTTTATAACCTCAAACCGGAATCAGAACCTCTTAAAATGTTGAAGTTTGAGAGGTTCCATATTTTATGTGTTGCGTAATTAAATATATTTTATAACTACTTATAATATACTATTGAATACCTTTAAATAATTTAATGTGGTGTGTATAATAATATGATTCACTTGGTAAAGATCATTATAAAATATCTGTATTATAAACATTATTTTTGACACTTTCTCGGACATTTGTTATCTTAATTGTTTTTCGGTGATCACCGCGTATATATTTTCTTTATTTTTTCGATGATTTAGTTCCGTTGTAAGAGCAACAATACGTGGAGACAACTTTACCCAAATATCTATAACTATTTTTGATACATATTACTTTTTCGTAATACATATCTATAACTAGTAGGGTAAACATAGGCACTTATATTGTTTTTTAAATTAACTGAAACCAAATGACTGGAACAAGAGTTTCGATTTTTGATTTCATTACAACTGAATCCAATTCGATGTTTCCACTCGAACAAACCCTATATAATAACTGGGGGACTGAAAGCTCCAAACTAAGCTTTCCACTCTTATAATTTTTTTATAATAGTAGTTTCTCTTCTGATATCCAGAAAAGTTTTCTTGGTTCTAGTATTTATTTATGGGCGGAAAGGTCATATTAATGTAAAATGTGGGAGTAATAACATTATATTTCAAGAAAACTCAGGCTGAAAAAAATATTTTTGTAATTTCTTGAGGCGTTCAACTTTTTACTCTACATACGTTTGTTCCATTTACCATGTCGGAAAAATGTTTGATAAAACATACAAACTTTTATACACAAGAGTATAATGATCGCACAGGAAAAGCACTTATATGTACTTAGTTTTTATCAGTTCAACGAGTTTTAAAAGTCACTGTCAGAAAATACCGCCCTTACCGAAGATAGAAAACAAAGTTCTGTTCCAAAATTTTCCTTTTAAACTCATTCTTTGTTTGCAGACAGAATTAATTAAAACAGTTAGAATTTGTTATTGTTTAAAGCGCGAATATTACAGCAGTTGCGCTAAGAAAATATATAGGTATACTTCTCAGTTTTATATGTATACAAACGCCAAGGGATTTCCGTTTATCTTCCCTTGCAATTACTATAAAGATATTTAAAGCATAAAATGGAGCCTGCCATCCTATAATCAAAAGCTTATAGTGCCTAGGTACCTGGAGATAAACACAAGGTATGTCATATTCGTGATGTTACACAATTTCGCGCGGAAATTCTATTTGTCTGAAATGTGTTTCGGCCCCCATAAATGAATAAACATACCTATTCAGGTAGGTATCTACACTTAATTTAATGTTTCATTTAATATACTTATTTGCTATTATAATAAAATTCTGTTATCATTGAATGAAAATACTTGTATTGCAAGAATATACGACATTATTAAGTATTTTTTTTTTGATAGTGGACACAGCAGCCTTCGGTGATTTATGTAATCATGAAGAGACGTTTACGTGGCTGGGAAATGTGTTTCGGATGCCGCCAAAGAGTGAGACACTTTGTACCCTTGTGGCACTGCCTCAAGGGTTCCGTCGTCGTGGCCGGCCCTCCCTTATCCTGCAGCGATGTTACAAAAGCGATCTACGCGCTGCAGGTCTGGCATGACGAGAAGCGTAAGAGTTGGCGATGGATCGAGGGAAGAGGCACAAACTTGTGCTTGCCCTATGCCTCAATGTTGGGTCATGACAGGGTGAAAGAAAAAAAAGATTTAATAGTAATTGTCCATTAAGTAAACATAAAAATTATGTACGTATGATTGATATTAGATGCGAATGCTGCAAAATTAGAAGCATTTCCAAGTTTGGTCATCAGAGACCTCCAATTTCAGCGTATTGTATTTGGTAGGTACGTTATATGTACTCCATAATATATTGAGAGCTTTCCATGTTTGTACTCGAGATTAGCCACTATCGGAAAATACTCTGCCTATTTTTCGAAACTAGAATCCTTTGCAATTCAAACAAACAGACTTCGGTTAAAACGGTCAAAGGTTCAGTTATCATCTAAACATGTAGGACATGTATTTGTCTTATTTTTATTACCTTTTGAAATCAAAGAATAAGCTGTTGTTGTAAGCCTTTCACTCAGTCAATGATCTGGAGCTAAATTGTCGAACAAGAACTTCGTGTCCACGTGTTAAAACTGTGGACTAACAATTCCTTTCAGTGCAGCTTATTGCACTTCCGTTTTCAAATGAAAAATGCCACCAAATGTGTCATTAAATGTCTAATCTATCAATGTAAGTAATTTGAAGGTTTTTATATTACAAATATATCCAGAGTGATGTTAGAATTAGTATTAGTAAACTGTTGTTTAATTGCGAACGATAAAATGAGTCGCATCTAAAAGGAGAGCCAATACAATATTTAAACACTCCTCTAGCACGCGTTGCCGCCATGACAGGTACGACACTGAAAAGTCTTATACATGCGACTACAGCGACTTCCTGTTATCGCCGATTTCTTATTATCAAACAATAAGTAGACACTGAAAAACGGTAAATTTAACAGAAAATGGATTCTAACTATGACCCACAGGATTTAGAGTCCAACATTCTGTTAATACACCACCATGAAAATTTTGTAATACTACTGTAACCTTGAACGAGTTGAATATACGATTAGAACCATGATAACAATTCGATATTAATATCTTGATTCAGCAATTAGTAAACGCCCACTTCGAATAGCAGTAAACGATATATTCTTTGAAAGGAAAGGAATATGCACACATTATGCCAAAAAAAGAAAGTTTGTAGAGGTCAAAATAAAAGATCGCAAAAATTCAACTTGTCAGTGTGACGTTTTACTTAAATTTTCAGTTCGGTTATAGCTTGAATCGGATGTCGTTCTATATTGTTGTTTTATAATATGATACACTTTTCTTTAGAACACTTAATAAAACAACAAAACACTAGGTACCGTGGATGTTTTTCCGAACTAAAATACATTGTTTGTTCTTGTCATAATGTTGTTATAAAATAACTGAATTTTTAATGATCAAAGTGAAGAATCACAGCAAAGTTACTAACGGAGCTTTTGTTAAAGTTTGATAAATGTTCCGGGCGTATTTACCGGTGAAGTCGAATGAATGAGTTTTCCTACATAATGGAGCTTAATAGTTCCACGCTGTATGGAAACCGTATTTCAGGCGAAAGCTAAGTAAATAACAATGTTAGAAACTTAGCGCCGGGACGTGCATTTATAAGTGATTTCAAATCATATTTAGCTGCGTGCAATCAAACATTCCTCATTGAACTTAACACGGTATTTACTGTATGAACAAAGCAGTAATATGCTTCAACTAAAAACTGTAAAGTATGCATTTCAATTTGGACGAAAAGATTTTTTTTTTGCGATAAATGCAAGAATATACCTGAAGATGTACACCACAGAAATTCTAGGGAATAAATAGAACACCACTCCTTTAGTTTTGTTATTCGAAAAAAAAAGTATATATTTGATATTACAACAGGCCATTTTAGGCCCAATGAAATTAGTGAAGTAAAGCATTTGTGTAATTATAAGTTATATAAGAAAACAAATATAAACATCCAGGTTTTGAGAAATTCAAATAAATATATTGTGACCTTACCGTGAATCGAGCTTAGAGCCCCGGTATGAAAAGCCAGCGCGTTACGTACTGGACTACGAGGGTTGCTAAGGATGTATGGATACTATTTTATCCAACTGACTTTCTCTTAGATATGCTTACATACTGTACTGAGTCTAGACTTTAGTAGATATTATCTATATTTTGTATTCAACGTAGTTTTTCAAAAAAAGATTTTTTGTAGTCTGTATTTTAAAATTTATATATTCAACATAAAGAAAGTCACTTTCCCAAATTTTATTATTACTAATTATTATATTATATACTAATTATTATATTTTCCCATTACTAATTATTATAAGGTTTTATTGTTTAAAATTTTAACATCCCAATAATCCCAACAGTAAATGTGACGAAATTAAACATCATTTTTGTCAACAAGCACACTATACATACATCAAATTTTATTATTTTTATCACGTTTTTATAAGCTCGTATCCTTGTTTGTCCAGTACTATTTTTTCTTGTTTGTCCAAGAATTGTATTGGACGATTGAAAATTTTAACTAACTTCCCGACTAGCTAGACATTTGAAACTTTTAGAATACATCAAAACACGACGACAATGTATTCTTTTAATACTTTTAGCCATTTTTTAACAGAATTGAATTCATTTTCAGTTAATTCTGTTTTGTATGGAAAGTTATTATAGTGGGTTGCTAGGGGGTCCTAGCAACTAAATTATTAATATATACGTGCGTTACTATGGAAAACAATATGAAATGTCAAAATGACATTTTAGTATTCTATATTTATTCAGTATTTCTATCAAGTACAATAACAAGTTTTTATTAATACATAGAATTGTCAAGTTTATATGATTCAATAGAAAATTTAAAAACGTGGTATATGAAAAGTTCTTTTTATCTTGTAATTATTATTTTTTTACTACAACAGATAATGAGGCAATAATAGCATAGTGAAATAGTAGTGTTGTTACTAATAGAAGCGAACCACGCAGACTTTGAGAAAATCACATAAATATTGTGACTTCACCAGATCAAACCCGAAGTCCCCGGATGAGAGGCTAGCGTCTTACGCACTCGACGTCGAATTAGTAAACAATACATACCCTACTATCATGTGAAATCAATGCAAATAATCTATTTTATTTTTCATTTACGAATTTTGGATTTCCCCTCTAATAACGAGATTATTTTAAATTAGCTTATTTTGATTGACTTGTTTTATTATTTTAAATAATATTATCACGTACCTATATATAAACATTATCTTTTTTTAATATCTATTGCCTTTTCACCTAGTCTAACACGTCATATCTCTATACAAAGTATGTGCACGACTTTCCCAAAAATAATTACGGGTGAAATGGGTGTGTAAGTAGTTTCACACTGTAAAACTCTATAACATAAATAACAAGCAATACACATTATACAATAGGTACATTATAATAATAGTATATTATTATATATTAGGTATTCATAAAATGTTAAATATTTTAGGGAAAAATGTGAATTTTATCAAGTAGGTAATAATTCCTAATTTTGTTGACCCTAATAAAAATTTCTGTAATTAATAAATTAAACATTTCCGCAAATGTATTTAATAAAAATTATCACTTCCAATGAATAATACTTAATTAACGTCGACATTTTTCAACAATTTGGGATTACCACCTTAAAAAAATTGATGGTATAGATCAACCAGTTTAAGTTGTCCGCTGAGTGAGGGCGCCGAATGCTAAAATTTTGACATATCATTCAATACTTTTCATACTGCGTTGAGCTTAGTTCAGAATTCGAACACCTAATGATTTATGATGGTATATCTATATCAGTAAAAGTATTGATAGATACCTAAAAGTATTGACACTTTTTCAAATAACACTTATAATAATGAAATGATGTCACGTGAAATAAGTTATAACATATTTTCATGAATCATTCTAATTGATTAGGTCATTTAATTCAAAGTGAACGAGATTTCTCCTCCCCTTTATCTTAGGACTAAAACACGGTTTCCAGAAAATCGATGTAACTGTGGTGGTTTTTATTTAATTCTAATTGAATATATTTGGAATTAAGTTAGACCTGAATACTGAGCCACCATCGCATCTGTTTTTCTCACTTGTCCTTAGATCAATCAAGATAAAATCTGACTGAATAGATGTCAGAACTGTTCATAATATGCCAGTGATATGAGTCATAACGTATCCGCTTACAAGTTAGTGTCCAACTGACTTACGTATTTAAAGTCAGTGGTATTATTTATTTATTTATATAAATTCAAGGAACTAAAACATTGTGGACATAAGAAGTTAAAGTTCAGGACGTTCGCAACATGTGATTTACATTAAAACAAATATTACCATCACAAGAGAGACGAAAAAAAATAAAATAAAAAATGTTAGTAAAATAAAAGTTCAAAAACAAAATATACGTCACATCAATGAATTAATGTTTATGTCTTTGGGGAGGGTCTTGATTACTTTTGCAGCCCTTGCTAATGATTCCTGATAAACTTGACTCTAGAAAACAGTTCTTAGCCAGAATATGTTATGGCTGCGACTACGTAGGTAATCGATAGGCGCATATACATTAATATTATTTAGGACGCCAAGATTGGAATCCATCCCTCAAGAGCAGAAGTTTAGTGATCTACAAAATTTAAGAGAGTGAACATGCCTTGAAAAAAAGCAGTCGGAAAGTAATCTTATATTGAAAGGAAAATAATTATATGTCTTAAAAGTACTCATAAGGACTTCATAATATAATATACCCATATTCAAGAATACGTATGACAAGTAAAATTGTACGTATGGCATTTAGATTATTGAATGGTTTGGCTTGTCGCATGAGGATTATGAACGACGTATGTAATCCGGTCATCGCTCCATATTTAAAAATTTTGTACAGTACCGCATAGTTAAGTACACGATCACATCTGCCGAGTCCTTACAAGTTAATATTTCATATCGGCACCAGTCGATAGTGCCGTTATAAAACTTTTTCGATCTGCGGCAAAATAAATATTTTTACCCCCACTCCGTCGCTTTTCGCACAAATCCTACACGTACAATAAAAGGGCGACTGTGACGTCACACAATTACGTGGCGGACGATTTGCTTTGTTCTTGCCCTTGTTTTCGTGTTCGGAAACTTTGCGAAATAAATAATATTATTACGCCTTTGGAGGTTAAATTTTGTTTGGTCTTGAAATTTTTGATTGGCTTTATCCGAAAGAAGTTGGGAAAGTAAAATTACATTTGAGAACAAATTGTATGGTGACTTATGAATGTTTAGATTTAATAGATAAGTAGGTATTCCAATACCTACATAAATAAAATTAAAAGTTTTTGGCATTCTAAAGATAGTCTAACGCAGTGTTTCCCAACGTGGGGCGTACGCTCCACCAGGGGGCAATTTGAATATTTTGGGGGGCAATGTGCAAATCATTAATATTTGGTACATTATTTTTTGTTGAAAAACGCATTTTCGAAAATATTTTTTTGATATTGGAACGATGACTTTCCGAGAAAATTACTGTTGCCAATTGCCATTCCCATCATAATATTTCGTTGAATGCGGCACTTTAACGCTGTAATTAATGATGTGTTACTGAAAAAAGAAATCGTTTTGATATCACAAACTGTGGAGATTTAAGATTAAAATTGGCCAAAATAGCATCTCACATAAAAACTCTTTGCAGCTCACATGGATCGCACTAATTTTCTTCCTAGAATTTGTTAGTTAACTATGAAATTTTTGGTGATGGTGATTTTTGAAGCGTTGAAGTGGGGCATGAATAAGGTTGAGAAACACTGGTCTAACGCGTCGATCGATTGGGGAATGGATGTTGGTCGATCGCACGATAGACCGATAGAAATTGAGTCAAAAAAAATATTAAAACCATGTTAGTACCTATATTAAGTTATATTATTATGATATCATTTTTTTAAGATTTTGAGGAGGAAGCATTACCCATTCCTATTTTGATTTCCTTAACCAGCTCACGTGAACGTCATTTTTAAATAAATGTTAGAAAGTCACGTAACCTCGCTTGATTCATATACCATCATCACATACGGTCTGCCACAGGATTGAGAAAAAGAGCAGTTATGAATACCGCTCTTTAAACTCTTTACTACCAGCAACATTTTACTAGGTGGACAGTTATAGACTAGCTATTTTTGGAATAAAACATATTCCGCAAAAAATATGAAATAGGAAAATAATGATTATTATTTATGAAAACTTAGTTTAACGTGAATGTTTTCACACTAAAATGATAAATATTGTTTAGAAATATACATAGACAGTTTATTAACACAATCACTGCTAACCTTTTAATTACCACGTTTAAATAACATGTTAATTATATCTAATGGCCAATTACTCCAAACGCGCCAGTCGCGGTGCCAGCAGCACCAAATGAGTTAAGAAGTTATGATGTTAAAAAGAACGCACGAGTTAACTCGTCCATGGCCTGACGCGTCATACATTCTTTGATTATTTAACTCGGCTTTGGCAGTGATCTAAGGCGTAGTTTCCTATACCATGGCAGATAGCCTAGGCTTTTTATACATTATGATAATAGTTTGACAATGAATGTACCTAATGAGTACTCAAAAGAATAAAAAATCTTATCACTTTGGGATATTCATATTTTTTAATAATCTTCTGCTAAGTGTATTACGTAGAAAATTTTAAATTAAAAAGTGAAGTCGATTATTTATGTTTGTTTTGATACTAAATAATAGATCAAAGTCTGCTTGAAGACATGCCTGTTGTATCTATAGGTATACGTAAGCATCAAAAAAGCCTATGAAAACGTTATAATATATTCAACATGTCTTTAATTATATAGATATATTATTATGAAAGTGACGATATAATATATAATATATTTTAATATTACCCAGTAATTAAATTGACTTACCAGTAAATTTGTATTACAGATTTTTCTCCAGAAACTCACATACATTCTAAGATGAAAACGCATTTTCAATTTTTATTTCATAAATTTTAAATACTAGGTAGGTATGCATATAATATAAGAAATTAACACTTTGAAAACATTTTGCCGTAAGCGTGCAATTTGAAATAGGTACCTTACCCAAGAAAATGTAGCAACGCTGTACTTATCCATGCAATGATTAGCAAATTTTGCATGAATTTACATACATTTTTTTATTGTAAGTAAAAATTTTGTAGGCTTTTAAACGCATGTAAAATGCTATGTAAATTGATCGAGTCGCGTTGAAAAATGAAACTTTTTATGACCGTCATTTAAGTGGAACACGATTTTGAATTCATGTTTTTGGAACCGACTAGGCGAGCTGATAATAAATCTTTATAGTCTATATCCCAGGATACTCAGGTTATTACTTATCATGACTTAGTTCATGTAACGTTATGTATGTTGGAAGTTAACATATTTTGTTGTTAATTATGAACATTTACTAAGTATGTCAACGTTATTCAAAGCAAATTGTAAATACATTTAAAAACACTGTACTTATTATTATTTATTTGCTGGGAACACAAACTTTTAAGTGCCAAAAAAATAATTTATTATAACGCTGTATTAGAACATTATAACTCTTTTTCTAGGTTGTGAATAGCACTAAATAACATGCCTTATGTCCGAAATGGGTGAAAATGAATTAATGTATGATAATATTTTATGGCCAATTTACTGTTTGAGTGTATCTAAAATTTATAATTCCATAAGTCGTAAATTCATTAAAATCAATCGTCTACAAAATCTTACATGGCGTTTTTCTGAAGGTATTCTTATTGGTAATGTCTAGTAAGTACAAAATTATATATTATTATATTCTCTCACTATATAAATATAATATTATATTCTCTTTATAGTTACTATAACTTTACTATTTAGGTGGTTTTATATTTTCTGAATCTTTATCACTTTGTAACGATATTTCAAAAGCCATTCGCTCATAATAAAACAATACCTTGTATGCAACATTGTGCAAGGGAAGAAAAAAAACTGTAATCACTATGGATGCATCAAACTGCTTGTCTGTAGAAATCAGGTGGTGTTGTATAAAGGCATTGTTTTATCATGAGCGATAGACGGGCTGCGAAGTTCACATAAAAAGCGGTACTTAATTTTACCTTTAAACTAAACACAAAGTGTACAAGATTCTGGTAGTCACGAAAAGTTTACGAGTCGTTTTCTGAAGAAATCTCTTCGTTTTACTTACATTCTTTGAAAAACTTACTCCCTACGTCATTTCCAATAAATTTTACGCCAAAAAGCTGATTCAGACTAGTTAAGTGATTTAGTGGAGTGGCGAGTGATTTAGTAACTTAAAAGTGTCCGAACACAGTACATTAGTAAGTTACGTGTCAAAATAAGCAAAGCACAACGTAACAAAGCATTAATGAACTATTTTTTCTATTCAACGGATAATAATTTACAAGATTTAAGAATATAACATTCTTTTTATTGATTTTTTTATAATTAAAAAAAAATTAATAACTTCATATATTAAAAGAATTGGAGGGAGAAATTTTACAACAAGTGATCAGACTTGTCTAGTGGCTTGATTAGTATTTAGTGAGAGGTGGTGGGGGTCACTACTTGACCGAAAAAATAGAATAAAATGGATCGACTCGACTAAATGAATTTACTAAATTACGCGACTAAATTTGACTATTCATACACATTTAGTTACTAAATTACTCAGCATCAAAATAAATTACTCGACCAGTCCAAACCACCCTTTAGACTTAGTAGAGCAGAAGATCAGGGCTTAGTAGGCGTCTAATTACAAAAAGCGACAAGTCCACAATTCAATATTTTCGGGAAACAACATCTTTATGTTTCCAGCTTCAATTATTTGTTTTAACGTGAGATATTTTTTTCCGTTGTACTCTATGTCAAAATTAAAACCAAATAGTAATTTATTTCAGCCGATAAAGTCTTAAATGTAATAAATATAGGCAAAATAAAATTGGACGTAGTGCTATTTTTAGCTCACTTTTTAATTTACTCCGCATAAGGCACATATTTCCGTGGCACTGTCATTAGTTTACCAGATGCTACAGCATGGGAGACTTTCTTTTTAATATTGAACGTTCCCTTATTGGTTGACTTAAACACGCGCGAAAACAACCAAGCTTTAAATAATATGAAACACGGACTTGGCGCTTTTTGTAATAAATCGAGACTTAAAATATTTTTTTTCGTAGGGTTATGTCGCGTTTTGGAATTTATAGATCAATACATATTGTGTAAAATTATACAAAGAATACGTGCGTATTTTTTTCTCGATTTTGACCAAATGTGGATTATCGCTTTTTGGAATTAGACGCCTCAATTGATATTATTCAGTAATAGTAGCAGTAACCATTAGTTTTTTAGTGCAATGACTAGTTGTTTTCTACATTTTTTTTCATATAATACATACGTCATACCGATAAATGATGAGACGTGTTAGTAGCTACGAGCGGTGGTTATAAATAATATAGGTAGTTATCAACAATCGGAAATAAATGGCAGTTATAAAGGCAGTTACTGGCGCAACACATACGTTGTACTAAAATCCCATTTAAAAATGGGTGGATTTACTGCTGGTAGTACGTATTGGTATGATTATGAAAATTAAAAAATACATGTAAACACGTATTGTCGTGAACATTGTAATATTGTATTCATGGATCAAACGCTTAGCGGATTCTGTAGCGAATCTGGCGGAAAATATATTAAATAGTAATAGGTATTTAACACATGCACATAACAACAATAAACACGTCTTGTTGGTAATTTTAAAAATAGATTGGCACGACAAACATTTATGGCGAAAATTTGATTTTCACATTATTGCTGGCAGTAATTCCATACACGTTTACACGCACTTTAACCGAGATAATTGGCTGCGGTTAACAGTATTGTATCTGTATGATGGCTTGACCGCTTGCTTGATTTACATTCATGTTGGGGTGTGAAAATGTGGAAAGAAATTTCTATTGTTACTTTAAATAGGCAAAACAGTTTGGATAGTTTTTATATAAATTTAAAATTGGATGCGTACAATATTTTTCAATTTATTTGTGAGTATTTTATTGTATTTTTTAAATAAAATCGCACGGTTTGTATTTTCTAAAAAATACAGGTACCCGATACATGCGTGAATATTTTTGAAATTTAAATAAAAAAAAATATATATTCAAATTTAATCCCTATATATGTGGCAAAGGGTGACGTTTTAAAAGATGTAGACTTTGAAGATCAGAGAAAATGACCACACTTGTGTGGTATATTTACGGGAAATAAGAAGATAATACAATATTACTACTGATGAATAGGTACACACAGATTACAACGACGACAGCTGCGGTCATACGCAATAAGAGTATGCGCAAAGATTTTAGGCTTCGCCTTTCGAGACTACTGTATTGCATACATTTCAATAGACGGGGCTGAGGTCACGTGGCCTGATAATCATACAAAATGAAATCTGAATTCTTATCATGAACATCCGTAGGTAGAATAGTTGAAAACAAAGAAGACTGTCCTATATTTTTTTACAATTGGTACGCATTATAAACTCAATAATTGAAGGTTCTCTCGATATATTGGACTGTTTATTTTTTAATTTTTTAATCTCATTAAGGTAGGCTTTAAAAAGAGGTAAAATTATCATAAGATTAGCCTTTTTTATGTATCCTAAATGTCAAAAAAAGAAGGAGAAAGAACACGCAGTAACAAAATCAAAGAAAGTCGCAACTTATTAGGTTCATAGATACTCTCTAGATATTATGAATACATTACAATGATACAACACTTGAAAATATAATATGAAATAATAAGATTAGTGACAAGTAATACCTATTATCTAAGTGTTTGTATGCCAATCAAACCCGTACCATTAAAATTATATTTAATATGCTATCTTCTATTAATTTATTAATGAAATACTATATGTTTTAATAGCATATAACATAATATTAATGTGTACCTATATTATGTAAATTCTAGGACTACTTCTTAATGTTAGTCGAAACAATTTCAATATCATGAGTCAAGTCACGAAAAGTAACTGTGCATCCGGAACACTCTATCTTCTTAATCGCCTTCACATGTGTTAAAACTTTGTATCGCAAATTCCTAAAGAGGAAAAGATGTAGGAATGGAAATCCCCGGATAAAATATATCGGAATATATGGGAATAAAAGGCATTCAACGAATGCCGCATTCAAAAGACGTTATAATGTTTAATGCGGCTTGTAAACTTTCGCGTTTCTATCGGTGTATCAAAATTCCGGTGATATTGTACGAGTATGTATTTGTAACACAGAATTCTGTGGTGTAAGCGGATCTACTATACCATTACTCCACAACTTAAACTGAAAAATAATACAATTATCTATGAGGTATGTGGTTTTAATAATACAACACCAGATATACTAACAAATTAATTATTAATTTTATCTTTAACTTTTTACACTCAGCTATCATCGTGGAGATTCGTTTTTTGTTTGTAAATATTTTCAGCGAACATTTTTTCTTGATTATCGGGAAATTTTCTACCAGTCATGTATTTCCTTTTATTTAACTTTTCAGCTTTTAAACTTAAGCCGTCGGTATTTTGTCATTTCTTCTTAAATAGTAATATTATAAATTCGTTGATTAAAATACTTCAATTCAGTTAAAATAATGATTAGATAACCGACATAGATTTGCCAAAATACGTATGTGTATCAATAATATATTCTTTAATATATCACCCACAATGGCCTAAAGGTTACTGTTACAAAACCGTTTGGTTGCATGTCCGATTTTATGGCAGTCACTTATAAATTATTAATGATGTCTTTTCAATATACATTCCACTGCTAGGAGTCAGTCAATAGGTTGTTCAAATAATGGTTCAGAAGTTTTCCTTGTAAAATAGTATATTTATTTAATATCCATTCTAAGTAAATCTACAACCTCGGATGGTAGTAAATTTAATAGTGTAACTACTCTACCTAAAATTCAACTTCCTACAAGGAGACAAATGAATACGTGTTTAATTAAGGCGCTAAGTACCAAAATAATAAAAACTGACATTTTTATAGAAAAATGTTCTACATACCAACGCCAATCACTTCAACTATAGTCTAAGTGCCTCAAGCAAGTCAAAAAAATACAGCATAATAATTAAACCTGTCGACGTTATTAGTCCGTTGGCGTGTTTTATTTATAATGGTGTAAGTAGCACTGCAGTGGTTAACGGCATTCAATATTAAATAGCTGACGATGGTGTGTTGACACTTGCGAGTTCTTAATACCTAAAATTATAGAAGCTGCCGTGATTGCTTCACACTGTAAAACTACATTTTTCAAAAGGTCTGCTTCATGAAATTTTACTGCAATGACTCGGTATTTTGTAACTACAGGCAATACTACTTTTTGGTACTTAGAGCCTTATTTAATACACGTATTCAAATATATTTAAACATCAGCTGTTAAAGTTGAATGAATCGACTAGGCGGATCATTTAGCATTAATGGACAGTATCCATTGGCTATAAATCCCAGTTTTGAGAATAAAATTATTATTTTCCATTGAATTTAACAAAATATCTATTTTTTTTTTTTTTTTTTTTTTCGACCATGTCCGATCCTGATAGGATCATATGGGCCTCCACAGAGTGGAGGTTTGTATTGACAGATTTTGTTTTTCACGAGAAATGGATGTCAGCCACTTGCTCAACCTATTAGGTCCATACCCTGACACACACAAATTGAAAAACAATTTTTTTGTACTTGCCAGACCCAGGATTCGAACCTGGGACCCACGGCTTTGTAGTCCAACGCTTATGCCGCGCGGCCACCGTGGGCGTAATATCTATAAGAATCACCATAATATTCCGCTACAAAGTATTTTCATAGTTTTGTAAAGCGGTCTCATGAGCTCTGATTGAAATGAAATTAGCAATACCCAATTAGCAGATTGCGAGGATTTTTGGATTTTTTTTCAGTTGGCATGATTTTTTAAAGTGGTATCAAAATAGGGTAGTTTTTGCGTCAAATTTATTAAAGAAACCTCAATATGATTGTAATCGTGGGAAAGCAATCAAAAGTAATAGTAATATACCTAATTTGATTTAAGAAACAAAAATCGATTGCCAAAAGTAGCTGATTTGGAAGGAACGCTGATGGGTAGGTATAGAAATTGACCAATAGTTAAAATTTGTTCACTATTAGTATGTCACGCCGTAGCATAATGGCTTAATGCTACGGATGAGGCGTATACTCGGGAGATACAAGGTTTGATTCCCCGTCGGGCTGACTTACTTTTTTCAAAAAAAGATTTTTTCTATTGGTTATTATATACTCTATCAGAAAGTGTTTTTTTTCAAAATAATATATGTTCAATAATCAGAATGATATATTCTTAAATTTTGTGAATTATTCGTTGAATAAAAGAAATAGTTAATTATAGATATTTCAAAATCATGATCTTAATAATTTTTTTCAATGCTGATATTTTGCGACTTTCTAAAAAAAATCCCACACAATCCAATATCATTTGCTACCGAAACTTTAGTATGGCTATATTTTTACGATATCATATCGATACCAGCACATCTATTCTATACACAAGGCGGCTATCGACGTTAGTTATTCATATTTATATATTGCGGTATTATATTAGTTATAATAAGTTAGCCGTCTAAACTGTCAAAACTGTTAATTGAGAAACAACAAAACTGTATAAAAGTTAACAAAGCGAGCCAAAAGAGGGGCTGTTAAAATATGGCACATTTTAGATGGTTAATTTATTGTAACATCGTAACGTAATATTTTAACGTCCATAGCCACCTTGCGTATAGAATAGACCCACAGGTATCGATATATTTTCTTTCGATATGACGACCATAATTACGTTGACATCTAGGAAGGAGGTTAGATTTTTGGTGTGGGATGCGACCATGGTTAATACTCTAGCGGCATCTCACCTGAGTAATACCTCTTTTTATTTGCATCAGGAACATACATAGCAAAAAGTTGTTAAAAAATCAAAATGCTATCGCTTATGTTTAATTATTTTGCCGTTAAGGGTTTGAAACGTTTGGTCCTTAGGAACTATCTGTATTTAAAAAAAAGTCACCTTCGTTTGGCAGCAAAAAACTGGCATGTAAGTGCCATATGGATGGTGCTGTGGTGTCAGTATTATATTAAAATTAAAAGGGAATGTAACCGCTATCCTTGGTAAACTTGATGCCATAACGGCACTGGAGGTTAGTTGGAATTGTAGAAATAATATTAGGTATGAATATTATAATCATTTATATGCTGATAATTTATAGGAAATAATAATATGTAATAAGTATTATATGGTATTGCTAGTTTATTTTTTTTATTTTCTTTATTAAGAATTATTTCCATTCATAACAAAATAGTCCCTTAAAGAGTAGATATCAATAAAATATAATTTGAAATGTCATTTATTTATTTATAAAAAAAGTATTACGGCATTACAGCTATTGGCCAATGCGCCATAATACATAATAAATACAAATGAATAAAAATATCTTAATTAAAAATAACAATATAAAGACAGCATGTGTAAATATTAATGAAATATGATAATTTATACAGTTATAAATTAAGCCTATTTAATACATCCACAAACATTATATAGTTAATAAAAAACCAATCAACCTTTTTGGTGCCATATTTATATTATTTCAATATGCACAGAATAATATGTCTGGGACAATTATGTATTATTTTCAAATTGAATATTATTACATTGGTTCGATTCAACCACAAAGTTCAATTAAAAACTTATCAAACGTTAACACATTATTCAATTGCCTGAGAGCTGTGATTACCAGGTAGATAGATACACTTTTGTGTTTGTATTGCGTTGGTCCATTATTGGCTCAGAGGAAATTACACAGTTGCGGTCCAATCCAGCTACTCTGTTAACAATTAAACTCGGCAAGTTTTCGTGGTGAATGACTGCATTTGACACGTGGATTAATCGCTCTTTGGAATTACGAGTAAGTTGACCCTTAGGACAAGATTTATACCAACATAAAATAAATTGTCAACATAATGGCTGGGTTTGGTAAGCCGAGTTCGCTTCTCTGGCTGGCCCAAAAACCAAAGGAAATATATATTTACGGCCCACTTTTGTAATAAATACTGGATTTATTCTAGATAAATTTTCATATATTATGAAATATTATGGGGTATCATGCTGTCTCACCCGGATCAAAACAGAATAGAGTTGCTATTTTATATTTTGGATAAAACTTCACATGGGAAATTAAAATATGTTCGAACTATTTAGGCGGTTGCTTGTTACAAAGGTAGCGTGATGGTACCTACCTCATGAATAATGTGGGAATACAACGTTAAATCATTAAAATCAGCTGAGCTTGTTTTACTCTAGGGTTATAACCTTCATACAATACCTCCTCATACTTTACTTATAAAATTACGTGTGTTTCTCCCAGTAGTGATGGGTAAAGGTAGGCTGTTAAGATTCAATATAAATAGTGCGCACCAAACGCTATCAGTCACACTTATTTGTTTTCATTGAACTAAGAACACAACTTGCAGATGGTGCTGGTAATTTTTTAAAATTCAATTAGTCTACTTAAACCTAATCATATTATTTCAATGCACACTTTTTCAGGCATACTTATTTGTTTACTTTGAATTAAGAATAATTATTCATATTACAGATGGTGTCGGTCAGTTCTTTTAATTCATTAATCTCTGCGAAAAGAGACGATATATTACACATTTGTTATGAATAATTTCAAGCTTCTGAATCTATCTACTGTCTGAAAACATTTTTTAATGCAATTCATACGCGAGAAAATTATTAAAAAATAACATATGTTTTAGGTTTTACCGCCTTACGCGTCAGCTTATAATGTCGATGGTAGTCCAATTTAATTTAAATACTTAGTTAAATCCTTAAATTCTAATGGATTTAAGTTTTGTATATTTCATCCATTAGAATTAAAATTCCATCAAGTGCGTTCGGTCGATAGTATTAATATTACATAGTTAAATTTACTTTAATAACATAACTGGTTTTATTTATTTTTAACCATTTATTTTACTATGGACGTAAAATAGCAGATGGTGTAAATCACCTTTTAAGAGTTTTATTTAATTATATCTCTCGACCACGATGGCTAAGCGGCTTATGAGTCAGCTGGGTCTGGGTCTGGCAAGTACACATATTGTTTTTTAATGTGTGTTTGGAGTCAGAGTATGGGCCTAATAGGTTGAGCAAGTGACTAGCACCCATTTCATGTAAAACATATGTTAATATAAACCTGCACTCCATGGAGGAATATATTATGATATTATTTAGATCGGACATGCTCAAAAAGGCTTCATAGATTTGAAGTGAACAGTTTAAATTAAAAATCATTTATTTTACATATTGTTATTAAAATACTACTGAACAACAGTTTAAGATATTAATTTACATGTCATGAAATAAGTACATAAAATTATTAATAATATTTAAATAAAAATTATCGTCATTCAAAAAGTAAAATACAAAACTCATAAAAAGTACATAAACAAAAGTACACCGAATAATCTAAGAGTACAGAATAAAATTTACGTAATCTCGCAAATTAGTAGTCTAGTTGAAAACAGTTAATTCCCACTGAATTGGCATTCCCAGTGCCATTCTAGGTTAGGTTAGGTTAGGTTAGGTTAGTTTTATACCATGGAATAAAACAACGTTTCCTTTTTCAGATATTTTTCAGACAGAACTCTCACAACATACACTAAGTATACATCATATTATTATAAATAGTATTTTTTATATTACATTAATAATTATTTATTATACTAGTCAAAATATTAAACGGAACTTACCTAACCTTTTTCATTAAAGTCCAGGGTATTTTCGGATTCAGCCAACAATATTCCAATGTTTGAACGTAATATAATATTAGAAGATCACATTACTTACTTGAATTAA
Source organism: Rhyacophila brunnea (assembly GCF_057557595.1). Classification (NCBI taxonomy): domain Eukaryota; kingdom Metazoa; phylum Arthropoda; class Insecta; order Trichoptera; family Rhyacophilidae; genus Rhyacophila; species Rhyacophila brunnea. The sequence continues at coordinate 13,140,204 of NW_028232848.1, read as the reverse complement.
CGCAGTAGAAGTATATTCATTTGATATAATGTAATTAAAAAAACTACACGACCAAAATTTACGAAACACGCACACTGTTTATTTTCATTTATTAATATCTCGATAATATCGAAGTAGGCTCCGAAGTAACAAGATAAATCTTATAAAATAAACAGTAAAGTGTTTAGATGGTGGTGGTTAGGGATTCTAATCCCCGGATCCCAAATCCCGGGATTCCGGGATCCCGAGCCATTTTTGATACCTATGAATTCCGGGATTGATAAACATAATCCCGGGATTTCGGGATTGATTTTTTTATCAATTTTTATGGAACATAAAATAAAAGCGAAAATAGAACAGAAAAAATATTTTAATAAAAAATAACTACATTAGAAGTAAACTGAGTTTGAATGAAGTTTGATTTATAGCCATGTGTTTTTTCACATAAATTATTAAAAATGAGAAAGATTGGCAAAAAAATATGCTTCGCACTTTTAACAAAGTAATTCCACCATTATCTCATACGTTTTACGGCAATTTCATATTTGGCTGACTAATTAGATTTATGAAGCGGAAAGGCCATAAGTACGCCATGATTATTTGCTTTACTATTTTAAATCTCGCTAATCCATTCATTAAGTCTTTACTATCAGAAACAGCAATCTCGTATTAAATTCACAATTATATTTATATATATAATATATATTTAATATTATTTAGTCCATTAAACTTATGTATTTCCAAGATTGAACGCAGATATACAATATTAATAATAAATGTCTTAAATATTATAAATTATACTAGATTTATTTTTGACCGATTTTATCAATGTTATGTATAAATATATTTTTTTTATATTAACAATGGAAAAAAATTCCAATCCCGGGACCAGTCCCGGGATCGTCAAATTGTAATCCCGAAATCCCGGGATCAGAATTTTGGCTCGGGATTGGATTCCCTAGTGGTGGTGGTGGAGCGGTGATGCGAGATTCAAGTAAAGCGGTGCGCGCCTAGATCCAACTATTGTCGATCTCATTATTTAACTTATTGTCTTTTTTTCAGAATGTTATATTATAATTTTGTATTATATTTGAAATTATGCAAACACTACTGAACCTATTTTGGTGTTTGATGGCTTTAACCTGATAACTGTCAGAGTCGAATTAACTCGTCAAAACATGTATGTCGCGTCAGGCCATGTACAAGTTAATTCGTGCGTTCTTGTAAACGTCATAACTTCTGAATAAAATCTATATTATTGTATATTTTCTAAATAATATTTATCATTTTATTGTAAAAATATTTACGATAAACTTGAGAAACATGTTGATTTGCAAGTTTTCACAATTAAAATGTATCATTTTGTTCCTATTTAATATTTTTAAGGGATTTATTTTCTTCCAAAAATAGCTGACGTACATGTAAGTGTCCACCTAGTAAAAATTAACTGGCAGTGAAAAAATTAATGAAAGTCAAATTATTTTATTTCAACATAGCAAAATTAAAATATTATACATAAAAAAACTAAGTAAACAAACAGGTCAATGTAATACTTTTAGCTTGGGGTAATTATTGTAACAAGCCACTGGTAATGCTAATTTAATATATTTACTGACAAAATAATTTCAGCTTTCTTCGTCTGGCAGTATATAAAATGTTTGTATATAATCAATGAATACCACTGATAAGCTAATTATTATTATTTCGAATCATACAAATGTAATAATAAATTAACCCGAATCTTAAGTGCCCGTGTGTTAGCAATTTTTTCCCTCCCATTGTTTGGTTTCTCTTTTATTATTTTATAAACAATGGCTGCTGGCAGCTAACCATAACCCTCACAATAAATGGTGCTTACTGGGGTTAATTGGGCATAACAATGTGTGGCCGGCTACAGCAGTTAATCATTGGAGAAAATTTTTGGGAAAATAATATAATGTCTTTAGGTATACGCACGGTTTTTCCGAAGGGTGGGCGTATATGAAAGATATTAAAATGAGATATTATACTTCATAATCCCTTTATTCTATTACATAAAACTGAAATTCCTTTATATGTCACAACTTTATCAAAGCTTTGATTTATATTGATCGGGTATATTATGCTACCTACAATTAAAAATATTTTTTTAATATATTATATGAAAATTGAGGCTATTAATTTCAAAGTTGGTTAGGTTCATTTTTAATATTTTTATTAATTTGGTTTTATAATACCCAACATAATATTAAAAACTATGAAATCAAAATCCCAAAGTCGATTATGTTCATACACCGCTATTTTCGATATTTTTCAACCAACTTTTAATAGGTACGAATAGTTTTTTTAATAATTATATTGGTTTTAAGACCATTTTGTTTTTCTAATTGAGAGTGTTAAAAAGAAAATTGCAGTTTAAATTTTCGAAAATTATGTGTATGTAAATAAAAATGTCTTATTTAATTCTAGTACTTATGTATAATTTCTAAAAAAAGTATTTTAGAATCTTGTGTACTACTTTTTTTTTCTTTTGACCTTGTCCGTTACTAATTGGTCATAATATATTATGGGCCTCCACAGAGTGGAGGTTTATATTAACAGATTTTATTTTTACGAGAAATGGATGTCAGCCACTTGCTCAACCTATTAGGTTCATACTCTGACTCATACACAAATTAAAAAACAATTTGTGTACTTGCCAGACCCAGGATTTGAACTTGGGACCCTCGATACTATAGACCGGCGCTTAAACCACGCGACCATCGTGGATGTATTTTAGAGAGCATTTTAATTTTAAATTATTGCAGTAGATAATAATAAATAATATTTTAGAATATTTTTTTAAAAATACCAATACTAGAGAAATACGATATTTTCGAAAATCTAAGCTACCGTTCTTATTTCTAAATTCCTCAATTATTATCTAGTGCTTGTACCAAGCTTATATTATTTCAATAGCAGTCTTAAATTTAATGTGCTAGATATTTTTGTGATAATTTCAAAATGGCAAATTATGGAGGTTACCGACTTTGGAACTAATAATCGCAAATATAACCTTCCACAGCCCCCCAGGACATTGTCTTTTGAAAGAGAGTCTGGTCGTAGAATGCAGAATGCATGTGGAAAAAAGCGGGAGCTCACAGTATTAGAAACGAGGAGGAGTAAAATAGTAAGCATAGCATGAGCAGGGGATATTTTGAAATCCGCAGCGAATTGCATACATTCGTCGCGTGCGTCGTGTGGTTGAGGTTAGCGACTGAATTCAAACAAGAAATAAAGTGTCGTGGCTTGATAAAGTAACCACTGTGTTAAACGTTTTGAATATTATCGCACGATACCAAATTGCGCGACCATTTTTTATAAAGCAAGACTGTATAAAAACGTACATTTTGGCAAACGACGAAAATGCACCACCCCCTATCGTGGGGTGTGATGCCATGAGCTAAAAGTTAGTGAGCGTCTATCCCTGTCTTTATAGATAACAATATAGAAATATTATATTTTTATCTAAGTGTATGTTTTAAAATATCAAGCGTATAACTTTTAATATCTACGTGACATTTTAAACATACGTATTACTGAGTAGATATTCTCTTTTATTTAGATTTTAGAGGGTATATTTTATATTATGTCATTTACCTTAAGCCGTAAAATTTCACTACGTGTTTTTATTTTTTCTGTTTAACTGAGACGAGTCGAATTTAAGAGATTGCGTTTATGTAGGTGGATATTCTTTTTTGGACCTCAAGAGAGAGAAAGAGAGAGAACAAGTTTTTTTTTTTTAGATAGTGCACCTGGTTAGTCGTGAAATTTACGGTGTGTTTTAAATGTTCTTTCGCACTTTGGTTCTTGTAAATTTCGTCTTCTAAAGGAGTACCAATGTATTCTGCAATGCCGTTTAAGGCCGTATTTTATTGTGAAAGTAAAATACTTTAGACGCTGAAGACGCACCTGGCGCGTAATGAACAGGCGGCCGATTGATGTAATTAACGTGCATTTTAAACGTGGTAATTAAAAAATTCATTATCTAGTCAGCAGCGATTGAAAAATACAACAATTTAAAATACAACTATGCATAACCCCGAGAGGTTAAGAGTGAACTTGGATGAATAATAAGATTATTTCAGTCACAATAAATGAATTCTTTTCGCTGTATTTATTGCCATGAGTTTATTTAATATCAAATGAGTTTAAAATGATGTAATTTAGTTTTTTAATATTGTTAATTTACGATAAGCATATTACTACCTATAATAGCGAGGTTATTCTAACATATTATTATCACATAACATAAAAAAGAGCTACATGTGATAGATATATCATATTTATCACTTTATGTATTCAGGCAGTTAATTATTATAATAAGTTAACCGTCAGAAATGTCAAAAAGTTGTATCTTTTAACAGCCCCTCTCTTGACTATGTAAACTTTTAGAGCGAGATAGAATTAAGTACGTGAATTTTACATATTATTTAGAATTAATATGCACGATGCGACTGTTTTGAAAAATGCCTCCGCCTTAATTTCTAGTTCCCCGCGAGCGGTCAATTATCGAGTAGCTAGCAATTATATAATATTTGTTGTACTACATGCTACAATCGCAATGATAAAACTAATACAATTGTAGGTTATGTTGATATTATGTTTGACGTTTCGATACAAAATTTTGGGGTTCGGATGGATACACCAGCATGAACATATCCGAATTTGATGGACATGAATATACTTACCAATTATTGTAGACAACCACCGATAGCGTCGATAATCGCCTTGTATATGGTATGTCTTCCGTGTTAATTTGGACCAATACAAATAATGAAAGCGTGCTAAAGTGCTAATTGTTAAGAATAACTGCGCTGGTTTACAAATATGGTATTTATTTTATGGACATTTAAAATATCATTATTATGCTGCTCTGGATTAATAAGAGTTCTCAAAAATTTCACTTGCTAATTATTTATATTATACATTAGTTGTTAAATGTATTGTATTTTGTCTCATGAAGGCTCGTCCATACCTCACCTACTGCGTGCACCGACCAGAGTCTTGTTAGAATTTTGCAACTACGTATCTTGGTTAAAAAGTAGAGATAAGTTATTGGTGAAAGAAAAATATACTATATCACTGTAAACTTATAAATACATAGTACTTTCATATCATACCGTTATACATTGCCACCACATATCTTTGATAGAACCTGCAATATTTGGTCTGCTTTTCGTCATTAAAATTTGTAATGACACTAGAAAAAAATATTCGTTCTTTACTTAGTTCAAAAACCATCAAAACTAAGTATCCAGTCGTTTCGATTCCCTTGATTCAATTACGAGTTCCAAAATAATGTATACTCGTTTCGAATGCAGTGAGATACAATTTTTGCAGTAACTAAAGATTTACTATTTCATTTTCCATTCATATTATTAAAAGTATTAAGTACCATTTTTTCAATTTTAGATAATCACAAAATTTACCACATTTATTCGAAGTATAAGCAATAATAAGTACCTACTACGATCTCACTTTACAGTTTTTGACATAAAGCATTATGTTTTGACCATAATTAAATTGTTAAATACTTACTATTTATATGATTATTTAAATTAGAAATAGAATAAGACCTTTTGTAGTGATTTATGTAAATGAGTACTTCTTGAAATGATATTTATGTATAAGAAGGAAGTTAAATTATTTTACTGTTATATTATATTTGAGTTTAAATTAAATGCAGTAGTCGCTTAAACTGATTTATATAGATATATCAATATTAAAGGTTTATGAATAATATCATTTATAATAATTATAATAGTTTCATCGTCTCACCACTTTTTCCAGTGATCCCCAAAGTGTTATCTCAATATTAATCATCTTTGAAAGCAAAAACGGCTTTCGGATGGCCAGCGAAAAATTTAAGGCCGGATTCTGCGAATAATTTATTTTCATTACGCGTCCACGTGTACTTTATTCGTCTCTCAAAATCGCAAGAGTTCATCGGAGCCGAAAAATACTTAGATAAATTACAATTCGAGATTCATTCTAACACATTGTCATTTTTAAAAGGATTCCGTCATCTTCTTTGAAATAATAAATTTAATACATTTTAAACAATTTACAATAAAACAGGTAAGGACTAAGAGATTATGAATTATAATTCTCATTTAACAATTAGAATAATGATATAGGCGATGCACGGATTGCGGATCGTGGGTGCAAATGTCGCATGCCAAACGAAATATAATTTGTCATATAAATCCAACATGCGTCCGTTTAATGTTCTGTTTATTGTTCTGTTAGTAACAATAATAATATATTCATTGACATGGTTTCTTTTTCAAGTAAATGGGTAACGTTTTTAGTCATCTTTACATGATTTAAGAATTGGTACCTCCGTCGCCATCACGAAACAAATTGACATATTTACACCTCAACGTTCGCTCTCCGTTTGCCAGCGAGTCCAAAATTTCGTCGCGCCTATAGTTGAAAATTATTTGCCGTTTCACTGAAGTATCGTCTTAAGTGATTTATATTGACAGATGTTTCGGGCAACAAACGCATCATCTACCAACAACTCTATAAATCTGGTATATGGTAAATATTGCTAGAGATTCAAGCATTTCGTATAAATTATAATATAAACAGGGAAAAATATAAATAATTGAAATATTCGATAACATGATATTTTGGAATTAATTGATTATACCTATATTCAAGGTAGTATTCTAAATTCGGGGCAAATAACCACGTCATGAATGTTTAGGGGGTAAGGTTTAGGGTTAAGGTAGACAGCATCGTTATGTACATATCGTTACCTAAAAGAAACAGTTTTGAGATAAGTATGCCAATTGATTGCTGAAAGTTATAAATATCTACATAATGAATAACTGAGATTTTTTAAAGAATCATAACACCCCATTTAAAACAAAAATGCTACTACGGCATTTATCAAAGTTGTCCTGTAGCTTCAAAGCAACAGTGATATAACTGAGATATAAATGGTATAAGTACAAAAAATCCTACTAAAAAATCCTAAAAAATCATCTATTAATTATAAACAGCAGGAAAACAAAATAAACATATAGTTTACTATTTCATTTGTATGACACAAACATTAAAGTGCAATTATATCGAAACTTTTTTTTTTTACTTATCTCACTGTTGCTTAGGTACAGGTAGTGATTTTATACAATTACATAGGTACGGTTATAAACTTTTGATTCAAATTAACGCAAATAAATTCACATTTCATCAGTAACTATTACATAATATCTTTATAAAGCTCTCTCTGTCTGATATTAATTATGAGAGTTACATGATATATTGTAATGCTAGGTTAACTGGTTTTTTTCTATCTCTAGTCAACAGTAAAGTATTAAATTAAACCATGGGCACAAGTACAATAAAATACATCTCAATTGGATGACTTGGATAATCTGGATACGTGTAGCTTGTGGATAATAAATGATCCAGTAAAAAATTGTTTTGCGAATAGTCTAAAGCAGGAATTCCTAACCTTTTTGCGGTAGCGGGCGCATTTGAGATTTAAGATAATAGTGGTGGGCGCACATCGGATTTCTAAAGTAAATAGGTATTATGTTTTAAGTAGATAAATACATTCATTATATCGGTAGATTATACATTTAAACGCATGTGAGGGCATTTACAAAAGAAGCACAAAACACCCATACAGTTACATTATAGAAAATAAAAAGAGATGAAATAAAATTCTTCTTCTTATTGTGCCATCCCCTAGCAGAGGTCGGCCACCATCAAGGCGATTTTATCTTTGTCGTCTGCTACCCGGAACAGTTCAGTGAAGGTGCACTCGTACGAATCACGGAGGTTCTTAAGCCGCAAAATGCGGCGTCGTCCTCTGCTATGCTTACCATTGATTGAAATACAATAAATAGTAAAAAAATATTTTCGAAATACCACAGGCGATTCTGACAATGCATTTCACTTAATGACTTTTCGAAAAATCATTAAAGTCAAGGTCTTGTTTTTTTATTTTATTATTTCATGGTGGAAAATAAAGATTCGCACAAATACGTGGAACAAAAACAGGATTTAATTTTGTAAGCTCCTTTTTTCAAAAGAGAGTACTTTTTATGATCAGATTAATACTTTGCCGGGGGTGCATGAAAATGACTCCACGGACGCACAGGCGCCCGCGAGCATGCGATTAAGAATCCATGGTCTAAAGAGTGAAGATGAGTTAGAATTTTGAGGCTTTTATGGGCTGATGGTATCGGCCATCGGGCTTGAAATGAACTATAGTGGAATAATTGCTTTATCATTAATATTCATCATATCCAGTACGAATGAAGTAGGCGGCGCTAATGTGTTAATAGTTGTTGTTGCAGACTTTGTTAAAATCATGCCTGCCATGTGATCATATCTCGCTTTGTCACTTTTCTCATTTCTCCTTGTTTCATGTCCTAATTATCGGTAATGCAGTTATGCACCTTAGTAAAGTCGTATGTTAGATCCAGAAATAGACAGATGATAAAATTAAAGTAATTTCATAATAATTATAAATAACAATTTGCTTCAATATAATATTATTACGTTGACTCTTCATAACTATTTATAATATAACGTCTTATAAATAGACGTCTTATAAAATATGTATTGCTATAAGTAGTAATTTAACTACAAATTTTCGTCAATTAAAATTTAGCTGTAATAATTAATGAATAGGTAAGGAGGTATATATTTAATTTATTAAACTTGGAATATATTATTCCAGGAAAATTGTACCATTTAGTTCATATTATTATAATATAGCTCTAGTGTTTAGTAAATGTTAGTAAATGTGACAGAATATCAGTTAAAAAAATTTATTAATAAAAATAGGTTGGTAAATAACTATAATACTTAAATTCAGTATATATCATAGTAATTTTACCTTAAAAACATTTATTATTAAAAACGTTAATGCAATTAATACGTATCTATTGTATTTTTTTTCGAATAGTCATATGTTACAATATATAACCAATATTATGATACACAATTCAGTTATGACATTATGTCAAATAATTAAAAAAGTAATTTTGTACTTTCATTAAGATTACTTGCTAAATTCAATGTGAAAATTGGTAGTAACTATCATGCATGTCATTTGAAATTCGACTAACCTGACTAATTTTGAATAATTACAAAATTTAAACCATATTTTTTATGTATATTCATTATTATATTGATAAAAGGTCAAAAAATATTTTAAAATAAACCATAATAACATATTTTATATATTTCATAGCTATTTGTCATATTAAACGCTTGGATTAAGTTTTAGAAAGATAGAGTGCATTTGAATATTTCAGGGTCGTGAAACCACTGAATCGTTTTTACCTTTTTATTAAAATATCTGACAAGGTTTATAGTGCAGTGTTTGTTTTAGAAACATTCTTTTTGTCCAATTAATTGTATATTATTTTTTTAATTGACAGTTTATAATCAGGATTCTCATTGTTATATCTATTAAAAAAACCGAGATGAAAAAAACAACGGTAGCATAATATTTTAAACGTGTTCAACAAGTATTATAGAGATCTCAATTATCCGATTGAATGTTACAAAATAATGAAAAAAATATTTGAAAATTGTGTTTGAGTTGAATTGTGTTGAAGTGTTTTGGTTATCCAAATATACTATTATCTGGAGGACATTTATCTCCTGTTAGTACGGGTTTGAGACTCCACATTCATCATAATTTGGTTATAATTATGATACGTACAAAAATCAGGCACAATTCGCCAGATGATACACATTACTTCAGGTATGTCCAACTTTAAGTAGGCCATGGTCTACTATCCAGTTCTAAAACCAAACGTAATCAACCACACTCTCCCATTATCATGCTTCAATTTCAACGAACATACTTTATTTGGTTGATGCTAATTAAACAATACCACTAATTGTCTTAACGATGCAAAAAATCAATGTTATTCATATTTTGGGCACTCATTGCAATAATAATTATGGTTAAACTATTCTCTCACTGTGCAAAGAACTTACTTTGAGACGGTAAGGAAAAACTATGCTTCAGTTTAATGTGCCAAGATTCACATATTATTTTCTACCTCTCACTCCTGCGGCAAACCATGAGTTATACAATATGAATCAAATGAGGTTACGCGGGCATTGAAATTTAACTTAAAAATGACGTTCAGGTGAGCTGCCTTTGTGGATAAAGATAGGATTGTTTAATTTTTTCCTTTTAAAATCTTAATAAATCATATTAATATATTATATTTCTTCTTTTTATATTTTCAGGACTCTATTTCTATGGGCCTAACGACTAAAACTCATTCCGCGACCGACGCATTGGACAAACATGTGCTACATAATGTAAGAATGCATATGCACAGCATAAAAAGTAGCAGTTTGTTTAGTATGTGTATATTTATAGCGTCTTTATGTTCCATTTTCCTAACCAGGTTACTAGACATGAAGCTATAAGATAGAATAAGAATTATGCCAGATATTCCTATTAAGCTGACGTAGCTTTTTCATAGAAACGTTCACAACGTGATAGTAACAGCGCGCCCGCATATAAAAAGGACGCGAACATTGGCACCCTAACTGTCAAAAACGTATTAATGTCTTTTGGCAATGTGACCATTTCCAGTGAGGTATTTTACTGACTTGCTGACCGTTTCCGGTCGGTTGTTCGCAAAACGACCGCACCGCGCCGCTGTTCATTTCCCGCGCAATTTCGAAATAATTATTACATGGGTAAGTCGCTCGGCCGAATGGAGTCTGGAATTTTTGATTTGTGTTTGATGTTTCCTGCGATACACGTGCTGCCATTTTATCGTCTGGATCTCGTCAGGTTGACTTACAAGGGTTGGTAATAAAGAAGAAACTGGATTTTTTTTCAGGAAATATTTTTATCTACAATCTTTACAAATGAAATAATTGTTTCGTCGGTTTTTTATGAAAAAAATGTAGCATAATATTATTTTGGAGTTTTTGATACGTTTTCATACTTTTATCTTCATGTTAATTTGGAAAACACAAAACCATTTTACTCGGCTTCTATGATCTTGTCAAAATGTCACCAGGAGATTCTCTATTTAACCATAAGCTAAATGAAATTAAACCTTACTTTAGTTTATATTTTATTAAGTTTACCTACATTATTTGTTATACAGATTAGAACTTAATCTGAGGGTAGGAGGAGAGACATTTAACTAACCTCATCCATTTTTTGAATCACTTAAACTCTAAGCTATGTAGTTGTTGGGGCATGGCAATCATTACAGACGACAGCGACCGGCATATTAACCATAAAAAATATACATACTACTGCCATAGTGATAAAGTATTTCACTCGAACCAACGTATCGCGCGTGGCACGTGACACTGTTTGCTTTTGTACCAGTTGTATCGTCCGGCTACCAGATTCTCCGTGCTACAACGGTTATGGTCAGGCCAACCATGATAACCAAAAATGTCGGTGCGATAGTTTGCTACGTCGTATAGTTGAAAATAGTTCAAGCCACAGGGCAAGTATTCATTATATTATTAACTATTTAAACATGAAGAATGAATACGGACAAAATAATGTGGGAGTTTTAATGTAGAAGCAACAAAATTTAGTGAAATAGTGAAATAATTAGCGGAATACACACGTCGTGTCACTCGACAAGATGAAAGTTTACGGGATATCCGTGCAGAACAGAACAGAACCGATTAATAAAATATAAATATGAATTCCAGTTGCCATGGCCCAACGATTTGAATCCGGATTCGGTTTAATACTTAATGATGGTCAATACACAAAATGCAACAATTAATACAAAGCGTACCGAGAGCCCTCAAATAAAAACAAAATCGTGTGTCGTTAACGTGTCAAAATTGAATGAATAACATTTTGATACACATATATCACGTAAGAAGCCATTGAAAATAACATAATATTCTTTAACACGTCATGTTAATTAAGTTTATCCCTTATTTATCCGTACTCGAGATTTAAACCTTGTTACAGCCTCACCCAAAAGAAAACTCACCCCCCATTAGTTTTGAGTTACCTGAGCACACGCGTCATTTTGTAGCGTTGCTCCAAGATTAAGGAAAGTCACATTGTAATCCTCACTACGATCTATGATAGTGATTATGATTGCAATTTTAAACTTAGAGCTTGTGCAACATAAATAATAATATTATTAGGTATCTACCTATATAACAGTTTTATTGAGTTGTATTGTAACCTAATCACTGCCAGAGCCGAGTTAACTCATCAAAGCATGTATGTTGTGCCAGGCCATGGTCGAGTTAATTCGTGCGTTTTTGTAAACATTATAACTTCTGAATACACTGTTTGTGTATATTTTCAAAGCAATATTTATCATTTTAGTATGGAAATATTTACGATAAACTTGAGATACAATATGTTGATTTGGGAAATCACTCTGTTCTTATTTTTCATATTTTTAAGGGATTTATTTTTTTCCAAAAATAGCTGGCCTTCAAGTGTACACTTAGTAAAAATTGGCTGGTAGTGAAAAGAAAAAACAACTTCTTATAAATATATTTAATAATTATTTATTATTATTATTGATACCGTATATTATATTATTATATAAAACCATTAAGTAGATTTAAATTTTAAAAATAAAATACGGCCTGCTATCTGCTACCAATGATGCGTTGTTAGCTACACGCTATATAATGTAGTACCTAGCAAGGGTGATTTCGGGTCGAAAATGCACATTTAATGTGCTGCAAGGAATGAACTGGGAAAACTCAGCGAGATAGAGCCTTAAAAACGTTTGAATGGAATCCAACTCAGTCTTTTATGGCATGTGATGGGGTTTTTATGGACTATATTACAACGTAAAAACGCAGAGAGAAAGGACATTTTAAAGAACACGGAAAAAATCTTCTTTAACACTTCTTGGAAGTTATTGCTCTTTTAGTAACTCGGTTCGTTGTGTTTTATATGGTTTTTACCATTTTTGAGATAGTATTATTTACAACTTTTATTAGACTTACTTACTTACTTAATTCCAAAAAAATATGATTTCAATAAACAATCACTTACTTCAGTTTAAATATCATTAGAATGAATATATAATTTATTGTGTCATTGCTCATATATTGTTAACTTCACATTAAATAGATCATAATGGTACGTTTATCACAGGAAACCCAGAAATAATTCGAACTGAGATACCTAACGGGTGTGGAGAAACAGGCAACCGATATATGGAATAAACATAAATACGTGTAAAAAATACGCATGTATTTCGTGCTATGTACTGCTCTCGTTTTATGTACTGACGCTTATTCAATATTGGTGTATTTTAAGTTTGCAATACACTATTGTACGTCTATAATAATGTGTGATTCATTTTCACAGGACACTCACACATTCAAAACCCAGCATCAAAATGTAGTGTTTTAGGATATAGCCTATCGGAATTATATTTAATAATCTGTTATGTGGTTTATAAAATTTAAATTATAATAATATTATGAATATTTTTTTATGATTTCCTTTGTATCCTTTTCTACTCCTTATGTGGAGTCTGCGATTGGTTCCAAGAGTTTCTTTCGCTCACTAGTCATTACGTGTCTTCTTAAGTTATGTAAAAATCTAGTGTTGTGCCGTTTAAATCCTTTAAAGGTTAATTAGCAGCCTTCTAGAATACCTGTATCTAAATTATTTAATTAAAAATAGGGATTGCAATACCGAATAAACACATAAATACCGTTATTTCCGTGTTTCATTTTTAATACCGGAATCCATTAAAAATATAATCAAGAAATTTCTCTCAGAGCGCTGTAAGTGTTTTTCTTATTGTTGTCAACTTTTCAGCACAAAATAGAAGAATACGCTGACCAGAAACCAAAAACCAATGTTTTCGACTAGACAGGTTTCAACTAGATATATTTATCTAGTGGTGGGGTTTGTTGTTAATATTTCACGTTTGTCAGATAACTCATATATTTTACACGCATTCTTAATTAAGAAAATATCAGCATTTTAGACTTTGAAAACCGGTGTTTCGATATGGATGAATACCGGGTTCTCAGTTTTTGGAATATCAGTATTACAATTCCTAGTGAAAAGGAAGACCGAATTGATACTGAAAGCTTTTGGTAAAATCCTCACTAAATATGGGTACTCTAACATAAAGGGTCGCGGTAATATAATTTGGAAAAAAACCCCCTGGACAAAAACCACACCAGGTCAACGTCAGCATGGATAATGAACTTGATAGCTAAAAACGTAGTAAACATTTTAAAATACGAATACGTACATGATTATGTTTTCAAGCCTAAAGAGCTAAAATAAATGAGTTTCTAAATTCAGAGAAATCTTTGTTCATTTATATATTGTATATTGTGAGTTATAATATCAAAAGATATTTTTAGTAATTCTCAAAAATAATAACTAATTAAAATTAAAATTTAATTAACCTGTTAATATTAAACTTTATTTATCATTTATAAATGTTGTGTATTGAATTAATTTTACTTGTATTATAATAAATTATACTAGATACATTAAAATAAAATGAAAACTTTATTACAAAATATTCGACTAAATTGTTTTGTTCTATGTAAAACTGTTATTTTACGTCTCGTTTATATCTTTTAGGTTTACATATTAATTCTTAAAAATAATTAATACGAGTATTATTTGCTAACTTTAATATTTCTCAAATGGTAACATGAAAATTTCCTCTTTCAAGGTGAAGTTATTGTGTTTGCAAAAACCCTTCTTCCAAAACCTTTATGTACATTTATTATTATTACTCAATCTCACCAATGTTTATTTTTATACGAAATAATAATGTTCATGAAAGTGGTATTAACAAAACTAACAATATTATGACTATACTTCTTCATTATTCTTCCGCTCCGTATGTGGAACATATTACTCGTATTATATATTATTATACCACAAGCCTCCTCCAATAATCCCTGTGGCTCGCCGTTCTTTTTTATCTTACTAGATCAAACCAGTATCCTGTACCAAATCGTATCCAGGCCCGGTCATTAAGCGATTTAACTAATTGACCCTAGTTGAGCTTTGCGCTTTAGAAGGCGTCGCATCTAGGTGTCTTCCGGCATCGCAAGAGAGAAAGAAAAACAAGAAACATTATTTTTCAAATTGAATCAATTATTTTATAGTAACAAATTTATAACGCGGGGGCCTTGTGTGGTAAAATAAATGATGGGATTCTTGGAAATATCTGAAACATTATTTAAAAAAATCAGTCATATCAGTCACAAAAAAGCTTTCATTGCAATCATGGTTTTTATTTTATTTTATAAGCTTATTTTAGCATGGATACATGCTTTTACCTTGACCTCCCGGGCGGTGTCGTTACGAAAAATCACACAGGCATAACGAAAAATAATGTCACAAAATAACGCGGCCGCTAGAGACTCCAGTCGGCCGCGAGTTTAAGTGACCTTCATTTTTTTTTAACTTAATTAAGCTTTAAGCTTATTAACTTATAAGCTTAAAAACGTCTCTGCCATTCAAAAAACAGCTTTGCTGTTAGTGAATTTTTAAGTAATAGCAACAATGATGTTAATCAATTTATACACTATTTTACAGTATTTTATTTTCACGATTGCATAATATTATGATGTACCGTACTGCATACTTGCACTGCTTGCTACAAAAGCTGTACAAATTAAGTTTCTTTTTATCGACTGAGATGTCGGTAAACAACATAAAGGTTAATGGGTTTTTGCTTATAGCTCCTAAGCTTGGGATTGACGTCAAGATTAATTATGTTCTCAAAATAGCATGGTGAGCAAAACACTGCTGTTGATTTATTACTCTATTATTTACAAATTTTTCAAAGAAAACAATCTTTAATAATTATAAAAATAAATCAATGAGAAGTTTAACACTTTCCACTAAATTTACTGCATCTGTAGGTTCAATAATATGTAAGTGAATTAGAGTTACTATTTGCGATACAATTTGGTTTAAACAGATAAGTATAAAACTTAAATCCATTAGAATTTAAATAGGTAGGTAAGTAAAAATGCAGCACTCGGTTTGCATAATTCACATTCCTACTTGTAAATACCGGCATATTACTTATAAACACATTTACAGAGAGTGTTCCTGTAAAAAATTGCAATTTATATAACATATTAAATACAATAAACTATTTTCTTTATTCAACTAATAATTCGCAGGATTTAAAAGTGTAACATTCTTTATTATATTCTTTTTTCGACCATTTCCGATCCTAATAGGATCATATGGGCCTCCACATAGTAAAGGTTTGTATTAACAGATTTTGTTTTTTACGAGAAATGGATGCCAGACACTTGCTTAACCTATTGGGTGCATACTCTTACTCACACACAAATTGAAAAACAACATGTGTACTTTCCAGGCCCAGGATTCAAACTTGATACCCACGGCATGATAATCCAACGCGTAGGCTGTATAATAATATAATAATCAATTGAATAAAAGAAATCGAACCCGCGCCCCTGGGATTCGCACTCTCGTGCCCTACCAACTAAGTATCTGCGTCCTATCTAACTAGGTTAAAATTAACTACCTGTTTTTAAATTATGTATGTTCAATAAAGAATGTTACATTCTTAAATCTTGTGAATTATTCGTTGAATAAAAAAATAGATTATTCGATATTAAAAATTAAAAAAAATGAGATAAACTACATTGAAAGCAAAAGCCATATTGTATAGTGTTTGGTGTTGGTAAGAATACATTGGTGTTACATTAATAATTAATGTTCTACTATGTAATATTATTATCAAGGATTTGCTCTGTATAAGAGGACTCAGCAGGAATGGTAATCAGAGCAGTGGTAGATTAGTTGAGTACGTACTGATTAATTACGTAATCTAACAAACTTTTTGAATAAAAAAGTTTCTGTATTTATAATCAGAATTATATTAATTCTAGTGCCTAATACAAAAAGATCTATGCATTGCAGACATTGCATTTACTGATATGTACAGAGATTCAAAGGTTTTATTTAAACATATAGCTAGTTTATTTGATAACTGCATGCAAGATGCGTTACACAGTCGATATTTAAGAAAATAATATATTAATAAATCGAAGTAAATGTATCTGATAATTAAATGTCGAGAAATTCGTGTGTTGTTAACATAAAAAAATAAGAGTTAAAATATTATATGTCATATATTATTACTATCATAATATTGCAAATTGTTGATTTCAGTGACTAATTCAGAGACATATTTTATACACCGCAAGTTTTGCGTGGAAATAGGTTCCGACCTTGGTTATGGACTGCAAAAAATGTCACGACTTTCTAGTAATCATTTACTTTGATGCTAGAGTGTAATAAGGTGTGTAGTAAGTAAATAAATTCGAATGTGTAGTAATTTTTTGAAATAAGAACATAGGCACTTTTTTTACAACGCATTATAATATATTCTCACCATGCGCCCTGCATAGTGATTCGAGATTTTTGGAAGGAATGTGTTCAGTATTCTCATAAAATAAATCAACACGTAGTGCCCATTTGGGAAATTGAAAAAAAAAACAGAAGAACCTGGAAGCCTGATATGGGTATCTCAGAATATTTTTAACCCGGGACGTTCTGAATAGCTATTAGGTTAATATTTAAATTGACTTAGAAATGCAGTCATTGTGAAGCACACTTTAGCCAAAGTATACATAAAGTATTTATTAATATTTAAATTATCGCTTATTAAGTCTGGTCATTAAATTTGAGGCTGTTAGTTTCAAAGTCTCCAAATTAGGTCAAGCATAGTATTTAGGACTGAAAATAGAATACTTATTTTCTTTTTGCATACATACCAGTATTTACGAGTATCGGTTTTAATTATAGGTAAGTAATTAACAAACGCTACTGAATTTAAAAATCAATTTAACATAATATGATGGAAAAAATATTCCGAGAATCAGAATTAAGAAATATATTTAAAAAAAAAAACGTGAAAATGTAGATTACCTACCGTTTTTGAAACTAATAGCTTCATTTTTATAAAATCAGAAATTATTACCACTTACAACATGTACAATGACGTATCTTCTTCTTCCTTTTCTTAGTTTCTTTTCATGAAAGTTGATGTACCTATATTATTTTTACCGTGTCCAATACTAAGAAGATTATAATATAAGCCTCCGCAGTGAAAGATTTTTTATGAGAAATGGGTGGGCTACTTGCTCAATCTATTAGGTAGATACTTAGGTCCAAACACACAATAAGATATGAATTTTCCAGAATTTCCCGGAAGTCTTGCCCGTGCAATTATAAGCCGACGCATCTTCCCATGTCATGCCATCATCCGATAGCTCTGCCGTATACATCATGTGGATTGTATTAAGCAGTGGCGAAGGGTGGAGGTAGGCTGTTAATATCCGCCATAAATAGTGCATACTTAACTTTGTCAGTCATACGTATTTGTTTTCATTGAAATGAGACTACAAATTACAGATGGTGTTGGTTAGTTTTTAAAATTCATTTTATTTTATTTTGTTAACAGTCAATTCATGGTGGAACTGCATTGTATTGTTGTTTATTTATGTACCTATTGTTGTATTATTTCTATCGCTTTGAATTTTGTCTGATAAATATTGTTTTAAAAAAATGTATTCAGTTGAAAATGTCCCACTGGGGTGGACGAAACCGGTCCTAATATATTAATTAAAAGTAGAATAAGTACTATAAAAAATTGTATTTTATTAAATGAAAACAACAATTTTAAAATTCAATTAAACCCTGAAAAAACCAATACATAATAGACAATAGTCAAAAAATACTCGTCTATCTATGAAATATCTGATATTATTCAATTAAATCATACATAAATTTGTATATTTCATAGATAGAATAATGTTTTTTATCTGTAATAGTTTGGTTAGACAGGATTTAATGAATATAATACCGACAATAGTGTGTAATATGTATGCTTAATCCAAAGAAAACAAATAAGTATGAATAAAAAAGTGTGTACAATTTTGTACTATCGCCCACAGTATATCAAAACTATTATGGCTTGGTTTAGGCAGGGTTCAATTGATTTTTAAATACTAACCAATACCATCTGTGAATTATAGTCATAGTTAAATAAAAACAAATACGTATGACTAACAAAGTTTAATGTGCTCTATTTAGAGCGGATCTTAACAGCCTACCTCCACCCTTTGCTATTGGTATTAAGGGGACTTCTAGGATACCGAAATTCAATTGAAATAAAGAATAGGTAAGTAAGGTTTAAATTACTTTAAACAATAAATGATAGATGCAGTTGAAATATCATTAAAATGTGATGATTGTTTATACAATTAAAAGCATCGTAATTATTATAATTCAGACACATGAGTGACAAAAACGCAATAAAAATGTAGTTATGACCAGATGCGGAACTCTAACTCGAATATATGGCTTTTAATATGGCAGATCTCTGAATTAGTCTACCGTTTAACTCTATTTTTTGTAATTATATTTGTTAATAAATAATTATTATTTGGGTGGTAAATAGCTTATTTATTTAAAAAAAAATAAATGCTTTTTATTTATATTCTTTTGTACTAGGTACTGGTAAACTTTTTTGTAGTTTTCATTTACTATTGAAAAATCTAATAAAAAGATATAAATAAAGGTATCTATATATTATATATGTACAAGTGATTAGATATATCCCTAATACTGTGGATATATTAATTTTATTCAGGGAATACGCAGATGGTTTTTCATATACGCTCATCAAATGTAAATCAATCAAATCGTATCACAGATGCGTTTCACGTACAAACTTATCTGACAGTAACTAGGTGAGCAAACTGACAAGTTCTTGATTTATTATTAAGGTTTAAATATTGCTTTTCATGTAGGTTTTTTATACTTTTATATATATATGTAGGTATAATTGATTCAGAAATAATTAATACAGCTTTATATTAATTATTATAAGATGATCTTTTCTTTAAAATACTGTTGACACATCAATTTACAATAAATTTTACTGTAATTTGTTATGCATACTTCCATTAAACAATAATAATAACTAGATATATACATAATATATTATTATCAATTCTGGATCTAGGGGAGGCCAAAACCAGGGAACGGTCAAGTGCCACCTCTTAAAATTTGTGTCTAACATTGACCGCTCCTTGATATATTATAATAAAATATATTATGTAGTATTTATGACGCCAGTCTGAATGTAAATAAAATTTCAATTTTCAAAGTGCACAACATTTATTAGTGATTTATAGTTGACGCAAAATATGATAAATATGTCGCTGATAATAGCAGTAAGAGTTTTTAATCAGTATTTTAAATGCAATAGTTTTGCCTCTGAACTAAAAGACTGAAAACCGTGTTTTGCACGCATCGTATAAAATTGTTACTAACCTTATCTCTGGAGTACCTACTGAATTACTTATATTTGGACTTTACAGATAATATTGTACGAAAAAACAATATATTTTGTATACGCTACTACAACCTTTGGTGAGTCTTGGCCTCATTCAAAAACTTCCTCCACCCTGGACAATCCATCGCCGACACTCTTCAGTTGTTTTGATGTCGCATTCTTAAACCACCTGTGGCGCAGCTTAGCCATCTTAGCCAATTTCGGTCGTCCAGGTTTTTTCTCACCGTCAGGGGTAACGTACATAGCCCGCCTCGATGGCTTATTCTCCGACATTCTTTACATGTGGCCGATCCAGTTCAGT
Source organism: Rhyacophila brunnea (assembly GCF_057557595.1). Lineage (NCBI taxonomy): Eukaryota > Metazoa > Arthropoda > Insecta > Trichoptera > Rhyacophilidae > Rhyacophila > Rhyacophila brunnea. The sequence goes on along the minus strand of NW_028232848.1, from coordinate 13,119,549 downwards.
GTTTGCATTTTTAAAGCTTACGTATAAATCTAAAATAACGATTTTTAATAAATATTTTTTTCATAAATTCTACAATTTTATATTTTAACAATGTTTGTTAACTTGATTGAAAGACATTTTTATTATAACAAACTTCGCATTTTAGTTCTTCGCATATAAACTAATACCTACTTAGTGATGTAGACTACTTTGCCATACAGATTTATATGATTGGTGGATTAGATTAGAGCTAACCGTAACCTTACTGGGACAGTCAACATGTGCTGGAGCTACGATAAACTCCTCGTATGTAAATCCAAAGTATAAAATAATATTTACCACTATTTGTATCCACTATTAAATCCAAAAAGTCAACACTTTTTGTTTATTGATGTAAAATTACAAAAAATGCACACATATTTTTCTATCGACCATCATGACTGATAAATTGTCTTTTTATGACACAGTAACTTAATAGTAACAGGCCATTTTGCTGTTAACCTTGTTCTTATCATGATAATAAATTCCGCTCAGTTTTGTGTTGTTACATTCAATGATTATTAATAATTGTAGTCGTTTTACAATCTGACAGTATTTTAAAATAGAAATACCTATTTGAAAGCATGTTTTATACCTAAAATGAAAAATTAATACACAATAATTGTTTGATATTTATTATAAAAGTACATTTTATTTATTAAAATATAAAATATTTTGATGTCGGCGTGACGTAACTTTGGATCACCTACAAGGTGAAAATTAGTGTATTAAATTAAATACTTTTAGGACGCCAATGTACTTTACGATCATTGAGTTTTTATTTGTAACTTATTGAGAATATAATATAATTCTAGCTGATAAACATATAAAACATTTCAGGACCAACAATATCTTGGCGAAAATAATATGTAAAAGTAATAAAAAGTTATCTTTTCAAAAAAAAAAACCAATCAATCAATCAGCAAAGTGACGCGTGTAAAAAAAATCTCATTTTTCACCTGAAAATAAACACTGGAAGAGCAATATCCTTGACCGGGAAATTTCACGCAGGCTTTCGAACTTTTCGTTTTGTCTTTCGGCGCCCATAAATCTTTTTCCCACTTGAGTATTCTACCGGTGTGCTTTCTACCTAAACTTTTTCACGTATGTTCGCGTTATACCCTCTGCCTCAGTGGCGTCTATCTTGGCGTGAAGATGCGCTGATCTATAATCTACGTTTTCTTTTCTGCGTCAAAAGTTTGCGAGCTTTTTTAAGCTCGATTACATGATTACATCACTAAGAAGACTGGCAAGTGAAAGCTTTTTTCTGTTTTACTGTGCCAAAAATTAATTACTTTGGTAATCCTATATACAAGTCTACTCTTATCAGTTAGGTAGGCATCACGTTTTACCTGATTATCTATGTGACAAGATTATATAATTTTACAAATACATCATATTATAATATGACTTCTATGTAAGACATACATGCTATAATATATCGTCGGTGTTTTGTAAAAAGGGCGAATTAACCAAAATGCTATTTTACAGGAAGAGGATTTTTAACAATTGATATTTATTTGTTTATGACCTGTGGATGATTATAAATATCTAACAAGTTTATAATAAAGCTTAGAATAAAAACTGTCATTATAATAGGCATTATTATATAATATTTTAAAAGGCCTCATTTGTCACATTCGCTTTTTATTCGTAATTTTAATTAATTTAATTTTAGTCGATTATCGTTTTTAAGTACTTTTCTGTGGCGATACGAATTCGCCGTTTTTACACAACAAAGCTAGTGGGGTACATATTGTATTATTATTAAAATCTCGATTTCGACAAAATGGTTGATTCGCCCTTTTTACAAAATACTGACGATCTGCACAGTTGAACATATTTTTTATTTGTTGATTTATTAGTTACTAAAAAATTAATAGTCTCACCATTATCATCATCAAGTCACGGATCTACCATTTATACTAAGTACTAAGAAAACCTTTTTTTTATTAGTCAATCATCGATTAGAAACAATGCGTCTGAATAGTACTTCTATAATAGGAATATATGCCTATTATAAAATGTTAACATAAGCCAAACCTTTTTTTCCGCGAGAGCTTAGACACTATATTCCATGCTACCCGCTCGTTCTGTATTGACATATTATAATATTACTGTGTATACAATTTAATATTCATATATTTCGATATCGTTTATCTAAGTAATCTGACCCCCCCTCTAATTGAACCAAGTTTGATCATATTATATCGTCCATCTGAAAGTAACTCTAAGGCCTGAAAGCTTGTAGGGTTACAATGGTATCAAAAAGTATCATATAAAAAACACTACCAAACATTGTTATTATTTTATTTCCGTTAAGAATATATTATATTGAAATGTGTGTCTATGTAATGACACACATTTTGCTCGAAAATCTATTTCTTAATCTATGTTTTTTCCGGTTGATCGGTACGGCTTATTCAAACGTTTAATATGTTATTTTTAATACCAGGGATACTTTGATTATTTACCGGCGACCTCATAATAATATAACTACACAATTTGTATTATCTTACAATTTATTTTACCATCGGTATACATAAATTTAAATACTGTTTTTTTATTTCAAATTCTATGACTTTTTAAAACTTGATAACATGAAAGCATCACTCAGACAATTGTAAAAAGCTTTATTTGTTGTCTGTATTATATAATTCATTTTTATTATTATAAAATTATTAAGTGTACACTTATATTTCATAAGTACCCACTCATGTGCAATTTATATTTTTGTGTGTCTGGCTGTCCAATATTTTTTAAAGATATGATATTAATGGCAGTCATCATACTTGCCATTTATATAAAAATATAATGTACTTTATACTTAGTTGCAGTGTTTTAATTATGTTGATATTATATAAAACACAATTTTCCTTAAATATTTTTATTCTTAAGTTTTCTTTTTTAACTGTTCAAAAATTGATATAGGTTTCATTCATCTTTTGAATAGTTCTTTAATACTACTATAATCTACATTGCAAATAGTTAGTTATACGATCGTTATAAGTGGTTTTCATTTTAAAATATTAAAAATGAGAGAATTGATAAAACTTCTCACTTAGATATTATGTAAGTACCTAGGTAGTTTTATCAATTCTCTCATATTTACTTTTTCTACAACTTCACGATTTCAATTAAAGATTCGGTTCATTTATGACTGAAATATTCCAAGTTATATTTATTTACAAAAAATTTTCACAGTTTAATTAAAACAAGAAAATTATGTTTATGTAATTCATCAAATTATGTAATATGTTTAATTATTAAAGTTTGATTAAAGTTAATATTTTTATATACTTATAAAATAGTCAATGACTAATCAAAATCAACTAATAAAAATCAACTATTAAATTACTCTACGTCTATGAGATATCCTTGTCTTCTCTGCACCCGTCTCTTCACACTTATAGCCAATTTGAAGTATTGCGGTACAAGAATAAAACACTATTCCATACAAGACTGATTTCGTTTTACGACACTGAATACCAAATCTAAAGCCCTATCTGTCTCACTTTTATGTTATGTGAACTCTATCAAATATTACATTATTTCATACATTGTCGTATATTATACTATGACTTGTCTCATATTAAACTTATATTAATAGTATCTACGAAGACACTAAAGTGATATGAATAAATTTAATGTATTATTTTAAAATAAAGAATGTTTTTAAGTCCCGATAAAACTTGAAATATTTTTTTTATTTAAACACATCAAACAACAAGGAAAAAGGAGTTAACTCTCAGTTTTTTCAAAATAGGTTTTCTCGGATAATAACATTTAACACCACTAAATTCACACTATGTCCAAAGGATGTTAGCTGAAAATGTCGAATTAATATCTAAATTGAGCTAATATTTTTTTTTATAAGAAACTAATTTGGAAAAAAAGACTAAGGTAACCATCGTTTTTATCGGTTTTTCTTTAATTGCCTTAATAATTAATATCATATTGGGAACCTAAAATACCAAAATAATTATCTTCGTGCAATTAAAGGTTTATGTATATTATATATTTAAAAAAACATAATATATATAATATATAACAGTATATTCCGAAAACCATAATATCAAAAACGGTTTTGTGCATCCTGTAAAATTTGATTTGTGAGGGTTAAGTCCTTTTTATATAATTATCATTATATAATTAACGTTTGAAAATAATTTTGGGCATATGGCCACCGCGGCAGTTCTTGACAAAGCGAACTAACTTTGGCCAACTTTTTGCAGCACTGCTGGCTGTATATCACAAATTGCATGAACAATATAACTTAATCGATCAGTCATTTTTCTATATATTATAAATAATAATTAACCATTAGAGCTTAATAGACGAGTTTCAAATTCCCAAACAATCTTTTAAAGCTTACAATTCATCAGAAAATATTTTACACTTTCTTTTTCATAAAAGAAAAATAAATAACTTTTGTATAGATTTGAGACGTTCCCTAAGAAAAAGGCGATACGTCTAAAATCACAACTTTTTAGAAGAGCAAGAGAGAAGATTGAGTTCTGGATAAATTTGTAGTTCATCCATTTTTGTCTTGAATTCGCCAATTTAGCGGTATTGATTTGATATGTTATTTTCTTTTTACGTATATTATAGACGGTATAATATTATGCAGAACGCTTAATTTTCTTTCAAGTTATATGAAAAAAATCTGAAATAATCATATCACATTATTTCCTTTTGCATATAAATATTATTCAATGTATTACCTATATTACATAAGTTAATTCTTATGCCTACGAGTACGCAATGTACATTAGTAGATATTATAATATAATGTGCGTACTATTATATGAATATTTTATTGGGTATAAAAGCTACATAATAGATGATAAAAATGTTTCAGGCAGAGTATGTAAAAACAAAAAGTAAAAACTATCATCGCTCCGTTTTTTTTAATAATTTATATACCTTTTAACATCCTTTTTTAATTTTTTTATAATTCAACATTTCAAAATGTATTTTAAAGTTAAGAGTTATTTTAAAATAAAAAAACAAATAATTGCTGAAAACCGTATTAGGTAATAGGAAATATAATATTTATTTTCACAGCAATATTCATTCATCGTTAGCTTTAGTCTATAATTATGGCTGTAATAAATACATAATAGTATAATATTAATATGTATTATCAATATATTGTCTTTATGATGTTATAGTAACAATTCTAAATAATATATTCTATAGACTGACAAACCAATCTTTAGTATTAAAAATAAATACAAGATAAAAAAAACTTTTTATATACAACGTTTTTAAATTTTCTTTTGAACCATATAAACTTGACTTGACTAGCTTAAACGATCAAAAAAAATGTACTTGACATATCATATTGATTTACATAGTAACGCAAGTATATATTAATAATTTTATTGCTAGGACCCCAGACCCCCAAGCAACCAATAATAGTGTCGAAATAACTTTTTAAACAAAACAGAATTAATTGAAAATGAATTCAATTATACTTAAAGATGGCTAAAAGTATTAAAAAATGCATTGGCGTCGTGTTCTGATATATTCTAAAAATTTAAAATGTCTAGCTAGTCGGGAAGTTAGTTAAAAATTGATTTCAAGATTTGTAACGGACAAACAACCACCGGACAATTAAGAATACGAGTTAAGAAAAACATTGTAATAACCTTTTTGTAAAATGTTTATTGTAAATGTTTGTTTTGTACGAAGACTCGGGTAGATTTATGGTTTCCACGACGATTGCATTGGATACGTTCGTGGTATAAACTTAACTTTTTGAATCAGTATGTATGCTTGGAATTACTCGACGACGGTCTAGCTGTAACGAGTCCATACGCGCCCGTTATCTTGAGGTTACTGAATATTATTCAATTATGGTTGACTGATGATCTGTAACTGCTAGTAGCCTGGACTTGCGACAGTAAATGGAGTTTGAGGTAGGAGGAGTGAAAGCGGTCATACTTGGCTCAACCAATAGTTAATATTATTTTTATGTCACGCTTAATTTTACGTTATCTTTATGATTTTTTATTATAAATACTTTTAAACCGACTACCTATCTATAATCTAGATATTTTTTCAATGATATAATGCTTAATAAGCAACCTCTTAAAAAATAGTGTTATCGATACCTGTATTAAATCTTTCATTGGCACAAAAATTATTATTTTTTTCTCTTTGATAACGTGGACACTAACTACATTGAGAACATTTTCCCAGCTTAAACTCTGTGCTTACATGTAAGATAGGATCCGTTAACATTGTCTTACAGGGATACTAATATTATGTTTCGTGGACCGAAAATGAGTCATTGATTGCGGTGTCGTATCCGTCATTGATTTCCTCATCGTGACCAATGATCTCTGATCTTACAGCGATAATACAAAGGCAATTTATGCACCGCTGCATGGTTGGCAGACACGGGAGTTTGCGTCAGAATACACTTATACTTTGATGATATACAATATAGTAAAAGCGTAATAAGGTAAAGTAATTAAATTGTTTGTGATCAATTCTATGATAACCAGGTAAAAACACTAAAACCTTAGATTTTTGTCGAAAATATAAATTTTACACTAACCTATAAAAATAGGAGTTTCAAGTATACCTTAAATTTACCTTTGTTGTTCTATCTACTTTATTTTATTAAATAAAATAATATATAGTGTGAAATAGTGTTTTATGTTAGTTAGTAAATAAATACATTTATACTAGTTCTGAGTGTTACATAATATTTTCTTATTTACATCAAAAAGGTGTGTCTTTATTTAAAAGATGTCCATTGAATCTGTTATTTTCTCATATAGTAACTGACAATTTTCCATGTAACAGATTAAACATGCATTTTATGGGATTATTTTACAAATACCAAACAAACGGTGTAAATTTAATAAAAAATACGGACATATTCTTTGTCTAACTTGATACAATGTATTACGATCAATTCACAATTTGCTGAAATAATACAAATACCTAAATGTTATTCGACAAAATTTTATGTTCATATATTTTTTTTAACAAAATCAACCACTAAACTTATTAAATCAATACATATTGTGTAGTCATTTAATTTTACACTTTTAACGGTGTGTATAATATTATATTGTTGGGACTATTGTAGTGGCCGCCATCCCTATTCCCCACTTCCCCACTCAAATCCTCTTATTTATAATTGTCACAAGACCAAGTGACTGACAGTTACAGGTCATGAATCGACGGTAATTGCGAAGAAAATGCAGTGACTTCAAGACAGCCATCGCGGGTGATTCAGGTCAAGAGAACGAACAGGTCTGTGTTGCCGCACCGCGTTATACAAAGTGATTCAAAAGTTTACTCAAAACATATCTGTTCGGCCTTCGTTGCACTAAGTCTGTTACAGTTTGAGTGAACGTCACGTCCATCATTCATACAACCTATCATCATCATTCATCAACCTCATATATCATCCATCAAAGTGTATTGTCCGTTTACTAGTAAGTGAGTGCATGAACACCGAATCGGCGCAGCGCTTTCATCATAAAGGTCAGTGTCTGGCAACCCCCCCTAGATCCGTAATCTACCATCATCTTCAAATACAGTCCATTGCTAAAAACGCCACCAATACATTCGAAACGAAACCGACGTTAAAACTGTACACGGATAATACTTAAATAATATTATAGAATAGTGAACTTATCTTATAACTTCCTTTTTTAAACTTTCATATAAGAGAATATAATAACTTTGCAGAACAGTACTACATAAAGTAAGTTTTTGTCAGTCCGCGGTTTATTATATCTTTCTAAACGTTGTTAGCAAGACACTGACCTACTTGTAGAAATGGCTTCAGGATGAAATTCACATTGTTTCTGGTCAGAGTATTAGGTAGCGTAGAGGGTTTGAAGCAATTTATTGAAGGAATAGGAAGAGACGCCCCCTCATTCCCTTTAATGGCATGTGAATCTCTTTCGAATTCGCTCAGTGAATAAACTTTGCGAGGGAACTTATACGGGTCTGGTTGTATAATGCTTTGTATGCGTCAAATAAGAAGCGTTTGTTTTCGTACTAAAATGAGATTATCGGAGATATTTCACATACTTCAAATTCCGCTGTTGATTTAAATTTATGAAATATGAAACAAAAGTTGATTAATATGAGCATATTACAATATTATTAGATACATTTTTTAAGTTGAAAACTTCTAAAAAGGGAAAATATTATTTTTTCATCTCCATTGCCCATATCCTCTCCTTCGGCGGAATAAATGAATATAAAATAAAGCCTCCAATTGTCCCTATCGATTAACAGTCTTTTTATGTTGTCTAAGGCCATGCCGCCATCTCTTAACTTCATCACGTGCATTCAGTCGGTCGTAGGTATTTAGCCGTCTTTGAAGTCATCAGAATTCGATTAATTTAAAGAAATGCAGGTCATTTAAATATTTTTAAGGCATTCGTAGAACGTGATGACGTCAAGTTCAACTAAAATACCATTACCTTAGATGTGACGAAATGCTGTACACTCCGCTCTCTTATATCTATGATGCATTAAATTCAAAACACGGTATACTCATTATCCTTAAGAATCTACGTACTAACAAATATGATTGCATTTTACTGTGCTTGTTGAATGCAGTAACAGTGGGTATATACTTTATTATTATGGTATTTAAAAAACATCAGATTTCTACCAATAAGTTTCATATTTTGGTTCTTTACTTCCTACTACCTTACTAATCCACTGAATTTGGATTTGAATTTTTCATTGGCAATTCTTCAGTGCCTGAAGATACTGAAAGTCGAAACCCAGTTAATAAAAAAATAAGTACTTAAATGGAATAGTAAAATTTACAATTCAGACACTCCGCCTTGAGTTGAATGCTGCTCCAGCCATTCCCATTCGGAGAGCGAGCTCTCTCTGCAAAATGCCATCTCCCGTGATGTTTATCTTCAGGTATTTGAAGTATAATGAATAATAGTATAATAATAATGGTATCACGTAAATGGTATTTTATCTAATTACTGTGGTAATATAATATTTTTCCCAATAAAAAAATACGATACAGTATTAATGTAGGCGGCCAAGTATTATGAAAATTCTAACGTATCTGATGACATTGGCACATTACAATATTTACACAGTTTTCCTAAATAACCTTTATTATACTTGTAATGTCTGCATTAACAAAAAAGGCAATTATAATTCCTGTCCACGCCGCATTTTCAGTAAAGTAATAGGCTATTTTCTCACTAATTATGCGCAAAGTATCAACAATTACATCACTAATGGTGCAATTATAACAAAAATAAACGTTTTTTTTCTATCTTCATCAAGCTTTCAAAATCGCTCGAAAAGCTTACCTTTATGAAAATATTTTTTGTGAGATAAAAGAAATTCAAAAAATAAAAAAGTTGTATCATTTTGAAACTCTCCTGTTAGCGACACTCTAAAATACAATTAATATATCCTCTAAATACACTTTTTCTACAACATGCACTTAAAAGCCTTAATTATTTTCGAAAAAAACACTTTTAAGGAAAACGCAATTTAAGATTTTTCATGTCATTAGTGTTAGTACTTACAGCTATCTAAAAACTGGATATAAATATTTTGTAAAAGTGTGAAAATCTACGCTTCACAGATATTACGATAGCATAGCTACAAAATAATAAGTAGTCAACTCATTTATGGCAAATTTGAACTTACGACACTCTCTTAAGTAGATATATATATACAAAATATCTAACCTAACCCAAATAAATTATCATATCCATCAGTTTCGATATAAACACTGAATACAATATAAATCCGAAATTCGTAAAATATTCAGGGTATTATTAATTTATTAGATTTATAATATTGTAATTACATTGATGTTATGGGCATGAAAGAATTCTCTATGGACATAAAAAAGTTTGATTCTCAGGGGCAGTTAAAATAATTCAATAACTTTTTTCATTTGGCTTCTCTATATATATTAAATAGTGATAATTCGATATATTTCTATCTACATTTTATAATAATCAGTGGCGAAGGCTCCATACTAAGCGATTATTTAAAGCTTACCTTCTATTTTCAAGTATTTAATTTATATAAATAAATATCTATATTGTAGGACATTGTAGGTTATAATAAAAATATTGATTGCCATCTATCGTCGTTATTTATAAGTAGAGCTTTTAATTTAGTCATGTTTCGAATCAAAAATAAATGACGGAACGTCCAACGTGAGTGCTATTTTTAGAATTATTTCAACGATAATCCAAGCCGAATTTTCTACCGAAATTCAGTTGCCAACTTCATGCATGTCTGGGTTTTTGTTCGAGACTCAGAAGCGTTAACAGACAAGCTTATTCGAAATGTTGATTTGTTTATTGTCTTTGCTTATCTTTAAAAGCAAATAATAAATAATAAGGATGATTAAAAAAAAATAATAACAATTGTGTTCGATCACATATAATTTATAAATTGTTATTAAAAATAAATATTGTATTAATTCGCGATTATTATTTAGGTTACTTCAGTCATAGACAAACATAACATGCTATTCACAGTTTATGTCATTTTGACATGTCAAAGCGGTGGTAAAGGTTTATTTTATAATACAAAATTCATTGTGTTACTGTGAATGTGGATAAATTATCTCATATTGTACCGAAATCATTCGCCAGTGCTTTAAATATATAAGTATTTATTAAATTGTGTAGTGTCCCGGTAGAAAATGTGCGAACGATTGCATTTAAAAATTATCAAAGCTTGACCTTCCAAGGGTTCATTTAGATTTGAATACAGCAAAAAAACTTATATTAGACATTTTCACAACAATTTATAAATGATAAATATTTGTTTTTAACTGGCAGTTATACATTAAACAAACTTTTTTGTTGGCGATGCGTATTGTTTGGTAAAGAAAGTATGCGTGGAATTCTACTGCCATAAATGATTTAAATAATTTGACAAATTCGGCGGTGAAACCTATGACCAGTGTGTCGTTGTCATTAGTGTGCACCTATTCATCAGTAGTAATATCGTAAGTATTATCTTCTTATTTCCCGTAAGTTACCTGACAAGTGTGCTCTTTTTCTCTGATCTCCACAGCTTACCTCTTTCCAAAAGTCACCCTTCGCCACTGATAATAATAGATGTAGCTTACTTATTTGTTGTTATAATCGTTTTTTTTTTTGTATAAAAATGTATGAGGTTTATTTTCCAAATTCGCATAATGAATGAGAAAAAACGTATTAACGTAATTTGCATTTGAAAAGTAATTAGCAAAAACACAATTTTGTGCTGCCCGTAAGCTATGGGTTAATATTATGGTTTTTCACCAATATTATAAGTTATTTCATTTATTTATCATATTAATTTGGGTTTTTACTACTACGACGTCTTTTTATCCGACTTAAAACTAAAACTGGACTATTTTTGTTAATAACATACAATATAATTATTATGAGTACAGAGACATTCACATACAGAGGTTTAATAAGTCAGATATAACGCGAAACTGTCCGAGAAAAACTATCAATAATTCGAATAGAATGTGTACTTGCCAAACTTTACTTTTATATAATTGAATTTACATTATGAATACTATTTTTCAATATTTGGTTCAACAATTCAAAAATGTAATTATTTTTCCGACCATGTCCGATCCTAATAGGATCATATTATATGGGCCTCCACAAAGTAGAGGTTTGTATTAACATATTTTGATTTTACGAGAAATGAATGTCAGCAACTTGATCAACCTATTAGGTCCATACCCTGACTCACACACAAATTATAAAACAATATGACGTGTACTTGCCTAACCCAGGATTCGAACCTTGGACCCACGGCATTATAGTCCAACGCTTAAGCCGCGCGGCCACCGTGGGTTAAAGAATATAAAGAAAAAAAGGGTTTAAAGGTATGTTAATAACATAAAACATGGAATTATTTAAGTTATCAATCATGACATGTAATGTATTGTGGTATTGTCTCACACCCATCAGAAAGGTAAGCATACAAATGTTATCCTCATTGTATAATTCCGAAAACCTCGCTCCAAACATAATGTAAATGTTTTAGTTCCGATACATTAAGTCAAACATTTTTCATGTACCTACCTATATAATTAATAAAAACAATAAGAATATATTCATTCATAATAAATGCATGATTCATGGTTCATCATGAAATACATTTAGTAATCAGCTATAGAATTTACTGTATTAGTGAATGAAATGCTTGTGGTATAATATTATTATAAAAGACGTAAAAAATAGTATTATGTGTCTTGAGTAATCTGTCTGTAACGCAGCACACCACAATACAATACACATAAATATACTCAATCTCTCTCTCTGTCTACCAAATGTATGCACAGTACACACATGCACACGAACTCACTTCATCTCTGCTGTACATTGGACACATTAAACGCACCGAGCGCCAATAGTTTAGACAGGTGGCACTGCCACTTGGTGATTTTTTAAATAATAATATATGAAAATAAATCCGCAATGCAAATTAAACGAAAAGAAAACATAGTTGAATAATTAAACGTGTATTAATTGGTACTTCAGCTTTACTTCCATATTATACTACTTAGAGATAAGGTTTTCTTCAACATCATTTTTATAACGTGGTAGTAATATTAAGTTGTGAAAAATATATAAAATTTATGTAAGACAAAGTATACCAACGCTTTTCAGATGAACTGTGTCATATAAAATACAGAAAACATGCTTAAATTATGTAAAATGCCTATATATATGCATTAAATTTACATAGCTTTTCTGTAAACAATATCTAAATTCAAAAAAATGCTTCGCAGTCTGCATTTTTTTATGTACAAAACGAGTATACATTATAGCATTACGCTGTCCCATAGAAACCACATTGCCGAACATATCTTGACCGTTTTTATAGTGGGAATAGAGTCACCGTGTTATCCGGTTGGCTTATACTGAAACTGCAATATCCGGAAGCTTCAAAACGGGAAGCTTTTACGGAGAAAGTCGACGTTATTTCGTAAGCTTTTGTTTTCGTATATTAAGGTGTTTCATATTATATTGTTTGAAAGGTAATCTCAAAATATCAAATACAAATACGGTGAATGTTACCGTTTCTATTAAATATAATCTGATTGTATTTTTTTGGATTTCATATAGTATGGAGTCGTTGACAACCTTTTTTAAACATTTAGATAATATACAAGCAAAAGTGTAGTATAAAAGAAATGGTTGAGAGTTAATTTATATTATTCTTTCCATGAAAGCGTGTTATTTAAAATTAATATACAACTTATCACACTGATTAATATATACCTTTATCATTTTGATTAATTTTCCAGGTTATCATCATCTACCTGGATCCAACCACTGCTGGTTGCAGGCCTCACTAAGCAAATACCATTCCTCGAGGTCCCATCGGTTCCTTTATAACGTATTTCTAGAAATGTTTACAATTATTATTCAGGCGGAGTATACTGTTTTAGCAAAACCTGAAATGTAATTGATTTTAGTGATAACTTTAATTCTTAATAACCAAGACATATATAATAAAAAAGTATATATGTTTTATTAATTAATAAACAATTTGATAGTAAATAAAATGTTTTTTATTCGATAGTCCGATGTATATTAAATGATTTATTATTATTTTTAAGCTGACAAAATAATTTTTGAAAATGCTAAAATTTTACATACCTACCTACCCATTTATTCTTTATTTTTTAAATAAATAATATTGACTTTAAATGTGTACCTTTTTATTTATATCGAATCCAGATTTTATGCCGTCAAATACAAGAGCTCATGTAATGAATATTTATTATAAATGAATATTATATATATTTATATTTACTAGATAAATCAATATTTTCTTAAATGGGAAATACGTTATATTGGACTGATTTGTTGTCTTATAAAGAACTTAACAATACCTCAGTAATTCCACAATTTCAAATGACAATTATATGGCCCGCCGCGCCTACCGATTTAACTCAATAAATTCATACCATCTATCATAAGAACAGCATTAACCGTGAGAGTGAACATACTAGTTGTGTGAGTGTAAAAACATGGAACCAAGCCCAGCTTGCCCACCTTATCAACATCAAAGGTTAGTGCCTGGATTGAATTCACAAACATTCACAATTCGAACACAGCATATAAATCATAGCCTTCCTACAGTCCACTAAAAACGCCGCCAATGATTAATAACATAATTTGAGAAATTGAAGTTTTTTTTAATTCACTCGCTGAGGCATTACGACCACCATTTTATGAATATTTTATTTTGTTAGATGTAATAATAATATGTACAAATATAATTTTTTCCTTTTTATCAAATTGTTTCTTTTTATCTTACGCATTGTATCCAACATTACCCTATATTAAAACATATATTTCCTTGACAAGTTAACTAACTAAACTATTTTTCTACATCAAACAGTGAAAGGTAAAAAGATTAAAGTTTCATAAGCTAGAAAAAAGTCGAGTACTTACATACTTGTGCTATAATATATATAAGGGTTTTCGATATGTAGCGAGTTTTTTTTTGAATACGTAACAGTTACCCTTTACCCATCAATAGGCAAGATAAAGAAAAGTATTTACTTTTTAGAAGTCCCTTTTTATATTGTACTTTTTAAGTTAGAAATATATTATGCAATTCTATTTACATTACATTGTATTTTAATAATCCCACAACGGAAATAATGATTGAAAAATACGATTGATAGTATTATCTTATTTGTTTTCAATTTAAGAAGAACCGTAAAGCTCGTTTTGACGATAATAATTGATTTATTCTGAATACTAATAATTTTATTAGTGTCGTTGAAAAGGTGAAGAAATTTAAAACTATTTTTAGCAGGATGGTAAACAAAATATACTTCATATAACGAAATCGATGAAAATCATTTTTCAAACTGAAAATTGAGCTTTTATGCCCTTTTAATTTTTACTCGAGTATTTTGGTATATAAAAATAAAATTCCAGGTATAATACAACGTGTCATGTCACCGTGTCACCAACCACTCTGTATGGGTGTGAAGTTTAAAGCCTAACGAAGAAACACGAGAAGGCGATTCAAGTATTCGAATACAAAATTCTCTGAAGAATACGTTGATAGGATAAAGAAACCAAAAAGTAGCGCAGCCGTATCAATGCTGAGGTCTGTGAACATTTTAACCCCAATATAGTCAATGTCTTGAAGGCGCGAAGACTCAGATAGGCCGGTCGGGTCGTTAGATGCGATTGATCTAGAACTCTACATAAATTTTATGACGGAATACCTGTAGACACTCGGTCTCTGAGCCCCTGGAGGATATGGGTGGATAACGTTAAAAAGACGCAGAGTGTGATTGACTGGAGAGAGAAAACTTTAGAAATAGATTCCTGGAGAATGGTTGTGCCATCGGCCATGGAGTTGAATGGTCTGTAGCATCAGATAAAAAAGAAAGTAGGATGTAAGTCATCTGGTAACATGTAGCTAGGTATTTATAATAAAAGTATCTATTATTACCCACATAAAATCAATATAATATACACTTCTACCCATCATACGTTCAAAACGTTTTATATAATTATAGGTATTTGTTGAACCAAATTTTGAAAAAAGTATTCATAATCTTAATTCATTAATATAAAACTAAAGTTTGGAAGACGCTATTCCATTCGAATTATTGTAGTTTTTTTCTTCGACAGTTGCGCGCTATACAATCTGACTCATTGAATCTCTGTGCGTGGTAGATTGATTACTTTTACTGTGATAATTATCGTATAAGTAGGTATGTTATGGGATAGATATATCGCATCAATAATTAAGATTTTTTGAAATAACAAGACATTGGATTATAATAATATCAAGGTATTCAAATTGTTCAAATGTATAGAATTTTATCTGCCTGAAGTTGGTAAGTCCGACCGATTCTTACATTACTTTAGTTGTATATAAATATAATATTTTATCACAGGTACTGATATAATATAATATAGGTATACACAATTCGACAGCACTTCTGAAAAATACACAGGTATTTAAAAAATCTTTTCATTCTTAAATTTTGTAAATTATTCGATAAATAAATAAAATGACTTATTAACGTAGAATATTCCAATCTATTAATTCAACTGGCGTTTACCAGTACCATAATGTTTTTTTCGTCAAGTTTACTTTATTTCAGTTATATATATTGTATTGACAGCTGTTTCATACTATATACCAGTGGTTTCCAAACGTTATGTTACTACGCCTCCCTTTAAAAAAAATCTAATCATGACGCCTCCCCCCCTTTATTTCATTAAAAACAATGTACTAATACAAAAATGAGTAAAAGTTTGTACATATAAATAAACAAGGTTTTACTTATTATATTATATTCATTTTTAATTAATTTGTTTTTCATGCCAAGAATGTGCTTGTTTATAAGCACATTCAATTTCAATAGTAGTCATTTCAAATTTATCATCGTTCATTGACCAATGGATTCTATTATGGTCCCCACATCCTGAAGCGGGACCTCACATCCTGAAGCCACACCTCATACTAGGATCTTTCAACCACATATTTAAAATATTTAATAGTTCTGAAACAAAGCAGTACCGCAGGCGACTTTTTTTACTATTAATAAAATAATATTAAATGTACATTAGCAAACTAACCAAGAACTCAGTAAATAGATTTTTGTTTGTTTCAATAATATAGATATCTGGCGTAGAAATCATTTAAAAGTGGAAGTGGAGTGGGACATGGCAAACTTATTTTTTTTTGTAATTTTGATTTCCAAAGCTCCAATTTTTTATGAATGCCTTCACTTTGTCTTTTTAAATCAGTGAATACATTAGTAGTCCTTGCATTGGTTTATTCACTATTTTTTTTTAATTTCAACCAAATAGACAAGTTTAACAACAAAATTATCGTTCCTAAACAATTTTGCCTCAAATTTCAACATTATGATTTGACCCTTTTATTTCATTTTTTCACGAGATAGCCAGCGCGCTTCACAATAGTAAAGAAGTGAGGTATTGTTAAATTAGTCACCATATTTTCAGACAGGTTTGTAAACAACCTTTTATATGACTGTTTTTTTTTGTTAAGTTAAAACTAGGGACCGTTTTATAAATTATTATGTATTTACAAACTGCAAACCTGTGGCTAAATTCATTTTGTTAAGCTTTTCGCGCCTCCCAGTTTGGAAATCGCTGCTATATACCAACCTTTAGAACATAATATAGTAGACCATTACCAAAGATGGGTTTATAGGCTAAAATAACTATTTACATGAATAACTCACATACAGTAAAAATAATGATAAAAGTTAAGTTTTATATCCATTATATTTTGATATATTTAAAAATATTTTTAATTAATTTTTACTTACTTTACTTTTAATTACTATTTTTAGGCTAAGAATGATTTTATAAAATAATATGTTAAACTTTACACTCCCCATAACACGTTAATAACACCATAATATGTTTTTGGTACTCATAAACTTTTGACAGTAACCCCACGATATTATGTAGATTATAAATGAATATATTATGTGAAATCAACATTAGTATGTAAGGAAACATGTCGTTTTAGCATATCGAATTAAAGACTTCCAACAGTCTTAAAATAATAAATTATTATCAGCAAGAGAAAACGTATCCATGCATCGAAAACTCCATATCACATTATTATGTCAGTATGATGTGTGTAATACTTTGAAGTGAATACGTGAATATATTTTCACCTCACGATTTATTTTGACAATCGGAAGACAATATCGGAATACTAAAACTTTCCACGAAGCACCTTCTTCAAGCGAGTTCTAGACTTTCCAAGAAGGCTTGTCACATACAAAGCCTGGAATTTTGCCAATATGTAATGAAGCAAAAGGAAACTTTCCAAGATTTGACGTAAGAATAACTTTCCGATAAAAAGACTTGACTAGTTTGACTTTCGTAATACTTCATATTATATCGTAATAAACCAAAGAGATTCAGCCACTATATTATGAGAAACTTTTTATATTACAACACTTGACAGTTTTCCAGACTTGATATTTAAAAATGTTTTTATTGGGAGCATTAAGATTTTTTTTATTTGGTAGGTACTGTCACGCCCCTAAATTAGACCATTTAGGGGAGGTCTCCTCTGGATACTTACAGAGGCCGTAACCATTTTTGGGTGGATTCATAGTAGTATGAGCAGGGTTGATTATGAACTGATCAATTTCTAGCACGTAATGATGAGCATTTCTAAGACGTACTGATGCGCAGGTATTAAAAAGCCAATAGTTAAAATTTGTCGTCATTAGTATGTAACCTCGTAACATAGTGGATATTGCGCGGATTGGGACATAAACCCAGGAGATGTAGATTTGATTCCTATCGGGTGTCTTACTTTTATCAAAAAGATTTTTTCCAATGTTTATAATATATTTTCTCAGAGTGTTTTTCAAAATTATGTATGTTCAATAATTAGAATTAAATCGTGTGTATTATTCGTTAAATATAAGAGATAATTAATTAAGAATTATAATATGTTAAAATCTTACGAGGTGGCCAAGTTGACATCGAATTAATTATTGTGAAGTCAATAAAAACATAATATTATGATAATATCCAAAACACTACTAAACGACTACAAAGATGCCCTAAATCCACTTGAAACAAAGTGTAATTTAATAAATAATTTTACAACAATACAAATTAATTATTTATGCATTTTAAACCGACTATTTTTATCGTAAGACATTTTAGAAATCAGATTATTCAAATGATGTTTTTTTCGGCGTATAAATACTAGCAAGATATTCCTCAAGAGATGACGTAGAAATCGTGTATAATTTAATATTATAATCTATCATATCATCATTATTAAAATTGAATATTACCAAAGAAATTTAATGCCGACTTAATTAATACTTTCAGAAGTATTCGTTGTTGAAATTTGTATTTTAATATGTATCTTCATGAATTCCACCATATTGCTTTTGACCATTATAGTTTTGTGGGATTTACGACTAATCTGTAATAATTTCTGTCATACCTATAGTAACGTCGTAGTAGTGTTGTAACGTAAAACTTGTTTACTAATAAAAGACAATCTTGTTTCTGACGTTAATATTAGACCCATATTATATAACTCTATTCTTACTGACTTACCTCATTGACGAGGCCATGAATCGGAAGATATAGATAGGTAAGAAATCAGATAACTATTTATAAGTTGTCTATAAAATTTAACAGTGCAATTGAATGCATCTTTTACTTTTAAAAGGTTTATGAAAAACCATATTTTCGGAAATTCAGCATTCGGGATTTTGGCCTTCAGGCTTTCGTTCGGCCTCCATTTCTATAATCAATATCATATTTAGCTACAACCAATCTATTGCTGAATAAAGTATACTACAGGCTTATAAATTCTATTATAGGTACCCACATATTAGAAAAAAATCCTTGAATAATATTTGAGCCTAGTTGGACATTTATAATGAGTATGTTTCAAAACTATATGCTGGCGCTTTTAGCAGTGGACTGTAATTTGAAGGTGATACTGGTGAATAGATTACAAATCTAGGGGAGAGGGGTTACACAGGTGACAAAAACTAACCTTTATGTTGAGAGTTCTGGTGCATACTGGGTCCGGTTCGGTGTTTATGCACTCACGGATTTATGATATAGACGCGACGTTCACTCAAACCGTAACAGATTTAGTGCAACGAAGGTCAAACAGATACATTTTGTATAAATCCCTCTGTAGTTAACACGGCCTCGTTCTTATCGTATCAGATAGAGCTCGATAGCTTTAGGAACCCTACGCGCACAGCTATCTTGGAGTCACGCTATAGGTAGCGACGGAAAAGTTATAACAATCTTGCCCACGTCCGCTTTCTGGATATCACTTGAGCTAACTTTTGAATCACTCTGTATAACGCGGTGCAACAACAGGCGCCAATTAGTTTTCTTAAGCTGACTGAATTTTATTCGCAATCACGGTCGCTTTATGACCCGTAATTGCTTGTCGTCTGATTTTGTGACAATAATAAATAAAAATGTGAGGTGGGAAGGAATGATGACCACCACATTTGGCGCAACCACTATATTTGTCTTAATTAATAATTATTATTTTTTACCACCGTGATTAAATCTAGTAACCGATTTATTCAGAGTATGTTAAACTGGGGATACATGAAACATAGATTAATTCAAATAGGTACAACAACCCAATGCACGTTGTTGTGTATTATATAATATAAAATGTTTGCTAATAATTATGTTATATTGTAATTCAATAAATATTTTGTTTATGAAATGTTGAATAAGTACCTAAGTACAATATTATTATATTCTGATCTTTGTTATCGCTTAGATAAAGACAATATTATTTCCGCTCTAATTCTGCTAAACTTTTATCAGAGGATCGTGTGATGATTCCCGTGGGTATTGACATAGAAGTAAATTGTGGATGTCGATATTTTCATTAATAATGCATTTTTACGGCAAGTTCGTTCCTATTTTTAGAGCCAGGAAAAAGGAAATAATATAGATCAACAGCCTACACACATCTGTGAAATTGGGAGAACACAATACAAATTTTCATTAATAGATATTTTCGTCTACCATGATAATAATATATTTTTGTTTCAGATTCGTAATGTTTTGACCAAGCATTTTTCTATCAGTACCAGAATAATAACTGACTGCCGTTACAATGTAATTATTTACTCAACTATTCCTTAGTAACTATGATAAATTATAAACATATAATTTGATATTGGTCATAAGAGTGAATTTATGGGAAACCATGTTGAACGGTAATATCAGCTACCTGCTGAACTAGACTTGACACAAATGAATCAGATACATCATGACTGACTCACTTCACTCAAAAATTGACACTATAATCAAAAATTTTCACTATTCTGCACCCATAAGCAAAAAGGCAGATTTTCGAGAAAAATCACAAATTGAGTTAGCGTGCGGATCATCATCTACGTGAAATTCTGAACCATTTGGCATACAGTGAAAAGCATTATAAAATTTATTTCAGTAAAAAATCGATATATTGTTTTTAATTTTCTCGCAAAAACGGTAGTTATTATAAACAAGAAGACAATACATAGAGATTCATAAGCAAAAACCCAATGTGGCTTAAAAGTATACTGATTTTATGCTTATAAACAATGGCATACGGTGTTTTTGTCTATGGCGCATGATATTTTTGACCAGCAGCAACGCGACGCAAAAACGTTCTTTCCGCATACCCTCAAATTATATTTAAACTGTGAATGACGTTAAGGATAACTCTAACTTGCGCGTTGCTCAAAAACATTATTTCGTTTACCATAAGCTAAGTCGGGGAAAGTCTCGACGAATGAAATGGCATTTTCTGTTTCAATTGGAGTGACTTCTCATCTAGGTATATAAATCTATATAAATATAAATTTTAAAGGAATAAGGGATCCAAATTCTTAAAATATAGAAATTCTTACGACAATGATTCCATAGCATGCACTTTTTGGAAAAATCTTCTATTGTAAACATGCAAACAAACTAATGTTTTATATGTTTCAAAAATATCATTATATCCTACTTGTATTTTGTAAACTAATATAATTCCATGATTAATAAAGGTTAACAAATATTTCTAGCTATATTATTGTACATATTAAATTACTTGTAATGATATATTATCACTGTTTAATGTGTAATAAATTAATAGTAAATAATTATAACAAAATATACATACTAAAATTAAATAAAAGATATCTAGGTCCGTATTGAATGCTTAATATGTAATACTGCATTACTGCATAAAACTGTGTAGTTTGATCAAGAATCATAAGCAAAAATAAAGTATTACATGGGTTTCTTTGTAATGAATAGTTACATACTGTGTTTATATTTTTATGAAACAGATATAATATTATAATATATTCCCAATATGAAATAAAAAAACAAATTTTAAGATTTTAAATAATAAATCATATTTTATGTTAGTTTAACGATTATAAAAATAACTATAATATAATTATGTACCATAAATCAAAAGTTCATCCACATTATTGGAAATTTTCTTAAGAAAAGTTGAAAAAACGTAAATGTGTCATTATCTTAAAATGTCACTTTGGCGAATAGCAGCCTTTTTGCTTATAGGGGCAGTATTTACATCAAGTCAAATTATATTATAATAATTTTATAGGTATCGTCTTCTTCGACAAAGACAAAGCTGAGTTGAAGAATATTCATATATGCGATACCTCCCAGAAACCTCCAGTAATGAATTGCTTTCTTATATTGTTGTTTAATTTAATAACCGGTTTAATTTAATAACCCAGATTTAAGGACCGGTTTCGTCCGCCTCAGAGGGACATTTTAAACTTATCTCGTCGTTACTCTTTAAAATATACCATTATAAATCCAATATCCGCTGCTAGAATTTGTTATCTGTACTAAGTATATGATTGTTTTGAGCCAGCGTAAGATGTTATATTATTTATCATACTTTGAGTCTCAGACGTTCCACAACGAGTTGAATGTTGTTACAGAAATTCTCATCCGGATAGCAAGCTATCTTTGAAAAGTACTGTGATGTAAACCTTCAGGTTTTTAAAGTTTGCGACACTATCGATGATTTTCTTCTCATTAATCAAGGAGATTTCAGGTCAAGACATAATAGATACTATCGCATAAAACGTTGGTTTTCTTCACGTTGATTTTCAAACAGCTGAAAAACATTGTTTTTTTATCTTGAATGCCCTTTATTGATTTATTTTAATAAGAATATTATCGGTATACTTAAGGGTACATTAATACGACCACGTTACAAAAACTCGAGTTCATGAGTGGACACAGCAGCTCTCGGTGATTGAGGTAATCATGAAGTGATGCTTCACGTGGCTGGGACATGTGTTCTGGATGGCGCTAGAGAGTGCAACACTTCGTACCCTTATGGCACAGCATCAAAGGTTCTGTTGCCAGTGTCGTGGCGTAGCAGCAGTGCTTTAAAAGTGATTTATGTGCTGCAGGTCTAGCATGGACCAAGGAAAGTGGCGCAAACCCAATGATAAGGCTGACGCGGTGAAAGAAAAAAAATTACTCTAGGTTGGACAGTTACACCGTAAAGATGATAGACATGTCTCAGTGAGTCGGTATTGTCTTTTACAGTATGAAATTGAAGAGAAATAGAGTAAGGATACAACCCCGCCGGCAAAATAATAATGTATTATTTTATGCGTAAATGTGAAAAAATAACTCTCCCAATTCGGTCCAACCCACCAACATTTTAGCCGAATACTCGTTCCATTGCATCATTTGATTTAATTAAATTATTTGAAACTAATAAAAAAAAACAATTTATAGCTATACTTTAGGCATGGTCTAAAAGATCGTATCTAAGCGATGCGCGGATTGTGCAAATGACGCGTGCCGAACGAAATATAATTTGTCATAAAAATCCAACATGTGTCCATTTAATGTTATGTTTAATATTATATTACTAATAATAATAGTATATCCATTAACATGTTATCTTCTTTAAGTACATACGTAAAGTTTTTTAGTCATCTTTACACGATTTAAGAATATTTTCATCCGACGCCATGACAAAACAAAATCGGTCTCCGATTGGCGAAGAGTACAAAATTTCGTCGCACCTACTGTTGAAAATTATTTTCCGTTTCACTGAAGTACGCTCTTAACAATAAAATTAGTTACATACAGTCGGTCACCTGTTTGTATGCAATGGACCTTAATGGAAATTTTAACAGCGATGAACAAAAATTTCCAATTGAAACTTATATCTTGTTATTTATCAAAAGCGAAGAAACAATTAATATTAGTTGTTCATTTCCCCACCTTCTTTAATGAAGTTATTTTAATAATTATCGGGGTGAGTTAACATCAAGTATCATGATAATGGCACCGGTCCCTAAGGTCTAAGATCAAAATTAATTAATTTCACCATGAAGAGCAAAGAATACTGTGGCCATAAAGGGATTTGTCTCAAATAATAAAGAGAAACCAAGTAGGTACCGACGCACGCTTCCTCTGGAAATCCTCCAGTTAAATTATCGTCACTTGCGGTAGTGATGCGAAATTCGCCCTTACTGCTTGTGAACTTTCAGGGTCGGCGTGGGGTATTCTGCGTGCCATTGAGACAACCTATAATTACAATTGTAACCAAACGTTTAATAGTGTTGAAATGCTTCTTCGAACACAATGTAATATAACATTATTCTCATGGAGATGATGTGACAAATCATACATTTATAATATATTAAAACCGTAATTTTAAAATATATTATTGACATTATTGCGTTAACGACAGATCGTTAAAACAAAATATGAATTGTGTTGTAGCTATAATTATTAGTTCTTAATTAAATTGATACACGCAAAGTTGACAGCGCTTCTACTGCAAATATCTTGGGATTGCAATCAAATATCCTTATTTTAAAAGTTCGCATCATTACTTCTATTATACTGCCTTAACTCAAAAATTGTCAAAATAGATTTGAGGTTTGATAGTTATTGCATATATTATTCATCTATTATTTACCAAACATATTAATAGTCATAGTTTTTTACATTTAAAAAAACTTAGTTGTACAAACACCAATTGGCAATGTCCATATGATCGAGCGAAACTACCCTTGATCATTATTAATTTATTGTCTTTCCGTACCTCCCTATTACTTATGTTATTATTTGATATACGTATGACGATTATTAAAAAGTAAATTTAATTAAATACGTAATATACCTAGAAAACATAGTTTTTGAAAAATATATTTTTGAGATATAATGGTGCAGAACGGGACTCAACCCTGCATCTACTGAATTTTGGTTAATTTGCATTTTCAATTAAGATAACTGTGCTATACCTTATCAGATAAACCAGATTAATAAGCAATGCGTCCAAAGTTTCTCCAAATTTTATTTTTAACGAGCTTTAACTTCTGATAACCTACCTATTTTGTTTTTAATTATTGAATAATTCTCAATATTTAAAAAAAAGTTTGGCATTCTTTTAACAAACTTAATCTGGAATACGTCAAAAATATACCTATTAGACAATATTAAATTATACCTAAAAATATTTCTGAGGTATTTCAAATTATTAATATTCAATAACTAAATACTATACCTATTACAAAATCACGTGAATTATTCATGGATAAAAATAATGTTCGTAATTATTATATAATAATATTTCATACTAATAATTAATATATTTGCATTTATGAGCGTTCTTATTCAGTAATTATTTATAGACTTATTCAACTTCTGAATACTCAATAATATGGTGTAAACGTGATATACTTTAAAACGGCAGTATAGTTGTAAATTAATATATGAACTTGTATTTATTAGTGATAATCATTAGTTACATATTATATTACGTTGAGAATTATATAGAAAATTAATAAATTATATTATAAACTATAGAGGAACAATAATAATAATATTAATGATAATAAAAGAGTTAAACAAAATAAGTGACAAAAAGTGTAAAATTAAACGATACATGTACATAATAATGTATTATATAAACCAATAAAATAATAATTATAAAACTATATAATATAATTATAGTAGTATATAAAATATCTTCTCCAGTCCTTTGGGTACCTTAAGAGTGCCTAAAAGAGCGACTGCATTAACTCTTTGATTTCTATACTTTTATTCGTTATCTCACTTTGTTAGACTCAGCCAAAAGAACTGCTTAACCTGACTGTTAAACATACATATTTAGGTGAGATGCCACGAGTGTATTCACCACAGTGAGACCCCAAACAATACATTTCACTTCCCTCTATAGAATCAACGTGATACCATCATGTCTCTTGTCATCTTGTCGAGAGACACCAACAGGCTCTTGCCTTGACGGAACTCCCGATGAAACCAAAGATCGACAGATCAAATCATTGATCGCAGAATGATGACTATATCTTCTGGAATTCTATTGATAGCTTAATCCATGTATAGAAGTTGAATCACTTTATGCCATACAGCAAGTATGGTAGTGAATGACATTATTATCATATTATAGATTGATATTATTTATTACCATGTCTCACATTACCACTAAAACGTATGCAATCAATAATTTATTCTACTATGGGTTGTCTTGAAAAATGCATTTATTACACATGTTAGAAAATATTTTTTTTTCTATTTATTAATAATTCTACTGACAGTGGTCCTGGTAAAGAGTCTTCGGTGGTAATCTTCCTTAAGAAGCATTCCAGAGGACATAACACTAAGCTGTCACATAACTTTATATGAAAGCCACGCATTTTCGCCCTTTTTACAAAGTGTAATTGCCCTAGATATGTAAATATACATACCTACATTTAATTCAAGAGCTTCTCGCTTACAATTAACAGAGAAAAGTGCTTGCTTATCTGAGGGAGCTTTTAAATAATACACGTTATTGTTGGGATATTATTTTCAACAAATAAAATGGATTGTTGCGGAATGTTTTGCGAGAATACTAAATTATAGTAAGTAAATTACCATGTTCACGTCTAAGCAGAACATAAATATGCCTCCACAGAGTAGAATATATAATATTAACATTTTTTAAGAGAAATGGATGTTAGTCCTTCACCCAATCTATATTTCTTGCACCGGGTCTTTGAAATAAGTGCATTTTTCCAGCCGCAGCATGGGACGTACAAAAGACAACTACCCTAAATAACCGCTCAACTAATTAGTCTATTGTGGGTATGAATAATTATAGTAGGTTTTCTTTTACATGGAGAGCTTATGACTGAGAATCTTGACCGAGATGATTGATTGGTCTTCGGGTAGCTTAGTTCTTGGTTTGGCTTCTTTCCTTCTGACATTAAGCGATACGCAGGTCCTTTGTCAGTGTAAAGCTTCATTCACATAGAAATAATATAGTAATAAATTGTGGAATAGTATAAACATTGAAGATATTATACAGAGTCGGATTATTAAATTGTTAGATTTTTAGTCACGCGTTTCTAAGCTCACTCTTCACCACTGCAAGTCTACTAAAATGATGCCGATAATGTGGTTTATAAGTTTTTTTTAAATTATTAATAATTAAATTATGTCCTTGATTTTTCGAATAAGGTGGTTGATAGTAATTTTGAACAATCACAAACACCCAAGTTTTGAGAAAATCACATAAATATATTGTGTCCTCATCGGAAATCTAATCCTGAGCTCCCGGATGGAAGGCCAGGGCCTTACACACTGCACCACGAGAGCCGCCTTGTAGTTTATAAGTTATGCACGGTTTATTATTGGTATAGTTATGTTTTATTTAAAACTTAAAAATCGTGCAGATGGGTACTCATATTTATTTTATTATTGGATTTTTTTAAAATATGTTGACTCCTGAAACAAACTACAATTATTTTGTATGCTAAGTCGCAATATTAAAAATAATAAATCATTATTGAGTTAGTAATTTTTCAATTTAAATAACATCTTTGTAGCTAATTCGGCACATAGTTTTTTTTAAATACTGAGTAAAAAACCGTCGTTTAGGACCTTTCCCAGATTCTATTAAAGAACTTTACAATTCTATCGAGCTCTTTTGTTCTTTTAAATATGAGGATACATTTCAATTCCTCAGTGTTGTCAAAGCCATCTACAAGTGGCAATTATTGTACCCTATGATTTGGGGCATTAATTATGTATACACTAATTTACAAAGTAGATTATGCATCGCTTAACGCTACTTCTAACGGTAAGATCACATCTTTTCGACCATAGTGTGGCTTGATATATACATAATTTAATATCTAATTTATAGTAAATAACATCATGAAAGGCGGTTGAACCCTGTCAAATTTAACTTTGTTGGAGTTTAAATTGTGTTACTTTATTTTAAGTCGGATTGACGGTTGTATTAAGTAACTTCATTAATAACATTACGTAATTAAATTAAATTTATTATTTCATTCTAAGTAATTACAATTCATTAAGTATTATAACAGACGAACATTAAAATTTATCAAATTAAGATATTTCTTGGTTGACGCCATATCTGACAGTATTGAAAGATTCATAGTCTTATGTTACTTTTACATTGTTAAGTTGATCATAATTAATTATGAGTGAAGGTTAATATCGAATATCATTGTCACGCGTGGAAACAAATGACACCTTTTACGTCCTCCTGGAAAATAAACTTATATTTATAATATGGTTTTATTATTGTAAAATCAACGTTAATAAATTAATATTTGATGACATTTATCATTTTTTCTCCAAATGAATATTAACCAACTTAAAAAGTTTAAATACTGTTTCGATAATAAAGATCGATTCAATATACCTACATAACAAAATATCATGAAACACGTTTTTTTTCAAAATCAATATTCTTAAAATAGGTATATTACAAATTTTATTATATTATTCAATGTATTCCGCTGCAACTCCAAAGTAATTTATTTAACCTTATTTCAAAAAAAACAATATTGTATCAATAATAAAGACTAATTTTCAACAAATTTTGAATACTTACTGAAATTTATCTTTAAAATTGGATTCTGTTTATTTCTCTTCTTATTGATCTTAGATAAGTTTGTACAAATTGACTCAATTTTAAATGGTTGAATTAAATTGCATGCTTTTTAAATCCATTGTCAGATGTCATTAGATACATTAAAAAAGTTTTATTGGACATTATAATATTATTATAAAATACAATTTTCTTAATAAAGGTTAATAATATTATTATTTAAATATCATTATTTAAAGTAATATTTTTGTATATTTTCCGATTTCATTTTTTTTGCTACTCTGGCGCCTGTTCAGTGAAATGTTTTCACGTCGAGAAAACTGTGCTGAGTTATAAATATCAGAGATGCAAACCAAGATTTTCTGTAATCCGAAAGCTTGATTTTCAAGAATTTTTGCAGTCTAACGGCACCTATTTACATTATTTCAAACATTTTTACTACTACAATAAAACACTCTGACAGGAAAATGAAGGGTTGAATTATTTTAAAATTTTATTTTCTGCTATAATCTATGGGTGGTGTTGTTACTGGATAATAATTAAGACTTCAATGACAATATTATGTAGGTATTTAAAAAATACTTTATTTTATATATTATAAGTATTAAAATCGTAATGCATATTTTTAGATATGACATCTTTAGTGATACAGTAGATATTCCAATGTATAAGTACATAATATATTAAATTTAGCAGTTTCGAGTAGCTAGTTACTTTTTTATATGACAGAATAGCATACATATTATAGACGTTAAATTTTAAAGATTAATTTTATTAAAATCGTTAAAATTATCACAATATAAATTCATATTATTTACATATTATGTTTCGTAGTTAAGTACCATCACGACTAAACAAAATCTATATTTTAACCATTATTTTTTTTGTATTTTTTTTAAATAATTCCTTTATTAGTTTAGTGTTTTTTTGTAACTATTCAACGAATTAATTATTCAATAAATTATTAAATTGAATTTTTTTCTAGTAGTTATATATTTCTCAGAGGTGTTTTCAAATTATGTATTCGTAGCGGTCTTAAGTATCGAATCATGGTGAAAAGATATTGCACTAATTAAATTAAAATACAAAATGTAGTACTTATCTTACATGGTTTAATAATTATCAGGACTGGTTTGATCCGAACCAACAAGATATTATGAATAGATAGAAACTAATTAATAAAAAGTTATTTAAACCTATAAATTTGAACGACAAAACTATTTAATTAATATACCTACTCTGGGTAATAATAAATAAACTTATATATTTTAAAATAAATAAATTTTACCGTGCTGTTCAGAAAACGTTAGTGTCTTGGTATTTAGGTAGGTACTTAAGGGTGATAGTAACATTTTTATGAATAAAACTGTAATTTATTTTATTTGAGTACAGACAAGTAACTTTTATTTTAAATAATTAATCCGCATCGTATAAACAGTAGGTTACTTAACAATAAAAATGACGTTTTAACTAAAAATAACTGCAATTTAATACGTAGTTTTATTGATAAGTATCATTTTAAATAATTAATACGTATGTTAAAAACTGTAGGCGACTATATTATAATCCGTGACAGTTGTATATTTACCGCATGCATATGTGCATATTGCGTGAAAATGCGGACATGTAATTCCCAGGTTATTTGAATAATAAATATTCAAATATAATTGTATTAATACTACAAAACATAAACCAATAATTTTAAGTCAGATTACATTTTAAAACGTGAACGTCTCTCTTATAATATAAATAATAGGTACAATAACGTAGCATGTCTAATATTTGCGATAGCATATTGTGTAACCTTACATCCTTATTTAACACTGTTTATTTAGGAATAAATTGTAACGTAGCCCGAGAGAATGCGATGACCTTAATTTACAGAGCATATCACCGATTGCATTGAAACCTAAATATGGAAATCTGCCAGGGAAACAGTAGCTTGGCACTATGAAAGTATACAACTTGTATTATTTTAGTAGTATATACACAGTATTATAGCAATGGTTCTTAATAAAAAAGTGGATGCATTAGCAAAAGAGATCAAAGACATTACAGCATATCTGGAATAATAACCCGTATTGACATAATATGTACTATGTTCGTGATGTTCATTTTGACCTACATACCAAATATGCAAATTCACAATAATAATATTATGTGAACAGCTCTATACAGGTTAGGTTAGTACTTTAGTTTAAAAGCATATAAGTAATTCCGATAAAATTGTTATTATACCTATGCAAAAATCAAATGTATGACAAAATACAAGTTAGTTGTCCATCATAGTGTATCAATAAATGATTGTAACAGCGTTATTGTTGGCGGCTATGGCTTTAAATCTTATTTTCAACAAACTGAATCACAAAAAACTGACAAAATGAATCTCTGGAACAATTTCACCAACAAATTATAATTTGATTTTCAATGGCTTCTAAAACAGGGTGCCTTCTAATACCCAGTATTAATCAGAATTCTGGGTACTCAATAAACAAAATAAGAGTAAAATATGGATATCTGTGATCGGAGGCTTGAGGAAAATCTTTTGGATTATCCAAGAAGATGGTATCTGAAGGTAGAGATATAATCGATAAGGTAAGAAGTTGTACAAACTTTAGATGGTGAAATGGATCATGTGACATATTATGAAAATATAAAGATTCTACTGCATTACCCACGTGGCATAAAATGCTGGAGATATTACCAGATATGCAAGCTATTTATATATTCCTTGAGAGAGAGAAAAAACTGGACATGTGAAACTAAGATAGTTGGACTGTGCTACTTACAGGAGGTTTGAGAATGTTCTGCAAAAGCAACTGGAGATCTGCGCTGGAGCTAACGGGATGGAAGAAGATATTTAAGAAGTTCAAGATTCACCAAAGATTATAGTGAGATAAATGATAATATACGCAAAAAAATGACAAGCGACAAGACTGTTGATATGAATCAAAAGAATTTTAGTATTTTAAAGTTAACCTTTTCATCATGGGCTTTTTTTTATACAAAAATCAAACCATAATGCAGTGAAATTCTGTTAAGTATTTTTTATCTCTCCTTCATTTTTTTTGATATACATAAACCTTTTCCACATTTTATAGGGATGTATATCGATACAAGTATCGATATAAAAGAACGCAGTAGATGGTTTTTCATTATTCATATGCAAGTCAAGTATGTTATTGTAAAGTGAAGTTCAGTAAAACAATAGATTCTAGAATTTGATGTGGATTTTGGCCACCGCTCGAAAAAGCTTTATCTACGAATATTATAACTACATTTTTTTATTATTTATTTTTAAGTCAACCAGAAGGATCAATTACAGATGATATTATAATATATGAATATGGTATAGAAAAAAATAATATGTAATGGTCCCAATAACAGCAGGACACAAAAGGCATAATACATCAAATAAAAATTAGATTAAATAATATATACAGCTGTAATGAATATAATTAGAGAGTTATTAAAAATCGTTAGAGAAAAACAGAGAAAGCGAAAAAAAACAGAAAAACATAAAAAAAGTAGAAAAGAAAAATACAAATTTTTAAAAAATAGACTAAAATAAAAATAAGCAGTCGTCCAGATACAATTATTAGTCGTGGATTTTGGAGCAATTTAATTTTAATGAAGCAAGAGAATAAAACAGATCCACTTGATCACTGTGAAGATTCAAAGTTCTGCCACCGAACAATGCCACCGGACAATGGTAACCTAAATAAATTGGTTTTAAATGTATGAATTTATAAAAGTGAGAAAATGTGAGGACGAATATTGACTCTTAGTACGAGTACATTAAATTTATTATGTGATGCATACACATTTTCTGATAATTTGTAAAAGCATTCGGAGCCATTCATTGGTCGGCGTATTGGTATTAAATGGTATGCATCCAATGAGGTGTCACCTAATTCGTATGGAGTGGTTTTCAGATAATGAGATTTAACATCGAATTTGCCTAAACTGAAGGTGGGCGATTTATGATTTTTATTTATATTAACGTGTCCTCGAACAAAGCGAAAAAGTGATCCAATAATTCATTTGAACATACGAAATATAAGATTCAAAATCCATACTCCACGACATCAAGCAAATTTCATTTTAATATATTAACGTTAGTAATGTTTTATTAGAACACCTTCTATATGTAATGGGTTTACAGTATTTTTTTAGTAATCTAGTAGCTATATTTATTTATATCACACCACATATATGTATATGTTTTCTATGTTTACAACTCTGTAAAGGTCAAGCGTCTTACAACCAAGAAGTTTTATTTTTATAACATGGATAAGGGTTGTGATATCATCTCAGTAAGCCTCGTAGAAACATACTACTCGTAGATGTCACATAAAATGCCTCCTCCTCTCCCCTTTTAAAAAGGGTTGAACAAATAACTTGAAACAAATCCGTTATAAAACTCCATTATAATTAAGATGGACTTTTGCCCAGATAACTTAAGCTTTCAGTTCTAAAGTAAACTTTAACATCGTGGCATTATAATAATATGTACTGTGATACTATGATACTAGGGCTTATGGTAATTTACGTAGAAATGTGGAAAATTATAATTACAATATTTTGAACTAATTTATATTACATACAATTTTATGGTAATTATACAGGTTATGATATTAATATCTTATTTATTGGCGGGGTTGGAGATAACACGCTCTCTCAACCAGAAAAATATACACCTGAAGAAATTATATTGTTGAATCGACCATTTGCCATCAGTGACATAGTGGAAGGGCAAATAATCCTTTTTCATGTACCTATCTGAAATCGAAGTGCTTAATTATGTTACCGCTTTTTGCCAGGAGATAGTTTATCTTGCTAAAATGGCTCAAATTGCAAATAAAAATCAAACTGGGCCTATTTTTGACAATTTATAACGATTTAATAACACATCGTTCAATATTATAATGATGGAAATAGTTGCTACCAGTGGCGAAGGATGTAGGTAGACTGATAAAATATGACTGAAATATATGTCGATTAAAGACGTCAGCGAATCTATTATATACATAATACTGCTATCAAACGCTATCGGCAGCTATCGAGGGTAGTTTTTCATATTTATGTATTGCAGTGCCTATTATATTTTTTACAATTAATTAGTTTATTGTAATTGTTACAATAAGTTCTATGATTAACAGCACCTCTCTTGGCTGTGCTAACTTTTAGAGAAAGATAGCCAGTTTTGACTGTTTACACGGATAACTTATTGTAACAATTATAATACCTCAATACAAAAATGTAAAAAACTACCCTCGGTAACCGCCAAAAGCCGCCAATAACATTCCTGTGCATAGAATAGATGCGCAGAAAGTTTCAAAACTGAAAAATATAACGAAGGTGTGTTTAAAAATGGTTTTAAATGCCCAAAATATAATATGGTAATAATTTATGTCCATATTATATTATTACAGTAAACACATATTTCTCATTTTTATCGTTTCATAACTGATAATCCACCATATCCTGTACGATTATTGAACGTGTCGATGAGTCACAAAGCTTTATGCTTGAATAAATAGCGAATATTAACTGAATCTATACAAATCGGAACTTCATTGCCAGACTTCGTAATGGATTTATTTATAAATCGGTAATTTCTATTGGAGCATTGCATTTAGTAATTACTCAGAAATGACGTGTATTGTAAAAATATTAGTTCAATAAATTATAATCAAATATGTTAGCAAAGTTGCGTTGATTTACCGCCATTTATTTTACTTAGGTAAATAAAATACCTACATGCTTTTGTAAATTATTTTGTACTTTCGGGTATGTTTTTTTAAATTTATAATACTTGAGATAGAATTAGATTGATAGTTACCTAAATCGTCAGTCTCTTTTCTAAAAAGCTCTGTAAAACGTATTTTTCTTTATTGAAACGATTGTACTTATATAGTTTCGTTCTCGAGTTATTGCTTATGGCTATACTTCAGCTGAGGCATGGCCTAAAAAGATCGTGACTTGCCGATGCGAGGATTGTGCAAATGACGCGAGCCGAACGAAATATAATTTGTCATAAAAATTCAACATGCGTCCTTTTAATGTTATGTTTACTATTATATTCGTAATAATAGTAGTATATTCATTGACATGTTTTCTTTTTCAAGTATATGCGGAACGTTTTTTAGTCATTTTTATACGATTTAAGAATATATTCTTCCGACGCCATCACAAAACAAATTGACGTGCTCACACATCGACTGTCAGTCTCCGATTAGCGACGACTGCGAAATTTCGTTCCCCCTACTTACTGTTGAAAATTATTTGCCGTTTCACTTATGTATGCTCTTAATATCAAAATATGGTTATTTAAAATTTAAAATTCAACACAATATTATATTACGATATAAAAGTGGACGATCCCCGTCCTGACTATTATTGAACTATTTGTAATTATGTACGATATAATATTGTGTTTTATTGTAATTAATATAACATATTTTTCTAAAATATATTGACAGTCAACACTATTAAAGAATTATAGTGTTGTTTTAATTTAATAAAAAAAAATTGTAGTACTTATTCCACTTTTAATCAATAGATTAGGACCGGTTTCAGTTAGGACATTATAAACTGGTTGAAAATTAAATGGTTGGTTGAATTTTCAACAAGTTGAAAATGTCCCTCTGTGGCGGACGAAACCGGTCCTAATCTATTGATTAAAAGTGGAATATGTACGACAAAAAAAAATGCGTTTTATTAAATTAAAACAACAATACAATGCAGTTCCATCATGAATTGACAGTTAAACTCTTGTGTCATAAATGCCTTATTAAAAACATAACTGAATACCAATGTTTTCTTTATTGGCTATATCGCTATATCGCTTGAGAAACGCTTTAAGATTTTGTTATGTTTGAGGAAATGTTTTGTTTATCCTTATTTGAGAGTGAAATGGGGATTAAACAGAACATTCATATACTTTTAATTTCTTGTTATGAATCACAACTGCTAATTGAGAATTAATAATTCAACTTATCGTTATAAAATCATATTACTATGATAAGGACGTACTCTGTATTTCACGGATAAGCACAACGTCTTTAAGATCTTTAAAAAGAATACCTGTTATATTTTAAATATTGTTAAAAATATCTTCTATTTAAGGATTTTTTTACCCTTGTCAAAAAAATATACTGAAGAAGCTGACAAAGTTTTATTATTATTTTTTTAACATAAGCTCATGTTGTTTTCTTGTATATTATATTCGTGTCTGTACTATCGTTAATTCTAGATATTCTTTGGTGACGATTTATTTTTCATTCTCTTGTTTTGTATAATATTATTCCAAATCTGGGGTACGCAAATGATACTGTTGAAGTACTTGTCAGGACAAAATACTTACGCATCTGAAAATCACGATTTTTTTCTCATTTTCCAATTTCCACAAAAGACCTTTTCACGTTCCGCGAGTAATTGGACGGTCGGTTGCTGGTTGCTTTTCATAAAAATAAACACAGGCATATGTACCATACTCACTATCTACCTACATTCAACGTCATTGTAAAACAATATTACAAAAGCACTTACAAGATGATTTTTATAACAGTAAAAATTATTAAACAGCATAAAAAAATGAGAGTAAAAAAAACTTACTCTTCACATACGTGGATACATACATTTTACTCGAATTTTTTCATCTGTCATGATACAGCACAGGATAATTCTGGACATCATCACGCCGATGGAGTCATATTCTTCCCACATTCTCATGAAACGTGAGAAGTTTCGTTGTGCTTGATCATGCATTCGTGTCAAAAGAACGGGTATATTTTGGACTACTGTATATAAACAGGTATTATGTATATTAATTCTTCAAATATTTTAACGTAATTAGATACATAGAATTAGGTGTATAAAATGTAGTCGTCTGGTGATTAATTTAAAAAATAACCATAATATACCATATTATTAAACAAATCTTGAGAAGTTTGAATGGCATTCATTTACCTATTGTTTTTTGCATATAAAAATGGCATTTATGACAAACTATACTTGTTTTAGTTATTTTTATATGAAACCCATAGAAAATTTCGTCCTGCTGACAAAGGGATTCATCATATTAACATATTTTTTTTGTTTGTAATAAAAATATATTTTTAGCTACATAACATAATTTATATTACTGAACGTCAGCGTTGGTTTAATCAATCTATTTTTGTCTACATTCTAGTCTCCAAGATTTTTCCAACTCCAAGAAAGCACCTCGTTCATTAGAAATGTTACCATATATTTGCGAAAAATATGTATTGAGTCATAAGCCCCGAGAAAGAAACTTTCTCAAATATAATAATGTTGACGTATTTAAAGTGGATTTATTAATAAATTATTTAGGTTTATTTAATTTTAACTTATTTAAAGTTAATTAAATTTTTATTTAAAGTTAATTAAATTAGGTAACAATGTATTTATTTTTATCAAACTTTTTTCATATCGGAATGATACACATTGGGTGCGATGAATAAAAAACTTAACTATCTAATACTTCGAATACTGCTATATTTTATTATTTATTTATTTATCACCATAATGAGAACCAAGTTAAGCACATATTGCTAATCTAATATTACATGTCTATAGTTTATGACAACTGTTATTCTTAACAGCTTTCAAACTTATGTAGATACTCCGTAGGGGTTTTTTCATTGCACACTTAAAGCACAAAAGGCTGCCAATGTAACGTTGCCCCACTTTAAATGAAAGCTTCCTTAATAAAAATGGATAAAAGAAACTTTTTAGATGATTTAGAGTATATATTCTGTAGCTATTCAATCATTAATAATTAAAATAAATAATAATGATAATAACATATTGTAGTAAGTAGTGATTTCAGATTATTAGACGAAATTAGTAACTTTAAATACGAAGTATGCATATTTGTATTTTATTGTAATGTAGTATTGTAACATAATATCTTATACTGAAAATTGTCAGATGACACCATTAAAAGATTTTACTGTACAGATATCATTATAATTTTATAAACAATGTTGTTTTCATCGCAAAAGCAATAATAAAACAGATATTATATCAGAAATAAACTAGCATGGAGTAGATTATGGGTTCTGATAAGTATTTTAAAAGTAAATTACTATTGTGTCTTCAGCATAAAGTGTAAATAACAACTGTATGCTACCAGTGTTTATGTATGAGTAACTCTAAATGTCAGAGAAATCCAATTATTGGGGACAAGCTTTTGTTAAGTATAACGCAGAAAGATCATACAAGAGACCAATGTGTATAGAAGCCGACAGGAAAACTCAATGCGATAGATTTAAATGACAATATGCTGTTCATTTCGACAAAAGCCATCATACAGTGGCACCGAAGGGGCGCTAAACGACCATGTGAATGCTCTCAAACCCGTGGAATAGACGAAGTTATATTGTTTATTGAACTTACGTGGCAGCGAAAAAACTAGGGAAAGAAAAGGGTGGAGGGAGATAAAAGAGGTCTTCATTCAGCAGTAGATCCACCCCGGCTGATGATGAAAACCATATACACCTTATATTCTTTACATTGCTAATATAATTACAATTTAATATTATGTTATTGTAATAAGATCTGGTGTATAGATCGCAATGATCGACTATAATATAACGTCTGACATGATAATGTCGTTTTCTGCAATCGTATTGTCACTTTAAAATACTATTTTCCGTGAATTACTTAAAAAACGACAAATAATGGTAAAATCAATAATATAGTTATTAATATAAATTGATAATAGGTATAATAACTTGTTAATATATTTCGATTGGTGTTGATATTATAAATGCACGCAACGAGGGTAGAGTATTCCCGGCATTGTGTGTATTCATTAATTAACTGGCAATACATTTTTCGTATAAATTAATATTATGTGCATAATTCTAAACGAATTTGGATATAAAAAAATTTGACTGTTCATAAATAATTAATAACATATTATTGGGTACGCCAAGCGATTTAATTTTGTGTTTCCTAAATAATACATTTTTAATATTTGAAATATATTATTATTAGATCACGTCCTGTTTTATTGTCATATTATTATGTTTATTAAAGTATCAGAACAAAGTGTCATACTATTATCTAACTAAAACTCTAC
The DNA here is from genome assembly GCF_057557595.1 of Rhyacophila brunnea. Classification (NCBI taxonomy): domain Eukaryota; kingdom Metazoa; phylum Arthropoda; class Insecta; order Trichoptera; family Rhyacophilidae; genus Rhyacophila; species Rhyacophila brunnea. Next base: position 13,080,956 of record NW_028232848.1, on the reverse strand, counting down.
ACCAAGGAGTGAACTCAATTCCCTGGTACACTTATCTAGTACATAATAACATACAGTATTAATGCTGGCTTCTTGCAGTTTTATTTATTTTATTTTCCGGGTTACGGAACAAGACTGTAAAATATTCATTTTTATGACAATGGTGTAGTGGTACTGTCGTTTACGTTCGTTATTCGAATCTTACGAAACCACATTGTTGCACATAACGTTGCATTTGCACAATAGAGATGAATTTTTAATAATCAGGAATTGTTACTCTATGTTTATATTGGCAAGTTGATCCAACGGGTCTATTCTATACAAAAGGCTGCTTTCGTCCGCTAAAACCGCTAACTAGGGTATGTTTGTATCAAATTATTAACACGTTTTGTAACAATTATAATTAACCGGTATTAATTGTTGCAATAAATGATATATTTTAACGGCATGCCCCTGCCTGTGCTAAAATTTAGAGCATGAGCGATAGAGAGAGAGCGAGAGAGAGACAATTTCGACTGATTAACTGATTACAATACAATTACAATTATAATATTTCAATATAAAATGTATGTAACAAATACTAACACATTATCACGTTAGCACGTTAGCGGTCGATAGTCGCCTTTTGTATAGAATAGACCCGCTGGTATACATAAGTCTGACATAAGGATTTGGGCCAACTAATGGTATCTAAGTCTGTAAATCTGTAATCTTTATAATGTTAGATATTGTTATAATTAATTTGGTCTTGTCCTTGTATAAGAATAAACATAATATTTAAAAAAAAAATATTCCGACCATGTTCGATCCTAATAAGATCATATATAGGCCTCCACAGAGTGGAGGTTTGTATTAACAGATTTTATTTTTACGAGAAATGGATGTCAGCCACTTGCTCAACCTATAAGGTCCATATTCTGACTCATATACAAATTGAAAAATAATATGTGTACTCGCCAGACCCAAGATTCAAACCTGAGACCGCGACGCTATAGACCGATACTAAAGCCATAATAATAATATATTATATTACATTTAAAAAAAATACCTACCCGGAACTACTAACTCTGTATGGGAGCAAATTTAGTTTAGTGTAATATTAACTATTTTACAGTGAAAAATTAAATTTGTTCAGCGGAAATTTCAAATTCTGGTAGTCATATTAAAGAAAAGTAGTACATAATAATTATCATATAGACAAAAAACGAGTTGACAGAGAAAATACATTTTATAAATTTTTATTTGCACCAAAGTTGTTATATTAACGATACTATCACATGCCTGCAGGTAAGTTCGATCCCTTCGATGTAGTCGCGTATGCTGTTGAAGACAGTGTAATTGAATTTCAAGTTCTTCTCGATATGTTGACTCGATGTTGTTTAATTTTTCAAAATCTATTGTTTTAGAACTCGTATCAACTAATAATCAAAATTGGTTTCTGATTTATATTTCATTTAATTTAAATGTCTATATACGTATATTGTATAAAAGTGGTATTAGATGGAACATTATTTTTCATTTTTACAATCATGTGTAAAAAAGTCGGACTTATTGTAATAATACATTTTGAATTGAATTAAAGGAACATTTAAATATCGGAAAATATTCTTTGTCGTTTTATTAGAAGACCGAATTAATGTAAATATTTAAAGATTCACTCTTGTAAATTAGTTTTTTGACACCCAAATAAATTTCTGGTCTATATAGGTAAAGATTTCGTGTAAATTTTTTTCTTTTTTTTTCTTTTGACCATTTCCGATCCTAATAGGATCATATGGGCCTCCACAGAGTGGAAGTTTGTATCAACAGATTTTATTTTTACGAGAAATATGTCAGCCTCTTGCTCAACCTATTAGTACCATACTCTGACTCATGCACAAATTGAAAAACAATATGTGAACTTGCCAGACTCAGGATTCGAACCTGGGAACCTCGACACTATACACCGGCGCTTAAGCCACGCGGCCATCGTGGGTGTATATAGAATAAATGATATTAACAATGAATAGTTAAATAAAGTAAAAATGCATCTGTGCCACTTGTTGGGGGAGAAAAAAACACGATTACACTCTCTTTCATGACTGGAGCGCTGCAAGAGTTTGATAAACCATTATTTTTATTCAATGAATATTAATTTTTAAGATGCCCTTAGCTTAATAATTTGTAAAGCACATTGGCAAAATTCCAGTGATTACTGAATCTTGCCCTGCCTTAGATTTTTTTCGAAAAAGTTTTTTCTGGTATAATAATATATTATTATACTATTATACCTATTATATTATATTATATTATATTATAGTGTTTTCAAATTATGTAAATACAAAATTAGTATAGTTTAAATTTTTAAAACAATTAACCTATCTATGTATCTGTTTTCTATATTATTTTATACAATAGATGACTTAATAATTTGTGTACCTACATAATATCATATAATGTTAAGCATGTAAATGTTTATTTATTTTACATTAGGAATGTAGACCCGTGTTGATAAATGAAAATGTATACCGATTTCATTATAATATTGTCTACACATAGGTTATGGGCAGACAGACGACAGTGACACCTCTTGAAATAATTAAATTTAAACTTTAAGCCTTTGTCTATTTTGGGAAAATAATTATATCAGGGTGACATTCATACTATTGACCGAACACAATTTATGAAACAACGTTTATAATTATTCCAATTTACTTATTAATTCAAAATAAAATTTAACTTTCGTGAAAACCTGTCTAGTCATTTATTATTTCATGCATAAAACAATAGTTTACATAAATTAGTCTATCCACCAAATTTATTACTGAAAAAAAATTCTCAAATTTTGTTTGGCGTAAATAAAAATTCTGTATATAATCTGTAACTATCTTAAACTATCTTAGCAATCAGAACCATAGGTTGTTAATTTTTGCATAGAAAAACTTAAGCTACCATTGGCAAAGCAAGAATATTAACTGTATTCAATCAAATCGCTTCAGATATTAGTAGAAACTATCTATATGAGGTGAGTTTTGGAAAATTTTGTTATATATAATATAATGTATAGATTATATATTCTAAATATGGTCTACTTGGGTCTATTACTTTGGTGTACATGTAATTTTTATGATATTTGAAAAATATTATATTTCTAAAAACATTATCTTTTTGTTTTATTTTAGTGCTACCCAAGATATATTCAAAGAAATAAAGGGCGGTCAATATACCACTGGATTGCCAAAATAATTATATTTAACAAAAATACACGGTAAAAAATACTAAGTAGGTAGGTACTGAGACAAAAAAAGAAGTCTGGGCAATAATCAAACAGTGAAACGAGGGTACTTAAGTTGGTGGAGGTGATAATTGTAACTAAAAGATGATTACTAGTATTAAAAACACGCATTCATACCTATTGTAGTAACTGATGCCTATACAATACTAGTAGCGAGGGGTGGAGGTAGGGTTTTAAGATTCAATATAAGTAGTGCACACTAAACTTTGTTAGTCGTACTTATATGTTTTCATTAAACTAATAATACAATTTCTAGGTGGTGCTGGTTAGTTTTAAAAATTTAATTAAACCCTGCCTACCCAAACCATGATATTTAAAGTAAAATATGGGCGATTCGACAAAATAGTGCACACGTTTTCATTTATATATATATATTTGTTTTCGTTGAATTAGGAATATATTAAAATAATATTACAGATGGTGTTAGTTAGTTTTGTCCTGCCTCAACAAACCACGCTCGATAAAAAATATCTATGAAATATATAAAATTATCTTTAATTTAATGGCATAATTTTAGATATTTAATTGATTAACGGATATTTTGCACTATTATATACTATGGGGGTGCCGGACAAAATCCCGAAGGCCAAAATCCCGAAAGCCGAACACACACATTATTTACATATTGTAGTCTTAGTTCAATAAAAACAAATACATTTGAATGACAAAGTTTAGTATGCACAATTTAAATCGGATCTTTACAGCCTACATCCACCCTTCGCTACTGACATATACATAAGTATATACTAAGTAATCATCAGAATCTTATTTCGGGAAACTAGATTTTTATGTGCGGCCCAACGCTTTTATAGTTTCATTTAACTTTTATTTTACCAAGTTCCAATAAATTCTAATATAATAATATTTGATAAAAAACAAAGAAAGCTCTCCTATCAAAAAAGGGTTGAAATAATAAAAGAGGTTCTTGAATGTAAGTTAATACTTACAAGAGGGTAAATTGAGAGCTTTAATAATAATGCCTTCATTCTAAAATCACCAGCTCTCATCTTTACGTCCCAGTGGGATATAAAAATGAAGCAATCCGGATCAAATTACTCAGCCATATGACGATAAACGTACCTAGGTATTTGTTGTGTGTTTCTTGAACAATCATTATTTTTGCAATCACACAAAAAATTTTCGTGTAACATATTATTATCAGGTAAGTATATTTTATAAATATAACGCCATACATACAGATAAAAATCATGTTTAATGTTACGATTATATTAATTACGTGATTTTTAATTATGTTTGACAAATCTGTCATCTAAAAATTTTGTTGTTAATCAGGTGTAAAGTTTTTACTGGGTAAGAGCCTCAATAACTTCGTCCACTTAATCTGTTCTTAGTTTTTTTACATTCATCAGTCTGATGAACTTGTTGAGTTTATTGATCCGGCGAGTTTAAGGGTGGTTTTGCTGTCATTCAATGTCCTTTGGGTACCACTACTGTATAAATGAATTTATCCAGCGGTTATCCACTCGCTATGCAAAATATATGGCGCATTTTTATTTTCTCATTTTGGTGACTTGTCTGCTTCTCTATTGATTGTGGTATTATATCCAATATACCCAATGACATTAATATGGACAAAGCATCAGGAAAAAAAAATGACACTCACTTTTTTGTCGGGTCTGCTGAATTGCATATTCTGTTCTAACCCCATTACAATAAAGGTGATCTTGCTATAAATTCCCGATGCTATTTGTCGGGTCTGTCGAATGGCATAATTCATATTTTAATATCAATATTGTTCTCTTAAATGAACATTGATACTGGAAACACTGTTCTAACGCCATTACAATAAAGGTGATATTGCTATAAATTACCGATGCTTGATATCGCATAATGGAAATTGCGAAATTTTGTCACGTGACGTCTACCTATACATGTGCGAATGTCTCTTTACGCGAATTTACTTGCTAGCTACTGTTCTGAGTGCGTTGTATATTATTATTATCATTGAATATACCACATCGCTATATAATATATACTTTTTTAATTTTAATTACGCTAAGAATCCATATCACAGATGAAGCCATTTATTGAAAATTGGTATCCTCATTTTTTTCTTGTTTTTATATCTATCATGAATCTGATTATGTCGTTTGTAGATTCACGGATAAAATTAATATCAAATCCAGCTTTATTCGTTTGGTAAATATAATTAAGCCGACGTGTAATAATTGAGTGTCTCACAAGCATAGTGAACCAAGTCCATTCTGGTTATTTTTGAGTAAGCTAGGTTAAAACATAATATTTGAATATTTTTAATTCTGTAAGGGTATGATTGCACTTCTGAAGTGTTAGTTTAAGTATATTTAAGTTTTTGTGTAAGGGAAATCATACCCTTACAGAATAAGAAATACTCAAATATTATGTTTGAACTAAGCTTACTAAAAAATAACCCGAATGGACTTAGTTCACTACGCTCGTGAAACACTCAATTACAAAGTCGTTATTAATTATTGTGTATTTATAATATGTTTGCACGAATAAAATTATTTATTTGCATTCCTAAATATGCTGGAAGGTTTCTTGCGATTATGTCAAAATGGCAGAATATGGAGGTTACCGACTTATTACCGAAAAATTGACAAAGTATTACATACCCTTATCTGTTACGCCTCCTGATAATTGAACACTGTCCTGAACCTACTATTATTATAGAATGGGTTATATCCAACTTAAATGACACAAGTAGGTATGAAAGTCTATCCTATTGACTTGATGGGTTGGTTTTAACCCTTTCTTTACATCAAAATATTAAAAAAATCTTCCTTTTTAAAGTTAACAAAAATTATAAAATCGGAGACAATATGTCGGGTTATGTTAATAATAATTTAGAAGGTACATTAATTATTATTACCTGGTATTAAATTACTGTTTAAAATAAAAGCATAATAATATTAACCTTTTGGGTGTTACACACTTGTATTTTTAATTACTAATGCTTATTTAGAATAATGGAAAACAAAATACAATAGGTACTTGAACGATGATTATATTGTTATGACCGAATCGTAGAATGCAAGGGCATTCACGATACCTTGCGAAAATCTTACTATAAAAAGTACGGAGAAAGTAGTAATTATGTAGTAAAAATTATATAATGGATTGTGATTGATGTATATAATGTATTGGTAGTGTGCTTCCCTTATTTTAAATGTCATAATTAGTGATGGTTGAAAACAGATAAATTAGAATGTTAAGTTAATTAAGAATATTGAATTGGTAACGAATACAAAATACATCAGATGCGATGATAAAATATAATAAGAGAATATTCTAGAGAGATTATTAACCAGAAGAAAGTTTAAAAATATATAATTATTATAGTAGATAAGATAAGACAGAATAATATGAAATTATTGAATTTGATAGTTACATACAAAGCGGTAGATAAGAGCATTTTAACTAATTTTTATTCATATTATAAAACCTAATTAATTGAAATTCACGTTATTAACACTACTTACATCCAAATAAGAAACAGACATTAACTCTAGGTTTTGTTAAGCTTTAGGCTCAGTTAGATGTATTAGATTCTAGGCTCCAAGACAAATCAGCAGTTACTATTAATGTACAGTTTTCATCATATAACATAATCTATTTTTGCCACCCTAATAGGTATTTATTTTTGCAAAAAATCAATTAACAAAGAATTTTTTTTGCATATCAGCAAGGAATTACGCTATAGCTATAATATAACCCAAGTTATTTTCGATAACAATCTCAATCTGGCATTTTCTGAAAATCTTAACATAAATAATAATTGACCAACGTCGCACGAAAAGGCACAATTATTATTAAGAAAAACAATCTAAAAAGAAAATAAATATATATATACAAATATACATAAAAGCAATTAAAGTTTTCGTATACAATTCCGACAATTTTAATCTTAAAATTAATTAAAATACCAACTGAAGTTTCTTATAATGAGAAACTTATCTGATTTAAAAAAATAAACGTACGTACAAATGTTTTTTTTAATTGAGTCTCACTAAAATTGGAAATAATTTACTGTAGATGGAAAACTTTTTAAGTCTGAAAAAGTTTTTTTGGAAGGTTTAGTATAGGTAGTTAACGTCATTTTTATAGACTCGTAAATATGAAATTGAAGTGTCAAATGGAAAAATAATGCCCATCATAAAATTCATTACGATAGATTTCATCGTAAAACTAGTTATACTTTGACACTCTTTAATATTATAGTGGAATATATTACTATTTAATGTAAGTTTTATGCTTAGCGAAATGTATATAAGTAAATAATAGCAATTTAACGTTTTTAGTTAGTTGACGCTCACTAGATGTATTTGGTTATAAACTACAGATGGTTTGATTGTACATATTTAAGTTAATGGCCCCAACAAACCACACCCGATCTTAATCGAGTGTACCACGGGACCTTACGTTTGGTCGTAAAGAATATTTTTTTATGACCAGGAATGCCTAAGGAGTAACCAAGACTTGCACTAAAGTGTGATTTGACTAAATTTACATGACTTTAAGTAAGGTTAGGAGTATCTTTAGGGGAAAAGGGCACATAGAGGCAAAATTAAAAATTGAAGTAAGTAACAAAACCTAACACAAAACTGCCGAAATATCTAAGTGATGAGACCTTCACGCTGGCAATATGACGCCGGAAATTTTCTTAGTGCAACAAAATCGACCTTTATGGCGACCAAATTGTACGGTCCAATGGGCACAACAGATGGTTGAACCGACTTGCTTTGCTCTTTCCTTTCCCTACACATTTTAGGACATTCCAAGAGGATAATATGGTTTGCATCCTGTATTTCTCCGCCACATGGATATGTTGAACGGGTAATAAGACCAAGCTCATAGAGCTTGCCAGCAAAGCCACCATGTCCAGTCAAGAATTGTCTGGTGTAATGATCTAGAGTATTCTAGAGTCAAAATATTATTTTTATGTGTGTATGAATATACAATACGTTACAATGTGTGTACCTCTGGTATGAATTTACAATACGTTTTTGAAGATTTACCTCGAAAAATCATAAAAAGGTAGTGTTACAATATTAGTTACATATTTATGTTCATTGAGCAATGCGGTGACCGGGATGTTGATCTGGAGTATTTGACTGTTTAGAGTAGTGAGTGCTCACGGCACCTAATTGCTGCATGTTCGCCTGTCACTCTTGTGATGATCTTGTCAAGGTGGCACTTTTGATGAATATCCTTAAGACTACGAGCCATCTCATGACCAACGACTGGCTTACGTCGCTTTATCTTGTGCCACTTCGCTAAACGATCCTTTTCAGATTTAAATAATATACTTAGTTATGCTAGTATTACAAACGCTTGATTCAAACTAGCAACTATTTAAGGTCAGATGTAAGTCACGGCACTTTTCTACCGCACCTATATACCTAATATATCTTATAATAACAGTTTTAAAAAGGATGGATAGCTTAAGCTTAGGCTTTAAGATTGAAACTGTCAACTTCAGCAACTCAAAAATATTGTAGAATTTACAAAATATTATTTTTATCCGAATCGTTCTTATTTTATGAGGGAGAAAAAAAGGAAAGATAATATATTATTTGAAACAATTTTTTTTGTAATTAAATCCCATTATTTGAATTCTAACACTCATTATCAAAATTAAATGAAACAATTATTATAACCTTATCATATATTATGAAGTATTAAATGGAACAAAAATATTCAAACTATAACACTGATCCATTTTTTTTGACCGTGTCCTAATAGGATCATTTGGGCCTCCACAGTGTGGAGGTTTTATATTATCATTTTATTTTGTTTTTACAAAAAATGGATATTAGCCACTTGCTCAATCTATCAGGTACGTACTCTGACTCATACACAAATTGAAAAATAATATGTGTATTTGTCAGTTATAGATGGAAAAAACTAAGCGAATACACAATAGAGCATTTAAACCGGCGATACATAACATCTTCCATAAGATCAGTACCAAGAAATTTGATTTCAAATAATATAATCTCTGCCAGTACTCTTGTCAGGAAAATATCAATACAACATGAACGTACACATATACTAACAGGCCACGAAAAACTGAAAGCCTATCTAAACAGATTCAAATTGAAGGATGATGACTTGATACTATCCATAACGTGACGGCAATACGTCCCAAATAGTGGTGTGGAACATTATTAACGACTGCCCAATATTATAAAACTGGAGAGATAATACTCTTGGAGCTCTGTGGAAACAACATTAACACGAAATTGACCTCCAAACACCTCAAAAAAATAAATACCTAATATAACATTACACATAAAATATTCCGGCCAAAAAAAATTTAATAGAAATAACTCACCACAAACACACTTCACCTAAAATTGTAATCGAGGAAAATTTTTGTATATCAAGTTGTCATAAAATATGGGAATATGTAATTAACTGTATGTTATTGTTATTTCAATAAAGCAGCTTGTACGAAACAGCAAGGGCATGATTTGTAATAAATTAGGTAGTTTAAAAAATATATAAAACTGATGAATAAAAAATAATACATATTTTTAATTGTATGTAATTGAACAACTTATTTAAAATTTTAATTAAGATAATTACAATATCACTTTATTCTAACATTAACTTAACCCAAAGTTTAACAAAAACAATAAAAAAAATCTCAAATTTAAAGTGAAGTTTGGCGTATATCTCCAGTACGGATTTAAGTTTGATAATATGTGACGTATGTCTACTGACCCAAAAGTTTATTTTCCTTTTTACTGGAATAATATTAACTTCACTTGCGTTCTATATAATAGTATGTAGAACTCGTGAGCTAAAAAGGAGTATAGTACATTTTGAAGAAAATGAGTTACTTGTGAGATATTTTTTTACTTGATTTATATAATATATATTATTATGTGTAATATATAACTGAAATGTGAAATCAAATAATATATATGTTAAGTGAACTACGTTGGCAATAACATTTTATACATAATATGACAGCCGCCGGATTTTTTATCAGATGTCCAAAGATATTAAAGAAAACTTTTATAATATACAGTTATGCATAAAACGTATACATAAAAAAATGGATATGATAATGGTGTGAAAGTAATAAAAAAAAAATGACTACTAATTTTCCTATTAATCCAAAACAAAATCTAGTAATATTTGTTTTTGCATACAAAAGTAGATCTTGTAGCAAACTACAATTTGTTGCATTTAACTATTTTTATCAAGAAATCACAGAGGTTTCTACCCTAAAGTAGCATTAATAGGCTTGAATAGTAAAATTGCTTGATATTGTTTTAGTCGATAATACAGTTCTAGTAGATAACTGATTTCTTTACAAATCGAGTTAAACGTCAAATGATTTAATTAAATTAAGTTTTATGATTTCCATTTGAGTCATTTTTGCGACCTGGATTACACTGTTCAGCATCTTGGTGAGCTATAAAACAATACCAAATTTCGGATATTAATTTTAATTCCATCAAGTAGCCCCCAGTCTATTAATAAAAATATCAGAGAATATTAAATAATCATTTGCTATCGAGTTTTCACCTCCAGTATTTTTAGTGTAAATACTAAACAATTCCTTGGTAAGTAATATACGCCACTACTGCACATTAAAAACTAAACTCGGATTTGAAAAAGGAATATATTAATATTATACTATGTCGACATTAGTGCGCTTTCATCTTCAACTTTGCTTTTATTTTTAAATATCGCTTTTCATCACCGAGTAGTCTGATGCGTACCTCCATCTGTCTACAAATATCCCAGTTTATAAATGTGTTATAAAGTTTGCGGATATTATAACGATATTAATAAATTAATAATTAAGTTTATATATTTCAATTCAGTAGGTTATAATAAATAAGTAATATAACATAATATTCTCTTAATACATTCTTTGAGAACTAAGACATTAGATTTTTTTATATAGATCTAATAATCTTAATTATTTCATTTTGACAATAATTGTCAATATAATAATATGAACAAAATAATTTCGACTGCTTTCCGTCGGCGAGAATCTAAACATAACTTAACTGATAAGGTGTGGTTCACTTGAGATTGATATTAATTTTGACTACCTTTTTAAAGGATTATAGTTGTAATAGACTTAACTTAGGCCGCTATGTTTTCAGATGTTTAAATTGTTATAAGTTTAGTGACAAAAAAGGTGAGAACAGACGTGAAAAATCAATATGAACGAAAACCTATTAAACCTAAAAACGTGGCATTTTGCAATAATGAATAAATTTTAATGTAATAAATATGTCAATAACATTCCAAATCTGTGAAAAACTCTTATATCTGTTTTTAGAAATTGTAGAGCTGAAAATAAAAAATATCTTATTTTAGAGAAGCAATATAATATACAGACTTAAGAAACCTACTGCCAGTGGAAGCACCTACGCGAGCATAATATGCTCGACTAAAACTGGGTCGTTAAACTAGTTTCTAGCGCACATAAAATGCATAAGTGTGGACATAGTTAATATAAGACCTAACATAATTACGAACAACTCATCCGCTCACCAATAACACACTCAAAATTTTTTATTGCCCGTTTAACTCAACCATAATAAATACATCTACAAAGAAAAACTTTACTATTTCTTTGATAGCCAAAACTCCAAAAATGACATCTTATATTTCCCATGATAAAAAATACTGCCAAAAATTGAGTGTTTCTTTATGGTGGGATAAAATTTTCCGACATCATTGTATTGTTGTGTAGTATATAAATCCCATGTGGTCAAACTGTGTAACATGAAATGTGTATTTTCTCGATGGAATTTATTTTACACGTTATACATGGTACAGGGTCCAGTATATAATATTATATTAGTGAGTTTGTTTGTAGTGGACTGAGAGGATACAAAAGGTAACCAAAGGTGATATATTTCCATCTTTCTAAATGGGCCGACGAGTAAATCAACCGAAAATAACAAAACAAATAACGATATTCTCTTTCATTCGCAAAGAGAGCCAGTACTTTATAATAATAATGATATAATATATATCTTGAAACCATGACAAAATAAAAAAAAATGGTTTTTTGAGGTCACCCTTATAAATATAATATGTTCTCTACATAAATATCAATAATGTATGTTAACCTAAAAAGCAGACTTCAAAAAAAGAACACTTTCGAGATAATTTATTTTAATATTTTTCTATTGTACTTATGGCTGTATTACTTAACCGATTATAAGCCTTCAGAAAGTTTTTTTGCTCCATAAGACTGTATATACAAATTTCGCGAGTTATCTCGTCTGACTTTAAACTCAAATTACTAGCCACCGTCGATTGATTTGTATAATCAAAAAATAAATAAACACACAGTGACATATAGTGTATAATAATTATGAAATACTAAGCCACAAATTATCGGTATTACAGCGATTTTAGTAATAAGTTCGCTCTACATTCACCGTGTGCCGTTAAAAATCTGCGACTTGCAAGATACTGCCATAGTTAGGTATATCGTGAGGCATAGAAAAGATTATGAACTTTGGGGTTCTGTTGTCAATATTTATACTCAAAGTGTCTTCTTCTTATTGTGCCATCCCTTAGCGAAGGTCTTAGCTTTGCCATCTGCTTTCCGGAATAGGAGTTGCACGAAGGTTCCGGCTTCACTTTGCTACGCTTACCGTTGATCTTACCTTGGATGACAATTTAAGGAATTCTGTACTTTTGTCCTCTCATAATGTGATCAAAATACTGTAGTTTTCTCATTTTGATGCTACACCGAACTTTTCGGTAATTTTCCATTTGATTAAGAACTCCAATGCTTGTTACCCAGTCAGTCCAAGGAATTTTGAGGATGCGTTTATACATCCACATCTCTAAAACTACAACTCTCTGTGGTATCACTTGATTTAACGTCCACACGCCCATGCTATAGAAAAGAATTGATAAAATATAACAACGTACCCACCATACGCAGTCTCAGACCTAGGTTGAGGTCAAAGTTTGAATAGTGATTTTATAGATGTGACATTTTAGGTAAGTACAAAATATGTAGGTACTTCGACGGTTTATAAATACTCTATTCTGCTATATTATAGTAATAGGTATGTGTCTTATATTCTGCTATTAAATTTTTATTTTTCATTAGATATTTAAAAACAAAGTTAAACCTTTTCTTTCCTATTGCTATAATAAACATGATTGATGATTTTAGTATCGAATATTTAAATACTTCGTTGAAGAAATCTTATCTTACATAACTGTTTATTAAGTTATATTATATTATTACCTTACAAAAACAAACTGTTTATCGATTTCCCTTCGTGGAAAATCCAACTAGTGACCTAATCATAAATTGTAAATGTGAAATAAAATTAATGTCGCGAGGTAAAGTAATTATTGTTTCACATTCGTTTCAGGTGTTTCTGGTACATTTTTAATCTAATTGCTAGCTGTAAACAAAACATTTTATGGTTAATAATTCTCAGTTAACCTTAATGCGGGGGTTTACCACAATCAGATTGTTGCATTAACATTTTTCATTTTAATAATCGCTATTATGTAGGTAATAAATTATGTTTAAGATATACATGGGAGTTGAAGTGGTCGGCATCCATCAAAAGACGACAAACGTGTCTGTTTTTATAGGTTTCAGATGAGATATTTAAGACCAACACACTAGATAAGCAAGTTTCCGACCATGTCCAAGCATCACGGTTTTAGTTTGATAATATATAGACGAGAATTAATACACATTGTCACATTATGGACATCCAGTTGTACCTATACCTATATTCAAAGAAGGTAAATTCTGACCGATAGAAGAGGATGCAAGATTGTTTGTCTTTCACACAAACCCCCATCTTGCGGCAGGACGAGATCCTACTTGTACTTTGGCGGGCAGGAGGGTTGGACCTTCATCGATTTCGATCACTTTTACCCTGACTTCTCAACTGGATGGATCTTTCAACTTAACCTATTTTTTGCATGGCCGGTCAGACGCCAGCCACATGAAAATCAGTTTTTCTTTCACTTTTATTGAACTTTTATTAACATTAATTTCCAAAATCAGTGTCTTCAACTTCAAATGAACGAGCGTCTAGCAGATGAGTACCCTATTATCTTTTATTATAATGTTTTTGTAAAATAGTACTTTTCTCATAAAAAAGGTCACAAGTCTCCGTAATTTCATGTCTCGGTAATTATTATACTAGTTAAGATAAATTCAATGTTTTTTTAGCCCATAATAAACAATTATTGTTAACTCTAAATCTAGTGTTTTCTTTATTTATATGGTATTTCGTTATGTACACACAAGTAGAAAGCACTTGGCGCCCTTATTATCTATCAATTTTATCATACACTTACAAGTCTTGTTTATACATAGTTTTCTTAGTCTATTTAAATTCTTTTTTTTATTATATTCTATAGATGCTAGTTCTCTGATAATCACATACATTTGTCAGCGCGATCTCATGCCCTGGATAATTTAATCATCCTTTTTTACTATTTACGCTTACATCTTACTCATGCTCTATTCTTAACTTGCAAATAGTCCAATCTCTCTTTTTTATTCACATTTTTATTCACATATTTATAATCCATTTTATCACATATTACAACATGCAGATACGGCCACCATGACGTTGAATACGTCCACTGGGACTGCTCGCTAATGGGACCCGACCAAGTGGAGCTGTTTACCAGGGTCCATCCACACGGGTCCAATAGGCCACGCCGTCTTAATATCAACCAATCTTTCCAACCCCTCCTTAGATTCATCATTTTTAACTCCAGACTCCTCTGTTTTGGTATAATTTTAGTACACAGTTACAGAAGATACTTCATATCAGTAAAGATAAATGACAGCAGAAAAAATTATGATTCTTTTTTTATTTTCGAAACTCTTTCTTTATGCATACGGTGCATGGTTACTACATCAGTCTCCTGCAGCTTTCTTTCGAGATAAGGAAGTGAAGCACTAAAATATTTTCATTCTGACACGTCTATAGCGTCATTGAAAGTAGCTGTGTACAAATCTACGGCTGTATATACTCGTACATGACGCGTGGAGATTGAGTTACTTAAATCGTTGTCGAATACTCGGTGTACAAATTATGAACTCGTATCTACAACTGAATGTTATGATCTCTTATCTTTAAAGAATAAATATTAAATTAAACTTCATTATAATAATATAGTAAAAATAATGTATATTATAATTATTATTTTAACCAAAAATAAAATGTTCGTTGATTATATTTAATATAAGAAGATTTAATCCCAATATTATATCAACATGTTTCTTTGCGATATTTTTTTATCTCCATATATATAAAAATCTCGTGTCACGATGTTTGTGGTCGCTCTCCTCCGAAATGGCTCGACCGATTTTTATGATTTTTTTTTATGTATATTTGTTAGGTATGAGAATAGGTCAACAAGTATATTTCATACCGCTAGGTGATTAGGGTATCTCTATCCAGAAAAAAATTTCTTTTTGTATTTTTTTTATTATTTTGCATCAAAAAATACCTATAACCCCAAATTTTCACTCTCCTGCCCCCACCCTCCCATTTTTTAATCGCGATTTTATTATTTTTGTATGAACAAATTTAACCGTATTTCAAACAGAATGAAATTATTTACGTTGTTGAATGATAGATGGCGCTACGTCCGAGAAGAATTCAAGAGAAGTGTCACGTCATTTTAACATTTCATTCGGCATATCACAACGCAGTGCGTGCAAAATTTTGTATGATTTATTTTAATTTATCTATTTTTGTGTGCGTGTATTACAGTGCACAATGCCAGCAAGACGCAAGGGGGGCCATTTGGGCCGTCGAACGAATAAAGCAACAAACATGCAAAATAGTAGAGCAGAAAGAACAGACGAACAAATCCAACAAGATAACAAAAACGTGCGTGTAAGCATGTCGCAATTGCGTGCATCTTAATCAGAAGAGGCACGAGCTGAACGAAATCAACAACGACAATTGTAACGGAGCCAAGCGCGCCGGTTCGTAGTTAACACACGCAGAGCAAATGCCCGACAACGCCAACAAGTACATCGAGCATTTACATCCGCTTCGTTCCTTTGTCTCGCATTCGAGTACGAGCCAGATATTGAATATTCCGCTCATCCGAAATTGCTATAGACAAAGAATGTCCCCATTGTCATGCTCTCAAATTCAAACGTGAGTCAGCCGGGATGTGTTGCGCATCAGGAAAAGTGCAACTACCAGAAATTGAGATACCACCAGAACCATTGAATGGCTTGCTCATCGGCACGGTTCCAGATTCAAACCTGTTCCTGAAGTCCATTCGCACATTCAATTCATACTTCAAAATGACTTCGTTCGGAGCAACAGAAATAGTTCACAAAACTGCGGCAAATGGTCAACAATTCCATTCTACGTTAAAAATCAAAGGCCAAGTATACCACAAAGTAGGCTCATTGCTGCCAATGCCAAACGAACTACATACATTTTTACAAATCTACTTCATGGACGGTGAGGACATCAATCGTGTGGATGCACGTTGCGGCTACAATAACCTTAATTCGCCTAATGCCAGGCACATCGTCGGCAAACTGGACGCCCTATTGAATGAGCACAATGAATTATTCAAAATTCTTCAAAGCACACATGCACGAATTGCAAAGTGACAATCACGCTATTGTCATCAATCCTGATAAAACACCAGCTGGAGAGCACGTGCGTCAATTCAATGCGCCTGTTGTTGACGACATTGCTGGAATCATGGCAATTGGCGACCGCACATCGACGCGAGAAATCGTGATTCGAAGAAGAAACAATAATCTGGAGTTCATCGCTGACACACACCGTTCATACGACGCTCTTCAATATCCGCTAATTTTATGGAAGGGACAAGACGGTTATTGCATAAACATTAAACAACGAGATCCTATCACAGGTAATTCATTAATTATGAACATCATTACTCATTTTGAATTGAGGAAATGAATGGTTGGTGTTTTTTTGTTTTTATCGGCGGTCATCGTCTACAGCGCTCCATTCCTATTTCTGTCATAGATCCCATCCCCACACACTAACGATACATTCGTTATTTTTTATTTAACAACCAAAATATTCACTAGAAATAATTTATATGGCAGAACAACGTTTGTCGGGTCAGCTAGTAATGTATAAGAATCTTTCTAATATTTTCCAAAGTTTAATATAGATATTTCAAACATTCTGATTAAATTTAAGTAGCTAAACAGTTATTATTTATAAAAAAACTTAAACATGAGAGTTTAAATATGGCGTTCAACTTAACATCGTGCTCACTTGCTCGTAAGCACTCCTGTTGGTACGTAGTTTTTCAAACATAAAACTTTTATTCCATGCAGTATTAACAAGAATTTAACATAAGCTATGTAGCAGGATAGCTAAACTGCAAAAACTGTTTCTTAATTAAAAATATTTTTTGCAAAATGTACCCGTCGGAAGTGGAATAATTAATATTATGGTTAAAATCACGAAAAAATGTGTTAGTAAAATACATAGTAATGTTGAGAAAGGTTAAGTTAGTGATATAATATGGTTAGTTATTTTGGAATTTTTCTACTGATTTGTAAGTCACTAGGTATACAGAAAAAATACAAAAAATTATTGACTGATTAAGGTCGATCGCATATAAAAAGTGGTTTTGACTGGGAAAATCAGACATGCGCAATGTTGCAACTTTAACTTCTTCCACGCATACATGCTAGACCATGCTGGGACAATAACGTCACGCGGCTACCCTTAACGAATGAAATAACAGCTCTGCAATTAATGAGCTGATGTGACATTGTTGTGTATTGCTGCGCCGCAATTTATTATCGCCAAATAAAGATTTAAACGAAAATATTCAATTACAACAGTAGTATCATCATCATCAACCGGGGCCAATCCACTGCTGGATGAAGGCCTCCCCAAGCTTTCTCCAACTCTCTCGGTCCTATGTCGTTCGCTGCCACGTATTTCCGCCGAACTTTACCAGTTCGTCAATCCAGCGGCTTTTAGGGCGACCCTGTGGCCGTTTCGTACCCCTTGGGTACCATTGGATGACGGCATTTGTCCAGCGGCCGTCCCTTTGGCGAGAAATGTGCCCCGCCCATCTCCATTTTAGCTTTTTGGCAACGTCTATTACATCGCGTACTCTTGTCTGCTTCCTAACCCATTCATTTCTCTTACGGTCCTTTCGCGTGATGCCCAACATGCACCTCTCCATGCCTCACTGTGTGACTCTTAGCTTTTGGACATCTCTCGTGTTGAGGGTCCACGTCTCGCAGCCATACGTGAGCACGGGTAGCACACATTGGTTGAACACCCTACGCTTAAGACATAATGGTAGGTCACTCTTGAAGATACTATTCAGGCGTCCGAAAGCACTCCATCTCAGCTTTGTTCTTCGAGCAATTTCATCGTGCATGCTTTCGTCTATGGACACCTGCTGTCCGAGATAGATGTAGCTGCTGACTTGCTCAAGTTGGGTGCCAGAAATACAGATAATCGCAGGGTCCGAAAAACAGTTTCTCATCACTTTTGTCTTTGAGACATTTATCTTTAGATCGACCGTTTGACTGACATCCGCGAGTTCTTGCATTCTACCTTGGAGGTCTTTCGGGTCTTGTGAGAGTTTAACAATATCATCTGCAAAGCGCAGGTGACTGAGAAAAGGCGTTTGATTCCATCAAAAAATTCTCAATTATAGACGCCCTTAGCAACCAAGGAATTTCCAGACGCTACATAAACATATTGAACAGTATATACAGTGATGCCACAGCATGCGTGAAACTTCACAAACGGTCGTGTAAATTCCCAATTAACAAAGGTGTCCGGCAAGGTGATACCATTTCACCTAAACTATTCACCGCTACTCTTGAGGACTTGATTAGGAAACTTGATTGGGAGGAAAAAGGTGTTACAACAGTAGTATAATCAGTAATACAGTTGAAACAAACAAAAACATGATTTGTAAAAATCACACATATTATTATATTATTTTACTAATTTTTATCAAAATTAATTATCTAATGCAATATAATAGGTATATATATGACGCGCATTTGAGCAAAGCCAAGTTAACCATAATTATTACGTCTCAACTGTTTACAATAATGAATAATAATATGTTGGCACTGTTTCACCTTTATTGAGCTATATCAGTGGTGAAGGGTGGAGGTGGGATGTGTGTGAGTTCCTATATAATTAGCGCACGCTAAACTTTGCCAAACTTTGACAGTTTTCATTGAACTAATTATAATGATTTGGTTAGGTAGGATTTAGTATAGAATTTTAACACATGTTATGCATTTTGTATTATTAATTCAATGGAAACAAATAAGTGTAACTGACAATAAATATTTAGTGCACACTTTTTATACTATATGTAAACAGCCTATCTCCACTCTTCGTCTCTGAGCTTATTGTGTATGCATTAGAAGAGTCGCAGCCTGATCTATCACGTGTGAAAATCAAGAAAGTGGACTCCAACTTTCCGAAGAGGAAATTGAAACTTTATATAATGTGTGTTTTATGCAAAACTATGGATACTAAAATTGTCTATGTAACAAAGGTATAAGATATTAGCAAATACTAGGTATTTAAAGAATATTTGGTCGATATATAATATAAAAATTGAAAAATAATTATACATTGAATATAAAATGGTGGAAGAACACACAAATTACGTTGTGTCAATACGTGTCATGGGATTCATAATGTCCCTTATGTCATTTAGGATTATCATACCAGTTATGCCACAACATGCAAAACGTACACATCCATAACGTCATGCTATGTTACATAAATTAATTTTAATCAGAAATGTGTGTTTTTCCATTATGGGGAGGTTTAATAGGCACTGCATGTTTGTAAAAATGAATGTGCTAATCCGGTAAATTGAAACTTTTATATCATGTTAAAAATAATCTAAAAATTAAAAAAAAAATGGACATAGTGAATTATAATAAGTTATATACACATAGTGCCTACACAGTCTTAATTAAATATATAACAACCCATACATTCACAGTTTTTTTTTTTTTTTACAAAAATACAGATTCATAATTTAGCGAAGTGTGATCCTTAAGAGAGCGGCCAGATTATATAGTATATCTAAGACATGGTTCTATATACTCGTAATAAATGTTTATCTAATAGTATATAATAAAGGTCATCGACTTAACCTTGTTGAGAAAAGTTGAATCCAAACATTTCCACAACAATTTCATCTAAATTTAAACAAAGTTAATAGTTTTAACATGAAAAGACATTTCAAATCCATATAGTTAAAACCTATTAGTAAAATAAATAATATTTTAACAGAAAATAAAAATAAATAAAGTACGTGAAACTACGGCACTGTTATATGTTACTCGCAATATAGCTTATGTGCGAGTAAGCTTCTAGGATTCATCATGCGACAATCCAAACCATTCAAGAATCCAAATGTCTTACGTACACTTTACGTCTCATAAGTGCGTAGCATTCTTGAATATGGGTAGATTATCTAGTGGCCTTATGAGGTTTCCTATAAGCTTATTTTAAAATGCGTCCAAAAGAAATTTCTTCGATGTCTTTATTAGAAGACATTTAACTATTTTCCTCTCGATAATTTGTCAGATGATTATTTTCCGACTGCCTTTATACAAGGCATGCGTACTTTTTACACTCTTGAATCTCGTTGGTCTCTTCTGCTCTTGAAACACTTTTGCCTGTTATTGCGAGAGATGGTTTCCAATCCTGAAGTCCTAATGAATTTGAATTTACATGCGTCCGTCAATTACCTACGTGGTCGCAGCTATGATTTTTTATTCTGGATCGGAACCGTTTCCTCGTGTCCATTACCGAGGGGTGCAAGATTAGTAAATGCGCTCCCTTAAGACATAGATATTTTAAATGATGTACTTACTCATTTTATTATTGAAATTTTATTTTTCTGTATTAAATTGTACTATGTTTTGATTTTATTTTATTTTTTCTTATTATTATTATTATTGTTATTATATATTTTTTCTATATTCTCTTTTTCTCTCTTGGGGGTAATATTTGACTTATAATGTAAATCTCATGTTGTGTACGTCTTAAATTTAGATTTGTTATGTCCACCATGTTTTATATTCTTAAATAAATGAATAATATAAATACATATAAAGGAAATAAGGTTTACATAATACATCCTCTCATTCTATCATAACTTAAGAGGTGAAAATGTTCTAATTGAGCTCTTACAAAATATCTATTCTACAGTAAGTTTGTAGATGGAATAAGAACCACCAGTGTAAATACCTAAGATAAATATTGTCGGATTAATAAAGTTTTACAACATAAATACAAATTCAATGATCAATCATTAATAGAACTTTTAGTTATAGTAATTTTAAAAATAATATGCCAGATTGTTATCTTCATTTTTTAGATTTTGTCAATATACTATTGAGAAGGAATCATGTAAAAATATAATTAATTGAACAAAAGTATTTTCAATTTAATATGTAATTAAATCCTATATTTTTTGTAGACTGTCAGATCAGATATTATTCAGATTCATTCATATCCATCATTTGTGACGTCTGACTGGAAAGATATGGTGAAGTGGTCTTATCTGCAACATGATTTTATATGAAAACCTTGTTTTACCTATCATTTCCTCGTTGTGGATTCAAAATGTTACCGCATCTGACCACATCCTTTACATTCGAAATTACTCAAATTGGTTCAGTTTTAATGTGATCCCTGAAGGATGAATAAAAAATTAATTATTATAGCAGAGAATTAAATCAACATATAAAACGTGCTACAACCCACACGTTTTAAATTTCTCTACTGAAAAGTTACGGTTGAATAATTATATTCTTACATCATAGTATATTGGTATCATAATAATTATATAAGTATTATTCATTTTAAATATAGTAAACACACAATAATTATAATAAAGTTTAAGGGAAGGGAGACTACATTGAAATAATAAGTAAATAAAAATAAAAAAGTTTGAAAAAAAATAAGTGAGAAAACTATATTATTACATATTATTAATTATTATAAACCAATAAACTAATAATTAATAAAACTATTGATATTTTAGGTTTGCCCCTTTATATAAAAAATCTCCTCGAGTCCCCTGAATACTTACAGTACCCAACATAGCGACCGTATTACATCTTCGTTTGTTTGTTCGCTGTTTCATTTATTCAGTTGAACGACACTCACCTGTTTTCTCAGTCAAGCAACAACCGATCTGAGCCAATGTCTTAAAAGCAGATGGTCCCCAAGGCCCAAATGTCTAATCACACTGGGATCCCAAAGCGTATTTGCCTTGCCTCCATGGAATTATCGTGATACTATCAGGTCGCTTGCCATCTTGTCGACTGACACCAACAGGCTCCTTTGTTTAAGGAACTCCTGACGAAATCAACAATCTATTGTTTGCTTGTAACTAAATGTAAAGTAATAGTATTTGATTTCATGTCCAGTTAAACTTAATGATACATTTTTTTCAGTCGGGTTTAAAAAAAATACCACACATTTATCTAGGGTATATGCTAGGCTTCTTGACATTTAGCAATATAATCTTTTTTATGCAATTTTTTATCACTCTTCTACTTTCAATATAATAATATGCACTGTGAGTAAAGTTAAAGAAACTAATCATTAAACTATGATATTCCTAAATTTTGTTAAAATACTGTGTATGTATAATTATTGAACTAATACAATAAATTATTTGAATCTCAAATTACGGGAGAATAACGGTATTTGATTTAGCAAACCATGCCGGGCTGAAATTAATCGTAACGCGTATTATTTGCACTAAACCATGTCACTAAGATATGTTACACATTCATTAAAATGCTATTTATTAAACATAAATAAACAAAATGAACAGTAGAAGCAATCAATAATTCGTATACATTATGTACATTATTACTTAAATTATTTTCACGTAGAATACATAAGTTATTTGACTGGACTAACTTCGATTAAACGTATCACGTTGATGTCATGTTTTTTTCCACATCTAATATGCGCAACGACGGGGAGGTTAATCGAATGAATTCGACCTTCTTCGTCTAACGGTTTCAAGGTCCGAGCTTTGAAAGCTCTAAAGGTGAGCTCGACCAGGTTTTTCCGTGTTTCCGCGTCAATATTTTGTGCAATATCACTTATCCTGAACCAGATCCATCCGTCAACAGTTTCAAATACCTGAAAGTACATATCATGAAAGATATCATTTTTCAAAAAGAACTTACTATTCGAATTAAAATGGGTAGAGCAACATTCAACTCGAAGCGGAGTATCTGGGACTCACGGTTAAAATAAAATGCCACATATTCAATGCTTGCAAATACTCTGAACCCGTATACCTACTGAACTTCCAGAACATATGTTTTGCGACGGATACCTCATTAATTAATAGGCGTGCAGTAGTATGACTTTAGGACTTTAGTAATAACTAGAAAATAAGTAAGCGAATCAAACAGCTTCTTATTACGCTGATAGTGAATAAGCGACGCTAAACCCTGCTCAGCCAAGTGCTTCGGATGCTTGAAGAGAACTTCAATCTTGCCTGTTCTTCAAGTAAACTGGATTTCAGCATCAGCGATAAGGATTATTGGAGGCTCCGTGTGGTATCTATTTGCTCCAGCTGAGGGTGGACATGACCGAAAATTTATGGAATATCAAAAACTTATTTTCAAAAAATCCACTATGTACGTCTGTAAACAGTGAAATATATTAAGTAGCAATTAATTTATACGTGTTCAATTAAAATTCAAACGAAAAATTGTTGCCTTCTTTTTCGTGCATGATCAAAGATATAGACTTAGAACCTAGAAGTGTAATTCAAAAATATGATAGCGTAATAATTGTTCCTGAAGTCATAAGTATAATAAATATGAAAGCGTCAGCGACTTGACTTGAATTTATCTTAGTATATCTAAGATAATTCGTATGTACTTTATATTTGTGGAAATATAAATTTATATTATTAATACGAGGCGGAAAAGTCATCCATTTATGTACGAGAAAATATCCAAATTCTGGCTAATTACATATACATATGGTTTATAAATATGTCTTATATAAAATAACAGAAAAGATTGCCTAAAGTCACGCATTAAAATTGGTTCCTAATCCTTATTAGAAAAACTTTCTCATATTTTGCTAAATGTATTCCTTTAAATGAAGGAACCAACAACACATATCATAGTATTTTGTACAGATTATTTAATAAATAACTATTTTTCAGTGTATATTGCAAATGACAGCAACTTATTTTTATTTGTTTTGTTTGCCTGTCATTGACTCATTGAGGAGTATAATGCTATTAGCGCCATAATTATGGCGATAGAATATGAAGCATTTAATAAAATACAATTATTATTGACATTGCCAGCTGAAGTGCCATGTGACCTTCTCAGAATATTGGTACCTAATAATCATTTGATTTAGCAGGTATTGAGTAACTTTAAGTAAGACTTATTACACACAATAAAATTTATACAGATGGAGCACACGACAAATAAAGGGTAAGAGTTCCAAAGACGATGACAGGTTTAATAAGGACTCAAAACTCTGGTAGTAGCTGTTATGTAGCTTTTGATAGACAATTATTATTTTATAGTACTCACAGCATAGTTTGTCACCTCGCAAAATTAAAAATCACTTTTTTTTTGTGTACGGATTGTTTGACATAACATTTTACTGACGTTAAAAGTTAACTATTATAATTTTTTACATTCGGATATTTGGTTTTTCTCGGTGATAAGCTACGCTGTTGGTATTAATAGAAATGGAGACATTGTATGAATTCATTTAATTATTTGTAGTGTCTGTGATGATGATACTAATTGGTATGAACTATGTAATGTTATTGATTACATAAAGCGTATATAGTACAGATTCGTGAAAGAGTAATTGGGTATTCAAATAGTGCAAAGACTCTGTACCCGATCATTATCGCTGGCTGTTTGACTGATAATACGGATTACGTACATTTCACTTCCAATTAGTGCACAAACAAAATTAATAATTCCAGCATTCAACGTCAATGTGCCGTTACTCTGCAATATATTAGGGAAGGCAACGTGGGATAAACATTTATTTGAAAACACTAAGCTTAAAACAAGCACAATGAACAAGAATATTTTATACTGAGAGTAACAATTATTTATTTTGTAGTAAGGGAAGTGTGATGGGGTAGGTATGTTACTATGAGTAGAAGGATTTGTGCGTGATAAAGTAGCCCAATTTATTTTCCCTTAACCAACAAAAAGATACAATCGTTAATACAGATTCGTACAATGAGAATTTTACAATTATAATTACGGAGATTGTGTTGCGAGAAAAATTACTGGCGTTGGATCGTAGAATGCGTGTAGAGAGTTGAACGATTTTAAATTTATGAGTTACTGATGTATCACAACATTCGTTTTTATAGTAAATTGAGACAAAGGAAATGCATAGTCCGCTTGGGGTAAATGACCGCTGTGGGTTCATACCCTGTAGACCATTTCGTAGAAATTTATCTGCGAAATTTGACTTTGACAAAATGTTATCAATTAAATAATGTATTTCTCGTTACAATGTTGCGCAAATGCATATTTGCTCGCTGATTATTTGCAATAACAATCGGTTGAAATTTGATGCGTCGACATTCCATCAATTATTACAAATGATGGATTTAGCGAGAAATATAAATGAGTCGGTTTACACAATCGGGTTTACTGACCGTAAAATTATATCATTGACAATTATTGGTTTGAGAGACACACTTAATATTAGTTTTACTATGTAACATAGTTTTAGGCTATTTATCATAACTTAAGATGCTAATTAACACGGTGCACTTGGTCTGGAGATCCTTGTCATGCCCACAATTTAATATTTGCTAGGTATATATTAGACAAGTATGCATTTTAAGTACAACGTGGTACGGAGAGGTGAATGCTGGGCATAAAGCGAAAGGACAAAAATAGGAATGAGTGGATTAGGAAACAGGGTTTGCGATGTAATAGAGTTCGCTAAAGGCCTCAAATAGAAGTGGGCTGGACACATAGCTTGAATAAAGGTCAATCGTTAAACAAATCTAGTCATCCAGTGATACCCAAGAGGTACAAAACGTCCGCAAGATCGTGAGGTCGCTGGAGTGATGAAATGATAAAGTTTTGCGGAAGTACGTGGCAACGCAACATACAGGATCGAGAGAAGTGGAATCAGCTTGGAGAGGCCTTCAGCCAGCAGTGGATATATACAGGCTGATGATGATTTATTTTTATATAAATTAATTCTTTGATTAATTTAAAAAAATAATTATTCAATCAAGATGTATTCTGATCACAAAGATTTATTTTGAATAAAGATAGGTAGTAGGTAGAAGAAATATAGGTTGAATGATATATTTGAGTTATGTTTTGGAGAACAGTCTGAAAAATCTGTGGATTTTATAGGAAAAATGGGTATAAACCGGCTCTCACATCTAAACTTTTCTCATCTGTAACGTATCGAATACATCGATGTGAGGTCATCGTTATTCACCAAACACACGTTGCCAAATAGAGCTCCGCAGTTTGGTCGAATGTGCCTTTTTAGTTTGAAAAAAAAACATCCAGTGCTATCTGGTAACAACAAATTGTATGCTTCTCGGGCTGCGAGTCGAAGACGCCAAAACGCATATGAACACATACAAATTACTCTTTCCTATACCGGCTCTTAAATATATATAAGATGCAAGAGGTTACGTGCGACTGTCGCTAGGTAGATGTACGCGGTCTTCATAAATGCAACACCATATCGACGTTCCTGAAGGTTTGATTTATGGCTGTGTGACAGACGAGGCGAGTTTAGATATGAGAACAGGCTAAGGTATTACTCATGAAGATACTTTGGATTTTTTCATCCAATAAATCACTAATGTAAATATATTTATACCAACTTATAATCACGAGGGTCCTGCTTTGAACCCCGTATTTGTAAAATTCAAATGTTGTTTTTTAATTTCTGTTTAAAACAATGTATGAATCTAATACGTTGAACAAGTTGCTAACAGTTTGTGGAGGTCCATCCGATCTTCTTACGATCAGACATGGTTTAAAATAATTGTAAACATCGTAATTTGAGTGTTCAGCCCTATTAAAATATACCTACTGAGTATACATTTAGTGAGAGCTTTTAAAAAACCGAGCTTCCAATACAAATACAGAGTAATGAGAAGCTTACACAACGGATTTCAGTACAAGAGTGCATTCATTTTTGTTCGACACTGTACAAGCTTTTCCTTTGCAAAGCTTTTCAGCGTTTTTGTGTAGGTATGTCAAAATAGTTCGTACCGTTTTGTTCACAGAATTTTATTTTCGTTCTCAGCACTACTCGTATACGATAATAAACCTTAAAATTATTATTGTTTTTGCAATAAAATTATATTTTAAGGAGTAAAATATTATAAGTAGAAAATGAAAAAAATACACACGAGAAAAGTTTTGAACACCGATAGATAATTAATTATTTCATAGTTATAGTCATAGACAGTTTTTAAGAAAATACCATTTATTTATAATATAATCACATACTTAGTGACTTTTCAAACAACATGTACTCACATACATAATAACAATTATAAAATTAAATTAATACTATCAACCAAGAGTGCTTGATAGAATTACAATTTAAGCTATAACGGCTCGTCTTACGTGAGCGATGTCGACGAAGCGATAAGCGGTGCGCGCAACTCAAACGTAATAACCGTATAAACGTACAACCAAAAAAAGACTGTTTACGAACATTTTCACACACGGTTATACGTTTGAGTTGCACGTGCCGCTCAACGCTTCGCGCGACTTCGCCCAAGTAAAACGCCCCGTAATTGATTTGAGATTTCCACTATTCCATTTGAGTTATTTTTATCGACCCGGAATTCGCCTTTAGGCATTTTCAGGTACTATGCGCACTAACCAATGGCAAATGCACAATAAGAAAGAGCACGGTTAATTATTGTTTTTAATAAAGCAATTTAATATATGCGATTTATGGCAACATCTATCCATTGTAATGTGCAGAGAACCTTTTAAAGTGGATTTGATGAGCGAGTTTTAGAAATCATAATGTAGTTCCAATCCAATATCAGAACAATCTTACTGACCAATAATATTATTCATAGTTTCAGGAAATTCTTTTATTGGGATTAAATACCTATGAAGTATTTAATAATATTCTACTATGCTATAATAACCTACTTCATTCATGTAATGTCAGTAATAATTGTATTAGTCTGGTGATTTTTTTTTAAATTTTATTAAATTCAATTGCATAATAATTTAGCAACAATATTAATTAATTATATTACCTAAAAGTTATTCAAAAACAAATTAACTGATTTTGCAATCTAGCCATAGTAAACAATGTATATAGTACGAGTATGTATTAGGTAAGTTGGTTTAGTGTTGAACTTTCAACTACTCTCAGTTCTCGAACGTCAGTCTATTTTTAGAGAAAATCAATCGATTCTATGCACTGCTTACTATTCCACGTGAATGTGTAAGAATACCTACACATACCCTTATTTCTTGTGGATAAAAATAAATGTGGCTACACCAATTCGTATTATTATTAAATCAGCGTTGGATACAGAAAATAAGTACTATCGATTTAAAATGCTTGAAAACAACTTTACAAATCTTTAAGACATGTTATCAAGGTTAATAAAAATCAACTAAAATAGGTTTACAAAACAAATATTATGAAGATCAATATCTACAACCTTAATATCTAATACATTCATAATATTTTGATAATAGAATATAATACTGTAACGGCTGGGGCTAAGCCTATAATACTATATATTTAAAAGTCTCTTAAAAAAACTTTTCGTGGATACCTAGTTTAAAACAGCTACATAATAATACATTAAAATGAAATGTAATATTATAATTATTGCGTCATAAGATAGGTACATACATACCTAACAGTATGCATAGATGGCATAAATTATTATTGTACATCAAAATTAATAAATATTATATACAATATTAATTGTGTACATACTATCATCCAATTATGTCCAATAAATACAGAAAAATTATTCGACAACATCTATGAAACTTCAGCTTTTATTTATATAACTTTTAACTTTCTGTTATCAATAAACTCACGGATCGAATTGACCCTGAAAGATATTATAATATTCTAGGTATAAACTCTGTACTTCTTCAAATCATACTTACTACACACTCCCTCAGATATATTATATTACACTCATGTATGTATACAATTTTTGTAAGGTTGTATTGATAGATTTTTGTTTTTATGAGTAATAGATAATATCCGCTTTCCCAACCACATGTGAATTTGCCTGACTCGAAATCAATAGCATTAAAACCCTGACCATAACCGCTCGGCCGTCGTGGGCCTATACTCATGCATAAATAATCAAAATATAGTAACATATATCTAGTAATCTAACGCATACTACTGAATATTATTAGTCTTATATTTTAAAATTACATTATAACAACTTGAAACTAAAATGGTATTGATGAGTTAATTACATTTATTAAAGGCTAATAAAAAAAATATATATTATGTATATTTATTGTTTATTCTAAAAAAATTAAGCAAGAGACATAAGAGATTTTAATAGTACGCTACTAAGGCGTTTGTGAAGTTTAATCGTTATGGGTATTGTGAAAGTATTATTAATGGTCCGAGAAAATGTAATGGAACGAAGACACTGGAACATAAGAACTTTTATCCATTACGTGTCATTACCTGTATATTATAAGTTACAAACTTTTTTCTGTTCTACAGTAGAAAAGTTTTTTTGGGTAGAATATAAACGTTATAAATGATTTTCTTTTGCAACAGCCACGTGAAAATGGTATGACAAGAGTAATAAAGTGATATAAAAATAATAATGGCACCAACTTATAAATATTTTGCTACATAATAAATCTGTAACTATGAAGTATTTTTTTGGAAGATCTATCCAGGCAACTTAACTGAATGACCAAAAAATTTCCCATTAACATCACTCGTTCTTTTTATCTCCATATTGTTTATTCAACTCTAAAAATGCATGAAAGTGAGACTTAAAATGAACAAGTCAACAACTAAATCTATTTCGTAAAACATATTATTATTATATTGTATCATCTCTGGATGGAGGGAGGGCAATTTAATAGTTGGATGTATTGTTCTGATGATATTATATGGAAACCGATGTATCGTATCTGCTTCATCTTCTGTGACATATTGATTAATAAAGAATTTTACAGAGAAGCAGTGTACCTTATTTTACAAAAAAAAGAGTGTAGTACAGTTACAACTTTGTGAAAAATAACAAAATAATAATTTCTTTTATATTGTTAACTGTCAATTCATGGTGGAACTGCATTGTATTGTTGTTTTAATTTAATAACACAGGAGTTTAACTTCTTTAATAGTTTCTTTTATTTTTTTAACTTTCAATTCATGGTGGAACTGCATTGTATTGTTGTTTTAATTTAATAAAATGCAATTTTTTTGTAGAACTTATTCCACTTTTAATCAATAGATTATGATCGGTTTCGTCCGCCTCAGGGGGACATTTTCAACTTAAAGTTGTTTTAGTGAATTCATTTTAGTGAAGCGTTTTATTAAATTAAAACAACAATACAAAATAATAAATACAAATTCTACCATCCAATCCTTGTAATCTCTTGTCTCTTTCTTACTATTCTGAAGTTGACTCATCTCTTCTCACTCTGAGTTCACATCTTTTTACCTGGATCATCTTGGGTGACATCCACTTTCACGCTACGGAAAATATTCAGGTGGCCGGATACCCACAATATTAGAATTAGTAATATTATTATCAGTCTCCAGCCCTTATGCTTTTTCAGTATTTACATTTATTTTAATCTAACATATTCTAACAAATTATTTTACAGATATCTTAACTCAAGAATCTTACTTTAATAAACAATATATTTAATACATTAAATTTTACACTTTTAACATCCAAAATTATATAAAACTTTAGCTAAATGCTATTATATACTAATTTTTCAGCTAACTCTGATTATTATTTGCTAGAAGGTACCTCGATACTGATTCAGAACTATTTCGGTTATATGTGTATATATTATTAGGTCCATAGGGGATGACACTCTTTTGTGTCAGTATGTAATATCTAATATCTAAAGATTGCTCGAAGAACTATTCTGAAATAAGATAGAGTGCATTCAGTTGCCCGAAAGTTTCATGTCGTAGATTTTAGTTATTTACAATAATTATTTTGTCCAATACTGTACATATAAAAATAAACTAATTTTAGCTCACATAATATTATAAATAATATAATAATATTACCATTATATTTTTATATTTAATGTAAAATGATTTATATGAAGCTTAATATTATACATACATATTTTAATTTTACAGTAAAAAGACAAATAAAAATGTCTGCGCTCTTATATGCATGCATTTCAATCAGTGCTTCATAGATACTAACATACGCAATATGTTAAGCGATCAGTGATAAAGTTAACTGCGCTCATACGCACGCTATATGAAAATAAACCACGTCACAAAACTGCGCCACTAACATCGGCAAGTAGCAAATGCAGTGCTTCTTGCGTGCGCTCAAATGCCCGTATATTGATTATATCTCCATCAGTCTGAATCTATCCACTGCTAGATGAAGGCCTCTTCAAGCTGCTTCCACTTCTCTTGGTCCTGTGAATTGCGTTACCATGTACTTACGCAAAACTTTATCATTTCATCGATCCAGCGGCCTCTAGGTCTACCTTACGGACGTCTTGTACCTCTTGGATACCACTGGATGACTAAATTTTTCCAATTATTGTTACTTCTTCGAGCTTTGTGTCCAGAATATATGATTATATAGCAAAGTTTATTTTATTGCTAAACAATCTATGTGTAAATTCTCTAATCCATAAAGTAAATAAATTATGTGTGAATCTTGTAGAAGTGGTGAGAATAATATTGTCTCATAAAAAATAAGATAATATAGTTACCTATTTGGTCCATCTGGGTATACATAATATCTTTTTTATTATTTAAGAAAAAATATCAATAAATAGAAAATAGTACGTTTAAAATTACATTAATGTTAATTTAAACGCCATTAATAGTGATCCATGTTGAAAATAAAAAGGTTTTCGGCAACTTTTTATTTTCATGAACAATTACCAACTCGACCTTTCAAAGAAAAGATTAGACAAAAGGACATTGCTGCTGGCAGAAGAAGAAACCTTTTCGAATAAAAGACAAAACCTTGTTGAAAGTGAAGTTGGTAGACTTAGAACAGAGATTTGTTTTCAACTTGTTCAAAGGTTAGTTGCATCCTACTGGATTGAAAACGAAAACAAGTTTAACGAATTTCAAATAGTATGACTGTAACGTTTCGTTTTATGAATAAAGTGCATTTTTTACGATTATAATATACTATAACTACGGAGGCAGAGACTTAGTGAAGTATGTAATATAAGTGAAACAAGTACGCTTTGAGAAAATCACATAAATATATTGTGACATCACCGGGAGCTGAACTCGGAGCGAACGAAAGACCAGCGACTTACTCACTGGACTATGACTACTGCCTGATAAAATATATAAGTAGTTTTATTTTATAAAGTATAATAATTTATATTTTTTAACTAGTCTCAGTGAATACATATTATCGAGCTACTGACCGACGAGTTATTATTCCTCATTTTACTTAAAACAGCATCTCCGAAATAGGGGTGCCGGCCGAAATCCCGAGGCCGAAATCCCGAAGGCCAAAATCCCGAATGCTGAAATCCCGAATGGCCGAAATCCCGAAAGTCTAAATCTCGAAAGCCAAAATCCCGAAGGCCGAAATCCCAAATGCCGTAATCCTGAATGCTGAAATTCCGAATGGCCGAAATCCCGAATGGCCGGAATCCCGAAGGCCGAAATCCCGAAAAATAAAAAAATACAAACAGTAATAATTGCGCAATCTTACGAGTAACTTATCTTAAATAGCAAAAATTTTACAAGAGAGACAAAAAACCATGTTTTGTAGAACAAATGGGTTTTTGTCTCTCCTGCAAAAAAATTGCGAAATCTTAACACTTATCTTGAATTGCGCAAATGTTACAATTTTAACCATTTTCCTACAAAAAATGGTTTTTTCTCTCTCTTGTAAAATTTGCGCAATTCAAGATAAGTGTCAAGATTGCGCAGTTATTACTGTTGTATTTTTTATGTTTCGGGAATCCGGCCATTCGGGATTTCAGCGTTAGGGATTTCGGCCTTGGGGATTTCGACCCAATAGATGAAATAGATAGCATAATTCATTGTTTTGTTATATTTAAATATTAATATCAAAATACCGATATGATTCATACATGACATAAGAAGTAAATTGCGTTTATATTTTGACATCACTACTGCACTTATAATACATTTGTTATTTTGTTCGTGTATAATTAAACATGCAAATTAAAAATGTCGCCATATATCAAACTCGATTACTTGCTCAACGTCTGAAAAAGTTGGAGATACGGTGCGAGGTGGGGACATAGGGTGATTATAATTGTCCGTATTGAGCTTGGCCTATATTCCAATATTGGGCCGTACTAAAGTGTAACATGTTAGTAACCTAATAATTAATTAATTATAACGGCTGTTTACTTAAAAACAATATACGAATAATGTAACCATGAATGTTTTTTTTTTGTGTTAATAATATTTCCACGCAATCCATTTCACTTGACACATATCCAACCCTAAAAATAACGTGATTATATGCAACCCGTAAGTCAGAACTTACCAAAGGTTCGAGCGGTGAATAAATTATTACACCTGCAAAGCCTCTTTTTAAGTTTGAATCATCGCGGGGTATTCCGACGGCGTAAAAAATTAAACAGCGGAGTTTATGTCATGAATAATAAATGAATGACGTTTCTTTTTTAGATGTATGCAAGATTTTTTTTTTACAACTTACAGTACCTAATTGAACTTTTTGCCTTTGAATAATTCAGACTTGCAGATGGAGACTATTCATTGCCACGCACATGATTGATTCATATTGATTATTTATGTTGACATTATGAAAGCATTTCAAAGAGTTATTATGATATGTTTTGAGGAATATAATATCACATGCATACTTCTATCTGATATTCGTGCAAATTTTCTGAGCTGATTAAAAACCTAATGTATCAAATCAGTGGTTATTTTTCAAAACTAGACATGTCCACTATTCACTTCTCAGAGGTAAATGAACTTTTCAAATAAAAACACAGAGCGGAAACACGCACACGACAAAAACCAAACTGTCAGATTTGTATGACAACATACTTGGTCACGTGACTCAATACAGTTCCGCTATTAGCTGAAAGTGACATGTCTCATTTTGAATGTCAACAACGTTGGACGTGTCCTTATTTGAATGTCAACCTACTTTTTGAAACCTCTTTTCAATATGAAATTAGTGTTTTGTGGCTTATTTTGAAAGTCAACAAAGTGTCTATGAGGTTATAGAATGATATATTCCGATAATAACTCATTTTCGGCATATATGGGACATGTTCAGTTTTGAAAGTTAACCACTGAGTTTATCCAAGGCTTGCATGCTACATGCGCTCTTGTGTGACTGTGAGACATGGCATCTTACCAAACTTTAAAGATCTTGACTTTTGAGCTTTGAGAATCTATGTCTCTACCAAATGTTAGGGGTACATTGGTACGACCGTTTTACAAACACTCGAGTTCATGAGCGGACACAACATACCTCAGTGATTGAGATAATCACAAAGAGACGCTTTACGTGGCTGAGACATGTGTTCCAGATGCCGCCAGAGAGTGTGACACTTAGTAGCCTTGTGGCACAGCCTCAAGGGTTTCGTCGCCGTGGACTGCCCTCCCTCACCCTGCAATAGTGCTATAAAAGTGATCGACATGTTTCAGGTCTGGGATGGCGTGAGATGCGAGAATTGCCCAAAAACCGAGAGAAGTGGCGAAAACTAGTGCTACTCAAGCAAACTGACTTCAGGACGAAACCGATAGAGCTCCGTTTTCAAGCCTATATAATATTATATTTTAAACAAAAAAATACTCATAATCAGAAAATTATAATTATGGTCATCTTCATTATATAAATTTTCCAGACTTGAGATTTGAACCCTTGATAAACTGATTTCACAGCCGTTATAGTATAATACACATCACTAACCTTTCAGTATTACGGTGTAGTAGTACATTTAAAACTTTAGGTCATAGAATAGTTACTTTTGGCATTGGATAATCACTATAAGTAAAATTTCTTCTATCGGACACTCAGCAAAACATAAATAATGCCAGAAGCGTTCGAGAAATGTGAACCCCGCTAAAAATTTAGCCCCTCCGTGTCGACAAATTTTAATTAAGCTCAAAAACCTCCAGGTGGTATTATCAATGTTTAATTTATTTAAGAATCTTGTTTTATGCACGGGCGACCCTCCATAAGTGCCGCCGGCCGTCTTGAGTAGCTCTGCCCCTATGAATATTTTAAAGGAGGCCATTTTCATATTTACAAAATTAAACTGGCCCCCGAATATTGACGTGTATTTAATTAATAATTCATTAAAACAGTAGTTAACACTTTTACATAAATGTATTGAAGTGTCGACAACTTTAAAAGCAACTACTGTTTAAAATGATTGCAATTATTCATCTTTACGTTTCCTTGAATTATTATTTTTAGATATAAAATACACTGGCTATCAAATACGGATAATATTATTTCAATTTCAATTTAATTTTCAATTTCAATTTCAATTTATTTATTTTTACATATTGTGGACATTACAAATTATAAGTTTAAGACGTTCACAACATGACATAAAAAAAAAGAGATATATAGTATGTTATTAAACAGTGTTCTCTGTTTCTAAGATAGTTATCAGGGACACAGAGGTCAACACTGCCCAGAATGGCAGAGTTCTCATTTATACCTCGTATAAGTCGAAAAAAATACATAGCTAAATAAAGATTTCTTCTAAATTGCAAACTGCAGTATGTAAGCATGCCTAAGAGAAAGTCAGTTGGATAAAGCCACGGATAGTATCCGTACAACCTCAAATAAAGGAGTCTCAAGAATTTCTTCTAAATCTTCTTCACCATAAGGCCATACTTCAACTGATGCGGTGCCCAAACAATAGACCCACTCTCAAGTCTGCTTCAAACTAAAGAATTAAATAAAAGTTTTAATTAAATTTGAATTAAATGAGTATTTAAAAGTAGAAAAGGTACATACTTATCATTATTTTGTCGTTATAATTTGGTTTATTCATTACTTTATTTTGTCTTATCAAATTAACTAACTGCTTTATTTCAGTTAATAATTTCTTTGTGTGTCCTCCATTTATATTGTGTCATCATAATATTATTATCATCAATGATGTTGTATACTTTTTTAATACGCGTGTATGCTTTTAGGCTTAATTTAAATATTTAAATGAATACTGTCTCATTTAATAATCTGTTGCAATGGTTATAATCAACTTGTTATTTTTTTTTTGCTTATTTCTATAACGATTTGTTCGCAAAAATATTTGACATCTGATTACTTAGACGGCGAAATTGCTCTTTTCTTTGATATTTTTGTGATCTTATTAATAATTTATAAGGTAATATTAAAATCGTTTTACGATTAAGGAAAGCTCAGATAGAATGTATAATGAATTGAAATTATTTCCGATTTGCTGAATATTTAATGAATACTTTCAAATAACTACATATAATGGAAGTTTCAACTTAATTACTTACAGATTTATAATTATTAAATACAATAATTTATGACGTGATCTCACGATCTTCGGCTTCGTCGGGAGTTCTGTAAAGGCAGGAACCTCTTGGTGTTTGTTAACAAGATGGCAAGTGGTCTGATGGTATCAAGATGATTCCGTCGAAAGAAAGGAAATGTATGGTTTGGAATCCAACTGTAATGGATACACTCGCGGCATCTCAGCTGGATAAATCAGTTCAATCATCAGGTTCAACAGCTCTTTTAGTTGAGTCTAACAAAGACTGTCCGTCACTAAATAATATTATCTGTCCGCTGGGTTTCAAGATATTTGAACCCTGAGTACCCTCTGTTTTGAAGACATTGGCTGAGATTGGTCCCACTGACTGATAAACCAAGGGATTGCCGTTGTACCTGATACAGCGAATAAGCATGTACTGTCATCATAATATATTATGACTGTAATAATAAATACAATTCACAGCTACTCGTATTTAAACCGCTGACTTGTTCAATATAATTATGTACTATGGGAATGGATATTAGACTAATTTTCCATTGCGAAACCGTATTTAATATCGCCAATCCATCTATTGACTCAAGTTAACTGCTGTTGCTTATCGGTATATGAGTCGCTGAGAATTCACTATTTCGGTCAAATAATTTGATACATTAAAAATAGAAATTTGATCAATAATATACTGACAGCTACAAGCATATAAATCGAAAGAGGTAATGACGTCGTTATTTTGGATATGCTTGAGGTATTCAGGAGACAGTAGGAGATATTTTATATACTTGGGGAAACCTAGGATATGCATAGTTTTATATAATATTATTAGTTTTTGTAGGGAGACTAAGCCGGTTCAGTTATATTTAATAAAAGTGGAATATTTAAATTTATAATACGTATTACATCTTTTCTCATTGTTATTTTGTTTTTCTCTTTTGCTAATCTTAATGTTAACCTATTTATTACTTCATATTTATAAATCTGACATATTATAATTTGACAAAAATATTTTCATTATGTATTTTTTTTTTGATGATAGTATATTATGTGTCCAACAAAATAAATATAAACTTTGTGGGCGGCAATATTGTTTATTTCAGAAAATAACAATAGTTGTTTATCAATCTGTGTATGGACCCAAGTCGGAAAGTATGGACCTAATAGGTTGAGCAAGTAGCCAGCATCAGTTTCTCGTAAAAAGGTATAAATTCAACCTTCACTCTATGGATGCCTATAATACAATCTTCTTAGGATCGAACATGGTTAAATAATAAATAAATATTAACGTACTAAGTCTTTTAATTTCGAATATCACATATACTTTGTTGTTTATTGTATTTGTTTTAATTTGTATCTTATTTTAAATCTTATTAACAACAATTCCTTCAAAAATTGCCAGAATACAATGAAAACAACTCGGTTAGATGTCAGACATTGGCTGCGACTTGTCAGTGTCGGAGAGTCATAGACGTTTTAACTCAAAACTTGTAATGTATTCAAATGTTCACGCCCTAAATTTACAAAGCATTTTCTGATACCGTTTAAAAATAGCGTGCTAACATTTTAAGCTATCTCATTTGGATTCATTTTATTAACCCAATTTCAAAAATCGATTATGAAAGAACCTAGGGTGCTACTGGGGCTAGACGACCCCCGGATTAAGTTGGTGAATAGTAGTTAACATACACAGTAATATAAATAATATATACTGACTGGAATAAAATATTATAACATCATATTTTTAATGGATCATTTTATTAAGTAATTATATACAAATTGCAGGTTTAAATAAATATAAAAGATAAACGTATT
This sequence comes from Rhyacophila brunnea, assembly GCF_057557595.1. NCBI lineage: Eukaryota > Metazoa > Arthropoda > Insecta > Trichoptera > Rhyacophilidae > Rhyacophila > Rhyacophila brunnea. Next base: position 13,042,149 of record NW_028232848.1, on the reverse strand, counting down.
TTTTAATGTAAATTATGTTTAATAAAAATGTAAATGCTTTTCAAGAACAGATTGCTATCCATAACGTTGGTTCATAGAGGTGAAAGACATATATAATAAAAACAAATTAATTTAAAAAAACTTTAAAAGTAAATTTATTAAGACCTAGGATTTAGCCAGCTCGCGCATAATTACAATAAATAACTTAAATCCGCACGGTACGTTAACTCTGTTAGACCTCAAAAAATGAAAAATGTTTTTTATATAGTCAACATAATACATTTTAACCCATTTTGTATTATTTAAAAGAATACGTCTTATTCATATATTATATAAGAGACGTTTTGTATTGTGTATAATATAAGAAAGTGGCCATTTGACAAAGTCAATTAAAGAAAATCAAGGGATATTATCTGGTCCTAAAAAGCAACTACCTATTATTTGGTTTATTCATGAACCTAAACACATAGTCTTCATCAATCAGAAGGATATAACTGGATGTAAACAAAATGTCAGCACCTGCTATTATAGCTATCGGATTAAATGTGGTATGACTTTTCCAAAATCGCGAAAATATGCGGACTATAATCAAAATAACGTTCAATAAAACCAAGCATCACTATCCAACAATACAGTAAAATATTAACCTACCTCAAATTTAGCCACACATATGGCGGAAAATAATTTAAATATGTTCCGTGGCTAAACATATAATGAATTTATACAACATGTAAATAGTTTCTATAACATAATATTTATTTGTTTTCGGACATATTATCATTATATGTGTTTATTTTTTTTACCATGTCCGATCCTAAGAACATCATATTCATATTATGAGCCTCATAATATCTGAACATCATAATTATGACATCAGCCTGAACATCATATTTTGAGCCAGTCATCAGGTTGTCAGTCACATAATAAACAGAAAGAAAAAACACGACTATTCACATTGCTTTAAGCTAGATACATATTCGTAAATTCCGAATTAGATTTGGCACTTTTTCTATGCTACTTGATTTTTTTAAGATCCTAAGAAGATCATATTGGCCTCCAAGAAATTGAGGCTGTATTGATAGATTTTTGTTTTTACGAAAAATGAATGTCACTTGTTCAACCTATTAGGTCCATACTCTGGGTCCAAACACACATTAAAAAACTATATATGTGAATTTTGCCAGACCGAGAATTTGAACCCAGAACTGAGTGGGCATAATATGTTAGTTTATGATAAACCTAACAGTTAATTTGACTTAATTAACCGTTGCTAACTCCAATTATTTTGGTTATTTGTAAAAAAAAAAACACGTCATGAATAATACTTGGTTGAATAATGGTTTTATATTAATTTTCACGGATTGTTAATCAAGATAATGGTAATGAGGATAATAGAAACATATTTTATTAGATATCTTGGAAAGTCGCACAGAAGATGACTGGTGTTTAAAGTGATGACAATCCTCATACATTAAAATAACGGCCATGAAAATAGTTTTCACAGTAGTTATTTAAGTCTTTTATAAAACTATTACAAACAATATTTATTACATTTTGAATTTTATATTTGGAGCTTAATAAAGTAGGAAAAAATCACGTCGGTAGAAGAATTAAATAATACTTTTAAAGATGTAAAAGTGGAGATTACTGGTAAGATCAAGATGATCAAGAGATTCCTTTGTCGAGTGAAGGACTTGAGACAATAGTAGTACATCTCGTGATAGACACGATGAGTTGAGTGAGGATTTATAGATTGTCCTTCATATTTATATTAATGGGTTGCATATATTACAATATATATTGTCGTAATTACTAATCAAAACAAACACTACTGATCTAGTTATGATTGAGGAAAAGCATACAAAACCTACATATTATTAAAGTGTGTTATTTATTTAATGCTAAGTAGTATGATTTCTAGTATACACGATATGACTGCCCCTTGCATAAAAGTCCTTATCAGTATAAAAGCTCACTTGTTAGCTTAATATTTTAAGCGCCGAGTCGCCGACGGCTGCGTAGCGTCGCCTCGTTCGGCGCCATATGGCACCTTACATATTTGATGGACAAGAAGTGACTCGTTTCACCTTCGCACAGCCTTTAAAATAATGAAAACAAACAACCTGACCAGGACACTCTCTTTTCAGAAATATTTTGTTATTATTTTCACGTTTTTTTCCGTTGGTTGTTTACTTATTTTATGCTGGAAAATGCCTTAATGGACGAATGCTAAAAAAATTATAATCGTTGTAAATATCGTATTTCTATATAATATTATGTAAACATTACAATGCCAATATGATACCTTCTAATTTTATACTTACTGGATTTTTAAAACCAATCTGTTAAACGAAACCATATTATTATGATTATTAAATTTCTGATCTAACAAGCTAAACCACATTTGATTTAGCGAATTATTTTTACATTAGTATGTAAATCACAAGTGTTAATTAAGACGATGATCTGAAAACTACCGTAAGTATTATTAACAAATCTTCCTCGTCGCCATTAAGATAACTTTGTCATATCATTGACTGAAATAAAATAAATGACATAAGATTTTAATTTAGTTAGTTAAATGAATTCGTAATGTTATTATGTATATTTTTCACTATGTCATCATCAATTGTACAATTAAATTAGATGAAATAAAAAATCTAGCCCTTTCCATTTTTATCGGTTATCTTTTTTTTCCACAGTGTATTTCTATGGAACATAATTAATTTTATATAAAAAAATGAATGACAGTTTGTGGACGTTCAGTTATATTTTGCTGTCGTTTGAATGAGGGTATTTTACTATTGATAATTCACTAGCCGAGTGCCATATCAAGCCGATTGCCACCATTTCATAAATTTTCGAGTGACAACTTTCACATTATGTAAGTTTTTTTCTCTTTATTATTTTTAATTAACTTTGTCATTTTGCGTCTATCTACCTGACATCTACTTATACTACTAAATAGTGAATACTCATGTTTCGTCATATTTCTAAAGCGTTGCAGTGATATTAATATTATTATAATAAGCAAAGTTAAATTACTTTGAATAAAATCAGACATTTAAAATAAACACTAAACCATAATCATGCTGTATTATAATATAATATAGTATAATACCTAAATATATATTGCTGATCACAACATGTGGAATATAAAATATTTTTTTAAAACACATGTTAAATAAAAAACGGGAAAGTTTTTAACAAAAAGTAACCATTGCAAAATAAATCAATGCGTATGATTATTTTCGCCGAATATTTTGTACAATGATTAAGATACATTGTTAATATTATGTCATTGTCAAAGACGAATTCTTTTTTTGAGCATTTATTAGCACCTGTGTACTAAATTTTTACTTTCTGTATAAAGTACGAAAAAAGCTAGTTCAGATAATACAATAAATTTAATATTAAATTTGTTTATTATAACACCAAGTGAAGGTAATATTTATTATAAAGTTAGTAAATACAAATCCACGTAATTCTTAACATTAAATTATTTTTAAAATAAAACACGAAATGAAAACATAGACTAGAACAATTATTTCAACTGGTTATTTTATCTAATAACCCTTACCCATGATACCTATTGGCACAACTTTATATACAGTAACTAGTGATCATTATTTGGCACCACATCTATTTTTGCGCATCATTTTTTTTATTATAAATTAATTTTTCAAAATAATAAACTTTCTTTTTGATTGTTATAATATTTTTTTGTCTTGTGATTTTTCTACAAATTTTATAATATCTATTTTTATATTTCTGCTATTTTTTTAAATAAAGAACATTAAAAATGAATCATTTAAATGAGGGCTTGATTAATATAGCCGGTTTTTGTAATGTCTTTGTCTCTGTAAATTAGTGCTAAAATTGACATGGTGTTTTTCGCACTTGGTTATAAAGAATCATCATGAGTAATTATTATTAAGTCAATACTCGGCATCGGGGAACTTTATCAAAGCCTCAAGTATGTTATTTCAGTAAAAAAGTTTAAAAAATACCTTAGAAAGCAGGAGATTTAAATTATAATGATAATTGAAATGGAAAGGGATCAAAACGAGCAACTTTTTGAGAGTTAATTAATTTTAAATATACATAAGGAATAAATTCGAGTTTGAATAAGTAAATTCAATCATATCTTAAACATCGCCGTGTCAAAATGGGGCGTGACAGTTTACGTAGTGTTGAAAAAACAACCTAAAATAAACAAGCTACTCGCGAATAAGGTCGTGAGTGAAAATTTAATATCCTTCTATGAATATTACAGAAGGCAGCTTGCGACATTTTTGCAAAAAAAAGATGACATATGAGTCGCAGCAGAAAACCATGAATATTTTAAATTTTTATTAAAAATAGTGGTTATTATTTAAAATTATGTAAAGATATTATCTTACAAAATAAATGTAATTTTTTCTGACTTATAAGTACTCCAGCAAATTAACCCATCAAAAACAAATTACTGAGGAGAAAGAATTGAACCAACCATCAGTTATTTTTTTAATTAATTTGACAATAGTTAAAAATATTTTTTTAAAACTTGTGTAGATATTCAAATACTTAAATTTATAATTCGTTTTTACAATATGTAGGTAAATTGGTAGGGTTTAAAGAAATGCCTAAAAATATAATAGTATATCAATTCTACTAAGGACAAGCGGGTACAAATATTTGATACCGATTGTCAAGAATGACTTATTCAACAACACCGTAAAATTGGCACCGTATGTCAACAATGCGTTAAGAGAAATTTATAATCATGATTTAAAAATGTTAAATTGCTTGTTATAGATTTTTTTTTAAATATTTTTGAGATACCTCATAAACGTACATACCTATAGGTTAAAACGCAATAGAAATTCTTGGAATGCACAAAAATCACTCTATGAAATATTCAAATTATCAAATATTTTTATCAAAATAATAAAACTTAACTAGAACCTCCCACAAAATTGTGTTATTATTTTTATGCGCATATCTCAATGTGTTAGTGATGCAGATATATAAGCCATTTTGCATTTAAGATACTCACGTTTTTTTAACACTTACTAGAAAATATGTCAATCTGGACGATACTCACACTAATTACATCTTTCACTATATTTAAAATACTTTAATGCCTGTTTAGTATTTTATGTAATTTTGGAATACATAATAATATAATGTAGTCATTAGTTTTTGTGGCATGTACTTTATATTATTTTACCCACTTTCATTTTGAAGGGAATTTGTCACACCAATATTTGTTTTATAAAAAATAAATGGTGGGTAAATAATTTTAAATATAATCAAAAGTTAACAAAGAAAATGAAATAAGTGAGAGCTTATAGTGAAATATTGCACAATGGTCATTACACGTTAAATGTACCTACGAATACATTTCAGATTTTTCTATCTTATGATCTATGTATATAGTAATTTTAAACGCATTCATAAATATACTATCGACCGACGGTACTTGATAGAATTTGGATTGAAATTCTAGTTTATTTAAGTTTTGTTCTATGTATTCCATTTGAATCGTTTTTTGCGACTCGGGTTTTGCCTTTGATAATCATATTGATTGTATTATTAGTGATAGGGGTTTTTTACAAACACTATTTTACTATTCATAATTTTTGTTGGTTATATTTTGATTGTGATCCTTGACTTAATAGGTAGGTGATAAAGTTTTTACCTACTCTATTGTATTCATTTATTATATAAGTAAGACTTAATTTGTATTCGTTGTCAGTGTGTATTTACCTTTTTTGGCAAGTGAACATAGTGCCTGAAGATGCCGAAAGATGAACTTTGGGTCGCTAAAAACAACTCAAATGGAATACTATAAAACTTAAATCCATTAGAATTTACATTCATAATTGTTATTTAATCCCTAAAAATCCAATATTAAACATAGAATAAAGCTAAATATTTTTGTATGCGGTACGGTAACCTAACCTAACCCTTTTGGTATACTCAAAAAATATAATATATTCACGTAGGTATGTGGATTTTAAGCAAATATTTGACGAATAATAAATTATAGGTACATATTTATCATAAATTATAAAATTATATTATTTAACGCCAATCAGAGTTATTTTCAAAAATAGGTCTACTAAAATATTGACATTCAACTTGTTTTTGCGAAAATTAATTATTTCTTCACAGTTTTGAATTCTTTTTAAAAAATTCGCTTAAATACTCGAGAAAAATTAAAACTTTACTATTTTACCTCGTGCTACTATTTTAATTCAAGTTTTAACATTTAGGGTAGGTACAAAAATGTAATTCTTTAATCCATCGTTTTAAAATACGGCAAATAATTAAAGCATTTGTTTTGTTCTACTTATTTTAACTGAGTCAGTATTTTAAAGCTTTGCACAACTTAAAATGAAATTAATTGTTAGACTAAGGGTAGGCCTGTTTTAATAGGGAAAATAATATGTTTAAAGAATCTATTTTTTTAAATATGTATTAATATATTAAATATATGAATATAATTTCAGCTAAGATAACAATATCTTTATATTTTTACTATTAATTTGGCGATATACAATCGTTATGCAAAATAATTGTTTAATTGCAAAAAAACTGGTTGCGCTTTTAGCAGTGGACTATAATTTGAAGATGGTTGTGAATTATGGATCTAGGGAGAGGGGTTTAAACAAAATGCCAGGCACTGACCTTTTATGTTGAGAGAGCATAAAGAGGAACTGGTTCGGGGTTCACGCACTCGAGCACTTGTAAACGGACGTTTCGAAATCCCACTCTCACAGTTTTACTTGGGTTTTGGGAGAAATGATGATGACAAGTTCAGCATGGATGCTAGATACGACGTTCGCTTAAACCGTATCAGATTTAGAGCAACGAAGGTCGAACAGATGCGTTTTCGACGAGTCACCCTGTAGTTAACGTGGCTTCGGTCGTATCATATCAGATCACGGCGCGATAGAGTCATAGCTTGAACAAGCCTAGGCGCGTTTGCTTTCTTGAAGTAACTGAATGTAACTTCAAGTCGGTCGACTGTTGACCTGTGACTGGTGGTTGCCTAATCTTGCGATAATAATTGGGGATTCCAGGTAGGTGGGAAAAAAAGAATGAGGGCCACCGTAATTGGCCGAACCACAAGCAGTTACATAATAGTATGGGGAATTACATTGAGAATTATTTAATAATAATAGAAGATTGAAATAAGATCATTGAGAAAACTACATAATTACATAATTTTATATACTTAATATGATATATTATATTTTATCAGTTCCCCGGATACTTCAAGAGTATCCAAAACAAAGACTGCATTGGGTACATATTTGGATGTATATGCTTTTTCGCTGTCACAGGTACTCGGTTGAACGCCACTCACCTGTGTTATCAGTTGAGCTACGACTGATGTCTGTAACTTTCAGAACAGATGGTCCCCAGCGTCCAAATGTCTCGAAACCCGGGAGACATACGATATAATTTGGTGACAGACAGTCGTATTTTTTGGCTTTGTTAGTCTTAGCTGAAAGAACTATACATCTCCCTCCAATCTGTGGATTTATCGTGATTCCATTAGGCCAATCGCCGTCTTGTGGACAGACATCATGTGGCTCCTGTCTTCCTAAATCAAAGATAAACAGATCACATCATTCATAGCAAAATCACGACTATGTCTCTCGTCATATAGCTCATGGGCAAAGCTCAACACATTATTCCAATGTCCTGAGTTTAACGACACATTGAAAAAACAATAACGTGTGGATATACCTGATTTGGGATTCAAACTCGAGACCTAAGTACAACTTCATAGATAGTGAACTCACTACTTGGATATCACAGATGCGATTATTATACAAGTATTGAAAGAAAATCGTAGTATTTAAACAAACTTCTATACTCTGGCTTATCATCAAATTTCCTTCTTCAGTCGATTTGTCTCAGCACTAAGGAAGTCTTTATATAGGCGTAGGCCATCAACTCACCAATGTCGTGCCTTTTCATACTACATGTTTCTTTTGATTCACTAACCATGAGTTGCTTTGTCGGTGCACGATAACCCATACGTATCACGATGCCGGCTCATTATAGGCGTTTAGTTTTTATAAAACTGGTAACATAAGGCTCATCAAAACGCTTATAGGGCTCATTATTGAAGCAATGTCGACAGATGTCACCTTTACAGATGGGGTTAAAGAACTCTCGCAACTTTCACATACCACCAATATATATAAAAAGCATTATTGAACTTCAAAGTAAAATTACTCTCCATTAAATCTCTTAGTCTAAGATGTCAGATATTGACATCTTATTTAAACTCGAGTTCTTAATAAAAAATAGATTCTTTTTTCATTATTTGCCATGGAAAAATACGTATTAATAGAAGTAACCCAGCATCGAAGTATTCATTGTTGACTCGTTTTAAATATACATGGCTTAAAAGTTATTATCTCGTATTTAAAAATCATACCGAATCAACATTGTCATTTTGTTAGAAAACAACTTTGAACACGAACCCTACAAATTGTTTGATGTACAGAATTATATATCTAGCCTTGTATTTGATTATTTCGTATCTTTAATCATGGATATGACTGATATCTTTATATGTACAAAGACTATCAAATAACATAAATAATAAGCCAGATGACACTAACTTTAAGCAAGATTTGAGAGTAAATTTACTTATATTAATTGTATAATTAATTTATGTAACTTGCATCGAGACGTGGTAGAACTTCATAACAATGATTTTAAAAGAAAATTATTGTTGTTAATTTTACTTTAATCGAGTCATTTAGGTACGTAAACAGCTATTTCTTGCTTTAAATCCATCGGAGTATCTCTCACATCTTAGTTATAGTCGATTACTCTGAAGATGGGTTAATACCTCGAAAAAACCACCAACACTAAAATGACTCAATTAAAGTACAATGAACAAAAATAATTTTGTACATATTATAATATATGACTATAAACACCTACTCGAAAAATCTTTCATAAAAAAATATCAACTGGATTTGTGTCAATGGGCTTTACAAATTATTAAGCCATGTGCATCTTATATAATTACAATGGAATTAACACATACTAATAATTACGAAGCTGTACAAATATTACCTCTTAAATTTTGTGAATTATTCGTTTAATAAAGAAAATAATTGTTAATGAAAAATAACTTTGTTTGAGAACTATTACTTAATACAATTGCTTAGTTAGTTGTTCAAATAAGAAAATTCCGCAATACAACGTTATGTAAACCACATACAAATTAAACATGCCCACCACATAAACTTTGCTGCTGCTTCTTATACTTTCATTTTGTAAAGCTTTAAGCTACAATACAGTAGGTACTGTACCAATGTATCAAAATATTTTATACATACGTATGTATATATCTATTCAGTTATATTTATGCATATAATTCATTAGTAAGACTCTATTTTTATTTAAATACCTACATATATTTAATATAATATTGCTTTCATTCAACAAATAATTCTCAAGAGTTGAGAATATAACGGCTCTGTGTATTGAATATACATAAGTATTATTATGGTAGTAGTTGAACAAATAGGACATATATATAAATAATTCTAAATTCGTGGTTCAATGGATTCTGCGACATTATTAGTATCCAAGATACTATTAATAATTTATTTACTACAGCTCTACTTCCTGAGTTTACATTCGGAAATCTACGTGGAAATAAATAATTGATATCTTTTTTGGTGAATGTATAAATTGCAAATGAAAACGTGCCTCAAATATCAACCTTATAACAATGTCCCGAAGGCATATCGGGGTCCGTGTACGTTAAATCAAATCAGAATTATTCGCAAGAGACCAAGTTCTCGAAATGAAGAATTCTGTTTCTTCGACACAAGAGTGGATCGGATAGGAAAGACATTATGTAGTGGGTTAGTTAGCTATACTAGGTAATATAAATGTACCACTTTTAGATACAGAAAAAAAAACTTTTTATTATTTATTGAAGTTATACTTCTTTTGGCGCGTTTGGGAAAACAAATCAGAGTGTATTTTTGGCGTGTGACGAAGTTGCGCGCGCCGATGCAACACAATTTATTATTATGATTATATTCATTTCGGTCTCGAGGGTACATGCACATGCGCATAGTGTCATTTAGTTATTTGTAATCCGTAAACAACCAAGTAAACAGCGCGTGTTGTAAACATAACTAATATTTCTACAATATATAATATATATTCATGAAACTTCATTTATATTGGAGTGTGTATTTATTTTTCATTGAAAAGATTGTGTATCAAGATTTGAGGCTATATTTATGAAAGTATTAGTTATGAGTAAAATTATATATGATTAAATAAATAAATTTTGTGAATGTTGAATTGGTAAATATTTCAAAAAATATATTCAAATTTGATTTTTTATTAATTCAGCATGGGCACTTTTGAGTCGATTATAACCACTGTATGGCAAAGATGAGTTTTGGCCCAATACAATAAAAAATTACAATTATCATGTGCTATATGAGACACAGATGAATTGCGTACCTATGTTTTCATCAACCTAATCTACTGTAATATTCATAGAATCAGGTAACAGCTTATTTTGTTTTGTTACGCCAAAGAAGTATAATTACTAACGCGCGTACGATAAGTTAGTACACACACCGATTTGTTTTTATAAATATTTAAGCATGTTTTGAAGTGGAGTTAAAATCAATAAATAATTTACTTATATTATGAACAAAGTATGTAGAAAATAAAATAACGCCAAACTAATCAAGCTACCAAAACCGTCTCACACAAATTAATATTATTCTGACGTTAACTAACTCCAAATTTGTAAATGTCGTCATGGCTGTTTTTGTCCCCAATGTTTTTTATACTTGTACGCCAAAATGTGACCTTTAATAAATATATAATATTTTGAATGGCAATTAAATAGTACGAAAACGGAACTATACCTAAATTATTTGTCCTATAAATCTGTCCGTATGGGCAATTATTGTACGCAAAGTTATTTTTATTCGAATACAGCACTTGACTAACGGTTCAATTTAGTTACCTTCCCATAAAATCATCTCCCATAGTTCTAGCCCTCGATCTGAACAATTATTACTCTCTGTATTTAAAATGCATATTTAAGAGATAGAGAGGAGATAAAAATTACTAACGAAAATATTGAAATCTTTAACAAAAAATGTGCATAATTTAACATTTTAAAGTAACACTTAGTCAGAAAAGATTATTATGAAGAGAGATACCACAGTATACAAAAACGCGTGGCAGAATTTTGTGAAATTCTAATTATTTTTTTTTATAACCAATTAGATATACCAACATTTCAAATAAGGGTGGTTAATTATCCGGGGTTTTTACAAATGGGGAGTTATTATCTGGAGGATTATTTTACACACAGGAATATTGTCTTAGAGGTTATTGACAGCAGGTTTTTGTGCAGTGAGTTATTAATTGTTCTCGTTCTGTTATCCCCAATATATATGGTCACACAACACAACCCTCATCCAAAAATGCTCCATTTGTAAAGAACATGGTAGACTAAATCATTTAAATAAAATAATCGTTTTAACTACCCATTACCTACTTATATATTATTATACTAAATGAAGAGGTACACATTTATTTCAGTAATTTATTATAAACATAATTTTGATTATGGCTGGCATTTTATTATAATACTAGCTGAAGTACCCGGCTTCGGACAGGGTCGCTTCGTGGTTATATTTATCCTAGAAATTTTTAAAAATAATGAGGGGTAATTATTTTTTTGAATATTAAAATATCTGTGTAATACAATATGGCAATATTAGAATAATTCTAATAGGAGTATGGGTCAAATAAAAGACACTAAATTAAAATCGAATCCAAAATATGCAAACGTTATTAATGTTATTATTATGTAGTAAAAAAAAATCTAAATTGGATGAAACAAACAAACAACAAAATTTTTATTTTATAAATACTAATTTAGAAACCTTCGCAGGTGTGCCCACAACAGCTGACAAAAAGCTTCTTTGCAATCGGATGAATGGTAGAGGAACGCAAAAGAATCTTAGAAGAAGAAGATGATTTTCTAATTCAGAAATTTTTGTGGGTATGCGCACGACAACTTACCAAAGTTTCATTGCAATCGGATGAATGGTATAGGAACATATACGAATAGAAGAAAAAAATATGGTTGTACTAATTCAGAAACCTTTGCGGGCATGCACACAACAACTGGTCAAAATTGCATTGCAATCAGATGAATGGTATATGAACGCATACAAATAGAAGAAGATAGATTAGAAGAAAAAGAAGAAGAAAATGGTTGTATCGATTTAGATACCTTTGCGGGCGTGAGCACAACACTTGATCAAAATTTCATTACAATCGGATGAATGGTATAGGACCGCATACGAATAGAAGAAGATAGCATAGAAGAAGAAGAGGAAGAAGAAGATGGTTGTACCAATTCAGGAACCTTTGCGGGTGTTGGCACAATTACTGACGAAAGTTTTATTGCAATCGGATGAATGGTATAGGAACGCATACGAATAGAAGAAGAAGAAGATGGTTGTACTAATTTAGAAACCTTTGCGGGCGTGCGCACAACAATTGATCACAATTTCATTGCAATCGGATGAATAGTATAAGAACGCATACGAATAGAAGAAGATAGAATAGAAGAAAAAGAAAAATAAAATAGTTGTATCAATTCAGATACCTTTGCGGGCGTGAGCACAACACTTGATCAAAATTTCATTGCAATCGGATGAATGGTATAGGACCGCATACGAATAGAAGAAGATAGCATAGAAGAAGATGAAGAAGAAGAAGAAGAAGATGATTGTACCAATTCAGGAACCTTTGCGGGTGTTGGCACAATTACTGACGAAAGTTTTATTGCAATCCGATGAATCTAATAGGAATGCATACAAATAGAAGAATATAGAATAGAAGAAAAAGATGGTTGTACTAATTTAAAAACCTTTGCGGGTATTACCACAACAACTAACGAAGGTTTCATCGCAATCGGATGAATGGTATAGGAACCATACGAATAAAAAAAGATATAATGAAGATGAAGATGGTTGTACTAATTCAGAAACCTTCGCGGATGTTGGCACAACCACCGACGAAAGTTTCATCGCAATCGCATGAATGGCATAGGGACCATACCAACTGACGAAGGTTTTATCGCAATCGGATGAATGGTATAGGAACCATACAAATAAAAGAAGATATAATGAGGAAGAAAAAGAAGAAGATGGTTTTTCTAATTCAGAAACCTTTGCAGGTGTGCATACAACCACTCACCAAAATTTCATCGCAATCGGATGAATGGTATAGGAACGCATACGGGACATACAGGCAGACAGACAGACAGGCAGACATTCATTTTTATATATCAGATATAGCCTTTACTCTTCGCAAAAATGCAACCAATAAGTTCACAAAGTTTTATCGCAATCGGATGAACGGTATGGCAGCGCATAAAATACGAACAAACAAACAAACAAATATTGATTTTTATATATTAGATATAACTTTGTATCATTGAATTACATTGTTAAATTAAAAATAATAATGTTACCGTAGATTTAATGCAAGTGAAATAATATGCAAAATATTATAATATGATTGCATTGTGTTTAAATATTATTATAGCAAACGCCTATCAAATTTCAGTATGCTGGATAAAAGCTTTGAAATTATAGAACACTAAAATGAGTGGGTAACACAAAGATTCGATGTATATTCAATAGTTTTTTTGTGGAGATAAAAGACATGCTAATATCTTTTATCTTCTTCATTCACATAGATGATGCAAGAGAAACATATATTATTTTTAGATTGATAGCTTTAATCCCTATGTTAACCACAGAGTGATAAAACTAAACGTGATATATAGATAGAAGACACAGTGGCAGCATTTACTAAGATTTCAAAGAAAGAATGTATTTACTTCAAAGGAAAACTGCCAACGAGGAAAATCGTGCGGCAAAATAAGATATCTCATTTGTTTGTTGGTCTTTTGTCCTTTATACCCTCATCAGTTTAGAGTAGTTTAGTTGAGATAGACATACATCAAGGAAACAAATGATTGTGAGCTTTCTTTAAAGGGACAATAGACGCACAATATACCACTAAGTGCTTGATATATTTTACTAAGTCCATTTAATTTTTTGTACTAATATAGTAAAGTAATTTTTTTTTAGTAATTGCACTTAACTTTTTAAATCTAAATCTAAATCCAAGAATAGTAGGTACCTATACGAAGAAAATAAAAATCCTGCTAATATAATTTAAACAATATCCATATATAATAATATATTTAAAATATCCACTTTGATATATTATGAATAAAGCACTATTTATTATAAAAATAAAAGCATGCATATGAAAGCAATGTAGAAAATTTGAATGTGCCTTACTTAGAGGCTTGGTTGTAAAAGAATAATTATCTAGATATGTAGGCATATTGTACTACCACCATGAATAAGTACATTATATATACTCAATATTATGTGTAGTGATAATTGTGAAACTAGAGGCATATAATATTATAGCATATACTTAATTATCAATAATTGTCCACCAAGATTTTGGTTTATTAATTTAATTTAATTTAAATTTATTCATCAAAACATCCGAAAAATAATAAAAACGAGTGATAATTAAGCTTACATTTTTCACAATCAGGGTGAGTGGCTTTTTTTTTTCAACTATTGATCCATCTATTACTTTAGCGAATTAATTCTCACAACTTATTTATCTATGATCATTTAAAAAAATTAAATGAAAAGGCTACAAACTTTATAATAGTTAATTATAATATTAACTAATTTAATTAATGGTTAATATTATATTTACATTACTTATATCCTGGGGTCAATACCAAAAGTTGGTAAGTCTCTAATAGGTGTTATGGGTGAATGCAAATTGAAAGTTTGAAATGCCTTCAAAAATCAGGCATAATGCAAATTTCTTTGTGCTTTAGTTAATGCATGTTTTATAATATATCTAAATTATCGACTCACCAACTTCTATCATATCTTTATATATATTATAATAACTTTTATATATCTACTATAATATACTTATGGATGGTTTCAGGTGTCAACCTAATATCATAATAACTATTTTTTATTCAATAGATACAGTTATATTATAATCTCTTATAATAAAATATTTAAATTAAACTTCAGAAGAGTTTAATAAAAAATATACCTTTCATTTCTATCCTTATAAATTAATATAGTAAATACTTTGTAATATTATAAATTTTACTAACAAGGTCATACCATGCGCTTCGAAGAATTTCGTCACTGATCACTAGACTTTCTTTGTGTAAGAGTGATGGTAAAGACTATGGAGGGAAAAATAAGTAGAGAAGAGCCATTGGAGGTATGTACTGTAGTCATTTAATTTAATTAGGGTTGTGACCTTCAGTAATGCGGAGAAATTACTGATAAGAATACTTCTTTAACTATTAAATCTTGTAAATTAATTAAACTGTAGATAATAAGAAAAGTTTATAGTGAATATAGAGAGTAATCATTGGTAATTATTTTTATAACTAAAGTTTAATTTGCACTGGAAACTACGAAAATACACAAGAGACAAAATTGTACGGAAATTAGCCGGAATGTTAGATTAACAAATTCTTCCGAATTATGTTTGTTGTTTGCGCAGTTTGTTTGGTTGACAAGGGGTAATGGCAATTGTCTTATGTTATACAAAAAACGGACCTATCACAAAGGGACTAAAAGGGTTATATTAAATTATTTCATACAAAATGCTTTCAAATCAAGAATTCTATACCAACGAAATTTATTAAAATAATTCAATTAAAATAAAATAACTAAAATATTTAATACTACTAAGTATTTCTAATATACTAAGTATTTGTAATATAATGTTCACAAAATGGAAAGTAGGTATACACAGAACAGATAATAAATAGAATTCCGATAGGCTATATACCAATACAGTACATTTTGAATGTGTGAGTATCCTACGAAAATGAACCACGCATTATAGACGTGCAATAGTATGTATAATACACCAATATTAAATGAGTGTCAATGCATAAACCGACAACAGTTGTTAGTATTCAACCTATGACGTATTCTTGACACGTGTTTAAATTTATCCCGTATTCTTCCTTACTAGATATCGGCTGCCTGCTTCTTGTTACCCGTTAGGTATTTCAGAGTTCCCTGTAGATATATAATATTCTTGTATGTTGTTAGTTCTATCTTCATTAATGTATTCGATATTATAATTAAGATAATGACTGAATACCTAAACATAAACTTTAATAAACTATTTTTTATGTTCAACAAATATTTCACAATATTTTAAGAATGTAATACTACTGTGTGTGAATGTAACTATTATAAATAAAAAGAAAAAAACATCCAGCAGGTTACGAATCTGGACTGTATTAAAGTATATATAAGTTTATAATATTGTTGGAGCCACTAACATCTTAACTACCCTCCTAACATAACAATATTTCATATTGGTACTTACTATTGTATCGTTAAATAATTATTGTTCTACGATTAATCATTACTTACTTAACCTAAGCGCATAACCACTCATAGATGCAAAAGGTATCAATAAGTTGTAGGCAGAGAACACAAAAATAAATAAAGTCAGTTAGCTTGCGGGTGTAGCTGTAATAAAGTACGATTCTTGAGTGTGAAGAAATTTGGGATAAATTTAAACACGTGTTAAAGAATGTGTTATTTTCGATATGTATGTTTGTATCATGATATGTATAATTTGCATTCAATATTATATTGTATTTCTTACGTATTATGTATGACCTGAGTATTATTAAGACATATATCAAAACAGCATTCAAAACATTTGTATTTGGCGACTGGCATTAGAATCCGGACATTAGGTAACTACAAAAAAGTATTAAGAATATGGTTGACACCATATTATACAAGACAATACACTAAATCAAGAAATGTAGTTGTGATAACTAAAAAACGCCTCTGAAACATATCTAGTAATAAAAAAATATTTTAAAAATCTTAGACCAAGTGATATTCAGACACTCACTTTTTGTTCGGTTGGCGACTGCTCTATTCATTAGCAATCTTTCCAGGCATAGTTATATTATCTACTTACCAGGTACTAGTATTATTTTAATACACTGTTTATTATTTTTTTTAAAGATTTTCCTAACTTTGTATTTATTAATTCTTTTTATTAAACATCATGTTGTCTCCATCTCTAAATTGGTAATTTGTTATGTATGCATATTTTTTTAAGTTTAGAAACTGGAGTTCATTAAGTGATTTTTAAGTAAGTGTCAAAAAAGCGAGTGTGTTTGCGTGACGTTAAAGATTTGAAAATGGGCGGCAAGGTGTAAAAGATGACCCCAGAATCTGAAAATCCAAAAATAGCAATGATCGATGATCGATAATAGGCTAATTTAGTTTAGGTAGCAGTCACAGTATGTTCACTAAGAGACTTAATCGCCAAAAAAAAGTGATATTTAAAATATTTTACCCTCTTACTTATTCATTAGAATAAAATTATCTTCCGGTGATTTCTAGCTATTTTAAAATTAAAACCTGCACCAAAATGAAGAATATTTAATGTAGTAATCGAATTGAAACGTTGAAAACTTAAAACGTTGAAAACAATAGAACTGTTGAAAACAATTAATGTGTGTACCACTGTTTTTTTGCTGTAGGTAGAGTTTCCACTTCATAAATATGCACTCCAGCTCTAATATGACAATGATGTAATATATTCTAAAAACATTTTTTTACATAGGTATATTATCTATCTATTTATTTATTATTTCATGTAATATTAATACACGTGAATATCATTTGCTCTATTTTTATGCGAGGTAATCAGGCAAAGAGGGATATCAGTATAGTAAAAAATGTAAAAGTGCTAAGTTATAAAATGAATACTCTACTTTAATGTACATTTTTTTACCTACCTATATAAACCATGAGTTGATAAAAAATACTGAAAAATATGTCGAATAAAACCATGCTAACGTTAGGTATACCTACAATCATTTATTTCATATTGTTTTGCAAATTCTAAACTTCTAAATAAAAAACAATGTCTTACTGCCGAGCGTTTTTAATTTAAATTTATTTATATACAGTTGAATATAAGTGAATGCTGTATTTCAAAAACGTATTTGTATTTCAGAAAAAATAGTGAAAAAAATCATATTAGGTATATAAAAATAAATAGTGAAAAGTTTTATGTAAAATATTATTATTTTATAATAAGTAGTGTTATCTACCTGTTATCTTAAAAAATACTAAAAATATCTTACATTTGTATATTTAGTTAGGTAATATGAATATTTGCAACTTATGTCACTCTTTTTTAAAATGTGACATGTAACGTTTTCAAAATACAGCATTCAAGTAAAGTGAAAAAAGTTCCACTGCGATATTAATAATATACTTAAGAGAATTTTTATATTATTGTTATCATTTAAAATATTCAACCATATGAAATATAATACGTAGTAAACAATTCTTTCAAACTTAAAATGTTAAATCTTGTAGCGGAAATTTTAATCTCATGTAAGGAAAAAACCCTTTCCCTCAATTATTACACACGAGTTCCACTCGTGAAAGGGTATTCCTGCCCATTGTATGTGAGTGGTATCTTCGACAATGTCATGTTCATACCTACGCCTCAGCTGGTGAAAGGTCTACATACCTTACTCCAAATAATCATATTACATAGATCCTTTCACATGTTCCCTTGTCGAATACGTTTCGCTGGCCTTGTTTATTGAAAAAGATTTAGGATTACACACATAAACGTTTACGAGAGAGGAATATAGTAAATACAGTAATTATAACAAATATCTTAACCCAGTTGTTTTCAAACTTTTCGTCTCTTAGCACCCTTCTTTTTTAAAGATTTTTTCACGACTAAAAATAATTAATGAAATAGTTGCATTTATACTTTACCATGCAATTTTTTAAATCATGGAATTAAACTATACATGGTATAATATATAAACGTATGGAACATCAAGACAAAGTGCCGCCTCATATTATGTTTAGAGTCCATCTGCTATCCTCTTTTTTTTTTTTCAAATTGTATAATATACTTCTCCATAATGTTATCTCCATGAAAGTATTTTTAAAATCAGCTGCCTATGTGCAATGCGTGCTTTTATTATTAGACAACACACAGTGATACAAGAAGGGGATGCATCATTATGATTGTATGTGAACATTTGGCTTTAATCATTGTAGGTATACAGATTGTCTAAAATTATTTAAAGAATCAAATCATATAATATAATGCCACCAAAAAGGCCAGGGCAAACAGTTTCGATACCACTGCATTAACCGATATTTTTTTTTTGAACTGTTTATAAAATTCCTCCGACGTGACAATTTTGTTATAAATAATTTTAAAAAAAATGTTGATGTATAGCCGTCTAATATAACAACATAATTAAATATTACAAATAATAATATGAGAATAAAATAAATACGTGTTTAACTCTAGCACTGGCTGCGCGACGCTGCTAAATACTAAATACTGTTTTATTTTAACGTTAATAAAGTTAATCATATATAATTATAAAACTACGTTGATAATTTACGATCCTTAAACGATCCACTATTCCCAACAAAAATATTTGTTGTTAATTATTTATATAGTTTAGTAAAACCATCATAATGTCATTATTACAGGTACCTACCTATACCACAAAAATTTAAATATAATTATTCTATAAACTTCCAAAGTAACGTGTCATCTTTTAATAAGATCGTGATGCCTCCAAGGTGTGTACTTAACATAACTTATGAACCAGTTTTTTGCTCTATTTTACATCGGAACTTTCAAAAGCTCAACGACAACTTTATGTGATATAGTTATTAACGTAATATTATATTGTAAATACTCAATAATCGCAGCTATAGAGCCATTTCTTCTAAAAACAATTCATTATAATTTTAATTCCATATTATTAAAAATGCTATTTTTTATTATTTTCTAGTTAATCATATTTGAAGATCGTTTATACAATATTTTACTGTAGATTAGAATACCATATAATTAAATTAATGAAGATTGCCTAAAACATGACTTATTCAAGACAACAAAAATGATAATACAGAAAGTATTATTTTCCTTATAACAAATAAGAAAGCATGTAACAGATTATGATAATTATTCTTGTATGGCTGACGTTTGTTGTTTCTTTACATTATTTTTATGAATATTTGTGGTTGTATTATAATATTATGATTTAGAGGAATTATCAGGCAGGAATGAACAAAAAACCTATAAGAATAGGAAGAGTTTGAAGCCTTGGGCTAGTAATAGATTGAAATAAGCTGGAGATGACCATTCTGATATGGGTGTGACATGCATATCCGTCTACATTCTATGTCAATTTATAAATATGTAAATACATAGTTTTTTTATAATGAATTTACAATGTTTAAAAAGTGATCAATATATTTTTTTGATCATTTCAAAAATAGTTTACACAAAAAAATAAAAAGCTGTTTTAAAAAAAGGTGCCCTCTATTCATCCATCATAATTTTTCAATTCATTTTTACTCAAAAAAACCCTTACATGAATAAGACAACATAGTTTAGATACTAAACATGTAAAAAAATATTGAAAATAGAGAAAAAAGTTTTTAATTAATGAAAGACATGTCTCGTAGTTCCAAGCGTATGCGGTTCTTGGTCTTTTTTTTCGACCATGTCCGATCCTAATAAGATCATATGGGTCTCCACATACTAGTGGCGAAGGGTGGAGGTAGGCTGTTAAGATCCGCCATAAATAGTGCACATTAAACTTTTTCAGACATACGTATATGTTTTCATTGAAATAAGACTACAATTTACAGAAAGTGTTGGTTAGTTTTTAAAATTCAATTAAACCCTGAGAAACCAAGCCATAATAGATAATAGTAAAAAAAATACATGTCTATCTATAAAATATTTAAAATTATGCAATTAAATCATACATAACTTTGAATATTTTATAGATAGAATAATATTTTTTATTTATTATAGTTTGGTTCAGGCAGGGCTTAATGAATTTAAAAAATGAACCAACAATATGTGTAATATGTATCTTTAATCCAACGAAAACAAATAACTATGAATGAAAAAGTGTGCACAATTTTGTCGCATCGCCCAAATTAGGCCAAAACTATTATGGTTTCGTTTAGGCAGGGTTTAATTGATTTTAAAAAACTAACTAACACCATCTGTAAATTGTAGTCTTAGTTCAATAAAAACAAATACATATGACTAACAAAGTTTAGTGTGCACTATTTATAGCGAATCTTAACAGCCTACCTCCACCCTTCGCCACTGCGGGCACATAGTAGAGGTTTGTATTAACACATTTTGTTTTTACGAGAAATGGATGTCAGCCACTTGCTCAACTAATTAGGTCCATACTGTGTGTCCATATTATTATGTGTACTTGCCAGACTCATAATTCGAACCTGGGACCCACGACACTATATGCCGACGCTTAAGCCGCGCGGCCATAGTGGGTGGTCTACTCCTATATAATATACATACCTGTGTTTCAATTCAAGTCTGTATAAATAATATTGACGTAGCCAGCATATTATAAGTAGAAGCCTTTTTTCAAAAAGTTTTGAATGAAAAATTTAAAAATGATTTTATTTGAATAATTCATTCAATATTCATCAGAGTGCTACAAAAGATAATCAATTCTACTTCAATTGATTAACAATTGAATTTAAAAATATATGGTAACTAAAAAGCTTATGAAAGATAAATTCTATTATTTGAAATTAAATAATATTAGGGTCATCGTTAATTATTATGTCCACAATGGCCGAGCGGTTTAAGCGTCGGCCTATATCATCGTGGGTCCCAGGTTTGAATCCTGGGTGTAGAAACTACACACATTGTTTTTCAATTTTTTGTTTGAGTCAGAGTATGGACCTAATCGGTTGGGAAAGTGGCTAACGCCCATTTCTCGTAAAAACAAATCTGTTAATACAAACCTCCAGTATGTAGAGGTCCATATTTGGACAAAGTCAAAAGAAAGAAGAAGAATTAATAATTGTATATTTAACCACTTAGTAGATCACCCGTTTTTTAAGCCGTTTATATTCAAATCATAATTTATTGATTATTTTTATCATGCCATCCCCTAACGTAAGTCAGCCACCATTAGAGCATTTTTTATTTATCGTCTGCTACCCCGAACAGTTCGGTAGATCTACACTCACACTAATCACCGAAGTTCTTATGCCAAGAATTGCATTTATTATTGATTTTTTACGAGAAGTTGTGGAATGCTGTACCTTTGTTCTCTCGTAATGTGGCCGAGGTACTGTAGATTTATGGTTGTGATACTACGCGAAACTTCTCATTACTTTTAGATTTGATTAACGGCCCACGTGCTCGTCGTAGGTCAAAATTGAGTTTTTATTGTATTTTCAAACCATGATCCTGGACACTCCTTCGTTGTAGATAATCTATTTATTTAATTTTGAAGCCTTATTATCCTTTATAGTTATTTTAAACATTTGATGACTGCATAAAGTATTTTTTTTACATAAAATAGTATTCTTTTAAACCTCTCGCTCTAATGTTTTAGAATATAGTCATATTTTGGTACATAACTGTGCAGTGGTGTTAAGATTTTTTACGTTTATTAATTTTTAAACCCATTTAGGAAACCATTAGTATAATTTATTACAAGATAATTTTTGTAAAATATTCACGATTAAAAATTATATTGATAATCTCTGTGATCCCAAATTTGACAAGAATTAGGCATTTTATTATTCAAAAATCGGCAAGATTAACACATTTGAAGATGATTCTAAAGATATTTATTATAAGCTATGTTTTTGACCATTCAAGTGTGATAAACATCTTATGAATAATGATTGCTATATAATAATTATTGACCTAAGAATAAGGTAGTGTTTTTTTTTTAAATACGCCATTTCTTTTGTCATTCCCTAGTGGTTAAGCCACAACACACGGCCGTAGCCATAAATTGACAAACTATAATTAAAGTAGCGAGTAAAATTATGTTAACGCGCGTGTTTGAACATGTACCTAAACAATTTTTTTTTATTTTTTTTTTAAACGGTACATGTTCAAACACGCGCGTCAATATCATTTTACTTCCTACTTCAATTATAGTTTGTCAATTTATGGCTACGGCCGTATGTTGTAGCTTAACCACTGGGGAATGCCAAAAGAAATGGCGTATTTCAAAAAAACACTACCTTATTCTTAGGTCAATAATTATTATAAAGCAATCATTATTCATAATATGTTTATCACACTTGAATGGTAAAAGACATAGCTTATAATTAATACCTTTAGAATCATCTTCAAATGTGTTAATCTTGCCGATTTTTTGAATAATAAAATGCCTAATTCTTATCAAATTCGGGATCACAGAGATTATCAATATAATTTTTTATCGTGAATATTTTACAAAAATTATCTCGTAATAAATTATACTAATAGTTTCATAAATGCGTTTAAAAATTAATAAACGTAAAAAAATTTAACACCACTGCACAGTTGTACCAAAATATGACTATATTCTAAAACATTAGAGCGAGAGGTTTAAAAGAATACTATTTTATGTAACAAAAATACTTTATGCAGTCATCAAATGTTTAAAATAACTATAAAGGATAATAAGGCTTCAAAATTATATAAATATATTATATATAACATTTAAGGAGTGTCCAGGATCATGGTTTGAAAATACAATAAAAACTCAATTTTGACCTTCGACGAGCATTTCCCTCCTTAAGAACATCAAAATAGCCAGTTAGAGAAATTCTTAAGATTAATATAGATTCACGTTTATATCATTGAAAAAGACTGGTTATCAGTTAATTTAATAAATCTTTGTGACTTTTGTAATAGTCTACCGATTCATCGACATGAAGTGAAGAGAAAAATTCTCATTTTCTTCATGCTTCTCAAGCGGAGGGGATAATTAGATTTATGTATAAAGACTTGTCAGGCGAGAGTGGTTACGCTTGGTATTTCAATAAACAAACCGAACTTTTCCTATACAGATCCACAATTACATTATTATTTTAACAAAACCATTTACAAATAGAATAATAACAATCATAAGCCCACGATCTAATCAATTATATTAAACATTGTTATAAAATCTATCAAGTATAAAAATGTGTTTATGAACAGAGGGGTGGAGCAAAAATATAATAATTAATCAATGATCGTATTATACAATATCTCCAGAAACTTCCAAATTTTTATGTGATATATTGATAACTAACGTATAAATCATAGAGGTATTAAATATGTATAAATGATAAGGTGTCAAAAGGCACCCGGATGACGCGTATCAACCTCAAACGCAAAGTGGATGTTTCTATCGTGCCTAACTTGGTAAGCAGTGCAAGCTCGTGATGGGGTTAATGCAGATTCCAGACTGATTACTGATTTTGTTTCATGGTTGGTTTTACTGAGAAGCTTTTTAAAAATGATAATATAAATAATATTTGCGACTTTAACGGTTGTCTGTTAATAGTAATAGATTTTTGTGATTTCACCACGTGGTATTCTTCCTCCTCATTTTGTTGATGTTTCGGGCTAGTTGCAGAAACCATTCTCAAAAATTTTAATGAATTGGCAAAGTATACTGTAGGTGTATAATTGCAAACGCTGCTTTAATTATATATATTAAGATGAATTATTAAAATTATAGTGAATATCATTTATTTTGTAAAATAAAATTATAGTATAGCAAAGGCCCCTGTAGTCTATCGCATAAGGCATGGGCTTTTGATCTAAGAGCTCTTGATTCAATTCCCGTGAGTTAAAATATATTTATTTGATTAACGCTTTCGCTGCTGAATAGATAATGAGATTTTAATTGCCCCCTTTAAAATGCACGTTAATTACATCGATTGGCCGCCTGGTCATTACGCACCGTGTGCGTATTCCGCGTCCAAAGTATTAACTGAAATTCTAGGTGTTTGACTATTTTACTTTTACTACAACATTCATGTTTCAGTAAACAACCGTTGCTTAGCCTTATGCTCTGTTGTGTTGGTATAAAAAATACATTGTTATTTCAATTATTAGATTTTTAGTTGTTGATAGTAATCATTTTATAATAAACATGAATTTCATAGAAAAAGATGGTCTCTCGATACGTATTATTATTATATAATCGCTATTTTTTCAATCGAATAATTAATAAAATTAAGCATCATTATCAACGTTGATATACTGCTAGATACCTAACTTATCTTGGTTATTTATTTACTACCCCATACATCCACGGCATTTTATGAGTTTGTCTATTCAGCGGGTTTAAGTGTATCCTTGTGGTAGAAATTATTATTTTTAAAGACGTACAAGTGGTTTTAAATAAAGGCTGCGATTTTCATAGTGGACTGTAAATTGTGATGGAATGATTTTGATAGTGAATGTGGACGCTGAGGGGGGGGGGGGGGGGGAGTTACATGGAAATTATCCCATGCACTAACCTGATATTCAGCTAATTGATTTTCAGCTGTCTGGCTGAAGATGGTCCCTGATTCATGCCTCCACGTTCTAGTAGCCACTTGCATGGTATACTTAGGTATTTATAATAATCTAAATGAGAAGACGCCTATTGATCGATATTTAACATAGTTTACACGGAGACTCGAATAAAATTATATTTTACACTGTAAACGCTCGTGGTGTGCACTTAACTTTTTGAATCAGTCTTTATGCGCTTTGCAGTACTCGTTAACGTTGGCCAAACTATAACAAGCCTAAACGCGCCCGCTGTTTTGAGTAACCAAATGTTTTTCAATCACGATCAACTGATGACCCGTAACTAAAATGTGCCTAGAATTGTGACAATAATTAGGATTTGAGGTAGGAGGGAAATATAGAGACGAGGTTGACCATAATTAGCCGTACCAAATAATATTATTTTGGTAAGTATTAACAAAACTTAATATAATACTTTTACGTAGGTGATTGAAAATACTTTAGCATAATTATTATACTTACCATAATAAAATAAAGAATCATACAAAATTACTCAATCATATTAGTTAAAAAGCTTTTTATTATATTTCCAATGAAAACAGTTATGTGGCTTTTATTTACCTTAAATTAAAGTAACAACGAATCAGTAAATTTATTGATTTCATGAGTTAACATTCAAGTCTCGGGCGATATATTTATTTTGATCTGAAAGTTCTAAATTAGAGCGAAGCTAAAGGAATACCTACTTTAAATAATGCTGTGAGTGTAAGCTTACAAAATCAATTTGCAATCAGTCTGATAAATAATTTTGCAAATCTAATGATGTTTATTTGAAAAGGGTAAATACTTAATTTAGTAAAGCTCAAATAATACAACGAATAATTATTACACATAATTATATCACTTTCAATTACGGAGAATAAAATCAAAATATTAAATTAAACGATATTTTTTTGGTTCGTATTATTACAATCTAGATACATGATTGTTCTACTTCCTATTCGTCACACTTGTGGCTGACGATCATTATCATTCTAGAATAATGCCATATATTTTACCTTCATTTTTCTCTTTACTTTGCACGGCGTGTTGCGGATTTTATGAGTTTATTCTTGCAACTGGTCCTTTCACACCATCATCCTTCTGCATTTTATTCATAGGAATAAAACGATAAACCTTGACTTTATGTGCATATGGAAAAATGCATAAAATAATGCAGGCATACAAAATACAGTGTTCTTTAATTCTGGCAGTATAAAGGTATTTGTTATTAGACATTTTAAAGTTTATCCATTATTTATAGTCTTAGTACCTGTCATTACCTACATATTTAAAATGTTATTATTAGTATTAATAAATATTCTATCAATTCTGACACATACGTCTTGTTTTATCAAATGTTATGCATAAAATTATATTTTTAGACAATATTTGTGTTGTCTGTGTATATATTAAATAAATCAGTTAGTAGAGTAAACAGAGGAATAGTTATCGAAAATGATAGTTTGTATACAGTGCGTTGTAAATTTTTCAGACATATTGCATTTTGGAATGAAGAATCTGACAGTTTTATGAAGGATTCCTTCAAGGTAAGTAAAGTTGAGGATGAATGTGAGCCATACCTCACACAAAAATTAGAGGGAAGAACTGACAGCGTACCAGTTTAGGGATCCGTACTCAGAAGAAAGCCCGTTATTGCGGATTAATTAGGTAAATGAGATAAACACATATGACAAATTTGCTTTAATAGTCAAGTAGATGTATTAACAAAATACAAATAATTACTGAAAATACATAACATACCGTTAATTTTAGCTTATACACGATTAAGAAAATGCTTTTAACCTTAGTGATAGGTAGGGGGCCAACCAAAGATCCTAGTCTGGGAACCTGCATTGTTGTTTTTATTTAATAAAGCGCAATTTTTTTGTAGTACTTATTCCACTTTTAATTAATATATTAGGACCGGTTTCGTCCACCTTAGTAGGACATTTTCAACTGAATACATTTTTTTAAAACAATATTTATCAAACAAAATTCATGGCGATAGAAATAATATAACAATAGGTATATAAATAATTATCCGTCCAATAATACCTTCCCAATAACAGATTAATTTAAAACTAATGAGGTTGGACATTAATATTTCATACTACGTCAGGGGCATTAAACAAATTATTTAAAATATTAACAAACCACAAAATATGAAACAATCTACACTTACAATAACATTAATATCAACAAATAATTATGATTAGTCAAAATTTACAATAAATTTTTTTATAAAGAATAAAATAAACAATATTATCAATTGAAGTGTGATCGAATAAAAAAACAAATACAACCAAAATACGAGTCAAAATTAAATAAAAATTAGAATAATAAATAATGTACAATATATAAAGTTATGTTATGACAATCCCAAATATTAAATAGGGTATAATAATGGAGAAGACACAAAATATAATTGATCATTTAACAAATTAGAATTGGGCAAAAATTTAAACCTATTAATTTCTAGGATTTCCTGTTTATCCAATTTTATAGATTTCTCATTCAAATGCAGTTTCAAATGTTGACTCAAATTTAGATGTTGACATCTCTTTAAAGTCGGACATGTGCGACGCGATACTTGTGTTCTACTGTTTTAAAGAAGGAATTAAATAATATTAATAATAATATTTATAATCATTCAGAAATTAGTGCTGTAAAATCGATTAAAAATAAAATAAAATCTTGTAATTTAGTGATTTCAAAAGCAGATAAAGGCAACGCCATAATGATTATGAATAAGAGTACTTATGTGGAAAAAATGGAAAATCTTTTGTCGGGCCCATCATTTGTTGTCTTGAAACGTGATCCCACTATGGTTACTGCAGAAACAGTAAAAACATTAATAAAATGATTGTAATGCATGTCTACCAACTGAAAGGTTGAAAAGAGCATATAAACAAATGACCTATATATCGCTTTGAATTTTGTTTGATAAATATTGTTTTAAAAAAATGTATTCAGTTGAAAATGTCCCACTGAGGCGGACGAAACCGGTCTTAATATATTAATTAAAAGTGGAATAAGTACTATAAAAAAATTGCGTTTTATTAAATAAAAACAATACAATGCAGTTCCACCATGAATTGATAGTTAACAAAATAAATGAAACTGGGAACCTGCTTCAAAATGTTGAGGCGATGGTCTCAGCACACTGAAGCACATTAAAGAAGCATATTAAATGCAGCCTCCACTCTGCCATGAAAGAAAAAGCAACTTTAAAGAAAACAAATCCTTTGTTGCTTAAAAGATAACTAGGTTTCGGGGTGATCGCGATTCTTAGTAGTTAGTAAATTACTAAGAAAAGGGAAAATTATTATTAAAAGTAGAAAAATAATCATTATAACAAGATTGTTCCCTTTAGTAGTTATTTTGTATAGTAAAAAAATTGTATTACCAATGAAAAGAGCTGGAGAGTTTATGGACATAAAATAACTTAAATCGTCAATAAGGGCAATTCGTTAAGGAAATAAAATTACTGCAGGAATTAAGTTGTCGAGACCGCTTTTTCCAACCCATATCTCTGATCTTGAGTGTCTTCTTCTTTCATACTCCCCATATATCGTCGTAATACTCTACACAGAAAATTAATAGTATAATTTTTGGTTTTGCTATGTTTATTTCTTGAAAAGTTTTTGAACATCATTATATTATATCGATTAATGAAGTACCTAGTCAAATACAAATACATATATTTACATAAAAGAAATATTAATAATATTATGATTATATTAAAAAAAAAAATTCTACATTTAATAACGAAGATAGTTTTCTCTTCTGTAAAATTCACAAGGAATCAGACAGAAAATAATGTACTATATATATATAAAGACATATATAATATAAAATAGCCAATAATCTAAGTGTATTGCTCTACTATCGATCATATATTATATATGCTGGCTTTTTCCGATTGCCCTGATATAAAAATGATTTTTTGATGCGCCCGTCTTTGCGTAAGATAAAACATAAAAGGTGAGTATTGATTTTGACTTTAAAAGGATTGAGAGTATTCTTAGATTGTTTGAATAGCTTGAGTTTATTCAGAAAATGTATAATAAATTACTATTTTCCTTCATAAATGTACAATAATATAATAGGCCTTAATTTTTTTTTGGTGATAGTGAATTTTCTATGGTGAATACTTATATAGTTGCTTTCTATTTGCATTGTTCTCGGCATATCACGTGAGGGTTATTATAGAAACAAAACCAGCAGTTTCCATGTTTCGTCAAAAATGAGTTAGATATACTATCGCGTAGAGCTAGCAAATGCGCATATAAATTCATTTTATGACAAAACAGTATCTAACCTATACATATTTGTGAAAATAATATCGAGTTTGTAACAAAAGCGGATGTTTCATAAACAAAGACAGCAGTTATCAAAATAGCCAATCAACGCGCTGTATTTCACCATTTCCAATATGGCGTCCCATACAAACTATAAGATGATGAGTTGTGAGATGGTATTAGTTTTTTATAGTTTTAAACCATCGAATTGGCTACCTTGTACGATAATGGCTGGAACATAGTGTAAACAATTATAAATGACAGATATATCCATAGAATCCAAAAAAAACTTTGAGAGCCGCTACAGTATTACACCAAAACGAAAAAAAAAATGATTGAAACGTATTTCTATTAGCATTATCATTAGCATTAATTGAATTTGAAGCAATAGGTAGGTACCTCAGTTTCATATTGTCAGAAAATTTCATTGTAGTAGTAGTAAATGCATCGTCTGCCTATAATATGGTTAAACACAGCTCCTGAATTTCAATTATTGTAGGTTCAACTCCCATTCAATCAAATAATAATAATAAGTTTTGCATTTTATCTAGTATGAATATCTCTGATATTATGTAGGCATATTGAATAAAAAAATAGTAAAGCAATAAACTATTATTTTACTGATTTAAATCTTAATCACAGAGCTTAACTGTGTAAATATATAAAAAAAAAAAACTCTTAAGGTGGATTTACAACGTCAGCTATTTAACTTTCGTAGGACTTTGTCTAGTAAAATAAATAGTAAAAAAAATATTTATGCCAATAAAGTAAATCGAACTACGTTATTGATGTGTAAAAAAGGAAAAATTGAAAATACACGCTCTTTTTCTTGAGAAATAAATACAATTACAGGTGTGAAGTTAACAGTGCAAAATACTATACAGATAGATCTGCTCAGTCCGAAGCGTTGGTAGAGTGTCACATTTCACCAATATATTGTCACTCGCTATGTATTGAAATAAATATGCGATAAATTGCGGCAAGCTAATATTAATTGATGTAGGTTACATTTGGGTAATATGATAACTGTTGCATTACTGCTACCTTGCAACGTTTTGCTGACAAGGCTTGGGGGTTGTCGACCCTCACCGGCGCGTAGCACACTTGCAAAATGTGCTGATCGTAGATGAAGTGATATTATGCGCTAATTGGGCAATTTGCTGATTATCGGGTTCTTGTAATAATTATGAAGCATTATCTGGCACAGCCTGGGGGGTTGTTGACCAACACACATAGTTCAAATATAATAATAAATATTAATTATTTTGAATAACAAGATTTTGTCAATGAAAATATGTTAATATGTACTCATTTAACTATATTTTTTGCCATGTCTTGTTTTCCTTTATATCACTCACAGAAAATAATAATATGGAAAGTCTTTTAGTATTTCATAACAAGAATTGATATGCCTCTTGGAAAATTCAATTTCAACTTATTCTATTATTCTTTTGAGCCGTAAAACTTGTTGTGCATCATATTTTCCAGCACGTTGTAGTTATATTATATTAAACTTATACGTAGGTAAATTTTTAATAAGGTTTATATGACGTATCAATTGAATTGGAATTTACGAGGATAGGACGAGAAAATCTAAATGCTTCGATGTGTTTTGTTTAGATTTTTAAATTATTCATTCATTCAAGGCTATTAATTGGTTTTAAAGTTGGTTACCTAGAATTTTAAATATTTACGGTTCTCTTACTATTTTCAATCGTGTATATAAGTTAATTTTTATCCTTTCAAATCCTGCGATTCGCACTGTTAAAATGATATTAAATCAAAAATTAGTTGCAAATTCATCTGTTTCCATTAATGGTATTTTTGACCAAAAGCTTAGCTAAAATAGAGTGGAGGTTTGTATTGACAGTTTTTTATTGTTTTTACGAGAAACGGATGTTAGCCACTTGCTCAACCTATTAGGCCCATACTATGACTTCAAACACATATTTAAAAACAATATTATGTGTATTTGGGCATTTTCGCCAAAGTTTGTACATTGCGTTTTTGGCATGTCCCATGACTTCGATTGATTTTTTCATAGTTATTATATTATAGAATATTGGAAAGTTATGTATTTTAAACATGCAAATTTATTAATTTACTTTATTCGGTCAGTTAAATACAACTGTCTAACCTGTATATATTTTAAAATGATTATTTAGATCGAAAGGTAGTGTGTTTTTACCATGTCCCACCTCTAAATTCAAATATACAAAGTCTGATTTCGTCATTAATTTTGAGTGTGTAAAATTAAATTTTAGTGTCTTCAATAGCTTACATTATATATTTTTGGAAAATATACAGTTTTTTCGTAAATTTGTACCAATATTGAAAAAAATCACGTTTAAAGTGTGTCCCAGGATATTTGAAAAGGTGGAATTCCACAGGCCGTTACCACGATTTCAGCATGATTACGAAAAATTACAACTATAAATATGTATTGTTTTAATCTGGCAACATCTTTGTATAACACTGACCGCCATTTATAATTTAAATTGTTAGTGTGTGTCGGTATCTCTATCGGAACAGGTTGCTTTCTGGGTTGTTCATTTAATAAGTTCCACTACTGTGACCACGATTTGTAAGGTAAGAAATCACATATTTCTATTTCACATACTATACATATGGAGCTTATCTTTCATACTATAGAAATAATAAAACATAACGCAGGTTTAACTATAAAATTAAGCTAAATTTTGGCTTCAAACACTTCTGAAACAGAATCCGTTACCTCCATTCCGAAACTATATTGGTGGTAACCTATATGTGGAATGTAAAAGTAACCGAAAGGAATGCATAAAGTTGGGTTTACATTGTGTGTTTAGTTTTTCATAGATTATAAAAACTTTTATTTTGTCTGTCCGTACGCAAAACAAAAATATTGTCAGTAAAAAATATAGCAAATAACCTGGCGATATAAAAGATAATATGCAGTATTTTCTCTTTCTATATTTTCCCCGTCTAAAGCAGTATTTTCTATTATAATGTTAACTGGCAATCCATGGTGTAACGGCATTGTATTATTTGTAATTAAATGAAACACAATTTTATAGTACTTATTCCATTTTTTAATTAAATTCTGTACCGTCAAACGGGGTTATTCCGCCTGATTTTTCTACGGTGTATCGTTACTTTGTATTTTCTGATTTTTTTGTACTACATGTCCATTGTTATGTGGTTTTTATGGCTATTTATTATACTTAAAAATAGTTAATATTATTTTATCTACATTCTAATACATTGATTTCACTGATACAAACATGTAGGCGGAATAACACATTCCCGGGGTTATTCCGCCTACCAAAAAAAATCAGTCTAACGCATTATCACTGTTACGAGGTAACATCAACATAGTAAAATAGTACTCATAACACGTGCTGCAAACATGTTAAATACCATAACCCATCTACATTCACCTTTTTGTGTGTTTTTGCATCGTCAAAGTTTTCTAGACGGAATTAACATTTTTTCACTGACACGTGCATACATTTTGAAGATTGAACTTAGGGATGTGCAAAAAATATGATAAATTATTTTTTGTACATAAATTATGTTCATAATTATGATATATTCTAACAAATTAATGTGCATATCTATTAGGTAAGAAAATAATGTATGAAATTGTTTTTTTATGCTTTATTTTTGTTATTTTGAAAGAAATAAGTATAACAAAAAGTATTTTTGTGACTGAATACAAAAACTGATTTAATGAAGCCTCTTACATCTAATGATAAAATAGATACCGAAACAATTGTTATGATTGTGTGTATTTTTATATTTTAGTACTTTTTACACAATTTTAACGCCAAGATCAATTTCATCATGCTTCTTCTTTCAAAATGGTTGATTAACAAGCAAATAATAATAATAATAATAATAATAATAATAATAATAATAATAATAATAATAATAATAATAATGCTATTATACCTATTTTGGCGTTCAACTAATAAAAATAATAGACAATTTATTGTATTTATTGATATTAAAAAAAATAATAATATTTAAAGGTGTTTTGAAAACCCTAACCCGGGCGGAATAACCCGAAACTTCATGTCGCTCTTCGGTACAAGTCCGCCTGGCGTATTTGCAGTCTTTAAAATTCAATTTATTTAAATTTAGCAATGCATTCTAATTGCTAATATAATGGAATAGAGAGTACAAATATCAATATCATACCTTTTGTATTTATGGTAGATAAATGATGATTTTTCGACAGTTGACGTGACTGCATAAAAGTGCGGCCACACCGGCAACAAGTCGCGCGACAACTCGTTAAATTTTACGATAATTATCATAATTGCTTAAGAAATTTTACGATAATTATCATGCTTACCGTAAAATTTAACGAGTTGTCGCGCGACTTGTTTTCGGTGTGGACCCGGCATAATATGCACACGCCATTTACAAAAGTCAAGTTTTATATTAACTTACGTAAATTTATAGATGTTTAAAGGGTTTAATGTGACTAACTGACAATTGAGAATAAGGTTATAAACAAATATTATATATTATGTCTACCCGAGTGTAAAAAGAAGTAGTGGCCATACAAACAAAATATTTTTTCCTAGGCAGAATTATACTTGGAAGGCGGTATAACCCCGTTTGACGGTACCGTTTTTGTCCTTTTTAGTTGATAATGTCCCCTTGAAGAGGACGAAATCGGTACAGAATTTAATTAAAAAGTGGAATAAGTACTATAAAATTGTGTTTCATTTAATTACAAATAATTAATCAAATAATGTATTATTTTCTCCTTAAATGATTTTTTCATTTAATTTCAATCATCATTCATTTTTTTAGATGCCGCTCACTCCGGCTGAGAAAATGAGAAGATATAGGGAGAAATTAAAATGCGATCCAGAAAAATATGATCGATATAAAAAAAAAGACTTAGAAAGACTCAAAGCCAAGAGTAAAAAAATATGTGATATGTCTGAAAATGAAAAAATAGTGCAGAGAAAAGTATGGAGACATCAAAAAAGACAACAGAAGGAAAAGAAAAAACAGCAGATTGAAACTGCTAGACAGGCATTAGCTTCAGCAGAACCAAAGAGAAAGTTACACAATAAGCAGCTTCAAAACAAAATCTTAATAAAAAAATACAATAAAGCCATACAACACCGAAATGATTTGAATACATCTTACCAAGCTTTGAGGAAGAAATATTATCGCTTTAAAAAGATTACTTCTAAAAAAATAGAAGAATTAAAACAGACCATAAAGAAGATGAAGACGAGAGATGATATGTTAGAAGTTACACTTCGCAGCACCTACAAGAAGTCTAAAACCTTCAAAGAGAAAAGCACCTTGAAGAGTTTGGCTGTACACGAAACAGTTAGAAGAAATAAGTCTACAACCTATGTAGCTAAACTATTGGGATTACGCGGAAGAATTCGGCAAAAACTACGACATTCCAAAGACATGTCGAAGATTCAAAAGGAGATGGAAAAGTTTTTCCTTCGCGATGATATCAGCCGCAGTACCGCTGGCAAAAAAGAGTGCCGGACATTTAAGAAAAGCAAACAGCAAAAGAGATACATGACGGACACATTGTTTAATTTATTTAAAATATATAAAGAAGAAGGTGGCACGTATAATTTTACAACGTTTTACAAATACAAACCATTTTATGTTTTGTCGCCGAATGTAACAAATAGAGAAACTTCTCTGTGCATTAAACACAGCAATATGGATTTTTTGTTCCTTGCATTAAAAAAGAAAGGTTTGATACCAGAATACAAAAACATGACAGATGCTTTATTATGCCTGTCTTGTGACATAACCTCATACCAATGCATGCACGGAATGTGTGCTAAGTGCAAATCTCATGTATTAAACTACAAATTGGAAGAAGGAGATACTGATACGAACATCGAGTGGCTGCAATGGGAGCGAGTCAATCATCAATATGAAAAGACTGCAAATGGTGCAGTGAAATCTATGATTGCGAAGAAGACTGTGAAGCAAATTAAAAGGGGCTGCATTGGTCAACTATTAAAGATCTTCGAAAAAAATGTAATATCTTTCAAAAAACATTACTTCAACTGGAAATATCAACAGCGCAAGTATCAGGAATGCATCAATGGTTTAGGTCCGAATGAAGTTATTATATTATGTGACTTCTCAGAGAACTACGTTTGTAAGATGAGTCGTGAAATACAGTCGATGCATTTCGGTGCGTCTAAAAATCAGATAACTCTTCATTGCGGGATGATATACTGGGATAAAGGCTCTCAATCGTTCTGCACAATATCTGAAAGTAAATCCCATGAACCATCTGCAATATGGGCGCACCTGTGTCCTGTCATCAAATTTATAAAAAACAAAACACCTGAAGTCAATACAATCAATTTCTTTTCAGACGGGCCAAGCTCGCAGTATAGACAGAAAAAAAACTTTTTTCTTTTGAATTATTTTACAACAGAACTAAAATTAAATTTTGCCACTTGGTCATTTTCGGAGAGCGGTCATGGCAAAGGTGTTGCCGATGGTATTGGAGGGGCTGTTAAAAGAGCACTTGATAGGCAAGTTGCCTATGGCAATGATATCACAAGTGCTTGTGCGGCATTCGATTTATTAACAGTTTGCATGAAGTCAGTCAAATGTATTTATGTGGCAGAGGTTGATGTTGCCAACATCTCTCAATTAATACCTTATAATTTACAAACAATAGCTGGTACTATGCAAATACACCAAATTATTTCAAATGCGCGGAACGAAATTTATCACCGAGCACTGAGTTGTTTTTGCACACGAGAACGCCTTTGTGATTGCTTTTCACCAATAAAACATACTTTTCGGACACAAAAGAATGCTGCACCACATAATAAGGGCCTACCCCCAAGAAGTATTAAAAGTGAAAATTCAGTTAACAATTCACAACTTAGCAAGACCATTGAAGTTCAGATGCCTAAAAAAGTTGTAGTTGAGTACATAGGAGATAGTATTGAAATCACTGATGATGACTTAATGTTGTCTTGCACTGTAACAGATTCCTTTGTGAAACTGTCTGATGAAAATGGTATTTATATATCTCAGCCTGTTTCATCCACAATCGCTGCTACGTCATTCACTAAAATGTATGACTGTTCTATTAGCCCGGCCAACAAAAGTGATTTTGCAATATCTAAGCCAGTTCAAATTAAAGAAGTCACAGATATATCATGCTCGGAAACCGGAGTCAAGTGTAATTTGGAGCCTACTCATTCGAAACGTATTTTATCCGTCATGGATGAATTAGATTATCAGACAAAAAGAGAACGATCCGAAAGGAAAGGGGAAAAAGAAAATATTTCCCTTCATCAGAACAAGAACAAGTCAAAATCGATTCGAACAATAATTTCACGATCTATTGAATGTAGTTTTTGCAAAATTAATTTACCATTTAAAACAAACGGAATGACGAAGTGTATGGCATGCAAAAAGATGTTTTGTTATAAATGTAATGATGGCCAAACTTGTTTTGATTATGTTTGCAAAAACTGTTTTGGTGTTTAAGGGACACAACCAGGCGAATATGGACCCACATTATTCATAGGCCGCAGCTATAAAATGTGATTCTGACCACGTCCACGATGTACAATTCCGAAATTTGGAGGGTACAGATTCAGCGGGCCTATTCTTCACTTATCGACCGCTAAAGTGATAAAGTGATAAATATTATCAAACTTAGGGCAGGTTTGTATCAGAGTATTAGCACTTATTGTAACAATTGCAATAAGTTGGTTTAAATTGTTGCAATAAGTGTTATATTTTAACAGCAGCAAGAGCGGTGCTGTTAAAATATAGCACTTATTGCAACAATTATAATCAACTAATTGTAATTGTTGCAATAAGTATTAATACTTTGATACAAATCTACCCTACTAAGCCGTCGTATTTATCACTTTATCGACCGCTAAAGTAATAAAGTGATAAATATTATCAAACTTAGGGTAGGTTTGTATCAAAATATTAGCACTTATTGTAACAATTACACGAAGTTGGTTTTTATTGTTGCAACAAGTGCTATATTTTAACAGCACCTATCTTGCTGCTGTTAAAATATTGCACTTATTGCAACAATAAAAACCAACTTCGTGTAATTGTTACAATAAGTGCTAATATTTTGATACAAACCTACCCTAAGTTTGATGCTAATATTTTGTATTTCTGCTAGATACACCACCAAAATTTTAAAACTTCTCCACACATTTTAGGCATAGAAATTTATAAAAATGTATGAAGAAGGATTTTTGGTACTGTTCGTCTATCAGGAATACAGCGGAAAGCACATTTTGAAAATACCCGATATACTGGATTATTTGTTAGTTAGGGTTAGTTTAGATTAGATTAGGTTGGGTTAGGTTAGGTTTGGTTAGGTTAACCTAACAAGTAATCCAGTTTATTGGCTATTTTCAAAATGTGTTTTCCGCTGTAGTCCTGATAAACGAACAGTACCGTATTTTTTTGTCACGTTTATCAGAGATGCGTACCCTATTAGATTTAATATTCGGTGTGCGGCCAGCTAAATGCGATGAGTCGATGATCAGAAAAGAACAGGGAAAGTAACTTTATAAAATGATCTTTATTATGTCCATTTAACAAAAAATAATTATTTTATTAGGCACAACACAATTCCTTTCAACATACCGACTTTTTCGACTCATGTGATTTCCAGTTTTATCACCGTCTACCTATGAGCACTTGTCTTTTTTACCGATAAACAATACAAGAAGCTAATAATAATAACTAATAATAAGAGTAATAAGTAATAACAATACTCAAAACAAGTAGGTAAATCAATTGTACGGCTCAAATTGCAAACAAAATAAAAAAAGCGCGGTAAGTGACGAAAGCAATTATTTTACCGGTGATGTTCATGATGACGATGAGTAATGAGTTGATGACAATGACCTTTCTCGGCTTAGTTTATGCAGAGTTTGTTATGAAGTTATGATAATTAGACCGCATTTCAGATTAGTGATTACGCATGCCGACAAAGAAAATTAAATAAACAAATATGCAGTAGGTATATAAATGATTTCCAAATTTTATCCAGCTGATTGGAAGCTCGACATGTCGAATCCCTTGCTAATTCCATTTTTTATATATTGTTAATTTGCTTCAAAATATTTTTTATTTGAGTTACATATAACAGCCAAATAAAAGTTATGGTCATTTATAGTGTGTCAAAATTATTACTTTATTTTACCAGTATTGTAAAATTTATTATAAAATATGTCTATTTTAGTGATTAAGTTTGATTTGTATCGTTATTGTGACGCACGTTGAATATCTGACTATGAAAAGATTCAAATAAATTTAAAACAAAAATTTGTTTTTATGGTAACATGTAACTTTAGCTTTAGAAAGTCCATTCCATTACCATTCCGTTCCATTCCGAAAATGTCCCAAAAAAAGTTGAACGTTATCTATTTTTCATTTGATTATTAAATAACGAAACTTATGTATACTTCCAATAAAATTTAGTAAAATTGATTACTGTCTTTAAAAAAATAGCAGAACGAACAATGATTGCTATTTTCAAATACTAAAGGGAAAATACTCTGCTATTATTGACATAGGGTAACGGTAAGGAACGAAATGTGCCCAAGAATTTAAATTCAATTATATAAGTGTATGGTATTTTTAATCTAATAAAGCTTTTTTAAGTGATAAAAAGTGTCTCATTCATTTTTAATAAGCATAGTTTCATGGTCACGGAGCGGAAAATTATCATGCCCAATTTCATAATAAAAATGCTATAAATATTTTATTAATCAATATTTTGATGAAAAATTGCTCTCACTAGTTCAGGAATAGAACAAGGAATCTGTTAGCTATATAAAAATGATTAATTTTAGTGAAAAAATAAAATTACCCAAATTTCAAACATGTACAAACTTTGGCGAAAATGCCCATTTGCCATATCAAGAATTAGATCTTGGGACCCACGACATTATGAGCTAACGCGTTATGCATTCAGCAATCGTGGGTGTAATTTTATTAGGTAAGTATTTTTATTTCACCTTTCGATTTTATTAATTATTGTTTTTTTTTGCAGTTTTAAATTGGCTTAGCAGTTTATTAGCGAGTTATATAATATAATCAACTACACAAAAAGCTAATATACACATATAAGCATAAAAACAAAGCCCCAAAAATATTATCCGAAATAGTACTTTATCTAATATTAGAGACTTGATCGATATCAATGTGTTTTCATTAGTTCGGATTATATCAGAAGCTATAAAAGAAAATTTTCTGTACGGAATGCTCAGCTGTTTGGATTTCTCATCAATTACTCACAATAGATTGATTTAGTCAGCACTGCTGCAGGTTAAATGCACTGGGCATTCAATCAATAATATAACCATAATTATATGATAGCATATAAAATGCAATACATAATAATATTATGTTTCTATTCATAATATGAATAGAAAGAACTTATAAAATTAATGAAATTTACATCAGTATGGAAACAATAACAGATCAATTTGTTTTATTTTTTATTCTTGCGATAATTAAATAAAATGTTATTCACAGCTCCAACAATGTCGTTAACCCTTTTGCAAAAAAAAGTATTTTTTCTAAAAACCGGACGCTAATCACTTTATCGATTATTGTCTGCTTAAATTAGATACTAAACTATTTTAATCATTTTCATATACGTTATTTATCGAGTCGTATCTCCTTAGGTTAGAGTCGTATCTCGCCCAAAGTAAAGGTTTGATGGAAAAACTTTTAAATTGCATATTACTATTTTAATCGATCATATTGAATGTTTAATATTATTATAAATTAACAGTGGCACCTGTTAATAAAAGCAACAACTTGTTTGTCAGCATATTTTGTCAACTGCAGATAACTGAAAATATTTCAATAAAATTTCATTCACGCATTCATTCATACATAAAGATGAAAACAGTTTATTTTCAATGGTAGTTCATCTATAATATTATACTAATTGGTCCAAAATATCTCATTGTAGTTTGAAGTAAAACTAGATTATCCATAAACAACCACCGTGCGTTTATTGATCTCCTTTGTATTTACCTTCTTTGTTAGGATATTTACAATTTTTGCAAGTCGTTACTTTAATTGTCAGAATTGTACTGAGATGCAGAGACAGACCTATAATAGAGATATCTCAATCAATACGTTTACTCATGCTGACATAAAGAACGCTCTCCTCGTAAACTACTGGCGAAATTAGATAAAATACAGTTAAATTTAATCATCGAATCGAGATTAGTAGTTTAATTGTGTAGAATTTTATATATCCACTAAACGTGACTAAGATAACGTGTTAAATTTCTTTTAAATTTACTTGCTATGGAAAATTTAACAACAACAAACATTACCAACATAGTTTATCTATTGAATATTGCAAGTACGAATATTAATTTTCCTCTTGAAAAGTTTTCACTGAAAACTAAACAAAAAGTATTTCTAACCGAACTTACATTATGAAGTACGGTTCCATGGCATAATATGCTACAAGTTTGTTCCAATATTCTCATAAATTCCAAGTAATTCTGTTGTCATAATATTATTATATTCATAGTATGTAATAAACTCATACACGAGTCACACAGGGCGAGGACGCCAATTAATATAATATTTTCTATAAACTATGATTATTGAATAATTAAACTTCATCACTATATTTTTTCAAACGTTTAAGCTAGACATTAATAAAAAATAATGACCGGACGGTGAATAAGAAACAAAAATTTTACTTTTGGCAAATTATTGTGAGCTTTTGCTGAGCAATATTATTTACCTCGTTGCTGTATATTAAATACCTTCCTTAAAATAAGTTAGTGAGACCACGAGATGCGCATTTTTTTCTCTACTGTCTGCATTATATCACTTGTGAAAAGACCAAATAAAAAAAATAAAATCACTAAATTAAATTGATATTAAATTAATACTAGGTATGTGAGAGCTTCCAAAATTATGCACCATAATTAATCCTATGTAATATCTGGGATCACGCATTACTTGTCAAAATGACATCAGCCAAGAGTTTAGCAGAAGGATTACTCTGGCAAACAAATCTTACGACGGTTTACAGAGACACTTCAGATCAAGACTCCTCTCAAAGAAAACTAAAATAAAGTTATACAAAACCCTCATCGGACCCATATTAACTTATGGGTCGGAATGCTGGGTTTTATCAAAAAAATATGAAAGGAAGCTGGATATTTTTGAAAGGAAGATATTAAGAAGAGTCTTTGAAGCTGTATGTGAGGAGGATGGCACATGGCGAGGAAGGTACAACCATGAATTATATGCGTTGTATGAAGATCCCCCTGTAGTCTTACACGTGAAAGTGGGGCGACTTCGTTGGGCAGGCCATGTCTCAAGGATGAAAGACACCCAACCACCAAAGAGACTTTTCTTCAACAAACCAGAAGGGAAAAGAAGGGTCGGGAGACCTAGACTGCGGTGGCTGGACTGTATAGAAATAGTGTTGGATAAAATTTTGTAATTGTGATTTTTGACGTCACAATTACAAAATAGAAGAGTGTCTATAATAAAGTAAAATAAGCATGAGCATGAAACAAGGGCCGTAAAATTACCTGATATTTTTCAAGCCGAACGCCGCTATTCTTTCAGAAATCTCGCAACTGATAACTGTTATTGAATTAAAAAAGGGGATTACACGGCTGAAAACTCGTGCAATCCAGGGTTTAGGATATACATAATAAATTTCTGGACACCACAAGATCTTACAACCGTGAAAGATAATCAATATTTTAACAGTGTGGAATTTGGGAACAAATAAAATTTGAAATACTAACTTTAAATACAAGCGGCTAAGTTTGAAAATAAATAAAGGAAGAATGGTGAATCAAATAAATAGTTTTAAAATACCCAAATTAGAACGATCAGAGACTCTTGACACAACGGCTGCATTGTGCTCCGTTAGGTGACGTCCATAATTAATATTTGGGTAGACCCAAGCGGAGCACGACTGTTCTGAGCGGCAGACAAAATCAAAAAGCCATGTTGCTTCTCTCACACCACGCGACCTGACGTTGCCGCCGGAAATTCCAATAGCGACATCTGTCTATTCGC
Source organism: Rhyacophila brunnea (assembly GCF_057557595.1). Taxonomy (NCBI): domain Eukaryota; kingdom Metazoa; phylum Arthropoda; class Insecta; order Trichoptera; family Rhyacophilidae; genus Rhyacophila; species Rhyacophila brunnea. Next base: position 12,999,253 of record NW_028232848.1, on the reverse strand, counting down.
GAACGCTCTTTCAACTTGAACATCGATCCTAATCGGGGTTGCCAGCAGGTCAAAGTTAGTTACGTTAAAAATGAACATAACAAGAGACACAGCATCCCTGAAACTAAGGCGGTGGAGGAAGCTTGCGGCAGACAGAGGGGAGTGGAGACATTTCCTAGAGGTGGCCAAGACCCACATTGGGTTGTGTGGCGATGATGATAATTAATCTTATGTGAGCATCCGCTGCAATATGGCATATTCACATATTATTATGATTGAATGTATTCAACACGGTGCTTATAGAATGAATACTATGTGATAAAAACATGGAACAATCTACGATGTTTCTTTTAAATAATAAATATATTATTAAAAATGTTTATCAAATTTTAATTTATGATAATGATCTATAACAAAATTTAACGACTATTTTTTGAACCAGGCTTTTTTGATTATCTCAGAATATGACTTAAATCACATAAGTTAATTAAAATACAGCGACGCTGTGCAGCTATGCTCTATAAGAAATACGCTCATATCATAATAAAGATGCCCCATATATGTTCTAATCATTAATACACATTTTCTTTACATAATTGGAAAAAAGAGATTTGGGATAATAATCATTCAATAAATGACTATAAAATATATGTTTCATGGGTATTATCAAAAGAAAAATATTGCAATTTCTTCAAATTACTGAGTAAATTATAAAACTCAAATGGAAAGTCTATTGAATATCATAATATGACAAATAATATTAAATAATAGGTAAATACAGTTGATAAATACTCATTTTAAAACTGCTATAGCCACGAACATCAGTTAATGTAATATTTAGGTACCAAAATATGGCTATAATCAATTTTACAACGACTACGGTTATAATAAAACGTATACATAATATAGTAAAAAAATATTTATTTTATTTCAACGACTGATTCGCAAGAATTGAACCTATAACCACTGGATTTGCACCAATGTGCTTTATCAATAAAGCAACAGACATCAATAATAATAATTACGCATAATTTTTGTTTGAAATGCTTAATATATTCAAATTACTGCTTAAACTAGTGGTTTAAGTTTCATCGGATGTCGGGTATTTTCTAAAAAAATATTTTTAGTGGGCATATAATAATATAAGATGTTTCGACGAATACCATTATCAAGACAATTGGTTGTGATTTGCATAGTCGACTGTAATTGATGGGTGGAATGATTGTGATGGGGGATTTGGATGTTGGATGATGAGGCGCTTATGCGTAGGATGCCAGGCACTCACCTTTTTAGGATGTTCTGCGGTCTGGTTAAATAATTATTTCATAATTAAAGAAACCAGCGTAAAGTGGAAATTTATATTATTGGTATCGCTTTATAATATTGGCGTAATGATGTTATTACTATGAATGGTTACAGTTAACATTATCTAGGTACACGTGTAAATATTTACAATAATACTTAAAGTTGTGTATAATCTTTGTATATTTTGGATGGTATATTATCTAAAATGTTTGAGTTGTACTAAATTATTATTAATAATATAAGCTTATAGCGTTATATTAATTGGCAATTTAAATTTTAAATAATTATCTACATCCCTTCAAACGTGTAACTTTTAGGACACAATTAATATTATTTTACCGGTGGGATTTAAAGTTCAACACGGTACTCGTATGTGCGCTACAAAATTCCTTTATCAACAAAACTAACCATATTGTTTCGACTTCATATATTATTTTAACAACACGGAGGGAAAGTAAGAGGGTATGTTACTTTAAATGTGTTTACATAATATTATTATTACCGGTTAGCATTACAAATAATAACAACAATATTGTAAGAACCCTATTTATATAATAAACTTGTTGGGTCACTACTATGGTGTTCGATGTGTGGGTTGAGGATGATGATGATAAAGTCAAAGATGTAGCAAGGGCGAGTTTTATTAGCAGCGTAACGATCGATACAATAGTATAAATACAATGACAATGACAGTACACATAATCTACTGAGATAGTTACGAGCCAGGTACTTGGATTCGAGTGACATTTTGATAAATCATTATTCGTTATTTATACAATCAAAAGTAATACATAAACATTATAATCTAGTATATAATTATATTGGACTAATTATAGAGTCAGCGGTTTAAATAGAGTAGCTTGTGAAATTTTATTTATTATTACAGTCATAAAAAAATAATATGATACTATTGGAAATGATTATTCGGCTAATTATCCATTGCAATACCGTATTTAATATCGCCAATCAATCTGCTGATCCAGCTAAAAGTTGTTTACTGGAATATGATTTGCTGGGAATATATTATTGCAGTCGAATAATTTGATACATTAAAAAATAGATATTTGATCGCTAATATACTACAGCTACAAACTCTACGAATATATTTTTTTTTTTTTTTTTAATTTGAGTGAATCGAACAAGTGAAATTATTTAAAATATTACTAAATACTGCATAATATACTTGTACGTATAGCAATGGCAAAAGGTGGATGTAGGCTATTCAAATTCGATTTAAATAGTGCACACTATCTATACTTTATCATTCATACATAATATTTGTTTTCATTGAACTACGACAACAAATTGCAGATGGTGTTGGTTATTTTTAAAATTAAATTAAACCATAATAGATAATATAGTCAAAAAATATTTATCTATCAATAAAATTATTAAAATTATGCCATTAAATTACACATTATTTAGATAGAAGAATATATTTTGTCTAGTATGGTTTGATTTAGGCAGGAGTAACATGAATTCCAAAGAAACTTACCAACACTATCTGCAATGTGTATTTTTAGATCAATAGAAACAAATAATATATATGACTGACAAATATTAGTGTGCACCATTTATGTCGGATCTTAATGGTACTCACTGATGTATTTATACAATACATAAAAAAGAATATAAAAGAATAGCAGTATAAGAAAAATATATGGAAATTGATGATAGACCAAAACCTACGAAATCGCGTCTACTGAAAACCTTACTTAACTGGAATATTATATCAAAACCTACTTGAAACGATTTGCTTAGACAAAAATTTTGTACTCCTATTTGAAATTGTTATCAAAAGCATATTAGTTTTGCGCCTTTTGAGGATAAATAACTGGTGCCTCTATTGTATAAAGTATTGTGGAGACTTGGATCATCACCTGTTCAGTGGCGTTACGTCAGAATTAATATCTTCCTCCAATAATTTATTATAATCAGCCCTGTATTTTGTTTTGTTTAGTCGGATATTGAGCAGGATTATTAGTTAATATTTTTTACACTGCTAAAAAAATGAACAGAGTATTTTTCTCTTGGTACATTTCCTCCTTGCTGACCATATAAACAAGTATGGCACCTAGGGATTGCAATACCGGTATTTCAAAACCGGTATTATATTATTTATCGATACCGAAATACGGTTTAAAAATTCCAAAAATTTATAGTATTTAGAACGCTACACGCTTACGTTTTTCTAAAATGATTTTATTGTATTTTTTTTCATTATTCACTACTTACTATATATTATTGTATATTCAATTTAGTGTATAAGTATTAGGTTGCCAAAACACAAATATATTGACTGAAACCAATAAAAGTTAAACAATAATATTGATCCAACGTTGATGGTAGGTACTTCCAACAAATGGTGAATTTAGAGAGATTTCTGTACCGGAACTTAGCAAAAATTAGCAGTTCTAAAATATTATGATCTATACATATTTGTAAAGGTCAACATAACAAATGTAGGTAAGTACTTTAGGTAGGTACTTTAGGTAGCTATAACATATTTTTTAATAGTTATATTTATTTATAGGTACTTCTTTTTTTTCTATAATGTACATTCTATAATGACAAATACCGGTTTTCATATCGGTATTCAATAATAAATACCGGTATTGATGTATTCATTCGGTATTGCAATCCCTAATGGCACCTATTTTTCAGCACAAACTAGTTATGGCCTTCCCAGTTTAGTCGTAACATTTTTGTAATTATAGAGAGTTGCAGATATTATTGTTGTAAGCGGTACTTACTTAATTATTCATACAATATTTTAATTTGTCTACATGTACTTAATTTGTACGAAAAAAAAATATTGAAAACGTCAGGGCATTATACAAATGGCCGAAAACTATTATTATTGATAGAGTTTTATCGATCAGATCTTTAATGATATGGTACTTTGAATTAACAATATTATGTGGACGTACGAGAAAAATCGAGATATATGAACTAAGCAAAGCTAAATCGAATAACATCAAAAGTAACGATCATCTATCGGTAGATACATTTGTGATAATGAAAATGTTACTATTAATGTAGTAAAATACTTGAATATGAAGGGTAGGCGGAAAGAAAGATCATTGTCACATTAATTCAGTTTTGAAATGAAATGACAAAACCTAATAACTCCCTTGTTATATTAAACTCAAATTTAATAGTTATCTTACATGTCAGCTTAATGTTAATTAAAATCAGAATTATCCACTCTAGTTAAATGTATAGTTTTGAAAATATTCTCTGTCAGATGTTTATGACAAAGATCTTTCTTTTTTAGTTATGGGTACTGTTTTTTCTGATGTCAGTGTTTAGACATTGATTTTAATAATTTTTTTATAAGTATGCCATCTAATAGCTTATAAAATTCTCCACAATATGGCAGCATTTACCTTATTATTTGTATTTTATGCGGACAATGATCTTTCTTTCCGCCAGCCCTTCATATGGATAAAATTTTATATAATTCAAATAATTTATTAAATTTAATATGTCAATATTTTTTTATACATACAGTCTGTCGACAAATAATATGTAAAATCTAGGATGTTTTTGGCAGCCAAGCCAAGGTAATCTAGTAATAAAGGTAAACAATATGTATTTTTTAGTATGATGCCCTCACTTTTCTCGCCTTAGAAATCAACATATTGCAATGATCACATAATATCATATTGTAATGATGAAATACATAAAAAAAGGGGAAACAGAATGCATATTTTATAATAAGATTCTTTTTTGGTATTCATAATATATATAATATTATGTAATTTCATGGATTACACAATAGTAATAAAAATTTGTATTACAACATTTACAATTTATTCACACTTAACCCCCAAAGATAACCAAAATTCTTTATTATTGACCATTAAACCACGCCACGGCCCTTAACTGATTGAATAAGATGTAAAACTTATCTCATGTAATATTTAAATAGGTTATTATAGGTACTGATTTTACGTATGAAATAAAAGAAATCAATAAATTGGTTACGTAAACGATTTATATGTACTGTATTCAATTGTCTAATTGTAATTGTAGATAATAATGACAATTTTGTTTATAGTACTGATGACGTTGTTCTCTATAGAAAATATTTACATATTGCATATTATGCAGATAATTGAAATACGCTTTGAGCAAAATGACTGTGTTCACTGGCGCCTACTGCAAAATTTAAGACGGGAGATCACTTTCCGAGAACTGGGCAAACAAACAAACAGTGTGGAACTTTGTTTACTACAGCTAAACTTGAAAGCTCACTGCATTTTAAATATATAAAGCTTGCCCAAAGGTACATAAACAAAATGTATGAAAGTTTCAAATAATACCGGAACAATGGCAATAAAATGTCTTTATATATACTTGAATAATAAACTATTAAATTCTTTGTTTGCGTACAAAAATAAGTTTATTATGAGAAAGCTTTTTCTACTTTTAAATTGTTTTAAAAATACTATGCCAATCAAGGTTATTGGTTACAATGTCAATTAACCTCATTTTATAAATCTATACTATATTAAAGTCAGTTCTTCTTTTAGAATAAATTGGGTAAACATAACAGCAACTAACTGATATTTTGGTTTTGTTAAATCACTAGTAACAAGTATTTAGAATGCGCTCATGGGCATTGTTTTTACAATTTCATATTCCACATGTTGTTTTTGTGTGACTAGTGGCTTTGTTTCATTACCGTGTTTACATTCTGTTTATGTAAATCAACGATTTTATTTGCAATCCTTAGGATTATAAATAAATAATATTATAAATATATCGTAATAAATGTTTATAAATTACAAAATAAGCAAATGTATATAGAAGCAGACAAGAGTTTGCGATGTGATAGAGGTCACTAAGCAAATGAAATAGCAATGAGCCGGACATGTCATTCGGCGAGTGGACAACCGCTAGATAATTTCCGTCATACAGTGGTACCTAAGAGGCACTAAGCGCCCAATTGGATGCCTTAAAGCTCGCTGGATAAAGGAGTTCATAAAATTCGGTGGATGTACATGGCAGCAAAGAACTAGGGAACAATAAGAGTGTATCGACCCCGGCTTATGGTGATGATGATGAAATTTTTATAGAGATAAGCGACTTTGTAAATTATACCTACTTTTAATTGCAGCTATGGTACCTTATTTAAATATTATATTACCTTTCTTACGTTTTTTACGATATCAATAATTCTTGGACCTGCTGCTACTTCCTGGGATATCCAGGAAATGTAGGTTCGAGTATCGTTTTATTGACATTGTTTTACCGTCAAGTCCTTCATGTTTAAGACCGTTTTCTATGTTATGACTCTCTGTATAAATAAGTAAATATAAAATCACTTATTTTTTAACTGTTTTGTTTTATAATATATTTATGAACGGTACATAGATAAATTAATATTAATCGTATCTTAAAAAAAATGCAGCATATTCATGGCATTTCAATGCACACATATTAAATTTCAAAACTCACTATTTCAAATATATTTTAATATACGTAGCACAGGTAAATTTTAATATTGGAGTAAACAACAGAGATTTAGTTAATTATTAATTACGTTTAGCTATTAATTATAAACCAAAGCTGTTGGAAAATAACATTAGCAGTTTTATAATATAATAATATATGAAATGGATGCTCATTAAATATAATAATAATACATAATATAATAATATATTGCAATTTTGTAAATTGACAAATGGATACTGTTATTAAGCGGATTTTAGTAGTTTATTTATATAAGTAAATAATATAACTATTTTTATTGGAAAAAAAACTAAACGAAATTTTATTTTCCGACCTCATGTAATCTACAAAGGTAAGAGTAGGTTAATAAAAAAAACTATCATTTCTTTCAAACTCTATTTCATTCGCGCGAGACAAAGAATAGTGTAATATATCTTTCAATTTTCTTTTCTACGTGATCTTATCCACGGACCTTTTTGTCTGCTATAAACCATAAGATTTTTCATCGGTATTTTGTATTATAAAAATCATGTAAATTTGATGCAAATGTAATGTTGAAGATCCAAAAAGCCGAAAAAAGAAGGAAAAAGAAAACCCAAAAATGTATAAATACGACTGATACAAATTTTAAGGTTGTGATCATTTTATAAGAATAAAATTAGGAAGAAAAAAAGTAAGTAGAGAAAGATAGAAATAAAGCGTTTTCATCGTAACATTTAAATAAATTACCATATCTGTAACCAAAAACTCTACAAATTAAAGATTCTATCCTCGGAAATGATTTGATGTAGGGGAGCAAGGGGGAATTGGAGCCTACTAAGGAAATTGTTGAAAAAAAGTAACAAAATGTTATAATCGTTTATTATTAAGACTTGAAATGAGTCCTTTGGTTACATAGTAATAATATTACTGCAATTTCCACTCAAAAATTCTATAACTAAGGTACAAAAAAAACGTTTTCCCAAAAAACACATTTGGCTCCAATTATCCCACATGTAGGGTAATGAGAGCCAAAAATTTACCAAATATGTAATGGGAGCTTCATATTTTAAAATGCTCACAAACACATACACATTATTACAGACATAGGTACAATAAGATGTTAAATATTTACTAATGTAATTCAACAAAAATATGCTCTAGTACTAAAAATATCAAAAAAATCAACACGTCATGTTATGAAACTAAGCAAAAAACACAAATATAATCTTTCTGGTTTCGGAGGGCATTTTCCAACGAAGTCACTGTCCAACCAGCCTTGAAAGTTGTCAGCTTTATATTTCTGGGCATCTGGAACAATTAAAATCTTTTCTACTAGTAGAGGTGTCAAATTTATATAGGGGTAATGGGAGCCACCTAGGCTCCAATTACCCGAATGTAAACCACTTTGAAGGTTGATAAATAACGCAACCAAACCATTTTAAACCTTGATTCTGAAACTACTAAACAAAAATACATGTATCTGGCTATACAATGGACACAAAATATGATAAAATAAGTAAAATTTTAAGTACTTACGTTGATGTTTATTTATTGTAAATTGATATAAGCACCTAGCCCAAAACACATTTCTACTCGCCACGCGCGTGCACGTGCCACTAAGCAGCCGACAGCGATCTACGGGCTTAGCCGACGATTGACGAAGATGTTTTGGTTATTTCCGAGTCATTTTAGTGTTAGATGGTACCTGTTTTGCAATCGCTCCCATTACCCGCAAGCTCCCATTCCCCCCGCTCCCCTACCTTGCATTGGTACTGGATACGCTTGTACTGTTTATACAGCTTCTAATGTATAACTAGTAGTACTTCACTTTTGAGGGTTTTTGCATTACAGCCGTTGGCACTCTGCCAGCTGTGAATGACTGTGAATATGTATTACTATAATATGTAAGTCGTCAAATCCAGACGTGGTATGTAATAGCCTTATTTTTGTACAGTTTCTTTAATTCGTAAACTCCGTTTACCTGCATTTGAACATAAATCTTTCATTATACTCGAAAAAAAATTGCCACATTATCACTCGTCACTGTTACTCTTCAGAATTCTAAACCATAATTAAAGAACCGGCTGAACGATACTTTTATTAATTTTTATCGATAGCAGATAAGATGTTAACTGTTTAAATAGTTTACACAGTTGACACTACATTGATCAAAAAAATTGAACTAAAAATAGAAAAAAAAATATTACCAAGCCGTCAAAGAAGTCTCTTTGAGAATTATAAATTGCTATAAATACTATATATTCGTTTTTCTTGACAAAACTTCTAGTAACTCTGTCAAACAGTCCCTCGCTTGTATTATAAAAATAGTCAGACCTTGCGAAAATCCCCTAGGCCCAAAGTCAGCCATCTTTATACTTCATTAACCCTCCTCGGACGATGTGTCGCGGATCGCGTGATAGAAATTATGTTTTGATGATGTTTTCAAAATTCGGTTTCTGCGGGAATTCCTGAACATTTTTTCGACCTTTACTCTGCACATCGTATACTATATCAATATAGAATCTGATATATTTATTATGAAGGTATATTGTACAGCAAATGTAAGAGGATTTTGTATTATTATATTATTAGTTTTTTTTATGTTACATCCAGACAAAAACAATTACTTGTAGATTCGTCGTATGGAAGTTATAAAAGAGGAATTGAAAAAATATATAATTCTAAGAATTCCAGTAATCTTATTTATCGGAATACCTATTATACTGTGTAGATGAGATTTTCTTGGCTAGTGAACCGAAAAAAATTGATTATAAATCGACATGAGGTTTGCTTACACTGTTGGCCAAAAATAATTTAATTTAAATTTAACCTTTACATACACGTCTTTAAATTACATAAATTCTGATTAAATGATTTTAACAGAATACATTTTAGTTGAGTCATTTTTAGTCGCATTTATTCCGTATTTACCAACCCACCTCCTAAAATATCCAGTAGTGTTGTCACAAGACGAGACAAGCGGGAAGTCACGGTGAGAATTCGGGTTACATATAAGTTGTACGTATTCAGTTCATCGTGGGACACTTATTCGTGCGCTGCAGTTCGTGAAACATGAGTTCGTATAACGAATGACGAGTTCTTCGTTGAACATTTCACCGTGGAATACATTTGTACGTATCTTGCAAAATGCGGCAATAGTTTGCAAATAATACTGTTCCAATTATATTAACCCTAACCTAACCTAGTAAAGACATGTAATAAATTTGCCAGATGTTGTAGCATACGTACAAATATAATCCACAGTGAAATGTTCAACAAAGAACTCGTCATTTGATTAAATGTTACACGAACTCATATTTTACGTACTGCGGCGCATGAATAAGTGTCCTGCGGTAAACTGTTTACTTTCAAATTTCCGGATACGGAGAATTTGAGCGTAAATGCAAGAGACATGCAGTTATGCGACAACAATGAGTGAGTGCACTTGATACTATGGCGTAATCGTTTAGCAAGGACTCAATACAACGATCAAAACCTTGACTCAGGCTGTGTTACCGGCACAGGGTGTCTGATCAATCAGCCATACAGATCATCATCTCTCATTCACCCTCATGTATCATCCATAAACTGTGAAACAAGTGCGTGAACAAGGTGACTTAAAACAACCAGTGCGTGTGTGTATTACCTGGGACCAGTGCGCCAGCCCTCAAATCATTATAAAGATCAGTGCCTTGTATTTTTGTACATCATCCCTTTCCCCTATATCAGGAATTCCCAGCATCACCTTCCAATTAATACAGTCCACTTTCGAAATGCTCAACTACATTTGAATGGTTTGAAGTTATATATGATTGTGATCCCAAGATATTAATGCGTTGTTGCAAGAGTGATCTACGCGTTATAGATGTAATATGAGAAGTGGCATATGAAGTAATGCCGGATTTAGAAATATGACTCGATATTGTGATTTTCCCTCAGTTTGATGCTGGAATGCGATAGTAGGTGATGGTCAAAAAAGACTAATTAAAATATTACAGATGTTTTAATGTCATTAGATTGTTTTGAAATATCAAAACGTTTAGCAGATCGTCAGTGTTAATGCAGAAGCAACAATACAGATATTTATAGTTTGGAAATGTCCGATTTATGATGGTAAAAGACGAAGGCACTGTTTATAGTGTTTTTTTTTTTTTTTTAAATCTAAATGACTGAGAGAATTTAATTTGCAAGAAGTATATAATACAGTATATAATACCGTACTGTTGAAGTTAACATGTAATAATATTATGTACCTACCTTCCCATCATGAATATATATTTTTTGGTTTTTATAATCATTAATCTTATATAAATATAATAACAGTGTACCTACAGCTAAAAACCCTCAGTTGAGACTTCGTAACTAATATTATTAAAATTTAATAAAAGATCGAAAAATTATAATACCTTACCATTATATAGTAATTGCTTTGGAATTATGTGTAATATTACATTATGTTATGATGAGATATCAAATGCACTAATGGTTGATAAGCTGTCTATATTATACAAAAAAATTAGCTCATCATAAGGAGATTGATATTGTTTTAGATCTAGTTTATCTGTAGTTAATAACTTAATTAAATTTATAATATGTGTTTAATTTATTATGTCTTTTTATTTACTATTCTTTTTTAATTTTTTTAGAACGCGATGATATACAAAGAAAAAGTTGTGCGTGTGAAAATAATCATGAATAGAAAATTAAGAATGAAATAAATACGATACCATTTGCTATTTGATGACAATGAATCAATCATTAAATAGTAGCGATTTCATTGAAAAAACTGAATTAACCTAATGCTTACCGGCCGCACAAAATTGTGTTTTTGCTAATTACTTTTCAAATGCAAATTAACACGTTAATTACAAACTTAATTAAAAGGGCCCATAAGCATTGTGTTGATCAATAACACTATTTGAATCAACGACTCAACACGAAATCAGTCTCAACTACCTACGAATTTTGTATTTCATAAATCGTACAATTATGCTGAAATAAGATAATAGTAATAATATTATACATAATAAAAAGATAAAAAGAACTTTTTATATACAACGTTTTTAAATTCTGTTGAACCATATAAACTTGATTTGACTAGCTTAAACGATCAAACAAATTTGTACTTGACATGTCATATTGATTTCCATAGTAACGCACGTTTATATTATAATTTAGTTGCTAGGACCTCAGACCCCTAGCAACCAATAATGGTGTCGAAATAACTTTTTATGCAAAACAGAATTAACTGAAAATAAATTCAATTCTACTTAAAGATGGCTAAAAGTATTAAAAATACATTGGCATCATGTTCTGATAATATATTCAAAAATTTTCAAATCTCTAGCTAGTCGGGAAGTTAGTTAAAAATCGATTGCAAGATTTGTACCGGATAAAGAACCACCGGATAAATAAGAATACGAGCCAAATATTGCTGTAGCTCAGGTATTATTATGATCTATCTGGCATTTTTTTTTCAATATTGATATTTTACAGTCATATTGATGTAACTAGGTAATAGATATTACACAACTAACACAATTGGTTATAGGTGCTTAAATAATTCGATGCATGTTTTATTGCAAAAAAAAAATTGTCATGGAACATACAAACTGTAACAGAAAACTATTTAACTATTTTCGTGACAAAAAAAACTTCAGTAATTATGACTTTATAAACACAATGTAATTGAAAAAAAAACCACCATTTGGCTCATCTTAATAAAACTATACACAGTTCGACAGTTCTCAAACGCTGATGGGAATCCTGGATACCAGATGGTCGGATGTCAATTATTGGCAGGCCCAGAATCCGGCTGTTGGACAGTAACAATGGAGATGCTAGGATACTTAGAGTACACTGGTCTAGGTTAGCGGGAGATAGAGAAAGAGTTATTGGATGAGGTTAGGATCCGCCCTTGGTTGTTGGTGATAATAATATTAGGACAGAGTTTTTATTATATTATATAGGCACTTATTAAAATAAACAACAATACAATGCAGTTTCACCATGAATTGACAGTTAACAAAATGAAAGAAATAAAGGTACTTATTATCAAGTTTTATGTCACCTCACATTTAAATAACTTGGTTTTATTTATCTGATTCTGTTAACAAAGGGGGAAATACATTTTATTTGATTATTTATTTACTTCTGTATATACATATTCTTTAACGCTATGTTTTTTTTAATAATTCCTATAATTACGAAACACCAGGGAACTCAGAAATTATTATCTGTTCTGTGCGAAAAACACATTTTAGGTAAGTCATTTTGCAGGTTTTTTTAGTCAAAGTAAATAATGTGAAATTGTACTGTTTTTTTAATGAAATAAATGCCAAAGAGTCCTGTTTTAAATTTTTCTATATTATTTGAAACCTTACTAATACAAAATGAAGACATAAAAACGTATTATTAAGTTATCAGGATTATAAATAAAATTATTAATATATCGTGAAAATGCATAGATTTTTTATTGATATTTATATGTAAAAATTCCATTCGATAATACATACATTGGTTGTGTTCGCAATAATATATTATCGACTATCAACATTTTGACATCACATAAGAGTTCAAAAATAAAGGTTCTGAAGAATAGAGTCAAACAATCGGAATTGGCGTGGAGGGAGTCCCAGTGCGCGGAATGAATGACATCGAGAGGACGGCAAGGGCAAATTGAATGCAGAGGGTTTGGGGATAAAAAGAATAAAAGGGAGAAGCTTATGTCTGGAAAAGTATTAATAGGTTAATATACTGGGAGGTAGTATTGGCATATTTTAATGAATATTGAATGATATTTTGTTTACATACCTTCGACTGAATCACTATCATTATCATCCGATCGCAATCTACTGTTATACGTAAGCCTCTTCTAGCTTCCTCCACTTTTCTTGGTCCCTCGTTATTTGCTGACGTGTACATCACAGAATGTGATGAGTTTTAGAGGCGCCCCTGTAGTGGTATTACTATTTATTCTACTTAGGGACCTTTAGCACATTGCGTACTTTTGCTTCTTTCTTATCATCGGTTTATTTTTTTGTCTTTCCGTGTTATGCTCAAAATGTACCTTTCCACACTACATTACGTTATTAATAATACGACTGACTGTATTATAATAAACTATTGGTATTAATGTGTTCAATAAAATAAATAATTTTGTAAACATTATAATAATATAAACAAATGGAGCTCTATTTCAGAAAGTGAGCTTTGTCTGGAGAACTTTACTTTTCGTTTAAGTACCAATTCTTTTTTTTCAGTCGTAATGAGTGCTCAATGGCAAGAGAGCGTCGCTCCAGAAGTTAATGAAGACAACACGGTTGTTTTCAGTTTATATGATCACGTTGAAGTTGCATTTCAGTGAGCTTGCACTGTATAAAAATACGCTTTTCGTGTCGTGCATTTTGCCGCACTTGAGAAATTTTATCAGAAAAAAATCTATAAAGCTCTGACTAGCTTCCCGTGTGGATGAGATTGTTAAAATTTATAACCATTTTTAACGTATATCTTCTTCTTGGTCGTGCACTCATGGCTGAGGATCGTGACCACATTTAAATTTTGCCATCCTTTGAGCGACCAAGACTTTCCATCCTTCTCGATCTTCCGCTTCTCTCAGGGCAGAATGGATGGTACCCCCAGTCAGCTCTTTCACTTGGTCGCTCTATCGCGCAGACGCTCTTCTTCTGCTTTGTCTTCCCTGGAGGCTACCCAAAACTACCAGTCTCTCCAGGTTGTCTGGTCCACGCCTGACAATATGTCCAAAAAACTGCAGAATTCTTCTCAGACATATCGTCGAGAGCCGTTTCTTTATCTTCAGTCTCTGGATGATTGACTGGTTCGTCCTGTGCTCCGTCAAAGAAATGTAAAGCATTCGGCACCAACACCACATCTCAAAAGCATCAATTGCCTTCCGTTCTCTTGCCTTCAGGGTTCACGATTCGACTCCGTATAGGAACATCGAGAACACTAATGTTTGCACAAGCATCATTTTTGTGGCTATCGAAATTCCCCGATCCTTCCATATAGTAGTAAGGCGTGTCATCGCACTTTATGCAATCTGTGTGCGCCTTCTTATTTCCGCTTCGCATCCGCCCTTTCCACTGATGGTCGATCCAAGATATACAAACTCGTCGCCTGTTTCGAGGTTTTGGAGTGTACTTGGTGTTGGTAGAAGGTTAGAAAACCAAATAAAATCACCCACCGTGTGTTTATAAATATACTAGAAAAAAACAGTATTTTTCTTCAATAATTTGGCTAAACACGGCGTACTATTTCTGACCTTAATTGTATCTTTAAATCAGTTTACCCAAAATCACAGTCAAACATAAAGTTTAATGTACCCAGAGTCAATTTGTCCTCACATCTTTTTAGTTCTGTACATTCATACATATAAAACCAATCTAGGTTACAATAATAATTGTCCGGTATCTCCACTCTGCAAAAACCACGAATCTTTAAAGCGATCGAGTCGGATCTGTTTTGTTCTCTTGCCTCTTTCAATTAATAAGTTACTCTAAAATTTACGACTATTAAATTGTATTTGAACGACTGTTTTTTTATTGTATTTTTCTTTTCTTATACTGCGTGTATTCTTTTCATTTACACTTATTTATGGTTTTCAATATTTTTTTCTATATTTGTTATACTTTTTGTATCCACCTGTCATTAGGACCACTACATAATATTCTTTTATTCCTCATTATCATTAGCCTTATTATCCGTAATTGATCATGTTGATTGCCCTACATGAGTAAAAAAAAAATAACATTGATGGTACCTACTATACGTATGAAAGTGATGACGCGCAGTAGCTATCATTTATCACCTGATTCTTGAATTAATGCGTCGTTTTAAATAATTATGATTGTATCTTGAAATAAAATTTTATAGGAAAATAAACACAGTACGAGCGAGGAGATTTAATATTGTCAGCTACTAATTACGATATTTATGGCGGCTCTCGTGGTGCAGTGCGTAACGCGCTGGCCTTCTATGCGGGAGCTCCGGGTTCGACCCGGTGAGGTCAAAGAATATTTACATAATCTAATATGTAAATTCTTCAAGCCTGGAAGTTTTTCCACTGTAATTGGGCTTCACAGTCTGCTGTGGTGTTTAACAAAGAAACAAATTAAAAAAATCGGTGTGTTTACTTATGTACGCGCGTTAAAAGTGATACTTATTTGGCGTAACAAAAAAAAAACAAAACTTATGATAAACTAGATTATTCGACTAGCTCTTAATAATTATCTTGTTACTACTACACACTCGAGAAAAAGGACCGCTTATTGGAACGCCGTTGGTTTATTTCTATACACTTTAACTTATATTACTAAATTATATAATTATTTATCGTTGTTTTTATTTATAAAGTAACAACTGCCATTATGACGTTTAATAGTTTGTTTACGTAAGGAATTGCAAGTGGCCGACAATAATAAATTCGCTGCCTAACAACGGAACAATTCTAAACTATAATATTATACTATATAATCGTCACGATTGCAGTATCATTCTGTGGCATAATGGTTTGCGTTTGGCTGATAACCGAACAATCGTTGGTTAGAATCTAATCGAGTGTTTTATTGTGTGAAAAAATAAATTATGTGTTACATGTCACACGCCAAAAATACACACTGATCTGATCTTCCAAACGCGCCTAAAGAAGTATAACTTTGAAAAAATATTTAATTATTAATAATTAGCCCGGATGACATCTTAAATTAGCACGCTATTGTAAAACGCCATACACCATAATATGCATTTTTCACATATTTTTAATTTATGATATCTTTGCTTATTAAAAAGTACATCGACAACCCTACACTAACAAACAATAATCTAGTGTAAACGAAAATCTGTGAATGCACCGAAATGAAATTACGATAAATAATTGAAAACGCACCGGCACGAAGTCAATCAAATTTTAACAGTGAAAATGCTTCACCACGTGTGCGTCCAAACAGTCTATTTCTAAGCTCGTAAACAATCATTCGACATGATCGAAAATCAGTAGGTATGATTATTGACTGTCGATATTCAAAAAATAATAAGTTATTATTGGTGTTCAACAGCTCTGTGGCATTTCAGAATAACAATGAGATGTTTATTTGAATACCAGATGAATGTATTTATAACGAATATTGGAACCTAATCAACATTGTTATTAACTACTATATTAACCTATCATTTATTTGTGTGTGTCGATATACTAATATTTTCAATTGAGTGTACTAGTTACAAAATCGATTAGGTATAGGTATACAATCTACTTTAATTTTATTTCTGAGTTTCATGGGTAATTATTTATTGTGGTCAGGTTAATGAATTATTATGAAAATATTAAATACATTTACATGGCTTCCGGCACTATCAGCAAAATCCAATGTTCGAGCCGGTATCTCTGGTCGTAACGTTTGACACAGTACTCTTAGCAACGTTTGCTCTTAGCTAATCGGATTCATTTTGACATTCTTAGAGCAACGTTTACATTCATATACCTACACTACATTTCATTATAAAACATATCTCTCGTTAATGGCCTACGCAACGAACCCGAAACGTCGAGGAAAGAGGGAAGAAGGACACACGGTGGAAACCCAAAAATTTACTACGACAAAAAACAACCGTGAAAGCCTCAAACATTAAATACGTTTAGACATAAAACTATATAGATATATGAATGGTAGATATATTATTACTACATAAAAAAATAACACGTTTATTATTTTGGATTTTTTTTGGGTGATCTAGTTCGTAAAATTATCCATTTCAAGCGTTGCCTGAAACATAAATTTGAACCAATGGGCAATATTATTTAATTTTATATTGAATTTTTAATACGAAATGTGGTAGGTTTATATAAAAACCAAAATATTCATGTTATCAAAAATTAAAATGCAACTAAAATTATTGATACAATAATATAATAATTACAAGATAAAAATAACTTTTTATTTACCACGTTTTTAAATTTTCTTGTTGAATCATATAAACTTGACAATTCTATGTATTATTAAAACTTTTTATTGTACTTGATAGAAATACTGAATAATTATTATAGAATACAGAAATGTAATTTCGACATTTCATATTGATTTCGACAGTAACGCACGTATATATTAGTAATTTAGTTGCTAGGACCCACTTAGCAACCATTAATAGTGAGTAGTAAATATTACTTTTAACATTTTTTTCCCGAAACATACAAAACAGAATTAACTGAAAATGAATTCAATTCTACTTATAGATGGCCAAAGGTATTAAAAGAATTCAGTACCAAAGTGTTCTGATATATTCTAAAAGTTTGAAATGTCTAGCTAGTCGGGAAGTTAGTTAAAAATCTTGGACAAACAAGAATACGAGCTAATAAAAACGTAGTAAAATAACATATCATTGCTTAAAATATTTATAAAAATAATCATGAAATAGCGTATGGTTTACGTAAATTTATATTATAACTATTAAAAATTTTGGCTATAAACTATTTCAATGCCCCAACATACAGATTTTTGAAATTTCTGTGTTTAATGATTCAACCCCACTAAAAATGTTGCAAAATTATGTTAACAGAATAGAGTAATCATATAATAATATTTATTACTATCTTTTGTTATAGTTGTGCTTATATGAAATTCAAATAATTATTAATGAACCATTTTTTTGTTATCATCCTAACAACAGATAATTAATGCAAGTTTCCGATTCTGAAAATCAGTATTCCGTGGAATAATATTTCTCTATAAATATAAACATTATTATGAATACAAAATTTACATATTGAAAAAATGGTTAATTTACCGGCCGTAGCATTTTTTTTGCGTTACGCAAAATGATCTGAAAATCTATTTATTTAAAATTTACTAAATGGTTTTCAATTGTTTTGTTCTGAAATTAAAAAAAAAACAAATGGAAAGCTGTCTGCTTTTTTCACATATTTACAGAGTAGAATGCAGATTAAAATAAGAATCGTTTTTTATATTTTTTTACTACAAAAGCACAAACTAAAATATAATATTAATTATTGTTTATATAATATTGAAAATGAATTCATTGTGCTTGGCAAATGTACATGGCTATGAAAAACTAGGGATCAAAATGACTCGAAAGATATAGAGGGTTTGCATCAACTTATAGTAGATTAACCCGAACTGATGATGACACGGTGGACTAGCTGCCAAGTTCATGAGCTATATGACCAACATGTGGTGGAGAAATTCAGGATGAAAACCATATTTTCTGGTATTTTCAATTGTACATATTATTATATCAGTCCGTAATTATGTGAATTAAAAAAATTAATTATGCTGCATTGTAACTCACATTTTTAGATGGAGTCAAATGAATAGTCTTGATCCATTGGCTTTCTTCAGCAATCTTCGTATTAGGCAAGTAAACTGAAGGTGTGTGAGAGTAAAGTAAGAAATAAATAATAGATATTATGCATACGCAAAAAAACGCGAACTCTGTATAATAGCTTTTATTAATTAACGTCAAAGACAATATGCATAAATTATATGTTAACCATATTACATTATACAATTAAATAATATTTAAAAAAAACTACATAATCATTAATCTATAAAACTATAAAACATAAAGTTTGTTTGGGATCAAATACTTATTGGCATGCTTTAGAGCGCTGATTCCTTCTATTCAAGATTTTTAGCCAAACTTAGGATGAACGCAAGAAAAATAAAATGAATTTTAGTTGAATTACATAAGATGTGACCATCGGACGTTTCCCATATAAAATATTATCATTATAGAAAAATAAATAATGCATTGGAAGTAAAATAAGATCAGTGAATTTTCAGGTACCTACATACATTATTATGTATTTCTGTAATAATCTAAACAAACGAAAAAAATGTCTCAAAAATATATATATTTAAATTAATAATTCACCAATAGTATATACAATTTTTCAATCAAGTAAATTTATATTCTATTTGTTGAAACAATCGTTTTAAACTTGTCATTTGCCAAAGGAATAGAATACGTTTTGGGAAAGAAAGTGAATAAGAGTAAATAAAATATTCCGCAAAATTTTTTATTTCGCTGTAATGTAAATTCAAATCCACACATCCGTCATAGGCTAAACAAAAGAAAATTCACTAAAATAGTACATAATATTTCATTTTGCATACACAATAAAAACGTTTCCGAAGAATAAAGGGAACCGTTTCCGAGCAAATGTTCATAAAAAATCTGCAACAAAAACGCTTTGACGTTGCACACGAACCGGACAATGGCTTTAATCATGAACTAAATTAAACCACAAAAGATATGTGGTTTTACGATAAAAACTCATGTCAGTTTTTGAAATGTTGTATGTCAACCGAAATGAGTTTTTACCATTCAAAATGATAAATTGTGGACGCACACATATATTGCGTACATACCTATTTTTTAAATTGAAAAACGTCACGTGCTTCATAATTTCCCGGTAGCGTGAATCCTATTGATCTATGACGAATAATTTATAAAATAAATCTACTTTTGTAGCTGTAAACCAACATTTTCTTAAATGAGTTTGTTTAAATTATTATCCGTTGGCAATCTACGATTTTTAAAATACAAAATAAAATAAAAATAAAATCCAAAGGATGTAATTGAACTCGAAACTTTTTAAGCATGCATGCTGCTAATATTGCAGTTTCAGCCATCCAGTAGAGCAATAATTTAAATTAAAAAAAATATTGTTATGGTAAATGAAATAATTATTTAAATTTTTATGACTACATAGGCATAAACTATTTGTGTTTCTATTAATATTGTACGGAAATATAAAATTGCTGTTATAAAAAAATATAAATTACCTATGCAATTGAGCTATTGAATCACAAAACCCACTCTGATGATTTTTTTCTATTTAGTCAAAATGCAATTTAAATAAAGGTGGATTTAAAATAAATCCAAAGCATACTTTGCAAAATTTCCAGAATAAATTTACGACTCAACGACTCAACGACTCAACGACTCAGCGACTCTATTTACTATGTCTGGTATTCATAATCAGAATGAGAAAATGGAGTGCAAAATTAAATTTTTACTCATTTTTACTTGAACCATGATTCTGTGATGATAAAGTTTTTTTTATAAATATAATTACTACTGCTTTGTACTATTTATTTTTTTGTATTATTTTTACTGAATATAAATGTTATTTATTCGTGAGGTTGTTCCATGTTAAGTATTAAAAAAAATGTTAACAATTTAAAAAAAATTGTATCTTGAATAAAAACATTTGAACTAGGTAATACTATTTTAATATGTAATATTATATACATATACGTGACCAATGAGGTTATTACTCTATAATAGCGATGTTCAATGATTGTTGTCATTTAAATTGCAACACATTAGAATATGATAAGTAGACATACATTATTTAGAACATGATTGTAGTAGTGCGGTGAAATGCTTCATTTGTACAATTTCAGTTTCGTAATTGGAATGTGTATTGCGATGCTAAATTATTTGCGTAGATAATCGTGCAAATAGTAAAGAGCACAATCAATGCCAGTTTGACTGTATCCACTGCAACAGAAGCTGTACCAATTGCAACAATGCGGTTGGAAGTTAGCATAGGTATTTCTGCAAGTAGAATGCATTATTTTGCTCATATTGGTTGCATAATAATAGTGTATGTTACTTGAAATACGGTGGAGGATTATGTCGAGTAACTTATCCACGATTAGTAAAATATATTATCACACTTTGCCATATTTTGGATTGCAACGATCGTTCAATAAATTTGCCTGATAATTAGACTAAAAAATATTTAAATAATTACAAGATAAAAAGAACTTTTTATATACCACGTTTTTAAATTTTCTGTTGAGTCATATAAAACTTGACAATTCTATGTATTAATAATTAAGGACAACTAATAAAATTGCCATATTTTTTTTGCTATTTTGCAATAAACAAACAAAATATATAATACTGAAATGTCATTTTGATTTCCATAGTAACGCACGTATATACCTATTAATAATTTAGTTGCTAGGACCACCCCTTAGCAACCAATAATTGTGGTTAGAATTACGGATTTCTTCCGAAAAAACTTTTCATACAAAACAAAATTAACTGGAAATTCAATTCTACTTAAAGATGGCTAAAAGTAATAAAAGAATGCACTGGCATCATGTTCTGATACCTATATTCTAAAAGTTTCAAATGCCTAGCTAGTCGGGAAGTTAGTTAAAAATCGATTGCAAGATATGTACTTGATAAACAACCACTAGACAAACATGAACACGAGCTAAGAAAAACGTGGTAAAATTAGTAGGTATTATACGAATGAATTGTAAGATTTGAGAATATAAAATTCTTTATTGATCATAGACAATTTGAAAAAATCTTTAAAAATGTAAGAAATACTTGTTAATATTTTTAAGTTCATAGATTAATTTGTAAAGTACATTGACGCAAATCCAGTCGATGTGGATTCAAGTCCCGTTAAGCGTCGTATTTTTTAATCGTAATCGCAATCCTGAAACCGATTTTTTTGTTTTTTTATTTTTAATTGTTATTAATAATCATGTCCTTGATTTTTGTACAAGGTGTTGTTGGTAATTTTGATTTTAGTTAGTAATTTAGATATAATTCATATGGTTTAATTAGTTAAGCACACGGCATATTATGAGATACTTTTAAATTGTGTAAATTTATTAACGGTTACGGCATATGAATCTTAATATTATAATGTACCAAATTGATAAAAAAATATTTTAGCTATAGAAAAAAGATTATTTTGAAAAACCTCAAAATTATATATATGATTAGAAAAAAATAAGTGAGTGCGACTTAAACTCACGTCTTTCACGTTCCGGGTGAGTAGTTTTACCCTTCACCTATCGATCCGTCTATGATTCATGCGAAATATTTATTACCTATTACCTGCTACATTTTCACTGAGGTAGTTAGGTACTTAAAATTGCCCAAATCACAAGATACTCTGCATTCTGACTAATTTGAAGTAAATGATATTAGGTACTATTTAATCATCTTCTCTTGTTGAATGTTTCTGGAGGTTTTCAATATTATGTTTTTTCTTAACAAAATTTATATTAAATAATTAATTAACAAAGCTCTGACAAAGATGATAAAATAAAAAAAACACGACATACAAAATTATTATCACACTGCCTCAAATATTTTATAAAAGTTACGTTTAAAAAATAGAAAACGAACTTATTTTTGCTTCTACTCGTATATTTCTATTTGTGTAATCTGCGTGACAAGTATTATAATATTATAGCAATTCATATTTTTGCGTAGGAAGTCTACAGCTAATAATTTATTTATAGATTATAATTGATATCACGCATACTTGCTGTCTTCCATTTTGAAACGAACTGTCAAAACAACAGTGACCCAGTATTGCAATGTTTATTGAAATTTCAGCAGATGTGTTTTTTTTATATATTACCTTTTACATGTTAATAATAGCATGCTTTTGGATGCCTTTAATCTAATTTATTACTATAATGTAATCAATTTAAATTGTTGATTATATATATTTTTCACAATCAACTGATATTTTAATTAATAATTTGATTACAATGCGAATCACTTTAGACTATAGACTCAGCGTATATTATAAAAAAGACATTTAAAAAATATAGAAAATTTCTTATAAAAGATCATCGTAAACTATAATATTTTATAGTCTAATAATAATATTATAATATCGACTGTAGTAAGTAAAAAGGATGTGACCCTCAGTTTTTTCAAAATAGTTTTTATTGAATAATACCATTGTACACGATTAAACACACGTTATATCCAAAAGATGTAAGCTGCAAATGCCGATTCACATATGCGTGTGAAACATAAACCCTAAGTAAAAGAGAGATCCAGAAACTTAGAGTAGCACAACGTGGTATGGAGAGGTGCATGCTGGGCATAACGCGAAAGGACAAGAAGAGGAATGAGTGGATAAGGAAACAGACAAGGGTTTGCAATGTAATAGAGTTTATTAAAAGCCTTAAATGGAGATGGGCTGGACACAAAGCTCGAAGAAAAGACAATCGTTGGACAAATCTAGTCACCCAGTGGTATCCAAGAAGTACAAAACGTCCGCAAGGTAAACCTAGAGGCAGCTGGATCGATGTAATGATAAAGTTCTGCGGAAGAATGTGGCAGCGCAATACACTGGACCGAGAGAAGTGGAAGTAGCTTGAAAAGGCCTTCATCCAGTAGTGAATAGATTCAGGCTGTTGATGATGATGATGACCACATTATTTACATAATATTACAAAATTGATATTACCTTTATATTGACTCCGGCTGATATTACTGATGATGGTGGATAAAGAAGACTACCAGGTTAGCTGTAAATCTATTTTTGAACGATTTGAATACCTATTTATGTCGTACACAAAGAAGCCATCATGAAATAATATAATCACACAGTATGTTAAGTATCACACGTGTCACTATGTTACTGACTATTATAACACAAAATGGTGATTACTTCTCGATTACTTGCGTCGTCCCCTGAGCTGGCGACACAGTTATGGGAGCTAGCACTTGTCCCACTATGACGTCAGTCCATATTGTGTTTCCTTATTTACTACTGTCTATACCAGCGGAGATCAACATTTTCCATCGTGGAAAGTAAAAGGTCAGTATGTACAGCTTTTCAGAAAAATAATATAAACATTCTCTGACACTATTTTTATGGTACTTTACGGGAAATGGCAAGAAACTTGGTGTGATTACGATTCGAGGGATAGGTAATTGACCATACCTATTTCATTTACAGTCGGATCCGACTATACATAATAATTTATATCAAAACACATTTATTTTATAATGATAGAGTTTTTGGAATTGATTTTTAACATAATAGCGGGGCTTTAGATTACACAACGCTCTTTTGGCCCGAAAAAAAGACACCAGAAAATTAAATTTTTAATGAAATCTTGTTCGTATTTCCAATGATGCAGGACCACTGATCTTTAACCCATTTTATGGTATACAAATTCAAAATGCTTATGTGATTCACTTCTGCCATAACAGCGCCTTTTGTTAAAATTGCGCGAATTTCAAACAAAAATCAAACTGGCTCTGCCAAATAATAAAATCAATCATTATAATACATTAGTGCACATGTATTATCGATGTAACAATACTTAAATTTAACAACCAATGCTATATTCTTAAATCTCATTAAATAAGAAGTATTAGCAAGGGCAAATACATAATATGTATAAAAACTAGAATATGTATTCTGACACCATTTAATATAATATAATATACCTATTTCTAATTACTTGATTTAAAAATACAAAAGCTGAATGGTCAATATTAACGAAATCAGACACCCCTTTGGACACATATTTTTTAGGAAGGTACTTCGTACTTAACTCGACATAATGATATTACAGAAAAAATCAACAAGAGAATCATGTCTGCGAATAAATGCTACTTTGGTCTGTTAAGGCATTTTAAGTCCCGCTTACTATCTCGTCGAACTAAAAGAACTCTTTACAAGACACTTGTAAAGCCAGTGCTCACCTATGCATCGGAAACCTGGACATTAACTCTTCGAAATGAACGAGCCCTGAACATCTTTGAAAGAAAAATTCTCCGCCCTATATATGGACCGACCAGGGATGGCACCAATTGGAGAAGATATAATGCTGAGCTCTACGGACTGTACGAAGATTGCAGCGCATTTTAATCAATTAAGATTGGGAAACTGCGATGGTTAGGTCATGTGCACCGTATGAATGACAATGAACCGGCAAAGAGAGTGATGTCCAGCAATCCAATAGGACGTAGAAGAAGAGGGAGGCCAAAGATTCGCTGGTTAGATGGAGCTGCCAGTGACTGCCGTATTCTGGGGGTACCAAATTGGAAAGCGGCCACACTAGATAGGGACAGGTGGAGGGAGCTGTTGGAGGAGGCCAGGACCCACACCAGGTTGTCGCGCCCCTGATGATGATGATGCCTTCGTACTTTTAAAAAAATATTATTGGCTGGGAATTATCCACTGCTGGATAAAGGCTTCTCAAGTAAACAATTCCTGTCGGTGCTATTTATAGGTATTTGCTACATGCAGACTAATCTCTTCTATACATAATAATATGGTGATTATGTAATAAAACTTCATTAAAACATCTTTTTTTTTATTAATTCTACGTTTCAGAGTTAGTTATTTTTACAGCCGTTTCAGTTATGTTTATAATGAATAATACGATTAAAATACAATATTTTGATCAGTATTCATTCATTTGTTTATAGAAATTATTGAATAACTGTTATATTATTTTAATCGCATGACTGCTCAGCTAGTTGTATAATAATTTGACACGAAACCTAACGCTGAGGCTATCGCAATATTATCTATTCAGTGATTGAAACCTCTAACAGAAATATTTTATCTAAGAGCCAACTTCAAAATGTATTTTACTATCTTTTATATAATGTATAATATTATATACGTATATATTGTTGCGAATAAAGTTTTCTAAGCTTGCATTCTAGCCTTTTGTCTAACTTTTTGACGTCTGTTCTCCTTAAGGAAGAGGCTTACAAAAGCTTTGTTCTAGTTTATACTTTCAGTTCGGTAAGTAGTTCTGACTAACAAAGAATGAACGATGATTGGTAACGATTAGTTTTTAAAGAAATATTGCTAATCTTACCTCCTTAGTGGAGATAAGTCATTAAAGTTCTTTTTATCTTAGTATCGATTAAAATTGATTGCAAAGAAGTAACATTTGGTTTATATTTATAAGATTATATTATTTGTGTCTCGTGTTTTTGACTATTTTGTCAAGTTAGATGTAAAAATATATATATATTTATATATTATCGTGAATAGTGAATAGTAGTATGCATAATATATGATACTCGTACATTGGTTTTGATTTGAAACAGAGCTTTAGTTTCACAACTCTCAATCATACTAAATCTTTACACAGTTTACATTAAAGTAAATAAAAAAATGTATGATGTGAGTAATTATCTAATAAATTAAAGGTAAACTGAAATGTTTGGTGCGAGGACAAAGAATGCAGTTATGAGACAAACAAGATGCTGGCCATTGCATAGTGCGCGCATCAATTTAGTGTTACCAGAGAAATATTATTCTATAACTTAGCGACATTATGAATACATGGTATGGTATAAACGTGTTAAATATATTATTGCTCTCTCTGAAAACTCTTAAACGTTTTGAGGTAGGTACTCGGACTTAAGTCATTATCCACGTTATTGCAGAGACCATTAGTAGTAGGTTAGTAGTAATATAAATTATGTAGAGTAAAATAACTACACAACAAATACTAATTATATCTTGTTCATGCATTTTATTTATATTTAAAAGATAAGTAGTGAGAGCGATTTTGTGGTCACAGAAAAACGCTTTTCCATTACATTGAGGTCTGTTGTTGGCAGATCAAAACAGGGTTACCAACATATCCAGTAAACTGGAGAAAAATATTTTATTTTTATATCTTTAGCCCCGTAATTTGGGAATTCAGGTTTGGTATTGTATGTATTATATTTTGGTTAATGTCAGGGTTAATAATATGGAAAAATTTAAATAAATGAACAATGAATATTTTCAGCTGAAAAAACTGAATCTAATAATAAATAGCCAACCATGAAGGAAATCTTGTCGGCCGATTTCATAGGTTTCATGTGACATAAAAACTGATATGTAAATACTTAAGAAAATATTGAAGAAATGTATAATGAATATGACATAATAATTTAATGTAATAAATGAATTTTAATCACTTAATTTCATAATAAAAATAATAAATAAGATTGATTTACGTATAATAATAACTAAAAGAGTTTAATTTTATCTACTTATTATTATTGTTGCAACGATTAAATAAACAAATACATTTAAAAAAATCTGGAAATAAAATAATAATTTGGTTTTTAATTCACTCTTATAATAGCAGTAAATTTTCTAAAATAAAGCATTTCGAAGAAATGGTTGAGGATGTAAAGGTGAAAGCAATAATTATTATAGTTAAAATTGCAATTTAACAGATTTTACAAATAATTTTTATTTTGATAATCTATACGTATCACGTAAAAACAATTTTTTTTATTAAAAAATAAACAATTAAAAAAACTGTTCAGAAACCAATGAGCTAATGAATATTATTGCTATTATTAAATTAATTTTATGGTTATTTCATTATTATATTGTAGGTTATAAGTTCTTTCTAACGCTGTACGAAGATTTTTTTCTATTTCATAAATTTTATAACTATGGTTTTTACGATATTTATTATCAATCAATATGAAGAAATTGATAGTTGATTTATCTTTGAAACCTTTTAATTTTCACATAGGTATTCAGTTATTGAAAGACAACGGATTGAGTTTTACGTAAAATAAAGTGTCTAAAATGCAATCACAGTGTACATTTAACACTTATTAAGAAAAATTGTCCGATAAAATTTAAATATTTTCCATTTAATAGCGCACAAACATCTAGATCATATCGTAACTTTGATCGGGCGCGTGTTTTGTTTATTTATTTTGATGTCTCATGTTGCCATGCTGGATGTTCGCCTTCCCTCTCTAACGGCGCCGAAAAGCTTCCGAAGTCCGCCGAGCTTTTCCGAGATTGCGTCCAGTAGCCGGCGTCCCGTAGCGACGCGGCGCCGACGAAAACCCGCTTACAAACGAATACCGACGCCGGCCTAGTGTGCAAGTGTTGCTTTAATCTTAATATACGCAAATTAAAAACTTAACTCGCCCCAGTTAAAAAAAATGTTTACGACAATTTGCATTTTACGTTTCGCTTTATAGGACGGCGAAAGTTTAACAAAATATATAACATATCTAAAAACTACAGTGCATATTATAATAGATACATATATATTATTATATCATAAATAATAAAGATCACTTTATTAACTTTATTATTTTAATTAAATGACATATCGCAGTTTCATGTTGGTGCTTTCAAATAGTTGTTTGGTGTTTTAATTATAAAATATTTCGATTCTTTAAAATAATAATAGTTCTTTATAGATTCATTTTATAATACATAAATAAAGATGACCATAACTGTATCCCAAAAACAGCACAATAATTTTACAAAAAATTACGAAAAACACAAAACTCTTTTATCGACCATAGTAAATAGACTTAAATAATAATACCTAAATTGTATGAAGTATCACATCAAAAAAGTAAACAATTCCACAAAATACATATCTCAAAAAATATCCAAAAATTATCAAAACAGTAATTATATTAATATATACTCCGAACTTTTTGCGACCATTTTGCGGCTTTAAATAAAATATTTGAAATTATATTATGTTAGTGGCATAAAAATAATTTGGGGCCAAAATTTTGACCACTTTAAATCGAACAAGAATATCCTAATAAATTCTATCAAATTATAAAATCTAGTGTGACCAAACTACATAATAATATAATTAAAAAAAAGTTTTATTAATAGTATTATAGTGGTAAATATATTATTACAACAGTGAATGTGTACGGTTAAAAGTTTTGTGACATTGACACGATAGACAAATCCCGGTGAAATAATCCACCGATCTTTGTGATGTTATGATTCAAGAAAAAACAGACGGTATATTTTGAAAATGTAAGTGAACTTTTTCGTTTATGATAAAGTAGGTATGATTGGACTTTTTTGTATAGTATGACACTTCTACTATAATAATTATTGACAGTTGTCAATATTTTAATGTATTTAGAATATTGTGACGATTATTTCATTTAGACAATATTACTATATTGTGCAAGTGGATAACAGCCATTTCTTGTAAAAACTAAAATTTGTTAATAAAACTTCTACTCTGAAGAGGTCCATATAATTGAGTTTAAAACAATATATATTATAAATAATATATTATGTGTCTCTTCCCTTATACCTCCTCCAAATGATGGAAATAATAGCAACTAATATTGTAGTCAATATTATGAAATTAAGTTTGGAGAGTTGTTTTTTTATATCGTACCTCAAATATAATCATAACGGAAGTTTTTAAGATTTTTTGAAACCATATTATTTGTATAAATAGCTTTTAGCGTTATTCTTCTGAGCAGATGATTTCGGTTTTGATTAATAATAAAATATTTTAATTACGTTCTATATAATAATCTGTATCTGGTATTGCAATTATTTATGCATACCTATTATACATTTAATCGCTTTAATATTGTTAGTAGTATTAAGTCGATGTTGAATATTAGACCATTTATGTTTTTATTAACCAATAAGTTAAAAGTTATTTTTTTGATTTAATTGGCCAGTAAGTATTATTCTTAAACTTATAAATTATTCATACATTTTTATATTGTAAACTATTTAGTAAATAATTTTATTATACATATTTGATTGTTATAATAAATATAATATATTTAAATCGGGATTATCTGTAACAAAATTTTGTTTAGGTGTTAGTAGTGATAGAACATTTGAGACAAGAATGCGTGTATAATGACCATATTAGTAGTTATTAGAGTATTTATAACAGAATTTTATTTAAAAGTAGATTATAAGATATTATACGAGTATTCTTTTCAATAGCAGTGCTTATTTCTAAACAATTGATTATTACATCATGGATTTAAAAATATATAACATTTTGTTATCAAAGCATACAAAGATTGTATAATGATGTTTTGTTTTTATAACAAATTTTAGGTGTTAACTTTATGTACATAAGTAACGGTTTATAAAAAAATGTTCTAATTATGGATGTAGGCGTTTTTAATGGACTTCGTCTTTCTTATCATGATCGACGTAAAATATTAGCGATTATTCTTCTAATCATAATAATAAAATAAAATAATTTATTAATGGTTTCACAAAAACTATTATCAAAATAATTAGAAAAATTTTAAATGAAATTTGATACCATAAAAATAATTATAAATTGATAAAATTTTACAACTCGACTACATAGAAAATGACACGATATAATAATAAAATAGGTTACATGCGTCTTTATATAAACATTAAACATATAAATATTAAAACTTTCCTGTACTTTCATTATGAATTCCTTTACTTTTATGATTATTCTTGAATTTAATGAATATTGTATGCGATATCATTGAATTCTAGGTCACAAAAATGCCATGCTAGAAAAAATATCCAAATAAGTCAGTTTATAAATATATATTTAAAAGGTTCTAAAAACCATTTAGGTCAGTGGCTGACAGTGGAATTATTATGCGAATGTCTTTAGCTTGGGTATTTCAATGAAATACGATGAAATTTTTTACATCGTCATGCATGCCGTTTGTTTATATATTAATATTATACCTTAACGGCTTAGAGTCAGACGTCTACTATCCGGTATCAAAACTAACGGTGATCTACCATACTGTGTACATCTACCATACATGCCACGGAATTCGAAAATAAATAGACGTTAGGTACTTATAGGTACTTCAAAAAAAATATTCAATATTATTATTTATACTTTAATGATTATATTATGATTTAATAGTTGGTAATAATGTAAATATGCAGACGTAAACAATGATTTAATTGGGTATATGTTTAAGTTCCAACGAAAAAAGAGTTTTTTATGTTATATAAAGCCTTAGGCATGGTAATTCTCAATCGGCGATAAAGAATACATTATGTTAAGAGTAAAATGAATTCAAACTACTAAGTAGTAGATAGAAACTGATTAAAATACCTCGTCTATACGTGTCTGCGATAGTGCGGCGTCCAATTGTCCGGAGGCCAGTCGTCCCATTCCCTTGTATTTTACTATTACAAAGAAGATATTTCTAATTCTTCATTGAAATTGGGCACTTATTGGACTCATCGCCAAACTATTATCTTATTATACAAAAAGTTTACTGTGTATCTATAAGAGAAAAGTACGCCTCAGTTTAAAACGTGAAAATTCAAATCTTCTCTTTCTCTTGCTCCTGCGATTGGCCATAAGTGATGAAATAGATTTGATTGATACGACAAGGTAACACGTCTTCATTCATAATTAATTAAAACGACTTTCACGTTAGCTGGTTAGAAAAATGCAAATAGGAAGTTTAAATCAAATTATATGATGGAAAATTCAAATTTAAATCAAATTATATAATGAAAAATTCAAATTTTCAATCACCCTAATTGCAATCCAACATATCCAATCCATTTTTAAACTCTGAAGGTACTGACGGATAGGGATTTAATATTGAAGGATATCATAATTTCCATCATTATATTAACTAGGATACCTTCAAGAAAGCTTCGTACACTCGTTATTTTTATGAAAATAAATGAGCTTAACAGATACAGTGTAATTGAATACTAATTTCTGTAAGAAGAATGACTGATAAGTATCAAAACGGGTAGCCGAAAAGGCTTTAGAGCATACTTCAGTGAAACGGCAAATAATTTTCAACAGTAGGTGCGACGAAATTTCTCACTAGTCGCCAATCAAAGACCGATAGTCGAGGTGTCCACACGTTGATTTTTTTTTGCCATGGCGTTGGATGTAAATATTCTTAAATCGTGTAAAGATGACTTAAAAACTTTACGTATGTACTTAAAAAAGAAAACGTGTCAATGAATACACTATTATTATTAGTAATATAACAATAAACATAACATTAAATGGACGGTTTTTATGACAAATTATATTTCGTTCGGCACGCGTCATTTGCACAATCCGCGCATCGCCTAGCCACGATCTTTTTAGACCATGCCTCAACTGAAGTATAGCCTTAAGGGACAAACAATTGAAAATACAGACTATTTTTAAGTCGATAGTTTTTTCAGTTCTAGCGTCATTGATTATCAAGATTATTTAAAAAATATCCTGTAGATTTTAATATAATTTATGTTAATATTTTGTAAAATGGAATTCTACCAGGTAAATGCTGAATCAATTTTTAAATGAATCCTTCCTAACGCATTTCTAGGATACTGACGATGACATTTTAAAAATCTTAACCAAATAAATAACTCATTAGAATGGAAATAGCACTTACGACTAATTAGCTTAGCAACATCGATATCAATAATACCTCCAAAAACTCTTTCGAGAAAACTCAATTCATGATTTTTCATGCCCCTTATAAGAAATGTAATTTATCGCTTTATTATTTCGAGAATTTCGATCGGGCTAGATAAATATATTATTTTAATACAAGTTTAGTCTATTCTTAGAGTATATTCGGAAAGAATTGAACTTAAGGCTTTATAGCTCTATGATTAGAAAGTTTACAGTTCCTAAATATTAAAATATAAAATCACAGTATACTGTAAATAGACCATGTATAAAATAATATATTCTTTGGAGAGCAGGCTGATTTGATTTTGTCCTAGTTTTACTAATACTTTTACTGTTGTAAATAGTAATGTCAGGTACTCCTGTAATCGTTATAATAACTATGATGGGTAATGTTTCATAAATCGATATGGTTAAAATGCTATCAAATATCCATTAGCATAATAGATTTGCATTTGTGTTAACAAAACTATTTCTCGTCGTGACCTTTACCTACCTTTTTACTTGTTGTACCACACTATTTGAAATTCGTTGTAGCGTTTTGTAGAAAATCGATTTGTTTTTGTTTTGTAAATCAGGTCAAACGGTATGTTATACGTACGAGGTGAAAAATTATTTGATTTCCGCCTAGAATAATTATTAAGTCCCTGAAGATTTGAATATATAATCTTTAATTTAATATTAATACGTACGTCTGCACATGCATAATATATTTTTGATTTCCATTGCTCAAAATATAACAGAAAAACGTGAGTAACCTTTTGATGAAAACAGATGTAATATTACTTTTAATTATTAATCTTCTAACATTAGCTACATCAGTAAAAGTACTTTCATGACTATTTTATTACTTTCGCCCTTTTAGTACAAATTATTACTTACGTCCGTTTTCCTTAACAATTTTGATTATTATTTTATTATAACTTATATTGTTTTTACCACGTAATTTTTGTGTAGTTAACATCGTCGTATTATTTACTCAGGCGGAGAATATTAATTAAGCGTAGATAAAGTAAAATTTTAATCTGAGGACTGTTTTAACTTTATTTCTGTTTGTGTCATCGTTACTACATTAATCACCAATTGACGCAAAGTCAACCTGTAATGCATGACATGTTTAATTGACTGTAAGCTCATATCACTAAAAATTATATGGGAGACAATATAATGTATAATATTTTTGAACATAATTTTTGATGAAAAAAGTTATCGATAATGATAATCAATATTATTTAATATTGCATTTAGTATGTACTAGCTTTTTTAATTATATTCTGAATTTATTCATATGTTTAAACGTTCACTCATTATTTTTTTCATATATTTATGTTAGTAGATAATAAATATCACAAAGGAAAAAAAAATAAAACTCAAATACAACGTATAATGTAAATTAATGATTAAACGACGTAACGAGCAATAATTATTATTTTTGTCAAATTTCAGCTCCCTATCATAGATGATGACCTTGTCCTTACATTAAGTTCCATATTTTAAGGTATATACAATGTGTCGATCGCGGAATAGATTTTGGTCTATCGCATCATAGAAATATGAACTTATTCAAAAAAATTAAGAACATAATATAATTTCATGGAGGTTTTGAGTAATACATTATTATTAACCATTCTTATTTGTTTTCTTAACCAGTTTGCAAGAAAGTCATTTAAAAATTAACCACGAGGAGTCCCGTGTAACCTCAGCATATCACTTGATTTATTCTGCATCATTGAATGGTAGAATTGAATCATGTACTTTAAACTATGGCGTAGTTCTCCTTACCGTCACGCAGTAGGCACTTTACATGGTAGGTATGAGAAAAGTTTGACGTTTCCTGCAATAAAAGTCTAAAAGCAGTCCGAAACTTATAATTTGTCCGATAGATGTAAAATAGAATATTTTTTTTTTATTTATTAAGAATCACAATAATATAAGAGTACAGCAGATAACCGCCAGTTTTCATAATAGATAGTACATAGATCATGGCGTACTTGACGTAGTACATGCCTGCTCTATTCCAACTGATCTGTTTTTACACGTCACCATGTTGTTATAAGGCTTCATGAATCCACATTTATGAAAAAATGTGATAAAGTAATATTGGTGTTTCATTTTTCTAAATTTGTACGTATTATGTTTTAATTTAGCTGTATCAACAAAACGTCACTCTGGGTAAATTTTATATTTTAAAGTAGGTATGTATTTTTTTTAGTTTTTCCTCAATCAAGGAAAACAAACAATGCATAAAAAAAACAATTCTTTCATAATCATACATACGTGTCGTAGTAAAGACGATATATTATTAAAATACAAAAATATTTTTAATCCATATGTGGAGTAGGTACATATATGGAAATCATGCTGTTTCTAAAATTCTTGACCCTCAAAAATTTTCCTACATAATATTTATAAAAATTCACGACATTATCTCTTAAGGGCCTGAGTACTGTGTGAAGGTCGTAAATTAATAAGTTGGGTTATTTTTGCGAGTTTAGCCTAGAGAATCTGTAAACTATGTAAAGAAATGTTTAATATGTCATTATAATGCATTGTCTTTTCTTATCGTATAAATTAACTTTGTCCTCATAAAATATAATATTAGTACAATAAAAGTGTGATGTTGTAATCGTTGTCGTTTTAAAATTAAGAATAAAGCCTTATTTTTTTTGCTGCATCAGTGATTACCACTTTATTATAATATGTATGTATTGAGACGGTTAATTGTTACATTAAGCTAACCATCTAAACTATCGAAACTGCTTATATCTAACGCTCTAAAAGTTAACCCCCAAGAGAGGGGCTTTCCAAACATAGTACTTTTCGACAGTTGAGACAGTTAACTTATTGTAACAATTAATGCATAAATATGATACCTATCGTCAATAGACGCCTTCTGTATGGAATAGCTTTGCAGATGTCCGTGGTTACAGCATTTATTAAATAATTATTTTGTCAAGTTACGCATTACATATATTTAAAATGTTACCAATAAAAACGACACTACATAATTTTTCCCGTAGCGGCAGCTTACTGTGACAGCGCGTGATAGCCCATAACGTGATGATAATGTATTTAACCAGCGCCGTCTTTAGGTTAATAAAGCCGGAGCATATTTTTTTGCACAAGAAACGAGTGGTACACTCGTCAGCTGTCAAAATCAGATCCCAGATTGCTTGACATATTGATTCGCCCTTTCTCGTTTCAAACTGAAATATAAAAAAATTCTCAAATCAAATATAATAACTATCAGTGTTATTTATAAATAATACACATTCCTGTTATTCATCAGCTGTCAAAGTCGGACTAGTCCTTTTTACAAAAACCGGTGGTAATATCGATTTCCAATAAATATGTAGCATTGATCTATACATTACATTAATTATAGTGGGTGTGTTAATGCTAGTGTTTTATTTATCATGTAACTCATATATCCAAATCAAACCATTCCCTGTGTGAACATAAGAGACGCGTCAGTATGAGCACTCTATAGAACAATGGCAGGCAATGACAGATCGTCCATAGACAACAACGGGAGGGGCGAAAAAAGTAAGACCAGTCTTTGTGAATGTATCGGCTTTCTACTTGAGTCGGCAATGATTTGACACATAAGAGTCAATTAGAATAATAAGTTTGTAAAGTTTTTTAGAATTGTTATATATCTACCTATTCGGATAACTAATTTACAGTATTTCTCCGTAAGTATTTTAAAAACTAATAGTTAAAAATATATATTATAATATGCACGTAGTAAAATGAATATTATCGACATTGCAGTAAGGGTATGTGATTATTTAAAATTATTGAATTCTACAAAACGTAGCCGATTTAATATTGACATATTATATTACATATTAATATTATGTAAAAGGTGTATATTAATTTTATGTCAACGTAGTTAGTAAGTGAATAATTGACACATCTTTAAATACAGTGTATGCGACACGTACGCCTGACCGGACCAAAGGGCAGCTGTGAGCCGACCCTAGAAATTATCTCTCTGTACCAGCTGCTCTGTATTTCGATAGTCTTCATGAATGATACATTTGACATCATACACTGTTATCTACAAGTATGTGTAAGTTCTCTTAGAATATTATTAAGTTTAGACAATAATCCTGTCTTCAAATAATTAATCTTAAACTTATGCACTTTCTTATAAAATAACGGAACTCACATTTCCTTAATAGTTTTGTTCGTTTGTTATTCATGGTAATTCTACTTTATTTGAGTAATTTTTGTTGGCAGCTATTTCGGACTATAAATTCATCTTCGGAATGGTCGTACGAGTAAATCCCAGTTCATATTATTACATTGATATAATATGTAATTTTCTTTTCGACATAGATATTTCTATGTATTATTATTATATTAAAAAAAAATGATATACTTAATATACTAATATTTATGACGTCAGCTTAAATATAAACCATATTGGAATTAATAAATAGTGCACGGGGTTAATAAAATTGGTATTATGATATAATATTATGTAGTACCTAGCTAAAGTAACGACCGATGACCTGTTTCACTAATTTGACTTATTTTTAATAGTTATCTGTATATAGCTTGTACCACTTGCATTTTGATAATGCTACTTTACTGTAGCGAATCATGGCACCTTATGAAAGCTCTGAGCAACCGTATGTTGAGCTTTGAAAACAGTTATTTGCTACGGATACTGGGCGTGCGTGGTATAACTTTAGTAATGAGAAGATAAAAGAATGAACTAATAATAATTAAGCTCTCATCACGTTAATAGCAAAGAGGCGATATCGGACGTGGCTCGGCCATATGCTATTGATGCCATAAGAGAATTGGTACAACCTACGAGAAGCTTACCTATTTTTTAAGGTAACCGGATCTTTGAAAGCCACTAAATACTAACTTAAAGATGTATACGGGAGAGCAACGGGATTCTAATGACATGTAATGATTCAAGAAGACTAATAATAGGTATTTTTGGAAGAGCCATGGTGTCCATATGCTCTAAGGGCGGACAGAGCCAAAAAAGAAATGGTCCTATAAAACGGTCTTATTCAGCATCCTCGTAAAAGTCTTAAATCTAAAACATTTAGTAAAATACCGTTATCTTTGTTAGACTAAAACTTAACTCATTTATGATACATGTAACTAAACACAATAAATTTAAAAATACGACAATAAAAAATGGGTCGATAATAATATATACTGTGTTAAATTATACTAATAGGTACTGCGTGTTTAATTCGTATAAGTATTTTTTTTACTCTAGTGTAACAATAAGTTAAAATATTTTAGACAGAAATTAATTTCGAGGACTTTAAATGAAAGTACCGATTTTAATCATTGGGCGGATACAGCAGTTTTTCAAACTCAACAGCGTTTAAGAAAGCAATGTTTCATCCTTACATGCGTTGAAAAGTAAACCGCTTTCATCAAATTGATGAAGTAATATTTTACATTAATGTATTTTTGGATTAAAAAATTACACGTCAACGCAATTGATTAAAAAAAATTAAGTGAAAATGTAAGTCTATTATTTTTACAAGTGGCATAAAATTGTGCATGTTGAAAAATTTTACGAAAAAAAGAAATAAACAGAATAACTATATTGGTAACGGGGTGTAGGTACATTAATACAATAATAATAATATGTTATATTAAGATAACCGCCAAACAAATGCCGTCATTCAGTAAATTTCTCCATTGGCGATCATTCATAGTAGTGTAAAACACGGTATCAGCGCATCTATTCTATGCACAAGCTTGCTATTAGCGGCTATCGAAGGTAGTTTATCTTATTTATGTATTGGGATATTATAATGGTTACAATAAGCTTGCCGTCTAAGCTGTCTAACTATTTACGGATGACAGCCTATTTAAGGCTTTTTATATTATATTCTCCAGATTGTTTTTGAGAAATAATAAGGAAGAAAAATTATGTCATTATCAGTCATTAGACTATTGAAAACGTATTTGTTACATAAAGATTGAAAAAATTGAAATCTGAAAGCTAGTCGACATTCACCGAGATTTTAAAGCAGGGTTTTTTCTACAACTTTAGGTCAGAGAATACAAAAAGCTCTGACTGTATTCAAATACTAAATGTGCATTTCATTTACGTGACAAACTTAAATATAATACAGGCGTAACTAGTGAAAGAAAAAAACAAAATCTTTAACATCATGCTTAAGATAATCCCATTCCATAGTACGGTGCATGGTTGCAGCATCAGTCCCGTGCGGCTCCGTCTCGGGACGGAATGAGCACTTAAAATCACTTCTTTCAGACACGTTTAAAGCGTCATAGAAAGCGGCCGTGCATATCTACGGCTGTGGATATATGACGGGTGGTAGGCACTTTAACGTAATCCCATTCCATAAGCGGATAGCAGAGCCAGTCAAAAAAAAAATTCTTTCTTAACTTTATTTATTAAGCACCACGGTGCATGGTTGCAGTTTCAGTCCCGTGCGGCTCCGTCTCGGGACGGAATGAGCATTTAAAATCACTTCTTTCAAACACGTTTAAAGCGTCATAGAAAGCGGCCGTGCATATCCACGGCTGTGTATATATGACGGGTGGTGGTGGGAACTTTAACGTAATCCCATTCCATACTACACATGATAGGGTAAGCCAATTTCCTTTAATATTTTGTGCCCCCTGGTACTCGCAAATAATTTTCAAATATTTTCTTTCCTTTACAGAAAATAGCATAGCTTTACTTCTAGCTGTTATGTAGAGTATAATAAAAAAGTTGACTTATTATATAATAAAATTCTACAGCAGTATCTACCTTTTAACTCAAAGCTTTTACCAAAAATTTCTTATACTTGTGAATCGCAAAAACTGTCTATTAACGGAAAATTTTAATTTCGTTATTCTATTATGTCTTTCGTCCATTGAAAATATGACAAACTTAGTAGCTGCTATGTAAATTAATAATAAATATAGGTATAGAATTTTGGAATTGATGGAAAAAAAATATTCTTTTTAAACCCAGTATGGTTTGTTGACATGACAATATAAAACCAAATAATACATAATATTCAAACTGTCTCACATACATACATATAACCAGAGCTTTGGTATTGGTCAAAATTTTGTTGATAAATTTACCATTGGAAATGTAAATTTATTCAGATTGCAATTTCACGGTAACCTAATTTAGGTTTATACAATATTCAAACGCATAATGCAATCTAATATTGGAAACCAATACTGTAGTCAGCGTAACGGTCTGTAACATGTTAACGTATTGACTTCATGTATAAATCATACAAAATTACAGTATATTCTAAAATTATTATAATATCTCACTTACGATTTTCCAGTCCTGTTTGTAGTGATAGGGTCGGGAACGTAGAGGTAACTGATTATATATTTGAAAATGCGGTAATCTATAGTTTTACAGATCGCTGCTAAGACGTCCATTGCCTTGCTATTTATAATGGCAATGCTATATGTATAATACCATATAGGTATTAAATAAAAAGAGGGGCAAGTAATCGGCTTTCTCATACAACTGAATGAAGCAGGCCAACAATAGCCGACAACTTACGAGAAATAGCGACGTGATAAAAAAAATGCAGGGCATCACGGAGGATTTACTTTGGTCATTATATCGTACCCATATAATATAATGTTAACATGGAAATTTTACCGCAAATCGATTACCAGCCTGCCTCACCATACTTTTTCACCATACTTACCTGCTTCACCACCATACTTTCATATAATCTGCCGTCCCTAGTATAATACATTACGGAGATAGTTTGTTAATGTGGATATTACATGAATAGTATGAAGACGTCACATGCCAGTAATTAATCCACGGTGTGATTACTAAACAATAACTGAACGTTGCGTATTGATAGGGGTGTGACTCTTCCGCATAAACCTGTTTATTATCCCTGTGGTCAAGCCGACCCCTAAAGTTATATAATGACAATGCTATTTCCTGCTATTTGTCGTTGATTCTTGCCATCG
The DNA here is from genome assembly GCF_057557595.1 of Rhyacophila brunnea. Taxonomy (NCBI): domain Eukaryota; kingdom Metazoa; phylum Arthropoda; class Insecta; order Trichoptera; family Rhyacophilidae; genus Rhyacophila; species Rhyacophila brunnea. Next base: position 12,958,565 of record NW_028232848.1, on the reverse strand, counting down.
TAATGTGCGACGAGCCTAAGGCTATAATTCAGCTGAGTCACTGTCTAAAACGATCTTGACTACGTGACGCACAGATTGTGCAAACGACGCGTGACGAACAAAACATAATTTGTCATAAAAATTCGTCATGCGTTCATTTAATGTTATATTTATTGTTATTTAAGTAATAATAATAATATATTCATTGACGTGTTATGATTTTCGAGTAAATACGTAATATTTTTTAATCATCTTTACACGATTTAAGAATTAATTCCTGCGACCCCTTCACAAAACAAATTTACGTGCTCACAGGTCGCTCACTATTGCTCTCCGACTGGCAACGCATGCAAAATTACGTCCCACCTATTGCTGAAAAATATTTGCCGTTTCACTGAAGTATTCTCTTAATTATCTAAATAAGTCCGTATAAGTTTACTTAGCATATTTAATTATTTTTATTTCCCGTAATACCAAATTAAAGTGTAATATTTATTAATATTCACACTATAACAGGCGATGAGGTTAATAATAGAAATAGTATATTAATAGAAGAGAAACATTCAGAAACACCCAGACTTCAATTTTTTTTGAAAATTACATAAATATATTGTGACCCCACCGGGACCAGATCCGGAATCCATGCATGAAAGCCAGTGACTCCTCAAATATCAAAGTAGGTACGGGAATGAATCACCTTCAATTGTCATCTTATCACTCTTTTCTTCTTCTTCTTATTGTGCCATCCCCTAGCGGAGGTCGGCCACCATCAAGGCGATCTTATCTTTGACGTCTGCTACCCGGAACAGTTTGGTGGAGCTGCACTCGTACCAATCACGGAGGTTCTTAATCCACGAAATGCGGCGCCGTCCTCTGCTACGCTTCCCATTGATCTTTCCTTAAATGACGAGTTGGGGAATGCTGTATTTTTGTCCTCTTATAATGTGGCCGAGGTATTGTAGTTTCCTAGTTTTGATACTACGTAGAACTTCTCGGTCCTTCCCCATTCGATTGAAAACTTCAACTCTTTTAAATGTTGTAAAATATTATGTTTTATTAGGTACATATTTATATCATCCTTGGGGAGTAAATTTATTTTCTGTTTATTATCTCCAAAAAATATATTTATTAAAAAACTTTCAATAATAGGTAGATATGTAGCAACTTTATTGCAGATATACAGATTGCATGTGCAGCTATCTGTTAAGGGTCACCGAATTAATCTCATGAAGCATGTTGAGATAAATAAATACATTGCAAATATCTCCGGATGTGATCTAATTATTCAGGATGTAAACTTGTTTATTAAACCTACTTTAAACCTGTTTTAAAACCCGAATGTATTTTATGTCCTATCTACTATTACTTAACCATGTTCCTAAGCATTATGCCTCGGAGTGTATTGTATTAATAGATTTTGTTTTTACGAGAAATGGGTGTTAGCAACTTGCTCAACCTATTAGGTCCATACTCTGACTTCAAACATAAATTGAAAAACAAATGTGTATTTGCCAGATTCATGATTCGAACCTAGGACCCACGTCATTACAAACCGGCGTTAAGCCACTTAGCCATTGTGAGCGTATTTTAGTAAGTCTAATGAAATAAAAAATATATAACTACATAGAATACCACGATGCACCCTCTCTTTTTGGAATGACTTGATAGATACAGATACGTTCAGTTTTAGTTCTTGTAAATCAGTTATCTTTGCACCAGTATGGAGATGGCATTATAGTCTGAAACAGTTGTCAATACAAAAATATCGTATAATTAATATTAAATAGCTTTTTAAACTGTTATAATACGTACCATTTTTGCTTAAAGTTATATTGTTGCTTTTTAAATAATTATAAATTTGTCATCAAACAAAATAATGCTCATCAGTAAATATTATAAACACTGCTAAAATAATTTGAAAATACCTCAAAAATAAAAACCTACAAAAAAAAAATCTTTGAAAAAATTCGACGTCCAGTGGGACACGAATCCGCATCTATTGGGCTCGCGCCAATGTGATTTTACTATTGAGAATGTGATTCATATCTAACTACGATGAAAATAATTAGTAGTAGGTATTCACATATTGAAGTGCTCAACAAATTGCGATATTTTTTAGTTATTATTACTAACCAATATCCGGACCTCTCTAAATTTTAGTTATGACCTACCTACTTGGACTTGTTAGGATCCCAATCCCATCCTTAAACCCGCAAAAATATGTCACACCTACCATTATTATTATTATTGTCATCCAGGTACTTAACAATCACGGGTCATAAGTAGACCATAGTTTAATGACAGTCAGTTAATCGTAGAGAATAAAGAATAAACTTGCTATAGTGTGGCCGTCGTTTAAGCCAGAACTCAATACGAGTCTCCGTACGAGCTCAGTAAATCAGAACATCTATTCAAGCCGTGTTACTGGCACAGGGTATCTGATCATTCATATAAACATCATCATCATTCATATTAACCCAAGTGTAACAGTATGAGAGACCGGTGGCGCACCCAGGATTTAATATTGGGGGGGGGGGCAAGAAGGATAATGTAAATTAGTCCCATATGATCTTTTTCTTCTTCACAGCCTAATTTCTAGTTTATCGGCCTTTTGTCTATTGCACTCGGTGTACCTACGCTATGGTCCCCACATCCTGAAACGGGCCCTCAGGATAGAATATTTGGTGGGCCCCTACCTACCGCGAAGATTAAAGGCAGTGTGAAACACTACATTAACGTTATTCAATATGTTTTAGTACAAATTAAGGGTACTCATACAGTAAATTATTGGCGATTGTTAATACATCTACTTTAATAATGGAGCTGTTGAGTATCGACACATAATAATCCAAAAATATATTGCACAATTATATAATTGAAAATGTTCACGGCCATGATGTATAATAGCACCGCAGGCGACTTTTTCTACTATTAAAGCTAATGTATCATACCTTAGCTGTATTACGTGTTTATATCACTTATCTGGTCAACCCGACACGCCGGGCCCCCCACAGCCTGGGCCCCCAGACTAGAGCCCTGTCAGCCCTCCCCAGCCATTACCTACACCACTCCGGAATTTGGGTGGACACCGAGAATTTTTTTACAGTTCCATTAGGGATTGGGTTTCTAAAAAAAACTGACATTAGTTTTTCAAAATTTTGTGTTCTAAATCTAAGAAATTTTTCTAAAAAGTGTGCTGGAGAATTACAAATCATTTTTTTGCGGTGTTTTTATTTGTCTAAGCCCAAAAGTATAGTTTATCGGCTTCAATTTCAATGTTTAAAATCATTCTGACAATTTTGGGGGGTGTCAGGGCCCCTTGTCACCCACCTCCTCTCCCCTGGGTGCGTCACTGGGAGAGACACTCCAAGATTATTTACATACTAGAGTAGTGCATGAGTGCATGACTCTGGATAAGTTCCAGTGCACGCCAGCCCTTTCAACATCAAGGTCAGTGCCTGGCATCCTGTTAAAATCGCCCCCCCCCCAGATCTGGAATCCACAAGCATCCTACAAAATTATAATCCACAAAAGCTCAACCAAATAATATATTTGATCTGTTTTGAAAGTCATTGTTTAATGAATAATTTAATATTCTCAAATTTTGTGAATTTTTCATTGAATAAAAAAACGCCTTTGACACAATTACGTTTATTCCATTTTTAGATATCGAGTGTCTCCCGGCAGTTATCATTTAGATTTAAAATTCTGTTTGATGTTTTCCCGGTCACTCAGAAAAAATACTGTATTTCAGTGTTACATAGATTCAAAAGCATATTTAGTTATCACGTTTTCACATTTCCTGAATATTAATTATTACTCCCATGGCATATAAATACAGTGCTGATAATTAGTGATATTGACGTGTTCTTAGTGAAAATGTAATGCAGAACTCTGATTTATAAAATATTATTTATAAGTGCTATTAAGTTTGTCTAGAGGTGGTAATATATAATACGTCGAAGCTTTTATGATAACTTAAGTGTGTTTTGCTAATTACCAAATTACACGCGGCCTTTGCTCGTATAAAATCATCGCATTAAAATATAAGTACATACTATGATTTTTTGGTTGTACGTTTATACGGCTATACGTTTGAGTAGCGGGCGCTACTCATCGCTTCGCCGAGCGAAAATACGAGCCATTAGGTATAACTTGCGATTAACTTTCAATATAAAACAGTAGCGAAGAGTGGAGGCAGGCTGTTAAGATCCTTCATAAAAATGGTGGCATACTAAAATATGTCAGTCATACGTATTTGTTTTCATTGAAATTAAGACTACAATTTACAGATGGTGTTGATTATATTTTAAAATTCAATTAAACCCTGCGAAACCAATCCATAATAGCCAATAGTCAAAAAATACTTGTCTATCTATAAAATATCAAAATTATGCAAATAAATAATAAATAACTTTGAATAATAGTTTATATATAGATAGAATAATATAATTATTATATAGTATAGTTTGGTTTAAGCAGGGCTTAATGAATTAAAAAAAATGAACCAACAATATGTATAACATTACCTATATATATTCTTAATCCCAAATAAAACAGATAAGTATGAATGAAAAAGTGTGCACAATTTTATCGTATCGCCCAAAATAAACCAAAACTATTATAGTTTGGTTTAAGCAGGGTTTAATTGATTTTTGAAAAATTACCAATACCATCTGTAAAATTTAGTCTGAGTTCAATAAAAAATAAATAAGTAGGTATGACTAACAAGTGCACTTTTCATGGCGGATCTTAATAGCCTACCTTCACCCTTCGCTACAGATAGGTTAAATTACTACGAATCAAATCGTTGTAATCAGTTTAATCACAATACCCTCAGTAAAGTTTATATGTGATATCCACATTAACTTAACCTATTCTATTAATACACACTATTTGTTATATATCTGCCTATAGCGTCGTGGGTCCCAGGTTAGAATCCTGGGTCTGGTCCACATATTGTTTTTCAATTTGTATATGAGTCAGAGTATGGACCTAATAGGTTGAGCAAGTGGCTGACATCCATTTCTCGTAAAAAAAATATCTGTTAATACAAACCTCCACTCCTCCACTCTGTAGAGGCCCATAAATTATCTTTTTAGGATTGGACATGGTCAGAAAAAAATATATATTTTCAAGAAATTTAGTTGTCTGTCGAAAGGATCTACGCAGCTGTCACCATTTTTAATATCATATTTAACAGAAAAAATAAATACAAAGGATATGTTTAATCTAGTGGATTTAGTGATATACTTACTTAGTTTATCTTAGTGGATTTTTTCTTGCAACAAAAATAAGCCAATTAGCTATCAGATAAAAATTGCCAATTCAATTTTTTTCAGAACCTGGGAATTCTAGTGTTAATTATTACACATTAGTCTTTATTTGTTTAACTTTTTGGATAATGCTTTATTTGTAATTTTGACGCTGGGGAAAAGGAAGTCTACTCTAATACTATTTCTTTAGAAACTAGTGTTTTCGAGTAGGTAGATAATCTTATTATCTCCATTTTACTGAAATAATTGAATTATGGATACACGAAAGGGTATGTACGATTTTTTATTCTCATTCAAGTCATTTACAAAAAAAACTCGTTCCTTTGAAAAACCTTTATTTTTTGAGGAAGGTAGATTAATGAAAGAAAACATAGATATTTTACCAATGAAAATTTACAGGAGAATCTTATTTTAATGACATTTATTCTATATGAAAAATAATTTTTGAGTTATACCTAGTCAAAACAAAAAGGTTATTTAAATTATTTTATCTTCAACCAAAAAAAAAATTGTAAAACTTATTCATATTTTCATGAATTAATATGCCGAATTATTGTGCTGTAACGTGTATACATTCAAACACTGTAATATTAATGGAGCTCATAGAGCTACCGGATATTAAGATAGTATGTAATATTACAAACCTGACAAAATCGGGTATATTGCTTCCAGAAGTTCCAATTAGGTTTTTTTTAAACAACCATTCCCTTGCTTTTTCGTACTAGGTGGTTGGGAAGATTAGTTTCATTGATGTGCAGTTAATTATGTTCTTCCATTTATATCATTGATTTTCTTTATGGCCAGAATTAAAAATGTTGAGTAGTAATATTCTTGTGTTGTTTTGTTGTTTAGTATTTAGTAAAGTTTTTTTTTTGTCAATTTCATAGTTATGCTGTCTACAAAGAGTTCTGAGAGTCCATCGCTCTTTTTATAGGTGTGTGAGTTGATTGTTGCCTCATAAACAGAATACTTAAATATTCATACATACTATTCTAGTGTAGGTAGGTATATCAAATAAATAGGATTGCGTTTGTAGTAACAGCCATTAATGTAAGAAAAATATAAATGTGAACAAAATAAATGAAGATGGGGACTCTACTACCCACATTTAACTAGCTGAACATCCAAGCAAATCAAAATGGATTGATCATATTAGTAGGTATACTTTACCACTTTGTTTATTAAAAAGCTCTATAAATCTTGGGCTTCGCCTTGCGTACTTTTCATATCTTTCAGATATTTTTGTATTAAAAATTATTTGTAATTCTTTTGTTCGAAGTTGGGTTAACAGTGGGATTATTTGGGTCCCGTATCAGTTGAAGTATGGCTTTATGGTAGAGGAGGTTCAAAGAATTTTTTTAGACAGAAATTCTTGAGGCTGTATGGATACTATCCGTCGGTTTATCCATCCGAATTGCTCTTATATATGCTTACAAACGAGGTTTGTCCAAGACTTATTAAAGACTTTTATTATTTAAAAAATCAGGAAAATTTTATTTTTATAAAATAAGCAAACGAAATTTTAGGTACATATCTCCAGTATTTTTAACGTAGTCCCCGTAACGATCAATGCAGTTGATAAGCCGTGGCACTAGGTCCTTGATTCCCTTGTCGTAGAATTCTGCCGCCGTCGTCCTTAAAAATTTTCTCACTTCTTCCTTCACGCCCTCGTCGGTTTCGGCTTTTTACGGCCAAATGTAACTTCAAGTGAAAAAAAGATAGAAGTAACTCGGCGTCGATTCGGGTAATGGAGGACATTCCATTTGAGTTAGTCTAAAAAGTTCTAAAACACCTAAACGCTTTTCACACGATTTTGTTTGTGAGTTTCCGTCAGCATTTTGGGCACCCAATGATCACACCTTTGCATACCCCAATTTTCCCCACAAAATCCTTTGTATGGTAGACTTACTAACATCTGGGATCAAAATTATGAGCTCAGGAACTGTCAGACGGTGATCTTCACGCACTTTATCATTCATTTTCTTCAAAAAAAGTCACCAATTCATTAAGGACCCCCTTCTTCTCCCCTCCCCATCATGAACACTCGTTCTACCACTTCCTGATATTCCGCTGGTTTATCAAATTACCATAATTGGATGTGAAACGACGATAGATTTCAACAGGGTGGACTCCCTCCTGGTTGAGAAACCGAATGATTGAACGCACCTCGCAGGTGGCGGCATTCGACATCGGAACTTTCAACTCAAATGAACGCAAAAATCATACTAAAGCAGCTACCGAGCCGGCTCACCACACGTTCTGAATAGGAAAGTCTACGCTACACGCCAGTGCTGCTAGTTTTTGAGAAATACAATCCGCGTCGCCAAAAATGAATAAGGGTCTTTAATTCTTGGACAACTCTCGCACTATAGTCGAAACGCTTGAAGATAATATCTATATTAAGTGTGTTTCCTGAATTATGCGTAGTGTAATAATGATAACTAGAAAACAGGAGTATCAGTTTTTTTTCTACTAATATGCAGAACTAACCTGCTACTGGTGATGTGAATTGGGAGAGTAATAACTCAGTTAAATCAAATTGTTTTAAATATTGATATACCTCTTCCACTTATGAAAAGATGAATTATTTAGATGGACGTTGTTTTATGAATTCTAAAAATAGGATCATTTAGGGGTAGTCCATTTGGAGTACCTTCATATACCTGTTTTATATTTTTTGTATTTATTCTATATAATCTTTTTATACTGCTTATCTAAAGTAACACTATTTCTCTTGTGAATGTCATGAATTTGTAATCTATAATATAATGTTCACTATTTGTAAACAAAAATTTGAATTAAAAAGACCAACTATCTATAAATGACAAGGTAAGAAAGTTAAGGAAGATAACATAGTGACAGCCCAATAACTAAATAATACAAAACAACTCTGAATATCTCAAGCAGTAGTTGAACTGTCAACCGCTAAAATATGTTTTAAGTTTGTTTACAAATATAAAAAATACAAGTCACTTTTAAAAGCTCATATTTATGGTAGTATGTAGTGAGTTGTCCCGTTGGAAAAATAGGCATGGAAATTATATTTTTGTTGTGCGTGATGCAAACAATAAAAAGTCTTTTCTCTCATTTCCCAGCGGAAGCACTAGTCTCAATGGACAGGAAACTGTTCCATTTAATAGTTTTTCACAATTGACGTTTCTACAAATGACGCAATGGGAAATAGAGCTATTTTGTAAATAGCCGTTTATGTAAGTTGTTTCAGTGTTGATCATAATATGCATGATATTTGCACTTTAAAGTGAAGTTTTGTTTATCATTTAGTGTATACGTTCTGTTAAAATTGACTCGAAGATTTACTTACTAAAAAGGGTGTGCCCTGGATAGTCATAACAGAAGTAAAATGAGATTGGAAATAAGATTAACATATTATTATTATTATTTAATTTTAATAAAAACTATTTTTTAAATGGAATACAATGTTAAAAGGTATAAAACGAACATAAACTAAATATTATGAGGTTTCACTTATCCAAGCTGTATTTAATTAAATATTAAACACGAGAGACGTTTCGAAAATTATATTAGTATATTCATTTTAACACTACAATAAGCCCTGAGGCCCAATTACTGTAGTGTATTCAGTTTTAGAAGAGCAACAATCACAAACACCTAGTTTTAAAGTAAATCACATAAATATATTGTGACCTCATGGCCAAACTTTTCCAGTAGTGATAAATTTGTTTGCTCGACTTTCCATGGAATGCAAAGCATTTTCCGTTAGAACCACGTCATCTCGAACGCGTTAATATTAACATTTCAGTGGTTTTTATGATGTTGCAATTTTTCCATAATATATGTATAAAATTAATTGTGGCTGCCTTGACCATCTGGGTGAGTAGAAAACCGCTGTATAAATAGGGCGCCATATAGTGATAGCCCAAGGGTACTCAGCAATCACAGGAATGCCTTAAAACCCACTGGATTTAAGACCACAAAGTTTAAAGTATATTATAAATTTGACAGGGAAGAATTAGGAATCGAGAAAAGTGGAACCCAGCTAATGATGATATTTTCAATAAGCACTACCAATTCAATTTATTATATTATCAACTATAATAGTTATCGCTGATATAAAACCTAAATAGTAATTATATACTATAACACTGATTATAAAATAACTTGTTATTGTATAATGAACTGTACATTGGATTTCGTTGAGTAGGGTCGATTGAGGCACTACTGGCACTAACCTTTGGTTACCTTAACCATTAGTTAGGTAGGTGAGCACAAGAATTCCTGTACCTACTCGTGGCTTCCGAATCACTCATGCGCACACTGTTTAGTTGGTGTTTCACTTGCGCGCTCACGCTCAGATCACGCGATAGTATCGGTTTGTTGAATTGAATTATTTAATGTTAATACGGTGATTGTACCTATTATATGTACTAATTGACATTTTCTTTGTCTCACGATATTAGGTACGATGGCAGTATGGTAGATTTTTTACGACACATTTTGAATGTAAAGCAAAAGTCTTACTAAATTCGCTGTAATACTGATAATTTGTGACTTAATATTTCATAATTATTTCTACAGATATCATTGTGTGTTTATTTTTTTAGATTATGCAAATCAATCAACATTCGCTAGTAATTAGGTTTTAAGTCGGACGAGATAACTCGCGAAATTTGTATGTACGGCCTGTTGATCATGGCCTCCCAGAGCAAAAGAACTTGCAGAAGGCATAGAACCAATTAATATTTACTCAGGAGATATTATTTAATTTTGGAATAATGGTGGAAGATATTTCAGAACTGGCGTAAATATTTATATTATTATCTCATTAGTTTTTATTGTCTATCATGCATTTTAGTGAAAACATATTATAACCTATTTTCTTCTCAAAGAAAACTGTGAGAAACATTCTTATTAATAACATCAGAAAAAGTTTCGTAGGTTAGCATTAAATCACCGTAAATAATGAAGGCAATAAATCTTTTTTAACTTATATATAAATATTTTAACGTGTGAAAATATCTACCACGCTATCTTTGATGCGTAATTTTGAGGAGGAAATTTCAAGATAGATAATATCATAAAGTAGATAATATATTATGCTGTAAACTATTGCGGATGTTGGCAACGGTACAGCATTTATGATTTTTAAATCATCTTTCTTGGGATATAGTACGTATATTGAACACTTTCAAAATAGCAGTAGATAGAATATTTGCTAACAAATTAATATTTTCAAGGATGGCGTTGTGTTTATCATTATATTATATTGTTTCTTCAATTAAACTATTACAAAGAAAACCGATTTTCTTATATATTAAAATATTATATATTTCTGCAAAGTAGTGTTTCTAGACTCATTTCATGTTAAAATCTCAATTTATTATATAACTTTGCAAGGTAGTGAATGGTATTTAATAACTAAATTAAACTGGACTGACGTAATAGCGAGCAATGAAAGGCTAATAATTGACATAACGAGTGTGAAGAGATATCGGACGCCTTCATTCAGAAAAGAATCAGTAAGTACGGCTATCTCGAGGAAAATATTTGCAGGAAACCTTGGTAAAAGAAGACATTATAATTTTTCAAACCGGCTATAATATTCATATACACCAAAATAAATAGAGTAGAAAGTATGTCATATCCGATTACGATATCGGTACATTTAGTTTTCAGAATTTGAAAACAACTTAGATACGTCTTTATACTTACTATAATGAAAAATAATCGACGCCCAGTGGGAAGATAACCGGCATACACTATGTTGGCGGTAATATGGCTTACAAATCGAACCATGTACATCCTTCCTAATAACGACAAAATTAACATGTAGTTTTTTACATCTTGAAGCGCTTCATAAGTTTAGTTAATTTTTGGCAGTCGGCTTTGTGTTTTAAATCAAAGTATCAATTATTTTAATTAATAATCGGTGTTATGATCTTTCCAAATTTTAGGTTTAACGTCTGGCACTTGTTAATAATTTAATAAATTTTTATTTTATTCAACGTAATTGTTATCGTAAGATTTGAGAATATAACATACATGATTAGAAAATACCTCAGATTTATATAACTTCTTAAAAAAAAATCTGAGATATTTTCAAATTATAAAAGTTAAATTCTCAAAACTTGTGAATTATGTTGAATAAAAAAATGTTCATGGGCAAACTTATCATTTATTTATGATACATCCCATATTTTTCAAAGTTCAGTATTTTTAGTGAACAGTTTTAGTGCTTTTAAAGTAAATTATGAGAATTCATTAAATTTAATTATTTTACCAATACATATCATTAGATAACAGATTATTAAAAATATGTTATTATATTATTATCGTGTACCTTATAATTAATAATTAAATGTACAACTTTTAGTTTGTTTTAAATAACTTTTTTGCACTAAGGAAATTTTATTGTGTTGGAAAATATCGATGGTCGTGTATTCATATCTCACGTTGTTTCTATGAATAGCTTTCTAAAATACTACATTTTTATAGTACATAATAATATAAAATATGTCATATTATTTAAAAAAAAAAAAAAAAAAAAACTTCATTATGTGGTACCTCGATATGATATTGGGCAAATTCATGTTTGGTATGGTTTCTTTTGTTGATTGATTGTGCAATCAAAGTTGTGCAACTCTAGTTGTACGAATATAAATTAGCATAATAATAATCCATTTGTCTTCCTCTCTTGTCTTTGAAATTTTGGCTAGTTACAACCAAAGACGTATCAAAATCGTTTTGATATCTCTACATAATTGTAATAATATGCTCATGTATTAAAAATAACCTAATATTAAATTGATTTGTATTAGAAGTGATTCAAAAAAGATATATGTACCTCTATAATAATATAATATATATATTGAACTATAATTTTATAACATAATGAAATTAATTTTGTTAGTTTTACATTACTGCGGATAGGTAACATCTGCTTGTAACCACTGTTTGATGTCGAGTAACTTTTTTTTATTACATACTAGCTGAAGTACCTGGCTTCGCCCAGGGTCGCTTCGTGGTTATATTTATCTTAGATAGGGGTAATTATTTTTTTAATATTAAAATATCTGTGTAATACAATATGGCAAAATGAAAATAATTCTAATAAGAGTAAAGGTCAAACAAAAGACACTAAATTAAAATCGAACCCAAAATATGCAAACGTTGTTAATATTATTAATATGTGGTAAAAAAAAATCAAAAATCGGATGGAACAAACAAACAACAAACTTTGTATTTTATATAATACTAATTTAGAAACCTTTGCAGGTGTGCCCACAACAACTGACAAAAGCTTCAGCGCAATCGAATGAATGGTATAGGAACGCATACGAATAGAAGAAGAAGATGATTTTCTAATTCAGAAATCTTTGTAGGCATGCGCACGACAACTTATTAAAGTTTCATTGCAATCGGATGAATGGTATAGGAACCATACGAATAAAAAAAAATTGAATGAGGAAGAAGAAAAAGATGGTTGTACTAATTCAGAAACCTTTGCGGGCGTGCATACAATAACTGGTCAAAATTTCATTGCAATCGGATGAATGGTATAAGAACGCATACAAATAGAAGATAGAATAGAAGAAAAAGAAGAAGAAAATGGTTGTATCAATTCAGAAACCTTCACGGGTGTTGGCACAATTACTGATGAAAGTTTTATTGCAATCGGATGGATGGTATAGGAACGCATACGAATAGAAGAAGAAGAAGATGGTTGTACTAATTCAGAAACCTTCGCGGATGTTGGCAAAACCACTAACAAAAGTTTCATTGCAATCGGATGAATGGTATTAGGGACCATACTAATAAAAGAAGAAGAAGAAGAAGATGGTTGTACTAATTCAGAAACCTTTGCGGGTGTTACCACAACAACTGACGAAGGTTTCATCGTAATCGAATGAATGGTATAGGAAGCATACGAATAAAAGAAGATATAATGAGGAAGAAGAAAAAGAAGATGGTTTTTCTAATTCAGAAACCTTTGCGGGTGTGCGTATAACAACTGACGAAAGTTTTGTGGCAATCGGATGAATGGTATAAGAACCATACGAATAAAAGAAAATATCATGAAGAAGAAGAAGAAGATGATGATTTTTCTAATTCAGAAACTTTCGCAGGTGTGCATACAATCACTTACCAAAATGTCATCGCAATCGGATGAATGGTATAGGAACGCATATGGGACAGATAGGCAAACAGACATTCATTTTTATATATAAGATATAGCTTATACTCTTTGCGAAAGTGCAAGCAAAAAGTTTACAAAGTTTTATCGTAATCGGATGAACGGTATGGCAGCGCATAAAATACGAACAAACAAACAATCAAATATTATTTTTTATATATTAGAAGATATAGTGGGCTTTGGTACATCTATGCTATTTCTAACAGAGTTCTCTAAAGTGAAGATTGCATTGACGACTGTCAATATTCATAGATGAGACAGCGCATTTTTACATCATGCACGTATTTAATTTTCATAGGATTTATTGGTATTTGGTTACGCCACTGGTTATATTACTAAACACTTGACATTTAAAGGTCCTTCTGAGTACATCTTGGTTTAATTAGAGTAAAACGAATAATTACGAGGTTTTAGATAATTGTTCTGCTCTTTGCTATTTGCACGAAGTATTTTGTATTGTTTTCAAACTTGACAGAACACAAGATTTTGATGGATTGGATTGGAATAGCTAACAAACAAAAGTTGTAATTTATTTATTTTGTAGACGTTTTATTACACGCTTCAGTCAAACTTGACGGAAACATTACTGATAATTTATCTTCATGATGTTAAATTTCTGTCTTTATTTTAGTGATATTATTGAAAACACAACTATTAATAATTATTCTTGTTGAGACCAACTTACATCACTCGTAACTCTGGAGTATTTATGCTACCCTATGGTAGGATGGTTACGATATTTTATGGTACTGTCTGTCCTGCAGTTAACCTATTTGATAGCACCGTGAGCCCTTAAATACATGATAGAAACACATTAAAGTGTATATTATTTTTCTAATCGACCACTTTCAAGGTTTAATATTTTTATAAATAAATTAACAATGGCATCTGGTACTACAACTATTTTTTCATCAATTTTTGACAGGGTTTCGAACCGGGACTGAACCGAAAACCAGAAACCCTTTATTTTGTTTGGAACGAAAACCGTAACGAAACTGAAACGAAAAAAAATAACGGTTCGAAGTCCTGCTTTTTGTCTACTGTAGAGAACTGCAAGATTTAAATAAAATTTCATTAACACAAAAAATATTAAGAATAGGTAGTACAGTTTGTTACTGAAAAGCAACACCATAATATAATTAAGGGATTATTCAGAAAATTTTCTTAAGTTTTTTAATAATTAAATATTTCTGTTATTAAGAATTTCCTTTCATAGTATTACTCTAGTAGTATTAGAGCCAGACCATTATATTTCTAGAAAGAAAACTTTTGGGAAAATGCACATTAATATTCATAAACTTAATTAGGTAATGTATATTATAATGCTTTATTTTTTAGCAAATTTCGGGTTTCTGTTATAAATAGACTTGAATATTGTTAATTTGACCGATATGTATATTTGAGTACAAAATCTATACTTCACTCAATAAAATATATAATACGTTTCGTTATTGGCAAATATTTTGTATTTAATCTATCACATGTGGTAACATGTCAGTCAATGATCTGGTTGGTCTCGGGTTTGAAAATTGGGTCCAAACTATGGACCCAACACTAGGTTTCACATAAAAACAAAATTTTGTTAATACAATCTTACAAAAAAATGCTGCTCTGTAGCTTTAGGACAAAAATACAGCATTCCCCAACTTGTCATTCAAGGAAAGATCAAAAGGAAGCATAGCATAGGACGGCGCCGCATTTCGTGGCTTAAGAACCTCCGTGATTGGTACGAGTACAGCTCCACCAAACTGTTCCGGGTAGCAAACGACAAAGATAAGATCGCCTTGATGGCTCCTAGCACGGCATGGCACCTCCGCTAGGGCATGGCACAATAAGAAGAATAGTATATTGCGGCGCATTCATTGAACAAACACAGTTATAATTTTTTTCTGAATAAATAAATAAAAAAAACTATAGTTTAGAATGTTTTGATAATAAAATTGTAAAGAATATAATTTGTATTAGTAGATATTATTTTATTTGAGATTAGGATTTACAATATACAACCACACCGTATGGCTAGTTTAATATTTCAATTATAGAGTCTGCAAAATGACTCTTTATATGGTGTATTTTATGAGTATTAAATTAACAATGAAAGTCTACTTTGAAAATATATACAGCAATATTGATTTCCACTAAAATTTTACAATGCCTACGAGTACTAACATTGTATTGAGATCGTCACATAAAATTTTATCAGCAAGTTGACAATAGGGCATGTTCCAAAAAAACGGCTCTGAAATAAATCAATACTTCGTTGCACTTAAACACACTTCGGTAAGAGTGATGTTATAAATACGTTTTTAGGGCGGCGAAAGTTATTAGTTGCGCACTCTAACTGCCAATCTTCGCAAGATTTACGACACGTTTAATATCAACTAGCGACAAGGCAACGAACCAATATTTGATTAAATCTTGTAGGTGTTTATTATCGTGACGTATATTATAGAGCATTAACACATCCTTTTTTACTAGGCCTGTCATAACGAGACTTAATTATATACCAATAATGAATAATGTTACTATTAATGATATTAATATTGGCTTATGGAACTTAATGGATTTTGAATTAAAATTCTAATCGGTTGCATGATAATGTTAGTAGATAACTATACATATTTTTAAATATTATTAAAAGAAATTAAATTGTCATTTGATTAACATTAGGTATTTAAAAAAATCAAATATTACATGAGTAAAACATCAGAGAATGTTAGGTGATATTATTATAATTATAAAATAATGAAATCTTACAATACAATTATTCAGTTATTATGAACCGTTGGTTTGTAGCCTTTGAGCAACTCATTTTGAAAAAGGCACTAATCATTTACCTACTGCTTTTTGTTTGTTGAGCTTTATAGATTAAGCCAGCGTTTTCCAACCTCCAGTTCGCAAATGGGTTGCCCATTTTAAGTTTCATAGTATGCCGAAAATTGCAAGACAATCATTATTCAAAAAAATTAATACTTATATAAATCGTATTATTCTTCTTATTCCACTCTGGTTGGTGTTCAGGCATAAAATACAAGCATTTCCTTTATTTTGGATATTTATTTATTTAGAAAAAGATTATTACGGCATTACAGGGATTGACCAATGTGCCATAATACATAATAAATACAAAATTATAAAAATATCTGAATTACAAATAACAACTAATATAACAAGAAAGTAGAAAAGACGGCATGTGTTTATGTATATATTAAAGAAACATGATAATATATACAATTATGAATTTAACCTATTTAACACGTCCACAAACAATATATGGTTAATAAAAAATAAATTAACCATTATATTGCCATCAAATAAGTTAATCACACGATACATAGCATTATGAAACATAACATCAGCTGTCCTGCGACGAGGTATCTTGAAGACCGTAGAGTTACGAGTGATATTGGTGGGAACATGAAAATGAATATTTGCCAGTATATACGGATTGTAAATGAACCCACGAAAAAGTAAAAATAAATGCTTTAAAAGAGCAATTACTCTTCGGGTGGACAGGGATTGCATTGATAGCATACCCAGAAGAAAACGAGTCGGGAATTTCATTTTATTATCACTGTCATAAGGAAAGAACCCGTATGTTCTTAAGTAGAGACATCTAAGAAATCTATTGTGGACTCGATTCAACCTAATTGTGTGGATGGACCTATTAGGACTCCAAATAATGCTGGCATATTCTCTTAATTATTAAAAATTTTGACTACATATTCATATATGAAGACTTTTCCAGACATTTCAGTAATACAACTAAACAGAAAAACCGAATGGATTCAATGAAGCGCTCCGTTTTTCCGAAACAACAATGAAGCCATGGTTATCAACTATTCTCGAAAAAATGCTGCGGCAGAATTTGCATTATTATTAACAAATTTCATGGTAAGTATATATATTTTTTATTCACAATTCAACTGTTGAATGATTGTTAGATTCATCAGTGTTATAATACAGTATATTAAAAATTGATAAACAATGCACTATGTAAATAACAGTTTTTATTTCGCGTTAGCGATCCGCGACATATTTCTCATATTTTCATTGATCTGCAGGTGTAAAAAGGCTGGGCAGCACTGAATTAAATCATAGCGCTAAAAATGTTAAGTTAGTCGACAGTATTAACTGGATTCGATACCCGAAAAAGCATCGTCGTTAAATTATTCCGCGTCATTAATGATAATAAAAGTATCTTAATTGGCAGACCAAGATGGATTACATCGATGAATACTATTTGTATTTTGAGACAAACATAAAAAAACTTTAAGCAAATTTAGGACTGGGGTAAATAAATTAGCATTTCTATATTGTCGATTATAAATAAATAAACTAAGAATTCTTTGAAAATTATGTCATTTTTTTTGGTCAAAAAAAAATTAAGTTAAATAGCGGTGGTTGGATATAAACACCTTTGCATCTAACTTTTGGTTTTAATTCTATTTTACTAGCAATGGAATATGATAGTTAATGAAATTACACACGACGTAAAAGTGGATAATATTGATAACTAGCCTAACTTAACTTAATATACAACACATATACATATATACAACCTAGTATACAACCACGTACAGAACCACATACAAACAATATACAACCACATATACAACCTTACTTAATATACAACATTTATACAACAAAATACGTGGAGGTAACTTACTTTGAAACCGATATCCTCCTTTAAAATAGTCACCGCGTAACAAAAGGCAGATTATGTGGGTGCCGGATGAAATCCCGAAATTATTACTGTTTGTATTGTTTTTATTTTTCGGGATGTCGGCCTTCGGGATTCCGGCCATTCGGGATTTCGGCCATTCGGGATCTCAGCATTCGGGATTTCGGCGATCGGGATTTCGGCTTTCGGGATTTCGGCTTTCGGGATTTAGGCTTTCGGGATTTCGGCCATTCGGGATTTCCGCATTCGGGATTTTGACCCAAATCCAGATTATGTATACCAATATTATGAATTTTCTCTCAACACATAAGATTGGCATCAATCCTTCTGACCATGTCCGATCCTAATAGGATCATAACATGGGCTTCCACAAAATTTAATTGGTATCAATACATAATACTTAATATTCGGTGATACAATACTTTATAATATAATTATTAACAACGACACATTTCACCATTTTCAAATTAATTGCGAATAGTAATGTGTACACTGTAGGGTTGTCCTCGTAGTCCAGTTTTCATCTGGGGACCTCTAGTCCGATCTCGATGAGATCACAAGTCACAATATAATAAGCAGGTATCTGACTTTCTCACAGCCTGGGTGGTCGTGAGTGTTTCTCTTATATTTCACTACATTGCTGTTATTGGGCCTCATTGCCTGTTCTACTGTTAAAAAAAATAAATTAAGTATATGTATATAAAATATTATGATATTTTTTGACCCTAAACTTTGATAGTTTTGTATCGATAATTTTTTTTCGAGAAGATACCGGTAGGTACCAATATTTTGCATTTTTATTTTGAAAAAATTCTTTGTGGACAAGCATAACTATTGGATATTGATACATGTTTGTAACCGTCGATATTTTCTTTTAATACAATACCAATACCAAGCATCGATTTTTTTATATAACGTCCTTAGTTAAATGGCATGTACATCTTCATGTTACTTTTCCCACCAGATATTTGAAGCTTGGCACAAGTACGAAAGACAATAAAATGACCCTAGTAATGGTGGCAATTTTACCTCGAAACAAAGACGTTGCAACATGGGCTATTATGTTGGATACTAAAGATTTTTTTTATCTTATAGACACAGTTGTATAAAATATACTTATGTACATGAGTCCATTAACTTACTATCTTTTGTGTATTAGATATATTTTTAAATGTCAAAACTGTACCTACCATTTAAAAAAAAATTGACAAACAAATAATGCTTTCCGGTGAGTGCTTTAGTAAGCAAGCTATCAATCCAAATATATCATGCAAATAATTTTACATAATAATGTGTGACTATCGGTATTTTACCGTTGTTGATTCATGTTAATAGTCGTTACAAAATATGTTACTTTAGGAGAATAATAAGATAAAGGAACTAACTATTTACTCCCTCATAACATTGATAGTGAAAAAGAATACACATTACAGATGCCTCAAGAAAATTTCAACCCGACCTGCTTATTTTTTAAGTCAACAGGATTGCAGCATCTTAAAAAGTTGTTACATACTATCCACAGTGTATACATGGCAAAACTACGATATTATTACATGTTCTTGGTAGATATAAGATGACTAACCAGCAACAGTGATGTTCAGAGATATGAATTACATATTATTGAGTTGATGTGATATTCTTACACTGGAACACCTGATCTACCGTTCTCGCATAAATTGTTTTCCCGCACGGATCGTTCATTTTTGAAAGTCCCGCCAAACACCCAAAAAACAAAGTTAAATAATCCCTCCATTTATCGTTTTCCTCGATCCATCGTCTAAATATTATGGTCCCGTTACAAATATTATCGCGATTGACCGTTTTTGTTGAATATTTTTCATTTCGCTCCCGTAGAATTATTTATGATACATACTTTTACAGACCTTTCAGTCGCGTCGCTTTACTTGCACAGGTCGGTCGACACTCAGGCTTGCCTCGCATCTCGTATTACGATTTTTTATAAGTCGTAACTAAAATACCCCATATGAAGAAAACTGGAACTCTAGCTGAGAAACTGAAAATAATTCAAGACGTCGAAAAAATCCAGGAGAAAAACGAGTTGTTTTTTTTTTTAATTGTATATCCTGCATTTATCGTTTTCCTCATTTATAGTTTTTTTTCTAGGGTCCCTTGAAAATCGTAGAATCTGGGTTTCACTGTACTTGCAAATGATCATTTTAAAATTCCTGTATCTTGAATATAACAAATTAATTTGTTATTGTGCCTTGTCAACTAAATTATATGGATAAAGTTATATTGCGTTGAGTTTATTATAAGATGTGCGAGCTCACTTACACGCTGAGGTATAAATACTTATTACCTGGCTGTTAGGTTTAAGAATGTATTTTGTATTAGCCTGATTGGATTATTTAGATTAGGTTAGTTAGTTCTAGCAACATAATAATATGTATATACGTAGAGTTACACTCACTAGATATATTATGTACGTGACAAGATAAGGCACGTACCTTCTACCTACTGAGACTGACGTATCTAATTTAGTCTTAACGTTGATTAGGTGTCACAGTGTTATTAACTTTGAAATTCTGTAAGTTACACAATCTACTTCCTTCTTCATGTCTGATGCCCTGGTTTGTCGAGTTGCCTCTAAACAGAAATAGGATATAATTTAAAATTTTAAGCCACACAGTGGGAAAAAAGTTTCTCAGCTCTAACAAGATTGTGTTATTGTAATACTATATTTGCTTAACTCGAAAATCTTTTCAAAAACGTCAAATGTCCCCTGATTTTTGTAGATAAGAACAACCTCGGTAATTTTTTTTTAAAGAGGAGGAGAGAAGGGAGTGCCTAGTAAACAATGGATTTTTTCTCATAGAAGACGATACAATACGACAGATGTTCGTAGTCAAATCACGGAAAAAATATTATATATATAATAAAACAAATTAATCTCATAGATTGTTAATGCTTCTATTCATCGAGTTTACGAGAACTGTATTTTTTGCGCCATGGCCCCCACAAAGGGGAGCTGACAGGGCTATAGCCTGGGTCCCGAGCTCAGAGGGGGCCCAGCGTGGCGGGTTGAGCAGTGAGATAAACACACAAATTTGATCTAATAGTCAAAAAATATAATATATTACGGCGCTATTATACTTAAAAAATAATAAAATTTCAAAATATGTGGCTATGCGATGCAATTTGACATAATAATATTATGATTAATATAGGTGCCTAAAAGAAGTGTAGAATTTTATTTTAGAACTATTTATGATGTATTTCCTGACTAATATAAATGGCTATGTATAGATACAATAAGGCAAAGGGTCACATGTTAGGTACTTAGCTACCACACAAGGGGGTAGCGGTCAATACAAATATAATATGATAACGAGTGCCGACATGCCAATAATTCAAGTGGATTTATTTAAAAATACAACCTACTACCCTTAATTTCATCTCACGGAATTCTAGGGTTCCGCCGAATACCACTTGCGTAACACTACTGTAGAGCATCACATTGCCTTTGATATTAGGGATAGGTTGGGGATCCGCCAAACATTTTGACCTGGGAGCCCGCTTCAGGATGTGGGGGCCATGCTGCACATCTTCAGATGATTCGATTATATTATTATCACGAAACAGACGTATTTCACTGTTAGAGGTATGAAGGTTGTACATTAAAATTAATGAGAATTACATGGTTAATTATTAGAAATCGGTATGTCCAATGTCCAATGAGTTGTATGATATGATTCGGCAGTTGTATGATAAAATAAATTATGAAAAGGCGATTTATGTAGCTTTAGCATGAGATGCCGTCATCATGGCTTACCTTCCTTCACTCTATATCAATATTAAAAAAGCGATGTAAATAGGTACTTGATACATGTTTCACGTGGTGGAAGGTGTAGGACGTGGAACCTAGTCTGGCTATTTTAAATCTTGTTCTTTCAATACTTGTCTAAAACTGGCCAAGATCTACATTTTCTACAAGACAATACACAACAAATACAGTAGTTTATATATACCACTTTTTTATATACCACGTTTTTAAATTTTCTGTTAAATCATATGAATTTGGCAATTCTATTTATTAATAAATACTTTTTTTTGTACTTGATAGAAATACTGAATAAATAAAGAATACTGAGGTGTCATTTTGACATTTCATATTGATTTCCATAGTAATGCACGTATATATTAATAATTTAGTTACTAGGACCCCTTTAGCAACCAATAATAATGTTTTACTTTTAACGAATTTTTCCGAAAAAATTCCGAGAAAATGAATTCAATTCTGCTTAAAGATGGCCAAAAGTATTAAAAAGAATGCATTGTCGTCGTGTTCTGATGTATTCTAAAAGTTTCAAATGTCTAGCTAGTCGGGAATTTAGTTGAAATTCTTCAATCATCCAATACAAATCTTGGACAAATAAGAAAACACTGGACACACAAGAAAAAATCTGTAGCGGACAAACAAGAATACGAGCTAATAAAAACGTGGTAAAATCGAACCTGCCTTTCTCGGGTATCGCACCCACGCACATATACCACTTTGATAAAGAAGTCATACTCAATTGCGACAAATTTTAACTTTTGACTTTTAATACTTACTGAGTGCTTTCCAAATTGAGCCACTATTGGCGATCGGCCTTTGTATTTTAAATCAAAGTAGGTATTAATTTAGTTACTACGTCACGGATTACTCCAAGATTTTTTATTGCAACTTACTTGAACTTGCTAATAATTTTTAATTAACTATTTTTTTTTACTCAACGAATAATTCACTTCACAAAAGATTTATTCTTCAATTTATTCAAGAACATTCTTAAATCTTGTGAATTATTCATTGAATAAAAAAATAGTTAATTAAATATTCGTTTATAAAAAATATTACTTTCAACCTTACTTGATGGAACTCAAATTTAAATTGTAATTGATTTCAATTTTGAACTATTCCACTTGAGTGAGTATGCATTTACTATTAATTAGTTAGTGCGTATAGTGTCTGAAGATGCTGAAAGGTGAAATCCGGGTCGCAAAAATGACTCAAAGCGAATAGTACAAAACTGAAATTAATTATAATTTAAATTCGTTCATATTTGTCGATACACTATTTGATACAATTTTATAAGATTTATATTTTAAGTAATTGGAAAGTCCACTTTCATACGTCGACTAAATTTTGCCATTTAGATAAATTTAGATATTAATGTTAAATCATTTCATCTCTGATCGTCAATGACGTAATTGTAATCATTTTAATATTATTTGATTAATTTTTTGTTTATATTAATGAAACACAATTTTATAGTACTTATTCCACTTTTGCAGTTCCAACATGAATTGACAGTTAATAATATAAAAGAAATCGTTTTAATAATTAATTACTTTTATATTTTACGAGCAAACATATTTTATACGACATTTTTTTAACTGACCTACAACTGACGTCCACTTCTGTAGCAAGTTTTTTAAACTAGTTTTAATATAATTAAAATTTAAAATTTAAAAACTTAAAAATGGCCTACGTCATGCGTATAATTTAAGTAAGGTGTATTTCACTAGGTAGGGTATTTCTTGTGCCATGTTATTCATCGAACAAAAGTTTTATTAAAATTTATTATTCATTATTGAGATATATTGTTCAATAATAATCATTTCATAATATAATACGATCGATATTTACACATAATCATGAGATTACAATTTTTTTTAACCTACCTCACTTCACCTTTCGGTTTCAGATATTTGATATCAGGTAAATGTACAAAGATTATATTAAAAACAAAACAATACTATACTATGTACAAAACCACTTTACAGCAAATACACAGCACAAAATCCAATAAGCTTTTCTAAGGATTTCAAGATGTGTACAATATAAATAAGCTAGTAGTTCTCTATATTATGGTATCTGAGTTATTTAGATGTTCCAGTGATTTAAAGCACGGCCTTAAATTTCTATTATCATTGTTTTAGTGTTTATATGAAATAATTTAATCTAGGAATCTATTGTTTGAAAGGAATAATATCATCTTTTATCTGTAGGTATAAATCAAATACCCATTTATTATGTGGGCACTGATAAGATTAATTACTTATCTAATATTAATTATTTACAAAATAATTTCCCAAATAATCGTGCTATTTTGATAAACTCCGCAAACATAATTATTGTTAATAAATCTTATTATTTGAAATACGTGTAAAATTCATTTTTTTTAAATTAACCAGATAGTTTTATGATCTAAATCAGATCATTTAGTTCAGTTTGTAAATTGTTAACTTTACGTAGATATTAGATTTGAGATGAATAGTTTGTATTGAAATACTTAAATGGGTATATTCCAACAAGAATATTGTATTAAAATAAAAATCGATAGCGAATTTTGGTCTTAAAATGTAGCGTATAGACAAAATCACCAACCACAGATAACTATTAATTATATCTATAAGTATTGATAGAGCCATCAAGAAAATATCTGGTGGCGCTTTTTAGTGAATTCTAGTAAGGAAAGGATAATTCTAGGGGAGGTTAAAGAGAGATTCAAGGCACTAACCTTTAATGTTGATAAAGCTAGCGCGCTGGGCTGGTACCTTGTTCCCGCACGCCTCACTAGTACTATCAATCTCGCGCGGAAACTTCTTGTTGACTCAATCTGTAGTTTATTAAATAG
This sequence comes from Rhyacophila brunnea, assembly GCF_057557595.1. Taxonomy (NCBI): domain Eukaryota; kingdom Metazoa; phylum Arthropoda; class Insecta; order Trichoptera; family Rhyacophilidae; genus Rhyacophila; species Rhyacophila brunnea. Next base: position 12,933,812 of record NW_028232848.1, on the reverse strand, counting down.
ATGGTTGGGTAATTAATTTATGATTGTTTATGAATTATATTGATTGATGCAGCACTGAAGAAACCGTAATTCGTAATTGAATTACTTTTTTTATGATGCTGAGGTCAAACTAAGGCACGTCTTGCCGCGTTTATAGTATCGAGGTAACATAATTGTTTATAGCATGCTTGAATGCACTACGATCGTTGAGTGGGTGGTTAAGAATTTTGTCTGGGTTTACCGCTACCATAGTTATTGGGGCAAATAGTTAATTCTTTGATACGTTGGCATCAATAGTTTTCGTCCGATACTATTATAGAATACCCGGTATCCATATTTTTTTTGAGAGTACCGGAAAATTCGATAATTTCATTAGTTGGAATGTTGATTATCGATTACAATGCTTGGGCAAGGTCTGGGGTTATCGACCCTCATCGAAGTATGTCACCTTGCAGAATTTTCTGGCCGTAGACGAGGTGATGTGGGATACTTGTGTAACTCACTGATTATGGCGTTGTTGTAATTGCGGAGCATTTGCTGATACGGTCTGAAGTTATTGACCCCCACAAAATTTGAGAATTTAATATTAAATATACACAATTTCACAACATCGTATGAACTGTAAAAAATATATTTAGTTTTAAAAAAAAGTTAAATATTCCTGAGACATGATCTATCTATTTTGTTATGTAAGGTGACAGAAAGAACAATACACAATGCGTTCTGTTCGCGGACGTATATTTCCATGTCTCTTATTTTTAATATTTCTTCATTATATTATATTACCTATACCCTCAGATATACATACAATATTGTAGTTGAATCTACTAAAATGAATGTTTTATAAAGAGTAAAATTTGTTCAATCGTATGTAAATAGTAATATGATTTCTTTCCATTGATTACTTTCTTTTATTTATTTTAGTCAACAAAAATAAACGAAATAATAATATGATAATTCAAATGTCGAAACAGTAGGGAAAGGTATTCGAAAAAAACAATATAACTATCCGGTGACCCGTAAATGGGTCACCTATAGGGTTATCCGTCTCGATCATTTTTATATACGCTATACTTTAAGGAAGAGCTTCTCAAACTAAATGCCGTGAATGATTAGTAAGTTTGCCAGACATTTTATTTCGTGCAGTAAAATGAAATTATCTATTTAACTCCATTATTTCTTATATTAAGCTTGAAAAGCCAATTCAATACTAGGTTTTCTTTTGAGGCTATCGATAATTTTCAAAAAACCTTCTTTCCAAAATATGTCTTTAACACTTCTGCGATCGTAACTCGAATACCGCAGTTCAGTATAGAACCTTCACTAACACTATTCATGTAAACACATGTTTTAAATTATCCATATTTCAGCACATACTTTAATATTAATGAGTTATCCAATTATTGTTTCCAAATGGAATATTTCAAAATGGAATCTTTGAAAACACAGTGTACTATTTCTGACCCTTTTTTATTCTTACAACTTTCAATAACTCTCCAATAATAAATTATTATATTCATTACAGTTGTACCTAATATTTTTTAACTAATTTAATTTGATTTATTATGCTTTTTGTGTCCGCTTATTAATGGGACCACCACATATTACTTTTTTTTCTTAATACTTATCCTATATGATTGATTCTGTTGGGTAATATCACTTCCCTCCATTTTGGTAAGAGAATATTTCAACTGTCACTTTTATTTTTAGTTTCTGGTTTATCGTCTGCGTTTTAGGATTTGGAGGTAGATAATTGATACACCGGAATTATGATGGAAAGCGGCGAGTTTATTTACGTTAATATACTATATGGTTACATTTTTTAATAATTTTATTCTACGGAGGGCGAAATGTACTCGTTCGCGATTTTGCTGCTTGTCGCGATCTGCGCGCCATCTTGAAAAATCATTCCCAACGGTTTTTTTTTCTTGGGCGACGTTGCATATCTCCAACAGTCAAAGACAATGTTGCCGGCTCGGCTCTGTTATTATTATTTATTTTCGTAATCAGCGCTTTATTATTTGCTGGCTTCGATACCGATTCGGGCGTCTCCAGATACACAAAGACATCCCCAAATGGGGACCATACGGGGGTGTCACAAGCGCACCTCTCCGGAAAGGCCCGAATGGGGATCGGGCCAACTAAGGGCTGATTACGATAGCGTGTGTAACTGGACAGTGCGGCGGCTTAATAAGAGGGGGTTTGCATTTCTAGACGTTGAAGGATCGAAGCCCTCCCGGTACGTTGGCGGCTGGAGAGACTCGGATGCAGCACTGTAGCATAGTGGTTCGCGGTTCCCAGGCCTACCGTAAAGCTGCTGAGAGAGGAGGGCGTCGCGCCCAGCCCTCTCAACACCCTCGGACCGTCGGCAACCGGAGAGTTTCGGATGCAGCACTACGCCGCTTTGTGGGCGTAGTGGTTCGCGGCTCCCCATGTCTACCGTACGGGCGGATGCTGAGAGAGGACGTCGCACCCAGCCTTCCCAACAGCGACCGTCCGAAAATCAGTCGATCCCTCGCGAAAATGCATACCGGCGCATTACTCGACCCCCTTTTTTGCTCGCTTGCCCTGCCGCGGCTATCGAATTACACGCACTGCACTGATGTTATACTAATATAATATGCAGAAAACTTAATTTTATACTTAAAATGGCTTTAAAGTTCATAAAAATAATTTAAAAAATATATCAGGGCCCGAAATGGACCGGAATGCCATTCTGCCTCATACAACCGCTCCGGGTTGTAAAATTTTCCACTTCGAGCACTGAAATAACTTATTATACATCGCTTCCAAACACAAAACACTTTAAACTAACTAATCTATGATGCTAATGGCTGAGGATGCTGCTTGGCTGCTATCCGCTGATGGAGGCTGCTTTGCTCAGCTGGAGAAGGCCGCTTTGTAGCTCTCTTCATCCTGGTGCATCTGGGTCAGGGTTGATTGCAAGGCTCACAGACACACTGCTGTTGACGAAGAGGGCTTAAGCGGCTGATGATGCAGGGCATTTGACGCCGTTTTCCCTCGTTGGAGCCAGGGTCTTGCCCAATACACTCGTCCGTGGGCCAAGTTCGCTGGCGGATGCAGTTGGTCGGGAGTACCTACATCGGGAGCCCTGACTTCGCAATCCGGGTGTTTCTGCTCTTTTCTTCACTGGCTTGGCTTTGGCAGCATCCTCTTTCTACTGCTTTTTATTATACTTTGTTGAGCGCCACCAGAGGCAAGCCTCTGGATGTTTCTTCCTCGCCGTTTCCTATTCCGGTGTTTGGATCTCAGGGTGTGTGTCCGGGTGAAAGAAATTTCACCTGCTTCTTGATTCCAGACGATTAAAATCAAGAAGCGTAGTCCCACGTTGACTGGGGCCACTTATCACTTCCCTCCATTTTGGTGAGAGTATTTCAACTGTCACTTTTATTTTTAGTTTCTGGTTTATCGTCTGCGTTTTAGGATTTGGAGGTAGATAATTGATACACCGGAATTATGATGGAAAGCGGCGAGTTTATTTACGTTAATATACTATATGGTTACATTTTTTAATAATTTTATTCTACGGAGGGCGAAATGTATGCGTTCGCGATTTTGCTGCTTGTCGCGATCTGCGCGCCATCTTGAAAAATCATTCCCAACGGATTTTTTTTCTTGGGCGACGTTGCATATCTCCAACAGTCAAAGACAATGTTGCCGGCTCGGCTCTGTTATTATTATTTATTTTCGTAATCAGCGCTTTATTATTTGCTGGCTTCGATACCGATTCGGGCGTCTCCAGATACACAAAGACATCCCCAAATGAGGACCATACGGGGGTGTCACAGTAACCTAAATAATTAAAATACCGTAATATAAAAAAATAACCTATCAGATTCCCCACAATTTAATTCTGTCCAACATAAATTTAATGAAACCGGAAGTCAACATTCGCCCTCAGATTATCTCACTTTTATACATTCATACATTATATAAAACAAATCTAGGTAACAATTGTCCGGTAGATCGACTCTTAGACTCAATCAGACCTTGAATACTCACAGTGATCGAATGGATCCGTTTTGATCCCTTGCCTCTTTCAAATTGAGTTGCTCTAAAACCTACGACTTATTTATTGTATCTGGACGACTGCTTTTTATTGTATTTTTTTAATTGCATTTTTCTTTTCATATAATTTATTACCTATCTACATAAGTAAATACATCTTTTTTTGATTTTCTATTTTTTCCCTCCATGTTTCTTATGATTACTATTTAATATTTTTTTTATTTATTATTTTTTTCTTCAATCTTATTTAACTTGATTTATTATGTTTTTTTAAGTCCGTCTGTTATTGGAATCATCACATATTATTTTATTCTATATAATAATTATACTTATTCTCTGTGATTGATTCTGTTGGTTGACCTAAATAAATAAATAACTAAAAAAATAACATAACAATAATTAAAAACTGCATATTAGAAGTAAAAAATTGGGTGTTGGAAATTTTTACTTAGTTTTATAATAGTTAACACGTATATCTACACATCGATAAAAAATAGATGATAGGCATAATATATTAAAAATGAAAAGGTTCATTATATTATATTATAGAATCGGATGGCTTAATTTTAAAATAAACTTCTTTAGATTTAGCTATTAAACTTATTAAATATGTGGTTATAATGTCAATGGAATCAAATCATAAGTTTTTTTTTAAAAAACGTTGGTCATATTTTGTTTTTGTTAATTTGAAATTCCATCTACATACTAGTATGGCACTAGTATATTAATTATTCCGAAAAAATACTATTTTGGCAATATATAGGTACGAGTACATTGATTATTTTATATTTTTATAAGTTTGAGAGAATTCGAAATTCTTCTACAACAATATTGCAAAGTATTTCAAAATTATATTTATAATAATTACTTAGGAATCATTGCATTTGAAATGATATTATATTTTAGAAATATAATCAAAATCAAGTCATCACATTTTTTTAAACTAATTCTTGATCAGGAATCAAGAGAAGCTCTTTCATGCATCGTCCCAGATGTAAAAAAATGTATTGTTAACAAGCGGTGTTATATTATCATTAAAATACGTACCTACGTAGTTGACATCTTAATATGAGTTTTAAAAAGGCATAATTATGTGCGTAAGTATTTTTTGGTATTCTATATTTTTTTGTGATTTGTATAGTGTGCTGAAATGTGAAAAAGATTGAGAGTTACTGACTTAAGGGATATAATATATCAAGAAACCTTTTTCACTGGATCGTATTGTCTCTTTTTTAAATCTCACAGTATGGGTTGAAAGAACCCAACTTTTTTACCGTAGGTATATTTTTTCTATTTTAACCTACTGTCCGATAAATTTTACTAATTTTTTCCACTTATCTCTGTCCTTTCCGCTTTCATCCGACTTATATCTAACAAAAGACTTCCGTTCACGTAGGACTCAGTTTAGGAGGGAATTGTTTTATATTCGTTTTACTGTTAAGGATTTTGATTCCTTTAACGTTGTACGAGGGTGGGTCAATAAGTCCTTAGAAAAGCCGACAGGTGGCGCGACTAGTACTGCAAGCGGTTTGTTTTCATGCAGCGGCACTACCGATTCAGTATGCTGCGAAGTTTCAATCAGATTGGTCGGGTTGTTGTGTGTTTCTCGTACATTTAAAAAAAAATTTGCTTGTGGAAAATGGAAAAATGGAAAATGGAGAAAATTGAGTTTAGAGTTGTTATTAAACATTTTAATATAAAAGGGTTAACATCAAAGGAAATAAAAAATGAGTTGGATTTAGTTCACGGCATATCTGCTCCTTCACTTGCAACTATTTATAACTGGTTAAATGAATTTAAACGTGGTCGTACATCAACAAAGGATGAACCACGCTCAGGACGTCCTGTAGAGGTGACTACACCATAAATGATCAATAAAATCCACGATATGGTGGTTAGTGACCGAAGATTAAAGTTGAGTGAGATAAATGAGGTTACAGGGATCTCAAAAGGTAGCGTCATTTCTATTTTACATGACAAATTGGGCATGAAAAATATTTTTGCAAGATGGGTGCCGCGTTTGCTCACAGTCGACAATAAACGCAATAGGGTGGTGGCCTCTAAAGCCTTGTTGTCGCTCATGCAACGCAATCCGGATGAATTTTTTCGTCGCTTTGTGACTGTAGATGAAACATGGATACACCACTATACTCCCGAGACGAAAGAACAGTCAAAGCAGTGGATTGCGAAGGCAAACCATGTCCAAAGAAGGCGAAAACCGTCAAATCAGCTGGTAAGGTTATGGCTACTGTATTTTGGGATGCACGTGAAATTATTTTCGTTGACTATTTGGAAAAAGGAAAAACAATAACAGGGGATTATTATGCATCTTTATTGGACCAGCTAAAAAACAAAATTGAAGAAAAACGGCCTCATTTAAACAGGAAAAAAATCCTCTTTCATCAGCACAATGCCCGTGTTCACACATGTTTACGATCAATGGCTAAAATTGAAGAATTAAAGTTCGAATTGGTCGACCACCCACCGTATTCGCCAGATTTAGCCTCCAGTGACTTTTTCCTTTTCCCAAACTTAAAAAAATGGCAAAGTGGACAACGTTTTTTTCAAATGAAGAAGTCATCGATCGGACAAATGCTTATTTTGAGGACCTTCCGAAAACTTATTTTTCTGACGGTTTAAAAAAAATTGAGAAACGTCTAACCAAGTGTATTGAGCTCCAAGGAGATTATGTTGAGAAATAAAAAAAAAATACAAAAATAAAACCTGTTTTAATGCTTTTTTCTAAGGAATTATTGACCCACCCTCGTATTTAAATATCTCTAGAGATACTTCCACTTCGCCGTCCATAAAGTTAAAGGAATTCGAAAAGCCGTAATGTTCTTAATTTAGTCAGACCATCCAGTATTCGACCATATAATTTTGCGTTGACTTTCGATTGACTATCACTGAAAGTATTGTATTCAATCATATCGACCATAGAAAGGAAGAAGGGCGTAACCCACAGTTTTTTCAAAATAGGTTTTATTGGATAGTAACGTTGCACACAACTAAATTTAAAACACATTGTGTCCAGAGAATGTAAGCAGCAAATTCCGATTTATGATCTATATTAAACTAACAATTAAAAAAAGAGGAATAAGATGACTTTGTAAAAATTACTTAACCATCACTTTTGTTGGTTTTGTTTAAAATGGACTCGGTAGTTAATATCAGATTAGGAATATAAAAACCAAATTATCAATTATTATCGTGCACGCTGTTTGACCGAAAATCACAACAAAAACGTTTTTGTGCCTCCTGTAAAATTTGGTGTGTGAGAATGACGTCATTTTTTCTTCTTCCCAGCTTCGATATTATACTTGCCGGCTTCAGTCTTGGATATTTACTCATGAGATTCTCATAAAAATTACTGATGCTTCACTTGCAAATTTTAAGTAACATGATACAATTAATAAAGTTATTCCATTCTAAAACTTGCCTGAAGATGAATCTTTTTAATCCGATGCATTTAGTGTAGTTTTATTTAAAATATAATTATATAACTTATTATACCGGCATGCTTATGAACTTTTGGTTTAAAAGTAGAGACCTCATATTATATCTTGTTCAATAATGTATTATTATTAAGTTATTTTCTAGATACTTTCTACATTTATTTTGTAAACTATCCATTTATGACCCATTTGCCTTAATATTGAGTATGTGGTACCATGCACTTGCTCTCTTACGTGCATAACTCACTGCCTGGCGGAAAATTTAACGTTTTTACGAGCACATTTCGAGAAACGGTGAAGCAAGAATAATATCCATAGCAGTAAATTTATATTAACTGCCGTCAGAGCTGTGAAAATCATTTTTGGAACAAGATATGGAAAATATAGTGTCGGAAATATTGTTTTCTGGGACAATAAATTCATACGATAGCATTAAGGACCACCATAATATGATTACATATTTACATGTGCATATCAATTTTCAGTTGAATATCACTCGTTTTGAATGAACATAAATACAAAAACTGGACAAGAATTTATATAAAAATCCTAGATTTAAAATTAGAACTAATTGGGATTCAAACACACATCTTTCGCTTACTTGACATATTGTGGCTTAACCAACTACCGATTGAATTAACCATATTATAAAATACTAACTAATAAATACATTTTCATATGTTTTTAATGCCACATGCAATAATTTTATAATTCAATATTTTAATAATATATCCTAGCATTAGGTTAAACTTAATTTTAAAGTTTTTAAAATTGATTGACGGGAGGGCCTAAACCCGAATACTACAGATTCTCACTCATTAAAGTAGAAGAAACATTAAGACTAGGGTTGTCATTTATCCTAGTTTAAAGTCATTGTAAAATTTTCCTGTTACAGTTTACCCGAGATGAAATAATATTTTAAACAATTTTCAGAAATTTTTGCAAATTCTCATTTTTCGTGAAATCATTACTGAGTTTCGCAGATCAGCCGATAAAACACGATTTAAATCTCTCGGTGATATTTTTTGGTCAATATGGCAAAAAATTACGGAAAATATCCTAAAAAAATGTTGGCAACCCTAGATATGACAGTGAGTTGCATTGCTTGTATTTATTCATAGGGAGTATCAGGGCCAATTATTATTAGATGTTAGTTTTGATGTCCTTGCATTAGCAATATTATTTGTATTTAATATTTACCTTAGGTATTATATACAATATTTATTGAGAAAACGTAATTTTCTCCGTTAAAACCTTAGATTTGAATACATAACTTGGAGAAACCTCAGAAATATTGATTTTAATTTTAGTAAAATTCAATATCTACGTATGTACTGATACCGAGAAGAATGGGTGGAGAACTCACATGTACGCTGGCAGCATTCTTCACGAGTATCACCTTGATTGAGGGTTGTGTGGACACCAGGACATATAATTCAAGATAAAACCCGTCTTTGATTTGACAATTTCCCTGCACAGGGACGTTTAATTACATTAAATTTTCAAACATTGGTTGGATTACATTATTAATTACACTTACAGGAGTCTTAGATTTAGCTATCGCACTGTCACTATGTGTGAGCACGTGTTTGAATACATTAGCCAAACTGGCGCGAAGGCGTTTTATCGAGGACGAGACGCGTGGTTTTGAGGTGGTTATAGGGATTATTATTAACACAATAACGGGGAAAGAGATTCACTAATTTATCATATTGAGACAAGCGTGGCCAGGCCAAGCCAAGCGCGTGGTCCTAGACACCTACCACTCTCCCAGGAGAATTAGTACTGCCCGCAATTATCTCCGACGGATATATGGGTGATGAGACAGGAGGGAGGGGCAAAGGGATGAAACAAAATTACGGTAAATTTTTGTTTGTCTCTCGGCAAGTTACCATTTCCTAGTAGCTGGGCTTAGGTACTCGCCCTTTTTGCCGCTGTTGAAATGTACCGTGATGATGTTATTTCGTAAATCAGGGGTGGTGAACCCTAATTAGAAGGCGTTTGATTAGGGTGCGGATTTGTGATTTGAAACTGCGGGCCAGGGGTTTTTTCGTCTGGTGACAGTACATAATTCAACAGTGATCGAAATCAGTTTCGTCTACCTCAATATGAAATTCCAACTATTTACTAATACAATTTTACAGTTATCTGTTTTACTAACAAATTTAAAGACTGTTATTTATTATATTAAAGGAATTAATACATAATACCAACATAATATTATTATTAAAAATTAAATAAAATTGGGAATAGGAAAATCGCCCACAATGGTCAAATGGTTATTACTTCGGCTTGTAGTGTCGTGGATGTTGGATTTAAATCCCAGGTCTCTAATATTCACATATCATTTTCAATCTGTGTTTGGATCAAAATATTGACCTTAGGTATAAATAGGTTAAGCAAGCGGCCAACATTGATTTATCGTAAAAACAAAAATCTATTATTACAACCTTCACTTTGTGAATTAAAAATGATAAGAAAAAATTGAAACACGTTTCTAGCCGCTTTTAATTAATTGAGGCGGCCCTCGACTTTCATCTGCAATTGGTTCGTGAAATAATCTGTACGAATGTTGATTTGTTGAATTTACGAAAGTAGAACAATGTAAAAAATATCATATATTGAATATATCTATTTATCCATGGGTATTATAGTAAAGTTGAGAGACGTAATAGCAATGAGATTTTGTCTTTACAAACTTAAAAAAAAATAGTAGAATACCACCCTTATTCATTTATTTATGTGTGAGAAGAGAAGGTGACGGGGAGCAGAGGGGAGAGGAACGACAGCATGGATACGCACAGTTTTTGCACTATCAACAAAAATCTTTATCACAATTTATTATTATATAAATTTATTATTATTAAAAAATCATTAGATTTCCTATTTAAGTTCAAGGTATTTAGGTAAGGTATTTTTTACTTTTTTGTGAATTGCTAAAGAACTACTGTATTCTAAGATTTCTGCATTATCCAAATGTGGGACTTATTCATTTTAAATATTCTATAATCGAAATAATATTATAAACTTTCACCTTTGTGACTATGTACTTGAGAAAACAAAAAAGCTATTTTTCTCCTATTCATCCATTATAGACTTGGCTGATTTTGAAATTTAGCGACACAAATATACGAAATAGCAAATTGTACGAAAGTCGAGTACGCCTGTAATTAGTTACTGATTGAAATTCTCCGGTCTGTTTTTTATGTGTGTATTTGGATCCATTATTGTCATAATACACTAAGGAATATGTTAGATAATGACATAATAAATACTATAATCTCAGAAGAAAGCCAAGATCCACGACGACTTGTAGACATAATGAAAAAAAATCGTATTATTTTTGTCACACATTTTTCTAATCTAACTGTATTCTTGCATTATTATTTCCGTGTTCATTTCCAAAACCTTATTAAAAGTTTATTGTGAAATAATAACAGTGTGTTTGTGGAAAAAATTACATGTTACATTAGTAAACAGGTAAGTGGGTATGGTATTTGAATGGATATCCAATTTCGCCATCGATTATTTTTTCGAAGTTTCAATTAGCCCTTACCTGTATTGATTGACCCGATTCCACATAAGCTGCGTAGTCTATTCAGTCCAGGTTTTATTGTGATACTAACAACGTTATATTTTAAAAATATGCCAAAATATTATATACCTATTTATAATAATAATGTTAATATCTTATTTTTCCTCAAAATTGTGGGTTATTTCTCAATAGGTACGGGCTGCATCCAAGTTATTATTTTGCTACGAATCTCTAAGTAATGTTCTATGCATTCACACGTTTTGATTTTTATTTTTAGAAAATGACCAATTGTTGGCTCCTCTATCTATTTCATCAATGTAAAAGTATGCCATAGTCAGAAATCACCAACTATTTCATATTGTTTACTTTTATGAAGTGCACTATTTTTTTAAGTTAACTAGCTAGCTCCACGTGCTTACATATAAGATAAATTTATCATCATCATGATTTATTTTGATTTTTGGAACGGCACAGGTTTGAGGTTATGTTCATTATTACATTGCCAGGTTGATAAGTTTATATTGCTCGATTAATAATAATACACAGGAACCAGTTATACTTAGTTAAACAGTCATTCTCAAGAAAAACGACCATTTAATACTTCTATAAGAAAAGATTTTTGAAAAACACCCAGAATCTAGGTATTTAGCTTCCAAAAAAGACTAATAGAGAAGGCCAAGAGTGATGTAAATAGGCTCAGAATTACCATAATTAATTAAATTGCTTCGGATATTGATAAATTCCACTTGTGTTAATGTGAATTTAGGTGGACGTTGTTTTATATGTTTTTAAGATAGGGTTTATCAACCTCGTTTACTCTGTGTGCTTCCATCTACTTTTATTTTTCTTATTTTATTTTTGTATTATTTACTCACATAACCCTGTTTTTTATTTGAAAACTATTAAAACTTACTTTATGTGATGTTGTAAACGCTTTGAATTTATAATTTATCATGTTAATTATAAATAAATTTAAAATTTGAACTAGAGAGAAATAACTCAGGTCAGAAATATAATAATATGAAGGATGGTTGCGTAGTTGGCCGAGGGTTTGAATAAATTGACAAAAATGATAGCTCCAACGAGTTTTGCAGCACTTTGACTAAGTAGCCAAATAGAAAAATCATACTATGGAGAGGCTGGACATCAACAGTAGTATAGAGCAGAGATCGGCAACGCGGCGCCCTCGGAGATTATTTGATGCGCCCTCAAAATACTATAGATATAGATGTTGAAAATTTGAAACTTTGTTTATTGTTTAACTTATTTAGTATTTGTATTTTTTTATTTTAAAGGTTGAAATATATTAGTTAATTTTTTGTGATTGCTATTGATTCTAGTCGATTTATGTCGATATGTAATATGTATCTTCGCTTAAATAAATATGAATTGATTGATTAACATTGTGTTTAATGTATAGAACTCCATATTATTAATAATGCACATTTCTGTGATTTTCAGGGTTATATCAAGATTTTTTATTGGGATTTTTTACAGTTATTAGCTTTAAAAAAAGTATATAAGTATATATTATATGTATATATTATGCGCCCCCGGCTGAGTTCAATAGTTGTATTGCGCCTTTCGTGGCAACAAAGTTGCCGACCCCTGGCATAGAGGATAGATCCGGAAAAAAGATTTCACTTTGACGATGGTCTTACAAAGTGTAGGAATTCAATGGTCTCTCAATACCCTCAAAACGCACTGATATTGGAGAAACATAATAAGAAAAATTTAAATGAGTCACAGTTTTTAACCACGAGGAACACAAGAAATTATGTCTATTTTTTTGGAAATTATTGAAGATATCTCAACGTAGGTAATTCTTCACCATTAATTTATTATGACTACAGAAACCATATAATAAACCATAGAATAATTAGGTATTCAAGTAATTCATTATATATTTGATAAGGGTTCTAAAAAGTATTTTTCCTGGAAGATTACCTTCAAATCTTAATTAAGGTTATCGTGTTTAGACGTAATAGATCTTTATACGGCTAAAATCAGTTAACAACAATTAATTGAACTTGGCTCTGAACAAAACTTGAAATACGTTTATTTAACATTTTTCTTGTTCAATATTATTTAAAACTTTATTATTTTTTCTTTTAAGAAAAACCATATTAAATTAATTTCACTTGAATTCAGCATTATATATATTTATATTAATATAATGCCTGCGTTTAACTTCACAATGACTTTTTTAGCTACTTTCCGTTTACCTAACGACATGAAATTTGGTACAAAAATGCCAATGTAGTACAAAAATATTATTTAAATTTGGCGAATAATTTAAAAACTACCACAAAAATACATATTATTTTTACTATTTCAAACAAAATATGACGTATAAATAATTTTAATTTGTAATCATGCCATTCAGTGGCAAGGGCTGAAGGTAGGATGTTATTATTCAACATAAATAGTGCACAGTAAACTTTGTCAGTCGTACTAATTATTTGTTTTCATTTAACTAAGAATATAATTAACAGAAGATGCTGGTTAGTTTTTAAAATTCAGTCAATTAAATTAAACCTAGTTTAAACCAAACCATTATAGTTTAGGTATAATATATAGGTGAGCCGACACAATTAGCCGACACAATTAAGAATACATAATATTTTATTACGTACATAGTGTTGGTAATTTTTTTAAATTCATTAAGCCCTGCCTTACTAAACCGTAATCAATTAAAAATATTCTTCTGTACATAAAATATCTAAAATTATGTATGGCTTAATGGCATAATTTTAAATATTTTTTTTTTATTTTTTTTTATATACTATACACTACATATAATATATTTTTATATACTACATAATATAATATATTTTTATTTAAGCCTTTGCTGACGATGTGTTAATATTGATAGCAGCAAAAGACACCGACGAACTGGAATTAAAAACCAATAGCGTGCTTCAAAAAGTAAACTCGTGGGGTGAAGACGTAAAACTAACCATCTCAGATATTAAGACAAATATAATGTTTATCAACAAAAGGAAAATACGAACACCAGAAATCCAGTGGAAAGAAAAACTGAAAGAGTAGGTCGATTTCTTTAAAATTCTTGGCATAATACTAGACAGGCACATCAATTGGGCGAAACACGTCGACTACATATGTAAGAAAGCAGCTCAAATGGGAAAATTCTTTTTAAAAACAGCAAGAACCACTTAGGGGGCAAGTTTTAAAAATTATATATCATGGAGCTGTGGCTGTGGTCTGGAATAAAGCAACTCACAGAAAGTCGATCCAAAAAAAAACTGAATTCCGCGCAAAGACCTTTCGCAATATCAATTTGCAAGGGGTATCGCACAATATCGCTAACGTCAGCACAAGTCCTGGCAGGAATAGCGCCAATGGATATAAAAATACAAGAACTTACAGGAATATACCAAGTTAAAACAAGTCACATACTTCCCCGACACTTACCTAAGACAGAACATACGGAAACAAAATACACTACACACAACTTCCACATCCTGGTAACAGACATCTAGAAAATATAGAACACATAGGAACAGTTGACAAAGACACTAAAACGAAATACCACATCACAGGATTGGAGATCTACACAGATGGCAGTCTAATCGATAACAAAGTAGGGGCAGCTTTTGTAGCCTACGAAAATGGAACATTAATAACCCCCCGAAAATTTAAGCTCGAAAGCTAATGCACTGTTTTTCAAGCAGAAATATTTGCTATCAGAGAATCTCTCGAGTGGACACTCAAAAGATTATAGTTCCACAGACACGACTATGTAAACATATTCTCAGATAGCCAATCCAGTCTGGTAGCTCTCCAAAACCCATCATCGACACACTCACTTGTAAGAGACACTGTCAACAAAGCTTCGAATGATAGGAACAAGCCCCAGATACTTCTGGATAAGAAAACACACAGGGATAGCCGAAAACGAGGAATCTGATAAATACGCTAAACAAGCCACAACAGACAAAAGACCTTTAACCTATACACACTTCCCACTCGCAAAACAAAAACTAAACGAAGATACCATAGAGCTATGGAACCACAGATACACAACATTCGCCACAGGATCAATAACGCAGAAATTTATTCCAAACATAAATTGTGGCATCACTCTTGCCAGGAACTTAAAAATATTACACGAACTCACACAGATACTAACAGGCCACGGAGCGGTGCGAGCTTATCTAAAAAGATTTAAATTGAGGGATGACGACTGTTGTCCATGTGACGGCAACACATCTCAAACTGTGTGGCATGTCATCAATGACTGCCCTATACTAAAAAGGGAGCGATGGACTCTCAGGACTCGATATAGACAACATAATCACGAAATGGACCTCCAAAAGCCTCACGAAGCACTAAGCAATAGAAAAACACAAGAACACTACACAACATATTTAATCCTGGCCATAAAGAAAATTTAAGATATAAATGGAGGCACCTAATTAGCCCCACATCAATGCAACTAACCCACCCAACCACCTTGTACGAAAAAGCAAGGGTATGGTTATTATTAAAAACTATATATATATATATATTTTATAGATATACGAATATTTTCAATTATTATATTCTACTCCAGGTTGGATTATTCAGGGTTTATTGAATTTTAAAAACTAACAAACATTCTCTACACATTGTAGTCTTCGTTCAATGAAAACAAATATGTTTAACTGACAAAGTTTAGTATGTACTATTTATGTTAGATCTTAACAGCCTATCTCCATCTTTCGTCATTGATGACATTCACCTAAGACCTTCAGCAATGGATTCATTTTACTTAGTACATAGTAGTAAAAAAACGAGTATTCAAATCACATTTAAACTACAAAATTATTTATACGATTAATTTAATATGTATATTACAAAGTTTTTCCAACTTATATATTATATATTTTTAACCAGGATTGCTACAATATATTATTTTATAATGGTTAATTTTGAATGATAAATAATTAATTAAATTCAGAATAATATATATATATTTTTATTTAAAATACGTATTTATTTGTTACTTATTTCAATATCAAATTAGAAAAAACAATATTGGTTTGTACTGTTGCCATGAATCTAAATAGTCTGCTTTTTTATTCAACTTAAATAAATAACAAAAACTATGTTTATTTAAAAAAAAACTACGATTCGTTACGTTTTCAATATGATTTGAAGTAAAATCGATGGCAAAATAACACAGTGCTTTTTACGTGCCTACATACATGCTTTTTCATAAACGTATTTTTAGAATGAGAAAGTAATTACAGTGTCTAAGTAAAGTTAAGTCAAAACGTAAAAATCAATATTATTTCTCAAACAACTTACCATTTCATATTTGTCGGTTTGTATCAATATTTCATATCACTATTGAGTTTAAATTTCCTCGGCTTTCGTAGTATTCGTTGTATGAAATTCCTAGCTGAATTTTTCATTATAATTACCGAACTCTTTTTCAATTTATTGTGTCGAAAGTTGAGCTAAATATATCCTCTAATAATTACGCAATTAATAGTAAAAGCTGGCATATCCATAACCCTATCGCACTCAAATTCTCGATAATCAACATAATATTATATATTAATTAAAAAATAATGAGTTATTTTTTAAACTAGTCAATTCCAAACTCAATTTCTCGAGGAGTCTTTTGTATATTTTTCTTATTATTTTTTAGCCATATCCACCTATTGTTGAAGTACATATATAGACGCCACGAGGCACCTCCAAGAATCCATGCCGCTTGCCAGTCTTCTTGCATTGTTCCGGGTCATACCAGCATCCTGTAGCTTTATTTATTTATTTAAGAATACAAAACATTGTGGACATAACAAATCTAAATTCAAGACGTACACAACATGAGATTTACATTATAAGTCAAATAAAACCCTCACAATAGAGAAGAAGAGAATATAGAAAAAAATATAATAACAATAATAATAAAAAAAAACATACTTAAGTACAATTTAATACAGAAAAATATAATTTTTGAAAATAAAATAACATACAATTTTATACAGAAATATACAGTTTCAAAAGCAAAATGCAAAGTACATCATTGAAAATATCTATGTCTTTAGGGAGCGCATTAACTAACCTTGCAACCCTCGCTAATGGTGCCTGATTGGCTTGATACGAGGAAACGGTTCCAATCCAGAATAAATCATGGCTGCGACCACGTAGAATTGATAGGCGCATGTAAATTCAAATTCATTAGGACACCAGAATTAGAAACCATCCCTCGCGATAACAGGCAAAAGTGTTTCAAGAGCAGAAGAGACCGACGAGATTCAAGAGAGTGAAAAGTAAGCATGCCTTGTAGAAAGGCAGTCGGAAAATAATTATCTGACGAATTATCGAAAGTAAAATAGTTTAATCTCTAAAAATAAAGACATCGAAGAAATTTCTTCTGGACGCGTTCTAAAATAATCTTATAGGAAATTTCTTATAGGAAAAAGCTTTGCCGTATACATTCGCTAGATAGTATTTAACGATCTTCTAGGACGCCGGAATCCAGTTGGCTTGAGAATAGACAAACCAGCTTGAGGTTTTCTTTTGGCATCCGCAACACATGGCTAAGCCAGGTCCAACGTCGCCTCTTCACTCTCAGCGTGATAAAAGTTAGCTTCGCACGTTATCTTATCTTCTCGTTACACCTACTATTCATCGCAAACATCTGTTTATGAAGTTCGGTATACGGTATCTATAAACTTTTTACGGCATCGCAAAAATACTAATAATTAGTGTAATGGAAGCGCCCGTCCATTTCTACTCAATTATTCAAATAGGTATAGGATGCAGTTACTTCCAGTGACATACAAGTGTCACTCTTTAGAATACATCATAAGTGCCCTTCAAAACGTATATATCATTAAAGCCACATACGAAAAATGGTCAGCTACACAGATTCTACTAGACAATCTTATTATTTTTGTACACCTTCTTTATATTTCTTGGCGCCACGCAAAACATGACATCATAACCATAATATGAGACATCAACAAAAATACCTTAATATTATATTATAATCAATCTCTTTGTAGACAGTTCTTACCAATGTTTTTCTTGCTAGATCTAGAATTTTGGAATAAGCATCTAGCCTTTGAAAATTGTATCTGGCATTCAGCACTTTAAGTTAAAATTTGTCATAATTAGTATGTCACCTTGTAGCATAGTGGACAATGCGCACAGGGCGTAAACTCAAGGGATGCAGGTTCGGTTTCTGCCGGATGCCTTCCTTTTTTTTAAAGATTTTTTCTATTGATTATAATATATTTTCTCAGTGTTTTTCAAAATTATGTATGTTCCATATTATTTTATATTATCATGATCAACAAGTCATGTTAAAATATCTGAAACTTATTTTTTTACTATCCACGTGACCGCGTTGTACGGTTTGAATATGAATATATTATAAATACGGTAATCCAGTTTAAATTAATTTAAAAAAAAATATTGACATTCATAATTTTAGTGCTATTACTAACTTGCCGTAAATAAAAAAGTAGATTTCTAAATAGTAATTGCTTATTACAAATATGTTTTATTGTATTGTTTTCTTTTTAGTAACTATTATAATATTTCGATCAATTAATTGTCACACAAAAATCTAACAAAGACTTAATAAGTGACTCAACTAAAATAATAAAATACACTAAAATCTATCCGTTACTATTTATTTGATCACACTTCAATAATTCCGCCGCATAGAATATTGATATTATAACAGGTTCACTGCGTACTGTATCCACTAAGAAAATCTAAAAAAAACTCTCTCTGGTAAATCGTATTTATAGAAAAAGGAAGATGTACGTACCGTAATTTGGACAGCATCCTTCTATAGAAGGTGATACCCCAGGAATAATAAGTGACGTTGTGCCCGGTATCCACTTGTTTCAAATCCGCAGATCGTAACATCATTGCGATGCAGTCTGACCTAAAAACCCAAATATGTTGCTAGGCAAAGTATGAAACTATTAAGATAGGTAAGTAAATGCGTTCAAACAAGCATTTCGTCAGCTTTCTATCGTATCTATTCAGGGTATTTTACGTCATAATATAATAATTATTGTAATAGTTATCAAATGGATGACCCAATACTCTCCTAAGTTAATGTGGACGATCAGAAATTATTATCAGCAAGCGTTTCACAATAATAAATTATAATATATTTGTCACAAATTTATCTATATATTATATTATGTTGCTCTGCCTGTAACGCATACGATGTCTCTATATATTATGATGTACGCATGCGTCTTTGTACGCGATCGCATAATTTTATTAGAACAAACACATTGCTTCCTATCATGCGCGATGCACACGTCATGTTATACGTATTTCGCTCACATGCGTTCGTATTCAAATCGATGCTTTCTTTAGCAATCGATATTGTTACCCTATATTAATTTTCTTATAATATGAAAAATTAAATTATTGTTAGCTTAATAGCCCGTTTACGCGTGCATGTATTTACTGCTGACAGTTCGTATTATCGCGGCCATAACAAGAAAATGCACGTGTAAACACGTGTAGTATCGTACATGTTGCAAGATTGCATGCATGAAACAAAAACGTTCAGCGGCTTCTGAATTTCCACATGACAGTTGTAACTTGAGCGATATCTGCACCTGCGCAGTAGAACGAGAATAACAAGCCTGCCGGAAAAAATGCGACATACACTGAGTAGAGCATTTTGATATTTAGCAATTTTCACAACCTATCAAATTTAATAGTTTACGCTTCAAGAATGACATTGGCGAGACAGTTAGCACTTTGGGTGTAAACAGTTATTATCGTGATAGTTTAATTTACATACCGTGCTAGTAAATCTATGTACAGGCGTTATAATAGGATTATTGAACGGATTAATAAGAATTTTGACAGGTGGCACTACCTCCTGGTATGTTTATCTAATTGTCACTGCAAAAAATATCACAATAATATTATATGTATTATTATATTCAACAACTTCTATTAATCTATTGTCTCTGTTTTGCTATACATAATATTATATAAGTAGGTAGTAATAGATCAAAACACATGATCCCATTACACCGTATCATATCACTGAATGATACGATACACGTATATTCAACAAGTGTATACTTGCCTTTATAACTTTACTCGTATACTCTCGTTCAATAATAATCAACTAAACCAAGGTGGCATAATATTATAAAAGTCGAAAAACGTATCAGCCGTAAACTATCAAAAACGTCCTAAGTAGAGCCAATCGATACACATGATAATTATTTATAAACATAGTGTAAGCAGTGACAGTTATGGCATGTATTTCTTTATTTATGACTGGTGTATATCGGTCAATTTACATGTCGATAGGAATTAACGACGGCAATATCGCATGTTGTGTCTTTCAATCGATTGCTTTAGTTTAGATAGAGCATTTGCACGACACCTACGTACAGTTTATTTTATCACCGTATTTTGTATCGTGGAATAAATTTTCTCTCCTATTTTCATTAACTATTTTAGTACCAGGTCAAAATTTGATGGCTGTTAGTCGTAAATCAGTCAAAACAAAAGACATTATTTTAAAATACAAATTATAAACAACATTTTTGATACTTTTTAATTATGGGTAATGAGAATGGAAACGAAAAAATATACTTAGTATATTACTTTTGTACATTTAAAAAAATAATAATATCTATAACAGACAAAAAGGTCAGATGACAGTAGTGTAAGTAATTAGTAATATAAGTGAACTGTAGGTTTGAGGAAATCACATATTATTATGAGCTCACTGGGATGAAAGGCTAGTATCTTCTTATATACTGCACCACGGGTACACTAACTAAATTTTAGATTTGAGCATCAGGACTGGTTTCTAACACTCTCTTATCCGTGAATTAGCTATATTATAGTTATTCATGTTAAAATTTATGATTATGATTATCAAACTAAGCTGTAAGATTGCAACAAAAATTGAACACTGAAGTCTTAGTTCTATGAAAACAAATACGTTTGACTGAGAAAGTTTAGTGTGCACTATTTATATCGGGTCTTAACAGTCTAACTTAAACTTTTGCCACTGGTGTAAACAATTAGTAATATAAGTGAATTCAAGGTTTGAGGAAATCACCTACCATTATGACCTTACCAGGTATCAAACCCGGAGCCCCCGGATGAAAGACTAGCGTCTTAACCACTGAACTACGAAGATACTAAATATTAGATCTGATCATCAGAACCTGCTGCTAACACTCTTTTACTCATAGATTAGCTTAAATATAGTCTATTATGTTAAAACTTATGTTTACGTATTTCAAACTAAGCAATAATATAATAACAAACATTTTACCTGAAGTGCTACTTGGCCAAATTCCGAGTAGACAAGTTGTAGGTATATAGTCGTGCTACCATATGGTGTACCTAGAACAGCGAATAATCATCAATCGGACTTCGTAATTTCCTTTGGTGGGTCCCTTGAGTCTCTTGGGAGTTGTGACTCTTAAAGATTTTCATTGATACTATAACTAAATTATTGTTTTACGCAGTAATTCTATTTATCAAATAATAATACTTATCTAATTAAAATTTAAAAATCAATATTTTGTTTGTAGTTTATAAAATAACGTAATTATCTCGAACCGTTGAGATCTCAGGTGCTTATGTACATAAAATGGCTGCCGGAATGCAGTTATCGATGTCAATTTTCTCCCACCCGACACGATGATCTTAAGAGTCTGAGCGGTAAAAACCTGATATCTGGCGTACTCTGCTGTTACTACTTCTAGTAACTTACTGTTTTGCAATGTTTATTTTTTCAGACATTAAAATCGATTTCCTATAACACATTTTGGATACAAGAAACGAGCTCTACGTCAAAAAATGTCCATAAATGCGTCAATTAGAGTTATTATAAAAACTATAAGGAATTTGAAAAGTACCTTAAGTAGATTTTAACTGAGACGCAAGAAATAAAATTATTCTGGCCGTCCTTCAAGTCGTGAATAAATAGGTCGCTGGGTACCCACCATATTTATTCAAGACTTGTTAGTACGCTCTTGTGGTTTGGATAAGTAAGTTCTAGTGGTCTTATTCACAGCCCACTGACTAGTGGATTCGTCTACCCTACCTATAAGCAAGATATACGTTAGGTCGACTTAGTAGTCACAATATTTTAATCTTGTTATTCAATGTCTGTTCATGACATATTATGAAATTGATTTATAATGTGTGATTTCATTACTGTTAACTTTGATAACTACGTTTATGGAAAGTCCATGATAGGTTTTGTAAATTTATATTGTAACACTATTATATAATAAGTACTTCCATGATATGTGACCCTTATATACCATAGTTAATAATGAATATATTATTTTTTATAAATAAAATGAGAAACCTATATCAATAAGAGTGGATAGTTATTAACTCATTAGTGGCACAGGTGTCCATATGGACACAGAAATTTTGTAGTCGGTGTGACATGAATTTTTATTTGTTTTAAAAATTATTTCTTTACATTTTTTGTGTATCAGTAATATAACAGGATATTAATACTAAAAATAAAATGTGCAAATTATTGCCAAGTTCTGAGAAAACAGCCGTGTCCATATGGACACGCGTGACACTTATGTTATCATATTTTTTTTGATTCTATGGTTTATTAGTAGAATTATTATAAAGTATGATAGTTTTCAATACACATTACACACAAGCTAATATTGCATTTTCTTCACTGCGTTCTGATTTCAGATGTTTCTTTTTCTTTTAAAAAAATCGGTCACAGCGTCGATTTTTTATATTTTTTTGAATAAAATAATTTAAACAATTAAATCGTATATCTGCTAGAACCATTGATTTTGATGTACATAGTTTTGAATATCCATCCTATCAAGATCCATCAGCGTTCTTGTTTTCCACATTTTTCCCGTAAAATTGATATTTTGTGCAGCTAGGTGTAATTGCGTGTAGAATCTCCAGTTGCAGTATAAAATATCTAAAATAAATAAATATTGGTCAATCTATGTTCTTGCATTCCTAGATTTCACTTGTGTATCTGCTTTTAATCGTCTATGATGTAAATTATCGATTGTTCCACCACCATCCTCATCTACAGGATTTGGTCGGTGTTGAGATATATAATAATATTATATTCGTCGACATTATCATCATCATTAGCTTCATAAAGTGCATCCAATGCATTGTTTATCAGCATTTCTCTTTCTTCAATCTTGGACATATCCCAGAAACTAAATAATTTGACAAAATGAGAATAATATATTTTATAAAAAATATAGTGATAACAAATCATAATTTATATTTGTAGTGTTAAGTGGCACGCGTGTCCATATGGACACGAATTAATTGATTATGCAATAACACCACATAAACAAAATTAGTTCCATTTCTAATTACATATAATGAAACTGCACACGTTTATAATGCATTCAATGACAGAAATATTATTCTTTGAAACAATATAATCAGAAAACCACGGTTACCTTTAACATAAGTCCATCTTTTTGTGATTGTAAAATAAATGGCCACTTTGACACTTGATATTTATTTTATTATGTCAGCCAGATTATTCAAATGACGAACAATTGAAGCAGTGTACTTATTTCAACTGACTAACGTTTATAAACCAAATTGTTATTTTAAAATAACAATTAGGCAAAGTAAACTGTACTACAATAATTGCGTGTCTATATGGACACGGGTGACACTAACGTGAGCAATTGGGTCTGGCACTAAAGAGTTAACATTGTAATATTTTAGTCGAGTCATTTAGAATTAAAATTTATACCATGCAATATTTTTTGGTATTGATGTTATAACTATTTATAGTGAAACAACTTAAAACTTAGAAATTGCGCAGATTGCGATTTTTTCTACTGCGCATGAGTTACAGAGGGTAAATTTAAATATTGTTACTATTATTATTTTTGACTGCTCTTACATGAAGTTTATTGCATCGTTTTCTCTTGCACGACATTGCTTTAACTACGTCATATTTTCGGTCAAAGGTACGGAACTTCACGCTTATGAGGTATATTTAAAACTGAAATATAAATTGTTTTTAGTAATATTTTTAACAGTATATTTTATCTAAATTTCGCATTTATTGGTAAACTTTATTTATGTCAAAAACATTTTTTATCAATCTCTTCTTCTTAATTGTTGCCTCGTGGATCGTGACCACTTGAAAGTTCGTCATCTTCTAAGCAACCGGGACTTTCTACTCCTCTCAATACCCTGCTTCTCCCAGGGTAGAGGATTGAGACTCTTATCAATATTAATCACTTAATCTTAAAAGATTCAATTTTCATTGATATATCTAAAATATTTATCGATAGTTTTACATTTATTGTACACAACTTATGTAGTAAGTACGCTTGAAATTAATTATTTAATTCTAGTCTTTGAAAATACGTAATAATATATACGCTTAATATCGAATATAATATAAAATGTTATTGACTTTTGTTAGGTTCATTTTAATTGTATTGAACTACCGACCTAAGCCATAAAGCTGGAGCTTTCAAAATGTCGTATCTTTCAAAAATTGTACCACAATTGAACAGGTACTCAAAACCTTCTGAATGATTGCTTTCCGGTATTCCTTCAACATAACAACCAGTTTTACACAAGATTGATCTCATTCTTTGAGGGAATTGAGTGATTGTAATACCAAAAAGCGTTTTCTCTCAGGGAATTTGTCTTTGAAAAGTACCTACTGTAAGATAAAAGAAAACCGTTTGAAGTTATTTCAATATTGTACAAATAAAAATATTGCCGATTATTGATTTTGTGGCAATCTTCATTGTCTTTCGTATAATAATACTGTACAAAATGGAATTATTAGGTTTAATACTTTATTTTAGTATTTTTAACTGTGATTAATTTACTTTTATTTAAAACTTAGTGCAAATAAAAAATAATATCATTGTTATGGAAGTTACGCGACTAAAAATTGATTATTTTAAATTATAAATAAATACCTAAAAACACTCAAAAGGAAAATATTTTATATTAAAAGTCGTAATAAAATTAACAATTTAGTATAAAATAAATGTTAAAATATGAGATTTTGTTATCTCGTCTAATTATTACGTATTATAATTATATGGTCATGTTTACTCAATTTTAATTTTAGTTTTCTCCAGTATATTGAATAGATTCTTGACTTATTCATAGTTTGAATGTTTTTATATTTAATTAAAAAAAAAATCGACTCTTATGATAATTATAAATTATGTAAATTGTAAATCCTATTTATTTATATCAGATTTTAGGCATGCTTGCAATTAACCAGATGACAGAGTATTCATTTTTAAGACCACAGTGTCTGAAATATTTAAGTTTATTTTATACAGAAAACTCGTCACTTAATATTATAATTATTATATAAGGAAAATTATTTCTTGTAATGTCATCTTCTTTAACTTGTTTCATTTTATATCGGAAGTTACATACTATCACCCTGATAATAAATCTATCGTTTTTATTCTAAATATTTCTATGGAACTGCACTCATTCCAAATGGTGCTTTCGTTTCGTACGTATAAATACCGTTGATATATCCTTTAAAATGGGGAATTCCACAAATATTGTGTTTTCATTAATGTGGGTATAGTATTATATCTATCTAATTATGATGCTAAGAAGAATTTATATAATATGACTCCATTAGTTTGAGGATATTTATCACCCTATCAGTACTCGGAGTTTTGAGAATACATCTACACAAAAAACTAGGTGTGTAGTTTGAGTCCATCTTAATGTCATATTAATTTATCAATTGCCCTAAATTTTTGCATTTCCATAATTTGACACTGCCATATATTTAATTATATTGTCGTATGTTTGAAATTAATATTAAACTAAGAAATTTAATAGTACTATACTATTAAGTAAGCAATACAGTTATGGGCTGTTTCAGTAAAGAAACTCATTTTCATGTATAATCACGTTTGAAGGTATAATCACGCTAACTACTGTTCAATTATCATACTGAATATTATAATATAGTTTATTATTGACAGTTTCACGTTATAAATAACTTTACTATCACAGCAGTCGTTCTCCAGCTTTTTATGTCGTGGAATTCTTTATTTACATTCGAATTATTACGTCCCATTATATAAAACATTAGATACCGGTGAATAGAAACGTTTTCTGATTTAAAAGCTAAATTTACTTACAAATTTTGTGTTTGCAATAAATTCAGCAGTATGATTTGGTGAACGAAAATACTCATTATTCACTTGCCATTATTTTTTTTCCAAAATTATCGTCTGTTTCTATTTACCAGTGAAACGGGGTTAATAGGAACTGGAAAGGAAAACTACAAATTTTAATATGATTAACGCTTTCGCTGCTGAATAGATAATGAGATTTTAATTGCCCCCTTTAAAATGCACGTTAATTACATCGATCGGCCGCCTGGTCATTACGCACCGTGTGCGTCTTCCGCGTCCAAAGTATTAAATAAATAATTATTAATTATTTAGAAAATACAAACTGTATTATTTCGTTAATAAGTGGATTAGCTGGATCCAAATTAGTTACCTATTTATTTGCGTTGAGTTCATTCATGGCCTAGACATAATATTAGACAAAGTTTTATCAGATATGCAAAACATGCGAATCGCAAAAAACTTTTTCTCTACTGATGAATAACAAACGGTCAAATTTCCTGTCCTATTGGAGTTTCCATAAGGCAGAAAAATAGATTATCTGCCAAATAACGTACATAATGGAATGCAAAGAGTAGCATTTTGGCAATTGTAATAACATGTACTCTGAATCTTTTCCCCGGGAACTGTTCCTATTCACTACGTTATTCCTATTCACTCTCTTTAACGGTGCATCCTTCTATCGCAGTATTTTATTATTTTTACCGGATACCTACACATAAAAATTTGATTAATTTTGATATATGCATAAATACACAATATACTTATACATTAAGCGCCGCCGCCAAAAAAGTGGTCAATTTGACGGTAAAAGTTGTGTTATTATTTATAACATCTGATTAATACAAAAGACGTCACTGCAGCTTACATCGTGAGGTTATATTGGAGGTCAAAAAGCGATGCAATGAGAGACTGAGTATCACTGTGATCACGCGTCAGTATTATTCATCGAATTGAAATTGTTTGGAATTATTATTCAAATTTTCAAACTTCTTATGGCTCCTCTGGGTATTGGTCATGACGCACAGTTGCCACTGTATCACATACTTTATTTTTATTATCATATGACCAGTTTTTTCAACAACACAAAAGGCTGTTTGTCACCCCACAGTTAAGAGCAGATGTAATCCCAATACAGTCGTGACATTTAATTTATCTGCAGCTACCTGTTACAACATAGTCGTTGATATATTGTCGCGTAGCCTATTTGCTACTGAACTATCTTGATAGTAAACCTGGTAGGTACTTACCTGTTCCCTAAAGATTATACCTGAATGGCCTATTGAAAACTGAATGAAGTAATTTATTAGGTCAGTAGTAGTAAAGGCATATGGTTTTCTTCACATCTCAAATATATATAACTACCTAAGTCAAATATAATATTAAATACAATTGTCAAAGCACATAATAATAATATTACATTTATATTTATAAAACAATAAATTTAAAATATAATAGAAAACAGGTACAATAATAGAGCACTTAAAATTATGAAATAAAGTTGAATAGGAAGACACTAAAAAAGCCTTTGTTTGAAATACTATTAGAAAATGAATTCTTGGTATGTAAGTATAATTATTAGAGAAGTTAGCTGAAACGTATATCGTTTTCTTTTAAAAAAGATGGAGGCTAATAATAGTATATTTTATTAGTATTAAAGTGAAGGTAACAACTGATTATTAAAACATTCTTTCCTTTAAAATTCGAAATGTGAATACTTCATAGCGTTTTTTTGCAAGCCATTTTTTAAATGAAAAAACATGGCTTGTTTTGCATTTTTCTAAACTAGTTTTTGATATTATAAAACGGGTTTTACATGACCGTCCATTCTATCATATTATAGCGTAATATACTGTGATTTGTAAAAACATGTTTTTCAGATTTTGAAGGCGCAACGAAGATTAGCATTAAAAAGCAAAAATAAGTTATTTAAAGAAAAGTATAAAGTAAATTTTCCATTTTTTTATTCATTTGTAGTAAAATAAGATCATTTTACAATAATTGAAATATTCATCGCTCTGGATTTTAGTGAAGGTGAAAGATAAAAACTAGAATATATTTTATGTTCAAAGGATGAATAATAATAGTTACAAAAGTGGCGTCGACTAAAATGGTCAGTCTCGGGACAAGGTTAATAAGTTTAGATTCAAAAAGCATGGCATTATAATCATATTTTATAAGAAATGAAAAAATCTAAATATCATCGGAGAATGGAGAACCATGTTTGTAGGTACTCATCTGTTGTTCTCCAAATAGTGAATCTATCTGAATACTTTAACTATAATAAGTAGGATTTTAGTATTAATACTGTTTTCAAAATTGTCGATTCAAAATATAACTTCCTATAATAAATATTATTATGTGATTAAAATAGAAGAATAAATTAATTATTCTTTTGTATTTATTTTAAATGTCGAATACAATAAAATGTAAAACAACAACGCTAAATAAGATTTAATTGGTTTTCAACTACAGACTTTATCTTTTCACGTAAAATATATTATGTTTGAACTTTTCTATTACAATTTTTTTTCAAGTTATCAAAATTTTACTCAATCTGAATGACTATTATTTACTCCTTATTGAAGCTAAAAGTACTTACTATTAAATTATGCCTACTGAATCGATTAAAATTAATTATTTTATTTAATTAGTTATATTATTTACCTGTAATATTATATACTGAGAGTAGTTTTTCATTTAACTGGCGTTATAAGTTCAGGTAAAAAACAATAGTAAAATCAATATAAATAATAATATATACACAAAATATGATAATAGTAGGATAATGAAATTTTGACCAAGCGGAGATTATATTTTGATATTTGGATCTTTTCTGCTTGTTCCATAAAATATTATATTTGAGTAAAATCTCGTAACTTATGAAAGTCATTAATTATTAATTATGTATTTAATCTAAGGGTTAATTATTATTGGTTTGTATTTTATACTTGTTATAGTCAAAAATGTAATACCTATATACCAAAAGATGAAAACCCTCTGTGCATTTCTGTTTTAGTTTTGTTAAATAGCTATTAATGTAACCCTTGGCTAGATAACTTTGAACGCCCTAAAAAAATATTGGATCATAATATTATAATATAATTCGAACACAAAACTGTGCTTGCCGGAGAGAACTCTTATAAATAAAATACATGGTTTCAAAGTTGTTAAGTATTTATCATATTATAACATCATCTAAAGAAAAGAATACCCAATAATATATCTATTTAGCTATTTTTAAAACCCCTAGAGTTTAAAAGACGCCATACCCGTAGGTAAAGGTTAAAGGTGATTGACCTCGTAAAATTATTTTTAAAAATGTGACCAAAATTACAAATTTAAATTTAATTTTTATATCCAAATATTCTATAGTTAATGTTAAAATTACACGATTATTTAGAGTGTGAGGTAAATGTCGTTATCTGATTTGGAATGAATATATTATTAAAAATAATATCATCATTAAATCTATAGCAGAGATAAAGTAGGGTAAGTCCAAATTTGGTAAAAATGAGTTTTTGCCATGTTAAATTGCATGTTTTGTCATGTCTAATAGGTATTAGAATAAATAACAGTTGGTCAGATTTAAATCCTGGGTCTGGAAAGTACACATATTGTTTTTTAAATTTGTGTATGAGTCGTATGGAGCTAATAGATTGATCAAGTGGCTGCAATTCATTTCTCATAAAAACAAAATCTATTAATACAAACCTTCACTCTATGGAGGCCCATATGAACTTTTTAGGATCGGACATGGCCGAAAAAAAAAAATTATCATACTACTGACAAATTCCAAAAGTAATGCCGGTCTAGTCGATGGTGTCTAAAGTAAGGCTTATTGTAAATCACTGTATTTTATAATGGTTGATAGATACTCATTTCCTGAGTAAACTTGTCCTGATAACTATCTGAGAAGTTGAGAACACCAGTGGTGTGATATTCCAAAGTGAAGAACAAACCAATAACATTGTTTAGTCGAATCGCTTTGGTTTTATTGCTTTATATTCCGCTTGAATTGGTACATGTAAAGATCTTGTTTAGATGGTTGTTTTATAAATTATAAACTTGTGTACTAGACACTTAATATAATACTAGATGTACTTCCTTGTATTAATAGATAATTTAAATATGTATTTTTATTTATTTATTAAATTATGAAGTCTCAACCGAGGCTTATCTATTTTAGCTGTATATTTATTTATACACCGTTTTTACATTTAAACAAGATTAATGATTATAAAAAAAATGAAAACATAGGTAACTTACCTATTATTCATAATTTATAGTGCATGCAATTATTCATTTATTTATAAAAAAACGCATTGCGCACATAAATATATTAATTCAAGATGTTCATAAAAATATGACATTTCGAATAAAAAGTACAGGTAAATCAATTTAGTTAGAGTAAAAAACAAAGCAAAATAGAATTTTAAAAACAAAATCGCTAAAAATGTCAACATATCTAAAGCTTAGCTTTATATAATTTATAATTTTAGGTGACATCATGTTCTTTTAAATTTGAAGATACAAAAAGGTAATGATGTTTGGCTGAGCTATAAACTTAAAATATACGTCTGTGACCATCACAAAGCAAATATTGACAAAGAACATAGTTTATAATATTATAATATATTTGTTGCTACCGCATTATCTTTGACATTTTGTATTATTTTTGATGGAAAAGAAATGGAAAAATCTCACCTCTCACAGAAAGACAAATCTCCCAAGAGTTATTGAAATTCCCAAAGACCGACCAACTTAATCGATGAGACAATCAAGTTTAACGGGCCTAGAATAGTGGTGTGTTCACCTAGCAGTTCTCATCTAGACGAACTGAAATCTCCATTATAGCTGATATATTATTTCACAATTTTTATTGAATTAGGGACGTTATTTTCTTTATAAAAAGTTTTATTACGTTTACTAAATTATTATGAACATTTAAAATCTGTTTTTTGTTAATAATATTATCTTTACTCGTGTTTATTAATAGAATAAATTTTGAATAAAATTAGTGTACTTAAATCTAACTTGGATCTAAGATCCAAATTATCTTAGATCTAATAAAATTAAAGTACCTACGTACATAATATATCATCATCATCATCAGCCTGAATATTACCACTGCTGGATGAAGGCCTCTTCAAGCTGCTTCCACTTCTCTCAGTCCTGTGGATTGCGCTGCCACGTATTTCCGCAGAACTTTATCATTTCATCAATCCAGCGGCCTCTAAGTCTACCTTGCGGACGTTTTGTACTTCTTGAATACCACTGGATGACTAGATTTGTCCAACGATTATCTCTTCATCGAGCTATGTG
The DNA here is from genome assembly GCF_057557595.1 of Rhyacophila brunnea. Classification (NCBI taxonomy): domain Eukaryota; kingdom Metazoa; phylum Arthropoda; class Insecta; order Trichoptera; family Rhyacophilidae; genus Rhyacophila; species Rhyacophila brunnea. The sequence continues at coordinate 12,902,337 of NW_028232848.1, read as the reverse complement.
TCCAGCCTATCTCCATTTAAGGCTTTTAATAAACTCTATTACATCGCAAACCTTTGTCTGCTTCCTTATCCACTCATTCCTCTTCTTGTCCTTTCGAGTTATGCTCAGCATGCACCTCTCCATACCACGTTGTAACACAGTTTCTGGATCTCTCTTTTACTAAGGGTCCATGCTTCACACGCATATGTGATCACAGGAAGCACACACAGGTTGAACACTTTGCGCTTTAGGCACAGTGGAAGGTCACTTTTGAAGACATTATTCAGGCGGCCAAAAGCACTCCAGCCTAGCTTTACTCTGCGAACAATTTCATCAAATATACATCCATCTATAGACACTTGCTGTCCCAGATGGATGTAGCTTTTCACCTGTTCGAGCTGAGTGCCATTGACGAGGATCTCTTTTTGGCCCGCAAAGCAGTTGAACATGACTTTCGTCTTTGTTACATTTATTTTCAAACCTACTTTGTACATAATATACACCTAAATTTTATTTTCTAATAATTAGTAAAAAGAAAATTACATAATTAAGTCACCTCACTGTAAAAATAAATTAGTTCAAATTAATATGTGTTTTTTTGTGTTGTACATTTTAAAATTATGTGCATTATCATGTTGAAACCACGTACATAATATTTTCTATTCCAATTTTGTCAATTTTGAAAACAAAATGTTTTGAGTGATATTTCTTTAGAATATAGCATTCACTACAGGATTTTTGTTTTTACAAAAATACGTGCCAAACACCTTTATTGCGTTAATGGCGTCGTCAAATTATATCTTAGGCTTTCATTCTATCAATATAGGCTGTTTTGTTAACTTACATATTGTACTTAACACCAAGATAAAAAAAAAACAAATTTCCCAAGATATTATTTTATACTATGTATATTTACTCGTTGAATTGTTAGGTATGATTATGAAGCTAAAATAAGGCAAAAGTTAAATATAAATTTAGGTTGATAGTCAAATTTGGTTTAAAAAATATAACATATTAAATATGTGGTAAATATCAAGGGAATGAACTAATGTTTTAAAATATTTAACAAAAAATGTAGTGAATTTATATTACTTCATTCAATTAGAATTTATTCTGGCTAATGCAAACGTTTATTTTACATTCATACATAAGTAACAGTATTGTTAGGAAAACTTCATTTTGCTTCAAGAATAAATCAATAAGCTTTTACATTTTATGAATCAGAAACAAAAGTTCTTGATTGAATTTGCTTTCACTCTAAAATCTGCCAAAGTTTTAACGACGACGATGGGATCAAAGGTTTAAATAATTGATAGGAAATACTAATAATAATTATAAAATCAGATTTCGAAATAATTTGGTTCGTTTAAAACAATATTTTAATATTGTGGCGCGTGTAATATTATCGTTGTATAATTAAATATAACAATTAAAATGTTATGAACATCTTGGGGATAGTATTACTAGGTAATTGGTAAGGATAATTATTACTGGGGAAATTTAAATGATGGGGTATATTATTATTATCATGCGATATGCTATTTATTACAAATTTATTAATACGTATAAGGATTTACAATCTCACTCAATTTGCTTATTTCAAAGTCCTGATATTCTGGTATTTTTAATTGAAGTAGCTTCCAAATTCATCTTTTTATGCTGGAATGAAATGCCCAATCAAAATGGCATATTTCAAAAAAATACTACCTTATTCTTAGGTCAAGAATTATCATAAAAAATCATTATTCGTAGGTTGTTTTACCACATTTGAATGGTCAAAGACATAGCTTATAATAAAAATCTTTAAAAATATCTTTAAATGTGTTACTCATGCCCATTTTTTGAATAATAAAATGCCTAATTCTTGTCAAATTTGGTATCACAGAGATTATAAATGTAATTTGTTATCGTAAATATTTCACTTTATTATAATGTTAACATAAATTTTACTAATGGTTTTATAAATGTGTTTAAAAATTAATAAATCTAAAAAATCTTATCACCACTGCACATGGATGTACTGAAATATGACTAAATTCTAAAACTTTAGATCTAGAGGTTTAAAAGAATACTATTTTATGCAACAAGAATACTTTATGCACTCATAAAATGATTAAAATAAATATAAAGGATAATATAGCTTCAAAATTATATAAATAGATTATCTACAACGTTTAAGGAGTGTCCAGGCCTATGCTCTGAAAATACCATAACATTTCCATTTTGACCTACGTGGAGCATGTAAGCTTTTTTTGCGTAACGGTAATGTGATGTACATATTATCTTATTCATTATTGTATACCACTTAAATTTATTATTTGTCATGTTAAGTAAAAAATTTAAGTAGGAATCATGTTTGCTCATAAATGAACCATAATAACAATGTCACTCCACATTATGTTATTATCATCCACGCTTAAAAAACGAACGTTATTTTGATCCAATACAAGAAACTAATATTGTGACCTTAAATTAAGTCGATCTTTTGAGCTTCGTATCTGCTGAAGTACGACTTTATGGCAAATCGAGTTAAAAATAAATTTAAACGCGTATTTTTTTGACCGTGGTGTAAATAAAAATTCTGCCATTCTCGGTAGTATTGACCTATGTGTCCGTAAACATCGTAACAAGTAAAATCAAAGTAATCGGGAGCATCAATTTTTTGTTCTTATAAGGTGCAGAAATAATCTGCTATTGATCATGCTAATTGAGAGGGCAATAACTTTGTTGGATAAAATCGGTTCTGGTATTAATTTATTCCGCCTATTTGAGGATAAGTATTTATAGATGTGCGTTGTCTGATAAATTCTTAGAATAGGGTCAACTCCGCTCATTCGGCGTACTTCCATATACTAATACCGGGAAGAAGAAGAGGGCTCACATATATGTCGGTGGTAGAACCTCCTCCAGTATCATATCGGTTAGAGGGATGTGTGTGACGTCATTACTGACGGGGTGAATTATAACACAGAAACTTTTTGATCCAATAGCCCTGCGCAGGCTCGGTTTATTTACACTAAATTATACAGGTTAGGAATACAAGGGTTTAGCATGACTGAGATAAAGTAACATTTAAATAACAGGGACCACGCGGAGTATGTCGGTAGCCAGCGGGCACGCGGCGTTCGAATAGACAACACTTCACTTTGCATTCTTTTTCACATGGACGCGTTTGCACATTATTTAATTTCGCGGGCACTTTGATATTCATCACAATGTCTATTGATAATTAAAAATTGGTTTGGTAATTGGCTAGAAGCATGGTTGATCACGCCATTGCACGGCTGATACCGCCGCCGGCGTGACGCTGGTTTTATGTCATCACTTCGTTGTAGGTAGATTCGAACTGTCCTTATTTCAAAAATCATCTTTTAATTTTTGGCGGGGTCCATCCTACGGAGGGGAAGAGAAAGGGCAGGTCACTGACTAACGGGACAAACATTTCGGACGGGCCGCTACGGGCCGCTTCTACCCTCGAGCCGGGTAATAAAAATGCATCTTTGTGAATGACCGTTTACGAAATGTTATTTGTAATATTTTCGTGTAAGCCAGAGGTTCTAAACATTCTACAGGGAAGTCGGATATATTTTTTTGTTAAATTGCTGATCTAGAATTTGAAACTGTCGCGCCGGGGTCTTTTCTTTTTTTTTCTGGTGACAATACCTATTTATTTATTTATTGTAAATTTTCGTATGTACTATAATAATTATTCTTTATATATTTTTTAACTGTTTTTATATTGCGTCGTCGATTTATTTTAAATAATTGTATTTCCATGTCATTTATATTTTAAACCTTCTAAAGTTGTAACAAGCCTTGATGCGATCGTTGTCGTAAGTAACTCAAAGTTCTTCAATCACAGTTGATTGATCCCGTAACTAAGTTGCGCCTGGACTTGTGACAATAACTTTGGATTATAGGTAGGAAGGAAATATTGGGATGAGGGCGACCGCAATTGGCCAAACTAGTTTTATATGTAAATAAATAAATTTAAATTATATTAGGTACATATTAGTCGTACACATTTTTTCTATATTATGTATGCGATATAAATAAATTTGATAATGAAATTCCATTTTCCTGGTAGCTAATAAAAAAATATTTTTAAAAACAACTGACTAGTTTTTCAATTTTCATTATAAAAATGAATGAAAAATTCTTACGTCACAGATATACAATCGTTTTCGCATTATTTATGAGGAAATTATACTCACTTATTCATATTGTTCCCTTTCATTATAATTTAATAGTGATGAGTGATGACAGTTGAAAAAAGGTTCAAAAATAGATCATTGTTTTTAGATTTTCATTTGATATTAAATTTTACATGATGTTCAGGATTGAAAAAAATACTAAAGGTGAAATATTTACACGGATATTTTTAGGTAAATTTCATTATATATTTTTAAAGTTCTGGAATCATACTATTGAGATTCGTTTATTAGCCATGTGTTCTACGATCCTATATATTATTATGTTATCTCCCTACACCTATGAATCGTGTATTTTTGTAGTTCTCTTTGTCTGATGTGTTATTTTGTGTTATTTTGGTCAAAAGTAATAAGTAATACAAGTATGAGGTACTGTAACCCTGAGGCAGGGGGTGGAAGTTGACTGTTAATATTCTACATCAGTGCTCCGCAACCAGTGAGCCGTGAGACGATGCTAAGTGTGCCGCGGCGCGTTGCTTAAAAAAACACAAATAATTTTGTAAATTACACAATACTTACGTAATAGCCAAATTTGCGTACATAGCTGGTAATATATTTGAGCACCTGTATGAACTTAAAAAAACAATGAAAGGTCAGAATGAAAATATATTGACTTGCTCTGATAAATTAGAAGGATTAAAATTTAAGCTCGAACTTTGGCAGAAGTAGTTTAGACAAGGATCTCTACAAAATGTACTAAAGGACCTACCAGACCACCATTACACTGCAATTAGTTTTGGATCCGTCTCAAAAACATTAAACTTTGCTGCAAAGGAAATTTCATCATTACTTTCATACAATCAACACGACTGGATTCGAAACTCTTTTGCAACCAATGCTGAAAATTCTGCAGAAGCGCTTTTCCTATAAATTCGAGAGGAATTTGTTGAATTGATAAAAAATGGGCGGCTAAAACTGAACTTCGCCGATGTTCCATTGGCTATTTTCTGGATTTCGATTAATAAAGAATATTCTCGGATTTTTAACAAGGCTACCGCAGTTCAGCTCCCATTTTCTACAACGTTCTTAGTGAGCAAAGTTTTTCATCTCAAGTTATAATTAATAATAATAAGCAGTCTCTTTCAAATATCAAGTCAAAATAAATAAAACTTTTACGTTCATTGAAACAAGCTCAGGTATCACATTAATAAGTTATTATATAGATAATGTAAATACATAGAAATAAGTACATTTAGTTCTTTTTCATGTGTTATGTACATTTAATTACCTATTTATCAAATAAAACAAACATAAAATAATGTCATTTCGGTGCATGGCCCCCACAAGGGGGGGGGGGGTCTGACAGGGCTCTAATCTGGGGGCCCAGGCTCAGGGAGGGGCCCAGCGTACCAACCAGATAAGTGAGATAAACAAAAACCGCAAATTTGCTTTAATAGTAAAAAAAGTTGCCTGCGGCGCTATTTTACTACGCTAGTAATAATATTTTTAAATATGCGATTTTAGAATACAATTTATTATTATTGTGTCAATACTCGACAAATAATTATTCTTAACCCGTAGACCCGTTAACAACTAACAATAATTCATGTGGATATATTAATAAAAATAAAAAAAAATCGATCAACACACAATCAATACCATTAATTTTACCTCGAGCACCGTTAACGCCGTTACGTAACGCGTTCGCGTCTAAAACGCTATTTTAGAGTACCACAATATCTTTTAACCTTATCGATAAGTAGGGGAGGCCGCCAAAGATCCTGGCCTGGGGATGTGGTGACTATGTTTTGGTGTATAAATTGTTTTACGTGTGGTGTGCCGCGGAATTCTGGGAAGACCCTTGGTGTGCCGTGGGTGAGAAAAGGTTGCGGAGCTTTGTTCTACATAATTAGTGCACACTAAACCTTGTCAGTCTCACTTATTTGTTTCTATTGAACTAAGAATGCAATCTGCAGATGTTGCAGGTTAGTTTTTAAAATTCAATTAGGCCCTGCCTAACCAAACCATAATAGTTTACGTATGATTATGGATGACCCGACAAAATTATTGCAGACTTTTTTCAGTCATACTTATTTGTTTTTGTTAAATTAGGAATATAATAAATTAATTACGGTGTTAGTTAGGTTTTTAATATTCATTAAATCCTGCCTTAGCTACACCATAATCGATAAAACATAATATTATTCTTTTATTTACAAAATATCAAAAATTATGTATGGTTTAATGGCATAATTTTAGATATTTTATAGATTAACTATTTTGATGTTTATCTACTATGACTTGGATTAGGCAGAGTTTAATTTAATTTTAAAAACTAACAAACACTGTCTACACATTATATTGTATAGTCTTAGTTCAATGAAAAAAAATAAGTTTGACTGACAAAGATTAATATGCACTATTTATGTCGGATCTTAACGGCGTACCTCCACCCTTCGCCACAGCTGTAACCTCAGTTCAGACAGTTGACGATCGAGTAAGATTTTTAGAATGGTCTTCAAGTATTCAATAGCTTAATTTTACACGAGGTCATATTTTTAGTATAATTATTTAAAATGAAGTAATTCACATTAGGCATTTAACGCTCCAAATATAATTTTAGACACAGTCCCATAATATTATATCACTACAAAATAGGCGATTTTTTTTTAAATATGAATTACTGTTATCCAATTCAATTCAATTTATTATTTTAATATAATACTGTGGACATTACAAAGTATAAGTTTAAAACGTTTACAACATGACATGAACCATTATTATAATGAAGAAAAAAATGTAATAAAAGCGATAAAAATGAAAATATAAAAAGAGAACATAATTTAAATATACAGAGGCAGTGAAAATACGATTATTCATATATAGAAGTTCTGAAGTACAGCAAGTTTGCTAAGGAGATTCTATTTTAAGAATTTATAAAATAGCGCCCACCTAAACTCACCCTCAAGAAAGTGGAATATATCAACACCCGAAGCAATTTGGTTGGACATAGTTATCACCTTCCTAATTGGCATTGCCAGTGGCAGGTTGGTTCTGCACCTTGGGAGAATAAACAACTGATGCTCTCTATTTCTAAGATAGTTAAAGGGATACACAGGTCAACGCTGCCCAGAACGGCAGAGTTTTCATTTGTACTTCGTATAAGTTAAAAAAAATATGTAGCTAAATAAAGATCTTTTTTTAATTGCTGACTGCAGTATGTAAGCATACCTAAGATTATTATGGCAGATTATAATAATATAACATGTTTACACACGCTTCCTTCTTGACAGTGTTTTTAAAAACTTCTCATTCGTATAGCATTCACGTCCAGGCAACTAGTAACACTTTTAATGGTATTGGTATTCTTATGAATTTTGTCACGAAAGGAAAATTAGAAATACATAATAAATTTAAAATTTTATTTTTATTTATTATATTAATTTCATTAAAAATAAGCGAACCATTCATTTAACTTGAAAAAGCTAATGGTATCAGTAAAAATATATTTAATGACCCTCTAAGAAGTAGGTACTTAATTTGTTTTGCAAACAATTTCAATGATATAGGGCAAACAATAAACCACTTTGTTTGATTAAAATATTATCAAGAGATCCCTAGATGATCATTAGCGATATAAAAACGTTAACAATGGTCATGTTCCTTTGACATGGAAACAGAATAAAGGTTTCCTTGAGCAGAATAGCTCTACGGGTAAAAATACGAAATATTTTGACATAGGTACCTAAGGTTTAAAAAAGGTTCTGCTATTTTATATGAGACAGGTAAATTTATAAAGATGGTTTACTTATCTAAATAGAGTAATAAATATAGTTTTCTTGAATACGTAATTTGATTTTTAAAAATACTAGGAAAAATAGGGAAAATAAAATTAATACTACGAGTATGTTCAGTAATCCGCTAAAACCTCCATTAGTGGATACTTAAGTGATCTTAAGTAAAACAAAGTTATCAATAAGTGAAAGATAAGTCCCAGTAGCTTTTATTCTACATCATAGTCATTCTCGGTAAAAAAAAAAGGTTTTTATAGCCATGTATTATAATATGTGTTTAATATTATATAAGATCTATAATTTTTTTTTTACCATGTATGATTCTAATGGGATCATATTATTATGGACCTCCACAGAATTAATAGAATGTTGTTTTAATGAGAAATGGATTACTTGCTCAACCTATTAGGTCCATAGTCAGGGTCCAAACACAAATTTTAAAAAGAATATGTGTATTTGCCAGACCCAGGACTCCAACCTGGCACCCACGACATTATAAGCCGAGGCACAAGCCTCTCAACCATTGTGGACAGTATTACACCGAGTAGGTATATATAATTCGTAGTACAGTAAACCATAATAATTATTATATTTTCTTCATCTTGGTAACATTAATCGTTGCATCTTTATCTTCGTATACGTACTGTATACCATTAAATCGAACTTCCTGTCTCGAAGTCTGCTTTCCATATTTTAGGAGATCTGCAGGGAAGTCGATAAAAAGCGGATCATCCGTGCAACACTCGTTTATAATAAAATTGTCTTCGTTTACTTCTCTATCTGATAATATCCTCAAATCTCTGAGAGTTTTTTCCTACGGTGTAGCTGAATGTTTTCGATTTTATGATTTCTTAGGTAAATTTAGTATTGCTTGACCCCTCATACATGCCATCTTCAATCCTCATAGTAAGGTTTTGTTAATTCCTATTTCTCTGTATATTCAAATATTTATCCTAAACAATGCCATATCTGGTGTCGCTGAAACTGGGTGTACTTATCATTAGGTTTACTATAAATAATTTGACAACCAAGTATATCTACTCTGATAATATTGAAAATGTTTCGGGTGTTCTATTTATACTAGATACATCTTTATTATGTATTTCCTATAAGGTAAAATTTGTGCAGAGCTCAGCGTAATAATATAAAAAGAGTGAGTTATTTGGCAAAATGAAGCCATATTTCCTCGAACCTTAACCTCAATTGTATTCTTTTTTACTTGTCGATCATGTTGCTTGTCGGTACGGCCACCAAATTTAAACATAGTTAACTATATTTATTACTAAAATAACTGAAAATAATTACCACTAACTATATATTATTTAACACAAAAATAATAAATTTCAGTAATGCGTGCTCACAATTTTTGAATGAATAGAGCCTATCAAACCAATATTTACCAAGACAAAATATGTTTAATTCAGCCGTTGAAAATCTATTTTACTCTAACGCATATTGCGGAGATATAAGCGTGCCAAATGTTTTCTCACTCGTACTTATGGTTAGTTTTTGATCAGGCCTTGGTGCAGAGCAAAGACTATAGATACATCGTGCAGAGTTATTTTCATATATTTTTTTTATTTCGCTATAATTATAGCATCGTTTGCATAGTATAAAATAATTATGTTAAGAGTTTATTTGGCTTTGCCACACAATCTCATTTTGTAACGTATTCTAAGCATTATAAATCCATCGCTTCGTTTCTCTAACAAAAGTTTGAAGAGAAATGGGGTTAGATTGTTTGACTCTCGTAGTCGTTTATATTATAGTTAGAGTTCATTATTTACCGTCACGTTGATATTGCTACTTTTATTTATTTCCACGGTTTTCTTACAATTTTCTATTACTATGTCTACAAACTCATCTTGCAGCTGGATTCTTTGCTTTGTGATACATATTGTATAATAACACATTTTTACTTATTTTTATGTGTTTTTTTATTTGTGACACAAAATTATGTATGTTTATTCATTTTCTGTGTCATTTAACATAACATTATGCCTGATTATTTAATTAACTTTACACCTGCAAAAATACTTTTTCCTGTTAAAATACTCAGTATAAAATGAAATAATTACGTGAAAATCCCAAAAGCTTTTATTAAGCTATAATTAAGACAGGTAGTAAGGAAGTACTTGTGAATTTTGCTTCCGTCGCATTTTTAAAATTAGTCTACGGACCTTTTAAAGGGAAATCTTGAAACATCAAACATAAAGCTCAAGTTGAAATTTCCTTTTAAAATATGGGCATGAAATAGCTAGGTTGTGTAAAATATGCAGTTTTATGTTGGTATCGGTATAAATATCTTAGATTTCTCCCTCTTCGTCTTTCACCATAACCGCTTAAAATTTCGAGCAAATGGACATCACACGTTGCCACCAAGAATAATAAATTGTCACTCGCCAGTATGTTTGCATCTCCCCAAGTCATTTAAGCATCCTATAGCTTGTGCGGAATATATTCTGAAATACATATATATATATATATATATTAAAGTTATAATTTGAAAAAATCTAGCTCTAGGTGGTACTTGGTAACCTGAAGTTTAATCCTCCACTCTGCTTATGTCTTCGCTTTCTTTATTCAGTCAATCACACACTCAGTTTTCATTTAAAACCATTAAAAAAGCAAATGCTCTGTCATTCCTCTATTTATACTGCCACATAGCTTTGATATTGTTTTGATAAATTAGACGGCATCACACGTCATCATAGAATTATGGGATTGGCTTGTTAGGCTGCCAGTGAAACACGTGTAAGTGTTTTGGGTTGATTATATACGATATTAATTTATTTACTTATAAGTCATAATACAAGACTACGTTGTATAAATTGTAAATGTACGTATTGCCTGTGCCAAGGCTTGCAGCGGACTGCCTGAGTCGATGCCACCACACACCTATATTTTTTTCATGATTTCGCGATTATGGTAGTTACTATTCTCTACTAGGTAGATTTCACTACTAGGTAGTTACTATTCTCGCAGATTAAACTAAAAAACTTTCACACGATGCTACGCTCACACTAGCTCATGCTAGACCTTTGAACTGAATATATAAATAGACACCTAAAAATATATCCGTCCAATAAATTAATAGATAGTCATATTGATAATGGTGAAGTCACTCGGGTGATGAGATGGATTATAAAAAATCTCATAAAAAAATGCATTCGTTTAGCGTACGATGTTACTGGAATAATAATAAATAATATATATATATATAATAATATATATAAACATTCATAAATCGATTATTGGAAATACATATTATCTGACGTAATAATCACATTTACATACGTTATACTCAGGTATATATTCTGTTTTAAAGCGATTCGAATATTCTAATTATAAATATTTGTTAACAATTTTAGTATTAAAATACTTCATGGCGATGGCATAGATAACGTTAATAGTGTGGTTGAATAATATTTATTGGTAGCCATAGAAATATTGATATGTAGATTATCGCATTGAAAGCTTTTTTATGTCAGTGCTGCCCTAACAAATGAATCTTAGACAATCGGGTGATTTTTGTACTACAGATGAATCTAAAATACAAAATTGCGTACCTACATCGTATTTAATCCCTAATTTTTTATTTATTTTAAGATATTTTATACTCAAGTTTGCGAGTAAACCAGCGCATTTATAGATAGGCCAAAAATCTCTCTAAATATCCAATGATTAAAGACTAAGTAGAATATTAAGTAAAATGCACTAATTATAAACTATTGTTTTTTATATTCTATTTAAAAATTGCATACATAATAGATGACATTTTTACAAATCATAACTCTCACTACGTTATCATTTTATTAACAAAATATAACAAATTTCATTATGCAATTTCTGCATTGTTAAACATTGTTACATATAAGAAAATCGACGAATCTGTCTGTGATTTCAAAATTGTTGACATTTAAAAGAATCTTTCACTGTTTTCTATCGCTTCCGTTATAACTCAAAATCTACTCAACCAATATTAATGAAATTTGTACAAACCATGGCATTAATTAATTATTAGTAACAATTTTGTTTAGTTGAAAACATAAAAAAATATACATTTACAATTTAATTCACCACGATTGATTAAATAGTTCGATAAAGTAATGGAATAAATTATTTTATTTATGAGTAATGAGATGCAAGGCAACATCCAACCGTTGTTTAAAAAAATAAAAAACATTACATTCCTTCTTATGTCTTTCATTTTTACAACGTTTTTCTTAGTTCGTATTCTTATTTGTCCGGTGGTTCTTTGTCCGGTACAAATCTTGCAATCGATTTTTAACTAATTTCCCGACTAGCTTTAAGTCATCTTTAAGTAGAATTGAATTCATTTTCAGTTAATTCTGTTTTGTATGAAAAGTTATTTCGACACCATTATTGGTTGCTAGGGGTCTGGGGTCCTAGCAACTAAATTATTAATATATACGTGCGTTACTATGGAAATCAATATGACATATCAAAATGACATTTCAGTATTATTTCTATCAAGTACAATTTTTTTTGATCGTTTAAGCTAGTCAAGTCAAGTTTATATGATTCAACAGAAAATTTCAAACGTTGTGTATAAAAAGTTCGTTTTTATCTTTTTACTAATTATTTGTATTTAATGTCAGTTGCGCATTATCGCAAGTAAAATAATCAAATAACCTACAACATATTTAAGTATCCTCACTCCTTCAAATATAACTGCTTTAAAATATCGCATGATTTCGCTAATTTTCCTTGTAAGGGTTCAGTGGCATTTAAAATTTAAATCGCCTTCCGATGAACGTCTCCAAGGATCTATACGGAAAATTGCGTGAGAAGGATTTTACTAAATTATTCATCAAACGAAAGGGTCACATAAGCCTACGGTTGTTTGTGATTTCTTAATTCAGTACAAATACAAGCCACCCTTGAGAAAATCGGTGATGATTTTTATTGGAATTATTTACATTACCCTATAAGCTTATAAATTTATATTATAAATTTAAATAGCAACATTAAAACGATATTAAATTTTAGGTAACTCCAAATACCATAAAAATTCGGTTAATGATGTTAGTAGTTTTTGTATTATAAAGGAAATAATGGTTATTGCATAATAATGCAATTATAACCTAAGTAATCGATAAAATTATTCATTGGAGCGACACAAAACCTTCCATTTACAATTTGGACTATCAATGAACTGAAAAGTCATTGAGAAACCCGCAAAGTGAGTTTTCCTACAACAAACTCATAAACTAGGTTCCAACAGTGTTTTTCTCTACAGTTGATTACACATTTTGATACTGAAGCCTTTGAACTGTTTCGTAATAGATCATATGGATGGCCGATCAAGGAAAATAAATTAAAAGTTAAAACTCAGCCCATATGTTTTTCTTTTTTTGAACAATGTTTTTATTATTTTTTTATACTTCATTATCTCTCATCGCTATAAAGTAAATGGCAGATAGAAACAACAATGGGATACGTAATAAGATATTATAATTACCTATATAAATAAGCCTATATTATTAATCTCCTAAATATGAACTACAGAATAATTATTATGTTATACAAATATTTTAAATGTATAAAATTATTTTTAATGTATTAAACATTATCGACAATCACACGGAGAATTAATAAATAGATAAAAAAATAATAAACATATTAATATAATTATTTATAAAAGAATAAACTAAACATTATGAAACTATTACCAGGTTCCTGAGGGATTTTGCCTAGTATATTATAAAATATCTTATCCAGTTCCTTAGATACCTCAAGAGTACTCAAAATGAGTGACTAATTTATATCTTTGGATGTACAATAATGCTTATTTGATCTCTCAAGTACTCAGTTGAATGACACTCAACTGTTCAGTCAAGCGATGATCGATCTCAGTAACTGTATTTAAATCAAACAATCCCCACGGTCCAAATGTCTCAATACCCAGGAAAGAGACGATATAATTTAGCTACAGTCATATATTGTTGAAATGATTTCTTTTTCAATTTTTTATGCACTATAGGAAAAATCTTTTAATTTTAGCGCTATTTCATTACCTTACTTTGAAAAGGGTTCTACTGACATGTTGGCCCAAAATGATGAGAAAAGGTTGTATTGGCCATATTCTATCATATACGTTCATTTCATAGTCATCAATTTTGTAGATTTGTTACGATACATTGCCGGAATGACACAATATTAAATACAGAAAAAGCATCTGTTTATGTACGGATTATTACAGCCTTTGAACTTATAAATATACTACACAACGTTTTTGTACATGTATATAACATTGTGACAAAATATTACACTTTATTATAAATATTTTTCTTTCTTTCAACCATTTCCGATCCTAATAGGATCATATTTTATGGGATTAATAGGTTTGTATAAATAGATTTTGTTTTTACGAGAAATAGATGTCAGCCACTTGCTCAACCTATTATTTCCATACTCTAACTCATACACAAACTAAAAAAAACTATACGACGTGGTGTTTTGACCCATGACGCTATAGTCCCGCGGCCTCTGGTTATTTAATTTAACATAAATATTGTATTTTAATTAATGTAGGTTTTACACAAAGGCCTTATAAGGAGTATTCCACACTAGAACAATGTATAATGTATGTATATTATTATCTTTTTCTTGTAATATAATAAAATTTAATACGTTTTCAATAAATTTGAATGAGTTTGTCATTAATTAAATTCAATGAATACGTATAAAAAATATAAGGAAATATCTTAATTTAAAATTTACTTAAATCCAAGCATTTTACTTAAGCAGGTGGGGTTGTGTCACTAAATGGACATTTCTCCAATTTATTTTTTCATGCTGTGGCGCCTCGTAAAAAATAATTTTTAATTTAACGAGAATGCTTAATACGCAAAAAAACGCAAAATCTTGACAAGTGATATATTGTAAACCTTGAAAGAGAGACAGGTCATTTAGAAAGATGTCTACTCCGGTATAAGAAGTTCATTTAGATGCATGACACCGTGGAAATTTTGTCGTTTAATTTTTACTTATTCTCACAGCTTACTTCGTACTAAATTTTCGGTAAAATACGAGGGTGGGTCAATAAGTCCTTAGAAAAGCCGACAGGTGGCGCGACTAGTACTGTAAGCGGTTTGTTTTCATGCAGCGGCACTACCGATTCAGTATGCTGCGAAGTTTCAATCAGATTGGTCGGGTTGTTGTTTTTTATTTTCGTACATTTAAAAAAAAAAATTGCTTGTTTACAAAAATGGAGAAAATTGAGTTTAGAGCTGTTATTAAACATTTTAATATAAAAGGGTTAACAGCAAAGGAAATAAAAAATGAGTTGGATTTAGTTCACGGCATATCTGCTCCTCCACTTGCAACTATTTATAACTGGTTAAATGAATTTAAACGTGGTCGTACATCAACAAAGGATGAACCACGCTCAGGACGTCCTGTAGAGGTGACTACACCAGAAATGATCAATAAAATCCACGATATGGTGTTAAGTGACCGAAGATTAAAGTTGAGTGAGATAATTGAGGTTACAGGGATCTCAAAAGGTAGCGTCATTTCTATTTTACATGACAAATTGGGCATGAAAAAAGTTTCTGCAAGATGGGTGCCGCGTTTGCTCACAGTCGACAATAAACGCAATAGGGTGGTGGCCTCTAAAGCCCTGTTGTCGCTCATGCAACGCAATCCGGATGAATTTTTTCGTCGCTTTGTGACTGTACATGAAACATGGATACACCACTATACTCCCGAGACGAAAGATCAGTCAAAGCAGTGGATTGCGAAAGGCGAACCATGTCCAAAGAAGGCGAAAACCGTAAAATCAGCTGGTAAGGTTATGGCTACTGTATTTTGGGATGCACGTGGAATTATTTTCGTTGACTATTTGGAAAAAGGAAAAACAATAACAGAGGATTATTATGCATCTTTATTGGACCAGCTAAAAAACGAAATTGAAGAAAAACGGCCTCATTTAAACAGGAAAAAAATCCTCTTTCATCAGGACAATGCCCGTGTTCATACATGTTTACGATCAATGGCTAAAATTGAAGAATTGAAGTTCGAATTGGTCGACCACCCACCGTATTCGCCAGATTTAGCCCCCAGTGACTTTTTCCTTTTCCCAAACTTAAAAAAATGGCTAAGTGGACAACGTTTTTTTTTCAAATGAAGAAGTCATCGATCGGACAAATGCTTATTTTGAAGACCTTCCGAAAACTTATTTTTCTGACGGTTTAAAAAAAATTGAGAAACGTCTAACCAAGTGTATTGAGCTCCAAGGAGATTATGTTGAGAAATAAAAAAAAAATACAAAAATAAAAACTGTTTTAATGCTTTTTTCTAAGGAATTATTGACCCACCCTCGTATAACGAATGAGTGGGGATTTAACGTAGACTATGGAAATAATTTTTCATAATTATTCGCCGCTTGATAGACCATAAACAAAAATGTGGTGAAAATTTGTATTTAAATATGTGCTGTCTACGACTTTTATGTATTTATATTGGATCGTGCATTTGAAAATGTTCCTTTGAGATATTATTTCGATCGTTGTGCGGCTGATTTTGACATAATTAAGTCGGAAAAACTTGATAGTAAACGTGTGATATTTAGTAGTGTATATACGCGTTATATACCTACATTTTTTTTAAATATTAATAATAATGCCCTTGCTCTTTCATACAAGGTGGTTGGGTAGGTTAGTTGCATTGTTGTGGGACTAATTAGGCTCTTCCATTTATATGTTCAATTTTCTTTATGACCAGGATTAAATATTTTGTGTAGTGTCCTTGTGTTGTTCTATTGCTTAGTACTTCGTGAGGCTTTTGGAGGTCAATTTCATGATTATGCTGTCTACATCGAGTCCGGAGAGTCCATCGCTCCCTTTCTAGTATAGGGCAGTCGTTGATGACATGCCACACAGTTTGAGATGTGTTGCCGTCACATGGACAACAGTCATCATCCCTCAATTTAAATCTTTTTAGGTAAGCTCGCACCGCTTCGTGGCCTGTTAGTATCTGTGTGAGTTCGTGTGATATTTTTATATTCCTGGCAAGAGTGATGGCAGAGTTTATATTTGGAATAAATTTCTGCGTTATTATTCCTGTGGCGGATGTTGTGTATCTATGGTTCCATAACTCTATTGTGTCTTCGTTTAGTTTTTGTTTTACGTCACTCACGTTACGAGGGAAGTGTGTGTAGGTTGAAGGTCTTTTATCTGTTATGGCTTGTTTAGCGTATTTATTAGTTTACTCGTTTCCGGCTTTCCCTGAGTGACTTCTTATCTAGAAAAATCTAGGATTTGGTTCCTATCATTCGACGCTGTGTTGATAGTGTTAAAATTTCCCTTACTAGTGGGTGTGTGGATGATGGGTTTTGGAGAGCTACCAGACTGGATTGGCTATCGGAGAATATGTTAAGATAATTGTATCTGTGGAACTTTAATCTTTTCGGTGTCCACTAGAGAGGTTCTCTGATAACCAATAGTTATGCACATTGAAGCAGTGTGAATTGTTTTTTGTTAACTTTTGTTGACTTTTGTCTAAATAATTGCACGATTAAGGGGGATAAAACTTTTTTAAGAGGTTAACAAACTTAGCATACATACATCATGTCTACACCCACCGTCAACGTTTATGAAAAGGATCCACCTGAAATTCATAGCCCTTACAAACTTGCAGCTATCCTCTCCCTCCTCTAAATTATAAATTAACTATCAATTATAATTTGTGTTTTTGAATTTAAAAAATACTCTTAACCGCTGTTAGAAGTCAATAGGACGAGATATCCAATACGGCAACAAAAATAACCGCGATATAATATTAAATTTATCGTTTGATTGTGCATTGTATTATAATTTTTTTGGCTGACGTGTAAAAGCATTCAAACATTTTTTTATAATTTAAAATAAGGGTTTTATTCATGAACTTTGTTGATGGAGCCCCTGAAATATTTTTTTTTAAATTCTGATGGACATCCTATTTGGCTCGCACTTCATCTGGTGCACATTCATAATGCACTTCATTATACTGTATCTCTAAAACGTCCTCTCTGTGAGTTTAAAATATCAGGAAAAGAAGTAGGAATAAAATACTGTGGCATGCCAAATTTTTTTGAAATTCCAATTCCAAATGACAGTTATCAACTGTGAACGTGCAATATACCTAACTGTACTTATATACAAACTATATTTAAAATATCGTACACTTAACTATAATAATATATTGCCGATAAAATGTGTTTAGATTTTCCCTGACAATAATATTATCATATACTAAACTTTTACATCATTTAGCACTCGCCTCTCTTTATAGAGACATGCAAAAAAGCTTCTACTGTGCTTTTAGTAGTTTGACTTTTACTAAGAGCTTACCACGGCGTCAACTACTTGGTTAGTAAGAGCTACGTGACAGCTCAATTTTTATTAATGGTCATTCCATTGTACTAAATTTAAAAAACAGCTAATGGGTTTCCGTGAATATTAAAATTATAGTTCTAATGACCATCCTGCTTGGTAGTAATTTTGACGGTATAACACAGTTAATTGCTTTTAAAAAAAGATCATTTAATTATATGAAATTTTGGTTTGTTAACACGTTTCAGCCCTTACAGACTCAAGCCTTTAATATTTTTGTACGCAATAATAATATTATCTAATACTGGCTTAGAGAAAATATTTTTCATTCTTAATTAAATTAATCTTATTGATCTTCACAATCACGAGGGTTGGGTCTCATATTAGTTGAAATGTTATATAACAATTAAAAAACTATTAATGCAAGAAACATGATTCCAAATGTAAATACTTTGTATAAAAAAATATTGGTACATAAAAAAAATATTTCTAACAATAAAGTATCTCTCATTAATATATTATAGGTACTTACAGTATATAAAATTTTGTTTTTATTTTCATAATAACCGTATTTAATTTTAATGTTTTGCCTTTACATATTTTTCTTAAAATACTAAATACATTTTCAATAACAAATAAACATCAATATTTATTTCTTGGAACAGTAATGGTGAATCATTTTTGAAAATAAGATTATTTATATTATCATTATCATTTACAAAAATGTTGGCAACAGCTGTGTATATTTTATAATTTCATTTTTAACTTAGAAAATCCTTGTGTCTTCAATTACTCGTATCATTTATGATTTACGATAATAATAAAATTATTACTCATATTTATTGATTTTTTGCATGATTTGTTCTTGCAATTAACCACTTAGTAGTTTAAATTATGCTTATAATGTTTATATGATTAATTACGAGGTCGAGTGACTTCTTTTGTAATATTACAATATTCTGTGCTTCTTGAGCATTTAAAACTAGCAGGTAGATCAGTCATGTAGCATCACCGTTATTGTTGAATTCTTTAAAACATTAAATTGAGTAAGTGTACATTTTGGTAAATTAAGTTTTATTTATTCTTATCATTTAATTCAGATTTCAAAGATTCCCGTCTTGCTTATGCTTTAAATTCAAAGCAAAAGCACTAACTTGTTAACAAGTTAATGCAAATTCATTTGCTCTATCAACATGTTTTAAAAAGAAAAACTGTAAATGACAGTCTAAAATAACTGGTAGCAATAACAAAAATAATTTAATAAACTTTTTATATTTTTCTTTCAAGGTTTTGATATTTGTTATACCGTATTATAATATTTTTCAAAAAGCTTTCTAAAACACTGTTTAATATACTTAGTAGATTTTTCAACAATTTTCTAATAATTCAAAATAATATATGACATAAAAAATCTTTTATTATTTATTATTTGTAGCGATATATTATTAGTAATTAAATAAACAGTAGGTTAGTAAAATATAATCCTTGCATAGTAAGCATTATTCGTTAATACGTTTGTCTTTAACTAGTTGGGTTATTTTTTAGGCCTGTAACCTGGATACATGGTGTATCTTCCTCATTGTGAAGATAACAAATACATTTTTCAAATCATAATAATTTTGTATCGATAGACTGTTAAATATGTCAAGGAATAATTTTTTGTAGGTATTTCTAATATATTAATGTCTCTAAAATTATTTTTATTATTTAAATTGGTATGCAAGTAATTTAATCAAGATCGAAATATTAACATCGCTACCTACATAATATTATTTCAGTTTAAATATACATTGCTTAAATCATTTTATATATTATTACTTATATTTATGATGTTAACTCTTTTGTATGCCTCACGATATTACTATGGCAGTATCAGACAGGCCACGGATTTTTAACGATACACGTTGAATGTAGAGTAAAGCTCTTACTACAATCGATGTAATATCGATAATTTTTGGCTTAGTATTTCATAATTAGTGGCTAGTAATTAGAGCTTAAATTCGGACGAGATAACTTGCAAAATGAGTATGAGCGGCCTGTCGATAATGGCCTCATAGAGCGAGATAACTCGCTGAATGTATATAATGGGTGAGGGATATCAATCGATATTTTTAACCAATAGTTCCATACTTTGGTGTTAATACCTATACTCTATCGGCTGTTTTATAACAGGGTATAATAGGATAAACTTAACCACGTGTAAAATAATAGGTATATTATTTTCAAATTTCATTATTCATTAGAAAATCATTAATATATACGTGGCTAGTGCCCAGACGTCTGGTATACTTAAGTTAGTAATTTCATTTACCTTAATTGATCACAAAGCAAATTGCCGCTGATTGACGAAATTTGAAGAACCTCAGTTTAAACGTAAATATAAAACATATATAATTTTGAAAAAACACTTTCTGAGAGAGTATAATATTATAACCAATAGAAAAAATCTTTTTTTTTTTTTTTAATTAATTCACCCCGACGGGGAATCGAACCCCGTATCTACCGGGTTTACATCCCATCCGTCGCATTTAACCAATATGCTATGGCGTGACATACTAATTGCGACAAATTTTAACTATTGGTCAATTTTAATACCTACTTTAATACTACTTTACTACTAAATCAAGCTACTTTGACAATCGATTTTTGTTTCTTAAATCAAAGTAGGTAACTATTAAATACTATTACTTTGATTACTAACCGACGTCGTGGAATTTCTCCAATATTTTTTTATTGTATGTAACTACTTGCACTTGCTAATAACTTATAATTAACGTAAAATTCTTTTATTCAACGAATAATTCACAAGATTTAAGAATAAATCATTCTGATTATTGAACATGTATAATTTTGAAAAAAAACTTTCTGAGAGATCAAGAGAAAAATCTTTCTTTTTTTTTTGAAAAAATAATAATTCAGACCAAAACACTTACACAGAAAGTAAAAGACGTGAGTTTGAGTCCCACTCAGCCGTCTTTTTTGCTAGAATTTTCTCGGTTTTTCAAAATGATGTAATTTATCTTATTTTCAATTGTTGTCTGTCTCATAAACATACTGCACATTCAATACGTACAGACAGCTGATTCACTTTGTGATTTAAAATTGCTACCATATCTCGTATGGTAAACCAGTTCCCATTAATTTTATGTTAATTCGAAACCCACCCTCTCCAAAAAAAATCTAACTCGATCATCTGCTATGTTTTATAGTAGTTTATAATTCATATTTTAAGGTATCAGGCAGATTATAAACGATTAATTGGCTATTACTGTTTTCTACTACGTTATAGAATTTACGAAGTGAATTGAATTTATATGTCAATTTTAGATGTTAACCAAAATGTGTGTAATGTATAACGATTCGAATAACAGTCTCATAATAGGTTATGTTAAAATTTAATAATAATGAAAACTTAACATTTTGCTCGAAATGTAGCTAAATGTTATACCGCGCTACCGAGTATAATAATATAATATTATGTAAATTGGTTTATCCAAACACGATGAACAGAAATAAACACGTGACAAGTAAGCGATGTTCAAAACCAAAGCACGAAAAAGAGAAGTTCTCGCCTAAATGCATCTTCATCGTATAGGAGTTTATTTTAAGAGCAACACGAACCGCTAATAATATTTTCTCTCACACATTTTGTTAGACTTCCGAAATGTGAAAAAGCTATAAAAATTCTCTTGGGCTATTATTTTATTTTACGACTAATATTATATTATAATATTAATGATATAAATCGTAAATAATTATTTGTCATTTTGTAATATATTGTGAAGGAATATCACAATTTTGGACAACTACAAGAGGCCCAGATAGAAATAGTGTTTATTTTAAATACTCTGAAAGATTGTCGATGTATATAAATATGTTGATCAGTAATCAACAACATATGGCCCGAGGGTTGTGCACAGGTCTAGTGTTATATAATATATTAACATATATAATATATAACATATATTATATATTACATATAACAATAATAAGATTGTATTTTGTATCGATGGTTGAGCAGTTACTCAGATCTATACTGGCCTGCTAAGTGAAATGACGATGTTTTTAGTTTTATTGAAATGAGAACCCAAGTTTTAAGCTACATTTTCTCTTATATTTATTATCTAAAATTATTGGAGATTGCGTTTAGATGTCAAAACAATCTAATAATTTCACATAATATTGGAGAAACGGTTATTTAAAATTTAAGTTCTCATTCCACTAAAACCAAAAACACCTATCTTTCTACTTAGTAGGGCAGTATAATGTCAAATTTCTTCAAAGTTCTTGACAAATTCACATGTTTTTTTTTTCAATATGTTTTTGGATCAAGAGTATTATAGACCTAAAACATTGTAAAGCTGGTGGCTATTATCCATATCTCGTCAAAAAAATCTGTTAAGACAACACCTGTACTCTGTTGAAGCCCATACGCATTTGACATGGTTTGAAAATAACATACATATTATGTTTTTGCTATTTAATTCAGCTCTTATGAAAATAAAGGCTGTTGATTAATGATATAGATAGATAACTATATTTACTTAGGTATCCATATTATTATATTGCATACTTTCTCATATAGTTAGTTTACAGTACATATTATAATATTTTTGATCTTTTTTTCATCCCTTATGTAAACATAATTACATAATAAACTTTTACCTTATAATATTATAATAAAGCCAAAAGCTTTCTGTACTATTCCTGAGTACTGATCAACTATTGATATTATATATTATGTAATATACTATAACTGAATATAATGCAGCTATGTCATCATAATCATTAACTTATAATCTAGCTGCTTATATCAACCTATAATCAA
The DNA here is from genome assembly GCF_057557595.1 of Rhyacophila brunnea. Classification (NCBI taxonomy): domain Eukaryota; kingdom Metazoa; phylum Arthropoda; class Insecta; order Trichoptera; family Rhyacophilidae; genus Rhyacophila; species Rhyacophila brunnea. The sequence goes on along the minus strand of NW_028232848.1, from coordinate 12,879,245 downwards.
TCTACTGCTGGATAATAGCTCCTCCAAGCTACTCCTATTACGTAGTATCATTTGTATTGCTCTGCCATATATGCCCTTCCGCAGAACACTACTTGGTATTTAAAGCTTTTTTCTCTGCTTATTGGAAATTAATTATGTCATCCAATTAAACAACGGGGGGGGGGATACTCGGTTATCGATTGTTTAAGAATAACTGAAAGGTTAAGATTTTTTTAATACATTGCATGTATAATGTTTTTCAAATAAATAATAACGTCAAGAAATATCGTATATTATTACATATAAAATCATTATTAAGGACTTATTACATAATTACATTTTTATATAATTAAAATGAATTTCATGGCAAGCATGACGTATTTAAACTATGAAAATAATAAACTATTTCTTTTTATTCAATGAATAAGATATCTTCAAGATTCGAGAATGTAACATTGTATATATTGAATATACATAAATATTAGCAAGTCCAAGAACGTATAAAAAGTAAATAATGGAGTAATCCACGACGTAGGTTAGTAATTAAGGAATTAATTATTGATACCATGTACCTTAATTTAATATACCAAAACCGATAGCCAAGATTATAACGCAATTCGATAAGCATGACACGTAAAAAATCGTCGTAATTTAATAATTATTGATTAATTTAATAAAAAGCAAAAATGTGTAGTACCTACTTATTCCACTTTTAATGAACTAATTAAATTAATTAATAATAAAATGCAGTTCCATCATGAATTGATAGTTAACACAATAAAAGTAATTTTATAAGATACTCGTAGCTTAATTGGAAAAGCATACTGGCGTAAATCCAGCAGATACAGGTTCAAGTCCCATCGGGTGTCAGGATTTTTTCTAGTATGTATATGCATGAGATGTTTTCAAATTATGTAAATTAAGGATTTATATAATATTATACTCTATCTATATGCAAGCAAAAAGAAATAAAAGCATATCAAAGACTCGTCTGCCTTAGTATTTTTTCTAAAATGGTTTTATTCAAAAACGTTTTTTAAAATAGGAACATTTATAGATGTCCGCTTGTTTTCTTTTCAATATTTTATGTTGACAGTGAAGTCAATACGAATACACCAAACAAAATATTTTCGTTAAGGGTATTAAAGCTTTTTGATCTTCGTTCACAACATATAATATTATATAAGAGATATTTTTTATACTAAATAAAAAAGAAGGGGCTTTTTTAACAAATGAATAAAGCTTTCGTTTAATTTAGTTTTAAAATTATAATTTTGTAAAATTACGACTTATTGAAATTGAAGAAAATATGATTTTTTAAATTCTTCATTTAGTTTCGTAAATAATGAATAATGGTTAATAATAATTTTAATAACTTTCACATTATTCATAATTAATATTTATAGATAACGTATTTCCTATACCGTCTCATATTTTATAAACAATAATTAATTTAAATCTAAAGTGACAATAGACATTCTAAGGTTTTAATATTAACTTAAAAAACCTTCTTTCAAAACATGCATAATTATTGTAATATTATCGAGGTTGGAATACCAAAAAGGTAGGTATATAATGCGTTTTAGTAAAAATGGTATTTTAAAGTGTTTTGGATGTCATTTTTAGTATCTTACAAGTACCAATAAATGCATATTATTTTAAATATCAAGCTCTTGTGTAACAATATTGATATACTTATTTTATTTTCTTAACAATGGTTGATTTAGAATAAATAAAATAATAATATTTTGTACGACTAGAAATACGAACCTAGCCTATCACTCGCTTTAATGCCAGTGTTAAATTTGGCTTAAAAAGAAAACAAAAGGTAAAGCTTCCGTCGGCGCCATGTGGCCTATCCCAGACGACAGTTTTTGCAGCAAGACGGATATACATCCAAGTGAAAGCGGTTTGTAACTTTGGTAGTGACAATTTTAATCAAGGTCGTTATTTTAAAAGTTCACGAATTGAGCTTATATATATTATTAACTATTATTGTGATCGAACTGTAACTGTTATTATATTGTATACCGTAAAAAATATCGAGTCCAGAAATTAGTATATAATATGCAATTCGCCGTATCACACTTCACCGTGAAATTTTGTATCGGAAATATATGGCCGAATATCCGTAAGACCGTTTAAGCTCTTTGGGTCATATTGTACTGAGGTAAAATAAAGTCTAAATAAAACAGGGTTCTTGTCGGTTTACAGAAAGCCGGCGGCAAAGAAATTTTTAAAATAGCCCATTATATGTTAGGTTAGATTAGGTTTTCATTCTTGAATTCATGAATTTTGCCAAAATCGGCTATAAAAATAGAGATGACCGTATAGTATACCGTATAGTATACCGTATATCAGATTCTGTTTTGGATAAGAAAGCTCACGGTGAACTGTGCTACGGTGAAATGTAATACGCACAATTTACATGTACACAAAAAAATTATCACATTGCCCAATAGAAAACGACAGAAAAATAATATCATATAGGAATATTATTATTATCGCAATCATCTGAAATATTAGCAAGCTACTGAAAAAATTTAAATTGTAAACTTTCATCATCAACCTGAATCTCAAAGTGATATCATATAGGTAGGTTGAGCACACTTTATGTAGCATACTGGTGTTCCTATCACATTGGGTTAAACACTTTCATATTTCACAATAATGTAATATGCCTTATCAATAGCATGTTAGAATAATATTTATAATAAATTACTTTGGGAATTATAAATTAAGTTGTTAATATTTATATTTATTATTAAGTATATACATATACCATTTTAGCAAGGCACCTATTAATACACCAGTAAGCAATTAAGGTTATATTATGTATGTGCATAAGATTATTATATTATTATTTAATAATACGTTCTAAACCTGTATGTGATACCTGTCAAAATAAGTTTAACATACTTACAGAAAAATTTTAAAACTTTACTGACGTGTTTATCATTTTAAAAGCGTAGAATGTCTCAATTAAAACTTTTATATTGCCTATTTGAAAATCGTCTACCGTGTAAAAAGAAATCCAGATTAACCGGTCTGCCAAAACAAATTTTTCCAGTATTTCTGATTTATTTTTTTAAAATCAATTAACTTTTTATATAATATAATTTATTTACTTACATCACAGTTTTTCAAGCTTTTTTAACACCATGGGGTGAAATGAAAAATAAAATAATACATGTTAATAATAAGATAATCTCTATATATATAAAAATCTCGTGTCACGATGTTTGTGGTCGCACTCCTCCGAAATGGCTCGACCGATTTTTATGATTTTTTTATTTATATTTGTTAGGTATGAGAATAAAGCAACAAGTATATTTCATACCGCTAGGTGATTAGGGTATCTCTATCCAGAAAAAATTTTCTTTTATTTTTTTGAAAATTTCTTTTTCTATTTTTTTTATTATTTGACATCAAAAAATACTTACAACCCCAAATTTTCACCTTCCTACCCCCAACCTCCCATTTTTAATCGCGATTTTATTATTTTTGTACGAACAAATTTAACCGTCGTTCGTATTTCAAACAGAACGAAATTATTTATGTTGTTGAATGACAGATGGCGCTACGTCCGAGAAGAATTCAAAAGAAGCGTCACGTCATTTTGACATTTCATTCGGCATATCACAACGCAGTGCGTGCAAAATTTTGTACGATTTATTTTAATTTATCTATTTTCGTGTGCGTGTATTGTGCACAATGCCAGCAAGACCCAAGGGGGGCCATTTGGGCCGTCGAACGAATAAAGCAACAAACATGTAAAATAGTAGAGCAGAAAAAACAGACGAACAAATCCAACAAGATAACAAAAACGTGCGTGTGAGCATGTCGCAATTACGTGCATCTCAATCACAAGAGGCACGAGCTGAACGAAATCAACAATGAGAATTGGAACGGAGCCAAGCGCGTCGGTTCGTAGTTAACACACGCAGAGCAAATGACCAACAACGCCAACAAGTACATCGAGCATTTACATCCGCTTCGTCACTTAGTCTCGCATTCGAGTACGAGCCAGATATTGAATATTCCGCTCATCCGAAAGTGTTGATTGGTGATTGGACAAAAAATGTCTTCATTTTCATGCGCTCAAATTCAAATATGAATCAGCCGGGATGTGTTGCACATCAGGAAAAGTTCAACTACTAGAAATTGAGATACCACCAGAACTATTGGACGGCTTGCTCATCGGCACGGTTCCAGATTCAAACCTGTTCCTGAAGTCCATTCGCACATCCAATTCATGCTTCCAAATGACTTCGTTCGGAGCAACAGAAATAGTTCACAATACTGCGGCAAATGGTCAACAATTCCATTCTACGTTCAAAATCAAAGGCCAAGTATACCACGAAGTAGGCTCATTGCTGCCAATGCCAAACGAACCACATATTTTTTTACAAATCTACTTCATGGGCGTTGAGGACATCAATCGTGTGGATGCACGTTGCGGCTACAATAACCTTAATTCGCCTAATGCCAGGCGCATTGTCGGCAAACTGGACGCCCTATTGAATGAGCACAATGAATTATTGAAATTCTTCAAAGCACACATGCACGAATTGCAAAGTGACAATCACGCTATTGTCATCAATCCTGATAAAACACCAGCTGGAGAGCACGTGCGTCGATTCAATGCGCCTGTTGTTGACGACATTGCTGGAATCATGGTTGGCGACCGCACATCGACGCGAGAAATTGTGATTCGAAGAAGTACAATAATATGGAGTTCATCGCTGACACACACCGTTGAAGGGACGGGAAGGGAAGGGGTTGGAAGGGACAAGACGTTTATCGCATAAACATTAAGCAACGAGATCCTGTCACAGGTAATTCATTCATTATGAACATTATTACTCATTTTGAATTGAAAAAATGAATGGTATGTGTTTTTTTGTTTTTATTGGCGGTCATCGTCTACAACGCTCCATTCCTTTTTCTGTCATAGATCTCATCCCCACACACTTACGATACATTCGTTATTTTTTATTTAACAACCAAAATATTCACTAGAAATAATATATATGGCAGAACAACGTTTGCCGGGTCAGCTAGTAATATATAATAAAATACAATATTACATACATTGATATTATTGGCATATTGATTTTGTATTGTGGAAAGTAGTAAAAGGAGTCAGATAAGATAGAGAAACTTTTGACCACAGCTGAATATGAAATTTGATAAAATTGTTAATAATATTGACTATGTCAATATTTAAAAAGACTGTAATTTGGGTATAGATGAGTAGGTTGGACCAAGTCACGCACACATTGCTAAGTATATGATTTTATCACGATTCACTCGCGCGCGGGTCACCTTGTAGTATCGGTGTTTATTGGTTTTATTGAAATTTGATTATTTACTGTTATCTTTATGGCCTTATACGTGCCCCTGATTACAATGCATCTGGAAGATATTATAGACTGGAAACTTTCAATATTATAATATAATTATTGTGAAGCTGAAAAAGCTTATTAGGATTAATATTCCAATTTTCTGAAATTTATTTTGCATGATAGATTTCTTTGTATCATACTATTAAATTACCATAATCGGTAAAAAAAAAACATAGGCATTTGCACACTCACCACCAGCACATAAAAACATGATTTTTTTTATAAACGGGTGGTTTTCTTGTATTAATTAATAAGTACATTGACCAATTTAAATATGATCAACTTGAATGAAAACTTAAATATTCATATACAATTTACCAGTAAACAAAAACAGTTAGTATAAATTATAACATTATGTATTGTTGAATTCTTGTCATGGCAAATACACCAAATCACAATTTTATTGAATTTATGTAGATTAACTATCACAACAATAGTATAATATGCTGAAACATCACAACACATTTCAAAGATAGTGGCCGTAAACTACATTTTCAACAATATTAACTCTTTAGTGCCAGACCCAATTGCTCACGTTAGTGTCACCCGTGTCCATATGGACACGCAATTATTGTAGTACAGTTTACCTTGGCTAATTGTTATTTTAAAATAATAATCTGGTTTATAAACGTTAATCAGTTGAAATAAGTACACTGCTTAAATTGTTCGTCATTTGAATGATCTAGCTGACATAATAAAATTAATATCAAGTGTCAAAGTGGCCATTCATTTTATAATCACAAAAAGATGGACTTATGTTAAAGGTAACCGTGGTTTTCTGATTATATTGTTTCAAAGAATAATATTTCTGTCATTGAATGCATTATAAACGTGTGCAGTTTCATTATACGTAATTACGAAATGGAATTATTTTTGTTTATGTGGTGTTATTGAATAATGAATTAATGCGTGTCCATATGGACACGCGTGCCACTTAACACTACAAATTTAAATTATGATTTGTTATCAGTGTTATCACTATATTTTTTATAAAATATATTATTCACATTTTGTCAAAGTATTTAGTTTCTGGGATATGTCTAAGATTGAAGAAAGAGAAATGCTGGTAAATAATGCATTGCATGCACTTTATGAAGCTAGTGATGATGATAATGTCGACGAATATAATAGTATTATTTATCTCACCACCGACCAGATCCTGCGATTTTAACAGATGAGAATGGTGGTGGAACAATCGATAATTTAAATCATAGACAATTAAAAGCAGATGCACAAGTAAAATCTAGGAATGCAAGAACATATATAGACCAACCTGATATTTTATACTATAACTGGAGATTCTACACGCAATTACACCTAGCTGCACAAAATATCAATTTTACGGGGAAAATGTGGAAAACAAGAACGCTGATGGATCTTGATAGGATGGATATTCAAAACTATGTACATCAAAATCAATGGTTCTAGCAGATATACGATTTAATGGGTTAAATTATTTTATTCAAAAAAATAGAAAAAATCGACGCTGTGACTGATTTTTGAGAGAAAAAGAAACATCTGAAATCAGAACGCAGTGAAGAAAATGCAATATTAGCTTGTGTGTAATGTGTATTGAAAACTATCATACTTTATAATAATTCTACTAATAAACCATACAATCCAAAAAAAAAATGATAACATAAATGTCACGGGTGTCCATATGGACACGGCTATTATCTCAAAACTTAAAAACGATATGAAAATTTTATTTTCACTATTCATTCTCTGTTATATTACAGATACATAAAAAATGTAAATAAACAATTTTTAAAACTCATGTCACACCATCAACAAAATTGATGTGTCCATATGAACACTTGTGCCACTAATGAGTTAACTGCGTCAATAATGTCGATATCAATGCGTTATTTTTGCTAAGTGTCCTAATTAAATTACATCAAAGATGTTAAAATCTTGCCATATAATACTAAAAGGTCATAAGATTCTATGTAGATATTGTCCCAATAAGTACTTATAAACTAGTAGGTAAACCATTTTTTTAATAAAAAAAAAACTTATAAGTGCCATTAGATGTCGTAACATTTCGGAAAGTACGTAGTCTAATGCAGTAAGAATGATTTTACAATAATGTTGCTTCGATGTTATGATAAAATCGGATTTTATGACATCATTTTTGAAACGGACGCATAAAAATGCGGAAAGGAAACTGCGTGGAAAAGAGATATAATGGTATTACACATTTCGTACATACGCTTTATTCGAGAGTTTGGTAAGAATTTAACCTCGATACAATATGTCGTGAACAACCAACAGTAACATGTAGAGGGTCTGCTGAACGACAACGACTTTATAATATCAACTGTAGTTCATAATAATTGCGTCAGTAAGAGCTACTATAATATATTTCATGACAAAGTAATACTATTTCATATAATATAATAATTTTATGTGAAATTTAAAAATACATGACGAAAATCATAAATGTCTCTTTTCAAAATATACGAAACGCGAAAGTCAAAATGTTGAGATTGGAATAGGAATCGAGAATATTATCAAACTAACCTACTTCTTCTGATACTTCAGTATATTTTTTTATGACTGGGAATATCTCAAGAGTAGCTATCCAAAACTAAGGTCGCTACGTAGGTACTCAAGTATTATATGAGTTTAAAACAACATTGACATTATATCTGCTCATGGGAAAGAGAAACACGATGAACAGATAAACATTAAACATTAAAAAGACTAATATAAAACTGCTCGAACATTTGAAAAAATAGATTTTCACGTTTCCAATATGACGTTGAAATTTTTTAAATACAAAGAATGGCCTCTGTGACGACTTGGTTAAACGGCCTAATAGACAAAAATAGACAGAAATACTTACATAATGAAAAAAAAAAGATTGTATCAATCAGATATAAAAAGGGTGCATCTAAACGTGTAGCTTGCTGCGCTTAACTTACCACACCACCATAACTTAGAAACCTTTCAAGATATCGGAGCAACTAAACAGATGAGGTAAGATTTAGGCAGTTTATAAGCTGTATAAATTTTATAAAAAAATATTTACTTTCATACATAATTTAGAAACACCTATATTTTCCAGATTTTAAAAATAGTTTCTGCAAATAATATACTTAGGTATTATATTTATGTATATTTAATAAAGAATGTCACATTGATAAATCTTGTGAATTATTCATTGAATAAATAAAGAGTACTTATATTAATTATATTCAGTACCTATATATTTAAGTTATAATGGAATAATTGACAGAGAAAAAGAAAATAATTTAAAAAAAAAACTATATTATTATGGTATCATGCAATTTGTCAAAACGCCGGTTAAAATTCAAGTATTTAGAAATTATCAACTACAGTATTTATTGCTTAACTGTAAGTAAAGTTTATAACTGTCACTTATACTATTTTAGCCTAACAGCTTCGATGTATACAATGGACAGTTGCGTGTAGAAAAGTTAAAGAGATACAAATAGTCACGTCTGCAAAACCCATGCGGTTGTAACTTATGGCAAACGTCATCATGGGCCTTTCTCTGTTTTGGTAGCCTTCATTTTTGATTAATAGTAATACCATTTCAAGGGCTCTGAGTGTATTTGGATAGACTTCCGGTTGGTTATTTTAAATATTCATTTTAATAATACGTACCTACATAAATCTATTTATATGTTTTTTCTCATTACTATGGATGGTAATTACTAATATTACGAGCAATACCAATAATCTTCGTCCATCTAAAACAATACTGTGTTCACATTGTTGCTTTAATTAATGTTAATTTAGTCACAATCTTGATAGTGTTACTCTATTTGGGAGGCGCACGCCATCGCAACCTCTTCACTACGTGGCCGAATAAATTAGAGAACCCGTCTTCTACAGTTAGCCAAAATAGTTTAAACGCTTCCAAGTTCATCCAGTACCTGCAGAGATATTTTACGCCTAGCCATCCATGGAATGCGGAGCATCCTTCGCTAGTACCACATCAACGCATCAATTCAAAATATCGGATTCTCTGAAAGTCCAAGTTTCAACAACATTCTATTATTAACGAGACTATTAACGTTTTAATGGGTATTTTTTAGTAGTTTTTCTGATGCTGCAATTTTTCCATATCTTGATAAGATGGCTCATAGCGTTCTTGAATATTGCAGATCTCTGCACAATTTCTTTCTCGCAACTACTGGAGAATTTGAGACTTAAGTTGAGGTATATAAAATTGGTCACACGTTACAAGTATTTTGGTCTACCAGTAAGGACACAAGCTTGTCAGTTCAATCATTAACTTCGCCTTAAAATTCGGCACTTGCTTCCAATCCAATCTAATCCGTTATAGTTAGAATTAAAGTAGTATCATCTGTATATCGGAGGTAAGAGCATATTGTATTACCTACAATCGAGAAATCTCCTTCCCAATCATCTAGGGTTCCATGGATGATATTATATTCTCCATAGATGTTGAAAAGTATCAGCGACTCTTACAAATGGTACATATCGGTACTGATTAATACTAGCTATATTTTTTGAAAATCTATAATATTAACGATGCTTCCCACCGTTTAATAAATGATGGCGCGCTGTTTTGTGGTAGAATTTGTTCAATAGCAGGTTTTAATCATGTTTGTTAGCTATAATTATTTACATACTAATATCTATTTTCAATGACTTTTGACAAGTAAAGTACAATATATAATACGGAATAAATACAAAATTTATAACGAGTAGCATTTTATATTCTTCTTTATATTATAATATGTGTAACTATGATAGAACTATGAAGATTAACAAAACTCTTGATATCCACATAAAATCATATTATTATCAGATGTTGAATATGAGTAGATACTTATCTTAGTTTTCATTTAATATACCTAATGTGGTTTAGTTTTAATATTTTGGCAATTTACAGTCTCACTTGCTTGCTGTAAATCAATCCATTCTAATAGGCCGGTAGTTCATTGGCTACATACTGCCTAAAACCCAATTGCATTCATTGCAAAGTTGTTTTTATAATATTTGGTCATTTTCATATTCAATATCACCTTGACATTCTTTGACTTTCTTTTTTCACCTGATACGGATTATGCGTCTGACACTCACATTTAAAAAACTTATAGTTATCTGAGCTTTATTTCAATAAGTGCTCATGCCTCCTTCCATAATATAATATTAAAAATGAAAAGACATATCATCTTACCATTTTCATCCCAGGTTTAGGTTGTAACTATATAATTATAATCTCGGTCGCGTAAAAGTAAACCTGGTATTTTCGACTTTGTACTTCAGATCAAGCACATATTTAAGAAAGGTTTAGTAAATGTTTCGATTAATCCCTAATTTCAATTCTACCTAATTTAATAATTAACTAAGTTATTAGGCTCAGTTTAATACAATATATTTTATCCCACAGTTCAATATCATTCACTGTTTTTAGATTGTGTTAACAATGGTAAATAACGTGTTGAAGACTAAATGAATCATGCTTAGTTAATTGAATTTATAATTAATTAAATATTCGATTGTAAATAAATTTTACTTCTGTTTTGAATATTACACAAATGAAATATTGTTATGTAATAGTCCGTTTTTACTATTCCATGGGAGAATGGAGATGTCATTTTTATGTTGTGTATTCATCCTTTTTAGTGTGTAAACTAGGACAAATCAGACCAAATTCTTGACATTATAATATACGTTGCTAAATTGACAATTCTACAAATAAGATAATAATAATCCAATGATAAATACTTTAATCTATTATACACAGCAATTAATATGTTTGCAACGTGTGAAAAATACGTAAGGGTTTAGTAGTTTCAATTTTAAATTGATCGAACTTTTATTAAAATTTGAGACCATAAAAGCTTCCAAAATTTTCCGTTTCGTGCCGCATACATTTAGATCATCTTTAATCTTTTTTATCCAAAGTTGACATAAAGCATATGTCGTGAGCTTTCAAAGATGATTGATTTTGTTTGCGGTAGTTTAAAAAGGTCGCCATAAATCTGTCAAGAATAAATAAAAAATAGCAAATATCTATTTAAAACGATTGGTTTCAAAAATTTTAGAATATTTTAACATTCTTATACCTACACGTATCTTCATTTTTTCCGCACTTTGTGACAGCTGTTCTCGCAATAAGTACACGTTGTTGTTAAGTACTTATGACTTTGAAATACACGAACATGCCAGTTTTGATATTATCATTAGTTATAGTTTCACAACCTTCGTATAAAATAATAAAATATATCGATTCACTATAGAATAAGTGGTAATACAAACTTTTTGTTTCATTAATGATTTATGGCGATTCCGAAACGTATTTAGAATAGGTAATAAACCAACTAGGTTCCTACTATACGTCAATATTATTAATATTCTCTACATTTGTAGCATTGAATGGATTTTCATTACTTTTTTTTCATTTGCTCTACTTCATTTTCCAGACCCGGAATTCATGCCATATAATCTTCTTTCGACCATATCCGATCCTAATAGGATCATATGGGCCTCCGCAAAGTATAGGTTTGTATTAACAGATTTTGTTTTTTTACGAGAAATGGATATCAGCCACTTGCTTAACCTATTAGGTCCATACCATGACAGACACAAATTGAAAAACAATATCGGTAGTTGCCAGACGCAGGATTCGAACCTGGGACCCACGGCGTTATGGTCCAACGGTTAAGCTGCGCGGCCACCGTGGGTGTATTCTTTATATCAGTCATATAACCACAAGTTCGTTATTTACAGATACAACACCACTCGTCTATATTGCGGGCATATTTGGTACTAGCATACAATTTATGTGAATAATGCAAATATAATATTACATGTCAAGACGGTCTTATTGAGGCTATACTTTAGCTGAGGCATGGTCTAAAAAGATTGTGACTACGCGACGCGCAGACTGTGAAAACGACGCGTGCGGAACAAAACATAATTTGTCATAAAAATTCAACATGCGTCCATTTAATGTTAAGTTTATTGTTATTTGGCTTGGAGATTAAATAAGAAACAAGCAGAGTAGGTTGGTTTGACTCCCAAATGAATAACTCAAAATTTGGTGCGTGAATAAAATGAACCCTGGTTATATTATCTCCATCCAAATAAATATTGATTTAATTATTACAGATAATTTTACATATTATAATTTAGAAGTGTGAAATCACGAGTATGCATTCTGATGAATTGCGAAGTTCGACCGAGCAAAGCTAAACGATAACCTTATGGTTAAATCTTTGAGAACTGAATGAATTCTTATACTGAGTGTTATATAGTGATTCAATACAATAGAAAATGCTGCTATCAACTGGGCACTTGAATATTTTTGATAATCATGCTTATGAGTTTTATTATGCAATGCATGATTGTTTCGTAAATTATAAACAATTGATTTTAATTTGAATAATTATGCAGTTTCAATAATTGACTAAGATTAATTTTCATACAAACAACTTTTGTGCATATCATAGCAAACATACATAGCATTATTTCTTAATTTGCGATATTATTAATTCATTAAATTATAATATTATTTTGCTAAATTAGCTTTCTGTTGAAATTTGATTGACTCACATAAATCGCTTGTTTTGGAATTTTAACAATATTATGTTGCAAGATACATTGTAGTTATAAATTAATGGTTTTCTGCCAAGTCATGGATGGTAGAGTATTATGTCATGTTTTCTTTTTTTGAGTACATGCGTGACGTTTTTTATTCATCTTTACACGATTTAAGAATATATTCCTCCGACGCCATTACAAGACAAGTTGACTTGCTCACATCTCTACTACCTCTTTTCGATTGGCAACGAGTGTGAAATTTCATTCCACCTATTGTTGAAAATTATTTGCCGCTTCACTTATGTATGCTCTTAAATAAATCTGTACAGCTGTGAAAGTAACTTTCTTACTCGTTAATTTATTTATATGCCTTCATAACTTTTTAAACTGAATGTTCTCATTATACCATGTTTTTTTCTTATATAACGTATATACAGAATAAATTATAATTAAGATCATCAGAATACCAACACAAAGTTTGTCCGGAATTCAAAGCTTGTATAACAGCAAGCTATAGAGTGCAATTTTTACTGATGATTCCTTGAAGACAATTTAGATCAACGTTAATATTTTGTTGCCCTTTCGTGGTTTAGTTCACTAGATATAAACATTTAATAATTGGTAGGTACCCTTGGTAACGGAACAACAAAATTGTCTGAAAATATTATTTTGATGAAGAAAATAAATATCGATTTGAATTAAGAATTTACTGATTAGACTCTCGAAATTTAAAAAAATCTGTCTCATTTATTGAACATAGAAAGTGAGATAACTAAAATTAAATAAACTTCTAATAATTTATAATAATATTATACATTTGATAATATTGAAAGAAAGGCTACACTATTATAATATTATACAATATAACTTCCTTAGTTATGTAATTGTTTTATTAAATTATATTCAGTTGTGATGTTTAGTAAGCTTTATTACATATGTACTTACTCTGAAACGTATACTAATATATAGGTTCGTGCAATTTAATAAATATGGAGAAGTGAAATAAGTACAGTTAGTAATAATTAATTATCTTCCGATAACTATTATAAATATTTAATATAATAATTATTATTCTACATAACTTATTTATTATACAATTAGAAGGTTTACAAAGATTATTGAAAATTGATAAAAACTGTGCATTATTATATAGTGGAGAAAACTAGTATGTACTGATTATTATTAAATTGTATAGTGTTCTTAGTAATGCAATGTTTTTTTCACTATGATTCAACAGTTAAATATTATCAATTTGTTTAATAATATTATCAACGTATTTCAAATCAAATAATAAGAATGTATTTACATTAGCTAGTTCATTACAATTCATGCAAACCTATAATTAATTTGATAGATATATTTTGTTAACTTTTTAAATAAGACGCGAATTTTTAAGTGTCTCAAAATTTGAAGAATATGTCTGTAAATATAAGGAAAGGCTTCACTATACATAAAAGCGCATATATGTGTTAAGTAAGCTTTTCATACCTTCACAAAGAAAAATAAGGAAAGAGCAAATAGGCCAAATCCGGCATGTGTGTACGATAAATGTGGAACGCTAAATATTTTCTCCACCATTTTGCAAATTGGCAAAAGTCTTCCTTGTATTATAATAGCATAAAGAACAAAATATACCACGTATTATTTACCTATTAGTAGTCGTATTTTTATTAAACTTAGATAATTAGTACCTACGTGTAGTGGCGTCTACTTAATTGACCATTCTATAGATAATATACCGAAACCAGTAATTATTATCAAGCCTTATAACTGCTTGAATACTATATTCGAAATTTATTACATAGTAACCGATATTAAGTAAAATATTAAGATCAGCTTTAATAACTTAAAATTATTGTAACATTTTACTTGTATAATATATAAAGCTGGCCAAATTTCAAGAAGGCAAGTATATAAATAAGTACTATATAATAAGTGTAATAATGATCGATTCCTATGTTATTCAGGTTGATCTGTCAGTGGGAAGGGTCTAGGACGATTCGGCGCCGGGAAACTGGGCGCCACGCAATCGAATGAAATTCGAAAATAAATAGACGTTCTTGAATTATGGATACTTTTGAAATATACATTTAATATTATTATTTATATTTAAATGATTACATTATTATTTAATACTTGGTAAGAATTTAAATATGCACACGTAAATAATAATGACTAAATTATACATTACTATATTTAAGTTCAAATTCCAACGAGAAGAGAGTTGTTTTTGTTTATATAAAGCCTCGGGCATGATTTTCAATCTGCGATTAAAAAACATTACGTTAAGAGTAAAATGATTTAGAACCACTAAGTAAGAGATAAGAACTGATTAAAATTCCTCGTCTACTTTCTGTTTAACATCCTAACGAACGTCTATTTATTTCATTCGACAGTGTGGCGCCCAATTGTCCAGGCGTCCAGTTGTCCCATTCCCCGCTGGGGATGATTAGACTTTATCGCTCGACATGTTTAAAAATTATGTTTTAATATTATACGATCATTTCGGTTTACTGTATATTTTTTTTACTTCGTACTGACATAAACGTTCACCACTAGAAGTATGTTTCCTGGACGCGCTCTATACCAAATCATCAAAGATCCAATAGATGCGGTCTTTAGTTCCACCCGGTTTTATATTTAAAAAAAAAATAATGGCTGTTTATTATATTATAATATCCGAGAAACATTCAAAATATTTATCTTCAATAAAAACACTGTCTATTTATAATTTATTGACCGTTATAACATAACGTACCTAAATTGTATTGTCGAAAAAAATTGTTAACTTCAAAGCCCATAAATTAACTACATACCAATTTAAAGTTTGCTAGTGATAAAACTATTACAAACTATTATTTAATGTTAGTTTTATCAGTTACGGATGCTTACTAGAAATAGACATTGATAATTTAACAGTCACCTAAATTTTGTGATTATTAACTTTTACTAGAAACTTACCCAATTATTTCATATGACCGTATGTATAATAAATATTCGTTTGGATCCGGAATGTGATTCTAATAGGTTAATACATTGGACGCCAAAGACGCGCCCGGAGCATAACGATTAGGTGGACATTCGATATAATTAGCATCCTATTTAAATGTGGTAATTAAAAAGTAATTATCTAGTCAGTTCTTATGATCCTCTATATTTTTTTAATTGCCGGGTTTATGTAGTTACTGAGTGTTATTTGGTTGTTTAGTATTGCGTGAGGTTTTTGGAGAATTTCTTTATTGTATTATAATATAAACAAAGCAAAGAATGATGGAAAAACTCCAACTAATTAAATTGTCTGATCGATTTCTCAGGTAATTCGGGAGTAATTTTAAGAATCGTCAACAATACGTATCGTACGGCCTTTATCAGTTACAGACATTTGAAACATTTTCTACTGTACCTCAGGGCTCAAACTTAGGGCTATTGATGTTCACGATTTTTATAAATGACAAAGCATTGGTAATAAAAAATGCTATGTGTTTGTTGTTTTCTGATGACTTGAAACTTCTCATAATATTATATTAGATTGGAGTAGGCGTAACAAACTAGACTTCTATATTGATAAATGCAATGTTTTATCGTTTACTAAAGGCTCACGAGAGTTGTTTTTCCAGTATTCGATGCATGGCATAGTTTTCTCGCGAATATCATCTGTAAGGGATCTTAGCATTGCGTTTGACAGTAGACTGACGTTTAGTGGTCATGTAGATACCATTTGTAAAAAGGCGCTAAAAATGTTGGGCTTTGTCTTGCGTACTTCCCGGGTGTTTTCGGATGTTACGGTACTAAAAGTTCTCTATAACTCCTTAGTTAGAAGCAGGCTTGAGAGTGGGTCTATCGTTTGGGCCCCGCATCAGCTGAAGTACGGCTTTATAGTGGAGAGAGTCCAAAAGAATTTTTTTGGGACTCCTTTACTTTCGGCTGTATGGATATTATTCGTAGTTTATTCATCCTAATATGTCTGTTAAATTAATATTTTAACTTTTAAATATTTCCAAAATATTAAAGTGCTCCTCCATAGCAATGCAAGTATGGCAACAAAGAATTCCGTGTAACAATGACTCACATCGTCGAGCGGAAAATATTCTGTCCACGTAATAGTGGCTTTACACTGTCACATATCGCCAGACTTGAGCTCTAGAACGTTCCTGTGAAAATTAATAGGAAAACTTTTTTAAAGAATATTTTGTCATATATTTTAATACATACTCATATCTTTTATATATCTATTTTAAATTATAAACACCTGAATACTTAACAAATTATTTATTTTATTATTAATTCACAAGATTTTGAGAAAGTAACATTCCATATATTTAACATATTAAATAACTTAAAAACACCTCAGACCTTCAAGAAAAAATCATATTTGAAAAAAATACGATGTTCAATGAGATTTGAACCCGTATAACGAGTGGTCTCGTGCCAACTTACTGTGCATTAACACAATTAAGCTACGAGCCTCTTATCTTATTGCGACAATTTAAACTAGTAGGTCATGCATGAAATGCTTATTAAATTGCGTTATTATTGACTATCGGTTTTTGTGTATTAAATCAAGGAATATTAATTACCTTTATTACTAACCGACGCCCGGCTTTTGCCAAATATTTAAGCTATAATGTCTACTTGAACTTGCTAAGTTAACGACTTTACCTATTAAAAAACGCTCGAAAATAGTTGGAATGAGTGTCATGGTAAGAAGTTGCAGATGTGGTTGTGTTGGTAAATAAATAAAAGTGAAGCGAATGTATCACACTACGAGATGGAGCACCAAAGTTAAATATTGGTGCATACAAGTTTGATACGGTCGACAGTTTCATATACCTTGGTTCTCTTATAACTCGACATAATGATAGGTATTACAGAAAAAATCAACAAGAGAATCATGTCTTCGAATAAATGCTACTTTGGCCTGTTAAGACATTTTAAGTCCCGCATACTATCTCGCCGAAATAAAAGCACTTTTTACAAGACACTTGTAAAGCCAGTGCTCAGCTACGCATCGGAAACCTGGACATTTACTCTGCGAAATGAACGAGCCCTGAACATTTTTGAAAGAAAAATTCTCCGTCGTATATATCAGTGCTCCGCAACCGGTGTGCCGCGAGACGATGCTAGGTGTGCCGCGGTGCAATAGCGAAATTTGCGTACATGGCTGGTACCACTACTACTTACTATACCAAAGGACCTACCGTTGAAAACAAGCAATGTAGCGCGGGACCTCTGAATACTTTCTCACTCGCACCACGGCCGTCGCCTACAGTCAACGCGGGTGCCCCCACCACAGCGCGTCCCCGCTATCGAGGCGTTTCCCACCGACGCGCATCGGCCGTATCAGCTGAACGGCGAGGAGAGGGTCGCCTGGTTGGGAATATAAGGCGCTACACGCCCTTGAACAAATAAATTAACCTTGGGCCAGCACCCTTATAGCAATTAATTTTGGATCCGTCTAAAAAACATTTAACTTTGCTGCAAAAGAAATTTCATCATTATTTTCATACAATCAATGCGACTGGAGACGAAACCCTTTTGCAACCAGTGCCGAAAATTTTATAGAAGCGCTTTTCCTATAAATTCGAGAGGAGTTTGTTGAATTGATATACGACGGGACGCTAAAACTGAACTTCGCCGATGTTCCATTGTCTATTTTCTGGATTTCGGTTAATAAAAAATATCCTCGGATTACAGAAAAGGCTATCGCAGTTCAGCTCCCATTTTCGACTAAAAAAAAATTGCCTACGGCGTTATTTTACTACACTGATATTAATATTTTAAAACATGTGATTGTAGGATACATTGTATTATTATTGTGTCATTGCTCGACAAATAATTATTTCTAACCCAACAACCAACCATAATTATATTAATATAATATAACCAGACAAAAAATTGCTGAATATACAATCAATACCATTTTACCTCTCACACCTCACACACTCAAACCTCACACACCATTTTAAAAACGCTATTTTAGAGTATCACACTGTTTTTAACCTTAGCGATAGGTAGGGTGGCCGTCAAAGATCCTGGCCAGGGGTCCCATTTCAGGATGTGGGGTCCATGTTTTGGTGTATAAATTGTTTAACGTGTGGTGTGCCGCGGAATTCTGGGAAGACCTTTGGTGTGCCGTGGGTGAGAAAAGGTTGCAGAGCACTAGTATATATAACCGATCAGGGATGGCACCAATAGGAGGAGAATATATAATGCCGAGCTCTACGGGCTATATGAAGATTGCAGCGCAGTTCAATCAATTAAGATTAGGACGATGGCTAGGTCATGTGCAACGTATAAATGATAATGAACCGGCAAAGAGTGATGCCCAGCAATTTAATAGGGTGTAGAAGAAGAGGTATGCCAAAGATTCGCTGATTGGATAGAGCTGCCAGTGACTGCCGTATTCTGGGGGTACCGAATTGGAAAGCGGCCACAGTAGATAGGGACAGGTGGAAGGAGCTGTTGGAGGAGGCCAAGACTCACACCGGATTGTCGCGCCCCTGGTGATGATGATGATGATGATAAAAGTGGATGTGTTAAAAAGAAGAAAGAATGCTAAAACGGTTAAAGAAATCAATAAATTAAATGACTCAAATCAAAGCATGTGATTGCGCTGATACGTTGATCTGACTATCAGTAAAACTTGAATATATAGGAAGAGTAAGTAAGTAATGTAAGTGTAAGAAAAGTAGAGTATAAAAGATGTTAAATAACCAAACCTTGTCGGTGTATATAATAGTAATTGGGGCGACAACTGTGATCTAAATAGTAATATGTATACGATTAAATGCTGTGGAAATAAAGAAACCACTATAATTAAGTGATTTAGAGAGTTAACAATAGTTGTTGTAAAAGCTCAAAAAAATGTGAATGTAATTAAAATAAATGAGAAATAGAGACATCGTATTTACTAGTAATGGAGACTCATGATCAATGTTTGCAAATACATTGAAATTATAAGAAAAACATTATAAATAATATATGGGTACTAATCTTTACGTCCTTTGTTATTCACTGATTATATAAAAAGTTCAAATGAAGCTACTGACATACTGAATTTTAATTTAGATGCCGGCCGAGCGGCAACCACCAGGTAAACTGTTCAAAGAGATCCGTCCATCTGTCAGAGTCCAAGGAGTACAAAGCCCTTATCTTCTGTCGCAGCGTTGGAGTTGGTCTAGAGAAGAAAACCAATTGTTTGTATTTTTCTAATTGCTCATCCGTATAGGTACCTTTTTTGACTAGGTATATTTGCAACGTGACATTTAAATTCAGAATATCTTCAATGCCGAATAAATTAATACTATTATCCTTTGAGCTATCAATCCAAATATAACTCATGCGAATCAATTAATTATTACTTAACTTGCAAATAATTGTTAATAATTATATTTTTTTTTTGATTAATACTTAATATACACTTAATTTTACAACGTGAGGTTTATTATTATATAATTAATTACGTACATATAACGTATGTACGTAAATCTACTTAAATTAAATTTATTCTGAGGTCACAATCGTAGCTATCAAATTAAGAAAATATTTCAATTAGCTTTGAATCATTCAATTTTCACTAATGGATGGGGAAACAGTCGGAAGTACAGGATATAATGTGTGGTTGTCAAGCTGATAAACAAGATACATCGCTCAATGAGGAATAGCCGTTTGACAAAGAGCAGTCATCCAGTGTTATCCAAGAGTCACAAAACGGCTATAAAGCCATTCTAAAACCTCAGACTTGTTAAACATATACATAATGTATAATCTTTACTCAATATCGAAATAATCATAATTATTATAAAACAATGTATATTTAGGTATAGTGTTCCACGCTGCTAATAAGATCCTCCTTGGAATGTGAGCGGTGTTACCCGGTGGCGAAGGGTTGAGGTAGGCTATTTAGATCCGACATAAATAGTGCACACGAAACTTTGACAGGCGTATTTATTTATTTTCGTTGAACCAATAATACAAATAGCAGTATGCGAACGTTGCAAATAATAGATGCAAGATAATAAATAATATTCTTCAACCTATAAAAATCTAAAATTATGTCATTAAATCATAATATATAATTTGAGATATTTTATTATTAAAGAATGTTTTTATCTACTTCAGTTAAGTTTGTGCAGGGTTAATTTTAAAAATCATCTGCAATTTATAATCTTAGTTCAATGACAACAAATACGTATAACTGAAAAAGTGTGTATTATTTTGTTCGAATCTCCACAGCGTACCTATACTATTATTGTTTGAACTAGGCAGGGTTTAAATAAATTTTAAAAACTAATCAATGCCATCTAGTATTGATATTCTTAGTTAAATGAAAACAAATAAGTATCACTGACAAAGTGTAGTGTGCTCTATTTATGACAGTTACGGCAACAGCGTTACCTTACATTAGTATATTGTATTTTCGTTAACGTTTTTATTAGTTCGTATTCTTGCTTGTCCGGTGGTTGTTTATACAGTACAAAGCTTGCAATCGATTTTTAACTAACTTCCCGATTAGCTAAACTTTTAGAATATATCATAACACGGTGCTAATGCATTCTTTTAATACCGTTAGCTATCTTTAAGCCGAATTGAATTCATTTTCAGTTAATTCTGTTTTGCAAGGAAAGTTATTTAAGAAAAATCCGTAAAAAGTAGAAGACTATTGTTGGTTGTTAAGGGGGTGGTCCTAGCAACTAAATTATTAATATATACGTGCGTTACTATGGAAATCAAAATGACATTTCTGTATTCTATATTTGTTTGTTTTTTATTTACTTCTTATCAAGTACAAGTTTAAGCATATTGAGCATAATAATTCAACAGAAAATTTAAAAAGGTTGTATATAAAAATTCTTTTTATCTTGTAATTATTAGATAATCATAATATTATGCTTTATTCATACAATGCTCGTTTTTGTTAATTTTGTATTATTTTTGTACTGCAATAATATATAAAAGAAAAAAATAGTACGTACGTGTGCTCGAGTTTTCATATAAAATTACAACCATACGTTACACTCTCTGTCTTTGTAAAGCTTACGAAAAAGACAAATTGCAAACATTTATTTTAGGAGAATTATTTCGCCCTCGTATATTAACAGTTGTACCGACAACTTCAATCCAACTTAAGTTCATAATATAGTTTTAAACTATTTTATAGGAAAAAAGGTACTGTCGTTTAATTTAATAAAACGCATTTTTTTGTAGTACTTATTCCATTTTTAATCAATAAATTAGGAGCGGTTTCGTTTACCTCAGAGGGACGTTTTTAAGTAAGTTATTGATTAAAAGTGGAATAAGTACTACAAAAAATGCGTTTTATTAAATTAAACAACAATACAATGCAGTTCCACCATGAATTGACAGTTGTTAACAAAATAAAAGAAAGAAAAAAAGTACTATTATAATCACGGTGGCCGCGCGGCTTAAGCGTTGGACTATAACGCCGTGAGTCCCAGGTTAGAATCCTGGGTCTGGCAAATACACATATTGTTTTTCAATTTTTGTGTGTCAGGGTATGGACCTAATAGGTTGAGCAAGTGGCTGACATCCATTTCTCGTAAAAAACAAAATCTGTCAATACAAACCTCTACCTGATGAGGCCCATATGATTCTATTTGGATCGGACATGGTTGAAAGAAAGAAAGAAGAAGATTATAATTCTATCAATCATGCAGTGGTATAGTGGAGAGATCGCCCGTCCCTTATTCAATAATTCATTTTTTTTGCTTTTCTTAAATAATTGTTTTTTTTAATAATAATACATTTTATTATTTTAATATTTTTTTTAACCATGTCCGATCCTAAAAAGATCATAATTAAATATGGGCTTCTAGTCTACACATAGTTGAGGTTTTGTATTAACAGGTTTTTGTTTATACGAGAAATTTATGCTAACTCCTTGCTCAACGTATTAGGTCCATTCTCAGCTTTCAAGCGCATATAAACAATAGTAATATGTGTATATTTTGTCAGACCAAGAATTTAAACTTGTAATCTGTGATACTATAAACCGACGTCTTAGCCACTCGATTATCGAGGACTTTGATTAATTACTAGGTACTAAACTCAACCATCATTTACTACTGACATTATAACGTCAATGTAATAATCAAAGTTCTTTATAACTCCTTAATTCAAAGTGGTCGCCTTGAAAGTAGGTATATTATTTGGACTCCGAATCAGTTGAAGTACGAAAAGAAGAAGTAAAAACTCATAATTACAATATAACATACTGCATAAATACATAGACCTATAATTATTTCAATACAAAAATGTGTGAGATATACAATATAATATTTAAGTTAATAAATAGGTTGGAGAACGGGTAATATATTTTTAAGTGCAACGGCGTAAATATTATAGTTTACAATAATTATTTGATAAATTCAATAATTCGATCTAGATTAACTATACTTTCTATTCACGGCGTTCTATAATAACACGGGTTCTTATAGCTGCGACCCGCTTTCTCATAATTTTGGGACCAGGTATAATACTTGCCAGACACATTATGAACTACTTAAATAAAACCAAATAATAATAATATAGGTATCTGGGTTGCACCCAATTCCTTGGTAGAAGTCCGTCAGAATCCAATAATTTCCGCCATGATTTTCAATTGAAAGTCAATTTAGTATAATATATCTGTAGATATTATTATATCAAAATATCTGCCAAATATTGCAAAATGTTTTGTTTAAGTGGGCTAATATTTTTTTTTTATAAAATATACTATTTTAACTAGACCAAAAAAACGTTGCTTTATCATCACGGAGTAGAGTAATACTAAAATTTTATAGAATACAGCTACTTGATGTTTGGTTATGGTTTGTATATACCCTTTTACATATACATAGAAAGAGATAAGTATGTTTATTTTTTTATCATTTCATTTTTTGATATATCGTTTTTAATATCTCAAGATTTATTTATTACATCGTACTGATACATATTTGAACGCTCCATTCTCGCTGTTAACCAAACACAAAAAAAAACAAAGTGTTTAAAGATAAAGCTGATATAAAATACAATATGTACATATATTCATTGTGTATAGCTCATTTTTTAGTAATTCTTACTAGACAAATATGTGGTTTAGGCTCTGGCCCTTTTTTGTGAAAATTCTGGTGGAATAAATAAAGGTAAACCTTAAAATCTCTCAATATCGAAGATTGTGTGCACAGACAGATAAAAGCTATTTTATACTATCAAATCGTATATTATTATAATAATATGTAACTATGCTTACAATGAATAAAATCTTAAAATTTCAAGGTACAAACAACTTATAAATATTTCATCGGGCATCTAGGTATGTAGTTGTTCTTCATTTCAATTATATTAATTTTAATTTTGTAGTACGTCCAATTACTAAGTCTAGTTTTTTGATACATTATATTTTTGATCATTAAACACAGATTTGTTTGTAAATTTGTTTATTGTTTCATGTCTATTTTAATTTAAAATGATAGTATGGCTTATATTATTGTATGCAAGTAACGATTATTCAATTAATTGTGAATTGCTTGATTAAAAGCTTTAATATCGACTACTCCTTACAATCTATATACATATTATATAAGTTCAGTTGACGTCAGATGTCATCTGTTTTTGTGACGAGTACTTCATTATCGACTGAGATTATTAGTTTTATTTTATTTCGGTATGTTACTAGCGCGCACGATAGCCGAGCGGCTACGCCTCGGCATATAATGTCACGGGTCACAGGTTCAAATCCTGGGTCTGGCAAATAGATTGAGCATATGACATTAAACAAAATAATTATGAACAGGAATTAACCAAAAATTCCACGAAAACTTTTAATTCATTGACACACGTATAAACTATTTACTATAATTATATTTTAAATAAAATTCAAGTCAAAAACATCATGTTTTTAGGAATTCAATGAATTATAAGATTTATTATTTACAGTACCTACATACCTACTTGAAATTTTTTCGTACAATAAAATTAGTATACAACTCACCGTTTAAAATATAATTATGTTTATTCAATAGTGGCAAAAAAAGGCTTTCATTTTAAACATTTTATTTTGAATTTACCAATAATTATATCATTTTGTTTTTTAATAAAAAAATTTTAGAGTAATCAAATTATCAACACAATCACTTAAAATGGTACCTTATTTACATAATGATTACTGGCGGCGCTTTTCAGTTGAATGTAATATGAATAATATGACGGAATGATTCGGATGCTCTGGGGAGGTTTATATCAAAGATGCCAGGCATTCACCTTTATTGATAGTGGGGCTGGCTTCGTGGTCTGATTGTCACTCACTTGCACTACCACTCTCGCTTGTTACTGTTTATTGAGTCACCCTGTGTGCGGCTATTGATGGTCAGAACCAATGCAGGTAAATGACGTCTTAATGTTTTACAGGTTATAGGTGCTTACAAGCACACGGTTGCAGAATGACTGCCTGTTTCAATTTCAATTTTCAATTTCAATTTATTTATTTTTACATATTGTGGACATTACAAATTATAAGTTTAAGACGTTCACAACATGACATAAAAAAGAGATAGATAATATGTTATTAAACAAATATGTACATACAAAAATATTAATTATATAGGTACATGGAAATACACCGGATGAGTTAAGCAGACCCTATTTTAAAAATTTATAAAATAACGTCCACCTATACTCATCCTCACGTAGGTGGAATATATCAACACCCGAAGCAATTTCGTTGAACATAGTTATCGCCCTCCTAATTCGCATTACCAGTGGCAGGTTGGTTCTGCACCTTGGGAGAATAAACAACTGATGTTCTCTATTTCTAAGATAGTTATCAGGGACACACAGGTCAACACTGCCCAGAATGGCAGAGTTCTCATTTATACCTCGTATAAGTCGAAAAAAATACATAGCTAAATAAAGATTTCTTCTAAATTGCAAACTGCAGTATGTAAGCATGCCTAAGAGAAAGTCAGTTGGATAAAGCCACGGATAGTATCCGTACAACCTCAAATAAAGGAGTCTCAAGAATTTCTTTTGAACCCTCTCCACCATAAGGCCATACTTCAACTGATGCGGTGCCCAAACAATAGACCCACTCTCAAATCTGCTTCGAACTAAAGAATTAAATAAAAGTATTAATACCGTAACATCCGAAAAGACCCGGGAAGTACGCATGACGAAGCCCAACATTTTAAGCGCCTTGTTACAAATGGTAACTATATGGCTAATAAATGTCAGTTTACTCTCAAACGTAATGCCAAGATCCCTTACAGATGATATTCGTGACAGAACTCTGCCATGCATCGAGTATTGGAAAAACAACACTTTTGAGGCTCTGGTAAACGACAAAAGATTGCATTTATCAATATTGAATTCTAGTTTGTTACGCCTGCCCCAATCTAATATATTATCTATATCAAGTTGGAGCTGACGACAATCGTCCAAGGTGACAACTTCCAAAAAGAGTTTCAAGTCATCAGCGAACAACAAAAACATAGCATTTTTTATTACCAATGCTATGTCATTTATAAAAATCGTGAACAGCAACGACCCTAAGTTTGAGCCCTGAGGGACACCAGAAAATGTGTTAAAGGTCTGTGACTGATAAAGGCCGTACGATACGTATTGTTGACGGTTCCTAAAATAAGTAGACCTGGCAAGGATAATGATATTATATGGATAGGACTATTATATTGTATTATAACTGCTATAATTGACCCAACTAATTGCTTATGATAATATATTATGATTCGCTTTAATGAATCCTATTAATTAGATTGACAATGTCTATTATTTACCTAATCGGATAAAATTACTCCTGCGTATGATTAAATTATGTGAATTACCGACCCAAGTGTCCCTCTTGTGATTAATTTATAATAACTCATCTGAACTAGACCAGGCTTTAATAAAATTAATACGTATACAGTAAAATATATATTTTTAACACACAAAGATTCCTACATTGCATGTATCTTGAAAAAAAAATATAAGCATGTGTAAAAAATCGTGAAAACTAAAATTTTGATTACTTCTGTTGCCCATGTAAGAAAAAAATTTAACGTCAATATTTTTTTTTTCATTAGAAATACCCACGGTAGTTATTCCTTAACGGAATCTAAAATACTTATATTCAATACCTAGCCACTTTAAATAATAATAATTATTCTAAAAGGTATATTTTTGAGGCTTTTAAAAATTATGTAGGTATTTATATTATAGAATAAAATTGGACGAATATAATGAGAAAACTTAAGAAACTTACGACAAAGATCTGTTAGTTGGTAGTAACCAAGCATTTATGTCTTGAAAGTTAATTAAAACGTCAGATAAATTCCATTTTATTCGATATTAGTTTTTCTTTTTTCATCTTTTCTTTTTATAGTTTGTATTAAACAAGCAAGACTACAATGAGTTCATGTGGAAGAAGCGTCTATTTCAATGTCAATTAAATCTTTCATAAATTAAAATATTTTATAGGAAACATTTTTTTATTATGAATCGTAAATGGGAATAAATGTAATAATATATTTCAATAATTATGTACCTACCTATCTAATTTTTCAGATACATTTATTTTACATCAGAGTGTAAATTGATTGCTATATTAATTAGTGGAATCACAAAAAAGTGTATTTTTTACATACCTGTATGTATTTTATTCCAATCCTTTTATATCATCAATAATTATCATGTGGCTTCATTACGAGTGACCACATACAAGCGGTGTATCAATAATGTGATGAGGCAGAACGGCGTGTTCCAACATCCAACCGTTGTCTATCTCTAACGTTTGAATAATTCAAATAACTTTATATTTCTAATGGATTTAAGTTGTGTACTATTCCATTTAAGTAAACTGGGTTTCGACTTTCGGCATCTTCAGGCACTATGCGTACTCATCAATGCTAAATACACTCTGACAACGAATAATAGTTTATTCAATAAAGTAGGTAAGTATAACAACACTTAAATCCATTCAAATTCCATCAAGTACCTACCCTCGGTCGACAGTATTATTATTACGAATAACTACATTTCTTCATTCTTTATCATGTTTTCTTTATATTTCCTCAATGATGACAAAGTGCCATCGCTAGTTATCGCTAGTAAGAGCTATCGCTAATTATTAAAATATACTATATTATTGTCTATTATCTCAATTGAGTAGAATTTTCTCCGTTCCTTCTTACATATTGAGATATATGTTGAAAATTTTTTTAAATTAGAAAATTAATTAAAAATGATTACAAGATAAAAAGAACTTTTTATATACAACGTTTTTAAATTTTCTGTTGAATTATTATGCTCAATATGATCAAACTTTTACTTGATAATGTGAAGTAGGTAAATAAAAAACAAACAAATATATAATACTGAAATGTCATTTTGACATTTTATTTTGATTTCTATAGTAACGCACGTATATATTAATAATTTAGTTGTTAGAACCACCTCCTTAGCAACCAATAATAGTCTTTTATTTTTTACGGATTTTTCTGAAATAACTTTCCTTTGTAATAGACAAACAACCACCGGATAAACAAGAATACGAGCTTATAAAAACGTTGTGAAAAACACAGTTCTGATAGATTTTTAGAAACAAAATAATAATTATGTTCTATTATAATATGGCATAGACTGAGATACATTGATTAAATTAAAAATTACTTTGTTATTTAGTATAATTTAAATATTTCAGAGAGTGGCTGTAGTGAATTACAAAAATGGAGAGAAGCACTTTTTCTTTTAACATACCGAATTTAAAATTAGCAAATGTCAGTCTCTTATTTCTTTTGACGCAGATTAAAATTCTGCGTCTCAAAAACTCACAACCTAACTACCATTCACAAAAATAAATCAAAGTAATTAATTATTTAAAATTAAGTATAATTCAAACTTGGTCGATAAGTTTTGAGAACCATTACAATAGTATGTCGCTTTATTGGACGTTTATACTGACATATGCGAAAAAACGGATTTTTTAATAGTATTTTACAACTATGTCAAATTATTTCTAAACTATGTATTGTTTAAGTTTAAATAATATATTAGCACATTTATCACACAGCCAAACGTTGGCGGTAAATGAAAGATAAAAATATTATCATGACATCTGAATGTGCGTGACGGTAGACCGTGAAAGCCTTTTTGGTCGATAGAGCCTTTGAAAACTGGCTTTCATGACTACACGATCAAAAATGAAAGCTCAGATACAAAAAATAATAATGTATTTGTACACCTATCAAAACACAGTATTACTATACCATGTATATTTTTATTATTAAACTTAACAATGAATATGTTTAGTTAGCAAAGAAAAAAGTTTTATAGTATATGTTTCTCCTACATAAAAAGTTAGTTCAAATTTAGGTAAGTACTGAAAAAGGAAATTAATTTATATTCTAATGAATTCAAGCTCTGTACTATTCCATTTAAGTCGTTTTTTGCGACCCGGGTTTCGCCTTTCGGCATCTTCAGGCATCGTGTACACTCACCAAAGGCAAACACACACTGACAACAAACACCCTTAACTCTACCTTATATAGTAAAACAATACAATAAAGTAGGTAAAAACTCCATTACCTACCTATTTAGTCAGAAATTACAACAATAAATACAATAAACAAATTATGAATAGCTGAAGTGTCAGTAAAAAACCCAATTAGTAAAAACCCTATCTTATTAATAACAATACACTGGATAGCATATTATTATAATAAATCATCAAACCTAATAATAGGTCAAAATTCTTTATAACAATAAAAAATACTAAGAGGTGTAAATCGTCAATTCTAAGAAAAATAATTAATCGAGTTAACTTATGAGATGTCTATAATAATACTACTTACAAGGTACCTACTTTTATAACATTATTTTTTAACAAAAACAAAATTATACATATAAACTCGCTTAATATAATATAATATATAACTCACCTAATTTAGTACCTTCGGTCGAAAGTATTAATATTAAATTAATTTATACTTAAAAATGAATTCAATGAATGTAATAATGTAGCTTTCATTATTGACTATGTTTTATTATGAAAACTTACAATGTTTTTTCTAATTCGAATATTATTATCATCATCATTATCAGCTAAGGTTGATCCACTGTTGGTTGAAAGCATCCACTAGTTCTATTAATTTCGTCTTTAGTTCTTCGCTGTCGTGTGTCTTGTCAGCTCTGGTGATTTTGCCTGGTGACTTCTGTCATATCGCGTACTCTTGTAGACCTTCTTATCTATTTGTTTCTTATGCCCAACATGCACATTTTCTTACCACGTTAAGGTATGCATACGTTTTTGTTTAATTTTTTTCTCACATTAATAGTTCATGTTTTATGGGAGCATTGGTGCATTATTATGGAATCACCGATTTACTGGTAAGCAATTGGCAGTATTTATTTTTTATAGGCTTTTACAACACCACTACTAATATCACAAGCTACAATAGATCCAGTGATGGATTTAGATCTTCTCATAACTCCTTCCACTCCTATTGGTATCTTTTTCTTCACTGCCATATATTTCTGTTATACTAGAAAGTTACTGATTCAGGGTGGTACTGTGCCTTTTTTAATTTTTCGTACAGACGAAGAGGTTAAATTACAATATTGTAATTTAGGTCATAAAACCTGTCAAGTTGTAGATGAAAAATAATAACATATACGCCCAGGTTCAAGAAAATTACAAATATAATATAATTATAGTCTGTACGAGAAACCAATACGTACTTTAGACTATCACTATTTCACATCATAGATCATTATTATATTATACTTCTAGATGAAACCATTACTAAAGTGATTCTTATATTATCGATACTTTAAATTTAGTTACCACGCACTTATATAAAACTTAGATACGTCTATTGGACGTTTATTATCCCATGAGCACTATTGGGTAATTTGATTTGTCTAACTATATTTGAGCCATATGTATATGCTGAAAGTTTAGATATTAGCCTTATTGCAAACTATATTATTGGGATGGATAGTCTTGTCTGTTTCTTTAACGATGTTGTTTGAATGTGCATATTGAGTAGCATCACAACTCACTTTCTTCACAATCGAAACTATCCGAATCGTAACTACAAAACGTAACAAGCCCTCAAGAATATTTATAAGTGAAATTTTTGATTAACATTACTAAAAAAAATAACAAAGCCCATCATATTTGTTAATTTCGTCAGTCTTACAATTAGGAGATAATTCAAAAAATAATAATTTCTTCGTGGTAAAGTTTTTTTAACCTTCTATTTACGAAGCTAATACATTCCGTCCATTTTAGTGAAGTCTCCTTGGGTTACCGTACGATATTGACAATATTACAATAGGTAATTGGTAAATGCTTTTGCTTTTAATTATTATTTGCTATTTTTCATTTAGAAAATTAACAAACATGCATTTAGATTTAGATAAACCTTTTTATAATCATACGAGTATTTTTTATAGATTTTTGCATACCTAAAAGTCATAATTCTATGTTGATCTCATGTTTTATTTTCATATCTCTTTCTCACAATTGAGCTTTTCTATTTTGTCACATACACTTTTAAATCCATCTCTTTTGTTGGCAATAGAATGTATTTATAATTTATGAGAGGCAAATTAAGTCATACTGATATTCACCAATTATGTATATTTACATATCGATTTTAGAAATAATAACATTTCAATTATGTTATAAATGTTATATATTGCACTTTCTATAAATAGATGACCTATAATACTCGTAACGTAACGTAAGTGCATATTAACTGAAATATTAACTGTAGTTTAATGGAATGGATATCCTAAGGTGACATTAAAGTAACGAGAGGGTTTATCCAACAATTTTTTATCTATTTTTATGAATGTGTATTTAAAATAAATTTAAGTTTCAAAATGTAAGTTTCGATTCTAGGCTACCTTCTCATGTATTCCATTACACAATATAGCCTGTTTTCTCCCTTTCATGGAATGGAATGTTACTTGGTTATATTAAATTAAATTTTACTTGTATTATAATAAACTTCTCTATATTAAAATTAATTAAATAGGTTCACTTAATTTAATTTGTCAGCGTATTGTTAACATGACTGTTTTTCTTAATACATTAGGTACCAACAAGAAAATGTTTGAAATATCAACGTCATTAACACTGATATCCCCAAAGTACTATTTTTCTCTTTACGTGCCGAGAATAATTATGACGCCAACAGTGTTTTCAGTTTCGTGTCAATTAAGAAAACAGTCAAACACTTTGAAATATTTCCTCCCAAAATTATCAGAAATTAAGTCAAGGGGAATTCCTTAACTTCTGAAACTTTATAGAATTATTATTTTAACTTTGAATATTTTAGGTTTATTTATTGCCAAATTTTCTCATAAAATACCAATGCTAACAAGTAAATAAATATTTTTAACATAGTCTGAATGTAGCGAAATTATAGTTTTAAGTACATAATACCTATGTAATATGAACGTTTATAGGAAAATTGAATCATAATATATTATTAACACTATCAACCGAGGGTACTTGATAGAATTTGAATTAAAATTCTAATGAATTTAAGTTTTATACTATTCCATTTGAGTCGTTTTTTTACGGCCCGGGTTTTCAGCATCTTCAGGCATTTTGCGCACTCATTGATAGTAAATACACACTGACATTTAACTCTAACTTGTGTAATAAATTAATAAAACAAGGTTAACAAAAACTTTATTACCTATGCTCAATGATCAGCTAACCTTTCACAATAGCCCATAATAGCCAATAGCCATCAAACGTATGACTAGAGAATAATTTGAAATTTTAAAATGCATTGTTTTTAATTTAATCTACATTTTTTTCATTTACGAAATATTTATTTCAACACTCTTTTCGTAAATGATTAGCAATGCATTGTTTTTAGATTTTAAACTTTTTAAACACTATAATAAATCGCACGATGTTTTTGAATTCAAAACCAAGCTCATAACAATATATGTATATAATAAATGATATGCCAAATATAAATTCATATAAGCACTTTACACAGTGGACAACATAATATTTATTTTATATGTGAATAATTATTGTATTACATTTCAAGCGGGTTTATGACTTTAAGTTTTAGATATCCTACGAGAAAGTATTCAAAAGACTTCAAACTTTAAAAAAATAGGTTAACAGGGACATTCTACGTATTTAATAGCTGAAAAGACAAAGTTACACAATATTTCAAGATGGTAACAATAATCAAAGTAATTTAATATAAACTTCTGTACCTTATAATTCAGGGAAAGATTTGCGAAAAGCAAGATTCTTGCAAATTAAACTACTCCAGTTTACTTAAAGCAGCAACGCTAAATAAGACAGAGTAATTTTTGATGTCTAGTAAAACAATGTTTCACACTTTTGAAATATAGGTATAAATCTTCTTCTTTCTTCTTTTGCCATATCCGCCCCTTAACTGAAGCATATGGACACCACGCGGCGCCTCCAAGAATCCCTATCGCTCGCCAGTCTTCTTGCTTCATTCCAGGTCAAATTAGCATCCCGTAGCTCTGCCGTATACACTCTGTAGATTGTATTTAGCAGCCTTCCAGGATGCCGGAATCCGGTCGGCTTGAAAAACAGGCAAGCCAAGTTGAAGTTCTCTTCTGGCATCCGCAGCATATGGCCAAGCCAGGTCCAACGTAGCCTCTTCACTTTTAGTGTGATGAGAGGCTACTTGGTGCGTTCTCTTATCTCCTCATTGCTCCTAAAGTCATACCACCGCACACCCAGTATTCATCGCAAACATCTGTTTTCCAAGCTCAGTATACGGTTGCTCTGAGCCTTCGTAAGGTGCCACGGTATAAATGCTCAAGCAATATTAGTTTTATCAATCTTAATAAAATTGCAAAAGGTTTGCAATTATTTGCAATCTACGCTAATATAACTTTCATTTATTTCATGAATCAGAATAAATCGTTACATTTTCATACTGGAAATATACTGTAAAAATACACACCCACATGAAGTATATATTTTCCACCCAATTGGTTACAATATGCAAACATTACTGATATTTGCATTAATACTGTAAAGCGTCGCTTGAACATACAGTAAAACTCAGTTCACTGACTGTAAAATTTGAATCTAAAGGCACTGTATACGTCTTCTACGCGTGAGGCGAAACGATATTATAGAATCACACATACATCATTCGTTATGAATACATTTAAATTCCAGAGTTTATACGAAATTCTTTTTAAAACATGAAATTGTTTTAGTTGTAAATACTATAACTAGGTATATAAATTATATTTTAACACAGTTGTGTTATTTTAATGTAATATTTAAAAATATAATACTCTAGTAGATTTGAATCGAAAGTATACTGGTACACGGAGCAGAAACCTGGACAAAAAAACGGAGTAGTCTGCATGAAAAAAAGTAGACTGCATGCTTTCGAGATTGACTATAATTATCGTTGTACCATGAAAATATCCTGTTGTTAATTATGGTTAACACCATAATTCAAAATTACAAAAGATTGTGGCCATTATTCACAAAAAATAGATAACACCTATTATTAGAAATTTTTAATGTGTTCATTATGTGTTACTTTGGCTTATTGAATAAATGACAGCTCATAGAATGTTTTCGTAATAGTTGTGAGTTAAATTTTCCACTCGGTATACATATGTTATAATAATTAGACACGTTGTTAGGGTTGTTTAAACTAATACTGTATTTAAATCGAAAGGTTTTCAACTGCATTAAGTAAGCATTGTCTGTAATTCTTAAAATTATGTTTAAAATAATAGAAAAATAATCTTAAAGAATATAACAAGTGGTTAAGTAACTAATATTTTCTGTCGTTTCGTGAACCAAGTGAACTTAAAGAAGATCTACTCTTGCAACATAGCTTTTCTTAGCTCTCAAACGACAAAACAAATTTTATGACCCTAGGCGAAACTCCTACTTGTCAGCCCTCTAGAGTGTTGATGCTACAGAATTTATCAAACAACATTGCACTTTGGAATGACCCAAATACTGAAAGACATACAAGTGTTTTTCTAGACATTTTGGATTGTAAATATATAGTATACAATAAAAAGATATATCTTTTACAGTTACAATTTCATAAGAGATATTAAAACTAAATTGAATATAATCATATAAGCTACTGTTTTATATGGATTTTTTTACTATGTTTGATCCTAAGAAGATCATAATTTTATTATGGACCTTCACAGAGTTGAATTTGTGTAAAATTATTTTTGTTTTTACGAGAAATGGATATTAGCTAATTTCTCAACCTATTAAGAGGACGTTCTACAGAAATGGCCTTGAGAATTGAAAATATGATTTTTTAACATGTGGTCCATAATATCTGGTCTACTAGTTAATATAAAAAGGTCGTGTCAAAGTTGTTTGTGTTAATAAATTTGCTCTGTGACTGATCCGACTCATATTTCACATTTATTTCATCAGGGCTGTCGAAGACATAAATCATAATATATATTTATAATTTAAAATTTTTATTTATAATATATATTATTTAAGTTTTGTGCATCTAATGCCGGGTCCACACTGGCAACAAGTTAATTTGCTGGCAACCTCGTTAGATTTTACGATAATTATTGTAAAATTTCTTAAGCAATTATGGTAAGTATCGTAAAATTTAATGAGGTTGCCAGCAACTTGTTGCCAGTGTGGAAATGGCTTAATATCCACTGTGGTTCACGTAGTGGCATGGACCTGGGGTTAGCTAATTCAGGAAGTCAACACCCATGATAGAATTTTTTCCAGTTTTGGTTGCATTATATTCCAAAACTCTTCTGTAAAAATCGTTTCCGAGTTTATAAATGGAAATTTCTCGGTGTACATAGTAAACAAACCTACGAATAAAAAAAGACATAAAGGAACATACTGATTCATCGCAGTAAAATCTGGTAATCAAATTCGCCATTTTGAAAAGCGACGATTTTGCGTAAACAAATATCACGTGGTCTGTACGTGTGCGGCAAACTTCGAATGTGTTTGTAATTTTGTGCAAAGTGCGAATGTAATGTTTTCAAATAATTGATATGGATTAATTATACCATCGTATTATTTTCTCGAAATCATAAACATACTATAATAGTATTGGAGTATCAACCTATGTTCAATTTGAATTGGGTTATAATAATAATATACCCGTATATATATCAATAGTATGTTTGCTACAAAATCCACCCAAGTTATCAGTACGTACTTGCACAGGTTTGATTAAAAACCATGATGAAATTAACATTTAAAAAATATGAATGCTTAATATTATTTTGACAGCCCTGTTTTCTGATCGGCTTCATCTCGCAGGTGTTCATAAAATAATAATAATTCTCCGCGCGGCAGAAATTATCAGTAATAATAATAATATTTCTTGAAATAAAATCTCCGATGATTAGTGATTTTTGCGAAAAGATCGATTTAAATT
This sequence comes from Rhyacophila brunnea, assembly GCF_057557595.1. Taxonomy (NCBI): domain Eukaryota; kingdom Metazoa; phylum Arthropoda; class Insecta; order Trichoptera; family Rhyacophilidae; genus Rhyacophila; species Rhyacophila brunnea. The sequence continues at coordinate 12,842,881 of NW_028232848.1, read as the reverse complement.
GACGTAGTTACAACGCCGAGGTCCTTTTTATACTGAATTATATTTGAACGGCGGGCTCTTCAGCGGGCCCTTAAGTCCGCAGTCTGGGTCCAAACGCATAAGTGAATTTTTCAAACACTAGGTATATACCTACCCACCATATTATAATCTTAAGTCACTATTCTGTGTTCAAGATATTATAAGCTCGACGCGTAATCGGTTGGATCTCATCTGAATAAACCATCTGACTATTCACAATAACTAATGTTCTATCAAATTTAATATTAACGCCCATGATGGCCGAGCGGCTAAACGCGTCGGTTTATAATGCCGTGGATCCCAGTTTCAAATTCTGGGTCTGGCAAATACACATATGATTGATTTTTAATGTGTTTTTGGAGTCAGAGTATGGACCAAATAGGTTGAAAAAGTGGCTAACATAAATTTATCGTAAAAAATAAAATCTGTGGAGGCCCATAATGATCTAGCATCGAACATGGTCAAAAAAAACATATTTACACTTTTATTTGTTTTGTATATTTTGTACCTCTGTTAGCAAATTATGTTGTATTAGAATTGGTTTCCATCATTGAAATACGGATTGATTTAAAAAGACAAGAGCACTCACCCTTACAATTAGTACTTAATGTTAATTCGTCTCCCACTCGGACCATCATTTTTTTTCTATCAACTGCATTATATCTATAAATTCCTTTTTCTTTTCCTTATTTTTGTTTTATTTTATATATAAGAAATTAACCTAAGCTTTTATCAAAATATGAATGACTATGTCTTTGGCTTTCAACAGAAACTACCGATAATAGAGTTGGATGCACGAGGCTGAAATATCATTAGGTATAATATGCCTTTTTCAGTGCATTGCTCAAAGTTTAAGGGATAAAAATAAATCACCCGATTTCAATATCCTTTACTCTAGCTACTATAATTATGGTTCATAGATTCTTTGAAACTGGAATATTCTTAATAAAGCCACGAGGTTATTTTTATTGACTGACATTGTGAAGACTATGTGAACGAATCTCTCAATTATTTTTATTGCCTAAATTATTGTTTAATTAGTTTTATAATTATGTATATTCGATTTTTATTTATTTAAAATCTACATCGTACTAATATAAAAATAAAATGAATTTAAAATCAAAAATCATAAATCTAATTTATTCAAAGTAAATCTAAAAAAACCAATTCAATTTACTTAATTAAAGTCTTCATCGACGTATTTTAGAAAATAAATTCAAGAGTGACTGGTTGAGTTGTCAACAATTCTTCAAATACAGCCTAAAGCCAAGTAATTTACTAAAAAAAGATTTTTTTGTAGCTGAAAACGAATAAATTATTTTTGAGTAGTTAAATTTGTTTCGCTCCGAAAAAAAATTAGCAATATACAAGTTTTTAGAGTGTTCCAATTTTTACCTTCAAATTGTATAAGTATGTATTTAATTTTTTTTTATCCCTTCTCATTTTTGGCTTCATTATTACCTAAACACCAAACAAAGCAAATATTATGACGTATCCCAAAATAATATAGGCATATTATCTAAATATTGAGGAAGGATATTTATAAGTAAAAAAATGTAAATTTGATATCAAAATGTAAATAATAAATTCACGGAAATCCGACACAAATGCTTACTATTCCAAAATACACGAGAGTTTTGGAATCAAAAACGGCAGTCTCCATTTTTGCAATATGTTGGTGAGTCATTTGTTATAGGTAAAATTTCTGAAAAGAATATTATAACATGTTATAAATATTATTAGTGTACAAACAATTTTTCAAAATAGTATTTCATATATATATATATATTATATAATATATATATTAATTTAATAACTCGCTGACATATTGCAAAAATGGATACTGCCGTTTTTGTTTCCAGAGCCCTCACATAATCATAAACACCACGAGTCATGATCACCATCATCATTTATTATTATAATATACAAGCTGTTTGGAATACCTCAGAAACATACTCATTAGAAATATCCGTAGTTTTTATAATACGATGAGTAAAATTTCTTGTCCAACTCGTTACAAATAATTTTAAAATTTGTTTATTTTATTATAATTACATGGCTTATAGCGCCTGTACACACATGGAATTACTGTCGGCAATTGTGATTATTTTAAACTTTCATGACAATAAATGTTTACAAGTAAAAGTGCTACCTGTTTCTCCAATCTCATTCTTCAAGAGTAAGCGAGACGCAAGGTTGTCATTTTATACTACTATCTGACAGGTCGTATTAAAAATTGGAGCTCAAAATGAGCAGTTCGTTTTTTTACCGGCAGGTTTGCCCCTATCAATCTACTGCGCAGGCGCAGGTCGATAATAATCTTACTTGCGCGCAATACATCATCACAATTTGGAATCTTCCAATCCTGTTTGATTTATGCACGCAATATTGCCAACTGCAGGATAATATATATTTCCCCATACAGTTTCTTACTGTGCACAGTACATCCATGCACGTGTAAACGGTATTATATCTCAGGCCGCACCAGTGGTGGCCGATATCGTTAGTCTTAGATTAGAATGAAAAATATACGTCATTTTAATGTGTATTTGGAATCAGAGCATAAATCTAATCGGTTAACTGATAATCAAGTGGCTAACATGAATTTATTAAAAAAAAACTGTTAAAAAACCTTTATAAGGCAGTTAAGATTCACATATTTTGATTCTAGAGCCTATAAAATAAAAATATTTTTGAGTCACTACAGATTATAACAGGATATTGAACACACAAAGCAAGATTATAAAATTTTGTACTTATATTATTCGTTAACTAAATAAAATATATATGATATCATTGCTGTAGATAAACTTGGCCTTATTAATTGGTGTCATGCTTCCTTAAAAATACTCATCCAGTTCTCAGACAGAATTTATAAAGCTATGCCACTAAGATGTAGAGAGGTAAACTTTTTGTAAGCGTCCAAAACTTACATAATATTATTATATTAAGCAAGTCATATGAAACGTTTGGTTTACGATTAAATTTGTCTCCTCAGACCCTCTAATTACTTAAGATTATTACAACTTCAGTGAGATATGTTTGATGTCAGATATAGTATGCTTCCATAATATTTTTGCCGAAAAATCAAACCATAATTTCTGGATTTCTTGGCAATCCAGCATTGTATATCTGATTGAGTACATAATTAGGCAAGCTGTCAGCGACTTATTAAAAAAATATTATTGATGATTTATTAATAAATTATTATGATGATTTATAGCTAAATAAATAAAATAATAGACCCAATCTGGTTATGTCATTATTATGAACGCGTGTGTGCTGTGGATTGTTCACTTCCATAATAAACCATATTATATTTCATTCAACGAATAATAAGATTTGAGAATGAAACATTCTATATTATATTGAACATAGGTACGAGTATATACGTAATTTTAAAATATCACATGCATATTACATTTAAACCTATCTTGATTAATTATATAAAAATCGATAGTCAACGTTATAACGCAATTTATAAGCATTTCATTTAATAATAGCTACTAGTTAAAATCGTCAAAATGAAGTAGGATGTCTGTAACTTAATTGTGAAAGTATACTTGCTCAAATCCAGCGCTGACAGGTTCTTGTCCCATCGGGTGTTGTATTCATTACTAAAAAAATTTTTATGGGTATATGCATGAGATATTTCCAAATTTTGTATGTTCAATAATTAATATAGTAATTTCCGGTTACATAGACTAAATAGAATATTATATTACTATTAAATACTGAAGGCCTAATAATATGTATTGAAGTTTATTGTAAATAATATTCTCGCGTATTTATATTTACGAGCAATGTTTTTTTTAATTTACCATAATATAAACAAATGACCTTTTGTATCGTCACGAACCAAAGGGAATTAATTGGCCTTTTAATTAAACGTACCTGGCACGTGACATGTGAATTTTTCACGCTCCACGATCTATCTAATACTGAAAATGATACGATTACCAATGTGCATGTCACGGATGTTAAATTTAATTATAATTATTATTCATTTTCATTTAATCTACCTAATATGATACCAATGTCATAATTTACTAGTACGCAGGTATAAATATTTACAAGTGAATATTATTATGGTACTAATTTAATTTGTTTTTATTTGGTCATAACCTGTTAACTGCAAAATGTTTAATTTACAGGAGAGCAATTTTAAGCTTTGAATTGCCCACATTAATCTTGGTTCATTTTTTTTTGTCTAACATAGAGAGAAAATTTTAAATAAATAACTGAAGAAGAACATGACCATAATAAGATTGTGAAATATTCTCTTAATTAGGAAAATAATGCCACTTATCAGTAATCAAACTATGTAGTTGGTCTTTGGTCTTGTTTTGAGCAAACTAACTGCTGATATTGGGTTGCTAGCACATAGAAGATAATAATAGTTGCCCAATTTTTACCGTTAACAAAAAATGAACAAAAAAGCAGTTATCAAGTTATGCCCACACAACAATGTTATTATTCTTCTATCATGTATATATTTACATTTACATGTATATTTTATAACACATTTTGAAAATAGCCGATATACTGGATTATTTGTTAGGTTAACCTAACCAAACCTAACCTAACCTTAGCTAACCTAACCCTACCTAACTTAACCTAAACTAACCCAAACTAACAAATAATCCAGTATATCGGGTATTTTCAAAATGTGTTTTCCTCTGTATTCCTCATAACCGAACTGTACCAAAAAATCTACGCTATTTTGGAAGAAACTCAATAACTTAAAAATTGCTTAGAATATCCCTATTCATTATTCCAAATTTTATGTTCTTATAAATATAAAAGTGCACAACTATTTAACTTTGGAGTAGGATTATAATATTACTCTAAAAAATAGGTAACTACTTAATATTTCATATGATAAATGGTGCCGGATTTTTCGGGCATTGCAACCACGATGAAATCACTTTGGAATGGTATAAGTATAATTTAAAAGTATTTGTACACAGAGTGAAAAAATTATATAAGTATCCGTCAGGGAACTTTTTTCTGTGGTATCAGTATTTTTCTCAAAATGGAATGACTCTTTAGATATTTGAATTTTTACAGTTTGCTACTAAGCCTAATTTGGTTTCACTAAAGGTTTACCTATAAGATATAATTATACCTAGAAGGTATAAACCATGAATTAATATAATAGAGAGTTCGATATGTGACTAGGTATCTTGGACTGACAAGGTGACATTTAATGAGTATGTAAAGGACTCAAGAATTAGGTAGTATGACTGGAAAACCACAGTTCAAGTAGGTACAGCTTTATTTTGCTCATTATTGGTGGAAAAATCAACATTCTACGTAGTTCATTCACAAATTATGCATCCTAAGATCTTATGATTGGTACAATTATTTTAAAACCCTCGGTGAATTATAACAAATATTTTAGTATCGGTAATACAATGAAAAAAGACTAGATTTAAAATGATGTCAGTAATGTATTATTTTCCGATGAATATTTAAATTGTACACAACGCGATTTATGTTAGGCAGACGTTTTAAATTTGAAAATATTGACATAAGTAAAAAAAATGTTCAAAATTTTCAAGGTCATGATTACATAGTTACTGAAATAAATATTTACCCAAAATAAATGTGTTTTGCAGATTTTACACATTTTTTATTTTTGGTACAGACCGCATTGAGAAAAATGAGAGTTCTTATAAAAAAAAACTTGATAGCTTTAACGTATAGCATACACAAATTCACCTTTATTTTAAGTTTTCAACTGATAGCCGGGGTCGAGCTGCTGTTGGATGAAGGCCTCTTCTAGATCCTTCTAGTCATCTCGTTCCTAAGTTCTTTGCTGCCACATAATATGTATATAATATATAAATAATTATGAGTTCGTCTATCCAGCAAGTTTTCTGGCATCCTTGGTCGTTTATTGGCCTCAGAGTAGCAACGTGTGATGGTATTTGTTCAGTGATTATCCAGTTACCGAGCAATATCTCCAGACTATTGCCATTTCATCTGCTTGGTTACTTATATCACATTGCATATTTTTCTCTTCTTTCTTATTCATTGGTTAATTTTGTGGTATTTTAGGCTTACGCCCAACATGCAAGGTTGTGCTACTCGTAGGAAGGAATGTGAATTATACGTGTAACTAATTACTTGACAATTTTTGTAAAGATGTTAATCAAATATTTATTTCATTATATCTGTTAATGATGGCAACACAGAAATTGTAGTATGGAATGAATATAAACATTAAAATAAAATGTCCCAATGGTTCCGCCATATAAATAAGGTTGGGGAATTACTACTGTTGGGAGTAATTATATACTCTGATTAGTAGTGAACTAATTTACTAAAATAAAATAGATAAACTTGAAATAACTGTCCAATTATATTGGATATATTGATATATATTTTTAAATAGTGTTCTAGTATTCGATGTACTTACAGTAGAATTTATCGACGGCACGTATCACGTGTGCATGGCAGGCAGCATGCATATTGGCCGACATTCCAACTGACAATCGAAGCCAGGTCACGAACGTGTGATAAAGCCTTTGATATGGACTTACATAAAGAAGTTACGGAAAAGTTATTGCGGTATTAAAACAAAAGTCATTTTAAACGCCTTCATAAAGTCTTGTTCTAATTTTTATAATTTGGGTCAATGTGGCGATTTTATCGGATTGTATCAAATTAAGTTAAGTGTTACATAACACTGCTTAAGATATTTGGTGAAATAAATGAAGGAGTGGTAATTTTAATCAAAAATATTTTAAAAGTTAATTTACGTCACTTACAAAGTATTGAGCGTATATGAGAGATAAAAAACAGTAATCCTTAAATTATGAAACAAAGATTATCGGGGATTTGTGTTTCTTTCTTTTGATTATATTATTCGTCTTCTTTTTCTTTTTATTCTTGTCTCCACGTAGATTTTAGCTTCCTCCAGCTTTTACTTTCATTTCGAATTTTCCAAAGTCACTGCTTTCCTGTTTTGGAAAGTTTTGGTATCATAGTAAAAATACACTAATTCTAAAAATAAGTCAACCTCACTTTTATATAACTGATATATTATTATTATGTTAATGAAATAATATTTTTTACATTTAAATTACGTAAAAACTGTACCTACTGTCTTTAAATTTATGACTTCACGTCGCCTTCAGTAAAATAACTGATTATTTTTAAAATTTTCAATGTATGCTTTAGAATAAACTTGAATATTTTATAAAATGTGAGTAAAATGTATTGTCAACGTTTTTGTTTACACATTTACTTCATTAGTAATTTAACTTTTCGTTGTAGATAAAATATCTCTGAAAATATTTTTTTTTCGACCATGTCCGATCCTAACAAGATAATATTATGGGTTCTACAGAGTAGGAATTTATATAAACAGATTTTGTTTTTACGAGAAATGGATGTCAGTCACTTGCTCAACCTATCATGTCCATATACAAATTGAAAAACAATATGTATACCTACTTACATCTTTCTTACCACGACTTTATAGGCCGACGATTAAGCCGTGCGGTAATCGTGGGTGTAAAATAGAAGTTTATATTAACATATATTGTTTTTACAAGAAATGGTTGTCAGCCACTTGCTCAACCTATTTGGCTTGCAATTAAAAGTTTAATAGTGAAATAACTTATACAAGAACTATTGATGGCTTGACAACATAAAAGTAAAAAGCCTCATGGAATCACAGGCTTTTAATCACAGGGCTCTGCGTTTGATTCACGGTGAGGTCACAATATATTTATCTGATATTCTTAAATCATGGGTTTTTGTGATTGTTTACCTCTTATCACCACACTATTGACATTACGCTCCGTGACTTATTGTTGAACTAAAAATAAAAATAATATTATATATATTTGACAAAATAATATACCAATATAATGGAATCCCGAGTGGACAACCATATCATACTCATACCGCAATGAAAGAAGGACAGAATAGCGTGCAGCATTTCACATGATTTTTTTCATATTATTTTTAACATACGACATCTACGTTCAAAGTTTCTTATTATTATAGTATAAGACCTAAGCTGGCCCAGTTGATTACCTCAAAGGATTGACTATGTGTAAACTTACATCTTTGATTGATGTAATATTACTATGTTTTTCTTTTGTACTCATTTAAAGGAAACGAGTGTTACTCCGATAACATTATCTTTCTTAGGAAGAGGATACATCTATTTCCAGTTTCCTATATCTTATTACCATATTCCAATCAATCTACAGCTTAGTATTTTCCTGATGAAAGTAATTTGATATCTAAAAAGGAATGCTAATTGACCATTCGATAGACATTAATATACCACGTAAAAATATACTAATGGAACCCAACTCATTTTTGACAGATGAGTGCTAACCTTCGAGGAATAAAATAATCCAAGCGACGTTTTATTTTCGCTCCGTAAAAAAATGTGATGAATTGGATGCTTACCTACTGTTTGAATAATTTAAACAACCAGGAGTATTTGATTATTTTATTTTGTTGATTGGGCATATACGTGAAAAACTGTTTTTTTTATTTGTAAAATATTATTAAATTTATAAATAAATACATGTATATAATATTAAACAATACTTACATTATAAATAGTAACAGTAATATTTAAATTCTGAAAATCTGGCGGTTACGAAAAATTGTACGTATGCAGTTTGCCGTTTACATTGTCACCGTGAGTTGTTGTACCGGAAATAATTATACGTAGGTGAAAAGGAAAGGACTACTCTACACCGTAAATATGTCGAGGTATCCGCATAAATATTATAATGACAAACTTTCGGGTGGAGAGGGGATGTACCAACATTGAGCACTGTTTAAATTAATAATATAATAATGTTATTTGGTCACATTTTAACATTTCAAAGAGTGATTTTTGTGCAATTTAAAAATAGAAATATACATTTTGTTTTCTTACGTACCTATTCATAATATTCAGTATAGTATTGGAATCAAATTAGATGCTCGTGGAACTTTCAACCGTAGAATAATTTTATTTTACCCTTAGAATAAACGTTTATTTTCTTGAGCGTAAGTATTCTTCCAATTAAATTAAAATACATAAATAATTTGATATTAAAATATACAATAATTAAGTAGGTAGCTCTATACATCATATTATAGAAAATTAAAAATTCTTCCTGTATTTATATGTGCATTTTATTTTGATGATATCGCTGATTCTGTGAGCAATTGTTACTCTTTGATCAGAATCTTAATAGTATAATTATATTCTAATCGTTTGGTCACTCTATAAGGTTGATGTTTTTAAGACTTATTTTGTTTTTATATTTTTTCAGAACTGAGCGGAGTTGGCATCGGGGATTTAGTCGACGATGTGAAATTTGAGGTAAATTATTTTTAAATAATGTCTTTTATTTACGAGTATTATACTTAACAATATTTTTAGGTAAAAACATATAAAATTCTTTACCTTAGTGCCAGAGTGTCCGTTTGTATCTAAATTATCATAATATCTGTCACAGTCACTGAGTATATTCATAACAAAATTCTTAAAACATAAAACCTTGTAGTAGGTACCTTTAATAAACATCGAAAACATGAAAAATATTATGTAAATTACATTTTTCTGAAAGTTTTTTATTTACACATAACGTGGCCTGGCTCTCAGGTACAGATTTTATTAAACATTTAGTGATAGTTCATACCTATTAATAATTTATTTAAATTATATTATGACTTAGTTATCTGTATCAATAGATTACATAAGAATATTTTTTGTAGATCTTTAAATATCAATTTAAAAGTGGTTTTCACTATTTAACCAAAAATTGAAGCTAATTGAAAAATATTACTTTTGTTTAACTATTTTTCAATATACCTACCTACATAACTGAACTTTTTTCAATATATAATAATATTATTTATTTAATAATACATATAAAGTTCATTAGCTTACATAGGTACGTTATCATATTATGATACATTATAAAAGAAGTAAACAATATTACATTATCAAAAATAGTTCTCACCAAGAGGTTGGTAGGGCTACAATGTTTTACTGTGCCATCCCCTATCGGAGGTTGGCTACCGTCAAGGCGATTTTTGCTCCATAATATTATATTATCCGAAATAGTTCGGCGAGCTGCCCTCATAACAATCACATAATGTCTCTAGCCATGAAATTCAACGTCGTTCTTTGCAACGTTTACCGTTGATTTTTTTTTAGATAACAACTTAACAAATTCTATATTTTTGGCTTTTCATAATGTGGTTGAGATACTGTAGTTTTCTTGTGTTGATAATACATATAACTTTTCAATCATTTCCTATTCGTTTAAGAATATCATTATTTCTGTCAGCTATCTTTAATATATTATATATCTTAATTTAGCATCCACACTGCTATCCCATTAAAATGCTTGGGATAACGCAATAGCAAATCATAATATACAGGTTCAGGTCTAGTTAAGGTCTGGATAGCTAAAAAGGCATCTTATTTCAAACTCTTTACTACTTATATTCTTGATTTTATTTGACTGGTCCCATTTCTCATTGACCCATGTTACTAAACATGACGTGGATCGGTTCCTAAAGTGGATCATACGTTCAATCGATTTGCTGTTAATTATAGAAACTTGTGTTGGTATTTAGTAACGTTTGTTTGGTTACTATTAATGATTTCATTCTCTTGAATAATTGCTAGTCTCATGAACACAGACTACTACTCATTAATTCATCATAAGGAATAAACAAAAAAAATATCTTGAATAATATAATAGAACCCATAAATTACTTGATTCTTATCGAACATATTCCAATGCACAATGTGGCATTAGCAAATTAATATTATATGAGTAGGTACTCATTAATTTAAGATATTTTAAGGCCATCCTTTTATGCCGAAATTTATTAATTGATATGAACATAATTATCAGAGAGGCCCTCGTAGTCTAGTGCGTAAAGCACTGACGTGTCACCTGGGGGTTTCGGGTTAGGTTTTCAGTGCGGCCATAATATTATATTTATGTGCTATTTTTAAAGTCTGAGTTTTAAATTTGTGATTGTTTTAGTTATATTGCAACTCTACTGTCACTGGGCCTCGTGGTATATCGTAGTGCTATGTTTAATATTTCTTAAAAAAAATATGAATTATGATAACAGAACTATAAGAATTATTGTTCACTGTGGAAGAGTCACAGAATTTCATTTTTCATAGCCTTAGTTTGCTGGTACAAATGCCATATCTGGTAAATGCATATTTGTTTGAATCTAAAACATAGATGAAGAAGTCGGTTTTACGTACTTTCTTTGTTTTCCAGAAGTACCCAAAATTCACATCGGATTGGAGGGTCAATGATGGTGAAAATGACAATATGTATAATAATATTATTAGATGTAACACGATTTGCTACTTCGATAAGCATAAAATTAATCGTATCACAAGAAATCGAAATCTATTGTTTGCATTCCTCAATTTCCGATACACAAAAACTCTGCGTTGCGGAAATGGAGCATGGATTTCAGCCTATGAGTACATCGAGGCCTACAGAATAAAAACTGCTTTTATGTATACATTAAACTTCTTATTTTAATAATTTATTTAAGGGTAACTATAGCTGAAAGTATTATTAATGTACTTCCGTCATCCAAAATTTTTAATGTACATTGATCTCACTAATACTTATTTACCAATCAAAGTGTTGGATCCTCATATATGATAATATAGTATATTCTCCATTCTGTTTAACACTACAACACGCCTAGAGGTTCAGTTATAGTAGTGGAGTTAAACAGTACTGTATTTAGTCATTACAGTTAAAATCGTTACAGAATACACCATGAGTACACCTTGGTATATTTAATTGACAGATGCTGTGGAGGATATATAGATATAAGAAAATTAGAAACTTCTTTTAAAAAGACTGTATTTCCACAGTTGTTGAACTCTGATGAGTGGGTCATGTAGCAAGAATAGATTATACACAAACACCGAGTTGCATCCTTGATACTAGACTAAACGGATGGAAACCGATTGGTAGGTATAGACTACCCTAGTTAAACGGTGTCAAGAACGATACAAGAATAGCCAGTGCATACACCTGGCGGGTATTGACCTGATATGATTAAATAGAGGAAGTTCTAAGAGAAAGCCGGGACCCACTCTAGGTTTTTATGCCACCAATAATGATCATGAATTTAGAATATAACTCAATATTAATTGGTTAACTGATAGGTAACTGGTTTTAATATAACGGCTGAATCATAATGTAATCTTTATTTAAAATAATAATACAATAATTGCATTATTAATATTTTCATTTCAAACAACGAGTTATAAATAAAAACACTTTGGTACCTACTGAAATAATTATTAAACTATATTACTAAAATAAAATAATTAAGATAAAATTGCATATAAAATCTCTAAATCTCTCACTATTTGCTCACGAGGACTTTTCGTAATATTTCCTTTTATTACAAAAAATGAATACTAATTAGCGGCTTATTCAACAAATAAAATTCATACTCTCGATTCAAAAAATAATAATAAAAAAAACATGTTTTACATTCATCCGATTTCATCGATAATTTCATTATACTAATCGGAAGATTTTACAAGTCAATAATTGTGGGAACTAGGTTATTGTCCCTATCAACAAATTTAAATCAGTACCTTAAATTAGTTTTGTATCTAGATACCTTACAATAAAGGAGTATATAAAAGCCCTAAAGCTTAGGGGTTCGTGAAAAGCTCACGACTTGAATAGTAAACTGAGCACCCTTAAAAAATTGGTCCAGAGTGGTGAATGGAGGGAATTTTATAATACAATACAGCAGAGGTAGGCGATTAATGGTACAAATAGGTATATTACTATAGTGCCTAGCAATCTAATAGAACTGCCGTATATTAATTATTTTAATTTTAAAACTTATTATATCAGGTATTAACCTTGAAATTATTGACAATTACGGACTATATGTATAATATGCATATGGTGATAAATAGACACTATAAAACAACATCACAAATAAGTCACAACAAGTCGAAACACAATGCTATAATAGTTATGATTATATAGATATATAGCGACAAAATAATATGGAGCATATCATTTAACTCAATTATCTAATAATTTATAAAGTATTTTAAAAATTATCAATACACCTTTACCTTTAAACATAGAATGAAAAAAATGACGATTACAAAACTGTTAGAAAATATTATTAAGCTTTTATCGAAATCTGTTTTCTGCATCTGCATCGAATTCTGTTATATTATATACTTACTTTTTCTCATTAAATTTCACGTTAATTGGTTTTCTTGAGTGTTTAAGTGTTTTATAAAGATTTTTGGCAATGTACTTACTTGTTAGTTTCAATAATATATTCACTCGACTAAAGAGATCGACTTTTTTTACAAAATATAATATTATACTTTGATAATAATATTTTTTTATAGTTTACTTGCCGCATACACTTTCAAGAAAGTCAATGCTTATGGCAAACCGATAAACGAATAGATAGTTATTTTTCAATCCTTAATTTTACTGATCATTATTTTTGTTTTAAAAACAATAATTGTAATCACAAATATTATTTCATATATAATTTTATTATATTGTTCATGTTTTGGACCCCTGAAATACAGTCTGGTAAATTGTCTGTCCCTTTTTCACTGTACGAAACAATCTTTTCGATTGGATTAGGTAGCGATATGAATATTAGAAAGAAATCATATTTTTATATTAAAAAATCCTCTGAAGTGCACATAATTGGGAATTTTTATTAGGTATGTGTAATATTTGTAATCATTTAAAGAGATGGTGGGGATATTATATTAAATGAAAATATTTTTCAGTATAAAAAATTATATCAAATACTATTTTTCTTTTACTGAAAAAGTATTTAAAAAACCTAGTTTAATTATTTTGTAATGTATTTTTTCTTAAAAATTTCTAAACGTATTTTTTAAAAATGTTTTATGTATATATAATAAACAAATTTTAAAAAAGTAGCACAAAGTCGTATACTATGCAATATAGTTAAATATTTAAAGGATAGGAAGAAAAGTAAAACAACATATAGAAAAATCGCCTCCCTTATAAAATGAAATGAAGCCAAGTTTTATAAATGAGTGCATTTACAGTTACAGCATACCAACAGTCAGAATAAAAATACTACATAACCGATAACACTGAATTAAGGAACTGAGAATTAAACTGGTGTATTTGACTGAGTCGGAGTTTATGCTGCGACTACAATAATTATTCTACATAATTAGGTATATGATTTTTAAAAATTGTGATAATTGCTGGGTTTCGGTTGATATATAATTCTTATGCCGCGTCCACGCTGGCAACAAGTTGCTGGCAACCTCATTAAATTTCACGATAATTATCAAAATTTGTTTGACCAAAAGTCATTTTAATCTAAATTTAATGAGGTTGCCTGCAACTTGTTGCCAATGTGGACGGTCTCTTAAGCGGTATATACCTACATTATTTATTTACATCGAATTTTAATTAAATGTCACATATTTTAACCCACTCTAAGTTTATCTTTCCCTCTTAAATTTGTTATTGAATACCAGTTTTAGTGAAATATAATATTTGTATTGCACGGAAGAAGTGATGAAACATTGAAATTACCATACCTTATCTTCAGTTATGGTGGTTTTAATAATATCATACTTACCATACGTATACCCTTTTTCTTAAATATTTATAAATTATTTCAGAGGTAGGTAGGTATTATTAAATATTTAAAAATATATTTCAAATATATAAAGTGAATATAAAAAGATAAAAATCATTCAAAATTACCTAAGTATCTCGAATTTAGACATAATAATATTATGATCCTTTGTATACTTGAGACGAAATTAAAAGGAATTGCTTAACAATCATTTAGTATCTGGTACTTACTTTTTAAACACTCTATAGTTAAGTGATGTGAGTAAAAGCAGTCTGAAAATTATAGAACTGATTTTGTTTTGTAATAAAAGCACGTATCTTGGAAGGTAGAGAAGCTTTGAGTTAGAATCTTTCTTCGGCTCTCTTATCTTTCAGCATGAAAAAAAAAAAAAACGTGTATTTGCATGCAATGTAGGCATATTATCGTTTCACATTATTCTTTATGAAATGTTTTCTTTATACCAATTAGAAAATTATATTTCACAAAATAAAATGAAAAATATTTCTACTTTTGAATATATAATAATATACTTACACAATATCATATTCAATTACCATATATATATATTATTCAATTATATCATTTACTACCTACGCGATAAAGTAATATTTATTTTTATTTATTCATTCGCTATTGAAATCAAAATTTGGAAAAAATGGAAGCAAATATTGCAAATTATAAATTAAGAGTAACTCAATAAAAACTGTGTAATAATACATTTTTATTGTGTGTACAATTCGAATTGCATCTTAATATACTAGAAACATTTTAGTCACGTTTATGAACTAATGTGATCTCACGTTAAGTTTGCGCCACGGGCAGAAAATGTGAAATATTTATTGACGTAGTTTTTTAAATGTAATCAGACAGAATATACTTTTGAGCCGAAAACTAATTGGTAATGTCAGTTATAGAAAATTGTCAAAATATATCAAAACCACACTAGGGTCACCTCATGCGTGAGTTTATTTAAAAATTTTCTCTCACGTATATTTGTTTATATTACTTCGGAAGGGAGCTGCAAGAAACAGATAATTGACACAATATTTTTGTGGTTGTTAGTTATTGTTATCAAATGTTATGGTGGCTCTAACATGTGACGTGGAGTAATGTATTTATAGCATTAGCCGGCTAATAAAGCTATTCATTCATGTAGAAAGAACATGGTTTTGGATTAGACAGGACGGAACGGTATAAAAAAGCCGAGACCCGAGACTTACCATTCGTCGATAGCGGTCAAATATATATTAAAAACTGTACCATTAAAATATATATTTTTTATAGGTATAATAAAATAGTAATAGCGGCTCAGATTTAAAATAGACAGACTTATAACACTTTATAAAACAACATACACCTATACTCACCCTTATGCAAATGGGTTGAATATTCAAACAAATTTAGTTATTCACACCTTTCTAGTAAACGTAAGCCGACTCACACACCTAAACTCACCTCGTCTGCCGCAAAGCCATACATCAAACCTTATAGGGACGTCGCACCGATGGTTTATAATATGGAAACTGCGCATATAGACGCCAAGCAACAATCGCGCGTAACATCGACGAGCTTTTAAATGTCTTACCAAGAATGACCGGTTCGTAGCGTGAACGTATGCGTAACTGAAACTTGGACGGCGTTCGACTTGCAGGCGGAGTCGCATGAGATTTATTACAAGTAACGCCATATGTTTTAACATGAAACATGTTTTACGCATGATCTCCGACACAAAAGCGTTACGAAAAATAGACGTAGAATAACTATAGACGCGCAGTCCGCGCCCCCCTCGATTACTTACGCGCGCCGATTATTTTCATTTTACGTTCAGTTGCCTACATTCTGTGCGATGGGTTGTTCGTCTGTTATTTTAACATCTTTTGTTTTATTATTGAAATTACATAATTTTCAGAAAAGTAAAATTGTTTGAATCTTTTGGATTTGGTTACTTTGACAAATAAATTTTCGTTCGAATATGGACAACAACCATTCAGAGAATCAGAAGGTATAGCATGTTCCATGTTTAATAATTTTAGCCACCAGAGTTTAAGTAACCATCATCTGAGGGGCCCAGGGGGTGGATCCCACCCGCGAATCGCAAAGCCCCGAGTTTATTTCAAACTAAAATGTTTTACTCAACCAGTGTGCGAAGGTCCATAAGATAACGTGTGTTTTGTGAATAACGATTACGTCACATTGACGTATTCAATATATTGCATATGAGAAGATATTATATGTGCGAATCGGTTAACATGTAATCCATATTTGTAGACAGTTATTAACTAGGCGTTATTGCGAACATGCATATCTTCTGAATTCGTTACTATTACAAGTCATTTTTAAATGTCTTTTTAATATGAGGTCCATGTTCCGCATCTATTTGATAGAAATTAAAGAATAAATGTAATATTAAATTTGGTGACGACGTTTAAGAAAGGTTTGACTCATTTCGGGTCTTTTATCAAAAAGAAAAATACCGCGTGCAATTAAATAAACCGCCAAATCAACTTCACCAACAGTAACTTAGTATTTTAATTTCTAAAATCTTCCAAAGTCTCTCAAAGAAATCTAAAACAATTCCTTACAAAATACTTTCAAACAGAATTTTAAACAATTATATACATACATATTATTTTTGAAAGAATAGCATCAGAAAATGATTTTAAGTAAAATGCCACCAACCATTCAAGACTATACTTTCTTTATGGAAGCAAAAGGTCACGTAGCATATCAAAATGCAGAGCCATTGCTGGAAACAAAATGACTACCTACAAAATATTTTCCCCTTCGTAAAAAAATAATACTCGAGGTGGCTGGTTGCAATACTGGGAATTGAAAAGTGCTTGGTCAAAGCAACTAAAAAGCGCTGGTACTGGAAGATTTGGGATAGTATAAGTTTATGTTGGAGAATAAGAATCTTGGTGCAAGGATCATAGTGCCAAAAATGATGATGATGAAAGTACACATTTCTTTAATTTAAATATATAATATATAAACTTTTACTTTTCACCATTATTCACTTTCTTAACACGACATGTAGTCAGTGTTTACAAAGCACGACAGCCTACAACAGTAGACAGCTAAGTTATTCGTGAAATATGCAAAACCGTTCATTTGAAAGAAAATTTAAATTGAATAAAAGCATTTTCGCGCTCCGTCTTTCGGAAAATATCGAATTCCGAAAAGCGAAATATAAATCCCATTTAAAATAAATACGTACCTATTTAAGAAGACAATTATTTCAGGAGAAACTTGATCTTTGTATTTGACTATATTAGGTAGATATTTAAATGTATATATTTAGGTAGGTATTTGAATGATACATTAATAATAATGTTATTATTTCTTTCCGTGAAAACTTGGTATGGTACATGGAACCTTTAGTTTTAAATAGATACTTATTAATAAAAACCATTAAGTCGTAATATTATTTTGCTAAAATTATTAACGTTGTATCAGGCAAGGTTAGTGACCATGCTGATTGTTATCATAACTCATGACAGAAGGACAGTTTTACTAATAATCGATTTTGTGACTCAGACTCTTTCATTTGGTATTTCTAAACTATTTTTCTCCTTTTATCTATTAAAAGAGAGAACTATTTAAACCCTTCTAATGAAACACTTCAAGTTTATTTAAGGCTATACCTCAGTTGAGGCATGGTCTAAAAAGATCGTGGCTCGGCGATGCGCGGATGTGCAAATGACGCGTGTCAAACAAAATATAATTTGTCATATAAGTCCAATATGCATCCATTTAATGTTCTGTTTGTTGTTCTATTAGTAACAATAATAATATCTTCATTTACATGTTTTCTTTTTCAAGTAAATAGGTAACATTTTTAGTCATCTTTATTCGATTTAAGAATTAATACCCCCCGTCGCCATCACGAAACAAATTGACGTGTTCACAGCTCGACGTTCGCTCTCCGATTGCCAACGAGTCCAAAATTTTGTCGCAGCTAATAGTAGCACTGAAGTACCGTCTTAACAACCGCATTGTTTATACTAATTATTTTATTTTTACAAATATAATTGGGCACGTTGACAGTTCGACAGATATAAATGAGGTAGTTTGAACTGATCTGTGGTGTGCCTACTAACGTACAGTTATTAATTGTCTGTGCCAGGTTTAACCTGTTACTCAAACTGTAGGTACGTGTATGGCCACCTATTATTCACATGATTTGACTGAGTAATATTCTTTATATTGAACTTACATTCTTACTTTCTTTATATTAACTTGATAACATCTCAGTTATTATACTCATATACCAACTAGAAAAATAACTTTATTTTAATACGACGTCATTTTATATCTGACGAATTTTTAAATTATATAAGTTCAATATAAAGAATATTTAATTCTGAAATGTTGTGAATTATTCGTTGAATAAAAAAAATAGTTTATTAAATTATTATCAAGTGTAATTACGTTTTACTTAATAATTAGAGTGGTATGGATGTCTCTCTGGCATTAATTTAGTGAATACAGGTTCATATTCTATACGATGTCAAAAAATATTTGAGCTCAAACCGGTTTATATATTTTTAGTAAATGGTAAATTATATTTTATATTGACAACTACCTAACTGTTTTAGCCCGTAAACTTATTTCGAGAATAATGTAACATTTGTTTTAATAATTAAATCCTTAGTAAGTTATGCTTATAATACATATTATCCGGAAAGAACTTATACAAAATACTAAGATATACAAATAACTCAAAAAAATAATATTATTGACGTTGATTTATGTTAACACAGTAAAACTCCGTTATTATAATCATTGTGAGATGAAGTCGTTGTTAACTATGTAGACAATTTTCAAGTTTTGTTGTATATAGTCATAAATTGTAGACTTTAAACCAACTGTCTGCGCTTTTAGACTGTAATGGGACGGGATGATTCAGATTTGGAGGGGGGGTTATATCAAGGATGCCAGGCACTGACCTCAATGAATGAATAACTGCCTGGTAATAGTAGGTCTGATAAGGACAATGAGGTAAGAAATTTTTATATTTTATTAGGGCCGCGATAATTGGCCCAACCACCATCTTTTAAATGATCCAACTACAAGATGTTATTATTAATTTAAACTGATCACTGTTAGATCCTAGTTACCTCGTCAAATATTATTTATGTCGCGTCAAGTATGGGAGTGTTAACTCGTGCTTTCTTGTAAACAACATAACTTCAAAATTTATTAAACTGTGTATTATTTTCTAAAAAATATTTATCGTTTTATTTCTGTTCCTATTTCATATTTTTAAGGGATTTATTTTATTACAAAATAATTATCTGACGTACAAGAAGTGTCCACATAGTAAAAATTGGCTGGCAGTGATAAGGTTAACTTTGATATATAATGATATCTATCTGAAATCTTAATTTAATCTGCAGGGAGATGATATTAAGGCGGTATTATTGCCTGAAACAACTGTCAACATAAAATATACAACATTAAAACTGTAGAACTAAAAAAACATGTTTTGAAACCATTAGAATACTTATGTTTATATTAGATTTTTTACTACCTTAATTTATTATTGGCCAAAATTAAAAGGATAAAAGAAAATCTAAAGTAACCCTAAATTTCTTAAACCGTAGTTGATAACCAGTATAACCGCACAAGGTATAATATTGTGGAAGCTAAAATTAGATTTAACGATCATCGCTTTCGAGTATCATTCTGTATTGCGAACTCTAAGGGCATCGTTAGTATGAAAATGTGATATGAAAAACACAGTTTTCTCAGTAGGATTTTTTTTTGCATATTTAGAAATATTTTATATTATTATTTGTCACGTTATTTTGAGTTTGTTTGCAATCGTTTCTTATCTTTTATTTTGTATTATTTTTTTGGTAAAATTTTCACCGAGGAAAATGAAATTTCGACGGTATATTATTTATTTTCATATATTATTCTTAACAGCTAAACTAAATTAAATAGAAAAAAGCTATAAAAAACATTTTTTTAAATATTAAATAACACAACTTTATTTTCTGAATTTCATAAGTATGCGGAATAAACAAAACATGCTTTGAACATGACACATGACACAAAACATGACACAATATCGACAGACAGCTATTTATACGGTTACGTCAGTTTAATCATGATACAGTTTGCTTGTCCTGGAAAGAGGTGGCTATAATTAATAGCAATGGAGAAGAGTGGAGGTTGGCTGTTAAGATCCGCCATAAAAAGTGCATATCAAACTTTGTTAGTCATGCGTATTATTTTGTTTTTGTTTAACTAATACTACAATTTACCGATGATATCAGTTAATTTTCAAAAATCAATTAAACCCTGTCTAAACCAAACCATAATAATTTTGGTATATTTTGGGCGATACGACAAAATTTTGCACACTTTTTCATTAATTTTTATTTGTTTTCGATAGATTAAGAATACATATTACACGTCATATGGTTGGTTCATTATTTTAAATTCATTAAGCCCTGCCTAAACTAAACTATAATATTATATAAAAATATTATTATATTTATAAAATATCCAAAATTATGTATGATTTATTTATATAATTTTTGATATTTCATAGATAGACGAGTATTTTTTTACTAGGTATTATGGCTTGGTTTCGCAGAATTTAATTGAATTTTAAAAACTAACCACTACCATCTGTAAATTGTAGTCTGATTTCAATGAAAACAAATATTTATGACTGACAGATTTTAGTGTGGCATATTTATGGCCAATCTTAACAGGCTACCTCCACCCTTTGCCACTGCTATATAGCATTACATAAAAAAATATCCATCGTTCGTGGAGCATTGCAGACAGTAATATTATAATTTAATTAGATGGTCGAGTTAATGGCTTAAAAATATATCATCGACGGTGCAGCTGGTTGGTACAAGTAGATAGACTATACCAAGTTCTGCAGTTTCTTCGGCGCCACATTTGTTGATTGAAGAATCATCGACCACTTCTTTATATTGTCATTAGTCCTGGTTACTCCTGTTCGTAGTTGGTTCATTTTCCACCAAACTGTAAATTTCTGCATTTTCCTAAGTAGCAGCTTGTCATCAGATACTATTGAGAATTGTAGTCACATATCTCGCTCTACCTTGCTATTTTTTTTTACTGCAGGTGGCTTTTATTTCTCTTTGGATGACCTAAGAAAGCTCTTTCTAGATTTTATGCATGATTTTCTGGTATATGTCCATATATTAGATGTTTTCTTACACATTTAGGCTGTACGATGTACATCGTCGGCTATATCTCCACGCATATCGGGTGGTGCATTTTCAGCCATAATGTGCACTTTTACCACACTAATCGGTTTCAAGCATCCCTTTAATGTGGCGGCAGGCATCATTCAGGGATGTTTCCACCTTTCTTATAATATAGCGTGAACGGTTCAATAAAAGATTTGAGTATAGATGCGTGTGACAGATTGATTGAAAGGTATACGGTGGTATATTATTGTGGTGTCGGATAGAAAACACGGTTTCAAAATGATATATTTCTGAAAATAATTTTTTTTAAAGAATACACTTAGATCAAATTGAAGAGATTTTGGAAGTAGATAACTTGAACTTAAATCGATAAAAAAATCAACAAAGAGGCATTTAGATAAGAAATTAGTATATTAGAGAGATTTAATGGTAATGTAATAGAGTGTTGTTACTGTAGCTTTATGAAACATACGCAATCAATCAAATAATTTAATCATTTTGGATGAGGAAGAAGCATCAGATTCGTAGTTTGAGAAATAAACGAGTTTAGCAATAGGGTTCTCGGTAAAGTTCAACGACAAATAATATTGACCAGAACTTTGACAGAAAAATTATATATATAATAGTGTCTATTTAGAGTATATTATGTCAAATTAATTTATTAATTTTACATAATATAAAAGAAATGATCATAAAAAAATTAGGTTCTCATTTTACTAAAACGAAAAATACATTACTTAGCAGGGCAGAATAGCATATATACATAAACGTTTGAGAAAGAGGGAGCTAAAGGAGGTTTTTATCCAGCAATGGATCGTTACTGACGATGATGATAATATGTATATTTTTTCTAATTTTCATATTATTAACTATTGAATTGTAGATAACTATATTTACAGATATTGAGTTCCGTGACGTGTATTTTTATTATACTACCCCTACCGTTTCATAACTCTCTTAATTATTTATAAAATAACTAACAAAAATATTGTGTTATATAGAAAATTCAAAGGTCATTTTAAATTGGATAGCTCTTCTATGGCCTTGATAATGTATTAATGAGAAATTGGTAGGTCGTGTCAGGTGTTTATTCACATATTATATTGTGTAGACCTGCAATAATATTAATGGTTGCCTACTGGTGATACATATGAGAAGAGAACAGGTGTTCAACTATTATACTTTCTTTATAATCAATATAGGTATCATTATATTTGCCTGACGGTTGGGTTAAGATGAAAACTGTAACGTCTATTCTCTCATTAGAATGATTGATATATATAAATGCATCAGCATACCTATTACAGTATTAGACCTAAGAATTTGATACTGTATGAATACATAAGCAGAACAGTTATAAGTCAAACAGTATTTGAAAATTTTGTCTTAGTACATTTATATAATATTAATTTTATATCTCCATTCATATAAATTAATGAATTTTTACGAAATATTAACAAAATACGTAAAAGTCCAGTTACATCTCACTAAGATACTTCATAAGAGCACTTTGAACAATTAATTTAAGTGTTATCTACGTATAAAATGCATACTTTCTTAAAAAAAATTCTAAACGTAAGCAATTATATTACATAAGAAAATCGAGTGTTCATATAATTCTAGTTAAAACTATTTTTTATGTAGGAGGTTAATAAAATATTTTTACATTAAGTAATTTTTATTTGTTTGCTTATTAGGTATTTACACAATATCACCAAATATGGAAATTATGATTATTTCTAAACGCCGCAAAACTAGATTTTATTAAATTTTACTTTCTTAATATTTTTATAAAGTATATAATATTATAGATTTAATTGTGCTGTCAGCTTTTATTGTATTTATCATTATTTGTTTTAAAATGGTTTGTTTTTAACATTTATTATAACACTCAAAAAGAAGTGGGTATCATTATTGATTTTAATCTCTATCACAATATATTCCATTTTTTTCGTTAAAATACCATGTAACAACTTTACTGTATTAGTTGCAATTTTAGTTACCTTCACTCAGTATTTATTTTTATTTAAGTATCTATTTCATTGTGAGTAAGTATTATATTTAACACTATTAAATACATAATCATCTTTCATTCATATTGGGTTAAAAGCATTGTTTTCTTTATTAAGTTTAAAATTGTTAATAATTAATTATTTGTCAGAAACAACTATTCTAGTTTCAATCAATAAAATGATTATTTTTGTAAATCGCTACATCTAAAATTTTTGCGGGTAATTAAATTTGCAACTGATTTGTATAATCATTAACAAAATTCTAAATTATTCTTTTTTTTCAAAATGGTTTTGTTCCCGAAATATTGGACGTAAGCTGCAGTGGTCATCTAAGAATTCCATCATCATAACAAAGGTAGACACTAAAAATTCTAAGAGTATTCATTTTCTCCGCTTTCAAATTTTCTCTTTAAATACACTTAAACTAATAAATAAAAATACTAACAGTTTCTTTTTTAAAAACATTTTAAGACATCTGTATTAATTGGATTGAATAAAATAATTGTGATTATAATTTAACAAATCAACTCATACATTTTCAAATAAAAAGTTTGGTTTTATATAAAATTATTACTTGGTTGTAAAATAAAAATAAAATATTTTTTAAGCTTTAAGGTGACGCATCAGTGAAACGCCAAATAATGTTCAACTGTACGCGCGACGAAAATTTGTACTTGCTTCGCATTCATTGAGAAAACGTGGAGTCGGACGCACGTCACTTTGCTGCGTGATGGCGACGGGCCAATTAATTCTAAAATCGTGTAAAGATGACTAAAAACTTTACCCATTTACTTTAAAAAGCAAACATGTCAATGAATATATTATTATTGATACTAATAGAATAATAAACAGAACATAAAATGGACGTATGTTGGATTTATATGAGAAATAATATTTCGTTTGACAGGCGTCATTTTCACCCGCGACCCGCAATCCGCACATCGCCTAGCAACGATCTTTTTAGACCGTGCCTCAACTAATGCATGGCCTTAAGAATATTGCGATTGAATAGTTTTAAGCTTTGAAGTGTTACACGCTTTTAAATATTAAAAGCTCATTAAGATGCATGCATTCAACATTTTAAATTAAAGTCTTTTTTTAGCGACGAGTTTGCAGTGTGCTTGTTGTTTGAAAATTATATATAATATATTAATTATATTCTATAAGTATCGGGTTTTAACCATTCTAAAGAATTTCCATCTATTTTCTTGCAGCGTTTTATGTTATTTTTCACGATACGGTGAGTTATTTTTTTTTTATGAAAAGAATCAGTTGCAGCACCCACCTATTTATTATAAATACATTTTATTTAAATCAAGAAAACGTATTTATGGCAACCAGTTAAGTTTTAAAAGATAGTTAACAATCTATTATAGCGTAAAATGACAGTAACATTATATAAGTTACAACGAAAATTGAAACATATTACCTACTTAGAGAAATTAATTATAATATTAATAAAGTAGATGTTGTATTATACGACCTAATAAACTAATATTTATAAAAATCATTTATATCCTAGATTTTCTCTAGTAGTCTAGTATATAAAATATCTACTAAAGTCCCCTGGATACCTCAAGAGTACGTAACATCGAACAGCGACTGCATAATATTACCTCTTTGGATATCTATACTTTTTCGCTGCCTCAGCTACTCAGATGAATGGCACTCACCTTTTTATTAAATACACTTTATTTATATTTTATTCTACTATATTATATTCAAAATACATAATACAATATAATATGTATAGGTACTTTACATATTATAATAAAATATACCGAATTGAAAGAAAAACTCCCACGTATTTAAATGATAAGTATGTTTACACTTCCTTAATTAATTATTTTTTCGATACTTCAGTTTCAAAGTGTAACAACTCTAAAATCATAGTTCTGAGATGATTAGGAAACAATATTTTGGCCAGGTTTAATCTTCTACTGTATATTTAATTTTTGTTGAGTTTAATGAAATTCTATATTGGTACATCATAGTGGTAAGTTTGATGAGCCACATGTTAAAAGTTTAATTAAAAATCATCCATAATAGGATTTTTCGAAAATGCGAAGAAGATATGGATGACACACAATTTGGCTTCAGAAGTGGTTTGAGCACTCGCGAAGCACTTTTCAGATTGAATGTTCTAGTGCAAAGATGCCTAGATGTTAATGTTGATGTTTATATGTGTTTCATCGATTACGAGAAAGCATTCGATATTGTTAGGCATCCTAAACTTCTCGAACTCTTACATGAGAAAGGCATCGATGCAAGAGACATTCAACTGATAGCTGACTTATATTGGAATCAAACAGCAAATATTAAAATCAAAAATAAAATCAGTGGAGATGTAAAAGTTCGTCGCGCTGTAAGACAAGGGTGTATATTGTCACCTCTGCTATTTAACATGTACTCAGAAGCTATTTTCAAGGAAGCCTTACAAGGTGAATCGGTGGGTATTTTGGTTAATGGGAAACATATTAATAATATACGATATGCCGATGATACTGTGCTGATTGCTGATAGTTTAAAGAGTTTACATCAACTGGTAGAAAAGGTTAATGAGGTCAGTAATTCTTATGGTTTAAAAATGAACCTCAAGAAAACAAAACTATTACTAGTATCAAAAATAGCGACACCAGACACCAACACAAATTTTGTCATTAATAGCAAACCAATTGAACGTGTGACCCATTATAAATAATTAGGGACATAGGTCAATGAGAAATGGGACCAGACTCTGGAAATAAAAACTAGAATTGAGATCGCTAGGAGCGCCTTTCTCAAAATGAGACGCCTCTTTAGCAATCGAGACCTGCGAGGTCTGAGACTGCGTATGGTACGTTGTTATATTCTCTTAATTCTTTTCTATGGTATGAAAATATGGACCTTAAACCAAGAGACATCTTCAAAATTTCTTGGACTGACCGGTTGACAAATGTTAAAGTTCTCAATTGAATGGGGAAGGACCGAAAAATTCTACGTAGTATCAAAACCAGGAAACTACAGTACCTCGGCCACATTATGAGAGGACAAAAGTACAGCATTCCCCAACTAGTCATTCAAGTTCCTTAATCAAAAGATCAAAGGTAAGCGTAGTAGAGGATGGCGCCGGATTTTGTGGCTTAAAAACCTCCCTGATTGGTACGACTGCAGCTTTACTGAACTGTTCCAGGTAGCAAACGACAAAGATACTCGTATGATCGCCTTGATGGTGGCAAACCTCTGCTAGGGGATTGCTCAATAAGAAGTAGATAGTGGTATTATGCTTATATTAAGTAGATAGTACAAACTTAATTCTACGTGATACATTAAACATAGTGGCGTTAATACTAAAAAATAATGATACGTAATTATGAACATTTTCTTCGATTGAATTCAAGGAATTTTAGTATTTTATTTAATAGAATTCAATAATAAAATATAATATTAAAGTCGCTCTTCGATGTAGCCATTTATCTGCAATGTGCCATTTTGGAAAATTACACAGGACTTACTACACGGTTTGTTTTAAAAAAACTCATATAAACGTCCACATACGAATTAGTATAGTTTTGTTATCATGTTATATTGCTATAAGCTATTAAAAATAAATAGAAAATATTTTTATTATGCCATTATCGATATGAGAAATTTTCCTTTAAGGCTATATCCTAAAGTATTATATAATAATATATTTTAAAAACAGCTAAAATATCTTTGATAGTTTTAATATTACCGTTTCTTTGCTGTTTGAATATTCCAATAATTGATTACATACGTAGATGAGTTTTGATAAAAAATTAAACTTACACAATTAAAAAAGTAAATTAGCATTTTCGCTTCGATCGTTCTCAACTGATTGAAAGTTATAATAATAATATATTTTACGAGGAATAGTGTGTTGCATTTGTTAAGTTAATTAATTTAAAAAAATATATATTTGCTTCAGCATAACTGACTGGTAAAATAGTAATAATCATCTTTTGTTTTGCATAATATTTGATAACAATCGATCAATAACTTGGCAATCGCTTATTATAAAAATAGTCCAATGAATTTAACAGCAAGATAACTTGAGACAAAATTAACAAAATACAAGATTATTAAATTAAATTTATTAATGACGAGTATTATATAAAAGACTATAAGGTTTTCGTTGATTTGAAAATAAATGTTAGTGTGATCTCTAATCTACGATAAAATGGAACTCATTGTCTCACTTATTACTATAATAATTTCCTTCTACGTAATATTATACAATAAGGATAATATAACATGATTAATTTAAAAGACTATTCATCTGTCATTTATATAATACCACATATCCATTTCATAAGAATGTAATAACATTCAGTAGATTCGACACATTTATTAGTAACACATATTAACTCAACATGTTATCGGATGTAATTATTTTTCCACCCTCTTTCGAGTGTAGAAGAAATTAACGTTATTAAGGAAATGATAAAGCAGTATCGGTGATAAAATATCCATAGATATTTATATTATTTCTAATTTAGATTAAATCACTGACACATTATTTTTAAATATATTAAAATATATTATTTTTATTACAAAATATGTGAATATACGAAATAAAATAGGCACTAAGTGCCCAAAAACTAAAAAAAAAGTGAGTATGCAGAAATTTTCTGTGTACCATTTGCAAATATTTTTAATACGTCATGTCTAAGTGCCAAAAAAATATATTAGAGCTTCCATGGATTTTCAAAGATGGCTTTGGATGTAAGAGAATGCGTGATTTTTTTTTAAATAGGCACTACGTGCCGTTTAGTTAATATGTCTCATGAGACTTATAAGCACTAAGTGCCGTTTGGTGAACATGTGTCATGAGACTTAGTTCTTCGTTTTCAATATAAAGCGTGGCACTTAGTCCTTTTTTTTAAGAAATTTATTTTGCAACGTAGTGCTTTCCTAAAATACCGTTGTTCAAACTTGTTTTTCTTACAATATATTATACTATATCTCATATTCAGCCTTTTGATATTTATTGCCTCTTTTATGTTGTGTATTCATGACTGTATTACTTTTTTTTGTTCTTGGGGTTTACATTATAGAAATCAAACTAAATTTATTTAAATATTAAAAATCATAATTTCTATACATCTCCAAAAGCATCTGGTTAGCATTACACGCATAAATTAATAAATTTAATAGGAAGAATATTGAGTTAAACACGTTTTCTGTACTTCCACGCAAAAAAATATTTTACCTTATGTCATATAGATTATTTAAAGTCGAGTAGAATAACGATCTACCAAGATTTATTTACTAGTCATATTTCCAAAAACCAAAAAATACATATCGTTAAAAACTAATAAATAATACGAAGGTATGTATGTGTAATTTTACACAAAATTTCATCATATTATAATAAAATAATCTGCCAAAGCCGTCGAAACCATAAAAAAATCGGTGTGTCTGTGTACTTATGTATGCGCGATAGAAATTATCCTTCTTTGGCGTAACAAAACAAAACAAAAACTAGAATTTTTGAAGCGCCGCTGGTTTATTTTTTTCACTTTAACTTATATCACTAAATAAATTATATAAAAGGTAACAACACTATCACTGTCCCACATGCCCCACGTATGTAAAAATGGAGTTTTATGTTATTTTCAGAGTATAAGCCTGGACATTCCATAAACGTTGTAGATAATTTTTTTATATGATTTTGAAGCCTTTTATCATTTATATTTTTATTTAACCATTTGATGACTGCTTAAAGTATTTTTATTACATAAAATAGAATTCTTTCAAACCTCTTGATCTAATGTTTTATAATATAGTCATATTTCAGTACATCTATGTGCAGTGGTGTTAAGATTTTTTAGGTTTATAAATTTTAAACGCATTTATAAAACGATTCGTAAAATTAATATTAACATTTTATAGTGAAGAAATATTTACGATAAAAAAATATATTTATAATCCCTGTGATCCCAAATT
Organism: Rhyacophila brunnea; assembly: GCF_057557595.1. Classification (NCBI taxonomy): domain Eukaryota; kingdom Metazoa; phylum Arthropoda; class Insecta; order Trichoptera; family Rhyacophilidae; genus Rhyacophila; species Rhyacophila brunnea. The sequence goes on along the minus strand of NW_028232848.1, from coordinate 12,813,042 downwards.
TCACAAGAATTAGGCATTTTATTATTCAAAAAATTGGCACGATTAACACATTTGAAGATAATTCTAAAGATATTGATTATAAGCCATGTATTTGACTATTCAAATGTGATAAAACATCCTACGAATAAAGATTTTTGTACTAATTATTGACCTAAAAATAATGTAGTATATTTTTGAAATACGCCATTTCTATTGGCTTTTCCCAGTAGTTAAGCTATAAAAAAAACAAGCTTGAGATTCAATAACGTCATTTCCCACAAATATTCAATTAGAATTGTGGATTTATCAGTTTTACAAAATTAACTTGTCAAGTATATTATAATTTTCAACTGTAAACTAGTGCAATATAAAATAATTCAAAATGAAAGGGTGCCATTTTCTTCAAAATCTCTTTTTTTTATTACCCTTTAAATTTTCTCACCCTGAGATGTCTCCTTTTTAACCCATTCTCGACTCTTACCACGTTATCACCCTAAACAAAGGCAAACATTTGAGCCTACATTATCCCCGCTTGAGGTCTACCACTATAATGCTTGAAGTAAGCCCATCGCTACAAGAAAACGTAACAACGCCTTTAATAAAGCAAAACTCATAGTAGCCGGATGCCTAGGTGTAATGCATTGCAAATAAAATAAAATTATCTTAAAATTTTTTACTAAACCTTTCGATTGTCACACCTTTTCACTTTTTTGTTTAATATCAAAATAAATATACACAGGATTTGAGAATGTACCTACGTAACTTTTTATAAAAATATAGTTATCTATTTAAATAGTACAACACTTACATTTTTACACTCTCAAAACTATGCACTTTACAATTTTATAACTCTGATTTGGTCATTGTTGGGAAAATAAAATTTAAACTAATCGATTTACATTAATCTAGGCTACAATTATTATTTAAAATAAAAACGGAAAATTGTGCTTGTCTAATATGAAACAATTAAATAATGTTCAAGTGTATGAAAAAATATTTTAGATATATTATTTTATTTATTTAATGCATTTGTGGTTTTTATGTTATCTAATATTTTCAAACACAAAATTAAGACAGTTTCTATTAACTCCTGACTTACCTAGTTATATTATTTTGTAGAAAAAGAAATGTAAAATCATATTCAATAGCTATCTCAAAAATAGTGACAATCATGTTATCTAGCTGTTGTACGAATGGATGGCATATTACTATTAATCATTAAAGAGGACGTGAAAGAGTGGAGTGACAGTACATTATTGCCAAGGTGGTTAGAAAATAAATTGATAATACGGCTTATCGAAAGAAAATAGGTAGTAAGCTGAACAGTTCTTTTATATGTTTTATATACTACTAGCTGAAGTACCCGGCTTCGCACAGGGTCGCTTCGTGGTTATATTTATCTTAGATATTTGAAAAATAATAAAAGGTAATTATTTTTTTAATATTAAAATATCAGTGGCAATATGGCAATATGAAAATAATTCTAATAGGAGTAAAGGTCAAACATAAGAACACTAAATTAAAATCGAATCCAAAATATGAAAACGTTATTAATGTTATTAATATGTAGTAAAAAAAAAACAAAATTGGATGGAACAAACAAACAACAAACTTTGTATTTTATATAATAATAATTTAGAAACCTTCGCAGGTGTGCGCACAACAACTGACAAAAGTTTCATCGCAATCGGATGAATGGTATAGGAACGCATACGAATAGAAGTAGAAGATGATTTTCTAATTCAGAAATCTTCGTGGGAATGCGCACGACAACTCACCAAAGTTTCATTGCAATCGGATGAATGGTATAGGAACACATACGAATAGAAGAAGATAGAATAGAAGAAGAAGATGATTGTACTAATTCAGAAACCCTCGCGGGTGTTGGCACAATTACTGACGAAATTTTTATTGCAATCGGATGAATGGAATAGAAACGCATACGAATAGAAGAATATAGAATAGAAGAAGAAGAAGAAGAAGATAGTTTTACTAATTCAAAAACCATTGCGGGTGTTACCACAACAACTGACGAAGGTTTCATCGCAATCGGATGAATGGTATAGGGACCATACAAATAAAAGAAGATAGAATGAAGAAGAAGAAGAAGAAGATGGTTGTACTAATTCAGAAACCTTCGCGGGTGTTGGCACAATTACTGACGACAATTTTATTGCAATCAGATGAATGGAATAGGAACGCATACGAATAGAAAAATATAGAATAGAAGAAGAAGAAGAAGAAGAAGAAGATGGTTGTACTAATTCAAAAACCATTGCGGGTGTTACCACAAAAACTGACGAAGGTTTCATTGCAATCGGATGAACGGTATAGGGACCATACGAATAAAAGAAGATAGAATGAAGAAGAAGAAGAAGAAGGTTGTACTATTTCAGAAACCTTTGCGGGTGTTAACACAACAACTGACGAAGGTTTCATCGCAATCGGATGAATGGTATAGGAACCATACGAATAAAAGAAGATAGAATGAAGAAGAAGAAGAAGATGATAATTTTTCTAATTTAAAAACCTTCATGGGTGTGCATAAAACCACTTACCAAAATTTCATTGCAATCGGATGAATGGTATAGGAACCATACGAATAGAAAAATATAGAATAGAAGAAGAAGAAGAAGATGGTTGTACTTATTCAGAAACCTTCGCGGGTGTTGGCACAATTACTGACGACAATTTTATTGCAATCGGATGAATGGAATAGGAACGCATACGAATAGAAAAATATAGAATAGAAGAAGAAGAAGATGGTTGTACTAATTCAAAAACCATTGCGGGTGTTACCACAAAAACTGACGAAGGTTTCATTGGAATCGGATGAATGGTATAGGGACCATACGAATAAAAGAAGATAGAATGAAGAAGAAGAATAAGAAGAAGAAGAAGATGATTGAACTATTTCAGAAACCTTTGCGGGTGTTAACACAACAACTGACGAAGGTTTCATCGCAATCGGATGAATGGTATAGGAACCATACGAATAAAAGAAGATAGAATGAAGAAGAAGAAGAAAATGATGATTTTTCTAATTCAGAAACCTTCATGGGTGTGCATACAACCACTTACCAAAATTTCATTGCAATCGGATGAATGGTATAGGAACCATACGAATAGAAAAATATAGAATAGAAGATGAAGAAGAAGAAGATGATGATTTTTCTAATTCAGAAACCTTTATGGGTGTGCATATAACCACTTACCAAAATTTCATCGCAATCGGATGAATGGTATAGGAACGCATACGGGACAGACATACAGACAGACAGACATACATTCATTTTTATATATTAGTATAGCCTATACTCTTCGCGCAAGTGCAAGCAATAAGTTTACAAAGTTTTATTGCAATCGGATGAACGGTATGGCTGCGCATTCAATACGAACAAACAAACACACAAATATTAATTTTTATATATTAGATAACGTAGGTATATAATTTTAAGTTATAAGAAAATATTATTCTAAACAGTCTACGAAAGAATATTTTCCTGTGCCGACACTGTGGCACAAAATCTCTGTAACTACTGAGGAATCGTAAAAGTATTTTTAAAATTGCAGTGATGGACTTCATGTATCTCAAGAGTCAAAAACACCTTGTTCTGATAAAGGAAGAAAGCACATCATCATTTTATAGTGTTGGTTCTATGTCAGTACTATGGTATAGTACTATGGTAGGTCATTCTATGTTGTAGGAAACATGTTACTTCTAGTACTTTAAAATACATTACAAAACTTCACTGGGTATTTTAATTGGGTAAAACTAAAATTGTCTTGACGGTTCAACCTTGACGTCTTCATATTATTATGATAATTAATGATTATAGTATCTTATAACTATACGTATATAAAAAGAGATACCAAAGATGGCAACGTATTTTAATAGGTATATCAATGAATATTTTTTTTTTTTTGTGACTGTAAAATCGTTCAGACTTGTCACCGAGCGCTGTAATAACAAAAATTAGTTAAACTTCTTGTTTTTAGAGCCAAAATGTCATAATTATTTGTTGTTTAAACCATTCTTACACTGTATATGTATATATTTAGATTCGTAATACGGTCGCGTTGCTTTGCTTGACTGATTTTCTTTTGTATGTGTTCAGCCTAAGGCAATGTCGTTTTAGGAAAAATTTTCATCAAGGCTTTTGCCTCTAGTACGCCGTAAATATATTTAACAGCTGTTTACTCTGTGCCGGGAAAATATTATTGTTTATTTTTACGAGTAAAGTTTTAAATTTTCATCTTGAGGCTTCAATAAATCTGGATTATGTAAAAAAACCTTTCGTGATTATATTTTTTCGATAGTTTTATATTTATTACGTGGAAAAATAGACGGTTTGATTTATTTCAGTATAAATGTGTCATTAATTTATATACATAAGTATAATCCTAATAGATCTATGAATACGTTGGTTTCAGAAGATGTACGTGGGAGCCAAAAAATAAGGACTGAAGTGGAAAGAGCTATAAAAAACTTTTCTTTCATCCAGCTGTAGATTGACCCACAGCTAAATGATAATGATAAAATAAAAATGACACTTCACTGATAAAATGATTTATACAAGAGAGTATAGCTTTTATTTAGTCTTACAATCTTTTATATGAATTCAAATATTATCCAACAGTCACTTGTCACAAAATGTCAGATATAAAAAGAAACACGAAATTTAAAAAGTAGTGTCTAAACTTATTGTTATTAACACTATCTACAATAGCTTTTGATCATAATTAATTTATAAATAGATTTATGAATAATATTATATAATAAACTATTTCTTTTATTCAACGAATAAGACACGAGATTTTAGAATGTAAGAATAGAACATACATAATTTGGGACTTGAACCTGTATCTACTGGATTCGCGCCAGTATGCCTTTCCAATTAAACTACGGGCATCTTACTAGATTACGAAGATTTAAACTAGTAGTTGTTACATGAAATGTTTATCGACGTGCGTTATAATATTGGCTATCAGTTGTAGTATATTAAATTGTGGAGGCTATCAATAATTATTAATTTCTTAATTACTAACCGACGTCGCGGATCTCTCCATTATTTAGTTTTTAAAACGTACTTAGACTTGCTAATAATTTAATAAACTATTTCTTTTATTCAACGAATACGATACAAGATTTGAGAATGCAACATTGTATTGTTTAATTGAACATACATAATTTGAAAACATATTATCATGCATAGACACACTAGAAAAAATCGTTTTGTAGAAAAAAAATACGACACCCGACAGGACTTTAATCTGTATCTTCTGGACTCGCGCCGTCGGGTGTCATATTTTTTCTACAAAACGATTTTTTCTAGTGTATATATGCATGAGATATTTTCAAATTATGTATGTTCAATAGTATAATACAATAATATAAATCCCACGATGGCTGAGCAAATTAAGCTTCAGCTTATAATTTTGTGGGTTCCAGGTTCGAATCCTAGGTCTGGCAAATACACATATTATTTTTCAATTCATGTTTGGAGTCAGGGTATGGACCAAATAGGTCGAGTAAGTGGCTACCATTAATTTATCATAAATACAAATCTGTTAATACAACCTCCACTCTGTGGAAGCCCATAATGTGATCCTTTCAGGATCAAACATGGTGAAATACAAAACGAATAATCCTTATATTATATTTTTTTTCAATGGACTAAGCAAGTGTATTCGACAATGGAATAATTACAATTTATTAAATTATTACTTTTATGTAATGATACTTATAATTTGACTTACTTCGATTCGTTTATCAATGAACTTACTCACAGCTTTAAATTTAGTATATTATTATTATGTATACAAAGTCTGCCTCAGCCGGATTTTCAGGTAATTAATTTTAATACGACCATAATAATTTCACCGGTTTTATAATGCCAATGAATTCTAAAGTTTCTCTCTCAGTTCTCAATATCAGTTTTGAAGAGCCAAGTAAGAACATCATACGTATTTTAGATTTACGTTATAATCTATATTACCTGCCTGCAAGTAGTCCCAGTTCAATTTTCCAAAGTCATTTGTATGATTTATTGATTAACACACTTCGTTAATGATATCACACGATCACTAAGTACTACAGTAAGTACCTCAACACCACGTGTACGCCGACGATTGGGAATATATGATTAACTGGAGGAGGGATTCTAATAATATAAACATATATACATTTCATATTATTAGTAAAGCTTAGCTAGCTGGCGTAATGTATTATTATGTCAATTCACTGGCAGATGAAAGCTTTCCCAGTTTCTGTATCTATTTATTGGCTGGCTTCTACCTGAGTGCTATATCTGGTACATTATCATTTAATTTTCTTAGCATAAATAAGAGCGTTTTATTTTTAATAATTGCATCAGTATTGACTGAATTATTATATTCTAGCATTACAAATTAACTCAGAATTCAACATGAACTCCACAATTGTATATCACATTTTAGTCGGTAATGATGTATTCATAGTCATACAAGTTGACAACTTTTATAAAAAATATTGAGATTGGCATAATCTAAATAGCAAAATCCTATTTGTTACTTTCAATAAAGTATTAAACCAATTCCAAATTTACCAAGAAGCCCTTAATTCCAAAATGGTGGATAACCACATCATTTCTCTATAATTAAAATCTGATGTGATTGTCTTTCATCGTAGACGTATTTTTTTAATGCGTTGAATACTAATTAGAAGTTACTGTCTTAACACTTTGTAAAACATATTAAAAGCTTATAAAATATCTATATAATTTAGCAATTCTAGGCTTAAAATTGTACCTACAGTTCTATGTAGAAAAATATCAATAAGTGTAATAGTACAAACTTTTAATTTTCTGATATCTTAATTCATATTTTTTTTGTTTGTTTCCATTTCAGTCACCGTAAATTTTATTATAACGTAACATTTTATTAATAATGCTCTAGTTTTAGAGATCTCTGCATTCAGTTGTCCAAATATATGAAGGTACTGTAAGATTGGAAGCATCACCTGTTCGAATTATTGATGGGTAATCGTTCCAAATTATTATAATACTAGCCTACAATTACTAAGTTTCAATGCATATGTTGCGATAACTTTCCCTTTTCTAAGAGCAATGCAACATCTAAGATAATCAAATTATATTCAACCACCTGCAATATTTGAAGTAGCTACGTCATTACTGAGTCAATGTAGGTACCGCTGTGATTTCCAAACCTTTTTATTTGATGGAACCCTTAAGCCATTCTGTTTAAGGGAATTCCAGCTGTTTAACTATATTATTAAGCCCCAAAAAGGCATATTGCAAAATATATGTTAGGTAATCGGTAGTTACATAATGACGTCGTTTTAAAAAAGCTCAAAAGGGCATCCCACACTAAACCATTTGTATTCACTTAAGTTGCTATATTATAGATAGTGTGAAACAATAAATTTATAGAAATTAGAATAAAAGATATGTAGGTAAGTACACATAAGTACAATAATTAATTTTATTATCTGTTGGTACTAAAGACATACAAAATCATCTCCAAGAGGAATCTACTATTTATAAACAATTTGAATTCCTTTCTTTTTCATATAGAATGTATCACTTATACTGACGTGTGTAGAGCATCACTGTTACTCTATGGTTGATAAATAAAACTATTTAGTACCTTATACACCTGAAAAAAATATTAAAAGAGTCATTTTTATTTAAAGTCGGATACATAGTTTTGAATTTTTTTACAAGGTTTTCTAAATTCTCGCAGAACCCGTGACATGGTAACCAAATGAGAACCAAGTTGAGAAACACTGAATTATTATCTCATAATTTTTTTTTATAAATTATAGATACTTATGTGGTTTTTTTGATTTGTTGGTTATTTTAAAAATTAAGTGTTAGATATTAAATAAGTTAACTTTACTTTCGGTTAAACCATTTTTTGGCATTTACCTGTCTGCCTAGAATTTTCGCACTTACGGTTAATTTTACTTGTATATTCTACCGGCTGCAATATTGCCTAACACAATCAAAAAGTTTTGATTAAGAGCCTACTTACTGAGAGCAATGAAGAAACTTACTTGAGAGGCAAGTAAGTTTTTGATACTTCAACCTGAACTTCTAATTACCTACGCTCATTCTTAAAGCAAGTTTTCACAGAAGCAGCATATACTTTACTTTGCAACACTCAACTTAATTAGCACAAGACGAAAGTTGTACATAAAACCAAGGTATGCACTTTAACTTAATTTACTTCCGTTAAAATTCTTTACAAATAACATATATATATTTATAAGGCTTTGTTGCACGTATTTCAAGCAGTTTACGTACATATTATATTACCTTGTTTTAATAATATCAGAATTTGTGTGTTAGAATTTACAATTTATTTTTTATTTGATGATTTATTACACTAATAATTTATATATTTACCAACCCACAAGGTTGATATAAAATAACGAATAAATTTTGTTCTTATTTAAAAAATGAACAATATAAAAAAAAACTAACGTTTCTCTATATTATGCGTTTCCAGTCTTTACTTTAATATTATACTCTTTAGTGTGGAGGTGAAATCATATATAAACTATGATAGATTAATTTTCTTGATTATATCAAACGGGCCAATCGCTTTACATTACATGACGATTTACAATATTATAAAACACCACGTATTTTCTGTGAGAAGATGTAGTACAAAATGATAATTCTGCCATTCTTAGAGGTTTTCGAAATCATGAATATTGATAGTTTGTGAATAGAATGTTATAACAAAGTACTTATTAATATATATAAAAAAACATACATAAAATGCTGATATATAATAGTACATCATATTATGAGATAATTTATAATAAGTATGTTAAAAATTGATCTTAATAGAAAAAAATAAGCACAACGGTTAACTGAATAGATATGTCTAAAGTATCTTTGAGCACTGCGTTAATGATTTTAAAACACTTGCAATCGACATTTCACAATATACTAATCTAAGATTAGATTAGATTGATCCGAAGAAAGAACTGAAAGTGGAAGATCATGTCATCGAAAAGTCAAATAATTATTAGGTGTTTATCAATAGGTAGCTAGGTATGATTATACTGAATTACAAATTTAATAATAACAATTAAAGCGATAGATTTTTTTTAAATCGATAAAACGACTTTTGATAATGTAGGAAGCGAAATGAAATATAAGATAACCTGATATATTATTACTTTTTATGCTTTATGTATATTTATATTATGAGAATCTATAAATAATTCACTTAAAATATAAATGAAAAATGCAACGAAGATAATAATATGCCATAGTGAATCAATTTATTTCAATTTTGGTTTTAAAGACTATCACGTAATGATTATAATATATTAAATTCAGAAAAATGTAGGGCTCCTGACGATGCATGACCCATCTGGTATATTCATCTATTCATAGACAGGAGTTGTAATGGCTCAATATTACTAATCTTTATAGTTTCTTCTCATCCAAGATGTCAGATTAATTCATATTAAGATATAAGATGCTTAGAATAACTTGCTTTTATTCAGATGCCAATATTCTATCAAAATAATACAATAATACTAATATTAATTAACTCTGTCAAAAACGATGGAAAATGTTTTGTATTTTCCTCGGTATTAATCCGTTATTATTGGTTAATTATTTTCTGCGTCTAAGATCATTTATTGGAAAGTATTACTGATAAAGGTTTGACACCTGACAGTTTATATAAAAGCTCTTTTCGATCTACGTCATCACGAAAACCTAATCGAACCTATTCTTCAAATAAATGAAATATGATATTTGTCAATTTGAGTTAGATTTCCGGTTGAAGTATTGCTAATTCGTTTAGTAAAATGAAGCTTTAATTAATGTTTGAGGTTAAAAATTTAGTCGGAAAATTTAAATACATTAAGCTTTTAAACTGGTGCTTTTTATGCGCAATGGAATAATTTATACTGACGTTAAAAACAATATTGAAAAAGACTCTTTATTGTCAATGCAAAGGCCTGACAACTAACGACTTTTGATTACTGTCAAAAATTTATAACCATACAAGCACTATAATTCATGGTATTGTAAATATAATATGACTCTAGAAATCTACATTTCGCCATTTTAAATTAAAAAAATTTACCTCCTCAATTATTATGAAATCCGTAGCACAAAGATTAAAGAAATATTGCAAATAAACATATTATGTGTGAATGTATAGACATTATAATATTTTGATAAAGATAATAAAACTTATTACAATGGACGATAGAGGTTGATAAGCGATATTAAAAGAATATGACTGCAGTTGCATAAAAATTATATACTCTCCGTGTATACTAATTGTATCATATTATCTTAATAGTACGTACAAAATGAAAGGTATCATTGTAATTTAATTATCTGGAAAAATAAATCAATGCCATTTATATTGTTTTTAAATTCATTGAAAATTGTTTTTAGGAATCTATAAGTGACGGTTTCGGATCGATAGTGTAGTTCACAAACATGTTTATTTTTATAAAAATTTTAATAATTATGGATAATTCATGTTATACCGGATTGTCTCCAAATTTTAATGTATTTTTTTTTAATTTATAATATTATTTCGTTCAAATTTTAGTTTAATTTATTCGTAAAATAGAATTCAAACTATACATGAAATGAACAAACATTATTTTTAGTTAAGAAACGTTCTGCGTTTCTGATATAGTCATACCTTCATAAATTTTTTATAATGCTATTTATTTCTAATTTTTAAATATGATTTTGTTCATACAGCGACTTTGGAGAATCAACAATGTTTTGCTGAATGGCAAATCGCAGATCCTATGTAAAGAATTACACACATGGAATCTTGCCAATTGCAAATTCATGAAAATTAGTATTTATATGAGAATCAAACAGTACAAAAGGTTCGGTTAATCTATTTCAATAATTTACTATAAACTCACATTCAAAGCAACTTTGCACTAATTGATTGAATGTACTACCAACTTCTATTGTAACACAAAACAATAATACTGCTCAATTGAGCAATATTTCAATAAATTTTCCGCTGTCGAAACTAACTAGGTTGACTTTACACTACTTCTGTTTATAATTTATCGTATTTAATATACCTACATAATACATACAACAAGAAGATAAACTGTCGTATCTGAAGAAATCAATAAAATAATTATGCTATTCGACCATGTCCGATTCTAATAAGATCATATGGGCCTCCACAGAGTAGAGGTTTGTATTAACAGATTTTGTTTTTACGAGAAATGGATATCAGTCACTTGCTCTACCTATTAGGTCCATATTTTGACTTATACACAATTTGAAAGACAATATGTATACTTATCAGACCCAGGATTCGAGCTTGTCTAATAATTAATTATGTTATTGTAATAATCCTTACTAACACCTGACTTATTTATATTATACAGTATAAAATTTCCATAAAAATGTGTAATAACTACCAGGCGAGTGGATACACAGTTTAAAAAGGGGGTCCATTTCAAAAAATATAATGCGAGATAATACTTACTTCTTCTACTTATAGATTGTTATCGTTTCCACCGCGTACTCTTTCACTCTTTTTGGTACATTATTCATAACCCAGATAGGTACTTTATATTGTTATTCTAGCAAAGAATACTTGGCTTACAGTAATAAATACTGGTATTTCACGTGAGTGATAGCGACATGTCATATTCATAAATGATTATGAAATCGTGGCCCAACGGTCATAATTATTAGGAAGTAAAAGAGGAAGTAATATTTCATCCATATAAATACTTTATATTATTACGTTGCTGGGAAGTGTAGTCCGGACCCCAAATCCTCGCTAGTATGTGTGCCTGATACCTACTTTCATTACAATAAAAATACTCTTTATATCAGATTACACAGGGTTACTCCATTTTTGATTAAGGCTTCGCCATATTCAATTACATATTTTCTATTAGTATTTCCTAAAAGACAAAGGTTATATTATATAACCAAAGAATAGTCGAACATGGTTATTACGATCAAGGACATAGCGGGATTTCGGATGAAAGGGGAAACATTCGTTGACATTTTAGTTTATGATTTTCTCCATACTTTTATTCACTTTTATAACGAGCTACTTATCGGATATTCAGAGTGAAAATATCGTCAAAATTTTTCTTAAAACTGTTAATGTGACGATTGTTTAAAAACATTTTCGACCCAAAGCAATAAAATCCGACCTTAGACCGATGCTGCCGGGATCGGATTTCATTTATGACACTAGTTAAGTGTCTATGTACCTAATTGGTGTTTTCACCGACATCATTGAAAAAGTATCCACGCATATGGTTGAAATTTATTGTAAAAAATCTAAGCTGAAGTCAGTAGGTATCTACAAGCGTTCATTATAATAAACAACTTCTTTTGTAGTTAATGAATATCATGCTTGTTTCGGGGAAAAATTCTAATTGTCTATTTTTGTTTGAATTGCGACTTTTTGTGGTATGTGACAGCTCATTTAAAAATACCTATTCTCTGATATAACAAGTAATGCTTATAACGAGCAAATTCAGTCAGTCCCATCTTCCTCGTAATAATCAAGTTCCACTAATATTAAATTTATATTATTCTTTATTTTATATTATTCATTCACTGCTAGATACTAGCATATTGTAAGTAGATCCCATTCCTCTCGGTAATATGCTATACTTTCGTAGATCTTAAATATTTCTTCAATGCAGCGGCCTGTATCTCTACCTATTGGACATAATTTAGTTTTATAGAATAATTACTAAATGTTTAGATTTATTGTTTTTAGAGCTATATCTCTTTTAATATTTGCTGCATTTTTTTAGACTGTAAGAACGTTGCTTGAGGATTTGGATGTTGGTAAAAGACAGCGGAACCAGGGGTGTATCCTGGCAAAGACCTTTGATGTTAAGTTTGTCTAGACTGCTGGCTCTTGGGGTGCTTTTCTGACTCCCAGGTCCTGTATACACACACTTATTGCTGATAGCTATATACAACATTCAACACTCTCTCTTTCACATGAATCAACAGTAATTTTCTATATATGGATGATGAAAGTGGGTAGGTTATTAATTTATGATGATCCTTTGCGGTCTTTATGCAACACGGTTCAACTGTCACTTGAAGTCACCCTGTAAGTTGGTAAAGGAGACTCGCGAGTTGAATTACATTTCACGACGTAACTTAGTTGCGCCTGGACTTGCGACAATAATTTGGATTATAATTATGTAGAAGGGAAATATTGGGATGAGGGCGACTATAATTTGCCCAACCAATTATATTAAATGTAAAAATGGAATTCCATCGAGTAACCGCAAAACTTATTAACAAATTTAAAACTTAATCTAGTGGATTCTATGATTGGCATGTGAATGCGTGCTGCCTATTGGGCAATGAGTACCACTTTATACTGAAGTATTTATTCCAACATCATCTATTCATTTAGTAGCGTGATTATTATATTGCAATTTCATTTAGTGACATTGATTATAATGTGTACTCTAATTTGCATTATCAATGGTTTATAAGTTAGATAAATAATTAGCTGAATTGCAATTCATTCATGGAAAAATTTAATTGATAGTGCGTTATTACAACTGTTGTCATTTTTTTGCATTGGTTTGTCGATAATATTACATATTGTGTAAGATATTTTTCTTTGTAACAAGAAATACCATTACATAAAAGTAGTTAACTATACTAAAATTGAAACAAAGTTTTTTTATCGTTAACTCTACTTTATTTGAATCATTTATATTGTAGGTTATAAACCTACCTTTTGAACGATTGTCTACATCCATCATATTTCACGATTGACACTGTCTCCTTGGCGTGGACGAAATCTGCCGAGGTTACTTTTTAATTATAAGTATAGACCTAATACTAAATTGTCAATTATTGATTTAAAAACAATATCATTTTACGAAGAATCTACAGTTAACACCATTAAAAATATAAATAAGGTCTCGTTCAAGAATGTTAATCTACCAGAGCATAACAGATTTTATTTGCATTTTCAATTATCATAGTTTACTTGGGGTAGGTATGGATACCTATATTATGTTAGTTGAAGGGTAGGTATAATTCATTTGCTTAGCCTTTACCCTTAGGGGCACTTACCCGTAGTAGTTAGTAGGTCACTTGCTTATGCATTATTTCAGGGAAATTTCTAGCGTTCGAAGCGCCTGCAAATTTCCATACGTAAATACATACATATTTTACTTTCCTAAGTTCAAAAACGCGTGAAATTATTTATTTAAAATTCGAGAATGAATCAATACAAAAAGACTGCAATTCTTTAAATTTATAAAGAAAGTACATAAAGCCTGAATTGTGTCATTTGGAAATATTGTTCATGATGAATAATTAATTAGTATTGAGTTTTACTTACACTCATAGAAAATATTTTTCTTTTAATACAATGCACCAAGCCTTGCCCACTATTTTTCGACCATTTCCGATCCTAATAAGATCATATGGGCCTCCACAGAATAGAATTTTGTATTATTAGAGTTTGTTTTTACGAGAAATGGAATAGGCTATTGGAAATCACACACAAATTGAAAAACAATATGTGTACTTGCCAGACCCAGGATTCGAACCTAGAATCCATGGCGTTATAGTCTAACGCTGAAGCCGCGTGACTACCGTGGGTGTCTTGCCCACTATGACTTTAAGCATATTATCTATATAGCAGCAGGATGACGTATATAGATGATCACGTCATGTTCAGCAAATCCCTCTACGCTAAATCCGCAGTAGAAAGATTATCGGATCATCTCCTGTTTGTCATATTGTATTTAGTTCTAGTTATACTATTCTATACATAATAGATCATGAATTATGTACTTACAATTTTGAATTCTTCCGTACCTGGATGATAGTTTTACGTCAAGCACCATTGTGAAGACTGCGTGTCTAGTCGCATCTCTCGCTACCCCTTTGCCTTTATGTACACTTCCATCGCATATAAATTCTCAATATTCATAAAAAAAACTATACAAAGGTACCGTACGCTAGAAGCAATGGACGCAGGCATATACACAATAATATCTAATATCTGTTAACCTACTCCGTAGCTTGACTTTATCCCTGTCAACATTCAGTAGCACTTCGGACCTGTGTCGGTAGAAACTCCGTGACATTCTTAATTTGAAATGTATATTATGAGAAAGTTCTTATTTATTCTTTTTCACTTAGAACTTACCAAATTATTCCGGATTGTCTTTGTATCTGCAAGCTGCAAGCAAATAAAAAATCCAGTACAAGGAATCTAAAGGAAAGCAACATGTATTTAATCTGGAGTTTATTGATAATGGAGTTATTTGGTTAAAATATCCAAAAATTGGAAGCAATTAATTCTACTCCTGTTCTTTATGTCTTTCATCCATAAGTGCAACCTATTCTTATATTTTTAATCCTTGCCGTTATAATTTTCAGTAGCGTCCGATTGGTATTTTAACATGACCTTTCGTCTTTGTGTGTAAAAGTATAATTTAATATTCTAATTTATTACCGCAATATCCTCTTTTTATGGTATGTTATATCCTAATAAACTCCCTAGTGGCATTATGCCATTAATTATTTACCATTCAAATGTATTCGTGCAGCAAAAATCAGATTACTTCATTTATAATCTTCTTATCGTGTTTATTCTGGAATTTTTATTCAACACATTGTCAGATATATTATTATCTTATCATTAAAAAATCTGTATTTTGAATTAACATAATATAATCATATATAATAGATACTGTTTTATGTTAATTTAAAGGTTTTAAAGTACGAAATTCTACTCTTTAAACTAATATAATATAATAGTTTTTTGATAATAAATTTAATTTATTTGGCGTATACATGGAAGAACTCTTTCATAGTAGTTTTAAAAATTATAAAATAGATTTAACACTCTAAAATACTTTAAAAAAAAGATATAATAATACAAATAAATATAGTTAAAAAAAAAACTACGTCACTATTGTGTATAGGGATGCGGATAGGTTTAAAAAATACACCCGCTATTTCTATCACGTCTAGTTTTATTTTTAGTTCTATTTTTGAGTTTGATATAATATTAGGATCGTTCTGAAGATAGGTTCACAGCACGATAAATAAGTGAACATAAATATGTACATAAAAAAACTATCAAGAATTATACATTTAAATTAAAGATTAATGGTACAATAATAATAAATGTTAACTATAAAATTTCTAATTAACTTACATTTAGAATTAAAAAAAAAAAAAACAAGTACTTACCTATAGAATTTTACTCCCAATTTTAATAATATGAATTACAATCAATGTACTATTTTTGAAATTGTATTATGAATATAAAATATACTATCTTTAACTTATCTTATAGTCAAGCTTTTTTTTAAACATAAATTCAACATACTTAAATATCTTTCTCTCTACTATCATTAAATATCTAAATAACACAATATTTTATACAGATATAATATGTTTGTACCTAACGATTCAAACCATTATATTTTAAATATATCATAGTTTATATTATTATGGTTCAATTAAAATTTGCATCAATCAATAAATGAACAAATATTAACTTGAAAGCTATAATCTGCTTTAATTTATTTTTCTAATCAATATCCATTATCTACTTTTCCAAACGAGCGATCCATTATTTTTTAAATGACAGTCGTTATTTGCACAGACTACAATAGATTTAGCACGCAATGTGTCATTAATAAGCATTGTACAAAAAAAAAAAAAACATTCATTATTACAGTAATTTTATTGTATTTAGTTATTTTCGAAATTTTTCGATTAACTTAAAATTTTTGATAAATTTACCAATCAGGTTTGACAGAGACTAATGCGTTGATTTTTAACCTTATTTTGACATTCTTGTAATGGATTGATTGTTTTTTTTTTAAAATTTAGTGTTTATTTATAATTAACTATTTCTTTTATTCATTGAATAATTCACAAGATTCAATAATGTACCATTCTAATTATTGAACATACATAATTTTGAAAAATACTTCTGAGAAAACATATTTTAACCAATAGAAAAAATCTTTTTGAAAAAAGTAAGACACCCCAGGGAATCAACCCTTGCATCTCCTGGGTTTACGCTCCGTCCGTGCATTACATCTATGCTACAAGGTGATATACTAATTACGACAAACTCTAACTATTGGCTTTTTTAATACTCACTCATTAGCGCTCTTTCTATTAGTTATAATATATTTACTCAGAAGTGTTTTTCAAAATTATGTATGTTCAGTATTTAGTGATTATTATTTCAAAGTCAAATAAAAAAAACATTATCATAATAAGTAATTATTACATATTTTCAATAATTATTACTTACACCTACCAATAAAGTGCATCATAAGCAAAAATTTAATCTACTGTTCTCTTTGTTCACTGTTTATTTAAAATAGATGAACATCTCTTAATAATGTATTCAGTTAGATTTAATTATTTTCTCAAGCTTTTGCGCCGGCTCTACGGTAGCGACTTACATGTGCGGTATAGTTTGTGCAAAAAATACGGTACACTTTTACAGCACTTTTCTATTTGCGCAAGCTACAGTTTTCCCGTCCATACACATGGGCTTCCCGATACAATCCGGTTTGCGCAGGCAAGCTCGCGGTAATGCTTGAGCGCGTAGCCGGAGCAACACGGCTTCAAAAGTATAAAAATTATATTGATAAAAAACTTTATTATTATTAATAACTAGCTGAAGTACCCGGCTTTGCACAGGGTCGCTTCGTGGTTATAATTATCTTAGATATTTAAAAAATATTTAAGAGGTAATTTTTTTTTAATATTAAAATATCTGTGTTGTATAATATGGCAATATGAAAATAATTCTAATAGGAGTATAGGTCAAACAAAAGACCACTAAATTAAAATCGAATCTAAAGTATGCAAACCAAGGCCTGAACAAAAACGATGCATGAGTGCGAGTGAGAAAGTATTCGGCATCCTTATAATCTCTGCGACACGCGCTAGAGTAAGATAAAAGGTCTACATATGTTTTCGTTAGTTTATAAAATCGTGGAGAATCGTTTCACGTAGCATCGTAGCTCGTGTTGCTAAATTGATATTTTTTGTGTTAGACATAAAGTCAATGGTAAATATTTTTTGTTAATTAAGTAGGAAAGATGGTTCTGTGTGTTGTATTAAAATATGGTAGCCATACTGATAAGCAAGAATATGGTATTACGTTTCATAGGTAAGTTGATACATGTTCATGATAATTTATTTTTATATTATTATATATATTATCAGTGACCTAGTGTTTCTTTAAAATAACTTAAATTATGGATATCTTTACCTAATGGTTGCATTTTGACCGCTTAAAAATACTATATAACGTAAAAAAATAGAAAATTATATTTTAATTCTGAGCGTCTAGTGCGAGCACTACCGAAATGGTCTATGGTCTCGAAAATTTGTAGACAAATGCGTTCGCTCGCTCACAAACCAAACGCATGGCACGCAGCTTCATTTAGCAATGCAACGGGTGGTGTCTAGATGTATCTATAGTCTATGATGCAAACGTTATTAATATGTAGTAAAAAAAATCAAAATTGCATGGAACAAACAAACAATAAACGTTGTATTTTATATAATACTAATTTAGAAACCTTTGCAAGTGTACGCACAACAAGTCACAAAAGTTTCATCGCAATCGGTTGAATGTTATAGGAACGCATACAAATAGAAGAAGTAGATGATTTTCTAATCCAGAAATCTTCGTGGGCATGCGCACGACAACTCACCAAAATTTCATTGCGAATAGAAGAAGAAAGAGATGGTTATTCTAATTCAGAAACCTTTGCAGGTTTTGGCACAATTATTGACGAAAGTTTTATTGCAATCGGATGAATGGAAGAATATAAAATAAAAGAAGAAGATGGTTGTATTAATTCAGAAACCTTTGCGGGTGTTACCACAACAACTGACGAAGGTTTCATCGCAATCGGATGATTAGTGTAGGAACCATACGAATAAAATAAGATATAATGAAGAAGAAGAAGAAGATGGTTGTACTAATTCAGAAACCTTTGCAGGTGTTGGCACAACCACTAACGAAAGTTTCATCGCAATCGAAAGAATGGTATAGGGAACATACAAATAAAAGAAGATAGAATGATGAAGAAGAAGAAAAAGAAGGAGATGATTGTTCTTATTCAGAAACCTTTGCGGGTGTTACCACAACAACTGACGAAGGTTTCATCGCAATCGGATGAATGGTATAGGAACCATACGAATAATGTATAAAGTATAAAGAATAATGTATAAAGTATAGGAACCATAAGATATAATAAAGAAGAAGAATAAGATGGTTGTACTTATTCAGAAACCTTTGCGGATGTTACCACAACAACTGACGAAGGTTTCATCGCAATCGGATGAATGGTATAGGAACCATACGAATAATGTATAAAGTATAAAGAATAATGTATAAAGTATAGGAACCATAAGATATAATGAAGAAGAAGAAGAAGATGGTTGTACTTATTCAGAAACCTTTGCGGATGTTACAACAACAACTGACGAAGGTTTCATCGCAATCGGATGAATGGTATAGGAACCATAAGATATAATGAAGAAGAAGAAGAAGATGGTTGTACTAATCCAGAAACCTTTGCAGGTGTTGGCACAACCACTAACGAAAGTTTCATCGCAATCGGATGAATGGTATAGGGACCATACAAATAAAAGAAGATAGAATGATAAAGAAGAAGAAGATAGTTGTACTTGTTGAGAAACCTTTGCGGGCGTTACCACAACAACTGACGAAGGTTTCATCGCAATCGGATGAATGGTACAGGAACCATACGAATAAAGGAAGATATAGTGAAGAAGAAGTAGAAAAAGATGGTTTTTCTAATTCAGAAATCTTTGCGGGTGTGTGTACAATTACTGACGAAAGTTTCGTTGCAATCGGGTGAATGGTATAGGAACCATACGAATAAAAGAAAATAGAATGATGAAGAAGAAGAAGATGATGATTTTTCTAATTCAGAAACTTTTGCGGGTGTACATACAACCAGTTACCAAAATTTCATCGTAATCCGATGAATGGTATAGGAACGCATACGGGACAGACAGAAAGACAGACAGACAAACAGGCATACAGACAGACAGACATTCATTTTTATATATATAAGATATAGCCTATCAGTGGCGAAGGGTGGAGGTAGGCTGTTAAGATCCGCCATAAATAGTGAACCTTAAACTTAGTCAGTCAAACGTGTATGTTTTTATTGAAATAAGACTACAATTTACAGATGGTATTGGTTATTTTTTAAAAATAAATTAAACCCAGCCTTACCAAACCATAATAGTATTTGTATATTTTAGGCGATACGACAAAATTGTGCACACTTTTTCATTCATACTTATTTGTTTTCGTTGGATTAAGAATACATATTATACATATTGTTGAATCATTTTTTTTAATTCATTAAGCCCTGCCTACGCCAAACTATAACAGATAAGAATCATTATTCTATCTATAAAATATCCAAAGTTATGTATGATTTAATTGCATAATTTTTGATATTTTATAGATAGATGAGTATTTTTTGACTATTATCTATTATGGCTTGGTTTTCGCAAGGTTTAATTGAATTTTGAAAACTAACCAATACCATCTGTAAATTGTAGTCATATTTCAATAAAAACATATACGTTTGACTGACAAAGTTTAGTATGCACTATTTATGGCAGATTTTAACAGCCTACCTCCACCCTTCGCCACTGTAGCCTATACTCTTCACAAAAGTGCAAGCAATAAGTTAACAAAGTTTTATTGCAATCGGATGAACGGTATGGCAGTGCATTCAATACGAACAAACAAACAAACAAACAAACACAAAAAACAAATATTATTTTTTATATATTAGATTGTACCTAATATAAGAGTAAAAGTATAAAACATAAATATGATTTATCTAATGTAACATTTTTTTTCTCCAATATGATCCATCTTCTATCACCTCTTCACAATTTGCTAAGTTTTAACGTTTTTCAATGTGTTTCGCTCATTATAATATATATTTAAATTTGGAATTAAATTAATATATAAAAACTTTCAATTAAGACGTTGGCAGGCGTATATTTGAAAAAAACACACTCACGAGTACAAAATCACATTGCCAATACGCCACTAGTGAGGCACCAGTAGAGATGAAATCCGTATCAGAACATTTTAAAATTTACTCGAAGGACTATAGTAGGTATAATACATGGGCAATTAAATAACATAATGGTCTTATAGGCGAAAGCAGATATCATATAACTGAAAAGTTTTATGTACACGGTTACTTAATTTTGTACCATAATACATTGAGCATAGTTTTTGTTTCTACTTATATTTTACAGTATTTTACACTCCTTAACGTATCTTGGTTTTACTATAAATACATCAAGCTGTACATTTATTTTAGATTTTAATTGCAGCATTTCAAATCAAAATTGGAACGACATGAATTTCCTTTTTGCAGGAATATGAAAATTCTTTCGCTGACTGTTCGTGGAATTTAATGGAAAAGTTTATGACAAGTTTTACGTATATTTAAAAAAGAATTTGCATTAAATATGTTTTACTGTTCCTTTTTTTTCTCCGCAAAAGCAAAAATACTATTTGTAAATACTGGCAATCGCAACATTTATTTTAGAAAAAATGTTCATTAAATAATTTTAATTTTTGTGCGCTATTTAAAGTAATAACAAAATTAGACTTATATACTAAGGGTGATTTTTTTTTTTACATACTTGAATAATAAATAATAAACAGTCATATTATTGATTAAATTGTTATTAACAAATTATGAATAAATCCATGCATATTCATGATTATTTCTGATTCATCTTATCTACCAACTCATTTATAAGAAGCAAATCAAAATGTTATTTTTATTAATGCCTATTTTAAATTAAAAATAACAATAATCACATACTCACACATGATAGTAATATGAAATAGTATGAGTACGAAAAAACTGTATTTTTTAAATAAAATACTAAACCGTTACTTTTTTTAACCTTGCCTTTTGTGTAATATCAAGTACACTAGTTCCATACAACATATTTTATTATATCCAGGTATAATGTGTGCACTTTATTTATATTTTTTCTAGCGATTAGTTTTAAATTATCTGTAACCACCATAAGAGCAATCATTACGTTTGCATCTACTAACTACCCGGAACAGTTTGGTGGAACTGCATTGGTTCCAATAATGATGGCCACAAAATGTGGTGTCGTCTCATGACCTTTCCTTGGATGACAAGTTAAATAAATATCGATTAGTAACGATGACAAAATCATAAATATAAGTTTACAAAGTTAATGTGCCAGCACATCCCGAAACGCGATTTGATAGCACAGTTAAAAAAGAGTTCATTAACTATACCAAGATACAATTGAATTTTAGGATGGAAAATGATAGTACCTACTACTACTCTTGTCATGCTCCATCGTTGGGGCATAGGGCAAGTATAAGTTTCCGATACTTACTTTGGACCAACGTCAACTTTCGCACCTTCCACCTGGTCAGACCTGCAGAGCTTACGTCGATTTTCTCCTGTAGCACTGCTGCAGGGTGAGGGAGGGTAGACCACGGCGACGGAACTCTTGATACAGTGCAACAAGGGTACGAAATTCCGCACTTTATGGCGGCATCCGGAACACACGTCCCAGCCACGTAAAACGTCTCTTTGTAATTACCTCAATCACTGAGGGCTGCCGTGTCCGTTCACAAATAGAGTCCTACCAGTGTACTTTTAAGATTCGGCGGAGACATCGATTCTCAAAGCTCAAAAGCCCACACTTTTGAAGCTTTGTAAGATGCCACGTCTACTAGCCATACAAGAGCACAAGTAGCACACATGCGTTGAACAAACTAGAATAAAACAGGCTTGAACAAATATTACAGTTTTATTTTATAAGTCTATCTGTCGATGGCAGCACTAAAAAAACTGTAAAAATCGACTAAACTGTTATAAACATCGACATTTTATCTTCTTGTGTACATGATAGGTATATTATTTTTTTTAACAAATTAAACCTTGCATTTGAGCTATCTTCAATATAGATAATCCACTAATATCTCTACTGTAGCGTGAGAATACAAAGTACATTCTATCGAATAGTCTTTTTTCTATTCACAACTGAAACAGTAATTATAGTTACATTCATTATTGCTTGAAGGTAGGCTATTATGATTTGAATACAAAGTGCACACTAAACTTTGTCAGTCATACTATTTATTTTTTTCCATTGAACTAAGAATACAATATGCAGATGATGCTGATTAATTTTTAAAATTCAATTAAACCTTGCTTATTTCAAACCATAATTAATAGTTAAGAGATGATATTTATGAGCGAGAAAAATAGTGCACACTTTTTAAGTCTTACTTATTGATTTTCGTTGATCGTTTTTTTAATTTCATTAAGCCTTGCCAAAACCAAATCGTAATTGAAAAAAAATATTCTTTTATCTATAAAACACCTAAAATTATGTATGATTTAATGGCATAATTTTAAATATTTTATAGATAAGCAAATTAGGCAAGGTTTATTGAACAATTATAAAAGCTCATAAATACTCTATACACATCTTTGTCTTCGTGCAATGAAAACAAATACGGTTGACTGACCAAGTTTAGTCTGTACTATTATTTATGTTGGATATTAACAGCCTACCTCTAGCCTTTGCGACTGACATAATCATTATGGTGGATAAGTAATAAAATACTAGTATAATATATTATTTTATAAATTATCATGAATCATCATCCAGTAAATCCTAAATCTATTAAAAAGGTAAAGGTTATGTTTTACTTAAAATTTATGGTGATAGTAAAACAAAAGCTGGACAAATAAATCTGGTGAGCTTCTTAGCAGTTTCGTTAAAAAGCTATTCCAACCACGTAAAAGCTCAGCCGTAAAAGTCACTCAGTACTAATTGCATGGTAAGAAACGGAAGCCATTTCTTTCGCCAATCAGTGAGGTAATTTACTACCGGAAGCTCAAATTTTACAGTTTTATACATAAAGCTGTAATTATTATTTTAAGTTCATAATTGAATTCCAAATGCACACTATTTATTTATTATCGTGCTTGATTTTTTTTTTAAATTTAAATTCAACGAAATACACTCATTCGATAGATGAAAATATTATAAGAGGAATTGCCTTCAGCGGGTCTACTTGATTGCATATAACCCTTATACGAGGGTAAACCACCAAATACCTGTTATCATGCTCCGCGCCATACCCACATGGGTCACCAGTTAAGATTCATCAAATTTTCTCTCTCTCTCTCCATCTAACATTTTAAAATACTGATTCTTAGTAGGTATATTTGATGCATACCAGATATCCATGTACCAGCAAAAAGATTTATTCACTCTTTCTAAATATTCATGAATTTCCCTTTTAATTTTTATGTATGATTTTCTTCTGTTCAGTTCCACACTAATTTATTTTTTTTGGCGCCACTTAATTCTGAAATTTATCGTAAAAAACATGCATTTTAAAAACTGTAACATCTTAATATATTGACAACCAAATTATTTCTGTAATATATATAAATAAAGCAGTCATCTTTGAGACATTTTATAAAACCTCACAAATTTTCTTGCTTTCTTATATACCTACATCAATAACCGTGTCAAGTAGTAAGAATTAACTTATCTTGGCCAACCTGCTGACACAAAATACCACTTCTTACTATAATATTTTGTATCTTAAATATTATCAAATTTCATTATTTATTTAATTACAATTTATTACTTTTGTATTGCTAACTTTAACTTTAGACGAAATCTACCATCAAGAGAAGTGCAATTTGTTGCCCCCTTAGAATGTCTTGATTTAATCAACTCTGCTTATCGGCATGCAATGCCATTTCCAATAATAACTAATCTATTATTTAAATAGTATTTTATACAACTGATTATTTTAATGTTTTTTCATTCATTGTTAGCTGATACAATTATGCCTCTCCCTAGTAAACATTTCTTTACTACAATATTTAAAACTAAGCATTTTATTGTTAAAAACAAGGCCATGTTAAACCTTATTTCAACTAGTACCTAGTATTTTGAGAACCATTTGCGAATTCTCCCAAATTCCCGATTGAAAACCACCGATACAGAGGGTAGATGTGTACATTTTATTTTTTATACAATTTTGAACATATAGAAACATTTAGAAAAAAATACTTTTTATAAATAAATATCCATATTTTCACTGCTTTGCCATGTGGATGTTCAGTTGTTCAAGTATGGATGGCTATAATAATAAAAATAATTACGATTAAATTAATAAATTAATCGTAAACCTTCACTTTAAAACTAAATGACCCTAATTATCGTTAGTATTAGATTTTTCTATTATGACATGTATATGACGTATACCAGTAATATATTATGTGAGAAGGTAAAAACAATATTTTATTTAAAACATTGTCAATGACACTTTTTGAAGGATGTGATTTTCATGTTGTAACTTATTTACCACGATTTTATGTTGTTTACCTAGGTATTAGTAAATTATTTTTAAATGTAAATTTTTCAAGCTCGATTCATCTGAAAATATATTTACTATATTTTGTAAAATTTATCAAATGAAGTGAAATTTAGTTGAAAGACCGATTAAAATACATTTTTCAACACACGTTTAACAACTTACTCCGTTTATGAGAATTTGTGTAATTACATTATTTATTTGACTATTTATATGACATAACATTTATAGGCAAAAATTGGGTTATAAAATACAATAACACATTAATTAATAACGTTTTAAGCATATATTTACAAAGAAATACTACTAAATCTTCAAAAGAGTTTTTTTTTATTCTTTACTGGAATGTTCCATTTTTTGTCATAGGCAGGTATATTTTTGACGAGTAAAGGCAAACTTTATTTAATATTTATAAAAATTCAGTTACGAAACCTTGAAGCACCTTTTGATTTCACCGTTCGATAAGCTTTTTTATGAATATTATTTGGTAGCGAGCTTTATGTTTTAACATACATTACGTAATTACTTGTGGAAATAAATTGTATAACTAGTTATTTGTTTACTGAATATTTTTTATAAGCAAATTGGTACCTACCAATAACATTTCATCAAATTACGGATAACGAAATTATTCTTTTTGAAATACATTTATATAAATTCATTTTTAAATTTTCTTTGATTTAAGTTTTGTACAATTCTATTTGAATCTGTTGAAAATGTTTTAAGTGCACTGATTCTCATCAATTGACATCCTTTCATATTATTCACATTTACCTAAGTTAAATATTAATGTAAACACAGATTTTGGGGGTAGGTGAGGTGGAGATGAGAAAAGGTTGTCTTGTTTGAAGTTTCGAGGAGAGTTTATTTATCGTTACGGGAATAAATAAATACAATAATAAAGATGACAGCGTGAGGTTATAATTGCGGTTACAGATGTACTGGTGAGATTGATGTGATTTAGAGATTGATTAATTTGATTAATTATATTATTATAATTGATTAATGAACTGAGAGACTGGACTCGAGTAGAATGACGGTTAATTATGTCGAGTGATGGACTCATGGCGATAGTAGTGCGTCGAGAGACGAATTCTGTGAGTGAGTGAATATTTATGGATTGTCCTTCTTATAGATACAAATGCAGTCCATATAATATAACAAGATACATTGCTGCAATTAAAAATCATAATATACCCTATTGATCTAGTCATGATTGAGGAAATGCTGATAATCGTTTTCGCTTTATTGTTTTGTTTTGACAACAACATGTAGATATCAAAGTATGTTACTAATGTAATGCTGAATGGTATGATTACTACACAGACATAAATATAGATACAGAATAATATAAATATAGTTAAATACTCACTAGTAACCTATAAACCAAATAGACATGGTAAAACAATCCAGTTTTATTTTTTTTAAATTAAAGTTTTCAGTAATGTTGATATTTTTTAAATAAAATATTTGGTAAATATTCTGTATTAAATGTCATACAAATACATTATTTTTCAATACTGGTATTACTCAAATATTAGATTTTTAATGAGCTTCATATAATTGTTCACTAGTCACAATAGCCAGGAATGCTTTTATACGACTGAAGAAAATATTATTATATAGCCACGGCTCAAACCTAGGACCCAGAATGCGAATGGTGAGGAATGCCATGTCTTTTCAGTCATATAATAATATGGAGCGGGGCTTCGAGATTTTTTTTTTGCTTAGTAAATGTTTTTCCGTTTTTTATACGCACAATATCATAATAATATCTTAACTATTTATTATTAAATTAAAATTATTAATAACTAAATATTTTCGTTGTTACGAACTTGTAGTAGTTTTTTCGATAAATGTATGGTAAAATTAATAAAAAAAAAATAATAATTCATATACTAGCTATCAATCAATCCCAAGACAAAATAAACGATAAAATAATACATTTATTTTAGATTTAGTAAGTAATGAATATTTATTTTGAAACATTAAAACGATTATTGTTTGAATTCTGTCATTCATGTATTTAGGTAGGAAGTGTATTACGGATTATTTCGCGAATAATACATTTTGACAATTTTCATTTCTATTCAATTCAATTATTATTTAATTTAATGGACTCTATATGGCTTGCAGTTAAGTTGATAGTTATGATAACATATTATAAAAATAGAAATATAAAAACATATACCAATTAAACGATCAAATTCCGTTTATAGGTAAATTACTTTCTACCAATTTTACGACTAAATTAATAAAAACCATATAGTCTGCTACTGAATTACATTATAAATACACAATAAGTATTTTAACAACTTACTTTTGTAGTCAGGGCTTGAAATGGACCGGAGTACAACGGTGCCCCGTTCCAGTTAATAAGATTATCAAAATGAACGCTCCGTCTCGTGGATAAAATAATTTGACTGTCAGAGATAAATAGGCTATATAACAAAAAATCTAATACACTTATTTTTATAAAATACACATAAAATAGGATAACCACGTTAATATATCGAGAGCTCCGGTTCGTAAAATTTTTATTTTCAAGCGCTGCTGTTGAATAATTTCATCAAAGTAACATAAATTTTCATTGATAAAGATTTAATACATACCGTTAACCCTAAGGTTACGTGATGGAAAATGTGATTAATAGTTTTTTCTTTTCGTCGGTACCTCATGATTGTCATGACCTCATGATGATTTGGCCGTCTAACAAACAGCTTTACTTTGCTTCGTACCTTTGTCATTCAGCTGCCACAGGGCCTTCATAAATGTAAAAAATGTGGCACTTTTGATTTGGTTTTCCCACCTGGAAGACACTTTTTTTCGCACCCTCTAATCTTCGACCCGATCCAACATCACGAGTTTATCCAGGTTGTCATTGTCTGAACAAAAAATTAAACATGTAAGAAGAATTTATCTCGAATCTGGAGTTCACTGATTATAGAGTCATTTATATCTTTGGCCAAGCATTCTCACCACATTTTAAAAGCATCAAGGTATCCTCTTCCTTTCACCTTTACAATCTATATTTCAAAGACATATAAATGGGGTTCATATTAGATAAGCATTATATTTTAGTAAATTAATCCTACCTATTCCGTTCAAAGTATCTCCATGCGATAGCTCTTTAGAATAATAGTTTGATGCTTTATTTATCTACGAGTATTATATTATGTAATAGTTATAACACTAATAATCGGTAAAATAATATCTAGCAGACAATGTCGTTGTTTTTTTTTCGTGTTTGTTCTATTGTTTTTGGTTGCTATGGTTTCATGCTCTCTTGTTTTCCGCCTGTCGCCGGTGTTGCCATCTATGCTGCCAAAGTTACAATAAAAAAAATGTATAAGTAGTTGTTTGTTTCCTTGACAACGTGAATTGTTTATTTTTATTTTTCAGTAATATTTCTACTGGTTTTACACGTCACTTTCAGTTTAAGATAATATTGTAGACAACATTTCTATAGGCACTCCAATTATCACTACAAGAAAAATATATGAAAATTGTAGTAAAAATAAAAATAAAATAATTACTACAATTCTTCTTCTTTTTATTGCACTACAGCATGAGGATGACATCGACCGCCTTAAGCATAGTCCTTTATGTATTTTAATCCTATCATTTGCTTCTTTTCGCTAGTCGATCACTTCTAGTGCTTGCAAGTGAGGCTATTAGCTTTAAAGTCGGTAACCTCTATTTTTAATTGAGCAATAATAATTGATATTTTTTTTTAATTCTGATTATGCAAGTACATAGTTTATCTACGATACGGATCGTTTATACGTATTATAGTATTCTACCTTAAAATATATGTTTGTTAAATTAAGCACATATAGACAATCTGGAATACTTTGTAGGCCAATCAAAATATACTCCAACTTTGTCGAGGCATTTTGATTCTATATAATATGAAATAAAATTATGGATCGTAGAAGCGAGGCTCTACGCCTCTACGGAATCGTAGCACTATAATTATTATACCAAAGTCTCGCAGAACAAACATCCAAACAGTCGAGAATAATTTAACCAAAGTGCATACAACTGATAAATCTACTGGTAAGCTTTCATAGTAAATATAACGCATAGAGTTATGAGCTTGGCTATGCATACTTTGAAATAGGTGTTTACAACCAGTGGCCCACACGTGATTTATTTGCGGCCAAATGAGTGCCCATTTTAACATAACGTATGGCTCGTATGTGACAGTATACCTACTAATACTCATATTGAAAATAATACTTTCATTAATAGAATCTAAGATTATAAAATATTAATAATAATTTTTGGTTAGGGCTTCATCAATTTCGGAAAAAGATATGAGTGGAATACAAGCATGTTGTTTTACGAGTTTTATAAATAATACAATTTTATTTCCAACTGATTGATAAAAATCTGCATATTTCTATTAGATTTAGATAATTAAATTCAAAAAAACATGCTCAAACTTCATTCTAAACAGAAAAATGGATTAGATAGTGTTGCATACAGTAGTTAGTTTTCAATGTATTTATATTCTTTGTACCTTCTAAACAATTAGTTGTTTTTACGCCTCCTACTTAAACACTGTTAGCGATAATATTAAAACTACAATAATTTATTGTTGGAGCGGGTTAAAAGGATGCCAACTTTAGATATTAAAAATTAAATTTTAAAAAACACTCAGTTTTATTTTATTATACAATCGTACGATACCTATGATAATTATATGACATAATCTCATCCAAATTATTTACCGCTACTCTGGAAGATCTATACAGGTGACTTGACTGGGAGAACAGCGGAAACGCCATTAAAGACAAGAACCTTAGTCACCTGCGTTTTGCAAATGACATTGTCGTTTTTTCAAGTCACCCAGAAGACCTTCAGAACAGGACGAACTACAAACATTTATTTATGAATATTTTATACAATAAAATTATATAATAAGTATGTAGTTTAATTTATCAGATAAAACACTTTATATTCACCGAAAATATGCGTGTGAATTACGCGTGCTTCATCCATATTAATTTATTTTTCGGCCGAAGTGGGCCGGGGATTATTTTTATTCAGATTTAGGGAGGCCGTGGTATGAAAAAGTTTGGGAAGTACTGAATTATAAAGTACTACATTGCATTATTTAATTGAAATACGCCCCAAAATTTTTAACGACATTCATTTGTGTCTATATCTAAATTACAACTTTAGAGACTTTATAGTCAAATAAAAAAACATAGTAATTTGTAAGACAGTTTAAATATGAAGTCTATCGGGTAAACTATTATAGTGGTACGTCTATACAGCGACCAATACGTCACGACGACGGTCACTTTGAGAACTAATTATATGTACCATTTATTCTCTCTTTCGTGCACATTAAATTTGTATGCCACTGCTTCATGTTTCCGTCCTTGTCCACTATTTACAGTATGTCGGCTACTATATTGTCGAAGTCGTATTGTGAGTCAAAGTTTGTCGACTATACATATTATTTTGTATTTACCCAGCCACAAGGCCACAGTTTGTTGGGTTACTGAACTAAATATGTAACCTATGTAAAATACACAAATACGATTAAGTATATTTTTTAAATAGATTACCTATCTAGCTCAATTTTATAGTCGCAGAGTAATAGAACTTTTAATTTTTTTTTAATAGAAGATTCTAAAGATAGTGGTCTACATAACATACTTACCATAACGTCAGATATTGAAGAATGGCCCCTCTAAACAACACCGCCCCGCACCATACCCTGTCTTAATCGGGCGTATCAAGGGACTCTAGATTTGAATGTGAAGCATATTTTTTATAACTAGGAATATCATACATAAGACTGAGGTCGTCATCAACTTAAATGTGTTTGTTAAAATTATCCTTTATGGCGAACAGGTCGGACGATCGAATGGAACCAATAACAGGTTGAACCGACTTGAGTAGCTCTTTTCCTTCCGTATATTCCCAGAGGGTGCGGTTTGCATCCTGTATTTCTCCGACACATGAACATATTGAGCAGGTAACAAGACCAAGCTCATAGAGCTTGCCAGCAAAACTATCGTATCCAGCCAAAAATTGCCTGGTATAATGCCGTATTCACCGTCATTGGACGGATATTCTACTTTTTCATGAATAGTTTTTCATCTTCACGTCGGAGATGCGCCGCGTACCTGTATATTATAATGTGTAGATCGAGATGGAGAATCCCAGTCAAAGCAAGAAGTTCATCTGTTAAAGTTATACAGTAAGCCTTTGTGATTAACAGAGTACTGCGATGTCTACATAAATTAGATCGACTGACAATTAAACTGACAAAGCTACAATTTTTTGATACACTTATTATTACCATATTTATTATACTTACAGCATAGACAGCGACCCCTATAATAATGGCATCATAAACAATATTAAACGCCCTTATTTTTAGACCCCATCCATCGCCAGTCATACAACTGACTATCTGGAAGGCAGTCCTAGCCTTGTAGACTGCAGTTTTGACATATCGATCGAATTTTAGCATAATATTATCTAATTCAACGACGATGAAGAACAATTTTTTGACAGTTCCATTTGAACACAAGGGCAACGTGTCATATATTGAGGTGGCTTTTATGATGCTGTACGTAAGGCGCCGGCTTTCCATCTGAGAGCTCCGGGCTTGATACCCGATGAGGTCACAATATATTTACATAATCTAATATGTCAATTCATCAAGCTTGGGAATTTTGCTTCTGCAATTTGGCTTCACGGCCAGTTATGGTGTTTAACAAAGAAACAAATGAATTAAATTGAATTAAAAAAAATACATTAAAGTATAGAAGCCGTTGTGCGTTAAAATGAAGAGTAACGCTTTTGCGTTTAACCTAGTAAATTTTATACATACAATACATTGAAAAGAATACATATTTTAAAAAGGTGGGGAATGGCATTCTATAAATCACTTCAGTATTAGTATACAAACAATAATATAAAAACACATACACACACATATATAATATATTATAATGGACAGCTAAGAGACACTGATAACAATAAGATTTTTTCACGCGAGCGCATCTTTGTTAAATTCATATATTTTTTTAAAAGATAAAGATATTTCATACATAAAGAATATATTAAAACATCAAAGATAAGGCTCTTTAGCCGTACTTATCCAACAAAAGATGTGATTCTAAAGCATCAACGTAATGACTAAAGCATGACATAATCTAGTATTATTTGTATGATTAAAAAAAACGCTGAATATTTGGCGTTTTTTACTATCAACTAAATTTCCATTAAACAAATTGAGACTAAGTTTCAAGCTCAGTAATCTCCATTTTTATCTACTTAAAAAAAAAAGGATTCTGACTTTGGCTTGGAGAACTAGATCCCCTCCTCTCGCGTTTCTGTATTCATTCCCCTCACCTTGAACGCATTTGACGTTTCTTATACTCGTAAGTGCGCTGTATTAGTCATTTAGACGTGTTAATATTGCAAAAGTTTTGAAAAATGACAGCATGAAGTTTATAAATTATCTTATCTCCTACTGTGAAGAAGAAAAACGACAAAATAACCTCTTTTGGCTCTTCAACAACGTTATCAGCAGCTACAAAACACACTTAAAATCTTAATGTTGCCATATAAAATGTATCTTAAGTTATTGGGAAGAAATGTATATCATTATTTGAAATTTGCGAAAATATATACCTATTTAAGGAATTGGGAAATAGTGTCTTCCATCCTAGCAATACTCACAATATTTCGAAATCGAAAACCATAGATAAAATACAATACGAGCGCCGCCGCCAGGTCTCACGTTAAACTTTTCGGTCAATATATACATATTCATCAGCCGCCACTTTTTATCAGGGCTTCAAACCGTTATATTTTTCGTTCCAGTTCAAGTAAAAAAATATATAGGTACCGGTGCGGTTACGGTTTTCCAGTTTTCGGTTCGGGTCCAATTACTTTTTAAATATTTTTATTTGTATTAAAAATTTATTTTCTACCATAATTTAAAACATTTTATGGTACTTGTATGATAGCTCGGCGCCACGCTACGAAACCAATTTTTATGCTGCACCACACGGCTGTAGTATAATATATTATAAATTATGAGAATTACGTCGATATGCGTCACGATAACTGAAGTGCGGACTGCCGAGTAAGATTATGTTAATGTGCGTATTTGAACATGCACAAAACTGAAATAACAATATTTTTTTCGGTCTGGATCCGGTTTTCGTTCTGAAAAAAAACGGATTTTCCGGGTTTCAGTTTATTTTCGGTTTAGAACCCTGCTTTTTCTATTTCACCACAACATGTATTTGATATTAATTTTCATGATAATAAAGACATTTATTTTTATTCCGCTGTTCACTTTTTCGAAATGTTTACTGATAAGTTTGAAAAAACTAAATATTCTATTTGCAATCCTTACTGTGTTTAAAGCTTACCGACTTTAAAACTAACATCATTATTTGATTATTAAAATTCACTGTATGTAATTAAAAAATAAATTTCATTTTTATTTTTCAAAAATAGCTTTAAAGAAAAAAACTCTTAAGGTACTGATTTAACTATTATTTTTTAAGTTGGTTTATATTAAAATTGACACAAATAAGAAAGTAAATTATTTAAATTTTGATTGATCGAGAAAGAAATCGTATAACTTTAAATTATTTGATATCATATGATAAAATAATAGGAATGACAAAATAACGTAATAATAAGAATAAATTTAAAGATTGTTTATCTGATTTAATATCCAAAATATTGACATACATATTTTCTTCTTTTAAAGCTCTTGTAAAAATATTTTATGATTATCTTAAAACAAACTTATTTCCCAGAATTATTATTGCTCTTCCACGAGATTCACTCTCAAACGATTTTTTTGATGAAATGTTAAAAAAATATCAACTTCAGCAGGGGCTTTACGTTTATTGAATTTAGGATATAAATGAGACAACAAGTTAAAAGCGAGAGATAATACAGTGTGTTTCAGAAGCATGTTAGCAAAACAATGTTTGCTTCAAAAAATTTCGCTAATTGTTTCCAAGTATTTCGGTGTGGAATTTATAGAGTATACCCAGCATATGTTTAAACCTTCACTCTGTAAAGACTCACATATACCGATTAAGATCGAACGTGGTAATTTACCTTTTACCTTTTTTTATATTTTCACATTTAAAAAAGATAGAAAAAAAGTACGCACAATATTATAAGAGTTATTTTTCAAGGTATACCTCAATAGGCGCGTTTGGAAAATCAGAGCAGAGTGTTTTTTTGGCGTGTGACATGTAACACATAATTTATTTTTTCACTCAAAAAATACACTCGATTGGATTAGAACCAACGTTTGTTCGGTTATCAGCTGAATGCACAGCCATTACGCCATATTTATAATGCTACTGCAATCGTGATGATTATACAGTAATATATTATAATTTAGAACTGTTTCGTTGCTAAGCAGCGAATTTATTATTGTCGGCAATTTGCAATTCCTTACGTAAACAAACTATTAAACGTCATAGTGGCAGTTGTTTCATTAAAAATAAAAAAAAACGATAAAAATTTATAATTTAGTAATATAAGTTAAAGTGTATAGAAATAAACCAACGGAGTTCCAATAAGCGGTCCTTTTTCTTGAGTGTAATTTAACAAGATAATTAAGAGCTAGTCGAAGAATCTAGTTTATCACAAGTTTTGTTTTGTTACGTCAAAGAAGTATAACTTCTAACGTGCGTACATAAGTACACACATCGATTTTTTTTACATTCTAATGGAACATTGTGATACATATTGTAAATATAATTATATTATTTATACATATAATTAAATGGCCAACCTGGAAATAGACTATATTTTCTCAAAAATGCAGTTTTAAGTAAAATATTAAATTTCAATAACTTTCAATTTTTATTCCGTAATTATTCACAAAAATACGGTCATTTTTCTAACAATATTATACGTATGTAATGGAGTAGACTGTATGAAAATACTTACTATCGGGAGTTAAAATTTTGATACCTTAAATTTAGCAGTATCTACAAAAACATCAAACACAATTTCTGGGCTCCTTGTTTTTATTTTAACAAATTATCTCTACCTCTAGCAAACACTATTTTCTATGTATTGTATTTTTATTTAATAAAGCTAAAATCTTTGGAGTGAATTATCCAAAAACAATTATCTTTTATTCGTTCCAGAAAATTCAATTAAAATACATATACTACATACACTATGACATACAAAATAAACATACACTATAAAAATACACTATACAAAATGTAGGTACGTACTTCGTTACGATGACAGTGCCGAAGAATTTTAGAAGCCGACACATCTTCTCAATTTTATTAATTTTAATATATGTATTTACATTTTTAGATGATAATTAATTTATTGCTTTGATTTATCTTTTATCTGATTAGGAAAATTATTATAATGTGACATATTAATATTATAAGACAATGCCATTTATGTATAATCATTTTACTTTTAATGTTTATTTACATTTGTATGCGATTTCGGTGACATTTTCTCTGTTCATTATTAAAAACTTACTGGATACTGTCAGTTTATAGCAAAAGGTAGAGAAAGGCTGCTAAGATCCGGCATAAAAGTGCATATTGAACTTTATTAGTCATATTTGCCTAAACCAAACCATAATTGTTTGATATATTTTGGGCGATACGACAAAATTTTGCACACTTTTTTATTCAGACTTATTTGTTTTCGTTAGATTACGAATACAAATTAAACATATTGTTGGTTCAGTTTTTTTTTACTTTTATTAAGCCTTGCCTAAACTATACTATAATAGATAAAACATAATATTGTACCTATAAAATATTCAAAGTTATGTATGATTTTATTGCATAATTTTAAATAGTTTATAGATACACGAGTATTTTTTGAATATTATCTATTAAGGTTTGGTATTCGCATTGAATTTTAAAAACTTACCAACACCATCTGTAAATTGTTGTTTTATTTTAATGAAAACAAATAACTGATAAAGTTTAGTGTGCAATATATGTGCTAACAGTCTACCTCAACCATTCGCAGTCAGTGCAGCAGTTTTATGTTTACCTCAGAGAAATAATTATTATATCGAAAAACGTTGTGTAATATTATATTTTATTTATAAAAAATGTGTTCATATTACATTCAGATATTATACAAGCTTTACTGAAAGTTAAATAATATTATACAGAAATAAAAATTCTCGACAAAAATTGGAAAAAGAGAAATTCAATCCTTCTGATATTTTATATTATAGAATGACAAATACAGACTTCTGAAGTTTTGTTAATTAAACTTTAAGATTTTTATTTGAAATTCTATCAGAGTACTGATAAATATAATCCCATTTTATATTAGCAATTGAGTAGGCCATAAAGTAAAATATAGGCATCATTATAATATTATTTATTTACAATATTTAAACTGTAGTGAGTGAGTATTTTGACAAAATAGACAGATTGCTTTCAGATTGATTGATCATTTAAAAGCCATTATTAGCAAGGCAAACATTTTTTAATTGATCTGCCAATCAATCAAAAGATTTTCCAGTGACCTTAATTAACTGAAGTATTTATATTTGTAAAGGAAATTTTAAACAAAAATTATTAGGAAAATAATAAAAAATAACGGTTTAACAACTAACTGGACTTTCGACGTTGTACTCTCGGAACTCTGTGCAGACAACATAATCATGAAATTGACCCCCAAACACCTAACAAAATCCTTAATAACAAAACAACACAAGAGCATAACACAAAGTATTTATTTATCGCCATAAAGAAAACTAAAGACATAAATGGAGGAACATATTATTAACTGCACATTGATTCTTTTCAATATCACCTTAAATGAAGAAATGTAAATTACTTAATGTAAACAACAAAATAATTTGATGGCCACGTAACTGTTATATGAGGCATCTAATTACAAAAAGCGACAAGTCCACAATTCGATATTTGGGAGAAACAACGTTTCTATGTTTCAAGCTCCAATTATTTGTTTTAACGTAAGATTATTTTTTCCGTTGTATTCTATGTCGAAATTAAAACCAAATGGCAATTTGTGTCAGCCAATAAACTAAGACAAAATAAAATTGGACGTAGCGCTACTTGTACTTCACTTTTAATTTATTCCGCACAAGGCAAATAATATATCCGTGCAACTGTCATGAGTTTACCAGATGCTACAGCATGGGAGACGCCATTTACAATATTGAACGTTCCCTCATTGGTTGATTTAAATACGCTCGAAATCAACCAAGCTTTAAATAATATGAAACACGGACTTGGCGCTTTTTGTAAAAAATCGAGACTTAAAATATTTTTTTTCGTAGGGTTATGTTGCGTTTTGGTATTTATGGATCAATACGTATTGTGTAAAATTATACAAAGAATACGTATGATATAGAAGAATACGTATGATGTAAATACGTAAATGTAAACATATTGCTAAAGGCAAGACTTTTTTGTTTAATCAAAATTTAAATCCAAACACAGTAAAGCAGGAATGGTTTGTTTTGGTTTAAATGGGAACTCATGACTGATTTTAAATGAATTAAACCAATTCAAGTCATGTTGATTTTTTTAACCATCTTCGATCCTAAGAAGATCATCTGGACCTCTACAGAGTTTGTATTAACAGAGTTTTTTTTTCGCAGAAATAGTCACTTGTTTAACCTATTGTGTCTGTATGCTGCCTCCTCTAAAGATAATAAAAAACAACATGTCAATTTTATCAGACACAGGTTTTTAATCCGTGACCCACAATATTATAAGTAACCACTCATCCATCAGTTATGCAATTATATAAATATACCGTTCCATCGGTGCTGCGTATAAGTCATACATTGATGGTATCGGGGGGAAGTTAGCGTCAGATCCTAAATCATTTTGGAATTACGTTAGAAGTACGCGCGACTCTTCTGCTCAATTATCATCTATGTCTCTGGAAGGGAATGTTTTGAGTGGCTCCCAGTCCATTGCTAACGGTTTCGCTCAATATTTTATGTCTGTATATTCTAAAGCTCCTTCGATATTGCCCACACCTCACCCGGATAGTATTTCATCTTCCTGGCCGGTACTAGATATTGGTCTTCTGGATGAGACTGACATGGTGTATGCTTTCTCTCGACTATATCCAAAATCCTCAGTAGGTCCTGATGGTATCCCCCCTTGGATTTTAAAGGGCTGTCATAAGCTGTTAACTGACCCCCTACTATATTTATTTAATCTCAGCCTAAGTACTTCTGTCTTCCCAGATTGTTGGAGCCTAACCCGTATTCGTCCGGTGCACAAAAAAGGCTCGCGCTCTGAAATAATAAA
This sequence comes from Rhyacophila brunnea, assembly GCF_057557595.1. Taxonomy (NCBI): domain Eukaryota; kingdom Metazoa; phylum Arthropoda; class Insecta; order Trichoptera; family Rhyacophilidae; genus Rhyacophila; species Rhyacophila brunnea. The sequence continues at coordinate 12,774,244 of NW_028232848.1, read as the reverse complement.
TTTTCGCCCGGTGGCTGTTCTATCTGCACCAGCTAAGTTATTTGAGTCTATTTTGCATAGGTATATTTATAAACATGTAGACGGTCAACTGACTGACGCTCAGCATGGATTTCGATCAGCTCGGTCAACAGTTACAAACCTTATGACGTATACTGAGTACATATCTCATTCGATGAACGTAAATTGTCAAGTGGACGCAATTTATACAGATATGTCAAAGGCTTTTGATCGGGTAGATCATGATATTCTCATTAACAAATTAAGTGCAGTAGGTGGATCTATAAATTTTATCAACTTTTTCAAATCTTACTTTTCGCATCGCTGTCAATATGTGGAGTATGCAAGGTGTAGATCCGACGTCTTTCAAACTTATTCAGGTGTTCTCCAAGGATCAAATCTTGGTCCAATTATGTTTCTTATATTCATCAATGACATTGTCAATGTTATAAATGGAATCCAGTTTTTACTCTTTGCAGACGATTTAAAATTATATGCGTCAATTCACAGTGAATTAGATTGTCACATATTACAAAATAATCTCAACTCAATTGAAATTTGGGCGAAAAAAAATAAACTCGAATTTAATACTGATAAATGTGTGTGTATTAGCTTTTCGAAATCAAGATCTCCAATTATTTTCAACTACAATATGTCAAATAGATTACTGAACCGTCAATCAGAAATTAAAGACCTTGGCATATTGTTTGACTCACGTTTATCATTTCGCTCGCACATCACTTCTACGGCATTGCGTGCGAGCAAGCTTCTAGGATTCGTCATGAGACAAGCCAAGTCATTCAAGAATCCAACTGTTTTACATACACTCTATGTGTCGTTAGTACGGAGTATTCTTGAGTATGGCTCCATCATCTGGAGTCCTTATGAAGTTTCCTATAAGCTTGTTTTAGAGCGTGTTCAGAAAAAATTTCTTCGTCATCTCTATTTTAAAGTTTATAATTATTTTCCTTTTGACACCTTCTCAAACGAGTATTTTCCGACTAACTTTCTTCAAGGCATGCTCGCCTTTCATTCTCTTGATTAATCGTTAATTGATCAATTACATGCGTGGTCGCAGCCATGACCTATTTTGGGTGAAAGCTGTTTCCTCATGTCAGGCTCACCAGGCACCAATAGCGAGGGCTGTGCGGTTGGTCAATGCACTCCCTAGAGATGTAGATATTTTTGGCGATCCATTATATATTCTGTTTTTTAAATTCTATTTTATTGTTTAATTTGTATTTTTTGAATCATTGTTGTTTTCTTAAATTTTATTTCTTTTGTATAAAACTATATTTGCTTTCTTTTTTTCCTCCACTTTGTTTTTTCTGATTTTCCTAACTGATTACTTGTAATTTTTATTCTAAATGTCATGTTGTGAACGTCCTGAATTAATAATTTGTTATGTACTCAACGTGTCTTTTTCAAATAAATAAATAAATAAATATATTTTTGGAACGTTAATAAAATTTAGGTAAAATATAACTTATGAATAAAAAAAGATATTTCATTTTAATATCGGAATTTATAACGGACATTTCGGCTAAAATAATACAACACAAACTATATTGATAGTTTAACTCAAAAAGTTCTTCTTTATTTTTATATAATCAGTATTCATTTATTGGTAGTATATTGTGATGAAAACATATTAAAAAGCATTAATACTTTCGACCGAAGATACTTGATGGAATTTGAATCCATTAGAATTTATATTAAAAAGCCGTTGACAGATCAACATAAATGTTTTTACGTTATAAATATATTTGGCTTGGTATATAGTATAATCATAAACTCTATATGCGTATATTATTATGAATATTTGACATATTATTACACATAATAAATTATATTATAGGCCAAGATTGTTAAAAAACAATATTCAAGTACTTACCCGCATAACACATTATGTTCATTCCATATTATGTTAAAATAACAGTGTGTTGAATTTTAATTAAAGCAATTCCCATTACAATTGCTGTGGGAAATAAAAAAATCCTACTTAGTCTGCGAATTTTCCATTTATTTCATAAATGCTTTACGCACCTGAAAATTTGAATGTTTTTTTTTTAATTTCGCAACGCAGAAAGTGTAAAATTGGTGCCATGTGTACGTATTTTGTTAAACCTCAGACAACACCGAAATATGTTATTTTTCTTAAGGGGGGACATGCTCGTCGAAGGTCAAAATTGAGTTTTTATTGTATATTCAAACCATGATCCTGGACACTCCTTAAACGTTGTAAATGATCTATTTATATAATTTTGAAGCCTTATTATCCTTTATAGTTATTTTAAACATTTGATGACTGCATGAAGTATTTTTGTTACATAAAATAGTATTCTTTTAAACCTCTCGCTCTAATGTTTTAGAATATAGTCATATTTCGGTACATAACTGTGCAGTGGTGTTAAAATTTTTTACATTTATTAATTTTTAAACGCATTTATAAAACCATTAGCATAATTTATTACGAGATAATTTTTGTAAAATATTCACGATAAAAAATTATATTGATAATCTCTGTGATCCCAAATTTGACAAGAATTAGGCATTTTATTATTCAAAAAATCGGCAAGATTAACACATTTGAAGATGATTTTAAAGATACTTATTATAAGCTATATCTTTGACCATTCAAGTGTGCTAAACATCTTATGAATAATGCTTGCTTTATAATAATTATTGACCTAAGAATAAGGTAGTGTTTTTTTGAAATACGCCATTTCTTTTGTCATTCCCTAGTGGTTAAGCTACAACATACGGCCGTAGCCATAAAATGACAAACTATAATTGAAGTAGGGAGAAAAATGATATTGACGCGCGTGTTTGAACATGTACCGTTTAAAAAAAAATAAAAAAAAATTCGGTAAGGTACATGTTCAAACACGCGCGTTAACATAATTTTACTCCCTACTTTAATTATAGTTTGTCATTTTATGGCTACGGCCGTATGTTGTAGCTTAACCACTAGGGAATGACAAAAGAAATGGCGTATTTCAAAAAAACACTACCTTCTTCTTAGGTCAATAATTATTATAAAGCAATCATTATTCATAAGATTTTTATCACACTTGAATGGTCAAAGACATAGCTTATAATAAATTTCTTTAGAATCATCTTCAAATGTGTTAATCTTGCCGATTTTTTGAATAATAAAATGCCTAATTCTTGTCAAATTTGGGATCACAGAGATTATCAAAATAATTTTTTATCGTGAATATTTTACAAAAATTATCTCGTAATAAATTATACTAATGGTTTTATAAATGCGTTTAAAAATTAATAAATGTAAAAAATCTTAACACCACTGCACAGTTCTGTACCGAAATATGACTATATTCTAAAACATTAGAGCGAGAGGTTTAAAAGAATACTATTTTATGTAACAAAAATACTTCATGCAGTCCTCAAATGTTTAAAATAACTATAAAGGATAATAAGGTTTTAAAATTATATAAATAGATTATCTACAACGTTTAAGGAGTGTCCAGGATCATGGTTTGAAAATACAATAAAAACTCAATTTTGACCTTTGACGAGCATGTCCCCCCTTAAGGTAAAAAAATATAAGGTGAATCGGGGTAAGTGCATATACGGGGTAAGTGCATCTCCGCCTTCTATCTTCCATACATATTATATTAGAATGCTGCCATCTATGAAGAATCTTTTTCAATCAAGTAAATTCACAATATGACCCATAGATGGCAGGTGCACCACAAACATAGGTACTTTTATGACTATTCAAAGTTTTTCAGTTGGTTTATGTCAAAGTTCGAGTCAAGAGTGTTGTCGTAGTTTATCAATAACTTTACTAAAACTTGTGCTGGGAAACTACAATTTGGTAAGTACCTTTCATTTGAATTATAGTTTCATGTGTATATATTTGTTTAATGAATACTTAAAGATATTCTGACTTATAAGACAAGATGCACTTCCCTCCATAATTTTACATACTGGGGTAAGTGCAACTCTCTCTAGTTGCACTTGCCCCCAAATATTTTTGTATGGAAGGAAATTTAACTAGTGATGGGAAATACTTACTTAAATCTTTTTAAATTATAGTAAGTACTTACTTACTATTATTTATTTAAGTACAATATTTTAACATTGCAAATTTTAAATATAAAATGAAGTGAGTACCTACATACTTATGTTGGTTTTTTTTTTCAGAAAGAAAATGCCGAGGAATTATATTAGGAAGACTTCTAAAGCGTCTACTTATACCAAAGAAAAACTTTTAGAAGCAGTGGAAGAGGTAAAAAGTGGTCGCATAAATGGGTACCAGGCAGAGAAAAAATTCGGAATACCCAGATTGACAATTATGTGTTATGTTTCTGGGAGGCGTGGGAAAAAATCTACCACGATGGGGCGAAGTACAGCACTACCGGCTGAGGTTGAAAAAAGCCTAGCCGAAAATCTACACGTCATGGAGAAACATGGATTTGGACTTTCTAAAAAAGAAGTAATTGAGTTAGTCGCCCAATATATTGCGGATAACAATTTAACAACACCTTTTAAAAATGGAATTCCGGGTCATGATTGGTATATGGGATTTTCAAAACGAAACAATTTATCAATAAAAAAACCCCAACCTGTCGAATATGCCAGAAAAAGAGTTTTAGATCCGTTTATAATAAACGAATACTTTGACATTTTGACAAACGAGATAGAAAAACTGGATCTTCAAAACCGCCCTCATCAAATATGGAACATGGATGAGACTAGTTTCTCCAAAGATCCCAGCAAAACTAAAGTCGTTGGGCTTATTGGATATGCTTCCACCAGAACGATTAGTTCACCAGGAAGAGATAACACTACTGTTCTGTTGGGCTGCAGTGCAGGTGGTGATAAATGTCCACCGCTTATTATATTTAAAGGAAAGTTTGTGTGGGATGAGTGGACAGATCCTAAAAAGTCTTCAACTACCCGATACGCGGCTACCAAAAACGGTTGGATGGAGACATCAATTTTCGAAAAATATTTCAAGGAGAGTTTTCTTCCGTCAGTAGGGCCAACCCGCCCAATATTACTAATTTATGATGGCCATACGACACACATAAGCTTAGGCATAATTGAGGAGGCCAGAAAACAGAATGTCACCATAATAAAATTACCTCCACATTCCAGCCATATACTCCAGCCACTCGACTTGAGTGTAATGAAATCGATGAAAGACGCATGGGACGAGAACCTCGTAAAGTGGCAACGGCTGCATGTAGGTTCCAAACTTCCAAAAAAGATTTTTTCAAAAATACTTACAGATATTTGGAATAAGCTTGATCCCCAAATAATAAAAAATGGGTTCAAAAAGGGTGGTATTCAACCACTAGATAGAAACGCTATAAATACGAACAATTTTGATCCTCTAACTTTATTACGCTGGGAAAAGTTTCGTCTTCAAAAATCAGAGACGATTGAACAAATAACCACTACTGATTTTGAATTGTGTATTGATCAGAGTAATCAAGCAATCACAGAAATATTGGATAAATCAAATCACGCTTGGGATGAAGAATCAGTAGGTCCAACAATCAATAAAGAGCCGTTTTCATCAATAGAGAATTTGGAAGCATTTTATGCTATACCTTCCACCTCAGAACCTTTTGAAACACAATTTGAACCACATAGAGAAGATTGTATTCAATATTCCGAGCCTTCGACTTCTACTGCAAGAAATAGCTACCTTGACCCGTTAAAGAAGATTACAATTTTAGAAGACAAAATAATTAAGCCAGCTAATTTAGATTTCATGGATAACGATGAAAATATTTCAGAAATAGTTCCAATCAAACGGTCATTTGAAGAACTCATGTTAAGATCTATACGAAGAAATGAGCCTGCTAAAGTAAAAAAGACAAAAGTTTCACATGGAGCGGAAGTTATAACGTATGATGATGTCATAAAACGTTTAAATGATAAACTCGAAGAGTCTAAAAATAAAATGAGTACTAAAAAGAAGTTCCAGGAGAAAACTAAAGTAATTTGCAAAAAGATAGCACCAAAAATAAATCATAAAAAACATTTACAAACTGTAGCGTCATTGTCAGAAACAAATGTCAGTGAATCTGAATGGCAATCGAGTTCTGAAGATGAAAGTGATTATTTTCTAAATTTGTTAATGGAAGAAGATCGATCGTTAGATACTTTTGATACCAATGATATTAACGAGCAATTGGAAATAAATGTACAAAATCTAAATATTGAAAAAAAAGAACTTGGTAACTGGATACTTGCCAAATTTGTGGCAAAGAAGAGCCTCAAACATTATATAGGCTACATTTTAAAAATTGACGAAAGAAAGAAGGTAATCATTGCGAAATTCGTAAGAAAGGTTTCGCATTTAAGTAAAGATAATTCTTATGTATTTTCATACCCGAAAATTGATGATATATCAGAAGTACATGACGGAGATATTATATCGATTTTGCCCAATCCCATAACAGGAAGACGAGGAGAATTCATATTTAAAATGTCTTTTAATGGTTTTAATATTCAATAAGTCATTTTGTATTTATTAAAGTATGGGTATACAGCATACATAAATGAATGCATTATGTATATTTTCCCCTTATATTTCATTGAAAGTACTTACTATGTTTCAAAAATGCCATAGAGGCGAGGCGATTTGTGAGTTATTATTTCCACATTAATTTTGCTTATTCTGATATTAACTGTATTATTTAAATTGTAAACATATACTTAGGTCGGTTATTACATTTAGTAAATATTGTGAAAAACAAGATTAAAAAATAAACATATTACTTACATTTGTTTTTTTGCCCATCACTAGCAATACTTAGGTGCACTTACCCCATCCTGACCAGTTTTATTTTAAATATGCTTTGTTACACATATATTTAGTATTTTAATAAAGCGAAATTGTGTATTTATTGCGTTTTATTGCATTGGAGATTGAACCTTTTCTTTATGTGAGCAATTAATAAAAATAATATGATAATATGCACTTACCCCGAAAGTGGGGTAAGTGCACATGCTCGTACTTTTTAAATGAAAATACCTAAAAATCAATTAAAAACAGCATATATTGTTGTGGTGATAAAATAATTAGAATAAGAAATAGTTGATATCTTTCTTATAAAAATTTGAAAGCAATGTGATACTCCTGTGAAATGTGGCACCACTTTAAATTTCATATATGCATTTTATATGGTGCACTTACCCCGATTCACCTTACTAAATATATTAATGTGGCGCTTATCTTACCACAACTTTTTTTTTAATATTAATAACCATGCCCTTGCTTTTTCATACAAGGTGGTTGGGTTGGTTAGTTGCATTGATGTGGGGCTAGTTAGGTTTCTCCATTTATATCTTTAATTTTCTTTATGGCCAGGATTAAATATTTTGTTTAGTGTTCTTGTGTTGTTCTATTGCTTAGTACTTCGTGAAGCTTTTGTAGGTCAATTTCATTATTACGCTGTCTACATCGAGTCCAAAAAGTTCTTCGCTCCTTTTCTAGTAAAGGGCAGTCGTTGATGACACACAGTTTGAGATATGTCGCCGTCACATGGACAACAGTCATCATCCCTCAATTTAAATATTTTTAGATAAGCTCGCACCGCTCCGTAGCCTATTAGAATCTGTGTGAATTTGTGTGATATTTTTAAGTTCAACTATTATAAACAACTATTATAATCATCTGTGAATTGAAATTTATTCAATTTGACGAGTGTATTTATACCAAATATCTCAGTAAGTACACTGATAAATAGTATAGCCATTAACGGCGAATGTATCAATCTCTTTGCTTACGCTTTGGAGACAATTTGTTGTTTTTGCCAATGATACTGAAGGCTTTGAAAACAGGAACTTGCAAATAATAGCGTCAACGTATGCATAAACATAAATGTGTCGAAGATAAAAATAAAGGTATACTGCTTCATGAATCATCATTCTCATTAATGGTACTGATATCGAAAAAGTCACCAACTACGTCTATCTTTAGCAAAATTTCAATTGACGAGATTACTCGGAGAACTTAACTTGCTAGAACTTCTTTTTTTGGGTCTGAATAGTATCTTCCAAAGTGACCTCTCGTTGTGTTTTGAGCATTACGTGTTCAACTAATGTTTGCAACCAGTTTTACTTAAATATAGAGTTGGTAAAAATGTGGAAAGATCACTTAAGAAACCAATAAACAATATGGCAGATAAGGGTAGCTAATAATAATAATAGAAGGCGATAAGTTGGAGATGTCGCTCGGCAAGCGGACGACCGCTGGACAAATTTTGTCATACAGTATTGTACCTAAGCAGGCTTTCACATCAAAATTCGTCTCAACTGCAATGTGTCAAATACGTCGATGTGACATCATCGTCACATTGGTGGAATGCGACGTTTAAGTTTGAAAAAACATCTAGTGCTGCTAGTAACAAATTGCAGTCGAAGTCCCCAGAACGCATACGCACCTACAAATTGGTTATTCCTATACCGGCTCGACGGTTGCCGCATCCAAATGTATATTAAACGTTTCGAGTTTCGACTGTCTCTGCACCACGTGAGCCACGAGCGTGTGTATATTGATTATTAAGCATGCGAGCATTGCGAGTAACTTGCATTCGAGCTACTCGCAAAAACATGCTCTATCAGTTGATTGTGTATCCAGGCCTTTATTACCCTATCAGTTGACATTACCGCTGGCAGTCTTCAAAGTAAAGTTTTATATCTGACATTACCTGTAATATAAAAAAATAATACTTTTGTATGGAACAGGGTCTTATAAAATTTTTAAGTATGATTCACAACTCTACTTTTTTAATCTAAAATTGAAAGGTAGTACCTATATATTGTAATAAAATGACCATCTCTAAAAAAGCTGTCGGAATTTCAAAATTAATTATTACAAAACGCTTTTCCACTGTTGTTTAATAAATGCTAGAAATTCTAAGTAAAACTTTAAAAGCAAAAGTTGTTGCCAAAGTAAAGTTTCAGGTTTCGTTTAAAAGTTGTATTTAAATGAAAATTTACTTAGAATTTTCTCTCCGCATAGAACAGTTTTACAAATCGATTCTGATAAATAGTTTTGTTTGTATTGTAAATTATTTAATGGTCAATCCATGTCTGTGTCTGTCATAGAGTCTAGGGTTTTATTTCAGAATTATTCATAATTCATCTTTATTCTATGGTAACCTTTTGACTACCGGTTTATCTTCGATGAACAGCAAAAAGTTCTGAATTGGCATTTTACTTCGAGTAAAATGAATCAAATGCGGTTGAGATCTCAAGCAATATATGGATTTGATTTTATTTCGGACACTTAAATACTGAATTGAAGCTAGGTAAATGGCCACATAACACTCCCCATAGTGTACAAAACAATCAAAATGGTGGAGCATTTTCATAATGGATAATATTCAGTTGCCATTAATTCAAAAGCTTTGAGTTGACAACTTTTAGAGTCTACGCCGTCTTTTATAGTTCATTCGATATTTCGTTTTTGCGGGCTAAATGGTTAAAACTTAAAATTATTGAGAAAATTTTAAATCAAAATATCCAGTACATAACTTGAAAATACCTTATAATATTATTGATATTATAATATTACTAGAAAAAAAATACGAGTGGAATAACGACTGGACTGCATAACCACTGGAATCGCGCCACTGTGCTTAAATCAATTAAGTTATTAAAGCACATTTCAATAATTAGACAGGTTTAAATCCCATCGGGTGTCGTATTAAAAATAAAGAGATTTTTTCTAGTAGCTATATTATCTATCTGAGGTGTTATCAATTTATGTATGTTCAATAAAAAATATTACATTCCCAAATATTGTGAATTATTCATATATAAAAGAAATTGTTTATCAAATCATTCTAGTTATAATATAATATATTAATAATATGTACATCAGTTTATAAAACATTTATTTCAATGCTTTATTAATATGGTGAAACTACTTATGAAGTGATATTGATGACTATAAAATTTCATGAGATTCAAGGCATTCAGAATGTATAACGAAAATAAAATATCACAGAAACAAATAAATCACCAAATAGGCATTGCCAAATTCCAAAAGAATAAAGCAGTGTCAACTGAGAATAATCTAACAAATTAACATAATGAAAACTTTTACGTCTTTTTTATAATACTGAGATTTGCCTATAAATAAAATTAAAATCATAAGATTGATGTCATTGAGATATGAGATATAAAAAATAAAAGTAATCTAATACGTCCTAAAAATGTTAAGCCTGGATAATCATACTTACGTGGTAATAATAATTATCTTTATCCACCGTTGACTCCGAAGCAAGAGGTCACCTACTCGATTATCCAACCAAGCGAAGGACACAACAAGCCCTTTGATTGTTATTCAGTTAGAAATCTTTAAGGATATAATCGAGGACATTTGAATGACACATGATCGGATTTTTAAAAATAAAAAATACTAAAACAAATAAGGATTAATATCACTTATAATGTTCTGTGCTATGCTTCGTAGAACTATTATACTTCGTAGCACTAGACTGTCGTAGGCAACGTAGAGCCGGCAATATTCATAAGTGATCACGTGAAATGTGATATTGCTTCAACAGTTTCATTTCGCCATTGTTAGTGGGATTGCCAAAATGTCAGGCGCATTATACTTCTACTCACGACTGGTAAACATTCCTCCTTTGTTGGCGCCAAAGTCTCATATTTCAATATATATTAATGGCACTATTAGAAAACATTATTACATTCATAGTTTATGGTATTATATTTATATTCATGTCATTGCATTATGTATATCAATCAAAATGTTCTACTTATTGTTTCATTATATTAGTATAATAGACAATTTTTAATAAAGTTTCAATTTACGTCAGAATCCCATTTAGTGCCGACTTGTATCCGAATGACTTTATGAATAAAATATGTAGTGAACTAACATTATTTTGAAAATATTTGTACCAAGCGAGACTTATAATACAACATTATATATATGTGGTATGTTGCTGATGTATTATGAATTATAAATTTCTAATAATGAATGTAATCTTGTGTGTTAATAATTATTCTTCTTCTTATGCCATATCCGTTATAAAACTGATTGATTGGAATGATTTTGGTTATTTTTTTTGTGAGCCGTAGCACTCGTAGAGATCTTTCCTGAATAATAATAAGCAGAAATATCTCTCATATTGCCGTCTGGTGTAGCCAAATTATCCCATCTTTCAGGTTTTTATTTTGTTAATAATTATTTCTCTGTCTTTTTTATCCTCAAACTCACCTTCATGTTTATAGCTCTTAAGTTATTAATATCCATTAAATATAACACTCATGTTTTTAAAAACATGTTAATGTAAATTTGTACCTAAAGTACCCAAAAAAGAAATTTTTAAAACCCAAATTGTAAAAGTGTTCAAACGGCTTGCTGGACTGTGTAGGAGTGTATATTTTTTGTAATATCTCTTACTCAATAAGACAAAAGTAAATCAGATTCATAAAGAATCATTTACTAACTTCTATCTTCTGCCAATCTTCTCTAGTTTTTAAAATATTCCATCCAGTTCATCTCTATATGGAAAAAATGCTTCGTTCTTATTCTGCTTATAGGATGATTCCATAGGTGTACAATACTTATAGATACAGATCTTTAGCAATTTTTTGACTGGTATTTAAATTTTTTCTCCCTAACGTAGTTTTAATCGTCTGCCTAATTCCGAGTACTCATTAGCAAGCAAGTAATCAAGTAATCAGTATGGACGCCAAATAATAAGTTATTTATTTGGCACGAACCTAATAATATATAATTATTTCACATCTAGAGTTGGTTACATTATCTGGAATGGTTACATTGACATCTCAATAATGAGTTTTTGACTTTAAGTGATTTGCTCGTTTCAATTATCTAGTTTACGTATCCGGAAATTTTTACGTAAACAATTCACCGCAGGACACTTATTCGTGCGCCCCAGTACGTGAAACATGAGTTTGTGCAACACGTAATCAAATGACGAGTTCTTCGTTGAACATTTCACCGTGGAGTATATTTGTACGTATGCTACAATATGTGGCGAATTTTATTAGATGTCTTTACAAGATAAGGTTAGGTTAGGTTAGGTTAGGTAAGGTTAGGTTAAAGTTAATCTAATTGGAACAGTCCTATTTGCAAACTATCGCCGCATTTTGTAAGATATGTACAAACGTATTCCATGGTGAAATATTCAACGAAGAACTCTTCATTTGATAAAATGTAACACGAACTCATGTTTCACGTACTGCAGCGCACGAATAAGTATCCCACGATGAACTGCTCACGTACAACTTACATGTAACCTCTAGTTTACGGTTAATATTTATTATATAAACTACGTTTTAAGTATATTATGTAGATTATGTATGTTTTCACTGTATGTATCACATAAAGGTTAGATCATAAAATAGTAACAGAAAGAGAATCAATTACCTTTAGTATGTCTAGTTAATTTGGATGGCTTAGATTGCATTAAGTGAGACATCAATTTCAATCACAGAGATCACGAAACTAATAACATAAATAATAATTATTATATTATATTATTATACCTGCTACAGTATGGTCCGACATTACAAGATGTACAAATAGTTTAACAACATAGAGGAATCTTACTTATACAAAAATGGTGTTATACATTATTGTTTAATATCCATTCACTCATAATATGGAAGTTTGTCAATAAGAGTCGAGAAGGATAATTAAAATATACTTACAAAAATATAGTCAAAACCGTTAGTAAAGCATAAGTCATTTTATTTTTAAAGCCACGTCATCAAATTATTTATGGTAAACAAGTAATAGATAATGATACATAAGCATTGAGTTAAGGGGGGACATGCTCAGCGTAGGTCAAACTGGAGCTTTTATTGCATTTTCAAAGCATGATCCTGGACATTTCTTAAACGTTGTAGATAATGTATTTATATAATTTTGAAGCCTTATTATCCTTTATATTTAATTTAAAGATTTGATGACTGCATATAGTATTTTTATTACATAAAATAGTATTCTTTTAAACCTCTTGCTCTAATGTTTTAGAATAATATAGTCATATTTCAGTACATGCATGTGCAGTGGTGTTAAGATTTTTTGCATTTATTAATTTTTAAACGCATTTATAAAACCATTAGTATAATTTATAACGACATTATTATAGTGAGATATTTACGATAATAAATTATATTGATAATCAATATAATTGAAGTCAGGAGTTACTCTACTCGGTAGCAATACATATTTGGGATTTGGGTGAGAATTTTGACACCCTGGCTCAAACATGTATATAATCAATATGGGTATAATAATTATGAACATAATTAAATATAATTTTAATTTTAACAAAATAATAAAGATTTATTTATTTATTTGGAAAAGGGTATTATGGCATTACAGCGATTGGCTAATGCGCCATAATACATAATAAATAAAAATTAGTTAATTACAAATAACAACCAATATAACGAGAAAGTATGTGCTTATATAGATATTAAAGTAAAATGATAAATACAATTATAAATTTAACACGTCCACAAACATGATATATTATTATGTAGTTAATAAAAAATAAGTCAACCTTTATGGTGCTATCAAATCAGTTAATCGCACGATACACTGCATCATGAAACATCACATCCGTCCTGCGACAGGGTATCATGAAGACCGTAGATTTACGAGTACTATTGATGGGGACATGAAAATTAATATTTGCCAGTATATACGGATTGTAAATGAACCCACGAAGAAGTAAAAAGAAATGCTTCAAAATAGCAATCGCTCTTCGGGTGGACAAGGATTGCATTAATTGAAAACTAGTTGGAAAATTCATTTTATTGTCATAAGGAAAGAATCCGTATATCCTTAAGTCGAGAAATCTAAGAAATCTATTGTGGACTCGATCCAACTTTATTGCATGGACGGACCTGTTAAGACTTCAAATAATGCTGGCATATTCAAGAATACTCTACAGAAATTATACGTATAATCTAAGATCTGTAAGATCTAGACACTGAAACAAAAAAATTGAATTTTATGAAAATTACACCCATCATAATAATATAGTGAGCCACCCATTTAATAATATTCAACAATAAAGAAATCTTCATTTATGAATCTTGTGTATAACATTAACTATTGATTAAAATATATTATCGGTTAGAGTTAGGTTAGGTTAGGTGTAGATATAGGTTAAAAACCATATTCTCAAATACTCTATCAAATTGCATGTATCATTCTAAGAACATCTATTCTGATCATAACATCTAAGAAGGTTACATACTATATGGGAACATCGTTATATATAATGCATGATGCTCTGCTCATTGTGATATTGATTGAATATTTGAGAAGAAAAAAAATAATTTCGATGCGATATAGCATTTTATTTACGTAAGACATGCTTTTGAAATATTATTAAATGCAGCCTTTTTTGAAAAAGTGAAGCCTGTTTCTAGCAAGCTAATTAAATTGGCTACTCCGGATCATCAATATTATTACTCTAACTTTCATAAAAAGCACGAAAATCATACAGAATTTCAAGTATACGACGAACTACATTCTCAATTTGCAAAACTTACAAATTTAGCATAAGTCATTGATATTAAATAAAATTGTGTATATGTGCATGAATTTACTGGCAGCATACGTGAGTATTTTAAACTATCGTGATAATAACTGATTACACGTAACAGTACTGAATGCGAAGCTAAGCTGAACCTGAAGCTGAAGAGAGGCGCAATGTTGTCATTTATGGTAGTGAAAATCGGTTAACCTCAAAAAACCTTTGCTGGCAGGTTTACCACTATTGTTCTACTGCGTAGGCGCAGATCTAAAAAATACCTACTGGAGCATGAAAATTCAGAAGCTTCCAAACTTTTATCATTCATGCATGCAAGCTTGCAACTGCAGAATAATACATCGTCGCTATAGGATTTGTTTCTCGAATAGACCAAATGTCAATTTTGCAGGAGACGAAAAACAAATTTCATTGTCGTATATTTAAATATCAGTATATGTATCAATCATTCTTTCTACACTGTATGATTGCAACATTATCTAAGAATAGATTCTAAGAATAATATTGGTATAAATCATTAAATGCACAAAAAATGCATTTTATTTGCAAGTATTCACTGTGGATATTCGGGATTTTTTAGCGCTCTCTCAGAATAATGGATATTCGGGACAAAACAAGGACGTTCGGGATTTAAGACCATGGCGTATTGCTACACGGCCCACGGATTACTGAGTGGTCAAAAAGTACGCGCCTCAAATGTTATATTTATTTACACAATAATTGTTAATAGTTACTTCTACTATTTAAATACTTAATGATCGTAATTACCCATGTTCGTTTGTAATAATAGCATGCGGCAATCGCTTTTTCGTTTTTTTTCGGATTAAGTAATAAAATAGTTTCAAAGTACTTAATTAACTATTTTTTTATTGAACGAATAATTCACAAGATTTAAGAATGTACCATTCTAATAATTGAACACACATAATTTTTAAAATCACTTCTGAGAAAATATTTTATAACCAATAGAAAATATCTTTTTGAAAAAAATAAGACACCTGGCAGGAATCGACCCTGCATCTCCTGGGTTTATGCCCCAGTCCACAAATTATCCACTATGCTACGAGGTGACATACTTATGACGACAAACTTTAACTATTGGCCTTTTAATACCTGCTCATCAGCTTTCTTCAAAATCAAGCGACTATCGGTGATCGGTTTTTTTTTTATTAAATAAAAGTAGGTACCTACTACTTCAATTACTTACCGATGTCACTGATTTCTCCAATATTTTATGATGGTACTTACTCGTACTGGCTAACAATTTTATATTAATACTTTTTCCAAAAAAAAAAAATCTATGTCTAAATATCTGTATATTATTATATCTATATATTTCTATAATTAACAATTAAACTTATTACAAACCACCAAATAATACTATATATTTACTATTGTAAGGAATAATAACACAAAATAATAGCATGTATAAATTAATTACCATTGGATGCTAATATTATGTAGGTACCAATATCCTAAGTATATAATATTCACCAAATAAATGGTTACTAACATACATATTAAATTAAATTAACCATCAACGCATTCAAAAATACCTAGATTAAAAGTAAAATAAAGACAATCAAAGTTTGATTAATAATAATTTCAAATAATAATTATTTTTTACGTCATAGTAGTTGCTGGGTCACACTGTAGAATTCATATAACCGTTGGGGTTTTGTGTCATTTATCAAAATAAAATGCAGTTATTTAGGTTAAAATACTCACTTCCATAACTCTACTGTAAGTTCAGGGTGAACTGATGATGTATCAGCTATAAATGATCTCTTCAAATTTGATGAATTCACTATTAAAACAATAGTAACTTTAAAAACAATATCAATAAGACGAAATTTAAAAAAGGACTCCGGACGGCCGAAAAATATGAAAGTGGGCCTGATTGTTTTAGAGCTAGACAGCGTAAATGTGGGAACGAAATGCACGGCGTCAGCGCGGTTTGATTGGCTTAAAGTCATATTCGGGAAATAAAAACTCAGCCAGAGATCTATTTCGACCGAAATTAGCTTTGATATTCAGGTACGAATAGTTGGACATTCGGGAGAACACCACGGAGTAATTGTAACTTAACATGGCGTATTCGGGTTTTTTAAAAAAATATCTCTGTTCTTAGATAAAAATATATTGTTTTTATAAATGATTTCGGTAGAGTTCGATAAAAGAAATTGAATTGCATTAAAATGTCGATTTCGACAAAAATGAATATTCGGGAAACAAATCCTATACCGACGACATGTTTACCCATACGTTTTCTTGTAATGTCCGCGATAATACTTACTGCCATCAGTTAAATCCATGCACATATAAGCGGAGTATTAGTTTCTACTGCAACTTGTTTATTTCGTGGTTTCTGTAATGAATTGGTACTATTTGGTACCAAAAACACATTTTTAAATACATGAATAATTATAAATCATTTTTGGCATTGTTTTGTTAATTATGGTCCACGACGAAGGTTCCTATAAAATTTAAGGAGTCAAAATAATAAATTCCAATTAATCTTGAGTAGTTTATAAGTCTGCTAAACATCAAAGTGTTTTGGTGTATCTTAATATTTCTAAGAGAATGTCACCTGCACTGCACGTGGCTGAAACTTACATGAAATATTATAAATAACAATAATTTTTTTCGTATTTATAATCATCAATTTTATTAACCATTTCTTTTATTCAAAGAATAATTCACCCGATTTGAAAATGTAACATTCTATATATTTGTACATACATTACTTGAAAACACCTCAGATATACCTACTAGAAAAAATCGAACACTTTTAATACGGTTAAAAAATATTATCGCAATTTGATAGTTGACAATGCCGCAAGCGAAAGCGGAACCTGACTTGATTATGAAAAACTATGTGGAATCAGTTCAATAAAATATAATTATTTTGTTTTATTGTTTTAATACAGTTTTTATCTACTAAGAATAATTATTGATAGCTTACACATGTTTTTAAAATTTACAAGAAAAAAACACATATTTCAACATTGAAATCAAATTGACTCAATATTGTTTTACCTACCCATTTCAGTTTTACAATATTTTTAGTAAGTTAATAACATCAATTTATGTAGGTACAGATACGTGTGTATCAGTGGCAAGGGGTGAAAGTAGGCTGTTAAGAATCAATATAAATAGTATACACTAAATTTTGTCAGTCATACTTACTTGTTTTTATTGAACTAAAAATTTATATTACAGATGCAGTTGGTTAGTTATTTTTTAATTATTTATGCCCCGTCTAAACCAAACCATAATCTGTAATAAATATTCATCTACTTATCTTTAAAATATCTTAATATATTATGTATGGTGTATTTACATAATTTTAGATATTTTATAAATAAACCAATATATACTTTTTTAATAAAGTTTAAAAACTACAAATACTACTATACACGCAGTCTTAGTTCAATAAAAACAAAAACGTTTGATTGACAAAGTTTATTAGTTGGATTTTAATAGCCTACTTCCACCCTTTGCTACTGATATGATAATGATTAGCATTTATGGCATCTACTGTTTTTTTGTTGTTTTATAAAACGTACGAATTTCTGACACATATTGAACTGTATCAATTATTAATAAAATTCGTGCTTATTCAGTTAATTTTTTTTTTAAATTACATGTCTGTTATCTGTATGTAAAACTTTACTTAATAATAACAAACATATCTGGTAATACACATCCTCTGTATTTTATAAAATTGAGCTTTTAATAATCTATGAGCGAGCTGCACGGTAAATATTGATTGAGTCTAGTTCATTGAGAAGGTTATAAACAAAGCTCACAGTACGGGAGCTTTTATATACCGCTTCCTGTATCGATCGGCAATGAAACATGACGTGGATATCTGACACGCCATCTAAAATGCAGCTAATTAAGACATGTCTACCAATTACGTTTCAATCATTAACAAAACTTAGTATATTATATTATGCAAACAGCGTTTGTAATGTTATTATTACTGTAGCACAATACATTATAATAAGGGTGATGATTGTAGGCAATTTTAATTATATTATTAGTTTGTAACGATCAATGCTTTTAATAAAAGTTAAACGAATTTGTGCCTAACGCATACTAATGTCAATGTTCTATAAAACTAACTGTCAACCATTAGACAATTTTGTCAAACATTATCAAACACGACTACGTCGTTTTTTTATCTTAACTTACTATATAGTTAAATTCAATTTATTAATGCTCGGATGAAGTGTTCAGGTAATAATAAATACTTTTTAATTAATCTTTTGGACGCTGAAGAAGCACCAGGTGCGTAATGACCAGGCGGTCGATCGATGTAATTAACGTACACTTTAAAGGTGGTAATTAGAAAATCATTATCTAGTCAGCAGCGAATGAGTAAAGAGTATTGCAACACTACTTCAGCTGTTGGCAGAAGTACCTATTTAAAACTGGTTTTCATTGGTCGGTTATTAAAAATTCTAATTTTCAATTCTGCAAGTCTTTTGTGTTTGTATGGATAATCGATCTTGACTCTATATAATATTTTCTGCTTTTCCGGAAATAAGTAAACGATATTAAAACCGTACTTACTTCATTCTTATTTCAATACGTTGTTATTACAGCTAACAAATTTGTTTCATTTTCACTACATAGTAGATTAGCCAATTATTTGATTTGTTATACATCCGAAAATCATAAGAAGTATCTTAACAAAATATTTTATTAGGAAAATAGATTTTCGAAAATTCAAATGCAAGATTCACGACTTCATAAGTGGACACGTAACCGCTCAGCCTTTATAAGCAACTGTACATTTTTAAATATTATTAATTAATTTTAATTAGCAATTACAGACGTGGTGAGACTCTACTTTAATGGTATTTATTAAAAAGAAAGTTTTTATAAATTCCACGACAAATTATTTATGTTACCAAATATTTTGGGATAATCACATAATGTTAACTGGTTTGATTATATTATGTTATGGTATTTCTGAAAATAGCTCTATAGCGCGTAACGCATTTCAAAGTTAATAGCTCACATATTGTAGAACTAACCAAAACTTTGCCCTAGGGCTTCGTCAGGTATGCCAGGGATCCCGCGAGACTTTTCAATAGCTTCTGAATAAAGATATAACTTGACACTTTTACGGTTGTCAGATAAAAAATGCTTATCGTTACATTTTTAAAATAATGGACGTAGACAAGCAAATCGCTCATTGCTAAGCGAAAGCATATAACTCAACTTTTGATAAAAGTTCTGTGCAGAAGGCATCTTACACTAAAGGCGAACATATTCGCCTGCGGCACCATCATTGTGAATGAAATAATAATTCTCTCATAATAATTATTATTTTCTTCGAGTGTGGTCATTTAAAATATTAACGAAAAATAACCATTCAGGTTCGGCCGAATACTGGTATTTCACGGAACATAGTTTGGGAAACCCTGAACTAGGTAGTGGTATCCGTAAATTTTGTCTAGATAATGCCGCGGGGAAAATACAATATAAAAGGTTGCGAACGCCATCTCTTTAAATTAAGCATAATAAATACTCTACAACGCTTTAAAGAAACCCTTTTTCTCATAAATTTTCTTACTTCTATGATATATCATTATACTTAGGCATCTGTGTAGGTAATATTTGTACACAACGTCAATCATATAAGACACAAAACCCTACTTATTGCTTTTAAATTTGTTATTATCATCTGATACGTTTTAATCAGTATTGGGTTACTTACTATGAACTCTCACACCTTTTGCTAGTTAAATTAAGGTAAAATCAATACTATTATTATTATTAACTTAGCACTTGAAATAGTAATCTATATAATGAAACATTCAGCTTAATTTATTAACGATAAAATTTACCAAAGCAATCAATTTTTTTATTTGAAATTAAAGCCTGAATTAAATTACTAGGTTTCGCAGTAATTACAGCCCACCAATATTAAATTATAACAAAGTACGTAACAGTATTAGCGCATCGAGTGATTTACTATGGACAAAAAAACACGCTTTTGTGAAAAGCTAAGCTGCGTTAAAGGCTTTTTTGTGTTACAAAAGGTCAGAAAATAAACTTTATTTGTGTTGTCAAATGTTCTATCATAAAAATGAAGGTAGTATACACTTTTACACTTTCATAACAAAGTCTGTTATTAAAAGAAAAATATTATCATTTTATAAATACTATAATAAAATTTAAAAAAAACATAAATTTGTAATAAAGTAAAATTTGTTATTGATTTCATTTCTATTTACATGGTTCTTTTACCCTAAATTTAGCTTTTGAGACATCTTTGGGCACTATGGCCAACTCACCAATGACAAACTAATAATAATTTTTAATATAACATTATAGTTATTTACTAATTATATACGCGCTAAGTCAACGTACTAAAACATTCAGAAATTAGTTAAATTTTTATTAAATATAGTAATAAGTAAGTGTTGGAAATTTTAAATCTTTTACTATAGATTATCATTTATACTATACAAGTAGAAAATCTATTCAGTATTCTAAATTTTAAGATTGTTTATAATACTATTTACCAAATAAAAACCAATACAAAATTATCAAATTAGCCCTACACGTAAGTAGCGTGGAAATAGGTCATGGGTTAAAATGAAGCATCAAAAATATCCTAGAACATAATTAAATAGATGTCTTAAAATAAACACTTATAATAAATGACACTATAATGAATTCAATGCCATTTTTACGCATAGTATATTTTTTTGTGTCGTTCTACGATTACCGTACAAACAAAAAAATAGTTAAAATGGGTGGCATATTATGACCATTTTCTTCTCACTTTTTTGACCATATCCGATCCTAATAGACTCATACAGTTTCTATTGACAGATTTTTATCTTTACGAGAAATTGATGTTACCCACTTGTTCAACCCATTAGGTCCATCATACTCTAGTCTAGACTACAAACACAAATTGAAAAACAATATATATTCTTGCCAAGCACCTGGAACCCATTACATTATAAGCCGATGCGTAAGCCGCTCAACCATCGTGAATACTCTTTTAGTTGAGCATAATTAATTCTCTTTGATATTTTTTGATAGTTTTAATATAATTTATTATAAGATGATGGTTAATTAAACATTATTTACTTAGACGATAATTCCATTATTATAACAATGTGTTACTGAAATAAACGTATATTTAATGCATTTAAATAAGATGTATTCTAAAGTATCTAAAATTTGGTTAAGAACTTATAAACACATTCTATAAAACTATGTTTCACTAAATTTCCATTTAATACACTCAAATAATAACGATGTTTGAATTACTTTACTTTTTATCAATGTCACAGTGTAGTGCAACCAATGCTTCATTCGGATCACAAGACAGACAGAAGTCAAAACTTAAATTTATTCACGACTAGAGGGCAAAAGTTTGTCTGTGCTTTGTAACGAAATGTAATTTGGTTCACAGAAAACGGTGAACAAGTCACATTGAAATAATTTTACGACATAATAAACTTTTTTTCAAAAAATACCATTCTATTATTTTGCATATAAAAATAAAGATTGTATTCACGTACTTGATTATAATCATCGTTAAAAATTTCAACCAAACCTAATATCAGTTTACTTATAAAAAATTACTCCTCTCGCACCATCGCCTATAAAAGGTCCAACAGTATTTTCTTTAAACAGGAAACAGTTAAGTAAAGTTGCACTAATACCAACCACGGACTTACAAAATGCTTGATAAATATAACATTGCAAAATCACAAAATATCACAATTAATAGTTAAAGATAAATACGTATCCTAAATATTCATTGGACTCACATGGTCAAAAATTTTAACATTCTCAAATGAATGGGAAATGACTGAGAATTTAAGCCATGTATCGGTAACATACAACTTTCCTGACCATATTATGAGAGGATAAAAATACAGTGTGCCCCAATTCGTTAGCTTATAAAAAGTCTACGGTAAACGTAGTAGAGAAAGTCGCTACATTTTATCGCAAGGACCTAACCTACCTTACCTGACCGATTTTTAAATTAAACGGTACATGTTCAAACACGCGCATTACCACGATCTTACTCCCTACTTTATTTATCGTTTGTCAATTTATGGCTACGGCCGTATGCTGTAGCTTAACCACAAGGAAATGGCAATAGAAATGGCGTATTTCAAAAAAATACTACCTTATTCTTAGGTCAATAATTATTACAAAGCAAACATTATTCGTAAGATGTTTATCACATTTGAATAGTCAAAAACATTGCTTATAATCGGTATCTTTAGAATTGTCTTCAAATGAATCGTGCTCATTTTTTAAATAATAAAATGCCAAATTCTTGTCAAATTTGGGATCACAAAGATTATAAAATATATTTTTCATCGTAAATATGTCACTATATAATGTTAACATTAATTTTACTAATGGTTTTTTAAATGCGTTTAAAATTAATAAATCTAAAAAAAACACCACTACACATGGATGTACTGAAATATGACTATACTCAGACTACATCAGAGCACGAGGTTTAAAAGAATACTATTTTATGTAATAAAAATACTTGTTTAAAATATAAAGGATAATAAGGCTTCAAAATTATATAAATAGATTATCTACAACATTTAAGGAATGTCCAAGGTTATGCTCTGAAAATACAATAAAAGCTCCATTTTGACCTACGTTGAACATGTGGGCCGTTAACAACCTCTCAATGGTATGGGTGTAGGTTGAATAAACTAGGTACAATAATTAGGAAACACAAAATTAATAGAATATTCAAATTTTCAAATACTCATTATTTATTTTTACATTATATTGAACAAAATATTAATTTAAAGCGCTCACAACATGAAATTTAAAAACAAAGAAATATTTTTAGAAATATAATAAAAGGTATAGATCGGAATTAAGTTACAATAATTCCGACCATGTCCAATCCTAATAAGATCATAATTATGAGCCTAAACATGGTAGAGGTTTATATTAACAGATTTTGTTTTTACGAGGAATGGATGTCAGCCACTTGCTCAACCTATTAGGTCCATACTCTGAAAAAAAATTATGTGTACTTGCCAGACCCAGGATTCAAACCTGGGAACAACGACGCTATAGGCCAACGATAATAGAAAAGTGTAAATACAAAAATTATAAATAAGATACAAGAAGTACACGGAATGAGCTAAACAATCCCTATTTTAATAATTTATAAAATAATGCCCACCTACACTCATCCCCATGCAGCTGAAATACGTCAATGTTCGAAGTAATTTGATTAAACAAAGTTATTGCTCCCTAATTAATGTACTACATCGGTAGGGTAAGCCAGTTTTCATTTAATCTGTGTTCCCTGGGTAAAATAGAGGATATAATGAGCAAAGATTGCCCCAATGACTGGCTTCCAATAGGGAATGACACGATACAAAAAAAAGATAGAGCAAATCCTCATATCTACTGCAGATGATTATTGATTCATATGAGACTTAGGTATCTTAATAGTATAGTTTGAACTCTACGCTCAAATATCAGTATTAAAAAGAATCAAAAATTGAAATGACAATGTCAAAATATTTTGAATAGTCTGATTATTTGTATAATGACACTATTTCCTCATGAGGAATATTTTATTAGTTATACCAACAATATCTTACATTTATTACACAAGAAAAATTAATGGCAGTTTTATAACATATAATAATATATTATGATCATTGCCCAACGGTTACCCAAATAGTGAATAGATACACACACCAATAATTCATTACATATATGTGTCTAGATATACCAGATGCTAATCAATTTACCTATCTATGGTTAAATTTTGATATGTAGCTAGGTTTTTTTGGTTAATTCTACGTGTATTTATTATGTCTGTGAATCGAGCTCAAGGGATTTAGCATGCATGCTAATTCGGTGGAAAATGCATGCCTGTGCCAACTTTAAAACGGCTAATTCACTCCAGCTGGCTGTAAATTTACCACAACCATGCAATTTTAAAATTAGATACCTACCTACCTACTACATTTTCTTTATACTATGATGTGCTTGCAATAACAACATTCTGCTTTGAGTTTTTCTTTGTTTTGTTTGAATAGTATTTATAGTCGAAACCATTTATGGAAAAAGCAACCAACCCACAAAATTAAACAAATTTACATTAGTAGTATCTATATTATTAAAAATGTTTCTATTTATCGGTAGGTATTATTAAAATATTTAATTCATGGAGATACATAATGTGGTATTATGCATCCTTGTCAATTAATAGTTTAATTGAGGTATTTAGAAACAAAAACAGTAGTTTCCATTTTCGTAAATAATTGTTGGGAAGTAATTAAAAATGTCTCATATCTTTCTTATGGGTATAATTTAAAAAAAAGCATTTATTTCAATTTTATAATATATTAAAAAGTTTAATTTTTGTTTCTGCAGCCTGAATTCTGATGAAGTAGAAAAATATTTTTACTATTAAACTCCTCATGTGACTTGAATGAATCTCACTTGTAAATATTTTTCTTCTTTATAAGGAGATGCTCTATTCATAAAAAAATGTTATGACATCAATAAATAAAAGAAGTTAAAGGAATCCGTGACTTGAGTAGTACCTAAGTAAATAATAAAAGTATTACTAAACTTACAAATAAATACAAAAATTACTTAATGTATCACGTAGAAATGTTGAATCGAAAGATTTGCAAATAGGTTATTAAATTCACTAGTACTTAAATGGTTACTTACATGACAAAATGTGATACTTAGTTAATAACTTCTCCAAATTTTAATGGATTTAAAAAATAATGTTGGTTTCTCGATTATTAATATTCTTTTATTCAAACACAATGCACACACTCAATTGGGGAGATGTAACTCAATGGTATGCCTATTTTTGTTGATCGGTCGATATTCAATTGTAAAAATCATTATTAGATTGAATAATATTTGAGGGAACTAGAAACAAAAACGGCACTTTCCATTTTTTTCATTTAATGATTGTCATTATTGTTTTATTTAATAAAACGCGTTTTTTTAGTACTTATTCCACTTTTAATCGATATATTAGGACCGGTTTCGTCCGCGTCTGAGAGACATTTTGAACTCTTTAGTTTGTTTTCTTTAGTTGAAAATGTCCCTCTGAGGCGGACGAAATCGGTCCTAATTTATTGATTAAAAGTGGAATAAATACTAAAAAAATTTCCTTTTATTAAATAAAACAATAATACAATGCAGTTCCACAATGAATTGACAGTTAACAAAATAAAAGAAAAAAAAAATCTCATATTTCTCTTTTATAGATATAAATTTTTAAAATAGTAAATATCATAAATTTATTACATATTAATAATATTTTATTCAAAAATTATACTTATAATTTTACAAAAATAGAAACTGCCGTTTTCATTTCAGTTTCGTTTGTAGAGTTCGGATACTGTATAATATGGAAAACGTTTTAAATTAATTTATTTTTGACTAATTTTTCGGTTGGTTGCTTTTTGGTATAACTACACCGTATTGGCGTGTATGTAAATATTTGCAATATATTATTAATTATATGCAAATTTTCTAATACTATTTATGTATCGGGTTAATAATTTTGGAAGTTATTAGTCCAAGTCACGAAGTCTAGCGTTTTCGCATTAGTCTATTTTGAGACTCATTAAAATATCCATTCATTGAAATGGCAATTTGTACGTGTTTGTAGTACATTAAATTTTGTGTATTTCTGACATTGGAATTATGATAATTATTTACTTTAACTGGTTTAATAAAGGTTAAAATAACACTCTACTTGCCGGTTCATATTATATTTTAATTACAATAATGTGTGTCAATAAAATTAATATTATTCAAATATTGTATGTTGTTAATAGTTAGATCTTTAAAATGATATTTTTTTTTTTTTGCAGATGTTTCCCTACTGAGCAAATATATCCACCAAAAGCCCGGCTCCATCAAAATGGAAGGCAACATGTCGCTAACAAACGAAAATACGGATGCTATAACCAACTCAGGCTATGGTAGCAACGATGAAACCACAAGCCTTCTCGTTCATACACCTTCGGTCACCGTTATCACATCGCCCCCGAGCGAGAAAGAAACATCTAATGGATTGCCAAATAAACAAACCCCATCAAAACCGGTGCTAATGAGACAAGATTGCACAGCTCACTATCTAGCCTCCCCCCACCCGCAGCTATCCGGAAGTGGTGGCTTGGGAGGCAGTGAGGAAAGCGGAACCTCTATACGCATCGAAGAGTCAAGTACTAGATCTGTACCGGATATTGAGTTACACTGTCGTCTTGATAACTCCACCGGAAATATAGTACCAGGCGAAAGACATCATGTATTTACGTCACCAGCTATATCTGTACAAGGAGTATGTAGACATAGAGCATCGGCAAGTGGTTACCAATTAATACCACAAGCTTATAATAACAGATGCCGTGGTTGCGATAGACGGGCTTCTACTACGCCAATTTCTTCATTACAAATGGCTAGATCAGTTTCTAGAGAAAGCGTTAGATCTGCATTACATTTACCTTGTGCTTGCACGGCTATGCATTCCGCACGGACATGTCCAGCGCTGCAGCCGCCTACTGTTTTACTAACTACTACGCAGAATTCAAGAATTATCCGCCAAAGCTCGCAACCGGAAGCTAGCGCCGTTAATTGTTGCGGCGGACACTGTGTGAACCAGAATCACGTGCCTAGCGCCTCTCTGCGGCAACTTCGAGAGCCTGGCGACGGTATCGCAGGGATTGCTACTGAATCATTGCGAATAAACGGGGCGATGCGGCAGTTTAGACAGGTAACGGTTGTGTTCTTTGCTATATATTTTCCATTTTCCTATATTTTTTTAGTTTTTCCGACAACAGATGGCAGTGTCTAAATATTTTTTAAACTGAAAAATATTTATGTTTATTTTTATATGAAATTATTATTTCAACCATTTTTAGAGTTTTATGATCATTTCGCATATTATTGAAAACTTATTAATAAAAATATTTATTTACTTAAAAGTTTTTATGAAAAGAAAATTTCTTAATACGGCTTATCTTATATTAAAGCTTTAAATTTTATCGCAGTACATACCTATTTTTTTTAATAATCTTATTTTTTACATTAAAAATCGTAGGTACTAAAAAATCTTTACAAACATTTTGCATTTTTGGCGGAGACTACTGATACATTATTTTATTTTATTTTAAATTATCAAACAAAAAAAGAACATTAATCTACTTTTTATTTATTTAAGCTGAAAAATAAACTTAGAAACTAAATGAAGAATATGTTATATTCTTTTAAATATAACATAAATGTTTTTAAATTTAGAAATGTTAAAACTATGAATTTTCAAAAAATCGTTTTGTCACCTTCTAAACTCCATTTTAATTATAAAAATATTTATAAAAATCGTTATTCTGATAAATATCTACATTTTAAATGACACAATAAGTTTCTCCTACATTATAAGTATTATCTTTATTAAAAAAACATTTTCATATTTTAAGATAGGAATTGATTATTTAAAATTAAAATTATTAATTAAATGAATTATGTGCAAGTTTTAAAATTCACTCACAGAGGCACTATGATCACCATTAAGATATTATTATTGTCATAATAATAATGTCAAGTAAATAAATATTATTACATTTTCGTCAATGATATAAACCGCAGTTAAACTAACTGTAAATGAAAGCATCTCTACCCTTATTACTTCTTCATAGATGATAGTTGGTCATAATAATATTATCTAAAGCATCACGCTATCCGACTGAGTTTGCGTATTTTACTGGATTCAGTTTCATTTACACTTTCTTATTTTGAGGTTCACGAATCTAGAATATCTACAGTATTTAATCTGTCTACTTCTTCTCTTTACTCACGATTGTCGAACAGTACCGTGTCAGCTTATAGCGTCATATAACTTCGGTTCAAATACCGGGTCTGAAAATGTCTAATGCTATTTTTCAATGAATTTTTGGGTCCAGAGTATAAAAATAATCGGTTTTATGAAAAGCTAACAGCATTAATTTTTTAAGAAAACATCAGTGGAATATGATATATCTAATGATAGAGTAAATAATATGCTATTTTATACAGTATGTATATTCTAGATTTTATCCGTAAATATTACGAGCTATCTCACTTATGTATTCCACTAATAATACAGCCTGATTTGTTAAATGTAGTATTCACTACAAATTAATATTGAAAACACAATGGTCATTCATAAATATTCTGTAGCGCAGTTCAACCACCCCAATTTCAGCCGTCCAGGCCTTCTCTTGCCCTCGGAGGTTGCGTACATAGCCCGTCTTGCTGGTACATGCTCCGGCATTATATGTACGTAGCTGATCCAGTACAGTCTTTGTATATTCTTATTTTACGTGATTTTTTCACCCCTATAAAGTGTGTTCAGCTCCTCATTATACCTTGACCTCCAAATGCTAGATTCAAAGCCCAAAGCCCAAAGAGTCATCTCCAAACTCTCTTCTCAAAGATATCCACATTTCTCTCATCCTGTTTGCTGAGTGTCCAATATTCTGATCCATACGTTGATAATAGACGCAGGAGAGTTTTATATAATGTTGTTTTAGTTTTCTTTTTTCTTTAGAAGCCATTGAATACCAATATAGCACCTTTTGGCGAGGGTAATCCGGCGATTTATTTTGTCACTTGCGTTGTTTTGACAAGGGATTCTAGATAAACAAACATATCCATAGTTTCAAAAGCATCGACGCCAATTTTAAGGCAGTTATTATCATGTATTTTGTTTTACTTTCATTTATCTAGAGTCTTATGAAATAAATGCCCGTTTCAAGGCTTCTGGGGATTGTTCAATAATATCAATATCGTCGGCATATTATGTCACTAGTTGAACTAATTTATGGAATATTATGCCATTGGCTTTCAATCTTGCATCATGGATAATCTTATCAAGGATGACATTAAATAGAACGCAATGAAGTGCGTGCTCCTGCCTTGGACTCTAAAACTTGATTCAACTTCTTAATAATTTGACTATATTCACGAGTTTGTGTGGTATATTTGGCACACATATAAAATAATAAAATTAATATTTCTATGCCTATAATATTATAAACAATTAATAAATAAAATAATAATGGAAAGATAAATACTATACCTACTACGTAATATGTTAAAAAGTACTTCCCAAGAGATTGTTGCAAGTAATGGTAGTTGTATAAACTTAACATTTCTCTTTATTTAGTTTCTCAACATCACAAAGAGCTAATAGGCACTTGTATAATTCAGTTTCACACATCACCTTAAACTAAAAAGTTCTTGTAAGGGGAAAACCGCAAAACTGCTCCCTATTTGTATGTGATTAAAAGTTTTGTTCGGTAAGTATTTACACTCCTTTGTTGTACGAGTTTTACGGCACTGAGAGATAAGAAAGTGAGATATCTTAACGCCAGCGCCATACAATTGTCGGAACATTTGTTAGAACGCTTTGTGGAAGGCCGTTTAAGGAGCAGGCGTTTGAAATCCATGAGTTTTGGTGGTGAAAATTATTATTGATTGAGTAAAATATATTATACTTTAAGAAAGTATCTGTTTCTGGAGCGCAGGATTAAACCTCGTTTATCAGGAATGGCTAATTTTTCAGTCCAGTAAAAATGACATTATTTCTAATTTTATTAAAATGTGTAATTATCTCAGAGTAATGATATATAGAGAGAGCCTATTTTCGGTAAAATGAAGCCATATTTCTAGCGTATAGCGCACAGTAGAACAACGATTTTATTATTATCAACTTAACTATACAACGTTATGCCATCATGTTGCTTCTCAATACGACTATCAAATTTAAACACAACACAGTTAACCATATTATGTTCTATTAAAGTAACTAAAAATAATAGGTAATTTACTAACTTACCACTCACTTTATATTTAACACAAAAACAATAAATTTCAGTAACACGTGCTCGTAGTTTTTAAATGCATGTAATCCGCCAAATCAATTTTTTCCGGCGATGTTTTCAATTTTTTTAATTTCAGTCAGAGAAATTCTATCTTACTCTAACGCATAGAGCGGAGATATAAGCGTGCCGAATGCTTACTCACACGCACTTATGGTTTGTTTTTGTTCAGGCCTTGGTAATTATCAATAAGTACCATATTTCAGAAAGGAAAAAATTCAAAAAACCTTGTTCCAAGATAATGGCGTTTGAATTTTTTGCAAAAATTCTCATTTTTATTTTTAATTGTATTTAAAGAATTTTTTTTAAATATTTAGTTTAGTGTTATTCAGCAATACACAATGAAATTCTACAATTTAATAATAAATTACCCCAAAAATTCCAATACATAACTGAATTAATGATCAATCTCAGAAAGGGTTTTTCGATTACATGACACATTGATGACATTTTTAACTTTCTTTTTTGCTGAATTTTAAAGAGAAGACCTTTTTACATCTACTAATAGCATTATTGACTCAAAACCTTATCGTACGTTGTTTCATTATTGAAATAGGGTATCGTTATGAATCTCCAAAATATATTTCACATTATATATATAATATCTATTTTATATATTACTTGCTCTGTCACGCCCCAGTGTAGTGGTAAAATGGTAAGTAAAAGATTACGCTACTTCCTTTAATCCATCGCCACGTCTTGCGTCTTAGGCCACGTGAAACCAGCAGTTTTTTGTAGCACTGGTACAGGGTGACGGATGGTCATTTTTTGGCGGCATCCGGAAGGTCACGTAAAGCATCTCCTCGTATCACATATACATACATGTATATTTATCATGATGAGTGAATAGTAAACACAATATTTTTCTTCATCAATTAAAAAAAAAGTTTAATTAAGTTATTTTTTATTAATAATGTTTTTCGTACACGTGATTTCAGAATGTCACATTCAAAATTGAACATACATAATTGAATTATCTCTTTAACATACCTACTAGCTGATTTAGGTTATTCTTTTTAGACGTACCCTCATGGCCGAGGATCGTGACCGCCTTTAAATTATTTCATCCTTTGAGCGACCAAAACTTTCCATTACTCTCGATTTTCTGCTTCTCTCAAAGCAGAATGTATACTCCAGTGCACCGACAATCTTCCTTTGCTTTGCCTTCCCTGGAGCCTACCCAAAACTAACCAGTCTCTCCAGGTTATCCGGTCCACACCGGACAATATGTCCAAAAAAATGCAAAATGCATCTTGGACATTGTTGAGAGCCGTTCCTATACCTTCAGTCACTGGATGATTGACTGATTTGTCCTGTGCTCTGTCCAGGAAATAATAAGCATTAGGTGCCACATCTTGAAGGCATCAATTGACTTTCGCTCCCTTTGCCCACAGGGTCCATGACTCGACACCGATAAAATATGAAGAACACTAATGTTTGCGCAAGCATCATTTATGTGGCAACAAAAATTCCCCAATCCTTCCATACAGTGGTAAGACATTATTATCCAGAACTAATAAATTAAGCAATCTGTACCATACCTTATTCCATTCAAAAAAGTATATTTCATAGTATTCTCTCTAATTGGTATATTTCTAATGTGTTTCAAATATTTTTTAGAAAATAAATTTAATTATTACCCTCATTGTTTTTGCGTTCAAATTTTATCGAGTTAATAAAGAATTACCAACTCCCCAATAGTAGATTATTAACATTTTATAATATGTATTCAGTTGAGAATCTGTTGCTTCACCAAATAAAACTAGTTGTAAAATAGGTATATATACCTAATACCTAATAATAATAAATATCTATAAGACAATTTGGTATATTATTTATTTATTAAGGAAAACAAAACATTGCGGACATAGCGAATCTTAACTCAAGACGTACACAACATGAGATTTACATTAGAGCGAGAGGTTTAAAAGAATACTATGTTATGTAATAAAAATACTTCATGCAGTCATCAAATGTTTAAAATAAACATAAAGGGTAATAAGGTTTCAAAATTATATAAATAGATTATCTACAACGTTTAAGGTATGTCCAGTATCATGCTTTGAAAATAGAAATAAAGCTACATTTTGACCAACGCTGAGCACGTCCGCCCTTAAGTAGAATTTTTTACAGTAAAATAAATTTTCATAAACAAAATACATAGCACGTCACCAAAAATATCTACGTCTTTGGGGAGCGCATTCACTAGTCGTCATTGGCGTATTATGTTTATAATACTTCATCATCATCATCATCATCATCAGCCTGAATCTATCCACTGCTGAATGAAGGCCTCTTCAAGTTGCTTCCACTTCTCTCGGTCCTGTGCATTGCGTTGCCACGTACTTCCGCAGAACTTTATCATTTCATCGATCCAGCAGCCTCTAGGTCTATCTTGTGGACGTTTTGTACTTCTTGGATACCACTGGATGACTAGATTTGTCCAACGATTGTCTCTTCTTCGAGCTATGTGTCCAGCCCATCTCCATTTAAGGCTTTTAATAAACTCTATTACATCGCAAACCCTTGTCTGCTTCCTTATC
This sequence comes from Rhyacophila brunnea, assembly GCF_057557595.1. Taxonomy (NCBI): domain Eukaryota; kingdom Metazoa; phylum Arthropoda; class Insecta; order Trichoptera; family Rhyacophilidae; genus Rhyacophila; species Rhyacophila brunnea. The sequence goes on along the minus strand of NW_028232848.1, from coordinate 12,741,202 downwards.
CACTCATTCCTCTTTTTGTCCTTTCGCGTTATGCCCAGCATGCACCTCTCCATACCACGTTGTGCTACTCTGAGTTTCTGGATCTCTCTTTTACTTAGGGCCCATGTTTCACACGCATATGTCATCACGGGAAGCACACACTGGTTAAACACTTTGCGCTTTAGGCACAGTGGAAGGTCACTATTGAAGATATTATTCAGGCGGCCAAAAGCACTCCAGCCTAGCTTTACTCTGCGAACAATTTCATCAAATATACATGCATCTATAGACACTTGTTGTCCCAGATAGATGTAGCTTTTCACCTGTTCGAGTTGAGTGCCATTGATGAGGATCTCTTTTTGGCCTGCAAAGCAGTTGAACATGACTTTCGTCTTTGTTACATTTATTTTAAAACCTACTTTGTTGCTTACTTCAGCGAGTTCCTGCATTCTGCTTTGGAGGTCTTCTAAGTCTTGCGAGAAAATTACTATGTCATTGGCAAAGCGCAGATGAATCAGGTATTCTCCATTTATGGGGATCCCTTTGTCATTCCAGTCAAGTTGCCTGAATAAGTCTTCAAGGGTAGCTGTAAATAGTTTAGGTGAGATTGTATCACCTTGTCGGACTCCTTTGCTGATAGGAAATCTGCGCGATGGTTTATGGAGATTTACAGATGCTGTTGCACTACTGTATATATTATTGAAAATATTTATATATCGCCCAGGGATTCCTTGTTTTCTGAGTGCGTCGAGTATTGAACATTTCTTTATCGAATCAAACGCCTTCTCATAGTCTATAAAACCCATGCATAGTGGCAGTTTGTATTACAAATAAATATTTTGACAAACATTAAAAATACTTTGTTAATCAATAAATTTTCCGAAAACGTTTTAATCAATTACATAACTAAATACTGTGGAAGATATTGCGATTTTTATTTTATATTATGGGTAGCTGGTAGCAGCTCATCATTTTTTAAAGATAATATTTAATGTGACATTTTTTTTACTCTCGGCACTAGATTCCATATTATTTGATCCTCAATCGTCTCCAACTCTAATCAAGTCTTATCTAGAAATACAGATCTTACCACTTGTTATTTTAAGCACATAATTTTCACCATTAGCAGATAATTGACCTAGTCTAAAAATCAGTTTAAAATGCCTGATTGAAGTATTTCTTTTGAGGGTTTTGTTTCGAACAAAGTCTTAAATACAAAAGACGCCTCAGATACCGTGACCAAATAATCAAGAAAGAAATCCTTTGAAAGTTGTTATCTCATTATTTCATTTGAAAAAAAATGGCATAAAAAACATATTATTCTGCGAATGCGGAAATATAAAAGGTTTCCTCTTTATTAAGAAAAATGGCGAGCAATTTTGAAGTTACTGGACCGTTGCATAAAATCGGCCAATCATAACCAGTTATATTAAATTTATAAAACTTTTTCATCGAATTTCTTTTTGTTTTGTATTTTCATAATAAATATTATATTCCCTTTAACAAATCCTTCGTTTCTTTCCCTTGAACACTTTAATTCTTATATCCTAAATAACGATAATAATAATTGAATAAAATTGAACATAAAAATATTGTGTGTAGAGGTTAATATTGATACATGTTAAGACTCGGGGGGAAGAATTAGTCCAATAATCAAAATTTTGTGGATACTAGTTGACATTTTTTAAATCAACACAGACAATGTACCGTATACAATATTTATTTTATAGAATTTATCAATGCTATGTAATTTTAGAGAATTTAAATAAACCTACTCCAGAAAGGTGAGAATCGACTGCCATTATTTGCTTTTACCGGGGCGTTACCTAACCCTTGATTTCTCGGAATATGGGACCAGGTAAATATTTGTTATTCATTCTAAGATAAAACATTATTTATACATAAACCATTTCACTATAACGTAATATTGATATGTATCTTAGTTGCAGCAAGCGTGTTATGAGACCGTTAGAAGCTGGTTTCAGCGTAATCCCCAGTAAATATTGAATTCAGTGGATGTTACAAAATGTTAAAATTTCTCCTAAATTAAGTAAGAAACTTTACTACCTTGTCAAAATAATAAAAGACAAGAAAGTAGATATTGGAAATGTCATGTAATATAAAATAAGAGTATCATTGTGGTGCTGGCATTATAAAACATACAATTATTTATTATCACTTTGGGAAATTTGTATTTGACATATTTTAACGTAGTATTAAAAATATGACCCTAACAAAAAAAATATATCTATAATATATATTTTTTGCAAAGTTTTTATTAGCTCGTATTCCTGTTTGTCCGGTGGTTGTTTGTCCAGTATAAATCTTGCGATCGATTTTTAACTAACTTCCCGATTAGCTAGACATTTGAAACTTTTAGAATATATCAAAACACGATGCCAATGCATTCTTTTAATACTTTTAGCCATATTTAAGTAGAATTGAATTCATTTTCAGTTAATTCTATTATGTATGGAAAGTTATTTCAGAAAAATCCGTAAAAAATAAAAAGCCTATTATTGGTTACTAAGGGGATGGTCGTAGCAATTAAATTATTAACATATACGTGCGTTACTATGGAAATCAAAATGAAATATCAAAGTAACATTTCAGTATTCTATATTGGTTTGTTTGTTTTTTATTTACTTCATAACAAGTACAAGTTTGAGCATATTGAGCATATTGAGCATAATAATTCAACAGAAAATTTAAAAACGTTGTATTTAAAAAGTTCTTTTTATATTGTAATTATTTTAATTTAATGTTATATTTAGAACTAAAACAATTCGTCGATGGTTTAATTTTAATAACTTTTAATACTTTTTTATGTGTATCATTGGCCATTTATGTAGTTTAAAAAATTCATTCTAATGTATAGAATAGATTTTTGAAAATTACTTCTTAATTTTAAGCTGGGTTATTTACATTAATCAATTAAAATAAAACTTTCTAACTTCGAATATTTTTTCTTTATGTTGAATTAAGTATTTACCTTTTACCAATAATGGTTGTTGACATTTTATTAAGTTAATTATGTTATTTAAAATAGTATTAATCTGACCCAATAGTAAGTTGTTTTAAAACACGTGACCCTCAGCTTTAAGCGTGATCATTTTATCAAAACTGCATTTTGAAACAAACATAATTATTTCATAGTACGTATAATATTACCTATTATTACATTCCTTATCACAGTGACTACAATAGCGTAGTTTTTAGTACTTGTTAGGCACTATGTTTGAACAAAACAATGGCTGTTTCCGCAACTGGAAAATAGTGTGTTAATCACCATGCTTTAAATAAAGGGAATTGCAGTTTCGAGTTGGTCCTTCCTCATATGTAAACATTATATAGATATATGTGCAAAAAATATATTCCATATTATATCGACTGTGTTTAGAAAAAAGAGCGTAACCCTCGATTTTTCGAAAAGTGATTTTATTAGATATTAACAATGTATACAACTAAATACACTTTCTGTAAAAAAGAAGTAAGCCGCAAATGCCGATTAATTATCTAAATATAGGTTTTAATTGAGCTTTAATTAAGTTTTAATTTAAGGAAAAGAGAATTTACCCTCAATTATAATGATTTTCTGTAATAACTTCTTTAATTATTAGTAGATCGAAAAGATATTACACCAATTCATCAATCATCATGCACCCAATGTCTGTGCCTATTTTTTTATTAATAGTAAACCAAAATCATTCAAAAAACGTTTTTTGCATCCCCTGTAAAATTTGTTCTGTGTGGGTTATGCCCTTTTTCCTGAACACGGTCGATATGCATACTGCGTTGGGTTTGTGGCAGAATGATGTCATAATTAATTCGTAATATTTGCTTGACCTCACTTTTACAATACATTCTAAATATTATTATATTTTTAATTAATGTGGTTTGTTAATAATCAAATAATATGCAACTTTAAGTGTTATACTTTTTAGTATGTAATATTTTACGAAAACCTATTATTTGCATTTTTTTAAAGTTTATATTAAAATGAACAGAACGGAGTAAATATATTTCTTTATTTATTTTGTGTGAATATATTTAATGAACGAAGAAAATAATATTATTTACTATTTATAATACTTTTTCACAAGACTACTCTAATTGAGCTTTATTTCCTGTAGTGTTAAAAAGAATATATAATATGATATTATACATTTTTAAACGTGTATAATAAATTTATAGTGATTATGTCTAACACCATAACAACCAGTCGATGATTGGTAAAATAAAAACATAGAGAAATTATTTCGAAATGACGATATGAACGTATCGTCGAAAAACGGTTGATTTTATTTTTTCCAGATTTAGGCAATACGTTTTGGAAATATTATACTATTTGTACTAAAATAGGTCAAAGAATTATTTTTTTATTTCTACCAAGCCAATATGTGTATGTGTGTGTGTGTGTATGGATTTGTCTCGTTTGATATTCACAATGGAAACTTTTCGCAATAAAGTGCATCCAGACTCTTTGGGAATGTACGCGTTAGAGTTGACAATGAAATCGGTACTTTGGGTAACGTCATAAGTTACTATTGTATTATAATACTAATATTATCATAATCATGTTACACACTCTATCAAATTAAATATCAAGATATTGCACGTTGTATTTTGATGTAAAACTATGTCTTTAAATCCGTCGAATTAGGTCACGAATCGATATTCAAAAAAACTTAACATTAGAATCATTAATAATTATACTGTAGAAGAAACAAACATGCAATACCAAAAATTTTACCTGTAGAGATACAATAATTACTGAATCCCACGTGGGAAAATATCGGGTCTATAATACCGGTCACACTTTCAACTCGATAATATAGGTGTAAGAAAATCAGTCTCCATATGCGTTACGGACGCCATTTTATAACTCTTCACTTTGAAATCTCAACCAGCCTAAACATATCATACACTGTACTATGTAAATCATTTTAATAAATAATACAATTTTAAAAGTAAATCTCTTTTGTTAATTTTGCCCCGAACTGCTTTCGATGACGTCTATAATATATATTTACTCGTTTACTATGAATGTTATAAAACTATTTAAAAAAAATGTTATTAAAAATGTTTATAATTTATCATCAACGTCTAAACTTATTGTGTATTGACAAGTAAAACCATATTTTTTAGAATCTCAACTAATATAAATTAGTACTAATTAGAATGAATATTTATTAAAATTGCTGTAATACGAAATAATCAAATCATATTAAGTATACACAATGACGAAATAAGACTTGTCAAATATATTGTGTTATACTATAAAAGTACAGCACTTTGATCAAGTATATAATTCCAAATTAACTGACTAAGCATTCGTTAGAGCTTTTGTATATACTTATCGTATTGATAAATAATAGTAAACTATTAAACTTTATTTATTTTAATCTAAATGTCAGTAAATTAATATAATAGTATATTAAGTTTAAAAAAATATATAACACTTTGAACTTTGAAGTAGAAACTCAATATATAATATTATATTTGATGTTTTAATGTAGAAATCAGCTACAATATAGTATTACAAGAAATCGAACTGTAATTTTCTTAAGTATATTTTAAAGAAGATCAATCAACTTTAAGTAAAATATCATCAAAATATTATAATAAAATTAACATAATCACCTACGGTTTAAAAAAACCCACGCCGTTTCTGCGTACAATAGTTTTAAACCCAAATACATTCCTTGCATACGATTCAGTAGAATTCCTCCAACGTATGCGAAACGGGGGAAACATGCCGTTTCTGAATCAGCAATTTCTCGTTCCTGGTCACGCCACCAGCGCTTGCATTTCTGCATCCTTATGCACACATTTCACTGAGATTTTAATTTCATGAGCATTCTGTCCCAGATTCAAAATAAGACTAAAAACTTTTGTTCTGTTATTGAAATGTATTATAATTTTTTTCTAGTGTATCTAATACAATAATTTAAATCAGATATGTTACTATAAGAAGATGTTACGTCATCGTACTTCATAAAAATACATATTATGAGAAAAACATTTGTATCAAATAATTCAATATACATGCAATGCTTTCTGTACTTTTGTGTGATCAATTTTCATTCGGTACAAAACAAAAATTAATGGATATATTTACTTACATAAAAGTAAATAATCATGTACGCGTGTATTTTTATCATGCGCAACTGCATAGAGGTTATAAATAAAAACTAGAAATAAAAATAATCTTAGGCCATTCGCCCGACCCATTAGATTATTGTACTGGGTTAAATACATATTTAAAAAGCATAATTTTTATTAGCTGCGGGTTTCCACTCATGGTTTTGTGTGTATGTAGAGCCGACTGTTCTACCAATTAGGTAAAGTGAGATCCTATTATTCTTTACATAATAATATGTTCAATGGATACTGTAGTATTCTCAAATCTTGTGTTTTATTATTTATCGAATAATAAATATGTAAAAAAATTGAATTTTTTTAAAATTGTGTTTGCATTATAGTTTGACACTCAAACAACTAAATTGTTTTTTAGTCAATACTTGCAATGTATCTTTATATACGAATAGACGATTGGTAGAATGCCCATATCTGAAGGCGTGTCCGGAAACTTGTACGTATGCAATTCGCCGTATCACACTTCACCGTGAAATATTGTATCGGAAATATATGGCCGTATATTAAAGACCGTCCAACCTCTTTGGGTCGTATAGTACTGACATAAAATTCATGTCTAAATAAAACACGGTTCTTATCGGAAGCCAGCAGTAAACAAATTTTGAAAATAGCCGATATACTGAATTATTTGTTAGGTAAGGTTAGGTTTTCATTCTTGAATTCGTGAATTAACTATGAAAATTAAATTAATATTCATATTGAATCTAATAAAATTGGAGATCGTATAGTATACGGTCATCTCTTTCTGATAAGAAAACTCACGGCGAACTGTGCCACGGTGAAATGTTTTACGTACAATTTACATGTAACCATCTGAAGGTAGGTAGGATTTGATACCTCTAGCTGTGTCTCGTACATTAGTAAGATATTGATTATAATTAATATGTATCGTTGTATTCAAACATTTGATTAATTTAGATAAAGATTTTATCTCCGTTTGATACACAGCGAATATTATTGCACGACTATTGTTTGCTGACGGAGGTAAATTTTCGCGTTTCATACGCAGCGAATATTATGGCACGATCGCTATTCTCGATCCGTTTATCGCGCGTTAATATTCGCTGCACGTGAAATATAAGTAACTCCGCTAGGTGAAAGCTTCTTCGGCCGTCTACGCTTTTTGGACGTATGACATAATTATTACTATGTAGGTAGATATTTTTTTTGACTTATTGAAGTTATACTTCTTTTGGGGCGTTTGGTAGAGAGTGAAATTGAGAGCCATTACGAAAGTAATCGACAGTATGCATTTAGCTGCAAATCAATCAGCTGTATACAAACGCAAGTTTGATAGTAGAATAAATTGTTCCGTTGCCTAGGAAACGAATTTATTATCGTTGGCCATACTCAAATAAAAAAAAACGAGAAATAATTATATAATTTATTTAGTGATATAAATTAAAGTGTATATAAATAAACTAGCGGCACTCCAATAAACGGCTCTCCTTTATTCTAGTTTTTGTTGATATGGGGCTATTAAAACGTCAATTCTATCTAATATCATACTATTTGACAGATCTGAAACATGACATCTCGCGCAATAATGTGATCATAGCCGACCATAGTGACCATAGACTAAGGAGTATGGATTATTTCGCTTGGTGAAAAATATTGTTTCGCGTTTTAAATAATTCTATTCCCTTTTCTATGTGATTAGCTGTCAAAACTAGGCTTACTTATATTTTTTAAATGTGATAGGTACCCACGTTACTTTTGTTTGGTATTATTTAGTTTATGTAAAAACTATTTTCTAACAATGAGTATTTTTAGTTGATGTAAATTTTGACTAACGCGGTGTGTGATAATTTTGTTTTGTTACGCCAAAGAACTATAACTTCTAACGCGCGTACACAAGTACACGAACCAATTTTTTTCTTATATTAAACAATATCTCGTTAGAGTAATTTGGAGCATTTTAGTATATAAGTTAAAAGCAATAAATCTACGAGAAATTATGGGACCATCAACCTTTGAAGTATAGACTAAAATAATAGTTCACAGTCCAACATTTTGGAAAGTTTTAGAGGCGAAGCCATCTAGGTGGATAGAGTGGTTAGAATGCATGGCCTCGATTTCACAGTGATTAGAATACAGGTTGAAAGAGGATTGCTGAAGATTGAACAGACTAAGAAAGATGAGTTGAGGAGGCCAGGTCCCGCCCCGACCTGTAGCGCCACGAATGAAGGTGACGATGATAATTATAATATAATGCAGTTTTAGCTAGTTTTAGAGGTTAACACTTTAGGGTTGGCCTTATCGTTTCACTATAATATTATTATGTAGCAATAATACAATAATTAAAGGAACAGCATAAATATAAAATTTAGAAGACATACTCGAAGGCTGTTTTTATACTATTTCTCATTAGTTATTTATACTTTAAGCACTTATGTGTAAATGAAGCACTTTACAAGGTAGCTATCTCGATTTTTACAACGTTGATATAATGTCAATATAATACTTTTTTCATTACATTTCTAATTGACAGTGAGGCTCGATTTTTAAATAAATAAAAAAACAGCACACATTTTAAAATATATTTTAAAAATATAGCATCCCTTTATAATTTATATTCAAGGCCTTTACTTGTAATTGTAAATTATGTCAAAATAAATACTCAATTTTGAATTTTAATAAAGATTGCCAGCATCCTCGTTTATCTGACAATTCAAATATATTTTATTAAATATACACAATGTATAACATATAATGATTCTTTCTACAAGAACATTGTCAATTATTAAAATGAAAACATAAAATATAATAAATTTATTAATTTTATTACACAAAACAATAAATCATATTAAACAAAAAAAATATTATGGCATGTAATTATATTAACGATATTGATATTATGTACAGTGAAAAATATTTCAAATACGTTATCCTCCATTCATTTATCACTATATTAGTTAACTTTTAATTCAAGAACATTTAAAAATCAGAAATGGGATAACTGGGCGCCAGAACATTTGAGCACCGCGCTGTCGAATGAAATAAATAGACTTTTGTTTCGATTTTATACAGAAAATAGACTAGGAATTTTAATCAGTTTCTATCTAGGTACTACTTAGTAGTTTGAATTCGTTTTTCTCTTAGCATAATTTTTTTTATTGCAGATTGAGAATTATTATGCCTGACGCTTTATATAAAAATAAAAGAACTCTTTTCTCGTTGGAACTTTACATTTGCACAATTAAATCATTATTTACGTATGCATATTTAAATTCTCACTAAGTATTAAATAATAATATAATATTTTAAGTTTAAATAATAATATTACATATATTATTTTAAAAAAACTTGCAATTTACGAACATCTATTTATTTTCGAATTTCATTCGATTGACATCCCAGTTTTCCCAGCGCCGAATCGTCCTAGACTCTAAAATCGATACATTTATATTTTATTTGATTTTCCTTCCTTTCAATATTTATTTATCTAATTTGATTAACCTATCAAACGAACTAAGGGTCCTTTATAATCCATTAAACAAATAACATGGAATTTAAATTGAGCTTTAATCAATTTAACTTTAAACGAAATGGTGTTGGGAGATAGTCGAAAAGATTTAACAGTTTTAGCAAATACACAAAACGATATTATGTTTGGATTAATTTTTCGTGAAATCCGGATTAGAGTTAACACATAATTTCACAAGAGATGGATTCGTTTGAATAGTTTATATAATAAATAATCTGTATTCTGATTGATTTGTTTTTTGGACTATCCCACCCGAGTTTCGCTTTTCGCATATCTTCAGGCACTATGTGCACTCAACCGGTAATTGTGGTTTATAAGTATAGTAATTGTATACAATAAAATAAGGTAAAAACCTAATTGCCTACAAATTAAAGGATGATATTATATGAAAACAATTTTTGAATATTTAAAGTCTTTGTACAAACCGATAGTAAAATGCATTTGATACTATTAAAATATTCAGTTAAAATAACATTAGTCGCAGAGAATGAAACTAGGTAACGTATTGGGAATTTGATGAAATTAGCTAATGACAAAATGTCAATAAATATACATACCCGATCAATAAAAAAACAAATTACCAATGGTTAGATATTATAATCTAATATGTTAACTGAAAGCTAGCTAACTAGCTAATGTTTACAATCATTAACAAAATTCCTTATGAGTACCTAACCAATATCATTATATTATATATTTTAACACGTGAAGTAAGGACCTTTTCTTTTAATGTTGCTATACGATTATTGCAGTAAAAATATCTAATGTAGATTACAGAAAATGATATTATCTAATCTAAATACAGACTTAAAGTTTACAAATTTAGTATCAAAAGGGTTAGATAATATTTTAGTTATGTTTTAAAAAATAATTATACCTACCTGAAAAATTACATTTATATAAAATTATAGGTATATCTATAAAAGTATTGACGATAATATAGCTTTAGATGCACTCTACTAACTAATATCGGGAACTGCAAAAGAAGTAGAGTACTATGGTATATAATATAATCGGTTTATGCGTTGTTTATAGTTTGCCATGTGGAAAAGTATTGCTCGTGCGAATAATACCAAATTATTATTCGCTACAAAGACCTCCAAGGATTTATGTTTTGCACCGTGAAAATATTTTAATAAAATGAAAAGCAATATGTGATAGATTTAATTACTAACATATTTTTTTGTCAATAAATATCATATAAATATATGAAAACAATTTGTCGATCAAATAAAACTTTTATTTCAAAATCTCAATTGCAGTAAAAATACTGTTAAATTTTCTTAAATTCTAAAAATATTATTGTACGACGGGTGACTCTGTGAAATAAAATATCATATTCGCAATTCGCATGAAGTTTAATTTAAGCAACGGATTGGTTTACGACACATCATAATCGAAATGCGCCGTTAACTTCCGTTACGGGCGTCGCGGCGTGTATATGAGAGTCGTTATGACATGTCGTTAGCCGTTGCCCGTTACCCGCTACAGCTTTCCGTTCCCACTCTTAATATGAGGAAGCTTTTTATTGACATGACATTTTTGCCGGACATTGGGACTTGTTTATACAAATGGCTCTAGTTAAAGTGATATCGTTTTATAATGGTAAATAATATATCATTATTTGAATTGAATATTCTGTTATGTCAACACAGAATAAATTATATTATTTAAAATTACGAAAATCATGGTGTCTATACTACAAATATAATATACATACATAGAAAAATCATCATTTATATTTACAGAAAGAATTATAATTAATATAAAATACCTAAATATATTATACGTATTCTGAAAACTTTGCAAAAGAAATTTTATCAAAAATATTTTATTTTAAATTTTGTAGGTGATAATCCTTCGGTAATTTTTACCATTAGATAATTATTAAAATAAAAACCACACTTAATTATCTTATTTTAATTATCAAGTCGGATGACCCACTCTACAATATTTATATAAAATATACTATTATTTGCGCTCACCCAGAGGTGACACAGATCAAAATTTGTACAGAATAGGCTAATAAATTTAGAAATTAGCTAAGAAATTTTGTACAGAATGAGCTAATCATATTTTTTATAGACAGAAATAATTTTTATTTATTATTAAGTTCAATCCATGTCTGGATTCAAATCTTTCTCGTTATGGCATAACATACCTACGTATTATTAGTATTGCTGCTATTATATTCTAACTATCATCTGTATAATATGCTTACAGCTTTAGTTATGAGTGTGTTTTTCTTATCAAGGTGCTACGCCTAACGTTTATTTTTCACCTGACTTACGTAGACTCATCCGTTTTGCTCGGTTTTCCGCTTATATTCTCTAGTAGGTTGTGACGGTTGACGCAATCATACCATCACAGGCAATGCATTCCATGCTTATAGCAACGTCGCCAAGTACTATCCTTGCAGATGCATGTAAAGATCTCTTAAACCATCATGCGCTGGACTATTTAAAAAGGTTAGCAGTACAGGGAGATTTTATATTTTTAAACGTACAACATGTTACGTAGTCAATCTTTGAAATGTTTAATTCAGCCCAAATAACCCTAAATGTTTTAAATAAAAAAAACAGTTAATGCAGCTTACAAAACTTTTTTTAAATACTTAAAACCTAAAATCTTTTAAAACTCTGTCGTTATTTTTTATGCACATCTCAATGTTTTGATAAAGAGGAAGGCTTTTTACAATTTTGACTTACCCATTTAATTTTATTTATAAAATTGACAATATAAGATTTAAAATATCTTTGTGAAAGTTTAATTTATTAAGAACTGACAAATAACAAAAAAAAATGCCTCATGTATATTGTAGTCATATACAGGATGGTGATAATATTTCTTACAGAGATCATTATTAACACAATCACTCATAATATCAATAATAATAATTATAATGATGAATTATTAATGTAATATTTTTTCAGTATTTTCAACGTAGTTTCTTTATTTTTAGGTGCTGGCCTTCCACCAGAGAGTTCTGGGTTCGATTCCCGTTTGGGACACAATATTTTTGGGTTTTTCTCAAAGCCTGGGTGATTGTTCAAAATTACCAACAACCGCCTTGTACGAGAAAGCAAGGAGATGGTTATTAATAATTTAAAAAAAAACTTTAAATAAGTAACGTAGGTACCAATTAATACTGTTATAACAGAGTAATATTGACATTTCTAATAATTCCATACACTTTAGTTCATATTCAAAGTCATCTATTTACAGTTAAATATTGCTAGAAATATAACGAAGAATAATAAAAGTCGGTACAGTTCAGTTATGAGGAATATAGCGGAAAACACATTTTGAAAATACCCGATATGTTGGATTATTTGTTAGTTTGGGTTAGTTTAGGTTGGGTTAGGTAAGGTTAGGTTAAGTTAGGTTTGGTTAGGTTATCCTAACAAATAATTCAGTATATCGGCTATTTTCAAATGTGTTTTCCGCTGTTTTCCTCATAACCGAACTGTACCTAAAATTCTTATATACTACTATTATAATATCGTCAAAGGTACGGTTAAGCAGTATGACAGTTCATTAAAGAATATAATTTATTTGAATGGTAAGTAAGAGAAATTTTAATAATTGGTTATGTTATGTCATTTGCTGAAAGCCTTATTGGGAAGGTAGGAAATACTGAAAACACTTATATTTCTACAAAAGTTATTGGTAGGGTGTTTAGTGGAAAATATATTATAAAACCACCAGACTACTAATTTTAAAATTCAACGTACCAAATTGCCATCTACTTTTTTTTACTTAGAAATTTTAATAAGTATAAGTATATAATTTTATAATATGTAATTGATGAGGCATTATGTATAAAAAAATAACGTTTTCTTTTGAATTAATAATGTAGATATTGTTTTTATATAAAAAAGGAATTTGAATAAATTGATTTTTGGAAAAAAATCGATTGGTTTTCATAATCCATTAAGTATATTACGATTAGACAAAATATGAGTTCCTTTACTGAAATAGACAAGATATTTAATAATAAATGAAAAAGTAAAAAATATTTTTCACAAAACTCCAACATTGTGCATAATGCCCTATTTAAACCTTCTTCTTCCATAGCGTATAATATTACAGTATAATATCGAAAAGGAAAAGATCGAAAAAAAAAGTAGACCTGATCTGGAAAACAAAATATTTTTACAATGAATATATTTGTCGTTCAACATCAAGTATTATTATTAAATATAATTTTCTGAGGACATTTTAAAGGTATTCGGTACTCGTTTGATAAAATATCATGAATCGGTTTTATACATATAATTATGTAATTTTTTTAGATGTTTTAAAATAAAAACGAAATAACTACGAGTATAAAAAATAGTTTTCAATATGTAATTTGCTAGGACTTTGTCATGTTATAATAATATTCTCTTTGTATATAAACACTACTTTATATGCTATAGAACCGAGAACGAGTTCCTGTGTATACAGCCTATCTAAAAGGAGGTTTCTAAAGAATGTGATCCCTTGCGATGACAGCCTTTCATACAATTTATTCAAAGAAAATTTGTCAAACTTAACTCAAGACATTCAGTATTAAGCTTCTTTCTATAATGATTTATTACCATATTGAAATATTTCTTAAATTAGAAGCAATAAAATACTTACTATAGAAGTATCATTAATAATAATAAAATTAATATTATAAAGTAATATAATATTATATTATTATCTAATTTTCTGTATACTAATTTAAAATATAAATATATATTAATACATTGATTCCGGAATGAAGAAGAGCAGGTCTGGGCATACTTTTTGGATGAAAGACCATATTAGAAATATAAAATGAATGGTAGGCCGTAAGTAAAATACTATTTTTATACATACATTATTAATTATCATGAAAAGGGAATTTTTGATATTCATAATTAAAAATGTTTGTTCACATAATAATATTATGTAGGTTGATCAAAAAATAACCAATATATTTGAGCATAAGCTTTAAGTTATTCGAAATTATTCGAATTAAGAGTTTTATATTTTTTTTAGATTTCTTATGGACGGTGCAATAATTCATGTAGGTATATTTAAATTTGATTTTTAAATGTAGAAAAAATAAACTTTTTTCAAAAATATGATAAAAGCTTGCGGGCCTCACAGAAATACTTGGCGGGCCGCAGTTTGCCCAGACCTGGAGTAGTGTATTACATTTATTTGTCTATTCTTTAATACGATTTTTGAGGTACTCGGCAATGACCCAATAATTTGAGCAATAAGCTAATAACCACTTGTAGATTAAAAAAATATAATCTTCCTAGTATGAAGCCACTTTTACTCTGACTCGGAAAAACTATATCATCAATCGTATAATCTATATAAACGTATATTTATCGTATATAAACTATTCATATAATCGTCAAAACATAATATATATGTGCGCTTTCATAATACCTACATAATTAGATAAGATAATAGAAAAAGGTATTTTTCATTAAATCTACAATGAATTTATTTCTAATCATTCTAAATCAAATAATATTAAAAAAATTAAATTAACATCCTACATTTTATAGATGCCCGTATTATTTTTTTTTGATTAATTTTGTTACAAACTTAAAATTAATATGATTTCTTTAATTTATATTCTATGATTTGTATTTATTGTCTTCTGTATATTGTTTATTAAATACTTGAATATGTTATAAATACTTTTAAACTGATAACGTTTATTTTCAGGAAGGGTAAGTATTTTCTATTTTATGATATAACATAATATATGGCAGCATTGGTGTTTTATATTTTTTATTAAATCATTATTTTAGCGTAATATTTTGACATACATTTATTTATTTTGTGTATGTTACATAATATTAATCATTGTTTGTGTAATCGTAATGTGTCGTGTGTATTTTAATATCAATATAATTATTTAATTTTATCGTGATAATTTATATATAATACAAATGCGGTTATTTTTACGGTATTTTAAGTTATTTTCAACCACGTTTTAAAAAAATATTTTCAAGTATAATAAATATTATTATACTTGAATTTATTTTAGCTAAATTTTCATATCACACCGTTCCTGATAGTATATAATATTCGCTCAAAAGTTTATAATTCGTTGCCTCGGAAATAATTATTATTTTGATATATTTTTGCAGTAGATATTAAACACTTTGATGATGGAAAATTATAAAATTTAATTATTTAACTTACCTAAGTAATTTATTATAATGTACTTTTAGTCATTTGTTTGGTGAAATTAGTTTTGACCTAAATATTAGATTTAAAATGTTGACCTTATTTTTTTCACACTAGACTCTAATTAATATTTAGCATGCTCTTTATGTCTAAATTTTGTCTCATTTCTGTTAAAAATTAAATGTTTTCTTAGTATATTCAAATACTCATAAATGGATACTCCATAAACTACATCGTTAATTATTAATAGTTATATGTTATCACCTGCATTATTCATATAGTTTAAATTATTCTATCATAGTGACATATTATTTTATATTGTAATCATAAATCAAAATATATCATATAATTACAATGACTGGTTAAGTATTTAGTAGGTATGTAACAATATATAACATTATCTATTTTTTAACTTTTTTTTCAGGTCATTTCATATTTTGTGCACTTATTATGATTTTACCTAAATTATGTAAGTTATAATTATTAATTATATGGTATATTGCTCTTTTTACAGAAAACTCGTATAAAATATTATTACCTACTGAGATTTTTTACGTTTATGACTAAGTATCAATATTATCAATAGTTTCCTTTACTAAATACTGCAAGTTTTATTATCAACAATGTCATGCAATTTTCTTATTTAGATTTTTTTTTTTTGATCTCCAAGAACTATTAATTATACTAAACAATTTTGGCATCTTAGTGGTGTTCCTCTTCAAAAAAAAAACAACCTATATGGCTTGAATATTTATAAACAGCACAAAAATTATCAAATTTTATTATCACGTCATATTATAATCTTAAGACATTCAACCAAATGACAACTACTGTTTTATGTTGTTGAATCTTGTACCTACATTGTTTTCAAACACGCTTCTATTTTTTTTTTTTTTTTTTTTAAATTGTTTTGGATTTTTACACAATAATTCGGATTTAAAATTCGAACAATACAACTATTCATGATTGGTTGATAATATTACACTATACTATCCACATTTGTGTGACGTTTGTTTTCACCTTGACAGGGCGTCCTCCTGTGTCCGCAAACGTTGTCGCAGGTCCGACGCTCTCGTCTGCGGAGGGCCTTCACAGAGGCAACGGGCGACACTGTCTCTTACGTCAAAACGGTGGGCGAACATCCTCATTTACCATTAGCTGAACTTAGTCACGACAATCACAACACAAAGGCATATCAAAAACCCAGCACTTGTACAAAAGAATGTTTATATCCCTACCTGTCTGAGCTTAATGAAAATGTATACAAAATTTGAGTGACATGTATTTTGTTCGTTTTTATATAATATGTTTACAGTAATACTAAACACAAAGGCTATATGTAAATTGTACGTATTACATTTCACCGTAGCATTATTCACCGTGAGCTTTCTTATCGCACCGAGATGAAAAAAATACGCGTTGTTCGTGGAGTATTGCAGACAATATTATTCCGAACCTAACATAACATAACCTAAAAAATTATCCAGTATATCGGTTATTTTCAAAATTTGTTTGCCGCTGGCTTCCTGTAAACCGACAAGAGCCGTAATTTATTTAGACATGAAATATATCTCTGTACTATACAATCCAAAGAAGTTGGACGGTCTTTAAAATACGACCGTATATTTCTGATACAACATTTCACGGTGAAGTGTGATACGGCGAACTGCAACCGTACAAATATCTGGACACGAAACACAAATACCAATACATTAGAAACTTTTAGTTTCAAAATCTGTAATTTCCATATTCAGTTATTTTTAATAGATCCAAAATCATCAAGCACACAAGTTTCTTTTTGCAAACATATTAATAAATAATTTAAAAAAAGCGAAATAAAATAGTCAGTTTTCTTTTTTTTAAATCATGTTTTAAGTTTATCGTGAAATATAAAAAATGGTGGTTTATAATAATTAATATAAAAGACTTTTAAACTGCCTTTAAATGTCTTCTGACTAATTCTATTTAAGTGACAAACCGAAGGTGTATTTGATATTTTTTAAGTAAAAATCAGGGTTACTGACTTTGAAACAGGTAGCCTTACTACTTTAAAATAAATAATATGTAACACTATAATTTAAAGTGTAATTCATGGTTTCCCAAAATTGGCACTGAAACCATCTGTAGGACCGATACGGAGCAAGTGAAAAATAAAAAAATCACAGATTAATATAGATAAATTGGTACCATGATACCAGGCTTACTCTTCAAATTAGTCTTTATTTTTATTTTTACTAATCTGATAATTAATTCTGGTATGCAATTGTTATTTTATTTTGATACCTTTTGAATAATTATTTACAAATAACGGCTTTATGTTACGACCGTACACCCTGGGTAAACGACAGATTTTTTATTCAATATTTGAAAGCATCTAAGCGACACTTTTTGAGCATAAACAATCATCGGAAAAATTGCTATTATATGGCTTAAGCGCTATTATAAGCGTAGACAATAATAACAAGAATAAAAATCTTTTACAATGAATAAAATTCAAACATTTTCAATTACCTAATAAAATTCGCCGTTTTCAAAAATCAGTATAGCATATTAGAGTTTGCCAATGCATTTCATAAAATTTAAATAATTATAAAGTAACCTTTGACACAAAGACACTCGCGAAAGAGTAAATACAAGCCATCCAAGCCATTATCACTCGTATTTCTTATTTTATTGATCAAATTTGAGTCGGAATTATCTGAAATTATAACAATGTCGTTTAGTTAACACGGCTCAATTTTATATATGAAATATTGTTATCTATAACGTTATTTTGAAAAATGTTCCTTATTTTCGCATACCTACTTACCTATTTAGAGCGTTTTTATATGAAGGTTTAAGGCTCGCACAAACCAACGCGAATATTCACCAAGTACCCCGTAAAATATCCCTAAAAAAGCACCCGCCATCGGTACTGAAGGTCCGGTCAAAAGAGTCTCAAAAAAAGCTAATGCCGCTGTAATGCTCCCTACTTACCTGTTGTTAATGAACAAAAGTATCATTTATTTACGCAGGGGATCAAAATATACAATGAAAGCCATCAGTTTGTCATATATTTGCCTATTTTTGAGACTCTTTTGACCGGACCTTCCATATTGATGCGGGTGCTTTTTTCGGGATATTTTGACGTGGTAAATGCGAATGGATGGCAGTGTCGGAGACAAATAATAAATTGTATCAATGATAATATAAAATTATTGATATATTATTTGAATGCTCGATACCGAAATGTCAAACAATCGCAGCGCTCCATATTGAACTTTGTAAGATAATAACTTAATTCCCTTCCGAAATCTGAACGTCGCGTGCTCTTTCCCGTAAGCCAATAAGAGCTTGATTGGCAAATATTCGCTGCGAATAATTCGCTTTGGTGTGTGCACGAATGTCTTAGGTTACTTTATAATTATTTGAATTTAATGAAATGCATTGGCAAACTCTATTATGCTATATTGATTTTTGAAAACGGCGAATTTTATTAATTTAAAATGTTTGAATTTTATACTTACATTGTAAAGGATTTTTATATTTTTACTTATTGTCTACGCTTATAATAGCGTTTTCGCCATATAATAACGGTTTTTTCGATGATTTTCTATGCTCGAAAAATCTCGGTTAGATGCTTTCAAGTATTGACTAAAGAAATCTGACGTTTATCCAGGGTGTACGGTCGTAATATAGAGCCCAAATAACAAATATATTTTAGTAACATTTAAAAATGACTCTCACAACGTTTAAATTAGTTTAGAATTTCAAATAATAAATAATTTTTTACCCACATATTATTATGTAGGTACTTTAAATACATACCACTATACTATTAATATTCGGTTGACCTACTTTACATTTTGTATAATATTATTATGAATATTTTTTCTTGTTAACTCGATAATGTTATGATAGATAGATCTATTTCAACTACGTAACTCCATCACAACAAAGATCACCATTCCGTTATATTATATTATTTTGTTTGCAAACTGTTAATTATCGGTAATAAGCGAAAAAGCGAATTTTGAAAATATTTTCCTCTTCGTCTGATGGAATGCTTGCGCAGTACTCTATCGCTAACATCTTACTATATGAAAGCTTGAGGAGTTATCATTTTAACACGCTCAGCGTGATCGTTGTTAAAGGTGCTATTTTTGACGTTTCATACTACTAATAGTATTTTCTTTGATTTGACATGATTTCTTAATTAGGTAGTATGTTGGGATAAAATTGTTGATTTGGGTAATCACTTTGATATGAGAAATACATTTTATATACCTCCTTCTAATTTGTGTTAATTCGCGCACGTATTTTAAGTCATATTTAATAAATTTATTTTTAAAGATACACATTTAAGAAAAACAAAATCTATGCTGAAAACCTATCCTTTCAATTTGAATAATGAATACTTATGTAAACATAATAGATAGTACGCCAAACTTTAGCTTTAAATAAGTTAAAATAAATATTGAAGATATTCAGAGAATATTTAGATGTTACGAAGAGTTGAATATGGTATAAACTATTAAGAGTGAAGTTCTAGACACTCGAAAACGTTTGCAAATTGATAACTCATTTGCATATCTCATCAATTTTCCTCCACACAAAGCTTTGTGTTAAATGCATTTTCGTACTTTAATGCCTCCAGCATTGCGAGTTCCGCTTTGTTAAAAGCTCCGGTAGCTGCTATTTCTATGAGACTTTTGAAAATACCAATTCACGTAGATTTTATTTAAAATTTACCACCGCGATGGGTAAAAATTAACATGAAAGTTGTATGCAGAGAATTCTGTACGCTGAAACAGCATATCGTAATACAAAATCTCTCTCACGTTTCGTGAAAAACAGACAAAACTTACTATCGTGCATGCAAGTAATTTCCGGATAAGGTTTTTTACGTTCACAAAAAAAATAAGCTCGAATTAAACGTTTCAACATATTTTAAATGGTTGTTTACTTAAGAAAGACTGGCGTTTGCCCATTCCAATTTTTGTATTGCGTTAAATATTAACATGCTAAAGCAAAAGAACGTCAGGGATGTTACTGGGAAAAGAGGTCAAAAATTGTGAGGTTAGCTTATTTAGAATCTCACGTTTAGCGTTCCAAAATATTCTAAATAGAGAATATCTAAAAAAATCTCTGTTTAAGAATAAATAATGTTATAAAACTGCCCTCGATTATTATAAAACTATATAAAATAAGTACTTAATACATATCATGTATTTTCAAATTTAATGTCTTTCTTCTAAAAATTGACAGAGTTAAATCCAATAAACAATCGACCCATCCAACATTATTTATTTAAATAGAAAATATAACGATTCCAGAATAATCGTATAGCATACGAAGATAATGAATAATATCATATAATATTAATATACTTGATGTGCACAGTCATAACTCATATACTCCAAAAATTGAGGTTTAAGATAATCGCAAAAAACCAACAGAGCACTGTTTTTTGTAATTAGAATAAAAGTATTGAACTCCCTTGAATGAGTGAGTGAGTCGATTTATATTATTTAAAAAAATATATTATAATACCTATTCTTAAGGCTGCAGACACACAGCACACTGATAAATGGAGCTATCTGATTGGTTAGAAAGGCCTTGATAACAGAACTCACATTATTCATTGAAAAATGTGAGTTATGATACCAACAGTCAATTTTGTCAACGATTTTCACATGGTTTAAAGTGACTTTGATAGCCAACTATTTTTCTTTATGTACCTAGATTATTGTCTATAGAATCACTTGGTATATTTAACTAAAAAATGACAAAATTGCAATATGTCAGTTATGACTCTAGGCGACTCACTTGACAAAACTTTAAACTAAGTACATACACAATGTGGTCAAACATTTAGAGTAATCTTTTTGGGGTTAATTGAATAAATTACACTATTTACATTATGCCATGGATATTTTAGTAATAAATATTTTGTGTTAAAATACTTTATAATGAATTAATCATGTCACTCAAATTTTGCTTATATTTATGTGCTTTGTACATGTTGGGTTATGGATATTGTTTTTTGCATGCATCTTTTTGATATTACCTGAAAATGCATTTTTAGAGAGCGCACCCCCATCCAGCCATATTGCATCGCCATGCCACGTCACGCCATGTTAATGCCACGCCATTTTTGTGCCACGCGACGAATGGCGATAGATTTATTATACCACTTTCACAATGTATGATTTTTCTTTTCAGTTTTATGTAACGAGAGCTACTTGTTATATTTTGTGGTCGTAGATTAAGCTTTGCTTTTAGAGAAATTTAAATTGCATAGGTCGTAAAAAAGCTTTCAACTAAGGAATATGAAAAACTATAGGTTAATATAAAAACAAAAACAACATAAATCTTAAAATATGTTAATTTTTTTTCATTCTTCATGGAATGACAATGGTTAATTATTTATATGTAAAAATTATAAAATAGTATATTATAATATATTAACCAAATTAGAACGTGCTTAAATAAAAAAATATAAATAAGTAAATAATGATCAATCAATCAGTCACTTAGATAAAATGAATAAATTATTACTATTAATTGTTTTGTTTTGATTTAAAAATCACTTTTAATCTATCTGTCAGTATTTTTTTGAATTAATTATTTTATAACAAATATATAGTGCACATTAGATGTGTATACTACAATAGCAGACACAAAAATAGAAAAAAAAAACCCACAGTACACACTTTTACAATGCAATAGCTGTGTTCTTATTCAAGTAATGTATGTTCATTAATATTGGTTATAATTAATAGTGTCTATTTACATTATATAGTTAAATTATTTTATAATTTAAAATATTAATATAATGATGTAAGATAGGTAAATATTTTATATTCTAGAATAATTAAAAAAAATCGTTTTATAATAATAGGCACTAAGCAAACATTAGGCAACCAATGTTAGCATACACATATTATAATTTATTTCACCCTTAGATCGCACATGGCATGGATTGTAGAGACACTTAACATAGTTAACACAGTTTTATACAAGGAAATGTTATCTAAAACATTAATAATTAATATAAGTAGGAACATCGGTGAAAATAATATTAAAAAAAAACTGCAAAGATTTCTAAGTAGTTACTGTTTTCATGAAATTTTTATATCTATTCATGATAGTAATCTATAATATAAAGATGAATTAACTAAGTGCTAAAAACATTTTAAAAGAGCTCTAGGTATTATATAAACACAATCAATAATTATAATATAATTAACATTTTACGTAAATAAAAAAATCAAAACAAATATTTTAATTAAAACAAATTAAAGATGGTTGTCAGTAAATAATATTAATTGCATGCATAGATGAAAATCAAAAAGCTTAATAATTAGTCTTCATCAAATTTTATGACAAAACTTTATTTAAATACATGTTTCTGGTATAATATTAAGTTTTAGTTTATTATGTACACAACTAGAAGAGCACAACATTATACAAATAATGCAATAGTTTTTATAACAAATAATATTATTTACTGTGTTGTCTTACACAAACTTATAATTTTGTAAATTTTAAATAATGATATGAAAATATATTATTATATAGTACAATTTATTATTTGTATGGATATTTTAATTACGTGCTAAAATAAAAACGATATCATTAGAAAATCTTTTTTTTTTTTACAAAAAATGTATACAAGTCACGTTAAAAATAAACCTGATTAATTGGAATGCGATATATTTTTTTAACTATATTTGTCTAGGGTTTTTGAAAAAAAACATTAATCTCTTGTGTAGATCGTATATAAATAACCGATAATCATGGTTGATTATAATTTATTGCATATCGTATTTCACGAATAAAAATAATACGGCACCCAGCCACGCAATATAAATAATCTGAAAAATGACCTTGACTTCTTTCTATATTCTAATTATTTACTACACAACACTAAAGTATTACACCAAAAGAAATATTTTTACTCTCGTAACGAATTTTATAACAGCTCAAATATATTTCAAGGTTTATTGGAGAAAATTAGCTATGCCTTATTCTTTAATTATGAATACATATCATAAGTAAAAGTTCTTTCATAATTTGTGATATTATTACAATTTATTAGTGGTAGGTTTTTTATAAATACATCGTAGTTATTTATTTTTTTATTTACTGTTAAACTTACTATTTATATACTTACATAAATTTGAAAACACTTCTGAGAAAATATGTAACAAATTGAAAAAATCTTTTTTGAAAAAATACGACACACAGCAGGAATCGAACCTGTATCTCCTGGGATTCGCGCCCACGCGCATCGACCACAATGCTTTAAGTATCTTATCTAATTGCAACAAAGTTTAGTTTATGGCTCTTACAATACTCTCTGAAGCGCATTCCCAATTGAGGTACTATTAATAATTGGCAATCGGCTTTTGTAGTTTAAATCAAAGTAGGTATTAATAATTACTGAAAAGATTTTTTTCTATTGGTCACCTATATATTTTTTCAGAAGTGTTTTCAAAATTATGTAAGTTCAATAATAAGAATGTTACATTCTTAAATCTTGTGAATTATTCATTGAATAAAAAAATAGCTAATTACTATTAATAATTGTGCAATTCTATATTATTTTTTAAGTACATATTATGTACTATAAACCGATGACATTGATCGAGAGTTAAATTATATAACAGGACGGGGAAGGTTGGTCAAGCGACACAAACCGATACAACAGCGGTAATATAATTAATACTGTCGTTGACAAGAATCAGATTATGCAATAAATAATTTTGGTTAGTGTTGCTCTGTAGTATTACATTATGAAAAACTTCTTTAAATTAATTCCTAGAAATATATATATCTATTCAATTTCAAACACACATAGTTCACTTCATCCGGATGAGTGTTATATTGATAAGAGCACTTATCAATACCGTGAATTACGTAAGTTTAAATCCCAGCCGGTCCCACGTTTTTGGTTGATTTTTTTGCCTATATTATATTTTCAATAAATATAATCTTAGATTATTAATTGAATTTAGTATAATTATAGTCAGTTTTATTTAAAAAATAATTCAATTATTTTTTATAAAGTACTGATAAAATTAAAAAACAAAAAATATTAAGGTGTAATGTTATACTTAAGGATAATAATAATTTAAAAAATTGTTTTATTTAACTTAATGAAATAAACATTATCTTCAGTATAACATATATTTTCTAAATACTGTATTTAAATTAACTAGTGACACGATCTCGCCTTTCTTACATGATTTATTGACAGTACAATCGTCATTTACATATTAAATTCGACCGAAATACTAATATTTCTCTTATTATTGTGACTCCTAATGATATCAGTTCATTAAAATAAATAATAAAAATTTTAGCATCAAAAATAATTGCATCGTAAATATTAATTACATTGAAAGCTTTAATTATAAATAATGACTTCTCAGGAGCGAGAAAAGTAAAGTTTATCGGTAGGTACGCCGCAATGAAAGCTTAATAAATACGAAACACCGACTGATATATTTATTTATTTTTGACATCTGGAAGTATCTAAAAATTGTCATAATATTATGCATTTAAACAACGATAAAATATCCCCAAATTCTCTTAGTGATACCATTTGTTCACTACCATTAAAGTAACAAGGAATATATTTCTTTCTTATTGACACTTGCAAATGAAAGCTCAACAAATATAAACATACTGGTATATGTTGATATAGTTTTTTGCTTCAAACGTGATGAACAATAAATTATTGATAATAATATAATATTATTATCTAAGCATTCTTAAAATAAATTAAATATTGCAATATGTTTTCATATTAGTGAAATGCAGTAATGGGGTAGCACGAATTATTACTAGTTACTTTCTACAAGAGTAGCAATAAAAGTGTACGTGAACTTTGAAATTAATATTTAATCAACACAATATTGTATTTTTCAGGAAAAATTATCAATTTTCAAATTGCGGTAAATAAAATTTATTTTATCAATTTTAGTGTCGGAGTGTCAACATACTTTTATTTCTTTGTAATAATTATAAATATTTCGAATACAAGAAACTCAACGGAACGGCTTAAATGGCTGGCATCTGCACACAATTAAATTTCAAACTAAATAATGATGACTTTATTTGTGTACCTACTTAGCGTAGGTAAAACGACTTAATTATGTTATGTACAGAAAAATACACAAAACAAAAAAATAATGATTGATTTTCGTTTGCTATTTGTTTACTTATCAGTGGAACGTAACTTTTTACGGAATAAGAAGATATTTATTTTAAATGATATTATCGTTCATATAATTTTGTGCTATTTTATTATTACCACGTTTTTATTAGCTTGTATTCGTGTTTGTCCAGTACTATTTTTTTCTTGTGTCCAGTACATATTTTTTCTTGTTTGTCGAAGATTTGTTAATACTTTTAGCCATTTTTAAGCAGAATTGAATTCATTTTGAGTTAATTCTCTTTTGTATGGAAAGTTATTATTGTTGGTTGATAAGGAGGTCCTAGCAACTAAATTATTAATATATACGTGCGTTACTATGGAAATCAATATGAAATGTCAAAATGACATTTCAGTATTTTATATTAAATTTATTCAGTATTTCTATCCAAGTACAATAAAAAAAAATTATTAATACATATAATTGTCAAGTTTATAATATGATGCAACAGAAAATTTAAAAACGTGGTATATAAAAAGTTATTTTTATCTTGTAATTATTAAGTTTAATTACTGATTTATATTCTTCATAAGATATAAATCATACTAAAGTTTTAGACAGATAAATGCTAATTTTTACTTAAGATATAAAAATAATAAATCATCTTGACTCTCGAGACGTTATTGTGTTAGAGATGGTCAATTAAATTGCGCGAAATTTTTGAATTATAATTATATAATAATATGAATTATTTTATAATATGTTAGCGTTTATATTAATATAATATTATTATTAATATTGTCGTATGTAAAAATTGATATAAACATTTTACATATCGGTAAAATTTTACAACGCACTACGTATTCGGTTATTTACCTCACGATCATAACGTAAGTATGAAGAAGGCGTCAAAGAGGTGTTATTTTTCTTTTAGGAGTTCATGTTAGTATTTTTACGTGCTTTTCCAAACAGCTTGTGAACTGAATCTTCGAAGAAACTTCCAACTTCTCGGCGATGGGTGAGTCACTATTTTATTTTCACTACTGCAACTTACTTTTGTGGGGGTTTTAAGTGTGAATAGATTTATTGTCGTCAAAATAAATTATTATATGTTATATAAATCGGCATTAAACATACGCAACAATAAAAAGTAACATATTTCTTCTAACTTTGTGCATTTTATGCATACATGTTATGATGGAATTGTCACATATTTGAACAAATTTTACAGCGCGATGCAAACTCGCGTAACTATTTTTTGCCGAGATGTAATGCGAAAGCTTCCATACAGCTCTAAATTCTATTAAAACAGGATGACGGAAAATTATCGCGCGACATCGCAGGGATACAATTCGTGTGGTAACCTCTACCTAGTGGATATTATAAGGCATTTTCCCATTTCATACGCAGCAAACATTATCACGCTACCATTGTTAGATGATGTGTAAATAGAAATTACTGTATATTATACGATAATATTCGTAACGTGTGAAACTGAGGTGGATAATGTTTAAATAATATAAATTTTTCATGCAACCAATAAATCTATATTAAATCCGTAAAATTCCAATTACAAAATGGTGTTTCTTAACATTTTTTTTATGTACAGTTTTATTTGTTTGTATCATAATATAATTATGGGCAGCGCTCAAATGGAAAATTTTACGAACCGGATTTTACGAAAATATCTACTACATTAATTGTAAATGTGATTTATAAAAAAGAGTGTGTTATTTTTTTATTATATGAAATATCTAGCTCAGACGGTCAAATTAATATTTCCACAAGACGAAGCAATAATTTTATAGATTTTATGAACCGGAACGGCACTCCGGTATGTTCTAATCCATTTTGAGTCCTGCTTATAGATATTTCTGACTATAAACCCGTTTTCTGAACGACACCAAGATAATTTATTTTCCTACATAATAATATAATGTTTATAAAGTTCATAATGTAATATAAAGTATAATGTTTCGGGTCGATAGTATTAATTGAAAGCAAATGCAATTTGAAAATTACGTACCTAGATATTTTTCTCTCAAGGCTCAAGCGGATCTCATGTTTCCTTATGATCTCAATAAAAATTAGAACAACAAGTAGGTCAAACTATCAAAGGAAACAAACTGCTGTTCCGATTCAATATAATTCTGGCCACGATACTAAAATCGAAGAACGTGCACACGGAAAACACATGCCATAATACATATTATTTGTATCAGTTTCCTTCAAATTTATCTAGGTTACCGATAATAATATAAAATATAATTACCACCCCTAAAATCTTAAGTTACATATAAATCTATAACCATAAAATTATATTTACTAATACGATATAATGACATAATAAGAGACGTTACGATTTATTGTGGAACTAATAATATATGGCGATATTTTTGTGGGCTGTAATTCTGTGGTTCGGATGGGTAGGGTGAACTAGGAAACTACGGGAATTAGCCATGAGTTGATGGTGAGCAGGAAGACCCGTATTTTTTTACTGTGAAGTCACTCACGCGTACACTGTCATGGCTGTTGTACAACATAATTTCCATGGCTTTGGAGCGCACGGTCTGTACAGGCGCACGGTCTCATTGCAGATCGGTGTTTATTGGTTAATTAAATTGAAATTCTGGTTTGCGAGCAAATTTGCACTGATAATAGTATACCCAGGATACATAAAGATGTGATTTTTTTTTTGTGAACACAGAAAATTGGCTCAAATATAGACTATTCACCTAAGATATAAGACATTTATAATATAGTAGTAATATTTATTTAAAAGGATTTTAGATTAAAACACTGCTCAAAAAACAAGCCCTGTGCAGCTAAAATTTGAATCAACTGCTTGTATTAGTGGTTAACAAACAGTTTTCTTGACCGCTTTCATCTCCTTCTATTCTTAAACATAAACCAAACTGGCTCTCTTTCGGTCACAATTACAATAATACATTGGTTTATGTATGTATGGATGTATTATTGCAATGGTAGTAATCATTAAATCAAACACTTTAAATTGTAAATGAAAAATTACTTTTTAATTAATTATTTTTTTTGTTCAACGAATAATTCACAAGATTTAAGAATGCAAAATTCTAATTATTGAACATACATAATTTTGAAAATATTTTTGAGTAAATATACTTTAACCAATAGAAAAAATCTTTAGGAAAAAAAGTAAGATCTGCATCTCTCGGGTTTTGCGCCCACGTACCTATAACACTATGCTAAAGGTACCATATTTAATTACGACAAATGATTAGATTCGAGACCCGAGAAATGCAGGTTCGATTTCTGCCGGGTGTCTTACTTTTTTCAAATAGATTTTTTCTATTGGTTCTAGTATATTTTCTCAGAAGTGTTTTCAAAATTATGTATGTTTAATAATTACTCATTTTAAATTACATATTTTGTTTTCGTCGCTAGATATCTCTAGTAATACTATGCTCTCTTTTGAGTAACTGCCCCAGAAGGGAATGAATTTTCTACTATATTATTGTAAACTAAACAAATAAAGGTGATAAATTATATTATTTATTATGTAGAATTATAATATATAAAAAAATGTTCAAATTATTTATAGTTGTACGGCTTTGAGTATTACCAATTATATGACAAAAGGCCGTGTATGATTTATTATGCCACTAGAAAAGATTAATAATATTTATTTATATTTTTTGGGCCATTTATTCAACAGCTATAATAACCTATTATTTCACGGATTATAAAAGCCAATTTATTTCGCCTCACAAAAAATAATAAACAAAACAAAGCGGTGCCTTATCTGATATTCCACCAACGTAGGTGGAATGAGCCAGGTAGCATAAACATCTATGGGAACTGACATTCCAAAAGTCTTTCTACCAACTCGTAGATACGTTAATATCATATAAAAGATAATTGAATAATGGAAATAGAGACTGAATAAGCAAAAGGGTATCCATCAATTTTATTAGATGTCTCGCTGAACACGTGTATCTTCTAATTCGAATTCAAAATAAATGTACTAATGTCCAAGAGTAAATTTATTTTTTTAAATGTTATGATACTCATTAACATTCATATTTACCGTCTTAATATACAATTTTTTGCTAGAAATTTAGTAAAATTTAAGCTGTAAAATATTATTCTTCGATTAAAGTATAATAACATAAATATCAACATAAAATAAAACTAAATATCTCCGACAATAATCAAGTACCCGTTAGTTAGTAGGTTGTTAAACTTTTTGTATTATATATTATAATTATTAGTCGATATCAAACCTTTCAATTAAGCAGTTGACAAATAATCTCTCAATTAAATAGTCGTTGCAAGTATACTGTGTTTTCCCGAGAATGACGTAAAACTATTAAATATTAATTTCCCATAGATAAATATATTAATATTATCCAAATATATCCCATCCTTAAAAAGGTAATACAGTGTACAAGTTTATAAAATAAAATAACCATAAAACAGTTATGTGTTTATTAATCTATTATGTATATATATCAAAAATTAAGCTTTTGGACATCATTACTTTTATTTGGACACCAAATTAAAACACCAAACAACTATAAATGGTGATCCCGACGGAAAGTGATAAAAGTCAACTCAAGAATATAGATTTTCAATTGTATATTTTTCAATTGTATTTATATTTTTTTATCTATTATAATTCGTAAGGTATAGTTATAAAAATAACCTTATCTACAGAGTATAATAGAAATAGCTTGACTGAGAGTGCTATCTAATCTTAGAGTATTGGATTTATAGTCCACAACTTAAACGCAACGCCAGCAATAAGGAAAAATAAAAGAATAATCTTATGCAATTAATAATAAAATTACTTATATAAGTATTAATTTAATAAATCTCTTGTATTCTTAAAATTATATAACAATAATATTTAAATTATTATTTTTTTAATATCACATTGTTGTATGTATATCAATTTATTATCGTTAAGTAAAATACATAAAATACTAAAATATATGCCAGAGTAAGCTTCATAAAATAAAAGTTACATACTGTCAGTTTTGGTACTACAAACCTTGTTTAATATTAGCCTATTTCAGAAACTTTTCCTATCACGGATGATGCAGTACTTCCACCTTCCAATTACTTTTGACGAGTATCCTGAAATTTCTCTCAGTGCAGTCCAAGTCTTCCATTTTTCTCAATAATTGCGTACGCAGTGCAACAATGCAGGTATTCTATGCACGTTCATGCACAATTCAGTGCAGTATCTGCATTTTAATTATATAATGCCAAGTAATTATTTCCCTTAGGTATAAATTAAATTTATAATTTCTTGACATTTTATCTTGACCTATAAATTATATACATATATATCTCTCACTGTTTGCAGAGTGTCAAAGATTTTGACACATTCCTTAATAATAGAAGCAGGAGAGATAATTAATTATTATCACTTAAATAATTAGGATTTTTTCCGATTTTTTCCATCTTCTATTTTTATGTCCTCGCTTTGCGTACCTACAGGAAAAATATTGAAAAATCTCTCAGCGTCGCCTCGGTAATAGACGCCGATGAAACCAGATAAAAACCATTACCAGTAAATACTTAGGTTCATCTCAGGAAAAATATGCGACGTGGAAAATAAGTATGAAGGTAAAACGGAATGATCAAAATTTTTATATTAAACGCTTCGTAATTTATTAATATCAACGGAAAAGTATTTTATCATTTTTAATATTTTTAAAATTACATAATTAGATAATAATTGTTGTTAAGTTCATTATATAGTTATATATACAATAAGCATTGAAGTATTATTAATTCACTTCTATCTATTTTATTTTTTATATTCCTTTTTTTTAATAGAAACGTTATATTATTCCAATACTTCTTAAATCAATGCAATGCTCCTTCTATCATTTTATAAAAACCAATTCCACATTTTCGAGATAATAGAATTTTATCGAATACTATTTATTTTTTTATTTTTAATATTCAGTTATACTGTCAGATTGTATTAAATTGTTTTCATCACTTAAAATATAATAATATAATAACAAAAACCTTCTACTCATAGTTATATTATAAAGCAATAATATTGTGAGTGTATAAACCCATTTATTTTCCGATACAAACAAATAACAAATCGTAACGAAATACGTTTCGAAATCGGTGATATAAACATAAACAATAGTTAGAAAAGATTCAACAAAATGTAATGCGAAGGAAAAATGTACCTAACGAAAAGAAATAATACTATAAAATTGTGTACACTGTACAACATAGTTCAACAAAAATGGGTTCAGCCCACAAATTCCAGTATTGAACTTAAAATCTATGAATCAATGATTCTTACAAAAAAAATATGTTCAATTCAAGGCCGAAACGAAAACGATCCATAAGTGCGAGTGAGAAAATATTTAGCACGTTTATATCTCCACAATATGCGTTAGAGCAATTTAGCATTTTAACGGATGAATTAAATATTTTTGTAAACGTCGCCGATAAAATTATTATTGATTTGAATGACTACATATTTTATTTGCTGTTGTCATATTGTTATGAGGTAATTATTTTTAGTTAATGTAGTAGATCATATTATGGTTAACTATGTTGTATTTAAATTTGGTAGCCATACTGAGAAGCAACATGATGGGATAATAACGTTTGATAGTTAAGTTAATAATGTACTATACGCAAGAGAGACCGCTTCATTTTGCTGTCAGTTTTAATTAAATATTTCACCTCACAAACAATAATAAATAAATCCGTACCTATATGGCAGAAGCATATAAGTCATTTTTTCGCATTTTACAGGAGAAGGTTTTTAAGGTTTAAAGAAGTGTCACAAATCAGGATATGAAGGAAATTGGATTGTTTAATGTTATTATTATAAAATAACTAGTATAGTTTTGAAATATATTTAATAAAATAAGAAAATCAAGTAATTCAATGAGTTATTGAGCATTTAATGACATATGAGGTTTTGGCATAAAAATATTTTCAACATTTTGACATATCATTTACAATAATAGATGTTTTATTATAGAAAACTTATAAAATTAAAACAAGATCTTGGAAATTAAATGAACACACGATAAAATGAAACTAACAGATTAATAATAGTTGGTAAAAACTAATATATTTTAAAAATATATTTATTAAAAAAAGAAAATTAAGTAATTACATGAGTTATTGAGCATTTAATGACATATGGGGTTTTGGCATAAAAATATTTTCAACATTTTGACATATCATTTACAATAATAGATGTTTTTTTTATAGAAAAACTAAAACAAGGGCATGGAAATTAAATGAAAACATGATAAAATTAAACTAACAGTGATAATAATAGATAGTAAACAGTTGTTTATGAGTATTACTTATAGTATTTATATAAAAAATTAACAGGTATTTAAATTTATATAAAATGGATGATAAACCGGATCTATCAATGGCAATAAACTGATGAGATCATCTTTCTTAGATTGATTTATTGGCAGAGGACTGTTATAGCATTGCTTAATGTTAACAATGTTCCTTCTTCCTCTTGTCGTACGGCGTAAATCAAGTTGAAGAAATGGGTCATCTTCATGTAACGAATATTTATATTTTATTAAACCAAACTCCTTCTCATACCTGAACCATCTAATTTTGTTCCAAACGACATTTTCTCCAACTGTATTAATTTTTCGCTTCACCAGTTGATTAGAAAGTAGGCTTGAATAATTGTAAATCGCATCCTGAGACATCTCTTTAACAATAAAAGATTTCTTGCCCCTTACTGTTCTAACAAACTGATACCAATCATGGGGAATATTAATTTCTATGTTGGAAGTTTTCTTGGCTTTTTCAATACGTGAATGGTCAGTGTCACATTCAAGTCGCGTATGGCCTGGGAGCAAATATTTATGATCCATGACCTGAATAGTTGGTGATGTACTTACAAAGTAAGATAGAGCTGCAGTTATTATGTTATTTTTATTTTGTCCTGGACAAGAATCAGAGAATGCAATAACACTTTCAACAGTTGGAGTTAAGGTATTCAGATGACTTATCACACAAGACGCTATTTCGTTAGCTCCCCTTGCAGCGATTCCCTCGTGCCACATATAACATGAGGTTTGGTTCGATGTGCAATTTCTTACGGTCAAATTATATGTGTACAATTGCCTTTTATAGTACACAATATTTGAGTTAAGAGAAGGCGTTGGCAAACACTGCTGCAGGTCGAATGCTAAAAAAGCAATTTTACCTTGAGATTGGAGAGCTTTGGTCTTATCGTTTTTTTTAATTCATAGCCTTCATCTGCCACTTGCTGATGGGCAATCTTGTCAATTTCCAATTTTTGTTTTATTTGTAAATCTGTAGCACATTTTAATTGAATATTATATGTATCACAAGTTTTGCATGTGTCTTTGCTAGTTACTTTAAATTTATATCCGGTGCTTCTAAAAATTGTAGCATACATACAATATGACACAGGAATCATATTTTTTTCCATTTGCATATCACAATACATTTCAAACATTTTTGATATGTTTAGCTGCCCGGACAGGTATTCTTTGGATGTGCGACGACGTGAATAATGACTTTCATGTTTAGGAAAGCTATTTATGTGTGCAGTAACTTCTTCCCTTTCATTTGTTTTTTTGTTTATGGGTTCGTGTTTTCCACGATTATCATTACCAATAAATCCTGTATCGGAAAATCGTTTTTTTGATATGATAATATTTATTTTGTTTGCAGTGATTCCAAAGACATGTTGAAACA
Organism: Rhyacophila brunnea; assembly: GCF_057557595.1. Taxonomy (NCBI): domain Eukaryota; kingdom Metazoa; phylum Arthropoda; class Insecta; order Trichoptera; family Rhyacophilidae; genus Rhyacophila; species Rhyacophila brunnea. The sequence goes on along the minus strand of NW_028232848.1, from coordinate 12,706,534 downwards.
TTTTTTTGCATACTTTATATTCCAGTCCCTCTGTATTGATAATTTTATAAATTATACTGATTTGGCGGTTTTTAATCTGGCCTGAGGGGTTTCTCCTCTTTCGTTCGTTTTTTTTTCCTACAATGTGAATGCAGTTTGATAGCGATTGATCATCACGATGAGATAATTCATTAAAATCTTTCAATAATTTTATTTGAAGCTCTTCATCCACCTGTTCATGACATTTTAGCCGACAACAGTTTTGCAGGAAAAATATGTCTTTTCTAGGTTTTTTAATTCCTTGCCTTGTGGTATAATCTAGGCCTAAACTCTTACGTTTTTTCATTTCTTTTCTGTTACACGTTTTCTTTTTAGTATTTTTCTCCAGTCTTTCAGTAATATGTGGCTCAACAAAGTTTATAAGCTGGTTATCATCTGGAAGGATATCAGGTCTGCTTAAATGATTTTCAATAACACTATTTTCAACCTCAGTTTGTTCCTCGATAACACAGATCTGATCATGTCCATAAGCTTCTTCTTCCACTACTTGTATTGTAATATTATCGGTATTAATATTTTCCAACAATGCTGCATCTAAAAAATAATATTAATTAGGATACCAACAAATCAACAAATTGAATAGAATTAACTATATTGATACTATAAAGAACTAAAAATACTGATATCGATTGACCAACATTATATTGCATTACTTACCATCTGTAATTTCAGAAAAGTTGTGATAGTCAGTGACAATTATTTCTTCACCTTCAGTATGGAAATTTGGACCTTGTGTATAAGCCCCACCTTCAAATTGTACTGGGCATACTTCAGATTCTGGATTCAAATAACTATTTTCCAATACTGGTGTGCCTGAAAGTAATATCTATTAAGTATACTGAACCAAAAATATGCAGAAATTTTAAGCACATGACCCACAAAATGTATTGTCGGTTACTATTTGCAATCGGAACCATACATATATTGCCATCAACACATAATATTTTGACATAAAAGTGTTAAAATACATCAGAGATTCATTTAAAATCTTCTTAGGAGTATATTGTACACATTTTGAGGTTATAATTTTGTAACAATATGAATTAAACAAAAGATTAGTTTATTATTGCTTACCTTCAACTCCATGGATATTATTGTTTGCATTATTCAATATTCGAGCATTTTGCAAAATTAGTAAAGTTCTAGGGTTTTGATACATTGTAAAAGAGGTTATTAACACAAGCACAAAAAATCACAATTTTAACAGCTGCCAAAAATGCTGAACACCATAGATAAGTCTGCGCATGCGTAATTTTATATTATGCCAAAAGCGTATATGTCAGACATATGCTTTTGCCTTGTTAGATATTGAAATTTTATATTATGCCAAAAGCGCATATGTCAGACATATATGCTTTTGGCTTGTTAGAGCTTGAATTTATATGACATGTATTGTTTTTCCAAGTCGTTTTACGAGAAATCTATAGGTTTTAGAGATATATGCTTTTGCCATAACATAAAGTAGGCATTTTTTGACATATTGGCATTCAAATCTCAAAATCGCCAAAACACGACTTATATGCTTCTGCCATATTGGTACGGTATAATCAAATAATCACATATGCGAATGGCAAAATATAATATTCTAAGATACATTATTATATCTTTCTCGTTCATATTATAATATGGCCATTAATTGTTGAAATAATATAGGTATCGGTGATAGAACATTTCAACTGTATAAATCAGTGGTCCCCAACCCCCGGTTCGTGGATCAAATGGTACCGGGCCGCCCAAGGAACATTTAATTATTTCCATAGTTTTGGATATTAGTGGAAGACGAATATTCATCTTTATGCTGTAAAGCTATAAATGTTTTTATGTAAAGCAACCATACAACAGCAGGTTTCACATTAGTTTGTTGAAAAAAGACATTGTTTTTGTTAAATTTTAATTATATCAGATTATTATATGTATATTTTTTGTTAGTTGTAGTCACGATATAAGACTAAAAACATATTACGTAAAAAACCATTTTTATTTCAGTATTGGTAGTCCGCGAAAAAATTTTCTCTTTTTTACCGGTCCGCAGGTGTAAAAAGGTTGGGAAATACTGGTATAAATGACGCCCAATTTAAACTAAATATTATTAACGAAGATTAATAATTAGATCATACGTTAATAAACTTACACAAATGGCACACTTATGTTTAAAATATAAATTTAGTGACATGTACCAAACTAAAATTTCGCCCAAGTACAATATTAAAATGGTATACTTACGTATTTTTTTCTCCATGTCTGTTTTCAGTCAAAAGCATTTACATCTACGTTATGGCCAGACAGTATTACGTGGATTGGATAATAACCCTTTTAACAGCATTAATCTAATGGGTCGAGATAACATTACTAAAATCCATTTTGTGTATTTAAATACACGAAGATAATGTATTAACTACTAATTGAGTTAGCATTATTGGTCGAATTTCTTAATCTTATTTGAAATGTAAAAAAATGTAATAATTCTAATGTTTTATAAAATTAGTTTAAATCATTTTTTATCTGTTTTAAAGTCATTATAATTCAATTTGAAGCCGGCTTATAGGTCAGTCTATTGTTTGGGCTTCAGTTGAAGTACGACATTACAATAGAGTGAGTTAAAAAAAATGTGGGACACCTTTACTCAAGCCTGCATAGATTCTATCCGTCGCTTTTTTCATTGTCATCACTCAACATCATATTATGCGGCATCTTTCCATATCATGTTGTGCTGTCGCCGATATATTACATAATTATTTTTAAAACATAACTTAATTAATCTCTCATAGATTGAAAAATAATATCGAATTGTATTACCTTAAAAAGTTCATATCCGTTTCATTTTTTTTTTAATTCATCTACTAATTTTAAATTTCTGTAAATGTGTTGGTATCAATTGACTTATATTACTCACAAAGAAGTTTTATTATTTTAGTTGGCATCTACACAACTAATAAAATATTTTATTATGTTTCACGACAAAGATAAACTCTGATAGTACTAAATACTAGTTTAATTTCTTTTATTGTTTATAATAAATTTCACCATAAAAACCATTCATTTTGGCGATATTTGTACGCACCGTAAAACAAAGAGCAAGCAACTTAAAAAAATACGGAAAAACGTTAACGGGGAACCCCAATTTTCTTCACGACGAAAATATTCCTTTTCCGGATAGAATGGGAAAAGGCTATTTGCCTGACCCATTTCCTCAGCGCACGCCCAATAAAACCGAAGGATTTTCCGACACTTAGATCCACGGAGATATTAACTAGGGTGGAACTAGGTAATGTTATTATATCCATGGTTACGGTAATAATATTAACTCATTAGCAAATTGGATGGTATTATGCAGTATTCAGTTATTTAATATACACATATTATTGTCTTCTTTTATAAAAACATTACGTAGAAATTTTAGGTAATTCAATCCGATTAATAAAAAATAAATGTCAATTAGGTAGGAATAATAAATTATATTTTACTTAATGTGCGGTGGATATTTTTTCATTTACTGGTTTTAGTCGAACTACAAAGTTAATGATTTTTAATGAAATAGCATCCACAGGCTAATATGCTAATAAATCTCTAATACAAATATTATTTTAAATTAATTTGCTTTGATTTCAAAATATTGCCTACCTTTATAATATAGGGACTAAGAATTCAAAACGTAAAAATAATTCAGCTTTGGCCTTGTCCAGATGGCGCGATTTGACTCGCGCGCATTCTATATGCATATTGTGACCTCATTGAGCCACCTACATGTAATTGCCGCGTGTCACTTCTGACGCGTGGTCAAGGTACAGGTGACCTCATTGAGTTGTTCATTTTTACGCGCTGGGTATCGCGGCGAGACATTCGTCATTTGGACAAGTATTATAAAATTTGAACATAATAATATGTAAAATGGATGAAAATCCTTTTACAATTACATTTTTAAGTTTAGTCAAAATATGCATTATTGTTATGTAGGTAAACTTACTGATATCACTGACTGGGAAGACTTTAATATGATGGAATTTAAAATTATAATATAAAATTGCTCTTTGGGTGGACAATAATTGAATTTATAGTAGTTATTCCAGAAGAAAATGTTTAGAAAATTTTTTTTACCATAATAAAAAAAAATCTGTACAGCGTCCTTTGAATTGCAAAGAGCTTTAAAATTTTTGATATGGACCCGGTCTACCTTTAGTATGTGAACGGACCTGTAAAGACACATCCATTACATTACTAAAAAAAAAATAATTCATGTGGCAGTTAGTATGCTTATATGAAATCTAGGTCAATATATTTTTTTAAATTCAAAGAATTTTTGTTTAATGGTACTTGGAATTTATTCTGTCATGGATGTACGACTGCAATAGCATTATTCTAACAAATGGATAAATTTGAGCTCCACCCTAAAAAACAGTCACGCGCATTTTTCTTATCATGGCTTTTTTATTCCATCCTAACCATCATTAGTTAGCATCAAGAATGGCAGTGTCATTACGGAGTAAAAAATTTCTAAGGAGTTGAACTTGATTTTTTAAGCCTTCCAATTTGTCATTGGTTTTACTTATAGACAACAAAAAAAACATCAATTTTTAGAATATGTATGTATTTTTTGCGTAATCGGGCTTTTATTAATTATTGTAACTAATGAGAATAAATACTATAGCGGAAAAGAAAAGTGTGAGGTGAGCATTATAATAATATGTAACAGAAGTCAACCTTTTTTTACTCAACACTGAAACATCTGGAACACATAGATTATATAAATTAAGTAGGTACTAGCAATACAAAGTATATTCTATATTTAATTTATAAGTCTCTTTTTATCCTTTAAATTCGTACTGTACCACGTATGTTATGTTTTCGGCAACGGAAATCCTTACCAATGGGCCCCGATCCTTCACGTGGTCCAGTGGAAGGTGTATATCAGTAATAAGATTCGATGGATGATGTTAATCTTCAGAGATGTTTATTCGTCACTTCTCAATTTACAACTACATGGTGTAACAATAAAAGGGAAAGAAGAAGAGTTCGATTCGCAGTGAAACAACTCTGTAAGCAGAGCTGAATTTAGTTAATTGCTATTTATAAGTTAATAATTAAATATGCATTTTACTTTTACCCACTGTTATAATATTGTCAATCTCGTTTGGTAACCCAATTTAACATTACCACAACGGACGGAATTTATTAGTACAGTAAAAGGAATGTTAAGTCAGTTGAAATATTTCAAAACCATTATAATGAAGTTAACGCCAATTCAAATAATAAATAACTGTTTCTATCATTTTTTTCTTGCACAAAGAAGATTTTTATGTATGAAGTTTAAGTGTCATAATTTATTGTGTTTATTTCAATTTGACTTTTCTATAGAAAACAACGTTTCTTGAAGCGTTGGAAACTTCAATAGCAGGAAATAATATAATATTATAAAAAAGGAAAATTGTTTGATTGTATAATATTGTTGGAAATCATTTCTATTACCTTCCACGATTCTGAATTCAATACTATTTATGTGAATTTGATTGAAATGAAAGCAGACAAAACGATGTACGGATAAATAAAATTATAAATCAATTTATTGTAATAAGCGTTTTCTGTTAAACTTAAGTTACGAAAAAAAATCTTTTAAGTATTTATTATATTCAATTAAAATTAATATGTAAATACAAATATAAAGAAATAAAATAATACACAATTATAGTAATAAGGTACAGCTTATAATGTCGTGTGCTCCGGGTTTGAATCTTATATCTGGCAAATCTACACGAAGTCTTTCAATTTTTGAACCCAGAGTATACTGAGTAGATTGATAAAATTGCTAATATACTATTTTTGTAAAAACAATATTCTGTTATTAGAACTTTCGATTTGTGAAAGCCCAAATTATAATCCTCCAAGCATTAATCATAGTAATGTATAATGTAACCTAAGTGCATATTTCTAATGCTGCGATTTTAAAAATAGCTAATAAACCAATCTGTATCATTTAATATACTACTTAGAGTACATACCTATATTATTACGTTTTATAACTTTGCACTTTTTACTACACTGATATGCCCATTTACCTGATTACCTCGCATACAATAATATCAAATGATATTCACTTAAATTAATATAATATGTAGTAATAAATAAAATACATATAAAAATAATATTTTTAGAATAATTACATCATTTCCATCTTAGAGCCAGGGTGCAACGTTACTCTACTATCTACTATCTTTGCCGTACCTTCACTATGCTTAACGTAATTAGTATTAATCATAACATGTTACAAAATCTGGAAAATTGAGCTATTGAATGAAAGATTTGATAACTAAGTTTGTTACAAATTAGATTTTTAAACTAAAAAAATAGTTTATCGGTATAATAGTCTTGATAATACTGTGAAAGTTATAAAAAAATATAGTTTTATTATAGGTATTGTAGGTATAATATTCTTAATGGTTTTGATTTCTTTTTGTAATAAACAACTAGTATACACTGTGCATTTTTTTATATAAAACAAACATTTTTATGCTCCACATTTTTCAATATATACATATACAGTCACATCTTTATTTATCTTTAATATTGAACACTATTTACCAAAATAAAATGACAAATTTAAATCAATTAAGGTTAAAAATATCTAAATCAGTCATGACTTTCTTTTTAACATATTGCGTGTCATTTTGGTGGAAAAAACTAAATAAAAATGGTTACACATAAAATATAACCTTATATTCTTATTGATGTCAAAAATAGATGTTGCATTAAGCACGCTATTTTCTGTTAAACAAACATATTTTTTATGTCATATTATTATTGTTTGTATTTTTATGAAATATATTAATATTTAAACGATATGACATTTTAGTTTAATTACTGCGTTTAATTGGGATATTTAAAATAATATATTATTATATTGGACAGCGCTGTTATAGGGCATGGGTTAAAAAATATACCTATACCATACCATAATAGAACTCCAAACTTTTTTTACCCAAATTTGTATACGCCAAAGAATCCTTATGTTAGCTTTAACAAGCAAAAAATCTGAACTGAACGCACGCTTGAAATGATTATTATTTTGAAATATATGTATGCTAAGTAAAAAAAGTGAGTGATCGCTTAAAATCCAATTATTATAAAAGCACCAAGTCACCAGTATTATTTACGTGTTTGGTGTATACAAACACCCTGTAATATAGCTTTCAAAAGCTTTTGCCTCGTGATAAAGAGCTTTTTGTTGAACAAAAAGCACTTGAGAGTCAATTATTCACTCTCACAATGCAACGTTAGAATCGTTACGTTTCAAAAAGTACGACTTTTATTGAAAGTACGACCGCTGAATACTTCTCTCATAAAAGAATCTTGTGATGCCTGAAAACCAATAAAATGTATTTATTTCATTCTCATTTCCTGAATACGGTACGTAAACGGAAATCAATTGAAAATATTGTACAGTAAAATTAAGTTACGCATAATATGAGCATTTTTAATGCATAACTGAAATGCAATCAATAGTCTATATGGTTTTTATGAAATTAGACTTTCACATTCTCTATTTAAATTCAATGTATTATACAAACAATTACAGTAAATTTATATTTATTACATTCGGAAAACGGCATTACAATAACAGGAATCTAAGAATATGTCGCATTATTGGATTGTTTCAAAAACGACATAATATTGTGCTGGTAACCCCTTCTATGAACATGCACCGACTACACCGTCTCATAAATCGCCTAACATGGCAAAAGTTCATGAATTGGACTTTAAATTAGTCTTTGATCCACCATATTTTCGGGCATAGTCTGAGCTGGTGTGACATTTTTTCTTCGTTATCTTCCTGGCGCTAAAACCCTATGTGAGTATTAGCCTCCTATAACATCTTCTTTCATCTAGGTGTGTCCAAAGTTAAAGATTTTCAGGGTGTTTAAACCAACTCGACACCAACCCTCTATCTTGTACGAGATTAACCGAGTCAGCCCAATTTGATGGACTATACAATTTGCGTACAGCTCGTAATTGTATCTTTATCTTTACCCTAGTTGTGTATCATTGATGATTCCAAAGATACCATGCACCACGCTCAAACCAATAAACCTGTAGCGTTAAATGACTTCGAGCCTTTTCAGCATTATTTCGACAATATACCTAAGAAGCATGTCATTTAAAACTATTGCACAATCGTCCCAAATAGTCAGCATATTCTGCGCACGTGACATTCTTCGGTGAGATCGAAACGTTTGAACTTCAATAATGCAGAGGCCAGCAGATTTTTCAGTTGCAAACTTCATCATCAATGACTTACAATTTACCGAATATTCATGCATATAACCAGCGGGTCATCGTTGATGAGTTAGTCAGTCTAAATACTTATTAGTATCAATCTTAATCTCAGTCCAATCAGTAAGCTTCATGTCAGTTGCTCCGCATCGCATTCTATTCCACCGAGACTGAGACTCCTCCATCCATCGGAGCAACCACCAAATCTCGATTCCTCATTTCTCCTCCTGTTGACTCTCCATCTATACCTCCTGATCATCCCCAATCACAGCGCTCTTTTCCCTCAACAACAAGACCCGCCAAAAACCCAACACTCATTCCATTCTTTTAGTCATATGGTAACTAGGCTTATAAATGCTTCTTAAAAAATGTATTTTAACTGTTGGTTCAAATCGCTAAAATGTGGCACTTTCATTAGACCGAAGCGATATCTTACTGTTTAAAATTTTTAAAATAATACTTAATGGGGTATAATTTTTGTAAAATTATGATACCATCACATAACTATGTGATAGAGTTCGACAAAAATATTTTCCAGGCTTTTTTTAAGAAAAGCGGGGAAAACCACGTGAATAACCCTAAAGTATATACTTTCCAAACACTGATTTAGCATATTATGTGATATTGTATGTATATTATAAATAATCACTGTTTACATTGTAAATCATAAATATTATCAAATAACAAGTCAATAAAATGTAATAAACGTAGAGAATGATATTATGCTAATCATTCTGACATCGCTGTTAAGTATAGTTCTAACTTTTTCCGCAGTTTCTGTATAGTAGGTATAACAAATAAATTTCTATTTTATGTTTATTCTAACATAGTAATATTATAAATTCATCTGATTAATCATTGTATCTACTAACTTTTGAGTTGTTTGGTTTATTCTTTCTAAATTATTATTGTTGTTGAAGTACTTATAATACATTTCCTCTACAAATTTGTCTCGTTACTTACGTTTTAGTTGGGAACTGAGCCAAAAAATATTTCTCGTCATACAAAATAGGTCATTTATGAAGCTATTGGCATTTTCAATATTGTGGTATTAATTTTCAAAAAGCAAAATAACCTGTTTTATTTAGTAGAGTAAAATATTACTTAAGTAGATTAAAATAATTATGTCCTCTGCCTTAATCATACTATATTTTTTATTCATGTGTCATTTCTTTGTAAATTTGAGATCATCGTCTAATTATAACCTAAAAATCCATGAAGTTTTCTAAAACTATACAATATACATCACTTTTAATTCACACAAGATATACGACAGAACATCTAATTATCTGATTTCTTACGCCATATATATTTTAATATTAAATATTTAAAGTGAACAAATCTTAGACGTGAATATGAACAATTAATATTACATTTAACTGAGTTTTTGTCGGTATTTTTCTTTGTATGGGATTTGTGATAAGGCATCATGAGAACCAGTATTACAGTTTTTTTCTTTCCATTCTCATCCATTCTCAAATTTCGCTAAACATTTCTGTAAATTTATAATACTTTTCCTAATTTATAAAAATATCTAATGACATAACACAAACTATTATTAGAAACAAATAACAACTTTTATTAGACTGAGTAGGTCAAAAACAAAAGGGTTTCTCTCCATCACTTACACATATTGATATTATTCACACTAAAACAATTACACAGGTTTGAAAGGTTTTAAGTTTTATCGGTTTAGAATGTTTTATTACGTATTATTTCTCTTGAAGTATTTGTATGTAACGCAGCGCATTGCTGCACAGCATATTACATACACTCATACTCTCTTATTTGCAAAATGAATGCAATGAGCCCATCGTCAAGAAAGTTGACAGATAGCACTGCCATAATATGGTATTTTTCTGACTATATTATAATTTTTTTTCTTTATTTGGAAGCAATTGAGCTCTTCTCTGAATGGAATGCTATTCTGCTTTACAATGATTTACAAAAGTACACATATATTTTTTTAACTACAAGCATAAATAGTTACATTATTAAAATGTAGAATTACATTTTTGTTACACTATATACTTGATATTTACGTTACATTTTTGGAGAAATTCATGTACAATTTTTATAACTGAAATATTTGGTTTTGCCAGGAATGAATTAATCGTAAAAGGAGGGTATAACCTGCATTTTCCCAATTTATTCATTAACACCTCTCTCTCCTGGTCATAAGCATGATATTGCCAGACAATGTGATTAAGATCTTGAGTGGGATGTCCACACTGACACTGAGGGCTATCTACCACTTTAATTTTGTACAATGATTCGTTGAGACTGTAATGCTCTGTCCTGCTTCTAGCTATTGTCACTATTACATCTCGCTTTATTTTACAATGTTTACTAAACCAAGTTTTAGGAGATCTACTATAATAGTTTTGATAGTAGTGTGTTCCCTTTTCTTTCCCAAGATTTTCTAAATATTTACCGTTATTTTCGCTCATGGGCTTTAAAATCTGTATATGGAATTCTTATATTTTTGATGGGTATTTTACAGATGCCAATTGATCAGCAATTTCATTGCTATTAATTCCTTTATGTGCTGGGATCCAGTATATCTGTATATTTGTACCGTGTTCGTTACTATTGCTAAATTTGGAAATGTTGGTTCTAATATTAAGAAAATTGTCATTAGTTTTGATGCTAATATTTGGATTTTCGAGCAAGTGAATCAGACTTAAGGAGTCAGTGAAAATGTTGATATTTTTATTTTTTTAATTAGGTGCAATTTTAGTGGCTTTGCATAAGGCTAAGTACTCTGCTGTATAGATGGAAGTGAATCTGTGGACACTTTTGGCAACCGACGTGTTGGATTGGGGGAAGAACACTGCTACACCTACGGAAGGTGAATCGGGAATTTTGCTTCCATCCGTAAAAATTTGGACTACATTTTGATTGCTAAATTTGGACTTGAATAATAAGTCGGGAGAATCGGTGTGCGATAGCTCCATTCCTATTTTTGTATTAGTTAAAACGTTATATATAATATCTTCATAAGTATAATTAAAAAAGTTGTAGAAGTCTCTTTTTAAAATCAGATGATCAATACAATTATTTACAGCTTGAATACTTTCTTTTAAAATTTGAAATCTCTTCGGAGTACGATCTCGCGTTGTAGTTGTTAGTAGAAATCTGTTGACATTGTATCTCGTATTAGAAATACGATTTGACATACATTTTACCAAGAAGTTTTTACATAGAAATTTAGATCTTTCTTCTAGTAATGTTATCTTGGCTTCGGCAAGTAGTATGTTAGTGGGGGTACTTTTTCTTAGGCTAAGAGCCAATCTGATAGCTTGGATCTGTAATCGTTCTAACTGTAACTTTGCTCCTTTATTTGTTGGGAAGTAAATATAGCTTCCATAGTCCATTATGGATCTGATGTAGCTTTTATATAAACTTTAGCTGTATTTTAATATTATAATAATGACTGTTGTTTATTTTTAAAGAATAGAAAAACGTTTTTGCACTTTAGCTACTCGATATAAACATAGAAAGGCGTGCCATCGCGGTGGTAGTGTTAAATAAATATATAGATTTGTAGGGAAATACAAACGAAGATAAGCCTAAGATATAAATATGTATATTAATATTATCAATAGTCAAGGTGGCCAGCAAATAAAATATTAAAACCTGTTTCCAAGGACGTGTATATTCGATCCAATAAATCCATTGGAGATAAATAATTTTCTCGGTATTCAGTGTTAAGCATAAACTACAATGTGAGAAAAATACAGGCTGTGAGTATGATATATAAAACCGAAGCGGAAGCAAAGGCAATGAGAATGAATACTTCATACTACATGAATACACAATGCATTGGAAAATATCTGTTGACGGATTAAAATTATAAAAAATATACAATCATAATGATTCCTTGATTTATTGATATTAATTTTGGGGCGATGAGGCGTATGGAGAGTTTCTTTATCGTTACAAGAATACATAAATACAATAATAGATGACAGCGTGAGGTTATAATCGTGGGTATGGATGTACTGGTGAGATTAATGTGATCGAAAGATTGATTATAATAATGAACTCAGAGACTGGACTTGAGTGGAATGATGGTTGACAATGTAGAATGACGAACTCGTGACGACAATAGTGCATCGAGAGACAGACTCGATGAGTGAGTTAGGATTTATGGATTGTCGTCCTTCTTATTTATACAAATACAGTCAATATATTACAAGATATATTGTCGCAATTTACTACTTCTTCGGCCATATCCGCCCTTTAGTTGGAGCATATGGACACCACGCAGCGCCTCCAAGAATCCCTGTTACTCGTCAGTCTTTTTGCTTCATTCCAGGTCAAACCAGCTTCCCATAACTACTTAGACTATAGATAGTAATCAGCGTCCTTTTTGGACCTCCGAAGTCTAGTCGGCTTGAAGACCAGGCAAGCCAGGTTGGGGTTCTCTTCTGGCATCCGCAGCACGTGGCTGAACAAATCATAATAACTGATATAATGATAAAATGCCGACAATCGTTTTCGCTCTATTGCTTTGTTTTGACAACAAAACGTACATATTAAAGTGTGTCACGCATGTAATGCCGACTGGGATGATAATTACATTCATAAATATCGTAAATGCCATTTTTACGTAGTTGGTATATTATAAATTATACAATTTTACAAATTATATAAAATATTACAAAATTTTATAAATTATACAATTTGTAAATTATACAATTTTTTTTAATGAATAATTTTCAAAATATTTCACATGAGGTTTTCTGTCAATTTTGTAGTGGCTGGTTTATATCCCCCTGACTGGAAAACATACGTGTTTATTTTCAATGTGCGTTTGATCAAGAAAGAACTTAAGCTTGGAAGGACCTCCACTATTTAAAGTACGATATTATGTTTGTGATAAAATAAACCTTAGTAATATTTTTTTATTCAACAAATAATTAACGAGATTTCAGAATGTGAATCCCGGGGGTCACATGTTCAAATCCTGTTAGGTGTCTCATTTTTTCAAAAAGATTATTTTAGTGGTTTTATATTTTATCAGAAGTGTTTTCAAGTTATGTATATCCAATAAAATAAATAGCATCTTGCCCATACTGTTGTATTGGTTTTGCCAGACACTATTAATGGCTTTGTGATATATTAAACTTTTTGGTACCTATTAGAATTTAGTAAGTTAGTAAGTGAGTTTACATTGTTTATGTTTGATTTATATTTTTATTACAGTTCAGAGTTTCTCTTGTTAATGACTATTAACTTTTTCTAACTCTCTTGTTTCCTAGTAAATTTTATACTTATGCATATAAAGTTCATACCTAAGTGAGATTATAATATTATTTTATATTTTTTAGTTCATTTATTACTGAATTGAGAATTTCTTAAATTTCTTTTCAAGTTTAATTCATAAATTTTTAATAAATATTCCCCCTTTTAAAATTTACTGGTATAATTGTGTATTATATACCATTACCTACCACTCTTCATAGATACTTGAACGTATAATGCATCTACGAAGTCGTCTTAAAACTGACTAGAAAATTATACACATCCATTACAGCCAACTTCCCCCACCAGTCGATCAAATATCTTAAAAATTACGATCCAGCCATCACTACCAATTTTTAGAAACCACGAACATTGTTATAATAGACATCTAGTCTATTTTTTTTCTCTTACAGTTGGAGACAAAAGAGAAACAATTTAGGTCTAATTTCATTATTTCGCAATGTTGCCTCCGTCAATTCAAAGGAAAAACTACTGTATAACCCCTATTAGCCGCTTTTATTTTTTCTTTTTTCCTTAGAACAACGAAGAATGGTCATGAGCCATCAGTTAATAGGAACACAATCGTGAGTACTTACATTTCTCTGTACTCCCCGTCATGTCACCACACCCATTTATGCAAGCGTATATCGTTGCGTAACGAACTCGAGTCGTCATTCAATGTTGTGCTGAGAGTATCCCAGGAGCAATTTTCTTTGCAATTGCGTGATTCCTATTGTGATATAATAAATATTACGGTCAATCCTCTATGACAATAAGCTCGCCGTAAAATGCTCCAAAATTTTTAAAAGGCGATAAATTTTCTGTAGTAGTCGCTATAGCCAACCGGTTCAATTGAGGATCGAACCGACTTAAGTAATTCTTCCCTTTCAACTAATATAATATGGTGACACTCTCAAAAGATGTCATCTGCTTCCTGTAATTCACCACATAAGTACCTAAGCATCGCGAGTATTAAAAATGACGAGATGTACAAAAATAATAAAATTTAATAGAAATATTCTTTACTAGTTAATAATATCCGTTTGGAATGGATGAAACCGATCCTGAATAATATTAAAATAAGTGGAACTAGTACTACATATTGTGTTTTATTTTAATTAATACGATGCATTTTGTCCAATAATTGACAGTTAAAGTCAATACAATAAATTTATAAAAAAAAATGTATTTGTGTCACGTATTTTTTTAAAATCATGTCATTTGATTAAATTGTATTCTTTAACTAACTTCTAAACACTCATAAGAAAATATAGCCAATAGAAAAAATCTTTTTCAAAAAAAGTAACACACCCAGCAGGAATCGAACCTACGTCTCTTGGGTTTCGCGCCCTGTACATTACCACTATGCTACGATTGCCATGCTTTATTGCGACATATTTTAACTATTGGCCACATTAATACGTGATCATAAACGCTCTATTTTTTTTAAACAATAATAAGTGTGGTTTTAAACACAAAAAGAGGGATAAAGACACTATATTAGCAATAACGTGCAGTAGTTAAATGATATATATATTTCTATATAAAATAGTCCATTAGGATTGATTTTTATATACCTTACTCTATTTATATTGCAGAGAACTGCCATACTTCACGGAAATCAAAACGCATGTGAAATATTAACGATGGCCTAAATCATTCCGTGCGTCTAAATTTTACAAGGGTGCGAATATTATATGGGGTAAGAAAATGAGAAAACCCAAATAGTTACTTGATTTATAATGGTGCCCACTCTGGCAGTTTTGATATCGGTCCTATAAATGTTTTGATTTACTGCAAATACAAGTATCCCTCCACTGATACGTCCTACATATAAAACAAATTGGTTTCTTTCGTGAAAATCGGGAAGGATTTTTATTTTGATGGCCATTGTGTGCGGCTAGCTGACCATAACATGAGAAACAATGCCGACGATACGATCTTTAGGCATATGGGAGAATCGATATCCATTTTCTTGTAATCAATTAAGCAAACAATGTTGTCCTTAAGTCAATGCTGTAAAAACAGAATTATATAAGCAACTTTCAGATTTGGTATGATAGAATGAGTGTACATAAAATACTTGTGGTAATAAGTGTAATGGTAAGTACTTTTATGATCCAAATTTTTCACAACATTTTCATCAACAAAAATCAACAAAAATCAAAAATTCTACAAAAATCGAAAATAAAGATCGCTTAAATATTACAAAACTTGCACAATGTCATCATGTGATATTTTTTTTATCATCAGTGTATTGTATCTTATTTAAGATAGGTCGTCCAGTCATAGAGACATAATATAGCTGAAAAATAAAAAAGTTTCAAAACAAGAGAGATTATGAATAATTATTGTCAGTGGGTTAAATAATTTTTATGAATGATTATCCTATAATTTAATAAAGGATCGCATTTTATTACAACTTAAAAAATGTGTGTATTTTAGGTATGTAGTTAACTATATTATCACTGGAGGCTCTCGTGGTGCAGTGCGTAAGGCGCTTGCCTTCAACCCGACAGTTCTTGGGTTCGATTCCCGGTCAGGACACAGAATATTTATGTGTTTGTCTCAAAGCCTGGGTATTTGTGATTGTTCAAAATTACTAACAACCACCTTGTACGAAAAAGCAAGGGCATGGTTATTAATAATTCTAAAAAAAAACTATATTATCACTAAAGTACTTATATAATGCTACAAGCCGTCTGATTATTTTTATCTTAAATTTTTATAAAAACAAAACATACACTATGGGCTCACAATGAACCTGAGCGCACCGAAGCACGGTTTCAGTTCATTAATTATAAGTATTACAAACCAAGACAATTCACTTATTTTTAATTTAATTATTATTAATTTATTTTTCTGTTATATGTTTATATAAAATTATATAGATAATTTGTTGATATTTTCGAAAATTATCGAGCTCTCGGCTTGTAATTTTTTTCATTTCGAGTATAGAGCGAGAAAACATATTATTTTTTACAACGTTTTTCTTAGGTCGTATTCTTATTTATCCGGTACAAATTTTGCAAACGATTTTCAACTAACTTCCTAACTAGCTAGATATTTGAAACTTTTAGAATATATCAGAACACGATGCCAATGCATTTTTCAAATACTTTTAGCCATCTTTAAGTAGAATTGAATTCATTTACAGTTAATTCTGATTTGTATGAAAAGTTATTTCAGAAAAATCCGTAAAAATTAAAAGACTATAATTGGTTGCTAAGGGGGTGGTACTAGCAACTAAATTAGTAATATATACGTGCGTTACTATAGAAATCAAAATGAAATGTCAAAATGACATTTCAGTATTCTATATGTTGTTTGTTTTTTATTTACTTCATATCAAGTACAAGTTTGAGCATATTGAGCATAATAATTAAACAGAAAATTTAAAAACGTTGTACCTATATAAAAAGTTCTTTTTATCTTGTAATTATTTTACAATAGACACACTGAAACTCATAGGAATAAAGCCCATCAAGACGGACGAGCGGGCGCAATCGGCGTAAGAAGCGTATATTCATAACCCTAATCACACGCCTCTTGCCGCGCATTACCCTTCACCTATGTAATAAGGGGCCCAAGAAGCACAAAATAATTATTATTACAGCGTCTTTCATAACAAAGCAATAAAAATATTATATTATTTCTCGGGGCTTGTAATTAAATATCGGACACGCAATAACTAAACAAAGCGTACACTGTTCTTAATAATGGCTTCTCGCCCGTCTTATCGATTTTGCTTGCTGTGTTCAATGAATGGACTCCGTTGTATTTTCGTTAAATCGTATCGCTGAAAAGCGAAAAACGGTGACTCATGCGGCACGCGGGCACAAGGCGTCGTCAAATCCAGTGTGCGCTGGCGTATTTGATTACGTTGTATTTTCGACGATTTACGCGCCACTTATAGAAATTTTGCGCGAGCGCCCCACTCGCTGCGTCAATGGGCTTTATGCCATAAGCATATACAGATAATCTAAAATTCGTTTCTTACTCAAATTATAATACGACTTAGTCGACATAATACAAGAGTTTTTTTAAAAATCTTAATTTCATAAAAATTATAAAATAATAATTTATAAGCACGTCATGTTTTTGCATTTTTTAAGTGTTTCTATAAAATATAGCTATTGATACATAAGTTCCTCCTATTAAATTAGATGAAATTGGTCGCAATCAATATTGTCTTTTTAACTAAAGCACTAAAATATTTTAATCCATTTCATTTGATTTTACAAAAATCTATGTTTCCAGAGACTTTTATAGAACTGTTATATTATATATAATATTATTTAACCCTACAGCCATCACCATATCACTTAATATCACTTAATATGGAGTTTTTTAAGGTTTAGAATAGTATACGTATATTTAATATTAATACTTTTACATAGAGATTTTATAATGGTTTAAGTTAAACCATTTGTCTTTAAACCTATATAATATAGTGAGGCATGTTATTATTTTCATCAAACAATAAATATCCTTCTGCACTTTGAGACGTGATCTCAGATTTCTTATTTGCAGAGTAGCTACTTTTATACTGAATGGACAACATCCGTAAGGGATATTATTTATTGCAGAGATAATATTTATCGTTATACGTCGGACATAAAATCGCTTATATAAATGACAATTTCTTGAGTTGAAGTTTGCCTATGAACCACTGACGGAAGTATGGATATAAATAATAACGTTTTACTCTTGTTTTCATGTATAGATACTTAAAGATCTTATAATTTATTGATTAAATAAAGTAATGAAGTATTTACTTGAACATACTTTCAATAAAACAAAAGAACTATTATTTCACTTCTTCCAAAACATGGATTTTGAAAATCTTAACTCTAAAGCCGCGATTACATTATGATCACGTCACGTGCTGCCACGTGCTATGGCGACAAATTTAGTATATAGTTTCGTCATTCCGCAGAAAAATTTGAATGACTATAATACTATCTAATATAATAATAATAAAATAATATATTATATAATATAATAAAATTATATATATATACATTATAATACTATCTATATAAAATACACTTATAGAAAATGCGAACTCAAATTGATTAGTATGTTGAATTATTATTCATGGAAATGTCAAGTAGAAGTCAACAGTTTCTACGTGTGCATACGTTAAAACTACTTGCAATATTGCATCCATCGATAAAATAGAAAATCCATAGAGGGAAAAAAATTAAATACAAAGAGCACGCGTCTCGACGTGTGTCGAAAATGTGTTGGCACGCAGACCACAATAAAAAAATATTTATTGAGTCATGTGCTCGGTGATGTAGCGCGATACGCGTGAGGTGACTTCATTGTTGTTCTGGCCATTTCAACAGATTTTGTTAACTGGCAATGTTCATTTAAAGATTCTTAATGTAGTAGGGGATGGAAGCATTAGTATGATAACATTTAAAATAATATCTATAAAGACGACATTACGCATTTTCCCCGCAGTGGCAGCATACTGTGACAGCATGTAATAGCACACGACGTGATTATAATGTATTCGAACCTTTAGTCACTTTATTATGTTCAATAAATATGAATATACTTTTTCCCAAGCCTTTTGCGTTATACAATTTTGCCAGTTACGTCTTTTCATAGTATCTGGTATTTTCAAATAGTATAAATAATATGTAATCTACTTAATTATAATATATATTTACTTCCCGAGGTTTTTTCACCGTTATTATACTTTTATATCTTTGTAAGTCCTATATTTTTACAAATTATATAAATTTTATTTATAAGTATGTACCTATTACAATATTAATTTATTTGACTTATACGGATTCAATGGCTATTTTTAACGGTTTCGGAAGTTTTAAGGTATGCAGTTCACCGTGAAAAATGTTGTATCGGAAATATAATGGTCGCATATTTAAGACCGTCAACCTCTTTGGGTCGTAAAATAGTGAGATAAAATTCACGTCTAAATAAAACATGGTGTCAGATTACAGAAAGCCATCGGCAAATTAATTTTGAAAATAGCCGATGTACTGGATTATTAATTTATTAGGTTAGGTTTGGTTGTCATTCTTAAATTCATGAATTTCACTAAAATCAGAGATGACCTGATAGTATACGGTCATCTCTTTCTGACAAGAAAGCTCACGGCAAATTGTGCTACAGTGAAATGTTATGCGTACAATTTACATGTAACTATGTTTAGTGATTATAGTCATATTATACATAATTTATTATGAGAATGAATATTCGTAATAAATAAAATAAAACATGTAAAATAATATAAAACCTGTAAACACCATCCTCAGGTAATAATCGATTAAGTACCTGTTGTTTTTTGGATAACATATAAATGGTTCTAATCAGTCAGTTTTGATATAACATGATTACGCCAAGCTTTATTAAAGTAATCTTTGTTATCATTGTTGTTTTTGTCACCTTAGTAATAAATTATTATTTTATGCTAAACCCAAACATTTCGAGCAGTGACACGTGGCATATAAAATGTGTGTTATGTAATGGAAATCAGTTGGATATGTCCTTGCGAGTGGACAAACATTGGACAAATGTGGACAAAAATGGTACACAAGGTGCAGTAAACTACCATATAGGCGTATAATGTTTGAGACTTTCACAGTCGTTTGTTACTATATAATAGATTTTTGGGTTGTCATTGTGTCTTCTTTCTCCGTTTTCTTCAACGATTTGGGCTCAAATGATAATGTATTGAAGTACACAGTGTGTACGAATATAAATGTCGCTTTATGCATATTGAACAAGGATTTATTTAGTTGAAAGCAAACATTACTCAGATTAAAAGAGAATATATTGTGCTGAGTCAGTTGTCACCAGATTAAATATGTAGCTGTTAGTATATTATTGATCAAATATCTATTTTAATGTATCAAATTATTTGGCCGCAATAATAAATTCCCAGCGACTCATATAACGGTAAACAAGTTTACTGTTTAGCTGGGTTAGCAGATTGATTGGCGATATTAAAAACGGTATTGCAATGGAAAATTTGTCCAATATTATGACTATAATAATAAATAAAATTCACAGCTACTCGTATTTAAACCGCTGACTCGTTCAATATAATTATGTACTAGAATATAATGTTTAGGTATTACTTTCGACTGTATGAATTAAGAATAATGATTTATCAAAATGTCACTCGAATCTAAGCCTGTGG
This sequence comes from Rhyacophila brunnea, assembly GCF_057557595.1. Lineage (NCBI taxonomy): Eukaryota > Metazoa > Arthropoda > Insecta > Trichoptera > Rhyacophilidae > Rhyacophila > Rhyacophila brunnea. The sequence goes on along the minus strand of NW_028232848.1, from coordinate 12,685,803 downwards.
GCCTCGTAGGGGCGGCCAGGTCGAGCGGAGCCAAAAAATGTATGGGGACCACCATGAAAGCGCGGAGAGTGAGCGGTAGACAGTCTGGCCGCTCGTCGAGTTTGCAGCGTTTCGAGCGGCTAGCTAGCGGTGTGTCAAACAAAATTGACTGTTCCCCGCGCCCTTCCTTTCTCCGACTTCAAAAAACGTCTGCAATCGGTAGCCGCTGCTATGAATATTTTGGATCACAAAACAGTTTGTGTTTTACGCGCGTCTTAGTTTGCTATTCATTTTTATTTGAAGGAAAATACCTACTTAGCCCATATTATTATAAATAAAACTAGCATGTATCTATACTTTTAAGTTTTTTTTTTTTTAATATGTACAGGTATAAATAATCTAATGCATTTAAGTTTTGTACTATGTATTCCATTTGAGTCGTTTTTTGCGACCTGGTTTTTGACTTACGGCATCTTCAGGCACTACGCGCACTCATCAATGGTAAATAAATACTGTCAATAAATGCAGTTAATTATATCTTATATAATAAAATTAATACAACAAAGTAGGTACCTACCTATTGAGTCAAGATTACCTACATATTGCCTGAAGATGTCGAATGCAGAGATGCATAATTCCTCCAACTCACACGTACGTGTACATATAAAAAATAAACCACCAATATTATGTGTCATCTTCAATAATAATTGGATAGGGAAAAAGATACGTTGTTATTGTTATTAGGTACGTTGGTAGTATTCTTTATCAAGTCTTTAAACCCGCCACTGATATAGGTACACTGATGAAATTTATTTACGATAGTTTTAGATTTAAAATGCACATTAACCTTGATTTTGATATTAACAAGGTACACAATATGTAACAGAGCAAGGTTCCAATGAATTCGGCGAATGGCTGATAACCATTCCTCGTAGGTAACCAAGCTTCTTTGCCGGACGAACTATTTGGCGTATGCTTTTGGTCCGCGCACTATGTACAATATAAAAAATGTCTATAGGTATTATAGCAGGTACGTCCAAAATATTGTAATTTTGAAATCGGAAATGTCTATTTTTAACTAAATACAAATGCATACCTACTATAATTACGTTATTCCTGCTCCATTGTATTTTTTTAATTATGCGGAACATAAAATGAAATAGGTATTATTATTATTATTATATTGCTGGCGACAAAATAATTTTGTTATGGATATAATAATAATAATGCCGATTTCTTACGCGGCAACTAATAACTTTCTTATTAATTTATTACGTCAGTTGTCATGTTTCTTGTCAAAACCATACGCGGTCAGCGCTGTGAAACCTTTTATTATTTTATTATATTATTTAATTTTGAATAAAATAATGTATAATTAATTTTTACCAGATTTTATATAATATTATTATTAACGTTTCAAAAAATGCGCTTGTGCGTTACTAAACATTTCAAAGTTTTCAATTCTTATTGTTTTTTTTAGTAGTTCGGCATTTTTTCTGGTTCGGTTAATCTTATAGGTATGCTGAGAATTCACTGTTTTTGTGAAATACGAGATTTTTACATATACAAAAAAAACCCGCTTCTGTGTGGGGAATTATATACATAAACCTTATTTTGTATGTCAATTTTGATCTAGTGACTGTCGGGCTATGTAAATAATTATTTATGTTTATTTACATAATATTTTCCATATTTAGCTTTGCATGTATAATAAAATGAACACTTTATAAATATACACTTGTTTACGTAGGCGTGTGTAGTCAAGATCTCAATAATTCTTCTTCTTCTTGGTCGTACACTCATGGCTGAGGATCGTGACCAAATTTGAATTTCGTCATCCTTTGAGCGACCAAGACTTTCCATCCTTCTCGATCTTCCGCTTCTCTCAGGGCAAAATGGATGGTGCAATAATTCTTACATGATTACAAATTCACCAATACTAAAAACGTTGTGAAACCGCCATCATGTGCTGAGTTATGCCAAGTCCCAAATTAAGATAAATAAAAAAACATTATATAAACAGTTTTAAAGTTGCATATCAATTGTTTGCAAACATTTGTATAAAAACAATTCATAGATACTTTTTTAAACAAATGTGCATTTTTTTTGTATTTCGCCACGAATAGAAAACGTATGCAAACGCACAAACAAACATGCGAGCGTGGACGTGTCTACAGATTTTGTTTCACTAAAAGTAACGCCGTGTGGTCTCGACGAATGTTGTTTTGATTAAATCTCATAAATTTGTATGATACGGGCTGCCCAGACTACATTTAATTGATAACAATGTGTGCAGGTGAATACGTGCGTAGACTTACAAATGTTTGTAATGTGCATTTGTTAAGCGATATCAGTTTATAAACAATGTGGGTATTTTACAAAAAGATCATACAATACCCTCTGGTTATAATCCAAACAACTCTGTTCAGGTTCTCAATTTCTTTAAATATATTAAATAAATGTTTATATTGAAAAGGTGAAGTGCCACTGGCTCAAACCGCTGGCTCAAACCGCTGGTAAAGGACGCTCCTACGTGGGACATGCCAAGCATTTGGAGCGGATAATTAGTCTAGACTTCATCGCGCGTTGCATGAGCGTTTCCACCAAGTCCGCGGCCTAAGTACCTGGATCGTAACTATCTCAGTACGTAATATGTACTGTCATTGTATTTATACTATCGTACCGACCATTACGCTGCAAATAAAACTCGTTCCTGCATACATCTTCGACCTCTCCATCATCAGAAGGAAAACACCAACAGTGGTGACCCCGAGTGGAACATCATACACTACAAATATTGGATTTTTTCCAAAAGTAGGTACCAAAAGACATGACGATTTTAAACGTAACCCATCGCTCCTATTAATATAATTTTATTAGAGTTCCTATGAATCTCGATAGCCATCTTTTCTTTTTGTTAAAAATATCCCTTATACCGGCCCAATACCTTGGTCTAAAATAAAATTTGTGACCTGTGTCCATCGATTGTCGAGCAATAATTGTAAGTAGGAACTGAGAATAGTGTACGGAGCACTTCATCGAGTAATGGATTGACTCCAGCTGATAATTATGATGATGATAAAAATTTAGTTTTTATTCAGTTTATTTTATATTTTAGTCACTTTGAGCATTTTTGAACCATCATATTTGCAGTGCATACACGAATTTTTTTATTTATAAATGTGTACCTATAGTATGTATAATTATGCACTAATTTCATAAATATTACTAGTTATTATTTACCCGAAAATCGCTAAGTGGTGCATACGCCGACTTATTTCATTATCTATGCATAGCGCTTTCAAACTTTAATTTAGATTAATCCTTTATAAAATCTATATGATTTACGATGTTGAAATTTTATTTTTATCCTAAGGTGTCTTAGAAAAATGAACGCCTTAGACGACCAGACATAATGTGCTGACCAAAGATGCAGACAGAATAAAATATATCTTTCTAGTGCTACCTTTGGGAATTTAAACATATATTATGTCTCTGTGAATTGAAAGTCTTATACCCGATTTCCACCAAGACTATCATTTATTTGAGACTTTTTATTCTCTCAAATAATGAAGATATATTTTGTTTTATGTTACGAGTACATACTGGATAAGCAAAAAAATGTTGTTAATTCTGTGCAATATTTGTAAATACTTAGGACTTATTTAATCTATTACTTATGTATAATTCAACCATTTTCTTGATTAGATAATTCCATCTGGACTTCTTTAGAAGCTAATAATAGTCACCCTTCTCTTGATGCTGCTCAGATCAGTTCTAACAACGTGGCTGAAGAATTGAATAACACGAGAGATATATTTATTTGATATCATCAAATATTTATACTAGGTAGTAGTACCACCTGTCAAAATTATTGTCGTTACGCTCATTGATACTATTAACCTAACAACGATACTCTGTTCTATATCATACGCAATGTAATGTCAAGTAACAATATTCATTACCTACTAAAGAACGCATCTTTTCACGCAAATCCTATGTATTATTAGTAAACCAAAGGTGTCGATCGTATTTGAGTCCTGAAAGGTTGCATACCCGTGTATTAAAGTCTCAAAATAGGATTTAATTCATGTCGCATTGCATGATACTTTAGCTTAAGTATTCATGATACTATTGGTTTTACGGAAATTAAATATAATAGCGCTCATTTACTAAAAACCGTTAATTTTGTAAGCATATTTGATTACGGAAACTACACACTCGTTTAGCGCTGGGAGGTATTTTTTAGGATATTATGGAATTGCAAACTATCACTAAACCCAAATGTATTTATTTTACTTACTTGTATATTTATAAACAATTGTATTGACGTAGATACATATTAAAAATTATACGACAAAAATAATAAATTATAATTATCATGGCTAAATAAAAAATGCATATTTAAATCGTAACATTAAACAGAAAAAAATAATTAATTAAATAGACATTGCATATTATAAAATGTAAAGACATGATTAGTACTCAAAATATAAATGACGTTGGTGGAGGTATTAGATAATATTATTGTCAATATGTTATGAACTATTTGAAAGAATAAGTATAATGTATGCATTGAACTATTTGATAATTAAAAAAAAAAACCATTTTTTAGCATGTCCGTTCCTAATAAGATCATATTATGGGGTTTTGTATTATCAGATTTTTTACGAGAAATGGATGTTAGCCACTTTCTCGACCTATTAGGTCTATACTCTGAATCATAAACAGTATATTGTGTGCTTGCCAGATCCAGGATTCGAATTTGGAACCCACGACGTTATAGGCCGACACTTATGCCGCGCGACCATCGTGAGCATACCAATGTGGGATATATTAAAAATTTCAAGCGATTATTAAAAATGGATCATAACAAAGAATTTGGCCTAATTGTAAATTTAATTTATTTAACACACAATAAACAAATTAAATTTTTTAGGGACAATAGATGAGACAAGAGGCTTTCGTTTTTGTTTTCATTAACCTAAGACAACAATGTACAGATAGTGTTGGTTACTTTTTAAAAATCAATTAAATTCTGCTTATAGCAACCATGATAGTATAAGCGTGCTATAAATAGGCGATCTGATAAAATAGTGCACATTTTTTCAATCATACATAATATTTGTTTTCGTTGAACTAAGAATACCTGCCTATTACCAACCATAAGAGATAAAAAATATTCACGTATCTATAAAAAAATTAAAACTATGTATAATTTAATGGCATAATTTTAGATATTTTATAGATAGACAACTATTTTTTTGATTATTTTCCAATAAAAATAAAATTTTAAAAATAACCAAAACTATCTGCATAATATTGTAGTCTGAGTTAAATGAAAACAAGTATGTTCGACTGATAAATTTTAATGTGTACTATTTATGCCAAATCCTCACAGCCCACCTCCACCCATCCCCACCTTCACTCATATAATCATAATATATTCCAGTGGCATATATTATGATTACTCCGATGTCTGTGAGTATGAAGTGTTCTTAGATAATCCCATATTATTCTCAGAAAAACAAATGACATGTAGTTAAAGAATTATTGCGTACTCTGTGATAAAGTTCGGTGATTTCTGACTTTTCTTTTAATAGAGAAAAACCTTAGCTGCCGCGATCAATCATTTTTTGCCAAACTTGAAAAATTCCCGAGACGTGCTTAATACAAATTTCCTCTAAGTCGGCTTAGCCATGATTCGCACCTTAAGCCGCCAAACTAGGCACTTGGAATTTATTCTGAAAATAGGCGCGGCGGGTTTGAGGCCGGGAAAAAAGGTGCGCGCCTGCGATCGGTAAATGAAAAATCGTGCCCCAGGGTGCAATCAAATGATCCTTCACGTTTTCCTGCGCCATGCAAAGTTCACTTTACTTTTTATTAAAATACTTTTTAGGAGTGGATAATAATAATGTAGAATTAAATCTTTTATTTCATTGACATGTCAAATTATTATTATAAATAAACATAAATAAAGACATTTTCCTATATCCACTTTGATTTTATAATACAAATAACTGACGGTGAGAAAAAAATATTTCAAATTAAATATGCAAAATAATTGCAATTCGTCATATTAGAACCCATGTAAGTATAATATAATATATTTTTCATTTTTAATATCGGAAAAAGAAAGTCGCTATATTTCAAAATCAGCCAAGTCCACCTTTAGTGTGACTTTTTTGTGAATTGCTGAAGAACTACTGCTTTCTAACATTTCTGCATTATTAAAATGTTGAATTTATTAATTTTAAATATTTTATACTCGAAATAATATAAACTTTCACCCTTGTGACTGTGTATATGAGAAAACAAAAAGCTGTTTTTCTCCTATTCATATATTATGGACTTGACTGATTTTCAAATCAAGCGACACAGATATCCTAATCTATGATAAGACAATGTTATTGAGTAAAAAGTGGTGTACAATAAATTATCACAGTCATAGCTGAACACTAGACATAAAGACGTTTAGTTGAAACATCAGTTTTAAGTATTGTTCAACTAGACATCAGTTGTATTTTTCCGACAACTTCTTTTCCAAGGGCGATCCTATATTTCCAATAAAACATTTTGTTATATATATACAAATGTTTTGATTAAAAAATATAGTTAGAATCGAACAGGTTACCATATTTTTTATTTTATATGAGTATGTCAGTATTTTTAAATGTGTTTGTATGTAACAAATCTACTTTTATTTGATAATCTTCATTTGACAATATAACTATCAAGCTATATGCTTAGTATGTCAAAAATATTCAAATCTCCATAACTTATACTGTAAATCAAAGCCGACTATAATAATAACATAGGTCGTGTCTCTGAATTGCTGCTAGTTAGATGTTAGTGCAGTTTGTTTTTGATTATCTTTGAATGCATAGCAGTAAATAAATAATGATGATATTCGATTTTATATTTCTTTCAAATTAATCGATTTACGGAGGGTACTACCATTTCTTTCCATTATATTTCTTCATTTGATCAGGTCCGATCCTAATACGATCATATGGGTCTCTTCAAAGTGGAGGTTTGAATTATAGCCACTTGCTCAACCTCTAAGGTCTATACTCTGACTCCAAACAGAAATCAAAAAACAATGTGTATTTTCCAGACCCAGTATTCGAACCTGTGACTAGAGTTGGATATTTCCCAAGAAAATCTCAATCTCAAGATTCGGGATTTCCAGAAAAGAATTCTCGAGAACTCTCGAGAGCCCCAATCAGTCTTTGAACGTTTTGTGTTTTCTGTCCACTTTTTCCATAATTATACAAAATCATTTTTTCAATTAATATTAATTGATAATGAAGAAATCCAGAGAAAAGATTCTCGTGATCCGAGATTTCCCGAAATGTTAAAAATTTCAATTCTCGAGATTCGGGATGGAAAATCTCTAAAATTTTTCGAGAATTCCCATCGAGAAATTCCCGAAACCCAAATTGTGACCCCATGCCATTATAAGCCGATGTCTAAGCTGATTACCCATCTTGGGATTTTCATATTTCAATGTGAAACAATAAAGATACTGCACTCAAAGTATGAGTAATAACACAAGCACTACTATTGAAATTTATAGCTTCGTGTTACGGCGTGACTAGTGGGCCTCGTTGTACTATGCTCTTATGAACGGTTTTACCAATTATATTATGGTAGTTAAAATATAATATTACATAAAAAATTACATTAAATAATTCGCGTGCTTTAGAAAAAAAAATGAAAAGGTACTATAACACTGTATTATAATACATAATATTACTTCCATAAGAAATAATACATGAAAATTTAAAGAAGGTTTTAATAGTTTTTATGACTGTGTTTATATTTACAAGAGTATAAGCATAGTTAGTTATAGGGATTGGTTTTAGTTTTGGATCTCTTCCCTGAATGCAACCCTAGTGTATCTTGGATGTAAATATAATTTTTATTGTATATAATAATTAATGTTGGTACTTACTATTGCTATAGAAATAGGCATGATGAGATATGTACCACAGTTAATTCGATTTACATAGAATAAGTAATACATTTTATGTCAGTTATTTAATTTTAGACAACAAACCTGCATATTTTTCTATTTCACTACCCGTATAATTTAAGATACTAGACTAGATAGTAATAAAACACAATACTGCACTTAGGTACAGTTTGTTACCGCAGCTTATTAAAAATAAACCGTAAGAAAAAACGTCAAGATTTTTCACTTCAACTAACGAGCTTTAAAGCTATCGAGAGCTTCGGCATATAACATGAAATTCAAGGGCGATCGCCGGATGAGATGCCAAGGCGATTGGAAAAAGTTGGCGCACAGCCATCCCACTACAAAGCGGAAGGCTGTGTTCACAGGCTACGCCGCAAAATGAACAAGTCAGGATTTGTAATACAGGACGGGAATCGGATAGTTAAATATATGTGCACTTCGTAAAACATTTTTAATATTATATAATTTAATATGCTTGTATAATACTGGGTGGCTTAATTTAAAGCATAGCACAATACAATAATATAATTTATTGATCTCCAATATTATCTTTCTCCAGAATTGTGTATGCTTTATTTGAAATTTTATTATCCTGTAGGTACAAACATTATGTTTATTAGTAGCTATCATTCATACTAACAAATTAATAAATATTATGGTACCTTCGTTGATTTTTTTTAAATTCTGTGTATTTAAAATACGCCCACGATGGCCGTGCGGCTATTGTGAAGTTTATAACGTCGTGGGTCCCGGGTTTAAATCTCGGACCTGGAAAAAAAATCACATGTTGATTTTTAAAGTGTGTTTGGATCCAGAGTATATACTTAATTGTTGAGCAAATGACTAACATTTATTTCATGTAAAATAAAAATCGACTAAGATACCTCTTCGTGTGGCGGCCTATATGCATATTATATATAGAGCCAATTAAAAAAAACTATTTTAAAATACCTTAAAACAGCGTTATATTATTATGTATACATGTCACCAACCAATCGTCATTTCTCTTTGATCGATAAATAATAATTTATAATATGTTTTATATTAATACTGGCGACGACATCTACCTGGAAATTATCAAAATAGTACTTACCCGTTTTCATATATTCACAATTTACTTAGTTATGTAAACTTATTAATATATCATACTATATAATATGGCAATAAAAATATGAGTACGCTGTAAACGTCGCACATTTTATTTTATATATCGCTATTTTGTATTGAATAAATATTAATAAGTTCAAAATTAATTATGTTATAGGTATTATATTTTTTACCGGCACATCCTCAATTCATTATGACGTGTATAAATAATACGTTTTTTTATTTGAACTGCTACTTGAAAGCTTAGTTTTATTTCCATATGTGTTAATTATGACTATTTTTATTGTATAATAAAGCTTTAATTTATTGCAGTAGATATAATGATTGCAGCATTTATTTTTCGGATTATAATATAAAGTCATGAAGTTATACATAGATCATTTTGAATAATAAACGTATCCCAATTGTTTAGTATTTGATACTAAAACGTTATGATCATAACTAAATAAGAGGATAATGTTTAAATGTTATTACCTAATTGAATAACGTTGTAATATGCTGCGCAGATTATACTCTAAGTTCTACCCTGACACATGATGGACATGAATGAAAATCGCATGCCAAACTGATAATAGAACAATCAGATACTTCCACACTGTTCTGGTGATTATGGACATATAAACTTTTTTTACGCCCGATAAAATGAAACACGCTACACGATTTTACAGTTTTCGACACTTTTCGTTAAACAGGAAGCTTTGCCAAATTTTAACTTGTTCCAACTTTTATATCCTTGTTCAAATTTAAAGCTTGCCAATATGTATCGTAATATTCTTGAAACGTCTAAATACGATTGAAAAATATTTATAAAATTCTTCCACTGAATATGTTTGATAATATTATTAACGTACTAAATTCTGTAGGCCTTAGAATCTTATGTGGATCAAGTAATTTTTTTTGTTATAAAGAATGTTTTTTTGTGTCCAATCGTCTTATCAAAGATTGAAACTAACAAGCTGTGAATTTGATAGAAGCGAAATTCGACCCAAGATTCGCGTCTTAAGAAGCACATAATTTGCGACGAGTTCATCTGGAGCGCTCTTACGAGTTAACTAAATTGAAATTAAGATGGCATATAGCTGGGATATACATGCTGTCCCATCTTAACATTTCTAACAGTGTTTTTGATTTACATTATGATAGTGATACCAATTGAGAAAAATAAGCTTTTGTTTTTGAAGAAGAGTTTAAAATGAAACACACGTCAAAAAACAGGCAGGGTTTGTTCGATTTAGCAATCTCACTTTTTCAGCATATTTTTATTAGTAAATTTCTATTCTTAGAACGAGGTTATGATATCATTTTAAATAAATGTTCACTTACCAAATTAAAAAATATGCATTTTGCCATTCATAATTATGCTAAAAGTCAAAACGTAAGTTGCAAAATACGATTAAAATTAAAATGTATAAAACTTAATTCAATTTATCAAACCAAAAGAATATTCAGTAGCTAGTTGTATTTTTAGAATATCCACATACTAGTTATCAAATTAAATTTATCGACGGGTATATATTTTAGGTGTATATAGTTTTTTTAAAAATAATACGAAATATTTGCTTCCTTGATTACATTTTAGGATATCTTCAAATCTACTTATTTTTCAACCATTTTAGCTCAAACGTTATATTACATTATGCATGTCACACGGTGCTTCCAAAAAATTATGTCACTCGCCAGTCTCTTTGTAAATATTCCCAGGTCGTGCCAGCATCCCGTAACTCTGGCGTATACAACCTGTACATGGTATTTAGCGTTTCTATCGACCATGTCCGATCCTTATATTATCGAATGGGCCTCCACAGAGTGGACGTTTGTATTAACAGTTTTTGTTTTCACGAGAAATTGATGTCAGTCATTTGCTCAACCTATCAGGTTCATACTCTGAATCATACATAAATTGAAAAACAATATTATAATGTACTTTCCAGACCCAGGGTTCGAACCTAATACCCATGACGCTATAGACTGACGCTTAAGCCGCGCGGTCATCATGGGGGTTTACTTAAGGAAAAAGTCAAGTTAAAATTATATTCAGGTAACCGTAACACTAGACCGGATCAGGTCCAACGTCGCTTTTTTACTCTAAATATGATTGTAGGCTGTTTGGTTCGATCTTTTATCTCCTTGTTACTACTTAAGTCATGCTATCGCATACCCAGTATATGCCATCAACGTTTTTCTCAAACCACAGTGTATGGATTGTTCTGACCATTCATAAGGTGCCATGACTTCTTACTTTAAATCAGCACCAGTAGAATGCAAGTGTGCATCGAAAGAAGTCGTGACTAAATCGAATAAGTATAAATTACAATAAAAAATACCGGTAAAAATGTAAGAACTTTTAATTTACCGGTATATTGAAATCCTTACATCGATTATTCTTCGTATAATTATATATAAGCACCTTTTTTTTAATTTAAAACTTTTTCTGTGTGCGATTGTTTGATAAAAAGTTCTAATAAGTAATCCTAGCTAACATATTGTATGGGCGCCATCCGAAAACCATTTCTAAAACCACTCAGTTGTTATCAGTTTATAGATAGCGTGAATGAAGCAAAGCAGATTATCGACGTGATAGAATTTATTCATTTTATCCCACAATATTCTAAAGCTCAAAGTTCTAAAGTTTATGTTCTGTTTTTATTTTATTATGACAACAAAGAGTTCTCTCGCATTATAAGTTTGTGTTAAAAATACTCGTATACAAGTTAGTAAAACATAATGTTATTCATTTTTCCATTGATTTTTATATAGTAAACGTTTTGACACCAAATTTTTAGCGTTTTATATATTATTTTATTCATAAATAGAATAGAATAAATTACATGTAAAATGAGTAGATTTTCTAGCGAAATCAACGCAAAAATAGAAGCTACGAAAGAAAAATTCAAATATATTAATTTTTTACATACGGTGAATATTACAAATTATAAATTTAAGACGTTCACAACATGACATTTCAAAACAAATAAATAGTATTTAAACAGTGTAAAGAGGAAATAAATATAAATTTCAGTAGGTATCACAAAAAACTGCATGGAAAGTGAAATAAAAGGTTCAAAAATTACAAAGCATGTAGGCACACCATATGAGCTGAGTGGACCCTATTTTAGGAATTTATAAAACAATGCCCACTTTTTACTCATCCTCACGTAGGTGGAATTTATTAACATCCGAAGCGATTTGGTTGAACAGATTTTTTGCCCTCCCAATTGGCATTACCAATGGCAGGTTAGGTCTGTACCTTGGGAGAACAAACAACTGATGCTCCCAATTTCTAAGATAGAGACACAAGTCAATACCAACAAGATTGGCAGAGTTCTCATTTACAACACGTAGAAGTCGAAAAAAATACGAGGCCAAATATTGATACCTTCTAGCATTTTTTAAACTACAGTATGTAAGCATATCTAAGGGAAAGCCGACCCGGCCCTGGTTCACGAATAACTTTTGAATCAGTCTGTGTAATCGAATTAATTAAATAACGACGGCTTAGCTTTAACAAGCCTAGACGCGTCCGCTGTCTTGAGGTTACTGAATGTAACTGGCGTTATTTAATCACGGTCTACTGATGATGCGTAACTGCAGGTTGCCTAGTCTTGCGACAATAACTGGGGATTTAAGGTAGGTGGGAAAAAAGTAATGAGGGCCACCATAACTATTGGCCCAACCAATATTTTTATAAATTATAATTTAAGTATAAATTAAACCTTCTCGTATTGATATTTTGTATTATGATTTTAATAAACATGTATATACTTTATTATTATATCTATATCTATATATATATAAAACAAAGTCGGGTTAGTTACACCATTTATAACTCAAGAACGGCGGGACCGATTTTTATAATCTTTGATTTGTTGGAAATATCGGATAAATCACGGAAAAAATAAATTATGAAGAAAATTCATTTTCTCATACATTTTGACATTTTGAACAATGAATCTCGCGTATTCGAAAATAAAAGAAAATCACAAAAAAATTAAATCCATATATAACGATACATGACAGAAAGAATAAACAAGAAACAAACAAACAAATGAAAGGCGTTGTGTGCATTATCTATCCTTTGAAAGTTGATTCAGTTCAGCCTCAGATAATCCCGAAAGACTTTGTTGTATACTCCGGCGAATTTTGGAGGAAGTTGTCCTGCCTGAATCTTTTTTACTTCTTCGACAGCGTCCAAAAATAAAGCCAAGGATAAAATTACATGATCTCATTGCTGGTATTGCTCATTATTTACCTACCAATTTCAAAATCCATCCTTCGAACATCATTCGACAATCGATCTACGTGAATAATCGAGCCGATTACCAGCTAGGTGCGCAAATAGCTATTTCGATCATGATTTTCAAACGGTAAGTTGCCTTCAAAGATGTTCACTTTGTGAGGTTATCAAATTTGTGATTGTGTGTGCATCGATAACTACTTCATTATGTAATTTTGAATTATGTGATTAATTTTCCAGTGTTTATCATTTGATGATTCGTCAAAATGCTGACAACTATTTGCTGCGATTTCGTCGATTGCTTAAAATCGAGACGGAGCGCCTCACTTTCATTCGGTTGAACCAAGCCAAACTGCGATCGGAGGAGTATATTCATTTACGCGATGCAATCAGCACCGTAGGAGATGCAGCTAATGTTGGTCGATTGACTATTCTATCGGCGATGTACATTGGCAGCCCACGTCATATGCATGAATATGCGCAAGATGCAATGACATATTATGTTCGTCATTACAGTCATCCAGATCTATTCATCACCTTTACATGAAATCCGAAATGAATAGAAATTGTTCAATTGCTACTCCCCGGACAAACATCAAGTGATCGGCACGACATCACCGCATGTGTGTTTAAACAAAAAATCCTGTCACTGATGAACTACATTGTTAATCATCGCGTCTTTGGGGATACTCGATGCTGGATGTATTCGATTGAATGACAAAAATGGAGCTTGCCGCATGCACACATTCTTATTTGGTGAGTCGAAAGAATTCGACCAGACCAAAAAGATGACATCATAATATGTACCGAGATTCCTGATCCCGAAACCGATCCAGACCTGCATGATGTTGTAATTACTTACATGATTCATGGACAGTGTGGCGCCATCAACCCCCAATCACCATGCATGGTCGACGGCAAGTGTTCCAAGCGTTATCCATGAAGTTTAACGGCGGAGACTATCACTGCCAATGATGGTTATCCACTGTATTGGCGTCGATCACCCAATGATAACTATAAATAGAACAATCACAACGAAAATGAAGTTAAACGATATCGTGGTCGACAACACTTGGATTGTTCCGTATTCGCCACTTTTTTCCAAAACATTCAAGGCGCATTGCAACGTGGAATTTTGCAATTCAGTGAAGTCCATCAAATACATCTGCAAATATGTCACCAAAGGCAGCGATATTGTAGTTTTTGGCGTTCAAACTCCCAATACCAACGATGAAATCACGCACTATCAAGTTGGTCGATATGTAAGCTGCAATGAAGCAATTTGGCGTATTCTCTCATTTCCCATTCATGAACGTCATCCCACTGCTGTAAATTTGGCGGTGCATCTGGAGAATGATGAAAAAGTTTATTTCAACGCATCGAATGTTGCTCAACGTGCTGAAAGATCTCCAGCGCCAACATTGACCAGTTTCTTTTCGATTTGCCAAAGCGATCCGTTTGAACGAACGTTGTTCTACTCTAAGATGCCACGTTATTACACTTGGGACGCTTCATCGAAGAAATTTCAACGTCGGAAGCAAGGCGATACGGTTCCTGATCATCCGGATGTGCATTCTACTGATGCTCTTGGTCGCATTTACACAGTTCATCCGAAGAATGGCGATTGATTCTACTTGCGGTTGTTGCTGGTAAATGTTCGTGGGCCGACATCATTTGAATCACTTCGAACTGTCAATGGTGTAGTGTGCCCAACATTTCGTGCTGCATGTCAAAAACTCAATTTGCTTGAAAATGATACTCATTGGGACATGACAATCGCTAAAGCATTTGTTTTTGCATCTCCAAGTAAGATACGCACATTATTTGCTATCATTATTTCGACATGTTTCCCATAAAATCCACCTGAGCTGTGGAACAAGTACAAGGATGACATGTCAGAAGACATTTACATCGAATTTGTGTCAGTTCGGAGAATCCCGATCTCGAAGTGAATGAGGAAATACATAACCAGGCTTTGCTTTTGATCGAAGACATGTGTTATCTCATGTGCGGCAGTTTGTTAGTCAAGTTAGGAATGCCAACGCCTGATCGTGGAATGAATGACGCTTTTAATCGAGAATTGGAACGTGAACGTGAATATGATCAAGATGCATTGAACCTATCGGTTCGATCGAATGTACCAATGTTGAACCCCAAACAGAAGGAAGTGTACGATACGTTAATGAAGGCAATTGATGATGGAAATGGTGGTTTATTTTTCCTTGATGCGCCTGGTGGAACTGGGAAGACATTTTTCATGACATTGATTTTGGCCACTGTTCGTGCGATATCCGAAATTTTTGTAGCAGTTGCTTCTTCTGGGATAGCGGCTACGTTGTTAGAAGGATGCCGAACGGCTCATTCAGCGTTGAAATTGCCGTTAAACCTTCAAATGACTGAAACACCGACAAGCAGTATTGCGAAACACTCAGCAATGGCCAAAGTTTTGGTAGCAAGTAAAATCATCACCTGAGATGAATGCACAATGGCGCACAAATGCGCATTGGCAGCACTCAATCGAACTATGAAAGATCTGCGCAATTACTCAAGATGTTTTGGTGGCGCAATGATTCTACTATCTGGCAATTTTTGCCAAACACTACCAGTCATTTCAAGATCGACCGCTGCCGATGAAATGAACGCTTGCCTCAAATCATAGACTCTGTGGCGCTATGTGAAGAAACTTCGGCTGACGACGAACATGCGAGTTGCATTGCTAAACGATCCATCTGCTGACGATTTCTCTAAGCAATTGCTGACTATCGGTAACTGCCGTGTTCCTGTCGACGAATCGAACGGATTGATTTCGTTTCCGCCGAATTTTTGAAATCTCGTCTCAGCAAAGGACGACCTCATCAACAATGCTAACCACAAAAATCACAATTGGTTGAGTGATTTTTGCGGCAAAGAACAACGATGTGGATCGCTCAAACTCCACAATTCAAAATCAAATCGTTGGTCCAATGCATTCCTTCAAATCTATCGACTGTATAATAAACGAAGAAGAAGCAACCAACTATCCAACTGAATTTTTAAACTTATTGGATCTGCCTGGCTTGCCACCGCACAATTTACAACTGAAGATTAACTTGGTATTTATTATGCTTCGAAATCTGAACCAACCAAAACTATGTAATCTATTTAATTTTGATTTGATTTTTGCACATTTATTGAACTTAATTCATTTTGAGTATTTTAATTCAGCTAATAAGTTAACACAATATTATTGATTCTGAGGCCGTACAAAGTTTGCCGGGTCAGCTAGTATATATATATATCTGTATTTTCACTACATATTATTAAATAAAATAATAATATCACCGTGTTTGCTTTACACATTTTTTTACGGATTAAACAAGTGTCGTTATTTAATAACAGTCAATTACAACTCTACTCACAATATTATGAAGTACATAAATCATGCCGTGACACTGAACAAAGTAGATTTCGCGACAATATAACCTTTTCCCACCCCCGAAAGAAAGCCTTGCATGTATAAAATCTTCCCCCGAGCCCAGGCTTTGCGTGGCGTAAAATATTTTATACCACCCTATCGACACTCCAGTATCTGAAATCTCTTAATACAATCTTTCCATTGAATTTCATCCACATTATTCGCTACACTATCCTTCCGATAAATTACCATGCGGCATCATTGCACAGTTTTCTCCGAGCGAGTTATCTAAATTTGTTACTGGCAACCTTTTTGAGCATTTTTTGCAACATTTTTATCACTGTGGTTTTTCTCTTACGCTTTACTACTTTCACTGTAGTACGAGGATACCAATTTTTATAGTGTCTAAGCAGAAAAAATATAACATTGTTATTAGGCAATATCGTATATAGGTAATTGAATATTTTACGTGGATACGGTTTATCGAATTAACTGCGTTACTTGTGATTTCTTCTTATTGCAAATTTATACAATAGCGGACCACGAGAGTATCAGGTACCGATAATCTGATCCAAAACCTATGGTGGCCTAGTGTCAAACACATTGAACTACGAGGGCTGGAAAAACATAATATTATTTAAAATAAAATACAATGCTATATAAAAGTTATTCTACATAATATTAACATAACCAAATAAATAATAATATTGTCTATTATATGATTTTCGTAAATACTAATTTCCGAATACTGTGTTAAACTAAAAGTTAAAATTAAATAATATGATTTTTTTAAAGCTGAAAGATAATATTCTTTCATATTCTCAGGTAGAGTGTAAAATTAAAATGTTATTTATTTCATATAATACCTACCCGAAAATATTTTTTTTACAATATCCATATTTTCATATAATTTCCTATTTTTTAATATTTAAAAAAATTAAAAAATGCATTGATACATACATATCGTCAAGATGGCCGAACGGTAACGCATTGGTTTATAAAGTCGTGGAACTCGAGTTAAAATTCTAAGCCAGACAAATTCATCTATTGTTTTTTTTTTTATTATGTTTTATTTTTTACCCAGAGTATATATGGTACCCCATTCCTCATTCGGCATATTATTTAGATCCGAAATCGGATTATATAGCAGAAACGATACAGAAAACAACATTTATTTTGGATCGGAACCGTTTCCTTGTGTCAAACCTATCAAGCACCATTAGCAAGGGGTGCAAGACTCGTCAATGCGCTCCCCAAATACATAGACATGTTCGGTGACGTGTTATGTATTTTGTTTATAAAAAAATATTTTTCTGTATAAAATTGTACTAATGTTTATTTTATTATTAGTATTATATAATATTCTCTCTTCTCTCATGAGAGGGTAATATTTGTTTAAATGTGAATTTCATGTTATGAACGTCTTGAATTTAGATTTGTTATGTCTAAAATATTTGGTTTTCTTATATAAATAAATAAATACGTATTTTAAACTTTAATACACATTTAATAACGTAATGATGAAAAATTTTATATATATACTAGCTGACCCGGCAAACGTTGTTCTGCCATATAAATTATTTCTAGTGAATATTTTGGTTGTTAAATAAAAAATAACGAATGTATCGTAAGTGTGTGGGGATGGGATATATGACAGAAAGAGGAATAGAGCGCTGTAGACGACGACCGCCGATAAAAACAAAAAAACATCAACCATTCATTTTCTCAATTCAAAATGAGTAATGATGTTCATAATGAATGAATTACCTGTGACAGGATCTCGTTGTTTAATGTTGATGCAATATCCGTCTTGTCCCTTCCAGAAAATTAGCGGATATTGGAGAGCGTCGTATGAACGGTGTGTGTCAGCGATGAACTCCAGATTATTGTTTCTTCTTCGAATCACGATTTCTCGCGTCGATGTGCGGTCGCCAACCATGATTCCAGCAATGTCGTCAACAACAGGCGCATTGAATCGAAGCACGTGCTCTCCAGCTGGTGTTTTATCAGGATTGATGACAATAGCGTGATTGTCACTTTGCAATTCGTGCATGTGTGCTTTGAAGAATTTTAATAATTCATTGTGCTCATTCAACAGGGCGTCCAGTTCACCGACGATGCGCCTGGCATTAGGCGAATTGAGGCTACTGTAGCCGCAACGTGCATCCACATGATTGATGTCCTCGCCGCCCATGAAGTAGATTTGTAAAAATTTATGTGGTTCGTTTGGCATTGGCAGCAATGAGCCTACTTTGTGGTATACTTGGCTTTTGATTTTTAACGTAGAATGGAATTGTTGACCATTTTCCGCAGTATTGTGAACTATTTCTGTTGCTCCGAACAAAGTCTTTTGGAAGCATGAATTGACTGTGCGAATGGACTTCAGGAACAGGTTTGAATCTGGAACCGTGCCGATGAGCAAGCCGTTCAATGATTCTGGTGGTATCTCAATTTCTCGTAGTTGCACTTTTCCTGATGCTCAACACATCCCGGCTGACTCATGTTTGAATTTGAGCGCATGACAATGGGGACATTCTTTGTCCATAGCACCAATCAGCACTTTCGGATGAGCGGAATATTCAATATCTGGCTCGTACTCGAATGCGAGACGAAGGAACGAAGCGGATGTAAACGTTCGATGTACTTGTTGGCGTTGTTGGTCATTTGCTCTGCGTGTTTTAACTACGAACCGGCGCGCTTGGCTCAGTTCCAATTGTCGTTGTTGATTTCGTTCAGCTCGTGCCTCTTGTGATTGGGATGCACGCAATTGCGGCATGCTTACACGCACGTTTTTGTTATCTTGTTGGATTTGTTTGTCTGTTTTTTCTGCTCTACTATTTCGCATGTTTGTTGCTTTATTCGTTCGACGGCCCAAATTGCCCCCCTTGCGTCTTGATGGCATAGTGCACTGTAATACACGCACATAAAAATAGATAAATTAAAATAAATCGTACAAAATTTTGCACGCACTGCGTTGTGATATGCCGAATGAAATGTCAAAATGACGCAACGCTTTTCTTGAATTCTTCTTGGACGTAGCGCCATCTGTCATTCAACAACATAAATAATTTCGTTCTGTTTGAAATACGAACGACGGTTAAATTTGATCATACAAAAATAATAAAATCGCGATTAAAAAATGGGAGGGTAGGGGTAGGAGAGTGAAAATTTGGGGTTATAGGTATTTTTTGATGCAAAATAATAAAAAAAATACAAAAAGAAATTTTCAAAAAAATGAAATAAAAAAATTTCTGGATAGAGATACCCTAATCACCTAACGGTATGAAATATACTTGTTGACCTATTCTCATACCTAACAAATATACATAAAAAAAATTATAAAAATCGGTCGAGCCATTTCGGAGGAGTTCGACCACAAACATCGTGACACGAGATTTTTATATATATAGAGATAATATAAATATTATATTGGTACCAATTCAAAACCAGGGAATATGATAAAGTAAAAACTGTTTTTTTATATTTAACCTGTTACATACCACAAATTATTATTAAATAATAAACTTACTACCTTCTGTAGTGAGAGTACCATTTAGTTTCTTGATTGTTATTTTAATTTTACTTGGTACATAGTAAATAATGTGTAATTTTTATAGACGCATTACGCACCCGAATTCTTGAATAATTTCAAAATACATTATTTCGTGACTATTTACGTAACTGCGAGTAGGTATTAAATCGTAGTTGCGATCTTGAATCCTCGGTTACATGTCACTGAATGAAAACCAGACCAGTAGGGTCGGCTGAGCGCTTGGGCATGGGAATCTCTAGCAAAACCGATTCCCACAAATCACTCTCGTAGCGGTCAGTAAGTTCTATAAACACAAAGAGGGCGGGGATTTCCCTCAGATTACGATGCCAAAAAGTAAACCTTCTGAGAGCTGTGATACAAAATTCGCTGTAAATGGGTAAATAATGATCTAGCAGTTCAATCCTGAGAAACTATTTTTTCATAACGTCAAAATGTCAAAAAAATATGACAGTCAAGAATTTAAGTAGCTATAGGGCAATCATAAAGTAATTTTATCTTTCACAATCGTGTGGATCGCCTCATGTCGACGGAGAATGCGTAAAAATGTAGCATAAGGGTGCGGACTAACACACTATCGGGTGGCACAAGAAACACATATTTCAGCCTTGTGAAGCACTTTTTTGTGATTAAATCTGTCACCAAGAGTCACACGTTATCTTATTTACTCATACTTTTTGGGGTTTAGTAAGACTTTACGACATGTTAGAGCTATACATGAGCACATTTAGCATTCATGGATTTAAAGAGCTGCGTCTTATCCTCATAGAATATAACATAGAACGCCGTGCTATACCAGCGCTCAAAATAGAAAATTTTACAAACCAGAACGCTCAATAATATTCCGAAAATGTGAAAAAAGTTATCTAATTCTATGTTTATTTTATAAAGTGTGTTAGATTTTTTGTTATAATAATATGGCCTATTAGCTCAGATGGTCAAATTATTGTTTTCCACGAAGCGGAGCAATAATTTTGCCGATTTCATAAACCAAAACGGCTCTTCGGTGCGCTACGGTCCACTTTGAGTCCTGTAAACATTCTCAATTGATTGCAGTACAGATTTAAGGGTACTGTTCGGTATACAGCGGAAAACACATTTTGAGAATACCCGGTATACTGGATTATTTGTTAGTTTGGGTTAGTTTAGGTTAGGTTAGGTCGGATTAGGTTAGGTTAGGTTAGGTTTGGTAAGGTTAACCTACCAAATAATCCAGTTTATCGGATATTTTCAAAATGTGTTTTCCGCTGTATTCCGTATAACCGAACAGTACCGATTTAAGTTCAATTAAAATACTGCAGTAGCACCAACATATTTGGACATGGTTACAATCTCGTGACCTGAAATCATGAAAGTAACCGTCTTGTGCTTTATAGAATCCAACATTATGATACGAAAAAAGGCACAAGTGCACAACCTTGATTCACTTCCTATTTAATTTTGAAGATGTTAAAGTGAAGTGAGGAAATAATATTAGGTAATACTTAGTTTCTCAATAACTTATTTATAATAGTTAATATATGTATTTGGTTTTAGTTGGCATTTCAAGCATAATAAAAAACAATAATTTAATAATAACAAGATAAAAAGAACTTTTTATATACCACGTTTTTAAATTTTCTGTTGAATCATATAAGTTTGACAATTCTATGTATTAATAAATACTTTTTTTTGTACTTGATAGAAATACTGAATAAATATAGAACACTGAAATGTCATTTTTACATTTCATATTGATTTCCATAGTAACGCACTTATATATTAATAATTTAGTTGCTAGGACCCCCTTAACAACCAATAATAGTGTTTTACTTTTTACGATTTTTTTACGAAATAACATTCCATACAAAACAGAATTAACTGAAAATGAATTCAAATCAGCTTTAAGATCGCTAAAAGTATTAAAAGAATGTATTGTCATCATGTTCTGATATATTCTAAAAGTTTCAAATGTCTAGCTAGTCGCGAAGCTAGTTAAAAATCTTCAATCGTCCAATACAAATCTTGGACAAACAAGAAAAAAATTGTACTGGACAAACAAGAATACGAGCTAATAAAAACGTGGTAAAAATGGAGAAATTAACTTTCTTAGTGCCCCAAAATCACTAGATTCGACGGCACGTACATCAACCATATTGCATAGCTCTCTCTCTCTCTCTCTCTCTCTCGGTGCCGGTCTGACTATTATTATGACCATCATAGTTTGGTTGCAATGTTATTGCTCTGTATGCAATTTAAAAGACAGTTTTGGTGAGAATC
Source organism: Rhyacophila brunnea (assembly GCF_057557595.1). NCBI lineage: Eukaryota > Metazoa > Arthropoda > Insecta > Trichoptera > Rhyacophilidae > Rhyacophila > Rhyacophila brunnea. The sequence continues at coordinate 12,663,299 of NW_028232848.1, read as the reverse complement.
TAGAGCACAGATAAGTACATATTTAGTGCGGGGAATACGTAATTTGGCAGATCGCCGTTAAGTCATCCCCAGACATGATATTACAATGGTAAGGAAATACGTCATATTTTTAGTAAAAACTATCGAACTTCACGTTAATGTAGTAAATGTTTAAAACAATGAAATTGTCGATAGGAGAACAATATAATTATTATTATAACAATAAATCATACGGAGCTAGAGACCATTAGAATCTTGCGGCATTTTTATCTCGGATAAACGATTCTAAATGGCAATGCGGAAACGACAATAATTATTATATAAATCATGTTTTTTTGGCAGTTCCTGCTTTAAGTTCCAAGTCGATGGCTACTTGAAAAATGGAATATAATACAAACCATTCAAATATCGCTTAAAGAATGTTTAAAGTACATTGTATAGCCTAGTGATAAAGGGTGTGTGTTGAAGGTTGGTAGTTAACTGAAAGAATGTCATAGGCTAGCCATATTTATAGGAATTTACTTTGAATTTTGTTAATCTTCAGTATTTTTGAACAGATCAAAAAACATTAAATTTTATCCTTTTTCTAATACATTTGAGTTTTGTACTATTCCATTTAAGTCGTTTTTTTGCGATCCGGGTTTTGCCTTTTGCCATCTTCAGGCACTGTGTACACTCACCAAAAGGCAAATACACACTAAAAACGAATACTATTAACTCTAACTTATATAACAAATCAATACAATAAAATAACTAAAAACTTTATCACCTACCTATTAAGTCAAGGATCACAATAAAAATATAACATACAAAATTATGAATGTGTTTGTAAAAAACCCTTACCATATCAATAATAATAATACACTCGATAAGCATATAATAAATCGTCAAAACCTAATAATAGATCATTAGTTTATATAAACAATAAAAATACCATACTCAAGAGGTGTAAAATCGTCCATTCTGGGAACAATGGTAACGTATTTTTGTACAGATATTTTACAAAAAAAAACAATAAGCACTACAAAAATAGAAATAAAAAGTAATGATCAACTGCAATTCGAACTTGAGCAAGAATATTCCACTTCCTCCAATTTTTTATAGTTGTATCTTAGGATTAGGTTGTTATAATAAAGATACACGACATACATTTTTATCTGTTCAGCTCTTAATAAAACATGGCTAAATATAAAAAAAACTCAATACTATTATCTTTTTTATGACATTATTAAAGTATTGGAATGACAGCTGTGTTATAGTTATCTGTTTTATAATATGCAAGATTCTTTTATTTAATTATAAATATGATTTGCAATATCAAAATAGCACTAAATACTTACATGTTCAGCCTAATTCTTAGGAAGTCTTCAAAGAGTCCACGAGCCGACGACAAAAAGAGGCATAAAGTCACGTCATAGCTGACAAGAATTGTAACGTCTTTTTTTTGCAAAGTAGAACATGTAATTGGATTTCGTTCAAATAACTTGACAGGTAAAATACAGTTGTGGAATACTAAACGACAACTAGTTGGATTTCTTAGGATTTCGCGCGGTGTTGAAAGGAAGCCGTAGACATGCTAAATACACTTTTATTTCATATATTTTATTGGATTCATATTTCCACGTATGAGTTGTTGAAACCTTTTTTTTTTATTACGGTGAATGAAATACTTTTAATAGAAAATTTTTTTTACACTTTTCTTTATACCCTCCATACGATGCCTATGTGATAACAGAAAGAAATATGAGTGGTGACTGATATAGTGAATAAATAGACTAATCCAAAAAGATGATTGTATTACCGTTTTAAGACACATCGAATAGATAATATTATATCTAATTCAAAATTATTCATTAACTATTAATAGTGAACATTATATAGGTACCTATTACAAGTTCAACACATTTACAACTCAAAATAAGTACACAATAAAATAAAACATTAAATACACTAAGTAACACTGAACAGATTGATAAAATATATAATTGCGATAGGCTATACCCCAATACACTGCATTTGATTCAGGGTTTTGAATATGTGAGTGTCCTATGGAAATGAAACACACATTTTATCGTAAAAAAGTATTTATTGCAACCTTTTAATACAGCAATATTAAATCAGTGTCAGTGCATAAAGCAGTTGTCAGATCGGAGGGCAATCATATTCTTAACACGTGTAAGTTTATACCGTATTCTTTTGCACTCGAGATCGGTTGCCTGTTACCCATACCCGTCAGGTATTTCAGTTCTCATTATTTTTATTAGTTCCCTGTAAAGAAAATTGTAATAAAGAACAGAAAAAACATGATGCTCAGATTCCGTCATTATAGCGGAGTACCCAAGGGGCACTAAGCGCCAACAAGGTTCACCGTAAAACTTGTTGCATAAACGAACTCATAAAGTTCGGTGAGTTACGTGGCAGTAAAGAACTACAGACCTAGAAGAGTGGAGAGAGCTTAGAGAGGTCTTTATCCAGTAGTGTTACATTCTATGTCTTTACCTAACAGAAGCACCTGGCGGAAAAATATGAACCTTGCATGAAATTCTACTAATTTCATGAAAATAAAATGGTCCATAAGCTGTCAAAGTTTCATCAGTATTTATTGTGTCATTTTTTATTATGACCAAAAAAGCAAACTGAAAGATATTACAATTATTTTATTAGTATAGATTGATTTTTAATGAAATTTTTAACTTAGTCGGTGATTTGACTTCCATTTTTATCCGAATTATTCTATTTTGTTTGGTTGAAAACATTTTTTAAATAATGAATATTATAAGGAATAAGAATTATTTTTTTCCACATCCCTCAAGGGGGGACATGCTCAGCGTAGGTCAAAATGGAGCTTTTGTTCTATTTTCAAAGCATGATCCTGGACATACCTTAAACGTTGTAGATAATCTATTAATATAATTTTAAAGTCTTATTATCTTTTATATTTATTTTAAACATTTGATGACTGCATAAAGTATTTTTATTACATAGAATAGTATTCTTTTAAACCTCTCGCTCTAATGTTTTAGAATATAGTCATATTTCAGTACATAAATGTGCAGTGGTGTTAAAATTTTTTACATTTATTAATTTTTAAACGCATTTATAAAACCATCAGTATAATTTATATCGTTATTATTATAGTGAAATATTTACGATAAAAAATTATATTGATAATCTCTGTGATCCCAAATTTGACAAGAATTAGGCATTTTATTATTCAAAAAATGGGCAAAAATAACACATTTGAAGATAATTCTATATATACTTATTATAAGTTATGTCTTTGACCATTTAAGTGTGATAAACATCTTACGAATAATGATTGATTTATAATAATTATTGACCTAAGAATAAGGTAGTGTTTTTTTGAAATACGCCATTTATTTTGGCATTCTCCAGTGGTTAAGCTACAACATACGGCCGTAGCCATAAATTGACAAACTATAATTAAAGTAGAGAGTAAAATGATGTTAACGCGCGTGTTTGAACATGTACCGTTTAAAAAAAATCGGTTAGGTAAAAGAAAGTTAGAAAAAAAGCTCAATTTTGACCCACGCTGAGCACGTCCGCCCTTAAAATGGTTGTAATTCTGAAATAGTTGTTAACTTAAATTATACATGTACAACAATAGAATGCACTAATTTCAAAAAAATATATAATATGCATCTTGATGTATATACTATATTTGGGTACACTTAATACAGTGAATGAAAATTGTTAAAGCAATCGTATGATCTACTATTTATTTAATAATACATAACATAATAATCTGTACGTACACTCAATAAATTATGGTAGCGGCTATCCAGAGATTCTTTTAATAAGAAAAAAGCACCGCAAATTTTCCTTCCGTTTCCCTAATGAATACAAAACGCTATATTTTGTTAATTTAACAACCCCACAAAGAGCTTTTTAACTCCAACGTAGGAAGAGAATAGCTACATACCAACCGCCACCTTGGGCACCGTCTATTTACCCTGAGCTATCGTTAACCAATAGTTCCCACTGATAAAAGCCTCACAACTATAAAATTGGAAACTTAAAGGCTCTCGCGGTGGATTAAGCTTTTTGAGCAATTGTGGCTCATTGCAAAGTAGAGCTTTTTTCGTTCTTTATTTATTGCCTAAGTAGAGGCAAAGCTTTCAAAGGAACTCTCTCTTCTGGAAAGATATGATCAGGCAAATAAATTAACCAGATAATCAGAGCTTTTGTGATTCTATCAGTGCTAGTGGAAAATCGTTATTTTTAAGCTTTATTTTAAAGTGGGAGAAGTTAAGTAATCGTTATAATTTTTATCTTTTTTTATATATCAATAATACTTGATCAGTCGTGATATTTTTATTTGGCGTTTTATTATCACACAAAATATTTGGATGTAGCTTCTATCCTAGGACAAAAATATATTACCGTCAGATGTGACAAATGCGTTGTATTGGTATCTCTTCAGAAAGCATTTTATAGGTTTATTAATAAGGTATTTACTACCTGATTTTAATCTACTGCAAAGACTAACATTGTATTATGTTTGGACTCAAATTACAATCGCTATCGCTATAACTAGGGTGGTAATTTATGTGTAATCGTGACATATCTGTCAAACAATCTCATTATACGATTACCTTGCCATTAACGTTAATGAGATTTTATTTCTAAAAAATACAATATGTACTAGGTACTTAATTTGATATTTTTGCAGTCAAGAAAAGTGTCTTGAGTATCTATCTCGTTTAAATAATCAGTATTTTAAGATTTGTAAACTTATATATTAATCAATTTGTAGAGATAATTAATATAATGATGCAGTATTAATCGAGTGTTTTCTTTTTATAATTACATTGGCGTGCGAAAAATGGACAGTCAACAAATGATTCCTTGGTCAATTTTTAGAGAAAACAAAGTGAACAAAATAAAGTGCACATACATTACTATGGTACGATTGAAAATAATACACTAGAGAATAGTCAAATTATATCAAACAGAAAATGGTTCTAAACTACAACCAAATAGGAAGCAAAAATATGTTATCAAAATGATTAGTAAGATGTTTTATGATTTTTCTCTCTATTTCACGACTTTAAAATCTAGTTATACGAGCGGATGCTGTGAATCTCGTAGATGATTAATCATAGAAATGACTACATAATCAGCAAAATCCAAATTCGAGACATACTATTCTCTATTTGCCTTAACCTTCTTAACCACTTTCTCGATATATTAACCACATAGAAGATCATTAGCTAGAATAACTCAGGATATTCGGTCAGGAGGAAAAATAAGAACTCCTAAACGTAAATATACGTTTTTATCCAATTATTCAAATAATTAATGTTGATTTTCCGTTACTCAATATTGCGAGTATGATTTTAACCAAGAATTTGTAAAACATTATATAACACGATAAATCACATGACGGCTTAACGATGGTGACCATATTATATTATTACTAGCTGACCCGGCAAACGTTGTTCTGCCATATAAATTATTTCTAGTGAATATTTTGGTTGTTAAATAAAAAATAACGAATGAATAGTAAGTGTGTGGGGATGGGATTTATGACAGAAAGAGGAATGGAGCGCTGTAGACGATGACCGCCGATAAAAACAAAAAAACACCAACCATTCATTTTCTCAATTCAAAATGAGTAATGATATTCATAATGAATGAATTACCTGTGACAGGATCTCGTTGTTTAATGTTTATGCAATATCCGTCTTGTCCCTTCCAGAAAATTAGCAGATATTGGAGAGCGTCTTATGAACGGTGTGTGTCAGCGATGAACTCCAGATTATTGTTTCTTCTTCGAATCACGATTTCTTCCGTCGATGTGTGGTCGCCAACCATGATTCCAGCAATGTCGTCAACAACAGGCGCATTGAATCGACGCACGTGCTGTCCAGCTGGTTTTTTATCAGGATTGATGACAATAGCTTGATTGTCACTTTGCAATTTGTGCATGTGTGCTTTAAAGAATTTCAATAATTCATTGTGGTCATTCAATAGGGCGTCCAATTCGCCGACGATGCGCCTGGCATTAGGCGAATTGAAGTTATTGTAGCCGCAACGTGCATTCACACGATTGATGTCCTCACCGCCCATGAAGTAGATTTGTAAAAAATTATGTGGTTCGTTTGGCATTGGCAGCAATGAGCCTACTTTGTGGTATACTTGACCTTTGATTTTGAACGTAAAATGGAATTGTTGACCATTTACCGCAGTGTTCTGTTGCTCCGAACGAAGTCATTTGGAAGCATGAATTGAATGTGCGAATGGACTTCAGGAACAGGTTTGAATTTGGAACCGTGCCGATCAGCAAGCCGTTCAATGGTTCTGGTGGTATCTCAATTTCTGGTAGTTGCACTTTGCCTGATGCGCAACACATCCCGGCTGACTCATGTTTGAATTTGAGCGCATGACAATGGGGACATTCTTTGTACATAGATGAGCGGAATATTCAATATCTGGCTCGTAATCGAATGCGAGACGAAGGAACGAACCGGATGTAAATGCTCGATGTACATGTTGGCGTTGTCAGTCATTTTCTCTGCGTGTGTTAACTACGAACCGGCGCGCTTGGCTCTGTTCTAATTCTCGTTGTTGATTTCGTTCAGCTCGCGCCTCTTGTGATTGAGATGCACGCAATTGCGACATGCTCACACGCACGTTTTTGTTATCTTGTTGGATTTGTTAGTCTGTTCTTTCTGCTCTACTATTTTGCATGTTTGTTGCTTTATTCGTTCGACGGCCCAAATGGCCCCCCTTGCGTCTTGCTGGTATTTTGCACTGTAATACACGCACACAAAAATAGATAAATTAAAATAAATCGTACAAAATTTTGCACGCACTGCGTTGTGATATGCCGAATGAAATGTCAAAATGATGCGACGCTTCTCTTGAATTCTTCTCAGACGTAGCGCCATCTGTCATTCAACAACATAAATAATTTCGTTCTGTTTGAAATACGAATGACATTTTTGTATGTATGTATGTATGAATGATGTTCATACAAAAATAATAAAATCGCGATTAAAAAATCGGAGGATGGAGGTAGGAGGGTGAAAATTTGGAACTATAGGTAATATTTTATGCCAAATAATAAAAAAAATACAAAAAAAAAATTGTCAAAAAAATAAAAGAAATTTTTTTCTGGATAGAGATATCCTAATCATTTAGCGATATAAAATATACTTGTTTACCTATTCTTATACCTAACAAATATACATTAAAAAAATCATAAAAATCGGTCGAGCCATTTCGGAGGAGTGCAACCACAAACATCGTGACACGAGATTTTTATATAAATAGAGATATAGAAAATTTATTAAATATTATTTTTTCGACCATGTCAGATCCTAATAGGATCATATGGGCCTCCACAGAGTAGAGGTTTGCATTTACAGATTTTTGTTTTTTACGAAAAATAGATGTCAGCCACTTGCTCAACCTATTAGGTCCATACCCTGACAGACACAAATTGAAAAAGAATTTGTGTACTTGCCAGACCCAAGATTAGAACCTGGAACCCATGGCGTTATAGTCCAACGCTTAAGCCGCGCAGCCACCGTGGATGTCAATTCATTCAGTCATTGTTACTTATGTATAAAAAACGTCAGTTTTTTTAGCAAAATCAATGCTTCGACATAACAAAATATGCCATTAGTGTCTTTAATGCAAAATAATAATATAGCATATTAAGTTAAAAAAAATATAGAAATCACAGTTTTCTAAAATTATCATTACAGAATACTGTATAATTTTGTATAATAAATAATTTAAAAAATTCAAATTTTATTTTTAAAAAAATTGTAGAATTTTATACTGCATTTGAATAATAGTTTAGAGTAAATTAATAATAATAAAATATGCAGTAAAATGACGTAATAATATGTTCTTTGTGACCTCATTTTGGTTCGCATGCAGGAATTTTATGTAAAACATTTCAGATGTCTTTTTATAGTTTTACATAAAACCTTACTAGTAAAATATAAACGAAATTGTTGGCAGCCAAAGCCTTTTGTATGAATAAAATGCACGTTGTAGACAAAAAATATGAAATCACATAGCTGCATTAATTTTCAACATTTTATAACCCCGTGTTTAATTAATGAATATTAATATCAACAATACAACTGAAAATTAAACATTGACAATAAGTATTAGTTTTTAAAATATACAATTACTATTACCCACGATGGCCGAGTGGCTTAAATGCCGGCCTATAGAGTCGAGGGTCCCAGGTTCGAATCCTGGGTCTGGCAAGTAAACATATTGTTTTTCAATTTGTGTATGAGTCAGAGTATGGACCTAATAGGTTGAGCAAGTGGTTGACATCTATTTCTCGTAAAAACAAAAATCTGTCAATACAAACCTCCCATATGATCCTATTAGGATCGGACATGGTCGAAAGAAAAGAATTACGTAATTTCATACAAATTATTTTTTACACTGTACCTACCTAGACAAAATATATTTTTATGGAATGAATATTTATTTTGTTGTTTTGAGATAAACGCATTATAGATATTTATGATTCATTCTAGCCATATAACATTACTCGAGCAACTATAATACATACTTTGAAAATACTTCTGAGAAATATATAAACACTAGAAAAAATCTTTTTGAAGAAAATACGAGACCTGGCAAGATTCAAATTTGCGCCCCCTGGGATTCACGCCAATATGCTCCGAGCACAACTAAGCTATATGTGTCCTATTTAATTGCATCAATTTAATCTTGTAAACCTTGTGAATTATTCATTGATTAAAAAAATATAAACTATAATTTATTATATAGGTACTATATATAATTATTAATTAGTAAAGCTGAAATATGTTTTGGAATGGCCTAATTATTTTACATAATATAGTAAACTTTACAAATAATTAATTTAAGGCGTTCAAAACTTGACATTTAAAAAAATATATTATATAAATGGTTTCATGTTTAATCAATCGTAATATCTTAACAATTTAAACGTTTCTTATATATTAATAGTTCAATAATATATAAAACAGACAAAATTAGGCGTGATAGATGTCAGTAAGCTGATGAAATGGCAGAAGACATGTCGCTCAGTAAGTGGACAACAGCTGGATAAAAATGGCAACATATAGGAGCATTTAACGACCACAGAGACAGGTGAATATACGTGATAGCAAACTACTAGAAACTGAGAAGAGTACAATAAGATAAGGGAGACCTTCATCTATTATTGAATTGACAATGGCTGTTGATCATGATGATATAGATACAGGTAATATATATCAGGTGATCGCTGAAAGTGTAATAATCCAATAGTAGCCAAGAGATAATACTAAAAAACCTAAAGAACGACCTAAAGCTCGTCTCTAAAAATCACAATTCACACGTAGACAGTACACACTCAGATTGCATGTAGTTATATTCACCCGTTAGTTAATTTTACTCTAAAATGGATAAAATGTAATATTTCTACAGTGCCAAAATTGTCGTTATTTGTTTATGTTTTTATTTAACTTTAAACTAATTCCTGCTTACTGGGAATCAAACATACATTGAGAAAAATAACATACAGATGATTTAAACTTTATAATCCAAGGCTTGTATGGTAGACATTATGTCACTACTACACCACGGGTGCTCTGTAGATAAGACACATAAATATATTTTCAAAAGCTCAAAGTTTCCCTCTCTTCCATAATCTAGAATCCCAATATTCATTCAATAGCAAAAAATACTATTCAATATAATACATTTTAATTGTGTGTTAAATTAATATGCAGTCACTTGAAGCACACTCCCCTATTTTCAAGCATCCCACTGTTTTTTTTTGGTTGTTGGCTCCCAAAAGACACAAATCTTACTGTATGTAGGATTAAAATGAAAATGAAACTGATTGAAATAATGGTTTTCCATACTCTGTTTTCTTTCTGATTAAATAAAATGTAACTAATATAGCAGTTTTAATATAATTAATTAACTGTATATTGAAGCACTACCAACATGACACAGTAGTACAAAGTTTTTTAAAATCTATACTAACAGAATAATGAACAATACGTGTAATATAAAACTTTAGCAGCTGCCCCTATGAAACTTTTAACGTAATAGTTTGCACTCTGCAAGCTAGCCAAGTAAATTAAGCAACATTTAAACTGCTTTTGACGTTGCAAAAGCTTCATTTTTATACTGTAAAGTGTCTCAATGAAGCCTCGTATATGCAGACTACATTTTTGTTCCCGGAAACTTTAAATGAAAATGTACACAAGTGAACTACTTACTGATTTTACTATGTACACGAAACGTTACTTTTAACTACCATCGTTAGTGAGGAAAGCTCCTTAAAAGTTTTCTGCCTTCCTTAGAAAGTTTTCTACATGCATATTTTTGCAGTGATGAATAAATTATCATAGTATTTATAAATAAATTCATCATATAAAACTTTTTTATTGTATACTAATAATTTTATGTGCTCATCTATTTTTACCACGTTTTTATTAGCTCGTATTTTTGTTTATCCAGTACTATTTTTTTCTTGTGTATCCAGTACATTTTTTTCTTATTTGTCCAAGATTTGTATTGGACAATATAAGATTTTTACTAATTTCCCGACTAGCTAGACATTTGAAACTTTCAGAATATATCACAAGACGACGACAATACATTATTTTAATACTTTTAGCCATTTTTAAGCAGAGCTGAATTTCTTTTCAGTTAATTCCGTTTTGTAAGAAAAGTTATTATTGTTGGTTGCTAAAGAGGTCCTAGCAACTAATTTATTAATATAAACGTACGTTACTATGGAAATCGATAAGAAATATCTAAATGACATTTCAGTATCCTATATTATTTATTCAGTATTTCTATCAAATACAATAAAAAGTTTTTATTAATATATAGAATTGTCAAGTTTATATGATTTAACAGAAAATTTAAAAACGTGGTACATAAAAAGTTCTTTTTATCTTGTAATTATTTATATTATTCTTAAACATTTCAATTCAGATTTCTCATACCTTTTATATCAGTATTGCAGCGAATGGATCACTCTTGTATTACTACTGCGGATGATAGTTAACACGACAGAATTCAATCTGTCATCTTTAACCGTGTTAAACATTAATTCTTTATGGAAAGATACTATATTGATCAAGCGTAACTAAACGTTTTTAACTACTGTCGGACAACAAAAAATTAGCGATAACAAGAAGTCACTGTATTGGCATATAGAAAACTTCTCAATGACGTACCTGTCATGGTGGCAACGATTGCTGAAGACGTCTTTAGATAATGTATCGGCTTTCCTTTTAAATGCAACTCTTTTTGTTCTTTTCAATAAACCAAAAGTTCACTAATAATAATTTTAACATCAGCCCTGATCGTTTTAGATATATTTTTATTAAATATACATAACTTCAAATTACGTATATTTATAGATCCGTACACCACAGGTAGGTAAAATGAAATGATAGATTTGGGGGCATTTCTTGTTTGAAAACGGAAGTGCGATTAGCTACACTGGAAAAGAATGTTATTTCATAGTTTTAAAACGTGGACAAGAAGTTCATGTTCGACAATAGTACTAGAACTGGTCAATAGCCGCGCGGCTTAGGCGTTGGCCTATTGCGTCGTGGGTATCATGTTCGAATCTTGGATCTGACAACTACACATATTGTCTTTCAATTTGTGTATGAGTCAGTGTATGTACCTAATAGTGGCTGACATCCATTTCTCGTAAAAAAATCTGTCAATACAAACCTTTACTCTGTGGAGGCTCATATTATGATCCAATTAGGATCGGACATGGTCGAAAGAATTCTTACTTGTCAACATCTTTTTATACATTAATAATAATCAGTATCTGGAAATCGTTAGATTTTCAAATATTTTTTGTATGATTATGGGGCATTTTTGAAGTTATATTATGTAGAGCATTATAATATATTATAGATCTACATTTTGTTAAAGTTTGGCCCTATGTGGATTTTTTATTAGACGTCTCAGAAAATATAATTTGCTTCGATCTTAGGAAGATCATAATATGGGTATACACAGAGTATATGTTGTATTTTTTTATGTATAACTGATTTATTAGTAATGTATGTTGGCTTGAAGAAGTCTCAACCTATTTGGTCAAAAGTCAAAAGACGCATAAGTAGCAATATCAAAAGGGGTAATTAATTCATAATATTTTTATTTTTGATCTATGATATTAAATTAATGATAGATTCAAAAATATTGTTGACTTTCCATCCGCTATATACGCTCAATAAGCTCTTAGTGAATTCTGAATAAGGAATTTTCATGTAAAATGATATTAGTATAACTTTACAATACAACCTACTGGGTATACATGCTTTCGTCTCTGTATAAAAATACAGAAGTTTGCAACAATTCATCGAACCGTTCAGTATATTTGGCAGCAGGTTTCATAAAAAATACAATTAATCCAACCTATTACCATTTTTATAGGTATGACGATCAAATTTGGCAGTCTATACTAGAGTTACATATTCTTCGCTATCTTTACCTCATAATACGGAGTGATATTTACAGTATGGAGGTGAAACGATAACGTGGCATATATAGTTGTAATTAAATAAACAAGATCGCCAAATACGAGTACATAGAATTCCAAAAGAGCTGTTATAAAAATATATTGTGCATGTGAATTATCTTTATGTCATTTAAAAACATAGTAATCAATCGATTTAAAATTATATAAAGCCTTTTTCATAGTTTTAAAATGTATATTACTTATTCTGACATTTTTGGGGCAAATCACATCACAAACTGTGCTAGATCGTCCAAGTAGAAATTACCAATGAAGCTAAACAAAGATAAAAGCTGTCAAAAGGTGGACCTGCTGGTTGACAGTAAGGAAATGAGCTCCGTGAATAGTAGAGTTTGAAGTAAGGATCTTCTATCTGGTAGCAAAACTCTCAGGAGCTGAATTCTCTGGCAAAGGTTTAAACCGCATACACTGCAAAAATACCAGATGCATTTTAAACATATTGTATAAGTAAAGATTGAATCCCTCTCTTTTATGTAAAATTTGAACCGCTGGGCATATTGTGGAGACATGCGCTCTGTATGCCTTCCATGTGGGACTCTTTGCCATCCTTACCATTTAAACTGATGAACATGCGTGGAATGGGTTATGAATTTACCGGTTCCTCTGTAGTGATGTTGTATTATTTTTCTAAGAATGTTCTTCTATATTAATAACGCAGTATTCTCGTGTACATAATATTCTACTCCCATTTATATATGAGTATATATGAATTGAAAACTTGCAGAGCTGGATTTTCTGGGATCAATAAAATTTCTAAAAGTCTGCATTCTAATACTCGTATTATTATTGATACCGTCCAATCATTGTAGGTAGAACTAGTCAATTTACAACGTTTGTGACTGCTATCCAAAATACATATCGGTGTTCATTCTTACTAGTATGTCTGGCCAATGAAGGCTACCAATATTAATATTTAATATGTCCGTAGGATATTTTGAGACATTTCATTATAAATAATCTTTTAAATCTCGGCTTAAATCAGTTCGCTAAATTGTATTCACCATTCAATACAAGGACGGCCGTAAAAGGGGTTAAATACTTGACGCGTCTACTTACACAATATATAATTGATTATTATACAAGCGACCCATAACAAAAGGTGCTATCCAACTCACCACCGTGGAACAACAAAGGATGTATTTACTCGTAAAGTTGTCAGATAATATTAGCGGGTTAATTCATTTGGAGGCGTGGTGGAAAATCTATTACCCGGAAAAATCGCCGCATCTGAATGAACGGCCCAACCCACAATACTGAATTCTGCGAATATTTTATACAAATATATTGTGACGCATACTTACGGAAAAAATACTCAAAATACTTGAATTTAAAAAAGAGGTCGATTAATAAAAACTTTCATATCCATACTATTTTCTCTGAAGATATCACGTTATCTATTATAAAGCATAAGACTATTTTTATGAACAGACTCAGAATTACTTGATCGGTTATCATTGTTAGAATAAATATTTTCTTTTATAAACCCTTAAATTAAAGGCGTGAGTAATTGTTTTTAGAAAAAAACTGCAATTCAATATTTTTTGTTTTACCTACTGATAACATTGTTTTAATTTAATACGCATCAGAAAATATTAACAAGATACAAAAGCTCTTGTGACTATACAATAGAAATATTTAAAATTATACATCTTATTTTAATTTTCAAGAAATATTGATGTTTTTTTTTATTTGAAAAAAAATCGTTAAATCCTACCTGTCTAAAAAACTAAATAATAATGATTTAAAACATATATAATAATTTACTTACAGAATAACTACGGTCGTGGTGACAGTAAGGAAAAAAATAGCTTCCAATAATGTTTCCGATTCGTTGTGAAAATACATAAGGTTCATTTAAATAAAATAAAATAATATTTAATTGGCAGCGTATTGAAGTAGTTTTATCCATCAGGGCATTTTATCCGATGAATGAAACTTTTTTTGTTCATTTTGGGATATTTCGTGATTTAAAAAATGCGTCATACTGATTTAGATTTTTATTCTAGTGAAATCAATTTGTCATCTCAACACTACTTACAACTAGATAACTCGATTTTCACTGTTTTTGAGATAGCTGTTGAATATGATTCAACATTTCCTTCTCTACAAAATGATAAAACCAAGTAAATCGGAATTTAATGGGAACTGTATTAGTTTTATGTTTGAAAATATTAGATAACTTTAAAACCATAGATGTTTTAAATAAATAAAGTAATATATCCATCATACTTTTTCATACAATTGAACATTATTTAATTTTTACCAATTAGACAAGCACAATTATCCATTTCTATTTTAAATAATAATTATAGTCTTCATCATCATCAGCCTGAATCTATCCACTGCTGGATGAAGGCCTCTTCAAGTTGCTTCCACTTCTCTCGGTCCTGTGCATTGCGTTGCCACGTACTTCCGCAGAACTTTATCATTTCATCGATCCAGCGGCCTCTAGGTCTACCTTGTGGACGTTTTGTACTTCTTGTATACCACTGGATGACTAGATTTGTCCAACGATTGTCTCTTCTTCGAGCTATGTGTCCAGCCCATCTCCATTTAAGGCTTTTAATAAACTTTATTACATCGCAAACCCTTGTCTGCTTCCTTATCCACTCATTCCTCTTTTTGTCCTTTCGCGTTATGCCCAGCATGCACCTCTCCATACCACGTTGTGCTACTCTAAGTTTCTGGATCTCTCTTTTACTTAGGGCCCATGTTTCACACGCATATGTCATCACGGGAAGCACACACTGGTTGAACACTTTGCGCTTTAGGCACAGTGGAAGGTCACTTTTGAAGACATTATTCAGGCGGCCAAAAGCACTCCAGCCTAGCTTTACTCTGCGAACAATTTCATCAAATATACATCCATCTATAGATACTTGTTGTCCCAGATAGATGTAGCTTTTCACCTGTTCGAGCTGAGTGCCATTGATGAGGATCTCTTTTTGGCCTGCAAAGCAGTTGAACATGACTTTCGTCTGTGTTACATTTATTTTCAAACCTACTTTGTTGCTTACTTCAGCGAGTTCCTGCATTCTGCTTTGGAGGTCTTCTGAGTCTTGCGAGAAAATTACTATGACATCGGCAAAGCGCAGATGACTCAGGTATTCTCCATTTATGGGGATCCCTTTGTCATTCCAGTCAAGTTGCCTGAATAAGTCTTCAAGGGTAGCTGTAAATAGTTTAGGTGAGATTGTATCACCTTGTCGGACTCCTTTGCTGATAGGAAATCTGCGCGATGGTTTATGGAGATTTACAGATGCTGTTGCGCTACTGTATATATTATTGAAAATATTTATATAGCGTCCAGGGATTCCTTGTTTTCTGAGTGCGTCGAGTATTGAACATTTCTTTATCGAATCAAACGCCTTCTCATAGTCTATAAAACCCATGCATAGTGGCAGTTTGTATTCCTGGTACCGCTCTATGATTTCTCTGACGACTTGGATATGGTCCATAGTGCTGTATCCTCCTCTAAATCCGGCTTGTTCTCTCGGTTGGTTCTCGTCTAGTACATTTTGCAGACGGTTTGAGAGAATTTTTGTGAACGTGTTGTAGAGAATAGGGAGTAGACTTATTGGACGATAATTTGCTAGGTCTTCTCTGTCACCTTTTTTGTGAAGAATGACAATGCTGGCATTTTTCCATACCTCTGGGACATCCTCTTTGCATATGCAGGCTGTGAACAATTGTGCAAGTACTTCATTTGCATCCTTTCCTGCTTTTTTGAGGATATCTATCGTTAAACCGTCTTCCCCGGGGGCTTTCCCACTTTTCATGTAATTTAAAGCATGGGTTACTTCCCAGGATGTAATTTCGGGAGTATGGTCTTCCGAATTTCCATTTCTCTGAAGATCTAAGTCTATAGTCGTATTGTCAGTGTCATCACTGTAGAGATCGCTGTAGAACTCTTCAACTCGGCTTAACAAGTGTTCCCAATTTCTGACGATAGAACCATCTTTTGCTTTTAGTGCTGTGATTTGACGTTTTCCTATCGACAAGCATTGCTTGTTTTTGTTTAGACTTCTGCCTGCTTTCACAATTGCTTGTATGAGGTTTACATTGAATTTACGAAGGTCTTCTCTAATCTTCCTTCGGAGGGTTTTGCAAAGTGATGAAAACTCCATATCGTTTTGTGCCTGTCTATCGCTCTTGGTTTTCCTTCTCTGCTCCATAAGATTCAATATTGCCTTCGAAAGCTTGGTGGAAAGTGTAACTTCTGAGTTTTTTACGCCTATTTTTTCTGCACATTGTAGAATAATATTCGTTATATCCTCCGCGTTGGATAGGGAAACGGTTTCGTTCTCATCTAAGAAAGCCGATAGTGCATTTTTGAGTTCATTTTGGAATTCAGTATTGTTCTGCAGGTATACGCGAGCATTTGACTTCTTCTGCAGTTTGGATCTTTCTGATTTGACGTTCAATCTTATCTTACATCTCACCATCCGGTGATCACTGCCGGTGTTAAACTGATTGATCACTTTACAGTTTAAAAATGTATATTTTCTGTCAGTGAGGATGTAATCGATTTCGCTGGTCCTTCTTGTCGGGCTTCTCCACGTCCATTTACGTGTAGGTTTATGTTGAAAAAAGGAATTCATGATGTGAAGATTGTTGGTTTCAGCAAACTCCACAAGCATGTCCCCTCTACCATCCCTTGAGCCATGTCCGAAATGTCCGACCGCTACGTCATCTCTTTGGTATGATCCAATACGTGCATTGAAATCTTCCATTATGATGTTGAAGTGGCATTTACTTTTATTTTTCAAGGATGTTATTTCCTCGTAAAACTCTTCCACTTTTTCATCAGGATAACTCTGTGTCGGAGCATATACTTGCAAAATTTGAATGCGGTACCTAGCATTGATTTTAAGTATCACGCTTGCGACCCTGTCAGAAATGCAGTTGAACTCGACTATGCGGTCCCTCCAGGCTTTGTTGACAACAAATCCAACACCACTCGTGCGTCCTTCATCGGTTCCTTTGGAGTACAGCACATGTCCGCTTTGTAAAGTAATAATACTCTCACCTTTACGCCTTACTTCGCTGAGTCCGACAAAGTCTTAGTATATTGTAAATTTCATTTTCCCAACAATGACCAAATTAGAGTTATCTAGCTGTAGTATTGAGGTAATAAATTATATTTAGAGATCTGACAATATTAAATAGATATTCATTTAAGTATTAAATTCAGTTAACAGACATTAAAAATTAAAAATAAAAACCAAAAAGGAAAAAAAAATGCAAACAAAACAGCAACATAAAAATTGGATATTATACAACATAAACACCTGCATTCCTGTTATTGCAATAATAATTCACAAAGCACCACAGTGTAAATATAAACATTTAATTTTGTAACAGTGTTAAAGCAAAAAATTACTGGTTCATTTTCTTGGACCTTACAAGAAAACCATTCCAAAAAAGTATCGGGTGTATATACCCATATATGTTTTTATTTTTATAACAATGAAAAAGAAATTGACTTATCCATTCAACGACTTATTTTTGTAGGGCGCCACTGTATCATAAAAATCTACTTAAACTAGTTTATTCAACAATGTGTTTATAATGTAAATTTCAAAAACATTCTTTCCAAATTCTACAAAAATAGATGCATTTTTTTCGCTTATTGTACAAACACGTTATTTGACCCTGAGTAAAAATATAAGTATAATATCTTTACGTAAGATATTATTCATACGTGTGTGATATTTTTCGTTTTGTGACATGTTCAGGAAGTTTATTCAGGTTTTGAAGAAGAATATGAAATCAATTTTTTTAAATTTTTTTTCAGTATAGTATATTTTTTTATTAAACAAATTAATATTCATTACTTAACTTTTGCCATATTATAAATAGGAAACTGATATTTTTTTATTCAACAAATAATTTACAAGATTTAAGAATGTAACATCATTCTTTTACTGAACATAATATGTATTTGAAAATAGTTCTGAGAAATATAATATCTAGAAAAAATCTTTTTTAAAAGTGAACTACATTCAGCAAGATTTGAACCTACGTCTCTAGCGCCCACTCTGATATAGGTATCTTATTTAATTGCGCCTGATTTAACGAATAGTTTTTACAATATCCTCTGAAGTGTTTTCTAAATTGTATTAGTAGATACTTACCAATTGGCTTTTGTATTTTAAAATAACATTATTAAATTACCTTAATAATTACTAACCGATGTCTGCATTACTTTTTTTTTGTTACAACACACTTGCACTTCAAAATTTATATTAATTTAAATTATCATATAATATAAATTGTCATTGGATAAGATATTATATACATCATAGTGGTCAGTGCACATGGGCGCGATTGTTGAGGGGCCCAGATTGTAATATCCTGCTGGATGTCGTACACTTTTCAAAAACTTTTTTTCTAGTGGTTATATATTTCTCAGAATCGTATTCAATTATGCATGTTAAATAATAAACTACCAAAACTTACTTGATTTCTTATATCAGTCAAACCAAGTAAATAAAAACTAGATGGTTACTTTGGTAAAGCATAATTCGTTTGGCTTAAAAAAAATAGCTTGTTAATCTCTTTCAATGGAATAATACAAATTCCTAAAATTATTTTTGCTATTCAAAATATTTTAAACATGCATTTGGAACACTACATCAGAAATATCTCAAATAGTAACTAAACTAAAAAAATAAAAATCAAAATTACATGTAATAATACTATTACAGAAATACGAAAACAGTGGTAGGCATTCACAAGCAAAATTTGATGCATCGGTGTGGAATGGTCCCCGCATTGGTTCACGATTCTGCGAGGCGTTCAACTTACCACTCACTCTCACAAGGGAACGGGATTCGCACAAATATGCGAAAATACAAGATTCGCTTTTAGCACGAAGCCCGCATTCAATAGATTTTTTTTTTGTTAACATTTAATATTCAAATTTATTTATAACATATAGTGAACTGTACAAATTATAAATTTAAGATGTTCATAAGACGAAATATAAAAAAACAAAGAAATGGTATTAAACCACAATAAAAAATTGTATAAATAGTATAAAGTGTAAATAAAAATATTAGATATAAAGTAGATACATGTAAGTACACCGAATGAACTGGGTAGACCACAGTCGAATACCGCCCACCTATACTCATCCTCACGTAAGTGAAATATATCAACATCTGAAGTGATTTGGTTGAACAGACTTATAATCGTCACAATTGGCAACACCAATAGCAGGTTAACTCTGCACTTTGGCAAAACAAACAACTATGCTCCCATATCATTGTTAATCTCTCTCTTTCTATCTCTCTAGCCTCTTCTTTCTTGTTTTGGTAAAACTTTTCATTTAGGTAACTTAATTTTTTTAAATTAAAATAGACAATATTTTAAAAACAATTTTTTTTTTTATAATTCTAATATATTTAAATTATTTATAGGCAGCTGTTTTGTACTATTAAATTATTTTCATAATGCTCATCATATAAGCTAAAATATATCCTATGATCATACCTACTGAAAATGTGTTAATAGCCCTAAATAATAAAATTATTATCAACATCATAAATAACTTAAATATCATCATATTAGAAAAAACATGTTGTAAACCATTATAATAAAGTTATATTACGTAAACGCCACAAAAAGTTTTAAAGTTCGTAAAAAATAACACTATAAAGTTATAAATGTTTGCAACTAAACTGTCACACATGAAAATGTACATGTTTTAAGTGAAATAATCAGATTGTTTATTTCTTCTTCTTTTTCGTACATATTGGACATCACGTCGTGTCTCTAAAATACTAATTATTTGCCATTCTTCTTGCATCTTAGGTCTAGCCAATATCTCGTTACTTCACCGTATATACCACATATATATTATTCAGAGATTTTCCAGGATGCCAGAATCCGATTGGCATGAGGGAGACGAGGTTGAGACTGTGGATACATACCCAATGTTGTTTCTTAACTCTCTGAAATATGACTATATTCTAAAACATTAGAGCGAGAAGTTTAAAAGAATACTATTTTATGTAATAAAAATACTTTATGCAGTCATCAAATGATTAAAATAAATATAAAAGATAATAAGGCTTCAAAATTATGTGAATAGATTATCTACAACGTTTCAGCAATTTCCAGAATCATGCTTTGAAAATATCATAAAAGTACCATTTTGACGTACGCTGAGCATGTGCCCCCTTAATGCTGCCTAAATCGTATAGATACGGCATGGCACCCCGATATCATTTGGTGACTATGTTTATTTACGTGATAATTATTTTCATAAAATAAATTAATTATGCCAGCCATGTTTAGATAAGTATCAAAAAATAGAATAAAAACTAAAAAAAATTATTACAATCATTAGGTAATAAAAATATTTAGAAAAAGATTTAAAATAGCTTTATTTTCTATTCCAAACTATTATAATAATTTAGTTCCACATAGCATATTGTATGTGAACTCAAGTCTAATCAAGAAACTAATTATCATTATTCTCACTTATAGTTTATCCGAAAACTTCGCAGTTCGGTTGATAAAAGCACAGTTATTACTGTATCCGTCGATCCGGAAACTTTAAGTTTTAAAACGATTTCAGTAATTGCATTTTCCGAAAATAATTTGCGAGCGAATTAATTTTAACGACGCGTACTTGGAGCCAGGCGTTTCAAGCAAACCTCCATATACACGATCCGAGTCAAAACGAGAATGAACGAAAGCCCATCCCTCTCTCGCTTCAACTCTGCGAGACGGGGGTGTAGAATTTTAAGGAGGCAGGGGGTGGAAATATCGGGGAGGAGAAAAGCGAAGGGAAAACTCCGTGACAGCAGTCGTTATCCGCTGTCCGTGGTGGAAGGTCGTCCGTTCGCGACTTGCGTTTCGTTCCCAAACATGATGTTAGCGACATCGTGAAGAGAGCTTATCCCGTCAAAATGCCGCTCTCGACTCGTGTAAATACTTAGTTTTAGGAACAATACGGACTCTAGCTAACATAATAATTCTTTAAACAAACAATTCGGTTATATCTGATGTGAATTATCAGCGGCACAAGTCGGCGTTTGTTTATCTATATTAAAATCAACGTATATACTAGTAATATACATACGTAGTGAAATTTTGACAGAACTCCTTTTGTGAACCCATTGTTAATTTTAAAATTAATATAAACGATAATTATATATCGTACAGCTTTATAATGCTTGATTTAATAATAGAATTTGTAATTAACGTAACATATGATTATTAATAGTGCTCATTTTTATATTTTGATTAATGACGATAATTATCTTGGAAGTAATTTTTCATTTTAACGATAGTGTACTGAATAACGTATTTTTATAATTATTATTAAATTTTCACGTTTACATAGTAAAAAATGATGTGATTTTATTTTTTACATTGAAATCTCTTTTTAATAAAAATGTATTTCAAAAGTGCTTTACGTAGATATGTCTCTTCTAATAAAAAAACCAGTTCCTTCTAATTTATGAAACAAACTATGGTATACGGTCAAGAGGTTGCCCTAGTGTCGTACCAAGGATATCATGGTATTGAAAAAATCTATTTTTTGATCACTTTGTATTTTATTAATGTGAAAAAAATACATCGCACGCGCTTTTGAAAAAAGTTACATTATTGTCAAATAGTAATATGAACGCTTTATCATCAATATGAGCTTACGGATTTATTTACCATTCCATACATATTGTAAACAATCATAGTCATATTATGTTATTATTATACATAGTACGTATTATTTAGTGTATATTAAATATTAGGTAAAAAAATAGTATAATGATCGTGAGCTTTGTAATTTTTGGCATATATTCATCGTATTAAATGAAGTAAATTAATGCATTTTCGTTCAGTTATTTTAGTAAATGTTTTTCACTACTTGTACAATTATTTTACGATCTAATAACATTGTTATAAATAGCAACAGAACATTAAAACGTGTCATGAAAAAATAATCACACCA
Source organism: Rhyacophila brunnea (assembly GCF_057557595.1). NCBI lineage: Eukaryota > Metazoa > Arthropoda > Insecta > Trichoptera > Rhyacophilidae > Rhyacophila > Rhyacophila brunnea. The sequence continues at coordinate 12,640,803 of NW_028232848.1, read as the reverse complement.
AGATATTATATCATTTAACAAAAGTATTTTATTTGAAGTATAAAATATATATCAACCATTCACATATGCACAGTATTTTTTTACAAAAACTATTTAAAAAATTCAAATGTTTTAAATATTTTTTTTACTTATTTGTTTTTTTTTTGTAATATTCTTTTCTGTGTTAATATCGTTATAATAATACGTGTATCGCGTAAAATCTCATAATGGTCAAAATTAAAATTTTTATCAGAGTTATCGAATCGATAAAATTTTTAAACGTTTTTTTAATAAATTTTATTGTTATTTCCTTATAAACTGGATAAGTTTACTTACCATCATTATTGTACATGAGTTAATATAATATTATCTAAAAAATAAAATAAATATTGTTGTATGAATGCGTTACATAAAAATCGTTTTATGTGATTTTTTTAAGTAGAAAAAGTTGCCAAAGTGGGTTTTGACAACTCAATTATGTAGTTTAATTTAATTTGTGAATATAACATATAAAAAATTTATTAAACACTGTCAAATATTTAATGTTTATTTTAATTTGTTTTTTATATACGAATTAAACGGTTTTTTCTGTCTCGTGATAAATTTCTTTTACATTAACGAGGTTCACAATTATTATTATATGACGATATAAATACGATACACTCAACTTTAAGACAATTAATTATTGTATACAGTAAAACAATAATTTACCATTAACAATGCTGATATTATATAAATATATTAACTAAGGCTTGAGAATTTTGATTATACTATCGTAAAACCTCACGATAACATGGGGACAGAATATTATTGTATTATTAATTTTTGGCCTTCACGGCTGTTTTTTATTACTTTAATATGGGAAAAGTTATGTAGGTACCTACTCGATTTCTAAATATTAAAATTGTGAATATTTTGACCTTTCTATTTTAATATGAACATTTTGATGTTCAATATTAATATACTACAATCACATTTTTAAGAATATTTAGTATGTATTTGTTATATAATATATACTCTAATTTATGCGTTTTTTTAATTCTACAGTGATCAGCTTTAGTTATATGGGTTTTGCATTTTGGAATTAGTGATATATAGATACTAACTCATTCAGCCAAAAATAAAATGTCGGGTTACCAAAACACAGTGACTTTTATGAAATAGTACAAAACTTTTGGGAATTAAAATAGAATTTTATTTTTTATCAAATACTCACCCCCATTCAATAGTATTAATTTTTTTTTGTATTGAATGTATTTAATTAAAATGAATCACTTATATATTATAATACTCCGTGGAAGTTCATAATAATTAAATAACAAACAAAATTTTCGATTTCTACTTTTCGATAAAAAAAATATTCAATATCAGTTTATGCTTTAGGTTTATTTCAATTCGGTAAGTTAAAATTATCATTATTGATAAATGCTCGTCATCGTTAGTAAGTTTTGAAATTAATTAAAAAGATACGAAACACATTATAAAATATAATATTGTTAATTAAGTATTTTGAATGTCTTTTAATTCTCGCATTAGAATAATAAAATGCAGATGAAGGATTTGTAACATTTTAGAGTAAATATGTTTTTCTTTATAACTGCATAAATTTTTATGAGACATTTTTTACATAAATTGTATGTAATATGTCAAAAAATAATGTAGTTACCGTGAAAGCATAAGATATACAACCACAGTGAAAAATATAACGTAGAACAAGTTTGCATTTTCATTTAAAATAATGTTGCATGAAATGTGCTTTTTCTTTATGACACTTATTTCCTTGGCGCCACTGTGTCACAAGCTTATCTACTAATCCGCTCTCGTATAATAATTCCGTTCACAGTATATTTCCTCATTTTTTTTTAAAATTATGAATACTTACTACAAATAATTAAATCTCATGGCAATATATTTATCGGATATATTATATTAATAAATACTGTATTCATTGCATTACTTTTATAAAAAAATATACATTTAAGAAATGAATATTTTATATCGAAAATACATAATTTGAAAACACTTCAGATATTATATACCTACTAGAAAAAATCTTATTGATATAATACGATAGCTTAGAATGTATATTATATAATATAAGCCCTATATTGAGTATAGCCGACCACCAATATATATTATGAAAAGCATCTTAATCACAACTGAAATTATAACTACAGCATAAAATAATAAATTTATTAGCCCTGGAAGCTTGAGAGCTTTTAAGTATTTAAAAAATGGAACAAGGACAAAAACACTTGATTTTCAAATATTGGTATGTCTTAAAAAGTTTTAGAGGTTCTATTTTTTTTACTTAAGTAATATTTACTAAAATGGTTGCATACCTACCTACAAATTGAGATATGCAGATAAAATAAATACTCTGTTTTGAGGGAGTGTTATATTGTATAATATATATATAATATATAATATGTATTGTATATTATAATATTATATTAATAAAATATAATGAGAAACTTAATTCATTGTTTAAATGAGAGCTCTAGAAACAAAAACCGTAAAATCCATTTTTGGAAAATGTTGCAAAGTTAATAAAAATGTCTAATTTCTTTCACATTTAATGTTATGTATATTTTCTGAATAAAATATTATAAATTGTTATATTATATTATGAGTAGGTATACAAATATTTAATATTTTTCCATAAATTATACTTGTGAGAAAGAAATTAAGCATTATTTTAATGACTTTCCAAAATGTTATGAAAATGGAAACTGTATTAACTATTTTGTTTCTAAATACCTCAAATTAAAAATAAAAACCATTTTTTTTAAATTGAATATTACATAGAGTGACTGCTATGCACTTCTTATCCAGTCAATTGATATATCCATAGTTATTATATTAATTATCCCATATATTTAAAAAATAGTAGACCATAGTAACTGTTTTCTTTTGAAATTAATATAAAATATCAAAGCATTTGATTTTTGATAGTATCATTGAATAGAACCGCATTTGATTTCTTCAATAAAACCAAACCCGCCACCAAACCTTTAAAACAATTATGATTTCTAATTAACTATTTCTTTTATTCAACGAATAATTCAAGAGATTTTAAGAATGTACCACTCTAATTATTGAACATACATAATTTTGAAAACACTTAAGCTTGGCAATCGTAGCATAGTGATAATGCACAGGGCGTAAAACCCAAGAGACGCAGGTTCGATCCTGCCGAGTGTCTAATTTTTTCAAAAAGAATTTTTCTATTGTTTATAATATATTTTCTCAAGTGTTTTCAAAATTATGTATGTTCAATTACGATTTTATTAAATTCTGATCTGTACATAAGTAATATTCTCGAAAAAATTTAAAAAATAAAGATAATATTGTAAATTACGAGTACTTTGAATTAATTGATTAATTGTTTATTATACCACGAATATATTTTTAGTGTTAACCTGTCCCCCGGAAGCATACTAAATAGAGTAACAGGACACATGTACATTGTGTCGAATAAATTTCAATTTAGATTATATCAAAGCATATTTAAAAGGTCAAGCCATCTACAAATAAGTAATGACCATTGTATAATGCTATCATTATTGATTGTCAGTATACAGCTCAATAGAAAGCTCGGTGCAATACGGTTCGTGTCTATTTCTATCACAAGTCTTGTGAATATTTAAATGATCACTGGTGGGGTTCATATTGAACCGATTTCAAGGACTCCTCGGTCAGACTATTAAATTTTAATACACAATGTCTTTGTCGTATATTAGAAAACCCTGAATTATGGGAGTTTTATTAACAAGCTTGTACCAGTCCAAGTTTTAGAATTTACCACCGCAATGGTTGTAGGTAACAAAATATAACAGCGCAATTTGGCAACGATACACCGGATTGGATGAAAAAATAAGCCAGTCCCCGAAAAGTTTTTTTTCTATGTTGAAGATACACAATGTAGAATGGTCCATTCTTTAATTTTGTTTATAAAATAATTTTATTAAATAATACTTAAATATGTAGCCCACAATCAATAACTGACGTGTTGGCTTATATTATCGTGGGTCCCGGGTAAAAATCCCGGGTCAAGTAAATTAACATGTTATTTTTCAAAGTGTCTTTAGACACAGTATGGGCCTTATAAGTTGAGCAAGTGGATTACATTTATCATAAAAAAGATAAAAATCTCCGAATACAACCCCCACTCTGTGGATGCCCATTTATGATCCCCTTAGAATCAAACATGGTGATCTAATGTAAAAATTAGCAAATACACTGAAAAACTAAATTTGGAATAATCGTGGCACCATCTATGAATCAGGCTATTTGCTTTTGCATCTATAACAGATATTACAGATGACACATGGTATGATAGCAATAAAAACTTAAAAAATATTTTTTTTCGTTTAGATACGTACAGTAATGTTGGTCTTACAACACTATTGTATATTAGTGACTTTTCTTGACTTACAATTTTTCAAAATAACTTGACTAATATAAAATGTTATTATTGAGGCATAAAATTGAGAGAATCATTAGATAAATATTTGATAATTTGATGAAGGTATATTTTATTTTAAAATTGGGATAACAGCATTACAATTACACATGCTTTCAATTCATTTACACTATAATATTAATTAAAAAATATCACACAATGACCTTAAGAGCTCAATATTACGTCTAGTATTCTTTACGTTTAGTATGCTAGTATTCTTTAATGGACTAATCATGTTATGTACTTACTAAAATGGATCAGTGCTGCTTTTTGGTACCAAAATAACTATATGACAAGAAAACTGGACGATGGACATCTGGGCACCGAGAAAATGTATGAAATACGTGAAAGAAATACACGTACATTTGTTATGACTCAAGCATTATATCTACGACTAATGCAAATTGCTCAATATAATATTATTTCAACAAACCTTTGCTTTTCTAAATATATAAATTTACATACAACATGAATATAATGAGTAAACCATCAATAATATTGCACAATATCGATTACTTCGACTTGACTTAGTTAGATGTGTTTATCTATTTGCTTGCTGGTTTAAATCGTAACTAATGTAAATAATATTCCTTCAACGAATTCGTGCATATTGTGTGCGGCTCCCAAATGTCCATCGTCAATTTGTCACGCCAATAGTTATCCTGGCGTCTAGTCAACGAAGTTGAACGATTCATTTCCATAGCAATATAATATTTAACATTAATTCAATCGAACGAGGGTAAATGATAAAATTTAAATTTTATTTATAATGTATCTTGAATATTTAGGCATCGACATTTTATTTAAGGCTCCCAAGTTTGAATCCGGGTCTGGCAAATACGCATATTGTTTTTCAAGTTGTGTATAAGTATTTATTAGGAATTTGTGAGTATGGACCTAATAGGTTGGGCAAGTGGCTAACATCCATTTCTAGTAAAAACAAATCAAAAAAAAAACAAAAAAACCTCGACCCTGTAGGGGCTCATATGAGTTTATTAGGTCAGACATAGTCAAAAACATACATATATATAACGGAGACTTTGTATCTTATAATAAATAAAATAATAAAAAAAAATCTTTTAAAGTATCTAACTAGCTGCATTGGGGTGACGTACAATCCATAAAATGTTGCAGGTTGGGGTCATTCCCAGAAACAGTCGATAACGTACATATTAAATAATAATATTATGTACGCATTGATCAATAATAATGTAGGTATAAATAGTTCATTTTACTAAACTATACGTTTTTGAAAACTTTCGATATTATTTGTTTAGAATATCACACACTTTTATGTAGTAACAGCATTCTTAAATATAAAAATTACCATACGCCACCTGTCTCTACATAGATATTATAAATATTTCCTTGTAAAATTCGTATAAACTTTACTAATAAAATTGTCTGCCGACGAAGTAAATAACACAGTCGCAGTTTTTTTAATTAGGTCGAAAAGGTACTATATAAAGTATTTTATTACAATAACCTAGAGAGTACATCAATAATTTATTGACAGGAAGCGAGGTTTTTTAAATTCCTACATATTGGCTGTATATTCTATTAATATTAATATTATTATTACTTTTTATTTGTTTATTTTAACACATAAGTATAACTATAAGTATTGTATGATAATCGTAAATGTAATCATAACTGAGGCTATAAGAAGCAAATACAAAAAATGTAGTATGCATAAATATGACTGTTTTGCTTCTAATAACCTCATTTTTATTACTTTACTATGATTTTTTTTTTATTTATTACAATAAAAAATATGAATGGTTGATTATATTATTCAAATACGTCTACACAAATACTTTTCCAGTTTCAAAAATAACATCAATCCCAAAAACAAAAAACATATACAATGACGACATTTTTTAATACATTACCTGTGAAACGACATCGAAAGAGGACATCGTGGAGTAATAGTTTGACCGGAATAAGATTTAGTCTAGTGAATACCGGACTCGCCTTAGAAGGGACCCTGTCGTCCACCAACATCCTGGATGATAAATGACTCCATGTCATTTGCGACGCGTTAGAACCGGTGGTCCATGATAGTGTTTTTCGTCGCAGAGACCACATCGCTTCAGGTAACAATATTTTTTTATTATTCATTACAATCGCATAAGAGAAACACCCAGATTTAGTTTTGTCAACAAGTATTTTAAAAGACTCAATATTATATACTATTATTATCGTTGTATTAGATATTATTCATATTCATAACACTATTTTGCTCCACTAAGCATAATATGCAATAAGTGCACAATTACCTATCGATAATAAAATTATAATAACAATTTATCTTCACACTATAGCACAATCTTCATTTTTTCTGATTAACAGATTCATAGAAAATAATAAACACGATTGCTTAATAAAATTATGGCTTACGGTAAAACATGGCTAAGCCTAGGCATATAAAAAATGAATACCAGTGTTTATTGATTATTTTTATTACACTAGAAAAAACTCAGTAGGTTTCCCCAAGATCCATTTAAATAATTATTGGTAAAATTGATAAAAATAATAACAAGATAAAAAGATTTTTTATATAGGTACAACGTTTTTAAATTTTCTGTTGAATCATATAAACTTGACTTGACTAGCTTAAACGATCAAAAAAATTTGGACTTGATAGAAATAATACCGAAAAATCATTTTAACATGTCATATTGATTTCCATAGTAACGCACGTATATGTTAATACTTTAGTTGCTAGGACCCCAGACCCCTTAGCAACCAATAATGGTGTCGAAATAACTTTTCATACAAAACAGAATTAACTGAAAATGAATTCAAATCTACTTAAATATGGCTAAAAGTATTTAAAAAATGCATTGGCATCGTGTTCTGATATATTCTAGAAGTTTCAAATGTCTAGCTAGTCGGAAAGTTAGTTAAAAATCGATTGCAATATTTGTACCGGACAAATAAGAATACGAGCTAAGAAAAACGTTGTAAACTCTTATATTATAAATAAAGAGAAGTCAGAGCAGAACTAAACAATTTTACATACGCCCATTTTCTATTAAACATCTCAATTTTTGAATTACACAAAATTAATTTAAAATTAGAATATTTTGTTTCATCGGCATACTGTATTTTATCTAAGCGGACTTGCCGATTATAATTACTTATATAAACAAATCTAATATAGGTATGTTGTACCTTATTAAATTTGAATTATACTCACGGTGTAAAATAAGCAACATATGGGTAAGTTCCTAATATTTATCATGTAGGTATATTTCTCTGTCATATATTAAAAGTGGATGGGATTTAAAGTGTATCTTTTAATAATGCATATTATTTTTCCGCTGAGTTATACTGAAATACTCGTTGGCAAAACTACACAATAAAAATTACTTATGAAGATTTCATTGTATATAATTCATCAATTTTTAAAAGCTTTCAGTGCGTGTACATAATAAATTGAATAATGAATACATTTTATCATAGTTGTGTAGTAGTTTTTATAATATTCATATTATTTTAAATGTTTTATTTAATACTATGATAATTAGGGGTGGAAATACTGGTTTTCAATAATATTATAAACATATCAGTTTTTTAAATCAAAACAACATGTTTTTTTTAAATTTGTATGATAACTTTTTACGTACATCAGTACAATCACGTTTCCGTTTTAACTGTAATTTCTTTACCCTTGTATTAAATTATTTTTTTGATATAAAATGTTTGTTTTAAAAAGTTTAACAAATACATTAATATCAATACAGCGATTAAAGTTCAATCTGTAATGTATTGTGTTCTGTTAAAAACGTAAAACATTAAAGCCATGTATTATTAATTATTGCTCTGCTATATTATCCTTCCCCGAATATCATACAATAATTGCTAACATATTTTCGTTTTATTATTTTTACCATCAGTGATTCTTATCTCAAAACATATGCAATTAATTATTCATATAAGTATGTTTGTGTATCGTTCAGTTAAACTATTGATTATGTCTTTCATAATGTTTGTGTATACATAAATTTGTCGTGTAATCATTCGTTATATAAAATATTGTTTTTAGGACGTCTACCTGCCATGGATAGAATTGCTGTATGTACAATCATGGTCAAGTAAAACTATAAGTATCCAGGCTCTATGTACACAGTTATTTACTTGGCTTTATATGCCAAAAGCTAGTATAATAATAAATGGATAATTCATTAATATCATATTATATTTATACAAAACATAATTACAATATAATATGACATTGAAAAATATACACATATAAATTAATTTATAAACATTAATGGCTAATATTACAAGGCTAACCCTCGATGATTCTTATATAAAAATGCAAAAATATTCAGGGGATCCCAATAAATCTTATTTTCAGTATTAATTGTCTTCGTTCCCATTAATACAGAATACTTGAAATATATTATAATAACTTTGATCACAATGAATTAATATTGTACCAACGTATTATTTAGAGTAGTGGGATATTTTTATCTGTCAAAAATTAGCTGTAAGAGATCTTGGCATTACATTTGACAGTAAACTGACATGAAATGGTTACAATTTGTAAAAATTCGGTACAAAAATATTGGGCATCGTTTTGTGTGTTTCCCGATTTCTTTCGGGTGTTACAGTTTTAAAATTTCTTAACAATTCCTTAGCTTAAATCAGTTGCTTTTTTCCCAAGGTGCAGAACTAACTTGCCATTGGTAATGCCTATTGGGCGGTAATAACTGTGGTCATACAAATCGCTTCGTATAATGTTAATGTATTTCGACGTTTCATGTTGTTTTATAAATTCTCAAAATACGGTCTACTTATCTCATGTGGCGTACTTCCGTGTACTTTGAATGTATTTTTGAATTTACTGATTTCTGATAACTTTCTATATAATGTACTATTTATTACATACTGCATCTATTTCTTTATTTTTTATGTCATTTTGCAAACATCCTAAATATATAAGTTATAAAGTTCACTAAGTATAAATGTAAGTAAAAAATTGAAGCCATAGCAAAATATTGGTGTCGTTATTTTGTGGATCACTCCTTTTACTAATAATTAAGCACGTATAATTATTTGTTTTTAATTTTATTACAAGGCATTTAATTTAATTTCGGAATCTTCAATACTTAAACTTATACCAACGTAATAATTATTTTGTAAATCTATGTATCTGCAGACTGATATCAGACATGATAGTGATCATAAGTGTTATAAGTATGATGATGTTGATATAAGAAACGGAAATATATATTTAAGGCTGTATTGTGCCAGCAGTACATGATTTCAGTTTTAACCAGTATTTAATTTATTTTATATAAATTTGAAATGTGTTACAAACAATCCACAATGATGCTATTAAATTTGATAAAGGGTTGTTTATAAAGGGGTGCCTTCCTAGCAAAATGCTTTCTGCTTGTATCATAATAACCTGGTATAGTCTACCGAAAGACAGAAAGTCGATTGTTGTAGTTTTTATAAGGACTCGATCATTCGAATATGCCCCACACCATGGTCTATTTGCCGTCACCATAATTGAACGTTTTTCTTTAGACTTATACTTTTTTAAACTTATAATATGCAATGTAATTAAATAAAATAAGGCGGCGCTGCCCAAATTCCTTAAAATAATGTAAAATTAGTCAAATCACACTTGAGTGCATTGCAACCTTGGTCGTGGGTAACTACTCCTGAGAAATTCCTTGTCATAAAAAAAACTTCACAGCCAAACTTAGGATTTCGTGATACTCTCGGTTAAAACCAGTTGTAGTGCGGAATTATTGTACTCTAAAAAGGTACTCCTACTCCGTCCTTTCCCATATTCCCTAGTAGTGCTGAAGGGAAGTGATATTAATAATTTATTATTGTTAGAACAATCATAAAACGTTCAACCAAAGTTGTATAGCCTACAAAATTAGGTGAGTATTTTTTCTACAACTGCCAGAAAAATCCTACACAAAAATTTTAGGTATTCATAAATAATTTACATACTATATATTATTATAAATATATACCTACTATTATTCATATTATACTCCTTGAACTATTTTACGTCCTATTCAGAGCATATTATTATGTAGAGCAGAAAATGACGCCATTTTACACAGTACCATACAAAAGCCTTACCGTATTAATCCTGCAAAGCTGTACAGTTGCTCAAGGGTGAGCATTTTGTGGGTCGGCCACAACGAACAATTTTAATTTCAACTTCACCCTTAGCAAATACATTTATAGCACTATATTATAATACAGAGAGTAATTTACGAAGAACTAACATCAAAATATATAATTTCAGATAGTAAAATATGTATGTATAGTGTTTTCATAAAGTGTTTTGAGTTATCATTAATAATATAAATGGTGTGAGTGAATGTCTAACAAGACGTGTCCTTAGTAAAAATAATTCATATAAATTACACTTTGTGAAGGTTTATGTGCTCCATTTGAAAATAAAAATGATAATTAACCTTTTTATGGATATTAAATTATTTTTTACGTTATTTACAAACAACCTGGCAGTAAATATGAGCATAAGTATTTATTTTAATAATCGATAATATTTTATGCGCTTACCTCTTTATGTTAAGCATACCGCACCAACTGGTTTATAATATATTTATTCTGGTGGAAGGGTCAACAGGCAAGCAGGGAATTAAACGCATTCATTGTCGAAAGATAGCCTAAAACACATCGACTGAGGAAAGGAAACAGGACGTAACCTACAGTTTTTCAAAATAGGTTTTATTGGATGATAATGTTATATACGACTAAATATATATTGTGTCCAAAGAATGTAAGCTGCCAGTAATGCCGATTTATTATCTTAATTTAGATTGCAAGTTTTAAACAAAAAAAGAAAGTGAAATGGGAAAAATGACTTAACGATCATATTTGTTAGTTTATCTTTAATTAACTCAATAATTAATACCAAATTAGAAATATAAAACTAAATTATTAACTACCATGCAGTTCCAGGTTTAAAGTCTATTTTTTTATTTTTACATTGACTGAATACCACAACAAAAACGTTTTTGTGCCTCCTGGAAAATTTTATTTCCGTCTTTTTTCCTTTCTTTTGTCGACATGGAAATAATAAATAGCATTTTTATGGTTTTTTTTACGGTAGCCTAATCTGTACCATATTTTTGTTATTTTTACACCTACGTGAGTTTAATTTCTTTAACATAATTTAATATTCTATACTAAATTATCACTCTTTTTTTTCATAAATCATGTGAGTACACTAGATTAATATGCCGTAACAATGATGGCAAGATACCTAGCTGTCACGTTTATATTAAACATTTTGACGCTAAATGATTATTTTATTTATGCAAATTAAATTATACGCCCCGGCAGAATTATAATGTGATTGTCCGTATCAACTGACATTTAAAATTAATTTCAATTTCACATGACGCGTCGGATAAAATTTTGATAAAATAAACCAGTTTTATTTTTTATTCATTAAGCAAAGCCACGAGGCTTTCTCAAAATAATATCCTAACAAAAAGATAATTCTATAATTATTCAGAAATATTATGTTAATTCTCCAAGAATCTTTTCTGTTATTTAATTTTTGTAATAAGTTTTCGTAAATCATTGATAATAATAAAAAATAAGCAAATCGATAAAATTTAATTATTTCGCATAATTGTAAGTAAATAAAACTCCATCACTTTTACTAGTTTTATTTCTGTGTTTCTGATAACATTAGGAGCATTTTATTTATTTTCTCATGGTGCATAAACTAATAAATTATGATACGGATATAAATTAATTTAGTACACAATTTTAATTTGACCTTTTCCATATACTATTATTATAATATTGCACCAATGTGATAAGGCGTAAGATAAACGGGTGATGAGATTGTAAAGTAGATACCCTACCGTATCTACCGGGTCTAGGACGATTTGGCACCGGGACAACTGGACGCCACACAATTCGAAACTAAATAGACGTTAGGTACCTATAAGTACTTAAAAAAATATATTATTATTATTTATATATAAATTATTATATTATGATTTAAGAGTTGGTGAGAATTTAAATAATATGCACACGTAAATAATGATTTAATCGTGGATATGTTTAAGTTCCATTGAAAAAAGAGTTTTTTATTTTATATAATACCTTAGGTAGGGTAATTCTCAATCCGCAATAAAAAATATTATGTTAAGAGTAAAATAAAACTACTAAGTAGTAGATAGAAATTGATTAAAATTCCTCGTCTACGTTCTGTATACGTGTCTACGGCAGTGCGGCGTCCAATTGTCCTGGCGTCCAGTTGCCCCATTCCCTACCTACCTACTGCATAACCTACTTAATAATTAAATTTAGTCATAACGATAGTTCAATTAATCAATTACGAAACAAAATATATCAAATACAATACAATCATGTAAATACACCTGACTAAGCAACTAATATTTAAACATGCATTTCATCGTCATTACAAAATAATAACAAGCAAATACACACGGTGCAGATTTTCAGTCAATAAAAAATAATGCACCCATAGATACGCATAACCACTCTATAATGAACGTTTGACAGAAGCATATCGGACTTCACTTTGGTTACATAATACTTCTTAGCGTCATGATAATCTATTTTCTTACTACTTACCGTATTAATTTCTTATCTGTATAATTTGATCCACTGTCGTAAATTTGACATTGTCATAATATTTATATTTATGGGGGAATAAAGGGAGTATTTTTCTTAATCACACGCATCCTAAAAGTAAAATGTAAAAAAAAAATGAAATCATTTAAATATTATAATATTTTATTTCAACAATGATTTAATTGCGTGGAGTTAAGTTTATATATTTTGTTTTTTTTTATTCTTAAGATATTTCTGTTTAACTCTTATACATGCTACCAATCTTTTAATGTAGATAGGTACATAATTATTTTTTTTCTAAATGATAAAATTTAATCTTTAATATTATTATAATTTAACAGTAGCACATATTATGAATTAAAAATATAACTTATTTGTCAGCACACTTTCTCCACTGCAGAGAACTGCAAGTTTTTTTAATATAAATTTTATTCAAACAAAAAAAAGAATAATAAATAATATAGTTTGTTACTGAAAGGAACATTTACATGGTTCAGTAAACGATGTGAGTTCGGAACCCACTCGGTCCAGTCTTTTTAAATTTATTTTAGTCATATTAATATTAGACGATACGAATACCACACAGACGCGAATCATGAATGGGCCTAGAGGCCCAATGACAGTTGTGTATTTAGTAATTGAAGTGTCACAATCGCAAATACCCAGGCTTTGAGAAAATCACATAAATCCATATTATTCTCTCCGGGAATCAAACCTGGAGCTCCCTGATGAAAGGCTGGCACTTTATGCACTGCACCACGAGACCCATGTAATTTACATAATATTCACTTCACTTTAAATGACATACTTATAAAACTTTTTTTAAGTAAGAAATATTTGATGTGGCGTATTATAATTTCTCAGGCTAATTTAATTACCACTTTTTACTGTACGTACCTACTCACAAGAATCAAAAATGTTACATATTTATTTCAGAAATACCTCAGAAGAGTAAACCTATGTATTAGAAAACATGTTGAAAATAGTATGGTACCGGACGGGGATCGTTTTTGAGTTATAGGCCATAATAATATTGATAAAAACTGTAGGTCAGTAATCTAAATTTATAATGTCAAAAAAAATATTTATAATGATATCATTATGATTACAAAAACTAAATACCAATATCATTACTGTGATATAAATGACCCCTTATGAGTTATAACAAGAAAACTATCATATTAGATACATTAATAATAATATTAATATCCAATATGAATACATCTTCAGAGTCGACGGCTTTTTCATGAAAAGCAAAATGATACCTTTAAAAGCCTTTGCATTAGTTTTCTTTGGGGTCTGGATTTCAATTTATTTCAATTTATCAAACTGTCACTTAAAACAGAAGTGCCATTTTCTAAGCAATTGTGTAGTAGACCAGTTTTTGTTATTAATTGAATCGTTGTGTTTTGTCTTAAATTAACTATTTTTTTAGTCAATTTAAATCGTATTAACGTCATTCTAAAGACATTATAAATTGGGTTTCTGCATTTTAATTGAGACATGTATTTAAATAAAATAATACAATTATTCATATGTATTAATTATAAGCCATAACTGAATGAATGAACTTAACTATAAAATAACATATCTTATTACTACTTCTATCAGCCAGTTAAAACATATAAAAAAACTGTAGACCAATAAGTTTTATTACCTACATAATGTAGTAACTATATTGTAAGTAGTATGTAAATGCATAGCCCACTACTATCATATCTGCAGGCTTTCTGTTCAATTTCTGATGAGGTTATAATATATTGTAATATCGACATTCATTGAACATTGACGCTTCGTATCTGCCATTCAATATTTTTGACATAGGGTTGTTAAAATTTGATACACATACTATTAACTGAAATTAAATAACATCGAAAATACGCTTAGTGCAAAAAAAAATAGTTTTTTTTACGTAACTGTATTTTTGTTTTTATTCAATTTGATTACTTACATTATTTTTTATAACATTTTAATTCCCTCTAACGAAAATATTGAATATCAGATACGAGCGATATTATTCATGTGATTTTCTGTTCATATGTCTGTAAATATTTTTCTAGACATACACAGTAAAATAAAATGGTCGCATATTCTCTGTTTTTATCTAATCTCCGTACTTTGAAATATTTGTTTTGATAAAAATAATATTATTATGACATTCAATAATGAGAATATGATAATATATTATTACTTAAACATGTGCTTATAATCTTGTGGGTCCCAGGTTGGCCAGCTCTTTCTTTTCTATTACTAAATACACACTATTTGACTAAAATACTATCATTGGGCCTCATGGCCTATTGTAATATTAAAAAAAATTATAAATAAATGATATATTGTAAGTATTAAAAAAATTAGAATACCTATTCGATGTTGCAAAGTCATCATAATAAAAAATTTCGTACTTGTATTTGATAAAAAAAATCACTCACAATATAAAATTAAGCCATTGTTTTACTTTGGTATTGATTCAGAGCTTGATTAAGTACCATAGGAAGTATGTACGAGCTTTAAAGCTCAATCCATAGGTGTGTATTGCAAAAGTATGTTCGCGCAAAATAATATGACCAGTCAGGTCGAGAGTGATTGATTCTTTATAGGCCTCGTGCTTTAATTGATCGAAAAATAGAAGCCTCGATATTGTGAGGTTCTACCTCTACCTATTATTTAATTATTTATACAGGTGGATTCTGTCTTAATTATTTACGGTGCTATTTGTCAAGTTACTTGAGCCGTGTGCCAATAATAATGCAAAATATACATTAATAGATAGGTGTTCTTCAACTAAAATTTACCCAGTTATTTTAAAATATTTATTTTATTATTTAATATTGAATATACACACAAAGTTTTCAGATTATTTGATTCCTTATTATAAAAATTACATAAAAAATCTCAAAAGGACTTTAAACTGATTTAAATAAGTAGGCTTATTTATCAATGAGCTAATTCAATATAACGGTAAACAAATAATGAAATTGGAACAAAAGTGTCAGCTGTCATCTTAAAACAAATTTTAAATAAAAATTAGGTAAAAAATATCACTACTTGTAATAGGTTTTGATTATCTACGCAAAAATGAAAGAACCAGCCATAATAAAATACATGTAAAAATTAGAGCAATTTCTAGTAAGTTTTCTAGGTTTTAGTAAGGTTTCTTTAAGTAACTACCTACCTAAAACATTCCATAACACATATTATCACAAAATCAATGATTTTAGCAAAACTCAGTGGGCTCATATATTTTTTTATGATGGGTTTTTTTTATCTATCTACGCATTTATAAAGAATCAATTTTATGATATTATCATGTCAACATCGTTTCGTATCGATTGTCGTACTCTACAAAATTACCTGTCCGTGCTTTGTTATCAAAATAATGCGTAACAACTGTGTATTTCAACTAAATATAAACTATATTTCCACAGGTAATGTATTTTATCTAAAAGTTTTATTGCGTAGAATGTCCAGCTAACCGGACAAAATTGGTCATGATCGTTATGAAACCATGTGAACTAAGTGCTAGTAAAATGTAATATTTTGATTTATTTTAAGTGGAATTCCTAAGTATTTTTGGACTCCATAGTGACATCATTAATAGTAAAAAAACACTATGTATGTTAACTAATGTAAACTCTATTTCTAATATACTTACGTACATCATATTTTATTCTGTGTTTGCATTCTGGTCACGTTTTTTAGTGGATGAATGCAATTTGGAGGTGATACTGGTTGGTGGATTACGGATCTAACGGGTGAGGGTGTACACAGGATGCTAGATACATACCTTTGTGTTGAGAGGGCTGGCGCGCACTGGGGCCGGTTTGGTGTTCACGCACTCACGCACTGGTAAACAGACGGCACACTTTTGATGGATGATAATATATGAGGTAGATGAACGATGATGATAAGTTCAGAATGAGTGATATAGACGCGACGTTCACTCAAACCGTAACAGATTTAGTGCAACGAAGGTCAAACAGATGCAATTTGTATGGATCACTTTGTAGTTATCGCGGCTTTGTTCGTATCGTATCAGATAGAGCGCGATAACTTTAACACGCCTACGCGCTCAGCTGTCTTGGAATAACTGAATGTTATTCGCAATCACGTTCTATTCATGACCCGTAACTACTTGTCGCCCTAGTCTTGCGACAATAATAAATAAGGATTTAAGGGTAGGTGGGAAGAATGGATGAATGCGACCACAATAATTGGCCCAACCACATTTTATTCCCATGGTTATTACGTATTTTTAAGGGTTTTTATTAGAAACTTATTTATATTAATACCATACGGACACATATTTCCGACACAGCATCTTACGGTGAACGCCCAACTGCATAATATGCAAATTTTCGGATAAAAAGGAAAGCTACCAAATTAACAATGACTGTGTCAACAAGATCAGATCAGATGTAAGGAGATTATTGGCACTATCTGTTATTTCAGTGGTCACCGTCCACGTATAACATAATATGGATAAGGGTAGAAAGATATATTTTCTGTAATATTTTCTATGGGGAGTGTTATCTCTGTTGGTTTTGAGTAAGTCAATGTGTAGTTTAGTATATTCACAAAATCTATGTTGTACATTCTATAAAATATCCACAAAACTTCCTACCCTAGTCATTGAATTATTATTTATTAGTCCCGCTGGCATGGTAAACACTGTGCGGGTTGAAAATATGTAAAATTTAAGTAAGAATTTCATCCGAAAAAAAAACGCTGGAAAAATACGCATAACTGTCTCATTTTGTTGAACGAAATTACGCAATTAGAAAAAGGACTCATTATGTAAGCGTAGATAAAAATGGTGTATTGGCTGACCCTTTCCTGTTAAAAGTGTTATGTAATATAACAGACTTACGTTCACTTTTTTAATTAAATATTATAATTGAAATTTGCATAAAAAAATTGCGTTTGAGCAACTTTTTTCCAAAACTTACATAATTGGCATTTTTTTATATTTTCAAATTCTAAATTTCTAAAAAACGTAAAATGGAAAAAAATCTTTATGAACATTTACGATTCACTAGGTTTGCATTTTCTATGTCTTCTCCGTTATGTCATGTCAAGTAATGTTTTAACAAGTTTTGAATCATACATAATTTGAAATATATTATGTTGTATTTTAATTAATTCGTTGCAATTAAACATGCTACATATAGCATAGTGGTCAGTGTGCATAGGCGCGATTCCCGATAGGTTCGAGTCCTGCTGGGTGTCGTATTTTTTTGATTTATTTTATATTAGGTATTTTCTATTTTTCAGAAGTGTTTTCAATTTATGTATGTTATATTTTTATACCTTGAATTAAATTGGTTTATTAGAAAAAAATAAGAGTTAAATTATTAGCAAGTTCAAGTACGTTATAACAAAAATCTTGGAGCAATCCTAACATCGGTTTGTAATTAAAGCAATTGTATACTTATTTTACACTACAATTGCCGAACACCAATTAGTAAGTCAATTTAGTAAGCGCTTCATAGAGTATTGTAAGAACCATTAGTTAAAATTCGGTATAATTTAGATATGACACCTATAGCATAGTGGTCAGTGTACATGGGCGCGATGCCCGTGTGAGACATATTCGCTTCCTGCTAGATGTCCTATTTTTTTTTTTAAATATTTTCGTCTATTGGTTATATATTTTTCAAAAGTGTTTTCAAATTATGTATATTACGTTCAATTAAATATTGTAACATTCTTAAATCTTGTGAATTATTCATTGGATAGTTAACTTTTAAAATATTTAAATTTCAGTTAAGTAGTGTGTACTTGATCTATTAACTTCATACCTTAACTTACTAATCCTAGAATCATTGAGAAAACAAATAAATGGTATAATGAATAAAATTAATAATCCTTATTTCTTATCAAAACCGGTGTCTCAAATTACATATTACACATACCTACTGTTATATAGTTAACACTTAACAGTAATACCCCATTACACACGCGCATAGATTTACTGCTGACAGTATGTATAAGCGCGGCCATAACAAGAAAATGCACGTGTAAACACGTATTAATGTGCAAGTTGCAAGATTGCATGCACGGATCAAAAATTTTCAGAAGCATCTGAATTTTCACGCAATAATTGGGGCGGATGCGCGTACATAGTAGAAAAATAGTGGCGAACCTGCCAGACGAAATACAAACTACACCACATAGAACTTTTTGACATTTACCGATTATCTACGAACCTGTCTGATCCTGTATTTCAGGATCAGACATTTTCCATTATATTCAGGCTTAGTTTACATATATAGAAGATGTTTTTTTAATCTCTTTCAATATAATATAATAATTATATATTGAGAAAATTTTCCTAGCCAAAGTATTACTCAAAATAAATTTGAGAATGTTTTTTCTTGATTTTACTGATTGCATTAATATAATCATACTTAGGCAATTGAAATTATACTGACAGATTAAAGCGATAAATAAAAATAATAATACCTATTTTGGTTTTCAAAATAGATGTTTAATTAGCTGTTATTAGTCAATAATTTTTGAATTTATTGAAAAACTTCAAGTAAAATTTAAGCTCGTGTGCATCTTTCAAAGCTAATCAACCCTGTGTAGATTCTGGCGCCATTCTTCAATACTCTCCACCTATCTTCGTTAAAGTTTTTACTGAATAACATTGCTAACAATGAAATATTATAGAATGTAACAATATTACAGGATGTAATATTTTTTGTAACCTTATAATAGATAATAATATAGGCTGCAGGGTATAACATGTAAAATATTTGGCATAGGCATTTGAAAATATGTTTTATTTCATGAAATGGAACGACGTTAGATATCATTTTTGTAGTATACAAACAAACTAAGCTGTTCAATTCACATAAATGTTGCCATATTTGTCAAAATCGCTTCTCAGAGAGAGAAATATATCTTCCACGTGACTGAAATCACGGCCGAGGTTGCTTTGCAAAATAATAACATGTAGAAAAGCTATATTTTTTTGTTTGTTTGTTTTCGTGTTATCGGATTCTATTTTATCTTTTGCGTAGCAACATTATGAATATCATAAAGTCAGGAAAATCTAAGCATGCAAATAAAAAAATTTACTTACAAACAAAAATTTCCGACATCACTCAATTAAAAAATATTAAATAAACAGTTTTAGGTACCGATAATGGTTTAAACTAATATAGCATATAAATAGCATGTGTTTATGTAAGTATTAAAAAAACGTGATAATATACAATTTTAAATTTAACGTATTTAACACGTCCACAAACATTATAATATAGTTAATAAAAAATAAATCAACCTTTTGGTGCCATCAAATAAGTTAATCGTACGATACACAGCATCATGAAACATTACATCTGTCCTGCGACGAGGTATCTTGAAGACCATAGAGTTACGAGTGATATAGGTGTTTATGGTATTTATTTAGAAAGAAGAGTATATTACATTCTAATAGCATTACAGAGATTGGTGAATGCGCCATAATATATAATAAATATAAAATATAAGAATGATTTAATTACAAATAACAACCAATTTAACAATAAAATAGAAAAGAAAGTATGTTGTAAATATTGAATTAAAATGATAGAAATAACTAGGTACAAATTTAACATATTTACATCCACGAATATTATATACTTAGTTTAAAAAAAACGAGTCGGAAAATTCTTTTTATTATCAGTATCGTAAGGAAAAGTCCTCAAAGACTTAGTGAGAAAGATGCATTGGTAATGAAAATGCACTAAGATATTGAAAAAAAATAGAAAATAATATTAATTATAGCAATTCAATTTTATATGTGTTTTGATATCTGATAGTTATATTCTCGAATTTAAAATGAAACATCTTATGACTGAAACAAAAGACACATTATGAATTTTATTATTAGGTATATGATATCTTTTAATACATAATAGTGTGACATTTAAATGACATTTAAATATATTAGATTTAAAAAATAATAATTATAATGCAGTCAATAGAAGTCGATGCATGTGTGTTTAGTTTGTAGAATTTTTCTATCAAATGGTTTAAAAATATGAAACGTAAAACGCTGTCAGCTCATTTTTTTTATACATGTAAGGATTTAGGTACTATTAACTGTAGGGATTTACTTGGGTGGTGGATAGGTGATGGAAATTAAAGAATGTGATGCAGATGAAAGATGGTCGTGATTATTCGTGATGATGTCGAAGCGAGAGTTTATTTTTTACTGTTACATAAGTACAGGTGTACAACAATCGGTACAATATAATACCTAAATATAATAACAATACTATGCGATTTGTTTCTATTGAGTTTGCTATAATTGGACACTACGGGAAATAGATATTAAAGAATTTGTAATCGCGGTAAGTATGTATTTAATATCGCCGATCAATACGCTGACACGGATTGAGTTATTTATACCTTTATAATATATTATATAGGTATCGAATGTTCTAAAATAATTTCAAATTGTATAGCTAGAACGAATTTTAGTGTGTGATATCTTTTGTTGCGTCTTTAAATATATCATATTATGATATGAAAAACTGCCTGAAAATAGGAATATTGTAGGGAAATGATATAAATCAATCAAGAAACGTAGTCATTATTTATGATATTTCTATTATATGTTCTTCATATTTATATGGTGTTTTAATATAATCGATTGCTTGCTTATCAATATAATATTGCCATACTATTCTGAACTGGTCATGTCAAATCTACATTCCTGTAATGTGAATGCTTCCCGGCCACTGTAATTGAAAAATTCGAGTGCAATCATGTTTGGTACGCACTATGTAGCAGGCCAAGCATACTCGATCGCAGGCAGCCACAGATGCCCACGTTTTTGTATTTACCTGCGGTTCATGTCCGAGTAACTCTACCAACACGTGCGATTGACGTATTACGTGTATTAATGATTATGTAAATTTGTGTTTTCGTAAACATTTAAATACAGATTAATGTAGTTGAAGCAAGTATACATGAGCACCTTAATATTAGAACTGTCGTACACCACGAATCACATTATTGACAAATAGGAAAAGGACTGCCATGTGGTTAATAATTATTATTAATATAAAAAAGAAGACAAATTAAAATTAATAATGACACCATTCCAACTAGGTTTTTAATCTGGAAGCAATATTCAAACAGTTATGTAGTATTTAAAAACGCACTTATATAGGTTTTAAAACTCGACATTCTGGATTTGAAGAAATTTGTTGAAAAAAGTTAATTTTGTGTAATTTTGCATACAGATGTAGTACCCTGCATACAGTGTCATTTCCATATATGGTACTAATTGGATGAATAAATAAAACGGCCATATTTTTTCTAATGTCATTCTTTGCATGTATGAAACCGTATGTAAAATTTAATCATTTTAGACAACGATCGGCTTTGAAACTAAGATACTCAATTTTATTATCCACAGTATTTTTATCCAATTCTGCTAAATGCGTTTACAACTAACTATCCGTCTATTAATGTTATTATAAAAGTAGATTTTAATGTGTTTCAACTACATTGCAATAATGGTCATAACTGTAAATTTTCGTTTATATTTTTATTTTGGTTGTCCTACCCAATGTTGCAAAATACATAGTTATATAATATAAACTATACCTACATTACAAAAATAGTGATTAATGTACATGTTTATTAAACGCTTTTGACGTTTTCTACAAAATTAGTCCACTTTAATACTGAGTAATATTTAAGAAAGTATTCATATATATCGTAGACTGACATAATTGAAGCGCCTAGTTTCAAAAGCCCCTAAAACGATTTTAGGTAGTTCTGAGAAAAATGAGAAAAACGATAAAAACGATTTTAGGTAGTTTTGATAAAAATGAGAAAAAATCATATTTATTAAATCTGTGAACTTTATGTATCTATTTTTTAAATTTTTACATTCTAAAGAGTATTTTGGCTTTCCATTTTAGGGGTATTTGAAAAGCACACCCGACCATTTTAGCGGGTTATGAAATTTATCCCAATTTTTGATCACACGTATTAACGGTTTTTGGCGTTTTTTTTAAGTTCAATCTTTGGCTATCATATAGGTAACAAAAATATCCATCTAAATACATATCGAACTCAAAAAATTTCAAAAACCGTTTTAGGAGCTTTTGAAACTAGGCGCTTCAATCTTCTAATGGAATATTAATTATACGTATATTATATAGTATTTTAATTATATTATACCTATTATGATAATAAATTTTCATCAAATTTATGGTTATATTTTAAAACGTTGACTATATCAAGTTCACAAACCTGATTTCGTCAAACAATTGTAATATCGTAAAATGTAACTACGTCTTGAAATACAAAAGATTTGTCTATAGAGACGATTGGTGAAGATTTGCAGGCTTGC
The DNA here is from genome assembly GCF_057557595.1 of Rhyacophila brunnea. NCBI lineage: Eukaryota > Metazoa > Arthropoda > Insecta > Trichoptera > Rhyacophilidae > Rhyacophila > Rhyacophila brunnea. Next base: position 12,617,374 of record NW_028232848.1, on the reverse strand, counting down.
TTTTGATACCATGTGATTTCAAATAACAGTATAGATTGCGGCTCTTCTATTTCTCTCGTCTTCTCTTTATGTGTACCCTTTTCTATAGAATGTTACTGAAAAATTCTCAAACGAGGAATTTATTAATCAAGCTATTTTAAGAAAAATGCCTTGAAAATATTATGTAACAAGAAACTAAATTATTGGACTTAATATGATTACTCAGACATCAGTGTAAATATTGCAAAGCACCCGCATATGAATATTAACAAAATGTTTGCACCTAAATAATATAATATTAATCTTTTCTATGACTTGTATTTAAATATTCGATTGTAAATTCTACTTAATAATATAATATACATAACGATACATACACGTCATTCTGAATGTAGTATTATTATTGATTATTATTTAATGATCTATTATTAAGGTTTTGAATATTACGCCTATTGATTGTATTATTAGTAATAGTTTTTTCACAAATACTTCAACTATTCATAATTTGTTTGTTATGTCTATTATTGTGATTCTTGAGTTAATAGGTAGATGATACAGTTTTTACTTACATTATTAGGTATATTAATTTATTATATAAGTAAGAAATATTTGTATTTTTTGACAGTGTGTATTTACCTTTTTGGTACAAACGTGAGTGTACATAGATCTTGAAAATGCCAAAAGGCGAAATACGGGTCGCAAAAAACGACTCAAATGGAATAATACAAAACGTAAATCCATTAGAATTGTCGTAATATTAGAAAAAAATTCAGACACTAAATCACTTGAATTAAGACTTTCTAATAATAATGGCCGATGTCGGCAGCTTCAGTTAAACGTCTAACTTTTAAACTTACACGCCTAAGTCTCACTATGTACTGCGTTTTCAATATACAACTACAGTATTTAATATGCTATACCTTAGATTGTATTATCAAAAAATGATCCGTTATTTCTATTTTATATAAAAAAATATTGTTAAATATGTAAAGTCAAGTGAAAACTTTTGAATGAGTGAAGTTTCTATCATATAATGACATCATTTTCATATCTAATGGAATAAATTAATAATTTCTATATTATTATAAATATACCAGTTTTATATTTAAATCTTGCTTCATACATCAATACGTACATTATGTGGTAATGGAAAAACTATTCATGGCCTCAAATATTTTTTGCACTTTCTGTTTTTATATGTTTCTTGATAGCATAGATATTTCTTAGAATTTCTATATTCTACACAGTGCTTTTGGCATGAAAATATTTTTCTTTTCGCTTATATTGCACAGAAAACAAATTGCAGTGACGTTAGTTTCTCCGTTTGTATCTTTTACGATGAAGTTTACTGCGTGTATTATTATGTTGTTTTCTTTTTCTTCTAAGCTTTCCTTTCTCGTATGAATATTATTCACATGGCACTCACTACCTTCTTCATAATGTATGTATTGACATATTTTCCTTTCTTCAACTAAACAAAGATTGTGTTGAATTATAATAAAGGATGGCATGCATAATATCAAGTGATTTGAAAAGCCTCTAATTAAAAAAAAACATATTAAAAATATTAGATATTTAAAAAAATAGTATTGAACAAGTAACCACATTTGACGCTATTAGTTTCAAAGTTTCTTTTTTCGTATTATAGTGCCATCGAGCCGAAACCACATATTACATTATTTGAAGCAATCATACCACTCAGCATTAAATGAGTGACACACTTTAATACGTATGTTTTGTTGTAAAAACAAAACAATAGAGCGATAATGACAGTCATCATTTCCTCAATCATAACTAGATCAGTAGAGTCTGTTAATAATGTTAATAAATTGGAAGGATAATCAATGAATCTTCACTCACTCATCGAGTCTGTCACGCGACGCACTACCATAATCACGAGTTCTTCACTCGACGTAGTCAACCGTCAATCCACTCGAATCAAGACTCTTAGTTCATTAATATTATCAATTTCTTATTCACATCGATCTCACCGGCACATTCATATCCCCAATTATAATCGCACGCTGTCATCCTTATTATTGTATTTACTTGAGTCGCCTAGAGTCATAACTCACATTTTGCAATTTTGTCATTTTTTAGTTAAATATACCTAGTGATTCTAAAGGCATTAATATATATAAAGAAAAATAGTTGGGTATCAAAAGTTACGTTAAACCGTGTGAAAATCTTTGACAAAGGTGACTGTTGGTGACATAATAATGTAAGTTCCGTCACCATGGCCTTTCTAGCCAATCAGGGAGTTCTATGTCTCATAGTGTGATGTGTGTCTGCAGCCTTACGAGTGTTATATAATATCTATTTATATATATATTTTTTAAATAATTTAAATCAACTCACTCACTCATTAATATTAAAGGGATTCTAATTACAAAAAGGCGCTTTGGTTTTTCGCGATTATCTCAAAACTCGACTTTTGGAATATGTGAGTTATAACAGCTCTAGGCAACTCATTTAGTCTCGTATCAATAAGAAGAAACTCTTCTCTCCAAACAATCAGGGTCCATCGACTTTCTCTCCTCCACATCATCATCCCCAAATATTTATAGTATTTGAACCACCAAAGATCTTTTAATCACAAGTATGTAGTATTTACTATTTACCATTTTGGTTCTAAAAAAAATATATATATGGAACAATTATTATTACTGCTTTTCGCAAATGATACACCGCACAGTAGACATGCGTCATTCTTGCACGACTGATTCAAAATATGTGAGTTAAAATCTGCTCGTGAAACAGTCATATACTAGGTTTTATGTGCATACGTCATGACTTATTCAGATTTTAAAATCTACGTTTCGATCCAGCTAACGTCTTTCGTGAACGTTCTCAAGATAATATGAGTGAGTCATTTAAATATTCATGAACAAGTAAGTGAGATAGCACTCCGTGAATACTGTGAAAGCAGGAATGAGTCGTGCGCTATGTACTGTCTGACAACAAGAATTCGGCGATAACAGGAAGTCATGTAGTCGATATAGTCGATAATATAGTCGCATATAGAAGACTTCTCAGTAACCTACCTGTCATGGCGGCAAGGTGTGCTTAAATTATGTATCGGCTCTACTTTTAGATGCGACTTATCCAAAAGTTTACTAATAATTATTCCAACATCACTCCTGGTCGATTTAGACATATTTTTATAATACAACTTAAAATCACGTGAATTGATAGATCCATGCACTACAGGAGTGTAAAATTAAATAATAAATTTGGGATGTTTCTTGTGGACAAGAAATTTTTGTTCGACTATAGTGAACGATCTGTAGACAAAAGTTAGTCCTAGCCGATGACATTATTAATGGACAACGCACTCAGTACAGTAGCTAGAAAGTAAATTCGTGCATAGCGACATTTGCACAAGTATAGGTATACGTCACATGACAAAAATTCGCAATTTCCATTATGAATTTATAGCAATATCACATTTATTGTAATGGCGTTAGAACAGTGTTTCTTGTGTCAATATTCATTTGAGCGAGTGATATTGATATTAAAATATGAATTATGCCATTCAGCAGACCCGGCAAAAAGCATCAGGAATTTATAGCCAATATCACCTTTATTGTAATGGCATTAGAGCAGATTATGCCATTCGGCAGACCCGACAAAAAAGTGAGTGTCATTTTTTTTCCAGATGCTTCGTCTATATTCTTTTCTTTCCATATTTGTGTTATTTGTGACTCGAATGACCTAATCATTAAAACGAGACTCATGTGATGTAATTGACGTGAAGATTTATGTTAAAATGTAATTGAATCGTTTTTTAACACTACCATACAGTGACCTTAATAGGATTTTATTGTGTCTTCTGATTTTAGGTCATGCAGTATCGGCAGTTTTGTTTATCGACAAGTACTTTATGATTAAAGCGGGATTAATCACTCATAATTTTTATTCCCCATTTTATAAGGTAGTGCCTACAACAAATTATTGCAAAAATTTCCGCATGTTTTAATATGCATATTTATCTGATATAAAGTTAACACTACTCTGCCACACAATTATTAACACAATAATCAAAGATGTTTAAAATGATTATTTAATATTTTGGCATATGCGCCACACTGTATTTCAAAATGTTATGTCATTTAATACAATGTAGGCATAAAATCTAGTTATAACATATTTTACAAAAATGAGCCTAAAATTCTTTAAGTGTTGTTGAAATTTTAAGAATTTCTTTAGCACACAAAGAAAGAAATTTTTGGCCAAAACGCTCTTGTATCATTTTCAGAAAAGATAAGTAAATTATTCTTTGGAAGGCTTTTCGCTTATTCACAGTTTAAAATGGGGGTTTAAATCAATGTGATACTTATACATAAGTAGTTTTCAGGTTATGTTAAAAAAATATATAGAAGCACAAAAATAACAAATTTTCGTTAAAAAATATTTAAAAAAAATCTTTTTTTTTCTATGAGCATGTCCGATCTTAAAATGATCAAACAAATTTTCGTTTATACGAGAAATGGGTGTTAGACTTGTTCAATGTACGAGTATCTTGAATAGTCTTATAATAATATGTATATACAACTTGAAACAACTATTCACTCCACATATTGAACTGATCTATTGATTTTTTTTCTACATTAAATTTCTAGAAAGACATGGTATTAGAAACGCCAAACGTTTCAATATTTTTATGTTAGTTATGTATGTATGTATGTTCCTTTATTCCCACTATAAAGTGAGTGGTTTCATCTTAATGGATATTTTCAATTATATACCCACTTGAAAATGTCATTTGGTAAAAAATAGATCATGCTTAAATTATATTTGTGGAAACACTAATGATAAAGAAAATATAACCAACATATAAATAACATATTTAATTAAGTATCTTATTGCAAAGTGGCATAAGGCAAGAGTGTAGACAGTACAAATATAATACTTAAGTCAAAAGCTACTCTCACAAAAATAAAAGTAAACATATTATCACGTTATATATTTTTTTCTCATGTAAAACGAATACCTTATAGTGAAAGAGCTTGACAAAATAAATACAATTCTTACATTGGTCTACTTCAACACCTCTCTTCAGCTTGCACAATTTACTACGCCCTTTCAAATCATTTAACTCACAGTAGAATCTTAGCCATAAAACTTGCAATACCGTCCTCCAATGCATCTTCTCGACTGGCATTGGTTCATGGTTTCTTGGTTTTCAATAAAAGTTTTTGTTACCTATATTTTTACTGTATCATGCACTGAACATAATCTATTAGCATTGCTTTCAGGAATTTTAATGAGTGTGGAGAGCTTCAAATTCTGATCCAAATTCATTATTATATGTCGAAAATATTAGCCTTCTCAAATATATCGTATGGTTAAGTTCTTTTCACAGACTACGTATTCAACTATTTACGTGTCCAATTATTATAATTTCAATAGGTCTATATATACACCGGAAATTTGTTCTTTCAAAACTGTTATAAACTAACTATACTATCATGATAGAGCTTTTAATTATTTTTCATTGATTTTTTTTACAAAGAAGGTTCACGAAGCTTCAGCAAGCTGATATTTAAAACGTATACGCCTTAATTTACCACAAAGAGGGAAAAAGACAAGGAAAGCTATCATGTCTCTCATTCTACAAGTCCATTAAGTTTTTATATTCTAAGTATAATAATAACGAACAAGGGATAATAATTAAATTATTAATTCGCGTACAAAGCATTTTGCACCGCGGTCTATTTTGAATGGTTAAAAGCTGAAAGTTATTACCAAGAAAGACCGCCCGAGATATAATTTTAATAAACAGCTGACCCAGAAACATTTCTGTCGACAAAACATGATTTAATTATCAACAGAATGAATTTCTAGAAAATCATCGCTAGTCTATTATATTCTACATAGGTTTCGTTAGTTTTTTTAATCAAAAGAAGACTTGTAAAAACAAAGTAATCATAGATTTTATATTGCGGTCTCATTCCACTAATTTATAAAAACGAATCAGTTCTTTTTCATATTTTTCATGATTATACGTATTTTGAATAATTTAATAAATCATCATTATCATCAGCCGGGGCCAAAACACTGCTATATTACAGCTTTTTCTAGTTTATTCTACTCGTTTCGATCCCTAGACATTCACTGCCACGTACATCCTCCTATTTTCATGAATTTATCAGAGGGTTTTAAGGCATCCCTGTGGTGGTTAAGTGCCTTAGTATTTACTTTAGTATTTTTTATGGTTGTCCATTCACCTTAGCAATATTTATAACATTATGTACATTTATTTGTCTGCTACCGTATCTATTGGTTTCTTTTGGGGTCTTTTTGCTAAATGCACCTATCTATGCAAGGTTGCGCTACTCATGTTTTTTTATTTGTCGCATACGTAAGCACAGATAACACACTTTGATTGAACACTTTACGCTTAAAACATACTATGAAGTCACTTTTGAAAATACTATTGAAGCGCCCAAATGCACTTCATGCAAGTTTGTTTCTGCTAGCAATCTTATACACACTACCTTCAATTATTTACGTTTGCTGTCCAATATATACGTAGTTGTCGACTCACTCGATATGATTGAGTCGCATTAAATTTTATGAGAATCGTTTAAGTTCAACAAAGCAGTTTATCATTAGTTGTCTTATTAAACCTACCCTGCGGATTTCATTTGCAAACTCTTACATCCTCTTCTGGATGTCATTTTCGCCGTTTGCAAAGATGACAATGCCATCTGCAAAACGCAGGAAACAAAGGTATTCACTATTTATGGCGTGTCAATTGTTCTCCCAATCAAATCCCAAGAATAGATCTTCTAAAGTAACTTGTAAATAAATTGGGTGAGTTTGTGTCGCCTTGCCGGACATTCCCGACTTAAACCTATTTTGCGGATTTTATTTACAGTCCTAAAGGTCTTCTACGTAGTTTTTAAAGACAACAATGTTATATGTAAAACGGTTTCACTGTGCCTCTGTGCAATATACGAGTATAAAAAACTATTAATGAACAATATATTAGTAGTCTTATCTCTTCCAAACTATCATTATATGCCTTTAGTGAATTTTTAACAATTTACATAATTTGGAAAACGTAGTAATTAGCTACTGATAATTTTCATATGTGAAATACATTATATCTTATATTTTAATAACGTCATATAGATACAAAAAAATAGCATTTTCTTATTTTACATCCTACATATCGTTCTTATATAACTTGAATACATCAAGCACTATTTAAATGTTTAAAAAAAATCATATTATCTACTCTCAACTTGACGAAATATTTTTAAACCAATAGCTTAGACATAAAAAATGTCTTATGTACCTACTTGCGAGCTAATTGAATGTAAAAATATTATGTAAATAAATTAATAAAGAAAGAATATTATTTATTACTGCATATTATTATAATGATCATCGATCTTAGCAACTTCGGAAAAAGTCATTGACATAGCAAACAAAATGATGATATTATTATTGCCTTGATTTTTGAAGTTATACTTCTTTAAGCGCGTTTGGAGAATCAGATCAGAGTGTATTTTTGGCGTGTGACATGTAACACATATTTTTTTTTCACACAAAAATAAACGCACTCGATTGGATTCGAACCACCGATTTTTTGGTTATCAGCCGAACGCACTACCATTACGACACAGTATGATACTCCAATCGTGACAATTATATAGTAAAATATTATAGTTTAGAATTGTTCCGTTGCCTAGGTAGCGAATTTATTATTTTCGGCCATTTGCAATTCCTTACGTAAACAAACTATTAAACGTCATAGTGGCAGTTGTTACTTTAAAAATAAAAACAACGATAAACAATTATATCATTTAGTAATATAAGTTAAAGTGTAATATAAATAAACCAACGATGTTCCAATAAGCGGTCCTTTTTTTGAGTGTGTAATTTAACAAGATAATTAAGAGCTAGTCGAAGAATCTAGGTTATCACAAGTTTTGTTTTTGTTTTATTACGCCAAAGAAGTATAACTTCTAACGCGCGTACTTAAGTACACGCACCGATTTTTTTAAAGTTATGTGTATTATAAAATGAGTGACAGTTTGATGCTGAGCATCTTCTTTCATTTATCAAATGCTATAGGTTTAACCTAAATGTGATTCAGTTACTTCTTTCCTAATATGATGTTATGTAAATTATAAAAATAAGATGAATTTAAAGCAATATTATATCTAAAATTATTTCACTTTCCAAATGAAACGGAAACTTTTCAAAATGTATGTATGACGATGACTTCTGTATTCTTATTACTTTTCATAAAAAATAAGAAAACACATTATCTCTCTTGGGAAGCATGCTTAAAACTTCTTCCCTGTGCAAAGTTTTAACCCGTCATATTCACTGCATACGTTATAAGCAACCGTAGTCTCTGATTCATGCAGTGATTCCACCCATGATTACCATAACCATTGTTTTTATATTAATTTATAAAATATTTTTATTTCTTCCTTAAGGCTATACATCAGCTGAGGCATTTCCTAAAAAGATTGTAACTATGCGACGCGCGGAGTTTGCTAATGACGCGTGCCGAACGAAACATAATTTGTCATAAAAATTCGACATGCGTTCATTTAGTGTTATGTTTATTGTTATATTAGTAATATGAATAATATATTCATCGTCATGTTCTCTTTTTCGAGTACAAGCATAATGTTTTTTAGTCATCTTTTCATTAGAATATATTCTTACGACTCCATCACAAAAAAAATCGACGTGCTCTCACCTCGAATGCCGCTCGGCGATTATTGACGAATGCGTAATTTTGTCCAACCTATTGTTGAAAATTATTTGCCGTTTCACTTATGTAGGCTCTTAATATAAAATGGCCCATTTAGTCACATTACAAATATATATATTTTTTTAAATATAAAGAGCACAAATTTTATCTTTACATAAATTCATTCACAATGTTTGAAAGTTACTAACTCAGTCTCTCCGTACTCCTCTCTCTAATAGGCACTTTTATTAGAAAGTCTTCGTAAAATCAGTCAACGCACACTTTTATGCGTGGTAACCCCAGTCTTGAGCATTTGCTCCTGAGATATTCCGAAGCAAAAAAAAAACTGATGATGCTTCACATTCAAACGTAAGGTCTCGTGATACGCTTGATTAATACCGAGTGTGGTGCGGGGCGGATTGGATTGGATGGTCTTTGTGTGTGTTAGTTAATAAATCATTCAAGGCCCTTTATTGGTCGTCATATTGGTATTAAGCGGTATGCAGCCAATAAAGTATCGACTGATTAGTATGGAGTGATTTTCACCGAAGAGATGTTATATCGCTATAATGTGGGTTTTCCCAAACTGAAAGTGGACAATGTACAAATTTCGTTTTAAAGGGCGTCTCCGTGAGCGCAGCGAAAAAAAATCTGATTGGATCAGGATCTCTGCGACATTCGGCTCTCTTACAGTAGTAAATAATAAGATGCCCTTTGTATGAATAAGTTAGAAATATATTATTACACGACAACCTAATCGTATGATATGGAACTATAGCTATAATTACCAAAATTATGGTAAAGTACATGACACTTTTTGGTCCTGCTTTTCATTGCCATGTTATTTTGGCTGAAGCTTAATTTTTCGTGGATTTAATATACCTTGCGTAATTAACGTAATAACCCTATTACCTACTGTAATATTCTCAATCTTGTACTGTAACACAAGGTGACATCGGTTGGAATTTATTAGCACCGTAAAAAGAAAGTTACAAATTAAAAAAATATATAATAAATATTTTAATTATTAAACAGTTTAAAATATTATGTTAATCATACTAGCTATTAAATAAGAAACCAATTTGTAGAATAGTAGAATGTATGTGAATATTTAATTGGGTCGGAATCTTTAGATTAAGCAATCTGTACCATCTGCTACTGGGTGTATGTCAAGCGAAATTGTAGCCTGAATAATTCGGTTTGTGTCACAAAAGAAACATGCCCTGCTTTCTTCTTATAGACTTTATAAATTTTTTAGAGACAGTGTTATAGTGGGTACACATTTTGCCAGACAGTGACTCTTGAAATAATATGATATATCGATATCCGCTTTTGCAAGACACTCATCTAATACGTACGTAAAAGAATTTCAAAGGGTTTATATTGTTACCCAATGGTGCTATACCTCCCTATATATAATGCATTATCGTATCAGAAGAGGTGTTCTCTAAAAACTCGGAGAAGCGACGGCCTTTTCGTTTTGCTATATGAATCCATCTTTTGCACTCAAAAGTCTTTGTAATGAATAATAGCTCATCGAAGAGTTTAAATTGAATTAGTACAACCTCTATCAAAAAAAAATATTTAGCTGGTTGCGCTTTTTGTAGTGTACTATAATTTGAAGATACTTGTGGATTACGGATTTGGGAGGAGGGGTAACCAGCCACTGACCTTTTATGTTGAGAAGGCTGGCACTGGAGCTGATTGGGTGTTCACGGTTTCGCTTGGGTTTTGGGATAAATGATGATGTCAAGTTTAGTATGGATGATAGACGCGATGTTCGCTCAATCATACCAGATTTGGCGCAAGAAAGTTCGAACGAACCCGTTTTGGATAGGTCACTCTGTGGTTAACGACGGCTTAGCTTTAACAAGCGTAGGTGCGTCCGCTGTTTTTAAGTAACTGAATATGACTTAAAATCACGGTCGACTCATTACACGTGACTCATGGTCGCCTGGTTTTGCGATAATAACTGGGATTTTTAGTAAGTAGAATAATAGTAAATCACCATAATAATTGGCCCAATCACATTTAACATTTTTATAATATTATATTAATATTTTACATCTACCGCATGCTAAGGGCAGAGGAATGGCTTTATTTTCAAGTAATATCCTTTAAACTTGTGGCTGACTGAGGGCAATGGGAATATTTTGCAGAAGTGGCTAAGATACAGATTAGTTTGTATTGATGGTTACGATAATACATACTATTTTTGTAATGCGATGAAAGCTCTACGGAAAAGCTCCAATGTATAGGGATATAATATTATGACGTGATATAACGGAATAAAATTTGCAATCAACGCTTTTAATTAACATCGCATAATACGTTTATTGATCATAATATACCATCAATCAAATATGTAGCTCGTTATAAAAATGACAAGATATTGTGATATGAATAAATAATTATATTCTATAGCCATAATGACATGTCACATAAATAATATATTATGATAGAAATTCTAACTAGTATAATATTATGTGACTGTAACTAATTACAAATATATCTCTGACTATATTATACAATGTTAAACTTACTACAAATTACTCTGCGATGCAAAATAACTTGCAGCTAATTTATTATGTTATAATTTTGTATAATGTGTATTCATTTCTAATAGTTAACTAAATTTTATAACGTTTTGTATAACGCAACTATTGTATTGTCATCGAATTCTTTTGTATATTTCTACTATATTTTCAGGTATTTTTAGTGACATTTTCTAATGCTATTATATGACAATAATACCTACCATTTTCTCAATTCGATTTCTCTACAATATTATAACGACCGGCATTCCAAAGCCTGAGAATACCATTACCGGAAAAGCTTTGTCCAATTCTTTCCAGTAATGGCTTGCCATCATACAGGGATATGTCTGTCACTTATAGTACGAACGATCAACAACAGCGAATCGCCTGAATTAAATATAATATAATTAACTAGAAACATTGATAAAATCAATAAAACCAGTTTATAATAAATTTTTAATATTTAATGGTTATTTTACATTTGATTAAATCACCACAGCTTTGACTTATAATAAAGTTATAAATGAATATTGCAAAATTACATATTATGTAAGAATATAGTTTTACTCTTTTAAAGGACTCTTCCATATTTTCAATCGAAAGTTATAAAATACTCGTACTTATTGAAACGTAAATATTTTTAGTTATTTTCAAAAATAATGTTGGAAAGCTTGAATGATAGGATATCATTATAAAGATGGGAAACGGTAAAAATCATTTATTTACATATTACTATGGTAGAGCTCGAACATGGAATTTATTTACTCTCAGAATTTATCATTACACATTTATTTAATATTATCTATGGTTACGAGATAATAGAATATTTACTACAGAAAATTAGCGATCAAAGAAGATATATCTAGCCTACTTTTCCATATAATAACAATTACATGAAATTGTGACGTGGGGAAGAGACTGTTGAGCCAATCAAAAAGATTTTAATTGGCTATATTGTGGGCTTGATTACCTATCTACACCTGTAGTTTTGCTTACCCACTCACTACCAAAACTAGTTAAAGCTTGATTAGATAACGTTTATATTATATACATGGGTTTTAAGTCTCATCTATATTATACCTAATGACTCACTAATGTAATTATTATCAGAGCAGCAATAAACAAACAAGAAAAATATAGCTAATATCATCACCAACAATTTGTTCATGAATCTGGCAAAGAAAAAAATATATTGTGGATTTTTTTTGTATGGATTATATTATTTCATTTTTTTCCTGATCCACATTGATAACTTTTTTTTGATTCAGCTACTAAAAATATGTAGCGTAGACTAACTTACTATAGATTAATATCTAATAGGTTCTACGACAATTAGGAGAGTACAATAATGTTGATAATGTTTCTTACATTTAATTTTCACACAGCTGTTGTTGAAGTTGAACTCATGTGTTATTCGCCAAATCTTCGCCAAATCTCGAAATAAACGCAGAAATATTTTTTTTATTTTTTGACTAACCTCTCTCATACTGTCAATTGCTTCATAGACCCATGGTCAGCGAATCAAATAAATCGGAAAATTCTTCTCAATTTATACCTATAAAATTATTCGTAGTGAAACATTATAAATAATAAAATTTCTCTGCCATATTTACCTACGGACTACGGTGTATATACCTATATTTTATAATAATAAAATGCTTATCATGCATTCAGTTATGTATATCAAGGAATAATATAACAACAAAAACATGTTCTGTTTGTATCTAAGAAATAGTCAGTTTTTGCTTAAAAATGTGGGTAAATGAAAAAAAAAATATAAGTAGTTAAGCTTTTTAGTGGAATCCAGGCACTGATCTTTAATGAGGAGGTCACGCTGGGCTGGCTCCATGGTCTGGTTCACTCACTAGCACACTACCACTCTCACGCGATAATTGTTTTTGAGTCACCCTTTAACTGGTGATTGATGGTCAAAACCAGTGCAGGTAATGACGTCTTAATGTTTTACAGGTTACAGGTGGATAATGACTATCTGTTAATAGTAGGCCTAGAAAGAATAACAGTGTTTGGTGGGTAAAACATTTATATTGTATTATGGCCGCCATAATTATTGTCCCTACCATTATATAATATATAAAGTTATAAAAATAAAGATTAAACATATTAACATAGTATTATCCTTAGGAGCTTCAAAAATGACTGATAGAAAGAAAAACAGAGGACTGGATCTCTATCCAAAGAATCTGATTTTGGTGGATTAGTTCCACTTCAGACTGCAGTGACAAATGAATGAAAAAAAAAAGTAATCATATTTTATTTAACTCATTTACGTATATTGAATATTGATTAGTACTTACTACTGGTCATATTATATATATCGACCGTGTTTAGGAAAAAATGCGTAACCCTCACAGAATAAATTTTTACAGGAGAGGCAAAAAACGTTTTTTTGAGTGATTTTAGTTTAATATTTTTTAAAAAATAGCCACAGACATTGTGTGCATGATGATTGATGATTTGGTGTAATATATTTTCGATCTAATAATAATTAAAGAAGTTATTACAGAAAAATCATTAAAATTGAGGATAAATGCTTTTTTCCATAATAAATTAATCTCAATTAAAACCTGAATTGAGATAATAATTCGACATTTGTATACGTTGTTAATATCTAATAAAAGCACTTTTCGAAAAATCGAAGGTTACGCCCTTTTTTCTAAACAAAGTCGATATAATATTATTATATATTTTTAATTTGGAAGACTTTTTCAGATTGGGCAGCCATTAGTTTTAGAAGTACTGGTATATTTTATTTTATAAGAGCAAAAATTTTATTTTTAAAATAAATTAATTTTCAAGTTATAATATTGATTAATAAAAATCGTATTTTCGATATCTCTCTATTGAATTTAATTTTTTCGAGTTCGAAAAATATAAAATATATTTCCAATGTCCCTTATGTTTTAATAATCTCTACAAAAAAAACAAAGATGTTTGTTTTTAAGTGGAAAAATAGACATCTAGTATAAAAGTACTTGTGACGATAATATGAATTCATTGGAAAGTTACGTAAATGTTTCTAGGAATGATGTCCTCTGAATTTACCATTACGCTTGAATATTTTAAAAGCTCTAAGTGACATTGGATTTCTCGTCCACGTACATTCAAATTGCTTGGACACAATTGCCTATCTATATAACCTACCTCGGAAGAATCAATAAACATTTCCTTCTCCAATAATTGAATTTGGAAAAGCTCAGCACTTTTAAGCTATAGCGTGCTTTTTCTTAGCACTTTGGCACTTTATTTTTTTCGGAATCTAAAATACATTTTATATTTTACGATATTTTTATACACACGTAATTATTTTTGGGTATATAAACAGATACTTACTTAAACAATGAGTTTGGTATTATAATATTTCTAAATTAAATTAAAAAAAAACAGAACTTTATCAGCATGAATCATTCAAATAAGGAATTATTATGAAAACTATGCTAATTTCTCATATAATAATATGTAGAAATAAAATATTGTCAATATATGTATCATATTATGGAATATATGGGTCACTGGATCACATGGCTGCAAAAATAGGATGCACCAAACAAGGACGTCAACCAACGCCCACAGTGGCCGCGCGGCTTAAGTGTTGGACTATCACGCCGTGGGTCCCAGGTTCGAATCCTGGGTCTGGCAAGTACACGTGTTGTTTTTTTTAATTTGTGTGTAAATCAGGGTATGGACCTAATAGGTTAAGCAAGTGGCTGACATCCATTTCCCGTAAAAAACAAAATCTGTTAACAAAACCTCTACTTTGTGGAGGCTTATATGATCCTATTAGGATCGGACATGGTCGAAAAAAAAAACAAGGTCAGGCAAATTTTTAATGATGATTGGAAATCACCACACTGACTCCTAATAATTACTGCACCAGTCAATTTTTGACTATATTTGCTTCGAAGCTCTCTGAGCTTGGTCTTGTTACCCAGCCAACATATCCATGATAATATATCGGAGAATTATATATGGAAAGCAAAGAATTGTTCAAGTCAGTCTAACCAGCTGTTGGCCCTATCGGTCCGTCTGACTTGATCACTACAAACAAAAAAAATATGACGTAAAGATCTTATCACACAAATAATATCCATCAGTTTTGAATTAGCTTTGTTTTGTTTTAGTATTTTTCTGCAAGCTCCTTTCTCTCCCATGAGTACATTTTATTAAATTAGTTAATTTAAACTCAGTTAAACTCACTTGCATGTGTGGTGACCACAGTCTTGGGTTACTTGTCATAAATAAAACTACTGACGCTTTATATTCAAATGACTAATGTTAAAATCGATTAATACCGGATATAGTGAGTGCGTGCTGGATTGGTTTGGTAGTTCCATATTTGTGCTATTAATATAATATTATTATTGTAAGACAAATTGCCTTCAGTATTGAGATTTAGAGATTAAACAAAATGTAATAAAAATACCAGTTAGAGATATAAGAAACGTTTATGGATATAATATTGTTTTCTCCTTTTTATCCTAACTGTAACTTTAAAATTGAACCATAATTCAAAATAACAATATATTATCCAAAATAATCAAACAATTGATCAATAATGCCCGATGCCAAAAGTGTTATGCAAAATAAATATACTTATAATAAATCCCAAGTTTCCCGTGGAAACGTGCCGGATTATCGTTTGACCCATTGACCGGCGGAAAGGATGTAGAACTTTTGCCCTCGAATAAATACGCATCGTTATTATAATTTACTGAGTTCGTTTCCTTTTCCGGATATAGAGTATGGCTAGGGTGGCCAAAAAAAAAAAAATACTGGACCTATTGAATAATATAAATTATGTTTTATGACAAATAATAAAATATATCATACAACATTAATTGACATGTACCTACCTACCTAAATTATATTCTGTAGTATTTTATACGTCATATTATATTGATAATTTTATTATAAATTTAATTACATAATAATATATTATATAATATCATATTTCATAGCTCATAAAGTTCAGTGGCTGTATGTGGTAGCAAAGAGCTATGGACCGATAAGAGTAGATAGAGCTAGGGAAGGCCTTCATCCAGTAGTGGATCGACCCCAGCTGATGATGATGGTGATAATGATCATGGTTAAAAAATATTTTTTTATCGGGCGGTTGATCCATTGCAAGCCTTGAATAAATGGCGAGTCATAAAATGAATGGTGATCTTCATATTTTACTCTCTGGAACCCCATATTATGTTCCACATACTTAATATAACAGCTAAATATTATGCTGATTTTTTATTGTACTATTGTATCATCTTGCGATAGTATTTCTAGCTGAATTGATACAATTATTAATCCGTACTTACTACGAATATGATTACTTCATATTTTTTGTAGAAAAAAAATATTTTACTACCCTCAATTTAAAAATTCTAAACGCACTTTTTCGATTTTAATAATGATTTACATTATTTTAGAGACTCCAAGATAACTTCTCTAAGCCTCTACAAAATAACAGACAAATGTAAAACCATGATGAATAGTTATAGTTTACTAGTCAATCCTATACCTTGCGTGTAGGATTTTAAAATAATATATCTTAAAAATGAGCAAAAAATAGTTGCATTTTGTTGTACACAAGTTGTATTAAAAAAATCCATTCTTGTTCAAAATTTCGTCCTCTTACATAACAGTCTGTAAAACGATATGTAATACATTTTGATTTTGTCATTGCTCAGCAGTATTTTATATTGACTGAATTTTGCGTTTAATTTATTCCATTAAATTCATGCCATTAATAACACGAGTATTTTCATATAATTATTTGAATGTGGTTACAAATTACGATTTATATTATTATTTTTTTACTTTTACTGTTTTAACTTTTTTGATATTTTTTCTGATTGTGATTCTTGAATTACTTTAAATTTGATCTGTTAATAATTTTATTATCGTTAAAAACATTGAATTTTGCCATTTTTTATTTATTCTAATTGTTTACTAATATGGTTAAAAAAATAAGCTGTCCAAAATGTGCCTTAACGTGTATTACAAACGAAATTATTTGATTATTATTAGAATAAAAATATCGTTATCCGTAATGATGGGGGGGGGGGAAATAAATAAACCCACTAGTAAAATTGTATCTAATACTTATTCAATATAGATTACATGGTCACCCTACAGTGATTCTACTCCACTTACGTCACTGTTAGATTTGCTTGCTTTCTAAAACGAGCTTACATTCATAAATATTTCCTTTTCATTATTGACAAAATTTTCTTTAGAAACGTTGAAAACAATTTAGCAAATTAGAATATAATTGCCTCTTTGTGTATTAAAAATGTAATGATTAAACTTGCTGAAAACGGCTATTAACGCCTCACTTTTTTAATATTCTAAAGACCTTTAAAGGGCTAGACTTGTGGTCATTAGAAATTGTTAGTCATATTTTGACCTAATAACTACGATTAAAAATAAATTTTTGCATACCAATTCAGGTATAATTGGTATTCATTTCTATATTTAATATTTTGAATATTCTTAGCAGAATAATTTTCTTTTGACTTGTTATTTAATTTAACTAATTATTACCAAGAATCAAGTATTTTTTTACTTGTAAGTCATTTTATTTCTCAGTTTTAAATTTACTATTCTTCTAAATTAACAATATTTTTTCCGATAATACATGCTAATACTTTTACAATTAATACTTGTTTACAAATGTATGCATTATTTTACTATAAAATGCCCTTGATTATAAACCCACTACAATAAAAAAATACGACACCCGATAGGACTCAAATGTTTGTCCACTGGTTTAAATCCGTTAGGCGTTCTTATTTCAAATGCGTAATTGTATCAAAGATTAAATTTATTCTAATTGGTAATTATATTATATCTGTGTTGTTTTCAAAAACGACGTCGGTTAGTTATTAAGATAATTAGTACCTTGATTTAAAATATAAAAGCTTGTAGCCAAAAATTGATGCAATTGGATGAGCACTTCAATATACAAATACTATTGGCTAATTTTGTCGTAATCAGATAGAATGCCCATGCTTAATTAATTGGTAGATGGTGCAAATTAAGTGGAAACTGACTCAGGTACTACTGGATATCGGATTGGATATAATAATTTTTATCTGTAGTATTTTTTTAAAATTTGTTATTTTAAATATTCCATAAATATTGTTATATTCTCAAACCTTGTGAATTATTTGTCTATTATAATAATAAAACTTTGTATATAACAAGCGTAACCTGTAATATAATACGGTTTTTTAATAAATAAATAATTTTTATAAAGCATGTCATTATTTACTTATGTCATAACGTAACATATTATATAATATTCATGCGTCATATAAAATTTTTGAGATGTCTGAACATACATTATCATTTTTCGTAACTTAAAAACGTGTTTTATCAAAATTAGGTTATATTATTTAAACGATACATAAACATCTAACAGTTATTTCATGAAACTCGATTTGGTCTATTAATCCATTAATCATTCGGACTCCTCATTTGTTGAAGTATTTTCTAAGAGATTTCAGATTTTTTTGAGATTTGTTTACTTGAAATTGTAGGCATACTATCTCATTCTTTAACTTATCTGTGCCTCCCAATATTATTAAGGCTGGTAGACCACAGATTTTTGGCAACACACGTTGAATGTAGAGCGAATCTTTTACTACAATCACTGTAATACCGATAATTTGTGGCAAACACAATATGACAACGTGTATTTATTTTATAGATTTTGCAAATCAATCAACAGTAGCTAGTAACTTAATTTATACGAGATAACTAGCGAAATTTTTTTATGTACAGTCTGTCGACCACGGCCTCATAGAGTAAAAAAAACTCACTGAAACCGGTTAAAAGGTACTTATTTTTCTCGAACTATGTATAAATTATTATGAATCTAACAACAAAAAAACGAGAGGTCCACATAATATGGTAAAAATCTAACAAAAAATATGCCCATATTCTACATTGCACAATTTAATGTAATATGTAATGGTTAATAAGTTTTAAAGTGATCCATATTCACACGTACATTTAAAAGCTAAACAATTTACATTACCTGATTATTCAAACGTCAAAAATCTAAATTTATTTTAATTGGTTTATTGCAAAGAGGAGTTAATCAGTAAATATAAATATGCACATTGCTATACTAATTGAATAATAAAATATAAAAGCTAAAAAAAATAATGGCTGCCAATTCGAAAATCAGTGAAAGAAGTGTTCAACTAAATAATAATTTCAGCATTACATGAATATTTTAAATTGCATAAATTTTATTTTAAGGTTATTTTTATAATATATTTTAATTAATATTAATATAGATCTACTTACCTATTTCCATTTTAATGGATTTTCTTTTACTTATGTCCATTTATAAGATAATTATATCCATTACAAAAGTTTAAAACTTCAATATTTATTACTAAAAACTGATAATAAGAGAAGCTGTCATGTATTTTTTTATACAATGTATCACCAAGACAAACATAAATAATAATATTATCATTTTTAATATTTTTATTAGATACTCTATTTTATGTTTTTATATAGATTTAAGTGTTATAGTTTCCCTTTTATAATAATTCGCAAAATTTATTAATGTATCATTCTTTATTGACCATGTACACAAATTGAAATCACATGTGAAAACTTTATACGACACCCGCAAGATACAAATCTTTGCCCTCTATGATCGTCGCCCATTAACTCTAACCGCTAAACTACGAGTATTTAGGTATGTCTTATCTAATTAGGACAAAATTAACTAGCTCTTCTTACAATTTTATTGTTACTGGAGTGCTATCTAACTTGCAATATTGTTTTGGAAATCGGCTTTTGTATTTTTAATCAAAGTATTAATATTTTACCATAATTACCGGTGTCACGATCTCTCTAAAATTTCAGTATAGCGTACTCGCACTTGCCAATAATATTTGATAAACTATTTTGGGTGACGTATTTTTTTCAAAAAGTTTTTTCTAGTAGGTAATATTTAGTGATTAATAATTTCATTCGAATTGCATCAGGTTTGGTAAAAGCTTTGCTTAATTATGTCATAATTTGCATAATTTTATTTGACGATAAAAAAAACAATTGGGTCGTATAAAGCTACTGAATATTATACGATGTCATATTCTGACACTTATTTTTTTGTACACTAGATATGTATCAATATGTTTATGAATAAATTTTCCTTCAATATATTATAATGTTATCAGGGCATAAATTTTGTAAGGATGTTGAGAATTTCATGTATGATACACGATTTTTCCGCTCTTTCTCATGAATTATGCATTTGTATTAAAGTGAATTTATACTCGAAGACAGAATTCCCGATAATGCTTTTTGACAATCATTGTTACATTGGGCTCAAATCTTCTTTACAAAATATATTAATACACCTACTTAACCATAAAGAAATATTTCATTTTGAATTTTTCCAATATTTTGCACTCGTCTGCGTGGCATATCACAATTTCCACATTACCACATTTGAATTTTGAAATACATCAAAGAAAATTTTTAAATTACACCGTCTGGTTTTAAAAAAATATATGTTTTTTTTTTATAAAAAAGGCAGCTTTAATATTTCCACTATTCTAAATCACAATATTTATTTTTTATTTTAATATTAAATTAAACAATATCATGACAAACATCAGCTAATGTCAAATAAGGAAAAAACTAAAATAACACTATTATGTTATAGACCAAATGACAAGAGACTTTTCATGTACGCAATAAGAGAGACATAGTTTATTTTGTGATTCGTCTACCTGAGATGATAGTTAATACGAAATGTCATGGTGCCAGGTCCGGAACTGATCGTGGCGCTAATTTCTCACTTCAGTAACTTGGTACTTGAATAATTCATGTACTAAGTTACTGAAGTGAGAAATTAGCTTTGTCTGCATAGTATGATAGACAACGAAATAGAAGAATATCAAGTTAATCCGGCCGCAGTTTACGAATAACTAACTATTTTTCAATCACGGTCGACTGACCCATAACCGCTTGGACGCACAATAATAACTCAGGATTTAAGGTAGGATGGAAATAAAGTTATGGAGGCAACCATAATAAAATTATCTATATTGCTAAATTATATTATTTTTCATCAGCACAATTATATTTTATTGAACTACGGATCTTCTTAGATGTAAATTAATAAATTCAAAAACTTTGTTTCTTTAGATGTCCTTGTATTAGTAAAGAAAAGTCGTTGATTGATGAATTAACGTAAAACAATAATGATTATAACTTAAAAATGAAAAACAAAAGTGTAAAGATTATTTCAATCACGTTCTGCAGGGATTTAATTCAACTAATCACACTAAAATTATTATAGAAACTGTAAGTGTTTTTGACAAAGTTATAATTATTTTAAAAGGTCCCCAAAGTTTTATTAAAAGCTACGTTTGAAAAATCATGTTGACGGAAATATGCTGAAAATGGTTTAGTTTATTAACAAAGCACGCGTGACAAAAATATTTTCATGTGTCGATACGCGCTTAACTTATAAATTTGTAACGTGCTATTAACCGCTCGCGATTTATGTGCTCCGGATATTTTTCCGTAGAAAGGAGAAAAATAGTAATTGTTTTCCACATGAAAATTCTCTTTTATTATTTGTCTCAGAAATATTTAATTTATTATATATTATAAAATGTTTTTTCGAAAGTGACATGTATTTTTATTTATTGTAAAAAAAATTACGTAAAAATTATTGCCTGCTATATTAGGTACACGTCATTTATAATTGACAATATTGTATGAATAATTTAACTATTTTGGGACAAAATATAATAATATAATCATTATTCTTCAAATATACATTAAATTTGTATAACAATATATATTATATAATATGATATGAGTGGCGAAGACTCCATTCTCGGTAATTATATAAAGCCTACCTTAAGAAAAATATTTTTTAATTGTATATTGACATATTTATATTTCTTTCGACCTTGTTCGATCCTAATAGGATAATATAGGCCTCCACAGGGTGGAGGTTGGTATTAACATATTTTGTTTTTACGAGAAATGAATTTCAGCCACTTGCTCAACCTATTAGTTCCATTCATACTCTGGCTCATACACAAATTATTGAAAAATATTATGTGACCATGACGCTATTATAGGCCGACGCTTAAGCCGCGAGGCCATCACTTGATTATTCATTCTATAAAAATAATTAAATTTGCCAACGACAGATGTCGTATGTAGAAATGTATTATACAAATTTAATTATAAAATAATCTACAAAGGTTTTAAAAATATACCTCAGCGCGCCATCTGTCTTAACATAAATCAAGGTCAGATTATGTGAGAAGAAATCGTGATATTTTTCCGTATGGACTTAACTTCAGTCAGTCTATTAAATTGTATAAAATATGGTAGGCTCCTCTCGCAGAGCCTAAAACCTTCACGCATAATATTGTTGTCGTGACTGCACTTTGTCCAAAATAATCAATAATTTAAATATATATATATTTTTATGGCGTTGAATCGTTAGTATGCACCTATTCCTCAATAGTAATATCATATTATCATCTTATTTCAGTAGAATTTTACAGAATTATTTGAATTGGACTGAATGGTGAAAATAGTGAAAACCCTGTAAACCAAGACATTCAATTTCCTTTTTATTTTCTTCTGCAAACTCTACACAGTGATCCTATCACAAACGTTTTTCTTTTTACTCCCGTCTTATCAAATCCTTCGTGTGCCAACATAAAGTATAAACTGCATCTATTTCATTTCCAAGTGTGAGACCATCGGAATGCATATATTATAGCAATCCACCGAAATCGAGCCACTAAGCTGAGCTTATAGCTAGTATCTCCAAAAGCTTACTTGAGGTACTACAAAAGCTTTGCGGTACAATTCAATCTTATTTTTAGTAAGATAGACTGACGAAAATGGAACAAAAACTATAATAAACTTTCAACCATTGCTTAAATAAGCTAAATTTTACTTGTATGTTATTTTCATGAACATATTTTATTATTACTAACTATTTTTCTATTTTAGGTACATTTATGAAGTGTTTCAAATTATGCTTTTTCAATAATGAATCCTATAGTCTTATATAATTGGTTATTCATAGAGCAAACAATTGCTTAATTTAAAGTTACTTATTATCAAATGCATACAAAATGTGGTATTGCTGGCATATGCTTCGTATTTTTTGGACAGAATACAAGATAAACCAGTAAATCATCCAGTTACTACAGATAAAGTAACGGCTCCGGACAATATTATGTTTGAGACGTATTCTGTATTTTTTTTTAATTTCTGGTGCAGAGCAAATAACTTCTAGAGATTGGTGGTTTTTGGTACCTTCCAGGGAAGGTAAAGTAGATGAAGAACGTTAGTGCGCTAAAGTGACCAAGTAAAGGAGCTAACTGGGGGCCGTCTTCACTCTGGCCTGAGAAAAGCAAAGATTCGAGAGGATTGGAAAGTCTTGGCCGTTCAAAAGATGACAAAATTTCAAGTCGCTCACGATTTTTAGGTATGAGAGAACGATCATGGAGATTAGTAAGTGCAAGTACTTTGAAATTAAAATTGGAGATCAATAGTTGAAAAAAATAGTTTTACAAACTAATAATGCTCAGTAGCGAGGTAAAAATTCATATAAGTATGTCCGTATGTAATCATGGTATTATTTTTGATCTTTGTAAATAATTAAGTGAGGTGAAATGAAATTATTTGGATAAAATCATATTATATTACAATAAATTAGAAAAGTCTATAAATTGAAAAAGTTCTTTCAGATAAGCTTGCTCGAAGTATTTTCTTTGCAAGCGTTTTTAAGCTCATCCAAATTATGTAAAGACTTGGGTTAATAATAACCCAATATTCAGACTAGATAATATTGTTTTCAAATCACATCAGGTGTTTCAAAGTTATTTCTGCGATGGTTATTGGTTTGATTTTTTTAAATTATGTAATTTATGTTTCAAATATTACATTCTTACATTAATAACTAACATACTTAATTTTAAAATACTAATTTTAAGAAAATATATATCCACTAGAAAAAATCTTTTTAACACTAAGCAGGATTCGATCCTGCATACCTCGGGAATTGCTCCCATGTAGATTGACTACTGTATTATAGATTTTTACTATACACTACGTTTTTTTATTGGCAGCTATTGTATTTTAAATCAAAGTATTAACTTGCCGTAATTTCTAACCGATGTTAGGATTACTGCAAATGTTTTATTATAACTAACTTGCACTTGCAATAAACTATATTTTTATTCAACGAATAATTGACAAGGTTTAAGAAAGTAACAGTATTTTATATTAAAGACACATAATATGAAAATACTTATATAACCATTAAAAAACATCGTGCTGAAAAATATATATAATAATTACGTATTATTATTAACTATAAAGCTTTGGTCTTTATTATCTTATGTTTTGTCTCTGCTGTTACACAAATACTTAGTGAATAAATTTAACGGTCTTTATGTCAAAAAGTTTCATTCATTTATTATACAACTGTTTTGTTACGTCTAACGGTGCGTACATAATCTTTTCTACCTGTCACGTGACCTTGAATTATTATTATGTTTTCGTGATGAGCCACGGTTTATCGTTCGGAGTTTTTCCTTCGCTAAGCTCTAAGAAAATCTGTTTTCGCGATAAATTTCTTAAATAATTAGATCTATCTACAATATAATAATGACTGGAGACAATTTTGTTCTCAGTGTTTATGTCAAAACAATGTTATATTATTATTATTAACATCATAACAATTTTAGATATTTTTTCAGTACAACCACCATATTATTGTATATTTAAAATTTACTTTACTATCTATTGTACCGTAGTATATACACTAAAAGACGTCAGTTAGTTAAATCAGGTATGCAGTTACTGTGTTTAAGTGCCTCTTATATCTTTAAATCAGTCAATCACCTAGTTTATTTATCTACTGTGAATTCAGTTCACTGTCCTTTTACTCTAAATTATCTGATTATAAAAACACCGCTCAAGAACGATACAAATCAAAAATTTTATCAGTTAAAATTTTAATTCCACATATCGTCGTTAATTCTCTACAAACACGTATATCAATTTTTGTCAGTTTTGAGTTATTTGATGTAATGAATTCAGAATTTGAATACGCACATATTCCATTAAGACGTATCTCAAAACATACTTTCTAACATAATAGATTTAAGCAATTATAAAAACTCGTATCACAATAAAAGACTTTTATAAATATATTAAACTCGTATCTTGAGTTACGTGTTTGTAAGTATACAGAATACTGAACTCCGACAGATGATTATACTGAAGCTCTTTATCGTACGTCAAGATACTTGTATACTGCTGTAATATTCGCAGTAAAGTTGCAACGCATTCTCGTATATTCGACAATATGACTGATCGGTCAAAAGTATAGTGCGATACATTGAAGAAACATAACATTTTTTTCATTAAAAAATGTGTAACTATACTAAATGGATATTTCATAGAAGACAATTTATTTTTTAATTATAAACTGACAGAATAAAGTTGTTATTTGCCTCTCCTGTAAAGTTGTGTTTTTTGAGATATGTTTTTGTAGAAAATTATCGACGATATGCTTTTGAAATATGACATCAAAATATCGATAAATTAATAAAAAAAATATGCTTTTATTAGATATCGTATGGTACTACGCAAAATTATGTTGAGTATTCACTGCTGTATGAATACCTCTCCTAACTCTCTCCACTCTTTGCATTCCTACGATCAATTATTTTGTTGTTAATATCGAAACTAGTTTTTTGTATGTCTATTTTCCCAATACAACAAAAAAAATTCACCTCTTATATATTATTAATATATACCTATTTTGTTGCTACCAATTTTATAGAGTTTTAGTTTCAGCATATTATGAAATTTAGCTAGACTCAAAATTCGAACCCGTCATCCATCTCTTGTCTATCTCATTGATTTTTTAAACGTTTGCAAACCAATGGTGTAATACTGGTGTATTAAATAGAAATAACAAAAATTTACAGAATTTTGATCGGTGAGCAATTTATTTAATTGAAAAAAGCTGTTTTTAATCAAACAAAGCCAATTAGGATAGAAATCCTCAAAAGAGAGAAAAAAACATAAAAATGTTATACAATAATATAAAATTTCAAAAAGAAAATACACAGCACATCACTGAAAATGTCTCTGTCTTCGGGGAGCGCATTGACTAGTCTTACACCTCTGGTTAATGGTGCCTGATAGGCTTGACACGAGTAAATGGTTCTGACCCAGAATAAGTCATGGCTGCGCCCACGTAGGTAATTCACATGTGGATATAAATTCAACTTCTTTAGAACACCAAGATTGGAAACTATCCCCAGGTAAAAATGTCTCAAGAGCAGAAGTGACCTACGAGAGTTACCTAAGGGAGTCGGAAAATAATTGTTATTTTAATACTTATTACAATAAAATTATTCAAGGTATCTTATTTTACGAGTAACCGAATACTGTTAAAAATATTTTTATAAGTTTATCCGATATTTAAATATTAAAACAGACTTATTTTGGTATCGAATCATTATACTTCCACGTAAAATTCAACGCCGAAACCCTCAATCTATTTTTCCATAGAATCTCGATTCTATCAAATTCCCCAGCGACCGTTGGTGAGCCGAAAAAAAAAAAGACGCTATCTCGCAGGGCAATAATAATTTGAGTTGCGGTTTTATCTTTTCTCATATCTCCCATAGGTATAATTATATTTTTTATTATGTCAGACGAGAAAGCTTTTACTGATACGTACAAAAGTGCGTCCATGTCAAATTCTGAACACTAATAATGGATATACCTAAAAAACCTCTACTTATGTATTATAATGAATAGTATTATAATAATGACGGAGGAAAGAAACTACAGTTATATTATTATATTAACATAAATATCATTGCCTAGTTCTGATATTTTACGGAAATATGAAAAAATACCTTTTCTAATATTTTATATATTAATTATAATATTAAAGGAAGTCAAACGTACCTACATATTATCTGATTGATTGATTTATTCAGCAAATGGTTTTTTTATAATAGAAAACTTAATTGTTTAAATTATAATTGTATGTTTTATAATTATTTTGATTTATAATAATGTATTGGCAATGTTGTTGGTGGGAGGCCATTAACGTAAGGATATAGTCCAGGCTCTAACTTTTTTGATGGTCAAACTACTGGCTTTCAGGAACGCTTTAGTTGGATCCAGCACTCGCATTTCTGGTTTGATTATGGTTAGGCTTATTACTCGCGAATACAAGTCAAGCTGTACTTGTTTCTGCTAATTGTTAATGAGTTTATGATTAAGTTACAATGATGTTGACGCCATGTTGGTCAAATGGTAAGTAAGTTATTGGTAACTGTGCATTTTTGACATACATGATTGAGAAGGTATGATGGAAATATTTTATGGGAGTTTGGTATTTATATTGACGCATCCATATATTATACTTAAAATAAAATAAATATGAAATCAATAATAAAACGTATTATTTGGTTGTTAAATACAAATATAATATAAAATAATATCATAAGTACCTTATAAAACCTATGCCAAAAATAAAATACCAGCAAAAATCGACTTTACAATATGATTAGGTAAATTTAAAAAAAATGATAATATTGACAGTTAAAAATGTCAGCATGCAGTGAATTATTAAATTGTCCAGCTTTAACAATAGTAGCATATTATGATAAGCCTGAGATAATGCACAATTAATATTTTAATAGTAGGTATATCAAATAACACCTGAGATATAAAATTTAAGCGTGGTTATTGCTTGCATTGATAGCTTATTTTATAAAGCACTATGCATGGATTTCGAAAGATATTACGTAGTTAAAATCCAAATAGATAGTTATTTTGTTTTTTTTTGTATATTTCTTATAATACTGTGGTAATTCTGAATAATGTTTTTTTACCAAACTAATCTATTACTGTCAATTTATTAACATAAAACAATTACTACTTGACAATGTCTATTTGAAGCGAACTAAATCGACCCAGTTTATTACTAAACCAAGTATAATTAATACAATTTTTTTTTTTTTTAATTAATTCAATGTATTGCCAACAAGAATAAAATGTATTGTTAACATTATAAAATATAAGTATGCAACATTCTAAAAGCTTATATAATATTATCTATTTATAAAAAATAGGTGAATTATATTATTATAATTATATTAAAATGTACACAATTTATTATTTTAACATGATTTCTATTATTATCGTAAAGTAATTACATAAAAGACTTCTTTGAAATTGTATAAATATTAAATAAAAACATAAACCGTTTGAGAAGTATACTAATTTGATTGAATACACCTAGCGTGTGTTTAATTACAGGTGCATATCTGTTATTTATGTGTAGCCATAGGTTCATTCGTGATTGGATTATTGATAACGGAATATCCATCATCTGGTAGTAGTCCGTTATATGCAACATTTCTGAAGATAATATAGTAATAAACATGTATGCGAGGTATTTTAAATAATTATATATTTATATTTTTTAACATATTTTCTCACAGCGAATATTTTAATTTACATAGATATGCAGTACTTATTTAAAAGAATATTCGATTACAGAATCTTAACAAAAAAAATAATAATATAATAAGTTATCATTTCTTCCGTTTAGGGTGGGCAAGGTGAATTGTATTATTATCAAATTATGTAAGACATATGAATATATTATGATGATAACATTCTATCTTTACGTAAATCCTAAATGTAAAAATATTAAGTTAAGCTGTAGTAGAGTTATTTTTAATTGCAGATCGATTTTTGTGGTTTGAATAAAATTAGGATTAAATAAAAGCTACTTACTCTAATTCCCAGCCGGCTATCCAAATTGTATACTCTTAAGGGTGATGCTTCTACCTATCAGAGGCATCTAGCGGTAAAATGCGAAGCTTGCAATTTGAGACATAATATTAGAGCTTAAATATTGGGACCATACCTAAATAAGAATTCATATAAATAAAAAGGATATCAAGTTATACACATGTATATTTTTATTAAAAATCGATGGTTTTCAAAATAAATATTAAAATATCAAAACTATGAATTAGTCAGAAAATTTTACAAGAAAAAATTGAAAACTTAATAAACTGCATTTTAATAATAAATATGACCATAAAATATAATGTAATAATAACGTAACTGTGTAAGAAATTCACATTGTTTAACATTTTTTTACTATAACTGTAAGTTTATCTTTGACTTAAAATACAAAATACTTTTCTTTTTAATGCTTTCATATACATATTTTTAAATAATACAGTTGAAATTGTAAATTATCAAAAAAGGTCTCAGATTGCAAGCTTCGTATTTTTCCGCTTGGTGCCTCTGGTAGGTAGAAGCATCACCCTCAACGAAGGAACTTGCACTTGCTGCAAAATCCGACCAATATGCTTCACCAATTTAACCACTTGCAACATATTATCTTATAACGAAAATATTAACTAATTACTGTAAGACTATTTTCTTCAAAATTAATTTTAATATAATATATTGTAATGTTTTAATCGTTAATATTGTCGATCGTACTTTGTAGTTTGAATCAAGATACCATAAAATTTACTTACCCTGATTCCTAATCGCCGTCAGGATCTCTCCGAGTTTTAGTCTTAACGTACTTGGGCTTGCTAACTATTTTTTAATTCACTAGAAATGAAAACATTAAAAATAAATATACATACATAACTCGCACGTAAAGCAGTTGACCAAAATCCAGTGAATTCAGGTTACAGCTCCGCTCATCCACTATATTTTTTCAAAGTTTTTTTTATTGGGCATATTTTCGAGGTGTTTTCGAATCATTCCGAATCAATTAAATTAATATATTTATGACCAGTTTCATATCTGCGTATACCTCGAATTTGAAAATTACTCTACTGAGCATATTGATATTGCCAGTGAAGATCCAATGCGATGGCATCTTTGATTTTATGCATGCAGCATCAAGCTGTTATTAATTTTTGAAAAATCATTTCAAGCTTTTACGTCTTCTCCCAGTGATATGGTCAAATAACTGAGGAGTTTATTTTTAACTGGTCGTTCAAAGTTTGTAATATCCTAAAGTTAATTAAATACACCCACCCACGGTGGCCGCGCGACTTAACCGTTGGACTATAAAGCCGTGGGTCCCAAGTTCGAATCCTAGGTCTGGCAAGTACACATATTGTTTTTCAATTCGTGTGTGTCAGGGTATGGACCTAATAGGTTAAGCAAGTGGCTGACATCCATTTCTCGTAAAAAAACAAAATCTGTCAATACAAACCTCCACTCTGTGGAGCCCCATATGATCCTATCAGGATCGGACATCGTCGGAAAAAAATAGATAAATTCAGCAGACTCACATAAATAACCTTTAATATTATAATATATGTATAGTTAATTAATCAAGTACTTAAATTTAATATTTATTTTTTGTATATTATGTGGCGTTTCTTAAGTTCACATGTCATGTCTTCAATTTTAGCATTTAGAATAACATTTTAGAAAATTAGAGATTAATACTATTAAGACATAAAAATACGCGAGATTGTAAAAATGAGTAAGTACCCAATTAAATTTTCTTTTAACCAAATTTATATGTACCTATTAATCTACATTATTCTACATGTATAATATAAAGTTGTCCATTTCTAGGCTTATTTTCACATGTTACATCCATACGAAGGTCTATAAACGGTAACTATTAATTAAATTATTTAATTAGCATAATCACAATTTGTACTAGTTGCCTTTAATCAACACTGTAGTTTATCAAGCGAGAAATTAGCACACAAACTCAAGATAAGAAAATCAAATTAATCGAGGTAGATAGACGGCTTAATCGGATGTCTAATACTGACAGATATCAGTGAAAATTAGCGAATTAACATATACTGTCTTTATTATATAATTAACTTTACTATAATATAGTGTTATTTCCAAGCAAATTGATATTTAACGTCATCTTTTTCACGTGAATCCTTTATCAGAGATTTGCTACTGTAAAAATAATCTTCATTTTATCATTCAACTACCTGAAAGATTTCTGTAGATCTTTAAACATACCAATAACAGATATTATTAAATCACAGAATAAAACATCGTTTTGGATATTAATAAAAACATGCTTTCAGGCAGTTTGCGTTTCTTACATTTTTCCTATCAATTTCACTGGATAAATCCAGTTTAATATAAGGGTTATTTTCTATGCAATCTATAATACGAAATGATACAGTTTCATAATTGTTTGATTTAATAAAACGCATTTTTTGTAG
This sequence comes from Rhyacophila brunnea, assembly GCF_057557595.1. NCBI lineage: Eukaryota > Metazoa > Arthropoda > Insecta > Trichoptera > Rhyacophilidae > Rhyacophila > Rhyacophila brunnea. The sequence continues at coordinate 12,585,818 of NW_028232848.1, read as the reverse complement.
TACTTATTCCACAATGTAGTTCCATTATGAATTGACAGTTAACAGAATAAAATGAGGTACAGTTTCAATAAACACTCTATATTATGTCATCCAGTTTGTCAAAAGAAATTTAGATTACGATATTATATTTCAACCATATCTCGAAGTCCTTATTTCTATATTATATAGCCTTGAATTTAACATTCTATGTAACCATACCTTTATAATTTATAAAAAATGATAAAACAAATAAAATTGTAAGTGTGTAGTTAAGATATAATTTTGAAAAATACACATGCATCATATTTATCAGTAAACCGACCTCAAAATATATTTTAAATAGCTTTCTTTAAAATTTTAATTAACTGTCCATGCAAAATTTTCTTTTTAAAAACAACCAAGCAATATTTGCATCCCTAAATCAATTCATTTTAATAGTTGTAGTCCACACAATTTGAAATTTTTTATTTATTTTTTAAATTAATAACATTGCTACCCCTGATAACTTTCTAAGCTAGTTTTTCCAAAAAACTGTATTTATTCTATTTTATAAAATATATTATGCCGAGATAGAAAAAAACTACAATAAATTTTGTGGTGAGATAAATATATAACTTGATTGATAGGCTGCGGTGCCTGTTGATGAATTTTATATACCTTACTACAGCGATACCCAACACTTTTTAATATAGGTGAGGAATAATTAATTTCAACAGTTAAATTATCTGTAGGTATATTATTTGAAATATGATACATACCGTATTATGGATATACCAGAATACTAGTTTCATTGTAATATCAGTAAGTTATCTTAACCCTTTTTACGTAAATATTTTTTTCTTCAAGTATCCGACGTATATTTCACTAACTATCCAACACAGCTTCTTTTTCTAGTTAGTAAACATGTGTAATATAAATTTTGCGACATCCATAACCGATATTTTCACATTACTGGACTAAAGGCAAAAACAGTTTTCAAAAAATAGACCGTCAGTTAGCATTATAATTTATCTATGCGTATTTATTTTTATTTAATATTATTCTGTTGGCAGTATTTTACATGCTCGGCTTAATTTTGTGAATATCTACGAATACAAAATATGTATAATAACTGAATTTACTATTCTTATTTCGTTCTTATTTAAATTTAATCGTTTTCATTTCTGCTCTTCTTAGAATAATTATTATTACATTATAATTCAAAAACAACAAAAAAACGAGTATTAATTGGAAACCCTATTTTTTTAACCATCCGGATCTCGGACACACATTTTAATCAGTATCATATCTACGAATAATTCACACTACGCTATTCAATGCATTTTCGTCAATATATGGCTAGCATCTTTATAATTTAAAATGGTATTGGAAATCTCTGTAGGAAATTTATACTTGATAATATAATTAAATATAGTATGTGAAAATTCATGAAATTAATCAACCATTATGCATTGCCTAGCCCTTTATCTCTAATGGGGATTAAAAATTTAACAAAAGACGTTTTCGACTCGTTTTCTTCTGGGTATCGTAGTAATTCAATCCTTGTCTACCCAGAGAGCAACTGTTCTTTTGCATATCTTTTTCCTTCTTTGTGGGTTAATTTATAATCGATTAATACTGGCTACTAATAAGTATTTATTTCCATATTGCCGCCAATGTCACAGTCAGCTCTGCAGTTTTCGTGATACCCCGCTTCAAGACGGATATGATGTTTCATGGTGCTGTCTGTATTCCAAGCGATTAGCCCATTTGATAGCAACATAAAAACTGATTAAGTTAAATTTATTGTTATTTAAGTTATTTATTTTAATTTTAAGACTCACATATTTTATCACACTTTTCATGTTTTGTATTTTACATTGGTTATTATTACTACATAATTATGTTTTTTTTTTCATTTCATGACTATTATTTATAATTTTATATTGTATTTTCTTTCATTTACTCATATATTCCAAAAATTGAGTTTTGAGATGATCGCAAAAAACCACCAGAGCACTATTTTTTGTAATTAGAAGAAAAATATTGAACTCCTTTGAATAATAATTAGTGAGTTAGTCGATTTACATTATTTTTTTATTATATACATATATTTTTCTTTATCATATAGATAGATTAATGCCTTTAGAATCACTAGGTATATAATATTAAACTTAAAAATGAAAAAAAATGCAATTTTCACATAGTTTAAGTGACTTTTTATAAGCAACCATTTTTCTTTATATAAATTATTGCCTTTAGAATCACTCAAAAATTACAAAAATTGAATTATGAGTTACGACTCTAGATGATTTATGTATGGAAAATAACTATAATGCCATAATAATCTTATTTTTAATATAATACATAATATATTAAGAACCCAAAACTAGCTTAAGTATTGTATGTTTGACATCACTACCTTAGATTCATTGCGTTAAAAAAAGTTTCAAAAAACACGACATTTCACGTCTTAAATATCGCTCTATCTTCCGCGCTAAGTAATTGCGTAAGTCTTTACGGGTCATTTGTACAAACCCATTATGCGGGACTTCAATATTTGTAAGGGCATGAAAAAACATCTTCTCTACCACCTACTAACAAGTCAAAAATATACACGACTGCATAAATTATTTTAACTGCTGTAATGAAGAAATTTCTCATGAATAAAGCAAAACTGTCCCTATGAAGAATTGCTCTATTTTTTGGCAAAAGAAATATAACTTAACAAATGCGGGGTTTTCAACTAGAGAATAATATACGTATGATTTATCTACTTACAAAATTATTTTTTCTCATCTACATGGACCATTGCATAATAAAATTTCCCTTATATTTATGAGCTGTACGAAATTCAGATTTTTTTAAAATGGATATTAATTAATAATTAAGAATGTTGGGTATCTATTTAAATAATATAAAGCACATTGATTCACATATTTTGACAATTCCTGATGAGAATTCCCTAATCAAATGAATGATCGTCATGATTGAAGCAGACAAAACTAATCCGAATTGTTTTTAAAAGATGTGAAATATGGACTAATATTTTAGAATTGGAGTAATCTGTTTTATGTTTAATAATTTAATTTATCAATAAATAATTAAATGTCAATTGAAAAAATATATGAAAGTAATAACGTATTGTTTTTATTTCAAAATATAAAGTAGATACTTATAATAATTGTAAACTTTCAGACATAATTTAAATCGTAAAGGAGAGTAAAAAAATAATCATATATTATAATACTTATCTATAGATTTATATTTGATTCTATACAACTCTGATCGATGTCTTTGATACTAAAATATAATATAAAACTTTTTTTATTTACGAAAAATGGATGTTAGCCATTTGCTTAACATATTATATCAATATTTTGGATACAAACATACATTAAAAATAGCATGTAAATTTTCCAGATCCGGGATTATAACCCGAGACCCATGAGATTATAAGCTTGACGCGTAATTGCTCGTCCATCATGGGCGTGGGCATACGATATAGGCATTCAAAATTTTAATATCGTTTGAAAATAGTCACATACTTTTAAAAATACCGTGACATCTGATAGAGTAAAATTAATTACAAGCCGGATTATCAGTCCGCTGAAAAATGTTCACCTTTATTAGGTATATTTTTTCGCATAAATTTCGGAAGTAATCAACACGCTCACCTGTAAACGCCGCGAAAGAATTATACAACCCTTTCAGTGGACATATAACAAAAGATTTCCGTTTAAAATTAAACTCGATCATTGTTTTGCTTATGAAATATTTTTAATGACAGACATTTCGGATTAATTATGATGTTATTTATTTTTGGATGATCATTTTGCTTAAAGCTTTCGCTGCTATGATGTTTTATTTAATTCCCGATGAAAAAAACTACTATTTATAATATTTTTTAATAAAAAATATGGTATTGTTTATAATTATCTTACCTTTTATTGATTGAGCGACATAGAGATACTATTTAAAACACATTTAGTGCGGAAGACTAATAACAACAACATAGCATTTCAGCCAAAAATTTGACAATACTAATGGCTCACTGTACATACGTAATTAATTTTATGATTTGTTTGTCAATTGGAAATTATTTAACAAGATAACCACCTATTTGAATTGTTCTATATTATATAAAATTGTTTATTTTCCAATAAATAAATTATACACCTACCTTTAATAAAATTGATTTAAAAAGATATTTATAAGCAAAACAAATAACATTAATTAAATTAACTTAAATTAAATTCCTAAAATCACGTCAACAATGAACATTGTTAGCATTTCTCACTGTTATTTTGTACAATAATATGCATTTGTTTAGCATTTAGCATGTACAATAAAAAAATATGACAAAATAAGTTAAAAAATATTGAGAATATAGCATTATCTCAAAAATGAAATATTACAAGCAAATTCAACAAAGTCCGAAAGTATCGAACTTTGGTTGAAAAATACTTCTGGTGTGTTGTGATGTCTTTAGTGCAAAATAATAAATTTGTAACATTTTAATATATATTTCATAGAATAATGATTAAATGATTGTGTAAATTTAATAGGACTTATAACTACGTATAATCAATATAGTCAATAACATTTGACAGCTAGTTGGCGGCAAATATGGAAAATCTGACTTGACACACGTTGCCGTAAAGCTGGTGTCACAAAAATAGTAATACGTACATATCAATACCGCCACATCTCAACATGTAATTATCGTCTTATTAGCAGATAGCGTGGCTATTAAGACCCGCATTAAAACCGTTACACTTGACTGTTCGTATCCCAGCATAATTAACTCTCGGAATACGACATAGCACTTTCTCACTTTTTTATTAATTTTAGAGTTAAAGTGACAAACTGGAATAGCCCTGTAGGTGAAGTTAATATGAAGCAGCTTATTCATTTTTTTCTTCTTCGGCCATATCCACCCCTTATCTAGAGCATATGGACGCCACACTGCGCCTCTGAGAACCCTATTCGCTCCCCAGTCTTTTTTTGTCATTTCAGGTCATGCCACCACCTCATACACTCTTTTGATAATATTTAGTGGCATTCCATGACGCTAGAATCTAGTTGGCTAGAAGAACAGATAAGCCCTTAGACTATAGATACATTGATAAACCAGTTTGATGTTCCATCCAGGCGTCCGCAGCATGTGACCAAGCCACGTCCAATGTCACCTTTTCAGTCACAGTGTGATGAGAAGCGGTTTGGTTCTCTTTCTTATCTCCTCATTACCACTAAAATCAAACCGTCCCGCACCCACACCCAGTATTCGTCTCAAGCATTTAATCTCAAAGCTCAGTTTACGGTTACTTTGAGGCTTCTTAAGGTGCTATGATTAGACACTGCGAAGTATCACCGTCAGAATACAAGCATTGAATATGTGGCATTTGGTTATAACCAAGTAAAATCGTGAATCAAAAATACTCTGCATCGAGTTGAATGTTACTTCAGACATTTCGATTCAGATAGAAAACTCTCTCTTTAATTAGCAGTTTGTTCAATTCATTTAAAATTTCATTTCGACCGATAAAATTCTCCGCGAGGAATACAATATATCATAATTGCTAGGAAAACATTCTTTTCGAGTGAAATGAATATTATTACTGCTGAAGGCCACCATATTGTGATTATAAATATTATTATGACAACCTTCCAGATACGAGTCTAAGTGTTACTGAAAAAAAACAAGTTGAACCAACATAGTTATTGATTGTCCGGACAGAATGTTCCGCTTATAAAATATTTAGATGACCCGATTGAAGGCTCTATATTGAAAATTGATTTTTCCGTTGCCTTGTATTTTCCTGCGCCTAACTTAAATAATGGCCAATTTCAAAAAATAAGGTTAGTTCTAAAGACGTTGACGAAAACCTACTTCTTTATAGACAGAACCTAATTTATTATATAGTTTAAATGTATAACTGATTTTACAATTTATAACTACCTAACTAACACTTTACTATTAGGAGCTCTTAGTTTATTCCGTCGGTAACCTCCATTTTCCGGATAACGGATCTTTTCATTAGAAAATTGAAATAAAAAGTCCTTAATATCGATTAAAATAATAAAAAATCGTGTTTGCGGTTAGTCGGGAAATATAAAAAACACCCACTGATTATTACCTTATATTAATTAATAAACCTTCAGTTTTATTATAATACGCTTACAAATAGAGCTAAATTTAATATTTTATTAATAAGCATATTATGATGGATAAGTTACTTACAGAATCAGAATTAAGAAAAATTTGAAAAAAGTTAATATGAAGATTATCGAAATTAAATCTAACAGCTTCAATTGTTCACCAATAATTATTTTCAATACATAAATGAGATACAAAAACATTGTTATAGTAGGTATTATAAACATAGAGCAAATTGAAATATCATAATTTTGACAATTCTTTTTATTCTTATCTTTAATAGTTAACAGAGTAACACGTTAATAATTGTATTTCTCTAAATTAACACGGAAACAATTCCATAAACAACGTGGTTATCTATAATAATATTTTTTTAGCACAGTTAACACGTCTTATTTGACCCCAAATATTTCCCATGAAAATCTCCAGTGGGAAAAATAGGATGCGCTTAGAATCAAGTAAGACATTATTAAATGTGATATTCAACAGCATTTGACAGCTCGCGATTAACGCGGTTATGGGTGGCCGTGTTCGAAGATAACACGTTTGTCGACTAACTTCCCGTCATAAATAACTGCTTGATTACACGTGATAAGTGATAATCGATCGTTTAATGCAAAGATATTGTATGTCCAGTTTTGTATGTGTCAGGAAAATCGAATTTCAAGATTTGTGATGCATGTATTTGAAAGATACAACATTTTCTTAAATATCCATTTGGACGTAGAATATTTTTACAGTTTAAAGACACAACGCAGACAAAATAATTTGTGTATGTTGACTCAATTTCTACAAAAACTGGACAAACAATATCTTTGCACTAAGCCATCGAAATGTGATATGATTATCACATTTATCACTTTTTTTAAATTTCTTTTGGAGTTAAGTGATACGTTAAAATAGCCTCACCGGTAAGTAATCTTATCATTAATTTACTGATCCGTCTATTTTTAACGACTGCTTATTGATTACATTCGTAATTATGTCATAATCCGAGACCAAATTTTCCAAATTTTAAATATTTTGGAATCACAATCAAATAATATAAAAAAAACTTCATATGAACCCCTTTGAATATGGTCCAGATTCTATGGTTTATTCTTAAACCCGTATTAGGTGTTAATGCGTCCATTTTAAATTAAATTACTTTTTTTGTAATTTTTGGTGGGTAGCCAAATAATATATCAAGTTATTATTACTTACTTATTTCCTGACACGCCCCAATGTGACCATTGGGCAAGCATAAGGTCACTCTACTTCTCACGATACATCGCTACGTCTCGTGCATCCTCCCATTTCAAATTTTTACATATAGTGAACATTACAAATTATTAATTTAAGACGTCCGCACATGACATTTAGAAACAAAGAAATATTGATAAAACAGTATTGTATAAAAAAGAAATAGATCAGTATTAAGTTAATCGTCTTCTTAGTGTGCCATCCCCTAGCGGAGGTCGGCCACCATCAAGGCGATCTTATCTTTGTCGCCTGCTACCCGGAAAAGTTCAGTGGAACTGCATTCGTACCAATTACGGAGGTTCTTTAGCCACGAAATGCGGCGCCGTCCTCTGCTACGCTTTCCATTGATCTTTCCTTGAATGACAAGTTGGGGAATGCTGTATATTTGTCCTCTCATAATGTGGCCGAGGTACTGTAGTTTCCTGGTGTTGATACTACGTAGAACTTCTCGGTCCTTCCTCATTCGATTGAGAACTTCAACATTTATCACCCGGTCAGTCCAAGGAATTTTGAGGATGCGTCTATATAGCCACATCTCGAAAGCTTCAAGTCTCCGTGACATCTCTTGGTTAAGCGTCCATACTTCCATACAATATTAAGTTATTCAGTTAACAATTAAGTTATTAAATATTAGAAATGTGTAAATACAAAAGAATATAAATTAGATACAAGGAATTACACCAAATGTGCTAAGCAGACTCTAATTTAGAATTTATAAAACAACGTCCACCTATAAATACTCATCCTCACGTAGGTGGAATATATCTCATATAAAAACCTACACGGCGTTTTTTTAACTTTTGCAGCACCGCTTCTATTAAGTTATTTACACATAAAAAATTGTCATATTAATGGTCGAAACTGGTTCTAATCATTATTTAGTTCAACATAAGTAAAGCACAACCTTCGTATCCAAACTATTATAATATCTTTCGTATATTCATCTTCATTCTATTCATGAAAGCCGTATATAAATTACCATTAATGGCGTAAACAATCTTAGCTTACGTTTCCTGACAGAGTTCTATTTGTACGATATACGGACTCCTGGCTACAGATAGAATAAACAGTTTGTAGTTTAAAATGGTTCCACATAGGTACATAGTTCACAAAATAGATTTGATTGAAACCAATATATGATGACATTGGCCTTTATGAACATACACATAATAATAATATGATTATATGTTGGAAGAATACGTTCACTCACGCTTCGAAAATTGATTTGTATAAGCCATTTAAATAAAAAACCACGTAGCTTTAAAGTGACTTATGTACTTAAATAGCGCTGAAGGTCAATCGATATGAGTAATTGTACTTTCACGTATTTTATTAATATTTTACGTACTACACTGTCCCTTCTTCATACTAATTACACGAGTTAATAATTTATTGTACACCTATATAGGTATAATAATATATAGGTATAATATATATAATAATATCGTTGACTTTGTTTTATGTAATGCTTGAAATGAAAAGTTATTTTATTAAATAACTAGGCAGGAAGGTAATCGGACAAAATATAACATGACAAAACAGAACAGCCAGGAAAAAAATAAAACATTTATTGTTGTGGAATCTTTTTATTAATTAAATATATGGATTAAGGAGAGATATAGCTTGCCAGCTATTATTATAAGCCAATGCGGTACAGTTCGGTTATGAGGAATACAGTGGAAAATACATTTTGAAAATAGCCGATATACTAGATTATTAAATTTGTTAGTTTGGGTTAGTTTAGGTTAGGTTAGGTTTGGTTAGGGTAACCTAACAAATAATCCAGTATATCGGCTATTTTCAAAATGTGTTTTCCGCTGTATTCCTCATAACCGAACTGTACCAAAATATCTAAATTCTTTCAAAAACCTATTAAAGAAAATTGGATTCAAACCCCGTGATTTACTTTCGAGAGTGTTATCAATTTTAAACATGGATACATCAATAATAATTCAATATTCTTAACCCTTGTGTATATTTAGAACGTAATTTTGAATACAAAATAATACCTAATATCAAAATTTTAGTGAACTATTAGGAACATACCTTATGTACAAAAATATTTATAAAATACCTAAAGCCTTAATATAAAGTTAATAATATAATCCTATCATCTTTTTTCTTATCACTGCATATTAAGAGGTATTATCTTCATAATAATAATTATTGATTTATGAACTCATCTGAATTGTCAGAATGTCCTCTAAAACCTTCCAATAAATCTTTTTTATGCCTTGTAAAATACTCCCCATTATATTATCATGGAACAGTTACAATAGGTACATTATAATGTGTACGTACAATTTAATTAGTGCGTAATACGTATGATAGTAAAACTATTTTATTTGTTTTTTTCACCTGTCATCCGAGTTATCGACAATGAAATAATGTTTTTAAAATTTGAACCAGTGGCAGCTTTATGTTAATGTACACCTAGCAAAACAATTAATGTAATTATTTAAAAACATTTTATAATATAATTTTACATTTATTTTCTTATTCCTTATGATAAAACTTTTTGTGGGTCTTGGCTTTCTCCAGTATCTATCTCCATCTAGGTGTGTTTAAATCTATCTCCTAGTTTACGAAGCTTTAAATTCTTTAAATACAGCACAATACTATGTATAAGGGATGTAGTTGTTATTTGTTCATTCAACTACCCCCGTTATTATTTTATATTCAGACAGTTATTTGTGTATCAGATATTATGTGATATTGTATAGGCAGGGATGGTATTTGTATCTTTTATATGGCACAAATACATAAGTGGTTATTACACGGAAAACTATGTGTTGAGTGTAAAGGTTTAACTTAATATAACTCTTTTAACTTGATAATTTGGAAAAGGGCTGAGCGCCCTTGTAATCTCTACATAGATTCAAGGTCTCTAAACAACTGTCATTTCCGATTCGCCATTATCTATGGTATAAACATGAGCATAGACAATGACGTGTCAGTTGTAGAGTTTGGTAAAACCTGTACATATTCTTTCATCTTGTATAAGGTCGATCAGGTTTTAGTTTGCCTTCCGGCCTCCCGAATGTCAATCTTGTATAATATGTGTCTAGTACATATTATATGGGTACATGGAAAAACATCAATGAGCTATAGTCTTTGTACAGGAGCTCACACTTATTATTATAGTCCATCAAATTTGGCCGCATTAAATGGTTTTATATTATTTGGTGTCATTACTGATAGGATTCAGAATGAAATGTGAAGTAAGTGTGAAATATTTTTTTTTCAACAATATAGAACAAAAATGTTTAACTTAGTTATGTACAGTTAAAAAAATGTAATAGGATAATAATATAACATATTATTTTAATTCTACTTTAATATCACACCACTTTGGATAAAATAACCATGTAGAGTTTTTGTTTCCGCAAAAAAGCAATTATATTCTTGATTAAAATCCGCATTAAAATACTGAAATGTAAGTATTTTAGAAACTCATTTAAAAGCAGTTTACGTCGCATTTATGTGTTAGATAGGAAAATTTATTCTATCTGCATTTTTGTGTGCTTATTGTTTCTAGAAACTACTCTGTAACACTAGAAATTCTTTTGAAGCTTTGAAAAATACTAACATGAGAAATTGTAATATAATAATTTATTATAGTACATAATCTTAATATAAATTACATCCACGGAATTTAAAAAAAAAACCTATTTTATAATAAAAAATAACCATGTAACATTCTCTTAATACTTACTAAAATTTCACAGAGGCAGTTAAATTGGACACGTATAGGTTGGTGGTCAGGCACATGTGCATGAATCCTGACGGGCACAGGTTCCAATACTGTTGGGTGTCGTATTTTTTCCAAAAAATTTTTTCTAATCATTACATAATATTATAATATTATCTCATAAGTGTTTTAAAATTATGTATGTTCAATGAAAGAATGTTACATTCTTATTTTTTTTTTGAATAAAAAAATAGTTTATTAATAAATCTTCTATTCACATAATTCTATAAAATATAAATAGTATTATTATCATGCATTTTAGAAAGTAAAATATTTTGATATTGACTGACCTAATGTAGAGACTACCCCGTATTTAAATCTGGAGACGCAAGCATTTTTGACCATGTTGTATTTTGGAAAAAATATGAAATACTTTTAACGAAAATATGTTTATCCCATTTTACATGTTGTAAAAAATTGGTTTCACAAATCCCAGACCATTTCATTATTTTGCCCATCAACTGGAAATGTAAAAAGGCAAAATCGGAATACGAATATAAGATATAATATTCACCCACCATAATTCGGTTGCGTTTCGCGCCCTGAGAATAAGGAAAAACCCATTAAAGGGAATTCCCCAGCTTTGAATTAGCAAAGAGGCAGCGCAAAGCCTGACGAGTACACAAGGGCCCCTTAGGAGTCCCAAAAAATACGCTTACTGGCCCTATTCTGGTCGTAAATACTATTCGTTGCTGTATCTTGCTTCTTTCGTGGCCTTAAACCCTTTGATGCCAAAGTGACATACAACATCTTTCTTTGTATTAGTACGTCCTTATTGTATGCAATTTCCTAAAAATGTATTTATAATTGTATTAATTATTTTAAATAAAAAAATCATTGAAATCTCTACGTTGCTGTTTTTGCTGAACCCTTGATTCTTTTAAATTAAAAAATAATCACTAATTTATTGCAAGTAGGTAATCATCATCTGTGAATGAAGGTTGACACAATAGAGCTATGGAACCGCAGATACACAATATCCACCACAGGATCAATAGCGCAGAAACTTATTCCAAACGTAAAATCTGTCCTCATTCTTGCCAGGAACATAAAAATATCACACGAACTCACACAGATACTAACAGTCACGGAGCGGTGCGAGTTTATCTTAAAAGATTTAAATTTAGGGATGATGACTGTTGTCCATGTTACGGCAACATATCTCAAACTGTGTGGTATGTCATCAACGACTGCCCTATAGTAGAAAGGGAGCGATGGATTCTCAGGGCTCGGTGTAGACAGCATAGTCATGAAATTGACCTCCAAAAGCCTCACGAAGTACTAAGCAATAGAACAACACAAGAATACTACACAAAATATTTAATCCTGGCCATAAAGAAAATTAAAGATATAAATGGAGGAACCTAATTAGCCCCACATCAATGCAACTAGCCCACACAACCACCTTGTACGAAAAAGCAAGGGCACGAATATTAATATTTAAAAAAAAATGAAGGTTTGCACCTGTCGTTAATAATTAGCTTATACTGAATAGGTATAGCGCGAAAGTAAAAGATTAATATTTTTAAATCACGTCAGGCAACTAGTATCGTAGAAAAAGTATATTATAATGATTGAAATAGGTAGATTAATAATTTATAATACATCTGATATTCGAACGATTTTTATAAAATAAAAAGATTCTAATTCGGTTTATTGAAACGTAGCACTTAGATTTGGTTGAAGGAGAAAACTTTGTTTTCAAATCATTATAATAGAGTTCTACTAAGTAATATAGTTTAAAATTAAATCATGTTATTCGATTGTTATATTGATTCTATTAAAGATGTTATAAATGTGAGTTTTGTACTATTTTTTTTATATCGTTTTTAGTGCCCTAAGCCATTTACGTTTATCTACCTAATAATTACCATAAAATTATTAAAATGTAAACAAATCTATTCTATAACTTAGTAATGAATGTAGTATGTTGAACAATAATTTTATAAACACAATTTTATTAAGAAATGTTTTAAAAACACATCGAATCATTGATATTAGTAGAAAAAGGGTGTATATGTTTATCCATTAATAGATTATCCCTTACTCAGTATGGTATATTTGTAATGCAAAGTAATAATTACAAGTTACCTTTTTTGAATTTGATTCAAAATAATCGGTTGAGAATATTAATAAAATTATCTTTTGAATATCGTATCGAAAGTGTTTGCAATATAAATATTTTAAAATTCCACGCATAGTTTTTATTTGTTTCTTTCCCCATTTTCTTGACTTCGTTTGTAAGGAATGGCCTAATAAATAAGGCAATTTTAATCATTATCTTGTTTGCAAGGAATAATGAAAATTTGTTTTGAAACACATTTTTTGGGATTTCACAAAACTTTTCTCGTTCAGAATAGTTTCTGATCAAATCTGGGAATAATTAAGTTTCAATATTGGCATTTTATAGAAATTAAATATGAAAATATTTTGTGGTCGGGTTTTTATCCCCAGACCCGATCTCTTTTTTAATCTACCCCTCTCTTCATTTTTGGCCTAACGTCTTCATCATGAACTTGGCTTCCCAATATGGTAACACTGGAGTCTAGTCCGCCATTAAAATTTTCTTACTGGACGTTGTAAATGTCAGATGATGTTTACAATTTTCAGAGATGCCATCATGGAAAATAGATTAGAAATAATATTACATACTAATATGTAGAATAATTAAAACTAATATTACCATTTTCAAATTGTTTATAATAATTTTATTGAACAATACAACAACAATAACTGTGTATAAATACATATCATTCTAATTTGATTATGCTTTTTAATCAAAACTTTATTGATTGTATTAAATATCTTTTATCGTACTTTTTACTTAATTTTTTTTATTTTTGTTTTGTTACATTAAAGAAGTATACATTCTAACGCGCGTACATAAGTACACACACCGATTTTTTCTTGTATTACTTGCATCATTTCTATGCAAAACTACAACGAAAAAGTTTGCCATACAATTAAAACCAATTATAATCTGAATTCTGAAAACAGATCAGGAGACACCATGGTGCAATTTTTCATAATGAAAAATTCGTTCAAACAATGCTTCCAGCTACCTCGTCATCAATATATCTATGCTCAGTATTTTTCCGTCAAAGATTTAGGTACCTATCGTATAATTATTCGGGAAAAATGGTAGAAAATACATACATAGCATACTTATAACTAGTAATGAGGTGTTGGGTTCCATATATTCTAACTATATTCATAATATTATATTATATATAGTAGCCCCGTTAAGGTTCGAATCCACTACTTGAAAAGTCCTGGTATAAAATAAATGATTATAGTATGTAACAAGTATGTATATAATAAAACAGACAAGAAACTTTTTGATTTGCTCTTCATTTTCATAATCTTCTACTTTATCTTTGTCAATAATTTATGGCAACTTTGTATAGAATTCTTGACATCAATGCCAACCATCCTTTCCAACTCTACTAAGATACATACCTCCTTACACTCACAAAGTTACCTACCTAATTTAATTATAAACCATATTTTTCAATTTTGTTTTTGTTGCAATTTTGTAAGAGTCGAGCAATTTACGTGGTTGACCGGTCGGCTCTTAATCAAAGCATGGTCAATTTTTATATCGGATATAATGGCTTTCATTACAACTTACAACAAAATTATTATACAAAGTAGATTTTATAAATGTGATCTTACTAAAAGAACATAAATTACTGATTGTTTTTAAAATATCCAATTATTTATATTATATTGATGTATCTTTGCTAGCTCCTCTTAAATCATGACAGTGTCTTTTTATATATGATTCAGCATTGACCTTTCTTGTACCATTAGGAAAGTGTTCCGTTGACAACATGAAATAAAATATTCTCCCATCTCAATAATTCACCCAATACGGAAAATTTGTGACGCCTCGACTTGTATTCATACAAGAAGGTATCGTTTGAGCACTCTGTATTAAGAATTTCTAAAAATAAAATCCCAAAGGGCCTTTCCAATTATTTCTGAACTGTAACGCAGGGTTCGGAAATTGAAGTAAATTGACCTAAACGGTACTGTTTTAGTATTGTATACAGTGTAATATCGTATTTGAATACAAATAAAATATAAACATACTGGCTTATTATTTATAAGAATAATAATATGTATTCTACTAAGTTTGTCGGTATTAATGAATAGCGATGATAATAATAATAATTGTCGGTAAGTGAATACAATGCGTATACTCGTCAGTCGAAATTAATAGTTGTTATCGATGAAAAGGATCTAAGCCCCGACGCACATACAAACCCGTTTCGACTACAACACGTCGAATTTGTCGACGTGATATTATTGTCAATCTCAAAACATCAGTTGTAGTTTAATCTCCTGCTGCACTTAGCATCGATGCATCATTTTAGGTTAAAAATAAAAACATCTGTTTAACTCGACATGGGTAAAATAGCAAAATGTTACATCGGCGCATATGCAGAAGGTGTTTTTATTCGTTTCAGCTAGCGACATAACGTCACTATCCCGGTATGCTTTCTCCTGTGTGCACGGATAAGAGAAGCAACATTGCTGATAGTTTTTATTTATTACAATGTTCAAGGCATGAGGATTTTTTTTATCTAAGTACCTCTCCATTACTTATACATTGAATTAATATTCACATAGAAAAATAAATACACAGATTTGAGGGGTCTTTATTTTAAGTATTTATATGTTTTACTATATAATAAAAAAAAGTGTGATTGATTACATTAAAAATAATAAAATTATTTGGTCTAGTTTGAATATTTCAATGAGTGAATGTTGTGCATTTCCAAAATGAAAAGACACCCTTTTGCTTCTCACCTACTTATGTGCAACTGGGCTAAATAGGAACGGGCACTTACGTAAATGGCATTAGCTTGTTAAGAAAATACAGGTAAATGTGATTGAAAAATTAACTTTACCCACTTTGCAATAACGGATAATTTTGAAAATGTGCATTCTTTCTACAGTATTATTTATTACATTCTGCTTAATTATTTAATTTACATATTATTTTATCGTATCTATTGGAAAAATTTATTTTCCCATATTGAGATAAGGATGTTATAGGGAGTTGATCTCACTAATTCATACCTGATTGCTAAAATTTGTAGATTACCCAAATGCATGAAAAACTAAAATATTAATTAAGAAAATTGTAGAAACATTTATTATAAACAAAATGTGCTTTTATTGTCGATAATAATATAATATAATTCCAATATTATTATGATTTTTAAAATCAGTCAAATTTCATCCGCCTTGCTGTCTACCTCGACCAAGCTCTAGTAGTACTGGATTACTGGACTTTTGCAATGGTGCATTATTTAGAGTTTACTGTATTGCAAATTCACTTTTATTCAAATCTGCCATAAATTATGAACAAATATATAATATGTATCTGTTTACCGAAGTTAATTTAATAAAAATTACCCATCTAACTTTGTACACACTTTGTTCATATTATGTTATATCATTAAAAATTTCAAAATCGCTTCTATGCTCAAGGTTTCTACGTACCTTAAGGGCCCACATGCTCAGCGTAGGTCAAAATGGAGCTTTTATGGTATTTTCATCGCATAACCCTGGACATTCCTTAAACGTTGTAGATAATCTATTTGTATAATTTTGAAGCATTATTATCCTTTATATTTATTTTAAACATTTAATGACTGCATATAGTATATTTATTACATAAAATAGTATTTTTTTAAATCTATCGCTCTAATGTTTTAGAATATAGTCATATTTCAGAACGTCCATGTGAAGTGGTGTTATAATTTTTTAGATTTATTAATGTTTAAACGCATTAACAAAACCATTAGTAAAATTAATGTCAACATTATATAGTGACATATTATTTACGGTAAAAAAATATATTTGATAATCTTTTTCATCCCAAATTTGACAAGAATTAGGCATTTTGTTGTTCAAAAATGGGCACGATTAACACATTTAAAGATAATTCTAAAGATATTAATTATAATCTATATCTTTGACCATTCAAATACATGATAAACATCTTATGCATAATGATTGCTTTATACTAATTATTGACCTAAGAATAAGGTAGTATTTTTTTGAAATACGCCATTTCTATTGAAATTTTTCCCAGTAGCTAAGCTACAACATACGGTCGTAGTCAGAAATTGACAAACGATAAATGAAGTAGGGAGTAAGATCACGGTAACGCGCGTGTTTGAACATGTACCGTTAAAAAAAACGGTTAGGTTACGCTAAGTAACGCTCATATCTTACTTAATTAAAATTATACTTACCGGTTTTTAAATATTATTTAATAATTATTATTGCTGGATACCGAAACACCGAGTTGCAACCCTAACACAAATCCTATTTTCCGTTTCGATTCAAACTCAACCACGGTATTAAAGCAATTTGATTTTCAGATAGGGTCTCAATAATATAGGCTGGCATTTATTTTTTACCGTGCAGCTATTTTTACACTTAAAAAAAACAACAGTAAAATAGTTTACTATTTTACAAACGGGCCTAACTGTTTTAAGTAAGTATTATGTAATGCTGTTACTACTCCTACCAAGGTACTCATTTAACCAAATAAAAGGTCTTATATTTGACAAAAGGTCAAGGGCTCACTCGAACATAAATTCCTTATTGTTTTTATTTACATATCTTTTTTTAGTGTGAGAATTATACGACTTTGAAAGTTTCTGAATATTAATTTACACAGTAACTTTTAGTATAATAATAAATTTATCTTTGTACTTATTATGAAAAATACTAAGTTTCTTCTTCTTTCAATGTTACTACAATTCAAGATGAACCTAAACCTCATAGTCATACTATACCCCATTCCTCAGTCATATAATAATTATTATCAAGAAAAGCATTCCATTTTATTTCTTTTTTAGCTTATTCATGCCCATCCAATTAGAATCCATTTTAGTTTCCCAATATTCTTCTTCTTCTTCTTCCACCCTGTCACGTCCCAACATTGGGGCATAGGGCAAGCACAAGTTGGCGCCACTTCCCTCGGTCCATCGCCAACTCCTGCGTCTCCCGCCATGTCGCCGTAGGTCGCTTTTGTAGCACCGCTGCAGGATGAGAGAGGGCCGGCCACGGCGACGGAACCCTTGAGGCTGTGCCACAAGGGTACCAAGTGCCGCACTCTTTGGCGGCATCCGGAATACGTGTCCCAGCCACGTAAAGCGTCTCTTCGTGATAACTTCAATCACCGAAGACTGTTGTGTCTGCTCACGAATTCGGGTGTTTGTAACGCGGTCGTACCAATATACCCCTAAGAATCGGTGGAGACATCGATTCTTAAAGCTCAAAAGCGGAGACTCTTGAAGCTTAGTAAGATGCCATGTCTCATAGCCATACAGGAGCACAGGTAGTACGCACGCGTTAAACAAACGACATTTGGTCCTCACAGAATACAGCCTTGATCTCCATGCGACTCCAAGTTGGTTGAACGCAGGACCCGCCACACCTATGCGGATTCTAAGCTCACTAGAAATACCACCATCATCGGCAACCGTGGCACCCAAGTATTTTAACCTGGACACCAGCTCGACGGGCAGACCGGAAACCCGCAGAGGAGTGTCGGCGTTGATGCAAGCAGCACTGCACATGGATTTGGTCTTAGCCGCATTCAGATGAAGACCCACACGTTTCGAGTTCGCGGCGAGCCTGTTCACGGTTACCTCCAACCTTTCGATAGTCGAGTCAAACACGACTGCGTCGTCTGCATACTCCAAGTCGCACAGTCTTTCTTCGCATAGCTCGGTTATGTCATCATGACATAGGCGTATCCCACTGTTGGAGCAAACCGTCTTACGCATTATGAAATTCATCATGATGTCAAAAAGAAAGTGCGCAAGTACACATCCTTGCTTGACTCCTGACGTGATTTTAAAGTTTCCCAATAGCTGTGGCTTATAATTTATAAATCACTTTACCTTCCACTTATTCAACATTTTAATTCTGATCTTATCACCGAGTAGATGTTCGTATGCTTTAGGTTGAATCGCGCCAACTGCCTACAATTGTACGTCAAATAGTTTCATATTTTTATAATGCTGATAGTACACAGACATTTTTCGTTTTGAATCCATCAAAATTATAGTATTTTTAGCTTATTTGGTGTAAAATTATAGTATTATTATTTTATATTAAACAATTATATAGTTTTTGCGCAATCTTTTGGTTTCAATAGTGATGTGATAATATTAAATAAAACTTCATCGATGATAGAGCTACGTGCGTTAGTGTCACAAAAACGGTTATTTTAAAAACCGTTTAAAATAAACAATGTGCAAGCTGACCGTGCATTGCAATTTTTTTATCTAACGAACAAAAAATGCATGAGTATGTACAGGGCTAATGCATATCAGTGTCCCATACGCTGAACATGACCGAAAAAAATTAATGTCATCATTCCCTTTAAAAAGAATAATAGTATATTCCTACAATACTTATAATAGTAAAAAAAATAACTAGCACACTGTTTATTACCACATTTAATAAAAAAAATAAAACATTTAGTTTCAAAATGTATAAATTCTCTAGCAAAGCATACATACATCTTAGTTTCAATTTTTAATAGGTTACTTAAGGCTATACCTCAGTTGAGGCACGGTCTAAAAAGATCGTGGCTAGGCGATGCGCGGATTGCGGGTCGCGAGTGCAAATGACGCATGCCGAACGAAATATAATTTGTCATATAAATCCAACATGCGTCCATTTAATGTTCTGTTTATTCACCGGCCATGGCAACTTCGCCGCCAGACTCCACGAGTTTGGCTTGATAGTAGATGGGCCGGGTTGTACCTGCGGGCATGACCACCAAGATGTTGAACACATCCTCTGGGATTGCCCGCTTATGGAACTCGAACGAGCGGAGCTATTTTCCAGGGTCCGTCCTCATACGGGCCCAATTGGTCATGGAGATCTGATAGCAACCGAGGCCATTCGAGAAATTTGCAGCGTCATATGGGGAACGGGATAGTTCCGACTCTTCTGTAGACTCATCCATTTCAATTCGTGACACTCAGTATGCGGGTACACAAAGCGCTTAACGTCAGCGGACAGCAGAGCCAGTCCAAAAAACAAAAAAAAAATCTTTCTTAACTTTCTTCTTTAAGCACTACGGTGCATGATTGCAGCATCAGTCCCGTGCGGCTCCGTCTCGGGACGGAATGAGCACTTCAAATCACTTCTTTCAGACACGTTTAAGGCATCATAGAAAGCGGCCGTACATATCCACGGCTTTGCATACATGATGTGGGCACTTTAACGTATGTTCTATTAGTAACAATAATAATATATTCATTGGCATGTTTTCTTTTTCAAGTAAATGGGTAACGTCTTTAGTCATCTTTACACGATTTAAGAATTAATACCCCCGTCGCCATCACGAAACAAATTGACGTGTTCCCAGCTCGGCGTTCTCTCTCCGAATGCCAGCGAGTCCAAAATTTTGTCGCGCCTATAGTTGAAAATTATTTGCCGTTTCCCTGATGTATCATCTAAAGTAAGATTATAACCCATATCTATAAATAAATAAGATTTTATATAACTTGCCTATAGCATTACAGATTGTATAATACGTTTTTGCCTAACCTATAAAATAAATTTTATATCCGGAAATATTAATATTAGTGAAGTCACACACGTCATAAGTTTCTAATACCTATATATTATCGCACCCCCAGTAAAATACTGTCGTAAGTCTGAAATGGGCGTTTTCGAGTTATGGATGTGGTTGGATTCGTATTTTTTTTTGCTATTTTAATAAAATACTATCGTATCTCAAACTCAAATAGTGTCGGAGAAAAAGCACTTAATACAGTACATTACTTTCCGAAAACTGTTGAATAGATAATAAAATAGTGTTGTAACTAAGTTACGACAGTATTTTACAAGAAGCTTTCTAAAAAACTAAAACAATACTTTTCAAAATAATACTGTTGTAACTCTGTTACTACAGGAAAATCTTGAGATACAGCGTAATTTTCTCACTAATTGCATGGATATTATTGTTCCAAAGTATTCAAACAAAAAAAACTGGAAGCAGCAGAGGCAACAATTTTTGTTATCAACAATTAAATGGAAGTAAAATACAAGAAGTATGCAAAAAATACTTTATCAACACATTTGGGGCGAGTGAAAGGTACTGCTCCACTGCATGGAAAACAAGAGATCTTCTTTCCGGAACGCCAATTCCAGAACAAAGAGATCACAAAAATCACAAAAAAATTAGTGATGTTTAAAAAAATGATATAAGAGCTCACATTAAGTCTTTCCCAGTGATCGAGTAACATTATTTGCGTGCACAGACGTCCAAATTGTATTTAGATGGTAAATTAACAATTGCTGAAATGTATCGGTTATACAAAAAACAACAAGCTGACAGCAATATGCCATTTGGAAAAGAACACTATTATACGCATCTATATTTAATGACGAATTTAATATTGGCTTCTTTAAGCCTAAAAAAAGATTTGTGCGTTGAATGCGACCTATACAATAATTCTTCACCACCAGATGAAAAAAAACAACTTCAAGAAAAATATGAGACACATCAACCTGGAAAAAAGAGGCAAGGGATGAAAAGATCAGAGACGTAGCAGAGTCCCGAACTAATGGCCAAAATAGCGTCATTAATGTGGCTGTATATGATTTGCAGGCTATTTTACCGCTTCCTTGCGGAAATGTGTCAACTTTCTATTATAAACAAAAGTTTGGCAATGTACAATCGTACAGTCTATAATATCACTGAAAATATTGCAAACTGATACATGTGGGACGAGAGTCAAGCTGCATGAGGATCCAATAAAATTGGTAGCTGTGTACTCGATTACAATGCATGTAAAAAATATCACCACAATGAGCATTTTATTTTTTACAGTGACAATTGTGCCGGGCAGAATAAAAATAAATACATTGCTGCAATGTATTTATATGCCACCGGGAATTCACAAAAAAATACAATGATCTCTCATAAGTTTTTGGTCACCGGGCATAAACAAAATGAAGGCGATATCGTCCATTCTACAATTGAGCAGCAGAAGACCAGGGCTCTAAAAAGTGGACCAATATTTGTGCCCAGCCAAACGATTACCATTGTACAAACAAGTAAGAAAACAGGACAACCATACATAGTTAAACCCATGACGACAAATAATTTTCTCAACATGAAAAAACTAGCAGATGAAATCGGTAAAAATTACAACACGGATGAAAATGGAGAAAAAGTTTTGTGGCAGAAGATTAAAGTTATAAAAGTAGACAGAGACTATCCATACATTATTTTTTTTTAAACCAGTTATCATGAAGAATGTAGGAAATTGAATGTTCGACAACAGCAAATAGGCAAACCGTTACCAATGGATGGTCTCAATATATCCAAAGCATATCAAGAGTGGCCAAAAATAACGACAATTAAAAAGAAGGATTTGCTTTCCTCTGCACCGCTAAACATCGTGAATTTTATTATGATTTTTTGCTTCTCTTCCAAGTGATGTTTAAAAATTAAAAATCGTATGTAAAAAAAATATTTTCCCATTAAATTAAATAATTAAGTATTTTTTTGTTGTTTTGAACTTATAATTGTATTTTTTTTTTCAATAAATCTTTAAAGATTGTACCATAACTTAATATTTTGAAAACCTTCCTTTACAGTGCCCAACAAATTAGTTGAAATTATTAGAGTGATGGTAGGGAAATTTACATAGAAAGTATTGAGTTGATTCAAATTTTACCATGAAATTGTCAAATATCCTAATAAAATACAGTCGTAACTCAGAAATATTCAAATATCTCCGTTTGTATATGTTTTAGAGAAAAATGATGAATACAGTTGAAAATAGATCATGTTTTTCCATAAAAATGAGTAATAATTTTTACATTCAGACTTTTCCTGTATTTACAAAGAATATTTGAAACTTCAAATGGCTCTCCTGCAAAATGCCAATTTTTGACTTACTACAGTATTTTACTGGGGGTGCGTTATAACTTATGTACTTAAGCTACTACTATGGACTATTTAGGTTCATAGCCGACTGTACAACCAATCTCTAGGGATCTCTATCCCCTACTCGCTCTCTCTCTTTCTTTCTCATCATAATATTAATGTATTCATATTCAGCTTTTCTGTGTCCTCTTTACGCTATTCGCCCATCTCCTCTGGGGGCGGCCCAAGGGCTAAGTGCCTACTGCGGTTCATTCATATTAAACCCAATACAGAGCTCTAGATCTATCGCATCTAAAAACCTGAGCGGCCCACCACTTTATAATATATTAATTTTATTAAAATGATATTAGAATGAGGTTAATCTTTGATTATATCTTGAAAAACCTTTTAATTTGCGAGGCACTATTTAACTTTAGTTCGAATAAGTGATAAGTATAATATCTTACATTTTGGTACTTTGCAGTTATCACTTTTCATTATATAATTAAAAAATATTTGAGCCAAGGAGAATTCGAGTGAGCCAACCGACATTTTTTTTTAAATGAGTTAGGTGCGCTATGGTATTCTACATGTCATAAACTATCATAAAAGTGAAGTGAGCTAAGTAAATATATACTAAAATAGTGTTTTATTGTTAATATAGAAATATGCATTGAGCTATCGTATTATATTGTCAAATGGTGAAGTGAGCCAAGTCATTAGCTCACTTCACCGTTCTCACCAACTGGTAAACGTGTTGTTATCCTATAGAAGTGACCACGGCTTGCTATGGTAACATGCCTGTTAACTGTGTTCACTTCTATGCATTCATGTAAGTTTCCCACGTATTGGTGAACATGACTAACTTATCTAAAAGTGAGCCAATTACTATTGATATGTAGAGGTGAACACGACTAACATAGGCTAAAGTGGGCCAAGTGCCATTAATAATTAATAATAAGTAAAGGTGAAGAAAACTCACCCGTTAAATTATCTTAATACAATCAATATTATCCATAAATACTTTTTTTTCTAGTTGTTTATGTAATAAACTTCCATTTAATATAACAAATGAATACAGATCCATACAAAAGAAATATGTAAAAAGTTCATTAAACTAAAACCTTCAATAAGAAAGTTTCACCATTTTGTCACTTGGCCTACTTCACTTCTTGAGGACTCATTTATATTTTCATTACTAAATACGACAACGGTGGCCGATCGGTAACATATTGACATATAATATTGTCAGTTCCGGGTTTGAATCTCGAGTCTGAATAAAAATCACATGCTGTATTTCAATAATATGTGGTTGGACCCAGAGTATAGACCCAATAGGTTAAGCAAGCGCCTGACATCCATTCCTCGTAAATATAATTTAAAAAATCTGTTAATACAACGTCCACTCCATAAATGCCCATATTATTTTGATCGAACATGGTGATGTATAATTAAATACCTCACACTAGTACTTATAGTACCTATTTTAAGGTGGACGGTGACGTTATAAGTAATTGATAATAGGGACTTAGTTGTGGGCGGATCCTAGCAAATATATTTATTTTACTAATTAATATTTTACACATGCGATAAAGTAGTATAGTCGTGATTAAGGAATTGATTAAATTTTAACTTATTTAAAGGGGTTTTTTATTACGCTCCGTTGCCCTAAATACAGATCCTGAGATCCTGGAAAGTTTCATTTTGAATCAGATGCTTGCTAACGTGGTTTAATATTAATTCAGCTCTTCTATCATATAAAAAAGTGAAAACCGTTGCGTCAGTTGCTACTGACAGCCTTCGTTTCGTGCATTTCGAAGAACAATGGGACACGTTAAATGGCGCGAATTTGAAACAAAAAAATTAAGTTTACTCTGCTTTAGTATATAAATTACTATTTAAATAATTTATAAATCGATTCAATTGTCTTACAATAGACTATATAAAAATAATTATAAGATAAAAAGAACTTTTTATATAATACGTTTTTAAATTTTCTGTTGAATCATATAAACTTGACTTGACTAGCTTAAACGATCAAAAAAAATTTTACTTGATAGAAATAATGCTGAAATGTCATTTTGACATTCATATTGATTTCCATAGTAACGCACGTATATATTAATAATTTAGTTGCTAGGACGCTAGACCCATAGCAACCAATAATAGTGGATTGGATTACGTATTTCTTCCAAAATAACTTTTCATACAAAACAGAATTAACTGAAAATGAATTCAATTCTACTTAAACACCTATAGCTAAAAGTATTTAAAAAATGCATTAACATTGAGTTCTGATATATTCTAAAAGTTTCAAATATCTAGCTAGTTGGGAAGTTAGTTAAAAATCGATTGCAAGATTTGTACCGGATAAACAACCACCAGACAAATAAGAATACGACCTAATAAAAACGTTGTAAATAAGGAATAACTTATGATCAAAAAAATAATGAGAAGTATTCTATATGAATATAAATAAGCTTTAAAGTAACATCTTTTGCTTTTAAGTAAGATAATAATATTCTGACTTATAAAAGAATAGCTTGAATGTCCTCGTCTTATGCCTATTATATTTGTCTTTGGATATAATAATATTAAACTTATTCTCTATCTCTCTTTCTAAAAGTAAAAACATTTTCCCCCTTTATCGCAAAAATGACCATTTAAAAGACATCAGCGTAAAGTCCTTTTCCTTTAAACGAAATATATTATTTCCTTTCATAGCCCTCCTATGTAACCTTTGCAGTTTCAATCTGGAAGAAGGAAGCTTCAAAAAAAATGAAGTAACATCTCTGTTAATCATATCGCGATCAATATTAGATTGGAAGATGATCACCTTTTTTATTTTTTGGTGTTCTGTCAACTCTATCAGTTTATTTTTGAGCGATTTCGTTATAACATTTGTCATAATAATCCGTAAAGGAATCATTTTTGACTTGAAAACTTAATAAAATAGTGGCAATTGACATAGATTAATACTTTAACTCCTGCGATGGACGGATTATAAAGGTAACCATCAATTCAAATTTAAATTTAGTTATTTTACATTATAATAAACATGGAAAATTACAAATTTAAAGCCTTGATAACATGACTTAATTATAACAATTACGTGATTACAATATTTAAATAAACTACATGATTATGTTAGTTCCATATACCTAAACTAAGAGCAACCATGTGAGTACCAAAATATACTTGAAGTGAAAAATCCATTGGAAACATCTACATATTATAAGGTGGTTAAGACTCATATTATATGAATTTAGAGTTAATGTTAAAAAAAATGTGTAGTAAAATAATATTATTCTTTGAATGCTTGTTAAGAAAAAAATGACTCACCGATGTCAACGTTTTGCTTAGATTACTTACTAGTATATTTATCTATCTATATTTATAGTATATTATATTTATCTGTTAAAGTAAAGTTATAGATTAGTAGTTTTAATTGTGTCTGATGGTCGATTCTATACAAAAGGCGGTGATTGGCGGCTATCGACGGTAGTTTATCATATTATTTATAGGTATATTAAGATGGTTAATTGTTACAATAAGTTAACCGTTTACACTGTCAAAAAGTGTTAAAGACCTGGCAGAATAAAATGGGATGCCTCCACTAAAGACAGGCACACATATATGTTTTTTTCCAAATCAAATGGCAAATGGAGATAACCGCTTTGGCTCCAGATTATTATTTATTACACCAGTCAATTCTTGACTGGACATGGTGGTTTTGCTGGCAGGCTCTTTGAGCTTGGTCTTGTTACCCGTTCAACATGTCCATGTGGTGGAGAAATACAGGATGCAAATCACATCCTCTGGGAATGTTCTAAAATGTGTACGGTAAGGGAAGAGCTACTCAAGTTAGTTCAACCAGCTGTTGGGCCCATCATACCGGCCGACCTGGTCGCCACAAAGGCCAATTTATTGCATTTAGAAAATTTGCGGCATCATACTGCCAACGTGAAGATCTTTTCACTTAGAATGTTTGGCAGTTTTGTATTAGATTTAATTTGATACTTACTACAATTTTTCATATTATCTCTACGTGCTTATCTCTGTTATGGGTACCTTAACTTAGTCATGTAAATTCAATCAAAGCACATTTGAGTGCATGGCGACCTTAGTCTTGAGTAGCTGCTCTTGAGACATTCCTAGTTATAAAAAAAATGATGCTTCTGTGATACGCCCGATTAAGACCGGGCGTGGTGTAGGGCGGGATTGGTTTGGTGGGGCCATTAACTGCAATGTCAAAAAGTCCCTCTATTGGCTGTGTTAATTTTTAGAGCGAGATAGACAGTTTTGACAGTTTAGGCGGCTAACTTATTGTAACAATTAACCACCTCAATATATAAATATTATAAACTACTGTCGATAGCCACCTTATGGATCTAATTGGATGGAAATAATTCAATAAATTTAACAATGTAACATTCATCATTAAATGTTATGTTTAATTTGAATATTATTTGTGAATCGCATGTGTGAAAATATCAACTTTGTAAAGCCCCTCCTTTAAATTTAATTTCAAAAATATTTGGAAAACTACGTTTATATGAAAATGAATATTGCATAATATTTATATTGAAATTTTAAATCCTAAATAAAACCATCGATAAAGAAACATTTTTGCGAGGCATTGATCATAGCTGTCGGCATTATATTTTGTATTACACACAAGGAAATGTAATATCCCAACAATACAGCTCCCGTGAAAGCAGTAATATTATTATCATCGACTTTTCCCATTCAATACGTCATAATGTGTACTTCGATTCACGGTCCACGAATTCGATTTCGTTCCCATTGTCCACCTAGGCCCTTACAAAATGTTGGTCACCTTACTTATCGTTTTCATTGTTCGTCTAATCCATTGGTTTTCAAATGGTTATTCTCTGAGTACCTCCTGGAGGCTATGGATAAATGTTTTTTTAAGTGCAGGATTATTTTTTTATATATATAAAAAAATCAGGTACCTATATAATATTATATAATATATTTTTTTACACTAAAACAGACCATGAGATCTAATGACACCATTGTATAGAAACAGTAGTATATTTAGTAATAGAAGAGTAATAATCAAAAACACCCAGGCTTTGAGAAAATTACATAAATATTATTATTGTGACCTTTCAAGAATAATTGAACTCAGGACCACCGGATTAAAAGGCCAGCGCCTTACGCACTGTACTACGAGAGCCGCCAAATGTTATATAAATATCAGTATCTACATATTTTTATAAAGTACTATTACTATAAAAACTCCATTCTACCACTTACGAAACAATTGTTTAAATTTTAAAAAACATCACTAATATTAACAAACATGAAATATTAAACAAAAAATTGTTGGTTTACTTTAAAATCACAAATTCAGTTCAAGTATAACTTATCTACTACATTAATTAAGCACTTTATTTGATACATAAATTAAAAATAATTACAAGAAAAAAAGAACTTTTTATATACAACGTGTTTAAATTTTATTGAACCATATAAACTTGACTTGACTAACTTAAACGATCAAAAAAATTTGTAGTTGACATGTCATATTGATTTTTATAGTAACGCACGTATATATTATTTAATAATTTAGTTGCTAGGACCCCCTAGCAACCAATAATGGTGTCGAAATAACTTTTCATACAAAACAGAATTAACTGAAAATGAATTCAATTCTACTTAAAGATGGCTAAAAATAATAAAAAAATGCATTGGCATCGTGTTTTAATATATTCTAAAAGTTTCAAATGTCTAGCTAGTCGAAAATCGATTTGTACCGGACAAAGAACCACCGAACAAATAAGAATACGAGCTATGAAAAACGTTGTAAAAATACCACCTTGAGCGTGCTATAATATGAAATGTCATTAATCAATAATTATTATTTAATGTATTGTGTTAACTGTCAATTTATGGTGGAAATGCATTGTATTATTAATTTTATTTAATAAACGCATTTTTGTATCGTACTTATTTCACTTTTATTAATGCCCCTCTGAGGTGGACGAAACCGGTCGAGATATTATTAATACTTTGGACGCTGAAGACGCACCTGGCGCGTAATGACCAGGCGGCCGATTGACGTAATTAACGTGCATTTTAAAGGTGGTAATTCAAAAATCATTATCTAGTCAGCAGCGAATGAGTTCAATAAAAGTAGAATAAGTACGATAAAAGAATGCATTCTATTAAATTGAATTAATAATCATGAAATACTTTTTGTGTATGTATCGACTGTTTAACGTGTGAATTAAAAAATCTAAACAGGCCATATTATAAGCGATGTAGTATTCGGTTTGTTTACACGTGTCGGTATGAGTGCAAGTATCGAGTACTAATGATTAGTACTAAACCCACAAAACAAAAAGTAATGTTCCATGGTATGAAACAACGTACCGTAAATGGGATCCATGGTTCGGAACGATTGAGAACACGTGGTATATGTAGGCTTTAGAAAACGTGGTCACATTATTTACCACTTCCACTCACACTACTTTTTAATGCTGATATTACATCTTCGTCATTTCAGAAATAGCTTTTTTGCGTCAATAAAATGTGAATTGCTGACGATACTAAGTAGTGCTCTAAAAGCAATTATGTTTTTGACTCTATGTCACAAACACTATTAAAAATCTCAAATAATATATTATGTAAATAATATTATATAATTATTATATATTATTATACCCAGTAACTGTAATATATAATAATTATTATTACATAGATTCACCGATTTATAAACTCTCCTTCGAGACAATTTAAAATATTATATAAAAAATTTTGACGTTTAAAAAATTACTTACTTATGTTAATAATAGGGGACTGGTGATAATAATATCTTAAAGAATGTGGTCTACTCTTAACGGCCCACATGCTCAGCGTATGTCAAAATAGAGCTTTTATGGAATTTTCAGAGCATAACCCAGGATATTCCTTAAACGTTGTAGATAATCTATTTACATAATTTTGAAGCATTATTATCCTTTATATTTATTTTAAACATTTGATGACTGCATAAAGTATTTTTATTACATAAAATAGTATTTTTTTAAGACTCTTGCTCTAATGTTTTAGAATGCAGTCAAATTTCAGTACATCCATGTGCAGTGGTGTTAAGATTTTTTATATTTATTATTTTTTAAACGCATTTACAAAACTATAAGTAAAATTAATGTTAACATTTTATAGTGACATTTTTACGATAAAAAATTTATATTTTATAATCTTTGTGATCCCAAATTTGTTAACAATTAGGCATTTTATTATTCAACTCATTTGAAGATAATTCTAAAGGCACTGATTATAAGCTATGTTTTTGACCATTCAAATATGATAAACATCCTATGAATAATGTTTGATTTATAATAATTATTGACCTAAGAATAAGGTAGTATTTTTTTGAAATAAACCATTTCTATTGGCATTTCCCAGTGGCTATGCTATAACATACGGCCGTACCCATAAGATGACAAACGATTAATGAAGTAGGGATTAAGATCATAGTAACTCGCGTGTTTGAACATGTACCGTTTTTTAAAAAATATTTTTTTTCCGGTTAGGTTGGGTTAGGTTAGGTTAGTCATCAAATGTTTAAAATAAATATAAAGGATAATAAAAATAAAAAAAAATCGATGATTTACAACGTTTAAGGAATGTCCAGGGTTATGCTCTGAAAATACCATAAAAGCTCCATTTTGACCTACGCTGAGCATGTGGACCCTTAAGTAGGTTTTTTTTTTTTATTTATTTTCACTTAACACTCGTACATTCAAAACCCTGCATCAAAATGTAACGTATTAAATATAGCCTATCGGAATTCTATTTTTTATCTGTTCTGTGAAAATAACTTTTAAAACGACAATCACGAATAATATAAAAACATAAAAATGAAGGTAACCTACTTTGAAACTAATAGCGTGACTTCTTCAATATATTTTATGAGACTCAATTTTTAATATTATACATTGAAAAACAACACACGATTAATCCAGAAACAGGATTCAAAACATGCTTTTAGAAGCAGACATTTTTCCACTCGTACATCGCACGTGTATTGGATTTATTAATTAATACCCCTTTTTAAAAAATGCACGTTTAATACCTTTTTATAGAAAAATACTTCGCAATTTCAAAGAAAAATGACCGTAAACTGAAGTTATATTTTTCTCATGTATCTTCAGGTGGTCAAGGAATAAAGTTATGTTTTTTTCTTTTCCGATAGAACAAGATTGATGATGCACGAGTTATGACACTATACGTCTTCTTATCCCACCATGTATCAAGGATATTTTTACCATTTCTTTTTGAAGATGATAGATTACTCTCTACATTGATAAAATGCCGTGTACATTGGGTCTACATCATACATTATTGATTGAATTTGTTTTATATTTACAAATTTAATAGTGTAACAAAAAAAGTAACATGAGAAGTTGACAGAAAAAATAAAAGTATTTCACTTTGTTTTTGTTAATATGTATTCTTATTAATTAAATCACGCGGTATACACCAAATGATAGATAACACATGACTGAAGCCTGGAAAAGCTTTAAATATATACGAATTCACTTATTTTGTAAAATAAAATTATATACTTGACTAGCAAAATAAGTAACAACTAGGGAATTCAAATCCTGACCCAAAATTTAGATCCCGGGATTGGAGTTGTTCGAAAGTCAATATTATTTTTTATATAAATGGCATTGATATAATCAGTCAAAAAATGTCTACCATAATAATTTATACTATGTAAGACTTTTATTGTTAATATTGAATACTTCAATCTAGAAAATATATAAGTTTAATTGAGTAAATAATATTGTAAATGTGAAAGTAAAAAGTTTTATTTTTTTATTAAAGAAATGATAACAAATACAAATTCAATTAAAATAAAAATAACATATTCCGAGACTCTAACAATTGCTTAATTCATTCGCGGATGTGTCAATAAATTCAATGAGAAAATTAAAACAAACATTCATAAAATTTGGCGTAAATACCTGCACATCCGTGACACTGGCGGTTAGACGCCGATTATGTGCCAGCACGTCCGTGGCATCTAGCTGGTTAAATAAATAGATTTATTATCTTTCTGATGTTGTTACGATCACGTATGGCAGCAAAAAATATTTATTTACTATCCGTGAGCATCCGGCGATTCCCTATGTGACATGTGCAGGTACATACACGTCACTGACATAATGCTTCTGTACACCTATCAAAATGATTGTGATTGACAAAAACATCAATCCAAAAAGTTTTGGGATTGTGTTTACTAATCCCGGGATTCATAGGTTTTAAAAATTTCCGCGGTTGGATTCCCTAGTAACATCATAAAGATATATTGTAATTTAAGAAAAAACTTTAAATATTATGTAAAGTATTAAGTACAATGTTTATTTTTTCTGCCATACGGAATACTCCTAAACCAAGTTACAACACATCTCCCTACATTGAATCAGTGGCAATTAGAGTTGGATTTCGGGAATTTCCCGACGATAATTCTCGAGAAAATTTAGAGATTTTCCATCCCGAATCTCGAGAATTGAAATTTTTAACATTTTGGGAAATCCCGGATCTCGAGAATCTTTTCTCGGGATTTCTTTATTATCAAATATTAACTGAAAAAACGATTTTCCATATGAAAAAAGTGGACAGAAAATACAAAACATTCAAAGACTGATCGGGGCATTTAACACAATTAAGCCAACGTCCACTCAAAATGAGCGCAATTTTTGCAAACGCAGCGATTGACAGTCTGTGTTTTTTGAAATTCCATTTAATTAAGTAATGTTTTTAATTATTTTTCTTTTCCTACTTCTATTTTTTTGTCTTCTCACATAAATAAAATATAATATCATGTTTTTTCGAAATTTGTCTGTTTTTACACTGACTTTAGGATTTTTACAGGTTTTTTTTAAATTTCCTGATATCTCGAGAATTCTTTTCTGGAAATCCCGAATCTCGAGATTAAGATTTTCTCGGGAAATACCCAACTCTAGTGGCAATGACATCTACATAATATAGTCAACTCACGGCACGAATTTGTGAATTTTGATTGTACTGCCAGTTGTAAACAATTTGAATATGATAAATGGTAAATAATTTATTAGCAATAAAATATTCAATCGACAATTATTATTATCGTTATTTTATTGTATGCATTCAAAGTATAATGAAAAACTAGATCCATGAACGGAACTAGCAAGATTGACTATTATAGATGATCTTGGATCGGTTGTATCAGATTACCAAAGTCTTGCATATTCAGTCACTTACGGAATTTACGTAGCTAAGAGGTATTTTTCCTTCCTCAACTTTGTTATTCTCTATCTTTTCCTACATTAGAAACTCGAAAAAATCATACTTGTCATTGCAAAAAATATCTTCTAAATATGCTGTTGTCTTTCTTGTTAGAAGCTTAAAGGTTTATATGCTTTTTGACTCAAATCCTTTTATCGAGGAATGTTGACTCGAAATATGTTTTAACTTCGATGATTCAAGAATACTTTCTGACACTTCAACTATTCATAATTAGTTTGTTGTATATTTTGTGATCTTTGACTTGATAGGTAGGAGTTTTTACCTATTTTATTGTATTGATTTATTATATAAGCTAGAATTAAAGAGTCTTCATTGTCAGTATGTATTTCACCTTGGTAAGTGTACACGGCGCCTGAAGATGCCGATAGGCAAAACCCGAGTCGCAAAAAACGACCTAAATGGAATAGTAAAAACTTAAATCCATTGGAATTTAAATGCTGATAATCTTCACTACGTCTATACTACGGATTGCAATACCGAATGAAAATACGACTACCGTTATAATGGCATTTTCTATTGTATTAATATATATTTAAAATATTAATATTTTATGGCGAAAATATCTTAATAATATGTAAAAACATCTAAAAGTACGATAAAGATACTAATGCTAATAATAATACATCCTAGTTGAACTATTAGTACTTTTTCTTCGAATGATATTTCAATACATTTATATTATGAAGTGGTCCACCTAATTTTTATTAGTTTATTGCACTTTTTGCAATTATCAATTTTTTTTTCCCGTGAGAAGTAAAACCAAATATTACAATGGGGCTCACTGTTTCATCAAAATTATATTCATTATTGTATAAGCTACTCTTTAATAGATAAAAATCAAAAAATTAGGCACAGGCAAGTCAATTATTATAGTGTATAATTGAGCCAAAGAAAAGTCGCGTGAAACATCCGATATTTTTGAAAAAAAAATGAGTTAGGTGCGTTATGATATTTTAAATGTCATAAACTATCATACAGGTGAAGTGAGCTAAGTAAATATATACTAAAAAAGTGTTTTATTGTTAAAATAAACATATTTATTGAGCTATCGTATTATATTGTCAAATGGTGAAGTGAGCCAAGTCATTAGCTCACTTCACCGCTCTCACCAACTGGTTAACGTATTGTTATCATATAGAAGTAAACACGGCTAACACGCATGTTGCTAAGGGTAACATGCTTGTTAGCTGTGTCAGCTGTGAACACGACCAACATAGGCTAAAGTGAGCCAGGTGAAAATAATAAGTAAATGTGAAGTAAACTCAACCCTTTTATTATCTTATAACAATCAATATTATCCATAAATACTTTTTTCTATTTTTTTTATGTAATAAACTTCCATTTAATATAAAAAAATAAATACAGCTCCATACAAAAAATTATGTAAATAACTCATTAAACTAAAACCTTCAATAAGAAAGTTTCACCATTTTGTCACTTGGCCTACTTTACTTCTTGAGGGTTCAATTATTACTTCATCATGAAATATTCGCCACTAGGGCTGATATTACTATTGATTATAGAAACGAAAGACGTAACCCGATAAAAAATACAGTTCTCTTAAGCCTTTCATGTTAATAAGTACATTTTGTTTCCACTTTTAATACCGGTTATATCAGTATTGTCTGATTTTTAAAACCAGTCTTGCAATCCCTAGACTATACTAATAAACTATCAAATGTGATTGATATAATAATATTCATATAAACATCATAGATACAGTTGTTATTTTGAAAAGCATTAAAGATAAAAACAACACAAAAACTAGCGTTCTCTTTGCCACCCCATTAAAAATTTAGAGGAAGTAGTTTTGGTCTAGCGCGAAGGACACGTTCCTTTTGATACCCTAAAGTAAATAATTACATACATGTCCCAACGACCAACCCAAACAACACGATAAAAACTATCTACACATCACACGCAGTGGGAATAATATATGCCACTGAATTAATTAGAGAATGTGTACCTGCTATGTAAATTTTACAGTTTGAATCTACGATTTCAAATTCAGGTTATTTTAGAAAAGCTTTTACCTTGAACATACTACAGTAAAACATTTGACGATTTTGTGTTCCGTCAGGAAGGCTTCAACTAGACGATTCCAATCTTGGCAGCAGTAAATATTAATGAAATAAGTAAACAAATTCACGTCTGTAATAACGTAAAATAGCAGGTAACTGGTCAATATAACTCCAATACCTACATTAACTTAAAATATTTACGGTTATTCTTGATTTATTCAATAGTGCGTTTGATAATACAAGTTTCATTATATTACCCCTATAATCAGATATGAATCTTGGCTGCCTAATAAATATAATATTATGTCTTTTTACGAGCGATAAATGTTAGCCACTTGCTTAAATCATTATCATAAGCTGACAAAAACTCACTCTTCCATCGCAGATATTTATGTAAGTTTTTTTTAAATGCTTTTGTTTGAACTAATAATTATGATGGGGACTTTTCTTGATACTCCGATAAGTTATTTCTGTTAAATTGTGCAATAATTAACTATTCATACTAAAATTCCAGTACGTGTATTTAGGCATTTTGTTACTTTTTACCCTCACCAAGATGACAATTATTATCTTGTTAACCCTCATCTAATTCGGCCCACATGCTCCGCGTAGGTCAAAATGGAGCTTTTATGGTATTTTCGAAGCATGATCCTAGACATTCCTTAAACATTGTAGATAATCTATTTATATAATTTTAAAACCTTATTATCCCTTATATTTATTTTAAACATTTGACGACTGCATAAAGTATTTTTATTACATAAAAAAGTATTCTTTTAAACCTCTAGTTCTAATGTTATAGAATATAGTCATATTTCAGTACATAAATATGCAGTGGTGTTAAGATTTTTTTACATTTATTAATTTTTAAACGCATTTATAAAACCATCAGTATAATTTATGTCGACATTATTATAGTGAAATATTTACGATAAAAATTATATTTATAATCTCTGTGATCCCAAATTTGAAAAGAATTAGGCATTGTATTATTCAAAAAATGGGCAAGATTAACACATTTGAAGATAATTCTAAAGATACTGATTATAATCTATGTCTTCCACCATTAAATATTCTAAAAAAATAGATCAAGAGGTTTAAGAGAATACTATTTTATGTAAAAAAATACTTTATGCAGTCATCAAATGCTTGACTTACGCGGCGCACGTCCCCCTTTAATATGGCATCTTCTAGTTAGCAACAACCAATAAAGTGATATATGTTTAATAATTTAGGTCCAAAAATTAAAATAAAAACGCTTTACATATAACGGATGGAACATAGTGAATACAATATATAACTAAAGTCATTGGTTAAATTTATTACAGAGTATTTCGAGTTCCAAGTTATGTTTTAGCAAGCTTTAAGCCATTGAGATCTATGTTTATAAAGTAATATCAAATAATATAATGCATTAATGTTGTATTTTGATAAATATGTACGTATTTTGCTATTTAACTACTTTTTAAATTTATGAGAACCTACCCTTAATTCTTGGTGCAAAGACAATATAAAAAATCAATAAAATATAACATGCAGCACTTTCATTTAATTGCACCTAATAATAAAACAATATATTTCTTCAAAAAATTGATAGAAAACTCCATAAAAGAAATTATATTAATAAATATTTACATTAAATTATGATTGTATCATTTTTGACGAATGAAAAATTAATGTTAGCCATTCAGTAAACCAATTATGTCAATTCTTTAGATATTTTCAATACGGGACTTGAAATTCACAGTGGCTTTATAGATGTTCTCTTCACCAATTGCACATTCACTGGGTTATAATATTAAATAATGATAAATTATTATTAAAAACGTGTGTTTTAAATTCATAATCAAATAGTAAATTTAATGTAAAGTTACCACTATTTGTATAAAAAAATAATATAAAACCTTTGAATTCCTGCAATGTTACAAAAAGACTTCCTACTTCAATGAGTTTCTAAACTGTCGTATAATATTCAATGTAGAGCACCCAAAAACGTGTCCTTCAAAACTTCATTAAAATATTCATTATCTGTACTAAGCATTGGTTATAATACGTTACATATAAACTTTGTTTTGACACTTAATGGCAGTAAAGGGAGATGGAATTTTCAAGTCTCTCTACAGTTTGCAACGCCTCGTGCATTTTAGCAGTATCTGTCACTCTGTGAAATTTAATTACAAAGTCGTGGGAGTGACGACGTCTAACGATGTACTTTTTACAAACAGAAAATAATATATATTATTTACTAACCTGTTATGTTTTTGGAAACGGAAACCCTTACCAACGGGCTCCGATCCTTCACGTGGTCCAGTGGAAGGTGTATGTCAGTAATAAGACTCGATGAATATTAATCTTCAGTGATGTTTATTTATCATGCGCTCAAGTATCAGTTACATGGTGTAAAACAAAAGGGAACAAACTCAGAAGAGTTTCGATCCGCAGTGAAACAACTCTGTGGGCAGAGCTGAATTAAATTTGAACAAGTTGAATAGTCCGAGTTGAATGATAATAGAATCATTTACCTATGTACAATAATAGTATAAATATGAAATAGTAAGTAAGTAATATTAGTGACGCTTAGGTCATATTTGTATGAATACAGCTAGATAGAGTGAATAAATTAGGGTCGATCAATAATATAACATTGAGTAGGTACATTGCAATAGTCGAAATCACACAAATCGAATATTCTTATCTATGGTACATAATTAGTAACTTAGGGTGTCGATGAATTAAACAAAAGACAATTTATTGTCATTGGAGAGATGTCATGGAGAAAGGAGTTATGGATACATAACATACTTTGTATTAAGACAGTATGGTCATCCATGGTTTTTTAGAGTACTAGACCTTCGGGTGGAAGTTGACCACCTCAATAAAACTCCTTCACTCTACTTCGCCCTTCGCTCTTCTTTTAAAGTCACTCATTTAACGCAATAATGGACTTATTACCTAATAGAAATTTATACAATAATATACTGAGTAAAAACGATAGCCACGCGGCTTAAGCACCGGCCTATAACGTCGTGGGTCCCAGATTCAAATCCTGGATCTGACAAGTACACATATTGTTTTATAATTTAAGTATGAGTCAGAGTATGAACCTAATAGGTTAAGTAACTGGCTAATATTCATTTTCCGTAAATAAAAAACCTCCACTATGTAGAGGCCTGTAATTTTATTAAGATCAGACATGGTAAAAAAAAACGATAGAGAAATTAAACTATCATTACAACTAACCAGTTATACTTCACGTGCAAAAACATAATTTACTCCTAATATTGTAATTTGTTACCTCATCAATGGCACTCAAATTGAGTGAGTCAATAGTTACGTCTATCTTGAACAACAATACTGTCAATTGACGGTGGTATATATTATGACGTGATTGTTCGCAGCCTCAAACTGAAATGAAGTGTATTTAGTCGTCTTAATAGTATCTTCAAAAGTGACCTCCCATTGTGTCTTAAGCGGAAAGTGTTTAACCAATGTGTGCTACCAATGCTAATGTACGCATGTGAAATATAAACTCTTAATATAACAATAATCCAAAAATTACGGATAGCGCAACATGGCATATAAAGATGCAGGTTGGACATATCGAGTAAAGGTCACATAATAAACCCATGGATAAGGAAGCAAAAAAGAGTTTGCGATGTGATAGAGGTCGTTGAGCATATGAAATGGCAATGGGCTGGACATGTTGCTTGGCAAGTAGACAACTGCCGGACAAATGCCGTCATGAAGTTGTACACAAGGTACACTATACGTCCACAGGGATGCATTAAAACCCGCTAGATAGACGAGCTCATATAGTTTGGTGAATATACGTGGCAGCAAAAAATAAAGAGACCGAGGACCGAGAAAAGTGTAGAGAGTTAGGGAAGGCTTTCATCCAGCAGTGCATCTACCCCAGCCAATGATGATTGTATTATGAACTTCGTGAACAGTTTTGTAGTAACAAAAAGATCGATGAGATGCACAATATTGGGATTTTAGCAGAGTAAAATCATTCAGATAAAATCGTCAAGGTCACAACTTATTTTTTCAACATTCAGGAACTGTGACCTTACGAGCAAGAAGCAAAAAGGATTGGTCAATATGTGAACATATTACAATATATACTACAATCTCTCTAGCGTTACGTTATATATACGTTATTAACTATCCATGGTACTAGCTTACCTATCATTCACGGAAAAGGAGTATCGAATATGTGAATAGATGATATGAAACGCCTGTTTATTTTAACTGTGTTTTTCAATTAAAATAGTAATTTTAATTGTTTTAATAGCTTTTCTTTAATATGGTCATCATTTGATTTACTACACTCTTTCATTAAAAGCTACACATTATTTTAAAAATATAAACAACTACAGGATCATTGTCGTAAGATATAGACTTCGAACAATATTTTTTTAATTCAGCATCCCTAAGAACATATATTTTGATTAGCATTCAAATACTAAAAAAAAATTAATTTAATGAAAAGAAAATTGGGGAACAAGAGCTTCCCTTAACGTCAACGATGGGTATAGTATAGACAGGGTGTAAACCAAGTTTGACGATCTTCTCAGAAAATGTAGTTTTCCTCTAAAAATGTTTCTAGAATGAGCGACTATGCCGCGAAATATTTAAATCAATAAAATGTCAAAACCATTAACTTAAACATTTAAACAAAATTAGTAAAAATTACTCTACTACATAATAAATGTAATATTTCTATGTTTTAACCACAGGAATATACGAATATTTTACTTATGTTCTATTTTTAAATGGAATGTATATAAGTTAACATGTCTAAAATCTAGTAAAAAAAACGATACAAAAGCTACAATATTACAATTTATATACATGGCTAAATTGGTAGCTTATTCATATGTCTAATATGCCTGACAAATATTTTCTATGCAAAGACTATCAGAGAAAGTATAGTTTGATGCCTGAATTACCCGTTTCCGGTTTTTCCAAACTTGTCACCTGCCACTGACGAAAGCTTTGAATATCCGGTTTGACCTACGTCAGCTAAGCTTTTACGGGATTAGGTTGAGAAAATAGAAGACATTTTTTATACGTTCTTTCAGTTTCATCATTGCAAAAGAGACAGTAACAAGTTTATTGGACTTTATCGCTTACAATAAAGATGTCATTAAATTCCTTGGTCACCAATTTCATGTTCATTCATTTTATATTTCTATACGTAGCACATGACTACCACATCGTGTATATTTTTATTAGAAAAATATTGTTTTGGCTGTTTGTTTAATACCTTAATAGTAAATTATATGACATGGAAAACGACGAGAAAAACGTTCCAATTAAAAAATTATATAATGGGAGTTGGGAATAATACTGAAAGCAATATGACTAACTTTTATGATTATTTAAAGGAACCATAATAAAACAATTTATTCACTAATTGACGGTAAGTCCTTTTAACTATTAATTTACATCACAATAATATGAAATAAAACGGTAGCGATGTTTAAAATTAGATTAAGGCTATAAATACTTTAGCTGGGGCACAGTCTAAAACGATCGTGACTACGCGACGCGAAGATTATGCAAATGAGGCGTGCAGAACAAAACATAATTTGTCGTGAAAAGTCAACATGCGTTTTTAGTCATCTTTACACGATTTAAGAATTAATTCCCCCGTCGCCATCACAAAACAAATTGACGTATTCACAGCTCTACTTTCGCCCCCCGATTGCCAGCCAGTCCGAAATTTCGTCGCACCTATAGTTGAAAATTATTTGCCGTTTCACTGAAGTACCATCTTAAGTACATCGACCGGAGGTTGTTGTTCAGAATATTTTCTAATTGATCACAATATTTATATATCTAGAAAAAATCATGTTTGAAAAAAAAATACGATGTTCGACATGATTTAAACCCGTATAACCACTGGTATCGCGCCAACTGTGCATTTACCAATTATGATACAAGCACGCCATCTAATTGCGACATTTAAACAAGTAGGTCATATGTGGAATGCTTATCATCGTCGTGCATTGGATATTTTCTAGTGGGTATATATATATATCTGAGGTGTTTTAAAGTTGTGTATGTTCAATATATGGAATGTTTGTTACATTGTCAAAATTTCGTGATTATTCGTTGAATAAAAGAAATGGTTGATGAGACCAATATTTATGAAGCTTTTATATATATTTCTCTTAATGATTAATTAAGAGTTTCAAGTTTCCAAATGTAAAATAAAATAATGAATGATTAATGGCAGCATTGATGTGGTGAGGTGACGTGCACCTATATCCAACTATGCCATCTAAGCCTCGATAAAAAGCTCAATCATAATAATAATCATGCATACCTCAGTGCATGATAGACATGATTTTAGACAAATTTAGTCTTGTACACTCTCAGAAAACTTTGAAGAGTACCTATTCATTATGCGGTGTACATACTGAGGGGGAAAACTTGACCTTCCTCCTTGATTGTAAATATATCATGTATGTATAATTCTGCGGGGATCTAATTTATTGTAGTATCAATTATTTATTCCTCATCGTCTTTTGTCTTGTCCTTATATTAGTATTTAGTATAATATTAACAAGAAAGTGACATGTTCCAGACAAAATAACTAAGTTTGGCAAAGTCAGTATAACTATATTCATTGCATGCTTCTAATGGCAGTAATAAAAACATGTTCCTACTATATAGGCTTTATAATAACATAAAATAAGTCGTATCGTGACATTATGATTATCATATAGATAAAAAATACAGTTATAAAGTGGTTTTATGAAGTGGAAAGTGATGTCGCATTTATTCAAGGATAACCAATATATAATATGGTTACCTACTAGCTTTATAACATTGCTGAATTTAAAAAGTATTTTTTTGAATATTTGTCATCACCAAACATATTAACAGGGTTAATATAATAAAAATGTTTGTTAAAACATCTCATGCATATTTTTTTTTTTTTTTTTAAGAATTATTAATAACCATGTCCTTGCTTTTTCGTACAAGGTGGTTTGTTAGTAATTTTGAACAATCACAAACACCCAGGCTTTGAGAAAAACACATAAATGTTTTTGTCGTGACCGGGAATCGAACCCAGAACTCTCGGGTGGAAGGCCAGCGCCTTACCCACTGCACCACAATTACCACTAGAAAAAAATACGACACCCAACGGGACTTGTACCTGTAACCATGGCCCCCACACCCTGAAGCGGGCCCCCAAGCTGGGATCTTTGGCGGGCTTCCCTGCCTTTTGCTAAGGATAAAGGCAGTGTGACGCTCTACAGTAGAGTTTTTCAAATGGTGTACGCGGTAAAATTAATGTGTATATTTATTTAGTGTTTTTTTGTATATTTCAATACATCCATGTGAATTATGGAGTTGTGGAGTTTAATACACAATTGAAAGTTGTAATGTACAACCACATAATTTTAAATGATAATAGTAGTGAAGGAAAATAGCGCTTCTATAGTGTCTATAGTCTATGGCCGTTGGCGACTTTTTTTTACCAGTGAAGCAAATTTGTGATGTGTGTTTATCTCACGTATCTGTTCGACTCGCCTCGCTAGCCCCCTCCTGAGCTCGGGCTGTCAGCCACCCCCCCCCCCCCCCGTTCTTGTGAGGGCCATGCCTGTAACCACTGGATTTGCGTCAGTTTGTCTTATTCCAATTAACTACGTGCATTCTACTTTATAACGACTATTTTAACTAATAGTTCTTACATATAATGCTTATCAAATTACGTTAATAATGTTGGCTATCGGTTTTTGTATATTAGATCAAGGTAAAAAAAACCAAAACCCATATCTTAGTTCTAAAAGCACATTGGCGTGAATCCAACGGTTACAGGATAAAATATTACATTTTAATTAAATACTTATATAAATATTAATTTTTCATTTTTGATAACACCACAATAGGCTATGAGGCTTAATATGTTTTATAGTATAACAGTAATATAATTAGTAATGGAAGAATAGAAGTAAAATAATCAAGAACAGCCAAGCATTGAAAAAATCACAAAAATATATTGTGAACCACACCGGAAATCAAACCTGGAGGCCCAGGATGAAAGGTCAACGCCTTATGCATTGGACTATAATTGCCACTTGTACCGCCATAAAATATAATCTATTGAGGAAACTGAAGAAAAACAAACGCACTTTTTTATAATGAACATAAATCCATAAATTTTAAAAATATTTATTCGACTTTTGAACAAATTTAGATACGTATTAATTAATTAAAATGCTCGAAGATGTAAATTATGATATTTTTTTATTGAATTACATGCTTCAAATTTTGTTGATAGGTACCGCTAGTGGCTTTACGCTCACTCTTAATGAAAAATAAATATATTTTTATGAGAAAAATCACAAAATAAGGTGTTAAAAATTTTCCCGAATTTTCTCTCGGTTAATGAATATAAAATACGAAATTTTCCTAGTCAGACAAAAACAGAAAGGAGCGTTATAATAATTTACGTTCAGAACCAAAATTCGCGCAAACAATGCGTGACTTTACTTAATTTATAAGAAGGTTTGACATAATGAAGATATGTTAGCAAAACTTTCGGAAATGAAAAATATTTTTACTGTACCGCTCTTAGTAAATTTCAACATAATAATAATATTCGTTCCGTTGAAGCGATCGGTAGAAGTTTTCAAAGTAATTCCTGAATTTTATTTTTTTATGAAATATTGCGATCGAAAAAGTTTACTATTAAAAAATGGTTTTGTTATGTATCCATTAGGTGGAAACAAAGGCTTTAACGAAGCTTTCTCTGAAAAATGTAGCATTTATCGATGGGTGTATCACTACGACTACAATGTAAATGATTTTGTATTGCAAGTCGTCACCTCAATATCTTTAGCAAACTTTGAATTTCTCAAATAATTAGATTATCCTAACCCAACCTCGACTAAATAATGAAAAGACCAAACTGCAGCATTCCCCAACTTTTATCTAAGTAAAGATCAATAGTAAACGAATACATATTGGTATACTGCAAGTAAATTCGTACAAAAGATTCATTTTCTTGATGGATGGCTGTAGAAGTAGACTCGGTTTCTATTCCACCAAAGACAGATTTATTCACTTATTATGTAGGTACTACATTTTAGAATATACGCATATTATTTTTCAAATATTTTTTGTCACTACAGCAAACATCCAACAGATGACACTAGTTGTATACCTACAGATGATAATTATTTATGAATGCACAAGGATAATAATTATATGCATGTAAATTTATGTGGACACACATGCGTTAACTTAGGGGACGAACCGTTTTCCCTCAACTCCAGGTTGTAAACCAAGATAAGGGTTGAGTCCTTGATAATTTTCCTTTTTATTAGTCTTTTTAGTACTAGGGTCGAGTGCTGTAAACATTTCAGGCAGAAGTAAATAAATTCTCGAAACGGAGGGAGGATTTTTTTGCTGCGTATTACGTTAATCTATTTTTAAATTTTATTAGGCATATAAATTTATGGACGATGTACTTATGTCGTCCAC
This sequence comes from Rhyacophila brunnea, assembly GCF_057557595.1. Lineage (NCBI taxonomy): Eukaryota > Metazoa > Arthropoda > Insecta > Trichoptera > Rhyacophilidae > Rhyacophila > Rhyacophila brunnea. Next base: position 12,540,924 of record NW_028232848.1, on the reverse strand, counting down.
TTTTACTTGATAGATATATCATCAGGCTAGCATGCAAAGGGCATCAAGTTATATTGCTTAAAACTCTTTTATAATACCTAATAAAATTGGGTCGAACGTGATGTATAACATAGACTAATATATTTTATATTACATCTGGAATTTTTAGTAAAATTAAAGAAATTTCAAGGATGTATTTATACTAGATGGCGAGAAGATGATTGTGAAACAATAAGCTTTCACAAATGTTAAAACATTAAAGTTTATTTAACGGAAATGCGAGTACATATACAGTGGATAAGCGCTACGCGTTACAAAAATTTAAAATAATAGATGAAGGGCTCGAGGTGCGTGTCGCTTTTATACATTTTTGGTAATATCATTTTAATTAGTTTATTGACGTCTTGTGTGTGATATCCGGCGTAGATCTATTTAGTCTTATAACCGTCTGATGCCCCACACTTGTGTTTATCAAGTTAGAGTAATTCTGTAGGTATTGCATCATATTACACGGCTATTGTTTATTAACCCTTGTTAACTTGCAAAATTTGGTAGGTATAACATACATACTCTGAAACTTGGGGGATCGTATAACAGAACGTCAGAAATGACTTTGGCAATATTTTCCCTATCGCTTTCCCTAGTGCTAAGCTGAAACCAGTATTTGACATTATTGAGCCAGGACGTTTTTCATCTGCCAGATCCTCGCTTATTGGATATCTAGTGTTCAATCATAAGTTTCAACAGCTAACTTTCTTCATTTTTATAGAGCTTTATTCTACAATATTATTACGACTATTTACGATAAATTCATTAATTTCTTGTTATACATGTTTGACTTTTTGAGATGCTTCTCATTTCTCTCATGTGTATAATGTTTGTAGACGTTTTAAATAGGATAAATTTATAATTGTATATATTATCATATTTCTTTAATATTTACACATGCTGTCTTTTCCACTTTCTTGTCATATTAGTTGTTATTTGTAATTAAGATATTTTTATATATTTGTATGTATTATGTATTATGGCGCATTGGCCAAAAGCTGTAATGCCGTAATACTCTTTTTTTATAAATAAATAAATAAATATCGTTAAATAAAATTAGAAAACATATCGATTTTTTAGGAAGATTCGATTTTTTAGAATTTGAATGTTGTATGTTGACCATTATGTGTACAATTCGGATTTTTCAGTTTGTTATTGTTATATATCACGTTATTTCTTAAGCACACATTACTATTAATTATTATTGTAACTTAGTCAATCTAGCTTAAACATCCACGTTTCAAAAACTTCAACTTTTATGAATATTGTTTCTGGCATCTGCGCCTCCACTTTATTCTATATTATACATCGAACAATAATATTCGTAGTTATATAATAACTAAAAATTGTGTTTTTTTCTATCTGCACTCTTCTTAAAAAAAATTAAAACAGGTTACCCATTACGTATTACCTACTTCAGTTGTAGATTCATAAATCAGAAAATTAAACGTATATAATTTACGATAAATTCATTTGATAGGTCCGATTATAATAAATTAAGTAAAGATTCATATCCGGAAATTTGTACGTAAGCAGTTCACCGCAGGACACTTATTCGTACGCCGCAGTACGTAAAACATGAGTTCATGTAACATTTAATCAAATGACAAGTTCTTCGTTGAACATTTCACCGTGGAGTATATTTGTACGTATGCTACAACATGTGGAGATGTATTTACTAGGTTAGGTTAGGTTGGGGTTAATCTAATTAGAACAGTACTATTACCACATTTTGTAAGATACGTACAAATGTATTACACGGTGAAATGTTCAACGAAGAACTCGTCATTTGATAAAATGTTATACGAACTCATGTTTCACGTACTGCGGCGCACGAATAAGTATCCAACGATGAACTGCATACGTACAACTTACATGTAACCATAAAGATTAGGGTATATTTTATTTGTCAAACAGTTATTAACACTTAATAAATTAATACGTCATAGTTGAAGGCATTTTTTTATCATGTCACTGTTATTGACAATAGTTTTTATAAAGTTGTGATATTTATATTTGATTAAATGCAATGTTCATAAACAACTCCGGTTCTTCACCACTCATTTAATAATGACACTAATTTTCCTTTAGCCGTGTCAGTGGTTAGTAATATACTTTTGTATGCGAGAAGTCAGTTTTTACTGCAGTTGACAAGTTGCTAAGCGAGTGATCAAAGAGTTTTATGTCATAGCTCGTTCTCTTACTTTTTAATTAATTCAGGACTTTCCTTTATTTATTCTTTGGTAGAAAGCATGCAGATAATTGAAATTACTCACTTTGTAAGAAATTTACACATAATTAAACTTTAGTATTTGATTTTATAAATGTTTAAGTATGTAATAATAATAATCATAAAAAATCTTTGATTAAACAAACAATTCACAAGATTTGAGAATGTAATTTTATAATATAAGTATATTTAAAATACATGATTTCAAAACATGTCATTTACATACACACTCGCTAGATAAAATCTTTTTTGAAAAAAATTACGTCATCTGACGGGACTTGAACCTGTAACCACTGGATTTGCGCTGACGTGCTTTTCCAAATAAGCTACGGGCATCCTACTCAATTATGACGAGTTCAACTACTAATTCATATATGAAAATCTTATTGAATTGCATTAATAATGTCGTTGTATAATAATAACCACGTCCCATACAAGAGGGGGCTGACAGGGCTCTAGTCTGAGGGCCCGAGTTCAGGGAGGCTCGGCGTTGCACACGCTATGTGCACAAAAATTGTTTACGTAAGCCATTAGCACACTTATATACATATTATATATGATTATGAATAGGGCTCTAAGTAATTAAACAATTACTTAATGTATATTAAGTGTAAGATTATAATACAAAATATGAAATTTAATGTATTTAGAAAAAAAATTCACTTCATAAAATTAAATATAAGCCCCACAAACTTCTTCCGCTTGATAAAAGTTTTCAACTAAGTAAAAAAATACAGCCTAGACGGTGAAAATAATGATGAATAATTCAAATAAAATTCATTTCCTGGTACAATAACATAAATCAAAAATGTTATTTTAATTTTTATGCCTCTTTCGGTGGATGAAAATAGTCTTTTATGGCTCCATTCAAATTTATATTATAATTCAGCCCTTTAGAAGGGCTAGCATGCATAATTTTATTATTATAGTATAAACTTGTGTATATTTCTCAAAAATAATTTTATTATTTGTAAACAATTCATAAATGTACCTACTCACTCATAATGATATTATTTGGTCCTGTTTTTTGAATTATTATAAAATATGCAGGAACGATTATTTTATTATATTAATACAATATCCATGCAATGACATACAATTAAGTTTTCATTTTATTGCGCTTTAACACAAGTTCTGTTAAGTAGGTATGCAATAGTTAGTTTTCTGCATTTTTACTGATTTGCTAAGATTATAAACTTTCATATTTTGTGATATTTGTCAGGCTGCTTTGCGATTACATATCGATAACATTCCGGTTTATAAAATAATGAAAAACTAAATCTCTTAATACAAACCTCCACTCTGTGGAGCCCCATATTATGATCTTATTAGATCGGATATGGTCAAAGAAAAAAAGATGATATTATTATGGAAGTACGCTGAATGAGCCAAGTTAACTATATTTTATTAATTTATAAAACAAAGTTCACCTAAACTCATTCTCACGTAGGTGGAATATATCAATATCTAAAGTGATTCGGCTGATGTGTTTGTTTATTAAATATGACTATAGTTTATTCTACGCCATCTTTTTATTATCGTTTACAAATGGTTTAATACAAAAGAAATACTTTATCACGCTACAATTAACAGTTTAAAGCCTTCACTTCGAGTGGGTTTTTAACGAGCTTTTGTTCAGCAAAAGTGGTACTTATTCTAGAGAGCACTAGATGCGTAATTCATTTGCACATGTCACCAGCTCTGTGACCCTTAAAGCTCAAGCGATTCTGTCAAACTAAAACACAGAAGCTTTTTTATTGCATATGACCCAGTTGTCCTCAAAATTTAAATTTTAATTGCTCATATGGAATGGTAGAATGCATTGTAATCTAATAATTTAGACTTATTTGTAATATTTTATACAAAAAAAATACTATTTTAATATGCGACAAGGATTCTTGAGAGTGTCTTATGGTCTTTTTGGGATATTTATATCGCATGCAAAGTAATAATTATTGTTTATTAGGTAGTCGTTACGTACCCGCTTTGCAAGTCGGAGGGGTTTGAATCCTAAGTCAGAATAAATTCACATGGGATATTTTAGTGTCCGTTTAGACCCATAGTATGATCGCAATGGGTTGAGCAAGTGCCTATCATCCATTTATTGTAAAAAAAAAACTATAAAAAAACTTCTACGTGAGATATGAGACGTGAAGATAATATAGCCGATGAACACATGCATATAATCGTTGTACTGTTAAAATTCTATATTGAAAGTCATTATTTAAACTAAATATTATATATAAAGAAAATTTGAACATCGTGCTATTATTTGAAATATTCAAATTAAACCAGTAGGTACTGATAGCTATTAGAGATTATTTATGGTGTATGTATATCTGTAAAATATATTGACCGTCAGCTCTCGTTTTATAGTGCATATGCGCTGGCTTTTATGTAGAACTCCAATTTCGATCTCGGTGTTGTCACAATATATTTATGTGATTTTCTAAATTTCCTTCTACATTAATTTTTATAACTACACTACTGTTTGACTGCACTACAGTCATTGGACCTTATTTCCTGCTGTAGGGTTAACAATATATTTTTAATATTCATAGCAAATGCTAATATATAGCTTTGTAATCTATTGCGTAAGATACTATCTTCACATAGTAATTGTTTTGGGTTCAATAATAGTAAGGTAACAATATATATTTGTGATTTTTTCAAGCCTGTTTCTGTAATTGTTCACTGCTACTACTTCCATACTTTTTACCCTACAGTACTATATTTGGGATTTCTGGCCAGTAACAAAATACCTTTTTTCATTAACTAAAATTCAAATTCTATTAATTTTTTTTAAAATATTTTTATATATAATAGTGAACATTACAACATTTTAATTTAAGACGTTCACGATATGATATTTAAAAATTATTAAATATTATTAAAACAGTATTAAATAGACAAGAAATAGATCAGTATAAAGTTATTAAACAGTAGAAAAGTGTAAATACAAAAATTATAAATTAAATACAAGGAAGTATACCGAATGAGCTAAGCAGCCTATATTTTAAGATTCTATAAAACAATGCCCACCTATATACTCATCCTCACGCAGATGAAATATGTCAATATCCTATAAAATAATGCATTAAGTATAATTTTTAGAGGTTTCAATTAGGAAGCTATAAAAAAACTATTTTGAAAAAAATATCATTAAATCCATTAATGATTTCTTATTGATAAATTTTATGACTATTATTACTTTTTATTTCATGCATAAATTTTATTACCTTTCTATATAAAAATTACAAATGTTTCAGTAACTTTGTTGGTTGGTTCTATTCAGAATGTTTAATGCGGTTCACTGATTAGGGTAACATTACTTAACAAAGTGCGACCCGATTAACCTTTTTCATATTCTTATCAAAATCATTGATATTATAACAATCTGTTATCCAGAATAGCTATATGACATTAACCATTATTACTTCATTATTCATTTTGTCGTATAAAATAACCTTCCGCTTTATATAAAACTATGCTATTATATAGGGCATTTATGTATTATAATAGAAATATAGCGTTTTGTATAAATTTAATCTATTTAACAACATTTTTATTAGCTCGTATTCTTATTTGTCCGGTGGTTGTTTATCCAGTATAAATCTTGCAATCGATTTTTAACTAACTTCCCGGCTAGCTCGACATTTGAAACTTTTAGAATATATCAGAACACGATGCCGATGCATTCTTTTAATACTTTTAGCCATCTTTAAGTAGAATTGAATTCATTTTCAGTTAATTCTGTTTTATATGAAAAGTTATTTCGGATGAAATCCGTAATTCAATCTTCTATTATTGGTTGCTAGGAGGTGGTCCTAGCAACTAAATTATTAATATATACGTGCGTTACTATGGAAATCAAAATTAAATCTCAAAATGACATTTTAGTATTCTATATTTGTTTGTTTGTTTTTTATTAACTTAATCTCAAGTACAAGTTTGAGCATATTATTGAGCATAATAATTCAACAGAAAATTTAAAAAATATATATATATAAAAAAGTTCTTTTTATCTTGTAATCATTATATTATATAAAATATTTGGATTTAAATAAACAATAAATATAGAAAGTTATGTAATATTTTCTGTAACATTTTATGGCAATTCCATACCATGTTTAATGTAGTTCAAATGGTACTTATTTAAAAAATATTTAGTAAATTGGCACATTAAAAGTTGGTGATAATACATACTAGTTTACTATTTAACTCCAATTTTTGACATTCGGTTTTAATGTTTTATTAAATTGTAAATATCAATTTATACCTACTAATTATTCACTTAAAACCATGTACTTGTCTCCCAAACTTTGCAAATAATAAATTGACGATACTCCATCCTTTTATATGCAATTTTAGAGTACGTTTGCATTATAATTTTAATGTTTTGGTTACGGTACAAGTCAAGTATAATATTTTGCATTTGAATAATTAATATTAATCACAGCAAAGCAAAAAAGGTCATTGGGTCTACTGAAGTGTGAAGTTCTAAATTTGAAATATACTAATTACTTATATCAAAACTCGATGACAGATTTACAAAACAAACAAAAACAGCATTATTATCAATCCCATCATGCACTGAAAAAATACTTCATAATTAAATTATACGTACTAGTAGCTATTTTTCAGCTAGATTTGGATTTTTTTAAAGCATAACAGAGTTTTGTAGAAAGCCTATTGAAACACCTGGACTATTCTATTCAATACAAAATATTACCATAAATTCTATTATCATCTAATATGGATGACTACCTGACTGATGTTTTATTTGGTCAGTTGATGTGGTTTATAGTGAAAAAATCTGCAATTTTAAATAACCCACAGTTAATTTTAATCATTATTTTTGGTATTTTTTTGATAGATAGATATAACAAACATTAGAATAATTTTTCAGTGTTAATCCAATTTTATTAGCGGAATGGAATGGGCTATATTTTTACAGTGTAAAATCCCATATGGAAGAAAAATACTCGGAGAATAGAAAACATGATATATATGACATAAAAAAAACATAAGTCGGAATTGCTTCAAAATATAAACAAAGGCAAGAAACAAACGTTAGGATTGCCAATTCGTATTCGAATCTTATATAACCATCATATTTCAGGTATTATAATGATATCTTAGCAAAAAAATATTTAAATACAATTATTAGAACAACAAAAAAATGATAAATCTTGACGTCATCTATGAATCAAAGCTAGTAATGTTGTAGCTTTGATTTTTAATTCAAATGATGGTTACCATAATTTAATTGACATAATTTGAAAACACACAGTTTTAAAAAGAAATATGTAAATCATCAACATTCATAGTATTTGAGACAATAGCTAGTTTTTTAGTATAGCACTCTACCGGGGTGCGATAATAGTTTATGATTTTTAATCTTAAATATCGTTTATTTCTGGTCTTGAATATAAACTAATTTAATTAAAAGTAATAAGTACCTAGATGTAAGTAAATTTGCATTTAAGTCTCTCAATAAAAATAAAGTAAAATAATTAATTAGGTGACATTAATGTTGTGAATTTTATTTGTCTTGAATAAAATAATAATTTAATTAAAATATAAAGTAGACGTAGGAAGTGAATTTGCATATAATACCCCCAATTAAAATAAAATAAAAATTATTAAGATAGTAAAATAAATAATTAGGTGACATTCTCAGGTTCTGTTTATATTATTATGTATTTCTTACGCCTAGATTTACGACATCGTATAACGCTGAGGGTTATAAGAAATGATAAGATTTCTAGAGATAGAGTAGAGTGAACATAATAACAATCAAAATAATTGCAAACCATAGTGATATAACTGAGAACATTTTATTGAGAGCTGCAAGTACCAACAGAGTAAAAAAAATATAGGCAAATGTACGTATTTTAGTATTTTTGTATTATCGCTGTGTTATTTATTTTAAGAATGTAAATTATATTGTCTTGTTGCATTAGAATTACGTCATACGTCATTTTATTAGACCATGATCAAAATACTATGTATGTTTTTATATATATAATGGATGTCAGCTACTTGCGCAAGCTTTAAATCCAGAATCTGAGTCCAAAAACTTTTCTAACTATAACATATTTTAAAATGGCCAAGCCTGCAATTCAAACCCGAGATCCAACACATTACAAGCCGATAAGTTACCGTTCGTCCATCGTAGCCAATGAATATTATACAAACTAGTATAAGTGTAATATATATTTAGTTTTTACATAACACCTCATATTTTGAATACTTTAGAAAGTTAGTAGACTCTCGACTAGTTTAGTATAGAATGAAATAATAATAAAAGCTTCAATGAAACAATTACAGAACTACCCAGGTTTTTGAACATGATTATGAACTGTAACCTCTCCGGGAATCAAACTTAAAGTCTCTGAATGAGAATCCAGTATTTTAAGCATTGGACTTTGAGGCGCGCTTTACCATCTCTTATTTTTTTGAGTAACTGAATGTTTGTAAACATGACGTATTTGTTTTAAATACCAACTTTGTTTTTATGTGAATAATTATTAGTTGAATAGAAAAAGCTTTCTAGTCAGTATTATTTTAGTAAAATAAAGGTTTAACTATTTATAAATCAAATCAGAAATAATTAATATAAAGGTTGTAATTCTCTGTTAAAATAAATGAACAAAAACTATGTACATATAATATCTATATTATATACTCTTCAAGTAAAATCTATCAAAAATAGTATTAATATCAAAAATAATATACTGAGTGAACTCTGATCCTGAAAGTACATATAGGTTAGCGTGAAATGGGAAAATGTGTCTGGCTAAGAAAGCAACATACAAAAAATCTCAGAATACCTAATCAATCACACTCAAGTGGGTCGACAGTGATATATTTTATGCAATTGTTTGAACATATCCGGTAGATCTCTCCCCTGAATAGATAAAAAGCCTTATGATTTATTACATCGTAGATATGTAAATCTTGGTTATCCTTATGTTTGATTCCTTCGCGAGTGATCGGTAATAAAGGTGTGTTTTTTTTCGTCTTCTTCTGCAGAGATTTGATAGCACTATTTCAATAATTATTTTCATTTTTTTTTCATTGAATAACCTGACGCATAACAGAATATTGTATTTTTCATACGTGTGTTGTCATTGGCAATTTGATAACTGGGCAAACATCACAATACCTAGTTGTTTTTATTCAAATACGTCATTCTTCCTCTAATTATACCACCCCCTAAACTGATGTCGACCAACATAAGGGCAATCTTTTTTTTATCATCTGCTACCCAAAACAGTTCGGTAGAGTTTCACTTCTACCAATAGCGGATATTTTTATACCACAAAATGCCGCGTCGTGTTTTGCTATCCTAACCGTTAATTGAAGAGGTTTTACCCAACTCTACAACTCTCACGTCATTGTATATGCTCATATTTAGTGGCGAGGAGGAAATGAAATGATAGTTGTCTTGAGACCATGATTTTGTATAGAAGTTACTATGGCGCTCAGTTATTTGCTGAATTATCATGTTAAAAAAGTCAGGTTAAACCTTAGCGATACAATACCATGCTATCTGCCGTGTAAAAACAACAAAATTATTTGCGCCATATTATAAATGATACAAAAATACCAACTGGTGTTATCATTCAACACTGCCCGAACAGATGTCATTCATACAAGCAACCTTCTGATATTAAACTAATGACAGGTGTAGTTGAACGAATCAATTATCGTTCACTCCCCTTATACCGTTGACTTTTCTTTGGACGACAAGTTGGGAACACTGCACTTTTGTACCTCATAATGTGGTCGAGGTACTGTAGTTTTCTGGTTTTAATACTACGCAGAACTTATCGGCCTTTCTTATTTGATTCAGAATGTCAAAATTGGTAACCCGATCAGTTCAAAAAATAATGAGAATGCGTCTATTGAATCACATTTTGAAAGACTCAATTTAGCGTGACATTTCCTGTTTAACCTCCATACTATAGAAAATAATTGATAGGACATAACTACTAACCATACGTAGTCTTAAGATCTCATTTGCTAAGGAGGCATTTCATGTTAAGAAAGGCGCTCCTTGCGATCTCAATTCTATTTTTTATTTCCTGAGAATGGTCCCATTTCTCATTGACCCATGTTCTTAAATATTCATAGTTTGTCACATGTTCAATCGGCTTGCAGTTAATAATATAACTTGTGTTGGTATTTGTATACTAATTAACTATTAATTCTCCATGTATAATATTGTAAGTATTGGCACTATACTATATCCAATACAATTTTGTGGACTTAATTTGACTAACCATGCGCGTTTATTAATACTAATTTAAATATACATTAATATAAATTTGAATTATGCGCCGTTTTGCATTAACTAACTAAGTAATCAGTGCTTAGACAATCAGAGAGCAGGGAACATAAACGCTATATTTATTTACCTAGGGGTAGTTGGATAATAAACGTATTATGTACCTACATGATTTTTGTTTGTAAATAAATGTAGTATTTAAAAAAATGTAAATCGTTATTTTTTTTACTCGAAGGATAGAAAAATTATATCATATTGTTGAAGCATTTTTTATATTTTAAATCAATGCATAATTGCGTAAAATTTATATTATAATCATAAAATAGCTTGTTGAAATAAATACGTTTGTTGTAATGTAACTAGTAGTCATACAATTCTAGTAGCTACATAAAACTCACATATTATAATTTGAAAACACTTCTGAGAAATATAATATAACTAATAGATAAAATATTTTTTGAAAACAATACGACACCCAGCAGGAATCAAACCTGCGTCTCTCGGGATTCGCAATTTTAGGATAAGGCGTCGCCCTATATCGTCGTGGGTCAAATTATGTATGTTCAATAAAAATAATGTTCCATACTTAAACCTTATGAATTATTCGTTGAATAAAAAAATAGTTAATCACATATTATTATAGTACTCGTACCTACGTAGTAATTGTATTTAGAAAAGTTATGAAGCTTTTTTAATCAACTGTCATAATCAAGAAAAGGTTAGATAAACGGTACAATAAGAAACTAAAATAAAGAAGTTATTAATATTCTTATTTTATTTTTAAATGTATTTTAAATTTAAATCAAGCTGCAATGTTCATTAGTTTAAAGCATTTGTGGCATAAATAATAAAATTATAATATTATAATAGCATAGATTAGATATATTTTATTTTATTTAAGTGGTTATTTTTGTTTTTATAAACACAAAGTTACGGAATCATTGTAATATCTATCTTCATTTTATTTATCTAATCAACATGAAATATTTATTAAAAAATACATTTTTCTTTTTTGTTTCAGGTGAGCAAACAAATTCAATTATGAAATTGTGACGATGGTAAGCAAATATTTTATGTAATAAAGGTGAATTAATCAAAACGACGTCATTGCAAACTTTTTATCTTTGACAATATTACATTTTTAACCATTATTTTTAATATTAATTCAGGTATCTTTTTTTAAAAACACGAATGAGTAATATAAAATAAAATATCGTCATATTATGTAAGTTATGAAAAATAACACATTTTATTAAGGAAATTCTAAATACTATTATCAAAGGCAAAACTTTTCATGAATATTAAATTTTCCGCTGTGGAAAAAAAAAATACAATATTGCGAGTTATGATAAACTTTGTGATTAGTAAGTTTGTTAAACAAAATCGTTCTATATTATTTTTTTATTAAGGGGTGTTTGATATTAAAAATATTTAAAGGCATGCCATGAAAAGGGGTCAACTTATATGCAGCAGCCAGATTTTTACAGGAGAGAGGAAACAAATTTTTAATAAATAAATTAGATGAATTTCAGTGTGTTTATATTTTTAATCATTGAAGTAAAAATCTAACCAAAAAATTACATACTGAAATTCTTATAATATATTTTGACGAGTGTTTACCTATTTAATTTCAAAATTACAGTTTTGAATTAACGCACTAATTCTTTCAAATATTTTATATTTCAATATGGCAAAGTACAAATTTAACTACCTCACTAATTTGACATATTGCCAGCTAGTACATACTTGTAGCTGTTATTATAATATTATTGATCAAATATCTATTTTCAATGTATCAAATTATTCGACCGCAATAATAAATTTCCAGCGACTCATATACCGGTAAAACCTAATTTACCTATGTCAGCAGATTGATTGGCGATAATAAATACGGTATCGCAATGGAAAATTAGTCTAATATCCATTCCCATAGTATCATATTATATTATGACTGTAATAATAAATAAAATTCACAGCTAGTCGTATTTAAACCGCTTACTCGTTGAATATAATTACATAATGTTTAGGTATTACTTTTCACTGTATAAATTAAGAATAATCATTTTTCAAAATGTCACTCGAATATACGTTTCCAGTCTGTTACCATCGCAGTCTCTATATCCCTTCGCCCAACTTCTGATTGTACCGAGATGCGGACCTCGGATCCGTACCTATCATAAGTTTAGTATCGTAACATAACTGCTGTAACATATTATTGTACCAACCGTTACGCCTAATATAATTCGCTCCTGCATACATCTTTGACTTCTTGATCATCATCCTCAACACCATAATCTACGACACATCGACAACTCCCAAAGTGATCACACACCTCATCGAACACAACAGTGGTGACCCCTACGCGAATGACCCCGACATCGAACACAACAGTAGTGACCCCGAGTGGGACATCGAACACCACACTTTATAAAAAAAAAATCAAAAAAGATTTTTATACTCGTATTAAGCCGGGTCCACATTTATTTTCGTATCTCATTCAGTTTTTCGTACAAAGTTTACTAGACCTGATTCCCAGTAACAAATATGTAAATGGTTTTCGGTTAACCGATACTGTTACTCGTTATCAGCTTTGGCCGCTCTTCTGAAATATTGATAAAGTAACCCGCTCCAAAGAAAGTAACACGTTGCCTCTTGAAAAAGTTTACATGTATTATCGCCGATATTTTTCGGTGTGGTATATTCTGTGAGCTAGCAGAATATACTGGAAAATTTTAATTTGACAATCTCGTGGTATTGACTGTGAATGTATGAACCCAGTCTATAAAGCGCTGCTCTTTTTGGCTCCGAGTTCAATGTCCTGTGAGGTAACAATCACAGAACACATAATAAATAAAATACCGATAGGCTATATTCAATACACCGCATCTTGATGCAGGGTTTTGAATGTGTGAGTGTCCTACAAAAATGAAGTATGCATTGTGCACGTGCAATAGTGTGTGTAATACACACACATTAAATGAGCGTAAATGCATAAACCGAGAGCAGTTTTCAGTATTCGACGTAAAACGTATTCTTCACACGTGTGTAAGTTTAACCCAGATTCTTCCTTACTCGAGTCGGTTACCTGCTATTGCCTTACCCGTTATGTATTTCAGTTCCCATTCTAAGTTCCCTGGTAACAATATATATGAATTTGGTTTTCTCAAAGTCTAGGTGTTTTTGATTTTTTCATTTCTATAACTAACTAGACTATTAAATGTTTCACTACGCTACTGTTATTAGGTCCTTAGGAAATATTACATCATATTGTCAAATTTTGTCATGATGTACCTTGTGGTAATCCGTTAAATTTTATTTGTCACTCTGTGATAGAATGTGATATATTTCTATATTATTATGTCATTCATATTCGTATCAAGTTTACTAATACTTCATTATACTTACACAAAATTGCTTTTACACTTGTAACACTAATATAAAGCATTTTTATCTGAATTGTATTGTACGGTAGAAGAAAAATAATGGTACACGTGTGAATTTTTCTACAAGTCGATCTTATACAAAATGTTCTGTAGCCAATTGAAATCAACGTACATCAATTTTATACGTCCACTATGACTGAGTAGTAACATATCGGCATATAATATCGTAGGTTCAGTTGTTCAATCATGAGTCTGGCAAAAAAATAGATGCTGTTTTATTTTAATGTGTATTTGGACCTAGAGAATGGACCCACATAATATGGTACAACCTTTAGTCTGTAGAGAGTCCCATATTATGATTGCTAAGGTAAGAACGTGGAAATGCAATAAATGTCTAAATTACAAGAGTCAAACATTACAGGGCAAAATAAAGAATTGCACAAATCATGGCATAGCAAAGAAAGTACTGTTACTTGAATCTGCGTAGTTGTAAGGATAGAGAGTCGAGAAGAAGCTTTTGAAACCGTATAACCTATTTTTTCCAGCGCCATAGTTTTGTAACCTAATTCAATTATATCATTCTATTTTTCATGACAAATTTACTTATTTTTTTTACCATATCCGATCGTGATAAAATCGTATGGATCTTCACAAAGTAAAGGTTTGTATATACAGATTTTTTTAACTAGAAATTTAATGTATATTGTTAGCCATCTGCTGAACCTATAAGGTCGATACTCGACACGATACAATATTATGTATTATGATTCGAACATGAGACCCACAACGTTATAGGCCGACGCTTAAGCCGCTCGGCCATAGTAGACGTCAAATAGTATATTTTCCTGAATCTATGGTTTTAATTAAAGTGAAAATAAATCTTACAATATAAATCCATCCATATCAATATATTATAAGTATATATTTGAATTTTCATATATAAAAATACCATCTGTATTTATAAGAAAGTTGTTCTTTACCGTCTTTGTGTAGTGATGATTTATAATTTTATTTTCAGGCATTTTCCCCGTATTTTATTGTATATTGTTTGAATAAACTATAGTTTAAATGGCCCCATACAAATCAGGAGCACACGCAAAAGCAGGAGGTAGAAACCGACAAAGTCAAGTGTTCATAAAACACAAACGGTTTTGAGTTAGCAACAATAACATCTATCATTTTATCTTCCCCTGTTACTCATTTATATGGCGGGTTTCGATATATTTATGATTTATTGCTTTTCACTTTATGGCTCCTTTTATTATGTGAATTTGATGCAGACACACGGAGAGAATGTTCCAATGAGCCCAAAAACCTTGTTCCATAATATTATTTTAACGTGCGTTGAATACAAAAATATGGTAAATTTTGATATCAACCGCAACAATGAAATAATTCATCGATTCAAAGAAATCCTTGCATAATATTTTGTTATTCAGAATTTTTTCATATATTATACAATTCCGATATTTTTACCATTTTTATCAAACTATGAAAAGTCATTATTTGGTTTAATTAATAAATTTTTAAATGCTCTATAAACATCGTGAATAACGTATCCCATCGTAAAACTTCATAAACCATCTTGCAGGTTTCTTATTACCAAGGACGTCCAGCAAGGCAATACGATCTCACCTAAATTATTTACCGCTTCTTTGGAAGGTCTATTGAGGTGACTTGACTACAAGAATAGTAGATTCACGATTAATGGTGTATATCTAAGTTTCCTGTGCTTTATCGTTAACATATAATAACAACTCTGTCGTCACCAGGCATCAAATTTGGAGCCCTTAGATGAAAAACCAGCACCTAATGCACCTGGGCAACGAGGACCGTACGAATTTAATTATTTATTTAAAACCGATGAACGTATTTGGGGTTTTTGAAAACTTGAATGAATGAGTTGGATCCAGGGCTTGAAATTAACCGAAGTGCCGTTCCGGTTCGTGAAATCGGTAAAGTTATTGCTCCGTCTCGTGGAAACAATATTTTTACCGTCTGAGCTAGATATGCTAAATTTGATAACTAGGTATATAAATATCATCATAAAATTGTCGAGTGCTCCGGTTTGTAATATTTTCCATTTCTAGCACTGCTTGGATCCTAAAATAAGTGCCAAAATAATATTTATTAAAAATGCTGAAGAAGGGAGCAATGCCAAGATAATATTATTTATGATTCAAATTCAAGTGCGTAGGGCACTGGTTTCAAATTCGGGAGTTCAGAGTTCAACATTTATTTGATTTTCTTTAAGCCTGGTTCTTTAGGTGATTATTTCACTTCTGCTATTGCAACACTTTACTACTGTTATTGTGATATTGTATAGTGCCGCTACATTGTCAAATTACATTTGAGTTCAGTCTTTAGAAGAAGACAATTTTTGTTTAGTCTACAGTATTTTAAGACTGAGTTCAACACTCAAACGCATTTATCGTTTACTATTTTTGTAAATATTCTTGCCAATTCAGTTATCTAGATTTCAGGTGTCCTAATAATTACACTTCAGTCATTTTTGTTTCATCTTTGTGGTCCCGAATTAAATCATCTTAAATACTGCGCCCTGAGTTGATACGTCAGTCCTTGGTGACAGGTGTGATTGCGAAGAGGCATTTCACGTGGCTTATGTGTTCCGGATACGGATTGAGAGTACGACAATGCGCACCCTTGTGATAAAGCCTCACGAATTTTATCACCGTATAATATGACTCTCCTTTACCGTGCTATCGATGGTGCTATATTACAAAATTCATATATTTCTTTTATTTTGTTAACTGTCAATTCATGGTGGAACTGCATTGTATTGTTGTTTTAATTAATAAAACGCATTTCTTTTTATAGTACTTATTCCACTTTTAATCAATAGATTAAGACCGGTTTCGTCCGCCTCAGAGGGACATTTTTAACTGAAAGTTAACTGAAAGTTCAGTTGAAAATGTCCCTCTGAGGCGGACGAAACCGTTCCTAATCTATTGATTAAAAGTGGAATAAGTACAACAAAAAAATGCGTTTTATTAAATAAAAACAACAATAAAATTCATATATGCCGATACTTAGGCATGATAGAGTTGAGTTATTAAGTACAACACTCTGGAAGGCTGGGTGGTAGAGTTTAAGCTTTTGAAACCGTAGGTCGTGTGTTTAAATCTATCATGCATGTATGTTTTTTGGAATCTTGTCAGTTTAAAGAAAGCCAGCGGCAAACAAATTTTGAAAATAGCCGATATACTGGATTATTTTTAGGTTAGGTTAAGTTTTCATTCTTGAATTCACGAATGTTGTCAAAATCGGTTATGAAAATTGGCGCGGTTCCCGCCTGGCTTCCCGTAAACAGACTTGTACCATTTTTTGTTCAGCTGTATTTTGATATCAGACTATGCAGTTAAAAATGAACGGATGGAAATTAATTAATATTCCCCACAAAAAACATACCCACTGGAGAATTTCTAAAATTATTGGTCAAGTGAGATTCTAGCTGATATCGTTCACTTTCCGTATGTAAGTTATTATAAATAAAATTAAACTAACGATTTTAGTATCATTTTATTTGAGCTTTTCCAAATTGGTATAGTTATTACGACTATTTCTCTACATAATCTATTTGATATGGGGACTGTCTCTTTATAAATTCGGGGCAATAGGTCACGAATTTTAAACAATTATTGGTGAATAAATACGTGATGTTTTTTTTTAATATTCATTTTTTCGGTACAATGACTCTACGGGTTTGGGGAATGACTAACAACTATTCCCCGTAAAAAATGTAGTAATATAACCTCCAATCCGTACATATGCTCTGATTCACAGCAACTACTTTACTTTTCTTGTTTCATACATGATTTAAAAACACTTCTGAGAAAATATAATAATATAACAAATAGAAAAAATCTTTTTTTTTTTTAATATGACACCTAGCAGGAATCAAACCTAAATCTCTGGGGATTCGCGCCCACGCACATCGACCACAACGATATAGGCGTCTTATCTAATTGCGACAAATTTTAATGAATGACTCTAATAATGCTCTCTGAAACGCTTTCTGACACTATTTTTTATTTTCTGTTTTATCATTCTATTTTGCGCTATTTTCTCAGAAGTGTTTTTAAATTAGGTATGTATGTTCGATAAAAAGAATATTAAATTCTTAAATCTTGTGAATATAAAAAATTGTACATTTTCTTGTTTCCTCTTGTTTTGGAGTTTTTTTAATTTTCAATGAAATGGATACATTATGTCATTCTGAATTATTGTGTGTAAAACAAATTTATTATTATAAATAACAAATTGATTAAAAACTGCAATGTACTTACTTTGTTTGACTTAATAAATCAATAAAAATGGAGAGTTTTAATCATTATAAAATTCTAAATATATCTTTCAATATAACCTATATTCTAGTGTCAATATTTTACCTGAAACCAATTAGTTTTCGTATAATACTTCACATTTATTTATGTTGTGAACTCAACCATTACAGCACTGAAGAGACGCGTGATATTCTAAACGTAGTTTTAACGAGATATTATACATCACTCGTAACGGGATAACAGGGTTGTCATACATTTAAAGTAAACGTGAGCTTGGCAAAATATACACAGGTTTACTCTGCAAGAATTTAATGATACGGCAAATAATATATTTTGATTGCTATGGATTTTGCATGTAAGTTTTATGTTCAAATATAAGTCTCTCTACGATACGATTGGATGTTCGTAGGTTTGTTTATAACACAATGCTTACGGGCCCTTTTAATTAATTTTGTAATTAACGTGTTAATTTGCATTTGAAAAGTAATTAGCAAAAACACATTTTTGTGCGGCCTGTAAGCTATGGGTTAAGAGGTTTTTTGTTTTGTAAGAGCTTGAAAACATATCGATAATGTAATCACCTACATCGCATGATACAAATAAAACTTATCACTATGTTTCTAACTTGTATTAAATTGAAATCATTTTTTGTGAATTTATTGAGTGAAATTAATCTCTCTTCGATGGTCAATGTGTTATTTGGCAATCGTCTTAATTAAATTAAATTGCCTTTAATTGTTGCTACATAGAAATCTACCCAGCCGTGTAGGTGTATAAATATTACATAATATAATATATGAATTCACACTTCGAAACACTACATCCACACTTTTAAACGTTGAATAATTGTCTGCGTAGTGTCTGTGAATGTCAAAGCTTTGCATTACGATATTTCGCAAGAGGACGAAAGGTGAAAATTTGAGATTACTAAGTTAAAAGTACGTAAGTAATAATTTTGATGTTTTATTACTGACACCTTATAACTACTACTGACTTTTAATAATTTTAATGGGAGTTAAAATGATATAATATACCCAAAAAAAATATTAGATAAGAACACAATTACGCTTAGTACAAAAATAATAGTTTATTATGTATGGTAAAGTGTATTTGTAAATTTTTTACCGTTTAAACACCCCCCCCCCCCCAATCGCTGTGAAAAAGTCCAAATTTCCGTTACGAGGAGGTGTCAACGTTATTCACGGGAGAGTATGTTTTCATCGCATTTTTATTATTTTTTTTCGATACATTTCATTAACTATCCTAACAAAAAATAGAACACCTCGTCCCAGAATAACTCTTGCTTATGCATTTTTTTTAAATATTGGTGCCATTATAATTAATCTAATCTGAAAAACTAACAAATTATCAACAAAATGTATTGGCTTATTAGAATTGATGCCATTGTGCCAAAACGCTAAAATAGGCATGGACAAAGATGGGATCCAAGTCTTAACAATATGCTTAGTAGTTTCGATCTCCACGCTATATTACATTTAATAACCTCCCCATAAATTAAAAAAAAAAGTATAAAAAAAGCCACGAATATTTTTAGCAATATATTTTTTAAATTATATTCTTAAAAAATACGACAATTGAATGGTAAAATAAAATAAATTTATTAGAAACAAATATAGGTATAGTTCGTCTAAAAATAATAAAAATGACAGATGTTGAAAGAATATAACTGATTTTAAAACCAACCTGCTACAATATAATACTATTTTACTATCAAAATCCACCAAAATTTGATAGATGAACATACGATGGAAAAGCGCTTAGAGATGGAATCTTATTTGTTTTACGTAGATTCTTTGTAAATTTGAACTCATAACCCTCAAATTAAAGAGTGATTTAATCAAAGAGATAGCTGGGCTCATAGGTCACTTTGTTTTCAGATCACAAAACTTTTTCAGGCTCATTGTTTCTCTGCTGCCACCCAAAAGGGCTTGATTTTAGAGAAAAGTGGAAGTTTAGAATTTTTCTTCACTTTTACAGTCGCTGTGACGCGTTTGAGAATTTATTGCATGAATGTATTATTATAGTACGCTATCAGGATAAAGGGTTTTTCTTTGATTTAATAAATCTCTCACATCTGGTATTATTGTGGGATTATTTTATTTATATTGCCAACCCTGTCGGTAAAATCGCTTCCCCTTTTTTGAGATAACCGTGCGACTACAAAACAAACAATTTAGCTTTGAATTAAGATTAGGTTCGAAAAGAATACGTCGCTACGGTCGCAAAACGAACGAAAAAACACAAACAAAAAGAAAGCCGAGTTTTTATTCCCCTCGATTCGCATGCCAAACTTTTCTTTCGGATTTACATTATTTTCGCTGCTGGCAGAAGAATTGTTTTCTGTCGCGCAATAATTCAGGCAGTATGGCATGTAAATCAGACACAGATAATATACACCATGCCTATACAACCTTTAATTGTTACCGAATTGAACAGCATAATTTGACAAAGCACTGATTTACAATTCAAATTTTAAAACAAGGCGCTTTTGATCAATTACGACTTCATAAAAAAACATTCTTCTAAATATTAATGCAGTATTGTTGACTCTGTTTTTTTAAACTTTTTAAATATTTAAAAAAAAAATGCTTTTATTTTCTATATCACAATCTTTTTATATTATATACCATTTATAATATATCATTTATTTAACAAAAAAATAAAATTATACATAATTTTTATTATCCAAAGCTTTTTGGCGGTCTAATTCCAAAGGGAGGTGAACAGGAGTTGAGATGAAAATCGGATTGGAGGTTGCTCCGATGAATGTAGAAGCGAATTTTTATTGCAGCGTAAACAATCTGTACATGAGTTATGTTACTGATCCAAGTTCTGATGGATGAGATGCTGTGCGGATTTAAACGGAGACTGAAATTCGAGTAACACGAATATTACTGAATCGGACTGAGATTATTATTAATACTAACTCACCAATTATGACTTGCAATTTATATACATGGATATTCGGTAAATTGCGAGGGACATTATTGATGCAATAGTTTCCAATTGCGAAATCTGCCGGAATATTGCAATTTCGAACGTTTCGATGACCTAGCCCAAGGCAGTCAAACCCCATCAAATAACTGTAGATGGGACGATTATGCGACAATTAAATGACTTACATTCTTAATTGAATTCTTACATTGTCGAAATAATGCTGACAAGGCCCGATGTCATTGATAGCTACAGCTATAATATATTATGTTGCATCCGGTTGTCGATCTAGTATATAAAACATTGGCATGCTTTCACTAATAAGTCCGAATAGCACTTGAGTAAAGATAGTGCTTTAAATATATGTAGTTAATTATTTTCACAAGCCAAATATACCTAGAGTGTATTTTATTTCTCCAGTCGTGCATTTCGACAAAAAAAGAAACAAAATAAAAAGCATTCCTATTTTAAAAATTATTCACCCAATCTAGTTCTTTTGTGGCGACATCAGATACCTATTGCTTTTTCATAGGCTATCAATGGTAACTTAAAGTATATATCTATTGTATACTACGAAATGATTAGCCCAAAACTATTACATTGACTTTAATAAATATAAATGCAATTTATTAGAGTGTGCCGTTTGAGAGCCATTGAGGGATGGACAAAATACAATGTTAGACATTTCGATTTAAATGTAAAGAAAGCTCTTGTATTCCTTTTTTCAAAATAAAATAATATAAGTATTAAAATAAAGTTATTATGTATTTTATAAATTGTTATATATAATGATTGTATATGGATTACATATATCTCCTTCATGTCTTCACACACCTTTAGATGCATATCACGGTATAATAAATGAGAAGCGTTTTATATTTTATGGTAGGAGCATCCTATCTATCATCAATAAAATTACGATATTCTGAATGAAAATGTAATAAAACAAATTTTATATTACGATATTAATAATTCGAATTTAAATAATTATATAATATGTCCAATAAGAGAATATCACATTCTTAAATCTTCTGAATTATAAAGTAGGTTATGAAAAACGACTTAGTTTACTGTATTTTTATTATATACGCCAGCCACCCAGAGACTATTTTTATGTTCCCTGATGCCATCTATTGTATCGTATTAAATTGCTCTATATTACTCTTCTTGTCGATTTATTACCATATTTTTAGTTGGTACTATCACCACCATTATGTATTATGTATTTTTTTCACAATGTAGGATCTCAATAAGATCATAATATGGGCCTCCGCAGAGTGAAGATTTGTATTAACAGATTTTGTTTTTAAGATACATAGATGTCAGCCACTTGCTCAACCTATTAGGTTCATACTCTGAGTCACACACAAATTGAAAATCAATATGACGTATATTTGCCAGACCCGGGATTCACGACATTATAGGCGAACGTTTAAGCCATTTGGCCATTGTGGACGTTTATTTATGTATATTATGCATGTATATGTATATGTAAGTCTTATAAGTCGATCTTTTGTTCTGAATTAGTTAAGATAATTTAATCAATGCTAGGTTACGATTTGTGCAAATCTTTCGTTAGTTTAGGTAGTAGATATGCAAAAGTACTACAAGAGGCATTCAAGCCTGTAACACGGCGCAACCTTTGACCATTGGCAAGGTATCTATCCAATTTAACCTTTTTAAGTCGCTCGTCAATCTCTCTTCCACGTTACAAAATTGGATGTTAACAAAACGTCTTCCAAATCTGGCAGGATTTGTTAGCCTTCTTCTCCAATCGCGAACAATAAAAAAATATGTGTTGTTATCATAGATATAGTAAATAAATATGTAATCTTCAAGGTGAATAAATTCTGTGTCATTTATTATTTTCATTACTGACTATTCTTACAATTTAAGTTATTATAAATTCACTACAAAATGCAATCCTTAGATAGCCGGGGTTACATTGAACCTAAATATTTTTACAGAAATTTAACTTACAATATACCTACTGTTTTACAAAATAAATATAATGTCATAAAGGAAAAGAGTGGGAGTTTGATACGTCATTCTTTTTTGCATCCAAATAAAAAAAATGGCATGGTAACCTACGGTTTTAAAATATACGCAATAACTGCTAACATTATGTTTACCACATTTAAATAACACGTTAATTATATCTAATGGCCAACGACTCCAAACGCGCCAGTCGCGGTGTTCGCACTAATGAGCGAATATTTGAAGATCCATTATAAATACCTCGGTGACTGAAAATCTCAAAAGATTTTCATTTATCTATCGTTCGACCACAGACCGTCAAAAGGTATAATTTTTGTATTATTTACTAACGTGATGTAAACTGCATTATATATGAATATATCATTGACAATATATTTTAAGCACAATACTTCACCACATCACATTTTATTCTAGATGTATTATCGTGTTGCTAACTTTATGGGCTGTTTTACCGCCATCCGTAGGGTTTACATTTTCTTTTATTACACTACCTGCATGAAATTCATATACATATATCTTATTGTTTTGTCAAGGCAATAATAAAAAAAATATTTTTTTAACATTGTTTATTATAATATATAAATGTTTTGAGTTGATTTGCGCCTCCGTCAAATTTCAGATATATATTATATACGACTATTTTATGGTTTGCAATAGCTGTAAACCAAAGTGGACGTATATCCATTTCACTTCGAGTTTTCTTTTCGGGCAATGTTTTTTTCTGGACCCTCTATTTTCTTCTCTGAATAATATTATTCGATCTCGCATTTCTACTCGTGTAAGTTTTTGCAAAATAAGAGGAAATGCAAAAAATGACCTGTAACAACGTTTCCTTAAATATTTTCGGTGGACCCATGTTTTTGATAGATATTTTTGTTGTTAAAAAACGTATACGCTTGCAAAACGAGAATTTAATATCATCTCTGGTCAGTATTTTTATAAATGGTTATTTTTTCAGCTATAAATAATGTTAGTTATATGATTGTCGTGAATTAATTTCAAAGTAAATAGTGTCTCCGTGGGGAAATTTGAAAAACTTCTAAGATTTTTCAAAATACGAATCTTACATTCTCGTAATATTGCATAGGTTTTTTTTACCATGTCCAATCCTAAGAAGATCATAATATAATGGGCGTCTAAAAAGTAGAGGTTTATATAAATTGATTTTATTTTTACGACAAATGGATGTTGGCCACTTGGTCAACCTATTAGGTCCATACATTGACTCCAAACACACATTGAAAGGCAATATGTCTAGTTACCAAACCCAGAATTTGAACCTGGCACCCACGACAGTATGTTCCGATCCATTAGCCGCTCGGTCATCGTGGGCATATGTATATTCAGTATATAAGTACAATCCAAGCGAGACAAAATTTTGTAAAAATCAAATTATGGAACTGGGCCGCCCCCTAACGGGTGGTTCAAACCACTGAAGACTCGTTTTTAGTCAATAAGGAAACTGAGTGGTACATTGCTGCAAAATTTCAATACCCTAACGTAGACAGTTACAATGCCCGTACTTTTGTGTCAATTTTAACTAACATATTATTTGAGATCGCCAAAAACTATTCAAATAATAATACAAAAATCTATTCAAAATAACTGCATGTTCAACGTGAATTTTATTTCTTAAAGATTTTAAAGCAAATGTTTTTTTTAAATTTTTTTATTGATTACAAATCATGCACTTGCTGTATCATACAATGTGGTTTAAAAAGATAATTACATATTATAGTTATTTTCATAATCGCATTTCTGGGTTAGATATTAAAAAAATGGTCGATTACAGTTTTAGATGAAGTTATAAGAATACTAGTGTTCTTGTGTTTTGTTGTCAAATTTAATATCTCGTGAGACGTTTAGAAGTTGATTAAGTGATTATGTTGTCAGTTTAGAAGAGTCTATCTCTTCTTTTATGACATTGGGCAGTCTTTACATTTTATACACTATTAAAAATGTATAGCAGTCGAAATAAATAACAGTTGTTGTTCCTCACTTTAAGTCTGTTTGGATCAGTGCTCCGTATTCCGTTAGTATCTGTGGTGGTTAGTATGAGTTCGTGTGTTTTTTTTTGTTCCTAGCAAGAGCGGTGGCAAATATCATGTTTGGAATAAATTTCTGGTTCTATGGTGAATATTATGTATGCTGTGTCTTCGGTTATTCCTGTATGACTTCGTGTCCTGATTTTTTTTTAATTTTCATCTATCATTCGGAGATGTTGATAATGTTAGGATGTCTCTTACTAATGGGTATATGGATGAGTTGTAAATGAGGTTTTGAGATAACAGTATTTGTAATTTATAAAAAATATCAAATGAAACTTGTTAAACATAATATTATAACCCTTTCTCCGTTTTACCAAAGTTTCTTAAAAAACAAAATAAATAGATATCAAAATGTTTGTAGTAGATAAACTCACCAGATGAAAACAATTTCAATCGGCATCACCGGACCATGAAATTGACAATTAAATTGTATAAACGGTTAATTGAAAAGCAATATTAGGCTTCGTTTAACTTTGCAGGAAGTTTTATGCTTTCGCTAACGTTTCGCGAATTTTGTTTATCGTCCATTTTGAACTAAGTGAAAATTTCGTTTTATACTCTTTTTTTTTAAACTGTTTTTTATAGTCTACGAAAAATATTCATAAAATGTTTCCCAAACTTTATCATATTTGATTCTGCCCGCTAATTGGTCTTAGTAAGTAAATCGGTGTTGTGCTACCTATTCTCATTTTTTTTTAAATTTAATATTATGTTTAGGAATACAACTAAACGTGAGGTCCAATGACTATAGTGTAGTAATTGAATTCAATAATAATCACAGCAATACAACGACTTTGAGAAATTCACATATATGTATATATTGTGACATCACAGTTTTTTACAAACACTTCAACTATTCATAATTTGTTGGTTATATTTTTATTGTGATCCTTGACTTAATAAGGAAGATATGATAAAGAATTAACCTACTTTATTATATTAACCCATAGTTTACGGGCCGCACAAAATTATGTTTTTGCTAATAACTTTTCAAATGCAAATTAACACGTTTATTACAAAATTAATTAAAAGGGCCCGTAAGCATAGTGTTTAATTTGTTATATAAGTTAGAATTAATTTTATTCATTGTCAGTAAGTATTTATCTTTTAGTGAGTGCATATAGTGCCTGCCGAAAAGTAAAACCCGGGTCGCAAAAAATTACTCAAATGGAATAGTACAAAACTTAAAACCGTTAGAAATTAAATTCAAATTCCATCAAATACCTTCGGTCGATAGTGTTAATAATACATTAATTTAATGTTAAAATTACCTACTAGTTTGTGTATTTTTATTTAATTAATTTACTATGGATAGTTTTTCACAAAAAATACTGAGGAAACTAGAAAAATTGTGTAATTTCGACGAAAATACTTTCATATAATATTTCCGTTTCTGTTATCTGTTTTGGAAGAAGAAATATTATTAGAAAACATCATTATTTCAGATAGCCGTTTGTAGTATACGCCCAATTTCGTGAAAGTAGAGAAAACATTAGGAGA
This sequence comes from Rhyacophila brunnea, assembly GCF_057557595.1. Taxonomy (NCBI): domain Eukaryota; kingdom Metazoa; phylum Arthropoda; class Insecta; order Trichoptera; family Rhyacophilidae; genus Rhyacophila; species Rhyacophila brunnea. The sequence continues at coordinate 12,514,183 of NW_028232848.1, read as the reverse complement.
CTTTTCCGTCGATTTGTAACGCAGGGGGCTTAGATGCCCCATCTTGCTTTCCAAGGATTTATGAGTTTACCAAAACTCACAAACAGCGTAATTCCCACTGCGCCCTCAACTATTTATTTAATTTCATTCATTCCGTGTTCGCAAAGGCACACTACCATTTCATTGTGCTCATGAAATGGTCATTATTTACTTAAAGTATTTGTTTTGTACCATATTTTACAGTGCGATGTATTATTTATGCGCAAACCGCCATTAATTTGACTCCGCTGGTAACTAATATTATAATTCTCTACATTTTTTAAATAAGCAACGATGAAAAACGCTGCTTTAGAACGAAATTTTCCGTACGCATTGTTGCCATAATATAGAGTCTGTAATGCAGTGGAAACGTATGATATTTACGAAAATTGTATGTATTTGATAATTTCTTAGAGGTAGCGGTAGATAAAGATCGTTGTTACTTTGAGTTTATATTTTGTTGATACAAGAATACACTGAATATGATAATAAGGATGATGATTATAATTACGAGGTGATATAATTATCAATCTTGATTCGAGTGTTACAATGGATATACAATGTCGAGTGAAGAACTCGTGACAATAGCAGTACCTACGTATTATGATGGACTAGATGAGTTGAGTGTAAATTCATAGATTGTTTTCATATGTATATTATTAATGCAATACATATTATAATATTACCATCGATATTGTCATAATTCTCAATCAATATAAACACTACCTACCGGTCTAGTTATGATTGGGGAAAGGCTAACAATAATTATTATTGCTAATGTTTTGTTTTAATAACAAAACCTATATATTATTCAAGTTTGTCGATAATTTAATGCAGAGTAGCATGATTGCTGCATGCCTATTTCGTGGCTACTTATGCAACAGGGTTATTGCCGCACCTTATTACAAAAACAGCTGTTTATATTATTTGAATAAAACAGTCTGCCTTCTCTCTTATAGTTATCATTTCTGAGAAGGGTATTAAAAATGTTATAGTTAGGTATATTCTAAGCATACCAATAGCATTTACGGATATTTTATTCAGTTATATCTATATAGGAAAGAAAAGAAAGGACAGGAAAGTGGAAACTGCCGTTTTTGTTTATATAGGCCTCAATTATTATAAAAAATAAAATAGTTCATAATCCCTTTTATACATATTATTATACGAGCGTAATTATGCGTAGTTATGCACAAAGCAGCCGAGCCACACAAACCTCAAACAGAGATAGAAGCACTTTTATGTAAATTGTGTTTCTTTAAATCAGCAAAGCCTCTGTATACTGTGTATACTTTTTGAATAATAGATATTATATACATATATGATTTTGTATAACTTTTGAAGAGATAAAAGCATATAATCTATGAAATTTCTGTGTTTTAGCAGTCCAGGTGTTTTGAGTAAAATGATTTTTTTAGAATGTGCATTCTGCAGAATGCAGCCATCTCTTATTTTTGTATTAAAAGTCTTTATTTTTGATTATTTTCTTTAAAAATAGCCTTCTAAGTTACTAAATTATTATGGGAATTTCAAAATTCTGAAAATAATTCGAAAAACTTGTAAATTATACATCAATATTTAGCTGTCTGGCACTATTTTTTAAAAATCTGTATATTATATATATATAATAAAATAAAAAACATATAATGTAATTGAGAAAATAATGTTTATTAATTGAATGTAGAAAAACACACCTTACAGTCACGATTTTAAAAATATTATCATTTGGTTGCTTTTTGCAGAACGAATATTGCATATTTTTAGAACGCATTTATATGACATTTTTGTATGACAGCAGCTTGGTTGCTTTATGCAAATCGAAAATATCATATTCTGTGATTTGCAAAATCTTTAATACTCATTTATATGAGATGTTTGTATGACAGCAGCTTGGCTGATTTGTGCAAAACGTAAAACAAACGTGTGAGATTATGGAAATCACAATAACTCATTTTTTTCAAAATTGTGGCTTGGCTGCTTTGTGCATAACTACGCTCATTACTATGTTCGTATTACTTTGACGAGTTTTAGAAAACGCGTATCATAACTTTATATCATTGTATTAATATACACATAAGTAATAATATGTGTTTAATTATCGGGTTTTTTTATTAGACGACTCAATTATTACTGAAATCTAAAACCTTATTAAGTCAGCTTGAATATTTTTTTAACTGTGTAGTGTAGGTGTATGAATGCAAACGTCGCTCTAAAAATGCCAAAAAGAATTAGCTAAAAGTAAACGTTGCTCAGAGTAATGTGTCAATTGTTACGACCAGAAACGAGTACGAAACATCGGGAAAAGAAGAAAACGTACACGCGGTGGAAATCCAAGAATCTATTAGGTACCATAAAAAACAACCATTACAATCTCAAACATTATAATATCTGTTGACTTTTTAATGATTTTACAAATGCTAAAGTATTACAGGATAAATAGAACTAATGTCCGACAACAAGATCTAGGTGATAACCGAAAGTCGCTGTAGTCGAAGTACAATTAACTAAATAGGTGGGGCTTGTTAGTTGACAGTTTTAATACGTGGACAAGAAGATCTTGTTTGACAGTACCGAAGATATCAAAAAAAAATCATGATTATCAATAATAGTGACATACCTACATGAAAATAAGAAAGCTTGCTAAGCCTATTAGATTAGGTCCATACTCTGGGTCCAAACACACGTTGAAAAACAACATTGATATTTTTCCAGACCCATAATTCGAATTATAGTTTGATACGTAGCCAATCATCCATCATGGGCATCCTAAAAAACATACAGACTCGTATAATAAAAAATAACTTTAATTCGAGTGGGATTAGAACTTTAATATTATTACTTAACTATCTTGATCCATTAATGCATAATGTAATTAATAATTCTTGCATGAACGTTTATAATAAATTTTGTTAACACCGCACACCATCTATAATCCTATTATTAATATAACGTATAACGTAATTACAAAGTTAGTTCTCTTTCCATTTGTAGAATTTAAAGCATATTATATTTTAACGTAATTTGTACGTACAGCAGAAAACTTAAACCCGAAACTGCTGCATTATTATATTTAAATAATATTGTTCTCTCTGGAGTGCATTTTGAGATTACAATTATACACAAATCCTACACAGCGTATCGTTATTTGTTCGATACAATACTTGCTTTGAGCTTTGTAAATTTAATCCGGATAAGCTTTAAAGCTCAAACCTAATGCGCAACTTGTAATAATAATGTATTTATGTTTGTCAATGTCCACGACAATTTAAATAATATTAGAGATATGACAATGTTAAATTGTATGATAGTATTTAATTGGGATACAAAATACATGATGTATATTTATATATATTATATTATGACGTATATAGAGGCTATAATCACGAGAATGGTTTTTAAAGATTAGTCAAATTATTGGCATATGGTTTTTCAGAATACGTATTATATACATCGAGATTTTAGTTTAAAAAATACTTTCTATTACGAAGCTTGAGTGAATTTGGCGAGGAGTAAAAGATATATTTATAGAATTATAAGAATAGTTAGTAGGTAGCTATTCACCCAAACTATTATACAAGTAATCCCTGCTAATGATAATACATTATTGTATTTGTATTTTTAGAAACATAATTGTTTAGTTGGGTTATAAAATTCTTAATTAATTAACAGCTACCTACAGTTTAATAAATACAAAATTAAAATAACTTTTTATATACATCGTTTTGAAATTTTCTGTTGAATCATATAAACTTGACTTGATTAGCTTAAACGATCAAAAAAATTGTACTTGATAGAAATACTGAATAATGAAATGTCATTTCATATTGATTTCCATAGTAACGCACATATATATTATTTCTTAATTTAGTTTCTAGGACCCCCTAGCAACCAATAATGGTATCGAAATAACTTTTCATACAAAAGAGAATTAACTAAAAATGAATTCAATTCTACTTAAAGATGGCTAAAAGTATTAAAAAAATCCATTGGCTTAGTGTTCTGATATATTTTTTAAGTTTCAAATGTCTAGCCAGTCGGCAAGTTAGTTAAAATCGGACAAATAAGATAGGACCTAAGCAAAACGTTGTAAAATGAATGTAACATTCTAATTATTGAAGACATAATTTTGAAAACACTTCAAAAAAATATGTTATAACCGATAAAAAAATCCTTTTGAAAAAAGTAAAGAGTATTTTTATTAGTTGGAATGTGTCGCAATTAAGTATGGCGCCTATAGCATAGTGGTCTATGAAACCCGGGAGATGCACGTTCGATTCCTGCTGGGTGTCTTACTGTTTTACTATGTGTTTTCAAAATTATGTTTGTATAAAAATGATATGTCACATCATTAAATGTATAAAAAGTTTAATATCAACAAATGGTGCATTGATGACTCGCACACGGTAGAATGGTGTTAGACTTTTATAGCAGTTCAGTTGATTCATTTAGGTGTTACCATTACTTTCAAATTATTTATGATTCTAACACCATTCCAACGTGATTTCGTCATGGTCGCAGCATCTGTATTTCCTCTACCAACTGACGCTTTATTAAGCCAAGTAAATAATAACGGAATTATTACCTGCTAGTTATTATTTAACTGTACAATAATAATTGAATGATTGATTTATTGTGAAACTCAGCATAATTCCATGTAATAGAAATCTCTACAGGGTAGGTAATCAATTTAAGGCACCTTTATTTTATTAACCCGAAAATCCAAACTAGAAATTACTGGCTGAGTAAATATCAATATTGGTGTAGTATGCGTAAACTTTGATAACATTATTATTTAGCACGCAGAGGAAAATTGAGCAAGTTTACAAATTAGCAATATTATTTTAGTAATTTGTGGTTTAATAATAAAATGTGGTCCGTATTGTTTGACTAAATTATACAAAAAGTTTTTACGTAACACTGTTTGTTTATTAGCATTTTGACATAACATGAAATAAAACTAAAGTTTTTACTTATATAACTTATAACATCTAAAAAAAATCACTCTTCAGCAGATGTATATACAGACTAATATTATAACAATAATAAAATATTACAGTCAGGTACAATTCATACAAAAAAATACTATGGATCGATTAATTTGCAATAAAATTAGAGAAAGTACAACATAAAAAGTTATTAAAGTTAATACAAGAAATATAGTGCTAGAGTGCTTGAATGGAGATATTGAACATGACAATGGAATAACTATTTGAAAGACGATGAGTCCTTGGTATTATAGAATAATCATAGAAGTCAGCTCTGAAAAAATCAGCGTTAAAAGGGTCGCAACGTTTTGTTTGCCTAGTAGAGTCATTAAACTGGATTCAGGTCAGACGATAATTGTATTTATTAATATGAATTTGAATTTATTGCAAATTTAATACATTTTTCAATTAATTAATTGAATGTTAAAACGTATCATATTGGAATACGTGCGGGTTTTAACAGATGCTAGTGATAGCAGTTTGACGGTTGTTAAAAATAAATCGACATTCCAAAATGATTTTCAGATAATTTGAAAACGTGTTGTTCAGCTTGTTTGAATAAAACTCATCACTATAACAGTAGTTGTAGGTATTGTTTTGTATATTGATCATTTTCAATATACATACACTCTATTTGACAGTATGATTATTAGCCAACTGAAAACGGTCACTACGCAGTGTATTTCATAGCATCCCATGGTAGTGTGTGTATATACTGTAAAGCAGTGAACATTAAACTTTCTTAAAAGTAGTATACATTTAGAAAGTAAGTAGATAATTTTAATAATTTTCTTCTTATTTTCATAGATTTCTAAGATTAACTTTGTTATTTTTTCGTTCGCAAATATTAAAATGTTTTTCTTAAATATATTATAATATTAAAACATGGATATAATAAGGGCTTTAGAAATAACAACGACAGTTATTTTAACGTTATTTTCTAGTCAATAAAAGTGGTATTTATTATTACTATTTATAAACAAGATTTAAGAAACTGCCATTTTTATTTCTAGATACTTCATATAATATACATTTAAGTACTTATATCAGAATACTATAAATAGCATAATATAAAATTTCAATTTTAAAATCGTTACGTTAGCAGAATACGTCTTATATCTGGGGGTTCCGGGTTCTATCCTGGTGAGGTCACAATAGTTTATTTATGTGAGTTTCTCAAATGGGTATGTGTGATTGTTTAACTCAACTATTACTACACCACTGCTTCACTACACTACAATCATTTAAATTTTATTTATTTTTTAGTGTTAAAAAGAATGTAATTATACATATATATTTTTATAATTGAAAAAAATATATATTTTCAATGAACACCCATATTTCAATGTAGGAAAAGTTCTGTTATCAATTTATAATATACATAATGTGGGCAGAATTTGAGGTAGTTATAAAACAAATTACCTGAAACTCACCACATGCAAGTGGAATAAATGATGATCTTTTAATTCACAATTTGATTTAAAATAGATAATACTATCCCAATTGCTAACATCAGTCGCAGAAAATATGTTCCCGATCTCTCGATAGTTATTCAAGGAATATGGCTCATCGCTGGTAAGAGTTGTAGAGTCCTCATTTTTATACCACGTAGGTACAAGTCTGAAAATATATAATATACCGAAGTAAATAAAAAGTAAAAAAACGCCCACGGTGGCCGCGCGGCATAAGCGTTGGACTACAAAGCCGTGGGTCCCAGGTTCGAATCCTGGGTCTGGCAAGTACAAAAATTGTTTTTCAATTTGTGTGTGTCAGGGTATGGACCTAATAGGTTGAGCAAGTGGCTGACATCCATTTCTCGTAAAAAACAAAATCTGTCAATACAAACCTCCACTCTGTGGAGGCCCATATGATCCTATCAGGATCGGACATGGTCGGGAAATAAATATATCATAGTCCAGAAAATGTGAGCAATCGTTGCCGCTTGCTAAATATCGTGAAACACCGTTTTGGAATCCCTTATGTGTTACGATAAACCTTCATAACATTGCAATATGAAGTTGTACTTCGCAAGTCTATCCAAATCAACTGAAGCATTATGTTTGTAGAGAAATCAAAACCGACGTACTCCTCCCTGTAAATACTAACTCATGGTGGTTTGCGAAACTTTATGTATTAGAAACTTTACACGTCGGTAAACCTATTTTATAATACATAGCAGGTGAGTGGCACCTCATCTTGACTCATCCATAAAATCTCGGAAGAAGTAATAAAAACAAAGCTGTTTTAGTGCACAGATTCATTAAAATATTTTATGACATTTTCATTATAATGATACAATAAATCAAATATTGATGTTTGTTGTACTAATAATGTATCATCGCTAGGTTTATAACTTGTCATTCAACGAACAATTTACAAGATTTCTGAGTGTAAGACTCCATTCTATATAGTATATAGCATTGAAAACACCTATAAAAATACGTTACTTGGCGAGACTGTAACCTCTGGATTTGTGCCGATGTGCTTTTTCAATGAAGCTACGGGCATTCTAATTAAACTAATAGTTCTTACATAAAATGCTTATTAAATTGCATAATAATGATATTGGTTATCGGTAAGGTAGGTATCAATTATTAAATGACGAAAAAAGATGATATGCATATTATATATAGATGTGACAAAGGGTAATATTATAAAATGACTGCATAGCACTTGTTTATTGAGTAAACATATTAACACAATCACTGCGTACCTTTTAATTATTTTTTAATTACCACATTTAAATAACATGCTAATTGCATCTAACGGCCATTTAACGGGAACACGGCAGCGGTGTTGTCTGTGTCCAAGGAGTACAAAAACTAAAGGCTAAATACCGAATGACCTTATTTATTATTTTAGTACAGACATTATTTTGTCTCATAGGTTTATGGCTTCATGTGATGTATCTATAGTCTAAGCTTCATGTGCTTTTACACACACTAGAACATGTTACAAGTAAATCATTTTTAATTAACTTGAAACTGGATAAAACGGGTCTATATCTGGTGATAATATAATATATTATCTTATACATTTATATTTATTGTATGCAAATGTTATTTCATTAAATTGTATGTAAATCAAAAAACCTTGCACAAAGCAGTGCATGACTGAGTAATATGCTTAAATAATATAATATAATGCAATGAATTTAAAAACCATATAACTCACCCTTCTTTGTCCATTTGCATAGATTTGTAAAATAATTTGCTATACAATAATAAACCACGTCATTGAGAGAAATTTACGTTTGACATACGTATAGCTATAAATTTAATCAAGCTAATTGCAAAGTCGGAAGGAATTTAATATTGACCACAGAATTATTTTTACTATAAAATCACTTTGCATGATTAAAGAGAATACTTAATATTAATTTAACCGGGTAATTATTTTTTAATCTAAAAAATATGTTTAATCCAAAATTATTATTTAATTGTATTAGTATGACTTGGTAATCTAGTTCAGTGCTTTCTAATATTTTTCGCTTTACAGCACACGTTGAACAATATTAAATTATTTTATTATTATTTGCTTAGTTCACCTGAAATAAGTAGTACAGTTCCTGCGTATTTCCTGGTCAAGCATAAAAAAATTGGATTTATAATAATGGCCATCTATAAGATATCGCGGACATTAAACCCAAAATTTCCTTAACACAATAATGGATGAATAAGCTATTCGACAAAATAAGTTCAAAACGTGTTATCAATCCTTTTGACAGTGTGATCGAAGATAAAACCTGAAGAATACTATTATGTATTGTTTTTTTATACATGGATTTATTGTCCATGGGGGTTATTGATAGGGGATTTGTGTACAGGTAGTAATAATTTTCTTGTTACCCAAAGTCGTAACTCTATCAACTGATAAACTATATTTTTTTCACCGAATAAGACACTTTCTCATAAGTATATGCTTGAGATGTTTTCAAATTATGTATCAACGGACTATTATAAGTATTTTAGGAATAGGTAGAAAAACCAGTGACGTCCTGTGGGGGTAGTCAGGTTGTGCAATGCATTAGGACATCACATCGTAAGAGGCGGCGAATGAAGGATCGAAATATATTAATATTGCAACTTTTTTTTCTTTTATTGTGTGAACTATCAATACATGGTGTAACTGCATTGTAGTGTTGATTAATTTAATAAAATACAAAATTTCATTTTAAAAATGTCCCTTTGAGGCGGATAAAAACGGTACAAATTTATTAAATAAAAAAGTGAAATAAGTACAAAAAAAATGCATTTTATAAAATTAATCAATACAACTATTGAGAGCAATTGCAGTTTTCAATGAAGCAGATGATGCGATCACTTCATTTGGAGGCATTGTCATAATATTAGTTCAAAAAATAATTAAAGCATAAATAACTGTTGTTGTACATTGTAATACACCCATTAGAATGCATATTTTATTAAAAGTTAAAAATGCACGGGTAAAATTTTCACAAGGATGCCTCCAAACCTTTTAATACCACAGAAATCCGATCCATAAAACGACCACTGATAAAGAGTAGGTTTTGTACATATACGTTAATTTTATTCTTAGTAAGCGGTGTATATTATTATATCAAATTTACGATTTTCTGTGTATTAGTCTGTTTTAGATAGTAGTCACCTAACAAATTTACAAAATATTTTTAAGTAAAAATGAAAAGAGACAACATTATAAGTCAGATTAAGGGTGGCGTCACTTAAAACAACGTCCATCTAAATTCATTGTCACGTATATGAAATACATCGATAAACTAATTTAATTGATAATAGCTTTTTCCTTTATAAAATATAATATATCCTAAGCGATGTTAATATAAAGTTAGTACAAAAGAAATGGCACTGATGAATTATTTTAAAAAGCTTTTTAATATTCAGAACGCGGCCGTTTTAAGCTTCCCGCGTCGTAATTATCTGATGAAACAAGAGCAATTTGGTTAACTAAGGAGACCATTTGGGACAACACGAATTATAAGAAGAACCGAAAAAACTGAGTTACGTCTAGTGAAGACTATCGCTGAGAGTTTCAAACTTTTTAAAATATAAAATATATTGATTCCGTGACCTTGTGTATATCTTCATTTAGAATAAATACTATTAATTTTGAAACACCTACATTAAAACATCAACGTAATGGGATTCGACCCTTACATTGTCTACTATCTGAAAGAATGTTCTTGTTCTATGGGCTATCGGTCAGTATATGACTCATGCGTATACAGACGACAAAAATAAATTTGACCTACGCCTGGTGACATCCATTAATTATAGTATTGATATCTCTAACACATTTACTGATGATCAGATAATTACTAATTAATTACCAGATTTAATAATTATATCTAATGGCCAACTAATGCAAACGCGCCAGTCGCGTTATCAGCACTAAATGATTTAATCACGAACCTCATCCGTTTACCTTTACAAAGTCTGATACACTCCCAATGCTGTTTGTAGATATCAGATTTAATTTTGATGAATGATATGGACCTATAGCTCAAAAAATAAGACCACTCTGTCAAACAGTGAAAGATGTGAGATCTCACTGGTTTCGAAATTCGATGTTTCCAAATTGTGTATTTCAAAAAATAATAATATATTATTCTATGCCGGAATCGGTCAAAATATCGACCAATATCAACATCGTTGATAATTATTAATTTATGCTCCTCATGGTATTGTAAACCTCTGTTACAAAAGATGTTCCCGATAATGCTTATTGGTTAATAAAATGACCACCAATCGCTCGCAAGAGTTGTTTATGTGAAGTGGTTGATAAATCAACCACTATGTGTTTACGGTCGGAAAATTTTATGCACAACATTCATCTCTACAAACAATGTTTAAAATGTTGATTTCAATAAAAATGTAGAGCACAATAATTATTGGTGTTCTTAAAATACGTTTTTTTTAACTTTACAAATATACGACAATTATACATAAATTATATTAACATATCTAAATTTTGCATTAGCCATCCACCGATAACCTAAAATTTGAGGTGTACCTACATGCCTAATTTATAAAATATGGAACAAAATCAATGGCAAATTGTGTTATTATGTATCCATAACTACCCTCTCTATATCTCCCCAATGACAATAAATTGACTTTTGTTTCATTCATTGACACCCTAAGTTACTAATTATGTATTATTGTTAAGAATATTCGATGGGTGAGATTTCGACTATTGCAATGTACCTACTCAATATTATTATTATAATTCAACCACAATTTATCCACCTTATCTAGCTGTGTTACTTTCACACATATAAACCCTTGTACATTAACTTAGATATAAGTACTTAATATTACTTTCTTACTCTTTCATATTTACAATACGGTAAATTATTCTAATATCATTCAACTCGGACCATTGAACTTGTCCAAACTTAACTCTGATCTACTCTCCGAATTGTTTCACTGCGGCTTTCCCTTTTATGTAACAACTGTACTCTGAGAACATGACAAATAAACATCACTGAAGAATAATATCCATTTCGTTATTTTACTGATATATACCTTCTACTGGACAACGCGAAGGATCGGGGCCCGTTGGTAAGGATTTCCGTTGCCGAAAACATAACAGTGTTTTTAGTTTTTGATATTAAATATTCTGAAATATTGTATTTTTGGGCTCATCAATTTGTGTGTTGAGGATGATGATGAAGAAGTCGAAGATGTATGCAGGAGCGAGTTTTATCGGGCGTAACGGTTTGTACAATAGTATGTTACAGCAGTTATGTTACAATACTAAACTTATGATAGGTACGGATCCGAGGTCCACACCTCGGTACAATCAGATGTTGGGCGAAGCGGTATAGAGACTGCGATGGTAACAGACTGAAAACGTATCTTCGAGTGACATTTGATAAATCATTCTTCGTAATTTATACAGTCGAAAGTAATACATAAATATTATATTCTAGTACATAATTAACATGAACGAGTCAGCGGTTTACATTCGAGTAGCTGTGAACTTTATTTATTATTACAGTCTAATATGAGACTATGGGAATGGATATTTGACTACTTTTTCATTGCGATAGCGTATTTCATATCGCCATTCAATCTGCTGATACAGATAAAAGTTGTTTACTGGAATATGATTCGCTGGAAATATATTATTGCGGTCAAATAATTTGATACATTAAAAATATTTATTTGATCGCTAATATACTGACAGCTACATATTGAATAAAAAATAATAATTCATTTTGGTTTTACGACGAGTTTTATTGTTTAGTTTTTAGCTTGTTAAGAAAATATAATATATCATGACGTCTGTTTTAAATTGTGAAACGTAGAATTATTTCTCCCATTTCCGTCAGACTGAAGAAAATTGTATTAAACGGTGAACACATTATTGTACTCGTAATAAGTCATTATAACTAATTTAAATATTGCTCTTGGAGACGATATAGGGAGAAAAATATTTAAAAAAACCTTATCAGTAAAGATAATACTTTAGTTTCTGTATAATATTATTTACATACAAAATATTGGAAACCTCCGCCTGTACGCACCAAAAAAAGAAACGTTTTTTGTTAAGAAAATTCTGCAATTTAAATTCGCCCTCGTGAAGTTTAAATGAACAAATAAATATTTAAATAGAGCATCCATCAAATCTTCTTCTGTGGTTCTTCTCTTTTGGCGTGTTAAATGTACAATTTGCATACAATTATAAATATTATTAAATTTATACTTTGCTTGCTAGTTACGAGAAAAACAGCGTGATCACAGAAGCCTACGCATGTTTTATTATATTATTAATTTATAGTTTTAAATAAATTACAGTAAGTACAATACTTATATTGTTTAGTTTTATCATATTATACTAGTTGAAACTTACTGCCACCCCAACCCCATATCATAGCCATAATTCTATATTTTCTACACGCATAATGACGATACGCAGTAATAAAATTTACCTATAAATTCCATTATCTTGAAAAGTAAATTGAAAATATATATTTCTTTTCATATTTAAATTTGAAATTCGTCCATGAGAAAGCTATTAGTGCGGCTTTCAGATTTATAAGATCATTAATAAAATGTAAATTTTATAAATTAGTTAGAGAGATCGTCCCTTCATTTTAGTAGATTAGTTCCTGCGTACTGAATTCAAAGTGTCTGGTTATATGAAAATTATACCCATATCTTTCTTATTATAGAGTAATTAATGCCTTGCTATCGAGAATTAGAAGAATATTTAGTGATCCGCCGATATAACCACTAGACGTTGCATTTACTTATCTATGCTCCGCGCAGGCGTTCTCCGCCGGCTGGCTACATCATTTCTTATGATGGAAGGGATGAGAGGTATGCGGTGGTTCAAACGTAACATCGTGTGGTAAAATGGATATTCAACTGAGCTTCTTCAATTTAAATTCTAATGGATTCAAGCTTTGTACTATTCCATTTAAGTTACTTTATTTTTACATATTTATAATTTAGTTCCATTAGAATTTAAATTCAAATTCCATCAAGTACCTTCAGTCGATAGTATAAATAGTCTTCAATTTATTTTTAGCCCTGCATAAGAACTCTCATAAAAATATAGAAACCATTATGGCAACGCATATGCTCTATTTAAGAATAAAATTGGGTACCTATTTACCTATTTAATTATGTTTTCATTGTTTACCCAATATTATTGACAAACAATTTCGGCTTATGTGTCTTTTTTGATATTCATATCCAATACTCCGAGTGACATGTCCGACCCGTTGTCTTTATATTATAATTATTATAAGCTCTGCAAAATAATATAATATACATACTCAATCTGCATCATTATTCTTTGGTATTATTTGAGGCTTTTGAATGTAATACCCAACATGGAACTTAAAGTACCTTAGTGTACGCCCTTATATATTTTTGAACTAATATTTCTTCCATTTTATGTACATCCAAATACTTACAAAAATAATACTATGAAATCCCTACGTTATTCTTTAAAAAAATTAAACTAGTAAATATATTAGTACAAGAAAACCAAGCAATTTTGTATTTTATACTCATCCAAGCGACAGCCTATTTTCGTGCGTAATGTTGTCGTCCTCATATTTCAGCCAGTCATATTAGTTCCAAAATGGTATTGATTAGTTCCTTATCTGACTGGGTCAATGATAACTCACTGTGAAGATAGAAAGTATGTCCAATATTGTAATTTATTACGGTTTCGTTGGAATAAATAATCAATATGTAGGGTATGTTGTTATTATCACAGTTCACTATACGATAGGCTTTTATTAGATTTTAGAATGCTTATAGTGTAGTAAAAATACAATATGATAGTAATAGTAATAACTAAAATTGCTTGTTTCAGTGTATTTAATATTATTAATTAAAATATTTAAGGTTGAAATATATTATGGTGCACGTCGCGTACTGTCACGTGATGTCATAGTAAGCTACCGCTACGGGAAAAAATCTAATATCGTTTTATTGGTGTTTAAAATTTTATCAGACTGATGCTCCCATCCCGTAGCACATTTTGAACCTTTAAACGAACATTGTCAGCTAGCAAAATCTGCCGAAATCACCAAAATAACAATGAGGTCACCTCACACATTACGCACTGCATCGACACCTGCATGACTCAATGAACGTTTTTTGTCATTTTTTACATGCCTACACATTTTTGACTCATGTCAAAATCACGTGTGTTTTGTTCTTAGCGATTGGCACTATGTATTATCTATAAGAATGTTGTGTATTATCTATGGTTTTCAGGTTGGGTTTTGTTCAAAATATTATCTATGGATACAATATTGGAACTAAATGTAACGTATGCACACGTAGAAACTGTTAAAATTAATTTTAATTGGTATGAATAATGAATCATAATTCGAAATAGTAATACATCATTGAATAATTATTTATAGATAATATGGTGATCGTTCAAAATATTCTACGGAATGACGAAGCCATATACTAAATTTGTCGCCGTGACAACATGACAGTACGCGACGTGCAGCATAATGTATTTGAAGCATTAAACTTTAATGATTAAAGTGTTTCGGATATATAAGTAATAATAATAATACCTATGAGTCAAAATTAATATTATTAATTTAAAATGTAACAAAAACCGTAGTAGAATCTAAACTAAAAACGGAATAAATATTATTATGTCGCCATCTGTGTTATCTATAATATAAAAATCAATATTTATTTGTTTGTTTGTTCGTATTTTATGCGCTGCCATACCGTTCATCCGATTGCGATAAAACTTTGTCAACTTATTGCTTGCACTATCGCAAAGAGAATAGGCTATATCCTATATATAAAAATGAAAGTCTGCCTGTCTATCTGTCTGTCTGTCTGTCTGCCTATCTGTCCCGTATGCGTTCCTATACCATTCATCCGATTGAGATGAATTGTTGGTAGGTGGTTCGGAGGTTTCTGAATTAGAAAAATCATCATCTTCTTCTTCTCCTTCATTCTATATTTTTTTTATTCGTATGGTTCCTATACCATTTATTCGATTGCCACAAAACTTTCGTCAGTTGTTGTACGCATACCCGCAAAGGTTTCTGAATTAGTACAACCATCCTCTTCTTCTTCTTCTTCATTATATCTTATTTTATTCGTATGGTTCCTATACCATTCATCCTATTGCGATGAAACTTTCGTCAGTTGTTATGGTAACACCCGCAAAGGTATTTGAATTAGTACAACCATCTTCTTCTTCTTCTTCTTCTATTCTATATTCTTCTATTCGTATGCGTTCCTATTCCATTCATCCAATTGCAATGAAACTTTGGTGAGTTGTCGTGCGCTTGCCCACAAAGATTTCTGAATTAGAAAATCATCTTTTTCTTCTATTCGTATGCGTTCCTATACCATTCATCCGATTGCGATGAAACTTTTGTCAGTTGCTGTGCGCATACCTACGAAGGTTTCTAAATTAGTATTATATAAAATACAAAGTTTGTTGTTTGTTTGTTCCATCCATTTTTTTTACTACATATTAATAAAATTAATAACGTTTGCATATTTTGGATTCGATTTTAATTTAGCGTTCTCTTGTTTGACCTTTTCTTCTATTAGAATTAATTTCATATTGCCATATTGTATTACACGGATATTTTAATATTAAAAAAATAATTACCTCTTATTATTTTTTAAATATCTACGATAAATATAACCACGAAACGACCCTGTGCGAAGCCGGGTACTTCAACTAGTAGCATATAAAAGTAAAGGTTATACTTTTTCTATAAATATCAGATTATGGATATACAAACTAATTTATTAATTAGGTGCACTTCAAAGTTATATCTATTTTGTATTTTAACTTTAACCGAAAAACATAACAAAAACGTTTTTGTGCCTCCTGACAATTTCTTTGGATTACGCCCGTTTTCCTTTCCAGATTCGATATTATTTTATAAGAATATTAAGTTGTAAGTAAGTCTAACGTCTGTCCTAAATACACCTTATGTACATGTTTGCAATATATATTATCAAATAACCATTTTATTACAAGTAAAATAATTAGTATTTCCAGTTCATACCTAAATGATGTTTTAATCTTTTGGAGAATCAAAATATATTATCTGCGTTACTATGGAAACGACAGTGCTGTATTGTATTATGATTCAAATATTACATAATTTTATTATATGTATTAAATTTACTATCTTGAGTGATAATGAATAGATAAGATATTAATACTATCTTCGATTTGAAAAACCGACAATGAATGTGTTGCTTTATACTACATAAATCTTGAAAAATATCTATCAATTTGTTTATAATATTATGGATCTTAGTATTAAGTGAACAGAAAATATAGAAAGTTGTTTATATTATTATCAATTAGAAAAATGTTGAAAAGAAATTATAAAAAATCGAAGATATGGTGTAGCAGTGATGAAATATCACCACTTGTAAGTTAACACCATTTAATATTTTTCATTGTAATTTTTTTTCCGTTATTTATTGTATTATAAAATTCAATGTAGGTATCATTCGTTTCAAGTCGTGGGATAAGTACGAAAAGTTAGTAAGTCTCGAAATCATGTTATAGAGTACCCAATTGCAATTTCAAAGTTTCACGTGCCCTCTAAAATCAGACATAATGCTAAATTTGTTGTTCTATTTGACTTTGAATTATTTTTCTAGCATCTATATTTATATTATAGACACATAATCCTTAAATACTTAAATTATCGACTTTTGGCAGTAACCCAACCCCGTGATGAGTTTATTTTTTTATAATGTTTTTTAAATGTATTTAAATTAGTTATAATATTGCAAATCGTCGTAACCTTATAATTATATTACGTTGTGATTTAAATGACTATGTTAGACTATACTACAGATTTTTTGTTAATTCTAGTTCGGAATGTAAACACAGATTTAATAAAAACATGTAAACTTAGGAAACGACTGAAAGCTGTCATTTATTTTTTAACTATTTACTTTTAACCTATTCGAAATAAAATATTAACTTCTGTCATTGACCAAATTGACCATTAGAAAACTCAAGGCTTTTGAGAAGTGTTTATATTGATAATCACATCTCAAAAGCTTTGAGTTTTCTAATGACCCGTTCTTTTAACAACAAGACTTTGATATCGTACAGTATGAATATGATGTATAAATTGCTGTGTCCTTAAATGCCCAGATGTCTGTCACGATTGCGAAGAAATAATTATTTTTTCTAAAGTGATCCTCCCATCTCAATTTTGAAATTATTCTTGTGGCTATTAGACTATGTAGTCTTCATGTAGTTAGTAACTGAAGTATTATATATCTAGGCTTGCCGTCAATATTATATACTATAGCCAAACAATTCTGATCATTTATTTACTGATCACAACAAACACGTTATTTTACATATTAAAATTAATACTCGTATTTTTATTCAGTAGAATTTTATAATTTCATTTGATTGGTAGGAATAATAATTAAATGTAGTTATATGTAACTAGTTAAAAAAATATAACAATAAAAAATGGTCCCACTTTTTTTCATCGTAGCATAATAGAACGTCAGACAAGACATTGCAGTATATTGACAATCTTATGAGTGTACCAGTATATCAGTTTAAAGAGTAAACCTAATAATTAAGCAAGTGTCCATGATTTATTACCTACCATTGCTTTCCGGTGACTATTGTAATCCAAAGTATAATACACTGACATCTCATATAAGGTTCTATTTCCGGTAAAATCATAGTAAATAATATAATATAATATGTCATTTTCTCAAAGAATGTGTGTTTTTATTATTATTTCAATTCCTTTGTCGTGTTTGCAAAAGATACATCTAGCTACACTCTTCCCAATCAATCCCCGGCTACAGTGCGGACAGTGCTGTTGGCTTTCAACATAATAATATTATTATCAATGGTGTACTTGTTTGCAACAAGCAGATAGCACATCACATATTTCGCAGTTTCATCGGCGCCACATTTGCAGTTTGAATGACCATCAAAGTAGTCTCACTTCTTATTATTTTTGGTTCTAGTTACTTCGGTTCATATTCGATTAAATCGTTGTCTTGCTAAATTATACATGCCCTTAGGTACCATTTGGAAGGCTATTCTCGAACAACATCATCTTGACTACGTGTTAAAACTGTGAAGTACAAGCTCTTCCCATTTTAAACCGCAATTCCATTATAAACTAACAAGCTCCTCCTATTAAGTCGACAACAGCGCCTTCCGGCTTTTGCTTAAATCTTCTTATTGGAGAGTACATGGTGACATTGCTCACTCAATTATGCAATTATTTCTACCACATATACTCAGAATTTTTTTTTTAATAACCTACGAAAGCTTTTACTAGCCTTTATATAATATTACTAGCTGACCCGGCGAACTTCGTACCGCCTCTGAATCAAGAAATCTTGTGTTAACTTATTAGCTGAATTTATTTCAGTTTTTATGAATACTCAAAATTAAATTAGTTCAATAAATGTGCAAAAATCAAATCAAAATGAAAAGTATTTTAATTACAATGAAATGAATGTAATTCGCGTGGCAGCAAGGCATTTGCTTTATTGAAGCGAATAGATAGGATTCGCGTAGCATTGTTGCACTACTTTCTGTTAAACTATTTGGTGGATGGGTTGCACTCGGGTCGATTCCCTTCATTAAAGTAACTTGTGCTATACGACATTTTTCGTTTTGTTGTAAAGTGCGAGAACGAACAAAGTGGATGGTTTGCCGACACGTGATCATGCTACGTACAATTGACCGTGAGTGAAACATTCATTTTCTAGATTCAGGCCACAAATACTCAAAGATTGGCCTTGTGATTTGTTGATCGTGGTTAACAATGATGTTCGGGAACACTTTGTTGATGAGGTCATCCTTCGTTGAGACGAAATTGAAAAAAATCAGCGGAAACGAAATCAATCCGTTCGATTCGTCGACAGGAACACGGCCGTTACCGATAGTCAGCAATTGCTTGGAGAAATCTTCGGCAGATGGATCGTTTAGCAATGCAACGCATGTTTGTCGTCAGCTGAAGTTTCTTCACATAGCGCCACAGAGTCGATGATTCGAGGCAAGCGTTTATTTCATCGGCAGCGGTCGATCTTGGAATGACTGGTAGTGTTTGGCGGAAATCGCCAGATAGTAGAATCATTGCGCCTCCAAAACATCTTGATTGCAGATCTTTCATAGTTCGATTGAGTGCTTCCAATACGCGTTTGTGCGCCATTGTGCATTCATGCCAGGTGATGATTTTACTTGCTCCCAAACCTTTAGCCATTGCTGAGTGTTTCGCAATGTTGCATGTCGGTTTTTCAGTCGTTTGAAGGTTTAAAGGTAATTTCAACGATGAATGAGCCGTTCAGCATCCTTCTAGTAACGTGGCCGCTATCCCGGAAGAAGCAACTGCTACATCAATTTCGGATCTCGCACGAACAGTGGCAAAATCATGAACATGAGGAATGTCTTTCTAGTTCTACCGGGCGCAACGAGGAAAAATAAGCCACCATTTTCATCATTAATTTCCTTCATTAACGTATCGTACACTTTCTTCTGTTGGGGGTTCAACAGTGATACATTCGTTCGAACTGATTGGTTCAATTATCTCAATCATATTCACGTTCCAATTCTAGATTGAAAGAGTCGTTCATCCCACGATGTGGCGATGGAATTCCTAACTTGACTAACAAACTGCCGTACATGAGGTAACACATGTCTTCGATCAAAAGCAAAGCCTGAGATCGGGATTTCCTGAACTGACATAAATTCAATGTAAAATGTCTTCTGACATGTCATCCTTGTACTTGTTACACAGTTCAGGTGGATTCGATGGGAAGCATGTCGAAATAATGATAGCAAATAATGTGCGTGTCTGACTTGGAGATGCAGAAACAATAATTACTTCAGCGATTGTCATGTCCCAATGAGTATCGTTTTCAAGTAAATTGAGCTGTTGACATGCAGTACGAAATATTGGGCACACTACACCATTGACAGTTTGAAGTGATTCAAATGATGTCGGCCCACGAAAATTCACCGGCAACAACCGCAAGTAGAAGCATTCGTCATTCTTCGGATGAACTGTGTAAATACGACCAAGAGCATCAGAAAAACGCACATCAGTATAATCAGGAACTGCATCGCCTTGCTTCCGACATTGAAATTTCTTCGATAAAGCGTTCCAAGTGTAATAACGTGGCATCTCAGAGTAGAACAACGTTTGTGCAAACGGATCGTTTTGGCAAATTGAAAAGAAACTGGTCAATGTTGTCGCTGGAGGTGTTTCAGCACGTTCAACAACATTCTATGCGTTGAAATAAATTTGTTGACCATTCTCTAGATGTACCGCTAAATGTACAACGGTGTGATGACGTTCATGAATGGGGAATGAGAAAATACGCCAAATCGCTTCATTGCAGCTCACATATCGACTAACTTGATAGTGCGTGATTGTATCGTTGGTATTGGAAGTTTGAACACCAAAAACCGCCATATCGCTGCCTTTGGTGACATATTTGCAGATGTATTTGATGGACTTCACTGAATTGCAATACTCCACGTTGCAATGCGCCTTGAATGTTTTGGAAAGAAGTGGCATATACGGAACAATCCAAGTGCTGTCGACCACGATATCGTTTGTTTCAACTTTCGTTGTGATAGTTCTACCGTTATCATCGGGTGATCGACGCCGATATAGTGGATAACCATCGTTCGCAGTGATAGTCTCCGCCGTCAAATTTTGTGGATAACGCCTGTAACACTTGCCGTCGACCATGCACGGTGATTGGAGGTTAATGGCGCCACACGGTCCATGAATCATGTTAGTAATTACAACATCATGCAGGTCTGGATCGATTTCGGGATCAGGAATCTCGTCACATATATGATGTCATCTATTTGGTCTGGTCGAATTCTTTCAATTAATCAAATAAGAATGTGTGCATGCGGTAAACCTCGTTTTTGCCATTCAATCGAATACATCCAGCATCGAGTATCCCCAAAGACGCGATGATTAACAATGTAGTTCATCAGCGACAGGATTTTTTGTTTGAAGACACGTGCGATGATGTCGTGCTGATCATTTGATGTTTGTCCGGGGGCAGCAATTGAACAATTTCTATCCATTTCGGATTGCACGTAAAGGTGGTAGATTTGGACGACCTTAATGACGAGCATAATATTATGTCATTGCATATTGCGCATATTCATGCATATGACGCGGGCTGCCAATGTACATCGCCAGTAGAATAGTCAATCGACCAACATTAGCTGCATCTCCTTCGGTGCTGATTGCATCGCGTAAATGAATATTATACTCCTCAAGACGCAGTTTGGTTTGGTTCAACCGAATGAAAGTGAAGCGCTCCGTCTCGATTTTGACGTACAAAACGAACAACAAACGACGAACAAATGACGAACAAAAAAAATCATCGAAATCAGTCAATCCATTCTCGAGATATCAGATATAAATGTATGAGAAAATGAATTTTCTTCACAATATTTTTTCCGTGATTTTTTCGATGTTTTAATAGGTAGTTATTCTGCTATTTGGGGTGAAGACAAATCCAACAAATCAATGATCATAAAAATCGGCCCAGCCGTTCTTGAGTTATAAATAGTGTAACTCGTATAGTTTTCAATAAAATTGAGCTGTTGACATGAAGCACGAAATGTTGGGCACACTACACTATTGACAGTTAGACATTTCGACTATCATTCTTTCTTTTGTTTGTTTTTTTATTGTTTCTGTCATGTATCAGAGATGGCTTTGTATACGGATTTAAATTTTTATGATTTTCTTTTATTTTCAAATGCGCGAGCTTCATCCTTCAAATAATTCATCGATATCAGTCAAAAGCCGTTCCATACAAAATATATGAGAAAATGAATTTTCTTCATAATTTATTTTTTCCGTGATTTATCAGATGTTTTAATAGTTATTCTGATATTCGGGGCGGAGACAAATGCAACAAATCAAATATCATAAAAATCGGTCCAGCCGTTCTTGAGTTATAAATGGTGTAACTAACCCGACTTTGTTTTATATATATAGATATTATTGTGCTGACGTGCATTTACATAATGGATGTGTTTCACATCAGACATTTTCGTATTGCGTTGTACATTGGCGACTAATTTTCTACCAAAATCTGATCGTACGGTTCCGGCCAACATGTACACTTTTACTATAAGAGTAATCGTCATCAAAATACTACAACTAGATAACTCTGATTTGATCATTGCTGGGAAAACTTAATTTAAACTTTACTTGATTAATATAAATCTAGACTATAATTTTTATTTATAATAAAAATGGAAAATTGTGCTTGTCTATATTATGTCTAAGTGTATGTATGAAAAAATATTGTAGATATATAATTTTATTTATTTACACTAATATTTTTAACACAAAATTAATACAGTTCCCATTAACTTCTGACTTACCTAGTAGAGAAGGAAATGAATGTAGAATCATTTTCAAAAGCTATCTCAAAAACCGTGAAAAAGAAGTTATCTAATTGTAGTATTGAGGTGACGATTTGCAATACGAAATCATTTACATTTTAGTCGTAGTGATACACACATGTATAAATGCTCAATTTTTCAGAGAAAGCTTCGTAAAAGCCTTGGTTGCTACCAAATGAATACATAAGCAAACCATTTTTAACAGAAATTTTTCGATCGCTATATTTCATAAAAAAAAAATCAGAAATTACTTTAAAAACTTCTACCGATCGCTTCAACGGAACGAATATTATTTAATAATGCAAAAATATTTTAGATATATTATTTTATTTATTTAATGTATTTATGGTTTTAAAGTTCATTATCTAATATGGTCAAATACAAAATTAATACAGCTCCCATTAATTTCTTACTTATCCAATTTTATCATTTTGCAGAGAAGGAAATATTAATTAATAGGTTTTCAATAGTTATCTCAAAAACAGTGAAAATCAAGTTATCTAGTTGTAGTATTGAGGTGACAAGTTGGTTTCATTCAGACACGTATCCACCTTTCGTGCATAACGTAAACAGTTTCATACAATATGATTAATACTACACTTTAGTATCTAATATAACTTTCATTAGACTTCATCGTCTACTACAGTTCAATCGGCTATTGCTAAATATTTTTACGTATTATTCTTTAACGATTTTGTTTTAATTTACAGCATTGTGTCTTTTAAAAACTAGGTCAAATGTAATTCATGTTTTTGTGATGAATAGTACTTAGATATTAAAATAGACTTCCATTACTAACTGTGGTATGACAAATAGTCCGAGTAATTTTTCGTGTACTTGTTTGAAAGAAAACTAAAAAATAAATATTGTTTGATAAGCTCTTTTTTCATTTACAAAGCTTACCGTTAATTATTCACCCTGTCATGAAAAATTATTCCATCATAGTTTCGTAGTGATGTATAATAAAAAAAAAGGAAATACGTGACGAGTACAAATTGTTTACGTCATTGTTTGACGTGAAAATTGTCACTGTGGCATCGTTATATTCAAAGAAACCTGCATTTTTCCCGCATTTTTTTTATCAAATCTGCTAGTACGTAGCTGTCCTGTTAACATTTTAAACGTATGTGTTTCCAGGACATCAAACGTAATGGCAGGCATTTGTAAAATCCATAACTTTTTATTGTGTTACAATCAGTGAACGTTATTTTTCATGTATGTATTGTTATTCGAATTGTTATCACTACTGCCATGTGGTTTAATGTTATTTCAAACGACGTGCTCCAACGATATTTATAAAATTGTTGCTCTAACATCCTTTTCTTTCGATACCGTCTTCTATAAAAGGTTGGCAACCAACTTGCAGTACACCTCTTTATCCTAGGACCTAGACCATTTCTTGGTCGTACACTCATGGCTGAGGATTGTGACCACTTTTTAATTTTTCCATCCTTTGAGTGACCAAGACTTTCCATCCTTCTCGATCTTCAGCTTCTATTATGGCAGAATGAATGGTGGCCCCCAGTCAGCTCTTTCATTTGGTCGCTCCAGTGCGCAGACGCTCTTCTTCTGCTTCACCTTCCCTGGAGGTCATCCGAAACCACCAATCTCTCCAGTAATCTGGTCCGCGCCGTACAATATGTCCAAAAAACTGCAGAATTTGTTTCAGACATATTGTCGAGAGCCGTTCTATTATATGCAGCCTCTGGGTGATTGACTGTTTCGTCCTGTGCTCCGTCCAAGAAATACGAAAGTATTTGGCGTCAACACCATATCTTAAAGGCATCAGTTGCATACCCTTACCTTGTCTTCAGGGTCCACGACTCGACTCCGAATAAAAATATTCGCGCCTTCTTATTTCCGCTTCTTATCCGCCCTTCCCACTGATGGTCGATCCTAAATATATAAACTCGTCCACTGTTTCTAAGTTTTGGAGTGATAGAAGGAAAGTAGATAGAAGGTTAGCCCCATCGAGAACCATTAACTTGGTCTTACCTAACTACTAACCTAACCAAGACCAGTCATATCAAATTCTTAGCTTTCGACATTAACACATTGAAGGCAAACTTAAAAATAAAAAGGTGGACCAATAGCAAGGTTAAATTGTGTAGTAAATTTGACAAGAGTTTTCTAAAACTGCTGCAATTGAAGGCACCCCCCGAACAACGATAAGCAGCACATATTTCGCATATTGAGTTAAGTATAAAACAATGATAAGTAGATCCTTGTGAACGTTTTGATGAATCGAAAAGGTTTATCGTTCAATCCAAGGTGGTGCTGAAAGGTTTTGAGAATCAATTAACAATCAACTTAATCCAAAAACAACGATATGCAAAACAAATATATGGTGGATATTAGCGGTGTGAACTTGTCACCAAGGGGCTTAAATCAATTAAATAAATGTAGAAAAATGAAGATTGTATGAAATCTAGAAGTATATAGAAGGCTATGTTTTCTATGTTAATAAATACAAAATATTATTTTCCTATAAAAATATTTGGTTAAGCGTTTTTCTTCCTCAAATTTATTGAAATGTGTCCTTTATCATTGTTCGGGGGTGCCTTCAATTATCATATTAGAAATATCAATATATTTTTAAAACTTGTGTATGTATTGAAACATTGAAGTAATTTATAGCTATCTACTTATTTTTTTTATAGATGTGGGTAAATTTATAATAATTTAATAAAAAATATCTAAAATCAAGAATTACTCGGTCATTGTCATTGATTATTTTCAGTGGGTTAAGCCTAAGCCAAGAAAATTGCAATATACTTACGCTTTCCCTGCATTAAATCGAACTTTGCATTGCCAAAAATAGAGCGGAAAATACAGCTTTTCTGCCCTTAGTTGTTGTGTATTATTAACTCGTGTTAAAATAACCTCATTGCTATTGTAATCAATCCAGGACACTCTTAAAGTACGCTTATATAGTGAAATCTTGAAAGCCTCCAGGTTTATTAATATTTGTTTTTTTGCATCCAGTTTTAGATTCAGTAGTCCAGTACCCAGTGTATGATGTAGCAACTAATTACCTATACAATAGTGATAAAATGATCCAAAATTTTCATTATATTATGTACGATGCAAAACGACTTACCTAATTATTTTTGTATATTAAATTTAAATCAAAAGCTAATTTTTAATGTATTGTTGTGCTGGAACTGCAATGCTTTGTGTTTGTAGTAAAAGCGAAAAAAATGAAGTTGGAACGAAATTATTTTGTTATTTTACTGTAACAATCACACATGAAAAAATACAACAATCGTGTTTTTGCATCGACATGTGTATCTACTTTAAATTCTCTAATCAGGAGGCAATGTGCTTTATAATCAATTAAATAACATTAATACTTTAATCATTACTGATGTCTGGCGGTAATTTGGAGTATCTCAGATAAAACTTAGTTATAATAATTACAAGATAAAAATAACTTTTTATCCACAACGTTTTAAAATTTTTCTGTTGAATCATATATTATAAACTTGACTTGACCAGCTTAAATGATCAAAAAAAATTGTACTTGATAGAAATAATACTAAAATGTCATTTTGACATGTCATATTGATTTCCATAGTAACGCACGTATATATTAATAATTTAGTTGCTAGAACCTCAGACCCTAGCAACCAATAATGGTGTCGAAATAACTTTTCATACAAAACAGAATTTATTGAAAATGAATTCAATTCTACTTAAAGATGGCTACTCGATCTAACTTATTTTCTATTTTTTTGTAATAAGTAGGTTTTTTCTATAAAACTTTTCATACCACGTTATGTTACTATAAGTTTACATACGATAGTAAGTAATACCAAATTTTAAAGATTTGAATAGTTCCATTACATACAAAATAGCACAGTTAAATAGGACCATACCAGTTCTTAAGTACAGCTTTCAAAGAGCTTTCGAAGCGATCAACCAAAACCGCTAGAATGCAAATAACCTCTTAATGCAGTCGTGTGGTAACGCCATCTGTTTGTGCATCGTGGAAATTAGGAAACTATAAGGAAACTTAGCTATATGCAATGTTGTTCGCTGTACAACTATAGTACATAAACTACCTCTGTCCATTACTGCTCAATCTGGATTAGACGTAAAGTTAGTTTGGGTAAGCTCAGAAATACATCTAAAACTACTTAACTATGGTGAATAAATAAAGTTGTTTTATGAGCACTGCTAAATGTTATGATAAAGCTTTATAGCTCCATCAAACGACGTTTTACGTTTTGTTAGATTAAAAGATTAACTATTTAAAATATTCATAATTTATTACATTGATTAGTAATATTAAAACATAATTTTAGTTTAAGAGCATACTTCAGTGAAACGGCAAATAATTTTCAACTATAGGTGCGACGAAATTTCGGCTGCCAATCGAAGAGCAAAAGTCGAACTGTGAACACATCAATTTATTTTGTGATAGCGTCAGGGGAATTAATTCTTAAATCGTATGATGACTAAAAAGCGTTACCCATTTACTTGAAAAAGAAAACACGTCAATGCATATATTATTATTATTACTAATAGAACAATAAACATAACTTTAAATGGATGCATGTTGAATTTTTATGATAAATTATGTTTTGTTCTGTACGCGCCGTTTGCACAATCTTCGTGTCGCGTAGTCACGATCGTTTTAGACTATGCCCCAGCTAAATTATAGCCTTAAGTAAAATTTATATAAATACATTACGATCCAATAAAATTCTCAATGTATTCAAGATGGCATACCTATTATAAATTACTGCTAAAGGTATTTCAGACGTAAAACAGAATCAATTCTTCAATTTTATACGATCTTAAAATCAGCGATAGACGTTTATCTGTATCCCTGTACTGTATTATGCAATTTATCGAACACATAATATAATATAATATGCTTCATATCAAACGAAGGGTCTTGTGAAATGCTCAATTTAATGTGGTGTGGTGCGGATTGGTTTTGAAGGGTCTATGGTTTTATTGATTCAAAATTCGATATTGTTTCAGAGATATCGCAATTCTCAATCATGAAGATGATGACGAAAGAGATGGACTATTGAATTTTATAATAGCTATTGATTTATATAAATCCGCGTATTATAATTTTATTAATTATTTAATTAATATTTTGACTTAAATATTAAGATATTGCAACATTTGGCTAATACGTAGTAAAGGGAGATTAGGACGTGGACAAACTGTTTTTATTAAATTATAAATACCAGTTATCTAACAAATTCTTAAAGCTATCAACTAAAAATCACATGTTTTGACACAATAATAATAATATCTTCGTGGCTACATAAATATACATTATCTTTATGAGATTATTGATTCCATTTAACAATAGTTTTAAGTTAAATTAATATTATATACAGTTGTGTTCACGATTTATTTTCATAGTAATATAATAAATTATTAAATCATAATCATCTTGTAAATACCCTATTCAATAATGACAAATTGCATAGCACACCCAACAATTGCCATTTTATTCTTTGTCAAGACTAACCGACTAATAAATGGGTCTGACCAACATATCAATTTGATTGACGCATGCTAGTGAAATTTTTGATAATCTTTTTTACTGATCGCGTAAATTTTTATGTTTATGTACCTCATGTATGTCAGAAATAATTCATGACGTGTACTAGTGCCAACACAACGATACTTCCGGTTATTCAAAAAATAAAAATCGGGGGTATAATTTGATTTCTTGATAAGAATATTTACATAAATTTTAATTTAAAATAATAGGTATTTTGCAGACTATTGAATATTCCAATTGGCATTTTATTTAGTTTTATTTGACTGTGTAAAATATTATTTCACAACTTTAAAGACAATATTATAATAATTTACTTAACAAGGACTTTAATTATTTGATTATTTTAGTATGTATTGGAGTTTTATGATCGTTTCGTTTTATGGTCAATATGCAATATAATAATTTATAACAGTTAGTTTTTAATTTTTTTTTTTACTAATCATTTTTTAGAACTCACTCACCCGCGATGGCCGAGTGACTTACATGTCGGGCTATAATATCGTAGGAAAATACACGTCATATTATTTTTTTAAATTGTGTTTGGAGTCAGAATATGAACCTAACAGGTTGAGCAAGTGGATAACATCCAATTCACGCAAATATAAACCACTACTATGTAGAGGCCTAGATAATTTTATAAGGATCGGATATGGGGCATGATGGAATTGCACTAATACTGACATGAGTAAACAGGTCGAATACTAATACGTATTCGAAAAAATAAAATTATGAATGAAAAGAAACCCATCTTATTTAATGATCGTTAGTACGAAACTCCACTCGCACGTGTAAACTGCCCAAAAGTTTAGTGAAAAATAAGTACACGAAAAGGAATGTGCAGATGATTTTTTGGTATGTATTATTGTTTTATTAATACACGTCTTTTACTTGTCAACTTGTGTGAACAGCATTTTTAGTAGCTAATGCAACTAGCGAGTACCTACTTATTGTGATTAGTACAAAATCCATGTAAACAAGCCTTTACTGTAGACCCAAAAATTATTATGAATAATATTACTGCGAATGTATTGAATCAGTAAAGGAAATTTTACATAATAAAATAATTTTGAATAAAAATCACGCGGGCCTATTTTATTTGCCAACGCAGACCACACTATTATAAAATTTTCACTGAATTGAAGATGAAACATAAAAATAATGTAAAATTTAAATATTGAATATCCAATATTTATTATGGGATCAGTGTTTCCCGGTATGTTTGATGGGTTCGTGATTTTTTTCAGGTCACAGGGATTTGGCGAATACACAACATTTGAATGTTTGCCATATTTTATTATACTAGCAGAGCCAGCTGGCGGTCGCCAGTCTATCTTGCTAGGTCTTGCAGATGGCTTGGTGGTGTTGGATATTAATATAATTGTGAAGTATGCATAGACAGCGCCATAGTCTTCCCTTCGGGGTTGATTTTCATTCACCTCAGACATTTCGCTGATTTGTCAGTTTTACGATTTGCAAGTCGTCACTGCCAATATAAATTTGGGGTCATATTTTGCGTAGTCTATACTGGAGTCTGGCCTTCACAATATCGCCTGACATTACTTCAGACTGATAGGTCTAGTATAACAGCTGACAATTGCCGATTGCTACCACTGACATTTTATAGAATATACCTAATATGTTTATATATTGCACTTTTTCATTATACTTATTTCTTTTCGTTGAAGTAAAAATACATATTACACATGCTGTTGGTTAGTTTTTTATAATTCATTAAACCCTGCCTAAGCCAAACAATAGTAGTTAAAATATTATTCTATATATTAAAATCCTTACAGCACTGACGGCACAACCGTTGTGTCCGCATTAGATATATTTAGCATGTAATTTAAATGTGGTAATTAATAATAGTAATTAAATACTACGCGATGAATGAGATAAATATCCAAAATGATATATGATTTAATGGCATAATTTTAAATATTTTATAGACAGCATATTATGGCATGGTTTTCTCAGGGTTTAATTGAATTTTAAAAACTAACCAACACCATCTATAAATTATAGTCTTATTTCAATGGAAATAAATACGTATAACTGACAAAGTTTAATCTGTATTATCTATGGTCGATCCACCCTACCTCCACCCTACCTTCACCCATCGCCACAGCAGGATAGTCTAAATTTTCATACATTTAGATTATTGCGTTACAATACGTTTTATTTATTCAATGGGAGAAAATCCCATTAGATTGAAAAAAATCAAAACTATCTCTCGTAATAAGTATTTTAAGATACTCATAATTACCACTCTGAAGGGGTATGTCCATATGCTTTAGTTAGGAGCAAAAATGGTATTTTATTTTAAATTTGGTAAGTTCTTAATAATAGTACTGAATAAACGTGTTTAATAAACATTTATTATAACAAATTATCTGGGTGAGGAAATAAAAATGATATTATTTTTATCACGTACAAAAATGAAAAATTAGTAGCTACTTACTTATAGTACCTACTTAATTATGGCGTAAAATAGTAATAATTGACTATTATAATAGCAATAAGATGTAAGCGATATTGCAGGTGATAAAGAATAAATTATACGAAATGTCATTTTTTACAACATGAATAAGAAGAAACATTATTGCAATTTAGTTATGATTAATAACATCACGAATTAATTATTATTTGTAATAAACATCACATGAATATCATTTACCTACCTAAATGTAAAAATATTACTATTGCATACTATATCAGGATAACCCTATATTTTATATGGTAGTATGTGATACATATTATAATAATATCATATCTTAGGTATAGTTATCTGAAATTATTCACTGATAGTAGTATTAAAATTCTCCATTATTATTATTGGCAATGAATACACATATAATATTGCAATAAAAATGTCTATGCTATTTGAAATGTCACATTACTGTTCGATGTTTTCTTGGATTTTCACAAATTCTAAATTTGAAAATATTCTAATACGTCAACTACTAGCTTAAAAAACAAATGACAATCAGACTCGGAGTTTGACAGCTGATATTATGATTTCCAGCGTCGTGTTTTTAGATTATAATTTTGTAATAATTAGTGAGGAATTTGCAGTTGCTGGAAAGCAAGATGCAAAAGTGTTGGTGACGGATATAAAACGCGATTTAAAAATGATATTATCTGTGATTATGTCGAGTTTTATCAGATTTGTGCTGGATTCAAATTGAAGTAAATTCGGGACTCTAAAATATGAATTTAAATAGTTTGAAAATCAATAAAATGGTATTTAAATAAAAAAAAAATGTGAGTTTTCCAAAATCTCGTAGGATAATAATATGTAAGACATAATATATAGGAGATTATATATTTTTATACGTCTTCTTTTAAAACAAAATATGAAATGCCTAAATATTATTTCAATATATAAACAAGAGCAAAAATAACAACCATAAACCTTGCTTCATTATCAGGAGATACTTTTTTAATAAGTTATATTGCATATAAAAATCTTCACGCATTTTATTCATCTATGTATCGTCCAGATGTCTGTCACCCAGTCGTGCCGTCGCTTAATTTCCGGTATCTTATTGTTAGCTCCGACGTGCCTCATTTCCGTTTAAATTTTTCGACAGTTTTGACAATTAATTAACGATCCGAATGTGGCGAATTCACATAATATTAATGTTATCCAATGCGTATGTTTACCAAGAGTTTGAACCTGATTTATAGATTATTTTTCGTAATAAAAAATATGTTAAGAAGCCTTTTCTTAAGGGGGGACATGCTCGGCGTAGGTCAAAATTGAGTTTTTATTGTATTTTCAAACCATGATCCTGGACACTACCCGTAGCCATACATTGACAAACTATAATTGAAGTAGGAAGTAAAAAAATATTGACGCGCGTGTTTGAACATGTACCGTTTAAAAAAAATAAAAAAAATTCGGTTAGGTACATGTTCAAACACGCGCGTTAACATAATTTTACTCCCTATTCCCTTCAATTATAGTTTGTCAATGTATGGCTACGGCCGTATGTTGTAGCTTAACCACTGGAGAATGACAAAAGAAATGGCGTATTTCAAAAAAACACTACCTTATTCTTAGGTCAATAATTATTATAAAGCAATCATTATTCGTAAGATGTTTATCACACTTGAATGGTCAAAAACATAGCTTATAATCAGTATCTTTAGAATCATCTTAAAATGTGTTAATCTTGCTTATTTTTTGAATAATAAAATGCCTAATTCTTGTAAAATTTGGGATCACAGAGATTATCAATATAATTTTTTATCGTAAATATTTTACTAAAATTATCTCGTCATAAATTATACTCATGGTTTTATAAATGCGTTTAAAAATTAATAAATCTAAAAAATCTTAACACCACTGCACATTCATGTACCGAAATATGACTATATTCTAAGACATTAGAGCGAGAGGTTTAAAAGAATACTATTTTATGTAACAAAAATACTTTGTGCAGTCATCAAATGTTTAAAATAAATATAAAGGATAATAAGGCTTCAATATTATATAAATAGATTATCTACAACGTTTAAGGAATGTCCAGGATCATGGTTTGAAAATACAATAAAAACTCAATTTTGACCTACGACGAGCATGTGGGCCGTTAAAGTGAATAAATCCACATTGAATTTTAGAGCTTATGAAAATATATAATTATACGGCAGTGGCAAAGGGTATAGGTAGGCTGTTAAGATCCTACATAAATAGTACATACTAAACTTTGTCAGTCAAACGTATTTCTTTTTTTTGTAGATAGTGTTAGTGAGTTTTATTAAATTCAATTAAATTCTGCGTAATTCAAATCATAGTAGATAATAGTAAAAAAATATAATTTTATCTATAAATAATATTAAAAATCATGCAATTTAACCATGATTAGTGAATTAAAAAAAAACCAACCTGTAATTTTTATTCTTACTTCAACAAAAATAAATAAAAATGACTGATTAAGTATGCACTATTTTGTGGAATTGCCTATAACATACCTAAACTATTATGGTTTGGTCTAGACAGAATTTAATTTAATTTTAAAAACTAACCAGCACCGCCTGTAAATTGTATTCTTAGTTCAATGTAAACAAATACGTTTGACTGACAAAGTTTAGCATGCACTATTTAAGTTTAATCATAACAGTCTACTTCCACCCTTCCCTACTGATATTCGGTGGCTAGATGTATATCATCCAGTTATCCGGTACCCAGTTGGCGGTACAGAATCACTATATTCTCGTCATGAATAATTTGCCATGTTTTCATCGCCGCATGCAACAAAATCAGTATTAATTACCACCTTTAAAATGCACGTTAATTACATCGATCGGCCACCTGGTCATTACGCGCCACATACGTCTTCAGCATCCAAAGTATTAACATAGCATCCATACTATACATATCACTCTTTCAGAATCATTACAAAGTGAAGGATGTTTAGCCATGGAGACAAAACTCGTTTTATCTCAAGAATGCAAAATGTCACACTTTCAAGCGCCATCCGTACTACATGTGATGCACCTTTTATTTTAGCAACATTTACTGTTATCACAGGCTAATACGTCTGCTCACGAACCCAACCATTCGTGTGAAATTAATATGTACTATTATTATTTAATATACACACCCGTTTACAGCAGTGTTTATGTATTTGAACATGCAGGGGTGCGCTAAAAATGTTAATTATTATAAAATAATTAATGACTTCATTATCACTGTAAATTTATTATTCTTAGTGTTTTATGTTTAGAGTGAATTGTGATTTACGTTATCTTTGTGCTTATATTAATAAACTTTTTACATAATTATTATAACTGCTTTATACTCGGTAATCACCGGTAATCACGGTAGACCACCAACAGTTTTATATGTTTAATATTGCATATAATTGTCTAATAAATGAACGTTGTAATACAAGGTCTATTGGTGGTCAATATCAGGTTTATAGCGTTTAGAATCTCAAATTCAGCGAAACTGGTAAAGTAAAATAGGCCTCGATAACTGCGTTTCAGAAGTCATTATATACGTATAACTTTATGAGACCACAACTTATCTAGACGTTTAATTTGTAAACAATTCATTTATTCAATAAAATTTCAAATAAATTATTACAGATAGTTTCACCCAGAACTGAAATTGCAGTTTGAATAATATTTTTTTTGTAAGCTTTTTGCTGAATCTAATTGATTAGAACGCTGAGTTTTATTATACTATGGACATATTTCATAGAAAAATATTGATAAAGATATTCGGAGCTGTTGTTACTGCAGTGTTGGGTAAGCTATGTCTCAGGGATGGGGAGAATTACATCATCCAAGAAACGCCTCTTAAAAATAGACCAAAGGGAAAATCTGTAGTGGACTACATAGAATAATATTATGTATTATGCATTCTTGTAGTGCAATAGACAACGCGAACCATAGATAGTCTGGGAGGTCGCCAATACGTAATCTATTAGTTACTCTAAAAACTTATCAGATGGCAATGTTTCCTGTCAACATTGTGTTGTTATTGTTTGTTGATTATTAAACAATTTTACTACAATTTATCTAATCCCAATTTTTTTCAATTGAAACCAAAGATATTCTTATATAAATTGATATTTGCCAAGATAACAATATTTCAGAAGTCATTATATACGTATAACTTTATGAGACCACAACTTATCTAGACGTTTAATTTGTAAACAATTCATTTATTCAATAAAATTTCAAATAAATTATTACAGATAGTTTCACCCAGAACTGAAATTGCAGTTTGAATAATATTTTTTTTGTAAGCTTTTTGCTGAATCTAATTGATTAGAACGCTGAGTTTTATTATACTATGGACATATTTTATAGAAAAATATTGATAAAGATATTCGGAGCTGTTGTTACTGCAGTGTTGGGTAAGCTATGTCTCAGGGATGGGGAGAATTACATCATCCAAGAAACGCCTCTTAAAAATAGACCAAAGGGAAAATCTGTAGTGGACTACATAGAATAATATTATGTATTATGCATTCTTGTAGTGCAATAGACAACGCGGACCATAGATAGTCTGGGAGGTCGCCAATACGTAATCTATTAGTTACTCTAAAAACTTATCAGATGGCAATGTTTCCTGTCAACATTGTGTTGTTATTGTTTGTTGATTATTAAACAATTTTACTACAATTTATCTAATCCCAATTTTTTTCAATTGAAACCAAAGATATTCTTATATAAATTGATATTTGCCAAGATAACAATATATCATTTTCAAAATCGTGTTTCCTATTCGACACAATACTTCTGTAAACCTTTCCATCTACCTACCATAAATTAATTGTTATGTAGTATAATACATAATGTAAGTACTCGATATTATGCTAGTACTGCACTGTAAGCATTTGTAAAACTATTATGATAGTTTGACAGAATATGCTTTCAATGGTAAATAAAGTGACATGCAAACGTTTTCTTGTTTGCATGTCACTTTATTTTTCAAATTTAGAATGTTCGTTGACGTATGTTTTGTCTCGCCATACCGTTTTACTACATCTTCTACATTAAATTGCTTTCTCCAACACATTTACATACTTTTATGCGCTACAGACAAAGACAAATAATTATTATTTAATGTAATAGTGATGCAATAATGACGGCCAAGACCAAATCCATGTACAGTGCTGCACGCATCAACGCCGACACTCCTCTCGGATTTCCGGTCTGCCCGCCGAGCTGATGTCCAGGTTCAAATACTTGGATGCCACGGTTGCTGACGATGGTGGTATTTCTAGTGAGCTTGGAATCCGCATGGGTATGGCGGGGTCTTCATTCAACCAACTTGGAGTCGCATGGTCAAGTCTGTATTCTGTGAGGACCAAATGTCGTTTGTTTAACGCGTGCGTGCTACCTGTACTCCCGTATGGGATCGTACAAAGTTT
Source organism: Rhyacophila brunnea (assembly GCF_057557595.1). Taxonomy (NCBI): domain Eukaryota; kingdom Metazoa; phylum Arthropoda; class Insecta; order Trichoptera; family Rhyacophilidae; genus Rhyacophila; species Rhyacophila brunnea. The sequence goes on along the minus strand of NW_028232848.1, from coordinate 12,477,833 downwards.
CAAGAGTCTCGGTTTTTGAGCTTTGAGAATCGATGTCTCCGCCGAATCTTATGGGTACATTAGTACGACTGCGTTACAAACATCCGAGTTAGTGAGCAGACACAGCAGTCTTCCGTGATTCAGGGTATCACGAAGAGACGTTTTACATGGCTGGCACGCGTATTCCGGATGCCGCCAAAGATTGCGACACTTCGTACCCTTGTGGCAGGCAAGGGTTCCGTCGCCATGGCCGGCCCTCCTTCACCCTGCAGCGGTGGTACAGGAACGACTTACGCGCTGCAGATTTGACATGACGGAAGGCGCAAGAGTTGACGATGGACCGAGGGAAGTGGCGCGAACTTGTACTTGCCCTATGCTCCAATATTGGGTCGTGACAGGGTGGAAGAAGAAGAAAAATAGTGATCCTGTACATATTACCGTGAGCAGCCTAATAATTCTCTATTGAGTTTCCCCTGAAAAAGTCTATTAAATCCCATATTATTCTAATTAGATTAAATAATAAAAAAAAAATTGACTTGCCTATATAAGAGGCATATGTAATACCTACCACACGTGTAACCCTGTTTTCCTAAGTCACCCATGCCCACGAAATTTTCCGATAATACCGTACAATGTTGCCAAACAAATGCATAACAATACGTCTTAATCTATCTGTCGACAGCCATTATTCTCTTTGAAGTTTCCGCATGATGGACTGTTTGGTCCTTGTCATGGTCCGATGATCCTGCCAATTTCTCTGGCACCAATAATATAATATATCATTTCATCTACATATAAAAAATACTTAGGTATTTCTTGTATTATCTCAAAAACAGTTATAATGATACTACTATTATTTATATTAATTTACGTGACAGTATGAATGAAATGTACGTTGTAAATCAGTGTTTTCTAAAGTGAGCGTTATCGCGTTCATGTGTTGTATAATACAGTTACATTCGTATTCAAATAATGTAGATGATGTGGCAATGATTTACATCCAGGGTCAGTGAAAGCAAGTGGTCTGTGAAAAGTGTAGGCGTTCCGCGAAAGTTTTTGGAAAAGGATTTAGGTACGTATCCCATTTTTAAAGTATTATCAAAATCTCGCTTGATTCGCGTCAAACTCTACAGTATAAATCAACGTTTTTTAACCGGTACGCCGTGAATGTCCTAGTATCCTGTCAAAATTTCTTGAGTTCTACCAATAAAAAAACAAAAATCATATTTAATTGACTATTATTATTTATAAGTAATTCGATAATGTTATACCTAATTAAAATACGAGGTCTAGAATCAACCCATGCAATTTTTATTTATACAATTAGGCATTATAATAGTATGTATGTCACATAAAAAACAAATGGGTGCGTTTTTTATTCTGCGACAATAGGGAATACGTGTGGGGAAAATAAGCTTCCCGTTTATTGGGGTCGACTTCCGGTAAATTCGCAATTGCATTTCCTGTTCATTATTTGCAAGCTGAATACTGCTCGCTTACATCTATTGTTGGACAAAAAAACAAAATTTTCTCCACCAAGCACGTCCGTAAGACCTTAACGTTTTTAGAATTATTGGAATTTTAACTCGTTCCGCATACTTATCAAGAGATATAAAACCTTTTAACACTATTTTATTGTGAGTCCTTTCAGAATTTATAAATTAAAAATATAACTATAAAATATATTTTATAATAAATTTGGACATATTAAATTTTGGACTTAAATCACTTTATTGTCCATCTTCTTATTAACTAATAATAACTAGTAATAACACTCGCAGCAAAATATATTAGTACCTTATTAATACCAAGTTAATTCATTTTGTATGTATCAATCGTAATCAATGTAAAAATAATAGTTAGGTAATTAAATTACTTTAAACTATGTAAAAACCGTTTTTAAACATCATTATTGATTAAATTATGTTCTGGTGCTAACGCTATTCAAATTAATTATACATCTGTAATTCTTGACTAGTTATAATCAATTTTAAATCTCAAGAAAGAGACATCAAGAGCTTTATATTATAATATGTATTTTTTAAATAATGCAAATTGACAAAACAATAGTAATTTATATAATTTATTAAATATGTCCACGTGGCGGAGCGATATTCTCGAAGATATCATGAACCAAAGCTGTGTTCCGGTGCACTCTGGTCCATTTCGAGGCTTGGCAAATAGTTACAAACGTAACAGTAAAATAGTTCTTGATTACTATTAATTCATTACCTTATGTTTGAAAAATTTAAGCAAATTAAGCATATTTAGGTATATTATATCATAACAATTTATTTTTAGATAACATAGTAATATATAGTAAATCATACATATTGAGATAAAATGTAACGAATGCTTTGCAAAACTTTGACGTTAACGGTTACGTCCTTCATATAAACAACCATCTCTAAATATGATTCTCCATCACTGCCTTTGTCAGTTTCTCTTTCTTCACTGAAGCAGAAATTCAAACTTTTTCTATAAGTCTTCACTGACTGAAAAAGCTTCGAACGACTGTCTAAATCTTATTAAAAGTTGATCGACTTGAATCTTCATTCAACTGAAAACTTCCAACAAAGTAATTACTATTCCACCATACTTTAATGCAGTTCATCTTTTTCGTGGACTTTTATGGCTTTTTTCTACAAATAGAAAGCTTTTATAAAAGCTTTAAGTTAAAAAAAAAAGTAAAATGTATGATTGTTATAAAAAGTCTCGTTTTAAACTATTTAAAATTTTGTGCTTAAAGGTGAGACAAAAGGTGCGTAAATCATAGGAATATAAGACAGGATAATATTATTATTTCTATTATTTATTAGTCGATTGCTTTTGAATGTCATATCATATCGTAGATATCATTACTATTATAATGATCGTTAATAACATTGACAGTGACAAAACAGAACAGCCAGGGGAAAAATGAAACATTAATTTTTGGTTAGGTTAGGTTAGGTTAGATTAGGTTCGGTTAGGTTATATTAGGTTAGGTTAGGTTAGATTTGGTTAGGTTAGCTCAATATTTCGTTGTACCTAGTCACCCAATCATTTTGAACATATTATATTGTATAAGATGAGATATCCTAAGCTCGCCGGCAACACCAAGTTAAGTCCCGTTTATTTGAAGCTTTCTATCGATAAGAAATGCTGAAATTAGGTATATGAATTGATTTATTATGGCGTATTGAAAATTTGTGCTATTAAAAATCTATCAACATAATAGAGATAGGATATTTTCAATATTAAATTTATATTTTTCCTGAAAAGTCATAGTTATATTTATCTTTGTTCTGTTTTGTCACTGTTCTGTTTTGTTATGAACCATAATTTATTTATTGAAAAAAAAAAACATAAAAATACTTACCACAGAGTGCAATAATTACGTTATAATATAAATTTTGATAAATACTAATGCCGTCCAGGAATTGACTTACATTATTAATATTAATACTTTCGACCGAAGGTACTTGATGGAATTTGAATTTAAATTCTAATGGATTCAAGTTCTGTACTATTCCATTTAAGTCGTTTTTTGCAACCCGGGTTTCGCCTTTCGGCATCTTCAATTCTATCTTAATTTCTGACTAAATAGGTTGGTAATGGAGTTTTTACCTACTTTATTGTATTGATTTATTATATAAGGTAGAGTTAAGGGTGTTCGTTGTCAGTGTGTGTTTGCCTTTGGTGAGTGTACACGATGCCTGAAGATGCCGAAAGGCAAAACCTGGGTCGGATTTAAATGGAATAGTACAGAACTTGAATCCATTAGAATTTAACTTACATTACATATTGATAATGCAATGCTTTCAAATTACAAAAGATAGCCACCAATATTGAAGATTCCTTTCAAAAACCTTAGTTATATATTATTTGTCATGAGTTTTTCAGGGATAGTATTTGTATCGGTAGTTTAATCCGTAAAAGTCGTCACCTTGGCTTTTGGTACATCTCTTCTTTACAAAAAAAATGTAGGATAATTGGAATCTCTGTTTCTAAAGTCGTTCCAATTTATATAAGGACTAAAAAATTTAGTGGTTAGTATTTATGAAAAGTTATAAGGAACATGATCACGGGAACTGACTTCCAAGATTCAATATTTAAAGAAAAACATCATACTATTCCTTAACTAAGTTCACCTACCACCAGGCCAATAATTATGGATGTATCATCTCAATCAGCTGCTACTCGTAACAATTTGATGGAGCTACACTTGTATCTAGCAGGTCGGAAGTTTTTAAGCCACAAAATCTGGCGTCATCTTCATCTACGTTGACCATTGATATTTCCTTAAATTTTAAATTTCTCATAATGTGGCCCACAAAAACCTTTTTTTTTACTTTACCATTATATTGTATAACTTCAATAAGTATTAATATCACTCGGTCAGTTCGTGGAGTTTGAATGATGATCCACACCCACTCTCTGGTATTGATAACTAATAAGTTTCAATCCATAATTGAATAAGATTAACCTAGATAATGATTCAGAACGATTTAAAAGGTCATAATAAACATAATTTTCATTGTCAATAGTATATCAACTATTTGAATGTATACAAAACTTGTTCACTTTACCACAATAGACTGGATTCGAAAAAAAAATCAATTCTTAAGTAAACATACAATGTCATCAATCATACTTCCATCAGAAAAATACATAGATTTTTCATTTTTTTGACATTACTTGAGAAAAAATAAGGCCAATAAAATTGAGGAATATTAAATGTTACTTTACTTAACTGACGATATTTTTTACCTTGAACTGAAATTGATATTTTTTGTGGTGAGTGGAGTATTATGAAAAAAATATATTTAATCGATTTACTAGTACCTATACACACCCGTTATTTAAATATGTGAATCTATTAACCCAATGACCTTTTGGTAAGTAAAATCGACAACGTAGTTATATCTTTGGTGTCATTTTAATAAGGTGAAGATCATCAATGTTCCAAGGCTTACAATAATTGGAATAAAATGTATTTTAATTTATATAATTCAGGATAGAAATATGCTTTCAAAATCATTTTTTATCACTAAAGATTTTTATCACTGGTCTTTATGCTATTTATGTATTTTTACTATTCCATATTCTCACTCTCACGGTTTCACATGTGTTTTGGGATGAATAATAATGACAAGTTCAGGATGGATGTTAGACTCTACGTTTGCTTTAACCATATCCGATTTAGCGCAACGAAGGCCAAAGAGATGCGTTATGGATGAGTCACCCTGTGTTTTAACGTGGCATTGGTAGTATCGTATCCACGGCGTGATGGAGGTCTAAAGAGTGTTGGTAGGAGAGTCATTCAGCTGTCATTTATTTATTAATATTTCTGGTTATATTATAAGATATAGGATTAGGAAGACTAGTAGGTATATATAAAAGATGTTTTGAAATTACGTATGTTTAATATTATATATTATGTAAATGCTTCAATAATGCTTACATTGATAAATTGATTGCTTAATGCTTACATTAGTTGAATTGACAAAATACAGTTTAATTATCAGTATTACATACAAATGGATTTAATTACATATAAAAACTTGAAAATGCTAGTATTTTAATAACAAAACAAACCATATAAAACGCACCTTCGTGACTTATGATTTCTACAACAAGGACGTGACCTACTTAAATTTACAAGACTTGCATTTATTTATTATATAATTTATATTTTAAAACTAATATCTAAATGATAACAATATTATTATTCAAGCTGAACAATAATATTATTAATACAGATCTGATCTACATTTTTATAGATCTACAAATCTTAATTCATCCTGACGAATTTGTATATATATTTTTTTTGTAATTTAAATTGTCTATTTTTTCTATTTATGATATTGGATTTATATTTATTTCAAAACTTCATTATGAATAGTTTTTTTTATGTCGTGTAGTAAGCATATTGAAATTCATAATGTCTGTAATAATGTACGCTATTAGTATTATCGACCAAGGGTGCTTGATGAAATTTGAATTTAAATTCTAATGGATTTAAGTTGTGTACTATTCTATTTGAGTCGTTTTTGCAATCTGAGTTTCGTCTTTCGGTATCTTCAAGCACATGCGCACTCACCAATGGTAAATGTGCCAGTGTGTATTTACCATTTGTGGGTGCACTTGTGTTTAAAGATGATGAAAGGTGAAACCCGGGTTGCAAAAAACGACTCAATTAAAATATTACAAAACGTAAATCCATTATTTTTGATAATATCTCATGCATATACCCACTAGGAAAAAAATACGCCATCTAACGGGATTTGGTTGAAAGCTACAATTATCCTACTTCATTACGAAGAATTTAACTAGTAGTTTTTAAATAAAATTCTTATCAAATTGCGGTATTAATAATTTCTATCGGTTTTTGTATATTAAATCAAGATTAGTATTAATTAATGCCTTATTTACTAACCAACATCAGTGGAATCACTTCACATATTTAGTTTTTATAACGTACCTACTTATAACCGATGGAGTTTATTTATAGGTTCAAGTCCCGTCGGGTGTCTGGTATTTTTTTCAAAAAAGATATACCTATTCTAATATGTGTTATCAAATTTGTATGTGTGTTCAATATTAATATAGAATGTTACCTTCTCAAATCATGTGAACTATTCGTTGAATAAAAGGAATATTTAATTAATTTTTACTCACATACAAAGTAATTATATATTATAATACCTGATGATAGATAGAACACGGATTACATTTTATAGATTATGTAAGCAAAGCACATTCGAACAAGTCGTATCCGATGTAGTCTTTCATTTAAATTAAAATCCGAAACGATTGTTCTACTAATAGCAAAGCCAGGGTCTTTTGTATGCAATAGGATTATCGCACAGCACGTATTCTCATATCATATACCTGCGGATTTGTACAGGTAGTGTCAAATACAATATATTCCAGATATAGAAGTAACATTAAAATACAATATAGTGTAGGTTTATATTTTGTACAATGAAAATTTAAGTACAGGTACAGTTATATTTTTAATAATAATAACCTAGCGAAGAAGCTAAACGTTCAAAAAATATAGTATTATGAAATAAGAGTAACGATTGTTTATTAAATCAGTAGGTACGTCTATTTTTACACAATAATAATTAATTATGTTGAATAAATAAATTTAAATAAGTTCCTATTATAAACGCCATCGTCGTAGTTGAGGACCTGTCTTTTCGCATTTCACCAGTGTCGACTTAAAATAATATGAGGTTGAAATATTTTTATTTAAATATATAAAACTGCCTAACCTTAAATTATAATATTTTAAGAGGACAGTAATTTAATGCTTGAAGAAACTTTCAAAACCCTATCTTTTTCTTTATATTTCAACCCTTTCTCTTCTGATAATATGAAGCTTTTCAGAGTACTGAAAATAGTACAAAAAGCTGTTAAGGTGAATGCCAACTACGGACAACAATATGTGTATTCTATATACAAGGCGGCTATCGAAGGTGGTTTATCGTATTTATATATATATATATTATATTGAGGTAGTTAATTATTGTTACAATAAGTTAACCGTCTAAGGCTGCGCGCACACGGCAAAGCGAAGTTTCGGATTCATCCGCCAAACGACGTTTGCGTTTTGTTTCCGGGCCGATTGCGTTTTAAATGCGTGTCAAATGCGTCAATATTTCGACGATGCTGTCCAAGAGAAAACACGGTTTTCAAGGGGATTCATAAACGCCTTTTTTTGAAACTGCACCCTGCTGCGAGAGTATTTATCTTTCATTACAGGCGTACAAGGGTAAATAAATCAATATAAAATCAGTACATAATATTGCATTATACCTACATTTATTTTCCCACTATTGCTTCTTTTGGAGCTGGACTGTTTTATATCGAAAGTGTTTTGAAAATTACCTATTGTTGAGCCTATTATATACCATCATCATCAATACTATCGACCGAAAGCCATAATATTTATAATAGTAAAAAAATACGAAATCTAACATAAATTTGGATATTTTATAGATAGGATAATACAATTTATCTATTACAGATTGGTTTAGGCATAGCTTGATGAATTAAAAAAATGAACTTACAATATGTGTGATACGTATTTTTAATCTAAAGTTAAAAAAATAAGTAAGAATGAAAAAATTTGCACAATTTTGTCATATCGCCTAAAATATACCAATACTATTATGGTTTGGTTAGACAGGGCTTAATTGATTTTTAAAATCCAACCAATACCATCTGTAAATTGTAGTCGTATTTCAATAAGAACATATACAATTGACTGAAAAGGTTAATGTGCACTATTTATGGCGGACCTTAACAGCTTACCTGCACCCTTCGCCACTGTACCTACATTCATTTTCCCACTATTGCTTCTTTTGGAACTGGACTATTTTATATCGAAAGCGTTTTTAAAATTACCTATTATTGAGCCTTGTATGTATCATCATAAACTTTGTCTGATTAATACTATCAACCGAGGGTACTTGATGGAGTTTGAATTTAAATTCTAATTAATTTAAGTTTTGTACTATTCCACTTGAGTATTTTTTTGCGATCAGGCTTTTGCCTTTCAGCATTTTGCGCACTCGCCAATGGAAAATACACATTGATATCAAATTCTAGCTACAATAAAAAAAGATTATAACTTAATACACGAAGAAAGGGTAAAAACCTTATTACCTAGATACCTACTAAGTAAATGATGAAGTATAAAAACATAATATTTTGAATAATTTGAATATTTGCAGTGTTTCTAAAAAAACCCGTTGTAAATACGATTAATACATTCGGTAGGTAAGCGTATTAAAATGTCATTTCTCGTAAACAATAGTTTTCTCGTTGTGCAATATGTTGGGAGTTTAATAATATTAACTAATGAGAGATGTCACCAACTGTAACTACTCACTAAATAAAAAAAACGAATAAACAATGTTAAGATATAGTTCGTAATATGCAAATTTAAATAATTTTTGATAAATACCTATATACCTATACCGAAAATATTTATATTAGATACGTATTGAATTACCCACCTACCTATTCATATTATTATAAAATACATATTTAAAATAACACCATTCTTTTGGGAAGAATACAATTGGTAATTGGTTATATTCGATATTAAATAATTATGTATCTTTAATAGAATCATGCCTCCTTTTTATGATTGTAGAATCTTTATGTAGGTATCGAATCTATAAAATATTTTTATTAAATTTAATCTGTTTTTAAGTGTGAAGGCTCGCCATAACTATAAGGTAAACTAAACCATTATTATTTATTTTGTAGTAAGTATGTACTTCTTTAATTATTTTTTTTATTAGTTGACACTTTTATCTTCTATAGATACACTAAAATGGAAACGGGTGCCAATAATAACATATTGAAGTGAGAATAATGAATACCTTCCTACTACTATCGATAGGTATGTTCCTGTGTACTTGTGTAGGTACATGTATATTTATATTAATTATAGTTTTCGTGTTATAATATATTATTTGCGATTAATTGATAACAAAATTTAGATAATTTATCTATTCACCCGCTACAGTAAAATCTATAAAATATTTTAATTAAATTATATCTGTTGCTCTACATTGCATAAACGCCACTGTAGCAATGGAGTAATTAATTATGTCATACAATACGTGCCATGAATATCCTACCTACCACATGTTCTTTTAAATCTTCCCATTTAGGCCAGGACCGAACTTTTGAAAGCTAAAATTTATGGGGGCGCGTATTAAGAAATATTACTGATTAACCACATAATTATGTTCAGAAAAGCCTAATAAATTTTATTTACCAATGACAAACTCATGACCGGATGAGTGGATGTTTTCATTAAAAACTTGGGTATAATGTAAAGGTTTTAAGCCTACGCAATCTGCACCTAGCACATTGTCATATATAATAATATGAAGAATGTTAAATCTCAGTCGGTTCCATGACAAAACAGGACAGTGACAAAACAGAACATGACAAAACAGAACACCTGGAGAAAACCTGGCTGTTCTGTTTTATCATGTTCTGTATTGTTATTGTTGTCGAAGTCATGATGAATTTTTTGCAACCAGAAAGATTCACTTGAATGATTAATGCTTATTTGGACTATGTCTGCATTTGCGTATAGCTAACAAAAATCCGCATGAAAGTCATTATAAAAATAATTTCTACACTATGAAAATATCATCAAATTAAAAAACGCTTTCGATATAATATAACAGAATTCTATTCCAAATCAAGCAATAGTGGAAAAAATAAATATAGGTAAAATGGTAAAAAAGAAATACTTAATAATTATGTAGGTAATGTTTACATATTATATTTTTATATTTTATTTATCTAAGTTCGCCACTGGCGACAAAAAAAAAGGTTTTTTTTAATTCTTCGGATAGTGCAATAAATAAATTCTTACATAATAACACTAACGGTGAAAACAAAAAGTACTACTATCCATAATAGCTATAAGTTTGCCGAACACAATAAGGCACATATTGTATGACATAATTTATTACTGTAGTCCGAAAAAATTAAAAAAATCTTCCTACTTCTTAATTAGTGTCATCAAGAATTTCACAGTGGCATTAATGCAATTGGGAAAACAGATATAATTTAATTAAAATATTTTATAGGTTTTTTGTATATAATTTGTTGGAACAATGTAATATATTATTATACCTATTGTATCTTTTATTAAATAAACATTTAAAACATATTATTCATAAACATTTGAAATATCTCCCCTTAAAATCTGTTCATATTTCCAATAGAATATTATTGCTTAGAATTCAGTAGCTACATATTAAAAAGATAGCTATTGTAATGAGACTATATCAGGTAATTTCGTGTTAGTGTACCTACTAATATTTCAATCTATTTTTTATGAAAGGTGTTTTGAATTCATAACTACCAACTTTTTTTGAATATGTAATTGAATAATATGGTACTGTAGCGGCTAAATAGACAAATTATCTAAATTTTATTGTCAATTAATCGATTTTAAAAATCAATTAAGCCCTGTCTTACCAAACCATAATAGTATTGGTATATTTTAGGCGATATGACAAAATTGTGCACATTTTTTCATTCTTACTTATTTTTTTAACTTTAGATTAAAAATACGTATCACACATATTGTAAGTTCATTTTTTTAATTCATCAAGCTATGCCTAAACCAATCTGTAATAGATAAATTGTATTATCCTATCTATAAAATATCCAAATTTATGTTAGATTTCGTATTTTTTTACTATTATATATTATGGCTTTCGGTCGATAGTATTGATGATGATGGTATATAATAGGCTCAACAATAGGTAATTTTCAAAACGCTTTCGATATAAAACAGTCCAGCTCCAAAAGAAGCAATAGTGGGAAAATAAATGTAGGTATAATGCAATATTATGTACTGATTTTATATTGATTTATTTACCCTTGTACGCCACTGTAATGAAAGATAAATACTCTCGCAGCAGGGTGCAGTTTCAAAAAAAGGCGTTTATGAATCCCCTTGAAAACCGTGTTTTCTCTTGGACAGCATCGTCGAAATATTGACGCATTTGACACGCATTTAAAACGCAATCGGCCCGTAAACAAAACGCAAACGTCGTTTGGCGAATGAATCCGAGACTTCGCTTTGCCGTGTGCGCGCAGCCTTAACTGCCCCTCTTTTGGCTGTGTTAACTTTTAGATCGAGATAGACAGTTTTGACAGTTTAGACGGCTCACTTATTGTAATAATTTAAATACCTCAATATATGAATATGATAAACTACCGTCGATAGCTGCCAATAGCTGCCTTGTATATAGAATAGATCCACAAGATTACAAAAATACTAAGCTTACAATCTGAGACAATTTATTGATATACTTAAGTTTTAAATCAATGTAGATATGCATCTATTATTACTATTTTGATTCAAACCGGTAGTCAATATTAACACAAATTGAGAATTGCTTCAGTTGCTTGACTATTATTTATATTTTTGTAATAAGGTAGGACCGGAAACATGTGGACACAGGTTTAACTCCTGCTGATAATAATGTGGGCTTCTGAAGTATTTCTATGTAATTGATATTATATATTAGATTATAATACTCAGCATTCAACTATCGATCGTATATTATCTTTTAAATTATACAGTATGATACAACATAAGAAATAATTTAATGCAGAAAATCTGTAGGTTGTAGTTTAATACAGGTGTATTATTTGAGAATATATTTTTATCTAATACCAACATAATAAAGGTCAATTTTGGGTTCGATTTTTAATATATATGACTATCTAAATTCTGATATTCCAAAACAGATAAAATTGAATATACACTCACCGATAAACCAATATTTCATGCAGAAATTCTTAGTTTCGTACGTGCTTATTGCTATTTGTATTGAGGTATAAACTTAATAACTCAATACCCGAGTAATATTCTGAATATAATGCCTCAACCTTAATAAAGCTTAAAGATACGCTTCCGAACACGCGACTATAATGTATTTGTAAAAGTTTATATTTAGGAAATGTAATTTAGCCGGACATTGGTGAAAATGAAAGGAGCGTAATTCAGCTCATATTATTTTGTTCAACCATGAAATTGTAGTAAAAAAATAATTATGATTTATTAAAGTTTTTAGGCATTTATAACATAATTGCCACAGATAGTAGAAATTGGTTTATTCTATTTTGATGTACCTGGATCTATTTTTTCTATATTTTTTTCTAATGCATATTAATGTAACTGAAGAATTTTATATTTTAAACAAAGAATATTACTTTTTTTAATGTTGTGTATCGACCATTTATGATATCAGTGATCAAAAAATTTGTCAAGCATTTAAAAAAAAAAAGTATTTGAAACTAGCAACTAAAGCGTCAATTACATTGAGCTACATTACACGCTGTTTGTTGGTGAATTCAAAAGTGGGCGATTCAGCTACTGCGATTGTGATGATGACACACAAAACTTTCCGTTCGCTGAGAAGCCACAAGCCAACGACTATTTTGACAGAACGTAGTTCGTTTTTTTACCGGGAGGTTGCTACTACGCTCTACTGCGCAGACGCAGTAGGCCCACACGCGTGTAAAGTTGACCGGCTTTCAACTTTTCTCTGTAGATTGTTTAAAATTTTCTTGTTAGCTTGTTCAATGATTATACTGGGCGACTTTATAGGCAGATTGAAAATTCGCCAACAAACAGCTCGTAAAGTAGCTCAATGTAATTTGACGCATTACACTCATATTAAGTGTAGACATCCAGACGCCATCTTGGAGTCAAATTCAGTTATCAATATATCAATATGGATAATTCTCACAAGGTTTTCAATTGGATCGATAGCTTGATTGGTAAAGATCATCATACAGTTTGCAATAGATGTGAATTTAGATACAATTCAGTAAAATTGGTATATTTAATCATCTTCTTCTTCCACTCTGTTACGTCCCAACATTGGGGCATAGGGCAAGCACAAGTTGGCGCCACTTCTCTCGGTCCATCGACAACTCTTTTCATCATCAGTTATTCAAAATTATGATATTATTAACCTATATATTATTTTAATAAATTAAAATAACACTACGAAAAATTAGAGATATTTACTAGTATTATTGCTAGAGTTGCAATATTAATTAAAAAAAAACTCAATATATATTACTAGCACCACTTATTTAATGTTATTATCCAGGACCGATTTCGTCCATTTCAAAGAGACATTATCAACTGGTAAAGAAAATACATAAATACATATATTTGTATACCAGTAAATTTCATTGATAATAATATGAATATTAAATAAAATTCTTAGAAATTCTCTGTTTAAAAATAAACTATTTAATTTACTACATTTAGGTAGGTACCTACTTAAGCTGCATAAAATAGTGAATAATATTAATATTTCAACAATGAAAATAACTATGAATATAATAAATCATGAGGAAGTCGAATGCAATTAATAAATAACAAGATATGAAAACGTTGTCTAGAAATCTTAACTTAAGAAAACATGAGGGCAACTAAAAGTGTCGCGATATGATACATAAGAAATATTCAAATATATGATTATCTCAATACAAAATAGCTACATTCAAAATAGAAAATGTCTAAAACTGTTAAGGTTTAACTGGTTTCACCGTAGGTATGAGGAATAAAATGACATAATATTATTAGTATGCATGATTTAAAAAACTATTTCTTTTATTCAACGAATAAGACACAATATAATATGAGAAGGTAACGTTCTACATATTGCATATATATAATTTTATAACATCTTATGCATTCTACACACTAGAAAAAATCTTTTTGTAGAACAAAATACAATACCCGATGGGACTTGAATCTGTATCCGCTGCATTCACGCCTTTCTGCATTTCCAATTAAGCTACGAGTACCCTACTTAATTACAACGATTTTAACCAGTAGTTGTAACATGAAATGCCAAATTGCGTTATAATGTTGGCTATCGGTTATTAATTATTAACTGGCATTGCGGATCACTCAGAGTCCTTGCGGATCGCACGGAGTCCCGTCGGGTGTCGTATTTTTTCTAGTGTGTATATGCATGGGATGTTTTCCAATTATGTATGCTCAATATTTTATAGCACCTCCATAGTGTAATATATTTTTTTACGAAGAATCGAATTGGTTCTTTGCAGTGTATTAAATACAAAAAAAAAAAAACAACAACAACATTTTTCCAGCTGTGAAGGAATACTACGTCTTTAGAGACGAAACCTTATAGTATCAATTATTATATTAGTATTATTATTTATATATTTATATATATTATTTATTAATAAATTAACTTTTATGTTACTCTATTTTAAATTCTCCATTATACGTTTTCTAATATGAGTACTTATTTCATTAAATAACTTTTCATTTATTGATTCTAGCACAATCTCATGTATATATTATTTCAAAGAAATTCCCAACAGCTACTTGGTCTTTCTTATCAGATTACGTCTCCTATTTAACATGTATTCATCTCATTCATACATATTAAACTGAGTATCGTACAATTTCATCTGTGCTGGTGAGTACTACTTAATATATTTCAAAGATATCTATTTTATCATGACTTCAACTTCAAATGTTCTATAGACCTTGTAATACAAATTGAAATGGTATTATATAATAATATATCAATTTACAATGTGATATATAATCAAATTTCTTAAGAAATTGCCAAATGTTGATATTATTTCTATTAATATAATATATATCAATATCGTGTGGTAGAGGTAAAACAACTTTTACTCAATGCGAGAAAGATATACCTACTTAGATAATAAAATTCAAAATAAAATGAAATAAAAAAAGGTTTCATAATTTTAATAAAACACATATTTTTGTACTGAGTCCACTTTTTATATTAACTAATTCTACCACCTCAGAGGGACTGTGTTTTGTCCACCTCTGAGGAACATTTCCAACTGATATAAAATACAACAGACATTTAAAATAACCGAATTCAAAAAAAAGGAGACAAAACATTTACAAAAACATTAAGTAACGTATTAGGTAATCGTAATCACAGTTGATATTTAAAATGATTGAATTGAATATAAATAATTTTTCATTATGTTTAGTCAATAGGACACTAAAACCAATTGTCCAATTATATCAACAAAACAAAATTAAAAGAACGTTATCAAACATTAACCACTTACTTACTAATATGTAAGGTATATATCATAGGACAAAACTTTTGATTTCTCAATATTTAAGAACAGGTAATTTTAAAATTTATAATATAATATACAAAAACCACATAATTGACATTTTGCACAAATAATGGAACAGTATTAATTATTATAACAGAAAAATTGAGAATCAAAATAAAAAAAGAAATACATAATCTATCAAAAATAATGTTTTATCAATCGGACAATATCTATCATTAAATAGGATACAATAACGGAAAGGACACTAAATTCAATTGATCGTTCAAAAGTTTTGAATTAGGCATAAATTTATACCTGTATTTAATATAAAAAGTGGGTTCAGTTCAAAAAATTGTATTTTATTAAAATTAACAATGTATTTCCACTATGAATTGAAAGTTAAATTAAAAAAAATATATAAGTTACATTAAGTATAAGAGGTAGGAGTTTTAGTTGTAAAATTGTTAGAAATTTAGAGCAACTAAGATTTTAAAAGTACCTACCTAGTCAAATGATGAACATTAACGAATTTTGGTGATAAATACATGTCATAAATTATCGAAATTGAATTACGCTGCATCGTGAAAAAATATTTTTTATTAATTTAATTTATTAAATTCTACATATTGTTTCGTAATACCCACAATTCACAATCATATTAATTATATTATACATAATACGAGTATCATACATAAATTAATAAAATATAATATGTAGGGAAGATCTCTATAATTCCTTTGGGATAAGTTATACTCGTATTTAAATTTAGACACACTGCAACTTAAGTACATACTATTAAAAAATATATCAATAGATTAATATTAAGTACATACAAATAAAATGTATGGACATTTAAAAAACTTTTATTATGATTTTTTTTAAATTTACTTATGATTATATATTTTTTTTAAATATGCTCTCAATAACTTCAAAATAAAATATAAAAAATGCTTAAAACTTTACTACCTATACGAAAAAGACATATATTGTACTCTGGGACATCCAGTGATCAATAAAATAAAGATTACAGCCTCACGAAAATCTAACCTAAAAAACCTATCTATAAAATATTTTGGGGTTGATACTGTTGAAATGGAGATGAAGTTTTCTGAATCAGATATAAAATTTAATAAAAAGCGTGTTACACTTCAGAATGGTGGATAATATAATATTCGAGAAGATGATATTATAATTTCTAAGTTAAGAAATACTTGAGTATTTGACGATATTATGAGATGGTCTTTGGAGCTGAAATTCGATTTCAATCTATGTATATTATTATATAGTTTTGAATAAACGTGTATTATAATTATTATAGTACTATGCCATGTACAATATACCCTCTCTCAAAGTATTGTCTTTCAATGGTACTTTGGGATAGTTTCACGCCCTTATTATAAAAAACATAAATATAATATAAAATAATCTAACAACCTCATAAATATAACTATTGAGAATATTATAGAAAAAAAATGTGTATAATTAAAGAAAATTAAATCGAGGTATTAACAATACTAACTTTTCTCCTCTATCTGTCATCCGTTATTTACATTAACAATAATTCAAAATAATTTACGTACCCATTTCATTTTTTTAAATATTAAAATTGTTTATAAATGCATATATCTAACCATTACAGTCTTATTAAAATGTATTAATAATAATTGTAATGGATGACCAACTTCCTCTGATTTGAATAAGCACTTTAAAATTGCCGCGCGTCAATCCCCATGAGCTTTTTGTAGATATTGTATAAAATTCTTTCATGTACACGAACAATAATCAGTGTAATGTTTTAATAATAAATCATTCAAATTTTATATTTCTACACCAATTTTGCATAAAAGATAATCAATTATTTCATTGTATAAATCATCTTCAATCTATTTCTCTCCACAGACTCACTTTCACTGACACTCATTTCTCTTCGCTGCGACGTTATTCCACTGAACCTACCAATCCAACTTACGTTGAGGCGGCCTTTCAGTCGTTTTATATCTCTCAAATATCCTGCGTATATAATAAGAATATAATATTATGCATAACTTAAATCTTCATAAACATGCTTACGAATTAGAAAAAAATCTTATTAAAGACCTCGGAACGAGTATCGTTCAAATACATGACTCGCCGAGCCGTCCTAAATTATTGACTCAGATATTTTTTTATTATACACTAATAGCTATGATTTCTGTGGTCTCGTGGTAAGGGTGTTTAAGTCAGTTTGGTTGCATATGAGATAATCTGCTTTGAAATAAAACATAGTTTTCAAAATACTCTTGCTATACGAAGTACTATATGGGTGTATTATTTTACAGTATTTATGTATAATTATGTTTTTAATATTGTGTTATATTCAAAGATTTTAATCAGATGATGATGATTTTCTCAATTTAAGCGAAGTATTTCTACAAATTAAAATATCGATTTATATTGCTTACATGTGACAAAATCTTTGCTGGAAGACTTCTAATATAACAATTTATTTAGCATATGTAATTAATTAACTTAAAGAATTGTAACAAAAATTTTCTACCTATAGCGATGTTGCTCAATTCCAAGAAGGCAAGCGGTACTTGCCAATATACGCCGCCATCGGTTGATACAATTTATAAATAAGACATTTTGTGGACACTTCGATATTTACTTTTGACCTATCATAACCTACCCAATTTCATTTAAACTTTAATCTTTATCACGTTTAAATCGTCTGAATTTTCCAATAAACATAGCTAAGCATCGTAACCACCTTGAAATGTCTTCATATTTTGAGCGATCAAAACTTTTCATCCCTCTCAATCCTTCTCGCAGAGTGAATTCTGCCTCCAGTCAGCTCCTTGATTTAGTTTTTAGTCTGTCCAGTGCACGAACGCTCTTCCTCTGCTTCACCTTCCCTAGAGACTACCCAAAATCACCAGTCTCTCCAGGTTATTTAGTCTACGCCGAACAATAAATATGTCCAAAAATTGCAGATTGCCTTCGCAACAACTTGTTGATAAAAAATAAATCGATGTAAGTACATAGGTTTTTGATCAAAATATGCCTACGGCTAAGACCCGTTCCATGCCCCATCAAAATATTTGAGTCACATGAAAAAAAATGTTTGCCACCATTATGATATTGTTATTTATTACGTAAACATTTAATATCAATAATTAGTATGATACTAATCGAGTTTATTTTCCTTTTTCCAGCTACGAAAGCCCGTGTCATCGCTTTCGATAACGGGCGCCGGGTGTTCGTCTGGCGTCGGAGGCATGAAGGGCAGCGACTGCGCCCCTCCCGAGGAGGCTGGCATTGCACTGGTCGGAGTCCACTCCGAGTACCCCCGTTACGCAGAGGAAAGGGGCCTCGGTGGGGGCCTCTACAAGGGGGGCCCCGGCTCGAGACACAAGCCGAACATCGGATACAGACTCGGCCGGAGAAAGGCTCTATTCGAGAAACGGAAACGCATCAGTGATTACGCGCTTGTCATGGGAATGTTTGGGATTATTGTGATGGTCATCGAGAATGAGCTGTCTAGCGCGGGGGTTTATACTAAGGTCAGTGATTTTATTTTCAAAAATTTTCTCAAGCTTTTAACATTAAAATTCCTCATGGATACGTGATACGTGGGTGCCCAAACGCATTCCATGCCAGTTTGGTACTGCAAATAATCTCATCACATACTATGTATACCACTGTAAATTGTTATTTCTCGTCCAAGATAGACATAGTTATTGACTTGCTAGATTAAGCTCGATCAAGCAAAGTAGTTTGTTATTACTTTTACCTTTGATCCATTTGTCTTTAAACTTTCAAGTCTCCATGCATATTTGCAAAAAATCTAATGGTTACAGATTCAAGTCCCGTCAGGCGTCGTATTTTTTTTCAAGAAGCAAGTATAATAATATACTTGCACCTCAAATATTATGTTATATTGGAGGTGTTTTCAAATGATATATTTTTAAACCTTCTTTGCAGTTTTCATTTGCAAACTCCCGTGCCATGTTCTGACGATCTTCTACGTTGTTTGCAAAGACAATAATGTCATATGAAAAGCGCAGATGACAGCGTTATTTTCCGTTAATAGCAATTCCGCTATCCTCTCAGTCAAATCGCCTGAAAAGATCTCCAGAGAAGAAGTGAATAAATTGTGTGAGATCGTGTTACCTTGTTGGCCACTCTTGCTAACAGGAAACTTACAAGATGACTTATGAAGCTTTACACTGGCTGTAGCATCACATTATATTATATGCAGGATGTTAATATAGTGCCTAGAGATTTGTTGGTTGTACAGAGCACCATTAATGCCGAATTCACTATTCTCTCAGTCAAGTCACCTGAATAGATATTCCATAGTTAAGTACTAGTGTATCAAATTATTGATCCTCGAATTGCCTTTATGTACCTTAAAAGTGTAACATGTATCATTTAACTATTTAGATATAAATATGTGTATTTAGTTTTATCCACATTGGCCCTCGTAGTCTAATGCGTAAAACGCAGGCATTTCATCCAGGGGCGCCGAGTTTGATTCTCGGTATGGTCATAATATACATGTATGGGTGGCTCTCGTGGTGCAGTGCATAAGGCGCTGGTCTTCAACCCGAGAGTTCTGGGTTCGATTCTTGGTGAAGACACAATATTTATGTGTTTTTCTCAAAGCCTAGGTGTTTGTGATTGTTCAAAAATTACTAGCAACCACCTTGTACAAAAAAGCAAGGACATGGTTATTAATAATTCTAAAAAACTATATTTATATACATGTATGTGTGTGATTTTCTCAATGTTTGTGATTGTTTCTCTTCTATTTCTAAATACACTTATGTTTTTTACTACATTACTGCCATTGGGTCTCACGGTCTGTTGTAGTATTTAAAATAATATATTATTATTTATATATAGTATTTTATTATCTAAACATTGATCTTAACTGCGCGAGTCTTATCTTCGAGATCCACAAAAATGTTTTTAAAAGAAGCACATTGATTCGTAAAATATCTACACTATTTCCTATAAATATTAAATGTAACTTAAAACTACACAATTTATCAATACATTACAATTAATAATATCGTTAATTTGTGCGAATAGTATAAAAAAAATACGGTACTGTTCGGTTATCAGGAATACAGCGGAAAACACATTTTGAAAATACCCGATAATATACTGGATTATTTGTTAGTTTAGGTTAGGTTAGGTTGGGTTAGGTTAGGTTAGGTAAGATTTGGTTAGGTTAACCTAACAAATAGTCAACTTTATCGGTTATGTTCAAACTGTGTTTTCCGCTGTATTCCTGATAACCGAACAGTACCAAAAATACATTGTCTTTCACAAAAAAGCATTTTTTTAATATCACAACATAGAATATTATGGTTAAAAAGCATTACAGTTCTTCATCATTATACACTGACCGCGTAACATGTTGATAAATACTTCAAAATACAAATAAAACTCTGTAAATCATAAAAGTGATGATTGTAATCTAATATTAATTTACTGTTTGTTTAATAGAGAAACGTACGTTACAAGTTTAACATTTTAACTACACAGTTTAGTTACCCTAACTAAACATAAAATTATAAATTTCCATTGCAAATGACTGCACTTTACGTGCGTCGTGGTAATAGATTGAATAATAAATATGTCCGTTATTTTATGTTATTTGGTTAATACTTCATGACATGGCAATCAATTTATTTCCATGCATACATACATTAACGTAACTTTCCGCCTAATGGATTTATTTAAAGCCTTATTAATGGGTCGGAATTGAAATGTTGCAAGTTTAACATGCCGCAAATGGAATATCGCCAATATTTATTGAGGATTTATCAATATTTATTATTTGTCATGTACACACTTTAATGGCCGAAATTCCTGGAAATATTACATAATTTGTTTGTTTTATAAGAAATAAATGGTAGCCATATTAAACGAATAATCTGTAGATATTGCAATTCCGTGTCAATTTTGAAATTTACATTTACTAAGACATTTTATTAAGCAATGTACTTAATTAATTTTATTTAAATATTTGTAATAACATAATCAATATTATAAGAAATCATATATTTTTTTAAGTTATACTTCTTTAGGTGCGTTTGTAAAATCAGATCAGAGTGTATTTTAGGCGTGTAACATGTAACACATAATTTATTTTTTCACACGAAAAAAAACGCACTCAATTGGATTCGAACCACCGATTGTTCGGTTATCAGCCGAACGCACTACTTTTACGCCACAATATGATACGGCAATCGTGACGATTATACAGTATAATATTATAGTTTAGAATTGTTCCGTTGCCTAGGCAGCGAATTTATTATTGTCTGCCATTTACAGTTTCCTTACGTAAGCAAACTATTAAACGTCAGAGTGACAGTTGGTACTTTCAAAATAAAAACAACGAAAAATCATTATATAATTTAGTAATATAAGTTAAAGTGTATAAAAATAAGCCAACGGCGTTCCAATTCCAATCCGATTTCTTGAGTGTGTAATTTAACAAGATAATTAAGAGTTAGTCAAAGAATCTAGTTTATCACAAGTTTTGTTTTGTTACGCCAAGAACTATAACTTCTAACGCACGTACATAAGTACACACAGCGATTTTTTTTAATTTTAGACTTATTTTTTTACTGTGTGGTAGAGTTTCAAATCATTTCATTATGGGTCGTGGGCTAAAACCCTGTCAATTTCAATGTGTATTCGAATCCAGAGCATGACGCTAATATGTTGAGTAAATGGCCTGCATCCATGTATCTTTAAAAATCTGAACAGAATTTTGAGCTGATGAAAAACTGTGAGAGAGTCAAAATGTCTATACATTTGTCTATACATTATAGGTACCTAACTAAATAAATACGTAGGTACTATTTTGTTTTAGTCAAGAAATTTATTATTTATAAGGTATAACGTAATGTAAGTAAAATTTTAGATACCGATATAAAATATTATTAATAAAAACTGTCAATATAATAAATAAATTTGAATTTCCTATAATAATGTAAAAAAAACAGAAAATTGTGGACATATCAAATCAAAATACACAATTTTATACAGTAAATAAAATAAAATACACAGCACATCACTGAAAATGTCTATATTATCTTTAGAGAGCGCATTGAATAGCCTTGTGCCCCTCGCTAATGGTGCCTGATAGGCTTGACCCGAGGAAATAGTTCTGATCCAGAATAGGTCATGGCTGCGACCAAGTAGGTAACTGACAGGCGCGTACAAATTTGAATTATTTAGGACGTCAGGATTGGAAACCATCCCTCGTGATAGCAGGCAAAAAATGTCTCAAGAGCAGAAGTGACTTACCAGATTCGAGAGAGTGAAAAATGAGCATGCCTTGTGGTAAGGCATTTGAAAAGTAATCGTTTAAAGAATTATTGAAAGGAAAATATTTATCTTATAATAAAGACATCGAAAAAATTTCTTCTAGAGGCGCTTTAAAATTAACTTAAGCGAAACTTAATATGGACTCTAGACAATTAATAGACCCATATTCAAAAATACGACGCATATATTTATATTTACCTGCTAAAAACTATTTTATTTGAGTCATTTTTTGCAACTCGGGTTTTATCTTTGCGCTCTAACCAATGATAAAATACACACTGATAACTAATACAGTTAATTTTCGGTTATATAACAAATTAATTCAATAAAAAGGGTAAAAACCTTATTACCTACTAAGTAAAGGATCAAGTATAAAAATATTTTTTTGAATATCTGAATTCTTTGTAAAAGCCAGTAGTAGGTAGTACATTAGATACATACTATTAATACATTCAGTTCCCGCATTAAATTGTCATTACTCAATGGATTTAGTTGTATTATATATTATTATATGTTATCATAATCAATCATTTTTGTAAATAACTATTTCTTTTTACCAACACCACATGCAAACAATGACGACATTTTATATTTTGAAAATATTCTATCAATTTTTTAAATATAATAATAGGGTAATTGATACAATCGTCGGCCACCTTCCAGTGATGGGGCACTCGGCAAAATAACACAAAAATAATATATAGGTACTAAAGTAAGTTGTGGGTATTTGTTCCTTTATGTCACCCACAACAAGACATACTTCGGTTATAGCACTTTATTTGCTGCCTAGGTAGCAGCACTGACGTTTTGACGACACACGTTTTGCGTTTTGTCTGTAAATTTCTTAACCTTTTGTTTAAGAAATAACATACTTTGAAAAGTCAGATCAACTTCAATTATAAAACAAATTATGCTTTTTATTTAATAATCGTTATGCTGGATATTCAAATTTATAGTTCTGGTTAGTCAAAGACTATTTTATATTAAAATAAACATCTAGCTGGGTGAATATTTTCTGCAGTAAATATTTGGCCGGGCTGGCCCATGACTGGAAAAATGATTTTGTACTTTTAATTAACTCTTTTATGTAATTTAGAATATTTACAATGCATTACGGTAGGTATCTGACTTAAAAAATGTAGCATAATAAAATATTTATTTTAATATATCGTAAGGTTACTGCCAAAAAGTGGTAAGTCTCGAAATAATGTTTTGGAGTAATTGCAATTTGAAGTTTCACTTGCCCTCTAAAGTCAGGTATAATGCTAACTTCTTTTTGCTCTATGTGCATGTTCTATTATATATCAGATAACCTTTATTTTTCTCTAGCATACATATTTATATGTAGACACATAATCTATTGAAAAACTCTAAATAGATAAATTATCGACTTAACAACATTTAGCAACAACCCCACTATATTATATTATTAGGTAGGTATTTTAAAATACCCATTTATGAATATAATTTATATGATGCTATTATACGTAATATTGTGTATTAATGTAGTTTCTTTCAATATATATAGTTTCACCATGAATCCTTTGAATATCCTAAATTTGATAGATGGACTTATATTGATGTATTATTTATTCAATAGAAATTTGAAATTGTTTGACAACGAAACGATAATGGATACTTGAATACTGTTTGACAGTTTCTATATCAACGGAAGTTTAATTCTAAAGGACTTACAGAATTTAGTCTCAAGACAATACAATCCTAATACTGACGTATAAAATAAGGGTAGGGCGACAACCTTTGGCATTTGGGACACATAATATTATTATCTAACAGTACGAGGATCTGAATTTCTACAAATTGGTCAAGGGCCAGTTAATAACACTATTTTTGCTTACTTAGATGTAAAATGTAAATGACGAAATAGATATTTAACAAACTAAAATAATTGATGGCTTGTAAATAAATTATTTTATATTTTAACACAAAATTATTTCCGAATACGCTTAAGTAAAGAGAGTTACTATTATTTCATTTTATACAATAAAAAATAATATATTTAATTTTATCTGAGATTTAAATATACTTAATAATCACTTAGATTTTCCATAATCACAGTATAATATACAGTTTACATACATATTATTATCTAGCAGTGGCGAAGAGTGAATTTAGGAAGTTGGTACGCTATGAAAATCATACAGTATTGGTAAGTACTGCATGATGTTACTACTGATAAATACGTACACAGTAATAATATAAACGTAGAATAATTACGTAGAAATTAAAAAAAAACAGTAATATTGGTTAGTTTTTCCAAGTCCGATTTTATTTTTAAAAATATTTTTAATTAATTAAGATTTAACGGCATTAGGACAAGTAGGCGCCGCATTGTCAAACGTAATAATGTTCAATAATAAAATAAATGGACGTTCATCGCAATTTTATATCTAAAGTAGACGAGATATTTTAATAAGCTTCTATGTGCTATTTAATAGTTTTAATAATTTATTCATTTTGCTTAATACAATGTTTTTTTGCGGATTGAGAATTATTATGCGATTCATATGAAAATAAAAAAAACTCTTCTCGTTGGAACTTAAACATAATATGCACAATTAAATCATTATTTACGTGAGCATATTTAAATTCTCACCAAGTATTAAATAATATAATATATTTCATATTAAAAAATTATATACTTTTCAAGTATCCATAATTCATGAACGACTATTTATTTTCGAATTTTAATTGATTGCGTAGAGCTGTCGCCAAATCGTCCTAGACCTGATTTAATGTAGTAGAAAAAACTTTCTGAAAAGCTAATAATGAAGTGTTTTTAAAATCAAGTGGAATATGCGGATTTGTCTTGATAATTTCCCGGTATATGTCACGACATTCTAAATAAAAATATGATGCATTTACTTACGGATTATTGCAGCCTTTGAATTCATGCATATAAATAGCGCTATATATTAAATTGAGACAACGTGGTAGTAGATTATATCAGGTATAGATTTCCTTGTTAGTCTGTTGCTGATATCATATAGCGCAAGTAAACTGTATATACCTATTCGTCTAATAAAAAGTTTTTCCCCCTGATAATCTTTATGACTATATATAGTACTTGGCCTCATATTTTCATTATTCACACATACAAAAACTAATATCTCTTTTAAAAAAGGTTGTGTGATTCATTTCACGTCATGTATTTTATGTTTTATTTTAGATACTATGGTACTTAATTATAACAGTCGATTTTTTTTTTAAATTTAATTGCTTCCTCGATTGTATTCAATTCTATAAACCATATTATTCATTATTTCATTCAAAAAATATGTCTTTATTGGCATTAAAACATTATTGTGTATGCGTAATATTTTTAACTCTAAATAATTACATCTTAGCGCTTAAAGAAATAAATTTCCTACATAACTAATTGAATATATAGCGTTAAAAATAAAATAATAAAGTTACTTTACACACATGCAAAATATTTTACCTTTAAATATAATATAATAATATGGCAAGCGTTAAATTCATTGATGTATGCCACTATTCATGCAAAGTTGTATTACCAGGAGAGCATTCTATAGGAGAAGGTAGACTACGCCGCGTCAGCTGGAGATTACGACTTTCACCGAACGGGATAAATAATTTATTCATTACTTAAGTTCCTGGGTGAAAATCTATCTCTTCGCTTATTCTGTTACCCCGTGACACGCCTGCTACGATTTTACACTAGGGAGTAGTAATTTTTCAGTATCCTGCGTCAATTTCGTAGATACTTATATTATGTTTTCCGTTTTATTTACAGCGCTAAAAATAATATTTAATATTGAAAAAAAGATTTTTGATAAAAGCATTCTATCGAATGAAAACTAAATACAATATTATAATATTATTAGGTACGTGAAAAGTTACTAAATATGTGTAGTAAGATCACATTTTTTTCTCTCCATTTTATTTCATTTTAATACTCCAGTTTAAAACGTTATAATAGTATGTATTTTATTGTAAAATTTATGTTTTTCAAACAAAATAAACACATTTTTGTTTAGTAGTTTATCAACTATTTAGTTAATAAAAATGTTTACTATATTTTATATCACAACCAACCCAATATCTTCTTTCTTCTTTCGACCATGTCCTATCCTAATATGATCATATGGGCCTCCACAGAGTGGAGGTTTGTATTAACAAATTTTGTTTTAAGAGAAATGGATGTCAGCCACTTGATCAACTTATTAGGTCCATACTCTGACTCATACACAAATTGAAAAACAATATGTGTACTTGCCAGACCCAGGATTCGATCCTGGGACCCACCATGCTATAGTCAAACGCTTAAGCCGCGCGACCATCGTGGGAGTTAAGAGAAGCCAATATTAGTGTAACAATATTCATAGCTAAAGAACATGTTGATTTGAATACCAATATAGATTGGTAGTCTTTAGATATCTACTTCGATAAAGCTGGTATATTTTACGTGAGTACGTGTGTAAGCGGAACGCATATATTTTATGCAGCGTGCATAAGAGGAATTTAACGTAGGTGTTCTATTTATACGATCGTGCAACAAAGTCGTACACTCTTTTACATGAAAATTGACGTGCGTCAGAGAGAGACTGCTTACTGTTTTTAATATAATATTCTTTCTTTATCCCTCTCAAATACATTAATATTTATTTTCTTACACTTTTCCGCTTTTATATTTCTCTCTCTCTATTTGTCTCACTATTTTGCACAATTTTGTATAATATGGTTATTTTTCTCACCCTCTACGTTTCAGGCAGAGTACAGACAGATAGATACATCAAAACAAATATGTATTTTGGTTGCTGCCAAAAGTTAATAAGTCGACAATTTAGGTATTTAAAGTTAACAACTTTACTGATTATGGATCTATATAGAAATAGGTATGTATGCTAGAAAAGAGTCAAAGTATCCAATATATATTATTAATGTACTTTTTTTTTTGATTGATTTATGTACACTTTGTATATAATATATATAACGTGTACATAAACCACAAAGAAATACGCATTATGCCTGATTTAAGAGGCATGTCAAACTTCAAATTCCAATTTTTAATTACTCCATAAAATAATTTCGAGATTTGCTAACCTTTGGCAGCAACACCGTGCTAATATTGTACTTATACTCTTTTAATGTTTAAAATTGTAACTTACGCCCTTTTGGATTAGCTAGCTCGGTATAATATTTATCTCTATTCAGTGTTAAAATATTAAGGGCCGCTTATCTTTTACAAAAATATAATCCAACATTACTTTGAAGTATCTGGTAAACACTCGAATATGAAAATATTCGGGGAATTATCTAAAGTACCTAGTGGGGCTGAAGGAATATATCTAGATAGAATCAATAAGTTGGTTTTATGAGTTACGCTGCGATATAACCACTCGTATCTTGTGTATACACACGTTTTATATCTGAAACTCTCCTTATGCAGTGATAGTATTGGGCCGAATACAGCATGACTGATAAATCAAAAAAATAATATTATAATGTTGTCCAATAAAGTTAAAATTATATTATAATATATTTGCC
The DNA here is from genome assembly GCF_057557595.1 of Rhyacophila brunnea. Lineage (NCBI taxonomy): Eukaryota > Metazoa > Arthropoda > Insecta > Trichoptera > Rhyacophilidae > Rhyacophila > Rhyacophila brunnea. The sequence continues at coordinate 12,449,345 of NW_028232848.1, read as the reverse complement.
GTTATTTATCTGTTTGTAACGCAGCGCAATGCATCACAGCGCAACACAAACACAATATCTTCTTATCAGTGTTTCTCTGATGCAGAAAATTTTCATGCAAAAGAGTTTGCGCCTTTGTTATAATATATTCTGCTCTCAAGCTTATAACTCAGCACTTCCTTGTATAAAAAAATTGATATTCTTATAAATAATACGTACAATACACCGACTTTATCGAACTACCTACAAATATATTGATATTCAAACCGATGCCTTGTTTAGCTATGAATATTACTAATCTATATTTTTGCTATGCTTATGATATAAAAATAGTATTATTGATCGACAAGATATCGACAAACACTACCACTTGTTAATTTTTTATAGTACGAAATATCATTTACCGGGAAATATAAAAAAAGTCAAAAAAATTAAAAATAAATCACAAATTTAAAGACGTACCTAAATAATTTAAAGCAAGCATCAGTATAAAGTCTAAGATAATATAATAATTCATATGATTTTAATTATCAGCCTTCAGCATAATTATTTCAATCAATGTTAAAATCTGTATTCTATATAAACTTTTGAATATACTAAATAAAAGCCCTATGATGTATTATGTATTTAGTATAAAGTTGTTGATATTGAGGTCTTACAAGAAAAATCAATGTGTTTCGTTAAAGATTTTGGAATAATAATAGCGGCTTATGTCCAACAACGAGAAATAGGGGATAAGAGGAAGTCGCTGTATTCGCATCTAGAAGACTTCTCAGTGACGCACCTGTCATGGCGGCTAGAAGTTTGTTTAAATAATGCATCGGTCCTCCTTTTAAATGCGACTATTTGTCTTCTTCCCAATAAACCAAAAGTTTACTAATAACAATCCTTACATCACTCCTGATCGTTTAAGACATATTTTTAATAAAAAAGCTTCAAAGAACGTAAATTCATAGATCCGTACACCGCGGAAGCGTAAAATGATATGATGATAAATTCGGGGGCGTTTCTTAAGTGCGAGCGATTAGCTGCACTGAAGGGAATTGTTAGTTCACGTTTTTAACACGTGGACAAGAAGTTCTTGTTCGACAGTTAGTAGCAAATATTTTTTTTCAACTTGAGCAAAATTTGAAGAAATGGCGTGAAGCTACCGTTTAGGTAGAAAACCGTGGATACAGTGAGAGAGAAATCGGTGCTCTGAGATAGTAGTTAGAGAGAGAGAAGAGATATTGTCGTGATTCGACGGCAGAAGTCACATTTATTATTTTGTTTTTCGCTTTCGATTTGATCTATCCAACTAGATAACTTTACTATCACTTGGTTTCTGTCATTCGGCACGCCGATAGCTTTGTAAAGTCTTCAGTAAAATTGTGTTTAGGAAAAAGGGCGTAACCCTCGATTTTTCGAAAAGTGCTTTCATTGGATATTAACAATGTATACAACTAAATACACGTTCTGTAAAAAGGAAATAAGCCGCAAATGACGAATTATTATCTAAATTCAGGTTTTAATTGAGCATTAATTATGTTTTGATTTAAAGAAAAAAGGTTTTACCCTTAATTTTAATATTTTTTCTGTAATAATTTCTTTAATTATTATTAGATCAAAAAGATATTACACTAAACCATCAATCATCTTGCACCCAATATCTATGCCTATTTTTTTTATTAATATTGAACCAAAATCATTCAAAAAACGTTTTTTGCCTCTCCTGTAAAATTTTGTTCTGTGAGGGTTACGCCCTTTTTCCTAAAGATGTTCGAATTATTATTGTATACGCTGTAGTACTCAAGTATTATGGAAACTAAAAAACACCGTTTTTTTTTGAGAAATCCATTTTGTTCAATATGTTGCCGAAAAAGAACCCAGCAAGACGATATCAGTTTTCACTCACATCAGCAGTGTACCTCCAAACAAACCCCCGCTACCTCTTTTTCAAAGAAGACAATAATGTAGTAGTACAACAGAATAAGCTATTAATCCAAGCTGACGAAAATTGAAGGCAAAAACTCCACGTGGTATCCACCTGAAAACTGTGATGATGAATAATCTATAGTCAATACGTTTATATTGATGAGTCACTTTATATTTTGACCACGTGCCAGTTTTATAATAAAATATAGTAGGTAACAATTTTACAAAGTTTACCGAGTATTTTATTCTTGTCACCCGGTTTATACAACGTGATTTCCATATAACGCTATGCCTACTTCACGTTATACGTAATAAGATTGTGTTTATACTGAAAGGGTTGGTAACCGGCTCATTGTGTTACATTGCCCTACAAACGGAAGCAGGGGTAGTATATTGGTATACATTTTGCCCTAGGCCAACTCGGTTATTGGAGAATTTATTTAAGGAAACTGAAGTATAGTGAAGATAATGTAAACATCATAATATCGCATCTTTCTGTTTTCGGGGTAAAATTTTAAGTTTTATTTTTCTTTAATATAACCACAGTCATTTAGAAATTATTACGTTCACAAAATTATAACTTTATAATAATATATTATACATAAATCCTGAGACCTAGACTGCCGTATCTCAAAAAAGGATAATTAGAGTAATGATCGAAATAATATTAATAAGATTACGGCTTTATTATTTATCATTTTGGGGTAAATATAAAATAACTGATATATTTAATTATAGATGTTTTCAAATTATCTATATTCAATATATCGTCACTGTTCTGGCAGAAGACACTAATTCGAAAAAATGACATATTGAGTTAGTTATACCAAAATGTTCCATATTTCAAACTTTACCGTCTGGAAACCTTCTTAATAAATAACCAGTCTTTATTTTAAAGTCATCCTTTTTTATGATTACTTAATAAACTCACATGATAGACCATTTCAAACATTTTAACAACTTCAAAGTCAAATTACTCAAAACTAGTATTCTCCAGTTAGTGTGTTCTATCATAACAGAGACGATATAGAATAATACATTTTCAAAATATTGTATCGTAAAAAAAAAATATTAAACGTTATAAAAACTAAATAATGGAGTAATCAGCGACGTCGGTTAGTAATTAAGGAATTAATTGATCCCTACCTTAATTAACTATACTAAAACCGATAGCCAACATTATAACGCAATTCGATAAGCTTTTCATGTAATAACTACTAGGTAGAATCGTCGTAATTGATGCCCGTAGCTTAATAGGAAAAGCATCGGTTCAAGCCCCGTCGGGTGTCGTATTTTTTTCTACAAAATGATTTTTTCTAGTGTGTATATGCATGAAATGTTTTCTAATTATGTATATTCAATATATTATATAATGTTACATTCTAAAATCTTGTGTCTTATTAGAATAAAATAATAGTTTATTAATATTATTAGAAGTCCAGTATTTAACACTAAAATTATTATTAAAGTTATTATAAAACAACGTTCACTTAATGTGAATCGGTACACAGGTTAGTTAACTTGCAAAAATAGTTCATTCTCTTACATAACACTGGCAACTTGCACTGATTGTAGATAGGCTGAATATAGTGGAGCCTACAAAATGTACTGTTTGTATGAACACCATAAATTTTCACTGCGGCTTTGCCGGTTAAATTATCTCCATATACGTAATAATATTACGATATTAGCGGTTAAATAAATTTTCATATAACAGCTTGTTCATTTTATTAGTCATCGTAGAATTTAAATACAAATAAATTAAACTTTTTTAAGTTATACTTCTTTAGCCGCGTTTGGAAAATCTGATCAGAGTGTAGTTTTGGCGTGTGACATGTAACACATAATTATTTTTTTCACACAAAAAAAACATACTCAATTGGATTCGAACCACCAATTGTTCGATTGTCAGCCGAACGCACTACATTTACGCCACAGTATGATACTGCAATCGTGACAATTAAAATTGTTCCGTTGCCTAGGCAGCGAATTTATTATTGTCGGCCATTTGCGATTCCTTACGTAAACAAACTTTTAACCGTCATGGTGACAGTTGTTACTTTAAAAATAAAAACAACGATAAATAATTATATAATTTAGTAATATAAGTTAAAATGTATAGAAATAAACCAACGGCGTTCCATTAAGCGGTCCTTTTTCTCGAGTGTGCAATTTAACAAGATAATTAGGAGCTAGTCTTTTGCTACGCCAAATAAGTATAACTTCTAACGCGCGTACATAAGTACACACACCGATTTTTTATTATGTACTTAGCAAAAGCTATTGAAGAATATCGCGCAAAACATTGCACGTGAGAAGGTGCTGGCATTACATTCTGTATGAGCGGTATGAGCGTGTAGCAACGTTTGCGCCAAACCTACAACTGCGATCTACTGATTTCTAATAAGTATTATTTGGCGCTGTTGTTTGCATGGGTGACAATAAAATTGGGATCGCCGAACGCTACACCAATATAGGCGAGAAAGTAGGGCTTGGTAACACGCTTCCAAGCCACGCACACTTAACCTGATCCGTGCCACGGACGAATATATACGCGGGATCTTGTGAACGTCATAACTTCTGAATAAACATTTTGTATATATTTTCTAAACAATATTTATCATTTTAGTGTGAAAATATTCACGATAAACTTGATAAACATGTTGTGTTGCTAAGTTTTCACAAATATTTATCATTCCGTTCCTATTTCATATTTTTTAAAGGATTTATTTTATTCCAAAAATAGCTGGCCTACAAGTTTCCAGCAAGTAAAAATTGGCTGGCAGTGATAAGGTTAATAGATATAGTTACAATTTTTTTTTTCATATTGTATCTTATTTTTATATTTTCGACAACCGAAATCCTTATCAACGGGCCCATATCCTTCACGTGGTCCAGTGGAAGGTGAATGTCAGTAATAAGACTCGATCGATGTTACTCTTCAGTGATGTTTATTCGTCATGGTCTTGAGATAGCGTTACGTGTTATAAATAAAAGGGAAAGAACCCAGGAGAGTTTGATCCGTAATGAAATAACTCAGAGAGTTGAGTTGAGTTAAGTTTGAACAAGTTGACTGGTATTAGAATCATTTACAATGGTATAAACATGAAATAGTAAGTAAGTAATATTAGTGACGCTCAGTTCATGTACAAGGGTTTATGTGTGTAGTAACACAGCTAGATAGGGTGGATAAAATGGGGTTGATCAATATTATAATATTATGTAGGTACCTACGTTAGAATAGTCGAAAACACACCGATCGAATATTCTTAACAATATTACATAATAAGTAACTTAGGGTGTCTATGAATTAAACAAAAGACAATGTATTGTCATTGAGGAGATATCATAGAAAGGGAACTTATGGATAGATAACAGTATATTATTCTGTTTCAAAATGTTTACACGTTTTCGATACAAATGTCACTGGGTCGGAATCGAATTTGAAAATTGAAATTCCAAATGCAATTTATTTATTGCGCCAACATTTTGTGCAATCACCCGATAAATGGTGTTCTGGTGACAGGCGACTATTATTCACGAAAACGGCAGCTGTCAGTTTGACAAACGAATTTTGATCGCGATAACATGTCAAGCGAGTAGATTATTTCATCACAAAAATTCCAAAAATACCTCACCCAACTTGATAGTCCACATTGACGGATGTCAAGAATTTTCAGAATGGGATTTGTTTTGATATATTCTGCTCTAAGCCTCGAATATTTTCACATCGTAAATAAAATTCGTGAAATATTTTATTTTTAAGAAGGGGAAAAAGAAAACAAACAATTTCTACAGCAGTTAGATATGTAAAGTTTTTTGATTAATATTTACGCATTTTTCCATAAAAGGAACACTTTATACGAACACTTTTCATTTATCAAATAGCTATTCAGTGTTTTTTCATACTCTTAAAAATAATATACACTAAAAATAGAGCATTAAATTTGTAGTTTATATCCCTTACATTCACTTTTAAATCACCTAATCAATTATACAAGATATATAAATTTTATTATTATATCATACACTCAATAGACCTCTATTTTCCATGAAAATTATATGTAAAAAAGATACATATAAATATTGTTACTTTTTTTTTCTTCGTGTTGCTACCACCCACCCTATGTGGGTCTTGCCTCCATCCAGGCTTATCCAAAGCCTCAACGCTTTCAGTATAAGATGCACAAGAACTTTAAATCTAACTCCACACTGTCCCTCCATCTTGTATGAGGTCACAACTGTCTTTGTTTGCCTTCCGGCTTCCCGAATGTCAGTTTATTTATCATTCATATCTTGTTAATCATAATATATATATGGTCCAGTCATCGAAAGCAGCCGCATTTGATAGGCTGTACGGTGTACACAATGTGCATCTACCTCGCAATTGTTATCTCAATCTTATTATCAACCCGAACTGTGTGTTATTGGTGAATTCGAATACTTGACTTTGAGCGAAATATCCATTTAAATAAAGAAGAGCGTATTAAATCATTTTTTTACCAAAAATAATTCTTAAACAATTGCCTAATCTACTCAGTTATTGTTTTGTATAAAATATACATTGAATAAACAAGTATTTTTGCCAGCCACTCGATCAAATTTGCGAATAGATGGGCGCTCTATTAACTCAGCCACCGTCGGTAATAATAAACCTTAGACGTTTACATTAACAGGGTTCTTATTATGGAAAAATATGAATTTTATTTAACATAATAATATAACAGTGCGAATCTTCACCAACAATTTTAGTTAAAAGCTCTACCGTTACTATACCGTGGAGTATTAATAATTATGTGCGATATAAAGCTAATTTTTAGAATTTAACACCCAGGTATTCTCAGTTAATTGCTTTTGTAATTGTCACCATAATGTATTATAAACTACTATTAGTTATTGTTAATCTGTTTAATATTTTTTGACACTTATGCTATGGTCTCTTCTGTAACAATGCCTTATTTAAAATTCACGTTAAAAAAAAATAAAAAATCATTTCAGTATAAAATGTTGTATAAAGATAAAAAAAATGGCATACAAAACTACTACATCAAGTTTTTTCTATAATATGTCACCTCTATAATTTTTTTTTTTAATATAAGTATTAAATTTATCCATTACCTTTGTAACAATCATACAACTCAGCAATACAACTTTAGTGTAACACACTTAAATATTTATGTATTGTTGTCAAAACAAAACCGGATTGGAGGAAGCAATTGTCAGCATTTCCTCAATCATAACCTAGATCAGTGTCTATTATGATTTATTTAATTGCGACAATTGCGATTATTGATTTTTTTTGTAAATAGCAAGGACGATCCCATCTCGAGTCTGTCACTCGAGGCAGTTACCTCCTTAACGTAGATTGGCAGTCATCGCTATCAGATCGCGGCTCATTCTGAGCATGAGCTCATCATGATCACTCTACACCTTTAATCTTTATTCCGACTATTAATTGTAACTCTCTGTACTCTATATCACGACAGTAAACATCTACACTCATCTACACCGCTGCCGCCTTTATCTACACACACCACTTTCTCCCTATAGATCCCCAAACCTCCTAAAATTTATAATGTATATATTTTGCTCTCATTATCTCTATTCTGGACTGAACTCATATGTTTATTTTACAACACAATAATTACTTCCACCATCCTCAAAGATAATATAATTCACATTGGGTCACCAAATATTTTTGGTTGACATATTGTAAACTTTACTACGCACATTTGTCACAGCAACTGCTAACATATTTCGTAACTTACTGACACTAAATCAAATGTTAAATTTATTATCAGCAAAATATCCGTTACATTAATACTAAAATTACCTACAATATACCAGATATATAAAGCGATGTGTAATATATTACAATAATATGTGATATATTATTTTGTCTTTGAAATAAACTTGAATAATAATATACATCACAAGAGTCTAGAAGTATAACCGTAGATCGTGTATGAAATCCAATTTTGCGAGAGAATGTAAACTCATTTCGTATGTTTATTGCTTTTATTTTACATCAATCATGATTAGACTATAAATACTCAAAGTTAGTCAATATACATTTTCCCACAAAAAAATTATATAATTATTGTTGGTGAACTTTTGCTTTTAAATAAATACACGGACATATACCTAGAAATATTCTTATAATATTTAAAGTTTATTGTTGAAATTTGGGCGCTTTAATCAAACCTAAATTTCATGAGACCACGCATCATTATTTCTGGTGAATAAGTAATAATATAATATATATTATTAATTGAACCGGCATTTATGTAGAAGAGCTCTTTTACAATGGTTTTTAAATAAGGTTTGGTTTGTTAATTCTAATTTAATTAAATACTTATGTTAAAAGCTGTTTCAAGCTATAAATACATCTTCAAAATGGTTGAAGATTCGCTTACCCTGTTAGTACTCTTGAGTTGTTGTGCTAGTCAAGTCGAAAGCACTCTCGCTATCCACAAAAAAGCATACTAACGGCTTAACTCATGGCTGTGCTGGATAAGGTATTGAAAATACAAAGCTATTTTTGTTAATTCTAAGTTTATTAGGTAAGTTATTTACGTCGACAGATGTTTCGGGCTATAAACCCATCTTCAGAACGATTGAATATAACTACTGAAGATAAAGATTTGGTTTCCCTGTTAGGACTTTAGGTGTACCACAAAGCAGCATATCCACGAACTGTTGAACTCATGGCTATGCTGGAAAAGATATTGAAGGTTGTTGATTTGGTCCGCACATGCTCGTCCGAGTAAAAAACTGACTTAGTAATTACACTTATTATACATTTTTAGGTACCTACCTATATTATTTTAGTAAGAGCTTGCCACCCTATTTTAATACAAAAAGATGATTATTATAACAGACGAGCTGACTACCCCTGATATGTGTATAATATATAAGAAAGTATAACCCTATCTCAAGGATTTTCAAAAACATCGTCAACAATAACCCATCCCTATTCAAATGGAATACAACCATGAAAATAATATTAATATATGACATTATTAACATGTCATTTTAACATTTTAATACTTTCATATTAATTATATTATTCAAATTATGACGGGTGTGTCATATTCAAATAAGACAATAGGCTGTCATAAAAGAAAAAAAATCATTAGGCAGTACGCCAAGATATACATGACAAGCAAGTTGAGTATGCATACATTTGGCAAAGCTTTCGCATAAATTAAAATACATTATCATACTTAATAGTTTTAGCAGAGTGGCTACTGAACGACTCTCAAAACACGTGCTTTATATTAAGCTCGCAGCTTTACGTAATGAAAATTATTTTCATCAAGCGTTGTCTGTTTGATTTATGAATTAACGCTTTTTGGTGAAAGATTAGCTTTTCACATACGTGCGGTGAAATTTCTTCATTAGATTTACTACACGCGGAATAAAAGCCTTCCGAAAATGTTGTTTTTTTATATAACATAATAATATACCCTTGTAATAGTATTTACAATATTATTATATGACTTTATATAATAGTATTACTCACATAATAATTATCTATGTAAGGGATGGAAATAAATCTATTATGACGGTGAACCATTTGGTGTTTTTTTTATATTATCTTCTACTTTTATCCTCTTCTTCAAGCGTCCTTCAGTAACTCTTATCTCTTGCCTCTCTCCTCTAATTACTAGGCCATCCTATCATTCTCCAGTTTTCTTCCACACCATCAATAAACTTCATTTTTGATCGCTAACACTGAGGTATCTATCGTAAATCTGACTATATTCAGACCATGCTACTAAATTGCGATGACAGTGTTAGTTAGTAATAATTATCTTGATATAAAATGTGATTTGAATTACATCATCATTTTCTACAAAGAGTTCACTATATTGCATTCTAAGTATGAGCAATTACTGGTACTACGATCAAAGTTTACAGCTTCGTATTATGGACTGACTATAAATAGTGGACCTTGATCCATCTGGTCAGGATTCGTGTTGCCCTTTCGATTAGTATTGTCTCAATATGATACAAAATACTCATCGCAGTCTTGACTCATTATATTATAATTAACCCAAGGTTGAGAGTTTCATTGAGATATCTAGGATGATTTATTTTCTACAAGCTTCATTCCTTTCTGTTGGTTTAATCATTCTTCAAAATATTTTTCACTTAAAGACTGCTAACAACTTATATGTTTTTGACATGAGCAGTCGTTTTCAAGAGTGCATGCATATGTCATCATTTCAACTGGTCAACGTATTCAAGTTTAATACAAAGTACATACAAATAATGTTTTGCTTCCTTACACACACCGATGCCTAACATAAAATTATTTTTCTCGCACAATTACCATATTATTAATATTATTCCATTCATTTACAGTCCGAAATCTTTCGCAGGATTCTACCTATAATGTCAATCATTTTTTATATAATTAAATATTCATTTTAAATAAATAGACCTGAATAATGCTATGACCAATTTTTACAAGTTTTGTACAAATTTTGCCATATAAATTCGCTATAATAAATGAGCTTATTAACCATAATTCAGCGTTTAATTGTATTTTTCTATATAAATTTAACGTACCAAATGTATTATATATATATATATATTTATATATCAATAGTCTACTTCTAATATATGATAACTATAGTTAGATTGGCCGAAGAAATACCTCACTTATTTTCTTCGCTCTGTTACGCCTTAGCATTGTGAAAAAAATTCGCGCCACTTTCCTCAGTTCGTTGCCAACTCTCGCCCCTTCTACCATGCCAGACCTGCAGCGCGTAGATCACTTTTGTAGTATCACTATAGGGTGAGGAAAGGCCAGCCACGGCGTCTTAACCCTTGAAGCTGTGCCAAGTACGAAGTTTCGCACTCTCTGGCAGCGTCCAGAACACATGTTTCTGTCACGTGAAGCATCTCTTTATGATGACTTAAGTGTTTGTAATGCTTCAGGATATACCTATATTATTTTAATTGTTGACAAATACACACAACCCTGTAATAAATATCGCGTCTTGCGGCTTTTGCAACGTGAAAGTGCAAATAAACAGGAAGATGGGGAGATAGCATTGTGTACTCGTAAATAATTTCATTTTATATTATCATAAAATTCTCTTATCGCATTTCATTAAAATACTTTGATACACACATAATATAATATTTACATAGAATTTCCCACTTGGTATTCAGCACAAAATATTGAAAAGTTATGTGATACGACAAGTGTTTCTTGAACATGTTAAACTTTTAAATTACCCAACTATTTGTTTTATTCAACGAATAATTCACAAGATTTAATTGAACATACCTACCTAATTTTGAAAACACTTCTGAGAAAACATATTGAATTTTTAAAAAAGAAAAAAAGTAAGACGTCCTGCAGGAATTAAACCTGCATCTCTCGGGTATCGCGTCCACGTACATAGACAATATTTAACTAATGGCTTTTACTAATCACTGAAGCGCTTTCCAAATTGAACTATTTCCAATCCTATTTAAAAACAAAGCATTTTTTAAATATTTTTTTCTGCCAAATCTAAGTTAAAATATATACAGATTGAAGCTCGCGTCTCATAAAAATATGAAACGCCTAGTTTCAAAAGCCGCTAAAATGGTTTTTGTATTTATAAGTTAAATATGTATTTATATGTATATTTTTGTTACCTATATAATGGCCAAAGATTGAACTTAAAAAACGCCAAAAACCGGCAATTTGTATGATCAAAAATTAGGGTAAAATTCAAAACCCGCTAAAATGGTTGGGTGTGCTTTTCAAATACCTCTAAAATACTCTTTAGAATGTACGAATTAAATAATAGATACATAAAGTTCACAGATTTAATAGATTTTCTCAGAACTACCTAAAATCGTTTTAAGGGGGTTTGAAACTAGGCCATTCATAATATATGGACTGTAGAGTCATGGAAAAAAAATTGCACGTATCACTTTGGGTGAAGATATATTTCTCCGTAAAATCATTGCGTTAAATCAGGGGAACATACGCAATGCGTATGCTCATGGGAAGGCGCATTTTCATGCTTTTACATTTATTGTAATACAATATTATGAAGGTAATGCTTTTATTTCGTTTTTATGGTATAGTATTGATTATAAAAATTCATATAAGTATATCAAATAGCTTTGGATATTAATATATTCCACTTACATGAAGGCACATTTAGGTGGACGTTATTTTATAAGTTCTGAAGATAGTGTCTATCAAACTCGTTCACTCTGTGTGTGTTAGTCATACAGGGTGTATTTTATTTGAAAATTGTTAACACTTACTGGATGTCATGTCGTGAACGCTTCGAATTTATAATTTGTAATGTACATAATAAAATACGATCAAATAGAATTTGAATAAAATACCTAAAAAGTTACATTTCCGTGATGTTTACATAATAATATAACTATGTGAGTATTAAATGGACCTTTTTTTTTTTAAATATAAATCATTTTAACGCTTTTCTTTTGGCAAACTTAAGTGGGAAAGCGACTTTACCATTTATTAACTAGTCAGTATTCATAGTAGAGATATACATAAGGTATTTTGCAGTCACGGAAGAACAATGTTTGTTAGAAGTCAAGAGTACTTTTCTGCCATCCGAAAAGAATTCTCTGCCTACTTCCTTACAGTGATTAAGAACCATTTTAATTATCATACTTTTTTTTTAATTGGTTAAGAAATAATTTTATCAGGAAGCCAATAGCCTAACATAGCAACGTTGAGGTGATGGTAATGCAGCATTCTATTACCAAAGAAATGAATTTACTTTACTCATAATAACGTTTACCGTAATTTATTATGGCAATCTAACATTAATTACACTTGTAGTCATTATCCATTACCATTATCTTAGGACACAATCCGACATCAATTCTGAAACGATGGATCCTAACAACAATTTCATAACCATGTAGGTACACATTAGGGATATATTATTATACCAATGGCGAAGGATGGAGGTAGGGTATGATTTGACATAAATAGTGCACTCTAAAATTTGTCTTTTTTTTTTCATTGAACAAAGAATATAATTTGCAGATTGTTCCGGCTAGTTTTTAATATTCAATTAAACTCTACCTAAACCAACCCATAATGATTTAGGTAATCTACGGGTGATCTGACGCTCCGATCCGATCGTCTAATTAAGCATACATATTTTTACAGATGGAACAAGTTAGTTTTTTTAATTCATGAAGTCCTGCCTATTTCAAACCATAATTATGTATGGTTTAATGTAATAATTTTAGATATTTTATAGATAATCGAATATTTTTTGACTATATTATCTACCATGGCTTGGATTAGACTGGGTTTAATTAAATTTCAAAAAAAAATAACACACACCATCTCGATTCATTGAAAACAAATACAAATGACTGACAAAGTTTAGTGTGCACTATTTATATCATATCTTAACAGTCTACCTCCACCCTTTGCCACGCTTCGATATAAATACATAACAGCAGGCTGGCTATTTATAGAAAATTCTATCAGGGGTCGTAATCATTTCAGTTGATATTATAATTTATTTTATTCTTACTTCAAGTAAGCTTCTACGGAAGAGCATAATATTATGGACATCACATTGTACTTTTAAGTACCCCTATAGCTCGCCAGTTTTATTTTGTTCCTCTAACATAATATTATAGTAATCGGATTTATATGAATCTGGAATCCCGTTAACTTGAAGATTAGGTGGAGAGAACATAATTTCCACGATAAGTGGGTGCATAGTCAGGTTTCATATTCGCATGTACAAACGTTCTAGTACCCGCCGCAAATATTTAAAATTGATTTTATATGGTTTCTTGATCTTTGTACAGTGCACTAACTTGCTTTCGTAAAGCAACACCGTCAAATAATGCAAAGTAGCATTTATTTTTGACGAAATATGAAATGAAATTTAAGATATTTCACATTTTTTTCAAAGCTAATAAAATCCATGACTGCAAAATAAAAACAAATTACTTTAACGTGGTATACTTATTATTAGCAAGTAAAATTAAATATAATGTTTCCTAGACATATAGTATATTATTTGAAACAAACATATAATGGTATTTTACCTACTTCAGTTCATCTATCTTAGATCTGTAAAATAAATGTAAATACTTAACTGTGTAATTGTATCTTGTAATGTTTTATTTAAAATCATATTTCTATTTATTTTTAACCCTACAATTAATAGACCATGAGGCCCAATGAGAGTAGTAAAGCAAATTAATAGTGTAGTAATATAATAAGTGGAACAATCACAAATACGTTAGAAAATCGCATACAAATGTATTGTAACTTCACCGATAATCGATCCCATAGCTTTTGGTTGAGACGCTAATATCTTTACCACTGGCCTATGAGGATCGTGGTATGACTCATGCAAAAATGTTGTAAATTAAAAGATAGAGTATTATATTATAAAGATATGTTACTTAATAGTTTGCCGGATAATTTAAGTCAATTCCAAGGAATGAAAATAGTGAACCTATTGTCTACCTAGCTTTTAATTTTATCACGAACTCTATTACTACCGTACCAATGTTATGCTAAAATATATGGTGTTTTAAAATTATCTTTGCTCCGGATTTGACACGTAGCGTATAAAATCTTACCCAGTTTACTGTCTAAATTTCGTAATAAAAACAATTTTATAACACCACTAAATATCAATTATCATTAGATGCACGCTTCAAATAAAAAGTGTAACGTCATAGTTACTCAGTCGTTTGAAAGGGGTCACGCTCGAGAGCTTTCGTTTTAAAATCACTGCCACAATATTTCACCCCGCGAAGAAATAACAGCTTAGCAGTAGGTCCTTTATTTATTATCCTGGCAACACTTCTTCTCCCCTGATAAATAGCACTCATGACCTATTTGTGCGGCGACACGCGAAAAATATAACTTGTACTTTACTTTATCAGTCTACTTAACGTGGGCATAAGATTGTTATGTTATATTATACTAGGCGAGCTTCTCATTTACAACACTACACAGGAGATAGTACTTTTTTGGTATTAAAAGGTACATTAACTTATACCCCAAAGTACTGACAAAATACAAAGATGTTAAATAAAAACTTTCGTATTGTATGTATCATATTAATTGACTGTCACGCACATGGTAATAGTTGAATTGTCGAGGAAAGAAATAAGTATACAATATTACTTCTTTCCGCAAAGCTGCCGGGCCCATTGTACACTAAATTATTATCATTCAATCATTGTATTACGACGTATACTATTGAATACATTTTAACACACTAAAAACGTCTAATAAATCGCTATCGTTGGTTTTACTCCCTCTTTAAATGAGTTAAAAAAAAGAGTATGTAAATTCAATAAAAAACGCTACATTTTTAAAATTGTATATCATTACCTATTCAATTGACAAGCTGCATAGCAATTCGTCTCGAATCGGTTTGAAAATGAGCGTAAAGAAAAACAACGCTTTATGTTTTTACTATCTGTCCTCATCCAGGTTTTCTCCTGATTAGCAACAAGCAAAACATCAAGAGTGTGGTGAACTTTAAAACCTGGGAGCGCGCGAGATGAAACCTTGTAAAGAGAGTTCGCTTTCCGAATGGGAGTAGTTGGAGCAGCATTTAACTCTGTGCGGAATGTCTGCAACTCACTACTATACTCAGCTAAAACCAAATGCTGCCTATCACAAGTCAATTGCACAAGGAGACCAATTTTATTTATTTAATTAACATATTTTCTTCTTTTAAATTGTATTCACGCTATAACCCGTTAGGTTTGATATTATATTTATATTATTCGGATTATTGAGAAGTTGAGTCTCAACTATCTTTCCATTTTTTTGGAAGGTGTGCTGGAAGTACATCGGCCAGCGAGACTTCCTTGCATCACGATCTGTGAAATACTAGTATTGTCCATTATTTCCTCTTGTATATTTCAATGTCTTCGCCTCCATCTTCAAATTAAAAAATCTGTTAATTTTAATATTAATATTTCTGAGGGTTTTTTATGTCCTAAGTATCTTCATTATCTATTTTTATCCATTTCGTAACGTGCATTAATTGATTTTGACCGTGTATTTACATATTATATTAAATTTTGCCCTAAATTCTATTCCCAAGATTTTTTAATGCATATAAAATTAAGTAAGTAAGCTGGTACATACGTATAATAGGAAGTAAGTTTTTATATATTGTAACAATGACTTGTCTAGATTAAAAAACACTGTTTCAGGATGCAGTATGCTTAATCATAAAAAAGATATTTAAATGTGAACTAACTAACGTCTGCTCTATTAACATAAATTTGTATCTCGCCTTCATACGAAATTTATTCATTCCATATGAGAGTAAGCTCGTATTAATTAGTACCTACGGACTTGCATAATAATTCTATGTTTTATTTTAAATTCCCGTATAAACAAATACGTAATAAAAAAATACCAAAATAAATATAAATAATATAACTCCTTCGTGTTTTCATTTTATATTATTTAATGACAGCAGGAAGATGTGCCTTATAAAGGTGGCAAATAATGATTTTGAAGAACCTTTATACTAAGCATGAACAAGCAGAACACTTTGTTCACATACATAATATAATATAATAATGCATGTAGTTAAATAAAATCGAACAATATGTCCAAATACTTTTCGAAAAACGCAGTAATTTCTACAATATGATGAACTAAAAATATAAAGTATTAATAAAAAATATTTATGTATGACGTGATTGTTAAATATATTGATGCTCATGATAAGAAAGAAAAGACACCATAATGACATTAATATGTTTAATTATGTTCACCGAACGTTTAGGCTGAAAACCGTAAGATATAGAATACTTCATTTTGATCGATACCTGGACTCTTAATTGTTAGAGCACTCACACGGCAAGCACTAGATGTGAATTTTGATCTCTATCTTTCTTAAAAAAAATTCTAGACTTTTTATATTGTATCATAACATCAGTCACCCCCTGGCCACCTTCAGTGACTCAACTTTTAATTTGGCTAGTTTGCCCCCTGATCGTTTTAGGCTCCCTGCCTCAAGGTTCTTTCTTTTGCTACAAGTGCAATTGAAAACGCGCACTTACGTTATTTTTGAGTTCTATTATCTCAAAAAAATATTGACAACACATTTTTTTTTCATTTATTGAGTAATATATTAGCGAATGTATGGATACTCCATCTTTGAAGTAGCGTACCGCCCCCAAATTTGTATAGAATAATATAATCACCACATTAGCATATGTGTACAAACTGCCAAGTCTCTGAGTATACATAAAGTATTCGAAAATTGAGCGTGACAGAAAAACTTAACAGAAAATCGTTGTTAATATTACCTTATCCTTCGATATTAGAGAGTAGATTAATTCAGTTTCACCTCCACATTTATTTATACCATGCGTAAAATATTATTTCGTATTCCCAGACGGCAAAATGTCAATAAATCAATATATCGATTGTTCTGTGTAGTATACATAAATTCATTAATTATTCACTCAGCAGATATTTAAATGAGACATTAAAGTGTTGTAAACACTGACAATGTTCCCACACTGACTGACAAATAAAACAATGTTGGAAGCGTTGGTAAACACTCGTTATATTTGAAAAGTCGTATAAATTTTACGGCTTAATTTCACCCCAGTTTAAAAGTGAATGCCACTTACTCAACGCAAAAAGGATGAGAGCTTTTTATGAAACACTTTGTTGCATAATTCAGTAAGCAAGATGGAACACTGTATGATGATGCTCCGCGATAACGATTATGTCATTATCGTATTATTTTCATTTTGATAATGTCACGAAATGCTTCTGAACGCTGAGAGCTTTAGAGAGCTTAATTTTAGCTTAGAACAAACTTAGCTGTTATCGATACAGTTAAACCACGTAATGACTTATTATGAATTCATGTCAGTACTGAAATTATTAGAAAATCTTTGTAATTTGCTCGCTTAGAATATTGTATGGAATAAAGTCATACAATATGGAGTCATATACTGATATTGATAGGTTATATCCATTTGCATTAAATACAATAAATCGATTTACAATCTTCATAACTTTTATGCTCTTAACAACATCTGCTATTGCATACCTACTTATTAAATTTAATTAACAGAAAAAAATATTACGACAAATAGATCTTGAAATATTAGAAAAATGGGGAAAATGCTAAATCTAATTGAATTCATATAAAATTTTAGAATAATTCGGTGCATTATTGATTTAAATTACTGTTATTTTTTTTAAATATATGAGAAAAAGACTCGTTCAAAAATATGTAAGTATTTTTTCCAAAAGAATTAAACCTGAGGTAATTCGTGTTAATTTATACTAGTATCTATCAAACTGTGTAGCAGAAGAAACTTTTGTCAAATAAGAACTTTTTGTCCACATGTTAAAACTGTGAACTAACAATTCCCTCCAATGCAGCTAATCCCACTTCTGTTTTCAAATGAGAAACGCCCACAAATTTATCATTTAATTTTACTCTCCCGTGGTATACGGATTTATCAATTAACGTAAATTGAAGCTTTTTATAATATAAAAAATGATGAAAACTATCAAGAGTGATGTTAAAATTATTATTAGTATTTTTTTTTTGTTTATTGCGGAGAAGAAAAAGAGTTACATCTAAAACGAAAGCCGACACATTATTTAAACACACGCTTCTAGCACGCATTGATGCCATGACAGATACGTCACTGAGAAGTCTTATATATGCGACTACAGCGACTTCTTGTTATCTGCAGTAGATACTATAATATGTTCTAAGTGTGCAGCAAAATAAAACATCTCAGAGTCTATCCGTATTGGGTATTCCAGTCTGTTTATTTAAGAGAGTTATCACACGTACACACCGGTGGACGCGTGATCACTCACAGCTTGATTGTTTTCCTAGCGTAGACGCTTCTTCAAATAATTTTAAATAGTATCAAAAGTGCAAAATATAGTAGAAAATATATCTGCATCATTTTCTAAGCATTTAAGTTATCAATAGTACGAAAAAAAAAATTATTGACTTGATAAACGATCCTGTGAACAATGCTTTATTTTCTGAGGTAAAGTGACAACTTTTTGCTTTCAGTTTAGAATCAAAGTTCTAAATAAGCTACTACATCCATTGAATCTCTATCGCCGTTTGTATCGTCGTATCTTTGATGACGTGCAATTAAAAACGCGAACTTTTACAGACGAGGAGTTATGTATTTCTCAATCTCATTTAGACCCGTGTTTTGATAAAATTCTTTCTCACAATCAATTGAACCCAACTCACTAACAAAATAATTATTAATAATCCACACTTCTTCTTGTTCTTTGACCATATCCGCCAATTTGCTGGATACTCCGCGGCGCCTCCAAGAATCCCTGTCGTTTGCCTGTCTTTTTGCATCATGCTCTGCCGTAGACACTCGTGGCCGAGCCAGGTCCAACCTCAACTCTTCACCTTCTCACTCACTCATGTATATAATAATGTATACATATATTGATAAAACAGGTTATTTTTACCTTTACTAAGATTTTTTTATTCACATCAATAAAATACTCGTATGTTTAATTTTTGGGGGATTTTTTTTTGGTATGCCATGAAACAAATTCCCATTCCCCAGAATGCCGAAAGGGAAAAGTGGTTAACAGACACTGGTTAAACGAATATTAAACACTACACTGCGTCCTTTGCTTACGTAGTTTTATCAAGTATTCATCAAAATTTGATTAATAAAATATTTTACATTATATAATAATATGATTATATAATGATAAAATAATTTAATTATTTATTTCATACAATTTTATTTATTTAATATGACTTATCAACGGTAAAGGATAAGGTGAAGCTAGAAAAAGTGCTTTATTATGATGTATGAAAGGGATAGCTTTATATAGATTATTTTTATTGCATAGGAATGTTTTCATTCAAACCATCAGCAACTCGGTTATCTCTGTTAGGTGATTTGGTAACATTGGATGCGTTACGGTTTAACATACTTAATACGTAGGTACGTATATTTAACATAATTTTATTTTTACAACGTTGTTATTAGCTCGTATTCTTGTTTGTTTGGTGGTTGTTTATCCAGTAAAAATCTTGCAATCGATTTTTACCTAACTTCCCGTCTAGCTATATATTTGAAACTTTTAGAATATAACATAACACGATGCCAATGCATTCTTTAATACTTTTAGCCATCTTTAAGCAGAATTGAATTAATTTTCAGTTAATTCTGTTTTGTATGGAAAGTTATTTCAAAAAAATCCGCAAAAAGTAAAATACCATTATTAGTTGCTAAGGGGGTGGTCCCAGCAAGTAAATTATTAATATATACGTGCGTTACTAAGGAAATCAAAACGAAATGTCAAAATTTTATTTCAGTATTCTATATTTGTTTGTTTGTTTGTTTTTTATTTACTTCATATCAAGTACAAGTTTGAGCATATTGAGCATAATAATTCAATAGAAAATTTAAAAATGCTGTATATAAAAAATCTTTTTATCTTGTAATTACAAGATAAAAAGAAATTTAAACCTAATTTTGAAGTTACAATTAGTTATATTTAGATGATTTAGTGTTTCCATGTTATTCCTATCAAGTAAATCTCTGCGATAGTGCTTACTTTGTATCTACATATTATACTGACTTTGATATGAAATTAAATCAAAACATGGAACTGACAGAATTGCATATCTAACACGACCGTCTAGCGTAAAGCAAGAAACTATGAAAGCATGCACAGTAGAGTGTAGCTTATACAATTTTCGTATTAGACTAGATTAGTGATGTAGATAATCCTTTGAATTTGTCAAAGAAATAAAACTTTTAAATGATATTGTTTTCGACATGTATTGAAATATTACAATGATCTATAACAAATTACAATTTATGAGTTGAAGATTAAAAGTAAAATATAAGATCATTTATTGTCATCAACATTGCAATAAATATGACGTTATATTTTCATAATATCTATTGTTAGAATTATTCCAACAAAAAATAATTTATTGTCCCTGAAATAGTTATGTGTAGTTTAACTAGTACCAATCACAACTTTTTTAAGACACGAAATAATGTGGCATCTTCCCCAGCTAAGTTTTAGGAATTTTAATAATACATTTTGTACAGCCACATTTTAAAAGCCTAAACTGTTCATAAAATCTTCAGGATTAGCTTCAATATCGCCATACTATAGACAAAAAAACCAAGAGGGAGGCAGTCATTGGTTAGTATCATTTTCCATTAACCATACTTTTTAAATATAATATGTACGAGATAATATTATTTTTGAATTAACAAATTACAAGTAGCGCAACATGGCATGAAAAGGTGCATGTTGGGCATAACGCGTAACGATTGTAAAGTAAGCCAAAGGATAAGGAAGCAGGCAAGATTATACGATGTGATAGAGGTCGCGAAGCAGATGAAATGCCAATGGCCCGGATGTCACTCAGCAAGTAGACAACTGCTGGACAAATTCCGTCATACAGTGGTACCCAATGGGCACTAAGCCGAGAGACCGCATGGACATGCGCCAAACGCCGCTGGATGGACGAACTCGTAAAGTTTGGTTGATGTACGTGGCAGGACCGAGTTGATTAGAAAGAGCTGGGGGAGGCTTTCATCCAGCAGTGGATCGACCCCGGCTGATGATGATGATAATAATAATACTATCAACCGAGGGTAGGTACTTGATGGAATTTGAATTTAAATTCTAGTGGATTTGAGTATTGTACTCTAATAGATTAATACAATAATTACTCATTAGTATAATAATTAGTCAAATGGAATTAATAATGCAAAACTTAAATCCTTCAGAATATAATGTGTATTATATCAATCTGTTATATATTCACTACTATAACTAAGCAATTTTTTAAACTTAAGATAATATAGCGATAAGAAAAATAAACCAATTAATTATTATAATATACACATCTTTTCATTGAGTATAATCCAATGCTTGTAATAAAAATGCATTAAATTTAACTTAAAATAGTTACAATATTATTTGCTTTCAAAAATAGTTTCTAACTTTGTATACCGTTTTATAAAATGTATAAACGTTCATTTCACTGTATCAATCCTCTGTCAGAATAAAATGTTATTAACCCCTAAAGTAAATCCATCAATGAATACAATATGCATTGTAATTAAAATCCCTACATTCTAAAGACTTTCACGACTTTATAAACTCATAATTGCTCCGGGGTAAAACGATTTATAGTTAGTGACATTCTATTCCTGCAAATAATAGAACGGTAAAGGCGGTCATTGTTCCGCCGTTGACAATGGGTCACATATTGATGACCCAGTCGGCATTCTAGTAATGCGAAATATTGATCGACTTTATGATTGTTGTCATAAACTCTATCAAGGTGATAAATCGGTCATAAAAGCACATATTGTGTACCCTATAAGCCCCTTACACTTAGTAACGCCACAATGATACATAGTAGTCAGAATTTAAAAACCATTTTAATATACTTTTATCACTTTGGTGTTCCATATATAAAATTATTCTAATTTTATTTATATCTTACATCGTCGTCGAGCTTTTAAATTTTGCAAAATAATTTTCTTTTTTTATATTATGACGTATAATTTTGTAGAACCCTTCATATTCTATTGATACCACTAAATTAAAACATAATATTATATATTTATAGAAACCTCTGATTAAGTATGTCTTATTTTAATAATACCGTGATACTATCAATTCACGTAAATGATGAGCTTAGAAATAGTTGTTATTAAAAATCTAGTTTTCCACAGGATTAGAAAAAGAGTATTTCACGTTTGTGCTTATCAAAGAGCTTTTTTGTCTTCTCTGTAAAATGACATACTTGTGACATCAGCTGAAACATGGCGGCTCTCGTGTTGCAGTGCGCAAAGCGCTGGTCTTCCATCACGGAGTTCTGGGTTCGATTCCCAGCGAGATCAAAATATATTTACATGATCTAATATGCAAATTCCTCAATCCTGGGACGTTTACCACTATTAAAGGGCTTCACGGCCTGTTGTGGTGTTTAATAAAGAAACAAATAATATAAATAATAATAATAATAATAAAAATAAAATATATTATAAAGTAAAAGTATAAACAAGCAGTGTTTTTTAACAACTTTAACTAGCCAGCTGTCTTGCTTGACACTTGATTTGGGTTGGCGTCCTATTCACATAGTGGAGGATCTTCATATAATAATGAAATATTCTAATAAAAATGATACGCGTTGACTTGGGGTGTTTGATTACTCATTGTAATAGGTATTTAGGATGGCAGTACGGTTTTTATTATGAGGTGAACTTAAAGATGATTTTTTGATTGATTTGGTAGATACAAAGCATGTACATATTATATTTTTAAAATCATCTTAGGTATGTGCGAATTCATACTAAACCTCTTTTAGATATCAGGAATTACAACTTAACTGAACTATGTTACTGAAGCTACTGAAAGTCATCTTCATTAGCCGGGGTTGATTCTTTTTCACTGCTATATATATCCACCATACTTTATGATTTTGTCTATCCAGCGGATCTTAGGGCGTGTCAATGTAGATGGTTCAGTGCCCATTGGGTATTAATGTATGACGGCATCTGTCTAGTAATTGTCAACTTGCCGAGGTATATGACTTTTCATACTCATGTCTGCTTCCTTATCCAGTGGTTTATTTTGTGAACTATCCGCGTTTTGACTACCAAAAATAATGCAGTATAAATCAAAATGTTCCGAAAAATTAATGTAGGTAAAAAAAATTTTCAGTAGGTATAATATCTGCTATAACGAATTTATAAAAACCCATGCAATACAATTGATTTAATAATAAAACTGTGCAGTATTTTATCTTTTTTTAACATAGTACCTACACTAGATAATTATATGGTTTTATCCTTGATAACTCCATAAAAAACATATTGAAGATGTATTATTTATTAAAGTATAATATTAAATTGAGCTTCGATTTCTTTTCTGTATTTATCATTCTGTAATATTACTAGATTTAACCGTGCTAAAAAAGTTAATAAAGCTTTATCGTATCTATTTACATATAGTTATATTGTAATATGGATTGCTTTGTAATCCATATCAAAGGTATCGGATTCAGAATTACTGAGTATTTCCATTACCTTTGTTATATACTCCACCACGCTGCGCTTTACAATATCCTTACAAACTATGCACGGAACAGTATGCATTTCTGAGAATTGCAGTGGCTGTCTATTCCATAGGCGCAGGAGGCTCTGGTAGGGGCTCATATCTACGCCAGGCAAACTGTATTTTGGCTTGCCAGTACGAGAAAGGCGATTTCAATTACTGGCTTCTATACAATACAAATGCCTTGCATAACGATTTCCCGCCTAAAATTATGTCAAGCATTTATTGCAGATAGTACAGATTTTCATTGATTATACAGCTGTTGTTTTTTTAGTAGGTATATTATATCATATACGTATTTAATGTGACCATATTATTAATAAGGTTCCAGTCATTGTCACGTTATTAAACACAATCAAATTATACCACAAGCAATAATTATGGCCATGGAAACTACATTTTTAATATATATAACGACGTATTCGTAGTGCATAATATGAGAAATCTGTCATTTTTATTAGTGTTAACACAGGTATATAATGTATTACAATATATAAAATCAATAATATGCTATTCTAACATAATAATATATTAAATAATAAATTATTTAATTAACTATTTACTATTCAAACGAATAATTCGCAAGATTTAAGAATGTAACATTCCTTTTATTGAACATACATAAAAATCTTGGAGTGATCCATGACGTCGGTTAGTTATTAAGGTAATTTAATATCTACCTTGATGTAAAATACAAAAGCCGAATAATGCTAATAGTAACGCAGTTTAGAAATAACTTCAGAGAGTATTGTAAAGACAATTAGTTAAAATTCGTCGCAATTAGAATATAAGATTCTTATAACATAGTGGTAAATGCACGTGGGCGCGAATCCCGAGAAACGTTGGTTCGAATCCTGCTGGGTGTCGTATTTTTTTTTATTATTATTTATATAGTTTAATATTTTTCGTAGCGTTTTCAAAAAAATTTGTAAGTTTAATAAAAATTATTTATTATTTGCACATTCAACTTGCACTGTGATTGAAGATATAATTAAGACGGTAACAACTGTTTTAAATTAGTTTTGAGCATTATGTATTGATATATTCTACCTGTGTGGATTTTTTTAAGATTACATAGGTCAATCGGTGTTGTTACGACACCTTGTTTTATATTTTCCATATTATAACACTGCTTTTTGATAATTTTAATGACACTGAACTTGAAAAAAATGTAGTAGGTAGGTATCTTTTATGCCAAAATGATAGGAGAGAATGAAAAATTTTTATTACCACGTTTTTATTAGCTCGTATTCTTGTTTATTTTTTCTTGTGTGTTTAGTACAATTTTTTTCTTGTATGTCCAAGATTTTTAACTAACTTTCCGACTAGCTAGACAATTATTACTTTTAGAATATATCAGAACACGACGACAATACATTCTTTTAATACTTTTGGCCATCTTTAAGCAGAATTGAATTCATTTTCAGTTAATTCTGTTTTGTATGTTTCTGAAAAAA
Source organism: Rhyacophila brunnea (assembly GCF_057557595.1). Classification (NCBI taxonomy): domain Eukaryota; kingdom Metazoa; phylum Arthropoda; class Insecta; order Trichoptera; family Rhyacophilidae; genus Rhyacophila; species Rhyacophila brunnea. Next base: position 12,423,854 of record NW_028232848.1, on the reverse strand, counting down.
AATATAAAAGTAATATTTACTACTCACTATTATTGGTTGCTAAGGGGTCCTAGCAACTAAATTATTAATATATACGTGCTTTACTATGGAAATCAATATGAAATGTCAAAATGACATTTCAGTATTCTATAATATTTATTCAGTATTCTATCAAGTGCAAAAAAAATATTAATACATAGAATTGTCAAGTTTATATGATTCAACAGAAAATTTAAGAACGTGGTATATAAAAAGTTCTTTTTATCTTGTAATAATTATTAGTAGATGAATACCGTATGCCGTTAAGAACTCTTTAGTAGAGTGAAAATTATTTTTTTTAATTAGCGATACGAAAAGTTTTACCTGCATATTATGTATATGAAATATATGTACTGATTTGTATTTTTAATTGATGAATTTATAAGCACCCGTTTCTCTATCCGCCCTTGCTATAAATTATTAACACAGAATTTTCTCGGTTTCTAATCATACGCTTGTCAACGCGTACACCACATCATATTATTGCAAGTTACTTTTAAGATATCTAAAATCAAAATAAATGTCTACAAAATTAATATCAACAATATTGTCTATCAGTTGTGAAAGTTTTGTTATTATTAGTCTAGTAATAAGCAAACAAATGAACAATCAGGACAGACATACAAATGTTAATATATTAGTCTATAGAAAAGAAGCCCCATATTGGTATTATTAATTAATCCAGAAGAAACCTGTAACAGAGATAAACAGAAAGAAGTCTTATAATTTTGTATGCTATATATATAATACTTAATAATAATACATCGTATATGCATAATAATATTATGAATGCCTATAATTTATATATTTACTTGAAAACAAATAAATTGAAGCAAGTTTTATAACATCATTTATAAAAATGATGATTTTTATACAATATATTAATATTTACCACACGTAGTACATTAGTCCGATGGATAAACCCACCCGCCATTGTACCAAAGAGCTTTTGTTCTCAAATGCAAAACCTTAATTGAACAATGTTTAAGCAAAATACCCTTTGTTCTCGCTGACATTTTGAAAATGCGATTTATCCAACAACAGGCTGATGCAGATGTTAGCTTTGCAAAAAACCTTTGCAGCTTAAGCAAAATGAAGTAATATATTATGTAGCGTAACTCATTAAAGTTTAAAATAAGAAAATAATACATGTATCACTTTTATTATTAACTACAGCATTATTGACAGTTAAATACTATCAATGAGTATAATATTATATCAATAACATTATCAAAGCTCAATTCATTATTATATGAAAGCTTCTCTCTAGATTTTTGATAGTTTTTATCATAGTCCTGTTGGTTTTGACCTCCTCCAGAAACGTGTTTTTCATTCTAGATGATTTATTGTCACTGTTTTCTAATAACTCACAATCTTATCTCGCAATCCAGTGATCTCACTAATTTAAGTCGTCTACGTATCATATTCCCTTCAAGAAATGTGTACATAGCATGGGTTCTGATAGCTTCTCTGGCAGTCTTTGTAGGTATGAAGCAGATCTAGTGACAACTTTATATTTTTATATTCCATGTGATCTATTAGGGACCAGGTTTTATTGTGTCAACTACCCTGCTAATATATTAAGTTCAGACAGGTTGCATACGATTGTGTAGATATGATATTTTACTGGTCTTTGTGAAAAAAACACGCGTGGGTATTTTTATAGTTTGTATTTTGTATAACGCAAAGATACTTTACACTTATGCTGATAATTACACGCCATATATACAGATTTTTAATGATACGATCTTTATACGTTTACATATTTTTAGAACGGACGTGCGTTTCCTAAGTATATATTGAAATAAAACCATTTCCGACATTTTCGTCTGGTTACGTCTATTCTCATTTTTAGAACATAGACATGTCAGTTAGGTAAAACCTCTACAGATCTTTTCAACCACGTAAATAATATGATCGAACCTATATTACTGGGCATATTTTTTGGAAGAAAGGGTTGTTTTGCATTAAATCCTTAAATCGCTTGCGTTGTTGAATTTTTATTTGTAATAAAGGAGTAAAAAAAAAAAAAAAGCTTCATAGCCTATGATGACCATAGGCTGCGATGTAAATACAGAGTAGACAATTATTTTTTTTACATGTATTTATTCGGTAACCGGACAAAACATAACATGACAAAACAGAACAGTGACAGAAGAGAACATGACAAAACAGAACATGACAAAACAGAAAATGACAAAACAGAACGTGGCAAATCTGAACATGACAAAACAGAAAATGACAAAACAGAACAGCCAGGGGAAAAATGAAACATTCATTTTTGTGGAATCTATTTAGGTTAGGTTAGGTCATTATTTCGTTGTACCTAGTCACCCAATCATTTTGAACATAATATTATATTAATTAAGATGAGATATCCTAAGCTTGCCGGTAACACCGAGTTAAGTCCCGTATATTTGAAGCTTTCTAGCGATTAGGAATGCAGAAATTAGGTATATAATTTGATTTATTATGGCGTATTGAAAATTTGTGCTATTAAAAATCTATCAACATAATAGAGATAGGAAAATTTCAATATTAAATTTATATTTTTCCTGAAAGGTCATAGATATAGTTATCTTTGTTCTGTTTTGTCACTGTTATGTTTTGTCATGGAACCATTATATTATTCAAGATCAAAAATTTGTTTTTTTAAATATTACATACTAATATTATGTGCAATGGGTGTCTTGTTAAACGTGATTTACGGCTTCCTTTTTTGATATATTAAAATATGAATATTATATAACTTGATTTTCAGTGTATAATAAAGTTAAAGTTGTACACACTTTTTTATTTCTTTATTATATTGAAGTAGGTGTCACTAAGATAATATAATATGCTAGTACCTATCATATCTGATTAGAAAATATCACTTACAGTAAAAACTTCCTCATCATAATTATTTGTATTCTACTTTATAAATAATGAGCAGTTTTTTTAATACATGGACTCTTCTTGGTTTTCAAATTTAAAATATCAAGACTACCTTTTAGAAGTATTTTTAATTTAATTAACAAATCTCAATATTTTTTTATCAAAAATAAGATATTTGTTTTTTTTCATCTCTTTTTCTCCATTTTATTACGATATTTACAGTTTTTATATGGCCACCAATCCGTAAAAATGCATAATTAACTAATGAAAAAAAAAACTTTTTAATGATTTTACTTAAGTAGGTAAAACAACAATACCATGAAAAATATACTTGTATATTATTCATTATACCCCCCAACAACAATGGCCGAGTTATTATGTGTGGACTTAATGTCAAGGGTTCTAGATTCAAACCCCGGAACTGCGAAAATTTCACTTGTTGTTTTTCAAGACGTGATTGGACTAAGAGTATTGACTAGGGAATCCAATCCCGAGCCAAAATTCTGATCCCGGGATTTCGGGATTACAATTTGACAATCCCGGGATCCCGGGACTGGTCCCGGGATTGAGATTTTTTTCCATTGTTAATATAAAAATTTTATATTTACAAATAACATTGATAAAATCGGTCAAAAATAAATCTAGTATAATTTATAGTATTTAAGACATTTATTGTTAATATTGTATACGTTAAATCTTGGAAATACACAAGTTTAATGGAGTAAATAATATTATAATATAAATAATAATGTGAATTTAATATGAGATTGCTATTTCTGATAGTAAAGACATAATGAATAGATCAGCGAGATTTAAAATAGTAAAGCAAATAATCATGGCGTACTTATGGCCTTTCCGCTTCATAAATCTAATTAGTCAGCCAAATATGAAACTGCCGTAAAACGTATGATATCATGGTGGAATTACTTTGTTAAAAGTGCGAAGCATTGTTTTTTTACCAATCTTTCTCATTTTTAATAATCTATGTGAAAAAATAAAATGAATCGGCAACCTACACATCAAACTTCATTCAAACTCAGTTTATTTCTAATGTAGTTATTTTGTATTAAAAGTATTTTTTCTGTTATATTTTCCATAAAAATTGATAAAAAAAATCAATCCCGAAATCCCGGGATTATGTTTATCAATCCCGGGATTCATAGGTATCGAAAATAGCTCGGGATCCCGGGATCCCGGGATTCGGGATCCCGGGATTGGATTCCCTAGTATTGACCAAATTTATTAAGCAAATGGTTGATGTCCATTCCTTGTATAAACAATAAGTAATCTGTAACCCATTCGCTGCGGATCTTTTAATTAATATTTAATTGCTACATTTAAATAACACAACAACATATTATGATCCTTTTAGGATCTTTATGGTAATGTAATATGGATTTATTATAATTTTGTAAACCTACTCTTAAAGTGTTAACCACAAGTATCGTTGCTCGCTTAATCTACCTAACTACCTATAAAAGTGCAACAAGAGTAATTTTAGTTGTTGAGTTGCAAAAACCTGGCAACATAATTAATTTCTAACATAGTTGCAATACAGAGTAATTAATACGAAGAAGGTTCAACGAAAAACCGCTTTATTTTGTGTCAGTATTTGGCTTTCATGCGGTTTTTTGTAAACAGCGGATGAATGTTAGAATAATTTTATTATGCAATTAGTAATGTACTCGTATTTTAAACTCCAAGTGAGAGATACATTACATTTTTTGATCACTAAAATCTCTTAAGATGTATGATTTAAAACTGGTGTTACATATTTATCTTAATGTAATATAGTTATTTGTGTGCTAGGGATTAAACGTGTACAAAATAATATAAGTATTTTTATACGTAACTAGCTGAAGTACCCGGCTTCGCACAGGGTCGCTTCGTGGTTATATTTATCTTAGATATTTAAAAAAATAATAAGAGGTAATTATTTTTTTAATATTAAAATATCTGTGTGTATACAATATGGCAATACGAAAATAATTCTAATAGGAGTAAAGGTCAAACAAAAGAACACTAAATTAAAATCGAATCCAAAATATGAAAACGTTATTAATGTTATTATTATGAATAGTAATAGTAAAAAAAAAACAAAATTGGATGGAACAAACAAACAACAAACTTTGTATTTTATATATTACTAATTTAGAAACCTTTGCAGGTGTGCGCACAACAACTGACAAAAGTTTCATCGCAATCGGATGAATGGTATAGGAACGCATACGAATAGAAAAATAGATGATTTTCTAATTCAAAAAACTTCGCGAGCGTGCGCAAAACAACTGGTCAAAATTTCATTGCAATCGGATGAATGGTATAAGAACGCATACGAATAGACGAAGATCGAATAGAATAAAATGGTTGTATCAATTCTTTGCGGGCGTGAGCACAACACTTGATCAAAATTGTATTGCAATCAGATGAATGGTATAGGAACGCATACAAATAGAAGAAGATAGAATAGAAGAAAAAGAAAAAGAAGAAGAAAATGGTTGTATCAATTCAGAAACCTTTGCGGGCGTGAGCACAACACTTGATCAAAATTTTATTACAATCGGATGAATGGAATAGAAACGCATACGAATAGAAGAATATAGAATAGAAGAAGATGATAATTTTTCTAATTCAGAAACCTTTGCGGGTGTGCATGCAACCACTTACCAAAATTTCATCGGAATCGGATGAATGGTATAGGAACACATACGGGACAGACAGCCAGACAGATATTCATTTTTATATATAAGATATACTCAATATAGCCTATACTCTTTGCGCAAGTGCAAGCAAAAAGTTTACAAAGTTTTATCGCAATCGGATGAACGGTATGGCAGCGCATAAAATATGAACAAACAAACAAACAAACAAGTATTGATTTTTATATATAAGATTATAATATTAGTTATGACCAGTTTAAGGATATCCACATACCTAATAATATGTATGCGTGCAACAAGATTCAAATATAAAATGCTTCATATATTATTAAAAACGATAAGCATTTTATTTAAAAAAATATATTAATCCCAACACGCATGGTCAGTATGTTGTTGTTACTTTCATGGCAACTTAATTAATTGCAATGTTGTGGTCTGACTTTTTCTCATTCAATTGCTAAAAACATTAATACACATGAACAAAGCAGACCATATTGGGCCCGACCACACGAAGATACAATAATACTATTTATTACAAAAAAAGAATGACTTGAAAACAAGATTTTATATTTACACGATGAGCTAAAAGTAATGTAGAATGTTCAATCGTTTAAAATATAATTTTCATTTTTTTTACTCTTCTCGGTCTCATGTATTCATTCAAAATTATTATATTCGACTCCATTTTTATTTAGTGGTAAAATATATATGTATATATTTGATTTAGCTTCGAAGTCTCAGCTGACATTTATTCAGCTATACGTTTATATACTGTTATTTTATAGTATATTGGGTTTATTATTATAATAATAAAAAACATACTAATTTATTCCTTCATACTAATTTAAACAATATTTTTAATTAGTATGAAGTCATTTATAGTTGTAGGTTACATTCTCTCAGAAACATTTGAATACACAAACATAATTTGATATTTGGCTGAGCTATAAACCTCTCAAGATTAGATCGTAATGGGATTAAGATCTATAAGCCCATTTGATTTGGTATTATTTATATTTTGATGTTTCCAATTATACGAAAATGGATATATATTCGATTGTATCATAATTATATTGGTATAAGGTTAAAAGTAAATTACCACCATCGTGGTATTTTTAAGCTTAACGTATATTAAATCTTAGACATGGCTACTTTTTTATCATTTTAAGTAAGTACACAAAGTATTAGTTACATACGTATTTTTGTTTTATGATTAGTATTCCATATCTATTACTCGTACATATTTCAGATAGTTCGAAAATCTTCTTTTAGCAGTAACTTGGAAATCAAACTCAACCAAACTTCTGAAAAGAACTGGTTTGGTATCGGCTTATAAACCGTTTAAAACTTGGCCATATTTAAAGTTAGTATATCCTGCTTTACAGGAAGTCGTTTATCATAGGAAAATCCTACTGTAAAGTAAGGTAAACTACTTTATCTTTCTTTTGATAATTGTAAAAAATATGCATTCATTTTATGGTCTGCTATAAAAATAATCGTACAATTTGTTAAGTACTCTGTTAAAGTCTTAGTGGAAAAAAAAATATATCTTTTGAATTTTTGTTACCACTATTATGTTAATAAATTATGCATGAGGAAAAGCTATGTAAATTAATAATGATGTTATAAAAAAGTAGTTATAATATATCCAATGGATTCAGATTATACATAAACAATGGCATCTACCATAAGAAGTATATAAATTAAAGACGTGATTTGATCAATATTATTATAAATCTATTTTATTGTTTACTAACCTAAATTTACTTTACGATAATATTAACTACAGTTAGTACCAAATCTTAACTGTAAAAGTGTAAAACATTTAAAATAATTATACTGTGGATTATTTTATTTTAAGTCTTAACTTAACTTCACAGAAATTAATATTGTACCTACTGATATGTATCTGGGGTTTTTGTTGAAGGGTTTATTTATACTTATAATTAAAACCTCGGATTTGGGAAAATTAAATATTTGGTATAAGGTATTAAATGGACCAAGCCTAGGTGAAAGTTTGTTTTACAATGATTGATGGAATACGGTTTTATTCGTTTATACTTTATATTATTATCAAAACTATGCTGGTAGGTACTAAGGATTGCAATACTGGTTTTTTAAAAGAGGTATTCAATTATTTATTGATACCGAAATACCGGTTTTAAAAATCCGGTATTTTCGGTATTAAGAAAGCATACACGTAGGTATATGTTTTTCAACAATGAATTTAATGTTATTTTTTATTACTTACTTCTGTATTTTATACCTATTAAATTTATTGTATAATTGAAATATTATTCTATAACTATTGATCCAACGTTGATAATATACCCAACAAACGTTGAATTTAACAGAAATTTTCATGTACCCGGACTTATAATATTTGTAAAAATTGGCAGTTCTAAAATATTATGAAAACTACATATTTATAAAGGTCAACATAATGAATGTAGGTAGATACTTAAGGTTGCTATAAAATAGTGTTTGAAATAGTTTTTAATAGCTATATTTATTGATAGGTACTTCTTTTTCCTATTATAATGTTTTGACAAATACCGGTATTGATACCGATATTGATGTATTTATTTGGTATTGCAATCCCTCGTAGGTATGCGCACTTTGGCGCGAAAAAAAGTAAAGGCCATTTAGGTGGTTTCAGGGATTACTTCCCGACTGGCAACATTCTAATCTCTCAGGCACGCGGAGACAAAATAACAGTATTTTTTACACTCTTTCTATTTCACTTTTTCAAAACTAAACTAAATAAATTAAACCATCTAAGAATGTCGCACCGATGTTGCATACAAAGACCGCGTACAAAGGCGCCTAGCGACAGTCGCGTGTAATCTAGAAACGTGGATATGCATGAGATGTGGCGACCGGAATGACCAATAATTTGTAGTGTGTACGTATGCGTATCCGCAGTACTGACAGCTTCGATCGCAGTCCGAGACGCATATTATTTGTTGCTAGTACCTAACACTAGATGTTTTTTTTTTTCAAACTAAAAAGTCGCATTCCACCAACGTTCGGAGCTCTGTGTGTTTTGTGAATGATGATGACGTCATATCGATGTACTTGATATGTTGCAGACGAGACGAGTTTAGATGTGCAAGCCGGCTTATTATTATATACAAGTTCTTTTGTTCTTAATTCTGTCGATTTCAGGATTATTGATGGGGGATTTAGGCATTTATTTTGATGTTTGGTATCACTAACTAAGTACTTTATTTGATTTATATATAAGTAAAATTATAAATTTAACATAATATAAACAATGTGATATTGAAACACTAACAGTGGAGGAACACGGGTTATAATAATATAATAATTGGTAGATGAGCTGTAAAAATACTCATTTAATAATAAAATTGACATGTTTTGTATTGAGTGTGTAAATACAAGTTTAATATTGAACTCGATATCATAAAATTGATTTTCTTATGTTATTACAAAATAATTTCCACTTTAACTCATTGGACGCTAAAGACGCACCTAGCGCGTAACGATTAGGTAGCCATTAGATATAATTAGCATGCTATTTAAATGTGGTAATTAATTAGTAATTATTTAACAATCGATAGCCGAAGGTATTTTGTTGAGCAGTTATTGCCCTCCATTTTTGAATTACCAATGACAGATTAGTTCTAGATCTTTGTCTATCTGATTTCTAAGAATCTGATAGTTATCAGAGATACATACGTCAATACAATGAAGGATGACAGAGATCTCAAATATTATGGAGCTTAATAATTTTATACAATGTTTTCTGTTTACCTGCATTATTTGTTCACTTGCAATTTACAATTTGGGTTGACTTAATTCCATTACAAGCTTCGTTATTGAAGTTAGGCACAAACGTTTAACTCTGTTTGACGAGCATTGAGCAGCAGCGTAATTCCTTCATAAATGCATTCATAGGCATGACAACGTATACCTTTCATCAAATTATATTTGCTAAAATTGCCAGAATTTGTTTTCCCAGTTCACATTTAACGTATTCCTGCTTTACATCGTATTCACATACGTATAATAAAAGCATTTCATTAATGATTAAAAACCTATCAGGTATGTTATAAGTACCGACATACAATTTTAAATAATATAATAGTGTTAAGATAACGACTATAGAGAGGAAAAAAGACATAATCAACACAAATTAAATTTTACCGGAGACAAAAAAACTTTTTTTGTATGGTTTCGGTCTAAGTTTGATCAAATAGAGATAACCATGACGTGTATGATAATTATTAATTTGGTTTTTTATATTTCTAACCTGATTTATTAATTAAAATTAAGTCGTTTTTCCTACTTAATTTCTTTCTTTTTTTTAATTTTAAATTTAAACAATAAAAATCAGCATTTCGCAGCATACATCCGTTGGACACAACGTGTGTTTGGTCGTGTCCAACGTTATTATCCAATAAAACCTATTTTTAAAAAGCTGGGGGTTACGTCCTTTTTCCTTTCATAAAATTCCATAAATATTACAATTATTATTGAATTTGCAAAAATATCACTAAGAAAATAAGAAACTATAATATAACTAGCTGACCCGGCAAACGTTGTTCTGCCATATAAATTATTTCTAGTGAATATTTTGGTTGTTAAATAAAAAATAACGAATGTATCGTAAGTGTGTGGGGATGGGATCTATGACAGAAAGAGGAATGGAGCGCTGTAGACGATGACCGCAAATAAAAACAAAAAAACACCAACCATTCATTTTCTCAATTCAAAATGAGTAATGATGTTCATAATGAATGAATTACCTGTGACAGGATCTCGTTGTTTAATGTTTATCCAATATCCGTCTTGTCCCTTCCAGAAAATTAGCGGATATTGGAGAGCGTCGTATAAACGGTGTGTGTTAGCGATGAACTCCAGATTATCGTTTCTTCTTCGAATGACGATTTCTCGCGTCGATGTGTGGTCGCCAACCATGATTCGTCAACAAAAGGCGCATTAAATCGACGCACGTGCTCTCCAGCTGGTGTTTTATCAGGATTGATGACAATAGCGTGATTCTCACTTTACAATTCATGCATTTGTGCTTTGAAGAATTTCAATAATTCATTGTGCTCATTCAATAGGGCTTCCAGTTCGCCGACGATATGCCTGGCATTAGGCGAATTGAGGTTATTGTAGCCGCAACGTGCATCCACATGATTGATGTCTTCACCGCCCATGGAGTAGATTTGTAAAAATGTATGTGGTTCGTTTGGCATTGGCAGCAATGAGCCTACTTTGTGGTATACTTGGTCTTTGATTTTGAACGTAGAATGGAATTGTTGACCATTTGCCGCAGTATTGTGAACTATTTCTGTTGCTCCGAATGAAGTCATTTGGAAGCATGAATTGAATGTGCGAATGGACATCAGGAACAGGTTTAAATCTGGAACCGTGCCGATGAGCAAGCCGTTCAATGGTTCTGGTGGTATCTCAATTTCTGGTAGTTGCACTTTTCCTGATGCGAAACACATCCCGGCTGACTCATGTTTGAATTTGAGCGCATGACAATGGGGACATTCCTTGTCCATATCACCAATCAGCACTTTCGGATGAGCGGAATATTCAATATCTGGCTCGTACTCGAATGCGAGACGAAGGAACGAAGCGGATGTAAATGCTCGATGTACTTGTTGGCGTTGTCCGTCATTTGCTTTGCGTTTGTTAACTACGAACCGGCGCGCTTGGCTCCGTTCCAATTGTCGTTGTTGATTTCGTTCAGCTCGTGCCTCTTGTGATTGAAATGCACGCAATTGCGACATGCTCACACGCACGTTTTTGTTATCTTGTTGGATTTGTTCGTCGGTTCTTTCTGCTCTACTATTTTGCGTGTTTGTTGCTTTATTCGTTCGACGGCCCAAATGGCCCCCCTTGCGTCTTGCTGGCATTGTGCACTGTAATACACGCACACAAAAATAGATAAATTAAAATAAATCGTACAAAATTTTGCACGTACTGCGTTGTGATATGCCGAATGTAATGTCAAAATGACGCGACGCTTCTCTTAAATTCTTCTCAGACGTAGCGCCATCTGTCATTCAACAACATAAATAATTTCGTTCAATCGTTTCATAAAAAAAAAACAAAAAAAAAATTGTCAAAAAACTATCTTTTTCTTGATAGAGATACCCTAATCACCTAGCGGTATGAAATATACTTTTTGACCTATTCTCATACCTAACAAATATACATAAACAAATTCATAAAAATCGGTCGAGCCATTTCGGAGGAGTGCGACCACAAACATCGTGACACGAGATTTTTATATATATAGAGATTATGATCAGAGTAGCGCAGTGACATCAAACTAAAAATAAAAATGATATATTTTTACATTTTGAATTTCGAAATGTGTTTTAACATTAACGGTTCAGAACAGGATGCAAATTTAACCAACGGTTAGGTAATACATCACCGTAAAACATAGTTAAGACACATCCATTATACGTTTACTCTGTGGTTGGTTTTAGAGTGGAAATTTTATTATATTATGTATCTGTCTATTTTTGATATCATGTTTATTTTGCCATTTCAACAAAACACTTTATTTTAATAGTTGTTTTCTTTTTCCTACAGGCATCTTTTTATTCAACGGCGTTGAAGACTCTCATATCTGTATCAACTGTAATTCTACTCGGCCTAATTGTAGCATACCACGCACTAGAAGTCCAGGTGAGAACAGTTTTATTTTCATTATACTATAATATTTATATACCTACTGTCCGACAAGAAGATCTAGGCAATAACCGAAAGTCGTTAGTGCGGTTAAAAGTAGGAAGAGCTTCTTAGTTCACAGTTTTAACACGTAGCCAAGAAGATCTTGTTGGACAGTAGTTAATAATATTTCCATCAAAGTTTTCGGAAATTAGGCTGAAACTATCATCTGACAGTCTTATAACTATGAATTGGCTGCAAATTAGCTTTTTTATTATTATGTATTATTATTATTATCATTTATAGTTTTAGTTAAGAATTATGATGCCCATATTGGCCGAGCGGTAACGTAATAATTTATAATGCATATTATCTAGTATTAGACCATGGCTTTTAAGTCATGACTTAAAAAAATTTACCTCAAGAAAACAAAACTATTACTAGTATTAAAAAATGCGACACCAAACACTAACAGAAATTTTGTCATTAACCGCGAACCAATTGAACGTGCGACCCATTATATTTAGGTACATGGGTCAATGAGAAATGGGACTAGTTTCATAAAATAAAAACTAGAATTGACATCGCAAGGAGTGCCTTTTAGACCAGGCTCACATAGACTTTTCGTATTCATGATATGCGAACGCATTCTGACAATTGATATAGTTATGTTCTAGGGGTCACAAAGATATATAAAGTCGATGTTGCTTGGCGATATTAATGGTCAATTTTTTAATCGATCCGTGATTCGGTCTTGGTTTTATTGAAGAACAATTTTTGGTGGGTTTAAAAAAAAATACCATTTATATCGCCTGGCAACATTGACTTTATATATCTTTGTGACCCCTAAAACATTATATCAATTATCAGAATGCATTCCGCATATTATGTACACGAAAAGTCTTTGAGAGCCTGTACTATTTCTCAAAATGAGACGCCTCCTTAGTATTCGAGACCTTACGCTAAGACTGCGTATGGTACGTAGTTATGTTCTCTCAATTCTTTTCTACCGTATTGAAGTATGAACGCTAAACCAAGAGATGTCATGGAGATTTGAAGCTTTCGAGATGCGGCTGTATAGACGCATTCTCAAAATTCCTTACACTGACCGGGTGATAACTATTGAAGGTCTCAATCAAATGAGGAAACACCGAGAAATTCTACGTAGTATCAAAACCAGGAAACTACAGTACCTCGGCCACATTATGAGAGGACAAAAGTACAGCATTCTCCAACTTGTCATTCAAGAAGTCAAATCAAGAATGTCATTCAATGGTTAGCGTAGCGGAGGATGGCGCCGCATTTTGTGGCTTAAGAACCTCCGTGATTGGTACGAGTGCAGCTCCACTGAACTGTTCCGTCTTGATAGTGGCCGACCTCCACTAGGGGATGGCACACTTAGAAGAAGAATTATTTTAAATAACATTCCACAACAATATAGGTACCCATATTCTATAACAGTGGCATAGATTGGGGCTAGTAACATTCTAGCAAGCATTTTATAAGCACAGCTAAATGATACCACCCACTAACTCTTATCGATAAATTTATTTTTAATTAAGTATATAAGCTTCCATTGTTTCCAAATAGTCAGGATCATTCCACTGCTTCTTTGTCCTTTTGGAAAACATTGTCATGAATCTGAGAATGCATTTTACGGATTCTGTCTATTCATAAAGCTTTCCATGAAATTCGAAAAATAATCTCTCTGTACCACGTCATGTCAAAAGAGTCCAACCGATTCCTCTCTTTTGCCTACTTATATTATTTTCACGTCAATATGATAAATAGAAAATACTAATAAAATTTCATAAAAATTAAACCATATTCAATAAGTTCAATGTTCATTAAATTCATTATGAGTATGATACCAATAAATAAAAGCTATTTTTATACATTCGTATGGAGCTAGTTTGTCAAGTGATAATCAGATACTGTCTCTGAATAGAGTGCATAATCGTGTTATCTGTCCCAGACTAGTTTAACTTAACTGTGACCTGCATTTATTATATTACAACTACTGATCTATATACGTAGTCTATTTTGGATGAAAAGTTTTATTAAAAATAAGCAATAAAAATATGTTTAATACTTTTTTTGATAATAACTGATCAAACGTATAATTAAATTAACTATTTTTTATTCAAAAAATATTTCAAAAGGTTTAAGAATGTAACATTATTTTTATTGAAAATACATAATTTTAAAAACACTTTTGAGAAACTATACAGTCAATAGAATTTTTTTTTTAAATATACGACACCCAACAGGAATCGAACATACGTCTCTCGGGATTCGCGCCCATGCACATCGACCACAATGCTATTGTATTCTATCTAATTGCAACTTATTTTAACTAATGGCTCTTACAATAAGTAATTAAGATAATTTATACCTACTTTGATTTAATTTGGAAAGCACTTCAGAGAGTATTGTAAGTGTGTTCAAAATTATGTAAATATAATTAAATATTTATATCAGAATTTTATAGCATTTAATTTTGGTCAGAGCGTTACATATTATTATAGTATGTAAACAAGGTACTAGGTGCGCCATTATAATCATAATAATATGTATTTTTAATTCGTCTTTCGCTATCTTCAGGTACAACGCGTACTCACCAATAGCAAATACACACTGACAACGAATACAGTTCTTAGTTAATTATATTTTATATAGCAATTTAATACAAGAAAGGAATGTAAAAACCTTATTGCCTAATTAATGAATTACATATTAAAACAATTATTGAAATGCACAGCAGTCGCTCCTTTAAATATCCAAATTAAACCAAATAGCGTTTTTATTTAAACATATTTTTTTATTTAAACAATGGCTCAGTAATAATTACTTAAGTATCATTATGAATTTATTTAATCTACAGTAATATAATAATATTAAAATTGGACTATAATATATCGGGCTGTCAGTTTCCGTTTGTACGATTATAACTCAATATCGATGAAATTTGCACATATTATTGACTATAATTTTAGTTTGTAACAATGAAACAATCTTTTTTCCATAAAAACAACTTTTTCTTAACAATGCTATCAATCTGACACTTTCACAGATAGATTTTTCATGATTGATATACGTAGGAATCGATTTATTTGTATATATAATTGACATTGAACATTTTATTTTTCCACCTCTCAAAGTAAACTTTACTGTCATCCGAGCAAAGCCAGGTACTTCAATTCGTATTCAATATTAATAATAATATATATAAACACTTTCATATAATATTATGGGAGTAATGCCAAAAGTTGGTAAGTCTCTAAATCATGTTATGGAATAATAATTGCAATTTGAAGTTTGACATAACCTCTAAAATCGGGCATAATGCTAATTTATTAGTGCTATATCTGCATGTTCTATAGTATATCGAATGACCTTGAATTTTTATTCTAGCGTACATATTTATACGTTGACACATATTTTTTGTTAACACTAATACCTAAATTATCGACTTACCAACTTTTGGCAGCAACCCACGAATTTATGCACTATTAAAATATCAAAATTATAATTTTATTGCGATAGTTTTTTTAATAGAGTAATAAATTTAATCATATTTTCCATATCAATATAAAACTCTAAATCGTCGATACTAAATCATTTTTTGACATAAAAGCTTTGCTTTGATGCGTTATATTAAATTTCCTTGACCTATGCGTCAAAAACTTTTAAAAATAATGTCATTTTGCAAACTTTTATGGCCTCAAAGAACAGCGATCATTTTTGAAAAAGTGTCGTCGCTAGCCGGCTGTATTTTATTTTCATATTTTACGACGCACTAAAAAAATTAGTGGCCTGAAATAAAATGATTTAACCGATTTCTTACGCTCTTATTTTTAAAAACACCGCAAAACCAATTTATACATTAAAGCTATCTGGAAAATTACCTACGTTTGGAAAAATTAGCATTTTGGAGTATTCGTCATAATATTAAATTTAAAGTTGGTCATCGAAAACAAGACCTATTGGATAAAACAAAATATGATTCTTTTGAAAAAAGAGATCATACTATTTTCGTTGTAGATAATAGGTTAATATTTATACCAATTTAATTTCAGTATCAAATGAAAGTTTTATAAGCAATATTAAACTAAGCATCATCAACTTAATAACCTAATATGGGTTGTCACGTTGTGGATATGCCTAAAATCCAAAGTAGGTAAATGCTCAGCAAAGAGAAGAAGATTGCTTGTCCCTTTCATACCAACCCCCACCCTGCGGCAGGACGAGATCCCACTTTTTTTTTCTTTGGTGGCACTGGGGATGGACCTCTAGTCTTTCACTTTTACCCTGGCGATCCAACTGGAAGGAGCTCTGCATTTAGCATTACTTTTGATGTCGGCCGGTTCGGATACCGGTCAACCTAACGCTCATTCTTGTTTTAGCTTCACTTGAACTTTATTTTATACCAAAATTAAATAAGTAGCATTCTTGTATAATAATGTTTATGTATCTTCGCAAAGCATTGATCACAAGTCTCTTAAAATCCATTTCTTTATCTTTTTACTTGTTTCCATTAAATTCAATATGTCCTCTAGCTGTTAATATACATTTTTTTTACCTCTAAATATAGTGTTTTCTTTATTTCTATGGTATTTATTTAATATCTACATACTTCTATATATCTACGCCCTATATATATCTACGCCCTAATCAATAATAATTTATCTTACACTCAGGTACAAGTCTGATTTATTCAGATTTTTTTTAGTCTCTACTTAAATTCCTTTTTTATTATATTCTATCTATACAAGATCACTGATAGTCACATCCAATTGTCAGGCGATCCCATGCCCTGAATAATTTAGTTATCATATTTTATTCTTTACTTTTTACTTCTTAATCATGCTCTACTCTTAACTTTCAACTTCTCTAATCTCTTTTATTCATATCTCTTCCTCCACCTTTTTTACTATTACAGAGTCTTGGCCAACCATAGCTTTAGCTTCAATGATACTGTGTTTTATTTTACAAACTACATCTACCGCATTCTAGATCTTTGGAACTTCTTTTTTATATTCGGTTCTATTCATTTTTAGTATTTAGTGGTTGGACATCTTCCATATGATACTTGTCACGCCACGTAAAAAATGATGGGAGATCATTTCGAATTCAAATTAATTTATTTAGATATAGTAAATTTTACAAATTACAAATTCAAGACGTTCACAACGTATTATAAGAAAACAAATAAATATAAACAAAAATACAATACATATTGTAAATACAAAAATTATAAAGAAATTAGAAGTAAGTACGCCGAATGAGCTAAGTAAGCCCTTTTTTTAATTTATAAAACAATGTTTCATTCAGCGTAGTTCCAATTTTGTATTTACTCTTTATACGGTTTTTCAAATACCACTTCTTTGTTTTTTTAATACTATTTCTTTGTTTTAAACTTAATTCTGATAATGAAAAATTTTAATTTTGATAATATTTTAAGGTACTTATATTATAACTGATTCGACGAACTTTTTTTTAAATGTTTAAATGGGCCTCCACAGAGTAGAGATTTCATTAAAAAAAATTATTTTAACGTTAAACAAAATAATATCAGCCACTTGTCTAACCTATTAGATCCATACTCTGGGTCCAAACTCAAATTTAAATACAACATGTGATTTTTTTCAAGCCCGGGATTCGAACCCATGACCTACGACATTATACTAACATGGGAATGTGGTAACAAACTAATACTATCGTAATACTAATTTATTATTCGGTATTATTCACTAAATATAAAAGTATTTTTATGCGACACTTGCTTCCTTTTATTACAAGTGTATATATTATTTTATATGATTTCATTGACATGCCTTAAGTGTTTTTCATTAATGATTATTAAATTTTAAGATATATGATACTCTCTCTGTACGATTTCTGGTTCAACTATCAATACATAAAACATCCCCAAATTCATTTTCCTAAGCACTTCATCCCAGAGCTGGATTTAACCTCTTACACGTTACCCTATACAGATAGCTAGGTACTATTTTGTCCTTTGCCATTATCCTACAATTCCCAGACCTTTCCGTATTCTGACATGTTTATAACGTCGTGAAATGTGGTCGTGCACAAACTGTGGCTGAATATTATATTGCTGGAGGAGATGGGGTAAACTTATCTAAATTCCTTTAATCGTTTTAAATGCATTCATTCTATGATACGTAAATATAAATATTCGTGAAAATTATATTATAATATCAATAAATAGTCGTATTTATATATTTTTTTAGATTAAAAAATATCTTAAAAATTAAACTTATTTTAATAAACTATTTTCAAAAGTTAATCACTCGCTGAATTCATTGGAACTTTTCTCTACTTTAAGCACACACTAAACAAAACAACCTGTGATTTTTGACAGACGAGGGACTCTAACTGACACTTACTGCTTCAGAGACATAATATACTTTAGCATTTAGCACTAACGTACTATGTAGAATATATATATCCACATTATTATCATACCTGGTATTAAAGGGTTTGATAACAATAATGATATATTGTTAAATTGTGTGTGTTATTTGATCATTAAATAAAAAATGGTTATTTATATATGTAGTTAGTTTCCTAAAACCAGGCTTCTAAACTAATATGTATATGAAATGAATCCAATGTTTTACGTTCTAGGTATGATTCATGATTAGTGATTAATCATGGGAAATAAGTCAATTAAATTTGAACATAAGTCTTCACGTCAATTATATTTGATGTTTCGTTCGTACTGATTAAGTCATTTGATTCATTATTAACAAAAATGTTCATGGAAACCACTCACGGAGAACTCTCGGACTTGCTTCTGTCTTAAAAGAACTCACTAAATTTAATACCATCTGAGTTGGTCCTATCTTTAAAGTATTCACGAAAGACGTTGGCCGGATGAAAGCTTGTGTACGACTGTTTCAAGGACAGCTTCTTACTCACATGTTTAAGTCAGTACGAGTCAGTCAGATGTATTTGTGCCACTTATAAGAGTCTTTACTTTATGGGTATGGTGAGATTCAGGCCTTTATTTAGCACATCATAGACTCCGGTAATATGTAAACCTTCCACAAAGAAGTAGGCATTTACCGAGCCGAATCAGAGGGTATAGCGTGGATTGCCATCTTGCCAGTTCTGTGGTGATTTTGTTTTCTTATGTCGTTTCTTTGTAATATTTTACCATTATTTATCTTACTATCACCCAATGAATTCTTATATTATAAAGTAGTTAATTAAAGATGTCCTTAGAGTTAAAACTCAAACCGTTACTGAAAATTATAAAACTGTAATAAATATAATTCTATTAACGCAAAAGTCTAACAACAACTGTAAAAGCTGAAAATCACGTAGCATATTAATTACTAAATAAACAGTTGGTACCTATATTGATTTATTAAAGTAATATATTTCTGTCGGACGTGTTTGATAATAGCAATTTATTCATAAAGCCTATTTTTCTTTAAAATATGCACGCCCGTTAGTGAACCACACCTTGAAAAACTACAAGTAGGTACAGCTAACCTAACATACTGCTTAACCCAGGAATGTGTAACATTTTTGGCATCGAGAGCGCAATATAACGTTTGAAATTAGTCATGGGCACATAACATACATTATTTATGTTAAAAGTTCCGTAAATTATTAAAGTTATTTATAAGTAATTGATTTTCACTTTTAAGTAAGTAGTATGTATTTTTATATCACATTTAACGTAACTCTAATTAGGCTTAATTATTTATTTCTCTCTTAAGTGACCTATGGGTCAGTAAATAGTAAAGCAGTAATTATAATCAACGTCTAAACTCTAAATCAACAAATTTAATGAGAATATTATAATAAATTCTACAATTCATTTAGCCAAACTATGCTATTTGTACAATTTAATCGAACTTAGCTTATTTATTTCCAGAAAAATCTAACTGAATTGCCCAATTTACTTTACTTTTTCTATTGCATCAGGGTCACCAGATATGAAAAAGGGGCCAAGGATGGTTATATCAAATGAAAACACCCTTTAAATGGGCAGCAAAGTTGTTGAGTTAGTTGAAAAATAGATTATTTGTCATCAGTGTTTTATGTCAATAATAATGATCAAAATACAAAATTATATTATATTTACGTAGTAAACCGTTTTTTGTAGTTTTGGTAGAAAAGGTAGATTAGAAGACTCGTATTTATTTCTTAATCACCTTACCCATTTAGTATCAAGTTGAGTTGAGTTATAATATAACTCAGTCAAGTTGAAACACGTGTAGATTTACAGGATGTGACATGTTGTAAATATGACCGATTAACACGGAGACAGCAGAGTGTGGTGCGAGAGTCATGTTTTTATACGCTGACGAATTGTTCGAGGTTGCCAATGCGTTGGTGTGATCGGTGTAAAAATTAAATGTACCTAACTCGATATCATACCATAAATAAATACGCGTATTGTATTGATATTGATCATGATGTATTTATCATTTTTGTTTCTGTTGACTACAACTGTTTAATTCAAACAACCCGAATTTTAACGAAACATGCATCGGTAAAGACGTTATTTCCAGCATTAACCGAACAAAGGCACATTGGAAACTTGCGCACGTACGCCCGCAAGCGTTATGTTTCCAACTACTGGTTTAAACCATAGTATTCATTTTCACCATGACGATATTGTATGCTTTTCATATTTCATGTCATTTAAAGCCATGCACTTCATTTTATGAAATTCATATTTTTTAAGTAGCATGCATATCGAGTTTTTTATGCCTTTCTCATAGTTGATTATCGTGACTGAATTCAAAGACTCCTCACGTGATATGTCAACAGTTCATTTAATTACCTACTTAAAAACGATATTAATAATATAATATATTATGACAAAAGATTTTGTTTGAGCATTTAATATGATTGTATCGAATTTATTTGTAAATACTTAATAAGTAAATAATGTGTTAAGATTTTCATAATTTGCCTACTTCTAATCTATTTATTTTAAAATTCTGAACCAAAATTTTAATTGCAAAACGTTTGATTCAAATCTAATTTAATCATTAAAGAATTAATTAAAAAAAAAACTTGGAAAGAAAATGAGATCTAATAAAATTAGACCTCCACTTTGGCAGTAAGCTTTACGGATAAAGCTCTCAATACAACTAGTAATCATGAAAAAATAATTTATATTTCTGAAGTACCTAGTTCCAAATGATATATAACATTCAAAAAGAATAATATTTAATTTTCCACTCTTATGTACGATAAATATGTATTGTTTATAATAATTATTATAATACTTGAATGATTCATTGTTGTTATACGCTTAGGTCGGTAAATAACTTTCCCAAACAATTAATTATCATCATAATTACTATTAATCACTGATCCTTGATTTTATGCTTTTTATCATTTTTAAATATCTTTATGAAAACAAACGTTATTTAGTTGATAATCTCGACAAACTGAAATCCTTTAAATTGGAAGCCGACAAAAAGCTGAATCAATAATCATCTAAAAATCAATTCGTTTTCAAGTCATCAAAATAGTATCAAAAATATATATATTATTTAATATTATATTCCTTATAACAGTACAACAAACCAAGAGGCCCAATGACAGTAGTATAGTGAATTAATGTATTTAATAATACAAATTAGTGGAACAATCACAAACACACATTCTTTGACAAATATTACATAAATATACTGTAACCTCACCGGGAATCGAACCCAGATCTCCTACATAGAAGGCAAGTGCCTCACGCACTGCATCACGAAAGCCGCTTTAAATTAACTGACCTTAATTATTTAACTACGCCTTACATTTTCGTTAAAAAAATAGAATTCGATTTTTTATTTGTTCAAATGCCTCAAAATCACTTATAATGAAAACAAACCTTTGTATATTTACATAATAATAATATATTGCTTTAATTTTCCACTCGTTATACTTTTTTTTTTATAACAGAAACTTTTTATTTTTTCATGTATTATAAACAAAAAATATTGAGAAAATTTTAATGTTACGTTAACAAAATAAGATAGCTAAGTCACGATTTAGTAATCTATTGCATTTCTTTTTCTTTTTTACTAGAACGAGAACTTCATTTGGATATTGTTTCCTCTACAATCAATTCCTAAAAACATTGTCCATTTGTCTTTTACGTAGTCAGATTTTTTTTCATTCTGCCACCTAACTTTTAAAGTATCAGCTGTCTGTTTTTCCATGCGTGACTCGTTCATTTTGTGTACTCAACCCAACCACTGAATTATCTCATCTTGATATATGAGTCCTTTTAAACTCATAAACATATATAAATGTAGTTGTTTTCCCTTTCCATCCCAAATGGCTCACATCGATCGGTCAGAAGATACTACGAAACAACTTTCATTCAAAGTAACAGATTATTTTTAATTAATTTAAATAAATATATCAAACTAGTTTTATGGATGTATTGTTATTTGTTCGTAGTATTAAATAATTGATTTTATACATAATAAGTATAACATTGACTTGATATTGACCTTTTTGTTTCTATCTTAAATCTTCTTATATTTTAATCTAACTATAAGGATCTGAGGTGGGTATAAACTTTCCCTTTTTTATTCAAATAAGTAACCCGCACGTGTTGAAAACAGATTAGGGTCCACATCAGTACAGTAGCGTAACATTATCTCTCAGTATACAAATATATTGGCATCATCTAATACTCTAAATTAACTCTATAATTTTTTTATGTTTAGTAATTTTATATCAAATACTATAATATATAATAAATATACATAGTACATAAGCGAGTCGTTTTATAGTTTTGACAGAAATTAAGACAATAATTGTAGAGACGCTTAGCAGATGAAAATGGTATAATAGGCTTGATGTACGTGCAGTCAGCAATAAGAAGCGTAACAATAAAATAATTGTCAAAAATGCCACTGGTGCGTACCTACTAGAAAACATCGCATCTGCGCTGAAATTTTCCACCGTACATACAAATTTGGATAGGAAAACTCTCTACAAAGTAAAGACGTTACAGAATAAAAGCTTTCCCTTTTATTATTTTTATTTCATTCAAGTTACCGAATCCATATAGTGTTCAGTTAAATCACGGTGACTATGCATAAAACTTACAGATTTTCTGAATAATATTAAGTCAGATATTAATATTCTAATTTCATTTGAGTTTTGTACAATTTCATTTTAGTCATTTTGTAATCCTCCGTAACCCGAGTTTTGCGTTTCGGCATTATCAGGCATTATGCGCACTCACTAATGGCAAATATACACTAGCTGTGAATTATTGTTTATATAGAAATATTCAGTACAGTAATAGAAGGTAAAAATCTTATTTAAAAAAATTAACTGGCTTCTAAATATGGAATTTATAGAATCTGGAAGCTTACTTCTTTTTTCATTCTTCAATAATATAGATTGATTCTCTATTAAATTATTCTTCTATTGACATGTAAAATACTCACATTAAGGTATTGAAGCACCGCAACGTTGATGATATTTTTGTTTTTTTTTTCTACGTAGGTACTTAATATGATGTGCTGGTTCTGTTCTAACTATTTGTTTTATGATAAATTGAATTTTTAAAATAAATATAATATTTTTCCTGCCCGCATTATTATTTTGTATGCTCTATTTTACTTTTGTTTATTATACTATGCATACAATATGATAAGAAAACAATCACAAATACATCAAACGCGTATATCGTCTATTTCAAAATGTAAAATATAATACGAGTATATCATCCATGTTTTAATTTCAATTAGCCAAGTTATAATTTATTTACTTTTAAACCACACCGAAAATATTTCAGGTTTCAAATACTTAAATTCCATATGACTCTATCTTGTTAATAGTCAAACTTTTTACTTGAAAGTGTCTCTTTATACTTTCTAGACTAAATCTGTATCTGACAGTCAGTATATTGTGTGTCTGAAAATAACACTGCCTAAAAAACTCAATTTAGAATTTTTCAGCCGCTTGAGGTCCATGGAGATTCTGGTTTTTGGTTTTAGGAATTTCTGGTTTTTTATTTAAGTTGACATAATTGATTTGACTCTAAAAATATCACTTTAAGAACATAATAATATGTAGTTATTTATTTATATACAACACTCTAGCACTGAGGTACAGTTTTTATACATATTATGTGCACATACGGAATAAATCAAACTGGCAAAACAGCCATTGCGTAGTTAAGAACAGTGTTTATCAACCACTTTACACCTGTGGCCCAGTTATTATAGGAATCATATTTCGGGAACCGATAACGTGAAAAGAAATCAATGTTTATTTATAGTGTTTTGTTTATTGGTCTTAAAATTTTACATTATAACAGATTAATAATAGATAACATACATAAATATAAAAGTCTGAGTACAAATACAATAAAACTCTATTGTTAATAGAAATAATCAGAAACCGATAGATAAATAAATAATTGTTAATAATAGAATTTCTAGAAATGTAGACCAGTTAGTTTAAAAAAAATATTGTGAAATCTACTGCTGTATCTCTGCTAATATAGTTAATAACCATGACCTCAGTATTGTTTCAGCGAGACAAAGCACCACCCTTTCAATTTTTCTGTTTCTTATTTACTACGGACGAGGCTTATAAAGTCTTCACACAAGAATAAGTCGAAAATATGAACGATAATAATTACTATAATATGTCTTTGTAACTTTACTAACAATATTTTAATGTGTATTGTATGTCTAGATAGCAAAGTGGCATCAAAATACTACTCGATTAGGTTTTATTATTGCAATAAATTCTACAAAATGATTATAATGATGATTTGCTTAAAGAATGCATATTAAAATAACCAGTGGTTATTAAAAACTGGTTTTAAAGATCCTGAAACCATCAATCCTACATTATTAATCAAGATTATTGGAGAACAGCGACATAATAATGGCGATAGAATTAATAATAATATATATAAGATGTTTATGGTCTTAATTTTTAACTTTACTTGAATCTCAAAAGAGCTTAATTTACAATTAATAAAAAGTGGACATACTTAATAATACATTACGATAATGGTAATGTTCAAATCATAAAACTGTCTGATCTTGAAATTGATTTATTTATCTGACATATTAATAAAGACATTACTTAGGTATAATACAATAATTAATTAAGACGTCATTAAGTAATATATTCACATAATTTATTGTGTTATTCCACAACAACAATTAATAAATAACATTATAATCTAATATCCTCATACTATTTATCTCATTCTGACTAATTAATCAATCACTTTAATGGTTAACTATCAATTTACGGTGGAAATATAGATTATATTAAAAATCAATATGAAGTACTACATCAATCATTCGTGGCATAAAACCTTTGGACAAGCCCAGTCTACTCTAGTTGTCTTCACTATTCAGGTACATCTTCTACTAAACTACAATTTGAGAATTCACGATCTGCGATCAGATAGTTTCGCATCAATAGCTTGCTTGACTGACCAATTCATAACTGAATATTATAATTGAAGATAAAAATTCAAACATAGTTATGTACAGTTACAATTAATTTTCCGACCGTGTTCGATCCTAATAGGATCATATGAACCTCCATAGAGTGGAGGTTTGTATTGAAAGATTTTGTTTTTACGATAAATGGATGACAGTCACTTCCTCAACCTATTATGTCCATACTGTGACTCATACACAAATTGAAAAACAATGTGTGTATTTGCGAGACCCAGGATTCGAACCTGGGACCCACGACGCAATAGGCCAACGCTTAAGCCGCGCGGCCATCGTGGGACTGTCAATTAATTACATATTTTAAATTATCATAAAATGAATACGTGTATTAATTAAGGCTCTAAGTACCAAAAAGTAGTATTGCCTGTAGATACAAAATACCGAGTCATTGCAGTAAAATTTCATGAAGCAGACCTTTTGAAAAATGTGGTTTTACAGTGTGAAGCAATCACGGCAGCTATAATTTTAGGTATTAGGAAGTCGCAAGTGTCAACACACTATCGTCAGCCATTTTATATTGAATGAAGTTGACCACTGTAGTGCTATTTACACAATTATAAATAAAACAGGCCAACGGACTTACAACGTCAACAGGTTTAAATATTTTGCTGTATTCTTTTGACTTGCTTGAGGCACTTAGACCATATCTGAAGTTATTGGCGTTAGTATGTAGAACACTTTTCTATAAAAATGTCAGTTTTTTTGTTTTTGGTACTTAGAGCCTTAATTAATACACGTATTCAAATGATAAAATGAAAAATAAGCAATATAATAATATATCAGGTTCGCTACGTCGCTGTATTACTTATAAATCAACAACAGTTTCGTCTACATAAATGGAAACTCACCACAGGTTAATATTACAATAAGTTGTTATAGCTATAATAATAAAAAAATATTATGTCAGATTAGTTAGGTCTTAAGCTACGAAATGTAATATTAGCTATCTATGACAGTTTTTTCCACTTAAACAGATATTGAATATAGCTAATTTAAAAATACGTCTTTACAGTTATTTAGATATATAATTAATTTTATGATAACAGTTAATTTATAAAGACTAATTAAATACAATATTTTAATAATACTCTGTTTTCACTCTATCCAATACACTTTTTACATTTTTACTAGGTGAATTTTAATTGTTTTAAAAATGATATATAATTGGTTTCTGGATAGTAAATTTATTGCATGGTGTTGGTACAGTCAATCCTTAAAAAAATATATTCCTACACACTATTGATACGCATAAATTATTCTTTGGTTTTGAAAGCAAATCGTAATTAAATATATTTTTTTATTCTTCTCGCCTTTTTAATATTGTATAGTACGCCACTGCTAGAAAGTGAACCGATGTTACCAGTAAACGTATATCTTTAGGTTAAGAAACCATAATATTGAAAAAGTAGATTTTTTTCAAAGTAAGACATTCTTTTATGCCTTTTACATAATATATTACGGTAACATTGAACCATAGCAGAAAAAAGATAAAACACCTGTCAGAACATATTGATTTTTCCATAACAATATGAAACTAAGTAATCATGCGATCAGGCAACTGATTACAGTAGCAGATTTTTGAAAACAGCATTATGTAAAATGATTGTTTAATAATCGATATTTGAAAATTTCAATTTTCCTATTATTATTATAATATTATCATCATCATTTCAACCAGTCTCGATCGACTAATAGAAAAAGGCATATCCTTGTTGTTTCTACTATTTTTGGTTCTTAGTATTTCATTGCCACATATTTCAGCTACACTAGATTATCTCAAGAATCGTGTAGACCTTTCATTACATTTTGTTAAATTTAATATAAAATGGTGTTTTTAAACCATTTAATTTGTAAAAAATAGCACAAAAATTAACATTAAATCAATTTGTTTTCGAAATACACGGCATGTACGTTTTAAAAAGATTTCTAGCATATATATGACTACCGCGGCTGGTCTTGACAAGTTGCATTCTACGCACTACTGGACGTAAACCAATAAAAAAATAATCCAGAGGTGTCAAATTGTATGACCTTGGAGGGAAATAATTGATAGGTCGATTTCTCGAAATCAACTTATCTACAAATTTTGATTTCAAAAAGACATTATTTACGGTCGCCGTATGGCACCATATATCGTTCGAATCAACTTTTTAATAAATAATCTTTGATAATACCATCAGCGTGTAAACTGCACCAAACTGTGCATTTTTATATATGTGATGGACTGTGTAGGTTATTTTTTGGAGTAATCTCACTATATAATATGTAACAACCCAACAAAAATACGTTAAGCCAAAAATAAACCACATCGCTAAACGCGATTTTCTGATAAAACAACGCATCAGTTTCCAACTATTCTAGAGCCCAATAAGCGAAAGAGTAAAAATGCGATGATGGGTTGTTCAGGCGTGACTCTATTCATGATAATTTGCCAGACTATAGTGATCAAAGTGAGCCTAGTTTCATAGCTCGGTTTGACTATCTAAGCGGAAAACATTCTTAGTAGAATGTGGTTCCAAAATAATTGATAATATGCATATTTTTCTTTAATATTTTAACAGGTATATTCTTAATGGCATATCGCTGTAAAACTATACTTTTTATAATTATTTAAGTATATGGTTATTTTGTAAAATAGAATTCTACTTACAAAACCGAAAGTTTATTAAAGTATCACATAATATAATAGATTATATTAAATATACAGAAAAAGATTATTTCAACAAGTTTGAAATAACAAAATATTTTAAATCTTACCATGGACGAGCGGTAGAGTATAATATTGTCGTGGGTTTATGGATCGACTCTGGTGTCTTTAAAATTAATGTGTTTTTCAGGCCTCTCAGTATCGAATATGGTGATATTATAATACATTTAATTTATGCAGGTAATTTAAATTCTGTAAATCAAGCTTTATGAGCAAAAAAAATATTAAATAAAAAATTGAATACAATAATCATCAACTTGTATGGCACTACAACCCTTGGCGGCTCGTGGTCTCTTTCTAGAACTTCCTAAATCCGGGATGATCCAGCGCCGATACTCTTCAGTTGATCTGACCGAGCATTCTTAAAATGTCCTGTGGCGCAGTCCAACTATTTCAATTTCGGCCGTCTAGGTTTGTTCTTACCCTCGGGGGTTATTTATTATCTTCCAGCATGCTATGCATATTATATATTATCATGTGCAGATCCTTATTTACCTTGACATCCAAGTACTATTTTCTTAAACAGCCCCAAAGATTTTTCTCAAAAATATTCGTTTTTTCTCATCTTGTTTGCTGAGTGCTCAGTATTTTTATACATACGTTAATACTATGCACATGAGAGTTTTATATATGGTTGTTTTTCTTGGAATACAATAATATTATTGCCTTAATCCATTATTTATCTTCAGCAATACATCATTGTCATAAACGGGGGATTTTCTTTGTGTTCGGTTTCACTGTCAATTTCATTTTTTTGTGTGTAATAATAGGTACATTATTGTGCCATTTTTATCCAATTTTTAAATTCATCCATCAATATTGTGGCTTTTTGTGGAGTACTATTGATAGAATTTGTATACTCAGTTACTCTTTTTTTGAGCGTCATTCCAGCCCGTTACGTTGTCGTTATTTATTTATTTATTTATATACAGCGGATGAACCTATGTTATATTTTTAAATATCAAATTTAGTTATATTTACTTTTATTCATAGGTTGATATTGTAATCCTTGCGCGTTTGGCTGTTCCATGTAGAAACACTGTATAAATTATTTATTCTAAAATGAGTTTGTTTTGCATTCCTAACCATGCAGTATAATTATCTATAATTTTTATTTGAATTTGGACATCCATATTCTTTGTAAATCTACATTAGTGTGCAGTTGAATACTATATATCTATTTATTGACAAATTTTACTAAGTAACTGTATAAAAATTGTTTTTGCACGGTATCATAGAAATTACTCACATGAGCAAAATCATTTATTGATATGAAGCAATGACTAACGGCTTATCAGTTGGTACTTGCATTGGGCTTAGATTAGACGTACTTGATAATATAAGTCAGTAATGCATATAAATGGTTAAAGAAAAAGACAGCGAGAAAAAATACGGACCCGATTTAAATTATTGAATCCCCTAGTGGAAGCATTATTTATTTTAGAATAGGATCAAAATTATTAAAGTAAAAGAATGATTATGGAAAACTAAATTATAAAGTACTTGATTCTTTTTACAAATTTGATTACAAAAAATTGTCCCTCAAATGCCTCAAAACGTCAAAAATTCTGGATTATTTTAAAAGAAAATGATAGAGGATCTAATCCATGAATATTTTTTACTTCATCAAGTTTATGAACCTTAAATTAATTTGTAAATATTTTTATTTTAAAAGCATGTCAATACAGAATTGTTTTGTAAAATAATATTTGATTAAAATGTCACCAAAATTAAGGTCGGGTAAAATACAAGAAATTTGTTGTAAATAGGATCTACAGTATTCTGTTTGATACTTGTAGCTTTTTATCTTACTAAATATTATTATTATCAAGTATAAACTCTGTAGGTACACTCCTTAACTGCCCTAAATTTTAGTCAATTTAAGTATTATAAGTTTCGCAATACAAGATATAAAAATACAAAACAAAATAGTTATTTAAACACAATTTTTACGAGTAAAACAGATTAGTTTTTGAATGGCATTCATTATCACGTCTTGTCATTTAATGAACATTTTACTAACTGGCTTTTACAGTGTTTGTAGTTGAGACTGTCGCGTTATTTCCAACCAACGTGGAGCTTGTCATACCATTTTGACTCATTTCTATTTAGGTATATCAACTGTAAAAATAACAGTAAGAAAAGTATTGCACTTACTAGGCTCCATGTGTGCAAAACTACGTACGGAATATACTTTTAGTTTTTAATTAAAATCATATCGGGACTATCATCACTTTTGTGAATCTTGTGAAACTTTTTGTGACAAGAAATAAATATAAAATTTAAAAGTAAAATTATTAAATACCGAACTATACAAATATGTTACTGATACACTATGTTGCTACAGGATTTATATATGTAATACTCGTGTTAATAAGTATTATACTACGATACGCAATACATGAAAATCCCTTATCTCTGCATGTCTTGTAAGTAATTCTTGTATTTTCCCTAGCGAGTGTTGTTGTTGTGGTATGTTTGGCGTGTTAGGGCACCGGGGCAAGCCCCATATTCCTTTCATCTGTATGATGGCGTGTGATGGAAGTCTACGAGTTTTTCTGTATTGTCTGCATCTTGGCTTGTTGGTTAGAATTAAAATTGTGTTTCTTTTTCTTCTTTCTTCTTTCTTCACTCTTGTCGGCGCTCGTTCGTTTCTATCTATACTTTGGTGTGGATCTAGGTCCTTTTGCTGGTTAGTCTTTTCATGAGTTCGTTGGCGATATCGATGGCGTTCTTGAGCGCCATCAGCGCTTCATTGATTTGGTCTGGCTCCGTGGTTCTGGTGGTGGTGTTCATCCAAGCTGGTTTGAATGTGTTTTGCGGTTCTTCGCGTTGTCTGGGCTGTTGTTGAAATTGTTTGTCGGCGTTTGTAAACGCATACCTGGCGTGTTTGGGGTGCCTTGGGCAACCTATGTAGTTGGCCGGGTGTGGGCCACCACAGTTGGCGCATTTGGCGGGATCGGTCGTATTCTTCTTCTGGCAGTCCGAGGTGAGGTGTATTAACAAAATTACACTTTCATAATAAATGGGTTAACTGATAAATAATTTGACAAGCGGCATAAAATATTTAAAGCGGGCATTTGTTAAACACGGCCTCAATTGTCATTATCTACGACGTATGTAATGCTTTAATTATATGTATTTTATTAGTATATATTATACAGAATAATATAATACAATATGGAAGTAGAATATGAATTTATATCTTTTATGATTACAAATATATATATAATATATTTATCGATCTAAATAGTTTTATGTCATAGTTGGTATTGATAATAAAAGTACAGCATTTAAAAATATAATATAGGCAAACATTAAAATACTACGTTCATATTATTGTTAACACCTGCCATATTTTATTAATTGCTTGTAGTAAAAGTTTACATGGCTTCGCAGTAAAATGTTTTGAATTTATTGAATACACTTATTTGTCCAATCGATTACACTATTCAGGATTTTATGTTTTTAGAAGTTTATATATTATTCAATTTAAATAAAACACATATTGTTACAGATAGTGTATTCATTTTATACTATGAATATAAATGTACGTTTAACACCATGGTCTACTTTGTTGGCGACATCTGCTTTACGATGGTTCATGATTATAAGAGAGTTAATAGTTTGCAGTTACAGACAATGTAATTAGTTTAATATCACACAGTGCCATTAATATTTTTTGTTTATAACCTCTCACTAAAAATCATAAAAAATATACATACCTAATCTATATAATATAATAGACTAAAAAATATTTATGCTCTAACTAAATATTAAACATTTACATACTTAACATTATATCAGTATTGTTTAACATACAACATTCTAATAGTTTTTTTAAAAAATAGATTTTTTTCTCTATACCCACTTTGCCTATTGTAAATTTTCCTTCCCGAGTCAGATTAGAGAGCTTTTGTTTCGTTTGGTTTTCTGAGATGCCAATTGAAAAGTTTCCTCTCAGCTTCAGGTTCGAAAGCCTTTTAACTACATCTTGAACGTATGCTAAAGCTTGTAAAAAACGTAATAAAGTAAAGCAGAACGGGAAAAGCAAAATTAATATAAATATGTGTTACATCTATAACGATTATAACGTTAGTGATCCAAATATTTGAAAAATTACACCATAAAACACTACCAAAATCATGTTATGGAGTAATTGCTATTTGAAAGTTTGGCCTGCCCTCTAAAATCAGGCGTAATGTTAATTTATTTGTGCTCTAGATGCGTATTCCATATATCGGATGACCTTGATTTTTTTTCTATCATACATATTTATATTCATATATATTATTTAGGTATGTTCCTAATATTTAAGCTCAATTTGATATAAATAAAAAGGATTTCAAGTTATACACATTTATATTTTTATAAAAACCGATGTTTTTTTTTTAAATAAATATAAAACATATTATTCTTACCTAACTATGAATTAGTCAAAAATCCATACGAGAAAAAATGGAAAACTTATAAACTTAATTTTAATAATAAAATATAATGTATTAATAAAATGTGGTCCTGTGACAAATTCACATTAATTATAATATTTTTGTACAATTGTAAGTTTATTTTTGACTTAAAAAAAATATTTTTCTTTTTAATGTTTTCAGATGCATATTTGTTAATTAATACAGTTTAAATAAATTGTAAATTATCAAAAAAATGTCTCAAATATCAAGCTTCGTATTTTTCCGCTAGGTGCCTCTGCTGGTATGCGTCTCCCCATTAAATGTGTTTATACGGTGATTGTACGTAATGCTTTATGTTACATTAAAAAACCTGTACAAAGTATATTTTAAGTACGTACCTAGTAAATTTTTTTTATAGCATTATTAATATATATGCATTCAAACTAGATGACACAATATGAAAGAAACGATATTATTCAGTATACCACGTAATTATCAAGATAAGAAAGTTCTGTACGCATCCGGCAACAAACGTATAAATTTAGATTCTAAGTATTCTATCATAGTCTTTGATGAGGGTAGGGGTCAAAATAATATATGTCACCCCTAAAACAAGGTGTTTACAACCCTCACAGCATTTAGTAGGTACAATGGTAGGGGTGAGTACATTTTGTCAACACTGTAGAGTTCCTTTGTGCTGAGCTGACGTCTCTTAATTAATCTCCAGCAGGCGAACATCTCTCGTGTTTCAATACAGACTCTCTTGCTAGTCGAACTTTGTGAGTAACCCTTTGCTACTGGAGACTCAACATCTCTGGTGACAAGGTTTTTCAATATTCATAAGACAATTATTATTAGATTATCATAAATATTTTATACATACATACGAAAGCAATTATTGTATGTTGTCAAAAGATTAAGGATTGTCTTGGTGATAATTTGTGTTACCTAATCAGGGCACA
This sequence comes from Rhyacophila brunnea, assembly GCF_057557595.1. NCBI lineage: Eukaryota > Metazoa > Arthropoda > Insecta > Trichoptera > Rhyacophilidae > Rhyacophila > Rhyacophila brunnea. The sequence continues at coordinate 12,390,056 of NW_028232848.1, read as the reverse complement.
AGATGGCCGAACGCTGACGCGTTGGCATGCAATGTCGTGGGTTCCGGTTTGAAATCACGAATCTGTAACATATATTTCTTCTAAAATAAAAATCTGGGTACTAGTCGGTTATCCTGGATACAGCGGCAAACACATTTTGAAAATAGTCGATATACTGGATTATTTGTTAGGATAACCTAAACTAAATTAACCTAACTTAACCTTAACTAACCCAAACTTACAAATAATCCAGTATATCGGCTATTTTCAAAATGTGTTTGCCGCTGTATCCAGGATAAACGTATAGAACCAAAATCTGTTATTTCAAACCTTCACTCTGTTGAAGCCCGTATTGATCTTCTTAGGATCAACCATGGTAGAAAAAATACCGTAGCATTAACGACTCAATAAGTCCACGATGGACCTTGGCACTATCAACACGTACACTTTCACATCATACAAAATTATGCTCTGCTGACATTCTGACAACTTAAACGGAAAATAATTTTCAACTGTATGTGGAACGAAATTTCGACTGCGTTGCCATTCGGAGAGCGATAGTCGACCTGTTTGCATGTCAATTTGTTTTGTGATGGCGTCGGAGGAATGTATTCTTAAATCGTGTAAACATGACTAAAAAACGTTCCGCATGTACTTGAAAAAGAAAACATGTCAATGAATATACTATTATTATTACGAATATGATAATAAACATTACATAAAAAGGACGCATGTTGATTTTTTATGACAAATTATATTTCGTTCGGCTCGTTTCATTTCCACAATTCGCGCATCGCCTAGTCACAATCTTCTTAGACCATGCCTCGGCTGGATAAATTAATATCTTTTGTATATCTACATACTATAATCAATCAAATTAAAAATATATCAAGTATAATAATTGTTTCACTGGTGACCACATAAAGCAATCTTACAATAGGTTCATACTTAATTTATTTTGATATCAGTATTTTAAGGTATGGTCATATTCTGTTGGGATTCAAACAAATGATTTTCAGAGTGTTATTATTATGTGATGGCAAAAGTTTGCAAACTCTTATAAAAATTATTTGTTGGTAAATATACATTGGTCTAGTTACAATTTTTATTTTCGTAAAGTACTGTATTTGATTTTTGTTTCTATCTTGTGTCTACACTTCATAGTCAGTCATGGGTCTAGGACGATTTGGCACCGGGACAACTGGACGCCACGGAATTTGAACATAAATAGACGTTAGGTACTTATAGGAACTTATAGGAACTTTAAAAAAATATTTAATATTATTATTTATATTTAAATGATTATATTATGATTTATTAGTTGGTAAGAATGTAAATATGTAGACGTAAATAATGATTTAATCATACACATGTTTAAGTTCCAACGAAAAAATAGTTTTTTTTATTTTATATAAAGCCTTAGGCATGGTAATTCTCAATCCATAATAAAGAATACATTATGTTAAGAGTAAAATTAATTAAAACTACTTAGTAGTAGATAGAAACTGATTAAAATACCTCGTCTATGTTCTGTATATGTGTCTACGACAGTGCGGCGTCCAATTGTCCGGAGTCCAGTCGTCACATTCCCTCAGTCATAGTGTCTTGGAGAAAGTTTGTTCTTTCCTGTTTCGCCATTTTTTTCGATTCAGTGACAGGTTTTTAGCCTAAAATCATGTCAGTCTTGTAAAGTATAGTTATATTGTAACATCAGAGTAAGAAAAACTCGGGTACGATAGTAGAATGCAGACTATGTCAACAATATGTAGAGAAGAATTTTAATGTAAAATTGTCTAGCTAATATTCGTAAATTTTTAATTTCGTCGTACAAGAACGTGGAGCTATTCCAACCATTTCTTTCATCTCTTTCCTAGCTACCTGAGTCAATTGAATGAAACTAGTATTGCATAATAATTTTGGTGAAACGAAATGTATCTTTTTAATGTAAACCAAGCCATTTTGTTGTTCGGAGGATAGGAGAGATATTCAGCAACTCTCGTAGCCCTCCCGCATTATTTATAATGTATTCTTATTTTAAATGTCTCTATTTTTAAATACAAAATATAGTGACAATGGGTCCATGTGGTAAATGCTGAGTATCTGCAATAACATTATAGTAATCTTGCTTTGCGTCTCTGTTTGTATGCTGAAAGGTTACCAAAAGTTGAAAGATTGCATACTATTAAAATGATAAATTTAAACTTAATTATTATTATATCGATATATTTTTAAATAAATACTTTTTTATAGTAGGTAATTATTGTTGTAGTAGTATTTGACAATGGCCAAGCGGCTTGCGTGTCAGCTTAAAATGTCGTAGGTCCCAGGTTTGAATCATTTGTTTGGCAAATACACAATATTATATTGTTTTTCAATTTGTGTTTGAAGTCATAATATGGATGTAATATGTTGAGCAAGTTGCTAACGTTCATTTCTGGTAAACAGAAATCTCTCAATACAAACTTCTACTCTTTAAAGGCTCATATAATTTAATTAGGATCAGACATAGTCAAAAGAAGAGCATTTGAGTTGCCTATAGTCATAACTCACATTTTTAAATATTGTCATTTTTTAGCTAAGTAAACAAAATGACTTTAAAGACATTATAAAGACAAAATAGTTGGCTATCAAAAGTCACTTTAAACCATGTGAAAATCGTTGACAAAGTTGATTGTTGGTGCTACAAGTCACATTTTTCATTGAATAATGTGAGTTCTGTCATCAAAGCCTTTCTAACCAATCAGAAAGCTCTATTTCTCATAGTATGCAAGTGTGTCTCCTTAGGAGTATTAATATATATTTAAAAAAAATAATGTAAATCGACTCACGCATTCATTAATATTCAAGAAAGTTCAATACTTTTCTTCTAATTACAAAAAACAGTGCTCTGTGGTTTTTTGCGATTGATTTTTTGAATATATGCCGGCTGTCACATCAAAACTCGTCTCGCCTGCAACGTGTCGAATAAGTCGATGTAAAATCATCGTTATTCACAAAACACACGTTGCCAAATGGAACTCCGCAGATTGGTCGAATGCAACTTTTTAGTTTGAAATAAACATCTACTGTTGCAATCGACAAGTTGCATGATTCTCGGGCTGCGAGTCGAAGACGCCAGGATGCATACAAATACACATGAATTGGTCATTTTTTACTGGCTCGCCGATTGCCGTATCCAAATATCTATATATTTTGAAGGATGCGTGCGACTGTCGCTAGGTGCACGGTCTATATGCAATACCGGATTGATGTTCTTGGAAGGTTTGATTTATGGCAGTGCGGCAGACGAGGCGAGTTTATATGTGAGAGCCAGCTATGAGTTACGACTCCAGGCAACTCATTTAGTTTATAAAATAAATAAATACATTTAATATTAACAACACACATTTGTACGCATTTTACAGTCAATACGTTTGTTTTATCTCTTTTGTATTATTCATTTTAAATTACTGAAAAACAAATTTTAAATACAAAATGAGAATCTTCGCTTTTCAACCCTTAAAGAACCGACGAACGTTGTAAGCAAAGATTAATGAGACTGTTGGAATTTCTTATCCGTCAAAAAAGACGGCTGCTTTGATATTGTGCTAGTATTTATGCTAAGACATTCATTATAATATGTAAAACAAAGCTATTGTTTAGACAGAAATAATTTCTCGTACGATTATCATTAAGATTAAGAAAGATATTAATTGCATACCTCATTATGATTTTGCACAACGATTTCGGGTGAATTCTGGTTTCCTCCAAAGACATCCTATGCCTATTTACATGTCAAAACTTGCGATCCCCATACATTTACCCAACCTCCTAGACAGCTTTTCAACAACATTGTTAAGCCTAGTTATATATAACATTACTTACTGGTTGAGCTTTTGTGAGACTGTAACTTTGAAGGATGCTTGTGGAATGGGGGCGATTTAAACAGGATTTCAAGAACTGACCTTTGATGTTGAGAGGGCTGGCACGCGTTAAAACTGGTCCCGTGTAATGCACTCACGCACTAGTATGTAAATAGTTTTGGAGTGTCACTCTCACTGTTACACTTGGGTGAATATGAATGATGATGACGTTTGTATGAATTATCAGACACCATGTGCCGGTAACACTGCTTGAATAGATGTTCTGATTTCCTGGACTCGTAAGGAGACTCGTATTGAGTTCTTGCTTAAACGACGGCCACCCTATAGCAAGTTGACTCTCTCGTTGTCTGCTAATAACTGACTTTATATATTATACAGAATCTCTCCGCGCGGCATTCGAAAATCGGTATTGGCAATAATTATCTATTTTTCATTTTCTCTCAAAGTAAAATATTATGATAAATAAAACCTGAATCTCTGACATGAGAACAAACTCCTATTGTATCCTCTTGATCATTTTTATTTATTTATTTTTACTCACAAATCAATGAACTTAAAAATCAATAAAAAGTGATAAATTTAATATGCTATGTCGTATTCTGAGAGTTGATTATCCCAGGATATTAACTGTCAGGCATGGCGTTTTTAATGCGTGTCCGGGTGGCTATACTATATTAGCTTATACTTTGCTGAAATACGGCAGTTTTTAAAATTAATACTTACATTGCGATACTAGCATTACCACGCAGAGCGCAAAGCTAGAGTTGCCGTATTATATATCCGCTAGCTGTAAACTGCCATTGATTACGCAAAGTATGTTTACATAATTGCAAAGTAAAATGTAGAATAGGTATATAACATTTATTATAAACGCCATATACAATACAACAATGACACTATTTTGTTGACATAAAACAAACTTCAAATTGACAATATATAAAACAAATATCAGTAGCATGGCGCATACCTATCGGCTGTTAAGTGTTAATTTTCAATTTAAAAAACCACCACGTATAAAAAATTGACCCGAGAGATACCAGTCTTTTAATTTGGATAAAAAAACAGGAGTATGTTATCGTATTAACTGGGAGTTATAATAATCATGCAAAAATCGAATTCCTAACTCCCGGTGTAAGAAGCCATTGCCTTTTCAATTAGCCCTTTCATGGGATTTGGCCTCATATGGGGACAGGTAATAAAAGTATATATAAATTAAAAAAATACTTCTATATCCGAATAGGTAGTCAAACATATTGATTGTAGAACCATTTAAGTATCTTATTCAATCAATGGATAGAGGTAAGACAATATGGTATTTTTATATTATTACCATTTACATTCAGATTTTGACTTAACCCGTCACGAGGCTAATTGCGTGCAACAAATTATCATTTTTTCTATGAAGATCATATTTTACTCAAGTAAGTATTTTTTTATATGTTATAAACATGTTTATCACATAACTTTTTATCTGAATATTGTTGAAAATTTCATTTTTTCATATAAAATCTTGTTTTATCCATCTGTCCTCATATGAGGACTCAGAGCATGAATGGTAATACCTGTTCAAATGAGCTGAGTGCACATATGAGGACAGATGAATTTTATATTAGAAAAAATCCTATTTATTTGTGGAATACATACCTATATATTTTTATGTGAAACGTTTGCAGATATTATTTATCTATTTATTTTTGTTATTACATGATGTCCTCGTGTTCAGTGAATCTGTGGGCCCGAGTTCGATTCTTGGTGACGTCACAATATTTATGTGATTTCTGTTTGTGATTGTTTTTCTTACTATTACTAAAATACTCTACTGTTTCACAAACCTACTGTCATTGTGCTGTAGAGTTAAAAAGAAGAAAAAAAGTATATTGCAGGTATAGACCTCTAACATAGAATAAGGATGAAGAGATTGTAACCCTGAGAACTCTGAGGGTGCCAATGTGTCTAATGACGACTATATCATTGATCATGACTGGAAAGTTGTATTATTATGTTATTATTAATGCCGATGAGGAAATTTTGATAAAATATAAAGAGCATTACGTTATGTGGAGACGTTATGAGGTTCATATTGTATCAACGTACTGTGGAATCGAGCCCATGCCCCCCACATCCTGAAGCGGGCCTCACACAGATGAAACTCATAGATAGAGTAGTAAGAAGAAAAAAATAATAAAAGTATCATGACCGAGTATTGTAAAGTACAATAAAAATATGGGAGGGTAGACCTTTTTGATTTCTTCATTACCTTGTACTGTACCTACCTACGCCATAGAAGGAAAAGATGGTACTTGCGCGTTTGTATCATATGTTAAATACCACTATTGCAAATGCTTGTCTAATGGCGCTTTGCATAACATGATAGTAAGACATATTTTCTGGAATTTCGAAGTGAAGTACCAATGTTTCTTATTTACCTAGTCAAGCACATACTGAGAAGTAATCGGGGACGTTCAAGTTTAACCACTCCACTCCCTATAAAGCGTTGTCATGTATTGAAAACACCATTTGATTTAAGGTGTGATGATAAAGGCAATTACCCTGGAAAATCCACTGTAAATTTTGCATCAATATGCTTTGAGAAAAATTGCAAGGAGAAGACTAGGTACAATGGGAAAAAATAAAAGGTAGCTTTCTGCTCAAAATGTGTAGAACCTTTTCAGACAGAGTAGACTCTTTATTTCGTTCCAAACATATATGATTTTTAAAGATTAGAGAGTATTCTTTAAAAATAAATATAATCCGTTAACGTTGAGTCCCCATATGAGGACACATGTTTTTCCAGATTATCAAATATTAAAAAAAAAAAAAAATATTTTTGTCTTATTCATCCACCAAGCAAATAGAAAAAATCATGACAAAAATATTTTCTAACGTATTTCATAATTTGCCCCTGAAAGGGAGCCTTATTATGGAGTCTATCTAATATTAGAAAATCGCTTAAGTCAATCTATCTTCATATATTTTATATTCATTACTGAATTTTCATTTAGTATGTAGGTAATATAATATTCCTAAGTAAAAAAAGGTAATCAGTTAAAATAATAAAAAAGGTAACTGTGTAAATGCAATTCAATCAATAGCCAAAGTCTGATTAAAGCTTTTTTATATAAGCAGAAATCACATAATAAAAGTATATCATTATTATTTTTGCTGTAAGTATATTTTTCTTTTCTCAGACTTGTGCCTTTAAATTACTTTGAGTAGGCTATAAATAAATTGAAAAGGATTTCTGTCAAGAATATACGCCACAATACAATCTTAGAGGTATTTTTTTTTTACTTATACGTAAGGACGTAAATTTATGTGGCTCCTTTCATACGACGTTTTTCTATCCACTCCAATTTTAATTATCTTTTTTTCATTTTTCATTACGCTGCGCATTAAAAAATCCGTCAAAATTTTTGCTGTGATGACTACTTTTGTATCACAAAGAAATTGATTTTTAAAAAATTGAAACTTCGCTTTTCCTTAGTATGTGTTGAAGACGTTTTGGTATACCAACAATCGGCTTGGTTTAACTTTTCTATTCACATTTTTTTTAAATATAAATATGGATAAACTTATCGCGATTATTTAAATAATCATATTTAGTTTTAAAAGAAAAAAAGATTCATATAAAACCGTTGAAGCAACAAGACTTACCCATTCAACGGCCTCCGATGCGGCCTGGCTTATGGATGAAACTCATTTGGGTAAATCATATATACGTATTACATACCTATACGCTCGCAAATTTAAGGCCCTTTTAAGCCTCATTTATACATTGTATAAGCATATAGGAATGCCCATACTTAAATCGGGCCAGAAAGCTTGCCCAGCGAATCCAAAATCATCAGAACAGAAATCCTCTTTCCCGATGCTAACCAGTTTTATTGCCAGGAATCATCCTGCTAACTACTAGTATCATGCAGTTCTTCTCTCTTCTCATGTTATGTACGGGAAGATATAGTGGTTGAGCATTTTTCAAGTGGACTGTATTATCAGAAGATGATGCTGGGAATTCCGGATATAGGGGAGGGGGTGATGTACAAGAATTACCTTTATGATGATTTATGATGGCTCCGTGGTCTGGTTTCACTTTCACTTGCGCGGTATTGTTTCTTTTGGTCACCCTGTTTGCGGCACTTGGTACACAGTTTATGGATGACAAATATATATGATAAATGACAATGATTTGTATGTACGAATGTCTTGAGTGATGATTGACATGCAACGGCTGACTTGAAGTTACTTCTGACTTTATCTGTATTTTCAATTAAATGACTAGCGACGGTAAGCTATCAGAAGCCCGCTCATGTCCACTATGTAGATGTAACTGAATGTCTCTTTGTAACACGGTCTCTCATGATTCGTAATTGCTAATTGATTGTCTGGTGACAATAAAACTGAGGATTAGGAGTTGGGTGGGGAAAGAAGGATGACAATCGCTCACAATTGGCGCAACCATATAGTTTATTCATTATTGACGTTTTTTGTGTTATTAAAATGGTACTTATATTCACTTGAGGTACCCATATTTTCTCCGTATCATTTGTGGAAATATTCATAATAACACAAGTAACAAGGAAAGCGCTGTATGCTAATATAACAGTTATAACACGGATTTTGTTTATATTAAGTTGTATGTCAATCACTTATAATGATAATATTATTAATATTAATCAATTATCATGCATTGAATAGATTCAACTGTTTAATCTGCAAACCAGCTAACTCCATTTAGGCAAATTTTGCAAGGAGAAAAAACATAGTAATTTAACTATCGAGCAAAATTGAACAAATTCCAAAAATGTTTGTTGGCTACAGTTGGATTTTTTTAATAAGCTAGACTATGAATTAATACATTATTTTAGCTAACCTTTTATATATAAAGAAAAATTATATGAAGGGCGGAGTTGTCCCATTTACGATATTAGAAATTTGGCATCTGAAGTTGTTTGTTTTGTGTGAATAACGATAATGCATTTATTTATAGGTTTATGAGTTTAAAATTACGTGTGAGTATAGAAAACATGTTTTATAATAAAATGCCACCAAAAACTCATTTTTCGTAAAAAGTGCAGTTATTTGGTTTGAAAGATTGCTAACCTACTAGGAAAAATTTAAAAACTTGTCATTCTGGATATTTTTCATATTTGCTCAGAGAATTATTATAGTGTCAAAACTAAAAAGCAATAGAAAAATGCTACCAAATTTGAGGGAAAAAAACAGTTTTTATTTTTGTATTTTTGACCATGTTCTATTTTAATAAAGTCATGATAATAAATAAGGGCTTCCACAGAATGGAGGTTTGTATTAACAGGTTTTTGTTTTTACGAGAAATAGATGTTAGCCACCTGCTCAACCTTTTAGGTTTACACTCTGACTCAAAACACAAATTAAAAAACAATATTTTTATTTACTAGAGCCAGAAATCAAACCTGGGATCCACGACATTACAAGCCGACGCGTAAGCCGCTCAGCTATCGTGGGCGCCTACGAAAAAATACAATTATGATGTAATAATACATTACCACAATCGACCAAAGTAATACCTGATAACAGTGACAATTGGGAAGCTTCTGAAGTGTGTGATATATTATAAATAAATTTTACAATGGTATCATTTCGCAAAAACGTTCAAGTACTGGACCACGTACTCAATTGTGCCAACTTTTAAACTTTAAAAAAATTTAATTCTAAGAGATACTCATGAAGAAAGAACAAAAGATAATTAATCGTTTTGCTTGCCATATGACGTGGCATTTTTTTTTAAATTGAAATTAGATAGTCATTTCCAGATGATATGGTTAGCACAAAATGATTCACTGCCACAAAGGCGTTTGAGTCTGAAAAAATTATATATTTTTATTAATTATAATATTATAATATAAGTGTTTGTGTCGTTATTCATCGTTTTTATCATAATATATTGTGCGAAATAGTCCTTAGCTATGTCTAAGACAATTCGGCGCCGCCAACTGCAAGTCAGAACAAAATATTATATACAACAAAAACTAGATATTGGACATATGGAAGCTATACTGCTAAATATAATGACCATAAATAAACATACACTGAGTCTCTAACCAATAAGTTAACAAGCAAGTCTAATATAAAGTGAATACTTTTATGAAAAAGCGAGGTTTATGATTTTAACAAATATTATTGTCAATGGTATGATTTCAAATTCTTTGCATGCACTAAACTACAGTAATATTGTACCATAAAACTGTCAAACTTGTTGATGTTCTACATTTTTATGCAATGTATTTTTAGCGCTTTTCTATATTCTATTGATAAATCATAATTATTGCAAATTCTTTAATATAACGACTAAACCTTTAATAAGGTAGATACTATATATTAGTCTTGCTTGTCTCTACCTACTGGTTATAGTTGTAATGCATCATGCATTCAATTGTCTGCCGTTTAGTTGGCGCCATCCAATTGGCGGCGTCCAGTTTTTGGTATCCAATCGGCGCCGCCAAATTTTCACATTCCTTTCTACACCTTCTGTCGTTTTATCAGATTGGCCATATAAATAAAAATTATTAATGTTGTGTTTCTATTTGTTTCAGCTGTTTATGATAGACAACTGTGCCGACGACTGGAGAATAGCTATGACATGGCAACGAATATCTCAGATTACAATAGAACTGTGCATATGCGCAGTGCACCCTATCCCTGGACAATACTATTTCCAGTGGACAACGAAGCTGGCTAACAAGGGAGGGATAATGGGGAGCGAACTTGTAAGTGAAACATTTTAATAAAATATTATATTACTCTTTAATTGCATTATTTTAGAGTATACAATATTATTTTCAAGAACGCTATCTAGGTTTTGCACAATAATCACTTATTATATTATGGTGAACCGAAGTTAATACCTGTGCCAGTTTCTTAATTGTACCGATTTTTTAAAGTACTAATAACGTATTAAATCGAATTTTGATATATTTAATTTAAAATTTAAAAAAAATCAATAACACTTAAAAGATTAGACAAGGGAAGCAGTGTACTTGTTAAGAATTTCAGGAAAGCTTGAACAATCCATATACTATGAAAGAAAGTTATTTTTCTATATATTTATAATGCCCATTTTTATTATCACGCAAGTACAAATGACGTCTATAAGCTAATAAAAAAATGTACCACACAATAATATTATAGATTAACATTCGTTCTAAATTATATAATAAAAATATATTTTATTTCATGAGATATCCGTATTTAAAGCACATTTTAAATTGCTCTTTTGCCAAAATACATATATTAAAATACAATCAGTAAAACTTTATATTTTATTTGACTAAGTAAATGCTTATTATCTCAAGATTCTATATTTTGAAAATGCTGAAATATTACCTAATAATAAAATAATATATTAATAATAAATTGCAAGGGAACATTCAATACCATATTTCAATAAAGAAACAACCTTGTTCCACGATAATGGATTTGATTTTTTTTTGCATAAATTCTCATTTTAATTTTAATGTCTTGATTTAAAGGAAAATGCATATTTTTTTTAAATTTATTTTAGTGACATTTAGCAATGTACAAAGAAATTTAAAATTAAATAAGGTAATAATCTGGAAATATCAGTATATAACGGAATTAATAATTAATCTCAGTAAGGGTTATTCGATTTTATGACAATATATTGAAGATATTTTAATTTTGATTTTTTTTTGTTATGGAAAAAATACATTTCTACATCGAACGACATTATTAACTTAAGATCTTTAAATTTTCAGTTGTTTCCTTATTGAAATGGGGTAGGTATCGATATATCTGCCTCAAAATTTGCCGACAGATCCCCAATGGAAAATCACCTGTCTTAATAAAATTATATTTTATAATCTAAAAGAGGGCACCATAATGTAGCAAGTTACTTTCTTACATAGTTTATGTATTCTTCTAACCCACCCGACATTCGCTATACGGTATGCCTGTCCAGTTTAGTTTGTATTTTAATCGATCATTTAGTGTTCATGCCTATCAAATTTTTCTCTTGATAATTTCATTATGATAAAAATTTATGAAGTTAAATTTTTTTATAACTTTTAATTTAATGTAAAATTATGTAAATAAATTATTAAACTGTTGCTTTAAACAAAATAATATATTCTGTATAATTAAATTATAAATTATAAAGGCAATATTACCTCTAGTAATTAAGGTTAGTTCAGATATTTATTATTCTGTGTATAGAAGAATTGAAATATTATTATATATACACAAAAAACATTGTTAGGTATTGTAATAAACTTATTTTATCATACAAAGTTTAATTACACATTATTATTTTAATATCTTCAGATTATAATACAAAATTTATTTCAAGCTTTTTATTAGCACAGTAAAATATTATTATAAGTTAGTTACTTTAGTTAATATAGATGAAACCTTCTGAAAATCACTCAATTCAGACAAATATAAATCATGCATCTCTGATTATTAATATTTATTATATTGTAGTACTTCCGTTTTCATAACTCATTATTTTTATTTTTGGTATAATTTATTTCTTGCGTTAAGTTGCTTTTTTCTGAAAAGCTCGCTATGACTGAATAGCTTTCACTCGTGCATTTTACCAAGACTTTGACAATTCATGATATTTTTCAATCTTCCTGTAGGGATCCGTATATAAGCAAATTCAGGTCTGTATTCAATTTTCAAGTCAAATTGTAGAACCTCTATGTATGCATGTGTTTGCCCGTACTTCGTGTGTGTGCGTGTAATCGTTTGGATGTGTGTAACTTAGAATTTCTCTATTATAGTTTAGGAACTATATATGGTACTCTTCAGTATTTTTAAATTTCTACTTTTGTAGTTTTTGGACACTGCAATGTTTGAGAATCAATCTAAGTCTACTCGGTTCACATAACAAACATCATTTCTCTTAACATAACTGACCTACATTAAAACATCAAATAATGCATCAAATTAATAGTTCTTTTCGATTTTTTTATATTTATGATAAGATGAATATAAAAATAATAATTTATAACATTATAAATTATTAGTGGCACCCATGAATAAAACATATAACAACCCTTTATGCAATGCAGGGAACTGCAAGTTTTAATATAAAAATTCCTAACATATTAATACATAACTAACATTATAGCAAAAGTGCAGCATGCATTTAAGGGTTTAATAATAAAATATTATATTATATAAATACGTAAAAAAATCATTTAACGTACTGGTTTTTTATTTGTAATACTTGTAGATAATAAAAATCTATGTACCCACATATTTTTATTTCAAAATACCATTAATTTACATGAGCTTTTTACTGACGCTGCATCTTAAAATAAAAAGAGCTTTCTTTTGCAATCAGATATAAAAAAACTTACATTTAAATAAGATTAATGTTATTCATATTACGAATCCGCATTTAGAACTGATCACGATAGGTTTTCTATTAATTCTGGTAACTCGTCCATTTAACTAGTACTACATACAAACACTCATTATAATATTGCATGTCGATATTTTTTGGTATATTTTAATTGCATATTGAAAATAAAGGTTCAAGTCGTTGACTAATTCTACAAAAGGATTTGATTTAATATTGAGATTTTATAAGTTATTTTGTGTAACAAAGTCTCTAACCTAAGCTAACCTAACATATTTATTTATATATTTTTTTGAGATTTTGTTATAATTTTTATAACAATAAATAAAAATACTTCATTATAATAATATTACGTACACATTCATATTATACTTAATAGTATATAAAAAATCCCTATATTAGTAACAAACAGTCTTCTCACTGAAAGCAATTTACACATTATATTATTTATCATTAATAAAACTAGGAACACAATAATTTTCAATTCAAAAATATAAATTAATTAATGTTTATTTTTTCATGAAAGATAAAACACAAATTGTAGCAATGTGAACCGAGATTTTTAACATTAGCATACTTAGCGAGCGTTTTTACACTTCTTTACACTGTAAAATATTTCTACGTTAAATTTATTTCTTGTTTGACAAAACTCTTCTTACTTTACTGTACGTTTATTTTGTTTCCTCCGATAAATTATTATTACTAGTGGAGTAGGATTTTTGAAGAAGTTTCTTTAAACTATTATTTTTTGTACTGTAATAAATGTCCGTGGTAATTAATAATATTATGATACTAATAAAGTGTTTACCCTGTGTCCAATTTTAATATTTTTTAGACAATAATAATATAAAACCGCGTTTGAAATTTTGAGTGTTCAGTTATTATTTGGTTCAATAATCGTATTTTTATTTAGTTTTCTAACATCACCTCTCCTGCTATATTTATTGTTGTTTTTTTTTCAAATATTTTAGTAATAATATAAAAATACATTCATTGATCAATTAATTCAATTGATAACGTAGCTATCTACTCTAATCTACTATATGAGCCTAAGTATATATCAGTAGCGAAGGGTGGAGGTAGGCTGTCAATATCCGCCATAAATAGTGCACATGAAACTTTGTTAGTCATACGTATTTGTTTTTATTGAACTAATTCTACAATTTACAGATGACGTTAGTTAGTTTTTAAAAATCAATTAATCCTTGCCTAAACCAAACCATAAGAGTTTTGGTATATTTTGGGCGATACGACAAAATTCTGCACACTTTTTCATAAATACTTATTTGTTTTCGTTGAATTATGAATACATATTACACATATTGTTGGTTCATATTTTTAAAATTCATTAAGTTCTGCCTAAACCAAACAATAATAGATAAAAATATTATTCTATCTATAAAATATCCAAAGTTATTTATGATTAAATTGTATATTTTAGATATTTTATGGATAGATGAGTATTTTTTGACTATTATCTATTATGGTTTGGTTTTTGCAGGGTTTAATTGAATTTTAAAAACTAAACAACAGCATCTGTAAATAGTAGTTTTATATCAATGAAAATAAATACGAATGACTCAGGACGTTTAGTGTGCACTATTTATGGCAGATCTTAACAGCCTACCTCCACCCTTCGCTACTGGTATATATTATATATTATTGCTTTAAGGTCTCAAGCTATATACTATTATCATAAATAAATCCGACATTAACATTAAATAAATCATACAACCATACCTTGAATTATTGAACAAAATTAAACTATTTTATTATCAATTTACATTTTGTAGGTTTTGCTAAGTGGAATCTGGTCATTACTTTCTAATCGACCGAAAAGCTCCCTAATAAACATCCCTTTTCAAAGACATATCATTAAGGTTATTATTGCTAATTTGTTTTATTTCAATACAACACTGTTATCATATTCTGCCAACACGTATTCAAATGTCCACCGAAACATATTGGTTTGTAATAAAAAAAAAAAAACTCCGCTCACATTTCAATGGGGGTAGTTATTGGAGACTTTTTTTATAGTTTTTTTTAATCTATTTTGCTAATATGTCCAGTTTTAATTGATGTTTTTATGTAACGAAGTAAGTATTCAAATGCAATATTAATAATACAAAAACAATTTTTTAAACATTCTGGAAGTAACGTCTAGTAAAATAAAACTCACTCGTTGCTTCCAAAAATTAATCAAATCTTAGTAAAAAATATGATATGTAATAAAATAAGATTCACACCTAAACATTGTAAGGTTTTCATTGAGAATATTACTAAGAAGAATAGGCTCATAAATCAAATCTCAAATAAGCAATCCGGCATCTTCCTAGATGAGCATTATTATTTCAATCGATGAATCCTAATGAAATAATGGACTTCCAAAAATACTCAATCGAAGCGATTCTTTATTTCCGTATTTGATTTACTCTTTCCACAACGCCACTATGAGAAAATCAATACGTCGCAGAGAATTTTTATATCTTGGAGGTAAACTTGCGTATCTGAAATAAAAAAATTAAAATGTATTTCTAAAAATTAACGAAGAAATTGCAGTTCTTATATAGGAAAATCGTCATGCATACCCGGTGCTTAATTTACAAGATACTTATGTGTAATACAGAATACTCCAATCTATATGCTTGAGGTAAACTAGGCGATTGCTAAATCTGCAAACTAGCTAACTCAATTTATGCAAATTGTTCGGAAAGAAGAAAAAACATAAATTTTTAACTATCGAGCGGAATTTAAATAATCCAAAAATACACTTGAATTCTTTTTCACAAATAAGCTGCACTATGAATTAAAACAATATTTTAACTTCATTTTATATATATAAAGAAAATGTATATAAAGAGCGGAGTTGTTCCATTTACGATTGCAGTTAGCGATTTTGTTTGAAGTACGATAACGGATTTATTTATAGTTTTACAATTTTGTGTGAGCATAGATAATATGCTTAATAACAAAATTCCATCAAAATCTTATTTTAAGTCAAAAGTAAAGTTAGCTGGTTTATTATAATTATAGTCGAATGGTAATATTTATTAGTAAGCAATTTTAAGCAGTTAAATATATTTTTAAAGGTTTTTAGTTTGCCCAAAACGAACTTAACATCTGTTTACCTACAAAGATATTTAAAAACTATCTTTTTATTGTTAAAAACATTGTTGGTTACTGTCATTTACTACAATATAACATAATATGAATAATACAATTATTTGGAAATACTGAAATATACATATCGCATACATATTCAACATTATACAATATATTATATCATTATATAAACTAAAATAAATTTAACATAATTCATCTTTATAAAACTATGTCGTCAATTATTTAAAATATATTTTTATTGTAATATGATAGGTATCTACATAGCAAAAAAAATTATACAAAATTGAAACATAATAATGTTATTAATGGAGATTATTTAGAATTTGTTTATTAAATTTTTATTTATATTTTTACTTCCCTAACAATGAAATAATTCTGTAAGTATAGCTTTATTTCTAAAGTAATATTAAATTATATTTACATAAGATAATACACTGATATAGTATACACTAGGTTTTATAACTTAGAAGTTAACTATCGTCTAATATTATGTAACGTAATTTGACAAAATAAATTCTTAGTGTAATACATTATTATCATTTTCTTTCATGTAAAATATAATTATATAGATAGGTATAATATAGAAGATCGTACTAATGTGTATTGCAAATTTTTACCTAAATAAATTATATTATTATTCTACTTCTAAAACAAATTTATAAAAAATTGTTAAGATTACGTCCATTTACCTCTGAGGTCCAGATCTATGCCAGCGGCTGAGTACCAGATAAACGAAAAAATTCAGAAGTGATTTTTTTTCAGCTTTTTGTTTTATAATCTTCAATCTCAGACACTAAGAAAGAGCAATATAAAAATATCAGAACAACACTAAACAATATTATTAATGCAATTTTCATAATAAACACAGATATAAGTATGTACTGTTAATTTATTAAATAAATTATAGGGTTGACAACTAATAATTTGTCTAAGGTTCAACTAATCGATTTGTTTTTTTTTAGTTTATAATACACACGATATCATTATTATTATTTTTTTTATTTTTTTTTTTAATATCATTGTTTTTTTGTTAGTATTTTTTAATACTGAACATGCATCATTTGTATTAATCTACATTTTTACAATCAAGATTAAATAATATTAATGCTTCTCAGCTTTTCGTTTTCTTATCACCCACTTTTGTATTTTTTTTTTATGGATACATAACATCACCCAATATTATAAAATATTCTTACGATGTGACTGTTGGGTACGTACGAAGCATCAGCTGCATTATCCGAGATGCCATTTTGTATGATTTAAATTGTTGCGAAAAAACAAGATAATGATGACAGATATGTTTTTAAATATTACTTAGCTTATTACGATAGCTTCTATTTATTTTTTTAGTATATTCATTTATGAAATATCGAAAATAACTAATATGAAGAACTATTAATTCATAATTATTATTATCAGACAATTAAAAGAAAACACAATTTAAACGAAGCATATAATTTAATAAACCATTTCTTTTATTCAACGAATAATTCACAAGATTTGAAAATGAAACATTCTATATATTGAATATATATATTTTGAAAACACTTCAGATAATATATATATTCACTAGAAAAAATCACATTTGAAAAAAAAGATGCTAGCCCGTATATCTACTGGTATCGCGCCAATATGCTTGAACCAATATTAAGCTACAGGTCTTCTACTTAATTGTGATAATTTAAACTAAATGAAATGCTTATTTGACAAGATATTGATCCCGTCGAGCATCGTATTTTTTTCAAATGTGATTTTTTCTAGTGGTTATCTGAGGTGTTTTCAAGTTATGTATGTACATATAGTTTAAATTATTGTATGTTTTATATTGTGTATACATTGAATTTATAAAGAAATTCTTGGCTTGGTAATAATTATTATCTGACAAAATTCAGTAAGTGGTGTTAAGCTTTTAGTACCTACAGATGATTTAGGTATATTTTTAATGTTTATTATAGTTTATCATTTAAACTCAAATAATATGTTGTATCGTAATATAATAAATTATTGTTTTCATCGAAAATACGATTCATATGTATTTTTTACCTCAGTTATACATTACATTGGAAATATTAATGGTTTTCCATGACCAGGTCCCCTATGACGTCACCTTATCGCTGCCAATGTTCTTGAGGCTGTACCTCATCTGCAGAGTGATGCTCCTCCATAGCAAACTCTTCACCGACGCGTCGTCCAGGAGTATAGGAGCCTTAAACAGGATAAATTTCAACACGAGATTTGTGATCAAAACACTTATGACCATATGCCCAGGGACTGTTTTGCTAGTGTT
The DNA here is from genome assembly GCF_057557595.1 of Rhyacophila brunnea. Classification (NCBI taxonomy): domain Eukaryota; kingdom Metazoa; phylum Arthropoda; class Insecta; order Trichoptera; family Rhyacophilidae; genus Rhyacophila; species Rhyacophila brunnea. The sequence goes on along the minus strand of NW_028232848.1, from coordinate 12,371,440 downwards.
CATGGTATCACTTTGGATCATCGCCAGTTGGACATTGAGACAATGCGAAAGGTACGATAACTTATACTCATATTTTTACTTACCTAACCTTAATTAATAATTAACAAGCAATTAAGAAATTACTAAAAAAATATTTACTCAGCTGGTTAAAGTCTTTAAATTAATTATTGCATGTATTTATGCTGCATCTCTAATTATTAATAAATATTTTGGGAAAGAAAATATAGAAAATCACCATATTTCTTTTGAACAGCCTTTTCGCACTTTTATAGGTAAAATATTTTTTTTTTAATTTAAAGAATAAATACTAATTTATTTTATAAGAAAAAATTAAAGATTTTAAATTATATTTAAAAGGCTGCTTAATATTAATTTTAGGTGATTAAATTTGTTTAAAATCACATAATTTGTGATTATTTTTATTGACATTTAACTAATATATTTTAAGTAGGATGGAAATATATAATAATTTTTTTGTTAAAATTATATAATAATATTATGAATTATGTAGTTATTAATAATTATTTATATATTAGAATGATCTTTAAGTTATGCATGTATATTTATTATTGTGTAGATCTGAGTATAATGATATTATTTTACATTTTATAATACTACTAGATTTTAATAATTATAATATAAATCTCATACTTCCTGTATCTATAATAGTTATTCGTTTAGTGAATTTATTATCATTTGTCTTTTTAATAGTTTTTATATTTTTTTCTTTCTGTGTTTTAACCGCTTCTCAAACTTTTTTTATTTTTTTTTAGTATATTCTAAATAGTTTAGAATTTTACAATTTTTAGAAATTGACTATGTTTTTTGCTTTTTGGTAATGATTTCCTTCATCATACTGTCTTCTTGACTGCATGCTCAATTTTATTTTAACAGGTAAAAAATAAAACAACTTTTTAATATTTTATGATAAATAAAAATTGACTGTCATTTCTGTAATAATAATTATATAATAAAATACTAATTTAAAATTATCACCGAAAAACTCTAAAACATTCAACATTGGATTAAAGAAATGTACCGACCTGCTTAGTTTTTCATATTTTTTTCCAATTAGTTGAATACGATAATGTAAAATTAAAAAAAAAAATAAGTAATTAAAATATTTCTGTAGTTTGAATAATTATTATATAAATAAAAATCATGTTAGCACAGCAGCTTCCATTATAATGCAATGCTTTTACTCAATATTAATTTTCTAGAATAAAAAAATATATATTTTTGTATAATGATACATGGAACGTGCTCAAATAAAACGGAAAGCTTTAGAGGTATTTATCTTCAAAATTCGTCATTGATACGATTATAATTGTATTGTAAACAAGTCAGTCAGGCACGTGGAGAAAAGCAGATAAAAATGAAACTTTTACAAAACTCACAACTTTTTCATAAAACTCCATCCCAATATATCGACGGCCCCAGGAAAAACCGGTGTAAGTCTAAAATCACAAATGTTCAGGAGAGCGAAAAAACTAAAATATTTACGCTATTAAATTCATCATATAAAATGGGATAGTTTTTTCTTATCTTATTTAAGTAAATCAGATAAACCAATTTATGGTCTATATTCCTATCAAAATTTAATGTTGATTAATTAATAAACAGCTGAGATAATGTCAAAAAATCGTTTTTATTTGGAATAATATTACGCGCTTGGTGCTTTGACTTGATTCAACATGGTTTTGCGCGGACGAAATAGATTACAGACTCCGCGTAACAGACTCATACTCTGAGATGTAACCTTGTTTTACGTCACGTTTTTCTTTCTCTATACGATTTTATTTAGTACACCTATATTTATAATGCTCTTTTACGGAAGAACCATCATTGCGCAATGTTTAACTCGAAATAATACAGCGTGTCTATTAAGTTTTAACAAAGAGTATGAGGATATATTGACATATATATATTTTTATACGGAGTTTTTATAATTTAAAAGTATTTAAGTATGATTTTTTTAATTTTTTTGTAAATTATTATTGATATTTTTATAAATAATGAGAATATGTACATTACGAAACAATAAACATTCAGGAAAAATGTTAATAATGGAATAATAAAGAAGTTGTATAAGAAATTAGTACATAACATTGGTAACTATTAGATTTAAAAAATAGCTAAAAGAAATGTTTTTTTATTCTTTACAACACAATTTTCATTAAAACTGTTGAAAAAACATAATGTCAATCGCCATGTAAATCACTAAGCCAATTTTAATTTATTAATAGTAGTTGACTTAATTATGAAAACTAGGGAAATAATTACTTATATACTTTATTAACTGCATCATTGTATTTCTGAGGGAATGAATTTTATTTAAATAAGTGATTACCATTTTAGAAAAAACATATGTACGGTTTAATACAATAATATAAATTACTAACCGCTTTGCTTATTTGAACATAAGAATGTAGGTAGTAAACAACTACTGAAATATATTCTTGAACATTTGGCACAGATATACCTATCTAAACATCATACTATTTGCAAAAATATAGATTTTCTAGTTTGAAAATTATAACTACGTATTAACAAAATAACTAATGTTATGTTTACCTAACAATTATTAATGAAAGAGAGGTTTATTACTTTCGTTCTCAGATGAGACCGCAGTCAACTGTGCATCATCAGAAATCTTTATATAAAAATATATACTTAATATAATTATTAGGCTTGTATTACAAGTCCATTCGATAATTATGATTATGTACCTATCTAAAATGATATTCATACAGTATCTGTATAAACAAGAGAAATTGCTTTGTCAGTACCTACCTTCTATTTTTTTAAGAGTATCCTTATTTGTGCATATAATTTTATAATACCTTTCTATAATTAAGATTATAAAATTTCATATAAATTATGACCATATTAATTATCGTTTGTATTTTTTAATCTCAATCGTTAATATGAATGTTATTGCCAATTATAATTAAATATAGATTGATTATATTATATTGTCAACATAAACTTCAGTAAGTATATTTCTTAATTGAGCTCTGTTACGTTAATTAATACGATGTTTTATGATTTTTATTATTTATTTAAAAGGTTGAAATAAATGTGTACTAATACTCTCAAATTTAAATAATCAAATTTATTTTGTTGGTGTGGATTTGCATTTTTTTTATAAACTGAAAAAAAAAATAATTTGCATTCAAGTAATTAGTATGTTCTTGAAATGTTATATTGTTATTTAATCGATTGCGTAGAGTTTTAATACAAATTTTCTCAAAGAAACACAGTTTACTATATCATTTGTTCATTCATAACTATTTATTTTGATAGTTTTACAAAATGTATAATTCAGACCGATTTAAATTGGATGAAATAATAATTAGGTAGTTACTATTTAAAAAGGTTTTCATAATTTATAAAAATCATAGTCAATAGGTGAATAGGAGGTAAGTATATGAATTTAAGTACATACTTACCATTACAGACTTTTCAAATCCAATTGATATTTTAATTAAAATCTACGAGATACCGTGTACGATATCACCATTTGACATGGTTTATTTGAGTTTTTCACAAACTATAGATACTTACATAATATTTATGTAATTATCTATAGTGTTAAAAGTCAAATAAGCTATATCAAATTGTGATGAAAATATTATAGAAATGTTATTGTTTGTTAAAAGCAACACTGTATATTTATTTTGAACAAATTTAACTAACATCGAAAATTATGTCACCACTCACCAATGCTAAGATTATAATATATGTCTTTAATTAGTAGGTAATATTAAAAATTCCCAATCACCAGCGATGGGCTTGTTTTCAGAATACCTACACATCATTTTGTTTACTTTTCTTCATCCTTTTTCCAAAATATATCTACTTAGATAAGCATAAAATACTTTAACAATTATTGACCATTAAAATTTTATTGTTACTTTCAAATTGTATTGTAAACAATCTCACGTCAAAACACGTTTTCAAAAATCCCAGCCGCTTAATCCCTTTCGGCGAATGGCATGTAATAAAATAATATAATCCTTTGGGTAATTTCTATCTTTGAGGAATATTCAAAATACAAAATTATGCATAATTTACTTAATGTGTACCCTTTTATATTTTCAAAAATACTAAGAACTGACGCACGTGTTATTGATATTTAGACGAAGTTCATTACTATTATACTATTTCCAAAGCAAGCCATTCAAAAATAATTCCATTTCAAAATGCAATGAAAAGGATTATTTAACTTGGTTGGATCATAAAAAAATAGTCAGCAATTAGTAATGTTTTCAAACTGAACCATGATAATAGTGATTTTTTATTATCTTTGTGCAAGATTAATTCAACCAAAATAATATGTAATGTCATTTTCTACTAATGATAAAATAACATTTTGAAGTTAAAACATAATATTTTAGGTAGTTACCTTTTTAGGTCCAAAATATTTGATTTTATAGTGATAGTAATATATAATTAAAATATGTATTTTTCTACTGGGTATTTATGTAAATTAAATTTATATAAGTATTAGAATATTACAAACTCATTTTAAGTTAAGTAGGTAACTGCAAAGTAATTAAATATAATTATATATAAATAACGTTTTATATATGATATTATTTTTCTATTAAATAATATAACATTTTCAAATTTAAACTTTACTTCATTGTTTTGTTGAGTATCTATATGGGAGAGTAATCAACCGAAAAGAGTAAGAGAGAGATTGAAGAGGTCTTTATCATGCAGTGAATTAATTTAAATAAGCGAATCAAAATTAATATAATTACTTCAAATTTTAAGATAATATTAATAACTGAGAAGTTTTTTAAAGTAGCTATGCAAGTGAAAATTAATTTCGTTTCTTTTCGGTATTTGTTTTATATTAAATAATATAATAACTTAACTTTCTGACACAATAATATTGACTAACTTTTAAACTAATAATGCAAATACTCACTGCAAATACCAATATTTTTCGGAGATAAACCAATATGTTTTTTTAAATTATTGTGATACGTCAATATAAATCATGCTGTTTCTTTAGATCTCCGTAAAAGAATGTTATAACAAGTATAACAACCTTCTTATTTGTAAAATAAAGCGCAGTGCACTTTTGTTATCGAGGTATGACTATACTCCTCGGATATTTCTGTGAACACAAATTTGGTCGATGCGATATGTAGATATAGAGCACCATTGTCAAAAACCTAACTTCGTCAATTTTTATGCTAGAGACCTGATTTTTTTACAGGACATGCATAAAAAATTAAATATTATAAAAAGCTAATAAAACCGGAAACGCTATTTTCAGACTTACAATGGTTTTTCCTGGGGTCGTCGATATTTACCCAGTGATCCACCGATTCCTTTCAATAATATTATTCCCCAGAAACTTGAAACCACTTTACAAATTTAAAATTTATTTTGTATAATGCGTTTTTGAGTGAAAACAAAACAAATTTTGTATTTTTATCCGTGATATCATTAATGTTGTACCGTACGTCAAAAATATGTGCAATTTAAGAAGCTTTGCCGATCAATCATTGTTGCTTTTATAATACACATATATATGTCCAATGAGTTATGATATTATATTATTGTATATTTTTATTTGTAATTTATTTTTAAGTCACGCTTCATATATCGCTTTATGCACACTACTGACATGTCAGTATTCACGACAACAGAAAAATCACCGCGCATATATATGCAATATTGATGCACAGTCATTTAATATAACAAATTATAATGTTAAATGAACACGGAATATTCTATCGGAAAAAGGATAATCGTTATCGATTTTTTCTTTTTATTTAAAAAACATAACTTAGGTCCCAATTCATTAATCAAAAATATTATTTCAAAATAAATTATTTCCAAACGGTAAATACTATATACTTTTTATTTCATTATATTAATTTTAAAATGGGCTTTTTTAAATAATTTGTGCAGTGGGGCAAGGGCGGTTGATAATGTCAATAGAACGATTTCATACTGTCCTCGTTGGCAAACTATTTGCATTGTATTTACAAAGAATTCAAAAGAAATTAAATTATTAAAATATAGTTAAAGTTTTCCGAGATATATTTAAACAGGAAAAATTAAACAAAATATAATTTGTATTCTGACTGTCGCATTTTCCTTGCGATTTGGGACTAATACTATTAAGTGTATTAAACACAAGGTTGACTACCGAATATCGGTAGAATTTTAATATGTGTAACTAATTTAAGCCATCCAAATTAAAATTGCCCCACCGTACTTATTATATAGCTACAAAGATCTTGATTTCATTTTCATGAACGTTATTAGGTACAAGTTAACATAATTCGTCTTTAAGCATGAGAATGATACATAATTTAGAATGCTTCAGAAACGTGCATATTAGAAAAATATTAAACCTATATTAGCACGGATTGGGACTCAATCCATTTAGAATCGATCATGGGGTGGATTAATTATATTTAAAGTAATCAGTAATTATTTTTAGTCTACAACGTATTAAAATATTTAACGAATATATATATTATACTTACAAGTAGGTACTTAATAAATTGTATTTAATAAAAAAATATATGCAAGTCTACGTGTCATATTTAAATTTCAAGAAAACTGAAAGAAATTTCAATAGGGTAATTTAATAGTAAATCTATAAAATAATATATACTTAGTAAAATATGGAAAAAATGTTAATATATTTTTTTCAAAAATTATATAATTTCATTGCAAAAGGTGCGAGCTTTTTCTTTTATTTTATAAATTATTATATTCCTTTCAATCAATAATCTGGATCAAAAGATTTGTTAAACCTTTTATTTTCTCCCCCGTTCAATTTTCAACAATATGAACTTATTCTAGTTAGCAATAAATTACGGGAACTTTATATAGCATTTTTTCTGTCATGACATTTAAAAAAAAGTTCCAAACAATCATAAAGAAAACGTGACGTCATCATTATTTTACTTTATCTGTTTTGCAGCTTGGTAAATTTTCACTAAATGTGTTGCTCTTACAGACCAAGTGAGACGTGTGGAATCAAACTTGCAAATATCCAACACGATTCGCGTTACAGTTTGCAATTTTCGATTGCACATCTCTCAAGTACCTATAGCTTTATTTTTTATATGTTATTATTTATTTGCCCCAGTGATATTTGTTTTGTTCATACAATGATTTGCACGGTTGTTTGTCAATAATTATAATTATTGTTTTTTTTTTTGTTTTTGAATATTATATAATTATTTTTTTTAATAATTATTATCTATCCAGCGAGTAATAATTACCGTCCTGTCGTGTAATTCGTTGTTGAAAATTATATTTATTTGGCCATTTTAGCTACATGTTTTGTCTAACGTTTTGAGTTAAAAGATTGAATATTGGATGCTTTTACTAACGTGTGCTTTTGCGTATTGCTTTGCAGTCAAAATTTACTTCAATTTTGTACAATATGTTAAATCTAAATTTTTTTCATTTTCCAAAAATAAAAATTATAACAAAGGTAAAAAAATATCATATTATATAATATGAATTTAATTGCAGCTGTATTTTATTGGACATAATAAATGTATAATATACAATAATTTGTATATTATTATTTTAAAATCTTTTTTTTTAATATTTTTTAAACGAAAAAATGCAAATCTGAACAGTTAGTGAAAGCATTAAATTGTTGTGTTATTGTTGAAAGTATACAAAATAATCACTTGAAATTAATAAGAATAACTATTTTTTTGTCGAAATTTATTAGCAATTATTCAAAATAAAAAAAAGGTTGAAAATGGGAATAAAAATATTTATTGGATCGTTCTTAAAAAAATCAAGTTTTTATTTTGAATACATACGTATAATTACCTACCGAATAATTGAACTTAATAATTTTTTTTCAAGTTTCTCTTTTATTCCTTCCATTCCTTTAACAGTAAAATGTATAACCCACGTATATTATCCATTTTATACCTTGTTTCTTTCTGTAATTTGGACATTTTTTATCAAATTCTCTTTTTTTTACTTATCTGTCTTGATTATTGTTGTTACTCTATAAAATCCTGATATTATTATCTAAAAGTTGATTTATCTAATAGTGAAAACTGTACTCATCTCTTAAATTTTCATATAAATTGGGTCGATATTTTTTATAACTAGTAAGTTTTTTTTGAAAAAATATGGAGTCAACATAATATATTAAACGTGTCACGGTGATGTCCAGATTACATTTTTTACCTCTTTATAATCGAAACAAATTCCTTTTCCTCAAACCCCGTTGAGTTGCTCGTCTTCATATAAAGCGTAGTAGCTGGAAAATGAAATTTAAAAAAAAAGTTTTAATTGCCCACTGATCGTGTCTATGTCCGGGGCCGGCCCCCCACTCCGCGCAGGTTTCACGATGCGGAGCACGCCAACTTGCTTAACTCCATGTGGCTGACGGCAATCACATTTCTGTGCGTGGGATATGGAGACATTGTGCCGAATACTTACTGCGGAAGAGGAATCACCCTCACATGCGGCATGGTGGTATGTATCGTCCTGCGATGTTAGACAAAACACCTAGCGGAGGTGCGCCGAAGCTTTACTAAAGAACCGACATCTCCCATTTAAATTAATGACACAACAATTACAATTCCAAAAATTTCAACTACGACATCACATATATATTATATATTTATCTCAACGTACAAAAACGCATAGCTTAGAGTTAGTTTTAATGAATTAAAAACAGTTTGCATTAATAAAAATAAAATAATTGAATTTAGCAAAAACAAATTATTTAATTATTACAATAAAACATCTTAATCATTTAACACAGGGCTATGCAGTAAGGCACCATAATATTTTTATTTATCACCACCGGCTTGGAAAAATAAAAACCGGTAAATCCACAATATATGGTCAAAAAATAACAAAAAAACGTTCATATTCTATGTGCAATTTTACATAGTGTATTGTAATGATCTATAACTTCTAAATTTTCCCTAAAATCACATAAAAAACTGTTTGAAAACTTAACGATTTACAAAAATCCGGTGACATTAAAAAATACAATAATAATTATGTTGACACGTCCGATTTTATTTTTCATGAACGTGTTGTAAAGAAGGATTCATCACATCATATAAATATGCATATATTTTTAGTTTGAAAATAAAATACGATAGAAAACAGTAACAAACGTTGAAACCAGCTAACTACACGTGATGTGCCAATAGTTAATGTAGTATTTGCCATACCGTATAAAAATGGAGAATTTAGTAACAACCTGCTTAAAATTTCTATAAAATTGGAAAAAAAAAATTTCGAAACAAACAAAAAATATAAAAGGTGTAGGACGGCTTTGCAACAGTTTAAGTTATTGAAAGAACGGTAGGTAAGTACTGGAAATGGTATAATGTTTTGCTAAGCCGATAATGATATCTTACCTCGCCTCGTCTACCGCACAGCGACAAATCAAATTTTCTGGGAACGTCGCACCGATGTTGCATACGAAGATGCCTAGCGACAGTCACGCGTAAGTTCTTGAAACGTGGACCGGCGAGCTTCGACGTATAAAAAGGAATTCCCTATTCGTATCGTATGCGTAACCGCAACACTGGTTACTTTGACTTGCAGCTTTAGACGCGTGTGATTTGTTGCTAGTAACACTAGATGGTTTTTTTTTAACAAAATAAAAAGATGCATTCCACCAATATGCGGAGCTTCATTTTTTGGCAACGTGTGTTTTGTGAATAACGACGATGTCAAATTTTTCAAATCTCAACGTATTTGACATGATGCAAACGATACGAGTTTAGATGTGCGAGCTGATTTAGATTTGTTGCATCAATGACTGATTTCAAAAGCGGAATGCTTCCGATGACTAATAATAATATTGTAGTAGTCAGTACACGCAACCAAGAATTAAATCGTTTTAAAACGACAAGAATCCTCCAAATGAAGCTTACCATTGAATAATATACGTATTATTTTTTTAAAGAATCCACCATAACCTATAAATTAGGGTTTTTTCAATATTACGTAGCTTTGTATAACAAATTTTAACATCCTCTTATATGAGATTGTATGTAAAAAAAAATATATATTTTAAAGTACCTAAGTAGTAATTAAAATATAATATAAAAAGATATCTCTTGTCTTGACTTTAGGACGACGGACTCTAATATGACAGGCAATATCACATTGCTTAAGAGGCATTTTTTAGCATGTGCGTGATGCGTACACATTAAAGCCAAAGGAAAAGAAAACAAGGAAAAAGGACAAGAAATAATAAATAGCCAGAAATAATAAGCAATAAATAGCTTCTAACCGTGTTATTTTGGTATAAAAATATAGAATCACAAAAATCATTATTGCCAAAATACAGTAAAATACTATTATAAATCACAATATCGTTGGTAAAAATAAATTTAGTAAAATTACAAATCTAAATATCAGAAGTAGGTATCTGCAAAAGTCAAGTTTCACAAACAGAATAAATAAAGATTTTTTTACTCTAAAATGGGTATATAAAGCAAAAAAAAAATACAAAAGAAAGGGAAAAAACATAAACAACATAGTACTTACGTTTGATTTTTAAGGCAGTTAATGTCAATGATTAAAAATAGAACTATACGTCACTGAAATTCTTGTTACTATTTATCTATTTAAGTGTGTTTCCTCTCTCCTGTAAAATTTTGGTTATTTCATATCGACCCCTTTTCAAGGGACACCATCATTTTTTGACGTATTATATATATAAAGATAAATGATAACCATATTGTATAAGCAGTGTCAATCTTTTCGATTTTTTTATTTAAAAAGTCTCCAAACAATATGCAAAGTTACGAACCCGAATGCTTCAAACGTATTTAACATCTTTCAAAATATAAAGATTGACCTAAATTAATTACTCCTATATATTTTATACACAAATAAAAAATATCATAACATTACATTAAACAAAATGTTTTGTGGATAAAATTATGTTAACGTGACTGTGAAATAAGTAAATGGCTTCATATTTGTTTTGTTTTGTCAAAGATTTAAAACGCATATCATTCAAAACTCCATCATGTGAGTGTATGCTCTTTTAAAATTCTCCGTTATATATTTGATTGGCTTCACTAATTTAATTATTAGAATTCCATTTCAAACAATTAATAGCCCTAAAATATTTAGTTACCCATCTAAATTTGTAGAATAAATTAATATCTTGTTTTCGATAAAACTTCTAAGTAGAAAAGCATGGTGATAAAATAACAAATACCTAATATAGTTTTTATTTCATTAATATTTAAATAGGACAAAAATACAGTTTGAATAAATTATAAACAAGATTTGTTTCTATGTTTTTGTAGATACACTCTTCTGAAGCTGTACTAACATTTTTTTATGTAACAAAGAGACAGTAGAAAACCCTGACAGTTCTAGTTTTAGAAGGTATCAGTGTACTATAAACGAACCAACATAAATTATTCAAATCAATTTTACTATTGAGACCTACAGAAACAAACGCTACGAGAATAAATATGTAGAATAATCAAGAAAGCGAGTGCGAAAAACCACGTCGGTTTTTCACGTAAGAATATCTGATGACCCTAGAGTGCACGTTTTATTTTGCTCTTTCCAACATAATAAAAAGAGCAGTTTTCATTGAATTGATCACGGTATTTTTTAGTATAAGTATACAATATTATTTTAAATAAAAATCCCTGAAAACACATAACTTACTTGAAGAAATAAAAATAAAACAAATAAAAATTCGTAACTACGTACCTATACATTCTGAATTATTTTATAATAATATTACTAATTATTATCGACCGAAGGTTTTAATTTAAATTTTAATAGATTTAATTCCATTTGGGTCGTTATTTGCGACCAGTTATTTGCCTTTTGGCTTCTTCAGGCACTATGTGTACTCACCAAAAAGGTAAATACACACTGTCAACGAATACAAAGAATTCTAACTTATATAACAAATTAATACAATAAAGTAGGATAAAACTTTATCACCTACCTATTAAGTCAATAAAAAAATATATAACAAACAAATTACTAATAGTTGAAGTGTTTGTAAAAAAACCCTCTACCTTATCAATAATAATACACTCGATAAGTATAATACATATAAATCGTCAAAACCTAATAATAGAGTATTAGTAATGACGAGCATAAACAATAAAAATACTACACTCAAGAGGTGTAAAATCGTCCATTATGGGAACAATGGTAACGTATTGGGAATTAATGGAGTATTAATTAATGAGATATATTTATGATATCAGTCTTTAAAAGTTATTAGTTGAACAATTATTAATATTAAATAATATTCTTACATGATACCTATCTACTTTTTTATGAAATATATATTTTATGAAGTTTCGATGAAAGTAACGGTTATTGCTTAATAGAAGTAGAAAACATCGAGGGTTGCTTATTAAATTAAATGGTAATAATTTAATCGAAATTGAAATGAGAAATTTAGTATTTATTGCAAACAGGTTATCGCTTTGCATTTGAAGATAATCATTAATTAACACTACCATTGTTATTCGTAATTCAGTGCTACGGCCAGAATATATTCGGCCTAGGGAGTGCCATAATATATATGTCAGTGAACAGTAATCCTGCATTTTTTTGATATATATTTTTGACGTACGACGTAATAAAAAATATATAGGTGATCCATAGATTTTAATATGTCAAAACATATAAAAACAAACAAATAGTTGTCAATAATCAATGCTGTCAAATATTTTATTAATAATTAGTTTTTTAGAGATATCTTAACATATCAGTGTATAAAAATACACACAAATTGCATCTGCTCGCCTCCGCTACGTGATAAAAAATTTGGTATGAAATTTTATGTGAAAATATTTCCCGGATAATCTTCTAAGAAAGGTATGTGCAAAGTTTTTTTTATATATTTCGAAACGCTGGACTCGCTCTGCAAACGCTTCACATTGGTAATGTTACGGTATGTATAAATTTATAAGTATGAATAAATTTATCACTACGTTCCGATAATAATTGGCAATTCACCGAAAACTATTACAATGTTATTTGAGCACGTTCCAGGGTACTTTGTCATGGAGTTAATATGATAACCAGAGTCACGAATTAATACAATTAACAATAAGCTGTCATTGTGCCAAGTGGATTTGTTATTTTTTTTTTATTTCGAAGAGATAGACAATTCAGTACCCAATAACAACGTCAATAATTCCAATAATTTAAGCTTGAAATGAAAGACGTGTTAATAATGGTAGGTATTAATAATAATTTTATGAAACATAATATGTTTTAATATATTATAGTATTAATCAACTAATAATAAAATTTAGTCTACGTATTTTCATATTATCTAATATTATAATATAGCGCTGACAATTAAAATAAAAAGGTTATGGAATTTTATTGATGTATTTAAAATTTTCTTCGTAGTTTTAGTACATTCTTTTAATCAAGCAATATTATTTTAATTTATATTATACGAAAGAAATTTAAGAATATTCTTTTATAACTTAAAAAAGAGATTACTAAAAAAACGGACAATATTATGCAAAAACAAAAATTTTCAGGAAATAAATAACAGCAATTTTTATCGGTATATTTTGAAAGATAAGCATTTTCTTATTTTAAAAATAATATTTTAAGATAACACGTAAAAGAGCAAACAATAAAAAATATATCAAAGTAAAAGTATCAAACTGTACATCGCATGTTAGCGCTTGGCCACAGTGACGGGCGGGCAACGGCGCGGCGGCGTCTTGCAAAACTCAAACGTATAACCGTGTGTATTATGCCCCAAAAAGACACTGTCTACGAACATTTTACTCACGGTTATACATTTGAGTTTCGCAAGACGCCGCCGCGCCGCTCCCACGCGACCACTACGTTCTTGTACTAAACCCCTCTTCCACGTTAACCTTTTCAAAAGAAAAATGTTAAAACGTATGGCGAAATTATAAAAATTTAATTCTTCACGTATGTATACTGATATTTTATATACAATAAAATCACTTTTGACATTAATGTATTATAATATATACCCTTTTTATGGGGATACCTTCAAATTTTAAATACCTTAGTCATTTTATTATTATGTTCGTTTATATATTAATTAGAAAACATTTACATTTACAACGATAATTATAATAAACTATATAATATGTCCATTATAAAATTATATGTCATATTTTTATTATAAGTACCTAAGTAGGTGAAAGTTGGCTTTAAAATATTACAATAATAGTTTAATAAAATAAAACCGTAAATTTTTACGTCAAATATCTAATATTATTTAAATCGATGTCATATTATTATTATGTTCAGAAAATAACCAATATTTTAAAACTAAGTAAGCATAATATATTATTTATTTATGTGCGTTGTAATAACATGTTATTTAGGTGTTAAACACCATTACAAAATAGTTTATTTTTCACATATTAGCATGACTACAGTATATTTTTTTATTATAAAAAAGTAAATATTAATTTTTGAACACATTATTATTTCATTATGCACGCCATAAAAAATATTTTTTAGCAATCTTAAAAACATTAATCTACCCTGTACTAACAATAATGTCTGTGACTTTAGCATTAATTATAAAAGTATTTTACTTCACTTAGTAATTTATTTTTGCCTTTATTTTAAAGAATTTTAATTCATTTATATACAATTTTTATTTTATCTTAGATAATATAAATTTACTTTAATAAAATTTCTACATTAACCATTTTTATTACAATATTTCATTGACCAAAAGTCAGAAAGCAAAAATTAAACCAATCACGTAGAAAATTATAAATTCATTCAAGTTGATTTATCTAATTGAATAATAATAATAATAATTATGGCCAATTTTATTGGAATAACGATTTTGTTAGCTACCTTATATTGTTAAAATCTCTTTTAAATAGCAACCACAGTCAAAATACTTTTTGTTGACCGCTGTAGTATCCACAAATTATATTGTAACTATTATGACCAAATTTACATTGGACAAACTGCCAAACATTCGAAATGACTTAGATGCATTAAACTCTAACTGAAAATATTTTAAATGATATTATGGATTTTGTACACTTTTTATACCAGATATATTAGAATAAATGATCTAAAATTTATGAAAAAAATATATATTAATAGTAAAAACACAGTAATTTTTAATTATAAATACATAAATATAATACCTTCTATCAATATTTTTATTATAATTATTATCCACTCAATTATTATGTACTTATTTGGTATTTTTTGTTATCCTACGATGGTTAATAAATTAATTAAAATACGTAGTGGCTTGCTAGTGGCGGGTTTGTGTCTTGTTGTGTGTTATTACATAATCATCCCCCATTTACCATCATTCTGACACCCTATCTCATTGAGAAATGTCTGACTTGTTGCCACTGATGAACTTCACATCACGCCCTACACCGACCCCACGATTGTTGTGGTAGGTTTCACGATGAGGAGCACGCTAACCTTCTCAACGCCATGTGGTTAATAGCCATCACCTTCCTGTCAGTCGGATTTGGAGATATAGTACCCAACACGTACTGCGGGAGGGGCATAGCGGTTAGCACTGGGATCATGGTAAGTAACTTTTCATCAAATTTTAACTTGTCTAAGATTTTAACTACCACCCTGATTTTTTCCTTTTACAAATAATGCATTTGTATTATAAATAATTAAGGGTTGAAATATATATAAGAAAATAGCACTATATGAGTTGCCTGGAGTCATAACTCACATATTCAAAAAATCTAATTTTGAAATAATCGCAAAAAACCACCAGAGCGCTGTTTTTTTGTAATTAAAAGAAAAGTATTCAACTCCTTTGAATATTAATTAGTGAGTGAGTTGATTTATATATTTTTTAAATATATATTATAATACTCATACGGCTGCAGACATACAGAGACTATGAGAAATGAAGCTCTCTATTTGGTTAAGTTAGGTTAGGTTATTATTCATTGAAAATGTGAGCAACAGTCAACGATTCTCACATGGTTTAGTGACTTTTTATAGCCAGCTATATTTCTTTTTATAAATCAATCCCTTTAAAATCACTAATTATATTTAACTCAAATATGACAAAATTGCAAAATGTGAGTTATGGCTCTAGGTGACTCATATATTGTCATACTAGCTCATCTATTATAATAGATTTGCCAATTTAAATTATTTCCTTTAACTTTTCCTTTATGTTGTGTAACTCTGTTGTAGGTAATAACTTTGTTATAAATAGTTCAAAACGTATATATTTTTATACGTCAATTTTCAAAACTTTTCATTTTTGGTTTAATTGAGAAAAAATAGATTAATTTATTATAATGAAAATTTTTTAAATACATTATTTTATATTTTCCCACAAAAGGTACAAGAAATTTTGGTTTTTTTACATACTTTTTATGTTTAATTTGAATCAAAATGATAATATCTAATTACACTATATTATTAAACGAACAGTTTTTAAAATTAATATGCTGATTGCTTTAGTAATAATATCAAATTATAATACACAATTTTAAATATTAAAATTTAAATTGAAAATATTTCTTTTTACCAAACTAAAAAAATATGTTCTTGAATATATTGAATAAAGAAACAAATGAAGGGATACTTGATCATTTACAGCCGTAAGGAAGACATTGTTATTGCTGTATTGTGTAGCTTTTATTATTATAAATTTTCTTGGTACATAAAAGTTAAGTGTATACTAAAAATGACAGTTACTTTTATACTAAATTACGGTTTTTTACTGCTCAAGGCAACGCTAATTCAAATAAAATATATTCTCGTTCGGACGACATAAGAAAATACCCTGTGATAATTGGACGCTTTTATAGAATAAAAAATAGGCATGGACTTTCTTGTGGATTTTTTTCTCATTAAAAGTTTCGTTTTCATATCAATTGACTAAAGCATTACAATTTTTTAATATATTATGTGTCTCAACAAAAGTGTATTCTTAGCACTTTTATTTCTAAATATTGACATATTGATTCATAATTTGAATTTAAATTTAAATTAATTGATTTAGGTATTTTCTTTTTTATACCTAATGAAAATGGTCAAAACTTAAATTAATAAGATCTTTTGTTGAGACATTGTAAGGTAATTAAAGTAAGTAAAGTAATTATTGAAAGTGGTTCTTTGAACTTTGTAGCTGTTGACATATTATATAATACTTATGTTGATAATATTATATTAATAATTAACAAATCAAAAGATTTGAGAATGTAACATTCTTTATATTGGACATACATAATTCTAGAAAACCTCAGATAATAATTTATGTTACCTACTATATATTTTTTTGATAAAAAACGACACCCATTGAGACTAATATCACCACGGGATTCGCGCCAGTGTGCGTAACCAACTAAACTACGGGCATCCTATCTAATTGTGGCGAAAATAACTAGGAGTTCTTTACATAAAATTGTGTTATTTTTGGCTATCGGTTTTTGTATTTTAAATGAAGTTATAATTAATTAAGTACCCCAACTACTAACCGACGTCCGGATCATATCATCATTAGTAGACTAAACTTGCACTTGCTAATAATTTAATAATAATAAAAAAAATCAACAAAAAATAACTACAAACAACATATTATTGAACCTACATAATTTGAAAACAACACAGATATATAATACCCATTAAAAAAAGAATTTTAATATTTGAATATCAATTTAATATAGTGTTATATTTATTTTTTGGTTGATTTATTGTTATTATAAAATATGTTTTCAAAATATTCATTAGAATGGATGGATTCTTTTATGTCCATTATACAGGAAACAAAGATCCTAATGACTTCCCATTCAAAAATTGTATATAAAAATATTGGAAAATATACCAACTCATGGTCACACACAAAATATACATTTTAATAAACGTTATTATTTCTTCAATATTACTTATCCACCATTTATATGACAATTTACAGTATTACTTCAAAGAGTGGTGGAAAAATGCCTGTATATAATTCGTGAAAATCCATCGAGAGACATATTTACGAGGAATGCTTATTAGCCATATACACACTATTGTTTTTGTAATGAGTATTTCACTATCGACCGAAATCGTTAGTTATATTTTATGTCGATAGATGTTACTATAGGATCCTCATTAGATTTTCATCTCCACTTTTCTCTCAAATACATCCATTTTTATCACACTGTGTATGCTATCTGAAGTTCTTGGAGACCGAAATGGCATATATTCGCAAAGTTGATCTGGAAACTTATTATCTCAGTTACATTATTATCTGTATTTGTAAGAAGAGATGTAATAATCACAGTTCAACAAGCAACGATAGCCTTACTATAATCATAATAAAATTATAACATATTATATTGTTTTACTGTAGAGAACCGGCATGAATTTTTAAGTGTTTGTTTTACTCAATTTTATACCTAAATAATATTTTATTTAATTCACAAAATTATGTCAATAATACAATAGAATTCTTTATTTACCAATGAAATAAGTTTCACAACATTATAAAACTTTCTTAGACAACAATAAATAACCTTTAAAAAAAATAGTATGATTTTGCCATTACCGATAAAAAACAGCTTTTAAAAATCACACGAAAGCTTAGTATAGAAACTTTTATTCAATTTTGACAAAGTACATTTCTTACACTGAGACAATAAACGAAATTATTGCTTGCTTTGTGGATGCTGAAAATGGGATTTTTCCACCTATTTGTGCCTATAAAAGTCTTCGTTTGCTTATTTGAATGAACGTTTTTTTTTTATTCCTTGAAGACATCTTCAAGTTATAACTTTCAAATAAATATAATAAACACTTAGAATAAATAACAAACAATTCTTTATTCAAACTTTTTGTTGGAGTCAGTGACCTCTAACATTTAGGTATCTAAGCTTTATTGCTTTTAAATATAATTTAAATTATTACTAGTATATCGACTGTGTTTAGGAAAAAGGGCGTAACCCTCGATTTTTCGAAAAGTGCTTTTATTAGATATTAACAATGTGTACAACTAAATACACGTTCTATAAAAAGGAAGTAAGCCGCAAATGCCGAATTATTATCTAAATTCAGGTTTTAATTGAGATTAATTAATTTTTAATTTATGGAAAAACTCATTTATCCGCAATTTTAATGATTTTTCTGTAATAACTTCTTTAATTATTATTAGATCGAAAATATATTACACCAAATCATCAATCATCATGCACCCAATGTCTGTGGCTATTTTTAAAAAATATTAAACTAAAAACTCTCAAAAAACGTTTTTTGTCTCTCCTGTAAAATTTGTTCAGTGAGGGTTACGTCCTTTTTCCTAAACACTGTCGATATAATAATGTTTGTAAACGAAAAAAAAGTCATATTAATAATACTGCTAACGCAATTATATTATGAAGGCAGGGGCTCCATACTCATGTAGTGTCATGTAGTGCCAATAAGTGTCATGGCTTATATTGTAGTAGTAATAAGAATAGAATGTAAATTCAACTATAGAAAGGAAAAAGGGCGTAACCCACACTGTTACATGATTAAATACACGATATGTCCAAAGGCTATTTATGTAAGCAGCAAATGCTGAATTATTATTTAAATTTAGTTAACATGAAAAAAAAAGGAAGTGACGTGACGTGGGAAAAACATCCTAATCATCATTTCTGTAGGGTTTTTTTAATTTACTCAATAATTAATACCACATTAGGGATATAAAAACCAAATTATTAATTTTATATCATCCACTGCAATGTTATGTATATTTTGTATTTTAATTTTCACCGAAAATCATAAGAAACACGTTTTTGTGACTCCTGTTAAATTTGATTTGTGTAGATTACGCTCTTTTTCATTTCCACAGTCATTATTATTCATTATAGGTGGAATAAGTGGGGAATATACACACTCTGTGAAAAGCTATATTATTATTATGACCTTATTAGGGTCGGACTTAGTCATGTATATACTGTGTAAATAAACAGTAGATCTCGGGTTCAAATACCGTGCTTATAAAATCTAAATGCTGTTATTCAACGTGTATTTGAACCTTTTGCATAGATATAAAACGTTATGCAAGTAGCTATCGTTAATTTCTCATAATATTTTTTTTAATAAACCTCTTCGTGGGCGGACCGAGGACTGCATTGGATTATAGTGCCAATAATGAATAATTAATGTGTATTGAGTGACTACTTTGTTACACTACAAATAACATTCAATAATATGCGCCTACAAATTGGAGTATCCCTTTTTAGATAATTGACAGGCGCATGTAAATTCAAATTCTTTGGACACCAGCGCATCTATTCTATACACAAAACTGCTATCAACCGCTATCAGGAGTTAATGAGGGTAGTTTATCATTATTATGTTTGTATTGAGGTATTATAATTGTTTAAATAATTTAGCCGTTTAGACAGTCAAAACTTTCTATATCAGTCTAGAAGTTAGCACAGCCAAGAGAGGCGCTGTTAAAACATAGCACTTATTGTAAAAATTACAACTAACGTATTGTAAAAATTATAATACTTAATACAAAAATATGAAAAACTACTCTCGATAGCCGCCGATAGCAATCTTGTGTATAGAATAGATGCGCAGGATTAGAAACCATTCCTCGCGATATCAGGCAAAAATACCTCAAAAGCAGAAGTGTGTTCCATAAA
The DNA here is from genome assembly GCF_057557595.1 of Rhyacophila brunnea. Classification (NCBI taxonomy): domain Eukaryota; kingdom Metazoa; phylum Arthropoda; class Insecta; order Trichoptera; family Rhyacophilidae; genus Rhyacophila; species Rhyacophila brunnea. The sequence continues at coordinate 12,350,810 of NW_028232848.1, read as the reverse complement.
AAAATCGCAGTTTTTATATTATACTGTATAATCGTCACCATTGCAGTACCATACCGTGGCGGAAAGGTAGTGCGTTCGGCTGATAACCGAACAATCAGTGATTCGAATCCAATCGAGTGCGTTTTTTTTTCGTGTGAAAAAATAAGTTATGTGTTACATGTCACACGCCAAAATACACTCTGATCTGATTTCCCAAACGCGCCAAAAAAAGTATAACTTCAAAATATTACATGTTTCAATATTTTAAATTATTCGTTGAATAGAAAATAGTTGATTACTTATGTATTTATAGAATAAATTATAATAAGTTCAGTACTACATTATTTTTGCGAACATATCAATCCGTCCATAGCAAATCTTTGGCCCAGAATACAAATGGTCAAATTCAATGTAATTTTTCAGACACAAACCAGATGGTGGAACAACTGAAAAAACCCCTCACCATCCCCCGTTAAATTATCCGGTTCCAGTTGCTTGATTAATTACAGACTTTGGCCGGAATTTCAGTGGTAATAGTATAAAAGACCTCCACTTGTAAGTAACAAGAAAACGAGTCTAGAGTCACGGAGCGGAAAATTTTGCGGCAATTTGTCTTGAACCGAGTCGTGCAGTCTCATACATAGTAAAATTCCGACAATATAACTTAATCTTTCCTAACTAACTACTAAATAATACTTTGTAAAGTATAGTTCAGTATTTCAGTCGATGGCGTGTAATTTAGTAACCAAACGTGTATGAACAGACAAATTAAGTAAAATCATTTAGTCGAGTCAAACTATTTTGTTATTATTTTTCGATCAAGTAGAGGACCCTACCATAGCTCAGCTAGAAAGCTCTTTACATGCTAGAAAAGTAAATCTACGACACATGTTTTTTCGTGTCTGGAAACTTGTACGTATGCAGTTCACCGTATCACACTTCCGAAATGTTATATCGGAAATATATGGCCGTATATTAAAGACCGTCCAACCTCTTTGGGTCGTTTAGTACTGACATAAAATTCATTTCTAAATAAAACACGGTTCTTGTCGGTTTACACTTTACAAGAAGCCAGCAGCAAAAAAATTTTGAAAATAGCCGATGTACTGGATTATTTGTTAGGTTAGATTAGGTTAGGTTAGGTTTAGTTTGGTTTTCATTCTTGAATTCATGAATTTTGCCAAAATCAGCTATGAAAATTGAATTAATGTTCATATTCAATCTAATAAAATTGGAGACCGTATAGTAGACGATCGTCTCTTTCCAATAAGAAAGCTCATTGCGAACTGTGCCGCGGTGAAATTCTTTACGTACAATTTACATGTAACCGTTCCGGAGACCAAAAAGTTCACAGTTAGTAGTTATTCTTGTATATTTATTTTGCGGTAAAAATATTGTAAAAAGATACTTTGAAATTGTAATTTTATCCAGTTTTACTGATATGTATTTGTTTAGAGAATTACGCAAATTGATTCATTCGTCAAAAAATTATATCGCATATCTGTGTATTTTATACTTATTAAGATAATTTTAATTTGAATTAATTTAATTATTGAAACATTCCATATTTATATTTTTTAAAAAATAATCTCGTTATTTGTGTATCAGAAAAAATAACATTTCTTCAACTTTCATTTAAAATCAGCCAACGGTTTATAGATGCAATCTCGTTATTTTAAAATTCAATCATATTATTGGCAAACATAAAGATCTTTTCGTATTGGCTGGAATAATTTTATAAAGTATGCCGTAAAAGTGACGCAACCCAAATACAAAACTGGATTGCGTCCTGGATATTGCCATAATAAAAACATCCACTAAATCTACAGCCTGTTCGTTACACTATTTCCCTCTGACCTAATTTTTACATGGAAAATGCTTTGATATCATCAGAGATTAGACATTTTTTATGCACGATATTTGAATTTATGGCATATCAATGATTAGCATAACTATAAAATATTAAAATATTTTACTATGAAAAAATTATTAAACCAGTTGAAGCTCTCAATATAACTGGCTGGTTTTAACTGGTGAACATTTTTTTTTCAATCCATATTAATGAATTGTTTAACAATAAATTAATAACTTTAGAACATAGTATAATATTTTTTTTAAAAAATCGGTAGTTATTTAATGGTATTTTATTATATTATATTAAAAGTGCATATCACTTGGTATTCACTAGATATAAAAGTTATTTACGATACGTAATTTGTTATTTTTTTTAGTTTTACTGGTTGAAAGTATATACCAACATTAAAATGGTTTATTGGAAAATTATAATTATTATCAATACGAAATCATTTGCCTGTTAGACAATACTGACTCCCATTTATAACAAATTATACATCACTCCGAATTTTATCAGAATTTGAAAAATGTGAAACTTATTATTATTAATAAAAAGTAGGTTATATTTATTTATTTAAGAAAATAAAACTTTATGGATATAACAAATCTTAATGCAAGACGTTCACAATATAAGATTTACATAATAATTTAATATTACCATTACAAGAGAACAAAAGGAAATATAGAAAAACGGGTCTAGGACGATTCGGCGTCGGGACAACTGGGCGCCACGCAATTGAATGAAATTCGAAAATAAAATATAGACGTTCGTGAATAATTATTATAATAATATTATATATTTTAAAAGTACATATTATGTACTTTTAAATTATATAATATTTATATTTAAATTATTATTTAATACTTGTAAAATAATGATTGTATTGTGAATGTTTAAGTTACAAAGAGAAGAGATTTTTCTATTTTTATATAAAGCCCCAGGCACGATAATTCTCAGTCAACAATATAAAACATTATGCTAAGAGCAAAATTAATCAAAAATTCTAAATTCTAAAAAGTACTAGATAGAAACTAATTAAAATTTTTCGTCTACTTTCTATATATAAAATCGTAACGAACGTCTATTTATTTCATTCGGCAATGCGGCGCTAAATTGTCCTGGTGCCAAAAAAATAATATCTTACATTATGTTATGTAATATATAACTATATACATGGCAGCGAAGATCTAGGGAACGATAAGAGTGAAGGGATCTAGTGAGCTCTAGTGATCCAGCAATAGATCGACCACGGCTGATGATGATGATAATAAATATGAATATTTATTATAATGTATATATTTTTTTTCGACCATGTCCGATCCTAATAAGATCATAGTATAATAGGCCTCCACTTGGTGTTTGTATGTCGACCACTTGCTCAACCTGTTAGGTTAAACACAAATTGAAAAACAGTATGTGTATTTGCCAGACCCAGGGTTCGAACCTGGAATCTACGATGCTATAGGCCGACGCTTAAGCCGCGCGGCCTACGTGGGTATAATAATTTAATATAGCTATAAGTATATTATATTATATATTTACGTATAACAAATATTTCTTAAATACTCTGTAATATAATAAACATGGAAGTGTTTTCATCCAAAAGAAGTGATTGGAAACAGAATAAAGAAGAACGAAAAAAAAACTCGCAGACTAATCAATACAACACGTTCCTACTATTCTGAAAAAATACATTTTATTGCTCCCCAACATGTAAAAATATTTTCGATTCCGGAAATGTAGGTTTCCCTATAAATGTTTTAATGGTATTTGGCAAGGCAGATAAATATTTTTATGGAAATTTGACGAAACATCGAAAGGGAGGATAGAACTAACTCGCTAGAGTCCGTAAACAAGTCATTTGATATATTTTGTAGGCAAAGCCATGTTATATTTTCACATCTAAGGATTTCGAAACCTGTGCCAAATAAAATACGTGCAAAATCTAAGCATACTATTTTCTGGCAATTGTTGTATATAATGTTATTATTATTCAGACATATTTTACTAATCCAACAACCCAAAATATACACTGAACAAGCAGTACTTGCTATATAAATTAAATCAATTAATTCTCAATTAATGTATATAACCTTTTCGCCTTCCAATAGAATATTGTGTTGTCATTCATAATTATCAGCCTGAATCTATTCACTGCTGGATGAAGGTCTCTCCAAGCTGATTCCACTTCTCTCGGTCCTGTGCATTGCGTTACCACGTACTTCCGCAGAACTTAACTATTTCATATATCCACCGGTCTCTAGGTCTATCTTACGGACGTTTTGTACCTCTTGGGTACTACTGGATTTGTCCAGATATTGTCCTTTCTTCGAGTTATGTGTCCACCCCGTTTCCATTTGAGGTTTTTAGCGAACTCTATTACATCGCAAACAAAATCAAGAAACTTTGAATTTTGAAAAACAAATGTTCGCTATATGGGTACAATTTAGAAGGTACTATTGAAATATTGATTTTTTCGATCGTAATTGTGAGTGAAATATTTTTACTGATAATACAAAATTTTTAAAATTAAAATTTTGAACAAAATTTGCATTAATCAGCTTTACACGATACACTTTGCGATATATGTCTAACCATATTAATTATGTGCCTAATACATTTTTATTGCGAATCATAACGATTATATTCTAACTTATTGTGTATAAATATGGACATTAATGGGCAGTACTATGTGAATGTCAAAAATTATGAATAATTGTTATAATTTCGTGTCTTTTATAATATTCTAAATAACCATTCCATAGTATTCTCATGAAATATATTAATACCATTATATATTATTATTATAAACAAATAGTCGAAAAGTTAAAATTTAAAATAGTGTCATATTTTAAGTATCTGTGCGTAGAGTACTGTATTCAAAATATTAATTTATGAATACATTCATTAGTAGACTAAATTCGATAAGACTTTCATTGGAGTTTGTAATTGACTCGTATATTTAGAGAAATTGAAATATTTTGCGTTCTATATAATATAAAACCAACTTTCACAATATTATATACCATCACCATTTTAATTTACTATTTCAGAAGTGACGAAAACGTATACTACAAATACAGTAAAACTTCAAATTTATACCTGTATATTATGTATTATAATATGCATATAAATAAATATCCATTGAAAAGGAAAAACATAATTTATTTTGTTACTAGCATTCTCTTCTTATATATTATTATTATTTATTCTATACATATTATTAAAACAATTTATTAACTTTCTATAGCCGTTAATATCGGGGGTATTATTCCAGATATTAAATTTTATTATACCAAAAAATGTATACATATTCGTATTTATATACATATATATTATGTGTGTGTATATATACTTATCAAAATCTCAAGTTATATAAATACGAAGAGGTAAGGTTCCAAGTAATTTCAATCCATAATAAAGTAAGAGGTATTCCTTGAATATAAATGAGCAATTCTGTGAACCGTGTTGTTCAGGATGTACTCAGCTTTTGATTATCTTGGCAAATGAAAGCTGGATTACAATATCTGTATAATACCCCTATTTTTGTATTTCTCGGACTTTAAAATAATAATATGAAAGCTTTAACTCAAGCTCTGATTTTTTTCTTTTATGTATCCAAAATTTGGACAAATATTAATTGTAGTGCCATAAAATACGACCCCAAAAATAATGTATTTCGATTAAAAGAATCCAACGATGTTATAGTATATCAGGACCTATCATTTTTATTTCTTCGGGGATCATCTATGAAAATACTTGCTATATACATACTTGAACAGCCTTTGGGAGTACTTTGTATTCATAATCATCATTATCAGCTGGAGTCGATCCACTGTTGGATGAAGACCTCCCCTAGCTAACTATAATCTTTGCTGCCACGTACATCCACCGAACTTTATGAGTTCGCCTGTCCATCGAGTTTTAGGGCGTCCCTTTAGTAAAATTTTACTATAATTTATAATAATAATATAATATATTTAATTAATAATAAACTAAATGGTATTTATCCAATGGTTATCTAATTGTGGAGCGATATTTTCAGGCTATTGTTTTTTTCGTTTACTAAGCGACCTCTACCGTATCGCGTACTCTTATCTGCTTCCTTATCCATTGGTTTATTTTGTTGTCTTTCTGCGTTATGCATAACATGCATCTTTCCATGCTACGTTAGGCCACTTGCAGTTTTTGGATTTCTCTTAAATTAACAGTCCATTTTTTACATACATACTTGAACACTGGTAATACACATGGTTGAACACGTTAAGCTTAAGACACAATGGAAGATCATTTTTGAAAATAAAACTCTGGCGCCCAAATGCCCTGCATGTCTGTTTACTTCTGTGAGTAATCTCGTCATACATACCACCGTCAATTAACATTTGTTGTCCGAGATAGCCGTAGTTGTTGATTCGCTCGATGAAGATTGCTTTTAGCTTAGCAGGGTTTTAGATTTAGCTTTTCAAGATACTGTTGCAAATGCACTTCGTGTCAGTTTGACTCCTGTCGCTATCAATGGCGACATATTTGTATTGTATTGTATTTGTATGTCGATTGACTATAAATGGTTATAAATATCTACCCAACCTTTACTTAGGCCGATCGGTTATCTTTTAATAAAATTGTGTAGTCTAATAAAGATGGTCCCTTCTTAGTTCGTTTCGATAGAATAGTGATAGGTACAATTAGTTAATCTAGGAATATTACATATTAATATGCATGATATTCATCACCAAGGTCTTGATTAGTTTTCTATGAGATGTGCTTAGAAGAATGTATACGGCGCTAATCGTTAGTTACGCGTCGGCATACGTCTGAAATGATGTGGAAAAGTGGCGCATAGAAGAGAAAATAAATCATGTAATACTACAGTTTGACCAATTCTGTATAGTATGTTACAGAAAGTTTAAAACTAACTATATATTATACTAATACTTACAATCATTTTTTACCTGTGCAATAAAGCTATGAGGAAAACGAGAAAAAAGTTACAGTGACGTTACATTTGCTGTTTTTAACATTTTATTTGTTATCACAACTTCCCCACTTATCATTTTCTGATAATGATTAAAATATCAATAGAATTGAACCAATACCAAAATGTTAATAACTTTTTAACTAAAGAAAAAATACCAAACCATGGAATACAGCTCCACATAATAATAAACATTCATTGGTTTTGAATTTGCTACTGATAGTTATAGCAAAAATTGTTACAAGTTGAAATTTTCGCAAACTATATACATACATATGTGCAATTTTTGAATTGTTACTTGCGGTGCTGAAGATTTAATAAGTATTATGTGACATATTATTTATGAACAAATGACCGATTTTATGTATGCGTGAATGAAGAATGGTGACAGATTCTTGTGACAGTACAGGCGACTCATTTAACTGTTGGTATCATTACTTTCAAATGACACTAACACCAAGTGTTTTATGACTACAATACTAAAAGAATCTGTTTTACCTCTACCTAGTTAATTGTTTTGTATAAAAGGTTAAAAGCACGACTTTTCCTAGCATTGAATAAAAAGTTATTATTATTCTTATCACAACATAATATATAATTTTAATACATTTGCCTTGTCCTTATTCATATACTAATTTCTATATGTTTCTAGTGTTTTTTTATTAATACAAATAATAATTTGAAAACAAGGCCACATTTACAAAATATTGAAAACAGATATTATATAGAATTGAAAATTAGTTATCACTTCACTTATACACCTTTAATTTTCAGAACATCATTGATATTATTTAAAATTTTATAAATATACGAACATAATTAAGAAAAATATTTTAAAAGTTATAAATACAATTTGTTACAAACCTTCTGTATGTGACATGTTCAAAGATCTCTTTTACGAAGTGCATATACTCAAAGTGAGTTTTTATGTATCAACATAAAATAAACCACTATTTTATATATTTTATATATGTGTTATCAGGGAGCTGGGTGTACTGCACTTTTGGTGGCTGTGGTCTCCAGAAAATTGGAGCTGACGAGGGCTGAGAAGCACGTGCACAACTTTATGATGGACACTCAGCTTACGAAGCGAGTAAGTATTCAAGATGACATACTTTTTGAGGAAAATTTTCCTCTCGCTTTTGCTGCAACGTACTTATTATTTGAAAGATTTTCCAGTAATGCAACGGTGAAAAACTTCCATAGAAAATTGTTACAAGTTTTTTTTAAATGGCTTATTTTTATTCGTACTTCCGTGTTATCATTTATTTAATATTGAAAATAAATTTAAATTTAATCATAGAAATATACAACTATAAAATAAAGACTTAATTATTTATTTTCTATGATTTAGACTTTTTAGAGGAATCACTAAAATTACATATTTTGATGATTCATCTTTAAGTCCCTACATATTTTATATTTTAATACTGATATTATATATATATAGTTTAAAAAATGAACTTTAGATAAATTTAAATAAGGGTGATTATTGTGTCATTATGTTAGAACGTTCACTGTGAGTTGGATAATTTATGTTTTACAATGTCCTGGTTCATTTTACATTTAAATCAATATATAGTACATTCTGAATTAATATTAAGTGTAATAAAACAATACATATTAATAAATTAATATACCTAGGTATTATTACCAAACAACGATACAGATGCAACGAAAGGTCAATTATAAATCAATTTCAATTGTTTTTTTTCTATTAAGTGCCACAAACGAGTTTATTTGCGAAATATGATGTTTGAGGCTTTCACGGTTGTTTTATATCGTAGTATATTCTTGGGTTTCCACCGTGTCTCCTTCTTTCTTCTTTACTCGACGTTTCGGTCTCGTTGCAGAGGCCATTATCCATATATCGTCTCTTAATAATGGCCTTTGCAACGAGCCCGAAACGTCGAGTAAAGAAGGAAGAAGGAGACATGGTGTAAACCCAAGAATATACTATTATTTGCGAAAGTTTTTATGTATCATCAGGCCATAAGCTAGTTAACTCGCGAGATCTTGTCAACATCATAGCATGGTTAGTAGTAGTTCATGTAAATTTTCAAAACAATATTTATTTTTAGTGTGCGGAAAAATAGAAATAATATACAATCTGATTAATTTTATTTCAAAAATAGTTACCCTAGACCTAGAGGCTTCCGACTAGTAAAATTTAGCTAGCAGTAAAAAGGTTGACAATATCAAGAATTTAATGTGTACTCAATTCGTGGGTCATACGTTGTCTTGTACAACTACTATATTTAGAACCTTAGAAATTTTCTTTAGAATGTATAATAAATAATGTCAATCATAGATTAATTATTACTCTAAAAAATAGCTACACTCTGATACAAAAGTTTATGTACACACCAAACCTCTTATAAAAAATAACAAAGTTATACTATAAAATAACTGCTACCAATTCACTCAATTAATTACTTTTGGTAATCTATGACTTATGTATATCCCTGCAAAACGAAAATAATTTATGTATATCCCTGCAAAACGAAAATAATTTAGATAATAGTATTGCTAATGCAGCTTCAAATGTGGCGTAGAAAATATATTGTCATTAATATTATTATAACAATATAACACATACGTTTTGATTTTACCAATACGATAATTGATAAAATTTTGAATCAATAATGGTGGTTTTATTAATTAAACAACCATTCATTCTGATTGTAAATAGCCAGCGAGTATTTGCCATTCTACTAATAAATGTTCCACAGTATTATAAATTTTATAACCAGTAGGTATTATTGCTTTTCAAATATGCAATGTATAAATTGGTGTATGAGATTTGTCACCAAAACATCATAACCGCAGAACTTTTAATAAGCAATCAAGACTCAATAAGTGAGAATAAAAAAAATAATATCTCATCTGCTGGTATATTTTTTTAAATAATGAACCATACAATATATAATAAAATTGAGGTTTTACATGAAGTAAAATCGACTTTGTGTTATTCGAGTACAAAATAATAGTATGACAATATTATGTTGTAAAAAATAAGCTTTTAAACGATTTAGTAACATTTTTTTATCTACTTTCACGTACATACACATAACGCAATACATACATCAGCAGTATATAGGTCATTAGTAATTTTTAAGCTATCAAAAATAGACGTGAAAATATACTACAAAAGTAAATAAGAACTAACTTCACGTTGAACATACATTGGCAGTATATCTTACGTGTTCCAATTTATTAATAAATTTAAAAAAAAAGTTTATTTAAATATCGATATAGTTACAGATGTATTTATTTTTATGTAAAATTGCATTTAAAAGAAACATTGAAAAAAATATTCTTCTGTAAAGTTTATATTTTCGACTTTCATACTATTAGAGCAATACTTTTTGTAATTATATAAAACTACGGACTGTATGAAGGGAGGTTGAGAATTTGGATGGCAGTGAAGGACAGCGGAAGCAGCGGTGTGTCCAGGTACTAGCCTTTGATGTTAAGCTGGTCCAGACTGCTGGCGGCTCTTGGGGCGCTTTTTTGATTCCCGGGTCCTGCACGCGCACACTTGTTGCTTATTGTTATGTATAGCACTCCCATTTTCACATGAATCAACCTAAACTTTCATTATATGGATGTTTACATTTAGTACTTTATGATTTGGTGAAATTACGGTAATAACTCGTGACTGAATGATTGCTATGGTGAGGCGTGGCGGTTTTTATGCATCACGGTTGAACCGTCACCCATAAGTCACCATGTATGCTTATATGATTAATTCGCAACAGCCGGTATCACGGCTTTCCAGGTGTGTTCATAATGGTTCGTAATGAAACTCGTGAATTGAATCATGGTGTTCGCGACCGTCAACCTGTATCAAGTATTGACTCGATCGTTGTCTTGATGTCACTAACACTTTATCAATCACAGTCAACTGATGACTTCGTAATTGAGCCTGGACGGCAACAATAATTGCGATTAGAGGTAAAAGAGTATTATGGGGATAAGGGCGACCATAATTGGCCTAACTACTATTTTACATAGTTTTTCTTAGCTCGTATTCTTATTTGTCCGGTACAAATCTTGCAATTGATTTTTAACTAACTTCCCGACGAGATAGACATTTGAAACTTTTAGATTATATTAGAACACGATTCCAATGCATTTTTTAATACTTTTAGCTATCTTTAAGTAGAATTGATTCCATTTTCAGTTAATTCTGTTTTGTATGAAAAGTTATTTCGAAAGAAATCCGTAATAAGTAAAACTATTATTGGTTGCTTAGTGGGTCCTAGCAACTAAATTATTAATATTAACATATACGTGGGTTACTGTGGAATATGACATTTCAGGTTATTTCTATCAAGTACAAATTTTTTGATCGTTTAAGCTAGTCAATTCAAGTTTATATGATTCAAAGGAAAATTTAAAAACGTTGTATATAAAAAGTTATTTTTATCTTGTAATTATTTTTATGTACTCCAAGTATTATTGTACCAAATACGAGGGTGGGTCAATAATTCCTTAGAAAAAAGCATTAAAACAGGTTTTATTTTTGTATTTTTTTTTTATTTCTCAACATAATTTCCTTGGAGCTCAATAGACTTGGTTAGACGTTTCTCAATTTTTTTAAACCGTCAGAAAAATAAGTTTTCGGAAGGTCCTCAAAATAAGCATTTGTCCGATCGATGACTTCTTCATTTGAAAAAAAACGTTGTCCACTTAGCCATTTTTTTAAGTTTGGGAAAAGGAAAAAGTCACTGGGGGCTAAATCTGGCGAATACGGTGGGTGGTCGACCAATTCGAACTACAATTCTTCAATTTTAGCCATTGATCGTAAACATGTGTGAACACGGGCATTGTCCTGATGAAAGAGGATTTTTTTCCTGTTTAAATGAGGCCGTTTTTCTTCAATTTTGTTTTTTAGCTGGTCCAATAAAGATGCATAATAATCCCCTGTTATTGTTTTTCCTTTTTCCAAATAATCAACGAAAATAATTTCACGCGCATCCCAAAATACAGTAGCCATAACCTTACCAGCTGATTTTACGGTTTTCGCCTTCTTTGGACATGGTTTGCCTTCGCAATCCACTGCTTTGACTGTTCTTTCGTCTCGGGAGTATAGTGGTGTATCCATGTTTCATCTACAGTCACAAAGCGACGAAAAAATTCTTTCTCTTCCCCTTGCACTTGCCTATCTTGCAGAATTGCACCCATCTTGCAGAAATATTTTTCATGCCCAATTTGTCATGTAAAATAGAAATGACGCTACCTTTTGAGATCCCTGTAACCTCAATTATCTCACTCAACTTTAATATTCGGTCACTTAACACCATATCGTGGATTTTATTGATCATTTCTGATGTAGTCACCTCTACAGGACGTCCTGAGCGTGGTTTATCCTTTGTTGATGTACGACCACGTTTAAATTCATTTAACCAGTTATAAATAGTTGCAAGTGAAGGAGCAGATATGCCGTGAACTAAATCCAACTCATTTTTTATTTCCTTTGCTGTTAACCCTTTTATATTAAAATGTTTAATAACAACTCTAAACTCAATTTTCTCCATTTTCCATTTTTCCATTTTCCACAAGCAAATTTTTTTTTTAAATGTACGAGAAACACACAACAACCCGACCAATCTGATTGAAACTTCGCAGCATACTGAATCGGTAGTGCCACTGCATGAAAACAAACCGCTTGCAGTACTAGTCGCGCCACCTGTCGGCTTTTCTAAGGACTTATTGACCCACCCTCGTACTTCAAATAGTTATTAAGCTTAAACTAGGCTCATAATAAACTATCTCAACATTATTGTTTGAGGCCAGGTAAGTAACAAAATAATATTAGTGTCATAATATACCAAATGTAGTCTAATTATAAATAAATGGGATGTTGAATACGTAATATTTTATGCGCTTTAGCTCATTCCTAAGCGCCTCATAATTTCTATGGAATTATCGTTAATAATTATCCGGGAATTATTTGCAATTAAAATTAAAATAATATGGGTGGTATACGTCAACCTTGTTCACCTTGAGTATATTTTATTGAATTTCACTATCAGAGCGGATATTACACTACAGTTACTTATACAGTAAACTGTATAAGTGCTACATCGATATTTAACTACTAAACACTCTGGCAAAATAGTATTGAGAAAATAATAATTAAAGACTTTGTGTTTTTATTAGGTATTTAAGTAGGTACTTTGCTAATACTATATATCTTTTGATAAAAAATATAATCAGTTAGCATATTATTAATATATATTTTTTTATAATTCAGATACTAATTTTATCAATGTTATATTATGTAGATAATTGAATCTTTCATCAAAAATTTTGTATAGGTCGGAGTTAGTGGACAAAATATTTAACTGATAATAATATATAATATTTAACTTAATATATTTAACTGATGATAATGTTTATTATTTTGAAACGGGATAGACGTGGAAGTCGCACCGAGTGGGATAACCCACATGGGACAGCCACACAATTCTCTGACCAGTAAATACATACTTTCCTCGCAACGAGTAATAATTCACTAAATTGTGTCTCTCCACGTGACTCCAGCCGAGATAGAAAAGGGGAATGAGATTTACTAGTTACCCAGCCGTGAAATTTCGGAACAGAATCCAAAAGCTTGCTAGCCTGCAAAGCTATGATAAATACAAGAATTGGCAAATAAGTAATATCTCAGAGTAACGCACTAAGCAGTATGCAAATAAAAATAGTCTAATATATAATAATTCATCCCTAATAACAAAGTGCCCGTAACCCCATGATAATAAATAAATAAACTTTAGGTGTGTTTTTGTTATTTCGACAATAGTGTTTTGTTTATATCATGTTGAAAAGAATATAGATAATACCTAATTACTGCGCTTTACGTATATTATTTATTTTAACCCGTTGAAATGTTTTAACTTCTAGTATTAATTACTAACTATATAAAATGTATATTTTGTTGATTTCAGTTAAAAAATGCAGCCGCAAATGTACTGAGAGAGACCTGGCTGATCTACAAGCATACGAGATTAGTGAAGAGGGTAAACCCCGGCAGGGTGCGCACGCATCAGCGGAAGTTTCTGCTCGCCATTTACGCGTGAGAGCTTTATTTACTTACTTCTCTTATCAAGCTTCAAGTAATAAAGTTTATCTGTGTACTAGGTGCCGCATTTATAGCACAGATAAATTTGCCAATTGGTCAATGGTGATAGGAAAACTACCGAAAATGGAAAATCGACGCATTTTTTTATACTTGTTGTTTTTATCATAAATATTTATAAATATAGATATTGGTTTAAAAAAATACATTCTTATAACGAAGTGATGATAATGCATTTAAATATTTTTAATAATACAATATTATACAATATGTACCTATTATTTATTTGCTCCACAATATAGTGAGGATAATGTATAAATGATTGTTAACCGTAATATACTCGAAATAGTAGGTCCATGCACAGGATCTAACCACACATGTCATTAATAAACCAATATGTTAATCTTTCAGATTCAAACCCGAGATAATATAATATGAATGCTGAAATAGATATTCTACTACACAAAGTGCGATAAAATTGACAATCTAAGGTTTTATGAATATACGAAATTTAACGAAAATATACATTTTTTAATTGGCTCTGCAATTCTCCCCATGAAGAGCTTTAGTTTTTTTCTTACGAGAAATGTATGTTAGTCATTTTCTCATCCTATTAGTTTGATACTCTAGGTACGAAAACTAATCTAAAAGCAACGTAATATGATTTTTTCCAGACCGGGGATTCAAACCCAAGACAAACGACAGCAAAAAATAAATATATCATATTTACAAAACAATTCAGGTGTCCGATTATCCAAAAATATAACTGTGATTATGAAAATATAACATACATCATTCAATATTGATAGGAGACTGTTCTAATCACTAAATTATTGATCCAAACACTTTAAAAGAGTCATTTTCAAACTCACTAGATACCAGCAGGTTAAATATATGAATTTAATATTTCAAATTACAGAGGCTTTTCCAATAATTATGTATTTTTTTTATATATAAAATGCTATATTTTTAAATCCAACCTTCATCATCATCAGCCTGAATCTATCCACTGCTGGATGAAGGCCTCTTCAAGTTGCTTCCACTTCTCTCGGTCCTGTGCATTGCGTTGCCACGTACTTCCGCAGAACTTTATCATTTCATCGATCCAGCGGCCTCTAGGTCTACCTTGTGGACGTTTTGTACTTCTTGGATACCACTGGATGACTAGATTTGTCCAACGATTGTCTCTTCTTCGAGCTATGTGTCCAGCCCATCTCCATTTAAGGCTTTTAATAAACTCTATTACATCGCAAACCCTTGTCTGCTTCCTTATCCACTCATTCCTCTTTTTGTCCTTTCGCGTTATGCCCAGCATGCACCTCTCCATACCACGTTGTGCTACTCTAAGTTTCTGGATCTCTCTTTTACTTAGGGTCCATGTTTCACACGCATATGTCATCACGGGAAGCACACACTGGTTGAACACTTTGCGCTTTAGGCACAGTGGAAGGTCACTTTTGAAGACATTATTCAGGCGGCCAAAAGCACTCCAGCCTAGCTTTACTCTGCAAACAATTTCATCAAATATACATCCATCTATAGATACTTGTTGTCCCAGATAGATGTAGCTTTTCACCTGTTCGAGCTGAGTGCCATTGATGAGGATCTCTTTTTGGCCTGCAAAGCAGTTGAACATGACTTTCGTCTTTGTTACATTTATTTTCAAACCTACTTTGTTGCTTACTTCAGCGAGTTCCTGCATTCTGCTTTGGAGGTCTTCTGAGTCTTGCGAGAAAATTACTATGTCATCGGCAAAGCGCAGATGACTCAGGTATTCTCCATTTATGGGGATCCCTTTGTCATTCCAGTCAAGTTGCCTGAATAAGTCTTCAAGGGTAGCTGTAAATAGTTTAGGTGAGATTGTATCACCTTGTCGGACTCCTTTGCTGATAGGAAATCTGCGCGATGGTTTATGGAGATTTACAGATGCTGTTGCGCTACTGTATATATTATTGAAAATATTTATATAGCGTCCAGGGATTCCTTGTTTTCTGAGTGCGTCGAGTATTGAACATTTCTTTATCGAATCAAACGCCTTCTCATAGTCTATAAAACCCATGCATAGTGGCAGTTTGTATTCCTGGTACCGCTCTATGATTTCTCTGACGACTTGGATATGGTCCATAGTGCTGTATCCTCCTCTAAATCCGGCTTGTTCTCTCGGTTGGTTCTCGTCTAGTACATTTTGCAGACGGTTTGAGAGAATTTTTGTGAACGTCTTGTAGAGAATAGGGAGTAGACTTATTGGACGATAATTTGCTAGGTCTTCTCTGTCACCTTTTTTGTGAAGAATGACAATGCTGGCATTTTTCCATACCTCTGGGACATCCTCTTTGCATATGCAGGCTGTGAACAATTGTGCAAGTACTTCATTTGCATCCTTTCCTGCTTTTTTGAGGATATCTATCGTCAAACCGTCTTCCCCGGGGGCTTTCCCACTTTTCATGTAATTTAAAGCATGGGTTACTTCCCAGGATGTAATTTCGGGAGTATGGTCTTCCGAATTTCCATTTCTCTGAAGATCTAAGTCTATAGTCGTATTGTCAGTGTCATCACTGTAGAGATCGCTGTAGAACTCTTCAACTCGGCTTAACAAGTGTTCCCAATTTCTGACGATAGAACCATCTTTTGCTTTTAGTGCTGTGATTTGACGTTTTCCTATCGACAAGCATTGCTTGTTTTTGTTTAAACTTCTGCCTGCTTTCACAATTGCTTGTATGAGGTTTACATTGAATTTACGAAGGTCTTCTCTAATCTTCCTTCGGAGGGTTTTGCAAAGTGATGAAAACTCCATATCGTTTTGCGCCTGTCTATCGCTCTTGGTTTTCCTTCTCTGCTCCATAAGATTCAATGTTGCCTTCGAAAGCTTGGTGGAAGGTGTAACTTCTGAGCTTTTTACGCCTGTTTTTTCTGCACATTGTAGAATAATATTCGTTATATCCTCCGCGTTGGATAGGGAAACGGTTTCGTTCTCATCTAAGAAAGCCGATAGTGCATTTTTGAGTTCATTTTGGAATTCAGTATTGTTCTGCAGGTATACGCGAGCATTTGACTTCTTCTGCAGTTTGGATCTTTCTGATTTGACGTTCAATCTTATCTTACATCTCACCATCCGGTGATCACTGCCGGTGTTAAACTGATTGATCACCTTACAGTTTAAAAATGTATATTTTCTGTCAGTGAGGATGTAATCGATTTCGCTGGTCCTTCCTGTCGGGCTTCTCCACGTCCATTTACGTGTAGGTTTATGTTGAAAAAAGGAATTCATGATGTGAAGATTGTTGGTTTCAGCAAACTCCACAAGCATGTCCCCTCTACCATCCCTTGAGCCATGTCCGAAATGTCCGACCGCTACGTCATCTCTTTGGTATGATCCAATACGTGCATTGAAATCTCCCATTATGATGTTGAAGTGGCATTTACTTTTATTTTTCAAGGATGTTATTTCCTCGTAAAACTCTTCCACTTTTTCATCAGGATAGCTCTGTGTCGGAGCATATACTTGCAAAATCTGAATGCGGTACCTAGCATTGATTTTAAGTATCACGCTTGCGACCCTGTCAGAAATGCAGTTGAACTCGACTATGCGGTCCCTCCAGGCTTTGTTGACAACAAATCCAACACCGCTCGTGCGTCCTTCATCGGTTCCTTTGGAGTACAGCACATGTCCGCTTTGTAAAGTAATAATACTCTCACCTTTACGCCTTACTTCGCTGAGTCCGACAACATCCCAGTGGATATTCCGGAGCTCTTCTTGAAACTCTACAAGTTTGGCATCGCTGGACAATGTTCTTGCGTTATATGTAGCAATGGTCATCTGTTGGCAGCCTTTTCCGGGTCTCCGGGGATTTTTAGCACCCTCTGCCTTCCTTCGCTGATCGCTGCCGTGATCAGTATCAGGTTGGCCTCCGGAGAATGAGGGCCGGGTTCTAGAAGTTTTTGTTTTCATATGAAGGTTTTGGACATAACACACCACGCTGTCCAGACGGGTTGGTGTGTGGTTTTTCTGTCTGGGTGATCCTTCCCGTAGCCAAAGGTCTCTCGTTTTAAGGCGCCAGAGTTTCGCCTTGCACCTTTCTCTATTAGCTACAGATATTATGTTGCGTTATACAGCACATTATCTGCATTGCCCGGGGGACGCCACGCGGAGGCTAGAGATAGGATTTGCTGACTTTCTTGGACAGTGGCGTCTCAACATTTTTTAGAGGTATACCTATTGGCATCGGTATACATCATTGAGGCCATAGTCAGCCTTTGCCCACTTAGGATAACATTAAAATTAAATAATAAAGTTACAGACTTAATTAACTAGATCATGAATTCCTAACATTTTTCTTATCCTGGTCTCTTTTTATAATAACCAGATTCTAACCTGTGATCTCTTGCCACATTTAAAGTTAGGTTATTTAAGTTAAACAATAATAATTATATTCTATCACCATATTATTTTTCATTCTTCTATGGTTAAATATACATTCGCAATCACCACGTTATTAATAACTCTGTTTATTATATTTACTATCTCACATTACACCCTTTCAAAATTGATATATTTCTACTTTTAAATATGCAAACATTGCATTTAGTTTCACCTTAGAGTAGTCATTGTATGATTATTTGAAAACATTTAATTTTTTCTAGTCCTATGAATACTTTATTTCACAGCTTTTTTTTTAGATATTATTGTTCATTGGACCTTTCATTAATTCTTAACAAAAGTAGCTGTGCGACCCTCTATAAAACACCGTGTGATCCTCTAAAGGGAGCGTGACTTTTGCGTGGCAAATCCGTTAACTGGATTATTCATATATATATTTTTATTAGACTAGATCTGGTTTCCTAACTTTCTTTTCATCAGTATAATATTATTTATAACTAAAAATTGAATAATGTGTACCCATTATTTTCTATTAAAACTTACATAACTTTGATATATAATAAATACTACATAATATATACTTGACAAATAATTATTAGTTATAAGTTATAAATAAAACATTTATAAGAGGACAGAATTACATTTTTATTAGTGAGATCCTTTTTGCGTAGTTATGTATGTGAATATTCCTATTCTTAAACGGTCATTTAAATTCAAATCAGCGAGTTGTCATCTGTATTTCAATTTTATTGTGCCCATTGTTTAAAAAAGTGCACGAATAAGGCGCACGCATAAAAGCTCGGGGATGTACCTACGCCCGCGGACACTGAGTTGGGATTCCATGGTAGAATCTAGATGATTGAAAGAATTGATATCAGAGATTCCATGTTATTAGTTTATATGTACATAGTAGGTGACCAATAACTATACTGAATTGTTGTTAATATTTATACATTCAAAAATACTAAAAAATATCATGTTGATTGTATTGTAAGTATTAAAATACTTGCCGTATAATTGCTTAGGTACTAACTTATATTATTATTATATATTTTTACGCGTAAAATAGTGATCACGATCATAACTTTACTGTCGTAAAATTTTTATTACTATCTCTATTTTCACCCTAATTCTTATGTCCAAACCAGTAATCTAAAAAAACATTTTATCACTTCAGACCACCGTTATATACTGCGAGAGCGGGAGTCGCATCGTTCGGGGAAAACTCAGAATTGCAAAGGAACCATAAAAGCTCATTCGGTGTTAGCGAAAGCTTTCGTCAGTAAAAGCCTTTTTGTCGAAGCTGAAAACTCGTGTTGTCGAAAGTATTTGCAAACACTAGTCGGTTCTGATTTTGGTTTTATTCAGTTTTGAGCTTTTTCACTTAGAATATATAACACCTCTTGATTTTAATCAATCTTTAAAACTGAATATAACTTTAGTTCAAAGATCGATCAAAATCAACTTTGCTTAAATTTAGTTTTACTATAATTTCTATAATTTACTTTACCTACAACCTTTTTACAATAATCGGAATAATTGCAAGTGAAAATAAATATTATAAACTAAATATTATAAAACAATATTAGTACTTGTGAATAAAGTAAAATATTATATCATTAATTATAGCAATCCTATTTATTTATTATTTCTTACATAGTGTTATTAGACAGAATTAAAAATATCCAAAACAATGCACTAAATATTATTGATGTAATAAATTTTAAACAACATTTTTTTTATAATAATATAATAATATTATGTACCAAAATTGTTTTTATAAATGTTAAACAGTCTATAAAAAAATCACTACATATTAAAATAATAATAATTAAATTGTCAAAACATATTTGCAGGTGAAATAATCGTCGGTAAATATTTTCTCTGAAACCATATTCGACAATAATTGAAAGCTGCTGTATAAAATAAGCTTTATCTATCAAATTCAATTTCTTTTATAAGTGGTAATAATACAATAGGATAAAAAATAATAATAACTGATATTAATCGTAAAGATCGTTTTATCATCGGTTATATTAAAGTATTTAGTGTTACATTTATTATGCATTCAACCAATATAGGTATTGCCTCTAAAATAATACGACTGTTTGCGATAAAAGCACCCTTTCGGTCTATGTAAATAATAAATCATGTTCGCTACCCCTGTCTTAGTACGTCTGCCTTATCTATTCTAGTCTGAAATAATTATTATTAATGGCATATATGCAGTGGTCGGAAAGCGTTGGTGTCGTATCTTGATGTGGAATAACCCCATAATCAATATTAGTCTCTGAGGACGGATGTCTAGATAACATTTTCCGGATAATGTGATCCGTCAACTGAACACCTATTAGTTTACGCTAATATAGTTTCACAATGCTTGGCCCTCGTAGTCCAGTGCGTAAGGCACTGGCATTTCATCCGGTGACTCGAGAGTTTGATTCCTGATTAGGTCACAATAATAATTATATGTATGTATTTTTTTAAAGTCTGGTTATTTTTTATTATTTCACTGCTATTACTTAATACACTACTGTCATTGAGCCTTATGGCCCGTTAGTTTTAGTGCTAAAAATAATATAAAATAATGTTTAAAAATAATTGAATTTTTAAATTCTTTGAAAAGAATCATCTTATGTAAGGATAGATTGTGACCTTATAATTAAAAATAAATTTAAACAAATGTGACTAAGGCTGTTGATGTAATTGTCTGCATTTTATAAATCACATTGTAGTAATATTATACACTGATATTGATTTACCAAGAGCGTACTTAGATAAAAAAGCATAACAAACGAGAAACCAGTTTTTTTTTAAATATAATATCATAAACCTTCAAGATGTTTAGATTAACAATCACAAAAAAACTCAAATTATATTACATCATACCTACAATATTTTGAAATACAAAGTTATGTGTGAGATGCCATGTTCTAGTGCTATCGTGGCATACCCACAATATTATATTTTCCATATCTCACTTAAAAATTTTCTTTCTGGAGTCACCATAACGTAAATTACATTAACACCGGTGACGTGATTAATAGAGTTAGTAGTCGTTTTCCAAAGAAATTTTAGGTTTTTTCGGTGCATGTCTATTTGATCCAGTGCAATGATCTAAAATGTATTAGGCGAATGGCTAACTTTTATTCAAAATATAACGTCTTTCCACTAATCATTTTATTGGCAGTCAAATAAAAATCATTGAACAAACAATAAAGTTCGTACTTATAACTTAATGCCGGTTAATAATTTGGTCATAAATGTAGAGAAAATGATATCTAAAATTCAATATGTTCCTATTGAAATATTAAGGATACGTTATAGTAATATTGAATGTCCGGTGCAAGTCTATTTCCTGAAAGCCGATTTCGGGAAAATTCATGAATTCAAAAATGATAACCTAACCTAATCTAACAAATAATCTAGTATATTGGTTATTTTCAAAATTTGTTTGCCACTGACTTTCACTAAATAGACAGGAACCAAATGCCCTTGTATGAGTTTGTGTATTTACATATTTACAGAGTAATCACTTTATTAATCAGTACCTAGATATTATAGATACAAACAACCCCCTCTTCATAAACAAAAAGCACTTAAATAACCAGTAATAAACACGGAAACGAAACATTGAATTAAAACAGTTACAGACTTAGGCAAATGGATTAGTTTTCCAAACAATGCCACTTGTTTACAAGTTTTGTTAGATGTGACAAAACGTTCCCAAACTTAGTTTATTACGAACTCTATCCTATTCCTCGCTGTTAAGCAAAGCGATGCATTGGTATTAACACTCTAACTTTCTCGTAATCAAATTTAGGAATGGAATACTTGAGAAGATGAGATATACTAGGTACTTTAGGTAATGCAGATACTTGATAATGTTAATAAAATTAATTCAAGTTAAAAATTCTATGAATCGTTATATTTCTAGTTTAATCGGATCACTGTCAGAGCAGAGTTAATTCGTGAAAGCATGTATGTCACGTCAGGCCATGGACGAGTTAGCTCGTGCGTTCTTTTAAACGTCAAAAGTTCTGAATAAACTGTGTTTATATATTTTCAAAACAATATTTATAATTTTAATGTGAAAATATTTACGATAAACTCGATAAATATGTTGATTTTGTAAGTTTTCACACATATTTATCATTCTGTTCCTATTTTATATTTTTAAGGGATTTATGTTATTCAAATAATAGCTGGCCCACAAGACGTGTCTACTTAGTAAAAATTGGCTAGCAATGATAAGATTCAATAAAATAATATATAACATTGAGTTACACCTAATAAATACAATGTATTTCCACCAAGACTTGATATAAAACACCATAAAAAGACAATATCATATTATTAATAATTAATAATAATGTATTGCAAGCATATTAAATTATGATTAGGTAGTGTTCGGTTATGAGGAATACAGCGGCAAACACATTTTGAAAATAGCCGATATACTGGATTATTTGGTGGGTTAACCTAACCAAACCTTACCTAACCTAACATAACCCAACCTAACCTAACCTAAACTAACCCAAACTAACAAATAATCCAGTATTTTCAAAATGTGTTTTCCGCTGTATTTCTCATAACCGAACTGTACCGGGATATCATGTATGATGCCAGGTAAAAAAGTATGATAGATACTGCTTTAAAGGTATGCAGAAACAATGGCATTTTTATTCATATTTTTATTAAATTTAATCAAGAATACTAATACTAGTTTTTATATAAATGTCAGTTTTTTTCACTCTGTAAAATCGCTTATCACCCATTCCTAGTTAAAAATGTCATAAAATGTGTAGTATATATTTTTTTGAAATTATAAAGATGCTTATGAACACTATGACAAAAACACGGTACATATAATAATGATCCGTCCTTTTTCACACGGTTTCATCATTTTTCGCTACTTTATGGTCCGTTTTTCTATATTATATTCTGGCGTTATACCTACATACAATCGAGAGTTTTGAAATCATTCCGTTGAAAATTCTATTATATCAGCCATATATTATAATATTATACAGTTTATTTATTATAGTAATAATAGTATATTTAAAATGATTTTGAATATGATATCAAATTATATCCAATCCCTGTCGGTAGCCGATAATACAGACGTATGTATTCATCGTAATAGATTTTTGGGTTTCCACCGTGTGTAGGTACGTCTTCCTTCTTTCCTCGACGTTTCGGGCGTGTTTTAGAGGCCATTATCAAGAGTTGAGGAAAGAAGGAAGAATTACACACGGTGGAAACCCAAAAATCTATTACGATAAAAAACAACCGTGAAAGCCTCAAACATTATAATATACCGTATGTATTCATTTTCTAATGAGTATATATGAAAATAATGAAGTAATTTTTTTTTTTTTTTAAATTTCAGATTACGAAAAGTGAAAATGGACCAAAGAAAGTTGATGGACAATGCCAATACCATCACGGACATGGCAAAGGTAACTATAATTCACCTTTCTCGAACAATTCTTAGTACTCAAATTGCATTGCTTGCTTATACTAAAGCTTTGCATTCCATTCAAAACACTAACCAAACATTTTTAAAGCTTAGCTTATAGCAGGTAAATAAAATACACTAACACTCATTCATCATTTGGCTTATAGAGTATTTTAGATAAGCAAATCACAAAATTATTATTAAAAAAAAACCTAATTGGCAACACCGTATCTTAGTGTTAATCCTAGTTAGAAACATTAGATATTTTAGCATATTGGTTGACATCTGTTATTAGAATGTGACAATGTAAAAATAAATTCTCAAATTAAATAACTTGAAAATCGGTATTTTGCCGCACTGTATAGGCAACATAAAATATAAAGTATTTTAAAAACTTTATATATTATTTTATATGACTATCAAAAATTAATTTAATAGAGATGTCGATTACTTATGTTTAAATTATATCTGTTTAAGTTTTAAGATATCATTTATTACCTAACCCTCACTTGACCAATATTATGCTAAGTATTAACGTTATTAAAGATAATAAGGGTAGTAACGGACATTAATGATATTAAAACACATTCAAATAGATGTTCCTATTTTAAAAGTTCGAAAACATGATCCATTAATTGAGCCTATCACTTTCAAAGTTAGTAACATCCTGATTTTTTCTTGATACTGATTCTGTAAGTATTTTTCCATTATATAAATCAAATCCTGCTTAGTTTGTTACTAAAATTAAATTAAACCGAATTAAAGTTGATCGCAAAATTGCTTATATTCATCAACCGATTTTTTAAATATATATTACGATCGATTTTAAACATGAGTTACTTTTTAATCACATTAAGGACATTTTGCTATTCGCTTTTTATAATCGTTTACTAATATATGTGTAAAAAAAATATAATATTTGCAGTCCGAAATACGCTTGACGGATTTTTGCAATTATTATCCGAAAAATACTGTATAATACTATGTAGCTTACCGAATTTGAAACGAATGGCCTCATTTTGTTTTCAATATCATAATGAAAAATATAATAATATGTAATACTTAATTAGTATCTTACTAACAGAGTCTTTCAACCAAGTTTTTGGGGTTAATTATTATTGATCTCAGCTTAAACTAGCTTCTTGAAAAATTATGTAAGAAAATGTAAAAATGAATCACGTAAAATTAGTTTGTCTATTTATCACACAATTATAATAAAGGTTTATAGGGAATTGTTAAAACCAATCACCACCATTGTACACATAGAATATTACTAGCTTATCAATGACTGGATAAGAATTATTTAAATAGGTAGTTGTTAGGCTTAGCCTTTTAGGTACAAAACATAGAATATTACACACATTATTATAAAATGTAGAAAAAATACATCTAGATAATAGAATAGATATTTAGATTTAACGCATACCTACTTACTGTAATTATCAACAAATTAAAAAAGCTTGTAAAATTTTTCGCTTTGTAGAAATTTAACATTGTTATTTATAATTATAGTTTTTTTTATAATAAAATTATTTATATTATTGTGATTTACATTCATGACGCATTGGTATTTATCAAAAAACTGTTTAATAAAATTCATTTTGATGTTTTTTTATAAGTACATATTAAAATATTTAACTTATTTTAAATTATTTAATAATTTAATGTGGCATGCCCCATTACATTGTTTTATTTCTAACATAATATTATTTACGTATTTTAGTTTTTTGTGTTTAATATTGTCGTTTAAATAAAAAAAAAATCTTAAATAACAATATTATTAATTTTATATAATATGACGTATAAAATGGTATCCAAAACATGATTTGTTTTTCAGTAGGTAGGTCTAAAATATACTAGGCTTTAAATTTTTATTATTTTATAGAAAGTTATTAGAAAATGTACGATTCTTGTTCAATTATTATAGTTACAGATTTCGATATAATATTATGAAAATAGAAATGTTACATTAAATTTGTATTTGCATAACATCAATGTTTCCTGAACTGTAGAATGAGTACCTACTTGTAAATCTACGCTGTTAATCTTGTTATATAAAAAATACTACAAACAGGTAGATTAGCACTAAGAAGAATAAATATCAAATTCAATTTTTGAGGAAATACTTTGATTGATAGCCTGAAATATATAAAAATTAGATTTATATTTCCTTAAAATTAATCTGTGAGGAAACAAAATATTGTCAGCTTATAAAAGCTAAAAAAAATAATCAGAACATAAAGGGAAATTTTCAATTTGAATATAAGTACTTAGGTACTATTTAAAAAAAATCTCGAATATTATCATTGAAAATTGGCAAAGTTAGGGAACGTCATGCCATTATAATCTATTTTTCTAAAGTAGTTCAGAAAATGTACATTTTCTTGAGAAATACTGCCAAAAGTCTCGAATTGTGTTATAGAGTTTGACATGCCCTGTGAAATCAGGCATAATGCTAATTTATTTGTATTTTATGTACAGTCATATAATATACATCGGATGACCTTGATTTTTTTTCTAGCATACATATTTATATAATATAGACACATAATCCGCTGTTAACTCTAAATTATTGAATGTGTAGGTATGTCCAATTTTTGTCATCGTAAAAACGTACAAAGAGTCAATAATTATCGATAAAAATCCAGTTTAGTTTTTTACTATATTGAATTAATTACATAAATATTAGAAAATGATAAATTAATGATAAAATATTACTAAAAATAAAAACACAATTCAATGTCCATTTTATCAAATCTCATTGTTTAGATTTTACTTAGGTAACTGTTTTTATTTTATTATTATTATCGACCAGTAGGAATTTTAACAATTCAACATAATCAACAGTTAGATTGAATGTAAAATCATATATTTTTTAAATCAGCATGAAGAAAGATAACGTCATATTTTATTACTATATTACACAGTTTTTTTTTATCAATTCACTTAGCATGGAAACACACCACACAAAGTAGGCACTCTCTGTTTTACCCTTACAATAACCAGCGCATAGGTTTTTAGCCGCGTTGATACGGCGACCATTCGATTCAAAGCAGAACCCAATTCTTTTCCAGACCCAGAACACGGTTTATGAAATTGTCTCAGACATGAGCAGTAGACAAGATGCAGTTGATGAGAGACTTACCAGCTTAGAAGAAAAGATGGTCACAATACAGGTAATCAAATTTTCTCATCATAATATTCATTCCAGCAGAAGAAAATGGCAACCCAAAATATCGATATATTCCAATAAGATTTTTTTTTATGATATGGTGAACAATATATACGTACAACTTTCCGGACACGGTATATTACATACCTTGGTAAAATATATACACGTCTGAAAAATAAATGTTCGGTCAAATTGGCAACCCTTATGAATATTATTTTTGTATCAGTGAAGAATTTTATTCAAAGCAAAATAAAAAATAAAAGATGGTAATAGTTGGTTTTTAAAATGTAATTAAAAAGTGCCTAAAGCAAAGCATAGTAGATATTAGATAAAATATCTAAAATTAAGCACATTAAATCATATCTACATCATTTTGGATATTGTTATATATATAAGCAGAATGACATTTTTTATCTATTATGGTTTGAATTCTAATGGATTTAAATTCAAATTCCATCAAATACCTTCGGTCGATAGTATTAAAGTTTGGTTGAGGCAGGGCTTAATCGATTTTTAAAAACCATTTGTATTCTTACTTCAATGAAAACAAATAAGTATCATTGACAAAGTGTGTATTATTTTTGTTGGATTTCTATAGCCTACCTCTACTATTATGGTTTGGTTTAGGCAAGATTAAAACTAAAGAATATCACATGCAATCTGTATTATTAGTTGAATGAAAATAAATAACTCTGACTGACAAAGCTTAGTGTGCAGTATTTATGTCGAATCTTCACAGCCCACCTTCATCCTTCGTCATATATATTTATATATTTTTTTCAATTTTAATGATAGCTTTTATGTATTTTGAAAAAAAATATTGATAGTAAATTTAATAGGTATGTTGTATTAATATTCTTATGGATTCCATGAAAATGAAATTGTGAATGCAGGAGAGGATAGAGGCTTTACCAGAGCTGGTGGCAAGATCATTACAGCAGCAACAAGAAAGAGCTGAACAAAGGAGACATTTCCTCCATCCTGACACAGCAGCCTTAGTTCCTGTTATGCCACCTACTCCACCACATCTTATGCAAAATACAAGGTACCAATGTTGAAAATATATTATATATTATGTATTTATACATATTGTGTTTATTAATTTTATACTTGTCTCTATTTGGGATTATCCTGAGAATGAACTTCATCGTATAAGATGGTTAGCCAAAATTGGTATATCTTGTGATCATGCTGATTTGTCAAATATCATCACTCTAACCTAACTAAATCATTCTTATTTGGTATGATTTTTTACTTTTGGGTGAATCAAGTTGAAGTTAGTATTTTCATTATATATATCATTATCCCAGAACTGAAATCATTTTTTTGCATGATTTGCACATTAATATAATACATAATGTGCTAACCATATTAGGTCAAACCATAACACGAAACTGTAAACTTCGATAATAGTTTTAATCATTGTTCATACATACTTTGAATGTAATAATTTATTTTAAAGTGATTGTAGAAAATGATTGTACGAGGGTGGGTCAATAAGTCCTTAGAAAAGCCGACAGGTGGCGCGACTAGTACTGCAAGCGGTTTGTTTTCATGCAGCGGCACTACCGATTCAGTATGCTGCGAAGTTTCAATCAGATTGGTCGGGTTGTTGTGTGTTTCTCGTACATTTAAAAAAAAAATTTGCTTGTGGAAAATGGAAAAATGGAAAATGGAGAAAATTGAGTTTAGAGTTGTTATTAAACATTTTAATATAAAAGGGTTAACAGCAAAGGAAATAAAAAATGAGTTGGATTTAGTTCACGGCATATCTGCTCCTTCACTTGCAACTATTTATAACTGGTTAAATGAATTTAAACGTGGTCGTGCATCAACAAAGGATAAACCACGCTCAGGACGTCCTGTAGAGGTGACTACACCAGAAATGATAAATAAAATCCACGATATGGTGTTAAGTGACCAAAGATTAAAGTTGAGTGAGATAATTGAGGTTACAGGGATCTCAAAAGGTAGCGTCATTTCTATTTTACATGACAAATTGGGCATGAAAAATATTTCTGCAAGATGGGTGCCGCGTTTGCTCACAGTCGACAATAAACGCAGTAGGGTGGTGGCCTCTAAAGCTCTGTTGTCGCTCATGCAACGCAATCCGGATGAATTTTTTCGTCGCTTTGTGACTGTAGATGAAACATGAATACACCACTATACTCCCGAGACGAAAGAACAGTCAAAGCAGTGGATTGCGAAGGCAAACCATGTCCAAAGAAGGCGAAAACCGTAAAATCAGCTGGTAAGGTTATGGCTACTGTATCTTGGGATGCGCGTGAAATTATTTTCGTTGACTATTTGGAAAAAGGAAAAACAATAACAGGGAATTATTATGCATCTTTATTGGACCAGCTAAAAAACAAAATTGAAGAAAAACGGCCTCATTTAAACAGGAAAAAAATCCTCTTTCATCAGGACAATGCCCGTGTTCACACATGTTTACGATCAATGGCTAAAATTGAAGAATTGAAGTTCGAATTGGTCGACCACCCACCGTATTCGCCAGATTTAGCCCCCAGTGACTTTTTCCTTTTCCCAAACTTAAAAAAATGGCTAAGTGGACAACGTTTTTTTTCAAATGAAGAATTCATCGATCGGACAAATTCTTATTTTGAGGACCTTCCGAAAACTTATTTTTCTGATGGTTTAAAAAAAATTGAGAAACGTCTAACCAAGTCTATTGAGCTCCAAGGAAATTATGTTGAGAAAAAAAAATACAAAAATGAAACCTGTTTTAATGCTTTTTTCTAAGGAATTATTGACCCACCTCGTATCATATCGAAATAAATGGTAATAATTTAAACGAAACTGTTAACAGTTTACAGCATTCTGTTCGAAGATAACCAATAACTAGCACTACTATCTTAATTCCTAATTTTGTGCCACGGTCTAAATATTGTCGGCCTTACATATTTAATGGGTAAACCATATTCAATGGATGTTTTAGGCCATTTAGTATTTAATAATTATATTATTATATACACACTGTTAACATTTTTTGGAATTATCCGTGTTATTTTCACAAATGGTAAGAATAATACTCTGTGCAAACATTTAATGTTTTATAAATCTTTTATAATAATATTATATTGTTATATTTGACTATTTATAATTAAATTATTCGAATACAGAATATATTATGAACTATTTTAGTTTTTAAGATTAATAAGTATTATTGTTTATAATATTCCTTTTTATTACAGTAAAATTATTTATTTTATGGTTATCTTACATTATATATTTATTGGCATGTAAAATTTTTAATACAATAAATATTTTCATGACATACCTATTTATTCTGACTACTTTTTTGAAGATATTTGTATGCATGCACATACTAAATTAAATTCAATTGGACAAAAAAAGTGTTTACTCATAGGTGCCACTTTTAATTTATAATAATATAACACAATCAATAAAAAGAGTAATTCATCAAATTTTAGGCTATTGGTTTCAAAGTTGGTTATTTCACCATTTTCAAATAATCGCGAAAAAACCGCCAAGCAGTACTTAAAACTCCAAATAGAATATTTTTTTTTCACGCATACTACATAGTAAATACGTACTATTTGAAAAAACAAGTCTCATCTAAAATAACATGGACATAATAATTTTAGTATTGATAAAAATTAACGTTTAAAAACATAAAAAGTGATGGCTGATGAATAAAACCGACATTGAAATAAACATCAGGTTGAATACTATTTTTCTATACTTATGTGATATATAAAATAAAAAAATGCCTACTTAGAAAATAATGTCAATTAAAAATGTCATAAAAATAAAAATGGATGTCACCGACTTTGAATAGTCTAAAAAATATATATTGTAAAAAGTTGCCAGTGGTATCTATGAATAAAATATATAAGGAAGTTGTAAGTTTTTTGTTGCGCACTACAGAGAATTGTAAGTTTCTAAATAAAATTCCATTCACACAAAAAATGTAATGAATAATTTAAGTTGAATAATTTCATTTAAATTTTTTATTCTGAATGTTTAATATATTGCATGACTGCAACTTAATGTTTTGTATGTATTTTATCCAAATATTGCATGCTTTTCTTTTCTATTCCATTCAGCCAACTGATCTTCACCGACTTCAATTCCGTTAACAGCAGGAGTATCCAGCCGGTCCCACAGACCCCGGCCTATCCATGGCCCTCGAGTCCCGTGCTTCCGTCGGTGGCCTCGAGGACCCCGCACCTAGTTCCCGAAACAGTGCCCCCGGTGGCTCTGAGACCCCTGCCCCCTATCGCGCTCCCAGACAGACGACAGAACCCGCCCAGCTGAGTGGAGGCCATGCAAGTCAAGAATGAGTTGTTATGTTAGGGGATTTTCGGGATTTTTTGTACCTTTTATATCAATTTCCACAGTGCAGGACGTATATTAGTGTTATTTTATATTCATTTACCAATAAAATGTACCCTCTACCCTATATGTAATAAAATTATTTTATTATCATATTATTAACATAACGTATATTATATAACTCAAATTACACAACAAGTTATGTACAGTAAAATTAAAGCTACTTAAAAAATCCTTCACTCATTATTTTTCTATATTATATTATAATATGAATGAATTCCAGTAATTACCTATTAGAGTTTATTCAACAAATTTGTATAGTAAAAATAAAAGTTATAAAGCATATTATACGTACTCACTTTCTACATAAATGTCGTCAAAACAAGGAGGTTTGAAATTTGGTCATGCTCGTTTATAGAAACGCTCACACACACCAACATCGTGTCAGTTTTGACGACAGTAAAGTTGGTTCCAAAATCTCACTGGCTAAAGTCTGTCTTATCCAAATGAACAGATTATTCAACGTCAAACTCATTACAACGTTTTTCTTAGCTCGTATTCTTATTTGTCCGGTACAAACCTTGTAATCGATTTTTAACTAACTTCCCGACTAGTTAGACATTTGAAACTTTTAAAATATATCAGAACACAATTACAATGCATTTTTTTAATACTTTTAGCCATCTTTAAGTAGAATTAATTTCATTTTTAGTTAATTTTGTTTTATATGAAAAGTTATTTCGGAAGAAATACGTAAAAAGTAAAGCTATTATTGGTTGTTAAGTGGGTCCTAGCAACTAAATTATTAATATTGATATATACGTGCGTTACTATGGAAATCAATATGACATGTCAAAATGACATTTCAGTATTATTTCTATCAAGTACAAATTTTTTTTATCGTGCTAGTCAAATCAAGTTTATATGATTCA
Organism: Rhyacophila brunnea; assembly: GCF_057557595.1. Classification (NCBI taxonomy): domain Eukaryota; kingdom Metazoa; phylum Arthropoda; class Insecta; order Trichoptera; family Rhyacophilidae; genus Rhyacophila; species Rhyacophila brunnea. The sequence goes on along the minus strand of NW_028232848.1, from coordinate 12,318,654 downwards.
ACAGAAAATTTAAAAACGTTGTATATAAAAAGTTCTTTTTATCTTGTAAATATTTTATATTAATACCAGTTTAAAAACATTAACTTGTAAAACCTACGCAAAATCGGTTACGTAATACATTATATTCTAATAATATCAATAGTTCAAAAACAGGTTATCAAACTATCTTACATAGTATTTTTATTTCATAATTTTGTTGAACGCATTATCAAAAGTAATACTTTTATAAATATATTATACTTGCATTTTTAACGACACAATTGGGATTTTTTAGTATCTATGCTAACGTATATTTTTGTCATATTATCAATAGAGTGAGGCCATGTAACACTATTCAAATTTGATTGGTGAATTGATTGAGTACGTAGCCATCTATTAATGGCCCACATGCGCCACGTATTTCAAAATGGAGATTTTATGGTATTTTCAGAGCATAAGCCTGGACATTCTTTAAACGTTGTAGATAATCTATTTATATAATTTGTAATATTTACATAAATGCGTTTAAAAATTAATAAATGTAAAAAATCTTAACACCACTGCACATGGATATATTGAAATATGACTATATTATAAAACATTAGATCGACAATTTTAAGAGAATACTATTTTATGTAATAAAAATACGTTATGCAGTCATCAAATGTTTAAAAAAATATATAAATAATAATAGGGCTTCTAAATTATATAAATAGATTATCTACAACGTTTACGGAATGTCCATGCTTATGCTCTGAAAATCCCATAAAATCTCCATTTTGACCTACGTGGGCACGTGGGCCGTTAAGGCCTAGAAATAGTTTCTTCAATATTAGTTGTGGGTAAAACAAATTTTACGGCTTTCATTAATTAATTAATACGTCTGTTACTAGACCTGTGCAGTTAGCAGTATTAATTTTTGTTTATATTGGAATTATATATTATACATACGTTTATATATCTGAATCTGGAAGAAAATAATATTTTCTTTATTGATTGAGTCAACATGTACTTTAAATTATTGTTCTATTTCATAAATAAATGCTAATATACATTATAGGTATTATGAATTTCTACATTATATTTTTAAGTCGATACTTATTTCGGTTGTAACACCGTTGCCTTGATGAATTTTATAATAGTGTTACAACCCCAATAGCTGTCTATCGATTGCTGATATGAGAGCTGTCGATTTACAAACCGGCAAGTAGTAATATTATATTAGTTTATAATATTATCATCTTGACTGCTTAATCTCCTTACTGCCTAACTCCATTTGGGCAAAATTGTTCAGGAAATATAAAAACTTAATAATATAATTTTATTATCGAGCGGAATTTAATAAATCCAAAATTCTTGGTAACGTTTTTTATTTACAAATAAGCTGCACTATAAATTATTATTTTAGCTTCCCTTTTATATATAAAGACTATTTTTATATAAAGAGCGGAGTTGTTTCATTTACGATATTGGAAATTTTTCAGCTGCAGTTGGGTGTTTTGTGTGAAGAACGATAACGTATTTATTTATAGGAGTTGTGTGTGAGCATAGAAAACATGCTTTATAACAAATTAACGCCAACAAAATATAATTTTTGGTCAAAAGTGGTGTTAGCTTTTTTTATAAAATTTTGTGATATTATCTTTGTTGCTGAGAGTAGTAATCTCTATTTGGCTGAAAAGCAAATAACAATTCTCCGCACTTCATTCTCAATCATGAGGAAACTAAGAAAATGAACTGTAGAAGTAAAATAATTTGAATATTAGTAATCAAAAATCGTTTCATATCAAAATATTTCTAAATAACTAGTTTTATGTAATTTTCGCTAAAGTTTTTTTTTATTATATAACCGTTTTGTTATTAATAATATTATGTAAATTATTTTTGAATTATTATTTTTTTTTATATAGATTACGTTACGTTTGATTGGAAGATTCGATTGAATATTAAATATAATACGATAACAGTGCTTACATTAATATATTATACCTAATATTATATAAAATCTTTTTTTAATATTACCAGTTACTTAACTTTATAAAACATACCTAGATAATATCGGCCATATTTTCAAATACATTTATTATTTTGGAGATATAATTATATAAGCCTAAACTATTTTTAAAATGTTGTTATATGAGTACAACCTATAAGCCGTTTTTATTATTTTTCTCATAACTATTTTGATTTATGTAAGTACTTTAATTTTTTCAATTTTATACTTAGGTTACTAAATAATATAAAGTTTTTTACTACCTAACAATTTTTGATGAATAATGACCAAAAATCATTTAGTAATCGAAAATTTTACTTTTTAAAAATTGCATAAAATGTAATACATATTTAAAGTCATGTTATGCACTAGAGTTTGCAACATGGATTGATTTTCCTACTAAAACTTGAATTAAACAAATCATAGTAAAACAATATGATAATTATAATAAATATTTTATAAGGTGTGTTTCTATATTATGTGCAAACAGCTTAATGCCTATTTTATTTTTTCGATCTTTTCCATAAAGCTATCATACATTTTAACTGTATAAAATAGATCAACATTATTACATAATAAGAATACTCTATATATAAAAAAGACGAATTACTTCATTCATAGTTATACTAATATAAACGAATATATTAAACATTTTTTCCAATTTTCTTTTTATTTTTGAGTTATATAATATTATTATATTATTATAAAATACAACATTCAATCTATAAAACATTTGTATATTATGTATAGATTGGATATTTAGTTTTTGTTTTGTCATATTTTTTAAAAAATTAATTGATTTCAAAATTATTAAATAATATATCAAATATTCTTTTTACTAAATGACCAATTATGTAAAAAAAATGATTATACTCTCCATAAACTTTTAGAAGTAAATTCTATATTGTATTGATGGAATGCTCACAACTCTCTATTAGGAAAAAATGGATAAATAAAATAATTTGATATTCATAGATAGATATTATATTATATATATATATATATGATGTTTTTTAAGGTATTGATAATTTTTACTGTTAAACGTCCTGCACTACAAACGATCCCCCCTCCTTATTAACAAACTCATTCTTTGGCATGTTAAATAATAATAATATATTATCACAACACAGAGACAGTGAAAAAATTTAAAAGTTTTCGATAATAATTTTTAAAATTATTAAAAAATAAACAATGTTTTTTTTAGAAAAATTAACACGGGAATCAAATTCTGCGGAAACAATTTATTAAAATGATGAACGAATTTTACAATAATAATATTTACGAGAAGTGTTAATCTATAAGTGAATTTATACTCGTTGTAAACGATTGTGTCTAAGTAATTATTTGTGAAAACGAACAAATTTTTTTATTACCATCAATAATTGAAGCAAATTAAATGTAACACGTTTTTGTTCATGCTTCAAAAATGTAAATTTGCTAAATCTGTGATTGGACTGTTAAATAAAAAAAAATTACGTATTTATAAAATTTCATGAAGTGTTGTTGGAAAGGACATTTTTTGTAAAATTGTTTTCTATTCGCAACTTGATCAAAATAATATTTATAATATTAATAGAAATGTGTGAATCGGAAGAATGTAGTTAATTCAGAGAATTTAGTGTTTAAATGAAATATTTCATTCAAGGTTTTTGAGCTATTTATTATTAACTTTACAAATCAGTTTTAAGGTGACTAATTAATTATGTCTTCGTAAATATGTAATTTAATTTAAAATAAAATCTGTTCACAATAAAAACTTCGTTATTACAACCATATTTTGTTATTTTAAATAACAAAAGATTAAATTTCTACTATAATAGAGTATAATTCAGCAATTCTTTTCAATTTAAATGTTGGTAATTAGAGACAAATAACGACATACCAGCTGCATTTAGATGAATACCCAAAGTAAATTTGGTAGTTATTTTAATTTTAAATGATCGCTTGTATGACTATTGAATGAAACGTTTGTTTTAAATAAAAATGAATCTCTGTAGAAAAAATATTATTACCTTTAAGTGAATATTTAATTATATTTAAAATCAGTTGTAGGTACGTCATCAGATTAGAATATAACATTTATTGATTTCAGAAATTCGTAAGAGAAACTAATTAATATATCAAACACCATTATAATGTTATTAAATAGCTTCGGAATTTATTTTTGTCAGTTATAATAAAATATAATTAGTTTTTACGATATATTATTAGTAAAATATTATCTACAGTGCTCTAAAGTATTAAACTGCATTACAACTTGTAAATTAAGATAGTTTTGCTTTTGTATTTCTACATTATATAAATTTCAAGTGAACTACCGATTGTTAACTTTCAATATCTGCTAATTCAATTGTTCACAAAATAGATATAACTGTTATTGAAAAACACTGTGTATCTATCACTTCTGAAAGTATTTTTAAAACTCTAATGCGCCGGCTAGACGGCAGCAACTTTCCTGCGCGGTATTATAGTTTGTGCAAAAAATACGGAACACTTTTACAGCGCTTTTCGGTTTGCGCGAGCTACAGTATTCCTGTCCCAACACATGGGCTTCCCGATACAAACTGGTTTGCGCAGGTAAGCTTGTGGTAAAGCATGAGCGTCTAGCCGGCGCTTAAAATAAATATTGCACCAGAGAAAATTAGAAGGTTTTTTCTTCTTTAAAAATACTTTTAAATAGTTAGAAAATATTGGAAGTTTACGATCGAAAATGTATAATAACGTATTAGTTTCTGATCGCACTATACGATTATACCTACTGTATCATAATATTGTCTTGTAGGGTCTTCTATCGAATATATTTGTCTAGATCGTTTTTTTACTATTTATATATTTTAAATACCCTACTGTAAAATATGTTTTATTAAAATTATGTTGTTAAATTATTGTCATTTTTTTGAAAAGCTTTTTACTAAACGTCCAATCCTATAATCTTGTAATATTAAAACATTTAAAAAAAATTAAGTACCAATCTGTAAAACTAACTATTTACTATACGATGGTATTCCTTGAAAATTATTACTCAAAATACTGGACAGTGTATTGTCACATTGTGACAGTGCATGATAAAATGAAAGGAACATCTACCATCAATAAGTAGCATTATATACTTTGTACATAATTTGCACAAAATACGCTTATTTGCTATATGCTAAAAATGTGACAAGACTTAATCTCGAAAACTAATAGATAGCACATACTTTTTTTATTATTTTAAATAAATTTTTGTAAGTATATAATATAATATTAATTCTTTGCATTTTTACCAGATGAAAAAAAAACATTTACTATGTATACAATTTATTAAGTACATGGTATTCCGTTTCATAAACCTAATTTAGTAATTAATAATAAATTATATAAAAAAAACCTTGACCACAATTATTATTCAATATTTAATATAAAAAAAATATTGTTTAATGTTTCATGTACTTAATTGTTTTGTTAGTTTATTTGTTTTTTGGGTAGATTTTTATGCATTGTTTTTTTTATTAATTCGCACAGTAATTTAAAATTATTATTATAGTTTTTTTTCATTATTTTACTAGAAAAAGGTCTAGGAATGCCTGTAAAACATTAAACATAGACTTTTGTATTAAACTTGTTGAGATTTTCATAAAATTTAAATAAATTAAAAATTATATTACATATTATATTTATTTGGAATGAGAGTAGAAGTAACATTTGTTACGTCATATGTATGACAGTAGTTTAGTTGTTACGAAGATTCTACTATGAAAGCTAAATTTTAATAAATAAATACATAATTTATTTTCTCAAATATTTTGATCTAAATCTTATTATACTCAATAGGTTAAGCTTTTAACGTAGAAGCAAGTTAAAAATATACCCTTATCTGATGTATAAAAATACCTAGGAATAAGTTGATTTTTGCTCCGACCTATTTTACAGTCACATAATAATATTTACTGTTAAAATAATATGAATGCATAACTAAATGGTTTATAATAAGCACATATAAATGGGTATATCTCTATATTCACATATTTGTGACAATTATAAAGATATTAATTTTTATATGTTAGGTTTTCTTTCTGTAAAAATTATTTTAACTACATGAGGAATAAGAATGAAGAATGATAGGAAAATAATGGCGTATTCGACATAACCTAAAGTTCTACAACTTATTTAAGAAGAAAGTATCTCTGTATTTATTATACTTATTCCGATGGATATGTGGCAAGAATAGACAGTGCTCAACTGTCGAGGGCAATCTTGGATAACATACCAGACGGGACAATCAGAGGTAAATTGACAGGCCTAGACTCCAGTGTCCAACCACTGTGTCAACAAAGATGCTAGAGCGGCTGGACACCTGGAGGATGCCGGCTAGGCAAAGATGAAGGAAGTTTTTATGGGAGACTAAGCCAGCCCTCTCATCAAAACTCGTCCATCTACAACATATCGAATACGTCGATGTGACATCATTGTTATTCACAACACACACATTGCCAAATAGAGCTCCGCAGATTTGTTGAATGCGACTTTTTAGTTTTAGAAAACATCTGCTGTTGCAATCGACAAGTTGCATTGTTCTCGGGCTGCGAGTCGAAGACATCAGAACGCATACGAACACCAACGAATTGGTCTTTGTTAGGCTACCTATAATTTTTAAATTCAAACAGATTGATAGAAAAAAAATTACGTATTATCTTTCTATGTTAGTCCTCCAGTATGTAGATCGCTGTTGAAGCATTAATACAGGGTGAGGGGGAGTCCGACATAATTTAATAGATTATTATACAACACGTTGTTAGAAAAAAATACATGGTTCTTTCATGTACCTGCTTATTAGTTCTAAATAAGGTTCAATAATATTAATAAACCATTTATGTATGCATTTATAGCCAATTTCTCCTCAAATAGTATGCCCTATTAATATTATTGTAATATAGACTATTTTATAGTACCCTTAACTTGCTCATGTTAATATTTCCAAGATAAAACCCAACCAAAAGAGGTATACATAACTCTCTTTCTTTTCTTGAATATTTAAAATATTAACCTCTACAGGGTGACTATTATTATTGTGTGATGATAAAAAATCATGAAGGCCTTTGAAAGTTTTATGTACTCATATAAAAAAACAAGGACCATTATATTAAAATCCTGTACATAGTATTTATCTCACATTATTCAGTATTTTCAAATAAACTTTTAATACATTTACAATACTTATATTCACTAGACAGACTAAAATCTTCTTTATTTGTATTAAATAAAATATATGTACTATTAACCTGCAAAATTTAAGCTGTTGTTAACATTTTAATCTCCATAATATATTAAATTCCCATACAGAATAGAATGTGACTTTTATGATATTAGTTAAAATCTTTACTTTGAAACATTAGTAATATTACAATTATAAATTTAAATGACATTGCTAAAACTGACAATTAAATTTTCAAACAGGTGCTGTCATAAAAGGCAACTGTTTTTAAAAACCAATAAATTTACATAATATTGTAACTAACTCTAAGTCAATCAAATTATCGATTATTTTACACAAGTCGTTACGTTGTACACATACCTTTTAAAATTTTCTGGAATCATGGAATTTTTTACACCATTACTTAATTAACGGGAACACAGAACTAATGGGAACTGAAATACCTAACGGATGTGGAGTAACAGACAACCGATCTCGAGTGTGGAACAATATCGGATAAACTTAAACACATGTCAAGAATACGTAATTCTAAACTTGTCCTTCGTTCTGACAACCGCTTGCGATTTATGCATTATCATTTTTTAATATTCGTGTTTTTGAAGGTTGCAAGACACACTATTGCACGTCTAAAAATGTGTGTTTCATTTTCGTAGGACACTCTCACATTCAAAATCCTGCTTCAAAATGTAATGTATTGAGGTATAGCCTATCTGAATTATATTTATTAATCTGTTCTGTGCTTACTTAATTACTTTACCCTGCCACGCTTCAGTATTGGGGCATACAGCAAGCACAAGTGACGCTACTTCCAATGGCCCATTGCCCTTTCTCTCGCCTCTCGCCATGTAAGACCTAAAGGGCATAGATCCCATTAGCAGCACCATTGCAAGGTGAGAGAGGGCTACCATTTGTCTGAATCGATTACTATATTATAAATGACGACTTGTTAATTTTAGTGTGCTTAAGTGTCGGTATCGCAATTAAAGGTTTATTCTTTAATAAAAGCAATTATATTTTTCTAATATGAAACATTTGGAAAGAAATACTATGGTTAAAACCAACTACTAAATTAAGATTGAAATCACAAACACAAACATTGACTTATGAAATTATAGGTTTTTGAAAATAGATGCCTCATTATGAAACGAGTGTAACCAAGTCTTAGTTGACAGCTAATTTCATGTAGGTACTGTCACATTACATTACCATATTAGTTTCATTATAATATGGCATATTCTTATTCTTTGTTCAATGGGCTTACAGCTATACTCGAAGACCCCGATATCACTTTCCTTCCCTCGGTAGGATCATATGGTGTACATTTGTTTAAGTTCAGTATCTCCTCATCCAAGAGCATCTATTACAATAATATCTTTTCTACACAACATGATAATATTTAAAAATGGAAATGCTATTTATTTCAATATGTAGATACTAAAATAAACCTAAGTATCTTTATTTGCTATTCGTTTTTTTCTATTGTTTTTTTTTTGTTAGGGATTAACTAAAAAATTAAATGGTTGAAGTGCATACCTAATAACTTTAAATATAGAATATTTAATTACATGCACTGTGATATAACTTCACAGAATGGACAAGGTTAAAAAATAACCCTGGTATCAACCATTCGCTTACACCCTCTTAGAGTAATTGAAAAGAATTTATTCTTATAGAAACATATCGAAAAAGGGAAACCTACTCAACCTATAAAAGTACCTTTTTATAAATTCTATTGGAAAATCAATTCTCTATTAATGATGTCATTTGTATGATTTTGAATTCATTACAGTTACGAAATGTTCTTTGAATGTCATCTGTTTCATAAAAATATTTTAAAACAAAAATTATTACAGCTTCTAATGTTTATTTATAGTACTTGTACAATAAAATGGGTGATACACAGCTAAATTCTGTTGGTTTAAAAAAAATAAGAAAATACTTATCATATTTTTCCACCAGTTCTTTCACAAACTCCAGGTAAGTGATATTATATGAAGATATTACATGATATTTTCAAATTCAATAGGTACCCAGAAATATATTTCTTTTTCTTCCTTCTTTCGACCATGTCCGATCCTAATAGGATCATATGGGCCTCCACAGATTGGAGGTTTGTATTAACTCGTTCAGTGCGCTCACCGCGCCCATTAGAGGTCATTAGCATGTTATCCAATTGGGGTAATTAAGGGGTAATTAGTAACTCAGCAGTGAATGTATTTTAGCAGATTTTATTTTTACGAGAAATGGATGTCAGCCACTTGCTCAACCTATAAGGTCCATACTCTGACTCATACACAAATTGAAAAACAATATGTGTACTTGCCAGACCCAGGATTCGAACCTGGGGCCTTCGACACTATATACCGCCGCTTAAGCCACGCGGCCATCGTGGGTGTAATATATACCCATCTCTAATTTTAAATTTAGAAAATTTGCAGGTAATATTTATAATTTTTCTTTAATAAGATACTACAGTTAACTAACTATTGACCATGCCCAATTTTTCTAATTGATTTATGAGTGCCTAAAACTTACTGGAATAATAGTATTGAAATATGATGTGGATACGTTGCATATTATAGAATATAATATATTGAAAAGTCGATGTTTGTCGTATTATTTTGGGTTCTAATATTTCACTTACCTGATTTTTGCTGTCAGATAGTCATTGTTAAATCAATTTTCTGTCGATAAACCTGTATTATTGACGACAATAAAAAGATTTTGGTTCAATACGGAATATGTGAGGATTTACCAATAACACCAATCTTAATTCTAAGAAATCTTGTAATTTAGATGACATTTCTAAATAAATTATTAAAGAAAAAACATGTATAAATTGTTCGCGTGTGGATAAAATATTGTAGATTTTTACAAAATATTAATTTATACAATTTTCTCATGATATCTCTTCCTAATCTTTTGTATTAAATCTATCGTCTCGTTTTTTGATAATATCATTGTGTAATTGACTTAATAACTTTTCGATGGATAACTATGTACTTCTTTAAAAATCCTGAAAATATTGATAACATAATTTTATACAATGGTATTAAATTTAAATATTTATTGAACACTTAACCATTTTTCTTACATGCACAAATTATTTTCCTGTCCTTTTATCAAAAAAAATAAATCAATATAAATATGCCTAATTCCCTAAAAATGTTACTAAAATTAAAATAAATTAATACAATATTATAATAATCAATCTTCAGGTAATTTCTTTCAACGAGTTTTATAATAAATAATATTAAAATAATCTCATCTTACAACGACTGAAAACTACCTAAGTACAGCGGATTATTGCACATAATTACAAACTGTATGTAGTTACTTGACAATTAACATTTCCAATCGTTTTGTAGATGATTAATTAAATAAATTAACTTTTTTTAGATAACTCTTTTCAATTTTATCAACATTAATTACTTCAGTGTATTTTTTCCAACCGAATAAATATCAGAAATGAAAAATAATTTATTTTACATCCTGTTATAAAATATAACATTATGTATTGTTTTACCTCTGAGTGCTTTATAACCTAATATTATTATTACAAAAACCAATTTCATTTTAAAACATATAATTATTACTTTTAAAAATTAATAGTTTTAAGTCTAGTTTATCAACCAGTAGTCCAGAACACAATAATTTTTACGTTAAAGTGTTTTTTTAAAACCTTAGGTTTGTTTTAATTATTTTAAGTGAGTATTTAAAAAAAATGTTGGTTATCATCATGATGATAAGTTTACTTGTGAATCAGCAATACCTACGATTGTATTTAATTTAATATATTAAAATTATTATTCTTGAAATGATTTAATTTTAGTGCAAAAAGTACGAAAATTTATTGTGTTGTAATGAATGTAAAAAATAATTGAAATTCGGTCCCTTACTATCGCTTAATATTTGTCTGTCACTCATTTATAGGGATCGATCCCTTGCATTTTAAATTACATTTAAAAAAAATGTTTGTTTATATTATTATGTAGGTATTACTGATTTAAAAGATATTTTTTTATCAAAGATACGTAGATATTAATAAAATTAATTCACAAAATACGAGCTAGCAAGTTTTAGTTAATTCGAAGCTTCAAAAAATATTCAAATAAAATATTTCTTAACTTAAATAAAAAAATTAAATACCCATACCTACTTTCCTATGGAAATCGATCCCAAAATGATTGTTTATAATAAAAATTGTTAGCTTTAAGCCATGACCAAAGTTGTAGATTGTATATGTTATAAATTAATACTAAATAGATAGGAATAACATTGAAAAATTCGTTTGTTGAAATTTACAGCTTAGAAAATAATAAAACATTATTGTAAATAACTTTAGTCAAAGACCACATAGGTAAAACGAATGCTTATTTTAATTATCTGTAGCCGTAATTGAAATATCTTATTACCTCATCAAATGAGTTTTGGATATTTTAAGTACTGAATTATTAATTTGCTGTATATAAAGATATCTCCTTAACATCAGATGGGCGGGAGATATTCCTACATTTTGTGATTACCTTTACTTACTTGTAAATTGTAAAACATTTTCATGATTCACAAGTAGACACTGTTTTATCAAAAATTAAACATGACTTTTCTTTACTTTGGTGTTGTTTTTTTCTACTGTCTTGTAATAGGATAACCCTGTTTACACGTGCATGGATTTACTGTTGACAGTAAGAAAATGTATAGGCATTGTATGGGAAACATATTTTGCAGTTGGCAAGATTACATGCAAGAATCAAACAAGTCTGGAAGCTTCTGAATTTTCATGTGACAGTAAGATTTTTTGCCGGCAAAAAAACGAATTTTCAGGTTGACCGATTTCCACTAGCTGTCAAATTAACGGTATACGAAATAGTACCTACCATACAATTACAAAATCGCGTCTCGCTCACTATTAAAGAATGAATTGGAGAGACAGTTAGCACTTTTACGTGTTATCAGTTACTGCCATGATATCTGTTTAAAATAATACCCCGCTTACACGTCCATGGATGTACTGTGCACAGTAAGAAAATGTATGGGGAAACATGTATTATCCTGCAGTTGGCAAGATTGCGTGCATAAATCAGACATGATTGGAAGATTCCAAATTGTGATGTAGAGACAGTCAGCACTTTTACTTCTAAACAGTACCTAAGTTATTGTAATGACAGTTTAAAATAATCACAATTGCCGACAGTAATTCCATGCAATCATGTGTACAGGCGCTATTAAACCTTCACTGCATAATATTGTCGCACATTTCAAACTATTTCGATGTAGCCAATTCCAACTGTGTAAATTATCAAATAATACCCTTTTTCGATGCCTAGAATTCTGTTTTGCCAAAAACATCCTACTTTACCGTCTTTATTTGGACATTTCTGATTATCTACACCTACAGTGCTGCCAACCGTACTAAAATAATTATTATAGTATTATCATTAAATAAAATTATAGTATTATTTTGTACTATATTATGGCCTGCCTACTATATACGATACGAATGTCCGAAAATACTTTAATTTAGAATTTAATTTAATATTTAAAAAGTTGGCAATAGATGATATACAGCAGTGCTCCGCAACCGGTGTGCCGTGAGACGATGCTTGGTGTGCAGCGGCGCATTGCAGTTAATAAAGAATATCCTCGGATTTTCGACAAGGTTATCGCAGTTTAACTCCCATTTCCTACGACATAATATCTAGGTGAGCAAAGTGTTTCAACTCAAGTCGTAATTAAAAATAATTAGCAGTCTTGCTTGAAGGATCTTTACCGAGAACTTCGGTTGCTCTTTCAAATATCAAGTCAAAATACGAGTATATAAAACTTTTACGTTCATTGAAACAAACTCAGTTATGTCACAATAATTAGTTATTATATTGATAATACAAATACATGGAAATATGTACATTTTTAGTTCTTTGTAGTGCGTTATGTTATTTGTATATTTAATTATTTATCAAATAAAAAAACATTATTTAATGTAATATTGGTGCATGGCCCCCACAAGGAGGAGCTGACAGGGCTCTAGCCTGTGGGCCCAGGCTCAGGGGGGGCCGGCGTGGTAGGTCAACCAGATAAGTGAGATAAACACAAATTACAATTTTGCATTATTAGTAAAAAAAAGTCGCCTGCGGCGTTATTTTACTACGTTGGTAATAATATTTTAAAACATGCGATTGTAGGATACAATTTATTATTTTTATGTCAATACTTGACAAATATTAAAATTATTCTTAGCCCGACAACACTATCAATAATAATTCAAGTGGATGTATTAATAAATACAAAAAATCGCTAAACATACAATCAATACCATTAATTTTACCTCGAACACCATTTGAAAAAAGCTATTTTAGTGTATCACACTGTCTTTAACCTTAGCGATAGGTAGGGGGGCCCGCCAAAAATCTTGGCTTCAGGATGTGGGGTCCATGTTTTGTTGTATAAATTGTTTTACGTGTGGTGTGTCGTGGAATTCTGAGAAGACCTTTGGTGTGCCGTGGGTGAGAAAAGGTTACGGAGCACTGATATAGAGGACTAAAGATATTTGGGGGAGCCAAAAAAAAGCTCTCGTTAATCACTTTACAGTTGAAATGTCAAAAAAGGTGACGTTAATTACTTTACTTTTGAATTTTTTCCAAAAAATAGGAGATATTAATTAGGTACCCTTCGCCAGAATTTAATAAAAAAAATCCTAATTTTGGAGTCTCTGTAATATAATTCCACTTTGAAAATATGGCAACACTGATTATCTATGATTTCTGCCTTGACGCAGTGTTGCCAAACGTACTATAATTATAGTATTTGTACTATTATTTTGGTCCGCGTTCTATGTACGATATAAAAGTACGCCCAAAATAATATAATTTTGAATATCGGAAAAATTTGTAAAAATTACTGAAATTTCGATATTTTCGTTCGATAAATACTATAATTTCGCAATATAATAAGATTTGGAGAACTTGGAAAAAAAACTCGAAAAACGTAAAAAAAGCCCTTGACGGTTAAAAATGAAATATCTAGAATTCTTCGTTAAGCATTTTTGGTTAGAAGAGGTAGGTACCTAAATAAAAAGGGGTCTCAGAGTTTCACAAATACTGAGATTTTTTTTCTGAGATACTAAAAACCTATACATTTTCAACAGAAATGACAACACGTTCTATATTTTTTTCCCTAAATACTATAATTTTGGAGGCTCTGTACTCAGTGATGCCAACCGTACTATAATTATTATTATTATAGTATTTGTATTGTAATTTTGTTCCGCGTACTATGGACGATATAAAACAGGTATAGTACGCCCAAAATACTATAATTTGAATATCGGAAAAAATATGTAAAAAGTACTAAAATATTATATTTTCGTTGGATAAATTGGTGCAAAGTATTATAATTTCGCAATGTATAAGAAGATTTGGAGTACTAAGAAAAAAATTGGCCAAAAAACGTAAAAAAATCCCTTAACTTTTCGACTTAACCGAATTCTTCAGTAAGCATTTTTGAATTGAAGAGGTACCTAAATAATAGGGGGTCTCGGAGTTTCTCAAATTCTCCGTTATTTTTTTTCTGAGAAACAAAAAACCTATACATCTTCAACTATAATAAATTTCACTTTGAAAAGATGGCAGCACTGTCTGTACTATAATTCCACTTTGAAAAGATGGCAAATGGCAACACTAAAGTATATTAGTCTATGGCAACACTGCTTGACAGTCAAGTGTTGACGTTTACGGTTTTGTACCATGTTTGTACCTACGCCAACATCCGCATTTGACATTATTTGTAAATCAAAAAAATAATATACAGAAGATTTAAATTGATTGAATAAAAATATCTGCACATCAAATAAGGTATGTATATTAGTTTTTTATAATTTTTATCCTTTGGTTTTGTATTTTGTCTTACTGAAATGTGAGATTTCTTAATGTCGCAGATCTGCGTCACCATGCGGTAACGCCATACATTTTTGTCTAGGTATATCTTCATACAAGAGAAAGTGACCAAGTGCATTTTTTACGAAATTGGTTTTATTGACTATCTGACATCTTACTAATATACCTAATGGTTGTCTGGAAAAAATGACCAACTGAATTTCACCCTGGAAACATACTATCTCGAATTTATCAAAATGACCATCTGCATTAAGGCACATTTTGTTGCCAAGGAAAATTGACTATTGGACACATGGTCATTTCTCTTTTACAATAAAAAAATGACCAAGTGACAGTTGGACAGTTTTCCTTGTAGTAGTTATTCTCAATGCCGCGAGGCTAGTCATATATTTCTTACGAAACGTTTGACTTATCAATTTTTTAAAGTGATAAAATTCGTTCATAAAATGAGCTGCAGAAGTAAATTAATGGTGGAAATGTGTTAAAACCAAGACAGAGGTGAGTTGGAAAATATTTGTTTATCCATTGCATAAACTTAAACATCTTCAGAGCAGCTCAATCCCAACGAAATAAAAATAAAAATGGTGAGCCATTTGCAGTGAATGAGTTAAGAACCAAATGCCGCCTATTCGACGCTTGTATTCTTATGGTGATGCTTTACGGTAGCAAATCATGACATCTTACGAAGGCTCAGAGCAACCGTATACTGAACTTCGAAAACAGATGTTTGCGACGGATACTGTGTGTGCGGTGGTATGACTTTATGAGCAACGAGGAGATAAAAGAACGCACCAAGCAGACCAGAATTTCAACCTGGCTTGCCTATTTTTTAAGTCAACCGGATTCCGGCTTCCTGGAAAGCCGCTAAATACTATCTATTAAGAGTATACGGAAGAGCTACGGGATGCTGGTTTGACCTGGAATAATGCAAGAAGACTTGCGAGCGACAGGGATTCTTGGAGGCGCCTGGTATCCATATGCTCTAACTAAGGGGCTGATATCGCCGAAGAAGATCTTAAATTACTTGCTGCCAAAATAATGAAAAAACAGTATGAGCATGACAGACCAGGACACTCTCTATAAGTATTCTTATAACGATGACTTTCAAACCCTGTCAGTGTTTGGGCGAGGTCGGCCACCACTTTTCCCCCCATTAAAATACTTAAGAAGAACTCAGTATAACCAGTTTAAAAAAGAGGGATTTACTAAAGCTGTGTGATACTGGAGCAATTCCTCGTGATTATCATGGATGGTACAGATCACTTGCTGAAAATAACATGCCAGACAGGGCACCAGAATCAATCTTGGATTCTGAATCTGAAGCAGTGTAATTTTTTACATTCATTTATTTTAATGTATATTTTTGTGACTTGTAGTTTTTCATGTAAAGCAACTGGGTATATTTTCCATAGAAAATTTAAAAAATTGTGTTGTATTTTCGCCATTCTATTCAGAATGCACTTAAAATAAAGTCAATTTGAAAGAAAACTACCTATACTTCATTTTTGTTTCACCTTTATTCCAAGAATGAAAAGTGACCATCTGCAATTTTTCCATTAATTCATGGGTGGTAAAACTGACCAACTTCGTTTTGTATTTTTAAAAGCCAGAACAAAAGTGATTTTTTAAAATATTACAATTTCATTTTGAAAGTAAAAATCATAAATCTACACCCACAAAAATAATCAGAAATGTGAATGCAATATAATGATTTTTTAGATTGATTACAAATGTTAAAATGGCTCTCCTGAACAATTTACTATTTTACACTTTTCTCTTGTATGACGACGATATGAGTATTATCATGTATTTTCAGAATGGCCCTTAAACGATGATTGACATAAGTGGAGCTGGAGGAAATTGCTCGAAACCTTGGTGACAGGAAGACGATGCTGATTTTTCGGATACCAACAGCACGGGAGTTGGAGGTTGACGCAATGGAGAATAATATGGCTGTAGAAGATGAGTTGTTTGCAAGTATTCCATCCACAACCTCTTGCAACTGCTACAACAACCAACCTTCGGACTCCCATCAGCAAGGGTGATATTTTGTGATTTTGTGCAAAAAAAACATTGTTATAGACCATAATGACTTAGAGTATAGAGGTGATGTATCTTGGCTTTGGAAACGCCATACATTTTTTTGTTTAGTGCCACAGATACCGGCATGAGCTTTTATTATTTTTTTTTTACGAAAATAGTTTATTCCATGTAGACAATTATATTAAATATGTTTTTGGGATGGCGCAAATGCTTTTCGATCGAATTTATCATACAATTGTTAATTTGAAATTTCATATTTTGATAACATTTTGACATAATATGATAATGACATAATAATTATTGTCATTATCACACACTAAAGTTCACGGAAGCAAGACAATGTTCAACCAAAGATTATGTATCGTAAGGGGAGGCATCCAGATACTTCATTCATTTTATATAATTAACAGTTCTTTTGAAGTTTTTTTAATGTTTTTGTTATCGCCACACTTTTCTGCGTTGTGGCCATAACCCTGACACTTATGGCACTGCAAGGGTGTGCAGTTGTCTTCAACATGGACTCTCTGGAATCCAATTTTGATTCTGCCTTGATGCAGAGCTTTGCCTGATGGTGTGGTCCACCGTGAGGAAAACATTCTTCAAATTGTCAAATTTGTAATTTTTTTGTCAAGTTTAATGTTGTCATCTGGTTTCCTATCGCTCATGGCTTCGGACAGAGTTTCATTTTGTAATAGATTTGTCTTAATTATTTCATTGTATTCGGTTTCCCTACTTACTATCTTGAGAACGATAATTGGAGACAGTTTCCGACCCTCGCTTGCTTTGAGTTGGCCATTAGTAGCGTCCGGAATTGCTTTCAACAAATTTTCCGTGTCTTTTCTGGTTTTGCCGGGAGGTTTTGTATGGCGGCAAGTAAGAGGCCGCGAATTTTTTAGCAAAAATAAACTTAATTTTTTTTAATATATTGAAAGTTTATCATAAACACTTACCAATCATATGCTAAATGTCTCATTATTGGATCAGTATTCTTCCGAATTTTAAATTATTCAAAACAAACGCCTGAGACTGGCATTCTGTCTTCAAAGACAGACGAATAAGTCCACGTTTTTTGTATGGCCGGCACTGTACGCCCGGCGATATCCACGAACATGTTCGCTTTGGCAGATTATTTTCAGATTAGTGGGATTTATATTTTTCTTAATTGATCCTTTAACAATTTCAGAAGAATCCTTTCCACTTGTAGATTTAAAAATTACTGTGAATGTGCTGTCAGTAATGGTATCGCTTGTGGTTCGGTAATTTCGGAGTACTTGGGGGTTGACGCAGGCTCAGCATTAATTTTGTTGATGCGTGCGTTCATTTTTGTGATTTAATTTTCGTTTCTTTGAAGTGTTGCGGTGATGACGGGATCTGAGGTAATCTCACGTTTATTTCCAGCAGCATATTATGTTTCCGGTGATTTCAATATTACTTCCGAAATCTCTGATATTGCTTTAATAATCTTCGGTGATTTAGTTTTTTTCGAAATGAATTGACATAAATGTAGTATTTTGTCATCGCGGGCTTCATTTTCGTCAGCATTATCTTCATATACAGCATAGTTTGACGGAGAAATCGGCAGGGTCCTTTTACTTTTGTTTTTGTTTTGTTTAGGCAAACGCAGTGTGCGAAGTGACCTGTCAAACGGGCTAGCAAACGTCATAGTTTGTTTTTCCGTATTAACTGATGGGATAGCCCTTAGTATATTAGTACTAGGCAACCGGGCATAGGGGGAGGCGGGGCTAGTTGTTACAAAAAAAGAAAAAGTTAAATATCTGAAATCCATTTATCTTAAGACACATCATATTAATTATTACTAATTCTACATACATTTAGCTATTACAATACTGTTTATTTGTATCCATACATACCTTACAAAAATTACAATAGCATTAAAAACAAAAAATGAAAAGTGTAACAATGTGCCCCAGCCGGGGGCAAGTTGTTACAGGGTAGGGGCACGTTGTTACCAACTAAAACAATAATTGAAAATGTATGTAAAAGTAAGTTTTTTGCTTGTGATTTTCTTTGCATTTATATTTAGTCACTAAAATCATAATTCTGACAAATGAAATTAACTTTATCCCCACGAATACAGGAAATGTGAGCCCAATTTTTGCATGTTGTGCATTGGATTCACTCTTGCCCAGGTTTAAAGAAAGTATAATTCTCCAAACAGAAGCATTCTTCATTCTCTGCGTCCGAAGAAGATAACACCACTTTCTTTTTCAGTTTCTTAGTTCCTTGGGCCATGAAATATTTTGCTACATTTTCTTATGTATGTTGCAAGCTCGTTTTCTTGATGGACAGAAAATATCTGGCGAGGTTTTGCGTAACCCCACTAACTTGGAAGTGGTCTGACGGTTTTCTTTGTATTCAATATAACATTGTAAGGTCATATAGTTTACTTTGTATGCTTGGGCAGCTTTTTTTCTAAGAGATATTCTGTTTTCAATTATTTCTTTAGCCGCTCTGTTGTCGGTTTCCTGAGAAATTTTACCTCTATCGGTTTTGTTTTTTTTTTGTCCTCACCATTGTAAGATTGTAATCTGGAAGGATAAAAATAGATGGTATAAGTACCTACCTATTGCAAATAAAGTAGATAACAAAGAATTTGTAGTAAAGTGGTAGTGAGTGGAGTTAATTCATACAGTAACAACCTGCCCCCACCTCACTGTAACAACTAGCCCCTTTGACCCAAAGAAAATTGAAATTGTTTTAATATTAACACGGGAATTTTATTTACTTCGGTAAATATACAAAATACGAGCATAAATATATAGATTTTTAATAGCATACTTTTAAAAAACTTACCTCTTATAGTTTGGTAACAATCAAACTTCAAATTCGGCCAACAAAAGTTGCTTTGGACACGAAATTCACTCAAAATGGTTTTATTTCAACTGCATACAATTAATGCAGGCGACCTTTCGTCAGCGACTGCGGACAGGATGTTTACGTCTCAATGTGACACCTACGCCACAGGACCTTATAACGGGAGAGTTATCTAGGATATAACAACATGCCCCCGTAACAACTAGCCCCGCCTCCCCCTTCTTATGATTTGTTTGACGTTTGATTATGTCAATTATTGAATATGATAACTTTGAAATGTTAAAATACTAGAATTTCTTTAATTACACCACTGTGGCAAGTAATAACGCTAACTAATAACTAATAGCTAAGTAATAACTAATTCATTGTAGTCTTAAATAATTTAAATTAACATTATTCTATCGAATGAGAAGTAAATCTATGATTTAAAACAGAAATAACTTGAAATTTTGAGAATTTCTATCCTCATTACATGGTAACAAATTACTTACTTACTTTAAAAGAATATTCTGATAGACTGTGTGCTCTATCCTCAGCACACCAAGTAGAAAGTAGAAGTATCCTTAAGGCCTATGGGTTCATTCGTAAGAATCAAATTTGACGTAAGCGCCTCAACAATTAGCCATAAGCTTCAGCGCATATCAAAGCAAAAAAACAAAAATCGCTTCACTCTGGCGTCTCCTGGAGTAGATACGAAATCAGAGGTTTTAAAAGTGTTGAATTAATAATATTTTTTTTTCTAACATATTTTATAAACATTTTTGTGGTAGGTAGAATAAATTATAATAATAAAAATAGTAGACCTCCAAATAAAAACCTCATATTATTGATATGCTGAATTTGTGAAGTGACACCTTTTCTTGAACCTATCATATTGTAGGTTCAAATTCAGTCCAAAAATTTTCAAAAAAAAATCTAATACTTATGTATGTTTCTGAGGTGTTTCAAATTGGTATATTATTTATATATATCGGTGTGTATGAATACAAAAGTTATTCATTTTTTCATGAGCTAACATTACAAATTATAAGTTTAAAACATTCACAAGATGGCATAAAAGATGTCTGTTATTATTGCGTTTTTATTGAATTATAAAAACATGACTCATAAAAGAAAGCAATTCAATGAATATTTGTCGAGGCACAATTTTTTTTAAATTTAGTACGCAACAATCAAGATTTAAGAAACCATTATTATAATAACGTGTATTTGACGGCAGTACGTTTTGGTCGCCGCGGAGGATTTCGGAACATTAGTGTATAGAAAATTGATAATTGGTTCTTTAATTAGTGTACAGGCTTAACGGTATGTAATGTATTAGAATAACTATTATAAATTATTATTTTTTAAATTTTTTTTCTTCTTTATTGATAGCATCTAATATAATTATTATATTGAGGGTTTCTTATATCCATCAACCGTGTTAGTCTAGGATCAACGAGTTCAGGCAATATACAATTCATATAAATCTTGTCAGTTGTGATGTAAAGAGTAATATTGTTTTTATTATTCAATGAACTAGGTTCTTACCTCATTATATTTTTTACTTGTGTTAAATAATTACTAATAAATGCCTAAGGTGATTCCATTCAATCCAACTCGGCATTAAATATATTAAATTCTAATGGATTTAAGTTTTGTACTATTTCATTTGAGTCGTTTTATGCGATCCTGGTTTCGCCTTTCGACATCGTCAGGCACTATGCGCACTCATCAAATACACACTGACAACGAAAGCAGCTAATTCTCACTTAACAATAAATTAATACAATAAAGTAAGGTAAAAACTTTATCACCTACCTAGTCAAAGATCACTATGAAAAATTTAACAAACAATTAATTATGAATAGTTGAATTGTGGCAGTATGAAAAAAAAGATTTTACCACAAACCATCTGAAAAATACATATATCATAAAACATATACGTGATTTTGTGCCCCAAAAGACTTTTTTTATTATTATTTTAACGATTAATAAAATTGTGACACATGTTTCAGTGGCCATTACGATGACAGCATTCGAAAACGTATTTTACTTTAAATTTTCGGTACTGTTCGGTTAAAGCGGATACAGCGGAAAACGCATTTTGATAATGCCAATAAACATACTCCTGGATACGTACGTCCCTTTGAAAATAACAAAACATGGCCACCCAGGTACATAAAAAACTGTATTAAGTACATGCAAAGTTTTTCAAATCGCTTAAAGCCTAACCAAGTAGGTACATATTTATCAAAACAATTAAAGTCCACCTATATTTTATCTAAACTGCTCAAGACCAAAATATTTTTTTTTTATAAATGGGTCACCGAACGAATACCTTCAGTACTTCCTTGTAGCCATCGTGGTTGTTAGATTCAATTATCTTACAATATCTCACATGCTGCAACCATTTCAATTACAAGATAATAAATAATATAATAAAACTACATTTTTTTCAGTTTGACATTCAGTGGTACTATAATGATGGTTGATATTTTAGTCAACACAAATTATAACACCTGGCATGCGTCCTGTGTTCGGAATAGAACGATACAAATAATTGCGACTTGCCAATTTGATTGTTACTGCAAAGAGAGTAGAGGTCATTTTTCCATGAGTCAAATAATATTGCTTTGGACTAAATTTTGGGAAAAAAAAAGACGTCCTTACCCGTTGAAATTCCAGATCGTACTAACCATGTACTAACGTTAGAAATAAGAAATTAGAAAAACTGTATGGATTAATCGATCAAATGGTCTCTTTTTGTTAATTTTGCAAAATAATTATATTTCTAAATTGTCTGAAAACAGGTTAAATACATGAAAATGTACGACGTGTTTTGGTAATATAGCGTCACTAATTGTACCGAATTTATGGGGTTTTATTTATTTTTTTATTATAAATTATTATTTATAGTATTACGGAAATGTTATATTATAATAAAAAAATATTTTTATTGTGCAGTATATATTATTTTGTGAGAAAAAATCATTCAAAATTGGCTGATGTATACTCAAACTAAAATGGCTTTAAAATCTTTATTTTTCTGAAATTAAAAAAAGTACGTGAGTTAATCAATGAAATGTATTGTTTTACCCATTTCTTTCATACAATATATACCTGCAAAACTATTATTAAGTTCAACATTCATTGTGGCGTGACAGTCGTTTTGACCAATTTCGAAAACAGGACTTACTATTTGTCATTTATTTTAAAAAGTAAAGCGATTCGAAAAATTTTAATGACACAGAACGTTTTAGTTGAATACTATTTATTAGATTTTAAATAAGTAAAGAGTTTATTGTGTATCAATTCGTTTTAAACATGCTTATCATTTCCGCGATTCCGAGAAGACAGGAAAAAACGGGTCCAATGGCCTTAAAAAGTATTCATGGCTTAGATACCTACCGATACCGATAAATATCCCTTGCAGACAAGCTTCATTTTTGATAATATTTGATAGGCGCATGCCATGGCTCCCTCATAATGAAGCGGGCCCTCAGGCTAGGATATTTTTCGTGCTCCCCTACCTATCACTAAGGTTAAAGGCATTATGACGCTTTATAGTAGCGCTTTCCAAATGGTGTTAACAGTAAAATTATGGATATTTAGTGTATTTATAGTACTTAAATCCACTTGATTTAAAGAGTTATCGAGTACCGTCAAATATTTAGATACTATTTAAGTGTATCGTGTATAGATTTTTATAAAAACCCCAAGGGACCCTAGGAATGACATTGCTATCGCATAATGCAATTAAGTCCTTCATTTTTGCGGCGGATATTTTTGGGCACAAAGTATACGCCTTGTTAAGGACTGGTACATGGGGGGGGGGGGCGGGGGGGTTCCTCTCATCAGTCGACGAACATCAATGCTCTTGAAGTTCTCATCGCCATAACTATTTTTGTAATGAATTATGTATGGCGTGGTCTTTTGTAATTTCACCATTTTTACATCATTCCAAATAACTTTTTCATTTTCGCATAATTTTTTTATATCCACGAATTCGTCATTTGCCATTTCCTTGACAGTGTACGCCGGCCCATTTTTTTTTTGCAGATTGCATAATAGCAGTCCACTGACAAGGAACGGCAATGGTATTATCCTTCGTTTTGAGGACGCGTGTTTTTTCACGTTCAATGCATGCATGAACACTATCGTTTTCATTTTGCCCATGCCCAAATATAAAATATTGATGAATTATTTCTTGAATATTTAATGTCTATACAATGCAAGTATAAAGACATTAAATATTTATTTTTGTTTTGCGCTACGCAATTGTCGCTGTATAACATCACTGTCTTTTTACTATGACAATATTTTTTTAAATATAGATAAATACAGCTCCCAATGTTGATAGCTCCTCTATTCGCTATCCCTTCATGCCATGTGAAGCAGTAACCTAGTGGTTTTTTTAATCAAATTAAAAACATTGAAATTATACAGCGATAGCTTGCGTTTATAATACAGCTCCGATACATTACCTGTGGGCGTTGAAAGAACTGCCTGCAAATCAAAACAGCTGACTTCTGTGTCTACAGATGTTGCAGCCAAGGCTGTATCTCGCTCTTTCTCCAGCCGACACATACTTTTTTCAGCATCATGCCGTTTCAATATTTCAGCTTTGGCAGCCTGCTCATCTTGTGAAAGGATTTTGAATGATGTGCACAGTGTGCAGGCATCTTTCTTTGGTTTAAAGAAAGAAATGTTAAACTCGGTCGTGAATAATTTATGATAAATATTAAATTTTGCTGCTGGCTTGTTTGCCAAAGTGCAGATGTCTATATAAATTCTGTGCATCATGTATTTGATTTTTCAATGAATGTTTTCCTTTTTTTTCGAGTTTTAGAAAAACTGGTGTTTGTTTTTCACTTATATCCAGAGTAGAAGTGAAAAAGTTCCTGCACACTCGTATAGATTCCTGTCCCACTTGGAAACTATACGAGTCATTTTCTGCACGACTCGAACCGTGCATCGGATATCGGTATTGGGGTGTTATTTTTGACATTTCTCGTAAAACAAATTCACGGCGTCCAGTGACATCACCGATGTTCCAAAAGTTCAGATTCTATGTTACTGAAGTCGGTATCGTTTGGTAGAAAACTATGCCCAGGTTCTAAAAACCGATGACTTATTATTTTTAAAGTAAGATGGTGATTTAGAAAAGCTTTGAGCATCAACACCATTTTTATGTAACGTTTTGACCAACTATCGCTCCAGAAGATAAGGTTCTTGGCACATTTCAAATTGTTTTGCAAATTACTAATGAGAAACGATGCCACTTCCTGAGCACCTCTTCCAGCCTGTCCTTCAACTCAAATTCAATTTATATGCGCCAATATTCTAAATAAAGGGGCTTAACTTTTCCCTCTGAGTATACGAGGGTGGGTCAATAATTCCTTAGAAAAAAGCATTAAAACAGTTTTTATTTTTGTATTTTTTTTTTATTTCTCAACATAATCTCCTTGGAGCTCAATACACTTGGTTAGACGTTTCTCAATTTTTTTTAAACCGTCAGAAAAATAAGTTTTCGGAAGGTCCTCAAAATAAGCATTTGTCCGATCGATGACTTCTTCATTTGAAAAAAAACGTTGTCCACTTAGCCATTTTTTTAAGTTTGGGAAAAGGAAAAAGTCACTGGGGGCTAAATCTGGCGAATACGGTGGGTGGTCGACCAATTCAAACTTCAATTCTTCAATTTTAGCCATTGATCGTAAACATGTGTGAACACGGGCATTGTCCTGATGAAAGAGGATTTTTTTCCTGTTTAAATGAGGCCGTTTTTCTTCAATTTTGTTTTTTAGCTGGTCCAATAAAGATGCATAATAATCCCCTGTTATTGTTTTTCCTTTTTCCAAATAGTCAACGAAAATAATTCCACGTGCATCCCAAAATACAGTAGCCATAACCTTACCAGCTGATTTTACGGTTTTCGCCTTCTTTGGACATGGTTCGCCTTTCGCAATCCACTGCTTTGACTGTTCTTTCGTCTCGGGAGTATAGTGGTGTATCCATGTTTCATCTACAGTCACAAAGCGACGAAAAAATTCATCCGGATTGCGTTGCATGAGCGACAACAGGGCTTTAGAGGCCACCACCCTATTGCGTTTATTGTCGACTGTGAGCAAACGCGGCACCCATCTTGCAGAAATTTTTTTCATGCCAAATTTGTCATGTAAAATAGAAATGACGCTACCTTTTGAGATCCCTGTAACCTCAATTATCTCACTCAACTTTAAGGCTTATGGGTTCATTTGCAAGAATCAAATTTGACGTAAGCGACAAGCATTGGAACAAAATAAACATGTTATTGTATAGGTATATAGAAGTTTTATATTATAACATTTTAATGTACACATGCAATATGCTGCTGTCTGCTGTCTGCCGCCTAAGCGAAGTTTGAGCGAAATCAGGGGTTTCGAAAGTATGAGTATTATTTAATAAATAATATTTTTTTCCTAACAAATTATATAGATTTTTGTAGGTAGTAGGTAGAATAAATTATAAGAATAAAAATAGTAGACCTCCAAATAAGAACGTCATATTATTGATATGCTGAATTTGTGAAGTGATACATTTTCTTGAACCTATCATATTGTAGGATCAAATTCAGTGCAAATATTTTTCAAAAAAAAATCTAATACTTATGTAGGTTTCTGAGGTATTTGAAATATATATACTTATGTATTATATAATTTTCCCACGGAAAATTCGGTGTGTATGAATACAAAAAAAAAACGAAAGTGTGAACAAATATAATTTTAATAATTTTCATAAGCTCATTACAAATTATACGTTTAACCCTTTTTGCTTCGCTTTAGGTTCATCCGTACTGAGAGTAAAAGATAAGTCACACATATTACCTACACTTAATAACAAATTCAGATACAGATCCTCTTCTAACTTCGGAAAATATAAATAAATTTGCCATAGTCATGAAACAAAAATTGAATGACTTGATATTTCAATGAGGCGATTAAAAAATAAATTAAAATTTACAATGCGGCGTCCATCCAAATCTTGAAGCGGTTTCCCAATAGACGCACATTTCGAAAATAAATGAAAGTATAAAATTAATAAAACAATATATAACACTAGCTGAAGTACCCGGCTTCGCACAGGGTCGCTTCGTGGATACATTTATCTAAAATATCTGCAATACAATATGCCAATATGAAAATAATTCTAATAGGAGTAAAGGTCAAACAAAAAACACTAAATTAAAATCGAATCCACAATATACAAACGTTATAAATAGTATTAATATGTAATTAATATGTATGTAACGAAGAAGAAGAGGCGGGTTCAATCTGAAATTCGAGACCTCCACCACGCACTCCGGCTCGTCAGCCGCCGTCTACCCTCCAAATGTTGTCGAAATCCGACTGCGTCTGTGGATTTTTATAAACAAAAACCGACACAACGGTACAAACATACAAACATCCAAATATATTTTCGAAATTATAGTAAGTATAGATAATAAATAAAAACGGGAAGTGAAATATGTGTTATTTATATCATTGAAACAATACACGTATTAAAAATTAAATCAATCCAAAAATTGTTTATAGGTATCCAAATTAAGAAACTATTTAATGTGTATGATTATAATTATTGATAACACCTGGCCGGCCTATAATAATGAATATGGGCCGATAATAATAGAATTCATTATGTCAACATTGGACGAGGGTTGTCCACTGATTTTTTTTTAAATGTTTGATTTCTAACATTTAATTAATATAAAATAATAATGCGTTTGCGGCTAGATAACTAACTCATTGGCACCGGGGAAGTGGAATGCGCATTATTCGCAATTAATTTTTAAATGGCAAATATCACGTTAATTATTACATTATTTAAAATGCCCCGGTGGCAACGAACTATGTTACATTAAATACCATTATCTCCTCAGCGGAGCATATGGAGGCTTATACTATCAGACTTTTTATGAGGAATGGTAGTTAATCTGGATAAAACACACATTGCAAAAACATGTAATTTTGCCAGACGTGGGATTCGAACCCACACCCACTGCGCTATGCCAACTACTCCACTGTAGGATAGTAAAAAATAATATTCTTTTCGACCGTATCCGATCCTAATAGGATCATATGGGCCTCCACAGAGTGGAGGTTTGTATTGACAGATTTTTGTTTTTACGATAAATGTATGTCAGCCACTTGCTCAACCTATTAGATCCATACTTGTGACTCATACAAAAATTGAAAAACAATATGTGTACTTGTTAGACCCAGTATTCGAACCTGGGACCCACGACGCAATAAGCCAACACTTACGCCGCGTGGCTATCATGGGTGTGTTATAAAAATAATTATAAAAATAATAATTATCATAAAATAAATTGCTAACGGAAAGGCATGATTATCTGAAGATACAAAATAATATTGTACCGTTGGGCAATCATTTGAGATGTTTTTCCACTTCGACGGCGACCAGCGCATGGTTTGGCTAATGTACCGCTCATGATTTTCCCATGTATAATACGAAGCCACCTTCAAAGAATGTTTAGTAAATTATCTTTTGAATAAACTTGCACAAAAATCTAATAAACATATTTTTGATTTCAAGAAATTCACGCAAGCTACCTTATAAAATATGTGGCAACCCTGTGACTGGCTTAAGTTTTGTTTAACACTGTTGTTATGTAAATATTATGTCTGTCAAAATAATATTCCGCGATGAACTAAATTCTGGAAGAAAAAAAACACGTCCTCACTGCGTCCCAGTTGGTCGCCGACTAACTATATTAATATCGAAAGAATGAAAAAACTGTATGAATCAATCAATCAAATTGCCTTTTTTTAATAATTTTGCAAAATAATTATATTTCTAGAACGTCTGAAAACAGGATAAATACATGAAAATGTATGACGTGTTTTAGTAATACAGCGTCACTAATTATACCAAATGTATGGGGTTTTATTTATTTTTTCATTGTTAATTATTATTTATAGTATTACGTGAATGTTATATTATAATAAAAAAAATTTTTTTATTGTGCAGTATATATTATTTTGTGAGAAAAAATCATTCAAAATTGGCTGATGTATACTCAAACTAAAATGGCTTTAAAATCTTTATTTTTCCGAAATTAAAAAAAGTACGTGAGTTAATCAATGAAATGTATTGTTTTACCCATTTCTTTGATACAATATATACCTGCAAAACTATTATTAAGCTCAACATTCATTGTGGCGTGACAGTCGTTTTGACCAATTTCGAAAACAGGACTGACTAATTGTCATTTATTTTAAAAAGTAAAGCGATTCGAAAAATTTTAATGACACAGAACGTTTTAGTTGAATACTATTTATTAGATTTTAAATAAATAAAGAGTTTATTGTGTATCAATTCGTCTTAAACATGCTTATCATTTCCGCGATTCCGAGAAGACAGGAAAAAACGGGTCCAATGGCCTTAATCTTCGGTCACTTAACACCATATCGTGGATTTTATTGATCATTTCTGGTGTAGTCACCTCTACAGGACGTCCTGAGCGTGGTTCATCCTTTGTTGATGTACGACCACGCTTAAATTCATTTAACCAGTTATAAATAGTTGCAAGTGAAGGAGCAGATATGCCGTGAACTAAATCCAACTTATTTTTTACTTCCTTTGCTGTTAACCCTTTTATATTAAAATGTTTAATAACAGCTCTAAACTCAATTTTCTCCATTTTTTTTTTTAAATGTACGAGAAACACACAACAACCCGACCAATCTGATTGAAACTTCGCAGCATACTGAATCGGTAGTGCCGCTGCATGAAAACAAACCGCTTACAGTACTAGTCGCACCACCTGTTGGCTTTTCTAAGGACTTATTGACCCACCCTCGTATAATGATTTTCCTTTCAGTTTGTCTTCGATCTCTCGAGCCCTCTTGATGAGATCGTCAAAACTTTTAATAGTGTTTCGCGGCATTCCATCGCGTATTTTTATGTGTAATTGACCAAATATCATGTCAATCTGCACTGTTTCCGCATGTGCCGGGGCCGGGAGTTCTGCTAACAGAGCTCTTTTTTGGTTGATGAATAGATCAGTCAGTTCGTTTGTTTTCTGACTGATCGTGCATAACTCCGTATACACCTTGTATGCGTGCCTTTTGGGAGCAAAAGCGTGCCTAAGCCCCGCCATTGCTTCCTCCCAAGAAGTGATGGTTTCCTTCACTCCAATCCACCATGTAGCACCATGTTTTTCCAATAGGAGCTGTAATCCAGTCAGTGAATCATTCTCGTTGATGTGTTTGATCGTCCTGAACACAGTCACGGTTGCGATGAATGCTTCCACTTGTCTGCTATCATTGGTTCCATCGTATCTCGCCATACATTGCGCAAAACTTCCATGCTTTGCGTCTTTTGTCAGCTTCTTTATCAAATCTTTAAACTGTGCGTTTGTGAGATTTACGGTCGTCATTGTCACTTTCGGCCACTTGTTGGAGCGCCAATTTATAAGGATAAAATTCAGGGACTTCCTTAATAAATTTGTAATGAGTTCGTTGTGATGTTGAAGGTGGAACTATGGCGAAACCTGAGCTTGTACCGGGCTCACCACAATAGCTCACTGTACACTGATAGGGTCACGGCTAACCGTGTATACCGTTTTCAGAGCAAGCAAGACTACTATCAGGGCCAAGTCCGGCCCAAAGTTAACTGATTGTTCAAGGCCATGCATCGCCTTATATAGCGAACTAGGCGGCCCCTTCCTTGCCGTCCGCTTCGTTGGGGGACGCCAGATAGCGGGGACGCGCGGTGGTGGGGACGCCCGCGCTGACTGTAAGTGACGTCCGATGTGCGAGCGAGAAAGTATTCAAAGGCCCCGCGCTATAGGCTTTGTTTGAGGGTACTGGGCCAAAGGTGCCTGTATGACAACCACTGGTTGAACCTGTAGGGATTTGACTACACGAAGCTACTTACCAATCCTCAAGTCTGCTCTTCACCAGAGAAAGTGGGGCTTTCTGGTATTCTGAGGGAGTGTTTTTTCTATTGAAAATTGTTATGTTGCATAAATGAACGACAGGTGGCAGTAGTATTTACGAATAAAATTATATTAATTGAAATCGATTATTGGGATGCCGTTAAAAGCTTGCTAGCCGTGCAGGTGTGGTTGTATTGGCGATTAAGCCAACCGGGGACAAACGGAACCCTATATCTGTGTATATTTGATGCAATATGGTGCCACAAAACTCGCCAATTAGAGAACAATTGCGTTCGGTGAAATACCCTTTTGCAGGCGAGAAGAGAGGCACAGTTCCTCAGAGATTCGTCCAATATCATTAATTCATTTATTAAGATAAATTTATCCAGGTGCAATCACAAAACGGACAAAAATTAAAAAAATAAAAATTAAATATTATGAGACAGACTAAGAAAGGATTGCGCCCTAGATAATATGCCTCTATCTGGTTTTTGCATTTTCTCCTTCCTCACACAAAGGTAACGATGGTATGCTTTCGAATTCGTCAGCCTGCATGCATATGTCTTCAATGTTTTTATAAAAAGCTAATTCTTTTAAATGCCTCCAGTTCTCTCTGTAATGTTTTTTTAATAAATTGTTGACATCTTTCAAATTATTTTTGTATATCGACACTTTTCCTCGACAAATAGTGGCAGGATTAATTGAGGATGTCAAAGAATTTCTTTTGGTGACAAATTGTGGTGTCGAGAGTTCGGCTCGATATGTAGCTTCCCCTTGTATTTTAATTTTATTAGTTGACGTTTTCGACAAATAAAAACGTTTGGTCTGGTTAAACTGGAAATGCCAGCTTCCTGGTGGCTTTAAATATTTTCCTGCCTCTTTTCGCCAGTCAAACACAGGTACATCTGTACGCAAATCAAAATCTGTGATCCTTAACAATGGAAAAATATTGTTGAGGATCAGAAATCACTTCTCTCTTTTTTATAATTTTTTCTAGCCTACCAAACACTATCCGGAGGAATGAATGAGTGGCCCACAACCTGAAACGGTACTTCCACAATTTTTATACATGATGGCGCATGACTCTGAAGCCATTTCGACAACATACACATTACCGTTGTGTTTTTATTTTGACCCCCACAGCCGTCGGCGACAAGCCTTAACTTGGTGATGCAATTATCAAAATTTGTATTGAGGAGACGGTGAAATACCGCACTTGTTATTTCGTTCGAGCCTTTCGGTCTATCAATTTCATTCCAAACGTAACTGTGGACGTTTTCCGGTGTTAATGACGTTTTGGAACTACCGGTGACAATGCAAAAGTGGTAAAAACTCCACTGTCAACTAAAATATGCCATCTGGTCGGGCAGTTTTGGCAGAGATAAATTTTTTTGGCAATCGAAGTTCATTGTTAATAAATCTATTTCGTCCTCTTGCAAAATTGCATAAAAGGCTTTACATTTCAGACAGTGGATACGGGACAGTATAATTATGTCTTTTTTTCTTTATCGTCTGTCGCAATTTTTAGTCACTCTATATTTACTGCATGTAGAGCACTTATCTGTCATTGGGGACCCAAACAATAAATTAAATGTTCTATTAAAAATGTCTCGAAAATATTTTGCTTTCACCTGTAATTCTGTTTGGTGTCTCTTCAGCATTTGGTGATCTGGTCGGCGTAGACGGAGGTGAGGTGTCAATAATGATCGGAGTAGACGGAGGTGAGGCTTCGATAAAGATATGAGCATCATCTGGGAGTGTCTGTATTTGCTGTTCGTCCGTGAGGCTGCATTTCAACGGGGCGTGGCAGTTTTTTGGGAGGTGGCCGTAGTTTAGACAGCGGTGGCATCTTCCTTCATGTGATCCTCTCCTTAAGGGTTCCATCACTTTTCGGATGTTGAATATTTGTCTGCCTTTGCTCGTTTTCTTCAGGATGATGAGTACCAATGGAATTGGGTGTCTTTGGGCTCCTTGGGTCATCCTGTGGGTGCTGATCACTGACAGCCCGTCTTGGATGAGATCATTTGTGATGTCATCAGTGTCGATCTCTGCGGATATGCCTCGCAGAACGGCTTTGATCGGATTTTCCTCCTTCAGGTTGAAGGAATGGAAGTCCAGAGTTCAGTATATCCAGCGTGTCTTTGTAGTCAGACGAATTGGCGAAGTTGAGGCGGATGCCTTTGTTCCAATTCGTGGAATGTTCAGTTTGATATCTTGATTTTTGAGAGTTCGTATGACATTGTGGTATACGCTTTTGTCATGTAGGATGATGGGCGGGATGCGGTGCCTTGGGGGGCACCTTGGTTGTTGTCGGCACCATTGTCGTCTTGGAAATTTTTTTCGGGGCTTTGTTTGATGATCTTTGGCGGTTGTTGGTTGGCGGGTTTGGTGTTGAGCGCCATCTGTCTGTGAGCTGCAAGGTCATTGTTCTGGCTTTCCTTTTCGGATTTGTTCGGTTGCACGGTTTGGATTGTTTGCATAATCGGGCACATCATGAAGGCAGTCAGCAGTAGAGTGTGGAGGTTAAGGCAGTCACGCAGTGTGAGAGGCTAAAGCTAAGCTTTCAACTGGAAAAGTCTATAGATCTATCGATAGAGCACCTAAGTTCATTCAAAATTAATTTCATCGAAAAATTGCCAGGAGCCAGTTTAGCGACTCAGCGCCTCATATACCCATAGTTGTCTTTTGTAGAAAACAGTGTTTGTTGGTGTACGAGGTAGAGGTAAAGTTTTTTCTAAATCGAATGTAATAGTTTCAGTATCAAGATCATTTTTAGCATTCATCAAGTCACTTCTCATTTTATCGTGCAAGTACTTCCAAGAGTTGTGATACTTTATACGCTCTTCAACCAGAACACTGTTATGACAATTTTCTCATGTATTGCAAAAAAAATTATCACACTTATTGCAAGTAACTTTCATAAGAGGCTTGATTCGCAGATTAAACTTAGTAACAGATATGTAAGATATGTGTGTGGACTTTTCCACTTCCTCTACGTATAAATCATAGATTCGTTGGAGTTTCATTTCAGGCATCAGAAATTTTGCCTATTTTATTCCAACCTGCTTGTTTGCCTCTCTGTCAGGTATAGAATCTTCGGACCTTATCTTTTTTAATGAAGTGTCAATCCTCTTTGGAGTTTTTGTAAGGTCTTAACAAACATATTTCTACACACTCTCATGCCAGACAAATAGTATTGGCGAGAAAACTGTTTCTTCCGTGATCCGGTAGTATTCGTGGATGTGTAGCTCCGTTTAATCTGCTATGATCCCTGTTCATAATATTTATGGAATTCAATCTCTCTTTTCTGTACAGAAACTACTTGATTACACTGAAGTTCGCAGTTACAGTTAAAATCAATAAAACATTTGGGATTAATTTTTTTTCTATAATTTACATGCAGCATGTTTTTGTATTTTTGTATTTTTCTTTCATCACATTTACTGTTAAAACACTTGAAACTCTCTGCTTAATTACACCAATGTGGTAAGTAATAACGCTACCATGAGCGTATCATGTAAGTTTCTATTAACTAAACAGTTTACTTATTCGAGGATGATTTTTTTCCACATGAAAAAAATTGTTTTTGTAGGACACGAATACAACTAGGTTAGGTAGGTCAGTGACATGACCCGGCTCACGGCTAGCTCAATAATGCTACCGGGCCGTCACTGAGGAGACTAGTGATGAACTAGGAGAGGTGGATCTCCTTTGTAGTATCACAACTTTTGAATTCCCGAATAAAACTCTCAGCTGGTGTGGTGCCGAATTTATTCGGGTTCTAGAGTTCACGGTCACACAATAAGGTTAACTGTCATTGTTCCCGTAATTAAATCTCATTAAAGTATCAGTAAACTATTTATTTGTTCACTATAGGATCTCTGTGAAATCTTTCACAAATTCCCAAAAAGTCACACCTAATTCAGAGAATGTATACGCAGATATTCTTTGGATATTTTTAATTCATGAAATATTTTCCCATAAGAAAGAAAATATAATTTATTCTTTGGTCACACAGTATTAGGTTTATAAAAAGAATAGAATTTATTTTATTGTTGTTTATAAAGTTTATTTATGTTCACAGCATGTTTACAAATATTTATTTGTGTTTACAAACTTGTTTACAAAAGGTTTGCTTAGTGTTTACAAATTTATTTACTAAAATTTGTTTTTATGTTTACAAATTTATTTACCAAAACTTGTTTTATAATTATGTTTACTTAATAAAGTTTCAAAAATTTATTTTATAATCCCGAAAAGATTTGTAAAATTTATTATTACAGACTGAGTTTATTAATTTGTTTTTATAAAACAAATCCGATCGCGTAATTTATCCCGATTACGTCACCTCGTATGATGAGTAATGAAAAATAAAATTACTCCGCGAGCGCGTCACTATCGACAGATACGTGGTATTCGTGCTACGTTTTAGCGGCCGACGTCACTACCGACAGATACGTGTTATTCGCGCTACGTTTTGCCCGCCGAAGGGGACTTACTGGTACGTATGAATCGCGAATGTACTGAGAACCGTGTCTCACAACTTGGCAGTGAGGACTGCTGCTTGTTGAAGATCGCCGGTGAAGAGTGTAGAAACTAATGATTTTACGGAAAAAGTGGTCGCCTTTTATACCCTTCGGATAGAGGTTTAACAGGAAACAGTCCGTAAGGGATAGCAGATGTATATCTTTCTCTCACGGGATAAATTTACGTATATCTCCCGTTCCTGACAATTTTCTAATAGAGATATCTTCTACTTTAGTCGGGTTAAATTTACTCTACTTTATTTCCGCAAAATTAAGACTTAATAGGGGTGTTTTAAGCACCCTCTAGAACATGT
This sequence comes from Rhyacophila brunnea, assembly GCF_057557595.1. Taxonomy (NCBI): domain Eukaryota; kingdom Metazoa; phylum Arthropoda; class Insecta; order Trichoptera; family Rhyacophilidae; genus Rhyacophila; species Rhyacophila brunnea. The sequence continues at coordinate 12,282,957 of NW_028232848.1, read as the reverse complement.
CCTTTAAATACGCAGTTACGGTGACGTAAGCAAAATAGTTGATTTTATATGATTTTTCGTGTTCAAACGAAGGGGAAAGTTTCTAGCTTTCCAACGAGGTATCGGAATAGGCATTCGTGTACTAGATAAGGGGATGGCAGTCTTTAAATTTAAAACGTCAAAACGAAAGGTTGACACCCACGTTCTGGTCTCTTCCACCACTCTCGGCCTTTTTAGGCCAATAGAATTTTACTAAGTTTTAATAAAACTATTTATTCCCGCAGAAAACGTTTCATTCGATATTTACCTTCCGGACGAATATTATTACGTAGAAACTCTATAATATTATACTTAACATTTCAACTTAAATATATAAATGCTTAATCCTAACAAGATGTTAATTACAAGCGACTACAAATTTATTTAGTCTTTAATAGTGGCTTTTCCATAGTAATCTAAACGTAACCTTGAATCTATTTTTATCTGGCAACTCAACACAGCTGGGCCGTAAATTCGAGTCGAACAGAATTCAGCTAAAGTTCAAGGTCACACGTCAATTTGTATTTTTAGTTGCAGTATTTGATTCTTTTATTACTTAGGATGCGATTAAGATTTATTATTGTTTATGGGTAGAAACCCATCTATACCAGAATCTTAAGTTTTTCCAATTGCTACTTTTACAATATTCATTATAGTCCGTGAGTTATAGTATTAACAAAATCTATAATTATAATTACGCGTCTATAAATATAGGTACGCGTTTACAGTATTTTTATAACGGTAGTTAGCTTCTATCTTGTATTGATAAAATTAGTATTAAAATTCTTTATTTACAATTATACAGTATATAAATTTATAAATATTCAATTTTCTTTTCCGATTTTCATACACTTCCATTATTGCTATAAAAGTTATTGAAGCATGTACTTGCTAAATTTTACGTAAACAATCTCTCCCATAACTTATTTTCTAAGTTTAATGGAGATTTCCCGGAAATTATTTCCAAATTAGATCGCGCCAAATCTACGCGACGTGTCATTTCGAGGCCTGTGGTCACAGCGTTCCAATTACACTTGAGCAGTCTCGATTCTCCGAGGCGAAATTTGTTACGTAAAATTTTTATTACATTTACAAAGAAAAGGTTAACAACATACATTTTACTTCCTATTACTAAACGATTACGCTACTGGTTACCTGTTCATGGTCTCTTTCGACCATTTCTTCCCTGCTTCTTCCATAGTTTAGAACCATGGGACTTATATATCCTGTCTGAACCGTGTCGTGAGGTTGTCGCAAGGCTATTGAGAAGTAGAATTGACTACAAGGCTAGATTTGTATAGTTATGTCGTTAAACCATACTCTGCCACAAACACTAACTGAAGGTCGGCGTTTCTGCTCGTGTCATCAGGTCAGGTCAGGTTGTCAGACTTTCACTAATTCGTCTGCTCTGTCGTGCCTTGTTCCTTGTTGTGTCCTCGTATCCATCCTAAGTAACAGTGTTGCCATTGTCTTGTATAGTTTTCATTGGCTCCCTGATTTTTACAATTAAAGGGTTGACTGACTTTGTATCTGCTATGCTACTTACTCCTGATTTACAATCCGAGTATATTATGTTAACATATCCTCTTGAGACCCGAGGAAGAACCAGCCATTAGAATTTTTTTTTTAATGATTCTATGTGAAAGGAATATCATCAAAACAACAAAAAAAATACACTATGTGCACATATGTGTAACCCAGGTCACTATACAGATAAAACTTAGATATACTACATACATGAAAATAATACAGAAAAGTAAAACATTGATAATAATTAAGACATTTTTATTAGAAAATAACACAATTAAAATGAAGAAAACAATACAATAAAAATAGCCTAATTAAATTTATTTACACTTAAATTAATTACAAATTAACAATAAACATAATAGAAAACTGCTTTGAGCTGTACCCTACACAGTGTGATACAACTCAAAGCAGAATTTAGTACACAGGTACATATTGCATTTAATGCATATTTCATGCCTTTTCCAACATAAATGTGGAAGTATAAAACTAATCCATCTCTGGCCGCTAGAACAAAATTTTTAAGCCCAACCGGATTGGGCTTATTTGGGACGAATTGTCTGTGTTCACAGCGGCCAGTGAACGGTATCATCTGTTCATCGATGGAGTTATGAGCAGGTCTGGACAATGTATGGCATTGTTTCAAGACCTCGTTTAAAAACGGGCTTACCTTCCACAATTTGTCTGTGGAGCCTGAACGGTCAGCAGTATTGTCGGCAAAATGCAGATGGTTCCGCAGTTCGAAGTACCGGTTTCTGGGCATCGCCCGATTTATGATCCGAAGGCTCATATCATACGACCAGTACATTCGAGTCTGCGGATACTTCAGCATGCCCAACATTATTTGGACGCCGGTGAATACTATCAACTCTTTCGTGCTAGTATTCACCGACCGTAAATCCCTTTTTTGGGCAGAATAGAAGTTGGTTTCATCTGCTATCGCAGAAAATAGACTAACGCTGAAGTAGTCGAAAAAGGTCTCCAGCACATTATCGACGGCATGGCCCACAGTGACCAGGTCTTCGTCCAGCTGTGGTCCAACACTCGGCATACTGAAACAATAGAAAAATTTAATTATTAAACAATGTAGGTATTCAGTTTAGTATTCCATTTGTCAACTCTTCAGACCACAAACAAAACTATGTTTTTACTAGTAATTAATTCATGTATTGATTCTTTTGAAAAAGCATGTAATGAAAGAGAAACTATTACATCACTTGTCACTAGATGATAGATGAAACAAATTTATATATCGTCGGTGTTTTGTAAAAAGGGCGAATCAACCATTTTGGCGAAATCGAGATTTTAATGAAAATACAATATTTACCCCACTAGCTTTGTTGTGTAAAAACGGCGAATTTTTATCTCCACAGGAAAGTACTTAAAAACGATAATCGACTAAAATTAAATTAATTAAAATTACGAAATAAAAAGCAAATGTGACATATTAGGCCTTTTAAAATATTATATAATAATACCTATTATAATGACAGTATTCTTTCTAAGCTTTATTATAAACTTGTTAGGTATTTATAATCATCTACAGGTAAAAAACAAATAAATGTCAAAAGTTAAAAATCCTCCTCCTGTAAAGTAGCATTTTGGTTAATTCGCCCTTTTTACAAAACACCGACGATATTATGAACATTGTAAACTTACGATTTTGTAAGCCAGGGAAGAACCCTGACTGCGATGTCGAAGGTTGTGAATAAATGTCGGGCTCGGATGCGGCTTCTTGCTCTGGTTCCAGTTCTTGCTCCGCCTCCACGTGTAAAATGTAGAAGTCGTTCCCATTGTCCGAATCGTACCCATCAGCAACTTCAAAATCGCTGTCTTCCAAAACCTCATCGATTTGGGCAGCATTCAGGAATTCATCTAAATGTAAACAAAAAACATAACCTCATTACAATCGGATACTCGTGTGAAACGTATTAACTCAGACCTGACTGACGCGTGTGTGTACCGAATTTTTAATTCACAATTACGCGTTACTAAAAACACATACACATAATTAAAGCATATGGAAAATAACTATGATTCATTGTGAACCTCAAAAAAGTTATAATTTATTTAATAAATAAGTATTAATATTTAATAATGAACACTTACATGTGCAAGGTGTGCGTTCGGCGGCCATTTTCACGAAGTGTCGATTTGCGTATGTTCGAAGTCAAATTGAATCTTTATTTTAAAATGTCATGGACTAGTGTCTTGCTCTAGTGGCAGAAAAATGTATTAACAAGATCACTAAAGTCAAATGTGGTTCAAGTATCACTTCAAATCAGTAAAATATTTAATTAACGTCCACACACGACGACCTCAGGACGCAAGAGGATATACAGATTATGTTTTTTTGTCCACTCTAGTGCCATCTTTATTGCAAGTAGCTCTGCCTGGAAAACGGAGCAGAATGGCCACGATGCATGGTCAAAAGCACCTTTAATATCAAGCGATACCATTATGATGATCTTTTTTTCCTCCCTGGCTTTTTTGTGATTACGATGGATGCGTTTAAAGCATCTTCGGTGGATTTTTGTGGCGTGAAAAAACCATATTGATACTCGCTTATTAGATTGTTGTTTTTCGCCATCTATAAAATTATTTCCGTAATCATTTTTTTGAAAATTTTTCTAAATATCAGTAGAAGGCCAATGGGTTGATATGACGAAATGTCCGTATAATCTCTCTTACCATGTTTAGGGATTATTATTATGTGCGCCTCTTTCTATATTTTTGGGAAGTACTGTAGCCGCAAACACGTATTGAGTAATTTTAGTACCATTTCCTTTCTATTTTATGTAACTCTTGCGCATAATATGTCGGCTATAATTTCATCCTTTCCTGGTGATTTTTTTGAGTTCATGTGGGCCAGCACTGAGTCCAGCTCAACTTTTGTGAAAGGCGGGTCATCAGCTGTTGAGGCGTAATCTCCATCCTTTCTCTGATCTCTTGCTGTTCTCTTGTTTCGTCTGAAGTGTGTCATCAGGAAAGAATTTATTAATTATACGTTCCGCTGTCTCTTCCATAGTTTTTTTGGAATGTGCCATCTTTGAGCGTCATTGGTGGGATCTTTTCTGAATTTTTTGTAAGAACTATGTATGAAACTGTGAAAATATTAATAGGATGATGGGTTACCGTTAAAAACGTTATGGCTTCCGGCACTGTCGGCAAAATCCAATTTTCGATCCGGTATCTCTAGTCGTAATGATTGACATATTACTGGGCGTCTTACGTGGGCGAAGTCGGCGAAGCGTTAAGCGGCGCGCGCAACTCAAACGTATTAAGACGAGCTCTTAGTTAATCGGATTCCTTTTGTAATTCTTAGAGCGACGTATGCATTCATACATCTACACTACACCTCATCATAACACATATCATCTCTTGATAATGGCCTCTGCAACGAGTCCGAAACGTCGAGAAAAGAAGGAAAAAGTACACACGGTGGACACCCAAAAATCGATTAATCACTTTTTGCATGGAAATGATGGGCCTCATAGCTGTTTTCAAGACGGCAGACGCTATCCCATTCACTTGGTCAAGTCCAAAACGTTACACATTAAACGTTACGTTAAAAGTTACGAATTATAATTGTTTTTTTCCCCAGTATGACTGTGTTTCATCAGAATATTGTCAAAACGGTATGAGCTACTCGTAGCTATGTAAATAAAATACACCCGATCCTCTTTTTGCATGGAAATGATGGGCATCATAGCTGTTTTCAAGGCGGCAGACGCTATTCCATTCACCTGGTCTAATCCAAAACGTCACATTAAAAGTTATGAATTATAATTGTTTTTTTCCCCAGTATGACTGTGTTTCATCAGAATATTGTCAAAACGGTACGAGCTACTCGTAGCTATGTAAATAAAATACACCCGATCCTCTTTTTGCATGGAAATGATGGGCATCATAGCTGTTTTCAAGACGGCAGACGCTATTCCATTCACTTGGTCTAATCCAAACCGTTACACATTAAACGTTGCGTTAAAAGTTATGAATTATAATTGTTTTTTTCCCCAGTATGACTGTGTTTCATCAGAATATTGTCAAAATGTTACGAGCTACTCGTAGCTATGTAAATAAAATACACCCGATCCTTTTTGCATGGAAATGATGGGCATCATAGCTGTTTTCAAGACGGCAGACGCTATTCCATTCACTTGGTCAAATCCAAAACGTTACGTTAAAAGTTATGAATTATAATTGTTTTTTCCCCAGTATGACTGTTTCATCAGAATATTGTCAAAACGGTACGAGCTACTCGTAGCTATGTAAATAAAATACACCCGATCCTTTTTGCATGGAAATGATGGGCATCATAGCTGTTTTCAAGACGGCAGGCGCTATTCCATTCACTTGGTCAAATCCAAAACGTTACGTTAAAAGTTATGAATTATAATTGTTTTTTCCCCAGTATAACTGTGTTTCATCAGAATATTGTCAAAACGGTACGAGCTACTCGTAGCTATGTAAATAAAATACACCCGATCCTTTTTGCATGGAAATGATGGGCATCATAGCTGTTTTCAAGACGGCAGGCGCTATTCCATTCACTTGGTCAAATCCAAAACGTTATGTTAAAAGTTATGAATTTTAATTGTTTTTTCCCCAGTATGACTGTGTTTCATCAGAATATTGTCAAAACGGTACGAGCAACTCGTAGCTATGTAAATAAAATACACCCGATCCTCTTTTTGCATGGAAATGATGGGCATCATAGCTGTTTTCAAGGCGGCAGACGCTATTCCATTCACCTGGTCTAATCCAAAAAGTCACATTAAAAGTTATGAATTATAATTGTTTTTTTCCCCAGTATGACTGTGTTTCATCAGAATATTGTCAAAACGGTACGAGCTACTCGTAGCTATGTAAATAAAATACACCCGATCCTCTTTTTGCATGGAAATGATGGGCATCATAGCTGTTTTCAAGACGGCAGACGCTATTCCATTCACTTGGTCTAATCCAAACCGTTACACATTAAACGTTGCGTTAAAAGTTATGAATTATAATTGTTTTTTTCCCCAGTATGACTGTGTTTCATCAGAATATTGTCAAAATGGTACGAGCTACTCGTAGCTATGTAAATAAAATACACCCGATCCTTTTTGCATGGAAATGATGGGCATCATAGCTGTTTTCAAGACGGCAGACGCTATTCCATTCGCTTGGTCAAATCCAAAACGTTACGTTAAAAGTTATGAATTATAATTGTTTTTTCCCCAGTATGACTGTGTTTCATCAGAATATTGTCAAAACGGTACGAGCAACTCGTAGCTATGTAAATAAAATACACCCGATCCTCTTTTTGCATGGAAATGATGGGCATCATAGCTGTTTTCAAGACGGCAGACGCTATTCCATTCACTTGGTCAAATCCAAAACGTTACGTTAAAAGTTATGAATTATAATTGTTTTTTCCCCAGTATGACTGTGTGTTTCATCAGAATATTGTCAAAACGGTACGAGCTACTCGTAGCTATGTAAATAAAATACACCCGATCCTCTTTCTGCATGGAAATGATGGGCATCACAGCTGTTTTCAAGACGGCAGACGCTATTCTATTCACTTGGTCAAGTCCAAAACGTTACACATTAAACGTTACGTTAAAAGTTATGAATTATAATTGTTTTTTCCCCAGTATGACTGTGTGTTTCATCAGAATATTGTCAAAACGGTACGAGCTACTCGTAGCTATGTAAATAAAATACACCTGATCCTCTTTTTGCATGGAAATGATGGGCATCGTAGCTGTTTTCAAGGCGGCAGACGCTATTCCATTTACTTGGTCAAATCCAAAACGTTACGTTAAAAGTTATGAATTATAATTGTTTTTTCCCCAGTATGACTGTGTTTCATCAGAATATTGTCAAAACGGTATGAGCTACTCGTAGCTATGTAAATAAAATACACCCGATCCTCTTTTTGCATGGAAATGATGGGCATCATAGCTGTTTTCAAGGCGGCAGACGCTATTCCATTCACCTGGTCTAATCCAAAACGTCACATTAAAAGTTATGAATTATAATTGTTTTTTTCCCCAGTATGACTGTGTTTCATCAGAATATTGTCAAAACGGTACGAGCTACTCGTAGCTATGTAAATAAAATACACCCGATCCTCTTTTTGCATGGAAATGATGGGCATCATAGCTGTTTTCAAGACGGCAGACGCTATTCCATTCACTTGGTCTAATCCAAACTGTTACACATTAAACGTTGCGTTAAAAGTTATGAACTATAATTGTTTTTTCCCCAGTATGACTGTGTGTTTCATCAGAATATTGTCTAAACGGTACGAGCTACTCGTAGCTATGTAAATAAAATACACCCGATCCTCTTTTTGCATGGAAAGGATGGGCATCACAGCTGTTTTCAAGACGGCAGACGCTATTCTATTCACTTGGTCAAGTCCAAAACGTTACGTTAAAAGTTATGAATAATAATTGTTTTTTTCCCCAGTATGACAGTCGTGTGATTCATCAGAATATTGTCAAAACAGTACGAGCTACTTGTAGCTATGTAAATAAAATACACCCGATCCTCTTTTTGCATGGAAATGATAGGCATCATAGCTGTTTTCAAGACGGCAGACGCTATTCCATTCACTTGGTCAAATCCAAAACGTTACGTTAAAAGTTATGAATTATAATTGTTTTTTCCCCAGTATGACTGTGTGTTTCATCAGAATATTGTCAAAACGGTACGAGCTACTTGTAGCTATGTAAATAAAATACACCCGATCCTCTTTTTGCATGGAAATGATGGGCCTCACAGCTGTTTTCAAGACGGCAGACGCTATTCTATTCACTTGGTCAAGTCCAAAACGTTACGTTAAAAGTTATGAGTTATAATTGTTTTTTCCCCAGTATGACTGTGTGTTTCATCAGAATATTGTCAAAACGGTACGAGCTACTCGTAGCTATGTAATTAAAATACACCCGATCCTCTTTTTGCATGGAAATGATGGGCATCGTAGCTGTTTTCAAGACGGCAGACGCTATTCCATTTACTTGGTCAAATCCAAAACGTTACACATTAAACGTTACGTTAAAAGTTATGAATAATAATTGTTTTTTCCCCAGTATCTACCTCATTTTTCCTCTTTCTTGATCGTCGTTCATAATAAAATTTCGGGTGAGATTTAATCGTAAGTTAGTCAAAATTCACACCAACAAAAAATATTCAAAAATTCGCAAAAAAAAAGTTTTCACATAAACTAAATATAAATAATACGAAACAAAAGCAATATATCACATTAAAAAATATAAAAAAAAATATTTTTGGCAACTAGTCACATAGAAACAGGACGAAATTCACAAAGCGAAAAATATATCACCAAGCAAATAATGTCACTACGGTCAGTTATGGCCACTCGTGATGTCATAATAAGTCACATCTGTCGAATAAAATTTCAGGTTATGATACCACTTAAATGGCCGCAAAATCTTAGATAAAGAACAACTTGTGAGGTGTCCCAACTTAAATCAATATAACGACCTCTATTGACCAAATACAGAAATAATTTTTTGAGAGCTAATAGCCAGGTTATAAACCTTGCTAAATACAACGAGAACCGAAAAACCACTTAAGGTGATTTAAGTGGTTCTTCTTTCAAGGTATTCACTTCTGAATGCCCTGATGACAATGACATTAATTCTTTACTCCATGCAATTTTTAGTGGGTGAAAGAAAGCAACATCGAGTGGTTGGCATAAATGCGTGGAGTTAGGTGGTAGACACACCGACAATATATTATTTTCTTCACAAAATCGTATGACTTTAAAATTAAGATGAGATGAAAGATTATTTCCGATCATAATTTTTTTCCTTTCAATCTTTTCACGTGACGCAAAAATGTCAACTCAAACCAATCTGAAAATTTGTGAATCAAACCACCCATGTTTGCTGCGAGCATATCGAGTTCCCTGACTGCAGCAGATATTTTCACAACAAGGAGATCCTTTAGGACCACCTACTCGCCAAGTATCCCACATACATTCACTTCGATAAACAACATATGGAGGGAGAAGAACTCCATCAGCTGATCCACACATCATAATTGATGTTGCAGATTTTGTGAAATTCACAACTCGTTCAGGATATTTTACTACCCTTCTGTATAAAACAAGCTTCTTACCAGGGCACATATTGCTTTTGTCATAATTAAAAATGTTGGATTCTGTCTATTAAAAAGAATAGATTTTCAAAATAATTATTTTTGTCTCACGAGACACCTGAGACCGTTTTATATTGGAGGCTAGTCACTGTGTTACCACGGATGTATATCTCTTCAATAGAGATAAGGCCCAATGAAATTAAAAACATGGAAATTAAAAAATATTCACAAGAATTCACAACTACACCATCTTCATTGTAGGTATTAATTATGGGAACGACTTTGATACCCCATATCAATGACGCCCCACAACCTAAAAAATCAGCATGTTACACAAAAGTGTACTTAACCTCAATAAATTTGAATTTAAAATATGAAAAGGAAATAGTGATATCACTATTGTATTTAAATAATCATTAGATTAATACGATAATAATAAAAAGTACTCACATTTTATAGCTCTTCAAATAAGACACCAAATTCACCTTGATGTTTATGGATTCCAATATACAACAAATCGGACACTTAATTACCGTATTTTTGTAGTTTGACAGGTGGACCATAGATTTATCTTTTAAAATAGACTGGTAATTTATAATCATACTGTTACGGTGGGTAATGTGTTGCCAATTTCATAAACATGTTCAAAGTATCAAAGTAGCCCCTCGATTTCAATGACGCCCCATTTGACGGTATTGTCATCTCCCGTCAAAATGCGTTGGTGTGAGTTGCATTTTTCTTGCTTGTTTTTCGTGTTTTTTTGTATCGTCTGGCAAATTTTGGTGACTTAGGAGTGAACAAATGACACACCAGAATTGTTGTCAGAAACGGCGAGGTTTATTACGTTAATATTACTATAAGACTACATATTTATAAAATTATTTTAGAGCCGCGGTATGAATATGTTTACTGTTTTATGATAAAATCAATTCTCCTTTTTTCAAAATGGCTGTTTCGGCGCATGCGCGCCAAGATCGTTGGTCTTTCGATCCTGCCGCTGCAATCATTTGGCGCTACGAGCGGTCTCGCATCACTTTTAAGCAATGATTTTTACGCTAAAAGCATTCGATAAGAATTATTTGGCGGCAAACACGTACAGCGTTGCCGGTTTGTTATTATTTATTTTCATAATCAACCCTTTCTATTTGTCGGCTTGGTACCGATTTGGGCTTCTCCAGATTCACAGAGACATCCTCAAATGGGGACCATTTGGGAGTGTAACAGTATGTCATAGTTTCCAATATGGCGTGAATGTGTCAGAATCAACGACTTCATTATTGTATTATAATAATTGAATAGGTACTCACCGAAAAGCATCACCCGAACTAAAAAAGGGAATTTTTCGTAATTCCACAGTTTAAAGAAACTGTTTTCACAATAATATATTTCTATGAACAATGAATGATTCTGCGATATATTATGTCAGTATGTATACAAGTATGCATAAAAACAGAAAAAGTATCTGCGCCATCCCAAAAAGGTATTTAATATAATTGTCTACATGGAACTGTTTTCGTAAAAAAAAATTATAAAAGCTTATGTGGGCATCTGCGGCATATTTACCAATTTTTAGTCGTCTTTATGAATTTATATATTTGTATTTGTAATTTATATATTAATATATTTGCGACATTTAGATTTTATACAAAATTAAATGGAATTTTCGAAAAAAAAAAATTTTTATTATTTTTCCTCCATTTACAGGGCATTTTAACACCAAGAATAATTTCAAATACAAAAAATCATGCAGTGAAGCATTAAAATAATAAATTGTATTAGGCATATACAGGTATACAGGCAGTGGCGAAAGGTAAGAGGTAAGCTGTTAAGATCCGACTTAAAAGGTGCACACTAAGTAAGACTACAAATTGCAGATGGTACTGGATAATTTTTTTTTGTAATCAATTAAACCCTAGCTAAACTAAACAATAATAAGTTAGGTAGGTACACCATGGGCGATCCGACAAAAATAGTGCACACTTTTTCAGTCATACTTATTTGTTTTAATTGACTTTTGAATACACATGACAGATGGTGTTGGCCATCCACCATAATAGGATAAAAAATATTTTTCTATCTATACAATAAATCTAAAATTATGTTTGTTTTAATGGCATAATTTTATAATATGTTTTATAGATAGATAAATGTTGCCTATTATGGCTTGGTTTACGCAGGGTTTAATTGAATTTTAAAAACTAACTAACACTAACTGGATTTTGTAGCCTTAGTTCAATGAAAACAAATACGTATGACTGACAAAGTTTAATGTGCATTATGTATGTGGGATCTTAACAACCTACCCCCACCCTTCGCCACTGGTAGGTGGGGTCAGTAAATTGACGCTCACCAGTTACCCTACACATGACTGATTTTTGATGGCCGCAGAATGCCCTCTGGATCTAAATCTAGACGATGTCATTGATTTCCGTATACATTCATCATACACTTTGGGTCTTACGATGAACAGCTGACATGCAGCTATAACTATGAATGCTCATCTAAGAGTTGCCACAACATTTCAGGTATAATCAGTTAATTATATGAGAAAAATACGACTACCAGATTGCGAGAGGAAATAGTATAAAAACCTACACTATGCTGCATTGGCTGCTCGATGGTCGTAATAGGGATTGCAATCCCGGGATCCCAAACTATTTTTGATACCTATGAATCCTGGGATTGGTAAACATAATCTCGAAACTTTCGGGATTGATTTATGGAAAATAAAATAATACAGAAAAAATACTTTTAATAACATATAACTACATTAGAAATAAATTTAGTTTGAATGAAGTTTGATTTATTACCCATGTGTTGCCAATTCATTTTGTGTTTTCACATAAATTAATAAAAATGAGAAAGATTGGAAAAAATCAATGCTTCGCACTTTCAACAAAGTGATTCCACCATCATCTCATACGTTTTACGACAGTTTCACATTTGGCTGACTAATTAGATTTATGAAGCGGAAACGCCTTAAACCATGATTTACTTTACTATTTTTAATCTCGCTAACCCATTCATTAAGTCTTTACTATCAGAAACAGCAATCTCATATAATAATAAATATAAACACTGAACAACAATATTGATTCTACGAAATTTTATAAATGAAAATCATTTAGGTAAATAGTTTAACATATATTAAAAATTACACATAATATGTACGATTCTGGTAACATCCGTGATATAAATTTGAGAAATGGAATAAATAAATCAAGAAACATTTAGTTAGACGTTTCTTACAAGAAAATGGTATTCTGGAGACCCACTGGTCACAGGGGAATCACCAGATAAAAAATAACCATTATTTGCTGCCTTACGCAATCGTAACATGAGAAAAAATTAACACTTCATGCTTTGGTATTACTTCGGGCATATTATTCAAAATAATGTTTTAATTACTAAAATCTTTATTTTTTTTTATATTATATTTTATTGTCAACACAATGTTATTTTTTATTTTAATTGAACTTGTATTTGTTATCTTTTCATAAATAATTAAAACTGTTTTACTATCACATTAATTATATTGCAATATTACTTTGATACCAGATGGAAATCTCCCACAGGAGACTACCTCAAAGGGCGGACCGAACCATCATATTTCCCAAAATACCACAGCCTACGTCCACTCTTCGCGGTGATCGCAACCCTCGGCTGAGCGGAACCCGTCTCCTTGAAATTCAAATTCGTCAAACTCCCGCCAAAACAGACGCGGTCTATCAAAAACGGCCGCTCGCGCCGCCACTAGTCAATCCGTCGGTAAAACAGAGAGGTTCCCGACCGACGGATGAACATGACGCCGCCTGTCAGTTGAACGCGCGCAAAAAGCCCTCTCTGACATCAACCGCCGAACCAACAGCATCGACCGCAAAATCTCTTCTCGCCTTCGCTCGCCTCGGACGCGAAGCCAAGCCAGCATTCCGGACAGCCCGCCAAAAAAGACCACATCTGACATCGGCAGATCGCCACGCCGCAAGCACTGACTCGCCTCGGATGCCAAGCAATCAATCAGCAGCCCAGCCGCGACACCACGTTGCAGCCCGCCAATTACCAACCGACCGCCAACGACGACAATAACCTGTATCGTATCTGTAACGACTACCCTGCAATACGATGAAATAAACCAGCCTTGACCAAATACCCCGTGCGTTTCTGGCCCCTAACCCCCGCTTTGACCTTGACGTTATCACTGCCTGCCATCTCCGCTTCAGAGCGCGCAGAAGGCCGGTGATAACTTACTTCATTAAACCTATGTATTTCCAATATTGAATGTGCACAATATCAACAATAAATGTCTTAAATATGTAGTATACATTTTTTGACCGATTTCAACAATGTTTTTTGGTTATATAAAAATTTTATATTAACTATCGAAAACATGCCAATCCCGGGATCGAAAATTTGGCTCGAGATTGGATTCCCTAGTCCTAATCATCCGGGATATGATCCTCAGTCACGACGAAGAAGAACTAATATCCCATTAATTTAAATACTTTGGGTTTTGTCGTTCCTGTGAAGGAGGGTCTGGACCCAAGGACCGCTTCATGTGCGCGCCTGCCAGATGGTATAATATATGAATAAAAGATTTTTCAGAGTAGTTCAATATTTATTCAATTTTTACAATCCCTTATAACAAATGATTATTAGGTAATTATATTATCAGTTCTTGATTACAAAAAACATCTTAAGTACCTACTTAAGTTATAAAATGCATGACTATGTACATTTAAAATATTTCATAGAGTAAAAATCTTTGAGAAACATTTTAGTGTAATATTTTTATTATGACAATAGTTTGAGATTATAAAGAACAACTTGAAAATATTTATTAACAAATTAATATTAAGTACCCTATATACTATATTTTTTTAGATACAATAACGCTTTTTTTTCAAATTTACATTATATACTTATTGCATAATCCTTGGAATAAAGAAGAATTAAAAATAGTGAAAATCAAACTAGCTTTATTATTTTATAGTATTTTATTATTGTTCGTTTTTTTTTGTTTAACGTTTTAACACATCCATTAACTGTAATGTCACCTTAAGTTATACCCACTCGATTATAAACTGAAGCAAATACTTCAGCTTATATGCACTTTGTCATCTTCATCTTTCAACTATTCCTAGAATCATCAATATCTAACTAAAATATTATTTTCAAAATCAATACCATTATCCAGTAAATACGTATATAATTGATGTATATCTGTCAGATTCATTTACCTGTCCATCGATTATTATAAAAATGCACATTGCAAACAGAGCGTCTCATTATATTATGAACAAAAGAGATATTATATTTACAAGTATATGCAACAAAGAGAGACATACTAAATTGTGAGAAAGAGATTTAAAAGTAAGCGGTGAAATCAAGATATTATTATGACTTGTAGGTTATAAGAATATATAGAAATACTCGTATGATTATAATTAAGGTTTAATGTCTTTTGAATCGTTTTATGGATAAAACAAACAGCAAATAATGATGACGAAATCTTTTTAGACTTATATATTATGTTACCAAAAGAGGAATTTCTCTTTTCCTACTGTAATATTGTCAATATCGTACGGTAACCTGAGGTGACATCACCGGAACGGACGGAATTTATTAGCATCGTAAAGAGAAGGTTAATAGAAACCAGCCTATAATAATTAACCAATAATATGGCCCAAGTAAATAAACAACAATATGTATGCAGCCTTGCTTTTTGTTTTTATACTGGTATTTGATATCAAATTTCCTGAAAAATCATAATTATAATTTTTTCTCTTTTTGGTAGATCAATAATAAAAAATGTACAGTTATTTTATATATAAAAATACATAAGAGGACAAAAGTACAGCATTCCCCAACTTGTCATTCAAGGAAAGATCATTGGTAAGCGTAGCAGAGGACGATGCTGCATTTCATGGCTTAAGAACCTCCGTCATTGGTACAATCGTCGCTATAGGATTGGTTTGTCGAATATCCGTTGTTGACAAAATCGACCTTTTAATGCAGATTAATTTTTTTGTATCTAAATGGACCAGAACCATCCTTTTCTTTAAATTACTTTTTAATGAATACAGCATGCATATGCTGTAAAAACAACAATTTAAATACCTACATGTATTTAAATATAGGATAATGAAATTATTTTTTCATCTGAACATTGACATTTGGTCTATTTGACAAACCAATCCTACAGCGACGCAATAGTAGCTCCACTGAACTGCTCCAGGTTGGATGACAAAGCTAAGATCGTCTTAATGGTGGCCTACCTCCGCTAGGGGATAGCACAATAAGAAGAAGGTACATATAAAAATATAATAATTTGTTATGTTTCTCAAAATAATCCTTTAATCGATGAGAACTAAGGACGTCAAAAGGTTGGACATCTATGTATAAAGATGAACCATCCTTAACTACTGAATGCCAAGTATCAAAGATATTCACAATCATCCACTAGTCATAATATATAAGGCTTCAAAGTATAATACTTATAATACATATTATTTTATAAACATGTTACTGAATAATTATTGTATAATAATGCATTTGGCAAATTATAATATATTATATTATGCAGTATATATTATATTTTACTTATTAGAAAACTGTTATTGGTAATGACTATTAATAAAATAATGGTAGATCAATATCGATTTTTGGGTGTCATTGAGTTCGCAACTATGTAACTTGCAAGTTTAATAACAAAAATAGCTGAATTTGATGATCTATCCCATGGATATAAATGAATTTATAGAAGACAAATATTTACAAGCCAAAATTTAAAAAATATGTGACTTACACCAATTAACTCATAATATATTAGAAGGTATTCACTGAATAACATGAATATTAATGTTTCATTCAACTTCAATTTTCTATCAATTTGATATTTGATTTAACATAAAACAAAAAACTGAACATAAATATAATTATGCACACTCCCACCAACCAATGTGTACCGACCCTAACCTATTTTCGTATAAAAATAATTAAGCTTTCAAAAGCTGTTTTTATTTAGATAAAGTACTAAAATATATTCTATATTGAAACAACTTAACCTTGAAATTGTACAGATAGCGATTTCTTCTACTGCACACGAATTACAGAGGGAGAGAATTATTATTATGAAGTTTATTGGAACATTTTCTCTTCTTTAACTACGTCTTATTTTCTGTCAAAGCTATGGAACTTCTCGATTATGTCGTTATGTTTAATAACAATCAAAATAAAAGATTAACATAATTATAATATGTGTGTATTAATTTTCTCAAATTTAAATATTTTAAAACATGTTAGCAATGTAAAGCTCTATAGCGTAATTATATTACTAAATTGGTTTTGATTTTTTTATTAGTAAAATACATTACGTCATATATAATAAGCATGAGAAATAGAAATGCAAATGTCATGTCATCATTGACAAAATATGTCATGAAAGTTTACCTTTTTAATCAATTATCTAAGATACGATAATTTCGAAAGTTTTGATACTAAATAAATATTGTTATTGATATATTATAAAATGTAATATTATGTATTGTAGTAATATTATGTAATATTATGTAGTATGTAATATTATGAAATATTTTTACCTTTGCCTACACATTTTTCAGTCTTAAATAATGTTATTTTAGCAAATGAGTACTTACTTTAATAGCAAATGGTAAATATTAACCGACACTGAGAACTGAAGGGACGTTTACGCATTACTTCCTAGTATTTATGTAGGTAGAAATGATATGTGAAATTTAATGTAAAGGTTCTGGATAACCATAATATTACAGTATCAGCTCACTACACAAGCTATGAAGTAATAGCGACATGACTCAAATTTAACATTGTATACTCCTTCAGCTATAAAGTACATATTATATTTTTTGTTAACTTTTCATGAGATTTTTTTTTCACTTATTCGCAGAACCATTGATATTAAACACGAAACCTCTTGAGAAATGCTCGTCTTGGCTGAACTCGAGTAACTAGAGTTAAGATATTCGGCTAATTAACTATATGAAAGTAAATAACTACAAATAACTAAAATCTGATATATTATGTAGATTCACAATAAAAAAAATACTACTATTATTTAGGCCTTGTCGACATGGCGCGTTTTGACTCGCGCACATTCCAGGTACATGTAACCTCATTGAGCCGTCTACAAGCACTCGTGCCGTGACGACTGTCGCACGCGGTCCAGGGACCTTATTGAGGTGTCTACATTCACTCGCGGCGAGACACGCGCCATGTGGACAAGGCCTTATATTCTGCCAAGCATTATAAGCCACCGCTATTTCTGTTGTTACGTTTACAAGTATCCTCCTCTATATACCCTGTGCAGGCATACTGTACCCACTGGTTTCTACATTTCCTACAGCAAAAGGATTGATAGGCAAGCGAAGGGTTGAACAGCTCAGCGTTTGGTGGTTCATGTTAGACAATGCTTGGAAATACAATATGATAAAATTATTAACATGTAAACATTTTTGTTTATTTATGGTAACATATCTACAGTTTATAATTTAATATTGTACATATGCAGTATGGTGCAGGGCGGGTGTGGTTTGGTGGGCCATTAACTTCAATGTACCTATGCATAATGAATCTATTGCAGTTTTTTTACACTCATATCAATCAATTAACTGGATGGTTGTAATTAAGTACTTGGTACAGTTTAAAAAAAATGATTGTTCTACTACACCACCAAGATAGTTATTGTCACAATTTTATATACAAAAAAACATCAGATTATTAATTATTAAAAAAATCCTTTTCTTACCATACATATTTTTATAATTTTAATGGAATAACATAATATGAGGAATATACAGGTGGCCCATTTAAATATTTTTTTGTCAATAAGACTTGTAATAATAATAATATGAACACAAAATAGTTAACTTACTGTGAAGAAAAATCTTTCAATTATTTTTTTTTGTTTTTATTGTGATATATTATTTAGTTATTATTATCAGTTAATAATAAAACTGAGGGCAATTTAAAAAAATAGTTAGTTCAATCACTACTTTCATAGTTTTGTTTAAGTAATCACGTATGTATGGATTATAACTAAGATGATGATGTATATTTATTTTATGACTATAATATATAATATAAAGAAAATCTTAGTAATACCTAATAAAGAATGAATTTTTACAATATTTCTTAATATTTTTCATATATAGACATATCTCGTACATAGACGACAGCCGCGTAGCACAATGACGAAAGTAAAGACGCAGTTTACAAAAAAAGATGTGTAAACGACATCATAAAAAGGCATCCGAGCATATACATGACTTGTTTCAATTGATATTATTTTTCACTGTTTCAATGTGATAAAATATGGTAATTCATAATTTAACCAAACCACACAAATGACTTTCCTGACAGACAATTTATTTATTTTTCCCTTACGATACATTAATGTGATAATATTAATATGAAAATCAATTAATGGTTTAGTGATGCTCCATGTTTGGATCTTGTTGGCAGTATTTTATGTGAGGTATTAGATTTATTCATTATTTTTCTAATGAGTTTTCCACATGTTTCTTACGACAGAATGAAAATCCAGAATAACAAGAAGGTCATTGTATAAAACTAATTCAAATTAGGTAAGTAATTAATTTGAAAAACACAAAAAAGCATCCAAGTGTTCAAGTAAATTTTTTTATGAATTCTGTGGTTGCAGGGTAAAGGTGTTAAGTCGCGTTTTGATGAAATTAAGATTTTATGTCAATGTGTGTCAAGTAGTACAGACTGTGCTCTTTTGGTGTGTATCATACATTTTGTCACATGTAAGCAAAATAAAAGCAAAGTAAATTATTTTTAACTGGTGAGTAAAATTACTTATTAAAAAAATTGAATATAACACAAAATTAAAAACTTAAATACACACAAACAATGTAAAAGAAATAAAAAAAAGATATATCAATTAACTTCTAAGCAAGGGTATTTTGAAAACTGTGATGTATTTCAAAACCGATTATCTCACCTGCAACCAAACTCACACCCCAAAACCACAGCATAATCCATTATAAATTAATATATGTAGATTATAATATCGTATTTATTTGAAATTGATTTTAATGAATCCCACGATGGCCGATAGCGTTGTGGGTCCCAGGTTCGAATCCTGGGTCTGACAAGTACACATATTGTTTTACAATTTGTGCATGAGTCAGTAGTATGGACTTAATAGGTTGAGCAAGTAAGTGGCTGACATCCATTTCATGTGAAAACAAAATCTAATAATACAAACCTCTAACCCTGTGGAGGCCCATATGATCTTATTAAGATTGGACATGGTCAAAAAAAATAATTGAAATTTAACTTCTCTAAATTAAGGTATAAAACTCTGAACATAGTCAAAAACGGTAATTTTATAGGTATTTTTTTATATTAAAGACAAAATAATAACACTTAACCATAACGTTTGTTTTTTTTTAAATTTAAAATGTATTTTGGTAGCAATTATTTAACCAAATTAATAAAAATACATCTGTGAAAATAATGATTTCACAAATAATATATAAAAATGACATCAACAGCAAAGTTGTTATTAAGTAGTTAAATCTAGATTTTTAAAATCTGCTTAAGTATGTAGAATCTCTATATATATAAAAATCTCGTGTCACGATGTTTGTGGTCGAACTCCTCCGAAATGGCTCGACCGATTTTTATGAATTATTTTATGTATATTTATTAGGTATTAGAATAGGTCAACAATCGCTAGGTGATTAGGGTATCTCTATCCAGAAAAATTTTCTTTTATTTTTTTTACAATTTTTTTTTTTGTATTTTTTTTATTATTTGGCATAAAAAAATACCTATAACCCCAAATTTTCACTTTCCTACCCCCACCCTCCCATTTTTTAATCGCGATTTTATTATTTTTGTATGAACAAATTTAACCGTCGTTCGTATTTCAAACAGAACGAAATTATTTATGTTGTTGAATGACAGATGGCGCTACGTCCGAGAAGAATTCAAGAGAAGCGTTACGTCATTTTGACATGTCATTCGGCATATCACAACGCAGTGCGTGCAAAATTTTGTACGATTTATTTTAATTTATCTATTTTTATGTGCGTGTATCAAAGTCACAATGCCAGCAAGACGCAAGGGGGGCCATATGGGCCGTCGAACGAATAAAGCAACAAACATGCAAAATGGTAGAGCAGAAAGAACAGACGAACAAATCCAACAAGATAACAAAAATGTGCGTGTAAGCATGTCGCAATTGCGTGCATCTCAATCACAAGAGGTACGAGCTGAACGAAATCAACAACGACAATTAGAACGGAGCCAAGCGCGCCGGTTCGTAGTTAACACACGCAGAGCAAATGACCGACAACGCCAACAAGTACATCGAACATTTACATCCGCTTCGTTCCTTTGTCTCGCATTCGAGTACGAGCCAGATATTGAATATTCCGCTCATCCGAAAGTGCTGATTGGTGCTAAGGACAACGAATGTCCCCATTGTCATGCGCTCAAATTCAAACATGAGTCAGCCGGGATGTGTTGCGCATCAGGCAAAGTGCAACTACCAGAAATTGAGATACCACCAGAACCATTGAACGGCTTGCTCATCGGCACGGTTCCAGATTCAAACCTGTTCCTGAAGTCCATTCGCACATTCAATTCATGCTTCCAAATGACTTCGTTCGGAGCAACAGAAATAGTTCACAATACTGCGGCAAATGGTTAACAATTCCATTCTACGTTCAAAATCAAAGGCCAAGTATACCACAAAGTAGGCTCATTGCTGCCAATGCCAAACGAACCACATAAATTTTTACAAATCTACTTCATGGGCGGTGAGGATATCAATCATGTGGATGGACGTTGCGGCTACAATAGCCTCAATTCGCCTAATGCCAGGCGCATCGTCGGCAAACTGGATGCCCTGTTGAATGAGCACAATGAATTATTGAAATTCTTCAAAGCACACATGCACGAATTGCAAAGTGACAATCACGCTATTGTCATCAATCCTGATAAAACACCAGCTGGAGAACACGTGCGTCGATTCAATGTGCCTGTTGTTGACGACATTGCTGGAATCATGGTTGGCGACCGCACATCGACACGAGAAATCGTGATTCGAAGAAGAAACAATAATCTGGAGTTCATCGCTGACACACACCTTTCATACGACGCTCTCCAATATCCGCTAATTTTCTGGAAGGAACAAGACGGATATTGCATAAACATTAAACAACGAGATCCTGTCACAGGTAATCATTCATTATGAACATCATTACTCATTTTGAATTGAGAAAATGAATGGTTGGTGTTTTTTTTGTTTTTATCGGCGGTCATCGTCTACAGCGCTCTATTCATCTTTCTGTCATAGATCCCATCCCCACACACTTACGATACATTTGTTATTTTTTATTTAACAACCAAAATATTCACTAGAAATAATTTATATGGCAGAACAACGTTTGCCGGGTCAGCTAGTATAATAATAATATTGTTACAATATAATAAGATATACCTACACACAAAATTACAAAAGCTACTTCTTTCTTTTGGCGATAACAGTTTATAATATTAATATATTTATGATAATTTTAGTATTATTTATCTACTAATAATATAAAATATGTATGAGTCTATATTAAGTGAATCACAACTTTGTTTTGGAATACAGTCATGTATTAAAAGGACTTTTATACACATATTATAATGTATGTACATACTGTAATAGGTAATTGATTTTTACTACCATCATAAAAGATGATAAACAAAAATATATTTTAGAAAGTCCAGTAAACAGTAATAGTTATCGATTTGGCTTATTAAAAAAATAGTAGTCATTAATTTAATGAAAGAAAAAAAGATGTTTTAGCAATATTGTAAACAATTGAGCCCATATCCGGAAAACGGTGTTCAGAGATTATTGGTAGTTAAACATTTCAGTTACGAATAAACAGCGTGCAATACGTGGTCAGCTTAGACTGTCTACTGCCACCTCTTGTTAGAATATCAAAGTAATATTTGGTGAGTACATGTATATGTGTATGCCGCGTAATTTAAACCTATTTACCAAAAAACAGCGTTATCACGATAATGCTCGTTTTTCGGATCTATAGGCTCAATTAGATTAACCAAGAACTTTGTAATAATATTTAACAGGCAAAAAATGCTAATTCAATTTATAGACATTTTAATTCAAGAAATATTTCATAGAAAAAATCTAGGCCCAAACGATGGATGGCAAAACTAGGCATAATTAAAAAAAGGTGAGGAAGTGGAACATATTTGATAGTAAGATATTAGGAAGGGTATGCAGAAGCTTATGTGAAGACGGTAGATAAAGCAGTATGCTGTGCTCATTCTCTTCATGACAAGAAGTTAACCATCTCATTACTGTAATATCACCTTAGGTTACCCAGCCCATTAAACTGCAAATATTTCAGTTAATATGCACTTGTTCATCTTTAAATTTCGGTCATTTCTAGAATCAGCAATATAACATCTAATTAAAATGTTATTATTTAAAAAAAAATAATAGCATTAATCCAGTAAATACAAATAATTGATAGTTATCCGTAAGATTTCATTTACCTGTCATAAATTATTATAAATGCCCATTGCACACAGAGGCGTCGCATTATAATATATCAAAGAGATACATACTCAATTGTGGGAAAGAGATATGAAAATAAGGCGTGAAATCAAGATAGTGTTATGACGTTTAGACTGTAAGAATGTATAGAAATACTCGTTTGATTATAATGAGGTGCCTTTTTGATCATTTTATATTTAAAACAAATAATAAATAATGATTATGAAACCATATTTGACTTTATGTTTGACCTATTCTAATATTGTCAATCTCGTACGATAACCCAAGGTGACATCATCGAAACAAATGGAATTTAACAACATAACAGCAAGATAAGGTTAAACAAAGGTCGGGAGACCAAAAATCATAAACATTATATTATTTATACGACTACTAAATGTTTAAGCAGTGGACAGAATTAAGTTTATTTATTCTTCTTCTTCTTCTTCTTCTTTGGTCATATCTGCCCCTTTAACTGGAGCATATGGACACCACGCGGCGCCTCCAAGAATCCCTGTCGCTCGCCAGTCTTCTTGCTTCGTTTCAGGTCAAACCAGCATCCCGTAACTCCGCCGTATACACTCTGTAGATTGTATTTAGCGGCCTTCCAGGTCGCCAGAATCCGGTCGGCTTGAAGAACAGGCAAGCCAAGTTAAAGTTCTCTTCTGGCATCCGCAGCACGTGGCCGAGCCAGGTCCAATGTCGCCTCTTAACTTTCAGCGTGATGAGAGGCTGCTTGGTGCGTTCTCTTATCTCCTCGTTGCTCCTAAAGTCATACCACTGCACACCCAGTATTCGTCGCAAACATCTGTCTTCGAAGCTCAGTATACGGTTGCTCTGAGCCTTCGTAAGGTTCCATGATTCGCTACCGTAAAGCAGCACCGTCAGAATGCAAGCGTCGAATAGGCGGCATTTGGTTTTGACCGAGTACAATCGTGAGTCCCAGACATTTCGCATCGAGTTGAATGTTGCTCTATCCATTCCCATTCGGATAGCGAGCTCTTTCTGCAAAATGCCATCTCTCGTGATGTGTACCCCCAGGTACTTGAAGCTGTCGACGCTCTCGATGTTTTGTCCATCGCTAATCAGAGGGAAATCTGGATCAGGACAGGTGCTATTGCACAAGACGTTGGTGTTCTTCGCGTTGATTTTCAAACCAACGCGAGAAGAGTTGTTATGCAACCTGTCGATTGTCTCTTGAATGCCCTCGATTGAGTTGTCAAATAGGACAGCATCATCGGCGTATTCCAGGTCGCATAGCTTCACGAAGTATGAAGTCAAAGAGAATGATAAATAGAAACAGTGCAAGGACACAGCCCTCGAGTTGAATGTTGCTCCATCCATTCCCATTCGGATAGCGAGCTCTTTCTGCAAAATGCCATCTCCCGTGATGTGTACCCCCAGGTACTTGAAGCTGTCGACGCTCTCGATGTTTTGTCCATTGCTAATCAGAGGGAAATCTGGATCAAGACAGGTGCTATTGCACAAGACGTTGGTTTTCTACGCGTTGATTTTCAAACCAACGCGAGAAGAGTTGTTGTGCAACCTGTCGATTGTCTCTTGAATGCCCTCGATTGAGTTGTCGAATAGGACAGCATCATCGGCGTATTCCAGGTCGCATAGCTTCACGAAGTATGAAGTCAAAGAGAATGATAAATAGAAACGGTGCAAGGACACAGCCCTGTCTGACTCCGGTCGTGACCCCGAACCATTCCGTGACAGTGTCTCCAATTCTGACACAGCATTCGCCATTCTCGTGCAGGCTTTTGATTATGGCAATGATCTTGGGAGGGATCCCGTATACTCCCAGTATTATCCAGAGGGAGGGGCGGTGCGGACTGTCAAAAGCCTTCTCGTAATCCACAAAGCAGCAAGCCATCGGACTGTTCAGCTCATGGCTCTGCTGGAGAAGACATTGAAGGTTGTGGATTTGGTCTGCACACGCTCGAAGAGGGTCACCTTTTTTAAGAAGTGTGATGATTTCACCGTTCACCCAGTCCCTTGGGCAGCGCTCTTCTTCCCACACCTTTGTCATCAGATGAAACATAGGGTGCAGGATTGCGCTCAAGCTGTACTTGAGGAATTCAGGATGAATCCCGTCTCCCCCCGGTGCCTTTCCGTACTTGAGCCTTTTCACAGCCGATTTTATCTCGGTGTGCGTGGGCGGGTAATCGGAAATGTCGGTCGCTCGGGGAATGTCCAAAAGTAAAGCTTCCGCAGATATGTCAAAGGAATCCAAAGGGGGTGGGCGGTTCAGCACTCCGCAGAAATGATTCTTCCAAATCTTCTTGACGCATTCTGCATTAGACTCTATTGCTCCACTGGGACCACAAATGGCTCCGGGAGTAGGTGGTCGCCTGCCGCAGACTTCACGGGTGATCCGGAAGAGTTTCCTGGTGTCATTTCTGCTTGCTGCCTCCTCTGCCGCTTCAATTTGCCGGTTCATAAAATTGCGCTTGTCCAACCGCACAGATCGTTTGACTACCCTGTCTTGGGTCTGGTAGTCAGTCCGGCGGTCCTCGGTTCGGTCGGGGTCTGTCTCCTCGTCTCTCAGGGCTTTCAGCCTGGCTCGTTCACCAATTTCAACCCACGTTTCGTCAGACATCCACTTTGGCTGCTCACTCCTTCTGGTACCAAGGACGGTACGAGCCGACGACATAATCGCACTCTTTATGAGGCTCCAGTCCGCCTCAATGAGGTCGGATTCAGATTTGTGCCACTCGTAGATACGATCTACACTATCTCGTACAGCAGTTTCGAAGTCGATCCGAATTCTTCGGCGTCGGAGCTTCTCAACGTCAATTCGTTCGCGCTTTGGAGGCCTCGCCTGGCGACTGAGTTTTACTCGGATGTTTCCAATAAGTAACTCATGATCGCTATGGATATCGGCGCCTCTGTAAGTACGCACGTCGAGAAGTTCCTTTCGGTGCTTCAAGCTGTACAAGAAGTGGTCAATGTGCGTCCTCGTACGTCCATCAGGAGACGTCCACATATATTTGTGAATGTCTTTGTGGGGAAAAACAGTGCCTCCGATTGCAAGCTCGTTCAGAGTGGCGAATTCTACGAGCCGCTCACCATTATCGTTGGGGTCACCGAGGCCGTGTCGTCCTAAGTTTATTCATACCCCGTTAAGTTTTATTTTACATATTAAAATCTAAAATTACCGCAAAATATATTGAGTTTTGAATATAAAAAAGGATTTATATCACATCACTGTTAAAGCACTTCTTTCTCAAGTTATTAATGAATATCGGACAATGATAAGAGTTAAATTCAACATGACAATGTTTTAAAAGCAAACAGCTAAAAATA
This sequence comes from Rhyacophila brunnea, assembly GCF_057557595.1. Taxonomy (NCBI): domain Eukaryota; kingdom Metazoa; phylum Arthropoda; class Insecta; order Trichoptera; family Rhyacophilidae; genus Rhyacophila; species Rhyacophila brunnea. The sequence goes on along the minus strand of NW_028232848.1, from coordinate 12,256,397 downwards.
AAATATATATAAGTCTGCTGGCATCAATGACATTAATAGTCATTGGCTGGCATCATTGATTATTATTGCAACTATAAAATATTACCATACACCAGCAGCTGTCCATTAAAAACCTGAAATTAAAATTTAAAAAATCCATATAATTTTCCTAAAAATTCATACACAATAGCAGAGATTCAATATGTGGTAAGTAGGTATATCTTTATCCAAACATGAAATAATATTTTAGGTTATAATTTTCAATATCAGTTAAATATTTTATATACTAAGGTAGGTAATTTTTTACATATTATAAAAAATTTTGTTTTCTGACTATTTTTCCTCCATATTAATTATGTTAAATATTAAATCCCATTATTCTAGGTTGCCCCTGATAAATCGGATTTTTTTTGTAATAGTATCCATTAACCATTTAAGTAGGTATATTATATAATTTTTGTCATATTATTGCAAAATATGGTTTTCTATTATTACACTATTTTATGGCAAACATTTTCGATGCATTTTTGTATTAAAACTACATCATTCAGCTGTTTATTAAAATAATGACAATTAAAATTAAAAATTGTACCTTTATTGTAACCAAATATTATGTCTAATGCGGTAATTATTGGCTACTCACAAGGCACCGTTATGTTAGCTTATAATAAGGAGTAGGTAATTTAAAACAAAATGCTTTGCCAAAATTAAAACAATTATCTTGTGCTGACAAGAATAGGGATTGCAATACCGAATGAAAATATTAATACCGGTATTTGTGAAATATATGGGGAAAAAAACAGAAGAATATACTAATTATATAAAGCTCTTTAAAATACTAATATTGTCTTTAAGGGCGTTGAAGGGCAACGAAAGTAAACCAGACATCGCGTAACCCGATAAAAAATACAGTCATGTTAAACCTTTTATGTTAATTAATATTTTTGTTCCACTTTCGCCATTGTCCGATTTTTAAAAACCGGTATTTCGGTATCGAAAAAAAAGGTACAAAAATAGTACATTCTTGGAAACATATAGTTTTAATCCATACAAATTATTTTTAATATACAAAAACTATAGGGTAACTGGTTTTATAATTCTATGTAAATATACTTTTTATATACAAGTACTCCAAAGTATTTTCAGATCGTTATCAAAAGTTATTCAATTTTCATTACCATGATTATTAAAATCAATAAAAAAACTATAATCACTACACTCTAGTGACGGCTCCATTCACATTACTAAGTCTATTATTATTCTGATGTCCCACCAATCCTTTTTTATAGTTATTTTGTACTTTCGACGTAATTACTCGATTCACCGACGCGTGTCTCCTAAAGTCTCTGCCGTTGATTCTATTCATACGGTCTGGATGCAGTTCATCTCCCAGACATTCCGTATCGTGGTGATCTCGTAGTGGAACTCTATCCACAACTATTCTGGTGCTGCCGTGACGCATTATGGACGCCTGTGTCATGGTACTGCGGTGGTTCATTATTGAACCTTCTCTAAAAAGAACAATACAAATACATTATACAATTGAAAATTATTACAGTTTTGTCTCTTACATAATATTAATATGAACTTTAGCCAACCCAAGAGATAAAGAGGGAGTGGAAGATCATTAGTCCGGGGGGCACATTGATATCAGACAATAAATCTACACTAAAATTAGTTTGAATGTTAGCATATTAATTAATCAATATTTGTGTCAATGTTTAAATCATCACCAAAAAATCCCAAACATGGCCTTATAATTTCTCCTTTTGGCACCTCCTAAACTAGTGCCAATTTGATGGCCAAAAGAATAACATTAATTCATCAAAACCAATAAATACCATGAACTACAGGGTGATTGCGCGCCTGCACAGACACTGTGTTCCAAAGCCACACGTGAATTTATGACACATTCGTGACAGTATGTGTGTAAGTGACTAGTAGATAAGAGGTGATTAACTAAAGGTTAGTGCCCGGAGTTCCCCAGTTCACCCTTCCCATCCGAATCACCAAATTACAGTCTACAAAAATATCGCCAATCGGAAATTAATAAAAAAAAATATTTCATATTAATGCACATCCAAAATCTTAAAAATATGGCACACTGATACATTTTATTAGATATTATTTTGTAACCCATTAATATTTATTTCACAAAAATACATTTAATATTTATTATAAACAAATATTATAGAAAACAAATTAAAATAACATTATAACTGTATATATAATATATTGAAAGAGCATCTAAAAATATCGTTTGAATGTACCTACAAATCTGTTTTTCCACAGTAAAATTAATTCATTCAAAACAATGTTACTGTTATTATATTAATAATACTGACAGTTATGGATCAGGATCAGCCTATAACCGGCAACATGTCATGTTAACAAAGTCAGTGAGATGACTGTAAAGTTTTATACACAAATTATTTATTAACGAGCTCAGAGAGAATTCCAAGAAATTTCGTGAAGCAGACATGCATGTAAAAGAACCGCCGTTAGAGTGAAGCCACTGATACACCCCTGTTACAGGCGGGCTTCTCCCGGTGTAAAATAATCATTTAGTAGTCATAAGTCGAAACGTAACCCTGACCTCTAGAAACGGCTTCATAAAACATCTAATCTGATTCCTTGCTCAACTACGTAATTTTTCTTATTCATATAAGTAAAGGCCTTCGTCCGGTGTGTGAAAATCACATATTGGGCGGAGGTGTAATTAAGATAAATTTAATTTAATTTAAAAAGTATAAATGATGATGGATGAAAGAGATAATTTTAAGATTAAATATAAGTACTTATTCAAATATAATAAATTTTGCCGCGCTTGCCGGCAACGTTCAAATTTCCACGCGCCTGCGCCGGGGTGGTCCTCGTGATTCGACAAATCAAAAGCATCACGCGATAAAATTTGGCCAATCACGAGAGTCCTTTTTGCTGGACGGCGTGGGTACGCGGAATTTGAAAAAGAGAAAGAAGTTAGTGAGCGTCCCTTTTCCAACATGTACGGACCTGCGAAACTTATTGTTAAAACAAAATATGTAAACGTGTAAAGAAAATGTAAAATATAACATAATACTAAGTTACGCACGAGACAGACGTGGTTTCATTTAATTTCTCCTCAATTTAAAATATCTCTCTTTGTGAATCCGGGGTTCGATGGACACCTGAGCTAGCCGCCGGAACCCCGGGTATCTCACCACCTCGGACTGCAGGTAGAGACTTTTTATTTTTTTTTTTGCTTGCAGATTTTTCTAACGAGATCAGTACCGATCTTGGCTTCTGTCTTTCAGCATGTCCGGATAACTCTGCCGGCGTGTATCAGTAAAATCATACACCGCTTCTCTTTGCAAACGTTCATTGCTGTCAATATGTCACTGAAGGAGAACGCGGCAAGACTATATCAAACTGTACTCACAATAAAGAGAAAGTACTTAAAGCTTCCTCTTATCCCTTTGGAGTCACATTAATAATTATGTTGATAATATAAGAAATAATCTGCATAAAAGACACTTAGGTATCTTAAAAAATATTATGTACTACTTAAGTAGTATGGCAAGGGAAAATTATGTCTCCAAATTTTACTACCTGTTTCCGAGATTTCTTTAGGATTTTTCTACAGTATGTTTTTCATTTTAGGCTGAGCCATGTTATGTATTTTAAATAATAATTATATTATTTTTATACCTTTGACTTCCACTTGATCTACCTCTTCTCCCAGGCCACAGTTGAAAAGCACCATATATTACTGGATTTACAAGACTATTTGACATTCCAAAAAAGAAAATTCCAGACTGGAGTTCTTCGCTAATCTGAAAATTAAAAAAGACAGTTTTAAAACTAATAAGACATAAATTTGTGCATCAAAATATTATTGTGAAACATATTTCAAAGAAAGTTATTTATTTCAACAGGTGAAATTTAATAATATTATGTTGTTTATTTTTACGCCGACAAATGTCGTTGTAATTTGAAAACTCGGAAAATAAGGAAATTCATTAACATATTGTAGTGACATCTTTTATCAGAAGGACAATGCTTTTAAAAAATATTTTATTGTGTCCTTGCTACGTAAGTTTTCTCACCGCGTATAGATGGCAGTAGAATGCCAATATTCTTACATTTTTTTTTAAATAGGTACTTATATGAATAGGTAAGACTTCTCTCCCAAAATATTATTATAGTAATAAACTTAAAATTTCCGTATTTTTAAATTTGTCATCTGATAAATTTAATAAAATTACATTTTTTAATCTCGATAGGTATGTAATTACTCATATTTTGATATATTCATTAAAAAAAATTGATAGAAAAAATCATTATTGCAAATCTATAAAGCAGCAATTATGTTAAGATATATATATATATAGGTTCTATACGACACCATCATAACTACTTTTTTGAGACTACATCCTACATCCCGAATTATATCCATTCCAAATGTTATTATGATAGTTTTATTTGTTTACAATGATTTGTTATGGTCTGAATTGGGACATAATAATATTTGTAAATACAATATCTCTAAAACGATGCAATAAGTGCTTATAGTTTGGGAAACAAATTGTTACAAACTAAATATATATGCGTTTAGTGATGTAGAGCAGCGTTTCCCAACCTTTTTTGGCTCGTGTACCACTTGGTAGTACATCACGCTTAATTGTACCACTTCGTAAAAATGATTGTATTTCGAGAAATTTGTTATTCTATTTGCATTATAAAGGGTGACTATATTTCCCAGAACTCAATTTATTTAAGTTTAAAAAAAAATACCAAAGGTTTTATTTTTCTGATAAAAATGAGACATTTGAACTTTACATATCACAATGTTTTTTTTTTTAATAAAAGGTGCCGAAGCTCATTTCTTGTCGAAATTCAAAACCAGAACATTTTTTTCCAAAAATTACCGATATTAATAGAAAATATATGTATATAAAATTAATTAAACACGGAAAATGTAAAAATTCTTCTGATGAAAACGAGACAATTCACACTTTCATTTTTACAAATTTACAGCAACGCCGCAATACAAATATAATAATATTAAATATAATAATATTAATGAAATTGTATTTAAAAATATTTTTATTACCGAAATTTTCTATTTATTATCGAAAATAATTGTTATGAAAGTGTTGCTTAAGATTATAATACATCGTTATCAAGTTATAAGTTTAATTTTTAAACAAATTTTACGAAAATATAAGCACAATAATATAAGCAAAATAAATTTAATGAGATCCTTGTGCTTGTTTCGAAGAACATAATTTTTTGAAATTTGGTTCAAAAGATTTGAGATATACCCTTAAATCTACACCTGCGTCCAATTTGTTTCGATACTTATTTTTCGTCGACCATCGTCGACTGTGCATAATATTAACAACTGTACTGTGTGTATATTATTAATTAAAATTATGAATTATAGAAAAAGTACAATAGTTTAAATGTTATTTTTATGACTGATTTTTTTTTACTTTTTATGTCCGCCATTACTGATTATTTTTCGCGTACCACCAACCATCCACTCGCGTACCACAGGTTGGGAACCGCTGACGTAGAGGCCAGAGCCATTAACTGATCACATTATAATAACTCTTTAAGGTGTTGGTATAATTTACTAATTGTGTGACTGATTTGAACTATTTAGAGGCGCCTTTTTAAAACTTCTGACGAATCAATTGCGTTATCTGCGTAAAATATTATTTTATTCTTATGAGTTGAATTACATTAAACTTAGTAAACTATATAATCTCCCCATAATTTTGTTGTCCTATTAATGTATTTATTCAATTTAAATATTTTCAAATGACTTAGATTATTCTTAACTCCTGAAAAGTTTTGATCACAATATAAACCATACTTTAGCAGGTTTCAAAACCACTCATAAAAATAGAAAAACATTTTCTTCTCAGCATAGTAAAGTGTAATAAACTATTTCTTTTATTCAACGAAAAATTCACAAGATTTGTGAGGGTAATATTCTTTATATTGAAAATACATGCCTATTTTGAAAACACTTCCATTTTTTTCTTGTACCTATGTATATTATCTGAGGTTTTTAAAATTATGTAATGTTAAATATAAAGAATGTTACATATTTAAATAAATAAAATAAATAATTAATTAGGTACTAAATTATCAATGAGTACAATAATTAGGGCACTTAATTAATACCTAAATTTAAAACACAAAAACCGATAGCCAACAATAAACGGATTTTGATAAGCACAATATTATGAAAAAACTGCTAAGTAGTTAATTTCTTCATAATTAGATAGGACAACTATAGTTTAAATAATAAATTACATTAGTGCAAATCCGGGGAATATTCAAGTCCCGTTGGGTGTCGTATTTTTTCAAAAAAGATAATAATTTCTAGTTGGTATATCTTAAGTGTTTTCAAATTATATTTCAAAAGTAATGTGTTAAAAAAAGAATTAATTTATTTAATATTTAACCTGTTCTTGGATCGGTTGTTGAACCATACAATTTATTGATCGATATAATTATAATAAAAGCAAAATATATTTTTTAATTCGTAGCACCAAGCCTTGATAAAGAAAATACATACATAATATATAGAAAGAACAATACCTTCCTTACTGAAGATACATTTTGTAAAGAAAATGTCTGCAATATCTTTTTTTATTATTTTGTACATAACAAAGAGAATGTCCTTTTTTATTCGGGAAGTCATATTGACATAAAATTTCATAGCAATGTTGGGAAATGTTTTTTAATATTCCAATCTTTTTTATACTTTTTTGCATAACAATAAAAAAACTTTCTATACAGCAATACTTCAGGAAACGTTCAACAGAAAGTTTTAAAATATTTTTTGCATGAACCTCAATTGAAAAACTAATTTAACATAATCGCTGAAATCCCACTTTTGACACTATTTTATTTATCTTCACAGATAATAAACAGGGATATTTTTGTAAATTTTTACCTGATGAGAATGTCAAATTCTATTCATTCGATTTAACTTGAACTTATTGATTCTGCTACTACTAAATTCTGCTAATTTCATTAAATTTGCATTAATTCTCTCAAAGTACAAGCTTAAATCACAGTGAGTATCATCTCGGAAAAAAATCTGGAGGAAGTTAAACTGTATACCTACATAGTACGACTATTTGGTTATGTATATAATGTTATTATCACATTATAGCTTTTAACAACATAAAGAAACCCAACTGTAATAAAGAAAAACAATGATAAAAACATGCTTTAACGGCCCACATGCTCGTCGTAGGTCAAAATTGAGTTTTTATTGTATTTTCAAACCATGATCCTGGACACTCCTTAAACGTTGTAGATAATCTATTTATATAATTTTGAAGCCTTATTATCCTTTATATTTATTTTAAACATTTGATGACTGCATAAAGTATTTTTGTTACATAAAATAGTATTCTTTTAAACCTCTCGCTCTAATGTTTTAGAATATAGTCATATTTCGGTACATGAATGTGCAGTGGTGTTAAGATTTTTTACATTTATTAATGTTTAATCGCATTTATAAAACCATTAGTATAATTTATGACGAGATAATTTTAGTAAAATATTTACGATAAAAAATTATATTGATAATCTCTGTGATCCCAAATTTGACAAGAATTAGACATTTTATTATTCAAAAAATCGGCAAGATTAACACATTTGAAGATGATTCTAAAGATACTTATTATAAGTTATGTCTTTGACCATTCAAGTGTGATAAACATCTTATGAATAATGATTGCTTTATAATAATTATTGACCTAAGAATAAGGTAGTGTTTTTTTGAAATACGCCATTTCTTTTGGCATTCCCCAGTGGTTAAGCTACAACATACGGCCGTAGCCATAAATTGACAAACTACCTACTTCAATTATAGTTTGTATATAATAAATCAATTATATAAGCTAGAATAAAGAGAGTTCGTTGTCAGTGTGTGTTTACCTTTGGTGAGTGTACACGGAGCCTGAAGATGCCGAAAGGCGAAACCCATGTCGCAAAAAACGATTTAAATGGAATAGTACAGAGCTTGAATCCATTAAAATTTAAATTCAAATTCCATCAAGTACCTTCAGTCGATAGTATTAATATTTCATTTTATGTTTATGTCGGCCAAATTTATAGTATAAGTGTCATAAAAAGATTGATGTTGATACTATTGATGCAATACTGAATACAGAGTAGTGAAATGCAAAATCTCTTTTATATTATTTTTTAACATCGTTGATTCATTGGGTAGTTAATAGCATTTTATAATAGTATATAGTAATACTTTCTAAAATTGAATCTATGAAGTGCAGTATGGTATTAATTACGTATGACATCTAGTGATATAATTACGAGCTATGAAATTAATTACCTAATATAATCATAGTAGAGACTTTACAAAAAGTTAAGTTAGTAAGTATATTTTTTGTCAAACGCCACTCAAAACGATTTACTTGTATTTCAGGCGAATTCAAAAATGGTATTAGGTACCTGCTGTGTAAATTTGAGAATCCAATATTAGTATTTATATAAATGTATCTTTAGGTGAAGCCTTTACTGAGCCTTTTTTAAAGAAGCACCTAGCGGAAAAATACGAAGCTTGCAATTTGAGACATTTTTTTGATAATATACAATTTCAACTGTATTAATTAATAAATATGTATCAGCTGTAGATATTAAAAAGAAAAATATTTTTTATTTTAAGTCAAAGATAAACCTACAATTTAAGAAAAATGTTATAAAATGTTAATTTGGTGCAGGGTCACATGTTATTATTACATATTATTTTATAGTCATATTTATTATTAAATTTAGTTTATTAAGTTTTCTATTTTTTAACATAAAGATTTTTGACTAATTCATAGTTTTATTATTTTTTATATTCATTTTAAAAAACATCGATTTTAATAAAAATACAAATGTGTATAACTTAAAATCCTTTTTATTTATATCAAATCTTATTTAGGTATATTCCCAATATTAAAGCTCGATTTGATATAAATAAAAAGGATTTCAAGTTACACACATAGTATGGACCTAACATGTTGAACAAGTGGCTAACATCCACATCTCGTAACAACACAAATATGTTAATACAAACCTCCGCTCTGTGGAGGGCCATATTATGATGATATTAGGATCGGAAATTGTCAAAAGAAGTAATAGTCAAAAATCAGTCATAAACATTCGTTAATATAATAATAATGTTGGCGACATTCGACAGCTATATTGAGAAAAAAATGCCAACATATTGTGTTATGGTAACAAAGATACATAATATATAAATCTATGCCCTCTGTTACTATAAGTTAGTCTGACTTATAACCTTACTTACGTGTATACTATTACCTACACGGATAATCATTTTGTTCAAGGACTACAGCAGGATATGCCTTCAAAATTACACATAGGTAACTTCATACATTCAATTTCCTGCTCTATTCCAGGTTCAGCCTAAATTGTGTCTATTGTAAATTTATTTGTAATTCTGAAAATGCTTTTAGGAGTTTTCGGCTTCTTTTGCCATTTGACAAGAAAATCATGACAATACAACGACTATTTTTTTTTACCATGTTCGATTCTAAGAAGATTAGGTATATATTATTGTCTTGTATTAACCAGTTTTTGTTTTTACGATAAACGGATGCTAGCCACTTACTCAATCTGTTAGATCATACTCTGGGTCCAAAAACACATTTAAAAATAACGTTACATGGGATTTTTTTTCCGACCCGGAATTACAAATATTTAATTACAAACGGTCACTGAAGATATTATATAATTATATATATTATTCTGTATACTATTAGTATTTATATAATTAAATATATATATATTTTAAACATCTCCAAAGCTAAGACGATCACATGGGCCTCTAAAGAGTGAAGGTTGTATAAACAGATTTTTGTTTTTACGAGAAATATATGTTAGCCACTTGCCAAACCTATTAGTTCCATACTCAAGAGTACTCTAAGTCCAAACACACATTGAAAAATTACATGTGAATTTGCCAGACCCGGGATTCGCACCTGGGATCCACTACGTGATACGCTAACGCGGTAACTGCTTAGCCATTGTGGGCGATAACTAGTCTTAATTTATTTTTATATTACATTCAAAGCTAAGCAATACCTGGCCCAGCACTACCATTGTAATTTACAATATTAGTATCGGGGTCTACCCATAGACGACTTTGGCAACAACATATATTATTTAATACATGTTTAGCAGTGACCACAGCATATATTATAATTGATGATTGGGAAGATTAGTTTATCCATTCGGTTAAACAATAAAATTAAGTCCACACTCTGGATTTAGATAAAAAAAACTTTATAATAATATGAACGTGATTAAGCTGCGAGATTATCGCGAGACCCATATATTTAGAGATAGTATTATCTACTATTCCTACCTATATTATACTTAATTAAATTTGTTACCATATTATTTAAAAAAATATATATAAATTTAACTTACGTGCTGGTCAGGATCCAAAAATATGAAGATAATCATCATAGTGTAGTAAGGAGTCCACCACAGCACGAAGGCAACGACTATTACGACGGAAATCCTCAGTGACTTCATCTTGGCGCGATGGATTAGCCGCCTTCTGTTCAGGTCTGGTCTTCTTCCTCCAGCAACTTCTTCCCGAAACACCTTTTCACTTCCTGTGAATCATTCAAATAATGACATACTCTTAATGACAATTAATATTAGTGACGAAGGGTACATAATCTATTAGTTAAAAAAAACTCAATGCTTGCACTGAAAATTAAAATCATTGCAGTGGTTCGATTAATTTTCCTATAAGTAGTAAAATTAAACACGACGACGGAGCGGTTACCCCGCCGGCTTATAATCGCATGGATCCCGGGTTCACATCCCGGGTCTGGAAAATTCACTTGTTGTTTTTCAATGTGTGTTTGGACCAGAGTATGGTAGCCATATAGTTACCATTTGTAACAAGGCGCTTAAGGTCTTGGGCTTCGTCATGCGTACTTATCGGGTCTTTTCGGATGTTGCAGTATTAAAACATTTGTTTAATTCTTTAGTTCGAAGCAGGCTTGAGAGTGGGACTATTGTTTGGGCACCGCATCAGTTGAAATATAGCCTTATGGTCGAGAGGGTTCAGAAAAAAATCTTGAGACTCCGTTACTTGAGGTTGAATGGATATTATCCGTGGCTTTATCAAACTGACTTTCTCTTAGGATGCTTGCATACTGCAGTCTGCAATTTAGAAGAGATCTTTATTTAGCTACGTATTTTTTTCGACTTATACGAGGTATAAATGAGAACTCTGCTATTCTGGGCAGTGCTGACCTGTGTGTATTTGATAAGTATCTTAGAAATAGGGAGCATCAGTTGTTTATTCTCCCAAGGTGCAGAACCAACCTGCCACTGGTAATGCCAATTGGGAGGGCGATAACTATATTCAACCAAATTGCTTCGGGTGTTGATATATTCCACTTGCGTGAGCTGAGTTTAGGTGGACGCTATTTTATAAATTCTTAAAATAGGGTTTCCTTAGCAAACTCGGTGTACTTCTTTGAACTTCTATCTTAAATGTTTAAATTATATTTTCATTGCTTTTGTATGTTTATATTATGTTCTCTTTTTATATTTTCATTTTTATCCTTTTTATTACTTTTATTTTTCTTTCTTCTTAATAATAACGTTTCATGTCATGTTGTGAACGTCTTAAACGTATAATTTGTAATGCCCACAATATGTTAAAAAATAAATAAATTGAAATTGAAAATTGAAAGACCGACATAAATTCCTTGTAAAAACAAAAATCTGTTAATACAACCACCACCCTGTCGAGGCCCATAATAATATGGTCTTATTGGCATCACATATGGTTCAGAAAAAAATGCGTTTTTGTCCTTGAAATTACAATCCGACTTAGATTTTGGCAGTTTCAGAGGTTTCGTAACATATTTTTTACGAAAAATTGATGGTAACTTAGGTTCAGACTTTGAATCATTTAAAATTAGCATTGAAATCCAAGACCCATGACTTCATAAGTGGACACATTAACACTCGGCAATCGCGGACGAGTTAATTCAGCATAAAACTGCGTTTATATCTGCTAAAAAATACTATATTGTCTTGTTGATTTTACGTTTAGTGTAAAGGATTATAGTTCACAATAATAATAATATATAATAAACCAAGCTACACTCGCATTGAATGGCCATTGCGCGCCATCTGTGGTGGGAATTACTGAAAAATATAAGTACATTTATTCAGAAAGCAACCAACTCTCAAAATCTTAATGATAGCCAAGTTTTCTCAAAATATTGTATGTACTCGCGATCATAATTTACTAGGTACTTGATACTGGTGAAACAACTGAAATAGTTATCGATTAAAAAACGATCTAAGTAGTTTACATTGATAGTTATTAGTGTTCGATATACTGTTGTAGTATAACACAATGCTAACGGGCACTTTTAATTAATTTTGTAATTAACGTGTTAATTTGCATTTGAAAAGTAATTAGCAAAAACACAATTTTGTGCGGCCCGTAAGCTATGGGTTAATATGATTGTTGCTGTATAGGCAAGTAACACGATCAATGTTAACTATCATAACACATCATAATATTATTATTATGGTAGACTAGTAATACAACACAATTTTTTGTCACAAGCCGTGGGTGTTAGTTAAAACCCTGTATCTGTCAAAATCACTTTTTTATCTTTTTTGTATTTAACCAGCTAACAACCTCCTCATCATAAAAATATGTAAACAAACTCGTAATATAACCTAAAATGACCCCGTGTTAATTATACTTTTCATTAAGTTGAAGTTTGATATTAATTAATAAGTAAAAATATAATTTAAAATGTAATTCAATAAGATCGTTGAATATAAAAAGTAGTTTAATAAATTATTAGCAAGTGCAAGTACGTTATAATAACAATGTTGAGAGTTCCTGACGTTGGCTATGAATCAAAGTAAATACCTATTATTGGTACCTTGATTAAAATAAAAAAAGTCAATAATTTCCAAAATTAACGCAATTTGTAAGACATTAATTAAGAGGTATAAATGTTAGCTAATTTGTTCGTAATTAAGTATGACGCAGGTAGCTCAGTGGTAAAACACGTTGCCGTGAATCCGATGGAAGCGGGTTCGAATCCCGTTCGACATGAAATTTTTTTCAAAAAGATTTTTTCTAATGGGTATATAATTGTTACCAAATTAAGTACTTATGTTCAAAAAAAATATTTAGCATTATGTTATACAATTTATTAAAATATTGTAGACATACATTAATAGTAACTCTATTACTACAATGACTATCACGCGATGACGAGGGGTGGAGGTAGACTGTTAAGATTCGACATAAATAGTGCACACTAAACTTTGTCAGTCATACTTATATTTTCATTGAACAAAAAATATTTTTTTTTGCGGATGGTGATGGATAGTTTTTAAAATTCAATTTAACCCTGCCTAAACCAAACCATTATGATTTAGGTGTGTGATGGGTGATCCATTAAAAAGACTGCACACTTTTTCAGTCATACTTAACTGTTTTTGTTAAATAAAGAATACATATTACAGTTGGTGCTGGTTAATTTTTTTAATTCAATAAGCCCTGCCTAAGCCGAACCATAATCGATAAAAAATATTCTTCCATCTATAAAATATCTAAAATTATGTCAGGTTTCATGGCATAATTTTAGTTATTTTATACATAAATGAATATTTTTTTACTATTATCTACCATGGCTTGGATTGTGCAGGGTTTAATTGAACTTAAAAAACTAACAAACACTATCTATACATTGTGGTCTTACTTAAAAAAAACAAATACGTTTGACTAACAAAGTTTAGTGTGCATTATTTATGTCGGATCTTAACAGCCTACTCCCACTCTTCGTCACTGATTATGTAATAACAAAGAGAATAAAGTTTCTACTAAATATCATTTATTTTAGTTGACAACATTCATATAATTTTACAAAAAAAAAAAAATTAGAATACCACAAACAAAAAGACATACTTACTCTTTGCTTTGTACTGCTACTTTGCTGGTTGCAATAACTTTTTATTATTATATTTTAAATTTCTGTAATCAATATGCAACTGTTTGTTTTCCTTAATAAATAAAAAATACTCTTAATATACCGCTGACTGTAATTTAATGTTTGTTAATATTAGATAACAGTATGTATTATGTAATTTGTTACATAATTTATGCATATTGTGGTAAATACCAAAATAATAATAGTATGCTGATTATATGGGTTGGTTACCTTTTAAGTAAATAGGACCAGATAATATCCCACATTTGAAACTTCCCTTTGCTACTTACGTAATGCCATAATATAAAAAGGCCCTAATGTTCTAATAGTTTTGGGCCCGAGGCTTGACTCTCGACCTTTAGAGATAGTTGAGACGGCGTTGATCAGATGCTTTTAACGATCATCCGCCATTTTTGTCTACATTAACAGCACGAGTAGGCAAAATACATAATGCAGCCAAATAATCTCGAGCGACATTATTATTAGAGTTTAATTAAATTGCGCCGAATTTTATTAAAAATGACAATTTGGAGGAATGATGAATGTGACGGTAGATGGAAGGTTGTTGTTGCTTGGTTGTTTAGATGAAAGTTTATTGGTTGATACAAGAATACACTCAATACGATAATAAGGATGAGATTATAATCGTGAGGTAATGATGTATTGATGAGGTTGATATGATCAAGAGATTAATTATTATAAGAATGCACTGAGAGACTTGATTCGATTGAAATAACGGATGTACTATGTTGAGTGAAGAACTCGTGACGGACTCGATGAGTTGAGTGAGGATTCATATATTGTTCTTTTTATTTATATTAATGCTGTACATATATTACCATAGATATTGTCGTAATTCTCAATCAAAACAAACACCAGCGCATCTATTCTATACACAAGACTGCTATCGGCCGCTATTGGCAGCTATCGAGGGTAGTTTTATATCGAAGTATTACCACTTACTTTAACAATTACAATTAGTTAGTTGTAATTGTTATAATAAGCGCTATGTTTTAACAGCACCTTTCTTAGGTGTGTTCAATTTTAGAGCGAGATAGACAGTTTTGACTGTTTAGACGGCTAATTTATTGTAACAATTATAATACTTCGATACAGACATATGAAAAACTGCCCTCTATAGCTACCGGTAGCAGTTTTGTGTATATAATAGATGCGCTGGTCTAGTTATAATTGAGGAAACGCTGCCAATTATTATTGCTAATATTTTGTTTTAATAACGAAACCTACATCTTAAAGTATTCTCGGGGGAGTCTGTAACCCCTAGAGAGCGCGTCTCCAGGTGGCGGATAGGAGAATGCCCTAATCAAGGGTAGGAGAAAAATAAAATATCTCCCGCGGACCAACAGACCTGGCCCTCCAGGTTGGGGGTTGGGCAGAGGGTTAACCACTCTCTCCCGTGAAATCACCAAAGGTTACTAATACTACACAATGCCTCGGACATATGGCAACCGCTTCTAGACGACCCGGACCGAAAAATGGACTACGAATAGGATTTTGGAACGTACTCAGCCTATACCGAGCTGGCGCAGCTCAAAACCTAGTGGAAGAACTGTCAAAATATAAGGTCCAAATTACCGCCATCCAGGAAACCCGTTGGCCGGATAGCGGAGAACTTATAGTCGGACAGCATGTTATCTACTATAGCGGAAACACAGAGGGGAAACATGTTTTCGGAACAGGTTTTGTGGTCGCTAGAGAAGTAGCAGATGCTATACTTTCTTTTGAACCCGTAAACGAGCGCATATGTGTGCTCAGAATCAAAGGAAGATGGTTTAATATATCACTTGTGAATGTACATGCCCCGACAGAGACTTCAGAAGAGGCCGAAAAGGATAATTTCTATGATCTCCTTGAAGCGACTTTTGACAGGCTACCGGGACATGATATCAAATGTGTGCTAGGAGACTTCAATGCGAAAATAGGGAAGGAAGCTGTATTCAGACCCTTTATTGGAAAAGAGAGCCTACATGATCATTCTAACGAAAATGGTAAAAAAGTGGCTCTCTTCTGCAGCGCCAAAAACTTAATCGCCCGAAGTACCACTTTCCCTCGTAAAAATATACATAAAGTGACTTGGAATTCAAGGGACAGGAAGACCTTTAACCAGATTGACCATTTTCTAATTGATAGACGACACCATAAAGCTATTGAAAACATTCGAAGCTACAGAGGCGCTGACTGTGATACGGACCACAACTTATCGATAGCAACCTTTAGGGAAAAACTTAAAAAGACAGCCCACGCAAATGCGAAGACGAGAGTGAAGTACCATATAGAAAAGCTGACAACTCCAAACGGAAGAGATAGCTACAGAAAAGAGTTAAAAAACCAAATCGGAAAACTCACCGAAGGAGAAGCCTGGAGTATCGATGAGAGGTGGAAGAGACTAAAAGAAGGAATGGTAAAAGCTGCGGAAGTCTCGATAGGACTGGCACCCAAGAAAGTAAAGTGCCCTTGGTACGACGACACTTGCCGACAAATGGTGGAGGAGAGAAGAGCAGAAAGAGCGCTCTATCTGCAAAATACGCAGAGCGAAGAAGCACAGAAACGATATAGCGAGACGTGCAAAAATGTCCGAAAGCATCTGAGAAAGTGCAAACGAAGCTTCATCAAAAGTAATTTTGAGCAGATGGAAGAAGAAGCAAAACGAAATAAAACTCGATCATTCTTCTCGAAAGTGAGCTTTGAAAAAAGAGGCTTTCAACCTAGCACGCTACAAATCAAAGATCAACAGGGTCAGATAGTGGCAAACAAAGAGCAAGTGCTAAACATATGGAAGTCCCATTTTGAAAACTTACTTCAACGCTCTGTACCAGATGAACCTTTGGAATCGCCAGAAATCGCGACAGCAGAACCTCTTATACCGCCACCAAATAAAGCAGAGTTGATGGGAGCACTGAGTTATTTAAAGAATAACAAATCGGCAGGAAACGATAATATTCCATCGGAGCTTCTCAAGCATGGAGGAGAAACCTTTCTTAGTGCCATGCTTGAGCTACTGCAACAAATATGGGAGGAAGAAAAGATCCCTGAAGCATGGAAAGAATCACTGGTCTGTCCTATCTTCAAGAAAGGGGACAAACTCAACTGTGCAAACTACCGTGGCATCTCTCTTCTTCCTACTGCATACAAAGTTCTGTCGAACATTATTCTCGAAAGAATTCTACCATATGCCGAAAACATTCTTGGTGACTACCAATGCGGCTTTAGACGAAACCGCAGTACTACCGATCAAATCTTTACACTGCGCCAAATCTTTGAAAAGAAATGGGAATACGCCCAAGATGTACACTGTCTCTTTGTAGATTTTAAAACCGCATATGACTCTATTGATAGAGAAGCTCTCTGGAATATATTGAAAGAATTTGAAATACCGTCAAAACTTATAAATATAATAAAAGTATGCATGGACGGATCCAGAAGTAGAATTCATATGCAAGGTAGTATATCAGAATCTTTTAAGGTGACAGCAGGACTAAAACAAGGCGACTCCTTATCACCAATGCTGTTCAACTTAGCTTTAGAGAAAGCCGTTAGAGAAGCTCTGAAAGCAGAAGGTGGAGTTACCCTGAATGGGTCCCATAAAATATTGGGCTACGCAGATGATTTGGTGGTGCTCGGAGAATCTGAAGAAGAAGTCAGAGATATTTTCACTCCTCTGGAGGACACAGCGAAAAGGTTGAATCTACGAGTAAATGAGGGAAAGACCAAGTATTTGAAAATGACAAGAGGCATTGAACCCTCTGGAAACATTGGAATAAGAAACTCCTCGTTCGAGAGAACCTCTCTCTTCAAGTACTTGGGCTCCAACATTACCTCTAAAAATGAAATGTCCCTAGAGCTCTCTGACCGACTGAGAAGTGGAAATGCAGCGTACTTCGCGCTGAGTCGTCTGTTCAGGTCCAAAATGCTGTCCATCAAAACGAAATTCCGGGTGTATAACGTGGTCATCAAGCCAATCGTCATGTATGGATGTGAAACGTGGGGTTTAACAGAAAAACAAGAAAAGGCGCTCCAAGTGTTTGAAAACAGAATCCTCCGGAGAATACTTGGACCCGTCAATGAGAACCACCGGTGGCGCATCCGCACAAACGCTGAGCTCTTCGACCGATACCAACCTAGAATCACTAATATTCTGAGGTCAAGAAGGCTCAGATGGGCGGGCCACGTTGTACGATCTGAACGATCTAGAACTCTCTATAGGATTTACAAAGGCACACCAGCTGGCACTCGACCTCTTGGCCGCCCTCGACGGAGATGGGCGGACAACATTCAAAGGGATGCGGAAAGGCTGGGGATAGTCAACTGGGAAGAGAGAGCGCTGGACAGAGATGCCTGGAAAAACGTTGTGCAGTCGGCCATGGACCTGAACGGCCCCTAGCGCCAGTTTAATAAATACATCTTAAAGTAAGTCAATAATTTAATGCAGAGTAGCATAATCGCTACAGCAACATTTAAAATGTCACGACAGAATATAATATTAACGCAATAGTTTTTTGTACGTTTTCTTGTCCTTCACTATTGGGTAGGTACTAGAGGTGAGTTGGAAATACTGTCACCAGTTTGTGTACTCAAGTTTCGGATGAAACTACCCATACTCAGCATGTGTGGCACAATAAACTTATTCCAAAAAACTTGTGATGATATCATCGCGAATCGCTGTTATGTGTACTCGCCAGTTGGTAGACTTTCAACACTATTGATATTATGCGCGCGTACGAGATAGCACTTGAATATAGTATATTTTGTGTCGCAGTACAGTGTTGAGATGATGCACAGGCTTAGGCTTGTTATATGACCGCTCAAAACATGTTTAAAATTTTAAAAAAAATCACTGTTATTCATTTTTGTTAACAAGAATATTGTAACATAATAAAAAAAACAACTCATAAATTTAAAATGTGTTTAAAATTTTATAATAAATGGGACTACTCGACAAGTGGAGCTCAGCGTATTTTTAGCAATTCTATTGAAGCCGATACACAGTCTGAGTTCCCTAAGCCGATACGTATTTCAAACACTAATATGGAGTTAGTTTTAGTTTCAGTTGATTATGCAACTTTTGTCGCATACGCACGCCAAACGCTATATATTGTATTCCAAATACTAGTAAGTATTTTGGAACAAGTTTCTATACTAAGTATTTTTTTATACTGGTAGTAAATATACTTAGTCTTCGAAATCGACCAGTTTTCCCATCTCTAGTAGGTGGTACCGTGACTCCTTTCAAATGTCCACCACGGGTGATGGCACTTTCCAAAGAGAACTCACTATCCGAATGGGAATGGCTGTGGCAACATTCACCTCGAACTGTAATAATATCTGGAAAACTATATGAAGACTTTTCGACGCTTGCATTCTGACGGTACTATTTCATGGCACCATACAAAGGTTCAAGAGTAACCATGTTCTGGAGCTTCGAAAATAGATGTTTGTAGTGGATACAAAGTTGCATTGCATAACTTTAGGTGTAACGAGGGAGAAATCCAAACAGTCAAGCATTCTCTCATTTTGCTGAGAGTGAAGAGGCGATGTTATGAGGATGACTTAGGAGTATTTCAACCCGTGTCCGGAAACTTGTACGTAGGTATGTAGTTCACCGTATCACACTACTTCACCATGAATCGGAAATATATATATATATATATTTTTCGACCATGTCCGATCCTGATAGGATCATATGGGCCTCCACAGAGTGGAGGTTTGTATTGACAGATTTTGTTTTTTACGAGAAATGAACGTCAGCCACTTGCTCAACCTATTAGGTCCAAACCCTGACACACACAAATTAAAAAACAATATGTGTACTTGCCAGACCCAGGATTCGAACTTGGGACCCACGGCTTTATAGTCCAACGCTTATGCCACGCGGAATATATGGCCGTATATAAAAGACCGTCCAACCTCTTTGGGTCGTATAGTACTGACATACAAATTCATGACTAAATAAAACACGATTCTTTTCGGTTTACACTTTACAGGAAGCCAGCAGTAAACAATTTTTGAAAATAGCTGATATACTGGATAGTTTTGTTAGGTAATATTAGGTTTTCATTCTTGAATTCATGAATTTTGCCAATATGAACATTAATTCAATTTTCATAGCTGATTTTGGCAAAATTCATGAATTCAAGAATGAAAACCTAACCTAACATAACAAATAATCTAGTATATCGGCTATTTTCAAAATTTCTTTGCTGCTGGCTTCCTTTAAAACGTAAACCGACAAGAACCGTGTTTTATTTCGACATGAATTTTATGTCAGTACTATACGTCCCAAATAGGTTGGACGGTCTTTAATATACGACCGTATATTTCCAATACAACATTTCACGGTGAAGTGTGATACGGCGAACTGTATACGTACAAATTTCCGGACACGGTTTTTAAGTAGATAACTACCAATTACTCCCATAAGACACAGCTGTGTAAACCGACAAGAACCGTGTTATATTTAGAGTTTTACCAAAAGAGTTTGGACGGTCTTTAATATATTACGGCCATATATTTACAATACAATATTTTCCACGGTGAAGTGTGATACGGTGAACTACATACGTACAAGTTTCCGAACACGCTTTTATATAAGTGGTTTATTATATTATTAGTAAATCCCATTTAATACAAATATTTGGAGCGAAAATGACCGTTTATAGTAAGTTCTTTATTTATTTATATCAGAGTAAGAAACCTTATAAGACCTTTCCGTCCTTTTACACTACCCGTGACTAACAAAACAACTTTAAATTAAAAGCCGTAAGTCCAAGTAATACTGAATAAATTGTTATTTAGGTGCCCACTTTCTTACGATTTATTTTCTTATTTCAACCATTGTTTTAGGGATTAGTTTTAAGTCCACTTGAAAAGGGTTTTGAGGTAAAGTAAGTGCCTGGTGACATTAACATAGTAAAGGAACATTATACAGCGTGACTAGTAATTATTTTACACTCAAATTTGAGACGTTTCAAAGGTGATTTATTACTCTTAGTAAATAGTTCTAAAATATCTTATTGCAAATTAAATTATGGTAATATTATCTCTATTTATTAAATTTCAAATAATTCTTACCTATCAGTTTTGTGCTCTGTTTACTACTTTTACAACGTACCTACTATACGGCAACAATGAATTATTAAAGTGCTGAAAATCGAATACATATAAAACGCAGTGCATCTATGACCAAAGAAAGTAAATCAACCTCAAAGTTAAATTTAATATACGATTATAAGTTATACATAACTTTTTTCAAAATTATGTAAATATGGTAAATATAATGCTTTAACAATCAATATTACTATATTATACAAATGTGTTGATATTATTTAAGCGTGGAATATATTATAGTGCATGTCACGTACTATCACGTGACGTCACAGTAAGCTGCCGCTACGGGAAAAAGTGTGTAATGTTGTTTTTCTTGGTGTTTAAAATGTTATCAGACTGATGCTCCCATCCCGTAGCACATTTTGAACTTTTAAACGAACATTGTCCCAAAATCTGCCGAAATCACCATAACAACAGTGAGGTCACCTCACGTTGTACTGCACTGCATCGACACCTGTATGACTCAATGAACGTTTTTTTTTATCATTTTCTACATTTTTTTAAAACCATGTCCGATCCTAATATGATCATATGGTTCTCCACAGAGTGGAGGTTTGTATTAATATATTTTTGTTTTTACGAGAAATGGATGTCAGCCACTTGCTTAACCTATTAGGTCCATACTCTGATTCATACACAAATTGAATAACAATATGTGTAATTTCCAGAGCCAGGATTCGAACCTGGGACCCACGGCATTATAGGCCAACGCTAAAGCCGCGCGGCCACTGTATACATTATCTACACTTCATGTATATATTATATACCGTGGACATTGTCTATACATTTTCCAATCATGTCAAAATCACGTGCTTTTTGTTTTTAGCGTTTGGCACTTTGTATTTTCTATAATAATGTTGTTTATTATATATGACCTGTGGGTTAGGTTCTGTTCAAAATATTATTGAATTTTACAGAGATCGTGTTAGTTCAAAATACTCTGGAAAATGACGAAACCATAGACTAAATTTATCGCCGTAACAGCGTGATGGTACGCGACATGCATCTCAATATAATCACATCTTTAGTGTATTAAAAAGGCAGTGTCACATAAAAATATGTAATATAATAATATAATATCTGAGACTACCACGATATCGTAATAAGATTTTGGGTTACCTTCGTGTGTTCTTCCTTTTTCTTCCTCTATTCGTTATGTATTGAGGTGTATGAATGCAAAAGAGTAAAAGGGGTAAAAGCATGCCCCCTACATCTTTAAACGGCCACCCCTACCAATCGTTTAGTTTAATGGCATGTGTGACGCTCAACAGAAGCATTTTCAAAATTGTAAAAGTGGTAAAAAAATAAGGGCCTTTAGTGTATTTTTAGCAATTTTTAATGTAGCTTTGAGTTTTGATACATCTACTTGAATCATGAAGATGTCGAGCATCAACAGAAAACGGTGAAAAATTGCACCGCACAACCTCATCCCGTGTAATTGCGCCGCACGCGGCCTTTTTATTATTAGAGCAAATTCGAGATGTGTTTTTATCTAACAGATGTGATCTACTCCCCACCCCGGGCCTTTAGACTAGAGCCCTGTCAGCCCCCCCCCCCCCATGGGTGATTGGGTGATAGTAGACTATGTCAGTTATGACGACCAAAGACTTCAGATCAAATACTGGATTTTGCTAAGTTCCTGAAGCTATGACGTTTTTAAACGTAATCTCTCGTCCCAATCAATTTTGTCAGGGTTTTGATAACCTCCTTTACTAATCATGGAAAAACATCCCTTATTCCAGCATAATATCTTGGTCTCAATGTCAAATTTAGTACATTCATCCATCGAGTGTTCGGCAATTGCTGATATCATGTAGTATTTCAGACGATATGCCCTCTCGTGTGCACTACACGCCTTTTTACCGTTCGTTAAGTTTTATCAATATACTTCTATGGACACCTTCAAACCTGAAACGTCAAGAAAAGAAGATGGTGGTGACCCAAAAAGCTTTTACGATAATATAATACTACTATCAAAACAATAATAACAATGTAAGGAATTAATATAGCTTTTCATATTAAGTTGTTCTATGTTTGAAATCGGCATAAATATATTATGTAGTTATTTAAAAAACTACTCAAATTAATTTTTAATAATAATAATAATAATAAATTACTTGTAGACGTCTAATCCTCAGTCTCTACGTTAATTGTTAATTATCTAAAAATAGAACCCTCTAGGCTGATTACAAGTTTGAAGGATAATAGAATCAACAAGTGGTTTTGAAGACACACAAAAGGTTTCGACATAAATATGTAGAAACTTGTAAATAGACACGATGTCCACGATGAAAGTATGTAGGTATGTGATCTCATAGTAATATAATATAATACGAGTTGCAAAGGTGGATAATAATATTTAAGTAAAACCCCCTGAGATTATTTTCATAATACTAGTGGACGAAATATAATGAATTAAGATCATGCGAATATGATAATTTTATATAATAGATAAATTAAGTTAAAATTTGACGTTGTATATTATAACTTGGCGTTATCCCATTGATATTTTTTGATAGTTTTTACTTGATCTAATGTTTCTAAAAGCCAACCGGACTGTCCTGGAGCCTAATTTTGGAAATAAGCAGTATTCAAGCTGTTCAAGCACATTGCTTCGATTTTGCATGAGAACATTTATTTCTGCTTCTACAACTGCATCTAAAAGTCATGGCGGCTTAAAAGTTTCACACGCTTCACCGGTAGAGGCGCTAGTTTGTCGCTGCGGTCAGCCATTTTAATTTTGAGAGATTATAAACAGATTGAATGTCGTACCGCAACGTGGTTTATGTAATGTTTTTTGGCTTTTAAATATTATGGTTGGAAGTATTATTTTGTATTTAAATTCTTATTTAAGAATTTATTGTTGTTTTTTTTATAAAGGAAAATATATATTTTATTATTTTTGTTTGTAAAATACATCAAGAGTTCTATTTACATTCTCGTATTTACACTTAGGTATAATACATATCGATATTAGGTACCTATAAGATAAATAATTAACGTAAGTAGGTCAGTTGAGGATAAATTAGCTACCTACGTACTTAAAGAATAAGTCGTTTTATTAATGCTACTATAACGGTTGCAAATAAAATATGATAATGCCATTACCATGTTTTAGGTTATTTTCTTGTTTAGGTACACGTTAACTTGAGCTAAAATAGAATGCGAACTCTTACGCGATCATAAAATCTATCCCCAATATTTTCGGATATATCGTGCTTACTTTTCAAACTAATTCGCGTTTTCAAGCAAGTTTTCTTATTTGATGATAATGTTTGTTTAAAAAATTGGGCTCCTGGATGGTTATTGCAGAAAGTGTACTGCAGAGGCTAGATACCATTATGCTGGCATGATGACATAGGAATACGTAAGAAAACTGGTGACCGATAGGGTTTCTTGCAAATATTTCTATATTCAGGCCAAGGCACGTGAATTTTTTTTATCTATTATGACGCTAACACAAAATTCCTTACTGCAAACGTCGATTGTGTTCGGCTCGAGTTGTTTTTATATAAATGGTTATTCATTTTTATTAAATAAAAATATACAATATAGTGTATACTTCCTCGATAATAATTTATCGCATTTTTACATAAATATAGATAACTGTAATAAATTATATTTTATGAAATGTAAAACTTAATATTTATTTATAATATTTTTATAAGATTATTTTTTCCATTTTGTAAAGATATGAATACAATGGTATTCGTTATAATTTCACCGTTCATTAAAATCACAATAAATAATATTCGCGGATTCTTGGGAGTGCTGATTAGTGTAATTCAGGTGTGATGTCCATATTATAATGCTTCATCTTGAAGAATGAAAAAATCATAGACCAAAAGATTGTAAAATCATTAAAAATCAATGGATTTTCCTCGTTGTTAAATGAATAAGAATATGTTATCTAATATTTTTTACGAATTTATTTCTATCTACGAAAGCCTGTGTGTCCTAAGTAAATAAAAAGAATAAAACTTAAAAAATCACTCCCTTAATATTAATCAACTAACAACCTTATAGTTGTAATTTTTTTGCGTTTGTTTTATGAATTAGACTCAAAAGGAGAATAAAATTAGCACTGATATTACGAGTATAATAATATGATAATGATAGTACAAAATATTTATCTAAAATATTTTTGACAAACTCTAACTTAAGACGCAGTGATTCTGAGATACAGATTTATACAAAAATATCATGTTATATTCATAAACAGACTAAAATGAAAACGTCTTGTAATATATATTATTATAATCAATGTGAAAGCTTAATATTAAATAATATTTTTGCTCATGGGTATAATAATTATTTTTGATTGACAGTGATTCCTAGTGCCAGTCACCCTGTATACATAATATAAACTGCTTAATAATTTCTTATTTATGTAATTTTCTTTTTTGTGAAATAATGAGTTAGGAGGAAAATCTGAACTTGGCTAATTGCTATGTGAACACGCTTTGCATATCAACATGACATTTTGCTTAAATTATTCCTTTATTTTTTTTGTAAAAACAGTGGTTCATTTCGGTAAAGATATATAAATAATTGTTATAGTCTGAAACTAAGAATTACTTTGCATTTATCAATATTGTTTTATACTTTGAATACCACGATGGCCTAGCAGTAATATGTTGGCTTATGAGTTCATTGATCTCGGGTTCAAAAATCGGATCGGGTAAATTCATGTCTGGTTTTGTCAATGTATGTTTATATCCACAATCTGGAACTAATAATTTAAGTAACTGGGTAACATTCATTTGTTGTAAATAAAAATTCTGTTTAAAAACCTCTTCTTGAGACGGCCTAAATTTAGATCGGATTATATAGCCAATTAATAAACCCGCTGTTATATTTATTGAAAATATTGCATACATTAACGAAGTTCGTGTAACGTTTTGACTGTGAATTTTTCTAAAGTAGAAAAATTCTCCAGAGGGATTTTTGTGACTCGATGACTTGTACAAAATATGACAAATTCATTAAAATAATTTATAAATATAACCAGATATTCTTGAACTAGAAATAAAATAAATGATCAAATATAAAATAATTACTAATTCGATAATATTATTTATACATTAAGTCAAAACCCTTTTTTGTTGTTTCTCTATATAAGTAGCAATTAGTAAATATTCAGTGGCGAAGGGTGGAGGTAGGCTATTAAGATCCGACATAAATAATGACTTTGTCAGCCAAACGTATTTCTTTTCATTGAACTAATACTGCAGTGTGCAGATAGTGTTTGATAGTTTTTAAAATTCAATTATACCTTGCATAATCTAAGCCACGCCACAGTGGATAATAGTCAAAAATATTCGTTTATCTATAACATGCCATAAAACCGTACATCATTTTGGATATAAGTATATTTTTTTATCGATTATGGTTTGGTTCAGGCATGGCTTAATGAATTTAAAAAAAAACTAACCATCACCATAAATACAATATGTATTTTTAATTCGACGATAATAAATAAGTATGACTGAAAAGGTGTGCACTATTTTTGTCAGATCGCTCATAGTATACCTAAACTAACATGGTTTGGTTTAGGTAAGGTTTAATTAAATTTCAAAAACTAACCAGCACCATATGCAAATTGTATTCTTAGTTCAATGAAAACAAATAGAAATGACTGACAAAGTTTAGGCTGAACTATTTATATCGAATCTTGACAGCCTACTTCCACTCCTTGCCACTACTATAATATAACTAAATTAGGATATTGAAATATTAATATTTTCTAAAATCATAATATCTATATAAACCATAATATCTTACAAAATAACCAATTAAAAAAATAATACATAATTATTACATTGAAAAAGTTTATAAAATGATACAATGATAAATGTTCATAATAATTATATGTCATAAAACTCATTGGAATTATTTCAAAATGCAGCCATATTTCAAAACGACACATTTCTGACACTTAATATGATTACATTGGAGTACTCGTCCAGGGATTTTCATGATACGAGTATGTGAGTGGAATTTTAATATTCACGAATTTTCTCCATCTAAACTTCCCTCATAATAATATTATTATATTAGTGTGTCTCTTGAGAATCATATTGAAAACAGTCTCAAATGTCCGAATTTTTTATTCCAGTTGAACTTGATACAACATTAAATTTATTGATAAATTTGAACACATTTATTAATATGTATATTTAAAAAATATTTTTTTAGATTATTAAATTGAATTATGGGAATAAAATGATCTCCTTACTCAATTATTCGAACATCATATATGTATAAAAAAGTTATACTTCTTTGGTGTAACAAAACAATATAAGCCGTTACCTGAGTCTATTAATATTACAGTGGATTAGGTTGATGAAAACGTACGCGATTCATCTGTGTACAGCACATGATAATTATTGTAATTTAATTATTGTATTGGACCAAAACTCATCTTTGCCATACAGCGGTTATAATCGATTCAGAAGTGCCCATGATGAATTAATAAAAATTCAAATTTTATTGGCGTGTTATTATGATTATATTCATTTCGGTCAGCAATAATATAATGTATGCGAATAAATCATATTATTGCAGAATGAACCAACTTTAGAAGAAAAAAAATCTCAAAACCTGTGTTTGAAAAATTTAGCAAACCACTATTTCGACCATTTCTGCTTAAACAAATCGTTAACAATACTAATTTATTACAAATCATAAGTAAAACATAGCCTATTTAATGGTTTAAGGGGGGACATGCTCGTCGAAGGTCAAAATTGAGTTTTTATTGTATTTTCAAACCATGATCCTGGACACTCCTTAAACGTTGTAGATAATTTATTTATATAATTTTGAAGCATTATTATCCTTTATAGTTATTTTAAACATTTGATGACTGCATAAAGTATTTTTGTTACATAAAATAGTATTCTTTTAAACCTCTCGCTCTAATGTTTTAGAATATAGTCATATTTCGGTACATAACTGTGCAGTGGTGTTAAGATTTTTTACGTTTATTAATTTTTAAACGCATTTATGAAACCATTAGTATAATTTATTACGAGATAATTTTAGTAAAATATTTACGATAAAAAATTATATTGATAATCTCTGTGATCCCAAATTTGACAAGAATTAGGCATTTTATTATTCAAAAAATCAGCAAGATTAACACATTTGAAGATGATTCTAAAGATACTTATTATAAGCTATGTCTTTAACCATTCAAGTGTGATAAACATCTTATGAATAATGATTGCTTTATAATAATTATTGACCTAAGAATAAGGTAGTGTTTTTTTGAAATACGCCATTTCTTTTGTCATTCCCTAGTGGTTAAGCTACAACATACGGCCGTAGCCATAAATTGACAAACTATAATTAAAGTAGGGAGTAAAATTATGTTAACGCGCGTGTTTGAACATGTACCTAACCGAATTTTTTTTTATTTTTTTTGTCAATTTATGGCTAGGGCCGTATGTTGTAGCTTAATCACTGGGGAATGACAAAAGAAATGGCGTATTTCAAAAAAACACTACCTTATTCTTAGGTAAATAATTATTATAAAGCAATCATTATTCATAAGATGTTTATCACACTTGAATGGCCAAAGACATAGCTTATAATAAATATCTTTAGAATCATCTTCAAATGTGTTAATCTTGCCGATTTTTTGAATAATAAAATGCCTAATTCTTGTCAAATTTGGGATCACAGAGATTATCAATATAATTTTTTATCGTGAATATTTTACAAAAATTATCTCGTAATAAATT
The DNA here is from genome assembly GCF_057557595.1 of Rhyacophila brunnea. Classification (NCBI taxonomy): domain Eukaryota; kingdom Metazoa; phylum Arthropoda; class Insecta; order Trichoptera; family Rhyacophilidae; genus Rhyacophila; species Rhyacophila brunnea. The sequence continues at coordinate 12,227,515 of NW_028232848.1, read as the reverse complement.
ATACTAATGGTTTCATAAATGCGTTTAAAAATTAATAAACGTAAAAAATCTTAACACCACTGCATAGTTATGTACCGAAATATGACTATATTCTAAAACATTAGAGCGAGAGGTTTAAAAGAATACTATTTTATGTAACAAAAATACTTTATGCAGTCATCAAATGTTTAAAATAACTTTAAATGATAATAATGCTTCAAAATTATATAAATCGATTATCTACAAAGTTTAAGGAGTGTCCAGGATCATGGTTTGAAAATACAATAAAAACTCAATTTTGACCTACGACGAGCACGTGGGCCGTATAATTTTACTCATAAATAATACTTACATAAATATAGCCTCAAATCTTGATACACAATCTTTACAACGAAAAACAAATATACACTCCAATACAAAGTTTTGTGAATATCTATGAATTAATAGTTTAGAATGTTAGTCTCTAATGATTGAATCAATGAAATGAATAATCATAATAATAAATTGTGTTGCATCGGCGCGCGCAACTTCCGTCCCACACTAAATGCATTACATCGGCACGAGCAACTTTTTCACATGCCGAAAATACACTCTGATCCGTTTCTCAAATGCGCCAAAAGAAGTATAACTTCAAAAAAATTAAAATTTATAGGTCTTGGTCTCCTCCAGTATCTGACTCCATCTAGATCTATCTAAAGCCGGTTTTTTTCAGTTTAGGACCCCTAAGGTATTTAAATCAAACTGATACTATCCCTCCAGTTTGTACAGAGTTTTTTACATCAGGTTTTCGTTCGCTTTTCTAATTTCAGTTTCTTCATCATGCGTGACTCGTTCTGTGTTTGACTGTGTACATGGTCCAGCCGTATAACATGGCGCAATTTGAACATTAAAAATATTACTAAATAAAATAATTTAAATGTTTTCACCCGAAAACGAAATCATTACAATCATTAGTAGTCCAAGCACGAAAGTGACGATAAAAAGTACGTTTAGTTTAGATGTAATACATCGTATCCGGAAACTTGTACGTAGCAGTTTGCCGTATCACATTTCACCGTGAAATGGTGTATTGGAAATATATGGCCGTATATTAAAGACCGTCCAACCTTTTTGGGTCGTATAGTACTGACATACAATTCATGTCTAAATAAAACACGGTTCTTATCGGTTTACACTTTATACTTGACAGGAAGCTAGCTCCAAACAATTTTTGAAAATAGCCGATATACTGGATTATTTGTTGGGTGAGGTTAGGGTTTCATTCTTGAATTTATGAATTTTGCCAAAATTAGCTATGAAGATTGAATTTATGTTCATATTGAATCTAATAGTATAGTATACGGTCATCTCTTTCCGAAAAGAAAGCTCGCGGCGAATTGTGCCACGGTGAAACGTTTTACGTACAACTTACATGTAACCATGATACACGGATTGCCTAAATTCTAACACTCGTGTATTTTCAAGGGCCACGTATTACGCATTATTTCAAGATTATTGTACAGCCTAAAAGAAATAAATAATTTTTGAAAGCATTAATTAATTAAGTATTATTACGTCATGGTTCTTATATTATTAGTTTTGAATCTGAAACTTAAAATTACATTACGACCTATAAGTTTCTTGAACAAGACTGCGAAATAATCTTAAAAACTTTAATTTAAAGTTTTATATGATATCTCTTTGGCTATACGTAGAATTAATTTTAATATACCTAGCAACAAGTCGCTAGCACAAATTTATCATTCAAATTTTCTTATACGAACCAAGATTATGTCATAAATTCTAAGACTAATATTATTTTCTTTATTTTGATAAGGTTATCACTTATTCCACTCGGAAAAGTTTGACATGTCGATGATTTGGGTCTAATTCACTTAAGAGTTTATTTCTTACGTTATATTCTTGCACTATACCTACTATAACAGGATAAAATGGCACGAGGACTACGCGAAGTAAAATATATGAAAAGTTATATAACATAAAATAAATGTCACTGCAAAATTATATTTGATTGTCGACCGATAGAATATTTTTATTTTTAACAAAACCTTTAGGTATATTATATTATGAAAGAAAGGACATATTCTGATCTTGGCTCAGGCAGATACTTGTGAGATATTAGGCGGAAATTAAAATAAAAATTAGTAACATACTGTATTTATAAAACAAAAAAAAAGATAAAGTTATTATAATGATAATAATAACATAAAAAGAATGAATTTACTATTCCATTTGAGTCTTTCTTGCGACCCGGGTTTTGCCTTTCAGCATCTTCAGGTACTATGCGCACTCACCAATGGTAAAAACACATTGACAACGAAAACAGTTAATTCTAACTATATAATAAATTAATACAATAATGAAGGTAAAAACTATGTCACCTACCTATTAAAATATCACAATAAAAATATGACTAGAAATTATGAATTGTGTTTGTAAAAAACCCTACCTAATAGATTATTAGATACCTAATCACTAATAAAACATTCAATAGACATACAAATTGTCATAACTGGTAAAAAGGTGCGCATGGTGACTGAAGATGTTGAAAGGCTAAGCCCGGGTCGCAAAAAACGACTCAAATAGAATAGTATAAAACGTTAATCTATTAGAATTTTAATTCAAATTCCATCAAGTACCCTCGGTCGATAGCATTAATATACTTAATAATCGTTTTATCACAATCTTCTGAAGAATTTACTGAACTATATTCAAAGATATTCATGAAATACAATGTTTATATAAAGTTTTCAAGAAGCTATCCGATGTATTAGGTATACTAAATACTTAATCAGAATATTATAAAATTTAAATATAAGCGAGGTCTTATCTCAATGAATCGAATCGAGATACGAAAGCGAGCTTAAAATAGGTTAAATCTAGATAAAGATGCCGTGGACTTTTCTTTACGCACTGCATCAGTGTAGAGTAAAATAATATACTATTCCCTAAAATAAATTGTGTATTTCTTATATCAATTTATAATATATTTATTATTTTAATTTATTATATTCGTCTGCCACTGCATTAGTGAATGTATTCCAAATTAAAACCAATCACATGGTAAAACTTTCGTTAGAAATTTAAATAAGGTCATCGTCCACTAGTCAGAAAATTATCCATATTTTATACACTTTCCTGCTGCATATGTACATAAATACGTACACAAATAATATAGTATTTATTTTTGGTGTATTCAATTTAAACTAAACATAACTTCCATCATAACATCTTTCAATTGACCTTATTAATGAATTTTTCAATAAAACCGTCGATCAAACAAATAAATAATTACATGATAAAAAGAACTTTTTATATACCACGTTTTTAAATTTTCTCTTAAATCCATTGGCGGCTTAATCCGGAATAAACTAGCAGGTCAATTTTGAATATATTATTTTAATTTGCCTTTTCGTTGTATACTGAAAAGACGTATTGCAAATTGACTTTTTATACATTATAGAATAAGTGCTAGAAATTGTTATAGGTAGGTACCTACTTACCCTTTTGTCCAAAATGTCCGTTTTTCATAACGCCAACCCATCGTTAACCGAAATTGCACACAACGCGTTATAATTTTTTGTAAATTAGGTCCACTTTTCTTTCTTTGCTTTTTGAAAAATCATCAATCACACGATTATAAAAATTGTCTATTTTTCCCACATATTTTTTTTCAATACTGAGCATTGCAAGAGCGGTCAGTCTATCCTGGCCCTATTGCGTAGAAAGGTTTTTATTCTTTTGAGAGTGGAAAAACATCTTTCACTTTCAACTGTTGTCATTGGTATGACGCAAATAAATTGGACAACTTTGATCGACTCGGAAAATGTTTCGTTGAAATTATTGCTGAGTAAAAAATGTAGAAGAGAAACTGCACTATTAGCGCCATGCAAATCATCTCGTTGATAAAACACCAATAATTCATTTTTTAACTTGATTATGTTTATTTCTTCTAACAGTTTTACCAAATTTACTTGACGTGTGGGAAAATTATTTTTAAAATCAGTGTAATTTTCTTTATTGAACAAATCGGATATAATGGAATGATCGTTGGATGCGAATCGTGCTTCCATTTCCATTATAATTGTATCACAGACTTCAATTGCTACTGCGTGCGTACTAACTGCTTCACAAAAATGTTATAAATCACTAAAAACCAAACGTTGTGTGTATATGCAATAACTGCACCAAAAACTACTTACATATGATTAAAATAACCAAAGGCATTCATCAAAACCTGTCAACGAATCCGAACCGCATACACAGTTGCGTCTTGAGACCAATTATCTAGTCAGTGTTATCATTCTATTTCATTTAATTAGGTGAAAAAATCTTTTGTCTCACACTCGGGCATTGCCGATATTACAGTAATTCACGCACCGTTACAAGCTTCGATCTCGTATTTTGTGTTATATCGATCTCTGTCTTATGTATGAGAAACGAGAGAGAAAATTTTATAAAAATATTCAATTTGGGTCAATTTTCAGACTGCCGGCGAACACAATATTTTTGTTCGGGGAATTATCGCCCAAACAAAAAAAAGCCCAATAGACTGGGTCGACACAATATCGCGCGCCCTATAATTTCAAATCCACCGATTATTATTAATATTATTATATATGACATTGCACATATTATTAATATTATTATGTCGATTGTAAGGTATTTATTTTGGCAGGTCAATGACCGAATGACCTAAGGAAGGAGCCGCCAGTGCTTAAATCATATAATATTGAAATGTTATTTTGACATTTCATATTGATTTCCATAGTAACGTACGTAGGTATATATTAATACTTTAGTTGCTACTTAGCAACCGATAATAGTGAGTATTAAATGAGGGGGTCAGAAGCATAGACAGCTTTCTGCAAAAAATGACTTTAACCTATGAATGCAGAATCATAGAGCTGAAAATTCTACACGCTGTAAGCTGATGTTTTATCAGCAAACTCGGCTTTTTTCAATAGAAAATCGTTGTTAAAAATTAGCTTCAGAAGCAAACCCAGCTTTCTTCGCTCTTAATGTTTCGTTCCATACAAAAGGTCACGTGACAAAATGGCGGCTCAGTACATTTTGGCGGTTGCCGTATGAGGTTTGCTGCGGCTTATAATCGTGAGTATTGTGCAAAAATTGTGAATCTAAATGAGAAGCAAATGCAGCCTTCTTGAAATTTATTATGCATATATCTTAGTCACGTAATAAAATTAATGAGTTTTACAAGTTAGTTAAATTGACTTTGAAGCACAATATTCTACTATTATAATGTATATCTCACATAGATTAAATTAAATTGAAAGACTTGTTATCAGTTTTTGACGTTTTCTCAAAACTACTCACGTGGTAGAAAGCTGCCTTTGTTTTTAGGCACATCAAATATTACTTTTATCGAATTTTTTCCGAAATATACAAAACGGAATTAACTGAAAATAAATTCAATTCTTCTTAAAGATGGCTAAAAGTATTAAAAAATGCATTTTCGTCGTGTTCTGAAATATTCTAAAAGTTTCAAATGTCTAGCTAGTTGGGAAATTAGTTAAAAATCTTGGACAAACAAGAAAAAAGCTGTACGGCACAAACAAGAATACGAATTAATAAAAACTTGGTAAAAATAGCATAAAAGGACGTATTGACGGTACCCCGAGAAAACCGCCCAGACATTGCCGCCAAACCAAATGCGCCCATACCGCCTAGACAAACCGCCCGCAAAAAAATAAAAAATATATAAAATATGTGCTTTTTTGGTTTTTCGAATTGCTTTTCGATATATATAATTTTAAATAAATAATATATTTTTTATATCTTTATTCGTCTGTTTTTTTATTTGTGTGTCCAAATTACGTATAATATTATGTAAAAATAAAAATTGTCTCATTTTTAAATTGTTTTAGCGGCATTGTCCGGGTGGTTTTTGTTCGGTCGGTTTTGTCGGAACCCCAAAGCATTTCTTATATAGATTTTAATTTCAGTGAAAATTGCTAAAAACCATTAAGTAAAATGGATATAACACACAACTGGTTTTGAATCCCGTAGCGATTATAGGAAGTAATTCGCCGAAAGCACGTGTTTACGATAATATTAAGTATTATTAATAGGTTACACGAGAAAATCCTCTTAATTATTAAATATCGAGCGTATCTCAATAAAGGAAATTTTCAAATTCTTATAATAAAATTATCAAAAGAACACGACTCCGTTTAAAAAATGCTCATTAGTCGAGTAACAGAACATGAAATTTCTAGAAATAAATCGTTTTATTATTATTCTTCTGGAAAAGTTAGTTAATACATATAATTACTAATGAATTAGTGAGATGTGATTCAACTGTTACATTGTATTTGAAACGCGTAGAAATCACGATAGTAAAATAAGTTTTTATTAAAATGAAAATGTTTTTCATTTAATATATTTAAATTTATACAATATTTAAAATTCCCGTTTACAGTATTAGTTTAATTTCATTATTGAAGGTTTAATTAAATTAAATTTACATTATGTACGTTTGATTGGATGTTCAGTGATTTTCTTTTGCGAAAAAAAATAGAATTCGTTTAACTTGTCGAAAATATTCCGTAAGTTCTCTTTCAGATGTGCAAATGAAGATTTTTTATGCAAAATACCTAAGCGTTAAAGATTATAATATAATTTACTTGAAAATTTAATTAATTATTTTTTATGAACATAAATTAGTAGGATATAATATGAGTCTAATGCCGGGTCCACACTGGCAACATGTCGCGTGACAAGCTCGTTAAATTTTACGATAATAATCATAAATGCTTAAGAAATTTTACGATAATTATCATACTTATCGTAAAATTTAACGAGGTTGTCGTGCGACATGTTGCTAGTGTAGACCCGGCATAAGATAATTTGGCGCCACCCACTGAACGCCGCCGACTTGACATCACCAACTGGACGACAGGCATCTATTCAGCACAGTTTTGAAATATAATTATTATTTACGTACGACTTGAACAAGCATGCAAATAAGTAAAACCGATATAAAATCTTCCTGTGGTATAGCGATCTTTAATGTTATTTTAAAGACTCTTGTCAATTTTGTACTTTCACATTGTAATACCTATGGGACTGAACAATATATACTTTGTTGCTTACTAACGTACTTGTTTATTTATTGGTTCGAGTCATAAAGGTTGTGTATAGCTTTATTGTCAAATGAATTGTCATTTATGTACGAAATGTCCAGACATTCACGCGTCTAACAGCTGTCCTGCCACCAAGGTTAGTTTGGCGTCCAGTCGGCGATGCCAAATCATCATATTCCTTATATTGTTTTTATATTCATGAATTTTTTTTAAATTGCCACACCTAGAGTTGGGTATTTCCCGAAAAAATCTCAACCTCGAGATTCGGAATTTCCCGAAATTATAAAATTTTGAATTCTCGAGATTCGGGATTTCCAGAAAAGAATTCTCGAGAATTCTCGAGATATCGGGAAATTAAAAAAAACCTGTGAAAATCCTAAAATCAGTGTAAAACAGACAAATTACAAAAAAAAATATTTTTTTTATTAATGTAAGAAGACAAACAAAATAGAAGTAGGAAAAAAAATAATTCAAAACAATACTTATTCAAATAGAATTTCAAAAAACACAGAATGTCAATCGCTGCGTCTAACAATCACGTACTTACGCTTTTGAGACACGAAATTCCCTGACGTTGCAAAAATTTCGCTCATTTTGAGTCGATGTTGGCAATTGTGTTAAATGCCCCGATCAGTCTTTGAAAGTTTTGTGTTTTTTGTCCATTTTTTTCATATAGAAAATCGTCTTTTTAATTAATATTTGATAATAAAGAAATCCCGAGAAAATATTCTCGAGATTCGGGATTTCCCGAAATGTTGAAAATTTCAATTATCGAGATTAGGGATGGAAAATTTTGAAAATTTCTCGATAATTCCCGTCGGAAAATTCCAGAAATGCAACTCTAGCCACACCTATATTAATAGATATCATTGTCCTAATTAGAAAAGTCAGTCAAAGAATCTAATCTTTCTTTTTGCGCAATCCCTTATCGAAGATCAGTCTTCAAAGTTATCTTCACTTTATTGACTGCTGCCAAAAATAATTCTAGACTTGTACGAATCATGGATATTCTTAACTCACAATACCCGATGTCTTTATCTGTTATCATTATTCGGAGACCATTCACTAAAATTAAGCCCCCTGTTGTTTATTCCACTTTTCATAGTCTCTATGTTGTTTTACATTTTACATCAATCATTTATTGTACGAGTATCATTAAACGGAATGATCTACTTTCACTACTGTAGTTTTATGATTGAAAAAATGTCCATATTAGTCACCCTGTCAATTCAAGTGGTCTTAAATTTATTATTATGTATTATAAAAACTTTTTTCACAAGAAAAAAGTCACATTATAAGAATACCTTGTTCAATACAGACCGCGTATATAATGAAACTCTCTCTAAAGAGATCTTCTTAATCTTTTTAACCTTTTCTATGCCTCACGTTATTACAACGGCAGTATCTGACAGGTCACAGGTTTTTAACGACACACGATGAATTTACACCAAAGATTTTCGTACAATCGCTGTTATACAGATAATAATTCGTGGTTTAGTATTTCATAAATATTCAAACAGATGTCACTGTGTGTTTAATTTTTTAGATTGTGAAAATCAATCGTCGGTGGCTAGTAATTTGAGTTTAAAGTCGGACGAGATAATTTGCAAAATAATGTACGGCCTCTCGATTGCGGCCTCATAGAGCTAAATAATCGCTAAAGGCGTAGAACCGGTTAAAGGAGTAAATATTTTCAACTTTGAGAACTATGAAAACGAAGATGATTTAGAAATTAATAAGAAAATGTTAATTTTATTAAATTAAAATTCATTTTTTTTACATATAGTGAACATTACAAATGATTAATTTAAGACGATCACAACATGACATTTAGATACAATGACATTATTAAAACAGTATTATATAAAAAAGAAATATATCAATATTAGTATAAAGTGTAAATACAAAAAAATATAAATGAGATACAAGGAAGTACACCGAATGAGCTAAGGATACCCTATTTCAATAATTTATAAAACATCATCCACCTATAATACTCATCCTCACGTAGAATATATCAATATCCGAAGCGATTTGGTTGAACAGAGTTATTGCCCTCCCAATTGGCATCACCAATTACCGGTTAGTTCTGCTCATTGGGAGAACAAACAACTGATGATCCCGATTTCTAAGATATTTATCAGGGACGTACAAGCCAATACTACCAAGAATGGCAGAGTTCTCATTTGCAACTAGTACTTATAAGTAGAAAAAAATACGTGGTCAAATATTGATTTCTATATTTACGTTGCAGAACTTCTTTAAGATGGTAAGACATTGTATAAAATAAAATAAGACAATATTCTCTTCTTCTTGGTCGTGCACTCATGGCTGAGGATCGTGACCACATTTGAATTTTGCCATCCTTTGAGCGACCAAGACTTTTCATCCTTCTTGATCTTCCGCTTACTCACTTACAATATTATATTATGGTACTTATTTCAAATAATTTATTTTCAAGACTCATTTTCATTTAATTTCATGGTATATTATCAAGTTTTTTTAATATCTTGATAACTTCATTCTACAGAAAAATGATAAATAATTATAGCGTAAGTTCAGTATTAGTCATTTTAGTTTTCATTGTATTTCGTCCAACTTTTATATTCATTTTATCTGACATAATTAAGGCAGAAGAGGACAATCTGCATAGGTAGGCTCTATAAAGATCGTCGCTTTTAATTTTCCCTAAAAACTCCCTTACTCTGTTCTATACTTCGGTAGTATAATTTTAGCGATCGGCGTCGAGGGATGCGTACTAAAAAGATCCCGTAGAAACACAAAAGCATTAACACGCCTGGAGCATTTTCCATTTTGCCATAATGACGGTATCTTTACACTACTTCTTGTATAGAAAGCGGAGACAGATGTAACATTTAGTGTAGTATCAATACGATTTGATTATATAAATGGCCGTCACGCTTCGGTAACGTTAATAGAAAATTGATTGCCTTGCATCATTTGAGCAAGCCCAAAGTATTTTTTTATACTGTGTTATGTATATATATTGTGTTATGTGTTATGTGTTACGTATACAGTTGAAGTATACCCTTATTGAAGTATAAGAAATTCTTGAGACTCCTTTATTTGAGGTTGAACGGATATTATCCGTGGTTTTATCCAACTGACTTTCTCTTAGGCATGCTTACATATTGCAGTTTGCAATTTAGAAGAAATCTTTATTTAGCTACGTATTTTTTTCGACTTATACGAGGTATAAATGAGAACTCTGCCATTCTGGGCAGTGTTGACCTGTGTGTCCCTGATAACTATCTTAGAAATAGAGAACATCAGTTGTTTATTCTCCCAAGGTGCAGAACCAACCTGCCACTGGTAATGCCAATAGGGAGGGCGATAACTATGTTCAACGAAATTGCTTCGGGTGTTGATATATTCCACCTACGTGAGGATGAGTATAAGAGGGCGTTATTTTATAATTTTTTAAAATAGGGTCTGCTTAACTCATCCGGTGTATTTCCATGTACCTATATAATTAATATTTTTGTATGTACATATTTCTACTGTTTAATAACATACTATCTATCTCTTTTTTTTTTTTATGTCATGTTGTGAACGTCTTAAACTTATAATTTGTAATGTCCACAATATGTAAAAATAAATAAATTGAATTGAATTGAAATTGAATTGAATTGAAATTGAATTGAATTGAAATTGAATTGAATTGAATTATGCAATGAAAAATGACTAAAAGAGGAAAAATAAAAACTTATCAAAACCGATTAGTATACACTGAGTTAAGATGCTACATTGATACACACTAAAATATTTTCAAATCTTTATTTATTAAGCTCTTCTGATATAATGCAAATATATTGCAAATAAAGCACAGATAAATAAGCATTATGCCTGATTTTAAAGGGCAAGTTAATCTTCAAATTGCAATTATTACTCAATAATTTGATTTCAAGACTTACCAATTTTTGGCAGTAACCCCACGAATAAACGATCATTATCTTATAACCTACCTTTGAGTAAATAATAAAATATAAGAAAGTATTTATTTACATTTTTGTACTAATAGTGTAGAAATTAAATATTATATTGAATTAAGTTAGTCTGGTCATCAATTTAAATTATATTTTCGATAAAAAAAATCTTAATAACTGAAGTTGTTTGATTAATTGAGAGTACTATCGGAATTTATCGATTAATTGAGCGTAGTTATACGCAAAGCAGCCAGTCCACACAAACCTCAAAAAGAGATAGAAGCACTTTTATGTAAAGTGTGTTTATATATATAATATATTATATATGATTTTGTGTAACTTATGAAAAGATAAAAGCATACAATCTATGATTTCTTTTTGTTTTAGCAGTCCAGGCTGAAATGTGCAAAACGGGTTTTTTAGAATATTCATTTTTGAATGCAGCTAACTCTTATTTTTGTAAGAAAAATCGTTATATTTGTATCTATTTTCTTAAACAAAACCTTCTAAGTTATTGAAGTATTATGGGAATTTCAAAGTTCTGAAAATAATTCGCAAAACTTGTAAATTTTACATTAATATTTAGCTGCCTGGCACTAATTTTTACATGAAAAATCTATATGTTATATATAATAAAATGGAAAACATATAATGTAATTGAAAAAATAATGTTTATTAATTGAATGTAGAAAAACACACCTTACAGTTAGGATTTTAATAATTAGGTAAGTACATAAAATTATCATGTGGCTGCTTTTGCAGATCGAATATGGCATATTTTTAAAACGCATTTATATGACATTTTTGTATGACAGCAGCTTGGTTGCTTTATGCAAATCAAAAATGTCATATTCTGTGATTTGCAAAATCTTTAAAACGCATTTATATGATATTTTGTATGACAGTAGCTTGGCTGATTTGTGCAGAATGTAAAATAAACGTGTGAGATTATGGAAATCACAATAACTCATTTTTCCAAAATTGTGGCCTGGCTGCTTTGTGTATAACTACGCTCAATTAGTGATGCTCGATATTTGAATTTCCATACATTATTACCGCATACTAGTACAATATGTTATTTAACTGTCATTTTTGTGAGAAAGTTTCCTTCTTCGTAAAAAAAAACCATCACAATTTATCTTGATTGCCTGCTTGAACATTCAGGTGATTGAACGACAATAGATGTTTAGAGTTTCAAAGAAGACAAAGTAACATAAAAAATCGCCTTTGTCATATATTTCCTTTGTTTATTTACTATTTGGTAACAAAAAGGACACGGCAAAATGCTACAAAGGTATGTTTGGTTCCCCCTTTGCGTTACAGACAGAAAGATAGATACGTCAAGACAAATGTACAATAAATAATTAGCTATAAACCATTCACATTTAATTTTATCTTCGCGCTGTGAATAGTACATACATTTCGAATACTTCAACGCAGTGTTTATCTATGATATGGCAACAAAATATTCAACCATTTTTATGAAAGCTACTCGAGAGTAATAAAAATAATCCACTTGTATTTCTTAGGGTGCTTTAAAAGGCATTTTTATATAAATATATTGTTTGAATATCATTAGAAATGGGAGTATATCACTGTTTAGACTTTAGAGGGAGTATTGTTTAAAAGTAATTTTTCGAATGCAATCAGTAAATAAATATTTTCTAAAACAGTACCTCTTAATAATTATTGTATAGTGTGTCTCCGTGATATAAAAATACTAAGAATTGGAGCTACGAAGTGTTATCTTTTTAAATATAAAAGCTCACCATTTAAAATATCATTTCATTGCTTTGAGTATTATAAGCTTTATGATACGTTAATAACTTTACTTTACAAAGTATGCTTCTAATTTTTAAGTTTCCTTTCAGTATGAGCCTACTCAAAAGACTGAATAATGCTCAAAGGATTTTCTTCTATCACATGTTTGAGATTCATACAATATTTATGAAAAACACAAAAATAATATAAAAAACTTTTGAAAATATTTTACAGGAATTGTCATGAATTACAGTGTAAATATAGAACGCAAAATGTTGCAATTTCTCAAAAATTAGAAATCAAAGATATTTTAATTACATGAAAATTTAAGATAAATGTTTCTCGTGTTGACACAATAATACTATTATGAAAAAGTGGTAAAACCACAGATATGTAATGTATTAAATATAGCCTTATTCTCAATTTTAACACAACTACATTATTTAAAATAATACCATGTTATGGTTTCATTTAGATGTGGTCATTAAATATGTTTTTTTAAAGATGAAAAAAGGCAAGGTATCATAATGACGTCATATCCGTCGTTCCGGCACAATATTTAGGCTAAACTTGCAAATATACCTACTCAAAATTCTACATTTTCGACCATCACACAGCATCTTGGCCCTTGAGTATTATTGCAATGAGTACATACATAATATAATATAATTAATAATATACTTATAGTAACTGACAGCTACAATTATTTTTGATAGCAGACTGTTATAAAGTAAAATAGTTATTATATTATAGAAATGGTAGTAAAACGTAGCAATAATAATGTTCTTTAAATGTTTGGAGTTGGTGATTTGATATTAAACCTTATATATAAGGCGGCTCTCGTGGTCCAGTGGGTAAGGTGCTGGCCTTCAACCCGAAAGTTCTGGGTTCGATCCCGGTCATGACAAAAACATTTATGTGTTTTTCTCAAAGCCTGGGTGTTTGTGATTGTTAAAAATTACTAACAACCACCTCGTACGAAAAAGCAAAGACATGGTTATTAATAATTTAAAAAAAAACTAATATATAAGTTAATTGCTCAAAATTACGCCGTGATTTTGTCATGTCGTGGGCTCTATGGACGATTTTTATTTATATTATTTACATAGTTAGAAAGCAATCTATTATATTCTTTATTTTATATCATTGATCGACTAAAGTTTTTTTTGCATAATATTAAAAAAAATGATTATAATATTCGCTGTAATCATATCTTTCAATATTGTTACACTTCTGCTTATTTTGTGTCAGATATGATTTTACTCTGTTTTTTAAAGTAGGAATGCTCATATTTACAATTCAGATGGTTATAATAATATACTAATACTACACGGTGTAGTAATAATTTTAAAATAGTTTGAACATTGTGTTATTTCAAATAGGTAGTACATTAATACAAATAACTGTTCAGCAGTAAGCCGATAGTAGTCAATAAATAAGGTACCTATATGATAAACCTTCACATTGGGTATTTTGTTATGAAGAAAATTATATAACATACATACAATTATTTATTTGATATTAAATTTCAGTTGCAGAGTACCTACTACTAAAATTCTTTTACCAATACTGGTTACTGTATGTTAATGCCATTGTATGCTATTAATTCAAAGAAGGTTGGAAATATTCGGCAAGGAAAAAGGAATCAACCCTCAATTTTAATGGTTTTTCGTTAACGGCCCACATGCCCAACGTAGGTCAAAATGGAGATTTTATGGTATTTTCAAAGCATAACTTGAACATTCCTGAAACGTTGTAGATAATCTATTTATATAATTTTAAAGCCTTGTTATCCTTAATATTTATTTTAAAATTTACTAATGGTTTTATAAATGCGTTTAAAAATTAATAAATCTAAAAAATCTTAACACCACTGCACATGGATGTACTGAAATATGACTATATTTTAAAACATTAGATCAAGAAATTTAAAAAAGGACTATTTTATGTAATAAAAATACTTTATGCAGTCATTAAATGTTTAAAATAAATATAAAAGATTATAAGGCTTCAAAATTATATAAATAGATTATCTACAACGTTTAAGGAATGTTCAGGCTAATGCTTTGAAAATACCATAAAATCTCCATTTTGAGCTTCGTTGGGCATGTGGGCCCTTAATAACTTTTTAAATTATTGTCAGATCGAAAAAATAAAACACAAATTCATTAATCACCGTACACTCACATATTTTAGTATTGAATCAAAATCATTCAAAAAACGGTTTTTGTGCCTCCTGTAAAATTGGTTTTGTGAGGGTTAATCCCTTTTGCCTAATAAACATAGTCGATTTTATATTATATTATGTGCATGCAGTTTTTCTCAATGACAATTTTCTAGGTTCTATGAAGATTTTGTACTAGGTATTTAATTTGTATTATTTTATAAAATTTATCTTACTTGATATCGCCATGAAGGTCGCCGCATATGTCGATAACAATACAGCCAGGGGTAATAAAAACATGAAGAAAAGCGACAGGATTGCGTAGAGTTGCTCCTGCCACTGATGCGTGTATGATCCATGAGTCACGCACTGGCGAAATTCTTCCAGAAACGGACCGCGGGCCTCGTGAAATACCACCATCTGAAATAAACAATAATAAGTCTTAATCCAGTATGATACTATTTCATAGGAATCGAGATTAGTCGTCCATTTTTTGCCTTGCAGTATCTTTAGGTACTACTCATAATGCAGTACGTAAAGCGCTGGATTTTTATCCAGGAGCACCGGGTTCGATGCCTAGTGAGGACACACTATGTGATTTTCTCAAAGCATGTGCGTTTATGATTGTTTCGCTTATATTACTAAATATACTACTGTTAAAAATTCACTACTGTCATTGGGCCTCTAGGACTATTGTAGTGTTAAAAATAAATATACATTTCTACACCTATGCACCGATTACTAAATATTGTAATATATTTATCATGTTTTTAGATTATTATGGTTATTGATAAAAAACAACAAACTTTTCAACCCAAAAGAATAATAAAATGTACCAAGCAAATGATTTTTTTAAATATCAGATGAGAAATGAGTTTCCTATAAATTTAATTGAGATAATTGACATGTAATTTCTAATAGATTATAATGTTGTAATACAATTAGATAGTCTGTAATAAAATCTACCATCCAGACAAAGTAATTATCCAGGTATTGAAATTTTAAACAAGAATTTTAATTCAAGTATCCTCAGTCGATAGTATTAATTTACTGTGATAGGTGTCTTTCATTTTAATTAAAGTGAATTCATTATTTTTCACATGAATTTCAATTAATACTAAAATACGCAAAAGCAGTGTGAAATCATTTGTTATCTAGTTAATTAAATCTCCATTAACCATAACGGAATGAATTCATGGACCGAACATAAATGTGATGACAGATGATACTTATATTGCAGTTAACAGTGTAAAACTGTACAATAAATAATACATAAATAAATTTATAACTATTATACAGTAATTTATTGTTATACCGCGAGTTTAAACATTATTTTCAATGATTAATTATTGGCATTTGAAAATCTTAGATCTTAATAGCCCATTTACACGTGCATGTATTTACTGCTGACAGTAGGTACATAATTATTATCGCGTCTATAACAATAAAATGCACGTGTAAAGACGAATTATCGGTTAAGTCGCAAGATTGTATGCATGGATCAAAAAGTTAAGCGTCTTCTGAATTTTCACCCGATAGTGGAAACTTAGAAGTAGAACGATTGTAGCAAACCTGCCGAAGAAACTACGATATACACCGCGCAGATCAATTTGAAGTTTACCACAATCTATGAAATAGCACCATACAATGATAGCAATGCGTCTTGCTTACGTTAATGAGATTGACGAAATAGTCAGCACTTTTGCGCTTAAACAATTATTATCGCGATAGTAGTTTAATACACACACTATTGGTTCCAGTAAATCTATGTACGTGTACAGGCGCTTTAATGTCAGAAATATATTTTTTTGCTATAAATAAAAATATACTGAAATAATTTAATTAAATACACATAATCCACTATTTAATAATAGAGAAAGTAACTCTTTTCCGATGATAAAATGTATAAGAAGACTGGTAATGTTTGAAAGAAATTTCTCATAAAAAAGTAAAAATATTAAGGGGAACATGCTCAGCGTAGGTCAAAATGGAGCTTTTGTTCTATTTTCAAAGCATGATCCTGGAAACGTTGTGGATAATCTATTTATATAATTTTGAAGCCTTATTATCTTTTATATTTATTTTAAACATTTGATAACTGCATAAAGTATTTTTATTACATAAAATAGTATTCTTTTAAACCTCTCGCTCTAATGTTTTAGAATATAGTCACACTTCAGTACATAACTGTGCAGTGGTGTTAAAATTTTTTGCATTTATTAATTTTTAAACGCATTTATAAAACCATTAGTATAATTTATGACGAGATAATTTTAGTAAAATATTTACGATAAAAATTATATTGATAATCTCTGTGATCCCAAATTTGACAAGAATTAGGCATTTTATTATTCAAAAAATTGGCAAGATTAACACATTTGAAGATAATTCTAAAGATACTAATTATAAGTTATGTCTTTGGCCATTCAAGTGTGATAAAGATCCTAAGAATAAGGTAGTGTTTTTTTGAAATACGCCATTTCTTTTGTATTTTTTTTTACATTATATATCATATTTTGGAAAGGTGCAGGTTGGACATAACGTGGAAAAACCACAAAAAACAATGGTTAAAGGAAGCATACAATAGTACGCAATGTGATAGAGATTACAAAGCAGATTAAATAACAATCCTCTGGACATGTTGCTTGACAAATAGATAACCCCGGGAAACATGCCATCATATAAGGGTACACAAGAGGCACTAAACGACCACTGGGACGCCCTAAAATCTACTAGATAGACGAACATATAAAGTTCCGTGGGGCGACGAACTAAGCATCTATAATAGTGGAGAGAATTAGGAAAAATCTTAATACAACTGTGGATTAACCTCGACTGATGATGATGATAATATAAAATAATATTATGTTGTAAGTCTAACAACTTGCTACATATTTTAATTATGAATACTAGTTATTTTTTTCTGGATTGAAAAGTGTCGTAGTCTTTTTATTTTTAAATACGCCGTCTTCAGTAACCTTCCACATCTTAATCCTATTAAGCAAGCCTTATTCTTGCGGCGAGCTAAATTTAAAAATTCAACATCTGTTTCAATCCTCATTTTTTTCTCGATAAAATGGCCACCGGGTAAAGTAACATTTAGAGCAGGATGTGACCCGTAATTTGCTATTTTCGCTCTTCAATTGGATCTCTGACTATGAAAACGACCAACATATTATTACCTTGGCCATTTTTCATATACGTTTACACAATACTTTAATTAAAAGTATGCCTAACATCAATATAATAATATACATAATTTATAATACAACCGAAGACACTTAATAAAATATCAGTTTTTAAAAAATCTATATTTATCTGAGGACCAGTGTATCAACCCTTTCTACCCAATTTTTCAAATAAAAGAAAATTAAAAACGTTTTTATCATAACGTGTATTTATTATGAATAAATAAATAATACGTACAGCTAGAACATTTTTTAAATCCATGAATGTTGAAAGCCATCTTATAGATAGGTAAATAATTTGATATATTATTATATAAAATAATAAATCGTCTCCTTACTATTAAGACCTCGTAAGTCAAATATTATGGAAAAATGAAGTTTGTTCGACAAAATTTAAACAAAAAAACATTTTTCATGATATCAAAATCTCGGTTCTCTAGAGTCTAGACTAGTATGATGTCCATCTATCCGCAAATTTTGAAAACTCGTAGGTCTCGTGGTTTTAAATATGGAATAATTAAAACCACGTATTTCACAACCAGTGTTGCAAATTCATCGATTAGAGAGGTTAAACAAAAATCGATTGCCAAAGTAGCTTGATTTAGAAGAGCGCTGATGAGTGGGTATTAAAAGTGGTCAATAGTTAAAAATTGTCGCAAATAGTATGTCACCGCGTAGCATAGAGGTAATGCGCAGATGTGACGTAAACCCGGTAGATGCAGGGTTCGATTACCTGCCGGGGTGGCTTACTTTTTTCAAAAAACGATTTTTTCTATTGTTTTTCTATTAATATATTTTCTCATAAAGTGTTTTTCAAAATTATGTATGTTCAATGGTTAAAGAGATGTTTAAAATATGGGTTTTTGACGTTTTTTCCTTCCCCTCAACATTCTTCTCAAACAGATTTACGATGTTTTAATAGTAAGGTAACGGGATTTAATATTACTTAAAAAGAAACATAATTCACATGACGTCTTCATGGGACAAAAATTTAAATATTTGACTAATGTTTAATCATATTATCCATAATACCTGTTTTAGTTTAGTTTATGAAATTAGTATTTAATAAATTTAATATATTATGGTTCAATATTTTATCATAATAAACAGTTTTGGTTACTCAAAACCAAATGGAAAGATTAACACAAAAATAATAAAAGGTGGTTTCACAGTGAAACCACCGGAAAAGAAGAACAAAATAAACACAATTAGGACTATTTAATTTAAAATTCTTAGACTAATTATGTACATAATAAAACAGATTGTTCCCTGATGTTTTAATAATATGACGTAGATAAGTTAAGTTAAGTAAAAATACATAAGTAAATAAAATATTTAAAAAAATGTGTTATTTTAATTTTAAAAAGTGTTTTATAAACCACCGATTTAACGGAATGGTAAGGACGAATCGTTTGAGACATTGGTTGTTTAGTTAATTCCGTTATTCCCTTTCCGTCTTGTAAATTAACTGAGCTTTATAATACAAATCGGGAAATTCCCTCGAGGCATTTGATAACAAGCGGTAAAACATTTTTCCAAGAAAGGAATAATAATAAGAAATTTATCATTCTAATGATTTCCGAGAACAACTGTGTCTTTGGTTTTTGTATAATTACACCGCTATGAAAATTTGAATTTCCATTTTCACAAAAGTGTCCTAGAAGAAATATATCATACAAATGAAACAGATATTTTATTATGGAAATAATGACAATGAATTTGTAAACTTATCGTCGATTAAATATTTTTTAACAAATGTTCTGATGTTTATTAGCAATTAACATTTTATAGCAAAAATTATATTATGGAGATTTTAAAGATTTATCATACAAACTCGCTTCAAATAGCTATATGAAATCTCTCAGCCATGACACCAATTATTAATTATACGTGAAAAAAATATTTTGTAAAAGATAATAAAACAGTTTGACTTATTATCATAAATCAACTAGCTCATAAGGAATTAATTGATTGAGTAAGTTTTAGTTAATTCATGATTGTCATAAACGACGGTTGTGTCCTTTAACGGATATTATAAGGTTGTAACATTTTTTTATGATTGAAGACTTTTATGATTGAAGAGAGATTATAGACAATTAGAGCTATAATAACCTTCATGATAATCTTCATCAATATGAGTATCTAGAGTGTCTATGATATTTAGGACACTCCTAAATCCACAAGAAGATTCGCGATGGTTACCCAGAAGGAAAATATTGGTGAGATAACACTCTGGGAGATAATTTGGGGAGGAATGCCATAGAACCTATTGTCACTGTTTTGGCAGAAGACACTAATTCGAAAAAATGACATATTGAGTTAGTTATATCAAAATGTTCCTTATTTCAAACTTTACCGTTTGGAAACCTTTTTAATAAATATACAGTCTTTATTTGAAAGTTATCCTTTTTACGATTACTTAATAAACTCACATGATAGACCATTTCAAACATTTTAACGACTTTAAAGTCAAATTACTCAAAACTAGTATTCTCCAGTTAGTGTGTTCTGCCAGAACAGAGACGCTATGATCCATAGAAAGAATGCCATAGAATAACCTACATATTAGGTACACAAAAGTATTTATAACGGCCTACCGACTAAATAAGATATTTGAAAAAACTTCCTTTTCACATTATCTCAATAATTACGTAGACTAGTTGTAAGTTATCATCAACCTCTGTTGGGAACTTATTATCTGTGCTATGTGGTTTTGAACTGTACCTAACCATATTTTTCTTGTATTTTATTGTAATACAAAGCAGTGAATTTTTATTATTTTTTGGCTCTACGTAGAATCATTGATTGATTGATTGAAGATACTTGTGTGCGTAAGCTTATAAATTATTATAAAATGGAATTTGCTCATACTGATAAAATGGTATGCCTCAATACTCTATTTGTAAAGAAAACTCTTTAACTAATAGTAATTATTTACCATTACAATTTGTTAAAAAAACAATTAATAAAAACATCGTGACAGAACGCAATTATTTTAATTTCACATCGCATGACAAAAAAGCATATCGATTGATATTAAAATATATTTGTAAATGTTAATTAAATAAATGGCTATATTATATTGACAAAAGGGCAAAAGCCTGGCAAACAAGATGAGAGGACTAATAAAATATAAGGCTTTATTGGAAGCATTTCGTTTTTAACCCTACGGGATTTCGTTCAAGAAAATCTGTGCCATGTAACGATATCGGTGAGCATTCTCAACGCAATTCTATTCTTAATAAATCCGCAAAAACCCACAGTTTATTTCTATATTAGACGATATTACAATTCGCTGTATTCTGCCAATAAGATAATACTAAAACAAACGGTTGGAACTTCGCAAAGAAAACCATTTGTTGAAAGAATATTTTTTCGTTTTGAATAAATCTATTCGCCTATGTTGGTTTTACCTATGTTTACCAATTTATTTTGTGTGTTTTCTATCGATATTATACAATATCACATTGACGTAATATTTTTTTACAGGGTCGACAATATTATCATAACAAGGATAAGGAAATTGTTTGTTAGAAAATGTTTTGTGAAAAAATAGTTTTCAAGTTTAACAACCGTTACTGTTCTTTAACCCTTTGTTTATATGTTTATTTATTTAAAATAACATATTTTGACCTAGATATTTTTTTGATAGCAGAATAAAAATAATAAAATTTTATTGTTGAAATATTTTTAATAATTATGGAGCCGACAGGTGAAGTAACATAAATTAACATAAATTAATACAACCATTACCGTCCAAGTAAATACCAAAATAATTATATCATTGATATTATCATTGAAGGAATACACGACTTTGCTGGCTTTTGTGACATCCATTGTTAAAAATGTATAAAAGGGTTTAAATCTTGCTATTTTTTTTTCAACTCAACTGGGGAAACAGAAAAAAAATGTTCAAGGGTCAAGGTGTTGTGTGAAGGTCAAAAATTAAATAAAAATTAGCATCTTTGCGAGCTTAGTCTAGATAATTGTTGGATCTTAGGTGTAGGAACTACGTATATGTCATTATGATACGTTGACTTTTTTCGTTTTAGACATGACAACAAAAAATATATCGAGTGGTTTATAAGCCAAGTGAAGCAAGTCCATTCTAGTTAGTTTTGAGTAAACTAGGTTCAAACATAATAATATTTGAGTATTTTTAATTATTTAAGGGTATTATTGCAATTCTGAAGTGTTATGTTGAGTACATTTAAGTTATTCTGTAAGGGCAATCATACCCATACAGAATTACAAATACTCAAATAATATTATGTTTGAACCTAGTTTACTCAAAACTAGCCAGAATGGACTTGGTTGACTTGGCTTACAAACTACTCTATATTATATAGATAGCATAAGAGAGCAATATTTTAAAGGTCACCGTTAAAAATGAGAAAAAAGCAATTTATGTTTTACATCAGATGACACTTTTTAAAATTAGAACTGTGTTAATACGTGCATTATTTTTCAATGGAGTTTGTAAATGACTCCAAATTTTGGAGAAATTTCAATATTTTTCGTTCCATATAAGAAATGCAATATTTACCTATTTTATAAAATTTGAGTCCATTTTACACAACTATAATAATATATATAGGTATTATTAATTTTTATAAACGTGTTGATGGTCAGTTGACTATCACTCATCATGGATTTAGTTCTGATTGGTCAAGAGTCAAAAATCTTATGTCAAACACTAATTACATAATAATATCTCGTTCACTAAACGAATATTGTCAAGTAGACGCAATTTATATCCACATTAGGTATGTCTAGTATTTGGATCGAGTTGACCATGATACTATTCTAACTAAAATAACTACCGTATGCGAATCCATTAATTTGCTCTATATTATTTTAATATTCTTTATTTTTTACGTTCACACAGTACCCGAGCCCTTAAGTAAAACACACACTACTATTTGGCTGATCACCTATAAGCCAAACATTGATAAAATGGTTTAATGACAGTAATTAATTCTACCGTTACATTCAAGTATAATATTCCACATCTAAATCTATATATATAAAACAAAGTCGGGTTAGTTACACCATTTATAACTCGAGAACGGCTGGACCGATTTTTATGATCTTTGATTTGTTAGATTTGTCTCCGCTCGGAATAGCAGAATAACTATTAAAATATCGGATAAATCACGGAAAAAATACATTATGAAGACAATTCATTTTCTCATACATTTTGACATTTTGAAAAATGACCTCGCGCATTCGAAAATAAAAGAAAATCACAAACAATTTTAATCCATATACAACGATACATGACAGAAAGAATAAACAAGAAACAAATGAAAGGCGTTGTGTGCATTATCTATCCTTTGACAGTTGATTAAGTTCAGCCTCAGATAATCCCGAAAGACTTTGTTGTATACCCCGGTGAATTTTGGAGGAAGTTGTCCTGCCTGAATCTTTTTTACTTCTTCGACAGCGTCCAAAAATAAAGCCAAGGATAAAATTACATGATCTCATTGCTGGTATTGCTCATTATTTACCTACCAATTTCAAAATCCATCCTTCGAACTTCATTCGACAATCGATCTACGTGAATAATCGAGCCGATTACCAGCTAGGTGCGCAAATAGCTATTTCGATCGTGATTTTAAAACGGTAAGTTGCCTTCGAAGATGGTCACTTTGTGAGGTTATCAAATTTGTGATTGTGTGTGCATCGATAACTGCTTCATTATGTAATTTTGAACTATGTGATTAATTTTCCAGTGTTTATCATTTGATGATTCGTCAAAATGCTGACAACTATTTGCTGCGACTTTGTTGATTGCTTAAAATCGAGACGGAGCGCCTCACTTTCATTCGGTTGAACCAAGCCAAACTGCGATCGGAGGAGTATATTCATTTACGCGATGCAATCAGCACCGTAGGAGATGCAGCTAATGTTGGTCGATTGACTATTTTATCGGCGATGTACATTGGCAGCCCACGTCATATGCATGAATATGCGCTAGATGCAATGAAATATGTTCGTCATTACGGTCGTCCAGATCTATTCATCACCTTTACATGAAATCCGAAATGAATAGAAATTGTTCAACTGCTACTCCCCGGACAAACATCAAGTGATCGGCACGTGTCTTCAAACAAAAAATCCTGTCGCTGATAAACTACATTGTTAAGCATCGCGTCTTTGGGAAACTCGATGCTGGATGTATTCGATTGAATGACAAAACGAAGCTTGCCGCATGCACACATTCTTATTTGGTTAGTCGAAAGAATTCGACCAGACCAAAAAGATGACATCATATGTGCCGAGATTCCTGATCCCGAAACCGATCCAGACCTGCATGATGTTGTAATTACTTAAATGATATGAATGACAGTGTGGCGCCATCAACCCCCCCCCCCCCCAATCAGCGTGCATGGTCGACGGCAAGTGTTCCAAGCGTTATCCATGAAGTTTATCGGCGGAGACTATCACTGCCAATTATGGTTATCCACTGTAACGGCGTCGATCACCCAATGATAACGGTAGAACTATCACAACGAAAATGAAGTGAAACGATATCGTGGTCGACAACACTTGGATTGTTCCGTATTCGCCACTTTTTTCCAAAACATTCAAGGCGAATTGCAAGTGGAGTTTTGCAATTCAGTGAAATCCATCAAATACATCTGCAAATATGTCAGCAAAGGCAGCGATATTGTAGTTTTTGGCGTTCAAACTCCCAATACCAACGATGAAATCACGCACTATCAAGTTGGTCGATATGTGAGCTGCAATGAAGCAATTTGGCGTATTCTCTCATTTCCCATTCATGAACGTCATCCCACTGCTGTACATTTGGCGGTGCATCTGAAGAATGGTCAACAAGTTTATTTCAACGCATCGAATGTTGCTCAACGTGCTGAAATATCTCCAGCGCCAACATTGACCAGCTTCTTTTCGATTTGCCAAAGCGATCCGTTTGCACGAACGTTGTTCTACTCTAAGATGCCACGATATTACACTTGGAACGCTTCATCGTAGAAATTTCAACGTCGGAAGTAAGGCGATGCGGTTCCTGATCATCCGGATGTGCATTCTACTGATGCTCTTGGTCGCATTTACACAGTTCATCCGAAGAATGGCGAATGATTCAACTTGCGGTTGTTGCTGGTAAATGTTCGTGGGCCGACATCATTTGAATCACTTCGAACTGTCAATGGTTTAGTGTGCCCAACATTTCGTGCTGCATGTCAAAAGCTCAATTTGCTTGAAAATGATACTCATTGGGACATGACAATCGCTAAAGCATTTGTTTCTGCATCTCCAAGTCAGATACGCACATTATTTGCTATCATTATTTCGACATGCTTCCCATCGAATCCACCTGAACTGTAGAAAAACTACAAGGATGACATGTCAGAAGACATTTTACATCGAATTCGTGTCATTTCAGGGAATCCTGATCTCGAGGTGAATAAGGAGATACATAACCAGGTTTTCCTTTTGATCGAAGACATGTGTTACCTCATGTGCGGCAGTTTGTTAGTCAAGTAAGGAATGTCAATGCCACATCGTGGAGTGAATTACGCTTTCAATCTAGAATTGGAACGTGAACGTGAAAATGATCAAGATGCATTTAACAAATGTACTAATGTTGAACCCCCAATAGAAGGTGCACGATACGTTAATGAAGGCAATTGATGATGGAAAAGGTGGCTTATTTTTCCTCGATGCGCCCAGTGGAACTGGAAAGACATTCCTCATGTCATTGATTTTGGCCACTGTTCGTGCGAGATCCGAAATTGCTGTAGCAGTTGCTTCTTCCGGGATAGCGGCCACGTTGCTAAAAGGATGCCGAACGGCTCATTCAGCGTTGAAATTGCCGTTAAACCTTCAAACGACTGAAAAACCGATATGCAATATTGCGAAACATTCAGCAATGGCCACAGTTTTGGTAGCAAGTAAAATCATCACCTGTGATGAATTTAGAATGGCGCACAAACGCGCATTGTGAGAGATGTTTTGGAGGCGAAATGATTCTACTATCTGGCGATTTCTGCCAAACACTACCAGTCATTCCAAGATCGACCGCTGCCGTTGAAATAAATGCTTGCCTCAAATCATTGACTCTGTGGCGCTATGTAAAGAACCTTCAGCTGACGACAAACATGCGAGTTATATTGCTAAACGATCCGTCTGCCGAAAATTTCTCTAAGCAATTTCTGACTATCGGTAACGGCCGTGTTCCTGTCGACGAATCAAACGGATTGATTTCGTTTCCGCTGAATTTTTGCAATTTTGTGTCAACAATTGGTTGAGTGAACGAGCAATTCTTGCGGCAAAGAACAAAGATGTGGATCACTTAAACTTCACAATTCAAAATCAAATCGTTGGTCTACTGCATTCCTTCAAATCTATCGACTGTGTAAGTGCTCGACCGTAGTAATTTGGCGGGCGTGGTGCGGCGGCGTCTTGCGAAACTCACACGTATAGCCATGTGTATTATGCCCGAAAAAAGACACTGTCTAAGAACATTTTACACACGGTTATACGTTTGAGTTTCGCAAGATGCCGGCGCGCCACCCCCGCGTGACCACTACGTTCTTGCACTAACAAACGAAGACGAAGCAACCAACTAGCCAACTGAATTTTTAAACTCATTGGATCTTCCTGGCTTGCCACCGCATAATTTACAACTGAAGGTTGGCTCGGTAGTCATCATGCTTCGAAATCTTAACCAACCAAAACTATGTAATCCATTTCATTTTGGTTTGATTTTTGCACATTTATTGAACTTAATTCATTTTGAATATTCATTTTAACTTAATAAAAAAATGAATTTAATTCAACTAATAAGTTAACACAAGATTATTGATTCTGAGGCGGTACGAAGTTCGCCGGGTCAGCTAGTCATAATATATTTGTCACTAATCGCTTCCAAAAACAATTATCTCTCCCACTCACACGCCAGCTTTATTAAGGACTAATATTAAATTGAAATCGAAATAAATGAAAGAGAACATACGTTTAATTAATATAATGTTGCTTAATTGATTATTATTGTATTTTAAAGCTTTTCACGGAAAAAGATCTACCACCAAAGTTCAGCGTTATTCGACGAAATTCTTATTTTTGAATTTGACAAATGAATTTTGATTGATTTGCAAACATTTTTCCACATCCTCAATACATCGCATCAGTTCTGATTTAGGTACAAAGAAATTCAATTTGAAAGTTTGCAGAAAAAAAATATGTCGCGATTGAAGAAACAAAAAGATTCCTATCGAAATTTACGAGACGCGATGTACCTAAGTAATTGTTTTGTATTTTATTTACAAGCCACGTTGGGCAGTTTTCAAATATTTAGAATCGATTATATTAATAATTGATAAATGTGCTAGGAAGTAAGGCCAAATAAATTTCATTATTAGTATTTATAATCTTTATATATATGTTAATACCTCCAATGAATTAATTACAAGAGTAAAAATATATTTTTATTATGGCACAATATCTATTGTCACCACTCACCACGATAACCATGATACTAGGTCGGTGCAATTTGTAATCTGATGCTAATTGTAGTAAAAATATTTATTTGATAGATCGGGTGTTATAAGCCTTATACGTTATATAAATAATGTGAGAAACGCAGTGTATTTTGTGATTCGTCTACCTCAGATGATTATATACACTAAAAATTATGGTGGCATCCCCAGAAATAGTCGTGGATCCTACTCCTCACCTCCTAACCTAATACCTACTACAATGGCGGTGCCTTAGATTCATTTGTATATTAGGAGAGATGCAGTTTGACTAAGGTTATATGTATAGTTCCGGAACGTTTATAACTGAAGTCACATTGTCTCAAATAGTATTTGTAACGTATAATGTAAATTCTGAATATGAAAATATTATAACCACGTGGCAAGGTTTTTTTATTAAATAGGCACCTACAACTTACTAATCACTACCAATGAATCTTGCTTGAGCTTCAATCGTCCTTATAAAGATAGTCTGAGATCACATTAGATAACTATGGTTCAGCGCTTTACAGAACTAATAGTAAATTTTCCTAATCCATAATGTTTCTATTTTTTTTAAATTTATTGTGCATGTTGTATAACGTTACAGTAGGTCACAGTACCCTATCCCTATTATGATTATGTAAGTACCCTTAAATCTATTAGATAACACACTAATTTCTTATCTAAACGCCATTTTTTAGATTTTTTTAAACACTTTTACTTCGATTTACCTACTCCCGAAATCTCTTTAATTTGAATCGAGTATATCCGTATAGAAATTGACATTTTCAGACTATATCATTTTTAAAATCGTATTTTCTATACTACGCCATATTATTCTTCTTTATACATACCTTTCCTTTAATCTGTCATAAATGAAATGCAATGTCGTTTAATACTATCTATATATTAAATATTTTACTACTGTACTGCAAGCATCTGTCAAACTATTATGAGAGTATCCTATTATTTGTTTTCTTTGGCGACCCGATTAAAATTGTATAGAATTCCTTTATTTGATTTTTTTTCTAAATTTTGAACTTGCGTTTATGTATAAAACGTCCGCTCCCTGTCTCGCTCTCCTTTACATGTCAAGTAGTCATTAACAAAATAAGATAAAAAAAATCATTGACTGCTAAAATGGTAAATAATTGGTACAAATATGTGTGTTTAAAAATCCAATTTATTTGATTTTTGTGTATTTCAAATTAAGTAAAACACTACTTATTGAATAACCGAGGTGCCAATTTAAACAATCTAACTATCAAAGGGAAGCAGTCTAACCTGTACTCTACGATGAGCGGTAATTGGATTAAGTACCTAGATAAGAAGACTGTCTACTAAAATGTTACGTTTCAATGACGGCTAAATGCTTTATCACGATTTTCCATTTCCAGGGGATGGCAATAATAATCTTGACATGAAGGATGACAGGGCACCCTTGACATTATTATCACCTAAGCGTGAAGAATGATAAAGTGTCATAAAAGCCGTGATATATTACGATTGGATGTAGTGAAAAGGGAAACATAAAATTATTCACGATGGTTACTTCCTGTTTCTTGAGGAACGTGCGTAAAAAGGGAATGACCTACATAATATTATTATTTATTATACACGCAGAATGAGTGATGAAATATTCATTAAAATCATTGCCAACGTTACAATATTTGTCTCTGAAAGAGGAAATAAACAATTCTTATAAAACTGAGCGTATATTATTGTCATCATCGTCATCAGCCAAGGTTGATCCATTGATGGATGGCAGTCACTTCTAGCTCCTTACACTCTCATTAATCTTTAGTTTTTCGCCAATCACTACCAGCATTGCCAATTTAGCGTTTTCTTGCCAGATATAAAACATTTTTCTATATCTAAGCTAGATCTTGCAATAAACGCATCTGGCCTGTGGCGTCTTCCTTTTCGTTTTTTATGCTCCAACAGCCTTAAATGTGTTGAAAAAACGCTAGATATTTAGTTTATTTATTTTTATGCGCATCAAATTTCTGGCTGTCAGATGCTTAATGCAGGTAGGCCGGTACCTATTTTAGTGAGAAATAAAACACCATAAAACAAAAATTTCATGCATTATTTAATGTTTTCCTATATTATTCCGAATCTTCGCGTACATAATAATAATTTAACAATATTATTCATCTGAAAGCTAGGTTATTAATTTAATTATCTATGTCTGTTCCACAAAGAAGAAACCTTTGTTTTTAAACGTGAAACGAAACTGTTACGCTGTTGACACAATAAAGGTATTTATTCTCAATTTTCAAATATATTTCTGATAAAATGTGTGGTTTTTACACGTATCGATATTTTTTGAATTTTGCACTTTTTCGATATGCGAAAACAAAAGTATTGATTTCATTCTTGGTAGAATAAGCAAATATACTTGAAATTTTATTTTAACAAAATTTCCTGCCAAATAGCCTGTTTTCATACCCCGTATTGCATGTTTTTATCAACGACAGACGCAACACTGATCACTACATGCAATATAAAAAATAGTTTATCTAAATTTAGCTGCTTATGTACAAAACAATGTCTTCTACTCTCTTGAATTTAACCAAAATATATGTTAAATGGTTAAAATATAAATAGCTTTGCGTTTCCTGGTTTTCACTTCCTCAAGAGTCTTGTATCATGCGTTTTCGATGTTCGTAATCTTATTTCAGACCAAATTAATGTAATTACATTCATTTGCTAACAAAATACGTTTGGTTAAGGTAGTAAATCTAGTATAAATGAACCTATAAGGTATATGAAACTCCTTGGATAATACTTGGAAGCTAAGAATACAATATCGTAGTCGTTATATCTCTGCATTCCACTAGTGACTAGAGTATGGCGAACAGTTAATATAATTACAATATTTTAAGTTAACAATAAAGAGAATCAAGAATGTACTTAAAATTCTTAAATTTTTCGAATTATTCGTTGAATAAAAAAAACAGTGGAAGTACGTTATTACTTAAATTTTAAGAGATCCTGATACCGATTAGTAATTATTGACGTAATATTAATAATTTGATTTA
Organism: Rhyacophila brunnea; assembly: GCF_057557595.1. Classification (NCBI taxonomy): domain Eukaryota; kingdom Metazoa; phylum Arthropoda; class Insecta; order Trichoptera; family Rhyacophilidae; genus Rhyacophila; species Rhyacophila brunnea. The sequence goes on along the minus strand of NW_028232848.1, from coordinate 12,196,841 downwards.
AAATACAAAAACCGATTGCCAAAAAGTTACAAAATTTAGAAAGTATTGTAAAAACACTAAATACCATCATCGCAATTATTAGATATGACACGTATTTAGTGGTCAAAGCAATTGGGCGTAAATCTCAGGAAGCGAAGTGCAAACCCTGCTGTGTCGTATTTTTTTTTTTAATGTTTTCTTTTCTTTTTTCTTTTGACCATGTCCGATCCTGACTGTTTTTATTGAAAGATTTTGTTTTTACGAGAAATCGATGTCAGCCACTTGCTCAACTTATTAGGTCCTTACTCTGACTCCAAACACAGATTGAAAAAAAATATGTGTACATGCCAGACCCAGGATTCGAACCTGAATCAGAAGTGTTTTCAAATTATATACGTGAAAAGGACTCAAATATTCAATTTATTTGTTTTGTACAAGTTATCAGAATAATATCCCTTTAATTGAACTAGACTTCATTAACTCCTCCATATAAAATTGTGTTAATATTTTCATATGAATATATCAATCTACTTGAAACATTTTTTCCTGACACCTGTTGTTCCCTACTGATATAATATATCAATGTATGTCATATACCTAATAGTAATAGTAGAATGTTTTAAAACTAAGCCACATAAAATTAAAATATTTATTTTTTTTAAGTTAGATTTAATTTAATTTACATTATATTGATACTTTATAATAAAAGCGAGTAATGAAGCCTTTTGATGAAAGGAGCTCCGTAATACTAAACAAGGCTACCTACCAAAAACTGGCCAGGGGGTGGGGTCCAACTAGTTCATAATATAATATCATCACTTTCAGTTTCTGACTTCTCTGCTTTGACAGAACTTCAAGACAAATGCTACAAAAGACTTAATGTCACTAAAGATAAAATAAATAAATAGCAGCACTATAATCTATTGAATCACACATATTTATAGCGATGCGGAAGGCAGCCGTACACAAATCGCAGCTTTAAAGTTGGTTGAAACATATTTTTATTTGACTGATTTGGTGTTTCTTTTATAAAATTAAAGACCATGTACTAACTATATTGGTATAAGTATTTCCCTAAAAAGGGGGTACTATGACAATATCGTATTATTCGGCGGTAAATAAACCGGTTTCAATGCATAAACAATAATATTATGTCACGCAGCGATTTACAACCTCATACTTAATAGTATTGTGTTTCAAATATTCAGTTAATACAATCAAATATCGCAACAATAATGACGTGTTTTTTAATTTCAACCTTTTCAGATGATACGCAAATAGTTTAGCTGATAGCTATATTAAAAAAATGATTGAACGTTTGTCAAGCTACTTTATATTTCCTGCAAACCGTTGTAAGTTATTTCTATCTGCTTTCTTTTAAGTCCATCGATAACGAAATTTAACGTCTACTGAAGTACGAAACCTGATAAAGTGATGTCATCAAGAATAAATTGTATATTTCTCACCATGTAGAGAAAAGGCCAAAAAACCAAAAAGCACTGAGGATTGTTTAACTTTGAAAAATGCGTATTCATTGAGGTGATTTGAGGGATTAATGAGAAGTAATAAAATGCCTTTCCTTCGCCTTCAAAAGTAGAGAAACCTACTTCTGGATTGAGTGTATGGTCATAAAAAGGATTTTTAAAGAAATGGTTATATTAATATTACAGACAAACGTTGGAAATGTGTTCTATATTCTAACGTTTGTATACATTGATGATCCCTCACCCCCCTTTCCACTTTAGCTGATCGCGATTAAATGTTATTAGTAGCTCCGACTAAGCCCGGGTGATCGGAAACGGTTGGATGTAAGCACGCGCTATCTATCCTCTAACCCAGTGTTACCCAAAGTGTGGTACGCGTACCTTCTGGAGTACGGGAAGAGTTTGGTGAGGGTACGCGCTGCATCGGGCTTTAGCTGCGCCTGGCGCAACAACAATTAATACGATGTCAATATAACATCCGTGCTAGAAAGTTTATCGCATGAGGAAGAAGAGCAATTGTTAGTATTAGCTTCAGACTGTGTATCTAGTTTTAACAGAGAAAATCCTGAAATACATCTTGCCTTTTCCGACTACATTATCTATGTGAAGCTGTTTTTCATCATTAAGTCAAAAAAAATGAACAGCCTTTTGGATGTGGAACCGCATCTCAGATTAAAATTAATTACCAGGGAACCAAATTACGATGATCTGTCGTCTCAACATAAACAATTTCATCCTTCTCATGAATGTTATTTATAATATATATTTATTTTATTTATATTTCATTATGAATGAATTTAATTTTTCGTTTATTATTATGTTTTTGTACCTACTTAAAAAGAAAAAAATAAATATATTTCGAATGCGAATAAAACTTCGATATGATTATAATATTTACTGAGTTGTTGAACTGACACAATTAAGTTTGTCACATAAAATTATTATTAATTTTCTGTTGACAGTAATAATTTTAATACATTTATCTCTGCTATCTAAATTTTATCAGGAAAATGAGTTATATATTTACACCACAAAATGTGCTAATTAATGTGGATTTTGTAAACATTTTGTACAACAACACTTGATAGTGATTCGAAAATACTTGTAGTTTGGTTAAATGAGGCGTCTAATTCTAAAAAGCGATAAGTCCACATTTGGTCAAAATCGAGAAAAAAAATACTCACGTATTCTTTGTATAGGTTTACACAATATGTATTGATCTATTAATTCCAAAACGCAATATAGCTCTACGAAAAAAAATATTTTAAGTCTCGATTTATTACAAAAAGCGCCAAGTCCGTGTTTCATATTATTTAAAGCCTGGTTGATTTCGCGCGTGCTCAAGTCAACCAATTAGGGAACGTTCAATATTAGAAATGGCGTCTTCCATGCTGTAGTTTCCGGTTAACTCATGTCAGTGCCTCGGAAATATGTGCCTTATGCGGATTAAATTAAAAAGCGAGGTACAAGTAGCGCTAGGTCTAATTTTATTTTGCCTATATTTCTTATATTTAAGAGTTTATCGGCTGAAACAAATTGCCATCTTACGTTAAAACAAATATTTGAAGCTTGAAACTTTAAAACGTTGTTTCCCGCAAATATCGAATTGTGGACTTGTTGCTTTTTGTAATTAGACGCCTCAAATGTTAATATTATTAGTATTGGCAGCACAAAAGATATTATATTATGCTGGTGATGCTTGAAAATTTGTTTTATGTTTTATGCAATTTTACCCAACTTTTCGTTTAAATAAAGATGGTTTATTTAAAACAACCATCAATACTACTGCTAGGTTTATCTCAGTGTGACAGTGGAAAACAAATCTCAAAACAGAAGACAAGTATGTAATTTATTATACAATTATTATAAATGGATAATAATAACCTTTTGCCTAGTCAGCATGAATTTCGACAACGGAAAATCAACAGGTCATTTAACTTTAAATATCAATTAATTTAACTATCAATTGCTTCATCTAGCATCAGCTCTTTGTCATAGACAATGACATAGCAATCGGTTATCTCGTGTTTGCACATCAAAATAAAATTGGTCAGCTGGTTTCTTAATTTTATTATAACCTGTTCAACAATGACATTAATCTAGATAAATAGTGACTCTTGTAATGTATTAATTTCATTCTATATAAATAGCGAAAGACAATTGATAAAAGATACAGTCACCTGCCCACAGTCATTCAATATTCGTCTCTTGAGCACAGACTCCCGATCTCGTCTCGGTCATCATCGCTCCCGGATCGCAGCTCGTTCTTAGCACCTAGCTCACCACGATACTCTGTACCGTTATATTACTCCGAACATTGTTACTCTCGGTACTTTGCATCAAGACAATAGACATATACACCACTGCTGTCACAATCAACTCACCTGTCTACCTTCTTGTACGATCCCTAAAGTCTTAAATCTTTTTTTTTTCGGCTTATGCTTCGTCTAAATGAGAACTCTGCCATTCTTGGTGGTGTTGACTTGTGTTTTTGAATGACATGTCGTGAACGTCTTGAATTTATAATTTGTGATGTTCACCGTATATAAAAAAAAAACATTTACGTAAGTAACCATACTATCCACACTTTAATAGTATCATGGAGACTACATGCGCATAGAAAAATATTTTTGACATGTTTGTCTTAATAATATATTACTTATTAACACTCTTTAAAAACCACTCAATGTTGCTTATGTGTTTCATGAAAACATTTTTAAAAGTATTTTTATCAACGAATCAATGAAGAAATATACACATTGTCTACGTGATAATATTGATGAACCCACCTACACTAAAGATTAACGTTTTTTTTTTATAAAAACAAATACAATATTTCAGATAAACCATCTCCCACTAAAAGCATCAACACAAAATGTTGGTGCGAGATTGAAAAAAAACGGAGTAGGTGCGTCCTGTTAAAATACTCAAATAATATATTAAAAAAAGCACTTATACATATTAGGTATGCAAAGCAGGTAACTTCTTATATTCGAATAAATTTCTTGTGAATTTTTATTCCCTCTACACGCCCAAGTTGTAAAAGGAGGAATTGTTTATAGGTGGAAAATCGAATTCAAGATACTTGCCAACATAAATATATACGGTTTAAAATTTTCCAAACAGGCTACGAACACTTTCACGGTGATTATTTTTGTCAGAAAAAATATACGTCACAAAATACAATTTCTTTACGAAATTTTCTAGACTTCTGATAGGACCAACGCAGTGGTCAGCAACCATGTTGGCATTAAGATTGCAATGAAAAAAATAGCATACTCATTATTATAATAATAATATGTTATTGGTCAAATACAGCATAGTTGTTGTATGTAGGTATGCCAAATTGACAAACATTTTTTTTTAATAAAACAATATTTTTGCGCTTAGATATCATGAACATGGTCAAAAAGTTAATTAAAAGGCAAAATATTTATAAATCCCAGTGAGACACTTTTAGATGTCAAAGGGCGGACGTGCTCAGCGTAGGTCAAAATGGAGCTATTTTTCTAGTTTCAAAGCATGATCCTGGGCATACCTTAAACGTTGTAGATAATCTATTTATATATTTTTGAAGCCTTATTATCCTTTATATTTATTTTAAACATTTTGATGACTGCATAAAGTATTTTTATTACATAAAATAGTATTCTCTTGCTCTAATATTTTAAAATATAGTCATATTTCAGTACATGCATGTGCAGTGGTGTTAGAAGTTTTTACATTTATTAATTTTTAAACGCATTTATAAAACCATTAATATAATTTTTTTCGACATTATTATAGTGAAATATTTACGATAAAAATTATATTTATAATCTCTAGGTTTTCATATTGTTTTTAGTTGTCAAAATATCAGTTTTTCTGCTGACACAATTCTCAGAACATCTTGATTTTAGCTGTAAGTATATTATTTAAAAAAGAAAAAACTGATATCAAGACAATTCCAATTAGTTGAGATATGGATAATTTCAATACTTACATTAAACAAAGATAAAGCTTCTAAAAGCACATAATATATACTATTATATTAACTCTTATAATATTAGGTATGTATGTATAAAAAATAAAAAATTGTTGACATAACATTTAAATAGGTATATAATATATAATTTATCCACGCATGTAATAGATCAAAGCTTATTTTTTGTTAAATAAATAATATACTGATGTATTTATTATTTACTATATTTTTAATGACGTGTTTTTAAATGAGGCATGTTATTAATTTTATTTTGTAAACAGTAATAATTGCGAGTTTCCGTTTTTAAATTAAGAATATAGAATGAAAATTGTTTTGTAAGTAGGCTATATACTTAACCTTCAAAATATTAGAAAAAGTTTTTTTTATTTAACTATTTGTTATTATATTTTATATTATTGATTTTATCTAAATATGTTACTATAATATGAATACATAATGTAAATAAATGACATAAGAATTTTATCAATTATGTATCAATAAAATAAAGTCGTTCATAAAATATTGTGTATCACTGAAAATAACAAATGCTTACCGAAACATAATACAAAAGTATTGTAATGGTACTCTACATAGAAAATGTAATTTTGCAGCAAAACATCAACATGTTAGTTTTCAATTTTGACGTATATGTTTACTTTGTAATAGATACTAACATAAAAAATATACCATAAACTGTGACAAGCTTCATTTTACGTATTTCATCCGCCATTTAAAGTATCGATTTCAATGCTTCTTACAAAATTCATTTCAGAAGTAGTGTTTCCAATGTGTGTTTAAATTCAAAACGTTGTATATATTGTCTTAAAAAATAGTCAAGAACTTTCAATGATGATAGTCTCTCTCTCTCACGAAATAAATAAACGCATCGTAAATAATATTTGAAATTGAGTTTTTTTTTTAAATGTCATTAACTCTGTTTTTTTATATCTCTCATTCTTTTCAATTTCTTTTAATTACATCAGCACTTCAGAGAGCTCATTTTTTTCAAATGTTAAAATGAGAACAAATTGGTTTAGCTTTTGATATTTTGTAGACAGTGTTTTTTCGTTTGAAGGTAAAAATTTTGGCAGTAATTTGAATAAAATTTACACTAAGGTTTTTTTCCAAAAGCTGAAAATGCAATGTTAAGACTTTTTAGACCAGTAAAACCATTTAACTCATACAGGTTGGCCTATCTGAGCCAGAAGCATATAAACAAAAAAATCATTTTATTGAAAATATAATTTATCATATTTTATATCCAAATGTATTCTTCATGTATCTTAGAAGCGTCAAATTTGGGTAATGATGGTGGTGCTGTCTTAAAATGAGTCTGTTTACAAATTAGTGGTTTCATCCTGCTGACACCATATAATAATATGATTATTTTTGACCGCCGGATGTATAAAGTTTTCAATCATAGGTTAAATACATCCTCTAGTGATGGTTGGTAGATTTAAAAAAAAATATTATCATGAGCTTACTTTTTCATACAAGGTGCCTAGTTGTTAGAAGTTTTAAATAATTCAAAACCAAGGATTTGTGAAAAACACATAAATATGTTGTGTCCTCACCGGGTCGAACCCAAGGCTCCCGAATGGAAGGTGGGCGACTTACGCACTGCACCACGAGAACCGCCTGGTTGCTGGATTATTGTCCTTATTTTCGAATAAAATATGAACCGATAACTTATAAATTATAGCACTGCATCTAATAGTTATCTTTGGTTGTTCAATTGAAGTTAATTTATGTTCCTAATATTCTTAGTATCCTAGAATCTCAATTCTATAAGAGACAAAGAAAAAATTAACGAAAAAGGTATAAATTTTCCAACCTCGAGTCACCCTGTATTTTTTATTATTATACGACAATTTTGTTTTGTACAAAATATAATTCTAAGTTACTGTGGTATTAAGTTTGTTTATTCTATGATGTTTAATCATGGCACCTCTCATTTTCATGAATATTTTAAATTGATGTTAATATTTTCTTTATATTTTAGATATTCGTAAAATCATCGACAAAAAATTTCCAACGTATTTGTAAATCATTACTAAAAATGGTTTTTACATATTTTCAAAATACTCATATTGTAAAACGTACATTGATAATTCATATTTGTCAGAAACAATAAATGGGAAGTAAATGCTATTGTGTCGTTTCTGCTGAGATTACAATTTTACTTATCTGAAAAATATTCTTTGTATATTATAAATAGTACAAACCTACTAAAAAATTTTTTTTTTTTAATATCACACCCGATGGGACTTGAACCTATAATAATTGGAGGTACAGTTCGGTTATGAGGAATACAGCGGCAAACATATTTTGAAAATAGCCGATATACTAGATTATTTGTTAGTTTAACCTAACCTAACCCAACCCAACCTAACCTAAACTAACCCAAACTAACAAATAATCCAGTATATCGGGTATTTTTAAAATATGTTTTCCGCTGTATTCCTCATAACCGAACTGTATCCAATTGGATTTGCGCTAATATGCTTCACCAATAAACCTACTGATGACTTACTTAATTACATTGAAATTAACAAGTAGTTCGTAAATAAAATGCTTATCAAATTACATTAAAATGTTGACTGTCGGTTTTCGGTTTTAAATCAAGGTATCAATTATTAGGTGTCTTAATTACTAATCGACGCCCGGATCACTCAACTTTTAGTTATGCGTACTAGCACTTGCAAATAATTTAATAAATACTTATTTATTTTAGTCAATGAATATAAATTGGAGTGATCCAACGCAAGTTGATAATCATTTCATATAAGAACTACTAGTGTTAATTTCATCGTTATTAAACAAGACGCATGTAACTTAATTGGTAAAGCACATTCGGGCAAATCCAGTGGGCATAGGTTCAAAATCAGTCGGGTGTTATTTAAAAAAAAATCTAGTTGGTATATCTGAAGTGTTTTCAAAATATGTATATTCAATAATATAAAGCAATGCTCCTCAACCTTTTCTCGTCCACGGCACACTAAAGGTCTTTCCATAATTCCGCGGCACACCACACGTAAAACAATTTATACACCAAAACATGGACCCCAGGCCAGAATCTTCGGTGTCCCCCTACCTATCGCTAAGGTTAAAGACAGTATTATACTTTAATACATCCACTTGAATTAATGTTAGTAATTAATTGAGTTAGCATTTACTTGGTAGAATTCCATTTACAAGAAATCAAAATATAATTAATATTAAATTCTACATGTTTTTAAAAGGTTTGTCGATAGCTATTTCGGTAGTCAGATAGTCTTGATAATGGTGTTACAACCAAAATAGCAATCTACAAACCTTTTAAAAACCTGTAAAATTTAATAATAATTATATTTTCATTTCTTATTGTTAGTAAGTTGTCGGGTTAACAATAATTATTTGTCGAGTATTGACCCAATAATAATAAATTGTATCCTAAAAACGTATGTGTTAAAATATTAATGTTAGCAAATTAAAACAGCGCCGCAGGTGACTTTTTTTGCTATTAGAGCAAATTTGTAATTTGTGTTTATCTCACTTATCTGCTTGACCTGCCAAGTCGCCCCCCTTGAGCTTGGGCCCTCAGGCTAAAAGTAATTACATTACATACATACTTATTTGATAAATAATTAAATATACACAACACACGACGAAGAACAAAATGTACATATTTCCATGTATTTGTATTATCAATAAAATAACTAATTAATATGATGAGCTTGTTTCAATGAACGTAAAAGTGTTTAGCCTTACTTACTAAGTTTAGTAGCCTTGTCAGAAATACGAGGATATTCTTTATTAACCGAAATCCAAAAAATAGCATAAGCGCTTCTATAGAATTTCGGCATTGGTAGAAAAAGGTATTCGAATCCAGTCGTATTGATTGTATGAGCGTAATGATGAAATTTCTTTTGAAGCAAAGTTGAATGTTTTTGAGACGGATTCAAAATTAATCGCTTGTTTTCATTGGTGGTCTGGTAGGTCCTTTGGTACATTTGTAGAGATCCTTGTCTTAAATCTTTCTAATTTATCAAATCACGTCGATATATTTTCACTCTGACCTTGCATTGTTTTATTAAGTTCATGCAGGTGCTCAAATGTATTTATTACCAGTCATGTACGCAAATTTGGCTATTAAGTAAGTATTGTATAATATACAAAATAATTTGTCGCGGCACACCGGTTGCGGAGCACTGATATAAAGGATGTAAGATTCTGAGATTTTGAGAATTATTCGTTGAATAAAATAACTCGTTGATTAGGTAAATGTTGTATTTTTCTCTAAACAGAGTTATACTCATTATTTTTTGAGATTTGTAAAATATTATGATGTTTCTGAAAATAATGAAAAACTCATTTGTGGTACCTAACTGACTGCAAATCTAAAATGTCGTTTTTCTCTTAAAAATTGTATAAATGGGATAGCATCGAAGAAATCATAGGGTTTGATTTTTGATACAATCAAAAAGGGTTGGAACTCTCACCCTATCAATCAAACAGCTCGCTGTGATCATTGATAGGAACCAAAAATGTTATCGAATTTTTATCAACATATTCAGCAACGTTCTATAATAAACCTAGACGTCAAAACATATGAGATAAATTTTTCCATATTATATACTATTTTTTAATAAAACAATATTATATTATACTTATTAATGTTATTAGATTAAATCTTAGACAACAATTATTAGAAAAGCACATAATAATGTGTACAAGAGTTACTACTTAAAGACTTTTAGCTTTTATTTTCTTACTTTACACCTTTTCGTATATATAATTAATAGTGAATAATAAAATACGTGTACAAACCAAATCATTTAAGTACATCTTAGTCAATTTTGCGATAGGTAGATTTATACTAATGGAGCGGTCAATTGGCCCCCATTGTCGTGTGATTTGACATCTCTGGATTATTTTCTGTGGTGTTACGTGAAGTTACTCGTTCGTGTTATTGGTGGTATACGGCCAGCGGTGTACGAAAAAGTGGCCCAATATTGGACGGCAAAATGCGCTTCGTCAAGAACAGCCGCGGTAGCCATATGCTTGAAATAATTTTAAACGTTAATGGTATTGATCTTTTGAATATATTTTATGAATTTGTAATTCAAAGTTCTACCGCAGTTAAAAACACTACAAAACAGATTAATAAATATAATTCAGATAGGCTATACCCCAATACACTACATTTTAAATCAAGGTTTAGAATGTGTGAGCGTCTTACGAAAATAAAACATACATTATATACGTGCAATATGGTGTATTGCAACTTTCAAATACACCAATATTGAATGAGCGTCAGTGCATAAACCGAGAATAGTCGTCACAATGAAGAACGACGTATTCTTGCACGTATTTAAGTTTATCCCAAATTCTCCACACTCATGATTGGTTGCCTGCTACTCCACACACGTTAGGTATTTTAGTTACTATTAATTCTATTTTCTCTGAAAAACACCTTAAAATGAAATAATTAATAAATGAAATTATACATATTTCAGAATTACAATAATTAATTTATTGAATATGTCATAATAATATGGACACACTTACGATATGTTTGAAATAGTCGAAAAGGTAACTTATGTATTTACAATAAAAAACAAATAAGAAAATATTGAAAACCTTACTAATAATTTATTCAGGAATCATGGTTAGGTATATGAAAGAACATAGGAAAACATTTTTTCAATAACACTTGAATTCAGGATCGAAACTTTTACGATAAACAGCCATTTATTCGGTACAAACATTTTTGAATGAAACTAAAATAAAGCCAATATCAAATATTTTGTTTTTTTTATTTTGATTGAATGTCAATAATATTGTTTTTAATACCAAAAAACTAAAATACAAATATCATATTTTTAGTATAGGTAAATATAGTAATTTCATTAAAAATGAACATATAAAAATAATGCTATTCAGGGCAAATATTATTTAATTCATCATAGAGAATTTAGTCAATAAATATCTTAAAAAAGGTAAATATGCTAAAATGTAGATATTTGAATAAATATAGAAATGTAAAATCAGAATGAGATTTCTTTGATAAAAACTAACAATCTAAATATGAGTACTTATTCTTTAAAGATACCTACTTACTATAAATAATAAAAAGATTCTTTATACAATGCGACTTCTATATTATGAAGTTTTCTACGTCACCACGGTCGGTTCTGGAAACAAAACCGTCCCCCCGCATTCACTTTCCCCGTGCCCATAATTCAGTGTATTAAAATAACTAAACCTTTGCGGAAGCAAACGGATAACATTATTTAGAATGTAGAAGTATTGTTAAGATCATTAACAGAAAAAAAGCTTTTAATTCCTCTCAACAGTGCCCGAAAGTATCTGCTATGACAAATGAATGTAAAAAGAGAACGTGCCGTAATAGTATCAATACGCAAACACCATGTGACTAGGGAATCCAATCCCGGGATCCCGGGATCCCGAGCTATTTTCGATACCTATGAATCCCGGGATTGATAAATATAATCCCGGGATTTCGGGATTGATTTTTTTATCAATTTTTATGGAAAATATAACAGAAAAAATACTTTTAATACAAAATAACTATATTATAAATAAACTGAGTTTGAATGAAGTTTAATGTGCAGGTTGCCGATTCATTTTATTTTTTCACATAGATTAATAAAAATGAGAAAGATTGGTAAAAAAACAATGCTTCGCACTTTTAACAAAGTAATTCCACCATGATATCATACGTTTTACGGCAGTTTCATATTTGGCTGACTAATTAGATTTATGAAGCGGAAAGGCCATAAATACGCCATGATTATTTGCTTTACTATTTTAAATCTCGCTGATCTATTCATTATGTCTTTACTATCAGAAATAGCAATCTCATATTAAATTCACATTATTATTTATATTACAATATTATTTACTCCATTAAACTTGTGTATTTCTAAGATTTAACGTATACAATATTAACAATAAATGTCTTAAATAGTATAAATTATACTAGATTTATTTTTGACCGATTTTATCAATGTTATTTGTAAATATAAAAATTTTATATTAACAATGGAAAAAAATCACAATCCCGGGACCAGTCCCGGGATCCCGGGATTGTCAAATTGTAATCCCGAAATCCCGGGATCAGAATTTTGGCTCGGGATTGGATTCCCTACATGTGACATAACAGTGTCAGCGCAGGCAAAGCAATGACGTAAAAGTCTTGATATATCGGTTGAAGTTAAAAATGCTGTTTTAATTATTAAAAAAGACTCCTCAGTTTCAGACTGATGATGATATATTTTTCAGAAGTATTTTAAAGTTATATAAAATATTCAATAAACAAAATATGAAACATTCAGAAATTTTATGAATTATTTATTGAATAAACAAAATAATAATTTATTAGAACGTTAATTAGTTAAACCTTCTACTATAGTATAAAATAGCATACAACTATTTTTTTTAATTGTTTATAGTAAATTGGGTACTTGTTCTGTTTGTCTATATAATTTGGATTAAATTTATACATCTTACAACTATTATGAATCGTTGTATGTATAGGTGTAATATTATGCCAGTATGGGTATCTCATCATACTTTGAAGCCGTCAACATTGCGTTCATAATGTGATAAATAATCAATTATTTAAACAAGCTCCGACACACCTGTTCTTTTAGTAGTCAACTACCCTCTTATATGGGCGTCCGTTAGTATTGGCAATCTCAGAGGCAGCGGCTCTAGTTTTCTTTATTCCTCACAAAAGGTCGTTAGTTGCTCCACCAAAGAGGTTGCATAATGTTAAGGTGTGGATATTTGAAGCGGGAACAACGTCGTATCATATAAGGTAAGTACAACTGACATTGGTGTGGAGAAATTTAAATTTAAATAATTCAGGAAGGAAACTACACTACAATATGAAATAAAAGTTTACAAGAGCTTACCTAACCTAACCTAACCTAACCTCACAACGGAGACAAAATGTCAGATAATAGGAAGGTATTGTAGGTATTAGAAGTAATCATTGATAATTGAATCAATATATACGATTCATATCACAATAACATGTTTAATAAAGTTTTTTTTTAAACTATATTTTATTAGGGAAAACAAACAGTTACCTACGTATAAATACATTAAAAATTAGATCATTCAAATGTTACTATTAATAAAGTTTCCATAGATATAAAATAATTATACAATATACGTAAATTAAATAAAAAGAAAAATTAGTTAACATTAGAAAAACATGTTATTTTTATAATAATATAGATATTATATCAGTGGGATTATAGTGTATGGAATTATAGAAAAGAGAAGAAGAGAAGAAGAGAGAGGGAAGATATTATTGAGAATCTAATGCAAATATGTCTTCGTAATAGATGAGGAATTTACTGTGGACATGAATGAGTATCGACATAATAGCCGGTGAGGTCGCAATAGTGATTTTCCTCAAAGTTTGTGTGTTTGTGATTGTTTCACTTCTATTACTAAATACAAGTAGCGAAGGGTAGGGGTAGGCTGTTATGATCCGCCATAAATATTGCACATGAAACTTTGTTAGCCATACTTAATTGTTTTTATTGCTGCAGCTTAGGTACAGATATTGTCGGTTAGTTTTAAAAATCAAATAAACCCTGCCTAAACCAACCATAATATTTTGGTTTTTTTTTTTGGGCGATATTGCAAAATTGTACACACTTTTTCATTCATATTTATTTGTTTACCTTGGATCAATAATACATATTACACAATTGTTGGTTCATTTTTTTAAATTTCATTTAGCTCTGCCTTAACCAATTTATAATATTATAGAATATTATAAAAAATATAATATTATAAAAAATAATATTATATCTACGAAATATCCAAAGTTATGTATGATTTAAATACATAATTTTAGATATTTTTTAGATATACGAGTATTATTTTTTACTATTATCTATTATGACTTGGTATCGCAGGGTTTAATTGAATTTTAAAAACTAACTAACACCATCTGTAAATTGTAGTCTTATTTCAATGAAAACAAGTAGGTAGGTATAACTGAAAAAGTTTAGTGTGCACTATATATGTTGGATCTTAACAGCCTACCTCCACCCTTCGCCACTGCTAAATACACTACTGTAATTGGGCCTCTCGGCTAGTTGTAATGACGTTATAAAGAATATATATTTATAATTTTTACTTTACGTGCGTTATTTTTTAATTACACCTTGTATTCATTCTTGTTTGCACTGTGTAAATAATGGTTGCGTGAATGTAGTTGAGAATACAAAAAAATATAATTTTAATTTTATTTTGGTGGTGTTTTTTCTTCCATAATACGAGGTCAACATTAATTTTATTTTATTGGCAACAGAAGAAACATCTTAAAAAAATACATGACACCGTGGTAAGCCAGTATAAGATAAGCCAATGGCTGAAAACTAATCACCGTAAAATTCCCTCGATATATTCTTATTATCTCCATCTCTGCAGGTCTGCATTCTATGCCTAGAGCAGAAAGAAAAAATATGTAATTCAATCACTTGGAAAAGTGACGATTTTGAAACAACTTCAATACATTGCTACGTTTAAATTGCAAATAAAAATGGTTTTGTTAATTTATTTTCTATTTTTTTTTAACTTCAAAATAATTGGCTTTGTGAACCATCAGGTGGCCATTAGAAATAATTAATGTTATTTGAATGTGGTAATTAAATATTAATTAACAGGTCCGCAGTGAATAGTGATCACATTTTTTTAATGTGGCCATGTAACAACATAATCATAATAATATCATGACAGTAAATTTGTGATTATATTGAGATGCACGTTGCATACTGTCAAGCTGTCACGGCGAAAAATTTAGTCTATGGTTTCGTCATTTTGTAGAATATTTTAAATGATCACTACCTCTGTAAATTCAATGATGGAGAGTGCCAACTCTAATGTATTAGTATTTTGAATTATTATTCATTATTCATGCTAATTTTAATGGTTTCTACGTGTGCGTTTGTTAAAATTACTTGCAATATTATATGCATAAATAATCATTTGAACAGAACTTAACCTGCAGACCATAGATAATATATAACATTATTATCGAAAATATATAGTGCCAACCGCTAAAAAAAAAAAACATTACATTAATCGAAAATGTGTAGGCATGTAGAAAATGATAAAAAAAATGTTCATTGAGTCATGCAGGTGTCGATGCAACCTCATTGTTGTTCTGGCGATTACGGCAGATTTTGCTAACTGACAATGTTCAAAATTTGCTACGGGATGGGAGATGGCAGTCTGCTAACATTTTTAACACCAAGAAAAACGACATTACACACTTTTCGCCCGTAGCGGCAGTTTACTGGGACGTCACGTGATATTACGCGACGTGCATCTCAATATAATCACAACTGTGTAATTAATAATCACATACTAAATAACAATTGTGCTGATCTCAAACACGTCGATAATTTTCTTGAGCCAGGACGTTACATTTTTGCCAGACTTCTCCTTCTCCGATCTTCTCCTGAACGCAGAAGTTGATACCTCTCGTGATACCGCATGGGATATGACCAGAATGCCGACTACTCTATATGGAAGTAAGTGTGGTGATAAATCAAGAATGAAATCCATGAAGTCTAAATGTAAGAATCCGATTTTGAAACTAATAACCTCATTTATATAATATAATATATTGCATGTAATTTATGGGAAGTATTTTTCATTACGTAAATAAATTAAAAAATCTGTGTTCATAATATAATATGTAATATATTATTATGTAATAAAATAATGACAATTTATTTTAAAAACTACATAATATTTATTTATCTACGCTACTGTCTGTATAACATGCAAAATATGAGTACTTATACACATTCGGTAGGTAGAAATTTGTAGAAAAACCCTTCACACAAAACCACAAAAAGCCATTGTGGGTACAAAACTTGGGAGAATTTTCCCTTGTGAAAATTCATCATATTGCTCCGAAAGTCTTGTTAATAATCGTATATTAAGAACTATTTTGACATTTTGTTACGAATCTGTTTGCTGGCTAAATTTCTTATATCTATAATATGTAGTCTTTGCTGCCTTTTAGGAAGGTTTCTTAACTTTTTTTTATTATTAAAAAGACCAGTGTTTTGGAATCCTACAAATAATTGAAATAAAAAAAATAAGAATGTGTTCTTGGGCATCTCCTGAAATAACTCTATAGATAGAAACCTTTTTATCGTGACATTAGAGAGATAATAAGCTGTTTTGGAGAAAAAAATGCTTTGATACTTCATAAATTAAGAGCTACCGCCCATGGTGATGGGCGATTGATGCAACGCGACGCAATGACCCATAAACGGAACAGACAGTAAAGTTAATCGGCCAACCATTAGCTGATATTCTAGACGCATGGTGATCCCATATCGCCTTCATGCGTATGTTATTACGTCTATTAATTCACCCTGAAGCAGTCATCTCACTTTTAACACAGTTAACTCGTTCGACGCGGACGACACGGCTGCCGTGTCCCCGTTAAACAAAAGGTTCGCAGTTTATCTGTTCATACATAAACAATACATAATCTACACGGACTGCGTGTGGTCCTCCGATCACCTCCAGATGCACTGACCGACCGTCGTCATAGACGGTGGCTCTAAGTCACGTCAAAAGACTATCTTCTGTATGCCTCAACCACGTTAAGTTATTCTTTAGACAATTATTCTGTTTTTCTGTCTACTGATTAGACAGTGTGTCAAAAAAAGTGGAATATCACGATCAAGTGAATTAATTACAGATAGATTGCACATCGCTTAAACATTATTTAACGATCACTGAGACTTATCATTATATGGATTTATTTTATTCCCAATTAGTCAATATAATTAAGGTTCTACTATACTTCATATTGTGTATAGAAATTTATTCGTATTATAACGCAAAAAAAAACAGCCTTCATATTATATCCACACAATGAACTAAAATATATTTCTTCTTCTTATTCGACCATATCCGCCCCTTAGTTAGAGAATATGGAATCCCTATCACTCGCCAGTCTTCTTGCATCATTCCATATCAAATCAGCATCCCCTAAATCCTCTGTATACACTCTATAGCAGTGGTTCCCAAAGTTGACTGGGTTCGACCCATCTAACAAAAATTTCCAATCTTGGGACCCACTTCTTATCTGTCTTAGAGAAAAGAGGGCATAAATATTGGTAATGCTCAGATTCCCTAGTGGCGAGTCGTGGAACTATTTAATGCTGTCTTATTTGTTCTAATTGAAATAAAAAAAATATTTTTTATAAGTGTTACCAATATGAATGAAAAACTGTTGAAATAAGAAACACAACTTAAATAAAAAAAAATATTACTTAAATACCTACACCTGCAAGGTTTTTTTACAAAGTTATTTCAATGGGAAAGGATGTATTTGTTTCTTATTTTTCTTCATTACAGTTTTAGCATCAACTTCAACTTTAGTTACTTTTAATCGCAGTGAGTTTGATATATCCAATTTATTACGGTATTTAGTTTTAATGTTAACCATAACCGAAAATCCGACCTCACATAGATATGAGGTAGTAAAGAGGAGGAGGACTTTCATAGCTTCATCGAACAGGTAAGGATAATTATCAGCAACTGAGAGCCAGAATTTCGTTAACTGTTTACGATTGAAACTATTTTCAGTGACGTATCTTCTGATAAATCAATGAGTTCTTCATTTGCTTTTGTTGACATACTAGTTGGTAAGTCGTCTTGTAATGGGTTACAAATCCAACGCAACGAATCAAACTTTTTCATCTCTTCCCCAAAATAGTCGTCAAAGTTATTTATTAACAGTGATAGATGACTGAAAATTTCAGACAGTACGTTCATCTTAGGCTGCACTTGGTTTTCAATAATAAAAGTATTATTTTTTTATTAATATTTTTTATAATTCATGTATACAGTGGCGAGGGCCCACTCAATATTTGCTCGCGACCCATAGTTTGGGAAACCATGCTCTATAGATAGTATTTAGCGGCCTTAAAGGACGCCGGAGTCCAGTTGGCTTGGAGAACAGGCACGTCAGGTTAAAATTCTCTTCTGGCATCCACAGCACATGGCCGAGCCAGGTCCAATGTCGCCTCTTCACTATCAGCGTGATGAAAGGCTGCTTGGTATGCTCTTTTATCTCCTCGTTGCTCCTAAAGTCATACCACCCGACCACCGCACACCCAGTATCCATCGTAAACATCTGTTTTCGAATTTCAGTATACGGTTGCTCTGAGCCTTCGTAAGGTGCCATGATTCGCTACCATAAAGCAGCACCGTCAGAATGCAGGCGTCGAATAAGCGGAATTTGGTTTTGACCGAGTACAATCGTGAGTCCCAGACACACATAATACGGTGTATACCATAATATTTGATCGTCAAGTGCCTAAGTTCTATGTATTTAATATAATAATTTCTATTTTAAATATACACATCATAATTAAAATACAGATTCGTTTCATTACGATACCTGACACCTAAATCGCAGAGAAAATGACATTGTTTTTCAAGTGCTAAGGTCGGAAATAAATTAAACATAACGACTAACGCCCTTTTGATGTTAATGTTAAAAACCGTCACCCTTACTTTTCCAACCCTCCATATCGTTATCAACCTTATTTGAATTTAGGGAAATGATCTTGCATAAGGTCACGATTATTTTTTCAACTGAATTCATACTGTGTGATTTATCATATTTATTGAAATAGGTAGATAAAAAATATACATAACAAAATAGATGGGTTATATTTAGGAAATCCAATCCCGAGCCAAAATTCTGCTCCCGGTATTTCGGCATTACAATTTGACAATCCCGGAATCTCGGGACTGATCCCGGGACTGATTTTTTTTGGTTGTCAATATAAAATTTTTATATTTACAAATAACATTGATAGAACCGGTCAAAAATAAATCTAGCATACTTTATACTATTTAATACATTTATTGTTGATATTGTATACGTTCAATCTTGGAAATACATAAGTTTAATGGAGTAAATAATATTATAATATAAATAATAATGTGAATTTAATATAAGAGACTTAATGAATGGGTTAACGAGATTTAAAATAGTAGCAAATCATGGAGTTTTTATGGCCTTACCGCTTCATAAATCTAATTAGTCAGACAAATATTGAACTGCCGTAAAACGTATGAAATCATGGTGGAATTACTTTGTTAATAGTGTGAAGCACTGTTTTCCAATCATTCTCATTTTTATTAATTTATGTGAAAAAATAAAATGAATCGGCAACTTACACATGGGTATAAATCAAACTTCATTCAAACTCAGTTTATTTCTAATGTAGTTATTTGTTATTAAAAGTATTTTTTCTGTTTTATTTTCGTTTATATTTTATTTTCCATAAAAATTGATAAAAAAAATCAATCCCGAAAGTTTTGGGATTATGTTTATCAATCCTTGGATTCATAGGAATGGCAAATAGCTTGGGATCCCGGGATTGGAATCCCTAGTTATGTTGGAATATATGTGTTCAACAAAAATAATATTAACGACGTTTTTATATCTCGGTTGCCTCAGGGTATTTTGATTAAGGCTCTGTTTTCATGACGTATTTTTTTTACTGAGCATTGGAAATTGAACGTTAGTTTTGTAGATATATTCGTCTATTTTCCCACTCTTTTTAACCGAACAAATTGAGATTATTAGTTTCAAATTCGATAACATCCATTTTTTCTTTTTTTATTTTCATTGAATCTAATTCTCTAAGTAGTTTTCCATTGTACCTACTTATATTTATAAAATACCAAATTCAGCTTCGCTGGATAAGTAAATATAAATTTAATAACGAGGGTTAAATTTTATACAATTTGTAGACACATAATAATTATGATAATATTATATATAGTACACGGATTTTTAAATACAAACAAAATACGTGTTTCAATAAACCCTCACAAATAAGCTTGTTCTGACATATCATAGTAAGCCATGTCCTTAATTGGCAAACCACTGTCTAACGATAACCTTACATAATATATTAAATTATTTTATTTTAGAATTTATTATTCAATGCTTTACACACTTTATAGGGGTGAAAAGATCAGGTGACGTATTAAAATGCAGAGACTACGCTAGATCGGCCACGTGCATAAAATACCGGAGGATATACTAGCAAGGCGGGCAATGTATGCAACCCCTAAAGGCAAGAGAAGACCTGGACGGCCGAAATTGAGATGGCTGGACTGCGCCACAGGAGATTTAAGAATAGTCTGTCAAAGCAACCAGAGAGTATCGGCGCTGGATCGTCCAGGATGGAGGAAGTTTTTGAAGGAGGCCAATGCCTACCAAAGTTTGTAGTGTCATAACTGATGATGATTATTTAATTTAGTACTTAAATCAATTATTTCGAAGAAAAATATTCATTGTATAATCTCCGAGCATGTGATCCGAGAGGGAAAAAGATGCTCAAGTCCGTCAATCCAACCAGCTATTGGGCCTATCGGGCCGTCCAATCTGTTCAGCACAATGGCCAATTATATTGCATTTAAAAAATGCGACATTTTATTGCGGACGCGAAAACCTCTTTACATAGTTTTTGTATTATTTAGCTTGGTTTTTGAATTATATTTAAATTAATTTTCTTTTATGTTAGTTAGTAACTTACGTCAACTCAGTAAACTCAGTCAAAGCTCACTTGAGAGCGCATGGTGACTTTAGTCTTGGGCATTTGCTCTTGAGACATTACCAGGCGTAAAAAACTGCTGATACTTCACAGCCTTGTGATACGCTAGATTAAGGCCGAGTGTGGTGCGGGTGGATTGGCTTGGAGTGGTCTATGTTTGCGTTTTTTAATTTAATATGGAACTCGCTTAATTGGACAAAAATGACCTAATCCCGGTGTGTTCCGTTTAAGCGGAACCAACTGTATTTATTTTCAATGGTAAAGTAGGTAACTTAGGTTTTGTAAGTACCTACCTATTTAATTTTTCTGTCTAAGTTTGTACGCACTGTTATTTTGGTTACAAATCGTTTACCGTCTTCTTACAAGACTTAAGTATATTTAAAATAATTTGTTTAATGCCCCTGACGAAGTATGAAATATTAATGTCCAACCTCATTAGTTTTAAATTAATCTGTTATTGGGAAGGTATTATTGGACGGATAATTATTTATGTACCTATTGTTATATTATTTATATCGCCTTGGATTTTGTTTGATAAATATTGTTTTAAAAAAATGTATTCAGTTGAAAATGTCCCTCTGAGGCGGACGAAACCGGTCCTAATCTCTTCATTAAAAGTGGAATAAGTACTACAAAAAAATTGTGTTTTATTAAATAAAAACAACAGTACAATGCAGTTCCACCATGAATTGACAGTTAACAAAATAAAAGAAAAAAAAATAATAGTATACTCTTTTAATTCCGCTGAAATACCAAAAGTAAATAAAGTGAAGTAATATATTGTATCTCATATTGTCATTGTTGTGATATATTGTCGCTGGGAGGATATTGAAGATTCAATAAATTTTAAATCTCAAATAACAGAGATGCATATGTATCTACAAAATAAAATTGTAAATTTTTCAATGTTTAAAATAAGCTTGATAGATTTCCCACGAGCTTACTAGAAGGATGTTTTTAGAGCTACATTTTCATGGGAAACATGACAGAGTAAACATGTGAAATGTTATTGTTTAATTACCTACGTATCTATTTAATACAGATAATCCGTTAACGTTTATATTCACCTAAAATAATCAATAGTATGATGCATATTTTAACTACTGTACCAATTTTGACTCACTGCACTGTTTCTAACGATTTTTTCACAACGTCTGTAATTTTTTAACCTGCTTCTTCTTCTGGAATTTAACTTACTTACTTATTATAAAAACAGACAGTAAGAATAATGATGTGTGATTTAATTCTAAAATTAAAAATATTATCTAATTAAATACACAGTCCGAAATTTATGTATCAGTGGCTTCGAATAAATACAAAAAACTTACATGTACCATGCATTTTGAAAACGCTTGTTATCCTGGCTTTATTTAGTTACTTATATTTCTCTTAATTAACCAATAGAGGGCACAATTATTATTCATAATATATTTTAAACATTATGATAAAAGTTAATTAAACGTATAGAAATATGGTCACAATTGAAATCATATTGTAGACATATCGAGTTAGTTTTCTCGCATAGTAAATGCCGACAAGTAAATCAATATACACCGCTAATGGTATAAATTTCTGGTTATAAATATTAGTGGACTGTATATATTATGTTGGAACAAAATGATTGGCAGGACTGTGGGGCATGGATACTGAATTTGATCATCAAAGTTTGATGATGAAATTGATGATTTTTCTCCCAATGCACTAGCTGTTTGACGGTTTTCAATATTTTTTTTTTAAGAATTATTGTCATATTGATAATATTATCAACATAATAATTATCTAGTTTATAATATTATCACGTCGAATGTAGGGATGTGCCCTACGGTAACTTCTAGTAGAGGTATGCTACCTCACAGTTAATGGATAGAACACTAACTGTCCCACTCTACTAAATTTGAGGATCACGTTTTCGAGTATATTGTTGTATCCCCCCCCCCTTCTAAGCCTCCCTGTATAAACTTTACACTATTATTACATTGCTTTGAATTACATGTAATATAAACTACCGGACACTAAATTTATAGCATCATACGTTGAATGAAAAAGACTAGGCCGTCTACAATAGCCAGACCGCGGTACTAAATTGCAATCTCTGATAGTAGTGCTAATAATTGCTTAACTTTGAATACAATGCGGTAATAATAATTAAATTTTCAGTAAATAAAGATTTTTGATTACATATTTCGTTGTAATGAACGTACTTATTACCATTTTTTTTAATACGAAATTAATAATCATCATTTTCTACAATCATTCCAAGTATAAGCAATAACTAGCACTACTATAGGAATTTACAATCTTGTGCCGCAGCCTGAATAATAATATTACCCTGCTTTCTTCTGGGGAAGATAGAAATTTAATCAAATTTAAATAAAATCGGAGTTAGATACTTAACAGTTTCATGGCCACCAAGTAGCCCTAAAGCAGTGGCCAAAACTTTTGTCTTTAATTCCGTAGTCGGAATATTATATTACTGTAGCTGAATTAACGATAAAATTTACATACTGTTTCTTTAATTATCCGTTTGGACCCAGCGGATGGGCCTAAGGGGTTGAGCTAATTTCCGAGAAATAATTATCGTGTTTGTTCTAATATAAAACTCTCGGAAGTATTCCGATATATATATACATATATTTTATTATATTGGATCTTTTAGGTTGAATAGCAATTATTATTATTTACATTTTTACTCACCACTAGGGAATCCAATCCCGAGCCAAAATTCTGATCCCGGGATTTCGGGATTACAATTTGACAATCCCGGGATTGGTAATTTTTCTATCGTTAATATAAAATTTTTAAATTTACAAATAACAATGATAAAATCGGTCAAAAATAAATCTAGTATAATTTATACTATTTAAAACATTTATTGTTAATATTGTATACGTTCAATCTTGGAAATACATAAGTTTAATGGAGTAAGTAATATTCTAATTTAAATAATAATGTGAATGTAATATGAGATTGCTGTTTCTGATAGTAAATAAATAATAAATGGGTTAGCGAGATTTAAAATAGTAAAGCAAATCATGTTGTACTTATGGCATTTCCGATTCATGAATCGAATTAGTCAGCCAAATACGAAATTGCCGTAAAACGTATGAGATCATGGTGGAATTACTTTGTTAATAGTGGAAAGCATTGTTTTTTCCAATCTTTCTCATTTTTATTAATTTATGTGAAAAAATAAAATGAATCGGCAACTTACACATGGGTATAAATTAAACTTCATTCAAACTCAGTTTATTTCTAATGTAGTTATTTGTTATTAAAAGTATTTTTTCTGTTATATTTTCGTTTTTTTTTTTATTTTCCATAAAAATTTATAAAAAAATCAATCCCGAAAGTTTCAGGATTATGTTTATCAATCCTGGGATTCATAGGTATCGAAAATAGCTCGGGATCCCGGGATTGGAAACCCTACTCACCACTATCTACAAATATTTTTAATTAAATATTTAAATTTTAAATGAATACATAATATTATCATATCTACCTACGTTAATATTATTAATTTTATAAAATAAGGAAACACACCGGTTAAATGGGGTTTTATTGATGTTTTGAACATATTTCTGAAATCGGCAGAATTATACAGTATTTTAAGGGTAGGATTAAAATTAATGGTTGTGGTCGGAAACTGGATAAATCCCAGCATATGATATTTTGAGTTAACTTTACTATATTATCGAATAAAGAAGATTTTTCTTTACACACATCAATCACTTTTGTTATAACATAATTATATTAGTAGATGGTAGTTATTCACAAAAATACATTCGACGTTTACTCACTTTACCGTTGCAAAAACTAACTACAACAAAATGGCCACTGTTAGAGATTATTGGGATTATGACAAGAATTCAAACTTCAATATTGAAGAAATCCAGGTGATTTTTGTGTAGAAAATAGTGACACACCTATTTGGTGATCCTCAAGCTTATGTTAAAACTTTTGATCAAGATGAAAATAATGTCCTATTGGATATATTTACCTTTGAAGCAAATAGTCCCTTCAACTTGTATTTTATGTTGATTATCCAGTTTTTAACTTTCAGATACCTGTGCTTGATTTTCGTAGAGGAATTTTGAAAACGGAAAGACTTTATAAAAAAAATAGCACTCAAGGAATGTTAAATAAAACTATTGATCACTGAGCAAAAATAAATTAAGCAAAACTATCTTGTAAAATAAAAATACCCACTGTAATCCATACATTTTCCAATATTGAAAAACTGGATAAGCCACATTAAAAAGTGAAATTTATAATAAACATGTACACACATTTAATAGAATGTGTGTTATTTATATGAAAATCCCATACGCCATTGATTCAAGTAATATTTTACTTTGTATATTGAAGATATTTTTTTAAAACTTTGATGTTCACTATCCCCAAAACACACTTTTGTCGGTTATCTAGTTTTTTCACCACATTCCTCAATTTTCCCAGTAATATAAGGGAGGACATGCTCAGCGTAGATCAAAATGGAGCTTTTGTTCCATTTTCAAAGCATGATCCTGGACATACCTTAAACTTTGTAGATAATCTATTTATATAATTTTGAAGCCTTATTATCCTTTATATTTATTTTAAACATTTGATGACTGCATAAAGTATTTTTATTACATAAAATAGTATTCTTTTAAACCTCTCGCTCTAATGTTTTAGAATATAGTCATATTTCAGTACATAAATGTGCAGTGGTGTTATAATTTTTATATTTATTAATTTTTAAACGCATTTATAAAACCATCAGTATAATTTATATCGACATTATTATACTAAAATATTTACGATAAAAAATTATATTGATAATCTCTGTGATCCCAAATTTGACAAGAATTGGGCATTTTATTATTTAAAAAATGGGCAAGATTAACACATTTGAAGATAATTCTAAAGATACTCATTATAAGCTATGTCTTTGACCATTCAAGTGTGATAAACATCCTACGAATAATGATTGATTTATAATAATTATTGACCTAAGAATAAGGTAGTGTTTTTTTGAAATACGCCATTTCTTTTGGCATTCCCCAGTGGTTAAGCTACAACATACGGCCGTAGCCATAAACTGACAAACTATAATTGAAGTAGGGATTAAATGATGTTAACGTGCGTGTTTGAACATGTACCGTTTAAAAAAAAATCGGTTAGGTACACTCAGTTTATCACGCGACGCACTACTATCAGCATGAGTCCTTCACTCGACATAGTCAACCGTCATTTCACATCGAATCAAGTCTCTTAGTGTTTATTAATAGGTATAATCAATCTCTCACATAAATGTTGACAGTACATCCACGATTATTACGATGTAATCTTTATTAAAATATTATTGTATTCTTGTAACTATCAATAAACTCTCTCCTCACAATATCCAAGCAACTACGACTTTATCTTCACACACCTCATTTTTCCCGAATATACATTATATTGTATAATATAATAATTTAACTTAGTAAGCAATAAATATGCAACATTTTCTTTTTGTTTTCAACTTATTCGTACTATCGGTTTCCAAATAAAATTAAAATTATTCAACGTACTTCGTGGTAACGTTTATTTTACTGTCATCTTTGAAATGATGGCGAAAAACTCTGCGTAGTATCGAAACAAGAAAATTAAACTATCTGGTTGAGCCAATTATGGTTGCTTTCACCCCTCCTACCTCAAATCCTTAGTATTATTGCAAGATCAATTGGCCAACAGTCACGGATCACGAGTCGACCTTAATTGAATAACATTCAGTTACCGGCGGCTTTCGTAGTGCAGTGCGTAAGGCGCTTGTCTTCCACTCTAGAGTTTCTGGGTTCGATTCCCGGTCAGGACACACAATATTTATGTGTTTTTCTCAAAGCCTGGGTATTTGTGATTGTTCAAAATTACTAACAACCACCTTGTATGAAAAAGCAAGGACATGGTTATTAATAATCTTATATATAAAAAAAAAACATTCAGTTACCTTAAGAAAACGGGCGAATGTGGGCTTGTTATAGCTTTACCGTTTTTAACATGTAATTCTAAGCATACAGACTGATTCAAAAAGTAGTGCATATCACGAGCGTGGCTAGTGTAACCGTCGTAGAAACCATAATTCTATCCGACTCTCCGTGCAAACTCTGTTAATCAAACCACCTATGTCCGTGTTACCGGCACAGGGTGTCTCCTCATTTATCATATCATTCATCAAAAGTGTACCGAGTGAGTGCCTATTAGGACCTGAGGGCATGCCCTAGGGACCAGCGTTAGCCAGACCGCAGAACATCATAAAAGATCAGTGCCTAGCATCCTTCGTTTAACCGCTCCCCTCCCCCAGCATCCATATCTATCATTATAATCATTCCGTCGCAAAATTACAGTCTACTATGAAAAGAGCAACCATTACCTTTAACACATTTGTTTATAATCTAAGAAAAAATTAACGGTAAATATAGAAGTGGATGACGCCGCTTGTTGAAGCATAAAAGTCTCTTTAATCGGTAAAAGTGTAGGTCTTCCAAAGCGTTTTGGTAGCAGATAATAAAACAATGATTGACATAATTGTCACAGTCTTCCCATAGGAGATGTCATAAGCAGAATAATAAAATAGAAACTATTACTTAATATATTATATTTATGTTACAAAATATTATATTATAGTATATCCATAATATTGATAATTTTATATGTCATATTGATTAAAATTGCTTTCGATTGTTACAAAATATTTTGATTAAATTAGTATGTATCTACCGCCCACCTTTTTTAAAAAAATTAATGATGATTAATGAGATACCTCTCTCCCTCTACAGATATCTAAATGTAATTTGTCGAACCACATTTATGAGTTAATTTTAATTCCTAATTAATGAAGACACATGTTACCCAAAATGGTTATTATGAAATATTTATTTCATCGTTGTATTATTAATGAAAATATTAACATACATTTCGAATTTATTCATGGGAAATGTAATTAATTACACAGCTGTTTTTTTGCTTATTATATCAATTATTAATAGATCGTTTAATTAAATTTATTAAAACTATTTGGCGTTGAATTACATATGCCTCTCTAATCATACCATGCCTAATTAGGTTCATTTAGATAGTATGCACATAAATATAATATTATATTATTAAAATTAGTTTAAATATTTTAACCTTGCCGTTGACTCGAAACTCCTGTATACATTTAATATAATAAAATAGTGATATTATAACACCATTAAGTACGCAAAGTTAACCTACCATAAGTACACCACGTAATTACACCCACTAATTATTTTCATAATGCCTATTAAGTATTCTAGTCTCATTTTCTTTCATTTATAATTTAATATGTTTACGTATAATAGAAGGCTGGAAATATTATGTATGAACGGTACAAATAATAACCTTTTTTATATTGTAAAATGTATGGTTTCTTCACTTGTGCCATGCCATAATGTTTTATGTGTGTGTATAAATAAACAAATAATATAACGTAACTGTTAATTAATTTAGTATATTATTACTGGGTATTAGCACTGTAGAATTATTAAGAGCGTACAGAAGTGAAACGGCAAATAATTTTCTACAGTATGTGGAACAAAATTTCGCAGTCGTCGCCAATCGGAGACTGACAGTGAAGGTGTGATCACGTCAATTTGTTTTGTGATGGCGTCGGAGGAATATATTCTTAAATCGTGTAAAGATTACTAAAAAACGTTCCGCATATACTTGAAAAAGAAAACATGTCAATAAATATACTATTATTATTACGAATATAATAATAAACATAACATTAAAAGGAGGCATGATGAATTTGTATGACAAATTATATTTCGTTCGGCTCGCGTAATTTGCACAATCCGTGCATCGCCTAGTCACGATCTTTTTAGAACATGTCACAGCTGAAGTATAGCCTTAATGTAAATGGGGGTTATTTCCAGGTAAAATCCTAATAAATTATTACTAATATTGCTTTCATCTCTTCTATTTTCGTTGCGGCTCTGAATATTGATTTTCTGCTTTCTAACACCACCAAAATGTGTCATCCCCTAAGGATATAATTCCATGGAATCTAAAAGAGGCCAGAATTTTTATCAAGCACTCATAGAAATATGAGTATCGTTGACTAGGAGACAGTAATTTTCAAAAATGAAATTATTCGTCGTTGATAATAACATTAAAATTTTATTTTCGTGTCTGCAGTGGATGATGTAGTTATTTTTTGGCGCTAACGAGTCACATGGTCGACTCGTTGCCGATTCACTGCAGCGAGACACTCTGTGTAATTTTTCATATGACTGTATTTGAAGAGGTGCATCATCGATGCTTGTAAAAAAAATCACAGAGACCTTAAGAAAATCGATTTACGCGGTACTGTCACCACACCGTCACTTTTTCCTTCTATACAATTCATAATGTAGCAACATGTTCTCTTCCCCGCGAATAAACCTCGCCATTTTCTCCATATTACGATGTTATTCTTTATCACTCGAAGTAAAAAAACAATAGACGATGCTATTCATTCTAAGCCTAAACAAGCGAGAGGGCTGCCAAAAGCTCCCTCTCTCTCTCTTTTAAGGTGATATTTTGTCAAAACACTGATTTAGATTACCAAGAAAGACATCTTCTTCCTGGTCTTATTTGACCTATATCTTCCCTATTTGTAGCTATTTGTCATTTTGTCTGATGCGGTCAAAAAATTTTGGATTTTTGAAACCCAAACTTTAGAAAACTTTATTTTCTTTTATTGAAATTCTTTATTTCATGATTGATGCTAAGGTTTATTTAGTAAACACACACTCAAAAAATTCCAATCGATTTCGCGTTGTTTGAATGATAGTCTATATACATACGTCATGCAAGATAATAGATACAATATAGTATTTATCTTACCGTGCTCTATTAACTCTTGATATAAATCACGGTTGCACAAGATTTTGTTCAACTTTGTAAAGGCTGTCTTTCCTGTTCGATTTTAAAATTTAATTTTATTTCTGTGAATTAGATATAATCATAGTATACTTTGTTTATGTTCTGTTATGATTCCCGCTTGCAATACTTACTGACATTGGACATATACCTACATATTTTTATATTATAATCTTTAACATGGATCGCTAAATTTCAAATTTGCAAGAAATTAAACTAATTTACAAATTCGCATAAATAATAAGTTTTGAATTACAAGATAGCCGCCGCTCTGTATCTGAGTTGAAGTTTGCGATTATTTAATTAACTGGAAATAAAGTTTACAACATGGAAACTGCTTTTATCTTTCCTACACTGCCGGGAAAACTTTTCACACAACTTTTCTGTTGTGTTGATTTATTCGCCGTCCAAGGCAGTCGCTGCCAACAAAATGCTATCGTCCAGGTGTATTCCCTTTGTATATGCATCAGAAAGCATTGTGAACTATGTTCTTTACTGTGCATTTTAGTTAATAATATATTTTAATTAACACGCCAGTTTTAATAACCTTTAAACTGGAGGTTACCTTCCACTAGATATGCAGATACGGAATAGTATGCGATATACAACCACGCACAAACAAAATACGCGCCAGTTCTACACAGTGCAATAAATGATATTGAAAGCATTATAATTGGCGGCGATGCATTTGAAACTGTGAATTTATTTATTTATCAAGGGCCCCTTGTCACAAAAACTAATAACAAAAGCGACGATATAAATCGTCGAATCATCCTCACCAACAAGTGATATTCTGGTCTCCTTTCTCAAAATAAATCTCTCCTACGCCAACTATATTAACGTATGGCTAAGAATGCTTTGGAAACAAAGTTTTGAGAAGAATCTTTGTAGCTTTTCAAAAAGATCGTATTTGGAGGTCAATATTTATTATTATAATGAGGAGCTGTACCTACTCACTTTATAGGCGCAAAAAGAGCGGCTCCACTGAACTGTTTCGGGTGGCAGGTAATAAAGAAAAGATCACCCTAATCGTGGCCGACCTCTTTTAGGGGATGACACGATAAGAAATAGAATATTAGTAATACAAGCATATGGCACTGATTCAGTTTTTGCTTTCTACGACTAATTAATATACTTGTTTGTAGAGATAATATTTTGCGCTAGAGACCTGGTAAAAGAATCCATGTCATCCATGTATTCACTCTATTAAGTACCTAAGTTATATAAAATATTTTAAATACTCTTTCCTTCTAC
This sequence comes from Rhyacophila brunnea, assembly GCF_057557595.1. NCBI lineage: Eukaryota > Metazoa > Arthropoda > Insecta > Trichoptera > Rhyacophilidae > Rhyacophila > Rhyacophila brunnea. The sequence continues at coordinate 12,165,609 of NW_028232848.1, read as the reverse complement.
GAAAGCAGTTTAATTTTTTTTCATCCCCTAATCGAGACCGGGAAATATAATATATTTTGTGCCCCCAGATTTGCGCCGATGACTAAAATGGTAAACCAAAATTGCCTGGAATACATTGGATGAATGTTCAAGACATATTAAATATATTTTCTGAGGTGTTCTGAATTTTTATGTATGTATGTTCAATGCTATATTCTTAAATCTTGTATCTTATTCGCAGAAAAATATTAATATAGCTTACATATTCTAGAAAGGATTTTCCGCAGTCAAAATTATATGGTTATCACTTGTTTTTTCACGGTGTGTATAACCTGTTTAATAAATAAATTGGGTTTGGATTAATATTTATGTGATTCCGATTGCATATAATGTAATATTTATAATCTTCTTAAGTCAAGACAAATGTTTCACATGTTTTTCTTATAAAGTTTTCTTCACTGATTTATAACCAATTCATGTTATACTTACGTGGCATCGGAAAAGGATGTAAGATACTCGTAGCTAAATTCAATGCCAAGAAGTTTCTCAATCAGTGGTTTAATTAATGGTAACACTATAAAGGCGTATTTTGGCTGTGTTCAACATGTACCTACGTATCTTGAATTAAACACATGTGCAAACAGTATAATGATACATTTAAAATATTTTTCTTACAACAACTATTAATTTAAAATAAGTATTTAATATTTTAAAACGGTTCAGCACTGACTTGTTAGTAATTTTTAATAGATTATAAAATGGATTATAACTTGGTATTTGCCAATATAGATACCTATTGTTTCTACAACACATGTCTTTTATTCACTTTCACAGTATGGGTATCGGACATTCCATTTGATTCTACGTGAGTTTATAATAAATGTGCTAACACTTTTCGTTGGGGGTTGAAAAGCAATATGTAAATATCAATTTCATATTTATTTTTCAAAATTCGTACACTCATCAGTCTTCTGCAACTAAATGCTACATACAAGTCTGTTTAATTTTTCCTTACTATACAATATTACATCAGTATAAATTATATTATCTTAGCAAAATTTAAGCTTATGTGGGTTAATCCTGCATCTTTTGAAAGAAATTGAAATACTTTATTCATTGTTGATTACTAGTATTTTTGGATATTTTTTTTTATTTATTAAATAAAATGATGAGTCCCACGATGGCCGCTTGGTTTAAGCGTCGGCCTATAGCGTCGTGGATTCCAGGTTCAAATCATGGGTTTGGCAAGTACACATATTGTTTTTAATTCATGTATGAGTCAGAGTATGGACTTAATAGGTTAAACAAGTGGCTGACATCCATTTCTCGTAAAAATATTAAAAATCTGTTAATATAAACCTCTACTCTGTGGAGGCCCATTCATAGTATGTTATTATCAGGATCGGGCATGGTTGGATATAAATGATTTATGACGGTGACATTCTTTATTTGGGATTCAGTAATGGGAAAAACCACAGAAACGTGTAAGACAAATTCAAGCAAAAAATAATAAAGCCTTAATTTGATTGTGCATTAATCTGTGACGATCAACGAATCCAGTGAGAATTAGCAGTGTCAGCAAAATCCTGACATATTAATCGTTCTCAAATTGATATTATTTATGTAATTATTGTTTGTACATTGTTTACAGGTCGTCGGCAGTTTTTAAAAATTCTGTCTCATTGAGAAACGCCGAAAATAACAATGTTTATCACATATATTTTTCTTCCATACAAATTTCATATCAACAATATTTATTATATTATTAAAAAAATCATTTTATCAACGATGGCCTGGGACACTCAGTGTAAGCATTTACCATCGTGATGGGTTTCAAAAAAAGACTATCACGACTGAATAGAATATATCTCAGACCGGATTTTATCTTAGTAGAAAACTGTCACTAAATATCACAGTGCCTCGGGCAATAATACTTACCTCGCTGTTATCTTTTATCGTTGCTTCCATGTAAACATTGTAAACTGTACCTGTCAATCTGTCAAATAAACTTGCTATCTCTGCCAGTAACTACAGTACTTCAGTTCATTCTTCACTCACCTCTTCGTCATCAACATCCACACACTCACCGAAAATCATTAGATAAAACAAAAAATAGTAAAGATCATTAAAAGAATGAAAATTTGTATTTAAAACGTTAGTTTTAAATTACGCAAAGAATGTTTTATTGCCAATATATGACTGAGATTGACTGATTTATTAATGTATTACTTTTATCGACCCACCGAGTAAGATGGTATGGCTTCATATCTGCGAGTTTCCTTTTTGGAATTTGACCAACTATCTTTCGTCAGGTAAAAGATTACAATTCACAATTATGTTAAGTTAATCCTAACATATAAATTACATGATAAAAAAAACTTTTTACATAAAACGTTTTTAAATTTTCTGTTGAATCATATGAACTTGACTTGACTAGCTTAAACGATAAAAAAATTTGTACTTGATAGAAATAATACTGAAATTTAATTTTGACATTCATATTGACTTTCAAAGTAACACATGTATATATTAATAATAAGTTAGTTGCTAGGACCCCAGACTGCTAGCAACCAATAATAGTGGATTGGATTACGGATTTCTTCCGAAATAATTTTTCATACAAAAGAGAATTCACTGAAAATAAATTCAATTTTATTTAAGATGGCTAAAAGTATTAAAAAATGCATTGGCATCGTGTTCTGACATATTCTAAAAGTTTCAAATGTCTAGCTAGTCGGGAAGTTAGTTAAAAATCGATTGCAAGATTTGTACCGGATAAACAACCACCGGACAAATAAGAATACGACCTAATAAATTAGGATAACAGATGCTGGGTAGTAAACGGTATTTTTTCGTAAAATCTGATCCTTTTTTAGACATTTTTTTAGCGTATTAGTTTCATTACATTTTTTGGTTTATAATCACTGTCTTTACAAAACGCTAGTTGTAACCAGTTCCTACAAATATTATGGTATGTCTGCCTGCACTAAACTGTAACTCAAAAACACGCCCTGGGTGCATGCAGGGTGCATGTTGCACAACACGTCGTATTTTATCGTACAACATATTTGCAGCACATCCTCCAACAGTTTTTGGAAGACACCTTGCTACTTTATCGTAGTTCGTGTCTAGAAAATTATAATATGCCACTGTAAACATTGCAATATGGGTAGTTATGAACTGAAAAGAAATAATTTATGTCAGTATAGTCAACATAAAAATATCAAGTAAAATATATTTTATATGACATATATTTGCCAAAAAATGCATTACCGGTAAAACGATAAAAAAATCAAAAGTATTGTCTTATTTACCAATAATTATTTAGTTAATAATAAAACTCTTACAAGAACAAATTTTAATACTTACGTCAATTTGGTATAAAGAATATTATTACCCTACCATTTATAATAGTACCTACTCATTTATTTTTTACAGTACCACCTATCACCTTTCTCAGTAATATGTCAAACTATTATGTGAGTATCCTTTCATTTGTTTTCTTTGACGGCCCGAATAAAATACACGATCTCGTTATTAATTTGCATGTCAGTTTATTTTTCAAATTTAGAATTTGCACTGACGTGTATGTTCTCTCTCACCTTGCCCCTTTTTAGTAGGTTTTCTCCCTGTCTCTCTTTCTCATACACATATGCATATGTTTTTTAATGCGTTAGAGGTACTTAAATCAAGACAAATATTTTTTTAACATTTCCATTCCGAATAAGATCACTAATTGAGCATCCAGATGGTGGAATTGTATTATATTAATATTTTACGAGAAATGGATGTTGAAAACGATTTGATCAACATAATATTAAATAATTATATACAAACACACTTTTTTATTTCTTTGTCGGATCCATGATTTTATCCCGGGACCTACGACATTATAGACTGACACTTAACCCGCTCGGCCATCGTGGGAATAAAAATATGATATTATATTTTCTAATTCTTTTCCACGATAACAAAACTTTTTTTTAAATTAAACATTCATTGATTTTTTTTTCATGGGTCATATTAATCATTGTGTATTACAATAAGTTCATTTTTAAATATTTAATATGCTGTGGTTAATTGGAATAACCTTTACACCTATTATACACAACCCACGTGCCATTTTGTTCATTGATTAAACGAACATAACTCAAGTTGAAATGATCGCCTACATGATTATTTGACTGCTAGAAGGAGACAAAAGAGTTTCCATTCTAAACTAGAGGACATAAAGATGGATTAATAAAGAGAAAGTCTACAAATAATAAATATGTTTAATAATTATTGTAAAAAGCCAGCATTGTCTCTATTATATTATATACTTATAAAGAAAAGAAAATTCTGGTCTTTTGTTGAAGTTTTGATTTGATTTGCAATTTTATGCATTGTTAAAAATCAAAAAAAAAAAAAAAAACATGAAGTTAATCACTGTTTTTTGAATGAGCCGTAAGATGTGCTAAGGCTAAAGGATCTTGATTTTTAGTTTTCTTGAGGGTGCATTAATACCGCTTCATAAATATTTGGGTTTGTGGGTAGACACGTAAGCCCTTAATAACAGCATAATATTATGTAATCATAAAGAGGTGTTTTATACAGTCGGGACGAGACATGCAGGTATTCCATAAAGTCTCGGTACTTTTTAGCCAATATGATACCGGTATTTTTTTAGAAAAATATCCTACACTGACAAGCGTCAATTGAAACCAATATTTCCACGTATCGATACTTTATTACAGTATGGTATTGACACTTTCCTTCCAATATGATACATAAATGATAATCCTACCTAAAGGTATGAATTAAATCATAGCATCGTATCTTACCCTGCATCATCATGCAACTTTGCTTCAAGGACGTTATTATATGCGTAGTTTTGAGAGAAATTGCTCTACCCTTTCCTTGTACTATAGACAAGTAGGGATTGAAATACCGAATGAATATAGCAATACCAGTATTTATGAAAACATAAACTATTAAATTCTGTTATAAACACAATTTTATAGCAACATAAAGTACCTACCTATCTTTATTATGTTGTCTTATAGATAATAGTATTTTAAAACTGCTAATTTTTACAAATACCTACTAATAGTCCGGATATAGAAAATCTCTCTGATATTCAACGTTTGTTGGATGTACTACCAACGTTGCATCAACAGTTATAAGTAGAGTATTTGGAAATATTTCATACGAATATTTTCTTTTTCGAAATATGTTATTCATCGCGACAATTCTATAAGTATATATGAGGAATTTTGTTTTAATTTTATTTAAATTTTGTTAGTTTCAGTTCATAATATATATTGGGTTTGGCAGCATAAAACTTATATAATAAATTTAATAATATACAGTGTAGTAATGTCAGTAATGGAAAGATAACATTCAATTCATTTCATGTGTATGCTTTCTACCGAAAATACCGGTATTTTGGAATTTTGAAACCAGTATTAATTTCGGTATCGATAAATAATTGAATACCAGTATTGCAATCCCCACAGACAAGTGACAGGAATGTAAGTAAATAAGTTTATTTAAATAGTTAAGGTTCAATATATTAACATAGAGCTTTTAGATTTGTAATATAAGGCATTTAATTGTATTGTATGATTACTCATGCAAATATATCTCAAAGAACAAGTGCGTAGGCATTTAAATAAATTTGTAAATAAATATTATATATAGGTTCCTTTCTCTAATTTCCTTATCTAAAGATGTTTTATTTATGTAATATCTTACATGTTTTCATATTTCACATCAGCAGTCTATCTATAATATTATTATAAAAAAATTACATTACCTAACTCAGCGATTTTCAAACTGGGAGGAGCGCCTCCTTGGGGAGCCGTGGAGAGTTGCAAAGGGAGGCGCGAAAAGTACACAAACACAATAATTAATGTAGCCACAGATTTGCAGTTTGCAAGTGCATAGTTTATAAAACGGTCGCTAGTTATAAACTACATCAAAAAACCAGTCCTATAAAATGTTGTTTTCATTTTTATATTAGTACGTTCATGACAATTTAAAAAAGTGTCTGTAATATTTAATGAAATAAAGGGGGGGGGGGCGCCAAGATTTTTTTTAAAGGGAGGTGGAGTAACATAAAGTTTGGAAACCACTGGCCTAACTAATGTCAAATCTTACAAACGTTTGAGCAAGAGCTTTTTACTACCTATCTTAAAATTCTATTTACATCATATCAACCGATAAAAAGCTTTTGAAATGGGTGTGTTTTTACCCCCACATAATTATACGATCCGATTGAAAATACATCGTGTAATATAACTTCAATCTAAAGTTTCTAAGTACCTAGTAAAAATGAAAACTGTGGATCGGTTTACCTATCTGAGATCTAGTATTACACAATTGCCGAAATACGATAATGGTAGACTGTCTGACGTCAGTGATTCGAAGACATTACCCAGAGTAATGCTTTGAATGTAGGAAGAAGTCATAGACTAGATGTTTATTATAATGACGGATTGGGCGTGGAAATATTATACGCGGAGATACCGCACTCCCATCAATACGGCGGGGAAGTTTTAAACGGGAAGGGCAGCGCATGTCGCGGGTAGGGACTCGCCAAGGGTGCCTGCTAACCGGATGCCTACCCGCCCCCTCCAAAAAGAAACTATTTTTTTATTGGAAATTTGACAGAAGTCAAAGAAATGATGAAGTATTTATGTTATTGTCATCAAAATCTTGACTTATTTTACCTATTAAATAATATAACATTCTGAATAATTATAATATAAAGCGTCTTAAATCGATAAATATGTATTGATGGAGCAGAGAAGCATGTAAATAAATATACAATGATATGAGAGAGATTTTATGTAATAAAAATGATATCGTAAAAAATGTTTTGTCGGACTTTTGCCGCCCCCTAAATCCTCCACCAGGGCGTTTCACACCCCAAATATCCTCCGCTTGGTGCATCCCTGATCGCGAGTAATTCATTTCTCCATCTTCACGCGTAATACTCTCATCTCCACGTCGCTTTTTATATGCCAAGATTATTCTCACTAATAAAAAAATAGTGCTGTACTTATGTCAAAAAGTGTCGACTATGAATGGGCTGAAATGTTGCATTCCTTTGGAAGGAATGTTCTGAGGAAGGTTTTTGGACTCATAGAGCTTAATGCACAATCCAATTTTTCGATCTTAAGGATAAGTTGCCAAAAAGGATGACTTCACTATATATTATACTGACTATAAAGTTAAGGAATCCTTAACCATAGACTATTTTTGTAACGAACACCCCCCCCTTCTGTATTACCATTTACCACTGACAGCTGCTGTCAAAATAAATTCGCGTGTCTATAAAACAGTCCATACACTCAAATTCATTTTAAAAATTATCTCAATATGGATATTAATAGTGTTAATTTGTTTGACATGTACATGCAGAATATTATTTTACTTTTTATATGCCAGTCCGTAGAAATACAAGATGCCAGACAGAATGACACTTGACGCTAGGTTAGCATGTTAAAAAAAATATCTTGCGGTGTCTGTGAAATCACGTATAATGACTGATAACGGAAATATAATAGTATTATAATTAAATATTAATTATGTTTTTATAGTTATTGCATTTATAAAGTGCAGTTATCATATTTTTGTCATCGTTTAACAATTACAAAATTATTTACCTAAACAATAGGAAAGGAAATTTTTAAATATGGTATTATTTTCAATTGAAAAAAACGAACGAAGCTTTTAAGACAAGGTGAACCATAGACAACATGATCTTAACTAAGGACATGTTTCTGCATAGTGTTTTGTGCTAAGGAAATTTTAGTTATGACAAATGTTTCTGCATTCCGCTCATAGAAATAATAATAGTGTTATGGAAATGTATAGGGTTGCTCTGAAGCTAAGTAAGTACGATATAATCCCAATAAGTCGTAAGTATATTTATTTTGTTCATCATAAACGATGCTCAAAAGAGAAGCTGGTACTCAGAATGCCTACCAACAACATAAAGCGAGTAGCTAAGTTTCTCCACTGCACCACACCAATCCATAAAAATACAGTCCATTAAATATCGCCTGTCTACCTATATTTCAATAAAAAATATTAGCATTCTAAAAGTCTGTTATGTAATATAGTAGGTAGTAATAATATTCTGACTTTCCATATTGTTAATAAAGAGTAGGAAGATAGCTAACCAAATATGAAAAAATAATATATTTATATGTAATACAAATCACAAAACAGCTTTTTGTAATTATTATTAAGGCTATACTTCAGCTGGGGCACGGTCGTGACTGCGCGATGCGAAGAATGTGCAAACGACGCGTGCAGAACAAAACATAATTTGTCATAAAAATTCAACATGCGTCCATTTAGTGTAATGTTTATTATTCTATTTGTAATAATAATAATATATTCATTGAGATTTTTTCTTTTTCAAGTAAATGGGTAACGTTTTTTTAGCATCTTTACACGATTTAAGAATTAATTCCCCCGACGCCATCACAAAACAAATTGACGTGTTCACAGCTCGACTTTTGCTCTCCGATTGGCAGCCAGTCCGAAATTTCGTCGCACCTATAGTTGAAAATTATTTGCCGTTTCACTGATGTATGCTCTTAAAGCACTAATTGTTTTCTTGGTATCAAAGACCTTCTCGCACAATACATCAAGATGACGTAATAAAATAATTACGCATTTTATTTTGACACCATGGGTAGGTAACATTGAAGATACCATTCTTGTATAGGCGTTCTCTATGTTAAATTTTTCACGAAAAATGAAAATCTTCGCGAGGTATTATTATTACAATAAAAAAAATACATAATGATGACGCAGCTGAAGAAATACAGAATATGTCATTATATTATGATAACTTTATTCAAAATAATATAATACATTTGTATCTATAACATACGTTATAGAATATAGAAGATAGGTATCAAAGATTATTATACTACAATGATTTCATTAATATAAATTATGATTCCATTAAAAATTATAGACGCATTATACAACCAAGGGAACCCAGGAAAAATATGTAAACATCCCTATATAAAAAATAGTATCTAGAAGGTGTTACCTTTTAAATGTATCTTCTCTTAGGACAGTCTTTCTCAAAGGCGCTAGAGGCTTTCAGGGGGCAGTAGAAGAGTCAAAGAAAATTAGGGGGCGTTTTCTAGAGGGGCGACGGCAGACAAATTCTATCTATAAAAACGAACTCTACGAAATCTACGAAAACGATCTAGAAGAACGCGGCGATTTACTGCTGTTTTTAAGTGAACTCAAGCCTGATATTAATAAACTCGTCAAAATGCATCAGATTCATCCTTCACATTAGATAAGTTTTAAATTAAAAGCCTCCTTTTAATGTTAATAAAAATACTTCTAAATATGATTAAGTATGAGTTTTATTTCCTCTTATCGAGATATTCTTTGATCTCAGAAATAGGATATGGGTCACATCATATCTATCATATCCATATAATAATGCATATGTTAACATTATATTTGCAATAACTGTTTTTAATATACGCAACAGATGGTTATGTAAAAAGGTAAGTTAAAAAATATGGGGACACTAGATTTTTTTTAAATCTCAAAGTGGGGCGGTGGCCGAAATAAGTTTGAGAACCTGTGCCTTAGAAGATGATGACAACAAGTTTTGTGCTATCTTATTAGAATCTTACTGCGGACCCTTTAATTAATATTTAATTACCACATTTAAATAACATGCTATTTATATATAATGGCCTCCTGAAAGACAACGCACCAGTTGCGTTGGACGCAGTGAATGTATATTATTTAGAGTTGGATGCAACCTAGTTAAAAATAGCATTGTTCATGTAAAACTATATTAAATTATTTTAAATTATTTTCAAAATCATGATGTATTTTTTGTAATCCTAGTAAAATGACAGCCACGTAGACTCCAGTGTAGGGATTACAATACCGGTATTCAGAAAACTTAAATTCCCATATTAATCGAAACCGAAATACCGAGTTTTTAAGTATAAAATACTGATATTTTAGGGAGGTACTAAATAACAACAAATTTATAATACTATATATCCAATGACATAATCACGCGATAAAAATGAAATAATAAAAAAAGCATATGTTTTTGGAGGAAAACTATCGACTTTGGTTATAGATGGAATTGTAATTTGGAGTTACAAAAAAAAAAATCTGTCGATTTCAGTTTCTATTTCGGCACAATTATTGTATTTCATTTTTTGCGCATAAGTTGACCACAGAATTTGGGTGTCTATGAAAGAATTATCTTAAAGGGTTTTTAACGAATACCGGTATTGATACCGGTATTTAAATTGATATTATGTGATACCGAATAATTGGTATTAACATATTCATTTGGTGTTGTAATACTTGTAATCCTTGCTTAGGCGTGAGTAGAAAAGCCGTGCTATTTATAAATGACTACACACAAACACAGATAAATGATTGCAAACATTATTCGTCTTTCGGTAAGATATACCACCCTATTTACAATTCCCGCTTTCAGATTTTTTTCCAATATGTGACTATACGTTGTATCAATCCTGTATTGCTTGTTTTACTAAAGTAAACTATTCTCTACCAAACTGAACCACCCCATTCTACCATCGATTCATTAGCACTGGTTTAAATATACAAGGAGCTCGTTTGGGCTTTGACATTCAACTGGATAAATTGCATTCAAATTGTTAGTTTGTAAATAAATATTTGGAAATCAGAAGATAAACAGCTAACTTACACTGTAAAATTTCAAATTGAATTCATATTTAAGAAAAATGTTAGGTCATTAATGAAACATCAGAAAATAGTCCGCTAATATTTGGAGAAAGATGAGAGATTCTGTAAACCCAACCATATTCAAATAATTATCTAGGAAACAAAAAAAATAATAGAAACTGGCATACCCAACCGCGTGTGGTATAAGTACAAAATATTTTCTGTTGAAAAATAAAAAATAAACTCAAACATGTGTTTAAGAATATGTTATGTTTAATAATAATTACGTCTGTCTCATAATATACATTATAGTTTTTACCGTAACGTAAACGAAACGAAACACGCATTCGATATTAGACTGCAGTTGGCGCGCTTATTGTCTCACGGTTTTATGGCGTAAAGTTTGCTGCTTTTTGTTTACTTCTTCAAAAGTGCTGACACACCCGGGAGGTTAAACCAGTTTCTATTTATTTTGTGTTCCTTGATATACATGTAACGACAGCATAGCCTGGAAAGTTTTAGTTGTGAAATTGGCTTGTTAGAAGAGTGTTGGAAGCCTAATTGTGGATATTTGATAAAACCGAGAATGCATAAGCAATTGGCATAATTGGCTAGTTTCACTCCTGAATACACATGGCAACTAGAGAAGGCCGGGCTCACCCGGGGTTATTGTACCATAAATGATGATGATCATGATAATGCAATTCTTCAAAAACAGAACTGTAGAGTGTAGATAATTACTTACTAGAAATTTGTAGTACATACAATAATTATTTTATTACCTAATAAAAACTAATGTTTAGTTACATAACTAAAGTCATTGTCAGATTCTCAAAAGATGTACCTACATGTAATTCGATTTGCTGAACTATCAGAGATGTTTTGTAATCCATTAGTACTAATTAATAATAATTGATAATGCCTGTGCGATGGATTAAATTTAATTGCAATTTATTTTTAATAGGATTACTAGTCACGTGGTTAAATATTATAATCAGAGTTTATATTCGTTTATCAAAATGCTTAGCTAATCATTTATTTTCATATTAATATTATACTCTTACTAATTCATGTAAAATAAAAAGAAAAAGTGGAATCAATCAAGGTTAAAAAAAGATTGAAAAGTTAGTGATTCGTAAACGGTATCAATTCATTACGGCAGAAAATTTCTCACTTAAGACACAGCATACTGCAGATAATCCCGATGTACTCGTATCTGGCAATCATCAAGGATATAAGTATACACGATACAGCAATGTTTCCTTACCAGTATTCCATGTTTTTTTTCTCGATAACTTCAATAAGTGCAAATGTGTTAATATTTCAAGCAAAAAAAAAAATCTTGGTATGTCGCGACATTAGTTTTAAAGTGTGTCGCTGATAAAAAATGTTGTAAAACACTATTACAGAGTAAAGCAATATGGAGACATATTGAGTATTATTCACACATCATTCTAAAATTATTGATTAATCGACTCATATACGTATTGACTGAAAATAACTTTATAAAAAGTACCTATTTTAAATTTTATATCAATATATTTAAAAAATAATACCTAGATACATAATGTTTATATAATATTAACAAACACGTGCATACTTTTACTTACCTCATTTTTATATTATTATATTTATATTTTATTATGCGTCTTAATATTTATTTAATATAAAATAAAATAACAACTCGAAGGCGTATTTAAATAATAAAATGTTTTATATTATTTTATACCAAAAATATATAGACTACTTCATGAAAATATTTTAATGGGTAATTTTAATTTAAAATTCAAGCATCGCAAATATTTTGTGCTCATTAAGGCAAAGTGGTACCTTCTTTAAATAATGTAAGAGTTAATAGTATATAATATATAGCTATTTATTTTCTAAAGAGTATAAAAACTGGGAACTTGCTTATTTAGATTTGAGTTATTATTTACTCAGCGTGAAATACCTGTTATTAATAATTTATTATTGTATCACAAATGGCAAAGTTGCTTCCTGTATTTATTAATTGGGTTCTCAATAGTGGAAAGATATCCCTCGAAGTCGATTGAAGTTATATTGTATATCATCACCTCAATACTACAACTAGATAACTCTGGTTTGATCATTGTCGGGAGATTTAAATTTAAAATTTACTTGATTAACGTAAATCTAGGCTATAATTATTATTTAAAATAAAAATGAAAAATTGTGCTTGCCTAATTGGGAACAATTAAATAATGTTCAATTTTATAAAAAAATATTTTAGATATATTATTTTGTTTATTTAATGCATTTATAGTTTTTAAATTATCTAATATTTTCAAAACAGTTAACTTATGACTTATCTAGTTTTATCATTTTGTAGAGAAGGAAATGTAGAATCATATTCAATAGCTATCTAAAAAACAGTGAAAAACAAGTTATATAGTTATAGTATTCAGGTGACGATATGGTGTATTAATAGTTGACCGATAAATTACTACTACTTTATACAAAATTAAGGAATACAACATCGTGTAATAAATTAAAAAAAATACAGTAATGATTAAACTCCATTTTTGTGTAGCAAAAATAACGTGATATTTTCGAATGAAAATAAGTGCTATAAATTAACCAAAACGGCTACGTTAATTAAAAAAACTCACGGATTTATTAATTTGAAAATCATTTAGTAGAAATTTTGAGAAATCAATAGAACCAGAAAAAGTTACGGTATATTAATTGTGGTTTCTGGATAAAAGGTTTTATCGAGTTGTACTTTTTTGCAATTGTGATTAGAATTGCGTTGATGGTGGATGACAACCATTACTGTGACACTACACGAATTGAATGAAATGGACTTGAAAGATAATATATAGTTTCAGCAGTATATATGGGAGTTTTTTCATGTCATTGTTATGTTTTCTGACCATGTTATTTTCCGTTTTGGTGGCGTTACGGGCTTCCGCGATGGTATGATTTAACCCCGCTAGACTTATTAAAGTGTTTTTTTAATGAAAGTTTACACTGACAACCAATAATGGTATATAAATAACTTTTCGTGCAAAACAGAATAAACTTAAATTCTCAATACAATTCTCAAAAAACTCAATACATTAGAAAAAGATTGATAAATTTAATTTGAATATACGTAACCACAAAATAATACTATGTAATAATAATTAGATGGAATCCTCTAGCGAATTCACAACATTTTAAAAGAAAAAATAAGTAATTAAAAGTAACCAAAAAATGTCTCAAATTAGCTTCGTATTTTTTGCCAGGTGTCTCTGACAAGTAGAGTTTTAATTCACCTTAAATTATGTTGAGACCTTACAGTCATTTTATAGGAATAGGAAATCACTGAGAAGAATTAAAACCAAAATATTACAATAACTCAGGCATATTATAGGAGGACATAAGTGTAGCTTTCTTCAGCTCATTATTTAAGAATATATCAAGGATTTATGTGCAAAAAGAAGGCGACTTTTGTAGATTGAGAATCACAGAGATTGATACCAGTGGCCCAGTTGACTATCCCCACATAATATATTATTAATTAAAACTTAGCTCTGTTAAATTCTATAAAGTTGCTCTATCATATAATAATTATTTTATCTTATTCTGTTACAAAAATACATTTGTAAGTAAATTTATAAGCAACTGAATTTTTTCATAATATATGAGGTTGGGCTTTTTATTTTTAAAATTAGATTTAATAAACTCCTTCTATCTCAGATTTTGGATACCTTTTAGGAAGATATTTTTTATATGCGGATAAGACCTGAATATTGTCACCTTACCATAAAGCTTTTAGGCTACTAAATAATCTGACATTTGAGTGGCTTACAAAGCTCAAGTTTGCCAACCAAATGCGTAGACATATCCGGAGTACGTCGAAGGCTTTTAATGTTAAAAAATATCGATTTTTCTTTTGAATCAAGTAATATTCTTTTCACTGTTTAAGTAAAATCAAATAACTTGAATACATTGGCTTCTGTTATTTTATTTTAATATTAATTATTCATTTTTATCTCATATAATTTGAAACAAAAATTAAATAATAATCTATTACATTTTATTCAAGTATAAGTAGTATTCATACTTACTTTTAAAAGGTGGACTTATCGTAAATTTGAGTTATAATAAAAAAAGTCTATTTTCCAACCAAACCTGTACCTACACATAAGGCTTAGGTACACTTTCAATATGAACAATCATTTTAAACAACCAGAGAGTAATTTATTATTTATTAGTATGAAATAAGCTAGGGGTAGATGATTACTACGGTCGGGTGATAGTGCCAAGGTATCATTTCCATTTTTATTTTAAAATATCTATTATGGGCGAACTTATAAGTCTAAAAAGGCGATTTTAAAGGAGAGCAAAAATATTAATTACAAGATAAAAAGAACTTTTTATATACAACGTTTTTAAATTTTCTGTTGAATCATATAAACTTAACTTGACTAGCTTAAACGATCAAAAAAATTTGTACTTGATAGAAATACTGTATCATGAAATGTCATTTCATATTGATTTCCATAGTAACGCACGTATATATTATTTAATAATTTAGTTGCTAGGACCCCCTAACAACCAATAATGGTATCGAAATAACTTTTCATACAAAAAAGAATAAACTAAAAATGAATTCAATTCTACTTAAAGATGGCTAAAGTATTAAAAAAATGCATTGGCATCGTGTTCTGATATATTCTAAAAGTTTCAAATTTCTAACTAGTCGGAAAGTTAGTTAAAAATCGATTGCAAGATTTGTACGTATTTGTAAGAAAAACGTTGTAAAAATTCTAAGTTTTTTCAATTCAATTTCAATTTATTTATTTTTACATATTGTGGACATTACAAATTATAAGTTTAAGATGTTCACAACATGACATAAAAAAAGAGATAGATAGTATGCTATTAAACAAATATGTACATACAAAAATATTAATTATATAGGTACATGGAAATACACCGGATGAGTTAAGCAGACCCTATTTTAAAAACTTATAAAATAACGTCCACCTATACTCATCTTCACGTAGGTGGAATATATCAACACCCGAAGCAATTTCGCAGAACATAGTTATCGCCCTCCCAATTGGCATTACCAGTGGCAGGTTGGTTCTGCACCTTGGGAGAATAAACAACTGATGTTCTCTATTTCTAAGATAATTATCAGGGACACACAGGTCAACACTGCCCAGAATGGCAGAGTTCTCATTTATACCTCGTATAAGTCGAAAAAAATACATAGCTAAATAAACATTTCTTCTAAATTGCAAACTGCAGTATGTAAGCATGCCTAAGAGAAAGTCAGTTGGAAAAGCCACGGATAGTATCCGTACAACCTCAAATAAAGGAGTCTCAAGAATTTCTTCTGAACCCTCTCCACCATAAGGCCATACTTCAACTGATGCGGTGCCCAAACAATAGACCCACCCTCAAGTGTGCTTCGAACTAAAGAATAAAATAAAAGTTTTAATACCGTAACATCCGAAAAGACTCGGGAAGCATGCATGACGAATCCCAACATTTTAAGCGCCTTGTTACAAATGGTAACTATATGGCTAATAAATGTCAGTTTACTCTCAAACGTAATGCAAAGATCCCTTACAGATGATATAGATGACAGAACTCTGCCATGCATCGAGTATTGGAAAAACAACACTTTTGAGGCTCTGGTAAACGACAAAAGATTGCATTTATCAATATTGATTTCTAGTTTGTTACGCGTGCCCCAATCTAATATATTATCTATATCAAGTTGGAGCTGACGACAATCGTCCAAGGTGACAACTTCCAAAAAGAGTCATCAGCGAACAACAAAAACATAGCATTTTTATTACCAATGCTATGTCATTTATAAAAATCGTGAACAGCAACGGCCCTAAGTTTGAGCCCTGAGGGACACCAAAAAATGTGTAAAAGGTCTGTGACTGATAAAGGCCGTACGATACGTATTGTTGACGGTTCCTAAAATAACTCCCGAATAGCTTCAAAAATCGATCAGACAATCCAATAAGTTGGAGTTTTTCCATCAGGACATCATGATCGACTTTGTCAAATACTTTCGAGAAGTCATTGTAAGAACAGTCAACCTGGTGGCCTCTATCCAGGGCCTATGACACATAATTGGTAAATACCATCAGGTTTGTTTCCGTTGATCGGCCTGCTCTAAATCCATACTGTTCATTTATTATAAATGACTCAATTTTTGGAGAAATCATGTTGTGCATGATCATCTCAAGAACTTTTGCTGGTACAGACAGAACAGCTACCGGCCTGTAATATTCCACTGATGACTCTGTACAGTCATCACAGTACTCCATAGTCATTTTTATACCAATAAATTTCGGTGAATATAAGCTTTATTGGTATATATGTTACGCCGAATGTGCGAAATTGACTATTACATGAAATGGGCAAAATTTTGGTTAATTCGTGTAATAGTCAAGCCTGTTGCCTTATTCATGAATTAGGTAAATTTTCTGCCGAGTACATGAATTCGCCAGGGTATGGAATTCTTAAACTGTCAACATGACAGAAGAAAAGTAAATTTAATACGGATGGTTTAATTAGTTATAATTGGACATAAAATAATATTATTATTATTAGGTTAGGTTAGGTTTTGTAATTATGAAATAAAATTTTTCAACTGAATGTCCATTTTAAGGTTAGCTAACAAGTCGTCGCTATAGGATTGGTTTCCCGAATATCCGTTTTTGTCGAAATCGACCTCTTAATGCAGAATGTTTTTTTGTATGTAATTGGAAGAGAACCATCCCTTTCTTTAAATTAATTTGTAATGGTAATGAATACATCATTCATATGTTGTAAAAATAACAATTTAAATATCTCCATGTATTCAAATATAGGATTATAAAATTTGTTTTTCGTCTCCTGAACATTTGGTCTATTCTGGAAACCAATCCTACAGCGACGAAGTGTCAACAAACTATCACAAACATACAATCGAACATTGCACGATTGATACCCAAGCACGAATAAAATCGCGAATATACCTTTCAATAAAATTCATCCGTTATCATATTATAGTTCTAGATTTTTTTGCGCATAGTAAATAGATATGAACGTCATTGTAGCTATTGATTGGTATATTTTTATATTATAATCAATGACATTTGACACATTTGGTTAGTTAAATTAGTTGCAAAAAACACCACCGGAGCGCAATCATCTATTTTGACAATAGATAATATACGTACATTTTGACCAATGCATGAGCATTTAACACATTTAGTTTAGTTGCAAAAAATACCACAGTAGCGCTACTATCTAATTTATCCAACGCATGAACTAGGCAAAAAAATACTGCCGAATTCACGCACTCGCCAGATATTTTGTCTAATTCATGAATAAGGCAACGGGCTTGCATTTTTCATGATTTAGGCTAAATTTTGCCCATTTCATGTAATAGTCAATTTCGCACTTTCGGCTTAACATATTACACAAGTTATACTGATAAAACCTACCGGAAAGTGGCAAAATGCAAATCATTATATTTTGTTATGATTTTAGAGTATAAGTGCACACTTATACTTATGGACACGTGCCATTCATTAAAGTAATAAGTTAGTTTAAAAGACGTATAAATTAATTTTTATTTTTGTAGAATATCTGCAACTTATCCTATCGGTGCCACTTATATTTGGATTGTTTTTTAAAACGCATCGTAAAATGACAAAAAATTGAGTTATCCTCATAAGTCCGCCCATCATAATATATATGAGATTTATCTACGTGTAGTTTAATTGAGGGATGTATTTTCAAAGTGAACGTATTCCACTAGGTACTTGACGAAAATGAGAATTTATATGATACAATTTTGAACAAGTATGTTTTATATAGAAGAACCTAATAGCATTCAATCAAGTTGAAAAATCAACTACAAAAGCGGTGTTAGTTACAAAAGTAACTCTTATTTAAATATATACCATATGTAACATTAACACCGTAAACAGGTTTTTGGCGTTTGCCGAAAATTTGTTGAATGAGTTCACATTGAAAATACTTCGCTCAATTGTTCAATATTCAAAAATTTTCTTGCACGCGGTTGGATCACTACATAAATGACATAATTGATAATAAATAAACTTTTTTTATTTGATGTAGCTTTCATAATGCCTAAAACAACGAGAAAAATTATAATCCTTGTAAAAGAATTTTACATTATAAGTATCGCTGTTTTATTCATATATTTTGTTATTGACACATTTATAATAATGTACTTATATAATAATTCTACTCCTGCATACTTTCATCTTATCCGGATATCATCATCATCAGCCGGGGTCAATCCACTGCTGGATGAAGGCCTCCCCAAGTTTTTTCCAACTCTCTCTCTATCCTTTTTCGTTCGCTGCCACGTATTTCCGCCGAACTTTACCAGTTCGTCAATCCACTAGATGACGGCATTTGTCCAGCGGCCGTCCTTTTGGCGAGCAATGTGCCCCGCCCATCTCCATTTCAGCTGTTTGGTAACGTCTATTACATCGCGTTCTCCTATCTGCTTCCTAACCCATTCGTTTCTCTTACGGTCCTTTCGCGTAATGCCCAACATACACCTCTCCATGCCTCGCTGAGCGACTCTTAGCCTTTGGACATCTCCCGAATATAAAATGATTAATTTATTATAAAAATTTCGACAAACAACCTAGATATAAAATAAAATTGTGAGTTGGGGAGTAGTAAAACTGAAACGGCCACTTTTACCAATAAATAAATGGGTCCATTTGTCAAACCGATGTATAAAATTTTATTTATAGAGACATAATAAAAGCAGTCAAAGTAACTGAATGAAATTTAAAGCCGTCTTTACAACTGTGGTGAAACAGTTAAATTTGTGAATTGGAAGGAATATCAAAGTATAAAACTGCCTTTTAGTTATCGAATATTTTACTTTTATGACCAAACCCTAGTTTAACTATTATTATCTAGGTATAAATAAAATAATATAACCACTTTTTTGCGCATACCTTGATGAGTTTTTAAAATCAAATGAATAATTATTCAACACTGTTTATTATTTATGAAAAAGAATGCGTTTTTTACATCGCCCTATTTATTGAATTTTGTAAATAATAACTGCTAACTCTCAAAAAAATGTAGATACATACTTATATTTAATATTTCAGATACAAAAACCCTACTTTAAATATACCTAGGTACTCAAAATGAGAAGTTTTCGACATCGTTATAGAGCTTTTTTACGGAAGCTTAGCTTTGTCGAAATGTCTAGAAAATAACAGCAATATCAATTTTTTAACAAGCATTTATTTTGTTTCCAAAATAATTATTTATATAATATAGTTATTGGATGGGCCATTTTGTTCCCATTCCACTCCTTATCTCCTCACCCACCTCCTAATCCCCAGTAATATTGTTACCAGACATTCAATAAGCAATTAGGGGTCACGAGAGACGGTGTTACAAAGAACATTCAGTTGCATCGCATTAGCGGGCGCGAGCGGGCTTCTAATAGCTTTCCGTCGCTTAAGTGATTGACTCAATAGATACAGACTTACTCATAATCTATCATCATCATTCATACACCCTCACATACAATCCATAAAACTGTGTCACAAAGTGCGTGAGTGTACGAACCGGATGACCCAAAGAGTGACAGTTGAAACCAGACCACGGAGCCATCAAACATCATCACAAAGGTCAGTGTCTGGCATTCTGTTCCATCGCCTCCACTTCTAGATCCGACCTCCTCATCTTCCCTTAAAATAATTACAGTCCACTTAAAAAGCTCAACCAGTCATTTCAAAAGGAGTTAATTTGAATTATTTTTGCATTTATAATATTGGGTTTGTAAATAAATATATTACTACTTATTTAAAAAAATGAAATAAAAACTTATTTTTTAGAAAATTAATACTGTCGACTGAATGTACATAATATCTATTTGGAAAAATTCAAAGTATAATTCATTAAAGTATTCATGTTCAGTCCATATAATAATATGCATTCATCAATGGCAAATACACACTGACCCAAAATACAGTAAATTTTCGTTTATAAAACCAGGAAAGACAATAAAAATGAAAAGTGAGTTGCCTTCTATATGAGACTGTAACAAGGAGTAGTTTTCACATGATTAAAAGTAATTTGGACAGACGTCATCATCATACACATGTTATTGCACTTTATATAAAAAATCATTCTACGAGACTTTTGACGTAGGTAATGGTGAATAAAATTCCGCAAACAATCCGCATATTTTATCCACGTGGAATTCAAAACATTTTTAAAAAACAAAAATGTAAATATTTTTGTTTCAAAATTATTTATTTACGGACAGCTCTGTTGTATTAGGAACATATAAATTTTCTGCCAAAGATCAATCTATAAACGTAGCATAGAATAGATGGTTTAAAACTTATTTTCAGAATTGATTTTCCTGAAATGCCACGTATCGGTCACAGTTAATGGTGCGAGGTCTGAAAAGATCTAATTGCTTTTAATTATCAACGCTTGACTGGAGATATTGAAGGCTCCAGCGCACCGGGGAATGGGAGACCCAAAGTCAATAAAACAATTCAACGAAGCCTATGGAGAGCTTTTACAGGGATGCGCTAGACTTTAGAGACCATACAACTTACGATGAAATAATTAAATAATATTATTATAGTACCAATCATATATGAAACTTTGAAATGATTAGACAAGTATACATATTTAATATAAAACGTAGCTCATTCATTTTAATCCTAATATTGAAAACTCAAGTTTAATTATGTAGTTACATTTGTAGAAAATATAAAATGTTAATTTTTGTTTACTGTCTTCAATATTACATATTTCTTTAGATAAAAAAATATTATTTAACAAAAGCTTATGACGATTTTACACCAGGAAGTTTACTGAATAATTTTGAATACTCAAAATTATATGCGTGCATTCTCACCGGTCAATTCAAATGCACTTGACTCATTATTTATTATTGAATTGTGAATCTGTTTCGATTGGTAGATACAATACTTAAATGACCTTTCTCCTTTTTTAACATTCACAAAAATAGGATTAATCCAAGCGCAATAATTAACACGATATTTCTAAAACAATGGGATTTTTTATCTGCGTTGCGAACGATATATGCATTTTTTGTAACAGGGTTGAAAATTGAGTCTGCTAAAATCGTGAAGCCCCGGGAAAATTGCCCATTGTAAACTCTGTAATGGCCTATGTATGGACCAAATGCGTCGTGAAAATGGCTACCACAAAAAGCTATTGGTGAGATTTCTCGCCAAATAAACTGACATGGAGTGCATTTGGATGACTAGATAGTATTTTTAAAAGTGATTTCCAGTGTATTTAAAATGCATGTGCTCATCCAAATTGTGCTATTAGTGATTATATTATGTGGATGTAAAACGTATTTAAGAGAAATTAAAAAATACCACTCAACATGACATGTAAAACTGCGGTTCATCTTGTGCATAACGCGTAAAACCATAAAATAAACCACTGGTTAAAAAGTCAGACAAAAGTGTGCGGAGTGAAGAATGGAAGAATATAATGGTAACCAACCGGCTTTAAATGACAGTTGATGACGTTGATAAACCATACGAGATCGATGAACTCAACGGTTCAGCGGATATAGGTGGCAGCAAAAAACTACGGACTGAGAAAAGTGGAAGGAGCTAGAAAAGGCTTTCATCTAGCAGTGGACTGACTTCGACTGGTGATAATGTTCAAGAACTTCAGATTGCAGCCAAAATCAGCTAATATTCTTTTTATGAAAGATGAAGGTCTCACTAAGTTTTCTTCATTCTTGCTAGTCCATGATGTTATGTTGGTACGTATTTCCGGTTGTTTATTATATTATATTATATTATATTAACGCAGCCATCATTTTGGTATTTTGTACATTTTATAACTGAATAATTCTCATATAACTTTATTAGACTATCAATTTGTTGTAAATTAAAAAAAACACACTGTATTACAACATATAATTCAAGAATGAATACTAATTTTCAACAGACATATTTTTTATCTGCTGACAATTCTCTTTAAGTGGACGAAACTGATCACAATTATTAGGTAGAGTAGGTATACGTTTTATAACTTTGCACATTTTACTACATTGATATGCCTCTTTGCCTGATTACCTCGCATAAAATTAGATCAAATGATATTCACCTGCCTTAATATAATATGTAGTAATAAATAAATAGATAATACGTAAAAAAATATTTTTAGAATATATTACAACATTTATTTTTCATCCTAGCGCCGGAGTGCAAAGTTATGATGCATATACTCTATTAATAGTATTATAATATGTGGAGTAATCACAACATAATAATATTTATACTATCTTTTATGCCCATTCAAATAGTGTATGTATATATCTCGCTTTATTTTTATTTTGAAAAACCAATTCATATTCACTTTGATCTCTCTTTCAAATAAAAGTTCTATTGACATATTTGTAACCCCAATTCAGGCAATCAAGCACTTTATTCTTCTCATATGGTCGACTTTTTTCATTGATTTCACCACCCGATTCTCAATTTATTTTTTCATTGTTTCTGCCATATTTTTTTCTCCAAATGATTTGATAAAATAGCATTTTTGAAATTTCTACAACACATCGTTTGTTGGAATTTTCAATCGATGACAGATACAGACGATACATTTTTTTTTATTAAAAGCAAATAAAAAAACATTATTTCAGTGTTGCCTGATAAAACAATAGCAACTTTCTATTTATTCTAAGGTATACAAATTGACTTTCCTTTCTTCAAAATAATGTAATTAAATCAAGACATAGATAGCTTTAAGCGGTTAAGATGATAATACAGTATTTACGTATCAACAGAAAAAAATACATACAATTAACTACAGCACCCATGATGGCCGAGAGATTACGCGTTAAGTCTATAATATCTACTTTAGTTTTATTTTCCTTCGAATCTAATTCTTTAAGTACTCTTCCATCGTATGTAGGTATATTTATTTATAAAACACCAAACTCAGCTGTCTGTTATCTATTTTGAATTAAACAGAATGTTGATATTGCGACGTTGTTATTTTTATCAAGCGCCATTTTTTATATTTTACGACGAATTTTAAACATTTTTTTTATTAATTTATTAATTCAAATTAATTTTAAAGACATAAGGAACACTTAATTTAACTTTTCTCTTTTTACAATTATTTACTAACTCTGCAGTCCTTAATATTGTGACTGGTGGTTTTTTTGCAATTATGTCAAAATAGAGGAATATTGAAGTTTAGACCGACTTTGAAACTAACAGACTCAAATACAATACTTTAACAAAAAAATCCTATACACCATTTTAATAATGATCAGAACTATTTTCATCGAAATAACAGATATTTTTAACCAATAATTTCACATTTATTTTGTCGTATTTTATTCTCCACTAGTTTTAGCCGAGACGGAAATAAAAAAATAGACAAATAAACAATGTTAAATAGTTGGATTCAAAATAATTTTTTCAAATCAATGAGATATACAACAGTTGAGTCTAGGCCTTTGCGTTTTTGCATGTACACCACCTTACTACTCCACCACTGCTGTCTGACTACTATAGGTACGTATTTGTAATGACTTTTTCCCACGTGAGTGATTTTCGAGAAGTCTTATCTTAATTACGATACCATGTGAGTTTTCGAGCTGAAAATCTTCTAAATTAAAAATATTAGTATAATCTAGCAGCTGATTATTTGTTAGGTATGTATAATTATTTACAGTTAGAATATATTCTGCTTCAAAAGTCAAAATACTTATTTAGAGACACATATTCTGAAATCATATTCAAACACTTACATTTTAATGTTAGTATTGTTATAGCCACGCAATTTGAGCCAATCTTTATATTATTCTTATCAAGTATTAATAAACAGCATAATGAATGTCTGTAAATGCGTTTGATAAAAATAATTTGATTTATCGCATCATTTTTCTATCAATCTAAAACGTCCGGAATGTATTGCATCTTTATCGCTCATTGTTCCAAGCTTCTCCCTAACGGATATTGTTTTATAGGTATCCACTTTCCTTATCAAACTAAATGTCTAAGAATGCCATATTGCATAACATTTATTTTTATACAGAATTAAAATACTTTTACAATTCAGTTTACATTCAACCTCAGAGAAAGAAGCATCGACTGCATTCATTGTATCAAGCCATACTGTAACAAGTTATTGTCTAACTAAAATATAATCTGTTTTATTATAATAATTAGCTTCTAATAAAATCAGTTTAAGAATAAAAGTTGTTTATATGATAATGATCCCGCCGTTCCATATAGTACACATATTTTGATTAAAATCCATTTTTAAATAAACTAAATATAGGCAGACTTAAAATATTTCCATTATTGATCTCGTATCAGTTTAGTTATGGCTCTATACTAGTGTGTTGTTAAGCCGTTCTTCCCTTGTGCTTCAATACCTTTACCTTTGCCATGCCTTTATTTGACTGAAATTCTCTTAAACATGATTATGCATACATAATGTACTTATAAATTTAAAAAAAATCTTTAACAGGCTTTTTTCTGGCTAATGCGTATATAATTGAGAACTCTGCTTTTCCTGGTAACGATCGCCTCCGTGTCTCTGATAGTTATTATCAATCTAGAAGTCTGTAATTCTTGCAAGAGTAGGTGAGGAGCAAATAGGCTTTTTTCCATTTTGAAATTCTTGCACAACTGTCACTCTCTAAAATGTTTAAAGTAACCCTAATAACCTTATTTATTTTCACTTTAAACAATTGTTAAAATAGCTCAATACACTCGTTTATATTAGACTTATTCTCAAGTTTGCTTCTAACTGACGAATTATAAAGACATTTACTAAATTAACATCCGAAAAGGCCCGGGAAGTACACACGAGAAGGCTCAACATCTGTTACGCCTTGTTACAAATAGTAGGTTACTAAACGTCAACTTACTGTCAAACGTAATGCCAAGATCCTTTATAAATTATATTTGCGGGTAAACTCTTCTATGCATCAAATATTTGAAAAACAATACTTGTGATGCTTTAGTAAATAATAAAATATTACATTTTTTATCAATATTGAAAGTCTAGTTAGTTACGTTTGCCCCAAGCTAATATATTATCTATATTCTATATCATGTTGGATAAGACGATAATCATCCAAGGTGACAACTTCCAAGAAGAATTTCAAGTCATCAGCAAACAATAAAAACTATTAAACATTTTTAATTACTTATGCTGTCATTTATAAAATTTTTATCAGTTAACTAAATTAATATACCAACCAAAAAGCTCAAGAAAAAATTATCATTTTTATATCATACAATGATTAACAATATTAACATATATATATAATTAAAATTCGCTGTACTTTGTTCCACATTATTTAACAAAACATAAACAAATAATTTACTTTCGTGTTAACATGCCATATGTGTTAACATAAATTTGAGAAAATTTGCAAAGTGTACGTATTTCAGCACACCGCATTGCTTATTCGTGGCTTCAAAGTCTTTTATGTGTATGTGGGCTTATGAGATTAATCTTGTATGAGGATTTATAATCCGAATTAAATTTCTCACAATACACTTTACGATGCCTTTTGTTTTCTTAGACATAACAACAATTAATATAATTATATTAGACGATGAAATGGTAAATAATTATCAAGACAAAAATAAGTAAAATTACGTACATAGATAATACGGATTGAGTATTGATCTCAAACAAGTCTCTAACTTCAGTCAGGACTTTCTTCTTCTGTCAGGGCCTTATTTAACGGAAATATTAATTATAAGATTTATAAATTTGTATCTCTCTGAATTAAATAAATGTTGTATAGATATTGGAAAAAAATACCAAAATTCTTGGAAGCGGCTTGGCTCTGTCACAGATATTATTACTGGGAAATTCGATTAATCCTGATCCAAAACCTTTAAAATTCAATCGAGTATATTCTAACAGATATTAATATTTTCAGAGATAAGTACATAATTTTCATAATCGTATTTTGTACCCAACACCATATTTATTTCCGTCAATATATTGTCACAAATTAATTGTTATCTCGTTCAATACTTTCTATATAGGTACTCTATATGCTAGAACTGCATTGTAAATATATCTCAAACTATTATGAGAGCATATTATTATCATAATATTTTGCTTTATTTTACGACCCGATTAAAATAAAAGAATTTGCGTGTCAGTTAATTTTTTCAATTTATAATTTGCGATTACGTGTTTGTTGTCTCTCTTACCTATTTTAATACTTATTTTCCCTATTTTGCCATCGTCTACACATTTAAATATATTTTCTCTCATGTTTTGCATATAGATAAATAAATCAAGTTAATCATACTATTAATTATTACTAACTGCCCATTTATTTTTTACATATATTATTATTTATTGTAAAAGCAGTTACCGCACCGTTTTATAATGTTGTGGATCCCGAGCTCAAATCCATACAGGATCTAATAAAATTCTCAAGTTGTTTCTCAATTAGTGTTTGTACTCAAGAGTATGGACCTAATGTTAGCAAGTTTCTAACATTCATTTCTCGTAAAAACACAAAAATCTGGTGATACAACCTCTACTCTGGAGTGGTCCATATTATGATCTTATTAGGAACGAACATGGTATTTAAAAAAATGATGCCTCTTGAGGTACTTGCTTTTCCCTCCCCCAGCCGCCACGTCTCCACACCCGTTATGAAAGCGTATACCGTGGCGTAACGAACTTTATGCGCTTTTCAAATTTGTGCCGAAAGTGTCCCAAGAGCAACTTCCCATGACTTTGGTTGGCGTGCACTAGAGTTTGCGTGATCCCTACTTTGATATAATTGTTATGTGCCATTCAAATTTGTACCGTTAGTTTGTCAACCACGGGTTCGACCGACTCAAACATGTTACATCTTGTTAGTTTCTTAAGTTTTTTGCATCATATTTATTGTTTCCTTCCTAGAAGTATTCCAGAATAACAAAACACCCTACAGCTGGACGTCTCACAAGAAAGACGCATTGTGTACCTTGTAATATTCAACTTTGTATTAAAACTTCAGTAATAATAATTGTATGTGATTTTGTGTTATAAATCGGAATAAAAGAAAACGTTAAATATAATTAATAATATCTTTTAATAAAACCAACCCATAACATAAAATTGGTGTCAGGAAGTGTGGATAAAGCTAAATAACGTGAAATAAATTAACGGTGAATTCAAATTCTTTAAAAATAGCAAGAATCCTAAAAATAAAACACATAATAATATTACGTATAAACTAATTGTTTTTTAAAGTACATCGTTGTGAAAAACGAACGGAAATTAAAAATCTAATTAATAATATAAAGTTGTATATTCTCCTTAAATCTTCAAAATCATTAAATCAAGAGTCTTCAAATATCTTCAAATTCCTGAATTCGACGAATAATCTCCAATTCTTCAAATTCCTGAATTCGACGAATAATCTCCAATTCTTCAAACTCCAATCTCGAATTCGTCAAACTCAAATCTCGAATTCTTCAAGCTCCAACTCCAATTCTACAAACTCAAATCTTCAATTCTTCGAACTCCAATCTCGAATTCTTCAAGCTCCAACTCCTTTTCTACAAGCTCCAACTCCAATTCTTCAAGCTCCAGCTTCAAATGCTTCAAGCTACAGCTTCATATTCTTCAAGCGTCCATCAGATCTTCAAGTCTCCAAGTTTTCAAATCTCCAATATCATCAAGACATAATCTCCGAGTGTCAAGTGCTTAGTGTATATAACAGTGACAGTGTAAAGTGTAGGTATTTATTCTCCACAACAGAACGGTAAATTAATTATTCATTCATTTATATGAAAATTATCAATAACTACAATAATACTATGTCGTCACTAAGCTTAGATACCCTGATGAAATTTATTTCAACCTTCGATGGAGAAAGGAAAAATCTATACCCATTTCTTAATGACTGTGATACGGCTTTTGAAATATGTCCGAATGAATTAAAACCCGTCCTGTTAAAATACATGATTCACTGCGTAGTAGGTAACGCCAAATATACAATTTCGAATTATAAATTTGAATCTTATGACAATTTCAAATCTTTTCTAAATACTACTTACGGTGAAAATAAGCATACATCACAATTAGAATTAGAACTCAGAAATTGCAAACAGGATTATAAAGAACCTATTATCAAATTTATTCAGCGTGTAGAGAATTGCAGAAATAACCTCATCAACGCAATTAGACTATTACATAAAGATGACGACGAGTTAAAAGGTCGGATTAAACAAATCGAGGATAGCGCTCTAAATACCTTCATGCTAGGAATCCATCCTCAAACGTCTATGGTAGTTCGATTGTCTAAGCCAACAACATTAACAGAAGCAGCAAACGTGGCTATAGACGAGGATAAGATTTTAAATGATTTCAAAGGTATGCACATAAACTATAAAAATAATTATCATAATCAGTCGCATCATTTCAATTACAATAATCAAAACATAAATCAGTTCAAAACTTCAGTAAATAAAGTGTGCAGATATTGCAAAAAATCAGGACACTTAATCAAAGAGTGCAGAAAACGACAGTACAATAATCGTTTTAAAAATAATTCGAATCCTTCTCAGCTTCAAACTAATCAAACAAATCAAAATGTTTCTTTCCATCAATCTCCGCAAAATTCGCAATATTCACAAAATTCTCAAAATTATCAACTCCCAGCACTCCAGGAGACCTGCCTCCTCCCGGTACGTGCGAAGCATTCAGGCAAAATATTTTCATTAGAACCAAATACATCGTATGTTGAATTTCCATATACAGAAAAAAAAAATCTAAAATTATTGATTGATACTGGCGCCGACATCTCATTAGTAAAAATAAGTTCCCTAGATGGAAACGAACTTGTTAATGAAACTGAACTCGTCACGCTCAAAGGTATCGATAACTCTCCGAATCCAGTAAAAACTATCGGAACAGTTAATTTGACATTTCCTTTAAAATATAAGCAACTTCATCATACTATTCACGTCATTTCAAACCATGTCACTAATATTCCTTTCGACGGATTACTAGGTCATGACTTTTTCGTCAATAATAATGCAAAGATTGACTACGAAACAAATACATTACATATTCACGATAAAATTATTCCTATATTCAATAAAATCAATCCTATTTATACTTTAAAGCCTAGATCCAAAACCCTTATAGAATTAGTTGTTCAAAATCCTGAAATTAACGAAGGTGTTATACCAAATATCCAAATACTTCCAGACGTATACTTATCACGTACTCTTGCAAAGGTACTTCCAGGAAATAAAGTATATGCCACAATCGTCAACAACAGTATTAAGTCAGTCAATATCTTATCAAATAAAATAACTCTCGAACCATTTAATAAACACGAAAGTTTCGTTGATTTTACAAACTCTAATACTAACGCTTTTTCTCAAATCGACAATCAAAGTACTGTTCTCATAAATAATTCTTCAGCGTGTAATCCTTCATATTCATACAATGACTTCATCGAGAAACAAAATGAAAATGTCAATGTCAACTTGAATGAAACCGATGAATCTCTTACAAATCAAAAACAATCGATTGCACACTGTATTTCGAATGATAAATTAATGTCGAAAGAAATAGCTTCAGAAATAAGTACGATAACTAACCCTAATCACAATGAAATTCCACAAATACTTAAAAAATATCATGAGTCTCCCATAAGCGAACATTCCGGATATCACAGAACCTTAAATCGCGTACGTCTAAAATACAAATGGACGAATATGAAAAAAGACATCAAAGATTACATTAAACAATGTGAATCTTGTCAGAAAAATAAAATCACTCGACAGAACCTTAAACAGACCTCAAGAACAGTTAAAATCGGTGATAAAATATATTTAACCAATAACGCCTCTAAAATAAATAAATCAAAAAAATTATCTACTAATTTCCAAGGACCTTACGAAATTGTCAAGGTTAACAGTCCGTTAAATGTTACAATTAAGGTTCAGAATAAGTTAGTTAAGGTTCACACAAATAGAATTAAGCAAGCTAATTTAGATCCCTCACAATAAATAATCTCATTCAAAGGATTATGTTATTATTTACTTTATTATAATATGTACTAATATTAAGAATTTTATTGTTTTTCTAAATGTAAAAAAAAAAAAATATATATATACCTGTATATAATATGACTTCAATTGTTCTAAATCTATTTGTCACACATCACAATCTATTGTTCACAACAAAATCTATTTTCGAAAACCAATGTATTAATATGATTATAATTTCTTTTAACCAAACTCATGGTAAAAATTGTGTACCATAAGTTTATTCTTTTGAAGGGAGGTGTTATGTGCCATTCAAATTTGTACCGTTAGTTTGTCAACCACGGGTTCGACCGACTCAAACATGTTACATCTTGTTAGTTTCTTAAGTTTTTTGCATCATATTTATTGTTTCCTTCCTAGAAGTATTCCAGAATAACAAAACACCCTACAGCTGGACGTCTCACAAGAAAGACGCATTGTGTACCTTGTAATATTCAACTTTGTATTAAAACTTCAGTAATAATAATTGTATGTGATTTTGTGTTATAAATCGGAATAAAAGAAAACGTTAAATATAATTAATAATATCTTTTAATAAAACCAACCCATAACATAATGTATTACGGTCAATTCTCGAAGAGAAAATACCTTCTCGCTCGTCATAAATTGCCGCAAACTTTTTAATGGGTGAAAATTTTTCCCTCATAGATACCAAGTCGCAATGGCTGACCGGTCCAACTGAGGGTCGGACCGACTTGAGAAGCTCTTTCCTTTCAACAGACATATGGGGACACTCCCAGAGGATGTGATCGGCATCCTGCAATTCGCCACACAAGCAAGTCGGAGATTCTATTAGGCCAAGCTGACAGTGTTTGGAGGCAAAACCACCGTGTCCGGTTACTAGCTGAGAAGTCCAATGGTCTGGAGTCAATTTGGTTATCTCCATGCGCTAAGGAACTAAAATAATTATTTTATTTATTCATAATATAACATATTTTTTAAATGTCACGTAATATTTTTTTTATGCCACCATTGTCGTTGTCCATTGTTGTCTCATATAACCGTAATAATCTTCGTTAATAATAGTTATCCTAGCTGACATGGCATGTAAGAAAATTTTCAAATGACTCTCGTAATGTGTCTGCAATTGAGAAACTTAACTACTTCTAATAGTTACAGAGCTTCTGAAATGTCTACAAACAACTTTATAGATTATCAAACTTTGCCTTCAGGCTGTAAAACGCTCTTGACTCAATTGTAATAACAATTTACATATCTGAAGACAGAGAAAATTGCCTAGAAAATCGCGTATTGCATTCGCAAATAGGATTTCTAAGGGGATTTGAAGCGAATGTAGTAAATTTTGTAAACAGTCAATTTATAGTTATTCGTAGTATTCAAAGCCCATAATTAATAAGATTACTCGTACTAAAATATACATATTGAACTTATTGAAATTAATCAAACTATATTATTGTTGTATTCTATACTGAGTTTTTATACCAAAATTGATTTTTAAACAATACTATAAACTTTGATCGCCCATTTTCATACCAAAATGCATACGCAGATAATAATATGTAATCTATTACCTACCTTCCCAAAATGTGGATAACATAATTATACTGAGATTTACGCACATCTGTTCAAATATCTTCAATTACGAATATTCATCGACTGGTGAGTACTACGCGGTCATCCTATGAATTAAATTGTCATAATTTGGTACTTCTACTAGATAAACCTGTATGATTATTATTAATATTAAAAAGTTTATTTTTTTCAGTGAAGAACCTAGTGGAATCAGAAGTTACAACTTTCACAGTTCTAGTGAGTGCTTTTATTCTAAAAGCCTACATACAATATTATTAATACGTTTTATTGAATATCTAGGGAAAAAAATATATAATTAAATTCATTTAATTACAAATCTGGTTAGCAAAATTTGAAAATTATTAGATTTGTTTCGCAATAATTCATTTGTAAGCCCACTCAGTCTAATTTTACATAATAGTTATGTACTTTTTAAAAGATAAAATATGTTGCATTCTTAAATCGTGTAAATCATTAAATAGAAAGATAAAAAAATACCAAATTTCTAAAACACACAATACGATCCACTTTCCCGAAGCGATTAATATTATCATTAGCAGAATAGAACGACATCAATAGCGCAATTATACTGTATGTATACCTAATTGTTCATAAAGTTTTTAATGCTATTGGTTTCAAAGTTTCTCCGTTTTATTTTTTTAGATTTTTCTTTATTCTGATTCTTTAAGTACTTTTCTATCGTTTGTAAATATATTAATAAAGTATTTATATATCTATATATCCAACTCTATTTATTAGTTAAATATATTTAAACCAGCTACTCTTAAAAATTACCACTTTAGCACGTTTCCGTTATTCTTATTGGTCCAAATTAATACGGTAGGCATTCCATATACAAGGCGGTTATCGACAGCTATCGGCGGCTGTCGACACTGGGAAATTCGTATTATGGTGAAAATTTAGGTTGGAAGACATGTTGGTCAAATTCGGGTATGTTTGTGCTGGCGGATACACCCGAACACAAAAATTTTGCATTGAAATGTCAACATGTAGTAACACAAAATTATGTGACTACTAGCTGCTACTAGCCACTCTATATTTGACAGCTCGCAAGGAACTATAAATTAAGGCGGCAGCCGTGACGTAATTATTTTTCAAAACAGTGAGATCTTGCATCTCAATTCTCAATATGTAAAATTGACGTACTCTATTTCGCTCTAAAGGTTAACACAGCCAAGAGAGTGGCTGTTATAAGATAGCACTTTTTGGATGTAAAGTAATAATATGTTAGAATAGAGTTGTATTCATCTGCCGATTTTTAAATATTTTACAAGAAAATTTAATTAAGATTTTTAATTAATTTTATTGACGTTAGTGACATTTTATTTTACATTTGCTTTTTCCATTTTTTTTACAAATATATTTGTATAAAAGAAATGTTCTACGTATTTATTGTGTACTTGGCGAGTTTATCGTGATTTTGACAAAATGCTGAAGTATGGAGTTAACCAACTTTTAAATTGAAAGCCTTATTGTAGCCTTGTAAAACAATAATTGTCCCATTCACAGTCTGTCATATTTATAGGGCCTGTCATTAGAACTAAACTTTAAATAATTACTAACGCCGTCTAGGCATCATTGTTAGTGTTATTAATATAGGTTTGATTATAAAACTAGTTTGTCATTAATATTGTTAAAATATATAGAAATACATCTTTATTTGCTAGAATAACACAAATTACACTCCAACAAAGCGGGTTGCCAATGTCTATCTCTGACAACAAAAATATCAATTGGTGGTATTTATGATGAGACCTTAATTGGGCGCCTGAATGATATCATTAAACGTGATCTCCCTTTCTATTTTAAGCGTAACGTATTTAATCAATATGTGCTACCAGTATCCACGTGTACATAATTATTATGACCCCTGGACGGTAAAAAATTAAGAAAAAACAAAAATTATTACGTTATAATGTGGAAAAATCACAAAAAAATTAATAGGGAGACATATAATGGTGTGCAATGTGATAGAGTTGGTCAAACTGATGAAATGGCAATGGGCTATAATGATGCTCGACGCGTTATCAACTGCTAGGAAAATGCCGTCATTGAGTGGTATCTAAGTGTTACGCCTAAAATTCCACTGGACAGACGAACTGATGGATGTACGTGACATCTGACAACAAATAAGTAAGGACAGAGAATAGTGAAAAAATCATGGGGAGGCTTTTATCCAGCAGTGGATGGACGATAATAATATTATTGTTTAGAAAATCGTGGTAATCGAATTATTATTAGGATGGTATATTTATTTATTTATTTAAAAAAGAGTATTACGGCATTACAGCGATTGGCCAATGCACCATAATATATAATAAATACAAAATTATAAAAATATCTTATTTACAAATAAAAATAATAAAACAAGAAAGTAGAAAAGACAGCATGTGTATATATACATATTAAAAAACATGATACTCGTAATATACAATTATAAATTAAACCTATTTAATACGTCCACAAACATTATATAGTTAATAAAAAATAAATCAACCTTTATGGTGCCATAAAATAAGATAATTGCACGATACACAGCATCATGAAACATAACATCTTTCCTGCGACGAGGTATCTTGAAGACCGTAGAGCTACGAGTGATATTGGTGGGAGCATGAAAATTAATATATGCCAGTATATACGGATTGTAAATAATGAACCCACGAAGAAATAAAAAGAAATGCTTTAAAAGTATAGTGTTCCAAATTAATATATATGTTCCAAAAATAAAATAAGTGTTTATGGAATAAGTATGTTAAAACGTTTGTTTTTCAATATACTATTAACTAGAACATTCGAAAAAAATTCTAAAAGTGTGATAGCTAATTTATCAAATTTTAATAATATAGATCTCTCTGCTCCCGATTTTCATTTTTTTTCAGGCAAAATATGCGTACGTTTTTTTCTTCTTAATCTGGTAGTTATTTTTTTATTGCCTAAAAAAATCTTCCAGTTATTTTTTTATATAAATTGGTTTACTTTCTCCTCGTCATCCAATCAACTAAAAGGTCTTATATATTATAAGACTATATTTTATTAACATAGCTTAGAGATATTGGAGAGAAAGTTTATGTTATTTAAATTATATTATAAGTACATAATAGACTGTAATTCCTACTTACTTATTAGAATTTATAAAACAGAAAGCTTAGAAAATATTAATACTTTCTAAATATAATATGATAAAGGGCTGTCTGGTTTACTTTGCTTAAGGTTATTTTTAAAATTATTCAATATTAATTTTCAATTCTATCCCCGTAAAATACGGAAATAAAAATTTTATGTATACGGGTAAACAGAATGAAAAAAAAAAAAATACCTACTTATAATTGAAGTTTTCAAATCAATCGTATATACAACATTTGGAACTAGATAAGTGTCCCTGTACTATTTCATTACCGCTAACTACTCGTGATTCAATTTATATTTTTGCGACTAAGTCCTCACTACCGACAGCGGTTGGCTATATGCACGCATTTATCTACTTGCATATAATAACCTCACTATTTGCACCAATATTGTTACAAAACTCCCACCAAACATTCCATAATATACCTTCCAAATAATTGATGTCTCCCAGGCACTTTTATCGATAATTATTCAGTTACAATTCAAAAGACGCCGCGCCAATAGTAACTCAATCATAAAGTCATAAAACAATAGCAGAACAACGGGCACAATAGCAGGATGACTTGTGACTCGGAGAGTGATAAACATAACAATAATCAACAACAGTGTACGAATGTGTTACCCGGTATCCGGATAGCCAGCAGTTCAATCATCACAAAGATTAGTGTCTGGATTACTTCCCTACGTCCACTTTTCTCCACAAAACTGTAACTTCCTTAAATACAGTTCACACAAAAATATCGCCACTCACTAATCCACTGTTGCTGTTTGACCACTTCACCTTCTCGTGCTGAATTGTTAGATATCATATTATTTTAGAGAATTTTTATCTTCACATCGGAATTTTTAACTTTTGGAAGATAACAAGATGAAATATTACATTAGTACATACCAGTGATGAAGTTAGTCAAGTGTTTCATTAATATTTGTCCAGTTATTTTAAAATGGTTAATTTAATTTTGTTAGAGCTAATTTTTCGATATTACAGACAAATATTTTATATTTACTTCGAATAAAAAATAGTGTTTTATATTTTATTAAGTATTAATAAAATTATTCTTCTAGAAAACCGCTTGTAATAATTTCGAATCTATCTGGGGATGTTTATATAAATAGAAATTGTAGCGTTTGTTTTTTTTTTAATGTTAATTAATTTCTGTTTTGTAAATGATTTTTTTTTTAAATATAATAACTAAGTAATATAATATAATATGTGTCTATAAACTATTTAAATTATCTACTTGTTTACATTGTATTAATTACAATATATATTTGACTTGATTAATCTAGCTGTTTAATAAAGAGAATGAGAGAAAATATAATAATTATGTAAATGTCTGGAAGAGAGTGAGATAGGGAAAAGATGTGTTAAAGGAGTAAGATGAGAGTGTATACACATAAAACACAAATTCGAAATTCGAAAAATAAACAGACACGAAAATAAAGGAATCGTTTATTTTAATAGTGTTTTGAAGTAAAAAATGATATGATACTCTCATAAAAGTTTGGCAGATGCTTACCAGACACCTATAGAAGTTGAGTTATGAAAATATAAAAAGAGGTGTATGTTCGGTTGGCATTTAGTGTTACTTTTAACATAAACTCAGAGAAATATATTATTAATTTGTATTTAAGCTGTTAAAGCATGACAATGGATGAGTGTAGTAGATTACAGCCAGTTTAGAATACCTACTGGAGAGTAGATCATAGCCTACTTGGAGTACCATAATTAATGATAACTTTACTATAATTATGTTACTAAGTTATGCTAAAAATAACTTCGCGAGACTGTTCTAAAAATTAAAAAACCGGTATTTTAAAACGTAAAATTCCGGTATTTATCGTTACAAAAAAAAACGGTTATAAATATACAAAATACCGGAATTTTCTGTATTAAGAAAGCAGAAAACTATATTGAAAATCACCCGAAAATGTGAAATGATAACAATTAATTCTATATTAATTTTTAATTGGAAAAGAAAGTGCTTAAAGTCAACGACATTTATTTTAGACGGATTACACAAAAATGGTAAGAAGACTAATAATAAAATAGGCTCTCGACTATAGAATATATACATTTAATGTAGATTTAATGTAGAAGTTCGTTTATTTAGATTTATTCAACAGGAAAAGTAATATTTTTTCAACCTCAATAATTTTACGTTAGACAGCAAACTTAAAAAAGGGTTAAAGTCTTTGAGAAATTTATACTTCACACCTAATTACACTTGAAGAAAAAAACTTTGGAAAATGTCTGCAGAAACAATGGAGATCTCAGTTTTTGCAGAAATTATCACAGCTGCGAAACTGCTTTGTTATGCATGAATTTTGAGTTAGGAGAAAAAGGGGTAAAAATAGCGTGAGTAAACTAGAAGTATGATAATATTATATTCTTCAAGGGATGTGAAAGACTCAGTAGAAAATTAAACTACTTTCAAAAAAGTTTTCTGACAATTTATTAATAGGTTAAAATATGTTTATATTTATAATAGGTTATGATCTACCCTAAACAATTTACTTCACACATAATTATATATTCATACACATAGCTATTATAAGGTAAATAAAATTTCCATATATTTTAAATTGATACTAGGTATGTTACTATGCTTAGATTTTACCTTTTCTAATAATACTTTTCAGAAACTAAGTGTGCGTATCTTAAGGGGGGGCCAAAGAGCGCGACATTCAAATATAATTTAGTATAAAAAGAACCTCGGCGTCGTAAGTACGTTAATTTAAATCGATCTTTTCGCAAAAATCACTAATCATCGGAGATTTTATTTCAAGAAACATTATTATTATTATTGATATTGTCTGCCGCTGAACAATATTATTATTTTATAAACACCTGCAAGATGTACGCCGATCAGAAAACAGGGCTGTCAAAATAATATTATGAATAAATATTTTTAAAATGTTAATTTCATCATAGTTTTTAATCAAACCTGTGCATGTACGTACTGATAACTTGGGTGGATTTTGTAGCAAACATACTATTGATATATATACGGGTATATTATTATTATAACCCAATTCAAATTGAACATAGGTTGATACTCAAATATTATTATAGTATGTTTATGATTTCGAGAAAATAATACGATGGTATAATTACTCCATATCAATTATTTGAAAAGATTACATTCGCACTTTGCAAGATAACATCAAAATGTGTATATACTTATCTAAATGACAAATGACATTCATGAGTGAGCACGGCTGAAAGCTTGGAAATGTGTTTTTTTCTATTTCAATATCTTTTAATTGTGTATTATTTTATTACAGATTTAAGGCCAACTTCATATAACTAATAAAAATACTGTTTGTTTCTACGAATAAAAAAAGACAGGAAGGAAGATGTGTACAAATCACGGCAATCAGAAAGGCCGGCAAATATGGCCGACAATGCGTGATACACAAACATAAAATACACAAAATTACAAACACATTCGAAGTTTGCCGCACACGTACAGACCACGTGATACTTGTTTACGCAAAATCGTCGCTTTTCAAAATGGCAAATTTTATTGCCAGATTTTACTGCGATGAATCAGTATGTTCCTTCTTGTCTTTTTTTATTCGTAGGTTTGTTTACTATGTACACCGAGAAATTTCCATTTATAAAATCGGAAACGATTTTTACAAAAGAGTTTTGGAATATAATGCAACCAAAACTGGAAAAAGTTCTATCATGGGTGTTGACTTCCTGAATTAGTTAACCCCAGGTCCATGCCACTACGTGAACCATAGTGGATATTAAGCCATTTCCACACTGGCAACAAGTTGCTGGCAATCTCATTAAATTTTACGATACTTTCCATAATTGCTTAAGAAATTTTACGATAATCATCATAATTATCGTAAAATCTAACGAGGTTGCCAGCAACTTAACTTGTTGCCAGTGTGGACCCGGCATTAGATGCACAAAACTTAAATAATATATATTATAAAATAAAATTTAAAATTCTAAGTATTTATGATCTATGTCTTCGACAGCCCTGATGAAATTATGAGTCGGATCGAGTCATAGAGCAAATTTACTGACACAAACATCTTTGACACGACCTTTTTATATTAACTAGTAGACCAGATATTATGGACCACATGTTAAAAAATCATATTTTCAATTCTCAAGGCCAATTCTGTAGAACGTCCCCTTAAGTCTTCTAATGTTAAATGAATGTTGTAAGAATAGTACGTTTTAAATAGGTAGCTAATAAATAAAACTATATTATATTATATTTTTTTTTATATCATATATTATATACATATTTCAATTGCACCTCAATATATTATTATTCGGTTTTCTTGTTTTTTTTTTTTAATATACTTATATGGACATTACGTAAGCTTAACGCGTTGTATATATTATATGTTATTATAAACCGTACGCTACAATATACATAATTTATATATTAAAAACACTTTACGCTGTAAAGTACCGATATATGTGTGTTTGTTTGAAAATAAAGTGCCGTGTCAATTAACTACCCCTTTATTCAAGATTACAATAAACCCTAGCATCTCAGTAGGTACCAACCTAAACTATTACAAAAGGAGCCAGCAAGATACAAACTTTAGATTAAAAACATAATAAGTACTTACATGCGGAACTACTTCAGTGTGCCGTGAAAAATTTATACTCTGAATAGTGTGCGGCGATATGAAAAAGGTTGGGAATTACTGTACTAACTAGAATATTCCAGTGCTTTTAAATAGTTCCATTCTCATTGTAATATGTTATATAATATTTTTGTAATCAGGATGCAGTGCTAAATCCCACGAGGATTTCTCATACTGATGATAATTGAACGAAGCCAACAACAATGGCTAGAACATTTGTTACTCTTAGTGTTAAATTTCCCGTGAAATTATTCCTAATTGTATTTCTGCAACAGTTACAGCTCACAATGAGTCAGTTTAACCCATGAATAACTGGTAACATAAAAAACATTTTAAAAATGTAATAAAAGTAATCTAAAATGTGTAACATTGTTAAAAATATTTTTCCGTATCCTTCAAAAGGGGCGCGACCTATTAATCCCCTTTATACTATGAAATGTCAATTATAAGCAAAAATTTTGCATGTAAAATAAAATATATTGTACTGAAATACCAGTGGCGTGCGGTCCATAGATGCTGCACACACGGAGCGTTCATGAAGAACTTTTTATTGTTTTTATAAAGTTGATTATTGTGCAATTGAATGACAACACTACACTTAACTTCTAAATTTTATATTTTGTTATTATTGTGTAAATATTTTTTATTTAAATGAGAACTACTACGCTGCAGAACAACATACTATAATTTTACATCAAATAACCTACCAAGATTCAATTAGTTACAAAAGCGTAAGTAGATTAATCAAATGTTATCAAATAGTAGGTATATATTGTGAATGTTATTTATAACATCCACACAAACAAAAGTCATCGCACGTACTGCAAACCACTTAATTCTCATATTATCTGCATTATTAACAACCAGAATTAGTAATATGAATACTATCGACCGAAGGTACTTGATGGAATTTGAATTTAAATTCTAATGGATTGAAGTTTTGTACTATTACCTAATTAAGTCACAATAAAAAATATAACAAACAAATTACGAATAGTTGAAGTATTTATAAAAAAAACCCCAACTTTATCAATAATAATAAACTCGATAAGCATTTATAATAAATCGTCAAAACCTAATAATAGATCATTAGTAATTATAAACACTAAAAATACTACTACACTCAAGGTGTAAAATCGTCCATTCTGGGAACAATGGTAACGTATTGGGAATTAATGGTGGCAACCCGGTTGCGAAAAACGACTCAAATGACTTAAATCAATTAGAATGTACATAATTAGGTTATTACTTTTCCATAACGTCTACTGTTAATTATTCTTAATGGTGACATACTTCTATTTCATCAAAATAAAACGAACCATTTATTATATTCATTGACAAAATTTTATTAAGACTGATGTCCGCTTGTTGATACTATTTTAACTTTAATAAATGCAATTTTCTGCCATGACTCTTGGTCATTGAAACGTATCTATATAATATTATACAAACACCGTCTGAGGCCCTTGTCCCACATATGTATCAATGGATGCTGTTTCTCAGAAGAATTATGTGAATGTCTCAAGCATCTTTAAAATTAAATAAGCCTGGAATCTTTTGGAAAAGTCTGCTCTCAAAATTTGGGAATTTCTACATAACTACGTTATAATATAATAAAAATCAAGTGATTTATATTTTACTCAACACAATGACGTATAATATAATAAAATTTATTAAATTATGTAGGTACTTTCTTATTGTGATAATCTTAAATTTAAGGATAGATTACAATAACATTAGGTACTTTTCGGTTATACGGAATACAGCGGAAAACACATTTTAAAAATACCCTATATACTGGATTATTTGTTTGTTTGGGTTAGTTTAGGTTAGGTTAGGTTGGGTTAGGTTAGGTTAGGTTTGGTTAGGTTAAACTAACAAATAATCCAGTTTATCGGCTATTTTCAAAATGTGTTTTCCGCTGTATTCCGTATAACCGAACAGTACCTAACATTATAATAATAGTTATAAAATTGTATACTTACGTCATATTGATACATATGCTTAAATTAATAAAACACATTGTTCAGAAAGAAATAAAGGACATTATAATATGACTAACAGTTTAGACCTATTTTATTAAAAATACAATTTAACGACGCTATCTAGGCCAGCTCTCTCAAAGGACTAACACCTAATAAAAAACGAAGCCTACTCGAGCCGGTTGTTAATATTCTTTTTATATAAGCTGAAGCCTGAAAACTTTACCCTTATTCAGATAACATAATCTACCATTATGTATTGGTCTAAAAAACGGCATACTGACAAGTCTCAACTAAAAACCTTCTAAAAGTTTCGTAGACTAAAAACCACAATAGTGGTTGTCATGTTAGCAGAACTTTTAGAGACTTCAAGATTGGTCTGGTGATAATAATGTTAGCAAGTCGTGAATCATATAAAATTAAAACCTTAACTAAAAAAATATATTTCAGCTTCAAAACAATAGTCATTTCTAATTTGAGTGCTAAGGGGGGAATAAAGAAAACTTTAGTAAAAATTAATCACTAATTGTAAATTTATTATTTTATTCCGTTACGAAATTACAATTTTTTTTTAGTACAGCGTTAGTAAAAAGAAATATAGTTCAATAAAATGTCTCATTTACTTCATATCATTAAACTTACAATTTTCCCCTTACACTCTTTTCGCGTAAAGACCTAGAAACTTGTTCGGGTGGGATTTCATTATGTTAGAAATTAATCCACAAAATTTAATGTTACTTTATAGAAGGACGTGAGCTAGCTGAAAGTATCGGATTAAAGATAAAATACTATTTCCATTATCATTGTGTGGGTTAAAAGCAAATGTACTTCTCTCAATCGTAATATGCGTAATTATAAAGTTACTTACATAATTATAAACAATTGAAGGTATCAATGACGGAAGGTGGAGGTAGACTGTTAAGATCCGCCATAAATGGTGCACACTAAACTTTGACAGCCATACGTATTTGTTTTCATTGAAATACGACTACAATAATTTGCAGATGGTGCTGGTTAGTCTTTAAAATTCAATTAAGCCCTGCGAAACCAAGCCATGATATATAATAGTAAAAAATACTCATTTATCTTTAGATAACTTTGGATATTTTATAGATAGAATAATATTTTTTATCTATTAGGCTTCGGCCACATAGGCAGGTGCATCGCTAGTCCTGCGCTAGATGCTATGCTTGTCTACTAAAAACACTACTG
The DNA here is from genome assembly GCF_057557595.1 of Rhyacophila brunnea. Lineage (NCBI taxonomy): Eukaryota > Metazoa > Arthropoda > Insecta > Trichoptera > Rhyacophilidae > Rhyacophila > Rhyacophila brunnea. The sequence goes on along the minus strand of NW_028232848.1, from coordinate 12,122,330 downwards.
CCACATTGCACGCTACGTGCTTAGGTGCAAATTCATTTGACATTTGGGAGCACTCAAGTCAACAACGATCCGTCACTCTCAAAACTAACTAGAAAGCTACTTCTCACAGAGAATTTAAGTTTAAAATTTAGAAAGTCGCAAACTCGAACTTGTTAGATGCATAATGTTAATTCATCCCATGCGTCATTATTCATCATCTCAAACTATACGGTGTTTGACGTTTGTCATACTGAAGAATCATCCGCCATCTTGCAAAATCCATAGACAATGGCAAAATCACTAGGTGACACAATAAAAATAACTAACACGTTTGTTCGCCGGTAGACTCACGAGGTGACTCATAATCACGTAGCGAGGCGCGAAGCGTGCAGTGTGGCCATTTCGATAGAATAGTTTGCGTTCGTTCGCTAGAATATGTCACCTAGCACGTAGCCACCAAGCAAGGCACCCGCCTATGTGGCCTTAGCCTTATAGTTTTGTTTTGGCAGAGCTTAATGAATAAAAAAAATTAACCAAGAATATATTGTGTAATAAAAATATGTATTCTTAATCCAACGAAAACAAAATAAATAATTGTGTCGCTGAGTTTCAAAACCCGCTGTAACACTTTTTCATTATGTTGAGAAAATCAACAAAAAATTTTTGAACTAAAATGGTATTTGTAAAAAAAAATCATGTAGAGATTTTAATAACGAATCCAATGATATATATATATATATATTATCTTAATTATTTCAAAAAAGTGTTATAGCGGATTTTGAAACTCAGCGACACAATTATGAATGAAAAAGTGTGAGCAATTTTGTCGTATCACCCAATATATACCAAAACTATTATGGTTTGATTAAGGCAGGGTTTAAATTGATCTTTAAAAACTACCCAATACCATCCGTAAAATGTAGTCTTAGGTCAATAATAACAAATACGTATGACTAACAAAGTGTAATGTGCACTACTCATGGCGGATCTTAACAGCCTACCTCCACCCTTCGCCACTGGAAGGTATGGTATTAAGAAATTGAAAAGTCAACGGAAAACTATATAAAATAATAGGTAAAATTACAATGAAAGACAAACATATAATATAAAATGATTCAAAGTACTACAACGTAGTACAAAGTACAAGGTACAGTTTTTTTGGAAGGATGACTAAAACGATAAATAAACTCTCCTCTTCTTCTCATCTTCACACACCTCATTCATCCCTAAATTTCTATTTAAAGATTGGTAAATAGATAATAATAAATATGTTCTAGATGTATTTATATGGCATTGATCTCCAGTGAAGTTAATATAATATTAATTAGTAAAAACAAAACATTCGCCTGAAATGTTTTGAAAATTTTACACGCTAAATACAATCTGTTATTACTTTGTTGTGAGGATTTGTTGCTTCACTACGCAGAACTCAGCACAATCAAAATTTCAGACCTTTCCATTAAACATTCAGGAAAATTATTTCAAAACAAATATCTCGATTGCAGTAGGGGAAGGTTGTATTACGCTTTGTGAATACAACGTACCCGAATCATTTATTTATGTCAACATTAAAAGTTTTCATTTGTACACAGAGTTACGCAGCATTCAAAATGTCTACACAACTTGAGAATTTCGCCTACAGATGTGTAGACAAGCACTGTTAATGACATCTAAGTCTAAGTAAATAATTTCAATAGAAAAATTCAATTTTCAACTTTCAATAGCTTATTCACCGTTACAGTACGTCAGGTAAATAATTTTCAAACTATTGCTTACCCCTTCACCACCCGCCACATCTCCACACCCGTTATGCGGGCGTATACCGTGGCGTAACAAACGTCAAGCGCTCTTTAAAGTTGTGCTGAAAGTGTCCCAGGAGCAACTTCTCAAGACATTGGTTGGCGTGCACTAGAGTGTGCGTAATTCCTACTTCGATTTAATGCATTACGGTCAATTCTGGATGAGAAAATACCTTCTCGCTCGCGGTAAAATAACGCAAACTTTTTAACAGCTGAGAAATTTTTCTCTCGCAGATACCAAGTCGCAATGGCCGACCGGTGCAACTCAGCGTCGGACCAACTTGAGAAGCTCTTCTTTTTCAACCGACATATGGTGACACTAGATTATAGGATTACCTTAGATCATTCTACTCATTTGGGTTTATAATTACTACCATATACAACTGCCTTAAGTTGACGAATTCGTTGATAGAATAGAAAAAAGAACGACCCGGTGATCCATTTAAATACAACTTCATTATGACTATATTTCCCATCGAACATCTATCACCATGGTATTAACTTAGCAACCTTTTTCATATTGTCTGTCTGTTTGCTTCTGTATCTATAAATTTATTTCTGCGTCAGAGCCCAACATGCATTTTTTTCAAGCGACGTTGCTTTTATTTATATTAAATTAATGGTCAATATTTAAAATACATACGTTAGTAAAGTTGAACACTTTACGCTTTGTTCACAATTTGAGGTCACTTTTGATTGTTCTATTTAGATACCTATCCAAATAAGCTCTAAGTCAATCTTGCTATGCAAAATCCTTTAAAAATATTTTTCGTACAAATCTATTTGAGTTCCTTTGATAAGGATTATTTTGGATTTTTTACTAGTTTATTACTTAAATAAATGAAATGTTACCTGTGGAATAATTATGTATATCCGCATTAATAAAGATTTGAATCAATAATGTGAGGGTTAGCTCATACAATACAACTTAATATTGCCCTGTGTCATCCGTGACATATCGGAAAACTTTATATAACTTCAGTTGATATAAATTTTAAGCCGAGTGATAAAACAACCCTTTTTATTTGATGGCCGTGAGGTTTTTTAGTGTTACGCAAGATTACGCTTTTTATAAGGGTTAACCAAGGTCTAAGGGTAAACTTAGAATCGATTTTATGCCCTTAAACGGATTTATTGTTTATGGGTCAAAGTTAAGTGCTAAAGATAATAATATAGCCACCGATATATATTTTTACTTTCATCATTACTATTATTAGTGAGCACTATGGAAGATTTAGTATTATAGTTGTATGAAATTTTCAAAGCTCCTTAGTATAAGTTACTGTTATCATTGTATCTTTTATTTTATTCGTAGTAATACAAAAGATATATCTTATATTCGAATTGTTTGAAGTGGTTCTAGTATATAACTGTTCAATGTATCAGTAGTAAAGTATTACTTAATAATTATTTAAATATCACTTTTACAAGGAATTTATAATTACGAGAGCAATTTGTCAAGATGAAGGACAAGCTTAGAATGACGTATTTTTGAAATGTGTTTAAGTTTATCCCCCACACTTGAGAACGGTTGCCTGTTACTCCACCCGTTAGGTATTTCAGTTCCCATTAATTCTGTATTCCCCGCGACATTCTTTCTTGAAACTACCATACATTTATTTGAAAGCATAAGTACCTAAGTTAAAACTGAAATTGTAATATATCCGGACACCACACATAAATCAAAGATAACGTTGTTAATACCTTGACTTATTACTAGAAAATATGGCCACTAATTTAACGACATTTTACAATAATAAGTCAAATGCATAGTTTCCAAGTCATGTAATGCAAGTAGTGCAAATAGTAATTTTATCGGATGTGATATTTATTTTGGTAGGTCCCTTCATATTATTTAAAGTTGTATCGCTTTTTGTACTATGATGATGCTTTGTTATAATTGAATATTGTAATATACTTATGCGTTGTTACATAGGCATATTTTAAATTCTCAAGTTAGGCACAATTCATTTCCTACTATGATAAGGTTTTAAGATATCGGAAATTGGGTTTTGTGCTCAACTTTTAACGACATCTGCCTCGTTCCATTTACTCAGCCTGTCAATCAGTCAGTAGATACTAAAAGATATTTTTCTCAAAACTTCAACCGCTCTCGTTTATAACGATATTACTTTGTCGGAAGAACTTTTTGCGTAAATAGATACCTAAACGGTTAATTTATTTCCGTAATTAAGTTCGATAATTTTACGAAATACGTTAATAAGTACTTGAAGGAAGCCTAAATATATTGAACCTTAATCAATGAAAGTAATTAGATGATTAGGTTAGCCGGGTTAGATTTAAGTACGGAAATCTCACTAATTTTCCAACAGTGCAGAATACATTTATAAAATGCTAATGACTTCTGAAAGTTCGACAGACCCAATTGAAGCTTTTTAAATACTATTTTTTTTACTTCTGAACACTTCACTATTAAAAGTTTAGTACATTGGAGATAGGATAGAGAGTAGGTAGTCGGGAATTAGAACTTGAAACCACCAAACCAAATTCGTCAACTTTTTTTACTCGCGCCACAGTTTTATTAATTCAATCAATATCTATATCTTATATCTCGTGTGAGAAACCAAACATACATAATATTTAATTTCGCTAAATTATAAATAAAAACCCTCAGACATAAAGCCTTCCATATCAATACTTACACCTTTTTAAACAGAGTAGGAAAAGTTTATTTCAACAGCAACGATATTGTTCATTAAACAGAAAAAAAATATTACTAAAAACATATATTAGTATTTATGTACCAAATGTATTTTTTGTTCAATACGTGCATGCTATCTGTGCTCTTGTATGGCTGTGAGACATGGCATCTTACCAATATTTAAAGGTGCCGACTTTTGCACCTTTGATAATCGATGTCTGCGCTGATTACGTTGGATACATTTGCACGGCCGCGCTACAAACACTTGAGTTCGTTACGTGAACATTACGGCAGCCCTAGGTGATTTAAATCACCAGAAGATGCTTCTTGTGGTTAAGAAATGTGTTTCGGATGCCACAGAGACTACGATATTTCATACTATATGCGCACAACCTCAAAGGTTCCATCGCCGTAGCTGACCATCCTTCACCCTGAAGTGGTGCTACAGGAAAGATATACGCCCTGCAGGGCCTTTTGCTTGCCTATACTCTGACACTAGGGCGTGTCAGGGTGAAAAGTACGTAAATAAGCATGCGTATTAAAAAACACACCAAATAATTAATTGTAAGCTCTGCTTAATCAGAAATATCTACCTATTTACGGATATAATAATTTATAAATACAAATGTATTCATATAATTTGATGTTTCCAGATTTTTGACATTCAATAGGATAAAATTCTACAAATCAAATAAGTAGATACCTTTATTAGAAGGTTATCATTGCATTATATCTTTTTTAAATCTGAATTTTTCAATCTAACTCTTTTCCACCCACCATTTGCCAGTTATCCATATATAAAATACAATTTCTTTTCTGCAGAATTATGACGGCCATGTTCACATATAATACGCATATAAGGGGAATACTATCGAATAGGTTGCATGGAAAATTTTATTCGCAGACGTGTAAAGTTGCCTCTTATATTATGTTCTCAGATGAAATAGGCTCGTTTATTCTGAGAAAAGTTATCGTTTTTTCCTATTACATAAAATATTGCGTATTTTTACAGGCATTTTACAAATACGAAAATATGAATCCTATTTTTCATACGTGTAAATGATATTATTTTATGAAAGTTGTTTTGGACGGTGTTCAAAAAATATAAAAAAATATTAGGTATAGTTAGGTGCCAAATTTTTTTTATAGTTTCCAGAATATGTAATAATATATAATACATAATGTATTATTTTTTTTATTAAAATGATTATTATTTGCATATACAAATGCCAGTGAAAATTTAATAACAGAGGTCATTTATTATACAGAGATTTTTGCTCGTTTCACGCTTAAGTTATAATATGATAAATACTTGTATATTATTTTATTAATTTCATTGAGCTCTTTCTTCATCTAAAGAATAAATTGTGAGTAATTAAAATATTTATAATATGTGCGAATGGATAAATAGTCTGTAATTTCCTACAAACACGTATCTGAAAAATCACAACTTTTCAGGAGAGGCAAATAACCACTTTATTTTCTCAGTTTTTAATTTAGAAATAAAATTTCTTCTATGAAATATTCATTTAGTAAAGTTGCACATATTTTCATGTTATGTTTCTTCAATTTATCGCACAATAGTATCGACCGATCAGTCATATTGTCGGAGATACGAGAATGCTTTGCAACTTTACTGTGAATATTACTGCAGCAAACACGTATCTTGACTTACGAGAAAGAGCTTCAGTACAATAATTATTATCTGTCGGAGTTCAGTATTTTGTATACTTACAAACACGCTACTCAAGATAAGAGTTAATAATATTTATAAAAGTCTTTTATTGTGATCCTAGTTTTTGTTATTGCTTAAATCTATTATGTTGTAAAGTATGTTTTGAGTTACGTGTTAGTGGAATATGTGCGTATTCAAATTCTGAATTCATTACACTAAACAACTCAAAACTGACAAAAATTGAGATACGTGTTTGTAGAAAATTAATGACGAAATATAATCGCAAAAGTGAGAAAATTAACCAACAAATTCATATCGAACTGATATGGGACCAAAAATTCGTCATATAAGAAAAACCATGATGCACTGCCAATCTATATATATAAAAGAAAGTCGGGTTAGTTACGCCATTTATAACTCGAGAACGGCTGGACCAATTTTTATGATCTTTGATTTGTTGGATTTGTCTCAGCCCCGAATAGCAGAATAACTATTAAAACATCGGAAAATTCACGGAAAAGAAAATTATGAATACAATTAATTTTCTCATACATTTTGACATTTTGAACAATGAACCATTCGCGCATTCGAAAATAAAAGAAAATCACAAAAAATTTAAATCCGTATACAACGCCATCTCTGATATATGACATAAACAATAAACAAGACACAAACAAATAAAAGAAAGAATGATAGTCGAAATGTCTAACTGACAATGGTGTGGTGTGCCCAACATTTCGTGCTTCATGTCTTCATTGCGATATGTCAATCGCTGAAGCAATAATTGTTTTTGCATCTCTAAGTCAGATACGCACTTTATTTACTATCATTATTTCGACATGCTTCCCATCGAATCCACCTGAACTGTAAAACAAATACAAGGATGACATGTCAGAAAACATTTTACATCGAATTCGTGTCAGTTCAGGGAATCCCGATCTCGAGGTGAATGAGGAGATACATAACCAGGCTTTGCTTTTGATCGAATACATGTGTCACCTCATTTGTGGCAGTTTTTTAGTCAAGTTAGGAATGCCAACGCCACATCGTGGAATGAACGACGCTTTCAATCGAGAATTGGAACGTGATCGTGAATATGATCGAGATGCATTGAACCAATCAGTTCAAACGAATGTACCACTGTTGAACCCTCAACAGAAGGAAGTGTACGATACGTTAATACGTTAATGAAGGCAATTGATGATGGAAATGGTGGCTTATTTTTCCTCGACGCGCCTGATGGAACTGAGAAGACATTCCTCATGTCATTGGTGTTGGCTACTGTTCGTGCGAGATCCGAAATTTCTGTAGCAGTTGCTTCTTCTGGGATAACGACCACGTTGTTGCTGATTATCGGTAACGGCCGTGTTCTTGTCGATGAATCGAGTGGATTGATTTTGTTTCCGCTGAATTTTTCTAAATTTAACTAAGGACGAACTCATCAACAAAGTGTTACCAAACATCATTGCTAATCACAAACATGACAATTGGTTGAGTGAACGAGCATTCTTGCGGTAAAGAACAAAGATGTGGATCACTTAAACTTCACAATTCAAAATCAAATCGTTGGTCCACTGCATTCCTTCAAATCTATCGACTGTGTAACAAACGAAGACGAAGCAACCAACTATCCAACTGAATTTTTAAACTCATTGGATCTGCCTGGCTTGCCACCGCACAATTTACGACTGAAGGTTGGCTCGGTAGTCACCATTGAATTGAAATTGAATTACAATATGTGAACTTATTAGACCCAGGATTCGAACCTGGGACCCTTGACACTATAGACCGGCGCTTAATCCACGTGGTCATCGTGTGTGTATAGTGTGTACAGTTCAATATAATTAAAATACTTTTCATTTTGATTTGATTTTTGCACATTTATTGAACTTATTCATTTTGAGTATTCATTTTAACTTAATAAAAAACTGAATTTAATTCAGCTAATAAGTTAACACAAGATTATTGATTCTGAGGCGGTACGAAGTTTGCCGGGTCAGCTAGTTATTAATACATATTACATAAAGTTATCAGGCATGTTCAGTTTTTTATAACTATAATCAAATCTATTACTATATGATTAGGATACCAAGCATGGCTGCAAGACCTAGCAAGTCAGCTGGCTCTTATAATATTTATAATTCGATTCTTTTTTAATAAATTTATTCTCATTCTAAGAATGCTGTTAAAGAATAAATAATAAGGTTACATAGATCAAATTTGGCATGCGTCGCTAAGTAGAACCATGGAACTTGCTAGCAAAGTCTATTTTTCAAAAGTATTATAAGATTTTTTTTTAAATTTAGGAATGGTATTTTATCCATATATATTTACGGATGAAGTTAATTTGTTGCCATAAAGCTCTTTAAAGTTTTAAAGTCAATTTCCGTAGCAAAATTAATTTTCTTGTCTTTTGTGATGAATGTTTCGTTTTGATTAATCGATAAATGTCTTAACTAACTTGACTCACGTTGAATCAATTAATAATTATTAAGATATTAGACTATTCCTATGGTAAATTTTTTCTTAACAAACAAAAAAAATATGAACCAATTTTTTTCAATACCATTAAAATGGAGTAACTAAGAACACCAATTTTATTAAAAAATGGTGAATAATTAAAAAAATAAATCATTTCTCATGAGAAGGCTGTTAATAATAATATATAGTTCACACATTTGAGTTAAGATCCATTTAAACACCACTTAGGAGCTATAATTGGTACCTGATATAATATTATATTGTTATAAAATATTATTAAATATAAGTCATTAATTAATAAGTAAATTTATGACTTACTGAATTCGAATATTTTTAAATATTAAAGTAATTGATTTTTTTATATAAATAAATAAGGTATAACTCTTAGGTTAAGTACTGATTAGACTAGATTTATTGTGTATTTTAAGAACTAACTATATTCCCACAATGTTGTAGAGGGTATACTAAATATGAAGTATAATGTTCAAATTATAAAATCAATAGTTGGTTGAGCTTTTTAAGTGGACTGTAATTATTTTAAGAGCTATGAGGAGGTGGGGGCGGGGGCGATGGAACAGAATGCCAGACACTGACCTTTGTGATGATGTTTGATGGCTCCGTGGTCTGGTTTCAACTGTCATTCACCCGTGTCACCCGGTTCGTACACTCCCGCACTTTGTGACACAGTTTTATGGATTATATGTGAGGGTGTATGAATGATGATGATAGTTTATGTATGAGTCTGTATCTATTGAGTCAATCACTTTAACAACGGAAAGCTATTAGAAGCCCGCACGCGTCCGCTGTCGAGACGCAACTGAATTTTCTTTGTAACACCGTCTCTCATGACCCTTAATTGCTTATTAAATGTCTTGTAACAATAACACTGGGGATTAGGAGGTGGGTGAAGAGATAAGGAGTGGAATGGGACTATAAGTGGCCCAACCATAGTTAATGATGTTTTTGTGGAGCATATGCTATATCCCCTATACAGATTATTATAACCGTAGATATTCTCACGGTGACCCTAGCCTAGCCCATGAAAAGATTTCGCGTATATGTGATAACAGATGCCTATGCAGTGTTCGACCTATATATTGTGCATATTATAGTGAATGCAAGGAAGACTCTTGTTTCAAGCGACATGCCGATAAGTTATGTTAAATACTTGATTTTGCAATAAATTGTCAAGGAATTGAATCCAACAAAGCATTTTAATAAGATAAAATTGTCAATGACTAATTTTGGATAATTATAGCATCCTGGTGAAACCGTGCGATAACAATATATATTTTTATTATGTGATCTGAATGCCAGATTAATTATTAATGAACAGTGTTGTTTTCGATTTGCCTGTAGTGTGAACCATAATAACATTATGAAGGATATAATTATAATAATATATACAGAATATTATGATATTTTATTAAAAATTGTAAACAGTACCTTTTAGAATTCATTGTTATTATTTCCAAAATGTTCATAAATAATATTGACTTCATGGGAAATGTTTAACATCGCATCATTAGTCCAAAATCTTCGTAGCACGAACAAGAAGAAACAAAAATCAAAATCATTTAGAGCAGAACAAAATGGCGATACATTAGTCGTTTTCAAACTTTTTCGTTTAAGAGCATTTTTTTATTTACTTTTATTTTCACGACAATTTAAATGCCTACTATTTTTGCAAAAAAAAAATAGTTCGCGCTTCTTACGGACATAGCTGAGACTTTGATTTTCTAGTAAAAAATCCTTTTATTATTCTAAAAAACCAATTGAAAAGTTTCCTTCAGAATCACGTGAAATCATTTTTTAATGATATAAAAACCTGTCTATCAAATTCTTATTTCTTTTCAATGTGGAATATAAGGATTTTTTCTCTAATCAATTTATCATGTTGATAAATATTAATATAAATGATTTATACGAAATATTTATTTTTAATATAGTATATTATTATAGTAGAGGTGTTAAAATGTAAATATTTTGAAGAATGACAAATTAAATATTAAATTATTTATTATGACAAAAAAATATATTACAACACCTTAAGGTGACGCATCAGTGAAACGCCAAATAATTTTCAACTGTTCGCGCGACGAAATTTTGGACTCGCTGCCATTCAGTGAGAGAATGTTGACCCAGGAATACGTCACTTTGCTGCGTGATGGCGACGGGTCAATTAATTCTAAAATCGTGTAAAGATGACTAAGAACGTTACCCATTTACTTTAAAAAGAAAAAATGTCAATGAATATATTATTATTGTTACTAATAGAACAATAAACAGAACATAAAATGGACGTATGTTGGATTTATATGACAAATAATATGTCGTTTGACAGGCGCCATTTTCACCCGCCACCCGCAATCCGCGCATCGCCTAGCAACGATCTTTTTAGACCGTGCCTCAACTAATGCATGGCCTTAAGGCTATACCTCAGCTGGGGCACGGTCTAAAACGATCGTGACTACGCGACGCGAAGATTGTTCAAACGACGCCTGCAGAACAAAACATAATTTGTCATAAAAATTTAACATGAGTCCATTTAATGTTCTGTTTATTGTTCTATTAGTAACAATAATAATATATTCATTGACATGTTTTCTTTTTCAAGTAAATGGGTAAGGTTTTTTAGTCATTTTTACACGATTTAAGAATTAATACCCCCGTCACCATCACGAAACAATTTGACGTGTTCACAGCTCGACTTTTGCTCTCCGATTGGCAGCCAGTCCGAAATTTCGTCGCACCTATAGTTGAAAATTATTTGCCGTTTCACTGAAGTATGCTCTTAATAATAAATTAAAACACGGTTAGCAACTCTAAAAACAGTTTTCGATATTAGCGTAGCGAAATATGGCGATCAGTTATGAGCTATTTAAAAATTTATTATTATCTGGTTATCAATTGTGTCAAATATCTACGATAAAGAAAATTTAGTATGCTAATAATTATTATAAATCAATGCATTTCATTTTAAAGACGGCTGTTTGGAATTATTATATTTTAGAAAAAAAGAGGGTGGTGCACAATTTGAAGACCACTACAGTAGCTTATATTAGGGTTAACTAAAGGTTACTAGTTATTTAGGTTTATATTACAGAATTTCATTTTACAATACCTCTTTTTCTGTCGACTAAATAACTAATTATTTGTGGATATAAAGTATGTTATTATTGTTCAAATTCAGGGTAAAACATGTACATAAAGCGAAATTTATACAAGATATCAGTAGTTCCCAACCTTTTTTTGGTCGGCCGATTTTTTTAATTACTTTGTGAAATATCGGGAACTTCTACATGGCTGACAAATTATAGTTAAGAGGAGTAAATTATAATACATACTTAAGTATGTGGAAATGGTAGGCAATAGTATATCTAGACAAAGTGCCATTCTTAAAGATACTTAAAATATCCTTTTGCTACTGTCTTACTACAATTTATTATTTTTACTCAGTTATCTAACATGGTTTCATATAAAGGAAATCTCTAAAAACTTCTATCGATACTTATTAGGATTTTAACCAATCGTATCTTTTTACGCCGCGGGAGAAAAAAATGCCATCTCCGTAGAACTATAGTCACAACGTGTTTTATGTGCAATCAACTTCAAAATCAACACAACTTGATATCCTAGTTTCGTTATTTTTAAAAAAGGTCAGGTTACTTTTTTACTAGATGACCAAAACGCTTTGAAGGTGTACCTATCTAGCTCTTTTCTCATTTTTGGAGAACTTCGATTGACAATCACTACATTATAATTGTTAAAATGTTCATAATATGGTAAAAAATGTATTATATAAAATAACTATGTAATAGATATTATATAAATATACCTACTTAAAAATATAAAGAGAGATATAAGATAACCATAGTAAAGTAAATAATAATAATATCATCAACCATGTTTTAAATTGTAATACCTTAGAGAAAAAGCTTTACATAGTTTGTATGTATATTGATACTTTAAAAATAACTTGCATTTATATTTGCTTACTTTCTTTGAGGATAAGTTCATATATTTACATGTCCCTTTACTATGTATGTTTATATGATTGATATTATTATCTAGGAAGGTAGAAGGTTAGTACACAGCGGTATATTTACGATTTGAATTGGATGCGATGATTTAGATAAGCATATATGAATAAATTTATACATATAAATGAGTGTATGTGCTTATCATAATATTATGTAACAGAAGTAAATTTTTTGACCTATTTATTCCGACACGCTATCGTACATTCAAGTGTTTTCTTAGAAGGATACTAAAATTATTCTCATTCATAAAATATGCTTTAATACACCATATTCTTTTACGATACCTTTTTGATCCTTGTGCGGTTGATTTTACCATAATTATGTTGTCAAAACTTTATACTCAATACAAAACCTTGTTTTTTAAGATTAAATGTATTTTACTTTTATTTTCCGGGAGTGTTCGGGAGTGGTTGGTTTTATTGATTTTTTTCGCATTTCACGTCAGCTGAATTTACTCTAATCCACGACAAAATATTTAATATAATCGATAATACAAAAATCCTTTGAACTAAAAATATCTAAAGTTATACATCATTGTAATTATTAGCCTAATCTTAAACAATAACGATGCTGAGACTAACTGAAGTATAAAGAATGAGATATACCGAAAACGGAAGAGGCCGGCAGAGCAGAGTTATCAAAATCCGAAAAAATATAATCAATTACTTAATTTGTTTTCTTCCTACCAACCCCTACATAAGCAACTTAAACGTTTTAATAACTACACTCAACATTCCAGTTGTCGGCCTGACTTTGTACGTAAAATTTGACCATCACATTATTAAGTTAGCATAATAGCGAAAGTACCTATAATCCAATTTCGCCACACATAATTTTTGCTTTAAAATGTCAAGGCCTCCATTTTACGTCAATTATATAGTGTTGCCATCTTATATTTTTTTCTTTTATTCAGAAAATTTCTAGTGAGTATATTAATTAGTCAATGGAAGTACTGTAAAATGGCTGAACTATTAAGAACTAACTAATTTACAATGTTAGCGTAATTACGACAACGCAATAATCAGCGAGTCATTGAACTATAATACAATAACCACATCTACGATCATTACATTCTACAGGTGTGACATAATTCGATGAGAATCGACTACCTCGGGCTTTGTTATCGAAATGCCTCGAGGTTGCAATGATGTCGCGATCAGCAAATATCCCAATTATTGTCAACTACATCAACAATGACTTGCAATTTACTGAATATTCATGTATAAAAATAGCAAGTCACAGTAATAATTGATGGGTTATCTCAGTCCGTTTAGTAATCTCAGTCCTATAAAGTAAATCTTATCAGTATACCAGTACTCTCTATCATAAATTTCCCCCTATGATTCTACCATTGTATTCATTTATTTGTCAGTAAATAAACTTTATCCCAATCCATTCGAGCAACACCAATCAGGCTTTCATATCTACACCTTCACCCTTAAATATGTATACTTAACAAAATCCGAGTGAACTTGGTTTACTGTTAAATTATTTTTACAATTACTTGGACCTAAATAATAATACCCATCACTGAATGATTGATAATAAAATAAAAAAATCATTTTATTGGGGATATTTTATTATACTGAAGATATGTTTTCCTTGATATGCTGCAACATCCGGTTTACGCTGTAATATAACAGTTGTGGCGAAGGGTTGAGGTAGGTTGTTAAGATCCGCCATAAATAGTGTACCCTTAACTTTATCATTCATACATGTTTGTTGTCATTGAAATAAGACTACAATTTTACAAATAAAAATTCAATTAAACCCTGCGAAAACCAAGCCATAATAGATAATAGTCAAAAAATACTCGCCTATCTATATAATATCTAATATGATGCAATTAAATCATACATAAAATTGAATATTTTATAGATAGAATAATATGTTTCATCTATTAAAGTTAGGCTTAGGCAGGGCTTAATGTTTTTAAAAAAAATAACCAACAATATGTGTAATATTATTTATTCTTAATCCAACGAAAGCAAATAAGTATGAATGAAAAAGTGTGCACAATTTTGTCGTATTTGCCAAAAATATACATGGTTTGGTTTAGGCAGGGTTTAATTGATTTTTAAAAACTAACCAATACCATCTGTAAATAAATTGTAGTCATAGTTCAATAAAAACAAATACGTGTGACTCAAAAAGTTTAATGTGCACTATTTATGGTGGATATTAACAGCCTACCTCCACCCCTTGCTACTGTCAGACTGTAGTCGTAACTTGAACTAAATCAGGGTTTTTTTTATCATTCCGTATTTATAGAAAAGAATCTAATAAATAATAAAACTTATTTTTACCATGTTTTTATTAGCTCGTATTCTTGTTTGTCCCATACAGATTTTTTCTTGTTTGTCCAAGATTTTTAACTAACTTCCCGACTAGCTCGACATTTGAAACTTTTAGAATATATCAGAACATGACGGGAATGCATTTTTTTAAATACTTTTGGCCATCTTTAATCAGAATTGAATTCATTTTCAGTTAATTCTGTTTCGTATGTTTCGGAAAAAAATCGTTAATAGTAATTTTTACTGCTCACTATTTTTGGTTGCCAAGTGGGTCCTAGCAACTAAATTATTAATATATACGTGCGTTACTATGGACATCAATATGAACTGTCAAAATGACATTTCAGTATTCTATATTTATTAATACATAGAATTGTCAAGTTTGTATGATTCAATAGATAATTTAAAAACGTGGTATATAAAAAGTTCTCTTATCTTGTAATTATTTAATTTATGGTCTCAATATAGGACAAAATTGTGAATAAAAATGATAATAAAATATTAAGGAATTTTCTTAATCAACGTTACAATACCATTACGACCAATTGTGTTTGATTAGAAGAAGTACCATTAGCTGTAGAAAAGGGGTAATAGATACGTGATGTAACTGTTTATTGCGTCGTTATCGACCTCTACAGGGTGTTCAAGTAATTTGAACAATAGTTACCGTAAAATTGGTTGGACTCAGTCTATGGGGGACAAACAATAGAGAGAAAAAACTAACGACTTGCCTAAATGTAGCATTTACGTAATCCACCGTTATTAAAATGACCATGGGAGTTTTTTACCATGAAAATATCAATATTCTATCTCTAGTAAAACAGATCAATTCAATAATATCATATAACATCTCAGTGGTCTCCAAGCTCTATAAGAATGCGAGATAATTTTACAACGTTTTTATTAGCTCGTATTCTTATTTGTCCGGTGGTTGTTTATCCAGTACAAATCTTCCCGACTAGCTAGACATTTGAAACTTTTAGAATATATCAGAACACGATGCCAATGCATTTTTTAATTCTTTCAGCCATCTTTAAGTAGAATTGAATTCATTTTCAGTTAATTCGGTTTTGTATGAAAAGTTATTTCGGAAGAAATCCGTAATCCAATCCACTATTATTGGTTGCTAGGGGTCTGGGGTCCTAGCAACTAAATTATTAATATTTACGTGCGTTACCATGGAAATCAATATGAAATGTCAAAATGACATTTCAGTATTATTTCTATCAAGTACAATTTTTTTTGATCGTTTAAGCTAGTCAAGTTAAATTTATATGATACAACAGAAAATTTAAAAACGTTGTATATAAAAAGTTCTTTTTATCTAGTAATTATTTAAATTTAAATTGTCTGGCTTGCTACAACCGCATTATGTGTATCGTATCCAGAAATCGGTCTATAGGAGACGCAACGCACAAAATATAGATACAACGGTAAAAAATATATTAAAAAACGGAAGAAACAACAAAAAATTTATTAAACAATCAATCATTAAATAACATAATTAACTAACAATTATATTTTGTAATTGCATTCATATAATTACAATAAAGAAATATACAGAATTGATTTGAGTGTACTTTATCCACCACAGCTGAAACTCTACTCGTTACTCCACCGCTGCTATCTTATCGTTTTACCTTCTCGTGATAAATTAATTCTACACGTAATTTGTATTACTAATGCATTCTATATACTGTAGAAGTTTTATCAATATTGGTAGAGTAGTTTTTGAGTTTTAATAGAACAGAGAAATAGTGAAAAGATTTAAAAAAATAATTTTGTGCTTTGGTACCTATCAATATTTTAAAATAAAAGATAGATAATTCAATAATATTAGAAGAACAGTTTATTTTTTATTCAGGGTGTACAGCAGCACTGCATGTTTGAAAAAAGTGTAAATTACAACAAAACGTATGTATAGAATAGTGTTGCCAAATCATGATATAATATTTTTATATTATATAATTAATATAAAATAAATATTTGTTTTATAAAAGCAGAGATAATTGTTAACTTAGGTTATTACGATGACTCTTTATAGCCAAATATAAGTTTACTTTCTTAGTTTACTAAAAGTTATTAATGAGTAAAACTTCCTCAATTGTAAATCAACCTTTTTCTACAGAGATAAATATATTATGAAACTAAAGAAAACAAAAAGACCTCTGGTCTACTGATTAACTTACCTACGAGTGATTTCACGCTAATTGTATAACATCTATTTACCAATTTCCAATAAAAAAAAAGACAATCCGTCACGGCGAGTAGATAAGCAGCTAATAATACTACACGTACACATTATTGTTTAGTTTGAGAATCTTATAAATTTTATCAGCTATTAGGTGAGTAAGAAAATTGGAATGGCTACTTACCGATGTTAAGGCTATACTTCAGTTGAGGCATGGTCTAAAAACATCGTGGCTAGGCGATGCGCGGATTGTGCAAATGACGCGTGCCGAACGAAATATAATTTGTCATAAAAATGCAACATTCGTCCATTTAATGTTATGTTTATTATTATATTACTAATGATAATAGTATATTCATTGACATGTTTTCTTATTTAAGTACACACGTAAAGTTTTTTAGTCATCTTTACACGATTTAAGAATATTTCATCCGACGCCATGACAAAACAAATCGACGTACGGACACCTCGACTGTCAGTCTCCGATTGGCGACTAGTGAGAAATTTCGTCGCACATACTGTTGAAAATTATTTGCCGTTTCACTGAAGTACGCTCTTAATATTATTGTGGAGTTTACCAACTTATTCCTGGTTCATGCGTTTGCTAAATATTTTTTAATGTAATTACAGAAATAACTCATAAGAATTCTTCTATTCGCAGTTTAAATTCTTTAGTCCCTACATAATAATATTGTTTATGAGGAACGATAATATTATTATAAAGGGTAGAGAAAAACAGGTCCCTTAACGTAAGATGACAGATTGGTAGGAACCTTTGTTGTATATCAAACAAACAATAGCTATAGTTAACAACGTTAAATTGTAGGGTTTATAATATGAGATAAAAAAGTAGGTACTTTCCTAAATGAAGTTGGTAGGGTTTACATATTATTATTATGTAGATATTTATCAACTTTTCTAGAGTATTTGACTTCAGTATTCTTTATGAAGGATTTTTTTTATCTGAGATCCTTTTCTTCAAAAGGAAAAATTTTCATATATGAGAAAATTTTGTGTTATTAGGCCATCAAATCCCACATCTAATGAAGTTATATGTCATATTTTTTTTAAATTTTCAATATACGTTTGAATTCAAAGCATATAGCAAACAAATTGGGCGTAAGGCTTATAGCATTTTTAGTAAAAAAAAAAAAAACATTTAAACCTCCTCTGTTGAAAGGCTGTTTTTAGTTGCATCAAATTTGTACAGATAATGTTAAAAATGTATAATAAAAGACTATTTAGACAAAAACTTGAAATCTGATAATTTATTTATATGATTAGGTAGAAAAAATATTCATATTAAAGTATTATAATATAACAATAATAAAATTATAATATAATAACTATGGCTGTTGTAGAGTGATGATTCAAATAACGCCTGCCTCAAACCCCATATGTCAAGAGTTCAAACCACAAGACTAACTGAATTTAACATTTTGTTTTTCTTGTATGTCTGTATTCAGACAAAGAACTAAAAGGATTAAGAAAATGCCTAGCAAACATTTTTCTCATGTTACTTTTTTCTTTAACTTGCTCATTAGAGGATTAAATTTCCCCTTGTTCACATTTGACGCCAAAGAAAGGGACACTGTAATGATGTGTGGTCTAAGAAATAATAGATACCTAAGAAGTTGTAAGAAACAAGCGGTAACAATGTCTCATATAACTATATGGGATTTTGTTACCTTAGATAGGCTTAGATTCTAGTAACTTTTATAAGGATATCTAATATAAATGATAGCGGTGCTCCTTCTCATATTTTAAATTTAGATACATAGGACAACCATAATATATTTATAATGTATTTTGACAATATTTTATATAACTAATTTACGTCATTTCGTTGGCAGAGTGGGAACGTATTGACATTTATAATGTCATGGCCTTCGGTACGGAATCCTGGGTCTGGATAAAATTATTAATAAGTATTTGAACCCAGAACTTAGCTTAAGTGTGTCGAGTAAATGACGTATATCTATTTCTCACTAAACAACTGTCACATTGCAAATATACCTGATCAAAAATAGGTATAGGGATCAGCAATTAGAAAAAGACACAATATTGATTTTCTCATTTACGCCATCGCAACGCTGCGACAGAAGAGAAGGACTTTAGATTACTTTATAATTTTAACCTTGACTGCACAAATATATGGATCTCTTTGATAAACAGTAAAGTTTACCTTGATGGTTGCCGCTCGGATGGCATCCAACTTTTTATTCAGTATGACAAGTAACTGCATTTCAAACTTTACTAGAATCAGTGAATATCATTCTAAGGACGTAGATACGAGTACCTATCTATGTATTTATATTTTTTTTATAATATCTCTGTCTCTACAAACATTGTTCATTAGTCGCCATTGTTAAAAAATACAATGTTTCTACTTTTAAAAATATATTTTAATTGGATTAATACGTGTTTAATTTATTAATAAGTAATTGTTAACTATCTAAATTGAAGTGTTTTCTTTACATCCGCCTTATCTTATCATGTACATATAATTTTGATCACATTTGCGTGCCCTAATTACTAATATATAGCACTAAAATTGCTTTTATATAATACTTATATCCATTTTTATATTATATTCTATAGATACATGTTTCACTCATAATCAAATCCTTTTGACAGCGCGATCACAGTTACACACAGTTACACACAGACAGTTAATTAATTAAACAAGCTTTACTGTTTAGCATTGCCAAATTTTTCAACATTTCACCTTTTATGCATGAAATTCCTTTTATTTCCAAACCAACATGAACTTAAAACATTTCACTGTGACACAACATAATGTAATAAAGACCTCTTTAGCAAGGTCCACATTGGATTATAGGGCGATATTAATAGTTCTAATATAAATGAGGCAATCATAGCACTCAGTATTACATGGTTGACACATTTTAATAATATGTATGTATTGTTGACAAAACAAAACATTAGAGCGAAAACAATTGCCAGCATTTCTTCAGTCATGACTAGATCAGTAGGGTCTCTTATGATATTTGTAATTGCGACAATATTTCTTGTAATATATGGACTGCATTCGTATCCATAAATACTCACTCATCGAGTCCGTCACGCGAAGCACTACTATTGTCACGTATCCGTCATTCGACGCACCACTCTTGCGTTGAGTCCGGTCACTCGACGTAGTCAACCGCCATTTCACTTGAGTCCAGTTTTTCAGTTCATTAATATAATCAATCTTTCGATCACATCGTTCTCACCAGTATATCCGTACTCGTGATTATAACCTCACGCTGTCATCTTTATTATTGTATTTATTTATTCTTGTATAGTCAAATAAACTCCCCTCACAACATCCAAGCAACAACGACTTTTTCTTTTCCTTCACATCACCCTCAAAGTGGTGACTCCGACGTGATCTGAAAGCGCAGCTAACCCGATGTCATCATCCACACATATATATATTTATATTAAGAAATGATTTTTTTCAGAATATTTTCAGTATTTTACAGCTTCATAGAAGGCGAGAGGAATAAAACTGCGTCCTCTAGTATGAGAATCACTGATATAATATATTTTCTCTAAATTACGCTTTCTTAAAGAAAGCTTAGCACTAGGACGGGTGTATGAATAAAAACATAATAACAACGACGTTCAACATAATATGAATGCCATGGAAAATAATGCATTTCATTTAGGTGCATTGTGGACATAATAATATAGTACTGTATAATTATTATAACAAACTATTGGTATATTGAAAACAATAAATTAAATTGAATCAAGCCATTAACACCGTATCTCTGGCAACACCGAATGGATATGTGTCCATTACTCTTGTCTTCAGACGAGTCTTGATTATCTATTCATTGAAACATAATACAAGAGTGAATTGAAATACTTCCAATGTAGGAAAGCAGCTTTCTGCAAAGCTTCTAGCCAAGCTCAAAAAGCTGCGGTGTGAAACAATTTAATTATGCAAATCCTAAGAAGGATCGATTATACTAGATACGTGCAGAGCTTTTGCGAAGTATTTTATAATTTATGCGGTTAAAGATATTCGTAGTATTCCGAGAATATAGTTTAATTATGACCCCTTTTCAGCTAAGTAGAGGTGAATTTTACCCATATATTTTATAACACTAAGTTTTTATTACCAAACCAAAACCAAAAAAAATACCGCGTGGTAAATGCAGTTTTTTAATATGTACATCAAACCTACCCTCTATAAGAAATCTTGTTCAATCGTTTGTCATTAAGTAAACAAAAGTCATCTATGTCTTTATTTCTCTTGAGTTTTTGTCTATTTATGTATGTATTCTTGCCTTTTTCTTTATCTTTGTGGGTTACTTTATTATTTTATTTTTAAAACACTCTTACCTGTCTCTTTCCTTCTATTTATTTTTTTCATCTAACTGATATCATTATGTTTATGATTATATTCATTATTTGGTAAAGCGATGTCCTAGATTGTTTCAAGACGACGACAAGGGGACCATGACGTAAAATTTATAAATAATAAATTTGAAATTAAAATTACGTAAATGTGATAAAACCATTTTATTTACATATGAATACCTATTAGTATCGCAAACTTGGTGGAAATAAATATATGAATTAAGTATTCTAACGGCTCTTGCAGTGCAGTGCGTAAAGCGCTGGCCTTCCATCCGCTCTGGGTTCGATTCCCGGTGAGGTCAAAGAATCAATATAATCATATTATTATATGTAAATTCCTCAAGCCTGGGAGTTTTGCCACTGTAATTGGGCTTCACGGCCTGTTCTGGTGTTAAGAAACTAACTGAGAATTAATTATTTAATTTAATAAAAAGAATATGCTTTGATCCATCTCCAAAAAAGCACATGCAACGCTTAAACCTAAGACCAGAACCTGCTTCATCTTATAGTTAGCCATATAAAGTTTAAAATAGAATTTGTCAATGCCTAATTTTTTAACACTATCTATATCAGTGGTTTCCAAACTTTATGTTACTACGCCTCCCTTTAAAAAAAATCTAATCTTGGCACCTCCCCCCCTTTATTTAATTAAATAATACAGACACCTTTTTAAATAGTCAACAATGTACTTATACAAATATGAATGAAAAATAGAAAAATAAACAAGGTTTTTTTACTTATATTTAAGTATATCAAGTATGTATATCTATCATTTAAGATTTTTTTTTACTATTACTGAAATAATATGAAAAGTGCATTAGCAGACTAACCAAGAACTCAGTAAATAGATTTTTGTTTGCTTCAATATATCTGGCGCAGAAATTATTTAAAAGTGGAAACATGGCGAAGTTATTTTTTCCAAAGCTCCATTTTTTTATAAATGCCTTCACTCTGTCTTTATAAATCAGTGAATGCATTAGTGGTCATTGCATTGATTTATTCACTCTTTTTTTCTAAATTTCAACCAAATAGACAAGTTTAACAACAAAATTATCATTCCTCAAAAAATTTGCTTCAAATTTCAACATTATGATTTGACCGTTTTATTTATTTTTTTCACGAGATAGCCAGGGCGCTTCACAATAGTATTGAAGTGAGGTATTATAAAATTAGTCTCCATATTTTCACACAGGTTTGCAAACAACCTTTTATAGGACTGTTTTTTTATGAAGCTTATAACTAGCGGCCGTTTTATAAACTATGCATTTGCAAATTGCAAACCTGTGGCTAAATTATTTGTGTTAAACTTTTCGCGCCTCCCTTTGCAACCCGCCTACCAGTTTGGAAATCGCTGACCTGTATAATGAAAATTCATCCAAGAATATACAAAAAGTATATAAATATCTCTTAATAATTGGGGAATATATTCTGGCATCTACAATCATTTAGTTACGT
This sequence comes from Rhyacophila brunnea, assembly GCF_057557595.1. NCBI lineage: Eukaryota > Metazoa > Arthropoda > Insecta > Trichoptera > Rhyacophilidae > Rhyacophila > Rhyacophila brunnea. Next base: position 12,099,374 of record NW_028232848.1, on the reverse strand, counting down.
GTCGCATGTAAAATAAATAGGAAAGATTTGGTAAAGTCCCCTTTAATACTTAATCTTACCACTAAGTACCAAAAAAATACATACATAATTCATAAATTATAGTATCATTTCTACTATTAATAATTAATGAATTCCTCTCAATATCTTCGAAAACCTTCCGAAAAATGTTTGACACGCCTTGCAAAAATGTTCAATATAGTACATTATGTGAAACCTTTTGCAAGGCAAATTTATTATAATATCCACGCAAGGCCTGAACAAAAACGATGCATGAGTGCGAGTGAGAAAGTATTCGGCAGCCTTACAATCTCTGCGACACGCGCTAGAGTAAGATAAAAGGTCTACATATCTGTGAGCTAGTTTCCAAAAGTATCGCCATCAAATCGGGGCGAAACGCTTCACATAGCGTCGATAACTTGCTAGCTCGAGTTGCTAAAATTGATATTTTTTGTGTTAAACATAAAGTCAATGGTAAATATTTTTAATTAATTAAGTAGAAAAGATGGTTCTGTGTGTTGTCTTAAAATGTGGTAGCCGTACTGATAAGCAAGAAGATGGTATTACGTTTCATAGGTAAGTTGATACATGTTCGTGATAATTTATTTGTATTTTATTATATATTTTAATATCAGTGACCTAGTGTTTCTTTAAAATAACTTAAATTATGGATATCTTTACCTAATGGTTGCATTTTGACCGCTTAAAAATACTATATAACGTAAAAAAATAGAAAATTATATTTTAATTCTGAGCGTCTAGTGCGAGCACTTTGGGCGAGCACTAGCGAAATGGTCTATGGTCTCGAACATTTGTAGACGAATGCGTTCGCTCGCCCACAAACCAAACGCAAGGCACGCGGCTTCATTTAGCAATGCAACGGGTGGCGTCTAGATGTATCTATAGTCTAAGTATCCACGTATAACTTAATTGTTAACTATGTTATTATATGAATGACAGTAACGCAATTTTCTTTTCTTTTGTTCATATATTATTTTATATAACTTCAAAATATTGTTTTTAATACGAACTACACAAGTTATCCGTGCACACTTTATGTTTGGCAAGATCAATACATCATTAAATTATATAAAATTAAACGGATTGTTTTTAAGTGTATTATGGCAATATCGGTTGTAATACCATTATCAATAGTAGTTTTAGTCGTGATAATGGTATTGGAATTCTACCAAGGAATAATTCTATTCAGATAGAATTCTACTAAGAAAATGCTGACACAATTTATAATCTCTTTGTACTTATGCGTATTAACTTATATTTTAAACGAAAGTATTTAAAATTCACGTATAAAGCAATATAGATTCAAAAGTATGTCCTATGTTTATTTTATTTCAATTCAATAAAGATAAAAATGAAACAAAATTGTCAACATTTATTTTATTTACTTCCTATCCTAGATTTGCTCCGCTATAATTTACGAAAAATTACACTTTTTTCATTCTACACTATCCTTTTTCTTCTTTAAATTGGATTTGGCTAACGATATTTGACGTGTCGAGAAAAAAAGGCGGGTGAATTTCGTTATTTACGACATACGAATAATGTGTCCGACAGATGAAAGAGTTATAGCATTTCATAAGGCTTACATTTCAGTAATAATATCGTTTAACTTATAAAATAATACTACAAATTTTGATGTGTTGTCCAGGATGAAAATGTGTATATGAAATAGTATTTTCATAATCATCATCAAAACTGTAGTTTAATTTAGGCCTTATCTACCTAAAATATAAAAATATGTTCTCAATCCCTTGTGTCTAACACCAACTATCTGCAATACAATTTTTAATAAAATTGATTAAGATTTTTTTTTAATTTATAGCATTACTAATTTTAATTTAAAATGCAGACACGTAGATAATTTAATATGAAATACTATAATTTTATTAATATGGATGAAGTTAATTCTATATATTTAAAAATTCAATACTATCGACTGAGATTACTCGATGAAATTTGAATTTAAATTTGAATTAATTTCCGTGTTGCACCATTCCTTTTGAGTATTTTGAGGCACTATTTGCATTCACATAATACAGTTTATTCATGTTTGTATTACAAATTAATGCAATAAAATTAACGTTACAACCACAGAACAGATATAACGATAGGCTTTATTCAATACGCCGCACGTTGAAGCAGGGTTTTTGAATGTGTGAGTGTCCTACGAAAATGAAGCACGCATTATGCACGTGCAATAGTGTGTGTAATACACCAACATTAAATGAGCGTAAATGCATAAACTGAGAGCAGTTTTCAGCATTCGACGTACAACGTATTCTTGACACGTGTGTAAGTTTAACCTGGATTCTTCCTTACTCGAGACGGTTACCTGCTATCGCCTTACCCGTTGGGTATTTCAGTTCCCATTATTTCTGAGTTCCCTGGTTACGACCTTATCACTAAGTAAAAAGTAACAAGAATAAAAACTAATGTTAACTATTTAAGGCCAACCATGGTTGTCAGCAAATAAAAGGTAGGGGACCAAAGACGAGAAACCAATAGGGCAAGCACATACGAAAAACCTTGATAGTATCACGCCGGCTGAGTCAAGAGATGGACGTGGAAAATGTTTTTGCAGTAGCTTTGTTCCTAAAGAAGAAGAAGAAGAAAAAAAATATTGGGTGCACACCCTACTGCAAGAACATAATAATAAAAATATATTCAATGTGTTTTTCAATGATTTGAGAAAGTATGACGATATTGTTTTCAATTATGTTAGAATGTCAAGACACGTGATACATCACGTGGCAAGATACGAATATGAAACTGTGCGTCAGGCCAGAAGAAAAATTATTGTTTACTTTGAGGTAAGTTCATTGGTGGTTGCTTGTCCATTGAAGAATGCGTGATAACTGATAAGAAACAAGCTATTTTTTTTTGTTTCTTTATTAAGCACCACAACAGGCCGTGAAGCCCAATAATAGTGGTAAAACTCCCAGTCTTGAGGAATTTATATAATTAGATAATTTAAATATATTCTGACCTCCGGTATGGAAGGCCTGCGCCTTACGCACTGCACCACGAGAGCCGCCATCCCATTAGTTGTCCTCTATTCTGGTCGCCGAGTGAGTTTCCCTTGTTTTATCGAACTCCTAATTTCCGGTTGCCGGAGACCAGTCGACAGTTCGTAGGGGGCCTTAACTGTATATTATAAATACTGTAGCAAATACACGAGGTACTTAGTATAAATATATGACGTATTCTATTAAATCTATATTTAGTGTATAGTGATACATCTTCCAATGATAACTTTATAAGACGTATCTACTAAAAAAATGAGAAGCAAAGATAAAGAACTTTCATAACGATCGCTAAAAGTACATCGTTAGTAAAACTAAAGCAATTTATCACGTGATGATATTCTTGCGATGTTATACTCTTGTAAACTTTTGAAAAAGTATACAATCATAATAATAATAAAAAAATAACATTTCGACCAGTAAAAATCACGGATGTGTTAGGTGTACGTTATTAGACTTTGGTTGTAGTGTCTGAGTAATTCAATGGGAAAAAATGTTTAGAGTTATTTTTATTTGTAGGTGTTAATTATTTTTAGATGTGTTCATCAGAAATATAAAGTTTGGTGCTTCATTAGCGCCTTTGAGTGATCTAAAGCCAATTGCAGACATAACCCCTAGCCATAATCACTGGTATAATAATAGACCAGTAATTTCTGCATATGACACTCGGCTTTATTCGTTTACATGCTAAATTCGTAAACTTTCGGGAGTTTTCGATAAACCTGAGGAAATGATGAATTCGCCTGCCCATTTACAAACTGGCTGTAAATATCTTAACGACAAAATGAATGAAATAAGATCAATGGTGGATTTCGATATAGCGTTATTGATTCGCAAATTGTTTTATAAATCATTGCGGTAGCGACATGCCTGCATGGTAGTTTATGCAAAAATATGGAACACGCAGGCTGCGTTTTTCCGATTGCGCGAGCTTCAGTATTCCCGTCCATACACACGGGCTTCCCGATACAAACCGGTTTGCACAGGTAAGCTTGTGGTAAAGCATGAGCGTCAAGCCGGCGCTTAAATCAAACTTAAAAATCTTTGTAAAGTATGAAAAGTGGCTCACAAAAACTTATAAAAAAAGATATTTACTATTCTTATCAAATTTTGTGGTGAATACTTCCCCCAAATCATCATCATGAAAAATCGATATTATGCAAAATTGGATACAAATCCATAACATTATATTTACAAGTGGTATGCAGAAACCCAAATTTTATGAATTAGGGAGTAAATATAAAGATATTCTAAAATATTAATTATATGCTAAAACAATTATGGAAGAAAATACGGTAAAAGTTATGAGTAGTCAAAAGTTTGTAGTCACGCAATAACGTGTGAAAATGATTATATGGATACTGAGAAAGTTATAAATGATAACGTGAGGAAACATTCAAGATGTGGCTGTTCAGATACATCGTCAAAATTTCTTGGACTGACCAAATGACAAACGCTGACGTTCCTAATTGAATGGCAAAAAACCCAAGATAGCAAGAAACGGAAATCTTCAGAACCTCGGCCACATTATGAAACGACTAAATTAAAGCATTCTCTAACTTGTCATTCAATGAAAGTTCAATGGAAAATAAGTGGATGATGACGCTTTGTGGCTTAAAAACCTCAGTGAGTTGTACGAGTGCAGTGCCACTAAACTATTCCAGTGGGTCTATTCTATACTTATCGAACACTAAATTGATAAATAGTATCAAACTTAGGGTAGGTTTGTATCAAAATATTAGCACTTATTGTAACAACTACACGAAGCCGGTTTTTATTGTTGCAATAAGTGCGATATTTTAACAGCAGCAAGATAGGTGCTGTTAAAATATAGCACTTATTGCAACAATAAAAACCGGCTTCGTGTAATTGTTACAATAAGTGCTAATATTTTGATACAAACCTACCCTAAGTTTGATAATATTTTTCACTTTATCACTTTAGCGGTCGATAAGCATAGAATAGACCCACAGGTAGTATATTTTGATAATAAAGCTAAGACCACCTTGAATGTAGCCGATGGCTCTAATAGGGGATGAAAAAATAAGAAGAAGATACACCCCAACATCCGACCGAATTCTCGACCGAACTTATCTATAAAAAGAATCTATTAAATATTGTGCATATTTGGTATTGATTATGCGTTATTTAGTTATTAATAAAAGAGTATCAGGGTGTTTGCAAATTATGATTTGGATCACCGTCCTAATCGGTGTAAAAATATCTGAAACAACCAATGACATTAATATGGACGAAGCATCTGGAAAATAAAATGACACTCACTTTGTGTCGGGTCTGCCGGATGGCGAAATTCATATTTTAATATCGGTATCCTACGCTCAAATGAACATTCTGCTTGCAAGCGGTCTGGCGACACCACTGGGTCTGCCCATACAAAATTTCCGACTGTCAGGTTTCGACTCCGCCGTTATTATTGTGTTACAAAATGCCAATGTGCCTAGTTAAAATTGTAAAAAAAAATCTACTGAACACTCCAAGAAAGATGGGATATCACTTTTCATGCATTAATATTATTTATTATTGATAAAATGCCATTTTAAGATATTGATGAATGTTTATTCAATGCAATTGAATGACAGAAACCATTGGACGTCTGCCTGTGATGCGCTGGGCTCACTTGAGTCTAATCTCCAAGAAGTCGTAAGTAACGAGAATCTGTTTCTAACGCAATGACACTAATACGCCATTACAATAAAGGTTATATTACTATAAATTCTCGAAGCTTGTATCGCATAATGGAAATGGATACGTCTTTGGTCAAGTGGCGTCTACCTATACATCTGTGAATGACTTTCATGTACAATTTCTCGTGCGCGCCGATATGAAGTGAGTTGTCCATTTAATATGTCATTGGAAACAACACACAAATCTCTAACAAATTCGTCGAAACTATGTCGAAGAAAATTAGAACACTCTCAAAGTAGGCACTATAAGCGTAGCTTTACCTCGCAGAACTCGAACTTAACAAATCTCTAAATCCGTGAAAAGTTTTTTAATTTAGAACAAAAGTTTAAACTTATGACCGTCCGGCGCTACCAACAAGTACCTAGTGTTAAATGGAGAATCTTTTGAAAATTTTATATCATTAGTATCGATTAGCTTATTTTTAGATAAAGTTTTAAGTGATAATGCTTTAGGCAGACATTTCAATTTGAATTTTGAATTATTGATAATATTCTTTTCTTTGTTAGTAAAATATTTATATTGTTTCTCAAGTGGGCAGGTAGTTTTCAATCATACATTATAAAAGTTTTAAAATGATTATTTTATTAAGGTTTGAGAGTTCTATATACGTAGATACGTCATCATTTTACCTGCTTTGTATACTGTTAGCAGTCATTTATTATGTAGGTACTGAAATTTTAAAAATATGTTATTATTAAATACTTACCAAATAATAAAATGTTTTCATTAACACCATGCAAGGTTTAGAAATGAGGTCGAGACTATTGTCGTCATGTCGAAAGAAAAGTATGGATTCAAAAGTATGGATACAAAAGTATGGGTACAAAAGTATGGATATAAAAGTATGGATGCAAAAGTATGGATACAAAAGTATGGATACAAGATTATGGATACAAAAGTATGGATATAAAAGTATGGATGCAAAAGTATGGATACAAAATTATGGTTGCAAAAGTATGGATACAAAAGTATGAATACAAAAGTATGGATACAAAAGTATGTATACAAAAGTATGGATACAAAAGTGTGGATACAAAAGTGTGGATAAAAAGTGTGGATACAAAAGTATGAATACAAAAGCATGGATACAAAAGTATGGATACAAAATTATGGTTGCAAAAGTATGGATAAAAAAGTATGGATACAAAAGTATGGATACAAAAGTGTGGATACAAAAGAGTGAATACAAAAGTATGAATAAAAAAGTATGGATGAATATTATATAGCCGAGAAGAACTTTACTGAAGACCGAAAAGACTGGAGGCTAGGGAAGATCTACGTGTAGCAGTGGATCGACCCTGGCTGTTTATGATGAAAACAGTTAGTTGATACACACCATTATTTATTTGGTCCATCTACTCCAGACATTTAAAATACATTTAACAGGATTTCGCTAACTTTAAATTTCACCGCTCTAGTATGATATGTTTTCGATAACATCTCTTACCATATTATTATATTATACTTACTACAGGATTCTAGAAGAATAAAATATGATTTATTGCTTTTTTAACGTTATGTATTACTTAGGTATAATTATTATACTATACATACAGAAGGTTTTTTGGTATAGACTGACGTAAAAATACAAAAGTACTGATATACTTTATACATACCTACTATGTAAGTACTAACTGGTGGAGGTTTGATTTAGTAGGCATTCGTATTCCACTGGGACGTCTTCATTTTTTATTTCTTTTTTTTGTGTTTTTGATTAGTTTTTCTTTCGACATTCAAAATTAAATAAATAGTCAATCACATCATGTATGACTTGTATGTTTTTCCAACCGGCTTCCCGTAAGGAATAATGAGTAAAACACGTGACTATAAATTCACGCAAACTGTTGTACATTGACGTATCGTAGTTCACGTGAATTTGTAATGACGTTTCGTTATGAATTATTTAAAACAAAATGTCAAAGGTGTGTGTTATAATAATATTATGTATTTCATATAAAGTAGTTAACAATTTGGTTGTTCGAATGAGAGTAGTCAGTTTTCTCTATTCTTGGTAATTTTCTTATGGCTGAAATTTAATTATCTTCTGAGCAAAAAAGGCTAACCACGCGCCGATGGCCTGCCTTTTCTTTGCCTTCCCCGAAAGCGACCCAAAACCACCAGTCTCTTCAGTCCAAAAACTGCAGAATACGTCTCAAATATAATATTATAATTGTCTAGAGTCTTTATCTGGAATCTTGGATGATCGACTAATTCGTCTTTCGCTCTGTCCAAAAAATACGTATCATTCGGCACCATAACCACATTTCGAAGGCATAATTTGCCTTCACCTCCCTGCCTATAGGGTTCATGATTTGACAGCATCCGACCAAATTATGTTTCCACACAAGTATAATTTTATTGACAATTGAAATTCCTAGATCCTTCCATATACCTAATAGTAAGACGCCTCATTGCATGTTTCGTAATCAGTGTGATTTTTATTATTTCTGGTTGATATCCGCCCTTTCCACTAATGGCCAATCCCAGTTATACTAAATTATTGTTCACTGATCCTAGATTTTGGAGTATACTTGCTGCGGGTTGAATGTTATTTGTGACTAGTGACTATTTTGGTAGCAATCATACCACTCAGCATCACAAGGGTGACATACTTTAATACGTTTTTTTTTGTTGTCAAAACAAAACAACGTTCGGAAGCGATCGTCAGCATTTCTTCTATCATAATCTAGGTCAATAGAGTTTATAATAATTTGTTAATTACGACAATGTATCTTGTAATGTATGAGCTGTATATTTGTTTAAATAGCAAGGGCAATCCATTAGGATCCTGAGATGAAGGAGATAGATAGCCCAGCCCTGGAGCTCCAAACAAATGTAAAAAGCTATAGACCTATAAAAAATATTAAAAATAAATCCTCACTCACATCGAGTCCGTCACTCGGCACACTACTTATCTTGATTTCAGTCTCTCGATCATATTAACATCTCGGTACATCGTCAGTCAGTTCATTAATAAAGTCAAGCTAATCAGTACATCCGTACGCGCAATTATAACATCATCTGTCATCTTTATAATTGTATGTATTTATACTTGTGACGATAACTCTCCTCGAAACCTCCAACTATGACTTTCTCATCTCTCCTTACATCATCATCCCCAAATTATCTTAATCTACCCGTAGTAACCGCTCTATAAGTTGTCTATTATCAGTAACGATTAGCATAGTATCATCTCCAAATCTCAAGTTATTTATTTTCTGGTCACTCAATATTATTCCCCCGTGCCAATAATATAGGGCTCTCTACATTTTCTTATTCATGATTCAATTTCAGTCTAGCAATGATTTTTTTTAAATTTCACTTTAAAAAGTATTTTACGTATAATAGGACATAATTAATTGGATTCAATAACCAACCAACACGCAATAAGATTCGCACAAATTGCAAGTAATTTCTCAGAAATGGCTGCGTTTTATTAAATTAACCCCATAGGAGCTAACAACAAGCAATCAATTATTGTTATGTGCAATGTAAACACCATATTACGACTGAATCTGGATTTCTACTAAAGTTCTATCTCGAGAATGCGGCAATTAGATGTCTACACTTGTGCGCTAATAGGCAATCTCTCAGTGCAGTCGATGCAGGTATTCCAAAGGAATTAGTGGACCGCATTGGACAGCTGCACCGACGAAACAATCCTCTAGATTAAAACATTGAGTTCGTAAACTATTTTAGAAATAGAGTATTATATTAGTTTTTTAATTATGTAACTGTTGCAGATAGATTAATGGTGAAAACAAACGTATTCGATTATCAGTTAATTAAAAATAATTAAAAGCAATGCTATTAAGTTTTATTGAAGTTGTATTTAAGTTAAAATTTTGTGGACGCAATTAAAATATTTAGTGGTTATTATTATATAGTAGAAACTAATAAATCGTATTATTTTAGAACGTTTTTCTTAGCTCGTATTTTTATTTGTCCGGATAAAGAACCACCTTTGTCCGGTACAAATCTTGCAATCGATTTTTAACTGACTTCCCGACTAGCTAGATATTTGAAACTTTTAGAATATATCAGAACACTATGCCAATGCATTTTTTAAATACTTTTAGCCATCTTTAAGTAGAATTGAATTCATTTTCAGTTAATTCTGTTTTGTATGAAAAGTTATTTCGACACCATTAACGGTTGCTAGGGTCTGGTGTCATTATGGAAATAAATATGACATGTCAAAATTACATTTCAGTATTATTTCTATCTAGTACAAATTTTTTTGATCGTTTAAGATAGTCAAGTCAAGTTTGTATGATTCAACAGAAAATTTAAAAACGTTGTATATAAAAAGTTTTTTTATCTTGTAATTGTTTGGTTATGTATTGATAGTTGTTAGTAATCATCAAAAGATTGTCATTATTATTATGTATAATAAGGGATCTATTATTAATATAACGTAGGTGGCGGCTCTCGTGGTGCAGTGCGTAAGGCACTCGCTTCTCACCCGAGAGTTCTGGGTTCGACTCCGCTGAGGGCACAATATTCATGTGTTTTTCTCAAAGCTTGGGTGCTTGCACGAAAAAGCAAAGACATGGTTATTAATAATTCTAAAAAAATCGAATGTCGGTGTTAGGTACACTATATCGTAAAAGGTAATGTATGGTTTGTTATATCACAGAGGTGGATACACTTACGGTATCAAACCTGAATAAATCGATTCAATCGTCAGGTTCAGCAGCTCTTTTAGTTGAGTCCAACAAAACCAAAAAATACGACAGTCTGTCACCTAATTATTATATTGGCTTGTCCCTGGATTTAGAGACATTTGGACCATGGGGACCGTTTTTGAGATCGGTTATTGCTTGACTGATAAAAACAGGTGAGTGCCGTTTAATTGAGTATCTAAATCAGTGAATAAGCTTATAAAACCAAAGAGATAATACAGTCGCTATGTTAGGTACTCTTGAAGTATCCAGGGTACTGGAGGAGGTATTTTATATACTTGGAGAAACCTTGTCTATCATCATCATCATCGGCACTACAACACAATGTGGGTCTTGGCCGCCTCCAGAAAACGTCTTCTCAGTAACCTCTGTCTGCCGCAAGCTCCCTACACCGCCTAAGTCTCAGGGATGCTGTGTCTCTTTCTATACAGTCCAGCCAGTCCAGTCTCCCGACCCTCCTTTTCCCTACTGGTATGTTGAAAAGAAACCTCTTTGGTGGTTGGGTGTCTTCCATCGTTGAGACATGGCCTGCCCAACCAATAAAGCCCAGCATTCCGACCCATATGTTAATATGGGTCTGATGAGGGTTTTGTATAACTTTATCTTTGTTTTCTTTGAGAGGAGTCTTGATTTGAAGTGTCTCCTTGTAATCCTTCTACTAACCTCTTGGCTGATCGTACGCTTGGGTGATCCCAGATATATGAACTTGTCGACCCTTTCGAACTGATACGTGTCAATCGTGAGTGGTGAGCTCGAAGGAGCCTCATTTGCAGGCATGTATTTTATTTTTTCTTGATTGACCTGGAGTCTTATTTCTATGCCTCTTTTAAGGCTGATTCTGATATTGCCACTATGTCTATTATAATAGTATTATCATTGGCATATCCAAGCAGTTGCACAGATGTATAATATGACCTATAAACTGTTGTTTGTATTTGAGAGTCTCTAATAACTTTTTCCAGTCCTATATTGAATAGACCTTGTATATCAATATTTTAAAATTATTATTTTATCGGTTTATATAATATATATATCTATATTATAATTAACTATTTTTTTATTCAACGAATAATTCACAAGATTTAAGAATGTAACAGTCTAATTATTGAACAACATAATTTTGACCGTGACGTCCGTTAGTAATTAAAGTAGTTTGATTTAAAATACAAAAGCAGATCGCCAATAGTAACTCAATTTGGAAAGCGCTTCAGAGAGTATTAAGAGGCATACGTTGAAATTTGTTGCAATTAAGCACGGCGCCTTTAGCATAGTGGTCTATCTGCATGGTCGCGAAACCTAAAAGATACAGGTTTGATTCCTACGGGGTTTCTTACTTTTTTCAAAAGATGTTTTCTATTGGTTATAATATATTTCATCAGAAGTGTTTTCAAAATTATGTATTATAATATATTATATTATGTTATATTATAATAATGTACTTATTTCACACTTTGGGTCACTTTTTTATTTATTATTATTAGTGTTCCTTTATACTAATTATAATGTATATAATTTGATAAATTCTCTATATAATTCTCAATGTAATATTATAATATTAAGTAACTGTTTGTTTGCAATAATAACATATTATATATTTATTAAATATAATAATTTCTTAATACACATAATTGTAAAAAAAAATAATATGTGTGAAGAAGTCATAGACGTAGACCCAATTGAATTATGTGCCTACGTATTGACAAATATAATTACAAATAAAGTAAAAAAATATTATTTCAGATATGTACACTATATTTTTATATATTTATTATATTAAATATAATTCAATTATTTATCTCTGTTTCAATCATGGTTTTTCAAAAAGCGGGTCTTAAAGGTTCAAGTATATTCAATACTAAGTCTGGCTTAAGATTGTGAAATGAACGAAAAGCTCGTCTTTTTCGTTAGAATTTTTTATTCATACATAACATCGAAACACTTAAAGTTCATTTTGTACATGGTTTTATCTGAAGGTAAAAAAAATACTGGAAACTTGAGTTCAGTAGGAATAAAAAAATATCAAAATTCCTCTGCCAATTCTAAATGACTTATATACTGAAAAAGCTCGCAAATGTTATTTCACCTTTTGTTTCTCGTTCTTCTGAAACGCTTTCACAAATATCGTGAAAATATAATAATGTTCGTATATCTCTTCCATTACAACTTTTTATTACATTGAATACACACTTTTATTTCGATAAAAACGAGCTTTAGTGTCCTAATTTAAGGGTAATGTAATTGGTACTATATACACAGTATTCTAGTAAGTAACTGAAATAAAAAAATATGCAATTAAATAAAAAAACAATGTATACCTATAACAAATAAATATTAATAATTATAGATATTTTTTTAAACTCAAAGATAAGCTTATTAAACTATACAATAAATATAATTTAACCTTCTCTTTATGATGCATATATATTCCGTTGGTTCCGGTGATGTTAACTTGGGATAACGTACGATGTTGACAATATTATAGTAAGTAAAAAGAAAATGCATATTTTGGCAATATAAATAAGTCTAATAAGGTTTCTTTTTTTGCTATTTGTTTTATCTGTAAAATAATCAAAAAAGCATCTATATTTAATTATAATCATACGAGTGTATCTTTACATTCTTACAGTATACAAGTCATAATACTATCACGAACTTACCCCTTACTTTCATATCTTTTTCTCACAATAAATTGAGTCTCTCTTTGTCGCATTTAATATTAAATATTATGTCTTTATTGGATAGTCATATATGGATTTTAAAAATAATAACATTTTAATTATGCTACGAGGGTGGGTCAATAAGTCCTTAGAAAAGCCGACAGGTGGCGCGACTAGTACTGAAAGCGGTTTGTTTTCATTCAGCGGCACTACCGATTCAGTATGCTGCGAAGTTTCAATCAGATTGGTCGGGTTGTTGTTTTTTATTTTCGTACATTTAAAAAAAAAATTTGCTTGTTTACAAAAATGGAGAAAATTGAGTTTAGAGCTGTTATTAAACATTTTAATATAAACGGGTTAACAGCAAAGGAAATAAAAAATGAGTTGGATTTAGTTCACGGCATATCTGCTCCTTCACTTGCAACTATTTATAACTGGTTAAATGAATTTAAACATGGTCGTACATCAACAAAGGATGAACCACGCTCAGGACGTCCTGTAGAGGTGACTACACCAGAAATGATCAATAAAATCTACGATATGGTGTTAAGTGACCGAAGATTAAAGTTGAGTGAGATAATTGAGGTTACAGGGATCTCAAAAGGTAGCGTCATTTCTATTTTACATGACAAATTGGGCATGAAAAAAGATTCTGCAAGATGGGTGCCGCGTTTGCTCACAGTCGACAATAAACGCAATAGGGTGGTGGCCTCTAAAGCCCTGTTGTCGCTCATGCAACGCAATCCGGATGAATTTTTTCGTCGCTTTGTGACTGTAGATGAAACATGGATACACCACTATACTCCCGAGACGAAAGAACAGTCAAAGCAGTGGATTGCGAAAGGCGAACCATGTCCAAAGAAGGCGAAAACCGTAAAATCAGCTGGTATGGTTATGGCTACTGTATTTTGGGATGCACGTGGAATTATTTTCGTTGACTATTTGGAAAAAGAAAAAACAATAACAGGGGATTATTATGCATCTTTATTGGACCAGCTAAAAAACGAAATTGAAGAAAAACGGCCTCATTTAAACAGGAAAAAAAATCCTCTTTCATCAGGAAAATGCCCGTGTTCACACATGTTTACGATCAATGGCTAAAATTGAAGAATTGAAGTTCGAATTGGTCGACTACCCACCGTATTCGCCAGATTTTGCCCCCAGTGACTTTTTCCTTTTCCCAAACTTAAAAAAATGGCTAAGTGGACAACGTTTTTTTTCAAATGAAGAAGTCATCGATCGGACAAATGCTTATTTTGAGGACCTTCCGAAAACTTATTTTTCTGACGGTTAAAAAAAATTGAGAAACGTCTAAAAGTGTATTGAGCTCCAAGGAGATTATGTTGAGAAATAAAAAAAAATACAAAAATAAAACCTGTTTTAATGCTTTTTTCTAAGGAATTATTGACCCACCCTCGTATGTTATGTAATAAAGATGATTCTAGGAATAGCCGAAATTTGAAGATGATGAAGTTCATTTTAACAGAAATATTTACAGTTTATTGAACTGGGTAACCTAAGATGACATTATAGTAACGAGAGTGTTAAACCGACCATTAAATTTGCTTATAATTAATGATTAATGATAACATAATATGTTTTGTAATTATTTTTATCAACGTACTCTATTTTTTTTAAGACTTATCTATATTTATATTATCTTACTTTAAAACATCCGTAAGTTATGCCAGTAAATATATTTATTTATATAATAGTCGTTTTTACATTCAAAATACTCAAATAACTGTAACATTATTTATTATGATATTTTTTAGTATTACTTTGTTTAATATATAATATAATATATTTAAATTTCAAAACACATCAAAGAAATATAACCACTAGAAAAAATCTTAAAAAAACGACACAAATCGGGATTCAAAACTGCGCTTTCAAAGATTTTCCTTGACTACTACTAAACTCTAATAATGTCCTATAATGTCCTATCTAATCGTGACAAAATTGACAAATAGTAATAACGAAAATTAGAAAGAAAAATATTTTTTTTCATAAAGATTTTTTTAGTGATTATAAATAATTATCAGGCGCCGCGTGGTGTCCATATGCTCCAACTAAGGGGCGGATATGGCCAAAGAAGAAGAAGCAATTTTGTGAATTATTCATTGAATTACGAAATATTTTATTAAATACTTTGTCAGTCTAATTAATAATACCAAAATGGTATGTTTAAATTTACATAGCGATTCCAATCAAAATTCGCTGAAATAATTAAAAATATCCGATCTGACAGTGCTAATTTTATAGGAATTGGACCTTCTTCGAATATTTAAGTTATTTTCATTAGGTAATAATATTAATAATAATTAAAATACTGAGTATTGAATACATACTTGTGATCATTGAATAAATCGACGTCAAATTTAAACATCAGATTGTAAATATTAGGTACATACCTACCTGCTTTCATGATTTTATAAAATAACTTCTTTTAAAAATATTACTTATTAATAACGTTTTATATTTGAAAATAAAACAAATTGGAATAAAGTGGTTTTAATAATTTAATATTTTAAAAATTATAGCGGCGTGACTTCAAAAAGAGACCCATAGATGGCGTGGCCCATTGATTGGACGCCGCAAGCGCTATGTAGACAGATTAGAATTTAACTGTATATGTAGTGGCGTGACTTCGAAAAGAGACCCATAAATGGCGCTGCCCATTGACTGTACGCCGCAAACACTATATAGACGGATTAGGATTTAACTTTATGTTGACTCCGTTATTTTCATCTCTCACAGTCATACAGCCAGTCAGCTTAGTCTGATTAGCTCTGACCCTTTTGATTATACAGTTCCCCTATTTTGAAAGTAAGCGACTTTCAATATCAAGTCATCTTATCTGTTTTCGTGTACCGTTTGAAGTATTCTCTGTTATTGATGATTAAAAATAATCTCTGTGAACTCTGAATAGATACTACTATAACTTACTATAACTGGCGACCAACGTAGCCCCAAAGTGTTTCTAGTATGTTATAAATAAATAAAACCATCCTATAACATCTTTTACTCATAAATAATATTAAATTAAATAGTATTTTCGTACGTTTAGTCAAATGACACTTTTCTAGTTTGATTATTATTAACTAAATTATTATAATGCTTCTATTATAAAAGATGATAAGTTGTAATCAATATTCTTCCACCCTGCAGTAGGTTCATAGGTCGGAGTGTTTTAAATAGCGCATTAAGCCGGCATTAAATTTGTTCCCGCCAATTTATTGACGTAATAACTCTCGGTTTATTGGTAGTCGTTGTAAGGTTCAATGAAAAATACCTTCCTCTATCCAGCCCACTATAAAATTGTTTGTCTACAGAATCTAAATTGCATGTTTTATCAATGTAGCAACGGGGGATTTTCCTTCGTTTTATTCCAGCTTTACCGTCCTTTATGCACCGACACATCGAGTCTTTATATCGACGAAATCTGGACTTAAAAGAAAATTTGTAGGGGGAATAATATATTATACAGTAGTAACAGATGAAAATAATCATACTTTTTGATGTCAGATACTTGTAAATGAACGATAATAATATCACCAAGTAACACAAACTAATAGGAACTTGCTTACCCTATCGGGTGTGGTAAAACTTTTGAATCAGGCTTCGCTTTAAAACTTTGGGCCATAAACCCAAATGCCTTAAGCGCACTGACTTTCCTCAAATATTAAAAGTGTGTTGTGTTTACGTCATGTATATTGCAACATACGTAACCATTAAAAATAACATTATTCTTGAATACGTGTATAATATGTTTATCTCACATTTTTATATACTCGAGATCCATACCTTGTTATACGATACACGGTGAAGTAACCCAGTTTTCATTGATTTTGTGTTCACCGTACCACAAAATATATTACCAAACTAGCGTATTTATTATTTTCAACTTAATACAAACAATAATATTTTTTATAAATTTATAACTGAAAAAATGGCGCTGTTTTAACCAAAAATATGCTACAATATATTGTGTTCTACAATTCCGTATGCATAAGGCAAATGAGAAAAATGAAGCGCGTATACAACACCAAAGCACAAGTTTTTATGATAATACTAAAAAATATAACAGAATAAGGTTTTAGTTTTTCATGAAATTTTGCGGGGAATGGGACGATTTGGCGCCGCGAACTGGCCGCGCGCGATTGGCCTTCGCTAATTGGCTGCCGGTACGATTGGACGCCGGTACAATTGGTTGCCGGGACGATTGAGCGCCGAAAAATTGGACGCCACACGGGCGAATTAAATGCGCAAAGGAATAGATGTACGATTTGGTAGAGAAATTGAGAATAATTATTTTTCCTTATGCTTTTTATAAAAAGAAAAGAAATTTTTTCTCGTCAGAACCAATCATAATAAAAATATATTAAGCGCAAAATGTATTACGTACAACCACTAAGTAGATAGAAGCAAATTAAACTGTCTTGTCTACTTTCTCTACCAAATCGTTACGTACATCTATTCCTTTGCGCATTTACTTCGACCGTGCGGCGTCTAATTATCCCGACGTCCAATCGTCCCGGCGGCCAATTGTACTAACGTTAAATTATACCGGCGGCCAATTAGCGGAGGCCAATTACCCACAGCCAATTCGCGGCGCCAAATCGTCCTAGATCCAAATTTGCGGCCCGCCGGATACCGCCATACTTAAATTTCCCAGAATTTAATGGGTTAAATGAAATTAACAACTGAAATCGCTGAGTATTAATAAAATTGGGATAAAAAAATGTATGACGGTCAACACCTCAGGCCTTGTCAGCGTAATTGTAACATCGCGATAATCAGCCAGTTCACAAGTATCGGACAATCACCTCATCTACGGTCAGCACATTCTGCATATATGACTAACTTCAATGAGGGTTAACAACCACGGGCTGTGTCAGCCAAACAGAGCTGCACTGGTGCGACGGTCAGCAGATTACTCAATAGTGACCTAAATCTATAATTGCTTGCCGTAGTTTATCGGATATTCATTTATGGAAATAATGAGTCATAGTTAATAGGATATCGGTATTAAGACTAGGACCGTACCTTCTATCGTCGTACCTCGGACTGAGCCAATATCACTGAGCAGTACACTCTATTATACCTTTCCGGACTGAGCATACCTCATCGCGTAGTGTCTAGCACTGTTAACTTCGCACCTGTATTTTGTATCATTGTATTTCTTTATTTTGTGAAATAAACTTACTGTATCTTCAATTCGCTCGAGCATCTCCAATCAATCGTTTTATCATTAACACCTCGTCGCTTTGTCGAAATCGACCTCTTAATGCAGAATGTTTTTTTGTATCTAATTGGACGAGAACCATCTCTTTCTTTAAATTATTTTGTAATGATAATGAATACATTATTCATATGCTGTAAAAATAACAATTTAAATATCTCCATGTATTTAAATATAGGATTATGAAATTTGTTTTTCATCTCCTGAACATTTGGTAAATTTGGGAAACCAATGTTACAGCGACGACCTGTTATCCCAAAGTGATTCTTGTCCCGCTACAACGCAAAGCCAAAAATATATAAAAAAGTGCCTATTCCTTACCTTTTGATTTTGAACCTTATATTTAGGTACCTAGGTATATTACCTATTAGAGGTAAAGTTTATAGGTCATTGTTTAATGAAATACCTATTAAAAGTAAGAACCCTAAGTTAAGAGACAGATAAAGTGTATAATAAATTACTTTAATGTGTTGAATCAGTCGATCGTGACGTAGGGTCTTTAATCCTTATATCTTACTTTCCTATACCCATCCTTACTTTATTTTACTTTCATCCAGTTTCGTAAGTTCGGTGAGAGCTTACATACGATAGAATATCTACAGTACAAAGTATTTTGTAACTAAAAGCAATTATAGTATAGTAGATGGAAAGTCCATCAACAGGTGTACGAAAAAATATAAATTGTAGTAAATATATGCAGGCATTTATAATTTATTCAGGAGTAGTTCATGTAATTCATGTTTCATGTAATAAACTAACCGGAAAAGCTTGCCTAAATAAACCGTATAAAGTTGGCACCGAACCCTATCATCATTTTTCTACAATTGCCAAGGAAAGTGTTTTAGTTACCTCAATAAAGAAGGTATGATTATATTATGCCATACAGTTTTGGTCAGACGAACTTTTCAATTAATAAACAATAAAGTTATCCAGAATGTCTTCTAAAATCTCCCATTAAACATTTTTCTTGCTTTGCAACATACCTACACGCCAATTTTTTAAGTAATCACTGCAATGCCTATAAATATTATTCCTGACCATATCCAATCCTAATAGGATCATTTGGGCCTCCACAAAGTGAAAGTTTGTATTAACAGATTTTGTTTTTACGAGAAATTTATGATGTCAGCCTCTTGCTCAACCTATTAGGTCTAGGTATACTGCAGTACACAGACTGAAAAATATTATGCGTACTTGCCAGACCCTGGATTCAAACCTGAGACTCGCGACGAAATTATTAATTATTTTTCTAGTGCGTAATTCGAATGACAGCAACGCTATTTTTTAATTTGTTTTGTTCATCTGTCATTGATTTTTTTTTAAATACGAAGAAGATCCGTGGGCATTTCAGGCTTCCAAGTTATAACGGAACCAACAGACAATATTTCTAACTATCATAATATAAATAGTAAAATAATATTCTTAATAATTACAGTTAAATACTAGTAAATCGACTTCGGATAAAGTGAATATTTCAGAAGTATGTGTACGCATTATAAATACGTTAAACATTTGATTTGATATAGGTTAAACCTTTTTGAGAAGGCACGTGACTTTGATGGAAGTATAGCACATATTAGACACCTACCTACTACACATTATATCAAATATTAAAAAGCATTTCTATATGTGTATTTCTGAAAGAAAAACAACATCAAGTTGGCAGAAGACGATCTGCTTTGCCTAAAAATATACCCATTATTAGACAGTCCTTTAATAATAATAACATATAGATACCTTCATTGTGTTTTTGAGTTTTATAAATATTGTATAATAATATGGAGATTTTATATATAGCCTAAGGGGAATCGCACATTACGATGACAAGGCGTTACTACACAAAAAAGAAAGACGCAGATTTGAGAATTGAGAACAGAGAGTGAGAATAAGAGAAGATATAAAAGTCCACCCTTTTAACTGCGGCCTTTACAAGACGAATAGGAAATTAAGAACCAACTTAATTATTCCTCTGTGATGGTGGAAGCCAAGTGGCCAAAATTGTTTAATTTGGAACATTTGTTCAAATTACGGAAAAATAATTAGAGAGTGTGATAGATCACCGTCAGTTTTGATACTGGAAAGTAGATCACAGCTTATTTGAATTTTCATTGTTTATCGTCTAATTTTTTGTAATTATTTTTATTGGTAATTACGAAATAATATAGAGTCCAAGTGAAGTAAGTAATATTAATAACATAATCATATGTATGTGCATCCAACTAGCAATTCATAATTTATAGTTATTGCACCAATATTAGGGGATATTAATTTAGTAGGTACCTATTACGCACATAATATATATTATCATTTTGCATCCGCATTTATTTAAATTCAGTGGATATGTTTTATAACCTTTTAACGTCTTTTTTTGTATAGTAATAAATTTGGCAGGTCCATAAAAATGGTTGAATCGAATCGTCCACTGATAATATTACTACCTGTACAACAGTATCAAATATTCACAGGTAACACGATGTACCGATGTTGTACTTCTTTGTTATGAAGAATTAATAATTATTAATAAGTATTAAGATTAAGCTATTTCTTTTATTAAACGAATAATAGACAGTATTTGAGAATGTAACATTATACCTATAAGTTGAACATACATAATTTGAAAACACCCCATGCATAATATGCATTATACACACTAGAAAAAATCTTTTTGTAAAACAAAAATACGACACCCGACGGGACTTGAACCTGTATACGCTGGAGTCGCGCCAGTGTGGTTTTCCAATTAAGCTACAGGTAAAGCATGAGATGTTTTCAAATTATGTATTTTCAATTATTAAGGGGGGACATGCTCGTCGTAGGTCAAAATTGAGTTTTATTGTATTTTCAAACCATGATCCTGGACACTCCTTAAACGTTGTAGATAATCTATTTATATAATACTGTTTATCAATGTAGTTACAGAATTGTTCACAGTTTAGCGACATCAATTATACACAGTACAGGGATAACTGTATTTTACTGTAAAGTTTATGAAATTAATTTAATAAAATAATATGGTGTACACTCACCTGGGGTAGACTTAGTAAAGCACTTAGTATCCACGCCAGGACCAGCAATCTCGTCCCTCTTTTAGCAGTTGACAGACTCTTCATAGGAAACCTCACAGCCACAAACCTATCTACACCAACAAGCACCAGCACGAACGTACTGAGATACAAACTAAACATTTGCAAAAACTTAAACAGTTTACAAGCCGCATTCCCCGCTAACCACGCAACCGTGTAACTCCATGCTGCCTCACCGGCAAGACAAAACACAGTAACTAACAAATCGGCCACCGATAGTTGAAGAATCAGACTATAAATCGCGCTACAGGAAGTCCTTGAAAATCGTCTAGCACGTTGACTCCTTCTAATACTTAGGATAGTAGCGGCATTTCCTATTAATGAAAGTACAGCTAGTGCCCCTAGAACACAAGCTCGTATCAAAGCAGATCTCGTACGTGTTGGAGCATGTTCCAGGCAATGGACTCCTGTTCCGTTGATGGAGTGGTTGAAGAAGGAGACGTTCATGCCAAGACGCTCGCATTCTTCGACCGGTAGGAAGAATTCGCCGCTGATTAATTCCATTTTGAACTGATTGTTAATTTGGATCGATTTTTGATTCACAATTATTCATTATTATACTAATAATATAACCTAGTAAGATGTTACTTGTCTTTCGTGAGCATAATAATATTATTAGTCAAGGAAAACTATTTTATTTTTACAAAAGCGTTAATGCTATTAATAATCACAAAAACTATGGGTATTTCAATGACTTTTGACTTCATAGTGTTTACTTATGTTGATAAACTAAAATAATTAAATATTTTTTTATACATACAATGAAAGCTATGGTATTTCACATGCCATTCATATTTAAGCGTTATTTTATGCATACCGTAACTGATATAATATAACTACTCATTATTTTGACTAGTTATTGATTTTTACCCTAATAATTTTATTATTACTTATATAAAATATCTAAATTGTTTATCTTATACAATATTTTTGTCATAATGTAGTCAAAATACACATAGTTTCATTAATGACGTATTATTATTATAATACTATAATTTAATTTGTTCAATAATTAGTATCATGAATATTATTTTAAAAACAAAATTCTGATTGAATAGTTTTTGGTCCAAGATTATTTACTTTTTAAACACTTAATGAATATTTAAAATTCCAAACAATATATTATCTTTAGGTACCTACTTTTAGTTTGCTTTACTTTATTGTTATGTTACAGTTTTTCATTGTTTATAATTAAATACAACACTAAAATATCGTTTAAACATTATTTCAAACATGTTTGAGACAGTTTAATTCAATTATCTTGTCACAATAATTCTGTTTGAAGAAATTTAAAGCGAATTATCATTCCACTAATTTATTTTAATTGTTTTATACTGCTCCTTGGTATCTGAAAACAAAGAAAAATAAATTAAATACAGTGAAGATAGTTAAAAGTTATTTTTGATATAATTATATTATTAAATAAAAAAAAACAAAAATGTTTTAATTGAAAATGGCTTCTAAAGTAGGTCAATATAAAATAAAATAATCAATTTAATTGATTGATATAAAAAGCAGCTAACCCGCACGAGAATAAAACTGTTTTCAGTTTACATAAAGCATTCATAATATTTACTAGATGTAATATTAATTTATTAAGCCAGCAAAAAGTGTAAACATTTTTATATTAATGAGATTTTATATAGATTATAATATTATACAGATCTAAACAGTAAGATGTAATCAAAATATCTGTGTCAACACAGATACAACACCTGGTTTATTTATGGTATCAAAGCCAAATTTGTACTTATTACTTATTATTGTATTATTACAAACTACACAACATATTTTCGACGTCATGGTATTTTGACGCCAATGCTAAACGCGGAATAGGTACCTCCACTGTAGCAAAATGGTGTTTAGGAGATAGAGACATAAAACTATTTAATACATCTAGAACATAATAATTAAATAAATAATGATGCAGTTTAGTGGAGTAATATTATTTACACTATATTAAATATTAAAATTATAGAGTTTGTTTTTAAGTTTTGCAAAAAATGCTTTAAATGCAGATATTTCAATATTGGAGGTTTATTCGCCTGTTTGTTTATATAATTTGCCACAATTGAACACCACGAGTGCGTGTACAATTTATCCGATGTGCACACTCGATTATTTAGTTAAGTTCATCATACAATTTAGTAGGAATACATCACCAACATAGCATATTGGATGTTTTTGTCAACAATAGATAAAAAATCAAAGGTTTTTTTGACAGCAAAAACTCATTTTGTCAAAATTGGCACATTGGAGGTATTTCACGTGCAGCGATGGTATTCTCTGATGACATTAAAAAACACTAAGTTATCAAAATATAATTATTTAATATTTTTTTATTCAACAAATAATTCACATGATTTAAGAATGTAACATTCTTTATTGAACACACATTATTAGCGATAAATGACCCTGACACCGGTTAGTAATCTAATTGATTGAAAAATACTTTGAAATACAATAGTAGACTGCCAAAAAATAACTAAATTTAGAAGTCGCTTCAGTGACAAATATTGAAAAAAAACATTTATTAACTTCTTCGCAATTAGATAGAACACACATTGCCTAGCGGTCAAATGGGCGCAAATTCTAGTGGTAATATTAATACCTCTCACAGGTGTTTTCAAATAAGGTATAGATAATTATTATAATACCTAAAATGAATTATAATGACAGAGTGTCCGTCTGTTTGTCCGTTTCCGTTCGTACAGATATAAATCAAAGCCTACATGACCAATAATAATAGTACATTTCATAAATTACCGTCTTAACATTGTAATTTATATTAGTAACATATTAGTAAGGTCTATTTTCTTCTCGTACTCTAAACAAGAGATCTTCTTACAACGTCTTTTTCCACAAACTATGTACCTAACTGTCTTGTTATTTAAATGGTTTTGTTTTATCTAATGTCACAATAATTTTAGAGTCAAAGAATGAATAATATTTTATTGCTTTAGAGTTTAGATAAAATGCGAAAAAAATGCGTACATTTGGCGTCATTTTTCGAACCTTTTGAAACTATATAAAATATAATATATTATTTAAAAAAAATTTCGTGACCTCGAGAGTACTTATACAATATTTCAATAATAAACAATCGTAAAATAATGTTTAATTAAGATGACAGTGCTTATAAAATTGGCATGCAATTAGCAGGCAGAGTTTATAAAATTGTTATAAGTTTGCCTTTAGATTAAAAATTTGATTAACTAAAACACTTTAAATGAAAAATGTATTAAATTGCATGCCGCTAGCAGTGGCGAAGGGTGGAGGTAGGCTCTTAATATCCTACATAAATAGTGCACACGAAAATTGGTCAATAATTTATGTTTCCCCATCTCCACCCGTCATGTTTAAATATGCAGCCACGGTTTGTGCACAGCCGCCTTCCATGACGCAATAAACGTGTCAAAATTTAGTGCCACACTTCCTTGTCCCGAAGCGACTACTAAAATTGGTCAGTCAAACTTATTTGTTTTCATTAAATTAAAACTACAAAGTGCAGATAGTAAGTGTTCGTAAGTATTTAAAATTCAATTAAACCCTGCCTATAGCCATAATATACGAGGGTGGGTCAATAAGTCCTTAGAAAAGCCGACAGGTGGCGCGACTAGTACTGTAAGCGGTTTGTTTTCATGCAGCGGCACTACCGATTCAGTATGCTGCGAAGTTTCAATCAGATTGGTCGGGTTGTTGTGTGTTTCTTGTACATTTAAAAAAAAAATTGCTTGTGGAAAATGGAGAAAATAGAGTTTAGATCTGTTATTAAACATTTTAATATAAAAGGGTTAACAGCAAAGGAAATAAAAAATGAGTTGGATTTAGTTCACGGCATATCTGCTCCTTCACTTGCAACTATTTATAACTGGTTAAATGAATTTAAACGTGGTCGTACATCAACAAAGGATGAACCACGCTCAGGACGTCCTGTAGAGGTGACTACACCAGAAATGATCAATAAAATCTACGATATGGTGTTAAGTGACCGAAGATTAAAGTTGAGTGAGATAATTGAGGTTACAGGGATCTCAAAAGGTAGCGTCATTTCTATTTTACATGACAAATTGGGCATGAAAAATATTTCTGCAAGATGGGTGCCACGTTTGCTCACAGTCGACAATAAACGCAATAGGGTGGTGGCCTCTAAAGCCCTGTTGTCGCTCATGCAACGCAATCCGGATGAATTTTTTCGTCGCTTTGTGACTGTAGATGAAACATGGATACACCACTATACTCCCGAGATGAAAGAACAGTCAAAGCAGTGGATTGCGAAGGCAAACCATGTCCAAAGAAGGCGAAAACCGTAAAATCAGCTGGTAAGGTTATGGCTACTGTATTTTGGGATGCACGTGAAATTATTTTCGTTGACTATTTGGAAAAAGGAAAAACAATAACAGGGGATTATTATGCATCTTTATTGGACCAGCTAAAAAACAAAATTGAAGAAAAACGGCCTCATTTAAACAGGAAAAAAATCCTCTTTCATCAGGACAATGCCCGTGTTCACACATGTTTACGATCAATGGCTAAAATTGAAGAATTGAAGTTCGAATTGGTCGACCACCCACCGTATTCGCCAGATTTAGCCCCCAGTGACTTTTTACTTTTTCCAAACTTAAAAAAATGGCTAAGTGGACAACGTTTTTTTTCAAATGAAAAAGTCATCGATCGGACAAATGCTTATTTTGAAGACCTTCCGAAAACTTATTTTTCTGACGGTTTAAAAAAAATTGAGAAACGTCTTACCAAGTGTATTGAGCTCCAAGGAGATTATGTTGAGAAATAAAAAAAAAATACAAAAATAAAAACTGTTTTAATGCTTTTTTCTAAGGAATTATTGACCCACCCTTGTACCATAGTAGATAATAATCAAAAATATTCGTTTTAAAATATCTAAAATTATGCCATACAGAATTTTAGATGATTTTATATCGATTATGGTTTGGTTTAGGCAGGGCTTAATGAATTTCAAAAACCTAATCAACACAATAAATAATAAAATTGTACTATATTGTATTCTTAATTTAACGAACACAGATAAGCATCACTGAAAAGGCGTGCACTATTTTTTTCGGGTCGTCCATACCTTAACTATTATGGTTTGGCTTAGGCAGGGCTTAATTATTGAATTTAAAAAATAACCAGCTCCATCTGCAAGTAATTGTATTCTTAGTTCAATGTAAACAAATAAATATGACTGACAAAATTTATTGTGCAGTATTTATGTCAAATCTTAACAGCCTACCTCCACCCTTCACCACTGGCCGCTAGAAAATGATCCTTTTTACTCCTTACATAATAAATAAATAAATTTACTCATATTTCACATATTTTTGGATTAATTACTTTTGTATGTAAGGGGTAAATTTAATTCAAAGGTCGAAAGCCTACCCGAGAAACATTCATATTTTTTAGCATATAATATTTCATTTGGATTTCAGAATATTATGTAAAAGTTATTAAACCTTCAATGAGTGAAAATAAAATGTTTTTATGTTAATTTGTATGAAACTTGATGGATAAAAAAAGTGTTTTGAACTTTGAACATAACGGTGTTATTAAAACAAATATATTTTACTTTTGTTCAAAGTCAATAAATTCTACAAAAGCAAACGCAGTAAATAAAAAAAAACTTTTTCAACTTGTGAACTTTAGTCTAATAATTCATTCCTCATAAAAACAAAACAAAAGCGATATTTCACATGATTTTCACTTGTTTCTGACGAAATTCGTACGCGGATTTTTTTTATACTGAGTATTACTATTTATACTGTCATATAGTACTTGGGATTATTTAATTAATTTAACTTTTCAAAGGAAAGATTTATTTTCCATTTCAGTACACTTCCTTAATTGGATAATTTATTATTACTGTATAAAAGTGCTTTTCTGATTTTAACGTTTCTGTGTCACAATATAAAATTCCGACCTAAGCATATTATTACAATTAAATTGTTAAAAAAGCATTAAATGTATTGTAATCAAAGCGTTGGAGCGGAGCTCGGAGCAGTGAAGCAATGGGGTTTTACCCGGAACACCGAAAATTTGCAGTGCTCCACTGCTCCGGATGTATTTTTTATTATTAAATTTTCGTCATAAAGTCCAATGAAAATATTATATTTGACACTTTGCAACACTAGAATTATTTAAAATACGGCATCACTGCCGAGTGATAAATAACCTCATTTTTTGATAGAATAGAGAGATAATGAAAAATAACGATTTGCTGGCGGTTTTTTTAATAGAATTAGTAATGAAAACGACGAATAACACATCTTATTTCAAAACAATGTAATTATTATTTTTTATTTTTAACATTTGTATGCATATTAAATAAATTTACCCGGAGTGGAGCTGGAGCAAGTATTAGGTCCCGGAGCAGAGCTGAAGCAGATCAACTCAAAAAAGGATCCGCTCTAACCTCTGATTGTAACTCATATCATACTTCATCAGTACGACATAGTATTATTAACTAAGTAGGTACTTTATTATAATTGTAAATTAATTTCACCAAATAAAACCGTTAGATTCTTAAATTTAAATTTTTAAAGAATGTTATTCACATATTATTAATGTATCGTGAAATCTTGTAAATATATAATTTTATTATTAAATATATAATATATATAGTATTTTCTTATTTAGTTACTATAATCGTCTTCAATTGCCCTGAAGATATCACCTTTGAAGTTATTCATATAAATCGTGTGAGAAATCACGTCAGAACACCAAGGACAGGTGTCACATATTAGAAATTGAAGAGAGAACAAGCAAGCATAGGACTGTGGCACAACTTCAAGAGTTTTGTCGCTGTGGCCGACCCTCTCTCACTCCGCAGCAGTTCTGCAAAAGTGGTGTCACGTAGCGGGAGACGCGAGACGCGGTGATGGACCAAGGGAAGTGGTGTGACCTTGCCGATGCCCCAATACTGACGCGTGACAGGGTGAAGTAAATAAATAATTAAGTAAAATATTCTACTTTTCTTGTAGGTACCTACTATATTGTCATAGTTAAATATTTGTTTTTTTGTTGTTATGTAGGTAGTATATATGGAGTACTACATCTTTAAATACTAAAAGAATTTTGAAAATCCGACTCTTTTAACAATGATGTAACTTTTTCATTTTTAATTGAAGGACATCCGTTCTTTTACATTTTAGGATGACTTTGTTCATAACTTTTTATATTTACATTAAAAATAGAGACCTTTTCTTTGGGTATACGAAATAAGCATCGTTAATATAAATCTTTAGCACAAAAAGTTTTCTTACAATGTAGAACAGGATTTTAAATTATCAAAATATACACACAAGTTTGCAATTGCTTAGATATGAACAATGTAATATTATATTTCATTTTTAATATAAGAGTTAAAAAAAATATTAGGTCACGTACATACATACGGCCAAAATATGAATACAGGTAGGTGGCCAAAATATGAATACAGACAGGTAGGTAGTCCAAATAAGACGCATTGCGACTGGTGATACCTGCTTTCGTATGGTGTAACGTTACCTATCCAATTACACATCTGATCGCGCCAGACTTACAACGACCTCACTTTACCTCCAGACCCTGTTTTTATCAAAATAGTTGCTCGCAACCACAGTAAAGCTTTGTTTTATTTTTAACTAGAGTTTGCACACAGCCTTGCTAGGGAGGTTTCCTTAGTGTATATTTTTACTGACACATATTACTTAAGAAAATAGTGAATGTGTTATTAATTCTCCTTTTTAGAGTGTCAAAACTTTATTGGTTCTGAATGTGGGTTTGCTTGGTTATTTCACATTATTTTCCTCAAAGCATCAGCATCTGACACAGAGAAACTTTCACGTCCACAATAGTCGAGCGATAACGTGTCAGCTTATAATATGGTGGTTCCCAGGTTAAAAAATGTATGTTATTTATTAATATGTGTTTGGAACTAGAGTATGGACCATATATTATAACCTAAGCAAGTGGTTAACATCTATTTCTCGTAAAAACAAAAATAATAATATAAATTCTACTGAGTGGAGGTCTTTAGGATCCTCTTAAAATCGAACATCGTGATGAAGCCATAGGGAAAATTTTAGAATTAATAAGATAAAAATATCATCAGGTAAGTTTCTTTTGATCGGCTTGCTTTAAATTCGTACTATTCATTCGTAGTGAATTACTATAAAAAATAACAGACGTGACGAATGATTCTCCCATGATCAATTTTATGGTGGAATGTAAAGATTAAACAATTTTTCAAAAAGATTGTTTGTATCAAATGCGGTAATATTACCTTCATGTAAAAGAGTGTAATGTCACAAAATGAACGCACAATATTTTTTTTTTCTTTCTTTATTTGGAAGCAATTGAGCTCTTCTCTGAATGGAAGGCTATTCTGGTTTACAATGGTTTACAAAAGTATACATACATTTTTTTAACGACAAGCCTAAATAGTTACATTATTAATGATACAGAATTACATTTTTATTACACTATACACTAGACATTTACGTTACATTTTTGGAAAAATTCATGTACAATTTTCATAACTGAAATATTTGGTTATGCCAGGAACGAATTAATCGTAAAAGGAGGGTATAACCTGCATTGCGCACAATAATTTATTGACTGCAAACCAGCTGCACTTTTGAGAAAAAAATAGTTTTTGATGACATTTTTGCTCATACAAAATCGTTGGACTATAACGCTGTGGGACCCAGCCAGGTTCAAATCCTGGGTCTGGCAAGTACACAAATTGTTTTTCAATTTGTGTCTGTCAGGGTTTGGACCTAATAGGTTGAGCAAGTGGCTGACATCCATTTTTCGTAAAAAACAAAAACCTGTTAAAACAAACCTCTACTATGTGGAGGCCCATATGATCCTATTAGGATCAGACATGGTCGAAAGAAAGAAGAAGAAACCTTCAAGTATATGCATTATTTTTACTCACACAAAACAACCAACTGCAAGTGCCAAAATTCCAATATCGCAAATGGAACAACTCTGATGTTTATATAACGTTTCTTTATATTAAAGAGGGAAGTTAAATAGTGTATTCATAATTCATAGTACAACTTATTTGTAAAAAAAAAAGCAATAACAAAGTGTATTTTTGGAATTTGTTAAATTCCGCTCGATAGTTAAATTATTAGGTTTTTTCTCCTTCCTGAACAATTTGCCCAAATGGAGTTAGCCGGTTTGCAGATTTTTCTTTTTCTTTCTTCTTTCAACCATGTCTGATTCTAATAGGATCATATGGGCCTCCACAGGGTAGAGGTTTTGTATTAACAGATATTGTTTTTACGAGAAATGGATGTCAACCACTTGCTTAACCTATTAAGTCCATACTCTGACTTATACACAAATTGAATAACAATATGTATATTTACCAGACCCAGAATTCAAACCTGGGACCTACGACGCTATAGGTCAATGCTTAAGCTGCGCGGCCATCGTGGGTTAAGCAGATTAAGCAGTCAATATAGGTTTTATGAGAGATATACCCATACATTTGTTTTAAATTAAAAATAAATGGACTTTATACATATATTGGTTGCGGATCTCTATCTTATCCGGTCACAAGTTTGTTTTATGACTAGTAACTTCCGACTGGAAACGCTCCTGCACTTAATCTTCTACCTGTTTGCTATGCTATGGGATAGAATTTTTCCATTAGCCGAAGGAAAAATGCATCGCTTAGCTTAAGTCAACTTTGTACGATAAATCATAATAATTAGATATCATTAGAACTACGTTCTGCATGCAAAATTATCATTACATTAGACATTTCTATATAATTTACTAATTATTCTTGTTCCCAGAAAACACATTACCTGTAAAAGCATAGTTCTGAGATATTGCTGTTTTAAAGTTTGCCTTAGTAGCTAGTGTCGCCTTTGTGAAATACATGTAATGCCACCGCTAGAACGGTTAATTTTTAACCTTACCTAACTTATTATTAATAACCCATCTAGGAAATTTCTTAGCAATATTTTGTATTAAATAAATTTATATAATATGAAGCTTTTATCATGCTGTTGTATTTTGCGACCCCAAGTCATCTTATCTAAGCTGTGAGAGAGATTACTTTGTAAGATTTACCTTCACTCGGGTCCCTTTTTTAGCTATAGCGGGACCAGAATATCTTTCCGCGATAAACATAATAATTATTTTATCGAATTATGTAATTTAAATAATACTTCGACATGTTAAAGCTAAAATGCCTCGTTTATATTATATTGTGTATTACAGTTCCATGAAAAAACAGAACAGTGACAAAACAGAACATGACAAAACAGAACATCACAAAACAGAAAACGACAAAACAGAACATGACAAAACAGAACAGTGACAAGACAGAACAACGATAAATATAACTATGACCTTTCAGGAAAAGTATTAATTTAATATTGAAATTGTCCTATCTCTATTGTGTTGATAGATGTTTAATAGCACAGATTTTCAATACACCATAATGAATAAAATAATATACCTAATTTCTGCATTCCTAATCGCTAGAAAGCCTCAAATAAACGGGACTTAACTTAATGTTGCCGGAAAGCTTAGGATATCTCATCTTAATCAATATAATATGTTCAGAATGATTGGGTGACTTTGTACAACGAAATAATGACCTAACCTAACCTAAATATATTCCACAAAAAATATGTTTAATTTTTACCCTGGCTTTCCGTTTTGTCACTGTTCTGTTTTGTCATGTTCTGTTTTGCCGGACAAAACAGAACAATGACAAAACAGCGCGTTTACTTAAACTATGTAATCCTCATTTTTAGAGTTAATTTTTTTAAGACCAAATATTTTGAAAGATTTACGTAACCGTATTATAAAAGAGCCAAGTCTTTTGACCAAAAGCTGCTGTACAGAGTGTAAACAAAATATGATTATGGTTAAGACCCTGCCGTTTTGAAACCTTTTCGCGGAGGCGATATCACAAGTGATAGAATTAAGAGTGTGTGTTGTTTGAATATCAATTTAAATTTGGATTAACTTGTTGCGTAAAAAAAAAGGAAATATTATAATACATTATAATAATTTCTCAAACCTATAGAATATGCCGACACCCAATCCTCAATCTTTATTGTCGATAAAGCATCTGCTAAGCAGGGTAGCGAGCCAGATATCCATGAAAATATTAGTGAGTTTGTAGATAAGAAAAGATCATGCCTTCACCACTTAAATTTTCGAACGTAACGTTAAACTAACTTCAGTTCCCCTTTCAACAATTCGGTTGACTGTGCTGACAGAATATGTCATATTAGTATTGATATTGCGCAATATTCAATATCGCTAGCCAACTAACATTTGACAGTGGAAGAGAGTGGGTGGTGCACGAAAATACGCTGGAACAGGGTTGCACAATATTTATTTGACAGCAATAAAGTACATAAAACACATAAATTACAGGCACAACATGAGAATTGTCATCACAATATATAAGTCAATAAGCACAACATGAAAATAGTCAAGGCGATAAAGTCAATAAAAAAATGTTAGCCACACAAACTT
This sequence comes from Rhyacophila brunnea, assembly GCF_057557595.1. Classification (NCBI taxonomy): domain Eukaryota; kingdom Metazoa; phylum Arthropoda; class Insecta; order Trichoptera; family Rhyacophilidae; genus Rhyacophila; species Rhyacophila brunnea. Next base: position 12,066,446 of record NW_028232848.1, on the reverse strand, counting down.
TATGAAAATACTTCTCCCTGACACTGGAGTTACTAACGGTAACTGACCGGGTTATAATGAGATGCACTGATTCTAACTGGCAGAAAAAAATGGTCGATGGCAATGGTGGCTGGCTGGCTGCGCTGGTTACCCTCAAGGGGAGTCGACCAGACTTGCTAGGCGAGGCTACTTGTCGAGCCGGAAACCTTCGTAAGGTGATAACCGTAACAAGACTGGCTGCTGGATGTGACCTACTAGCGTATGCTGATCTCTGGAGTAGACTGCCTTTCCATACTTACTTACTTAGGGTATGTGCTTATATATTTTGGGCCACCTAGACGGTTTTTAGCGCCTATCCCCTTTATATGAAGTGCCTATCGGGAGTGAAGCATGATTGAGAGTGAGAGGACCCGGTTTCGGCGGCTTCGCGACCGACCGAGACCAGGTTTGGGATCTGGGTGAAGGAATCTCTAGTAAGTATATTTAAAAAGTGTTTCACATGAGCAAACAACAAGGACCACCGCCGTCACAGGCCTCCATCATCTCCCCACCCCACATCTCGCTTCTGTCCGGTTCTGCGGAGTCCAGCGTTTGGTCCGTGGGGTCTAGCGTTGGTCCAATTCGAATCCAGAGCCGGGGTCATCTTCTTCCGAACCAGACGAGTGCTCCCAGGAAGACTGAGAGAAGGCCAAAAAGCAAAGATCGGCATCCATAATCGCATCTTTATCGTGTGTTACTTCGGGTCTTAGCCCGTTTGCTCATCAAAATTTGAGCCGCAGAGGGGGGAAAAACTCCGGAGGTGAGCAAGCCCATCTCCGGTGCCTTTCCATAGTCCTGATCTCGATTTTTTATACCCAAGGCGGAAGCATAGCGTTTTTGGAGCGGCAATAACGGGTACTAGTCATTATTTTGTAATCTCTGCGAAGCGCGGACACGGTACTTAGGTATGTATTTGTATAGCTTCCTATGGAACATGCTACGCGGAACGGTAATTTAATTAATTTGTTCAACAAATTTTCGAATTAAGACAAAATAAAAATTACGTTTTATATAGATGACATGTTTGGCTATCTCTTGTAATTTTTATAATCATAAAGATTAAAATTTAGACGGTTAAATTTGATTCCTTATAAAAAATAATAGTTATGGATGAACGAAATTAATTTCATATTATAAAATTGATTTTACAGTGTCAAGGATTAAGTTAAGTATGCGCTGTACGATTTTCAATTGATTTGACCAATAATTTGATATACAAAAATCGATTTAAAAGTTATATCTTTAAGGCATGATTTTAGTATATGAAAAATGTTCGAATTTTGATAAAACAATTGCTGGAGGCGATTAATCTTTGCTAGGTTTTTACGGCGTAGGTATTTTTAATTCGCGATGTGTTTAAATAAGTACCTAAAATTTCCTACATGTAGGTAGGTGCGTGGAACGGCCCACGTCGTCTTCTTGCTTTGCACGTAATACCTTGTAGCTTTTGTTGGAAGCCCAAGCTCCTGACTTCACGATGGTGTAAGGCGTTACTGTCTTCTGATGGCTTCCATCCTTCAGGAGATGTTTTACATAGGGGTCGGCGGTTTTGCATGCCTCCGTCATGATGTCATCGCTCCTGACGTCGCGAGTTTTCACCAAATAGAATGGAGACTAATATTGTTCAATGCGCTGATTTCTTGCTAAGAGATGAAGATATCGTTTGTGTCCATACGATGTTTCTGGCAAAAATGGCGGAATGTGAACGGCTACTAGTGATAAAAAATGCTTCTACCGTCGCGAGTAGGTATTTTGTTCTAAAAATGGCTGCGTTTGTCTTTGAGTAAGGAAATAACATTCATCAGAAGCGGGTGACATTGAAAAATATGAATATGAAGATATATATCCGATATGTTGGTTAGAAGTCACTGTATCTTGGATTTAGTTTGCCGCGGTTTGTAAAGAAATTTGTGGTGATTTCATTAGCTGGAACTGCGTTGTCAGAGATGATCCGTACGTAACATTGCACGGGGCATCTTCTTGTATCCTCAGAATAGTCGGAAGTCATTTGCTTTAAGGTTTATCATGTCTCCAAGTTGATCTATGCCAGTGATAGTGTGGTCGATCGGACTTTGGCGTTTATCGGCTAATCGACTCGTTGGCCTTCCTAGTCCCCGCCGGTCGAGGGTCACCGATGTGCGGTCACTTGGCTGTGTACCGATACGAATTTCTGCGAAATGGCCGGGTCTTTTAGAGGCTGCGAAGAAAGGTGGCCGGAGCTAGGTATAGTGGACAGAATTATCGTTTTCGGTAATGAAGCATTCATGTAAGGCCATCCTCCCACGGCGCAACTGAAATCTGATGAAACTGGTTTGTGAAGGAACTCACAAACTGACCAATGTGATGCTTCGCACACGGCGGTACTAAAACCCAGTTGAAATAATAATCACATAACCTCAAACTGTCAAACTGGACTATCAGCTGTGTTGTACAAAAACTGACAACACGCGCGCTGCAGCGTTTACATAAGGTTATTTTAATTTTCCGATTCATATTTAACCAATTTTGGTAAGAAAATATGATTTTTCACCGAAATCTAATGATGTTGGTACCACTGTTTTACGGTGACTGGAAACTTCAGAGACCGCGCGACTAGCATGTCGCGTCTCTTCGCGACCGTTTTGAAGCTGAGAGATTCCAGTCTCGCCGTCAGCGAGCCGCCATTGAAATACATTAGCTAGATACTGGCTGGAATTTTAGTTTCAGTACCGTCGGACTTCAGTTGCGCCGTGGAAGGATGGCCTTAATATCTCGCGAGGTAGGTACAAGGTACAATTTTTACGGCGGCTGAAAATAACGCCTAAGGCGATGATTTTGGCGTAGTATGTATCGAAAGTGAAAGTCGGCCATCTTTAGTTGGTAACAGTATGTGTTTTTCAACTAGGTCACTATTTAACACACATAATTTTGAAAACACTTCCGAGAAAATATATTATAACCAATAGAAAAAATCTTTTTTGAAAAAGTAAGACACCCCGCAGGAATCGAACCTGCATGTTTCGGGTTTCGTAGCCATGCACATATACCACTATGCTAAAGGCGCCATAATTAATTGCGACAATTTTTAACTAATGGCTCTTGAAGCGTTTTCCAAATTGAGCTACTATTGGGGATCGGCTTTTGTATTTGAAATCAAAGTAGACGTCTACTTTAATTACTATTTTGTTATCGGCGCCCCTTAAATTTGTTAGATAGTTTTCATTTCATTAAAAATTTGATGTGCTTTGTTATCTTTTTTATATTTTTTATCCTAATGTTTTATAAATTGGTTCATTTGCAGCACCCACTCATAAATTGTTTTTTTTTTCAATAAAATAAAATTTGTTCCCGAACTATTTGCAAATCATGGAAAACTGCAGTTTGTCCGATGATGAATGCAGAATTATTTTATTTCAAACTGTGTAATTTCCTATGTAGATCAAATTGCATTAGCCTCAAAAGCAAATAATATGTCCCACTTTCATTTTATATAGCCTTCTGAGAATCTTTACCGAGATAATTGCATCGCCATAGGAATCCTTGCATTCAAACCAAAGCCTCTATCATTCGTTCCATTAGTTCCACAAACACAGAATAGTTCCACTGAGAATTCACACGACTCAACAGTTTGCTCATTAAGATTTTAATTGTAGACTGCGTGATCGAGTCTACATAGGCGTGGCCTTATAATTACGCGCTTGCCGTCTTGATAGGCATTAATTGGTTTTAAAGATAGATGTTATAGTATAATATTAACTTAAGTACATATGTACAATTATTATAATAAGTACATTACTTAATTGGTATCAATCAGTAGCAAGGAATGGAGATAGGCTGTTAAGATTCGACATAAATAGTCCACACTAAACTTTATCAGTCATATATATTTGTTTTCATTGAACTAAGAATAAAATTTTCAGATGGTGCTGATAAGTTTTTAAAATTCAAATAAACCCTGCCTTACCAAACCATAATAGTTTAGTTATTCTATAGATTGATGATCCTTGACGAGACATGACTCCACTTTCTCCAAAATAATTAATAATTAGAACATTTAACCGCATAAATATGTATAGATTGTTTTTAAAAATAAAAATAAATGTTATCTAAACTTTGAAAAATACGTAATTTAAACTCATCTCAATTTTATGTCGTGAAAGATTGAAGTTTCATTGAATTAGTGTGTCGTTGTCATTAGTGTGTACCTATTCATTAGTAGTAATATCGTATTATATTCTTATTTCATGTAAGTATACCTGACGAGTGTGTTCTCAGATCTCCACAGCCTACCTCCTTCCAAAAGCCACCCTTCACCACTGGTTGTTTCAAAATACTATTGTAATAATATAATGACCATGACCTTATACTGTAGCAGATATTTGTTTGTATTTTTTTTTCTTTTTTTTTCAGCAAAATATCAAGCGATAACAATTTGCACCCTCTAAAACATAACAATATTAATATAAAAGACGTATAAAAATACAAAGAATAATAAGAAAGCAGTAATTTAATACGAGGTATCTATTAATGATGATACGAGGGTGGGTCAATAAGTCCTTAGAAAAGCCGACAGGTGGCGCGACTAGTACTGCAAGCGGTTTGTTTTCATGCAGCGGCACTACCGATTCAGTATGCTGCGAAGTTTCAATCAGATTGGTCGGGTTGTTGTGTGTTTCTCGTACATTTAAAAAAAAAATTTGCTTGTGGAAAATGGAAAAATGGAAAATGGAGAAAATTGAGTTTAGAGTTGTTATTAAACATTTTAATATAAAAGGGTTAACAGCAAAGGAAATAAAAAATGAGTTGGATTTAGTTCACGGCATATCTGCTCCTTCACTTGCAACTATTTATAACTGGTTAAATGAATTTAAACGTGGTCGTACATCAACAAAGGATGAACCACGCTCAGGACGTCCTGTAGAGGTGACTACACCAGAAATGATCAATAAAAACCACGATATGGTGTTAAGTGACCGAAGATTAAAGTTGAGTGAGATAATTGAGGTTACAGGGATCTCAAAAGGTAGCGTCATTTCTATTTTACATGACAAATTGGGCATGAAAAATATTTCTGCAAGATGGGTGCCGCGTTTGCTCACAGTCGACAATAAACGCAGTAGAGTGGTGGCCTCTAAAGCCCTGTTGTCGCTCATGCAACGCAATCCGGATGAATTTTTTCGTCGCTTTGTGACTGTAGATGAAACATGGATACACCACTATACTCCCGAGACGAAAGAACAGTCAAATCAGTGGATTGCGAAGGCAAACCATGTCCAAAGAAGGCGAAAACCGTAAAATCAGCTGGTAAGGTTATGGCTACTGTATTTTGGGATGCACGTGAAATTATTTTCGTTGACTATTTGGAAAAAGGAAAAACAATAACAGGGGATTATTATTCATCTTTATTGGACCAGCTAAAAAACAAAATTGAAGAAAAACGGCCTCATTTAAACAGGAAAAATATCCTCTTTCATCAAGACAATGCCCGTGTTCACACATGTTTACGATCAATGGCTAAAATTGAAGAATTGAAGTTCGAATTGGTCGACCACTCACCGTATTCGCCAGATTTAGCCCCCAGTGACTTATTCCTTTTCCCAAACTTAAAAAAATGGCTAAGTGGACAACGTTTTTTTTTCAAATGAAGAAGTCATCGATCGGACAAATGCTTATTTTGAGGACCTTCCGAAAACTTATTTTTCTGACGGTTTAAAAAAAATTGAGAAACGTCTAACCAAGTGTATTGAGCTCCAAGGAAATTATGTTGAGAAATAAAAAAAAAATACAAAAATAAAACCTGTTTTAATGCTTTTTTCTAAGGAATTATTGACCCACCCTCGTATCTTCTAAAGCGTATATTTAATGAGCAAATGATTTGATTCGGAATATCTTATTAGTGATGAGTAAAATATCTAATTCCCAACTGAAGTGAATATTTTGAGACTCAATAAGCAAGATTTAAAAATAAATATTGAAACAATTCCGAATAAGCACATCTCTTCGAATGCCTATTGATTTTGCCCTTATATAAAAACAATGTTTCTATTGAGTTAAGTGATTTTAATTTATGTTACAATAATAATGTAATAATATTTAATTTAATTTACTAATTGGGGCGTTTAATTTCGTCGATTTTATCCCGTTTCACATATAGCGAATATTATCGCGCGATACATAGACGAGCGACTATTAATAATAATTTGTTCGTCAATGAAGATGGATCCACCGTTTCATATGCAGTTAATATTACCAATGCGACGTGTATATGAAAAATGATCGCAAAACTTTACTACGCAAAAATTTTTCGTTGTATCAGTGTAATGTAAAAGCTGCCATACAGTACCGTGCTCCATTTCCACTGCTTGGCGGAAAATATTCGCGCGGAATTTTATCGCGGCGATAAAATTCGCTGCGTATGAAACGGAAGTTAATCAGCAGTTCTTATTTTTGTGTAGACGTACGTTACCACATGCTGGAAATTTTAATGCTTTCTGGTTATCAGCTAACGCCTACATGTACGTATTCACATTGACAGATTTAATGACAATTAACTGCACTAATATAATAGGAGTAACCGCATATTATATTTCCTACGCTAACCGCCATGTATCCGCATTTTTTAAGCGAATATCCATAGCGTAACGAACGAGAAGCATCTCAAAAAAATATACAAGATTCCTAGTTTGATTTTTATTATTAAACACCTACTATTTAAGTCCAGCACGTATGAGATCTTTGCTATTGTCGTATGACTATCCAAAAATACTAGAAGCTATGGTAGAACAAGGGAACGATGGACATTGAAGATATTGATGGAGACGGAATTGGGTGGTTTCTAAAAACTAGAAGGACGCCAGTTTAAAATAAACCCCTAAATTGAGGCCGATGATAGAAAATGGTTATATTTGGCTGCAAAATTATTTTATTTCTTTCTTCCTCTTTTGAATATGTCCGATCCTAATAGGATCGTAGTGTAGGTTTGTATTAACAGATTTTTGTTTTTACGTGAAATGGATGTTAGCCACTTGCTCAATCTATTAGGTATATACTCTATATCCTATACCAAATTGAAAAACAATATGTGAGTCGTATATTATCAAAAATAGATCTGTGCGTTATTCATAATGCTGAGAAAATGACGAAAAACGTTTTGTTGGGTTTTTTAGTGTTATAATAGCATAAAATATGTTTCTACATTTAGAAATTAGAAATTCAATTCAAATTCAACAGTTCTACTTTTGTTTCCAAAGTATTGAACAGTTCTAATTCTGATACCAAGCCCTATTTTCCATAACAATTTTATACCACACAGATATGATTTTGATTCGAATATGATATTGCTAGTCGTACATTATGGTCAGAAGAATAATTTGGCATACTTAGTTAAATTTCGATATATTTGCGACAGTTCTACTTTTGATACACATTATAAGCCTACACGTAAACAGCTCGGCCATCGTGGGCTGGGAGAGTAAAAATAAAGTTTTAAAATCGGTTAGGTATGTAATAAATTTTTAATTAAAACATAAACCAATTCGCTTGATTGATAAAACAGGTGAGTGCCGTTCAACTTAGTAGGTATATGAGACAGCGAATAAGCATAGAGATCGAAAGAGGTAATGCAGTCACTGCTTTAAGTACTCTTGCGGTATCCAGGAGACTGAGGGAGGTATTTCATATACTTAGGGAAATCTAGTAAGTGTATCAATAGTTTTATAATTATTATTTTGCCGGTTTATATATTTATATAATTATGTACTTATATCATTTAATTTAAATCCTTTTTCACTTATTTTTTTCCTCTTTTATTATTAATATTGTATCTCTATATTATAATGTATTAGTTATATATATATAATTCTCAATGTATGTTACTGTTTGCTTGCAATAATATTTTTTTATAAGCAATTTTAATTATAAAAATATGAATAATCAGTAGGTTTTTTAAAGTAGATTGTTCCTTTTTATAATTTTAGAACGGTTTTAATTCACAATTTAACTAATATTTTAAATAAATTGGGTTATATTTTTTATTACCTATGCTACGAAGTCTCATTTGAGACTTATTTACTTTTACTTTTACATTTACATAAATATTTATCATACACTGTTATTACATTATTATAATTACAATTAATCATATAGTATTACAATTTAAACACTTGGACACACTGGAACGCCTTGATATTTGGCCGAGCCAAAAATATCGCAAGATTCAGTGCCAGTTGGTTATTTTGTTTACTTAAATCCTCAAGAAGCCTCTGTCTCTGGGTACCATACAGATGACATTATCAAACAACGTGATTACACAATCACTGCTGACATGTTAATTATTATTTAAATACCACATTTAAATATGTTAAATGCCATAAATTATTGTGCCATTATTTAAAGCTCGATAAATATAAGTAAGTACATAATATATAAAAATACTTGTAGCTGTATGCTTTTGCTTTCATTTGATATCTAAAATAAATACAAAAACTGCATCTATGTAGGTATAACTATTTTCCATAAAGTATGCATTCAAATATTGTCGATATTTCAAAGAGAGGTTGCATTTATGTATAACGAAGTCAATATTCCAGATACATGTCTGGATAATACTAGAGACAAATAAACACAGTTATTTAATTTCGAATTTCTGGCCACCGAGATCGCCGCTCGGAAAATGATATGTACATATTTTAAATACGTTTAAAGTTGGCTGACTACAAAAATAAGAGTTAAGGAAACGGGAAACGTATATGCATGCATTTTCTATTTATTTTATAAATTATTCGTTCAACATTTAAATTCGTAGCGTTTGTTGGAAAGTTATGCGAAAGAATCTTATATTCTTACAGAATTCTTTTTTTATATACCCGATAATTCAAGGAAAAATGTTTTGAATTATCTAGTAAGTTTTTAAATCTAGATACATATATTATGTAAAATATTGCTTGTAATATTTTACCTCTAAAAAATATGATACACGACGGATTTTTTTCAAATGTAATTTATCTGAGGTATTTTGTGTAAGTATGTAAGTTTTGTATGTTCAATATATGGAATGTTACATTCTTGTAAATTATTCGTTGAATAAAAGAAATGGTTTATTAACATCTTTTATTTTATTAACCGTCAATTCATGGTGGAACTGCATTGTATTGTTGTTTGATTAAATGAAACGCATTTTTTTGTAGTACTTATTCCATTTTTAATCAATAAATTGGGACCGGTTTCGTCCGCCTCAGAAGGACATTTTCAATTTATTTTCAACTTTATTAACAATAAAAGCAGCTGAAAACCTTATTACCTACTAAATAAAGGATTAAGTGTAAAACCAATCAAAATATGAACATAACTTAAAGATAGATCTCATTCAAAAGAACGGATTGAAATGGTCGAAATTATTTATTATATCAAATCTGATCAACCCCTTTAATATTAAACAAAATAAGGATATTTTTTTATTCTTCAATAACCCTCATGCCATCTACTTCAGCACGCTGACCCTTTAATTAAGTCTACTCCGAAGTCTTACAGTAATTTGACGTTCCAGTCAAGACCCCTATTCATTATTTATTTTCCCTGTAATAAATATATCACCCCTTCTACAGACGTGACCGCCCCACTATCACTTAAACTTTGCGATACAATCGATGTTTTCTTTGCTAATAAACAATAAATTAATTTGAATACGTGTATTAAATAAGGCTCTAAGTACCAAAAAAGTAGTATTGTCTGTAGTTATAAAATACCGAGTCATTGCAGTAAAATTTCATGAAGCAGACCTTTTTAAAAATGTAATTTTACAGTGTGAAGCAATCACGGCAGCTTCTATAATTTTAGGTATTAAGAACTCGCAAGTATCAACACACCATTGTCAGCTATTTTATATTAAATGCCGTTGACCACTGCAGTGCTACTTACAGCATTATAAATAAAACACGCCAACGGACTTACAACGTCGACAGGTTTAATTATTTTGCTGTATTTTTTTGACTTACTTGAGGTATGTAGAACATTTTTTTGAATGTCAGTTTTTATGTTTTTGGTACTTAGCGCCTTAATTAATACACGTATTCATTTATCCTAAAGTAAAAATCCTAAAGTTATCACTTGTGATACTATTTATAACACGCGATACTTATCTAAGGGAACTAAGTATCACTAAACATATCCGCCACCAAATTTATTCACATTTTTTTCACGACTTTTTTTTTTATAGATTTTTTTTACCTACCAATAACATCTGAATACACTTTATGCAAAGCAACTTAAGCAAAATAGCTGTTTTTATTACGATCCATAAAAATAATAGGTCTAGTAAAAAAAATATTTTTACTGTTACTGCTTTCTCCTGACTACATTTATTTGCTTTCAGTTTCATAAAAAACGTATTCCTGTGTAGAACCTTATGCCATTCTTTTTAAAATCAAGCGATATTATGGCCTAAAATTTAATAAACCCAAGGCGTGAATTTGGTATTCTTTAGTTACTACATGAACATACGAGGGTGGGTCAATGAATGTGGGCCTTAGAAAAAAGCATTAAAACAGTTTTTATTTTTGTATATTTTTTTATTTCTCAACATAATCTTCTTGGAGCTCAATACACTTGGTTAGACGTTTCTCAATTTTTTTTAAACCGTCAGAAAAATAAGTTTTCGGAAGGTCCTCAAAATAAGCATTTGTCCGATCGATGACTTCTTCATTTGAAAAAAAACGTTGTCCACTTAGCCATTTTTTTAAGTTTGGGAAAAGGAAAAAGTCACTGGGGGCTAAATCTGGCGAATACGGTGGGTGGTCGACCAATTCGAACTTCAATTCTTCAATTTTAGCCATTGATCGTAAACATGTGTGAACACGGGCATTGTCCTGATGAAAGAGGATATTTTTCCTGTTTAAATGAGGCCGTTTTTCTTCAATTTTGTTTTTTAGCTGGTCCAATAAAGATGAATAATAATCCCCTGTTATTGTTTTTCCTTTTTCCAAATAGTCAACGAAAATAATTTCACGTGCATCCCAAAATACAGTAGCCATAACCTTACCAGCTGATTTTACGGTTTTCGCCTTCTTTGGACATGGTTTGCCTTCGCAATCCACTGATTTGACTGTTCTTTCGTCTCGGGAGTATAGTGGTGTATCCATGTTTCATCTACAGTCACAAAGCGACGAAAAAATTCATCCGGATTGCGTTGCATGAGCGACAACAGGGCTTTAGAGGCCACCACCCTACTGCGTTTATTGTCGACTGTGAGCAAACGCGGCACCCATCTTGCAGAAATATTTTTCATGCCCAATTTGTCATGTAAAATAGAAATGACGCTACCTTTTGAGATCCCTGTAACCTCAATTATCTCACTCAACTTTAATCTTCGGTCACTTAACACCATATCGTGGTTTTTATTGATCATTTCTGGTGTAGTCACCTCTACAGGACGTCCTGAGCGTGGTTCATCCTTTGTTGATGTACGACCACGTTTAAATTCATTTAACCAGTTATAAATAGTTGCAAGTGAAGGAACAGATATGCCGTGAACTAAATCCAACTTATTTTTCACTTCCTTTGCTGTTAACCCTTTTATATTAAAATGTTTAATAACAGCTCTAAACTCAATTTTCTCCATTTTCCATTTTCCACAAGCAATTTTTTTTTAAATGTACGAGAAACACACAACAACCCGACCAATCTGATTGAAACTTCGCAGCATACTGAATCGGTAGTGCCGCTGCATGAAAACAAACCGCTTACAGTACTAGTCGCGCCACCTGTCGGCTTTTCTAAGGACTTATTGACCCACCCTCGTATCATGAAATCAATAAATAATGTTTCATTAAGTAAAGTATAAACTATATTAATGTAATTTTATGTATTATAAGATAGTCTATTTATACAAAAGAAACACTTTCACAGATTTAGTATTCATTCAGAGTTTACAGAGAATAGTTTAAACGGTGAGTACACGAAAATAGATTAACAAGATGAGATGACTCGCTCGACCAAATAACCAGACGCACTTGCCAAATAATTAGTTTAGTTCAGGTAGTGAGGTGGGTATCAAATTTGACAACTATATAACTACACTTAATACTGAAACAAATCTTGATAGTGTAATGTGCTTAGTTTCAAGATATGGGACCTGTATGCAGTGCTGCCATGTCTACTGAAATTTTTGTCTGGAAAAGAAGAAATTATTATATTTGTGATGAATAAAAGTCACTTTTTACATGATTTTTTAAAAGACACTTGTGAGATTATGTCAATATGCACGCTTTCACCAAACACAATCGTTGAATTTCATACATTTTTGTCAATCTACTGATATTTTGAAGAAAAAATCAAAAAATCTACTGAATTTTGAAAATTTTTGTTGGCAACACTGCCTGTATGATCAAAAGGGTCAGAGCTAATCAGACCAAGCTGACTGGCTGAAAGATTATTTGTAAAAATTATGGAGTTAACATAGAGTAGTTAAATTCTAGTCCATCTACATTACGCTTGTGATGTCCAGTCAATGGGCAGCGCCATCTGTGGGTCTCTTTTCGGAGTCACGCCACCACAGTATGATTTTTATTAATTTACTGTTGAATCATTTAATCTAAAATTTCTATCCTTTGCTTTCATAACCATTTGTTTATAAAATATCGATTCAATGCACACCAAATTTAAAAATGTTATTATCATTGAAAAAAACCAGTTAACGTACTTATATTTTTTTGAATACTTTTAGAAAAAAAGACTTATATTCTCTAATGCTGTGTGAAACTCGAATCCACATTTGTCACTTTCCGAATTAATTAGCCAGTCTCTGTTAAGTTATTGAGACGTATAATATTTTGATTTGTGCAAATTATTTATAACAACTACTGTTTTATATGAGTACGTACTTCAAATTCCATCAATCAACAATTTGCCATTCAGTCCGACTATTTTCTAGGATTTTTTCCAATAGGTCTCTGATATGTAAAAATGCATTAATTTTTTAAGACATATCAACCAGTCCAATGATCATCGCCAACCGCAATCTATCCTTTACTGGATCAAGGCCTCCCCTAATTTCCCCATTTCATTTCATCTATCATAATTACCGAGCCCCTTTTTATACATTTTATCTACTAAATCAAATAATAATTATTATGCCCAACGTGCACTAAATTATATCACGTTGGACTTACCGTATAATAAGTGTAACCAATTGTAACGTGGTCCGATAACAAATTAATACGAGCGACTGAAGGCACGTGGTAGAATTCAATTCAAATTTGTATTGATCTTAGTTTCGTAGTAAATGTCTGTTCCATTCTAACCATTATTAGCAGTCTGAATAACGAACGCATTTTGCCATTTTCAGACAATATTTACTTTAGTTGAAAAATATTTAAAAGGATTAGGTTATACATTGATTATATCATTAAACGGCCGCGCAGTTTAAGCGTCGGACTATAGCGTCGTGGATCCCAGGTTCGAATCCTGGGCCTGCAAGTACACAATAAATATTGTTTTTCAATTTGTGTATGAGTATGGACCTAATAGGTTGAGCAAATGGCTGATATTCATTTTTCGTAAAAACAAAATCTGTTAATACAAACCTCCACGCTGTGGAGGCCCATATGATTTTATAAGGATCGGACATGGTCAAAAAAAAGAATAATTAATACTTAATTAAACTTAATAGAAGGTATATACGACAATAGCACATATCTTTTGTTCTCTATAATATTATTATGTTAAGAAGTATCGCAGAATTTTCGACGGTTTTTTTCGTATTAGGACATTTTATTATTATTATTTTATTTACTTAAATTGGTCATAATATTATATAAACATCTACATATTATTTTTAACGAAAGAAAATGTTTTTGGCATTATTGAAATGTTTTACTATAGTATACTATAACATTTCTCGTATATCGTGACGTGGATGTGAAACAAATACGTCTGAAGAAAATCCTGTTGCTTCGGTTTTTCCCCGAGATGAAAAACAAGTAATAAAAATGTCGGCAGCTGCCAATAGCTATGGGCTATCAGAAAAAAAACCTGTCCGACTGTTGGTAGATATATGTAGATACACGTGTCTCGATGTATATATTATACAAACCGTATTATATCTACTGTACCATATATTATTATATATTATGCAAAACTTTTGTGTGTATTGTGTACGCAAGGTAGACGTGAAACTTTTAAAAAGTTGGCGGTGAAATAAACTAAATGTTTTTATTGTCCTCGACTAAAAGAAGACTTTTGTACTTTTGTTACTTTTACATTCATCCACCAGAATTAATAATCGATTTGTAGTAACAAAAATAAATAATATGCATACAACAATGGCTTGCGAATCCCTTGGAATCAGGATGCTTTATAAAAGCACATAACATTATTGCATTTTTTAAATACATTATTTTTTTCTTCTAAATATTCGATGACAGATTATCAAAATAAATTAATATAATGGTACCTACTGTTATTAGTTGTGAATGAAATTATAAGTCGACAAGGCTATATCTAAATAATGGGAAACTGCTTGCAAATAGCAATAGCAAGTCGCATACCACAGCACATTTTCTCTTATAGAAAGCAGTACAGATCGCCTAGTATGTCATTCAATTACCTTATTGGTTTTTTAGATACCATGCACAAAATAGTTTAAAATCAGTAAGGCATGCACTGCATCTACAGCATCTATGAACCACACACCACTAGTATATACAGATGATTGATTCTGATTGTTTTAATATCATTGAAACACGGCGTCATTAATGTTGCATGATTTAGTCGCTGTAGTAGATTTCGGTTCATTTTAATTAAACAAATTCATTATACAGATATTTTATTAATGGCCAAAGATAAGCTATTTTGAAAAAAAATAACGATTGAGCTTTTTTAAGAACGTTGAAGACCCCATTATATTTAAAAACCGAACTAGCTTCAAATTAAAAGAAAACATTGTCATAAAATTAGCATGACGTGTGTACCGAATTTAAAAACAATAAGGAAAGTAAACGAAAACTGACATTAAAAATGTCACATGTAAACTTGACGCAAGGCGTTGTAGATTTTAGCTTTTCTTCTTCTTTTATGGTATTAACTGTCAATTATTCTTGGTGAAAATACTTTGTAATAATTAAAATAAAATTCAACATGTAGTAGGTATTTGGCTAACTTGTTAATATTAGAATTTAGATAACTAGTCAATAAATTACTAGATGGGTGTTAATTGTAATTAATATGTTTAATTGTTAATTCGTATCTGGGATTTTATTTGGTAATGATTATTAATTGCCTTCTTATTCTTGGTGATTTATTGTATTCTTCATAATTTACAATATGGAATAATTAAAAATATACTTTTCATGAAATTTTAGTACCTACGAATATATACATGTTGTCCAAGAAAACTAAGTAAATTTGATTCAAATTTGGAATTTAATTTAATTTATAATTGTTCATAAATATTCAATAAACAATTCCATCCTTAAAATCTTTACAACTTTACTGTTGACAATGTCCCTTTAATTAAAGCGATGAAACCGACCCTGATTATTAATAATCTAAGTGGAATTAGTACTACATAATATTGAATTTTATTAAATATTTTATAATCTTTTTTATAATAAGTTTCTCAATTGTTCTTTGGGGGCATCGATAACATATTATTTAATTATGGCAACAGTAGTATTTTGTATAGAGTAGATTGGAATAGAAAAATATTTTTCGAGGATTACAATATAATATTATTTTATAGGTGTCTATTGATTGGTATTATCCTAAATCATTTATATTGCTGTTTTCCTCGTATGTCAAAATGGTTTTAAGGCCAGGATCCTAAGTAAATATCCTAAAGAGAGGAAACAGACAGAGTGATTTTAGTCTACAAGACGTAGTACGTTTGATTTTAAGGGTCTAGTTTACAGACGCCACATCTGTTTTACTCTGACCATTATTTTGGACCATTTCATAAATCTCAATCCTTTATTATGCACCTGTTTCTTGTACATTGTATTTTTATTTGAATAAAAATACTATTCAAAATAATCCCTAGATATTCGGAAAATACAACCAAATATACATTACGATAGATACAATAACATAAATTAATTAGGTAGCTTTGAAACAATCGTCACTTTTGTGACAGAAAACAATAACTCGAAAAAAATACTTAGTTATTTAGTAAGTTATACCAAAATGTTCCTTATTTCAAATTGTACCTCTAACACTAATTTTTAAAAGATGATAGGTAATACCTTTTGTTTAAAAAACAGTTTTGTATAAACGAATTAAATGAAAAATGACATAATCTTGGATGAAAATAACCACTATTTGATTTAGTGTTTTCTTACAAAACCATTTTTGTCAATTGCATTATTGAAAAGAAATTACTATTTTATATATATTTAAAAAGTGTTTTTATGAAGATTTTTTACAAATAATATAGGTATATTATTTTAAAAAATATTGACGATACAGCCATGCGTATTTTCTTCGGTTTTTCATATAATGTTTTCCAATAGATGCGCAAACGGAAACGACAAAATTCATGCATAAACGACAAATCGCATTGTATAAAAAATAGCAGGCAAATCCTTTTCAAGAATAATCATCACTTATATAAATGAATTATTGGCAGTCATTCAAATATTATAACTGCTTGCTATTTTGCAACAAACATACTCTCTAAAGATGGAAAACTGTTCGGAGAATATAATATGAAAGAAGAGTGGTTTAAATGCTTCCACGATCTCTTTGAGAAACTTGAAAACAAGGAAAAAATATTCAAAGAATAAAAGATATGAATTCAGCTATAAATACGATAAAAGATAGAATATAAATAACTCAATTGTAATTTTTATACATTTTGAATAGAATTCTTAAAAACTTTAAAAAACTTGGAATTTATAAATGTTGTCTAAAAAAACTAAGTAAATTTAATTCAAATTTGGAATTTAATTTAATTTATTATTGTTCATACAATAAAAAATATAATATAAAGAACTTAATTGTAATTTTTAAATATTTTGAATAGAATTCTTAAAAACTTTAAAAAAAACTTATTTTTTCGCCTTGAAAAACTGCTTGGCACGTCACAGTCAAAAAATATTATTTGGAAAATTTTAGCACGCGTACGTAAAAAGATTCGCCAACCCTGTTATAGTCTCCAAGACAACACAATCTGACAGATTGGTAGAGTGTGATTTACAATTAACTGTTGTTTTTAATCATCATAGTACTTTTATTTTTATTTATTGCTTTATAATCAATATCACATCAATGTCACGTCATTATATTTATAAACAATATTTACTTATCTATAGTAATAACAGTAACACTGCAAAGTAAAATGTATTATATTTGAAATATATACGTATAATAAACTCTCTTTTATTAACGAATAAGATAAAAGATTTGACAATGTTAAATTCTATACATTGAATTACATAATCTGAAAACATCTCATGTATAATATACACACGTGAAAAAATCATTGAGAGATGACGCCATTTAAAGAAACAATAATATTACCTGCACAAATTTGTAAGTAATTTTATTTTTCCAATTTTGAGCTTCATTTCAATTTAATAGTGTAATAAAACTTTCACATGTACCACAAGTAGCTTATATTAAAAGCTCTGAATAAGGTTCACGAAAAGATTTATAATTTTACCACGTCTTATTAAACCGGACCTAAAAGTAACTGCTTTTTAAATGTGGACACAGCTTGTCCTCAGCACAAATAATTAATAAATTTTGTTCATCTCCTTTAATTAATTCCCAACGAAAATTTTGATTGAAATTCGTGACAGAAAGTTTTATTTTTAATTCAGAAAGTACCTAATAAGCTTTGAGATAAATTATTATTCGATTCGTACGTAGGTACATATTTGTATTAAATGATATTAAGTTGCTCGTCAAATATTTTATCATAATCTACTCTACATTATCATATTTGTGTGGTTACTGCCAAAAGTTGGTAAGTCTCAAAATCATGTTGCCACAATACATCCACAGTAATTGGAATTTTAAGATTGACATGCCTTCTCAAATCAGGTATAATTAGGATTTATTTGTGCTTCGTCTGCATTTTCTATATGTCGGATGACCTTGTATGTTTTTTCTAAAGTACATATTTATATAAAGACACACAATCCATTGTTATCGGATTATACTTAAATTATCGACTTAAAAACTTTTGACAGAAACACCACGTATAATAA
The DNA here is from genome assembly GCF_057557595.1 of Rhyacophila brunnea. Taxonomy (NCBI): domain Eukaryota; kingdom Metazoa; phylum Arthropoda; class Insecta; order Trichoptera; family Rhyacophilidae; genus Rhyacophila; species Rhyacophila brunnea. Next base: position 12,048,249 of record NW_028232848.1, on the reverse strand, counting down.
ATCAAAGATATTAAAGAAAATTATCTTGTATTGCAATAGAAAATTATGAATGTAAAGCAAACAAATGGATATCTGGGAGCTATAATTCTTATACGAGTACATTATCTTAAATATTCTCCACCATATTATTTTTTACTTCCATATAAAAATAACACTTTCGTCATTTTAAACTTTCTTCAAAGATTTTTTATAGCAAAACCACTTTTTATACAAACAAAACTAATCAATGATTTCTGTGGGAAAAGTGCTTAAGTAAGTTTAGTTGCACCTGAGATAATCGTTTTTGAAATAAAGCACAGTTTTTAAAATACTCTTGCTTAGAAATTAATTGGTGTAACTTATTTTTTTAATTCTTTAACACTATTTATGTTTTTGATATTGTATTTCAATATTTTGAATGGGTAATTTTACTTCGAGTTCAAAATGATTTTCTCAATTTAATCTATTTCTACAAAATTAAAATAAGTATCGATTTATTTTGCTTTTTTTTTGTTTTTTTGTTTTTAATATTTTGCTTACATGTGACAAAATCTATGATACACAAAAAAGAGAAAAAAATATATATTCTTTACACTTTGGCATTAAAATCTTAATTTCGTAAAAACGTAAAAATTTCTTCCCTGTAACCAGAGATTTTTTTGTGATGTAGGTAGTTGGTAATAATGATAAATGGTAGCAATTTGTGTGTTCATGGTTAATATATAAGAAATCAGTAGCATTGGTTATTTATTACCTATTACATTATTTTGTGATGTTACATATCACATTTGTGATGCTAATTTGTATGTCAATCACAATTAGTAGCCAGCTAAACTATTTTCGGATAATAATGTACATATATTTTAATTTCGTGAGTATGAATAGACATGAGAGTTGGAAAAAAAATCGTAAAGTATGCAGGGCCTATTTACCCATCTCAATCGATAGATTTCTCATTGTTGTTACTTGGTATTCGCTGATTTATAATAATATATTTTGATAGACTGTGTATTGTGAATATCAAATAATTGTAAAAATCTTGAATATATTATGAGACTAGTATGTACTTATGAAGTACTTTTCCATCAGATATTTATTAATAAAATATCAGGGCCAACTCTGTTAATTAAACAACGAATTTATTGAAAAGTCATTTATAATCCTCAACCGCCATTATTTTATATATTTTATAACCAACTTTAAACAGTTTTTTTGGACTTTTAATGATGTTAAGGAAATGTAATTTCGCTATTCGCTTTTATAAAATATGTTTACTAACAGATTTTCAAAAAAATATATTTATCAGTTTTATTATGCAATCCTAATCAATGTACTTGGCGGTTTTTTTCGATTATCTCAAAATGGCAGGCAATGGTGAATGTCGACTTTGAAACTAATAGCCCCATTTATTATTTTATAATTCATCATATTACGTTAAAATAACCGAAATGCATTAACGGAACACTTACTTAAATATAATATTATATTAGGTACTGAATACTTTCGAATATCAAGAAAATACATTTTTTTCCTACCCATGACATGACATTTAATAGGTATGTCAATTCGCCCTCGGTGGCCGCGCGGCATAAGCGTTGGACTATCACGCCGTGGGTCCCAGGTTCGAATCCTGGGTCTGGCAAGTACACATATTGTTTTTCAATTTGTGTGTGAGTCAGGGTATGGACCTAATAGGTTGAGCAAGTGGCTGACATCCATTTCTCGTAAAAACAAAATCTGTTAATACAAACCTCTACTCTGTAGAGGCCCATATGATTCTATTAGGATCGGATATGGTCAAAAAAAAAAAAAAATTACTGGAAACAGGCAGTCTTACATACATAGTACACTAACCAGGTTGGGAATCATTTGAGTACACCAAAGTGCTGATAAAATTAAGCTGATTAATAATCAGTGGTCAATTACGAGGAATAGGATGAATAGAAGAATACTTTGATCTCAGTAATTAATTTAAAATATTAATTTTATGATGTACAAAAATAGGTACAGTAGGTGGTTTATACAATATAGGTCATTCCCTTAAAATCGTTTTTAAAATATATCACTACCATTCCTTTACATTACGTAAACCAGTTTATTTGATTCTAACAAATTTTGCGGTATACCGTTGTGTAATAATTTATAGTCGTATTCTAGAAAGACATTAAACAAACGAATGTTTTATTCATAAATTCAAAAATATTGCAACACAAATTTTTCGTCTAAAAATAGGAACCGCTCTCTCAAACATCGTTCTGTAGGAAAACTAAAAAACCTAAAAAACTCACTTAAGGTGTGGTGTAGTGATTCAAAATTGGTTTTGCAATAATATTGCCATCACAAAAAATCGCAAAACAATAAAACCGACTAATTATAGAAATCATGACACGCCCTCTAAAATCAGCATACATGTTTTATATAATATCGGATGTCCTTGATTTACCGTTTATTTTAAAGTTTGACTTACCCTCTAAAATCAGGCATAATGCTAATAATTTCTTTGTGATTTATGTGCATGTTCTATATCGGATGACCTTGAACTTTTTTCTAGCATACATATTTATATATATATACATAATCTATTGTTACCTAAAATATCGACTTACCAACTTTTGGCAGCAACCCCATATTATTATACAAATTTTGGATACATTCAAAATTATATTGTGTTCAACGATATATCGATGGTAAGTTAGTTATTTCCACTTGGTTGAACCAATTTATTACTTGTAATAAAGCCTATTATAATATTATGTTGGGTATTTTGGTAATCCAAGCAACAGTGGGTTGACATCATACAATTGATATTAAGTATCTTAAGTTGTTAGCAGAGTATAGAGGATCCAGCTAAATCGCGGACGTGTCTCAGGAAGTGCATGGTCTAAAACTCTAAATCTAAGCGGATGGGAATAATATTTATTTGATTACAACGACGTACCTATACCCCGTAATAATGTTGTATTTGTAAAATTGTATCTTATCATAAGAAAAAGCGGTATTTAAAGAATTCTTAACACGTATTATATTATTAATTGTTACAAGTAGATAATATAATGTCCATTTTTGATCTCTTTATAGAAATTTTGTCATCTTGTATTAGTATAAGACTTCTCTATTAGAAAATATAGTCTCAATTATGTATATTCATACATCATACATTTGAATACAAACTTAATTTATTCAGAATTAGTAATACATACAATTATTGTAACGTAAACAGGCATAATAAATAAAATTTACCTACTATAATAGTACTTATGCCTTTTTTCGGGTTAATCACATATTAGTAGAATTTAGTAGTAAGTTGGTTCTTATAAGCCTGAAGTTACGTCACAAAATCGGTACCTCCAAACTTGAAATGTGATTTTCTAATAACTGGATTGTTCTTTTAGTATATTTATTTTTGCATTTGTCTTTTAAAAGTATTCATTTCGTCATATGTCACGCTAGTTAATTGTGATTATTTAAAAATATGTAAAAATAGGATTATTAATAGCCTCAATAATTATTCAATTATATTTTCAGTCCTGACTACATATATTTATAGGTATATCCAAATCACGGAAAAGAGAAAGACATTATAAAAAATACAGGGTCCTTATAAAATTAGTCATGCATCTCTGGAGAAACAAGGACAGGTTATTATGATAAATATAGAAGGTGCATTAAGGCATCGGGCCAAGCATCCTTCCTACAAATTACATTATTTTGTATATGATATTATTCTTCAAACTGTCGATGGACGACCTATTAAAAAAATCCTCCGCATATAATATTTTGTCGTAGGTAGGTACTTGTAAGCATAGTAGGTACATACAAAAAACCTTGGAGCGGTAAAATATTTCATTTGCATATTTTCCTAGTCATCATATTTTACCAGTAACGAGTGTAAAATATTGAAGACCCTTATAATATGTAAGTAGTCAGTTTGAATGTTACAATTTTCTTCGTGGTCGGAAAAATACGAAGAGGTTCGTTTTTTTCTCAGTGACTTGGGAAAGCGTAATCCAGAGAGAGAATCATTTGTCCAATTAGGGTGGGAAACGCGAGGGTTTGCATATCGTGTCTAACGATTTAAAATTGTATTTTTCAATCGTTATTATATTTTCATCAGAGTGAATTTTCTGTAGAGAACTTTAATTTTTTTTGACCGTAGTTGTTATTATATCAAAATAAAAATGCACTTTATTGAAATGGTTGTATTTACACCACGGGAGATGGCATTTTGCAGAAAGAGATTGCTATCCAAATTGGAATGCCTGGAGCAACATTCAACTCGATGCGAAATGTCTAGGACTCACGACTGTACTCGGTGAAAACCAAATGCCGTCTATTCGACGCTTGCATTCTGATGGTGCTGCTTTACGCCTTACGGTAGCGAATCATGGCACCTTACGAAGGCTCAGAGCAACCGTATACTGAGCTTCGAAAACATATGTTTGCGACGAATACTGGGTGTGCGGTGGTATGACTTTAGGAGCAACGAGGAGATAAGAGAACGCACCAAGCAGCCTCTCATCACGCTGAAAGTGAAGAGGCGACGTTGGACCTGGCTCGGCCATGTGCTGCGGATGCCAGAAGAGAACTTTAACCTGGCTTGCCTGTTCTTCAAGCCGACCGGATTCCGGCGACCTGGAAGGCCGCTAAATACAATCTACAGAATGTATAAGGCGGAGCTACGGGATGCTGGTTTGACCTGGAACGAAGCAAGAAGACTGGCGAGCGACGGGGATTCTTGGAGGCGCATTTCAGCTGCTTTCATATTTAGCGTCCATGACTCGCACCCGTATGCAACGACTGTGCGTATGACGGTTTTATAGAGCCGGTTCTTAGTTTGTCTGTGGACATTTCTGGATTTGAATATCGGCAGCAATGAGAAGTACGATTTATTTGCAGCGGTTATTCAGGCTTTTATTTCTTCCAGTTCCTCGTTCTCTTTTGTAATATTGGAACCCAGGTATCTGAACCGGTTGACAACCTCAAATTGATGGTTTCCAAAACTGAAACTTTGGCCCAGCCTACTCTAATTTTGTCGGCTTTGTACCATGACTTTAGTTTTGTTTTCATTTACTCGCCAATCTCTAGTGCGGCCCTTTGGAGGTGGTTAAATTCTTTCTTCACAATATTCTGTATGGATCTGCTCATAATGTCGAGGTCGTCTGTGTAGCCAACCAGTTGGCTCGGTCTGCTTAATATAGTGCCGCTCCTGTTCACTTGAGACTTTCTGATAGCTTAATAAGCTAGGTTAAATAATATTACATAATACTATGTTGCAAATCACAGTTAAGTAATGATAAATTTAATTGGTGAACATTACAAATTCAAGACGTTCACAGCACGACATGAATAAATAAATAATAGTACCTACGTATTAAAATAATATTAAAAAATATTTAAACAGGAATACCTAGTGGTGGTAAAATTTATGTACCTATACTTATAATTTAAAGATTTAATATAAAAATTATAAAGTAAGCGGTAGGTACATGCAATTACGTCGACCGTTTTTTAAGAATTTATAAAACAATGCAAACAAATTCTAAATTAGAATACGACTAATTAACATAGCAGACGTACCTATAAAAATACGATACAGTTGCTTGTAATAAGGTCTCATTTCATTTCTAGGAAACGGTTAAGTGGTATTTTTTTTACTCACTATACAGCCACATTTTTCATCTCCCATAGAAATTGCATATTTAATTAACCGACCGAGCTCATTTAAATAACTTGAGAACAAAGGATTGTTATTTTTAAGAAGCTTTCCAACAAAAATTACAAGCACGTGAAGATAAAAATAGAAATTGTACATTGATAATATTTAAAAAAAAAATATGTTAATTATGCAGGCACTTAAAGACCCATTTGTCGTGTAAATGTCAAAAATTAATAATTTGGATTATATATTTTAGCAGTCAAGCGGAAAACAAGTAATCTAGATTCTAGATAGAGGCTGTAGGAAAGATCTGTATATCTATATCCCTGAGATATTCTGTTTTTCTCATCCAAAAGATCGATACTGCATTATTTAAAATTCATAACCGGTCCTATAACCGGTTAAATATTATGAAATTATACGTATATATTGCATTTTGCGGTAGCACAGTTCACTATGAACTATCTTACCGGAAAGAGATGGCTGTATAGCAACTAAATAAAAAAAACATAATGCATTATTCCTGGAATATTTCAGATAGTGATGTTCAAATTTTACTAAATTGGTATCAAACATCTGATAATAACGCTGTCATTATCATTAGATTTTTGCTAGGTATGACTTGAAACTTACGAGTATATACCATAATTGCACGATACGATTGCATTTTTTTTTTTAAATTTACTTAGGTACCTGCATAATATTTTTTTCTGTCTTTCCGCTGTATTCCGGTAGTTTTAATGTTGTATTTATAATATATTAATTATGCATGAATTAGTTTTCAGTACTAATACCTACGACTATGTATTTCGGATATACCTACATAGCCGTAGGTATTAGTATTGATGACACCCACGATGGCCGCGCGGCTTAGGCGTTGGCCTATTGCGTCGTCGGTCCCAGGTTCGAATCCTGGGTCTGACAAGTACACAATTATTGTTTTTCAATTTGTGTATGCGTCAGAGTATGGACCTAATAGGTTGCGCAAGTGGCTGACATCCATTTATCGTAAAAACAAAATCTGTCAATACAAACCTCCACTCTGTGGAAGCCCATATGATTCTATAAGGATCGGACATGATCGAAACAAAAAAGAAATATGTATTTCGGATATAACATCTCACGATGGACTGTGATGGGTTAACTGCATACATACAAATTTTCCAATACATCTATGTGAACCACGGATATCCTATGTACCAAAATATGTACCTATTTATTCTTTAGTGTTATGGTGTTAATATATTTCTATGTAAATCTTGATTGCAATGAAAATAATAAACAGAACATCATAGTAAGATATATATTTTCGTTCTTACATAACAATTCTACAATATTTTTGGACTCGGCTCTCAAAGATATCCGAATTTTTTTATTTTTAACCTCACATGGCACCTAAGCTGTTCACTATAACATGAGCATAAAGAGTCAACATTAATTCCATTAAACTAGAAGCTTTGGACAATTAATCTGACCTTTTGGGTCAGAGTGATTTAACTAAAAGGGCTTAAAACATTGCCTTTGTTTCACTCCTGTATTGCTAAAAAATATATATGGATACTGGAACCTTAAAGCTTATTGATTATGTCACCGTCATTATCTCGTAAAACTGTTTAAGTTAATCACTTTTAAGCTAGCTATATTAGATTAAGTGAAAACCATAAACTTAACGAAATCTCACATTACTGTTTTTCATTAATCGATATAATGCTCTACCTATGGTAATACATTTACCTTTCACGGCAATCTATTATTTTTAAATAATTCTAAAATGCATCTAAAAAACTTGTAAAGTATAGGTGGCAAAAATGTCACAATACTTGATATGAGATATGAGATATGATAATATGAGAATTAAATATTAAAATTAATTATAAAAAACACTGAGATTAAAAAAAAACATTTATTCAATCTTTATATTAATAATTGTATTATCGATTTGGAAAACAATAATATGAAGAGAGTGACCAGGTTCAAAGGTGGGCCTTTTTATTTGAAATTTTCCAATACTGACTTCAAAATTTCGGTTCTTAAAATCTAAATTATTTAGAAAATAATACTATTCTGAAACTATTCCAATATCGCATAAAATTTCCTTTTCAAATACCCCTGCAGAATAAAATTTGCGACGATCTTAGTGGCTAGTGTATGCAACACTCCAAGGCCCGTTTCATACGGGACACCGGTGTCGCGCTCGTATATAACAAGGAAGCCTTCGTATTCAAATAAAGGGCTTTGTATTATGTTTATGAACTTCCCGAGCTAATGAGTCAAAGCGTGTCTGGTACACTTTGCCGTCGGCCGCTACATTTTCAAGCCGCCGATATACGTGTTTTTATGACCGCAGCCAGTTTTATGTTCTAATTTATTTTATATCGCAAAATTATGCATTGACTCATTTGCTCTGGGCGTTCATAAACATAATACAAAGGCCCCTTTATTCGAATGCAAAGGCCTCCTTACCATATACGAGCATGACACTGGTGTCCCGTCTGAAACGGAGGTAAATGGAAAATATTACGAATCAGGGTGCTTGTTAATTTTCTGAAAATAAAACAAAGTTATCTAATTTTATAAAAAGAAGTATTTTAGATTTTTTGTTATATGGCCATTCTAGCTCAAACGGTAAAATTATTTTTTTCTATGAGACGGAATGACAATGTTGCCGATTTTATGACCTGGAACGGCGCTTTGGTGCGCTACGGTCCAATTCGAGCTCTGAGTATATGTCGCAAATATTTGAAAGTAAAACAATTATGGCAAAACTCTTTTAGTCCTTATATTGCTTATCGCATGATGTGTGAAGTAGCGATGTCCAGTTGAAATCTATTATTTATTCCATTTGGGGGAGCCATAAAAACTTTTTGATCGTTATTGTCTGTAGGGTTGATTATTGATAGTGTCCGTGACACCAAAGCTTTAAAAAAAGGACCAGTGACAGTTTTTGCGGAAATTTCGCACCAAACAGTGTTTTTCGTAGATACTTACTATTTCTCATGAATTATTTTTCTCGGAATTTCAGTGTCGTAATATCGGCTGATTATGTTATTGACATGTTTACTAAGATATAAGTCAGCTTCGTCACTCACGACAAGTTTTTATTGCGTTAGCCCAAGAAATGACTTTTATATAATAAATTGAATGATTACTGTGATATTTTTTCCCTTTCTTATTCATTGCATTCTTTGGCGTTCTTTCAACATTATAGCCAATAAATTATAAATACGTATTTTTAATTAAGGCTGGGGACGAGTTCAATAATCACTAATTGATCAGTTACATAGTAAAGAACATTTTTTTTAACAATGAATAATAAAGGATACTTAGGAATGCAAGACGAAACAGGATAACGACCTGCCAGGTCAGGTGCCTGCTAGTGAGCTACCAGCGACTCCCAGGTAAGCGATGATTGACGATAATAATATTCCCTCCTGCTCATCAATGTCATTCTATTTGTATCTTTGTATCTTCAATTATTAATTATCCATCAAGTGGTAGTAATATTATTGTAAACTTTATAATCGGATTATAAATCAAATACAACATATTAATAAAATATTTACTAATCAAATTATTTATTTTGTGATATATTAAATGTGCAATTGTAAGTATGTATTGCTTTATATTTTTATTTTATGTTAAAAATTAAGATTTGTTGGTTTTAGTGTCCTTTTAATGAGATATTATGAAATATTGATATGCAATTGTATTCATTTTAATTATTAAGTGCTATTGACATAATATTATTTGATAGGATACTTTAATGTATCGGTTGATTGTTTTTGTCACTTTTTGAATTTGTTATTATAAACGCCTGTTTTGTTTAATATTCTTTAGTTGAAAATGTCCCTCTGAGACGGACAAAACTGGTCCAGGTATGAAATAAAAGTGGAATAAATACGATACAAAATTTGCGTTCCATTAAAATAAATAAATTATTATACAATGAATTTCCACCATAAATTGACAGTTAACACAATAAAACAATCAAGTGTTTAGTTAAAATTTACAATCCTTAACCTATTTGATGACATCTGTGCCAATTCAACGCCGTTGTTGATCAAATGATTCTGGACCGGTGTCAATTTGGCGCCGCTATCTTTGGGAAAAACGTTTTATTAAAATGTTTTGATATTACATAAACTTAAACCCTATCTATATATTTGATAAGAAAATTATAAATTGAAGTGTTCCATTCGACACAAGTTTTAACAACATATTGAGATTGAACATTATTGTAAAAGGTAGCAGTTTCAGTAAACTCTTGTCAAATTTACTATAAAAATTTAATCTGGCTGTTAGCCTATATTTTTCTATTTCTTTTAAATCTAATTTAAGTTAAAATTAATCACATTTGTACGGAAACTTAAAAAATTACTTATTAAATCAATATTAAATACTAAATTGAAGCCAACTTCTAGTTATAAGACTATTAGCAGCCGGTACCGGCCTAATCCTCAAAAATATGTAAATTTAGGTCATTATGAATATTTTAAAATATTTTTTATTACAATAAGTAATTGTTCTACAATATAATATTAGTTGCACGGCCATTTAGTCAGCAGTGATAGGATGGAAAATACTTTTAAGGTGTTTCATAACGAAGTTATCACATCGTTCGGCGAGGAAAATCGATAAATCCAATTTTCGCAAACAAAGATGAGAGCTACCTTAAATTTATACGATGGCCATATACGAGTATCATAACTGCCTAAATTACACTGGCTTGTAATGCCGCGACTTAGTGGACACATTGGAAACTAATGAAAAATAGTATATTTTAAATAAATTGTTATCGGAAGTCACTAACTTTCGTTTATAAAATGACTTTATTACTTGGTATTCCCTACGTTTTATAAAAATGATTTTATAAAACGTGTTGAAAATAATATAGTGATCATGAAAAAATGCGGTAGGCTATTATGAAACTCCTACTGTACCTACTTATATTTTTTTGTCAAACATTTTTATTACAAATCGTGAACATAGTAATATCGTCACCTCAATACTACAACTAGATAACTTGATTTTCACTGTTTGTGAAATAGCTAAGTATTCAATATGATTCTACGTTTCATTCTCTACAAAATGATAAAACTATGTACGTCAGAAGTTATAGGGAGCCGTATTAATTTTGTGCTTCAAAATATTAGATAACTTTAAAACCATAAATGCTTAATTAGACGAGCACAATTTTCCATTTTGATTTAAAATAATAATTATTATAGCCTAGATTTATGTTAATCTAGTAAAGTTTAAATTTCGTTTTCCCAACAACGGCTAAATCAGAGTTATCTAGTTGCAGTATCGAGGTGACGATATGATATTATAGAAATTTGAAACTGTGGAATGTAGGGAAAGAAAAAACTACTCAAGTTGATCCATCAGCCGTTGGACACATTGAGCCGTCCGACCATATCGCCACAAAGGCTAATTTGATTGCATTTTGGCGTCATACTGCGAACGTGACAATCTCTTCACTTAGATAGTTAGGCATTTTTATATTAGTTTTTGCTAAATATTCTATTATTCAATTTTTATCTGTTCTCCATGAGTACCTACCTACTTGCTGATATAAATGCTCGGTTAAGAACAAAAATAATTTAATTTTTGTGGAAGTATTAAAAAGGTTAAATACAGGGTACATTGAATTAATGGGAACTGAAATACCTAACGGGTGTGGAGTTACGGGTAACCGATATCGAGTGTGGAAGAATAAGGGATAAATTTAAACACGTGTCAAGAATACGCCATTCTAAGACCTTGTCCAGATTACGTGTGTCCCGCCGCGATACTCAGCGAGTCTATGTAGACAATTCAATGAGGTCACGTGTACCTCGACCGCGCGCGAGAAGTGACACGCGGTGATTACATGTGGGCGGCTCAATGAGGTCACCTGTATCTGGAAGGCGCGGGAGTTTTTATGCGCGAGTCAAATCGCGCCATCTGGACATGATCTAAACTTGTCCTTTGCTCTGATAACTGCACTATGCACTGACGCTTATTTAATATTGGTGTATTAGAAGGTTGCAACACACACGATTGCACGTCTATATTATGTGTTTCATTTTCGTAGAACACTCACACATTCATAACCCTACTTCAAAAGTAGTATATTGGAGTATAGCCTATCTGAAATATATTTATTAATCTGTACTGTGGTTAAATAATCTATAGATTGCTTAAATTTTTTGTCATGTTGTCTATTTCATGGTTACTTTTAATATTTGAATAATTTATTTGTATTTTACTATGTAAGTATTGTAGTGAATCGGTCAATAGATTTATTACTATAGTATTTTTTTTAATAAATAAATAATGGCCGAGAGTGATATGCTGGGACCATTACCTTCAATACTGAATGAAGTTACACACAATAATTATAATGTTGTGTTTATAATATTTTTATCATTCTCCAAGCTGTTCAATATTCAAAAATAAAATTCTTTAATTTTTTAGTATTGTTAGTGCCATCGTGTTGTACTTAGAACCTTTTGACCTTTAAACGTATTGTTATATATTTTTATTGATTCGATTATAATATTTATCATGAAATTAACCTTTAAAAGGAAAACACATAAAAATTGTAAGGAAATCAATAACAGTTAGTAATATTATGTTTAATATATTTATTATATTTCCATTACGTAGCAAACCATAAAATTACACAATTGTAGTAGTTATGTACTTAGTCAGCATTTACTTTATAGATCTAATCTAGTTACAGTAATTTGTAATACGGCTGAGTAACTTTTTATATGTCGCATATTTTTAGGAAATGTTCGGTTAGTCTTCGCACGCCCTAAAAAAATGATATAACAATAATTAAAAATGACTAAGTTTAATATTGTTTTAAACCTGAAAATTAGTTATGATGTTGTCCAGCAATGGTTTTACAATACACTTAGAAACGTCTTAACTTTTTGCTGTCTAAATAGAAACATATTGTGGTTTTATGTAGATAGTTTTGTACTGAGATAATAATTATGCAATGTAATGATTTATTTTTAATTATTGTAACTTGTCTCACCACAAAGGTGATAAGGCCATTGTTGGTGATTTTCACCTAGCCCCAGCTCCATACCTTAATTATGAAAAAAATATCCTTGACGAAGCAGACAATACTGATAAGCTGGATGCAGCATTGAAGACCAGGCATTGAAAGTGGGATGCTTCTACCTAGGGTAGGCAAACATATTGGTTCTTTTCGAATATACAATGGGGATTGGAGATAACCAAATTTACTCCTAACTACTACACCAGTCGGTTTTTGACAGGACATGGTAGATTCGCTACCAAACTCTTGAGTTAGGTACTTGTTACCCGGCCAACATGTCCATGTGCCGGATAACTATAGGATACAAGCCACATCCTCTAAGAGGGAAAAAATAGTCAAGTCGGTCCAACAAGCTGTTGGGCCCATCGGGCTGTCAGACCTGGTCGCCACAAAGGCCAACTATATAGCATTTAAAAAAATTGCGGTATCTTATTGCGGACGTGAAGATCTCTTCACATAGTTTTTGTATGTCCGTATTGTTTTAGCTCTGTTTTTGTATTGTATATAATTTACACTCATTTATTTGTTGAACATACATAATTTTGAAAACACTTCTGAAAAAATATATAACCAATTGAAAAAATCTTTTTAGAAAAAAATACGACACCCAGCAAGAATCGGTTTTCGGATTCGGAGAATCGGATTTCGCGCCCACGCACATTGACCATAAGGCTATAGGTATCCTATATATTTACAAAATTAAGTACGTTCAATAACAATAATGTTACATTCTTAAATCTTGTGAATTATTCATTGAATAAAAAATAGAATTCATTTATTTGTTTCAATTCTTCATGATTTTAAGTCAGCGACCTCTGCCTTAGGTATCTACTCCTGAGACATTACGAGGCGTAAAACTACTCATGTTTCACAATCAAAAGTAGGTCCTTGTGATTCGCTCGATTAAGACCAAGTGAGATGTGGGGCGGGTTGGTTTATATATGGATATTTTAGGATTTGGTGTGTGAAATTAAATATTGTGTATGTCATGGAGTTAACATCATGATGTCTCTGATAGCCAACTCACGGAGTTCATATTATATTATTTTTTGTGAGTTACCAAAATACTCCCGTAATGTGCAATAATTTATATATTAGCGATTTTATTTCGAAATGAATTAACAAACAAAATAGCTTGTCAGTAGAGCCGGATCTACCGTAACGCTAATGAGCTGCATAAGCTTGAAAAAAAAATAGGAAGGACTATATTATTGAAATCAATTGCAGTAAAAATTATATTTATTCCACATGAAAGAATATTTACAATGCACAAATATAATATCAGACTCTGTGACACAATCACTGAGATTAAGGCGATACTTCAGTGAAACGGCAAATAATTTTCAACTATAGGTGCGACGAAATTTTGGACTCGCTGGCAGTCTGAGAGCGAACGTCGAGGTGTCAATGCATCAATTTGTTTCGTGATGGCGACGGGGGTATTAATTCTTAAATCGTGTAAAGATGACTAAAAATGTTACCCATTTAATTTAAAAAGAAAACATGTCAATGGATATATTATTATTGTTACTAATAGAACAATAAACATTACATTAAATGATTTATATGACAAATTATATTTGCGACCCGCAATCCGCGCATCGCCTAGCCACGATCCTTTTAGGCCATGCATCAACTGAGGTAATAGCCTTAAGGGGCCGCTGAAGAGCTCGGCATTCAAATATAATTTAGTATAAAAAGGACCTCAGCGTCGTAAGTACGTTAATTTAAATCGACCTTTCCGCAAAAATCACTAATCATCGGAGATTTTATTTCAAGAAACATTATTATTATTTTTGATATTGTCTGCTGCTGATTTTATAACCACCTGCAAGATATACGCCGATCAGAAAACAGGGCTGTCAAAATAATATTATGTTATATAATATTTTTTAAATGTTAATTTCATCATAGTTTTTAATCAAACCTGTGCAAGTAAGTACGTACTGATAACTTGGGTGGATTTTGTAGCAAACATACTATTGATATATATACGGGTATATTATTATTACCCAATTCAAATTGAACATAGGTTGATACTCAAATACTATTATAGTATGTTTATGATTTCAAGAAAATAAGACGATGGTATAATTAATCCATATCAATTATTTGAAAACATTACATTCACACTTTGCAAGATAACATCAAAATGTGTACATACGTATCTAAATGACGAATGACATTCATGAGTGAGCACGGCTGAAAGCTTGGAAATGTGTTTTTTTCTATTTCAAAATCTTTTAATTGTGTAATATTTTATTACAGATTCAAGGCCTACTTCATAATATAACTAATAAAAAATACTGTTTGTTTCTACGAATAAAAAAAGACAGGAAAGAAGATGTGTACAAATCACGGCAATCAGAAAGGCCGGCAAATATGGCCGACAATGCGTGATACACAAACATAAAATACACAAAATTACAAACACATTCGAAGTTTGCCGCACACGTACTACAGACCACGTGATATTTGTTTACGCAAAATCGTCGCTTTTCAAAATGGCGAATTTGATTGCCAGATTTTACTGCGATGAATCAGTATGTTCCTTCTTGTCTTTTTTTTATTCGTAGGTTTGTTTACTATGTACACCGAGAAATTTCCATGTATAAAATCGGAAACGATTTTTACAGAAGAGTTTTGGAATATAATGCAACCAAAACTGGAAAAAATTCTATCATGTGTGTTGACTTACTGAATTAGTTAACCCCAGGTTCATGCTACTACGTGAACCACAGTGGACATTAAGCCATTTCCACACTGGCAACCTCATTAAATTTTACGATACTTACCATAATTGCTTAAGAAATTTTACGATAATTATCATAATTATCGTAAAATCTAACGAGGTTGCCATCAACATATTGCCAGTGTGGACCCGGCATTAGATGCACAAAACTTAAATAACATATAATATAAATAAAAATTTAAAATTATGACAGACAGCCCTGATGAAATAAATATGAAATATGAGTCGATCGAGTCGTCGAGCAAGTTTGATGACACAAACAACTTGGACGCGACCTTTTTATATTAACTAGTAGACCAGATATTATGGACCACACGTTAAAAAATTATATTTTCAATTCTCAAGGCCAATTCAGTAGAACGTCCCCTTAAAGAAAAATACAATTTGTGAGTGAATCAAATACCTATTTTGTTGAGGAATGTATGTGAATAAAAACTAGCATTAAGACTCAGCTGAACAGGAACAAGGTCATTCATAGTTTAGTCAGAAATAAACCTCAGCGTTGAAAGGACGTCATTTTAATTCAGTCTAACCTCAAAAACCTCTAACCATCGGGGATTTATTTTAAGAAACGCAATAATTATTAATTACAATTCTCGGTCGAACGAATATCATTATTATTATTCCCTTCAAACATAACATTTTTGCGACGTAACCTGAAACCGGCCGAACGAATACAGGGCTGTCAAAATAATATCAATCTAGTTTTACGTTTTAAAGAGTTACAAATTTAAAGTTAAAAATAGCTTACTGTACCGATGGAATAATTACATACTTCCAAGCGTCAAACGGCATACAACATTCATCTAAAATAATTATGAAAAGACTAGCTGATTATGTTATGTTATTTTTGTATTGTTCTTATTTTTTTGCTTATCAAAATATTTCACATATTATCTGATGATGTGTATTTTGGATATATCGTCATATGTATCTGGTCTCATTAAAATTGCTATTAAGTTGATATAACATAGGAAAATCTGTAAATCATTAAAATGTTAATTTCGTTATAGTTTTTAATTAAACCGGTGCAATTACATATTAGATTTAAACACTGTTGTACTGTGTGACTTTTATAATATCAGATAAAACTGTAGGATGTCAGCAAAAGAGTAAACAAAACCCAGCTCATGGGATAACCGAATGGTAGGCAACTGTATATATTATATTTTCCCGCCAAATTGCACACAATTAAAAACAATTTATCATAAAAACAAGTAAGACATCTTCGACAGCCCTGGGTGATTGATTCGATAAAGTCGGCAGTTTTTTTTGTCTTGTTCTCTGCGATCGCTAGCTTTGAATAAAAAAAAATCTATGGGTGACCATTTTTTATGAGTATAAATTATTTCTTGCATTGGCTTTTATTAATTAATAATTATTGTACCTACCAACTAAAAGTAAAGTTGCGTTACTTGTTTGTAAAAGTGTCAGACTAAATTAATTAAACTAATCGGGTAAGTAATAAAAAGTCATTAATTGAGTTAGCATTTACTTGGTAGAATTCCATTTTAAAAGAAATGAAAATATAATTAATTATGTTTTCATTTCTTTTAATAAAAAGTCACTTTCTTTTATAATAAACAGACATCACTATATTAATTTTTTTTTAAATATGCATTAGAATTAAACAATATGTACCCATTTTTTTTAAATAGTTATGTAATAGGTCTTACATATTCAAAATAAATACTATTCATTAATAATGTTTTTTGGATAGCACATGAAATAAAAATGTAGGTAGATATGTATTTCAACATCCTTCGTATGTTTAGCTCTCGGACAATTTCAGGTTAAAACGTTATTAATATATTATTATTAAGTTTATATCGTGGCTATCCATCATATTGGTTGCAATGTTTTCCACCAAACACCTGATTAACAAATTGAATTTAGTAACATTTACGTATATTAGAAGATATCATTTTTTGGTCACCCCATATTTTATACACTTTGACAGTGTTATGATTTAAATTAAATAAGAGATCATTATTATTACTTTAGACCAAAGCATTGTCGGCGACCTTTGCATATTACCAGTAGAGCAACAATTCCGGACCACATGTAAAAAAATCATATTTTCAATTCTCAAGGGCAATTCTGTAGAGCGTCCCCTTAATCATACAAGTTTAGCGGTATGTACTAGTATAACCATTCTATCATTAGAGTATTAGACCAATAAACATTTACTCGTTGCAATTAAAATTATTAAATCAGAATAAGTTGGGTTTTTGGGACCCCTTCGAGAGTAAATTCGGCACTGCTTGCCAATAACTGTATAAATCGAGGGTATAGATATTTATTATTTTTTATGTTTACCCATTAAAATAATATATTATAATTATTTAATGGTGTACGTATACTAAACCTTAATCATTTTTATGTGGATCATTCTTGAGTTTGTAGACGTGGGTACAAGTTTTAAGAATTATATTATAATTATAACAGTTAATATTTACTTTGTTAAATGTTATTTTTTCAAAGTAAATATTCCCTGAAATAATAATTAATGAAACCACTAGGTAATTGATTTATATATAATGTAAAATAGGTATTTTGAGGTTTTTAAAATAATCTACATTATTTAAAGCAGTTGTTGTTTACTTTGGTCTATGTTTTAATCAACTTATAGGTAGGTATTTATGTGTATTATCTACCTATGTCAAAATTTTCCATAAAACCCACCGCTGCTACAAAGTATTATGTAACCGTGATCCCTTATGATTGTGGTGTGTTTGTTAGTAGAAATAAATATTTAAATTCTAAAGCTTAAACAATACTTAGGGCAAAAGTTCCGCCACAGTATTACGATAAAGCTCTCGAGAAAACCATTTGGTATTATGAGCTAATTCTGTGTATTTAGACATACTCGGGAGAATCAAGCTATATAAAATATGTCACTTTAAATTAAAACACAGCTTTTTTGTATAACTTTTTAGAAAAAAGTGATTCATTAGCTAACTATCCCATATAATCCGAGACTAAATAAATAGTTTAATGGTTACATTACATCACACTCTTTATTTGTGCATATAAACCCCTCATCTGTTAATTAGATAATTACTAAGTTTTCATGAAATATTATTTCACTAAATAGAATTCACTTGGTAACAACAATGAAATAAAATATTCTTTTGTCGTATTTATACAAGATTATATGCGCCTAATCAGTAAAGTCCCGTGGGGATAGGCAGATTGAGCATCACTTGGGGGTGGCAGTTACCCGAAGGGCGGCAAATTGAGGAGAATAATTAGGTACCTACATATATAAAGAAATAGCCACCTAAACTTAGTAATAACGGAAATATCTTTCCATTAAAATCATCGGCTCACTGCTTGGAGACAAAATGTATTAATTACTATAAAAGGTTTAACAGGACTGTAATTTTTGTCGGGTTCGCGATGTTTAGTTTACTTCCGTTGTCCTTGGACGTTGCGTTCTTGGTGATCAGCAATGACATGTGTAGATTCGCGAATTACCTTTGAATTATAAGTAGGTACCTACATACTTACATAATTTAAATTTATCCAAATATTTTTTCCAGTCACTCACGAGCTTTGGAAGTTGTTAGGTGTATTTTTAAATGTATCTGAAACCGTAGACTCGCAATATTGTATATTGAAGCAGATATGGCATTTAAATTAGATTTAGGTACAAAACATTTCTTAGATATTGTGTCATGTAAGGATGATAAAAAATACGATATGCTAAATGGGGCGGCATTTTTGCGCTACCTAGGAACGGCATTTTATCTTGGGACGTCACTGCGCCTAATAGACCGGATAGCGTCTTGCCAACCCCTTATAAAGTAAGGCAAAGGCAATTTTTCCGCCTACATCAATGTTGCTTTTGGCAACCACATTACAAATAATATGAATACATGATAGATTCTAAATATGATATCGTAGACATTTGAAACTGTTAAATAGGACATAGGAAATAGGAGGAAATATTCATTGTCGCGTTTAATACATTTTTAATATTAATACTATCGACTGAAGGTACTTGATGGAATTTGAATTTAATACATTTTTATCGCCCGCTGAGCCATGCAGGCAATATTATGATAGATGACTCATAATAATTATTTTTCTTTATCTAAAATTTCATTTCATTTGAGTGTGTTGAATTTTTTTCAGTCGATCTCAGGTCAGAAAACCTGGGGTTTCTCACCTTGCATAATTAACCTAGCAAAAGCACACAAGGAGGTTTCTCACCAGCATAATTAATATACATTGGAGTATAGTCGGTTTAAGTCCACCTCGACTCGAGTGCAATGAAATAAGACGATTATGTAATATGATAGCAAGCAAAAACTTATTGTTGGGAATTATGGATTGTTTTGAGGATCGTAAATAAGCATCGTAGTTTAAATATACGATTAACTTTATTTATATTAATATGCATGAATATTATTATATAGAACGATCACATTTTATATGCGCGTGTGCTCTAAAAAACCGATGACAACTATCACGCCACACACAGGTGCGGCATAAGAGGGGAATAAGAATCTGTCTGCCTCTTACAAACAATAGTCGATATCTAGCTTCGGCGGAGCGAGCGCTAGATGTCGACATGTACTTCTTTATTCTATTATATTATTCTATTAGACGGCTATATCTCAACACTTATGATCTAAAAAAATCTTATATATACGTATATAAGTAAACTTACAATTATGTAATAATAGATAGGTAATAATATACATATTATAATTATAATAGCAGAAATTAATAATTGTAAATAACAAACTAAATATATTATACACTAAAATGAAAACACAATGATAATACACATAAAATGGCGTTGTGACTGACAGTAACTTTGTTCTGGCGTTATTAATAGATTTTGTACACTACGCTTACAATTTATATTAAATGTTATTTAATGGAACGTTTATTGTTTGTATTTATAATTGTTATTATAATATAATATTTGCAGTGAAGAATACTTTATTATGAAATTGAATGTATTTTCTAGATCTTTGAAACATTTTTCTTTAATAAAATGGGAAAATAACATGATCAGTCCATATTTTAAGTATTTATAGATCATTTATTAGATGTTAGATATATTTTTGAAGATAAATCATAATTATTATACCTACTTTATGTTCAAAAACTAAAGTATGGCATTGTATCAACTACTTTTTTAATATAATGGTACATTTATACACTAAAGCAGACTAGGCTGGTAGACTATAAAATAATTTTGACAAAGTGTTTTTTTCTTTTTTTAAACTTTTATGTTTTCCAAATGGAAACTTTTATTGTCTTGTTGATTTATATTATGTTTCCAGCAGGGCTTTAAATAGACCGAAAAATACCGGAGCGCCGTTCCGATTCATGAAATCCAAAAAATTGACTAGGTATCTGAACTAAATAGGCCATATAACAATAAATCTAACATTTTTATATAAAATATACATAAAACTAGATACCTATCTGTGTTAGGTAATATTTTTGGAGAATTATCGAGCGCTCCAGTCCGTAATATTTTCCATTTCGAGCGTTGGTTTCCATTCTATATATATTTCTATAATCTGGATGACATATTATAGCATTTCCTACTTTTCTTATTCTACAACCAATAATTTGAATGTTTCATTTAATGAGGCAAACTTGGTGTTTTTCATTTGAAATAAACTGTATAAACAGTGACGCAATGTTGTCTTGTTTAATGAAGTTTTGGTAGATCTACTAATTATGTAATTATATTGGATGCATGTGATATAACAACAGTCGCACGCTTTAGAAGTCACTAAACTTATCTTATTTTCATCAAATAGAATAATTTGATTTTCAATTTTCATTTCAATCTACGGGATTTTAAAACTATCATGTGGAAATACTTATAAATTCTATTGTACTTTTTTCTAAATACTATGGTTACATATTCACTTAATATAAATGGGGATCCTATATGCCTACAGAGAACCTAGCGGAAAAATACGAAACTTGCAATTTGAGATTTTTTTTTGATAATTTACAATTTCAACTGTATTAATTAATACACATGTATCTGAAAACATTAAAAAGATTTTTTTTTTAAATTCAAAGATAAACTTACAATTGTAAAAAAATGTAATAAAATGTGAATTTCTTGCAGGGTCCAATCTTATTATTACATTATAGTTTATGGTCATATGTATTATTATAATTTAATTTATTAGGTTTTCAATTTTTTAACGTTTAGATTTTTGACTAATTTATCGTTTCAATATTTTTTATATTTATTTTAAAAAACATCGATTTTTAAAAATATAAATGTGTATAACTTGAAATCCTTTTTATTTATATGAAATCTTATCTAGGTATGGCCCCAATATTTAAGCTCGATTTGATATAAATAAAAAGGATTATACTGATATATTTAATAGTAAATTCAGCAGCTTTATCACATGGTTTTAAAACAAAGTTTTTTTTGTTAATTATACTTTAATTAAGTCATTTACTTTGATAACTGTTTCGGCCAATAAACCCATCTTCGGAGCGGTTGACTATATCTAAAATTAAAGATTTGAATAAACTGTCCTCTGTGTTAAATAATAATATTAATATAACATAATATGAGTAACAGATATCTATCACAAAAGCCCGAGATTGGGAACAGATATTAATTAGGATAGTCGACCGTTCCGAAGATGGATTTATAACAGTTGTAAATGTAAATGTCTCAATTAAAGTAGAATTATTAAAAATAGCTTTGAATAAAGGTAACCAATATAATGGAGTTCTACTACGTGAACTAATAGCTTTATCATACATTATGTTCATTGTATAAATGACACTGTCATCCCAACCAACACCATCAATGGCTTTTTAAATCATATTATAAGTATTAATTGTTAAACTTTCAATGTAAAATGATAATAAATTATTTATTTATTATTTATACAATTTATAGAACATACATACATAATTTTAAAATATCTCCTGCAACCACTAGAAAAAAATCCATTTTAGAAAAAAATATGACACCGACTGGACGTGATCC
This sequence comes from Rhyacophila brunnea, assembly GCF_057557595.1. Lineage (NCBI taxonomy): Eukaryota > Metazoa > Arthropoda > Insecta > Trichoptera > Rhyacophilidae > Rhyacophila > Rhyacophila brunnea. The sequence goes on along the minus strand of NW_028232848.1, from coordinate 12,025,805 downwards.
TGTAACCACTGGATTCGCCCGGTGTGATTTTCCAATTAAGCTACGGGCATCTTATTTAATTACGACAATTTTAACTAGTAGTTCATACATAAAATACTTATCAAAGCTTATTTCACTTTAATCCCCGGTCTAAGAAGAATTTCCTACAAAACGTTATTTTTAATGTAACTATATTTGCTCTTATTAAATCACTATTAATTGGTGACTAAGTATATATGTAGCAAATTAATGTCTGAATAAATATTATTAATTGATCTCTCATTGATAACAAAACCAAAATTTGCTTCCTTTAGCAATCATATCAGAGATTCGCGTTTATTTGTTTACGCGCAATCTACTAAATAATTTATGCAACAGTTCAAAGCCTCAGGCAAAATATGAGCCGGGTTATCTTCTCACAGTAGATTTAACTTTCCAAAATTGATTTATTTTGTTGTGAATTCCGTCTTTGTAAATGCATACATAATGCGGACGATCAGTTTTCAAACAGAGTTACGAGTTCAAGAAGAATAATTATTTCACTTTAATTTATTACATTTGCGTGCTATGTCATCATGAATTAAAATAAAATAACCCACATGATATATAATATTAATCACAATAAACCAGCCATACATCTTAATCTGTGGGTATGGCAAACATTGATTTGCTTGCCATTTTCATAATCATTATCATTTTCATCGTTAATGAATAATATCGATCCTTGGAATTCTCATCATCAATCTCATATTCACTTCCCGTTTAAGATTATCCATATACCCATAAAGTTACTCATTAGTTACTTCATATTCGTGACATATTTGTATCTAGGTAATACAATATTATATTACAATAATATTATGTATTGTCTTTAATATTTCGAACGTATCTAATATATAAAAATTAATATTTGTGTGTTTGTGTGTTTGTTTGTTCGTATTGAATGCGCAGCCATACCGTTCATCCGATTGCGATAAAACTTTGTCAACTTATTGCTTGCACTTGCGCAAAGAGTATAGGCTATACTAATATATTAAAATGAATGTCTGTCTGTCTGTATGTCTGTCTGTCTGTGTGTCTGTCCCGTATGCGTTCCTATACCATTCATCCGATTGCGATGAAATTTTGGTAAGTGGTTGTATGCACACCCATAAAGGTCTCTGAATTAGAAAAATCATCATATTCTTCTTCTTCTTCTTCTATTCTATATTTTTCTATTCGTATGGTTCCTATACCATTCATCCGATTGCAATGAAATTTTGGTAAGTGGTTGTATGCACACCCATGAAGGTTTCTGAATTAGAAAAATCATCATATTCTTCTTCTTCTTCTTCTATTCTATATTTTTCTATTCGTATGGTTCCTATACCATTCATCCGATTGCAATGAAATTTTGGTAAGTGGTTGTATGCACACCCATGAAGGTTTCTGAATTAGAAAAATTATCATTTTCTTCTTCTTCTTCATTCTATCTTCTTTTATTCGTATGGTTCCTATACCATTCATCCGATTGCGATGAAACCTTCGTCAGTTGTTGTGTTAACACCCGCAAAGGTTTCTTAAATAGTACAACCATCTTTTTCTTCTTCTTCTTCTTCTTCTTCTTCTTCTTCTTCTTCTTCTTCTACTTCATTCTATCTTCTTTTATTCGTATGGTCCCTATACCATTCATCCGATTGCAATGAAACCTTCGTCAGTTTTTGTGGTAACACCCGCAATGGTTTTTGAATTAGTACAACCATCTTCTTTTTCTTCTTCTTCTTCTATTCTATATTTTTCTATTCGTATGCGTTCCTATTCCATTCATCCGATTGCAATAAAATTTTCGTCAGTAATTGTGCCAACACCCGCGAAGATTTCTGAATTAGTACAACCATCTTCTTCTTCTTCTTCTTCTTCTTCATTCTATCTTCTTTTATTCGTATGGTCCCTATACCATTCACTCGATTGCGATGAAACCTTCGTCAGTTGTTGTGGTAACACCCGCAATGGTTTTTGAATTAGTACAACTATCTTCTTCTATTCTATATTCTTCTATTCGTATGCGTTTCTATTCCATTCATCCGATTGCAATACAAATTTTGTCAGTAATTGTGCCAACACCCGCAAAGATTTTTGAATTAGTACAACCATCTTCTTCTTCTATTCTATCTTCTTCTATTCGTATGCGTTCCTATACCATTCATCCGATTGCAATGAAACTTTGGTGAGTTGTCGTGCGCACGCCTGCGAAGGTTTCTGAATTAGTACAACCATCATCATCTTCTTCTATTCGAATGCGTACCTACACCATTCATCCGATTGCAATGAAACTTTGGTGAGTTGTCGTGCGCATGCCCACAAAGATTTCTGAATTAGAAAATCATCTTCTACTTCTATTCGTATGCGTTCCTATACCATTCATCCGATTGCAATGACATTTTGATCAAGTGTTGTGCCCTTGCCCGCAAAGGTTTCCGAATTAGTACAATCATCTTTTTCTTCTTCTATTTGTATGCGTTCTTATGCCATTCATCCGATTGTGATGAAATTTTGACCAGTTGTTGTGCGCACGCCCGCAAAGGTTTCTGAATTAGTACAACCATCTTTTTCTTATTCTATTTTTGTATGCGTTCTTATGCCATTCATCCGATTGTGATGAAATTTTGACCAGTTGTTGTGCGCACGCCCGCAAAGGTTTTTGCATTAGTACAACCATCTTCTTCTTCTTCTATTCATATGCGTTCCTATATCATTTATCCGATTGCAATGAAACTTTTGTGAGTTGTCATGCGCATGCCCACAAAGATTTCTGAATTAGAAAATCTTCTTCTTCTACTATTCGTATGCGTTCCTATACCATTCATCCGATTGCGATGAAACTTTTGGCAGTTGTTGTGCGCACACCTGCGAAGGTTTCTGAATTATTATTATTATATAAGATACAAAGTTTATTGTTTGTCTGTTCCATCTAATTTTGTTTTTTTTTTACAACATATTAATAACATTAATAACGTTTTCATATTTGGATTCGATTTTAATTTAGTGTTCTTATGTTTGACCTTTACTCATATTAGAATTATTTTCATATTGCCATATTGTATTACACAGATATTTTAATATTAAAAAAATAATTACCTTTTATTATTTTTCAAATATCTAAGATAAATATAGCCACGAAGCGACCCTGTGCGAAGCCGGGTACTTCAGCTAGTACTGTATAAAATGTAAGTTTATCCGATGAGTTATGTTGTATTATTAATGAATTTTACTTAGCTGAGTGTTATATGTGTATTATAATTTATAATATATTTGTTTCTTCTTTGAATATTGCTGTACAAAATCCAAGTCAAACTGACAATTTTTTTAAATTATTTAATTGTCTATATATGCAAGAGTATTGAGTGATTTACGTGGTTGGACAGCTGACACAAAATAAAACCAATACACCAAATGAGATAACTATTTCCACCGAGTTCTCTCAGTAGCGGGCTCCAAAAATATGATAATAATTGACGCATAACATTTTTTTTTAACATGGATCATGTTTTACTCATGATCTCCGACGCAAGACCGTTACGAAAAATAAATGTAGAATAACTATTGACGCGCAACCTGTCCGCGCAGCCCGCACCACGCCCCGATTACTTACGCGCGCCGATTATTTTTATTTTACGTTCAGTAACCTACATTCTGTTCGACGTATTGTTCGTCTGTTATTATTACTTCTTAAGTTTTATTATTGTAATTACATAATTGTCAGAAAATTAAAATTGTTAGAATCCTTTGGATTCGGTTACTTTGACAAATAAATTTTCTTTTGAATTTGGAAAACCAGCAGTCAGAGAATCAGTAGGCAAAGCATGTTTCATGTTTAATAATTTTAGCCATCAGAGTTTAAGTAACCATCATCTGAGGGGCGGAAGGCGCCGAGTTTTTTGAGATTGTATGATTTTCCTCAACCACTCCCCTACATATAGAAAAATTCATTCAGGCATAATTGAAAAATAATGAAAAGCTACCTTTAAAGTTCTATAAGCTTTCTATGGCCCAAGTTGTGAAAGATATTATGCAGTAGATGAGGCTGAATCATAGTTTAACTAAATATGTATTATATTTTTACTGTGGTCTGTCGAAATATAAGAACTACTATCTCGTAGGGTGGGTTCAAAAAATGCTAGATAAATTCCTGGAGGAATTAAGCTCACAATATCTAGGTGCTAGTACTGAAGATCGTATAAACTTAAGTAAATCATCTTTTCTAACCGACATATTATTGTAGGTACACTCCCATAGGATATGAATAGCATCCTAGGATTCACCACATAAGCAAGTGTGGTGCTAGAGCTTGGCAGCGAAACCGCTGAAATTGGTTAAATCTTCTCGCTATGAAATCAATATATTAAGCAGGTAGATTTTACCTTTCATCTGGCATTAAAGCAAACCGACAGGTAAACACAAAGTTATCTCTTTTACTCGACTGTGCTATTATTTATATTACCGTAATATAAATATTACGTAAGTACCTAGCTACCAAAAATTTTTTTCCGAACCAAGAAAGGCATACAAATATGATATAGGTAAATCAGTACATATTCATACATATGTTTAAAGTTTTTCAATATAATATTATTTATTTATGATATTATTATCCAGTGTATCTAGTATTTTACCGAATATACTATATCAAAATTAATATACTTAATCGAATTTATCACATAAACCAATGTGTATGCGATAACATGAATCTGCTGTATTGGGTCAGTATTTTAATTAGGTCAACCATTATCTTCAAATAATATAAAGATACATAAGCCATTAAGGCTTTTTTTATATTTTTATCGCTTTTATTACCTTTTTTTCTTCTTTATAATAATGTTTCATGTCATGTTGTGAACTCCTTAAACTTATAATTTGTAATGTCCACAATATGTTAAAAAATAAATTTAATTGAAATTGAAATTGAATTGAAATATAGTAAAAATGATTATTGAGTCTATCATTTTCAACTTTCTACAAATATGTTAGCAAGAATTATTCCGTGATGAGATTACACTTATTTTTTTCAGAGTAGTAAGTGATAAATATATAATTAAATCAAAAATATTCAAATGTTTGTTCATATTGCTACCTTGGCATGACATTTAGTTATTTTTTTAATTGATTGAAATGCGTAAACTAGATAACTATCATTTTATTTTACTTTTACAGTATTATAATAATTAAATTATATTAATTTATTAATATATTACTATAAAAAAGTCATAGATACAGTTAATAAACAGACACATAATTAATAGACAGAAATTTAAGCAAATCCGAGAATCGAACACGTTGAATACGTGGAAACACATTGTTCTGTCATTTTTCCTTGACAATATTTTATTCGTTACATTATTATGACAGTCAATGCAATTTGCCTACTGAAACTTGCCTTGTTTTTAATCGATCTAAACTCTGTACTTGAATAAATTGTTTGAATATATTTTATTTATTAATAATAATATGTATGTAGATAAATAGGTGAGTCATACATCTGGGATACCTAATTATTAGAAAACGGCATAATTGAGTTGTCCGGAATAGGTACAGAAAGTTTCTGAAGGCGGTCAATAACCGATAAGGATTATTATAATATAGAGATAACAATTTTTATAATTGTTCATTAAAAAAACAAGTAAAATAATATTGATATTAAAAAAACAGGTGTTGTTTTTTCTTTTTTAAAATAATTTCTTTAATTCTTCAGTTAATTAGATAAAATTCAATTTTACCAATACTGTACCCATGTTGGTTGAATTGGGAAAGCTACCATACGTTCAATCTCGCGGTTGGAGAAATAACTGTTCTCAATGTGTGTTTAATTCAGTGCAATGGACCCAACGTGCGAAGCGTCTGTATGTAATCTTCACCCTCTGACGGCCCATAATAATATTTATACTTTGCCTAGAAGGGATCATGGTAATTCGCTCTCTAAGAATAATACGTTAGAAAAACGTAGAACATTCGTTAAGCGATATACATAATATTACTTTGATATCTTTTTATTAATTGTATGTTACTTAAAAGACATATATTTTTGTTTTCATAATATAAATAATCTTTGTTAGAAATATGGAGAAAATAAAATTTGAGTTTTCCAGAGTTTTTTTTACCAAAGCTTTTATGTTATAGGTATATAACTGAGCTTTCAATAATTCCTTTGCCGAGTTCAAATAAAGCTATATCGGTAATCAGATTGATATTATTATTGTATTGTTTTACCCTTTTTAACCCGCTTATATGGGATAATTATTTCCGGTAGACCACAAACATTTCCGATTTCCGGTCTTCTAACATAAATTGCCAATATTATTCTTATATTATGACGTTATACATGTTAAACATTGGATTAGATCATAACAAATATTATTATACAAAAACAAAATGTTATATATTGGAGAATCGAGTAAGTATTTCAACTATATAACAACTTATTTTTATCAAGACAATATAAGAATATTATATTGTAGGTACCTGTACAGCATTTTACGGCCAAGATGGCCTAGCGGTATAATTAGAGTTGGGTTTCGGGAATTTCCCGACGGGAATTCTCGAGAAATTTTCGAGATTTTCCAACCCGAATCTCGAGAATTGAAATTTTTACTATTTCGGGAAATCCCGGATCTCGAGAATCTTTTCTCGGGATTCGGGATTTATTTATTATCAAATGTAAATTGAAAAAAAACGATTTCTATATGGAAAAAGTGGAAGAAAAAACAATGTTCAAAGACTGATCGGGGCATTTAAGACAGTTAAGCCAACGTAGACTCAAAATGAGCGCAATTTTTGCAACATCAGGGAATTTTGTGTATCAAAAGCGTACGCAATTGTTAGACGCAACCATTGTCAGTCTGTGTTTTTTGAAATCCTATTTTAATAAGTTTAGTATTGTTTGTTTTGAATTATTTTTGTTTTCCTACTTCTATTTTATTTGTCTTCTTACATAAAAAAAATTTTTGGATCATTTCGGGAAATCCCGAATCTCGAGATTGAGATTTTATCGGGAAATACCCAACTCTAGGTATAATATCGTGGGTCCCGGATTTGAATCACGAGTCCGACAAAATCATTTGTTGTTTTTTCATGTGTGTTTAGACCCATTGTATGAACCTAATAGATTGAACAAGTGGCTAACATCCATTTTCCGTAAAAACAAAAAGCTGTTAATTCTCCTCTATGCGGTGATCCAAATGATTCTCTTAGGATCGTACACGGTGGTGCTATGTTATACAGATTATTAATGATATCTGAAAAATATTCATAGGAAATAGGCAGATTATTTAAAAAATATTATTTTATACCATTTACATCAATATTATTTATTTTTTTATTTCCATGTATTTACTTATATATTAGAAAACAAGAGTATTTTGGCATTTAAAATGTACCATAATAAACAATAAAATACCATACTTATAAAATTATAAAAAAAAAAATCATTATTAATACTAAAATATAAATATCATAAACAGTAAATAAATCTAACTACTAATCTACTAATAAATCTTAACTTAATTTAAAACGTCCAAAAACGTTAAACATAAAGTTATTTAAAAAAAATCAACCTTTATGGTGCTATCAAAAATCCTTCCCAGAGACATCGATATTTTCGGTAATGTGCTATGTATTTTGTTGGAGAGATTTTAATCTATTGTTATTGTTATACAATTAATTACAAGCAATTCTTTTTCAGATTAAAAATCATGTTATGAACGTCCTGAATAGCATTTTTTATGTATACAATGTTTTGTTTTTAAATAAATAAAAAACACTCACTCTGACAGTAGATAAAGGATGTAAAGTTTGAGTCCCTCTTTTTTAGTTTTTTTCTAATTGATGTGTTTTCCGAGGTTTCGAAAATAATAATATATTCTTATATTATGTCTGTATTTGGTATCGCATGGTGCTACCTATAATACTATTAATTTGAAACCACATATCTGTGAGTCGATGGTCACGGTTATCAAGAATTCAAAACGATGCCGAGAAAACCGTAGCTACTTTCCTCCACATTTCGCTTATGTTTCCTATTTAATTGACATACAAAATAAACCATGGGTTCCGTTTATTAAATTATTACCTACATTAAAATGTATAGACAGCATATTGATTTAAAACATTTATTGATACTTATTACTCTTTATTTAAAAAAAATACTCTTAGGTATATTGTAGTAAAGTCGTCAGTTGAAGTAATATGTACTTTATAAATTACTAATATTTATAGTATAGGGGTGAAGCATAGAAATACATATTATACTTTTTATACAAGATTTAATTTCACAAAAAAATGGCATTTCAGCGTATCTCTTATATGCACAAGGATGCTATCAGCGGCTATCGTGGGTAGTTTATCATATTTATGTATTTATTGCGGTTAATTGTTACAATAACTTAACCGTCAGAACTGTCAAAAAGGGCTATGTTTTAACAGCTCCTCTCTTGGCTCGATAGCCGCCGATAGCAGCGTTGTGTATAGAATAGATGCGCAGGTTAATTCTAAATTACATAAGTGTTAATTAGATTAAAGTAACCTCAGTTTACGATCAATTTAAATGTTTATAAAGATAATTTACGATAATCTCTTTCAAGTGTCGCTATCATATATTATAATATCGATATTTATTTATATGGAGAACTTATTGCTGTATTAAAGAAGCGCAAAGGTGTCGTCGAAATACAAAAAAATACGTTAATTTTTTTAGTAATCGGTAAGTACGTATTTTTCAGCATGCTGCGAAAATTTTTCAACATGATTAGTGAACCGTGACGTGAATAAGAATGAAAAGCACGGCTATAAATAAAAAAAAATTCAAAACATTTCTGATATTAAAAACAATTAAGCATAATTGTTAACATTATTTATTTTCTTCATAAGAACAGTGTGAAAACAATTTATTTATGACTAAAGCAGACATTAAGATTGAATTATAGTTTACCTTAAAGTGTGTAAATCTTTTACGGGTGATTTAAAGTTTTATACCTAGCGTAAACACATCAAGCCAAAACTTTCAAATTTAATGCACACCGCATTTCTTGGTAATGGGCTGAAATTTAACATAGGCTTTTGATTGATGACATAATAATGTGCCTCAAAGTCTAGATCAAAGAGCGTCTACAGATCTCTACTATTATAGTATTAATATAATTTTGTATGCTATAGTGAGACAAATAATTTTAATTAAGTAGGAATGTTCAATTTTAAATTCATAATTATCTATTGCGTTAATACTTTGGACGCTGAAGACGCACCTGGCGCGTAATGATCAGGCGGCCGATCGATGTAATTAACGTGCATTTTAAAGGTGGTCATTAAAAATCATTATCTAGTCAGCAGTGAATGAGTTAACTATTTTTTTTCGATAAATACTACAGAAGATTTATATTATATAATAATACATGTACGTATCCTATATATGAGTGATTCACAAGCATATTAAACCAAGTCTATTCTGGTTATTTTTGAGTAAGCTAGGTTCAAACGTAATATTTGAGTATTTCTTGTTCTGAAGGGTATGGTGTCTATAAGATAATAACTTAAATGTACTCAAAATAACACTTTAGACTTGTAATCATACCCTTACAGAATTGGAAATACCCAAATATTCTGTTTGAACCTAGCTTACTCAAACAAAACCAGGATAGGCTTGGTTCACTAAAACAGAACAGCCAGGGGAAAAAGGAAACATTAATTTTTGTGGAATCTATTTAGGTTAGGTAAGGTTAAGTTAGGTTAGGTTAGCTTAGGTTGGGTTAGGTGAGATGAGATATTCTAAGCTTGTCGGCAAAGTCCCGTTTATTTGAGGCTTTCTTGCAATTAGGAATGCAGAAATTAGGTATATAATTTGATTTATTATGGCGTATTGAAAATTTGTGCTATTAAAAATCTATCAACATAATAGAGATAGGACAATTTCAATATTAAATTTATATTTTTCCTGGAAGGTCATAGTTATGTGTATCGCTCTTCTGTTTTGTCAATGTACTGTTTTGTCATGTTCTGTTTTGTCATATTCTATTTTGTCATGGAACCATTATTATATATCGCGAGTTAAGAACAATAAAATACTCGACGAACTCTATATGTACTGCAGGTGATAACCGCTAAGGGTGTCCTAGACAGAGAACGGAATTATTTTGAACATACTAAGTAAAACGAAGGAGATTAAAAGCTGATTACTTAGTTGTAATAGTCAAGTGAAAAAAATTGAATTTACTTGAAGAACTATTTTTTTTTCAATTTTTTTTGAATTTAAATTTAAGGAAGATCATCATATTCATTGTTACACAACATAATTATTATTAACTGTATCAAAAACAGCGACACAAAATAAATATCAACACAACGTTTTTAACAATAAACCGATTGAATGTGTGACCTACTATACATTTAATTTAGGAACACGGGTCAATGAGAAAAATCTCAGGAAATAAAAACTAAACTTGTGATACCAAGAAGTGCCCATTTCAAAATTATATTTCCTCGTTAGCAATTGAGATCTTTGTTATATTCTATGGTATGGAGTATGGACGCTATACCAGGAAATATCATGGAAAGTTGAGGCTATAATTATAATATATATTTTTCAAGAGATTCTTATTATTATGTTTATTCATTCGCTGCTAGCCATCCGAAAAAATGTACTGAAACCCTGTTTCCACTTGACAATATTTTTTTACTTAGTATATTTTTAACATTAAAATAAATTCTTGTTATTTTGTATTAGTTTTCATAATATTATGCTTTCATATAAATTATGAGTCTTAACAGTGGACGTATTATCTATTATAGAACGACGTTAATAATAATTGTTGGAGCTCCTGTAGGTAATGAATATTATCAAACAAAACAAGCAAACTCGATTAACTGAGAGTAACTTGTCTGAGTATGCCAGAAATTCATTATTATATTCTAATAATTGTAAATAAATCAATTTGGATTCAGTGTACATCGTTCCACTATTTTCACAGAAAGCCGATATATGTATTCGAATACCAATCATTTACCGACAGGGTTATCACATATTGAATAATAATATAACAGATATTATTGATGTCCAATAAGTGTGTTTAATTCATTTATTTATGAATATCACATGATGGTAGAAAGCATGAAAAAATACTTCAATCTTAAGCATTCACTGCTAGTTATGTTCTAATTTACGATTAAAAACATTATTACGATGACCGCCTGTATTTCTTTAATATTTTGAACTTTGATATAAATAAAAAAAAATCAAGTTATACACATTTATATTTTTATAAAAATATGTTTTTTAAATAAATATAAAAACTATTAAAACGATGAATTAGTCAAAAATCCAAACTACGAAAAATTTAAACCTTAATAAACTAAATTTTAAAAATAAATATGACCATAAAATAATAATAAGATGTGACCCTGCAACGAATTAAAATATTATTACATTTTTTTACAATTGTAAGTTTATCTTTAAATTTAAAAAGAAATAAAAAACTTTATAATATTTTCAGATACATATTTATTAATTAATACAGTTAAAATTGTAAATTGTCAAAAAAAAATCTCAAATTGCAGGCTTCGAATTTTTCCGCTAGGTTCTCTGCTGGCGTGCATCTCCCCCTTAAGGCTATGGTCTAAAAAGATCGTGACTAGGCGATGCGCAGATTGTGCAAATGACGCAAGCCGAACGAAATATAATTTGTCCTAAAAATTCAGCATGCGTCTTTTTTATGTTATGTTTATTATTATATTCGTGATAATAATTGTATATTCATTGACATGTTTTCTTTTTCAAGTACATACGGAATATTTTCTAGTCATATTTACACGATTCAAGAATATATTCCTCCGACGCCATCACAAAACAAATTGACGCGCAAACAGGTCGATTATCGCTCTCCGAATGGCAACGCGGCTGAAATTTCGTTCCACATACTGTTTAAAATCATTTTCCGTTTCACTTATGTACGCTCTTAAGATAATAATTTATTATCGTAATTTATTTTTATTTCTCATGAATACATTAATTGGGATCGGGAAAGTTTTCAATTTATTTAGGTATTGAAATATAGAACATTTTTGCGTTTTTCATGAAATAATTCTCAACCATTTCGCGAGATTGCTATAATTTCTTCTGTTTTGTTTCAGTAAACATGAATACACCTTTGAAGAACTTGATAATTTGAATCAAGATGATATTTTGGAATTGCTTGATGGAATAACATTGAATACGCTATTGTCGTAAATGTCTATTGGTTAATATATTGATCAATGGAAATTCTAGTTTTTCTGAATTGTTAATAAATATATTTTTTTATATATACAAATTTACTTTATTTATATCATAAGTATTTCAAAATATTATGGTTCAGTTCTGAATGCAAAAAAAAATAATTTGCCCATTAGGTAATATTATTTATTATAAAATTATTAGTGGCATGAATGTGCACTTAGCTGAAATGTAGCGTATTAGGGCTAGTTGTCGACTAAATTTTATCTTTTTCTTCAGACCATGTTGGGGTAGTAGTAATAACTGTACTTATTCCATGATTTCAAAATTCGTGGTATTCTTTCTTATGTTGTCATGCATATATGCTTTTTAGCATTCCTCGATCATTTCGTATCAAAGTTATGAAAAAAAATATATATGATAAAAAGATATTATTACGTGTTAAATGTGTATTCCCTTAAGGGCCCACATGCTCAGCGTAGGTCAAAATGGAGCTTTTATGGTATTTTCAGAGAATAACCCTGGACATTCCTTAAACGTTGTAGATAATGTATTTATGTATGTACTGAAATATGACTATATTCCAAAACATTAGAGCGAGAGGTTTACAAGAATACTATTTTATGTAATAAAAATACTTTATGCAGTCATCAAATAATGTTTAAAATAAATGTAAAGGATAATAAGGCTTCAAAATTATATAAATAGATTATCTACAACGTTTAAGAAATGTCCAGGGTTATGCTCTGAAAATACCATAAAAGCTCCATTTTGACCTACGCTGAGCATGTTGGCCATTAATTCTGTGGATTATAGGATTTTTATGGGGGATTTTTGGGTTTATTACTTTAATTTACTATCACTATCTTATTTTCGGGTAGTCAATAATAATTATTAATACTTATTTTCATAATATTATAATTGTGTAGGTATAGCAGTATTTTCTATGGAAAAAATATTTTCCCAGTCATCAATTTTCATATTGGTATAACTAAAAGTACTGTGTTTCATTTTCCATAAGAGAATACCTCGTCCAGGTAGGTAAGCAATATTAAATGGAGAGGAGTAAGTCAGGGTGTGCATACAAAAAGCCACAAAGTGAACACATTTTATGGCCAAGGGTTGCCTAACCACAACAGCTTGCCAGGCAATAATTAGCAGGCAACTTCAACAAATGCCTCATTTCAGAGAGGAAACTTTCTCCTTGGCTTTGTATTGTATAATACTGCGTCAGAGTGGATTCTAGGAATTGATTAAACAATAAATCAACCACATGGGTGTTTATCAATATACACATGATAAATAAAAATATTTACTTCTACAACTTACTACTTTTTCTAAAAATACTACTTTTAAACACACAAAGCTTGTTTTCGGATAATTAAAAGAATTTAACAAATATTAAGTATTAGCTTTTTTTCACTGTAGGTAATCATTAATATTTGAGTAGGTGAGTTGCAAAAGGACTTTTCTCCATTTTTGAATGTTCGAAGTCGATAGTAATTAGTTTAAAATTTTTATTTTAAAAATGAAGTAGCTGATCAGTGATCAGACTCTTTCAATATAATATAATTAAGCCCATAATATACCCCTTAAGGCAATACCTCTACCTACTATAGGCACCTAGCGGAAAAATACCATCCTTGCAATTTGAGATATTTTTGATAATTTACAATGTAAACTTATATTAATTAATAAATATGTATCTGAAAATATTAAAAAGAAAAATATTTTTTATTTTAAGTCAAAGATAAATTTACAATTAGGTATTGTAAAAAAATGTTAAAAAATGTGAATTTGTCAAAGGACCCCATCTTATTATAACATATTATATTTTATGGTCATATTTATTATTAAAATTTACTTTATTAAATTTTCTATGTTTTGTAAAAACTTTTGTTTTTACGTTTGTTTGTTTGTTTTACTATTGTTTTTACGTAAGTTTTGTTTGTTTGTCTTAAAATAAATATAAAAGCACTTAAAATTTATCAAAAATCAATCTTAAATTATTATACAACCGACATGATTCACGCCAACCATCTAGCATGATGATCGATGTCATAAAAATGTCATTTGTCAGTCATTCGCTTCGATCGTAAATAAATAGGACATCTTCTTTTTCACACACAAGATAATATAATATGACTCGTTCGATCTAATACGAATTCGTTACTGTTCAGACAAAAATCACCAACCCACAAAATGGCAGATTTTAGTTTAGTATGTCACCCAAAGCGTAAAATTATGTTCTTTAAGATTTAAGACCACGGTACATTAGCTAGTAAAATGTTGCTTAAATCCGAATTCTTCGTTTTCCGCTAAATGACTTTCCATAAAATTTTAACAAGCATAAATCATTATAGGCGGATAGACATTATTGACATTATAAAAAATAAATCCTTCGTTTTAAATGTACATGAAAAAGTAACCAAACTATATGGTGAGTTTTACTGATTTATCATATTTGAAAACTATTAATACTTATCTGAAACGGGCAATAATAACTAAACAGGAATAGTTACTTTAGCTTGTCATAATATGATCCCTTTAGTACAGATTATTAACAAAAAAAAGTGAGCAAACCACATTTTAGTCATCTTGCATCCTTCAAAACTTTCCAGATATATTAATTAGCATCAAAAAGTAAAAGTCACCTAAAGTATTTATTAAGAAGATATGAAAAAAATATATAATGTAGTTGATAAAACCTTTAATACGAGTACATTGAAATCTGATTTTTCTTTCATTTCGAAACTTTCAAATTGCGATATCTCGAAATGACGTTTTTTGGGTTGGTGACTTTTGTCTTAACTGTGACAAATTATAATATATTAGGTTACATAGAAGCATAAATAATAATCATTATTAAAATAATTGAATAAGTTAATAAAGAAAACATTATTCGAGATAACATAATATAAGCAATAAGTAAACATGTAATTTTATTATTTACTCACTGTGGTAATTTTATACAAAAAGCGCCCCTCCTGGACACATTTCATGACACAATAAGTACTTTGTAATATTCTGTTGGTATATTTTATTGGGAGAAACGCAACCAATTTATCGTGAGAAAATAAGAGACAAGACAACAATATAAATATGAAATGATCTTTATATTACACCATTATATTGTTACTACAAATAAAAATATATTTGTCAAAATAAAAGAAAAATACTCAAACTGCTGGAATATTACATCGGATATTAGGTACTTTATTTAAATTTAAATTTAAATAATTTGATGCAAAAATAAAAGTATGTTGTCTGATGCCGACGGAAAATTTAACTCTTAATGAAATTTATTTAATTAATCCCTTAGTCAAATATAAAAATATGAAGTGTTGTTAGTATACAAAAGTGATAACGGCCAAACCAAACTAACTTATCAGTAAAAACTAAAAATAATTTATGGCCAAATCCAAGAGCATTGAACCCGTCTACTTCTACTTAAATCTAAATAAAAAAACAAGTATACACACAGCTTGATTTATTATATTGATACTAATAATTCTGTAGGTGTGTTCCAGTATTAAAACTCAACATTTTTTAATTTATTATAATATTATATAATTTGAAAACACCCAAGAGAAATATATTATAACCATTAGAAAAATCATTTTGAAAAAAAAACGGCACCCAGTAGGATTCAAATCCGCGCCCCCTGGGATTCACGCCCATATGCTCCATTTAATATAGCCTAAGCTCTATGTGCCTTATATTATTGCGACGATTTATTTAACGTATTATGTTTGAATATTAATACTTTTGGCTGTGTCCTGACCGGGAATCGAACCCAGGAATTCTCGGATGGAAGGCAAGCGCCTTACGCACTGCACCACGAGAGCCGCCGGTGGTTTGGGGTTCGACCAGTTATGTGAGATAACTAGACACTAAAAATTTTCTCTAATAGTAAAAATCCAAATATTCCAATTAAGTCTAAATAAGTTTAAGTAAATATAGCGAATGGTCGCATGTTACTTGGTTACCATAAAAGGGGGTCGGACAGCTCAATAACTCAAGTGGATTTTTAATTATTACTTATTTTTTATTTAATGCATAATTCACAAGATTTAAGAATGTAACATTCTTCACTGCGAGCTGTTTTCAAAATTATGTATGTTCAAATGGATTTATTGAAAAATAGAAAAAATCGCTAAAAGTACACAGAACACCTTTGATTACACCTTGCAGAACCATGGTATTCTGCGGAATACCATTTAGGGAGCTCTACTATATAATATAAAACTGCCCTTAACCTCGGGGAGGCGCCCGCCAAACATCCTGGCCTGGGGACCCGCTTCAGGGTATGGGAGTCATGGGCCGAGAATTCACATGTTCAGATGCATGCCGCGGAAAACAGATTATAGTGGGAGCGGACGTCAACTTTCAATCATGGCTGTGGGCCCCCCGGGGGCCGCGGTCTGGCCGGGACAATCCGGCGCCCCTCGAGGAACTCGTGGCAACTCACGACCTGACGGTGCTGAATAACTCTAATGGTCCAGCCACATTCTCTACCAACAATGGGGAATCTCACATTGATGTCACTTTGATATCCACTGGTTCTGCCGGACGCGTCGTGAACTGGACTGTCCATTTGGAAGCGTCAGCAAGTGACCACCGTCTGATCACGTTCGCCTACAGGACCAAGAGGGGCCACGCGTCTCTCGCTCCACTTGTGAGCGAGTCACTGCCGAGGCGTTTCAGGACCAAGGGAACCGACTGGGTACGTTTCGACCGCGAGTTTGCTGAGGGTCTGGACAGAATGGCCTCGCGCCCTCCGCCAAAAGACATGCACGCTGCGACTGAGGACCTCATGAATCTCATAATTGAAAAAGCGGAGGGCACTATCGGAAGGACGACCCCGAGACCGCCGAACCTCGCACCCTGGTGGGAGCCGAGACAAGCTCAGTCTTGCCTCGGCTCCCACTCTCATACGATGAAGAGGGCCAGAAGGGCCTTACAAGCAGCGCGAAGATCGCTGGAGGGGCCGCCGCACGCAAACCATCCGCTTGCGGTCACCTACAAGACCACTAGACTCAAGTTCAAAAAGGCAATCAGTAAGGCTAAGAAACTGGAGAGAGTTCGTCACTGAAATGGGTGGCAATGATCTGTGGGGCCCCCCCTTTTGCGTGATGAAGCTGGGCTCACGGACTGGAAAAGTAATGTTGGTGGTACGGCGCCCCGACGAACCGTTCACCAATAGCTCTGAAGAGTCCGCCACAGTCCTGTTGGATGCTCCTATCCCGCAGGACAACGAGTCGCTCGACATTGACAACGACCGATTTCAGCAGCTTCGCGTCTATGCGCTCCTTCCCTTAAACACTCCGTGATCCGCAACCACTACCATGTCCAAACTAGGGATCCTGTTTTCCAGCCTCCCGATTGGCAAAGCCCCGGGTCTTGACTGCATAGATAACGCGCTAGCGAGAAGGGCGTGATATCTTGCTTCACACGAGATCACGCAACTCTACAAAGAATGCATGAGTAGTGGCATATTCCCCGACTGCTGGAAAAAGGATCATCTCACGGTGATCTCCAAAGCCGGCAGTCGCCTTCCTTGTGACCCGAAAGGGTATAGACCAATTACGCTCCTTCCCGTCTTCGGGAAGATATTGGAAAGATTGATAAACATCAGGATTGAGTCCCACCTGTCGGAAAACTGTCCAATCTCGCAAAGACAATTTGGGTTTAGACCCGGAAAGTCCACCGAGGATGCGATTCGCTTTGTGATCAATTCTGTGGAGAGCTCTGGCAAGGACCTCGTTGCCGGGATTTTTCTCGACATCGCGGGCGCGTTTGATACTGCGTGGTGGCCCTTGGTTCTGGCAAAACTTATGCTGAAACAGACCCCAGGGACCTCTTTGCCTTAGTTCAAAGCTACTTCAGCAATAGGGAGATAGCCTACGACTCCGGCCCCAGCCTGATTCACAGGAAGACCACCATGGGGTGTCCCCAGGGCTCCGTTCTGGGACCCCTGCTGTGGAACATACTGTTTGACGACGTTCTGTCCCTGCCACTCCCTCCGGGCTGCACGCTCGTTGCTCGAGCAAGACGGAAGCTGTCCTCTTCAGGGGTTGTTCTCGAATCAACATAACTCGACGGCCGCCCACGGTTCGTTTTGGCTAGACCTCAGTGCGTTTCTCCGAAAAGGTTACGTATCTGGGAGTAATTCTTGATGACAAGCTGTTTTTCGTTCACCACGCCAAGACGGCCGTCTCTAAGGCCAATTTGGCTTATCAGAGAATGGCCCGAATGGCGGGCAGCAATTGGGGACTTAAGTTTAGAGCCCTTAAGGTTGCATACGGCGCAATTTTCATGGGAATTGCCGGTTACACCTCCAGCATTTGGCATTCCCGAGTAAACTCCTTAAATCTCATGAGACGCGCACTACTAAGCGGGCAGCGACTTGCGCTGATCTCGCTTACCAAAGCCCACCGCACAACTTCTACTGACACGCTTGCCGTACTCGCGGGGGTGCTACCCCTCGATCTGCACGTCCAAGTCAGAGGATCGATCACCCTCCTCTTGAGGGGGATCAGCACAATACTCGCCGGTGTTCATCTGACACCACCGCAGAGATCTGAGGACGTTCCTTACAGGAAGACTGTAAGTGACATTGTGTACAAGACCGCATTTGCGGCATGGCAGGCGAGGTGGACCGCCTCCCCCAAGGGGCGGCACACTTACCGTTTTTTTCCAGACGTATTCTGCAGGCACCAAACTAGAAGACTCCAACCTTCGCACTGGATTAGCCAGTTCCTCAGCGGCCATGGCAACTTCGCCGCCAGACTCCACGAGTTTTGCTTGATAGTAGATGGGCCGGGTTGTACCTGCGGGCATGACCACCAAGATGTTGAACACATCCTCTGGGATTGCCCGCTTATGGAATTCGAACGAGCGGAGCTGTTTGCCAGGGTCCGTCCTCGCACGGGCCCAATTAGTCATGGAGATCTGGTAGCAACCGAGGCCAACTTTGCGGCATTTGAGAAATTTGCAGCATAGTATGGGGAGCGGGATAGTCCCGACTCTTCTGTAGACTCATCCATTTCGATTCGTGACACTCAGTATGCGGGTACACAAAGCGCTTTACCTCAGCGGACAGCAGAGCCAGTCCAAAAACAAACATTTTCTTTCTTAACTTTCTTCTTTAAGCACTACGGTGCATGGTTGCAGCATCAGTCCCGTGCGGCTCCGTCTCGGGACGGAATGAGCACTTAAAATCACTTCTTTCAGACACGTTTAAAGCGTCATAGAAAGTGGCCGTGCATATCCACGGTTGTGCATATATAACGGGTGGTGGTGGGCACTTTAACGTTCCCTTTCTCTTATTCCTGCAGCAGGCCGTGAATGTCGTATATGTTGAATATCGAGGTCGTACGGGTTTTCTCATTGTAAATTATTTGAAAACGACTTTCATGTAAACTGGTTCGGGAAATAATAAAATATGAATGATTAAAAAGCTTGCCCTTCAAATCAAACGTTCTTTATATTATTTTCACTACACCGTGTGGTATGATCGACTAAAAAATATTTATCGCATTAGACAAACCTGTTCTATAGATATGAAACGTAAATATATTATGAAAGTTAGGCATACATTAATTAGTCCTCTTGGATAATACGAATTCCCACAGAACATCAAGGAAAATGTTTGAAGAGTAAAAAAAGAAGGCTTTTATATGACATATACGACGGACTGGAACTCGCTTCATTACATCTGATAGGGAAACCATAAAAGGCTCCATCTTGTGTATACATCATTTTTTCTTTCTAAGCTAGACAATAGTTGTGCTAATTTAAACTATGAATAACATTAAAAAACCTCAATTTGGAATAAGATACGATTAAAATTAAGTACAATAAACGATAAATATAGTACATAATATGTCGTGGTCGTAGATGAATAATTTATTTGCACATCGCATCAATGTCATCAACCACTAACAGAACATTTATGTTTTTCAGAGTTTGAGTAAGTTCCGGACTATCCCATTTTTTTTTGTAATTCATGGTCATCAAAAAAAGTATATAAATATATAACTTAATTATATATATTGACTCGGTATGTATTTTTTTGTAAACACTGTTATCAATGTCTCTATAAGCTTTAAGCTAACTTTACATGTCCTAATTTTTATTAGAACAATATGTAAACTAAGTATATACTTATTTAACATATTTTATTTTATTTATAAAATATTTTATGTTATAAAATCACGAAAATAAGATGACGGTGGTTGAAAAAATATGATACGCATGCAACACGGTGGCCATATATTTTATCTGAGTGCGTATATATGTAGATAAAAATATGTTATAGGTATAATATTAATCATTTGAGGCAACGAAGCTTCGTTTCAACATCATAACGACAGCTTGAACAATCTTAAAAAGCAATATAAAATCATTCAAGTATGAAATTTTTATGCCAGCCAGTAGTGGAACTTTTTATAACACATTATTTTGCGTTAGAAAGAAAGTAATGACTCAGTTTTCTTTCCACGAGAAAAACGAGTTTTGGCAATTTAGTATGAGAGGAAAAATTGTTACACCACAAAGTCACATTTTGCATACTTTCAACGTTGGGTTAATTTTCCTTTTTTATTATTTTACTATTTTACATGATACAAAACTAATAACAATATCAATTCATCAACGAACATCCACTTAAAATTTTTATAGTAAAAATGTTCTTTAGTAAAAAATTATTAAAAATAGTATATTTCTTATGTTAATAAGCTAATATAATATTTCTACTACCTAATCATTTTATAAAATATCACCTAGTATTACCTAGTATTACCACGGCCTAAAATTTAATAAATCCAAGATATGAATTTGATATTATTTAGATACTTTATAAAAAATCATGAAATCTAATAAAATTGGAGATCGTATTTAGAAAGCTCACGGCGAACTGTCTTACGTACAATTTATATTATGTAACCCAGGTGGCTTCATCTTCAATTTGAAACGATGACGACGCCTTTAATAATACCTTTTCAGGGTGCTATTATATTTTGTAGGATTTTGAAATAATTAATTCAAGGATGATAAAAAAGAGAGGACATAATAATAGCATACACACTGTTTTTTATAAAGTAAACCGATTGAACAGGCTTAACTCTACTTAGATACCTATGCAAAATTATTAATGTTGTACATTTACAGGGCATGTGAGGAAAATTTAATATTAGCCGAGTTGTGAATCTACTAACCGGTACTATACAGTTGAGTATCTTACTATTATGGTGAAATGGATTATCTACCCTGTCTCAATACTTAATTATTCACTGTTTGAATCTGTTCTGTTACTTAATTATTTACAGGATGGATTTCCAGGAAACGTTTTTTAAAAGGATCAAGACCTCAAAATAAATTATGGTTAAAATAACACAAGAATAGCGCCTGGAAGTATCTGCTTTTGGAGTGCTTGAATAGAAAATCAATACCCGATTGCAATTTTATCTGACTCCTTTTGAGTCAGACCCAAGAGCGTATTTTATGCAATGATCTGAACCGCACATAATAAATTATTCATCCAACAAATACGAAATTCCTCTACTTTCTTATAAAACGAATGCATACAACTTGTAGCTTCATAAGACAGTTTAATCTTTTTTTATGTTATATCACGTCTTCTCGTAGTATAGAGATAACAGTTGACGTACTTTTTTTTATATATAATATTTGAGCTCGGGTGGACGTGCTCAGCGTGGGTCAAAATTGAGCTTTTTTTCTATTTTCAAAGCATGATCCTGGACACACCTTGAACGCTGTAGATAATCTATTTATATAGTTTTGAAGCCTTATTATCCTTTATATTTATTTTAAACATTTTGACGACTGCATAAAGTATTTTTATTACATAAAATAGTATTCTTTTAAACCTCTCCAAAATAGAATTAGGAAAACGAAAATAATTGAAAACGTTACTTATTAAAATAGAATTTCAAAAAACATAGACTGTCTATTGCTGCGTCTGACAATCGCGTACGCTTTTGAGACACAAAATCCCCTGATGTTGCAAAAATTGCGCTCATTTTGAGTCGACGTTGGCTTAATTTTGTTAAATGCCCCGATAAGTCTTTGAACGTTTTGTGTTTTCTGTTTTCTGTCCACTTTTTTCATATGGAAAATCGTTTTTTCAATTAATATTTGATAATAAAAAAATCCCGAATCCCGAAAAACGATTCTCGAGATCCGGGATTTCCCGAAATGTTAACAATTTTAATTCTCGAGATTCGGGATGGAAAATCTCGAAAATTTCTCGAGAATTCCCGAAACCCAACTCTATATGCACTTACCCCTAAATAAAATGAAGACTTTGGTAAGATTATACTGCCATAGGATATTTTTGAGTCATTTATATAGGATGAATAAACCATGATAAAGAAATAATATTTGGGAAAATGGAAATCAAACGAAAACCTAGTTATCATAATATGACGGGATAATGTCGAGT
This sequence comes from Rhyacophila brunnea, assembly GCF_057557595.1. Classification (NCBI taxonomy): domain Eukaryota; kingdom Metazoa; phylum Arthropoda; class Insecta; order Trichoptera; family Rhyacophilidae; genus Rhyacophila; species Rhyacophila brunnea. The sequence continues at coordinate 12,003,126 of NW_028232848.1, read as the reverse complement.
TAGTTTTAAAAATGTTTGAAAGTGGCTTTAGACAAACTGTGATTGAAGCAAATGCCTGAGAAAAACCCATATGGGGTTGTAGCCCCAGAAGAAGGGTGAAAAATATATTGATATATTCATTCAGTTATCAATATTAATTATAGTATTGATAACTGAATGAACATAATATTATCAATATTATTATGATCAATTAACCATTCAAATAATAAGTAATTGATTTCCGCCATGAATTTAGGGTTAAAACGTATTCATATTAGTTACAAAATCATATTTGTATTTCACCCGTTCAGCCCTTTTTATTTTAGATAATATTATAACGTTTATTGAAATCAGTCGCTTAAAAATAATACGGCATTTAATACGTACGAATATCTCAACATTTTAACTACTAGACAATTTATTGATAGAGGGTCATATTATTCCTAGGCATATCGACGAAACCCCTTATTGTTATCATAGAAGGGGCAGTATTGCACATGGATTATGATTCGATGGGCACATAGTTAATATACACTACATACCGATGGATTTGGGAGAGGTTCAGAATTAATGAAGGTAATATAATAATGCTATTCTATGTTTCATGTTGGTTTATATGTTGTTTCAATATAACGCTCCCATTGACCAAATAATTCTGGAAAATCGGCGCCAATCTGGTGCCGCTTCGTCACTAAAGGATTGGTTTGTCTAATATCCGTTTTTGTCAAAATCGACCTTTCAATGCAAAATGATTTTTTTTTATCTAAATGGACCAGAACCATCCTTTTCTTTAAATTGCTTTGTAATGTAAACAGCATTCATACGCTGTAAAACAAACAATTTAAATACCTCTTTGTATTTAAATATATAATAATGAAATCTGTTTTTTGTCTCCTGAACATTTGACATTTGGTCTATTCGACAAACCAATCCTACAGCGACGGCTTGTCGTTGGTTTTATTTTAATTAATTTTTTAAAACACGAAAAATTTACCCACATATTTGAAATGACAATAATTGTAAATTCTAATGTTTCATATACTCGTAGTAGATTGTTTACATATTAACATGGAACATAAAATATTAACAAATTTTAGATTATTAAATAAAATTTAGAATACGAGTTGCACATCATGGTTACCCATGGTTTGGGAAAGACGTTCACTTTACGATAAACATCGTTTACGATGGGAAACAGTAAAATAGTAATGTATTGTCATGCGGTGAAATGTATGGTTTTTGTTGGTAACTTTCCATTATAATAGAGGTTAGCATAATTATGTTTTTTTACACAATATGGGGAATGTCTACTATATTTAACTGAACTTAAACAAAAGATTATATAGATACACCCCATGCGGGCACGACCATCAAAATACTGGACACGTCCTCTGGGACTGCTCGCTGATGGGATTTGACCGAGCGGAGCTATTGCCAGGGTACGCCTATACACGGGCTCAATTATTAGCCCCGCTGACTTGATATCAAGCAAGACCAACTTTGAGGCATTTGAAGAATTTGCTGCGTCATAATATGGAGGACAGAATAATTCCGATCCTTCCTAAGATTCATCACTTTCAACTCTTGACTCTGTTTTAGCAGAGTTTCAGTACACGGGTACAGAGGAAATTTTTCACGTCATTAAAGATAAATCACGGCAGAGCAAGTCAAGATTCTTTTTTATTTTCTAAATTTTTTTTTAAGCATCAAGATGCATGGTTGCCACATCAGTCCCGTGCAGCTTTGTTTCGGGACAAGGCAGTGTGGCACTAAAATCTTTCTGACACATTAATAGCGTCATAGAAGGCGGCAGTGCACAAATCGCGAGTGTATATATTATATGGCGGGTGGAGATTTACTCAAATCATTGGACCCTCAACTTCAACACGTTGAATTTGTCTATGCAATTTTGTTAAAATTTACAAAACACATATCAGTAACTTAATGTAGACCCGCACAGAGCTTCCATGCAACATTGTAGTTATAAATAACGCTTAGTGTCGGATGCAATATATTTGAAAGCATTAACTATAAATTTCTCTTGTGTGCAGTTCAAAAAGCCGCTAGCAAACCGCACGTCAGTCATTTTTCAACCAAGTATATACGATCGCAGCGCTGTCCAGTAATTATACCACACTCTTTATTCAGAACACATTTATCAAAAGACAAAGTGGTTACGATGTTAACCAACTTTGGATACAAGCAGAACCATTAAAAAAGAAGTTTTAAGTTTCTATCAAACCTTTACTAGTTCCAATGCAATAAATCCAATTCATAAAAAAGCATTGTTTAGCGCTTACACAATATTATTTTATAAACCTAAATATAGGTTGCATAATATTACGTTCTACTCTTTCCAAATATTCCGTGGAATATAGCACCATCTAGATTCTAGCTGGAACATGAAATGTAATGCTCTATTTACAATTCCTTTTTTAACAAAGAGATATGCTTCAACTCCTCTTGAAAATATAAATTATTCCTCTTATTTTGCATCAAGCTCTCGCGTAAAACTAAGAAATATTGTAGGTAACTTTTAAGCTCTCTGTAGTGTATGTAGGTGAAGATATTATTTAGTGCTCTTTTACACTAGAATAGCAACTATATTATTTTAATATAACGTATTACTCTGGCAATATTGTTTGTTAATATTTTTTTTCTACTTTATTGTAAAATTATCAATCATCGTCGTATTTAGCAAAAACTCCACTGTCCCTAATATCGGCGCTAATACCAACAGCTTATTGTTTTTAAAAGTTAAAGTTATTAAACCGCTGCACGTGTTTTACCCACCAAAGTCGTCCAATCGAGATATTAAATGTATTTTTGTATGTATATTAATTATAGAATACATGATTATATTCAATATTCCATACCGAATTTGGGCTACAGATTTATAACAAAACTCTTAAATTATTTTTTGTACTTTCATTATAATGCCCAGCATTCAAATGGTACGAAAGGTTGGGCCAGATGACCTTTTTATAAATCAGCTTTTTCTGGATATTAGGCGAGATTTCAACTAATTCAAATAACCTTTATAACTACATACCTACTTATGTTCACACGTGAGGGCACAGATATTAGATTTATTTATGATTGATTAAATAAAGATGTAATTTTGACTTATGTACGTGACTATATAACGCGTGTGACTTCTACCGAGGCTCGACATGGACTGATTTGATCAAGGCCGCTACATATTATGTTTTTTTTGTTTTTCTTTATAATTAAGAATGTATTTCGGTTGAGTAAAAAAGGTGGGAACATTGAAGATGAAAAACTGTTTGACGTAAATTTATTTTTCAAATCAAATTGACACATGAATGTTACCGCCACTACGCATTGATCATTTTCAAATTATTTAAAATTTGTATGTTATAATATTTAGTTAAAATGCAATAATGATTTATAGGTACCCAATAAATAGCATCTACAATCGCTACGATGGCCGAACGGCTTAAGCATCGGTTTATAGTAACGTGCGTCCCAAGTTCGAATAATGAATCTGACAAATACACATACTTACCGTTTCTTTAATTTTTGGGTTTGCATCAGAGTATGGACCTAGATTGAGCAAGTGGCTAACATCTATTTCTCGTAAAAATGAGGCGTCTAATTACAAAAAGCGACAAGTCCACAATTCAATATTATCGGGAAACAACGTTTTTATATTTCTAGCTTCAATTATTTGTTTTATCGTGAGAATTTTTTTCCCGTTGTATTCTATGTCAAAATTAGAAACAAATGACAATTTGTTTCAGCCGATAAACTCTTAAATGTAATAAATATAGGCAAAATAAAATTGAAAACAAAACAAAACAAAAAAAAATACTTCACTTTTTAATTTATCCCGCATAAGGCACATATTTCCGTGGCACTGTCATAAGTTTACCAGATGCTACAGCATGGGAGACGCCCTTTTCAATATTGAACGTTCCCTTATTGGTTGACTTAAATACGCGCGAAATCAACCAAGCTTTAAATAATATGAAAAACGGACTTGGCGCTTTTTGTAATAAATCAAGACTTAAAATATTTTTTTTCGTAGGGTTATGTCGCGTTTTGGAATTTATTGATCAATACATATTGTGTAAAATTATACAAAGAATACGTGCGTATTTTTTCTCGATTTTGACCAAATGTGGACTTATCGCTTTTTGGAATTAGACGCCTCAAATAATGTTCTATTAATACAAACCTCTACTCTGTGTAGGTCTATTTATTATGATCTTATTAGGATCGGATATGGTCAAAAAAGAGATTTTTAAAATATCTATTCCAATTTCAAAAAACACGCTGTAAGCTTTGAAACTAACCAAGAGCTGTAGACTGACATTTTTCGGTATGTAACTTTTTAATTAATACGGTAATTTTTCCATTTGGACTCTCACGCGTATCGACTAGGTTTATCAAGATTCCAAAAACGTTCCGAGAGTTTCGCTAAACAAAAACGGTTGGGAATCACTGCTCTATAATCTAGCTATATTAGCTGTAATCCAACATTCATAAGCCAGTTAAATCTCATTGGTTAGCTGCCACGACAACATGTGCAAGTTGTGATGCTGTACAGGTTTGATTGCATTATGGATTCAGTGTTATTTTGAGGTGCCATAAATTCGCAAACCTCAACGTTCAAAACTTCCAGCGCCGCAGCGGTTTAGTAGAATTTCTATTTCCAATTGACGTGGGTAGGATTAAACCGCCAAGTCATTTAGTATTCTCAAACAATTCGCTCGCATTGGCATGGTTAATGACAATATTAATTTGATACTTAATAATATTAATGATTTATTAGGCAGTGAATAATAGCTTTTATGCAGTGGATTACAGAGACGTTGAATAAGTAAAGTAATAGTAATGTATAATTAATATATTCGCCAAATATCATACAATATTAATTAAATATTTAAAAAATGTTCCAGAACTATAATCAGTGACGTCCTTAGACAAAATGCCGCCCCTAGGCAGCGCCAAAATGCAGCCCCATTTTTATACAGTATTTTTTATTATTCTTTCCAACTCCAGTATCTAAAAAATGTGCTGTATGGATACATTACTAATATAATATATACCACTAAATCTAATAATTATATTTGGATAAAATAATTATGTATTTCATGTATGTACCTACCTATAATTCAAATATAATTCGCAAATCTGCACGTGTCATTTCTGGTCATCATGGACGTGATCTCCAAGGGCAACGGAAGAAAACTAGACATCGCGAACCGGACAAAAAATACAGGTCTGTTAAACCTTGTATGTTAATTTTGCATTTTGTTTCCAACTAGTGAGCTAATGTTTTAATAAAATTATATCTCCGTTATTACTAAGTTTAGGTAGCTATTTCTATAATATATTACTAACGATTCTCCTTGGTTTGCCGCCCTTCCAGTAACGCCGCCCCCAAGCGACGCTCAATCTGTCAACCCCACGGGACGTCACTGACTATAATATAGTATTTTTTACCAGTGGCGAAGGGTGGAAGTATGCTGTTAAGATCCGACATAAATAGTGCACTCTAAATTTTGTCAGTCATACCTATTTATTTTCATTGAACTAAGAATACAATTTGATGGTGCTGGTTAGTTTTTAAAACTCAATTAAGCCCTGCCTAAACCAAATTATAATAGTTTAGATATGCTATAGATCAGTGTTCCCCAACCTTTGTACGCCTGCGGACTGGTAACAAAAGTAAAAAAAATTCGCGGACCACTAATACTGAAATAAAAATGGTTTTTTACGTAATATTTTTTAATCTTATATTGTGACAGATGGACATAGCTATAATGTTAAAAATTACATTAATAAATTTATAGCTTTACAGCTTAAAGATGGATATTCATCTTCCACTGATATCCAAAATTATGGAAATAATTTATTGTTCCTTGGGCGGCCCGGTACCATTTGATCCATGGACCGGGGGTTGGAGACCACTGCTATAGATAGGCGATCCGAAAAAATTGTGCATACTTTTCAGTGATACTTATTTGTTTTCGTTGAATTAAGAATACAATGTATTTGTTACATAATATGGCGTTGGTTTTATAGACAAACGAATATTTTTTGACTATTTTCTACTATGGTTTGGATAGGCAGGGTTTAATTGAATTTTTGAAAACTAATAAATACTACTACATATCGTTGTCTTAGTTTAGTGAAAAAAACTAAAAATAATTTGACCGTTTTATATGCACAATTTATGTCGGATCTTAACAGCATACTTCCACCCTTCGCCACTAATATTTGTGTCAAGTTTTCTAAATATGCTAGTATTATTTGAAATCCACATATAAACTGGATTGGGTCAATCTTTCAATCCTGTGCTGGCATACTTAAAATAGTAGAATACATTTATTACATAATTACTTACATGAAGAATTAATATAATTATACATAGGTACACAATTTATTATAATAATAATAATAAAAGTGTAAATCAATTTTATTTATTAACAGTGAGAAATGTGTAAAATTAAACAATTAAACTTATATAAAATTAATACTATTGACGTACTAAGGTTATACTTCGGCTGGGGCACGGTCTAAAACGATCGTGACTATGCGACGCGAAGATTGTGCAAACAACGCGTGCAGAACAAAACATAATTTGTCATAAAAATTCAACATGCGTCCATTGAATGTTATCTTTATTGTTCCATTAGTAATAATAATAATAATATATTCATTGACGTGTCTTCTTTTTCAAGTAAATGTGTAACGTTTTTTAGGCATCTTTACACGATTTAACAATTAATTTCCCCAACGCAATCACAAAACAAATTGACGTGTTCACAGCTCGACTATCGCTCTCCGATTGGCAGCGAGTCCAAAATTTCGTCGCACCCATAGTTGAAAATTATTTGCCGTTTCACTGCAGTATGCTCTTAAGTTTTATACTATTCCATTAAAGTATTTTTTAAGAGGCCAGTTTCACCTTTTGGTACCTATATATCAAAATACACACTTGCGCACTCATATCTACATAACATTATATAAACTAATATTTATACAACTATTGATATCCTAGGTTTTCTCATATATATAAAATATCTTCTCCAGATACCTGGATACTTCCAGAGTTCTCAAAACAAAGCTCTTCGTACATTTAAAAAAAATCTATGCTTATTCGGTATTTCAGCTTTTTAGTTGAATGGCAGTCATTTATTTTGTTCTTACAGAGCGATGATCAATCTCAGCCAATGGCTTCAAAGCAGAGAGTCTCCACTGTCCAACCTAGGGTGTATTCGATATAATTTCGGTCGTATTTATTGGCTATGTTAGACTCGGTTAAAAGAGCTGCTGAATCTGACAATTCAACTTTCCAACCCATACATTTTCTTTCCCAAGTGGAACCATCGTAATATCATCAGGCCGCTTGCCATCTTATGAAAAGTGACACCAAAAGGCGCATGTCTTGACTAAACTCCCGACGAAACCAAAATAACGACAAATCACATCATTGAAGGCACAGACATATTATCATACTGATGGATAAAGTACCTTAATAAAATTTGCGCATACCTAATCGCCCAAGAAGAGTGTTATTTCCAAAATAATTAATTGACGTTTTTTATGCTTCGCAAAATGTTGCATATTATTTTAAAGAACCATCACAATATACAATACGCAAATATAACTAATACATAATTACAAGATAAAAAGAAATTTTTATATACAACGTTTTTATATTTTCTGTTGAAACATATTATAAACTTGACTTGACTTAAACGATCAAAAAAATGTTACTTGATAGAAATAATACTGAAATGTCATATTGATTTCCATAGTAACGCACGTATTAGTTATATTTAGTATTAATAATTTAGTTGCTAGGACCCACTTAGCAACCAATAATAGTTTTACTTTTTACGGATTTCTTCCGAAATAACTATTCATACAAAACAGAATTAACTGAAAAAGAAATCAATTCTACTTAAAGATGGCTAAAAGTATTAAAAATTCATTGCCATCGTGTTCTGATATATTCTAAAAGTTTGAAATGTCTAGCTAGTCGGAAAGTTAGTAAAAATCGATTGCAAGATTTGTACCGACAAACAACCACCGGACAAATAAGAATACAAGCCAAGAAAAACGTTGTAATAACTATTATTCAGTTTACTTTATTTTTCATTTGTCATTGACTTCAAATTTTCTTTTTTAAATTTGGAACTATGCAAAAAATCCGTGCCATTTCAGACTTCATTATTTGAAAATGTTAAATTATACCTAAATAAGATATAATTATTTTAATATCAACGTCATTACGTAATTTAAACGTATTTGACTGACATGAAATATTTATCCAATAAAATACTTTGGACGCTGAAGACGCACCTGACGCATAATGATCAGGCGGCAGATCGATGTAATTAGCGTGCATTTTAAAGGTGGTAATTAAAAAGTCATTATCTGGTCAACAGTGAATGAGAAGATTAAAACCAAATATAAACAAAAAATATAGGTAGTTATATCAATATTTGCGTTTAAAATAATAATAAATGATGAATTGAGAAAAGTCCTCATTTACAGATTTTTTAATTTAACAATCGCATAAATATTTAGTTCTAATGTTGACTTTACTCAATTTACTATTAGGTAATTATGCACTTGCATCCTTTTAATCCCCAGATCTTGAATTATTATTATACTATGACTTTGGTTTAAAACCCATATGTTTCAACGATCTTCTACATGTGGAAGTGCCTTGTGGGTACCTATTATATCTGCTATGTCAACCATTTAGTTCACCCGGTCCTCTAAAACAAGTATTATTACCAGAAATCGAGAGTTCGGTAAACAAACAGCCACTTCTAATAGAACGGAGAGGGTAAAAGTATATTGGAAAATACATAAACCGCCACTTTTAATTAAAAAATAAATTTGTCATAAAATAATCAGTTTTCTTCTTCTTCCACCCTGTCACAACCCAGCATTGGGGCATAGGGCAAGCACAAGTTCACGCCACTTCCCTCGGTCTATCGCTAACTCTTGCGCCGCCCACCATGTCAGACCTTTAACACGTAGGTCACTTTTGTAGCAACACTGCAGGGTGAGAGAAGGCTGGCCACGGAGACGGAACCCTTGAGGCTGAGCCATAAAGGTACGAAGTGTCGCACTCTTTGGCGGCATTCGGAATATGTGTTCCAGCCACGTAAAGCGTTTCTTCATGATAACCTCAATCACCGTAGGCTGCTGTGTCTGCTCACGAACTCGGGAGTTTGAGAGAGAGTTGGGAGACATCGATTCTCAAAGCTCAAAAACAGAGACTCTTGAAGCTTAGTGAGATGCCATGAGTCTCACAACCATACAGGAGCACAGGTAGCACGCAGCGTTAAATAAACGACATTTTGGTCTTCACAGAATACAGCCTTGACCCCCATGCGACTCCAAATTGGTTGAATGCAGCCCGCCATACACATGCGGATTCCGAGCTCACTAGAAATACCACCATCGTCGTCAACCGTGGCACACACGTATTTGAAGCTGGACACCAGCTAGACGGGCAGACCTGAAACCCGCAGAGGAGTGTCGGCGTCGATGCATGCATCACTGCACAAGGATTTGATCTTAGCCGCATTCAGATGAAGACCTACATGTTTCGAGTTCGCGGCGAGTCTGTTCACGGTTACCTCCAACCGTTCGATAGTCGAGTCAAAAATGACTGCGTTACCTGCATAATCCGAATCAGTTTTAAGCCGGCGATAAACTACAGCATTATCTTTAATGTTTTAAACCGTTTCAATGTCGGAGCTAATCAGCATAATATTATTTTAATAAGTCTTTTTAGTATTATAGACATTTTTTTATGGCATGTCACTTACCGAAACGAATGTTAAGTATATCTCTCGTTCACGATAAGATCATCTATACATCTGTAGCAACAATTCTCGATATTTAATGAATGACACACTTTATATTATTATGTAGGTTTTCTTGTTAAAAAAAAAACATTAGAAAACAATTATTGTCAGCGTTTTCTATACTGGTGAGATTGATATGATCAAGAGATTAATTCTAAGAATGCACTGATAGACTTGACTTGAGTGGAATAACGGATTTACTGTGTCGAGTGAAGAACTCGTGACAAAAGCAGCACGTCTCGTGGCGGACTCGATGAGTTGAGTGAGGATCCATTGATTGTCTTTCTTATTTATATTAATGTAGTATATATTATAAAATAATAAATATTGTCGTAATTCTCAATCAAAACAAACACTACTGATCTAGTAATGATTATGGAAACGCTGACAATTAGTACTGTTCTAATGTTTTGTTTTAACAACAAAACAAACATATATCATTCATTATTATATGATACGTATATCATTCATTTAATGCTAAGTAGCATGGTTGCTCCACATCATAAAATTCCATAGGTATTTCAAGTAATATAGTATCCTGTTTTTTACATCCTTATGGCGAACAGTCCGTGGGTATTCGTGGCCGTGATATGACAAACTATATTATTAATTTATATACTTTTCAAGAGTTTATAAGAGAAAAATGATATAGCTAATTATTCTTGAAATATGCATGTTATATCGATGTTTATTTTTTATGTACCGTTCTATTTTTTTTTGCAGTCATTTTCATCGGTAGTCTTGCAGACACGACCATGACTAATAACAGAATTCTCTTGTAAGAAACTCAAGAACCATGGTCATATCAGTACGTATACTAGTAAGAAAACACTAAAATTAAAATTAAGTTGTAGCAACTTTATGTAAATATAAGCAATAATTGCACAGTTGAAACTGGCGAATCAGTAACATTTTTTTATAATAATAATTATTATTATTAGTAGATTTTGTGATATTTGATTCATTACAGTATACAATTCGCGTAAGTGTCTGCGGAACTGCGGGTTTCGATTACCTACACATATGGTTCAGAAGTTCCAATATAAAACAATCCAATTGATCTGCATGTTAGTAATACTAACCCATTTTCATTTGACAAACGATTTGATTTTTTTTAAAATAAGATCAGTCCTGCATAAAAAATATTGTTGTCAAAGACCAAGTTTCATATTAAAATATTGACGCTACGTTAAATCGAAAGAACGTCATAGACTGATAAATAATGCAAACATCATAATATTAAGCGGTATGTGTTAGCGTTACCGATCTTGTCAGTAGGGTGACTCAATCCAGTGTTACAACAGTACCCCCTTCGTAGTTAAATGTTCTCATAATCGATACAAAACTGTAGCGTAATTTATATAGTATGTATGAGTAATTGTGTAAGTAATATACTGAATATTTGTATAGTAAAAGTCGAAATCATTCGTTTAAATATTATAATTTCAATTTAATCAATTTGTGGTGTTACTTTCAAAAGTAAGTAAGTCGATAATTTAGGTATTTAGAATTAACAACGGATTAAAGTATATATATTAAACCCCACGATGGCCGCGTGGCTTAAGCGTCGGCCTATGATATCGTGGAACCCAGGTTCGAATCCTGGGTCTAGCAAGGACACATATTGTTTTTCAATTATTTGTATATGAGTCAGAGTATGGATCTCTAATAGGTTGAGCACGTGGCTGACATCCATATCTCGTAAAAACAATATCTGTTAATACAAACATTCATTCTGTGGGGGCCCATTTGATCTTATTAGGATCGGACATGGTTGAATATAAATAATAAAATAATAATATATATCCACATATTATATATAAATATGTACTATTAATACTATCGACTGAAGGTATTTGATAGAATTTAAATTCTAGTGGATTCAAGCTCTTTACTATTCCATTTAAGTCATTTTTTGCGACCCGGGTTTCGCCTTTAGGCAACTTCAGGCGTTATGTACACTCACCAAAGGTAAACACACACTGACAACGAACACTCTTAACTCTAGCTTATATAATAAATCAATACAATAAAGTAGGTAAACACACCATTACCTACCTATCAAGTCAAAGGTCACAAAAAATACAATAAACAAATTATGAATAGTTGAAGTGTCAGTAAAAAACCTAATTAGTTAAAACCCTATCTTTTTAATAACAATACACTCGATGGCATATTTCAATAAATCGTCAACCTAATAATAGATCATTACTCTTTATAAAAAAATAAAAATACTACACTCAAGAGGTGTAAATCGTCAATTCTAAGAAAAATAATTAATGAATTAACGTTCGTTGTCAGTGTGTGTTTACATTTGGTGAGTGTACACGACGCCTGAAGATGCCAAAAGGCGAAACCCGGGTCGCAAAAAACGACTTAAATGGAATAGTACAGGGCTTGAATCCATTAGAATATAAATAAGTACGCTTGAAAAAAAAACTAATATCATCCGTTATAATATACAACATGCACATAAAGCACAAATAAATTAGCGATATGCCTGATTTTAGAGGGCATGTCAAATTTCAAATTGCTATCCATAACGTCATGATTTCGCGACCCCCACCTTCCCACGACAATTTATATTTTAAAGATTTTGGTGGTTTTTGGAGTATTATCGACTGATTATTGTTACTTTATTATATAATATTGTACTAGATTTTACAAAATATATTTTTTTGTTATTTTTAGATGAAATAATAGGTACGCAAAATTATTTTATAATAATTTTGAAAGTTTGAAAAGGAACGTCTCTTTCAGGGTGCCGTTAATTTTATATTTTGAATATTGTTCCGCAACACAAAATAGGTTGGAAAGCATTGCTTTGACGTGTATGGTTATATTCTTGCTGTGTGCTTGATTAATGTATAATAGATAGAATAAATTAAATTTGAATTCTATTTACATCTTTTTGCGGCCATTCAAAGGCGGTAACCCGGCAGAAATTATTTTAATAATTATTGTGATGAATTAATACAAAAGCATTGCAAAACAATTCCGCAAGTTATAATTAAATCCTTAGTTATAAGACAATGAGACAAATTTCCCCTCAAGAGGTTCGCAAGTTCAAATAACTTTGGGGTGCAAAAGTTTGACGTATTAAATAGTCGGGAACTTTCTGCGTACGAGCCTTATGACAGGGCCGGCGTATGGCGAAAGGCCAACGAGGCAAATGTGTGGATTGGAATATTAATATGAAAGTTAAAAAGTAGCTTTGGAATTAAAATTTAATATTCATGATTTCAGTCTAGCATAATTTTAGGCGTTCAGAATAAACTAACGTTGGTATGCAATCTACATAACTTAATATATAATAATATTATACATACAAAACATATTAATTCAATATTATATTATTATATATTCAGCAGAGAAAAACATAAATTCCTCTTTTATATAATATATTATTATTGCCCCTCCTCGTACAGTTTTTCATAATACGGGAAAATGTTAACAAACATAACATAGTATAATATATAATTTATATATAGGTACCATTGTAATACATCTAAATTTATCTAGTATATTTATGATAATAAGCTTCGTTTAGGAAATCTAAAAATAGAATTGCTACCTATTAAAAAATATTTATATATATTTTGGTGTCGAAATTAACTTTTCAATACTAATTTATATGTGTGATTTTAAAGAAAATATTATTGGAATCATGTTATATTTCATATTCGAAAACATTACGGCTATACCTCAGTAGTTGAGGCATAGTCTAAAAAGATCGTGGCTAGGCGATGCGCGGATTGCAGGTATAATTTAATAATATAATTTGTCATATAAATCCAACATGCATCCATTAAATGTTCTGTTTATTGTTCTATTATTAACAATAATAATATATTCATTGACATGTTTTCTTTTTAAAGTAAATGGGTAACGTTTTTAGTAATCTTTACACGATTTAAGAATTAATACCCCCGTCGCCATCACGAAACAAATTGACGTATTCACACCTCGACGCTCGTTCTCAGACTGCCAGTGAGTTCAAAATTTTGTCGCGCCTATAGTTGAAAATTATTTGCCATTTTACTGAAGTATCGCCTTAATATCCCACAGTGTTTTTTAGGAATCGTGAATTATCGGGACTTTCCGTTTTTGCGGGATGCGGATGGTTTGCATCAGCGGGATGCGCTCTAGCGCGCGTAAATACGTGCTCTTCAAAAATGTCTTCTGGCGCTTACATCAATATCAAAATTATACAAAATAATATTTTCACTTCAGATTTATTAGATTTTATATCGGAATATGAATCACGCATACTGTAGTGCACGCCTACCAGTCTTGAGATGTTGCTCTCGGGACACTATCAGCATAATAATGAAGTGCGTCCACCGTTCGTTATTCCATGGTATGCAGAGTTGCATAACGGTACGAGGAGGTAAAACAATTAGGTACCTTCTTTGCAATGTCTTTAAAACAAAGAAAAAATTGAAATATCTTTGGCTGTAAACTTAAAACCTGTTTTGGGCATTAAAAATACTTAGAACTAAAAAAATATTTAAAAAGTAGAAAACATAATATATATTATTATATTTAAAAAAAAGTCTACGTTGACTTAAATCTATTGACTAAACATATCAGATATTGTCTTATGCGCACAAATCACTATTTTGAAGTAAATATTCATTTACCGTTGTTTACTTCATGCATATAGACTATTTTTTTTAAATCGAAATATAAAATTTTTGATGGTAAAAAGGGACATTGCTATGCTAATTTCGTCAGCTGAATGAATTCACATTTTGCAAAAGAGTTTTTTGAAACAACCTACTTCAGTTATTTATTATTTATTTAGACAAGTGTTTGCACCATTTTTTCCATCACCACCACCATCAGTAATCTTACTAAAATATAATGCGTACATTAAAGCTATACTTCAGTTGAGGCATGGTCTAAAAAGATCGTGGCTAGGCGATGCGCGGTTTGTACAAATGACGCGTGCCGAACGAAATATAATTTGTCATAAAAATCCAATATGCGTCCATTTAATATTATGTTTATTATTATATTACTAAAAATAATAATATATTCATTGACATGTTTTCTTTTTTAAGTAAATACGTAAAGTTTTTAGTCATCTTTACACGATTTAAGAATATTTTCATCCGCCGTCATGACAAAACAAATCAACGTGCAGACACGTCGACTGTCGGTCTCCGATTGGCGACTAGTGAGAAATTTCGTCGCACCTACTGTTGAAAATTATTTACCGTTTTACTGAAGTACGCTCTTAAATTATCCATAAAGATAATAAATAATTTCAGTAAGTTGTTTGAAAAAACTCTCTCCTGAAAAATTTCAATTGTAAGTTAGAATAGTTCTGCATTCAGCTGACGGATGATAAAACTCAACTATTAATCAGACAATATTTTTTATAAAAATGGTTTATAATTAATAATTAGTAAAGTTAGTTTTACATAACATTGACATCATTGCGTTTGGTCTTTGGTGTCTTAATGGTGTTAAGTATAAGATATGGTTATATTATATTAATAATAATATGTATATTTTATACTATAATATATTTAAGTTATTAATAATAAATTTAATGACTGAGTACCTACTGAGCTATCAAACATTATTTTATTTTTTTAGTTAGGCAAGATAAAGCCTTAATCTACTTCTGATCGTTTTTACTGGTTTCCGCTACACTGGCTTTTCGGATCAAAATACTACCTTCATTTCCATGATCACCTTTACCATTTTCATATTATAATCACCCGGTAGGCTTTACTTCGAGGTATTTCCTGATACCATAAGCCATCCCATAGGAAACCCATAATTTAAGCTTTGCATGATATTCTTAAGGGGGGACATGCTCGTCGAAGGTCAAAATTGAGTTTTTATTGTATTTTCAAACCATGATCCTGGACACTCCTTAAACGTTGTAGATGATCTATTTATATAATTTTGAAGCCTTATTATCCTTTATAGTTATTTTAAACATTTGATGACTGCATAAAGTATTTTTGTTACATAAAATAGTATTCTTTTAAACCTCTCGCTCTAATGTTTTAGAATATAGTCATATTTCGGTACATAACTGTGCAGTGGTGTTAAGATTTTTTACATTTATTAATTTTTAAACGCATTTATAAAACCATAAGTATAATTTATTACGAGATAATTTTTGTAAAATATTCACGATAAAAAATTATTTTGATAATCTCTGTGATCCCAAATTTGACAAGAATTAGGCATTTTATTATTCAAAAAATCGGCAAGATTAACACATTTGAAGATAATTCTAAAGATATTTATTATAAGCTTTGTTTTTGAGCATTCAAGTGTGATAAAAATCTTATGAATAATGATTGCTTTATAAGAATTATTGACCTAAGAATAAGGTAGTGTTTTTTTGAAATACGCCATTTCTTTTGTCATTCCCTAGTGGTTAAGCTACAACATACGGCCGTAGCCATAAAATGACAAACTATAATTAAAGTAGGGAGTAAAATTATGTTAACGTGCGTGTTTGAACATGTACCTAACCGAATTTTTTTTTATTTTTTTTCAAACGGTACATGTTCAAACACGCGCGTCAATATCATTTTACTCCCTACTTCAATTATAGTTTGTCAATTTATGGCTACGGCCGTATGTTGTAGCTTAACTACTAGGGAATGACAAAAGAAATGGCGTATTTCAAAAAAACACTACCTTATTCTTAGGTCAATAATTATTATAAAGCAATCATTATTCATAAGATGTTTATCACACTTGAATGGTCAAAAACATAGCTTATAATAAGTATCTTTAGAATCATCTTGAAATGTGTTAATCTTGCCGATTTTTTGAATAATAAAATGCCTAATTCTTGTCAAATTTGGGATCACAGAGATTATCAATATAATTTTTTATCGTGAATATTTTACAAAAATTATCTCGTAATAAATTATGCTAATGGTTTTATAAATGCGTTTAAAAATTAATAAATGTAAAAAATTTTAACACCACTGCACAGTTATGTACCGAAATATGACTATATTCTAAAACATTAGAGCGAGAGGTTTAAAAGAATACTATTTTATGTAATAAAAATACTTTATGCAGTCATCAAATGTTTAAAATAACTATAAAGGATAATAAGGCTTCAAAATTATATAAATAGATTATCTACAACGTTTAAGGAGTGTCCAGGATCATGGTTTGAATATACAATAAAAACTCAATTTTGACCTTCGACGAGCATGTCCCCCCTTAAGCGTTATTTATCTGTTTTATAACCAACGGAAAACATTACGGATATTTATTGTCTGGCTTCTTGATTTTTAGTAATAATTACTACATTTACTTCATTTCTGTGGTCAGTATCTATGCACGTCTTAATTTAATTGACGTTTCTATAAGATTTGTTTAAGTATTAATGTTTCTAACTATTTAAAACTGCTCGACAATCGATTCATTCATCAGTTAGTTTTTCCAACACATTCATATAAATATATTTATCTCAAAGGCATGTTTCTGTTGTTTCTATTTTAAGTTACAATTGAGCGTAGTTATACACAAAGCAGCCAGGCCACAATTTTGAAAAAAAAGAGTTATTGTGATATCCATAATCTCACACGTTTGTTTTACATTCTGCACAAATCAGCCAAGCTTCTGTCATACAAAATGCCATATAAATGCGTTCTAAAAATATGCTATATTCGATCTGCAAAAATCAGCCACATGATAATATTATCATAATATTATTAAAATCCTGACTGTAAGGTGTATTTTTCTGCATTCAATTAATAAACATCATTATTTTCTCAATTAAATTATATGTTTTTCATTTTATTATATTATAATATAATATATGGATTTTTCATGTAAAAATTAGTGCCAGGCAGCCATATATTAATGTAAGTATAATAATTTACAAGTTTTTCGAATTATTTTCAGAACTTTGAAATTCCCATAATACTTGAATAACTTAGAAGGGTTTTTTAAAGAAAATAGATGCAAAAATAAAGATTTTTTTTACAAAAATAAGAGTTAGCTGCATTCAACAATGAGCATTTTAAAAAACCCGTTTTGCACAAAACAGCTTGGACTGCTAAAACACCAAAGTTTCATAGATTTTATGCTTTTATCTCTTAATAAGTTACACAAAATCATATTTTATAATATCTATCATTCAAAAGGTATAAACAGTATACAGAGGCTTTTCCAACGCATGATTAATAATACTTACTTCTTAACTTAGGCCTTATCCTGATGGCAATATTTAACTCACGCGCATTCCAGGTATATGGCGACCTTATTGAACTGTCAGAATGCACTCACAGAGTGTCATCTGTCGCGCGACAAGCGCAAGCACTCGCCAAAATCTCGACAACGCAATTTTTTCATGGCCATTCCAAAATTATTTACGACCCCATCGACCTTGAAACGACAGTTTTATGGCAATTTCAAAATAATTTACGTCGCCTGCGTTGTACAATGCCAAGAATATATCTTGCTAGTATATCGCGAGATATTAAATCTTCGAAGCCATGTGTCACGACTGAGTTGCGCTCTTTTTTATGCCCATTAAAAAATGTATTACCTCACACACTGCCAAATGAATCGCTTTATATGGGCGCAACACATATTTGTTACTTGCGCGTAAAACAAGGTGAAATACGCGCCATCTGAACAAAGTCGTAGTAATAATGTTTTTATTTATGTACCTACTTGCTATTATTATTGTATCAATTTGTTATAAAAACAAGAATTATTTAGTACTGCATTCTGTGAAATTGTGGATTTGCTATTGCTGAGTGCCTAAAGATGCCAAAAAACAAAACCGGGGTCACAAAAGATAACTTAAATGGAATAGTATACAACTTAAATAAATTAGACTTTCGAGACTTTTTAGACTTAAGAATTTTGCTTAATTCTTTTTAATTAATAATTAATTTTAACAGAACTAATTCAGAAAAAATATATTACGACTGTCTCTTAAAAACCCTGGATTTTAAATTAATGAATTAATAAAATATGAGAATACTCCCTAAATATGTGATGGACATCCTAAAATTTGCCACACAGGTAAGTAGAAGATTCTACATATTAAACTAAGCTTTTACAAACTGTTTAAAGTTATTTTCAAATTTAAATTATTCCTGACCAGGCAAGCTTTCAACGTGCGTGAATAATTATGTTAATTTCTAACACGACTGTGGGACCCACTCGTATTAGAATAAAATTAAGATATCAAAACGGTGCCTAGCTACGTAATTTTTACGCAAGTCGTAAATATTTTACGGTTTTGAACCCAATTACGTCCACAGTCCTTCATTAGAAGGTGGAATCGCGAGTAAAGCTAGCTTGAAAAATGTATAACGTAATTTACATTCATGCGGATGAAAAATGGTAACCCTTTTATTTTTTACGTTTGTGCACACGTATTTTAAAATACGTTGAATTTCGACAAATTTCGTAAATTACAGTTGGTGTTTCTTAAACGGTGTGTTTGACTTTGCACCTATTCGCTAATATTTACTGTTATATTTATTCAGTCAGTCACAAGGCCTTCTTTTTACTTTCTTAATTTCCATACTAAAACAGGCTATGAAATCCAATAGCAGTAGTGTAGTAGTAAACAGTAAATGATAACAAAAAATTTCACACTCAATCTAAATTATATACATTTAGTGTAACCTCACACAGAATCGTACCCGGAATGCCGGATTATCCCGGAAGCCAGTCCCTTTTTCATATGTCTACGATGATTGATTTCATTTATATAGCATGTTGATGACTCGACAGCTTATATCAAAGGAATATTACTTTAATTAATATTTTTTATTCAATACTGATGTTTCAGAATATAACTAGGTACATAATTCAAATTAATCTTTAAAAAAGGTTATAATGAATGGGAATTGAACTCATTTATCACTTTTCGATCACTCAGCACTCCATTTTTATTAAAGTACTTCACTAAACAAAACTTTATTCCTAGTTGGATCCTGTGTGAAGATACTCAGGGAGTCCTTCATTATAAAATTTGAGTGTAGATAAGCTTGGTGACCTTGGTGTATATTTGGTTCAAATGGTTATTTTGCAGTAAAAAAGGAGTTGAATTTTGATATCGTACCTCTGCGTAGATTACCACAAAAATAAACATTTATAAGTAGCTGTCATTAACTTAATATACAAAATGTCATGTAGCGTACGCATTATAAGAGATTTTTTTATTAGGGGTTTATGCCAACAATGTATCGAACTTTCGGTGTATTTGCACATCGGTGATTTTCAGTCATTGTAATCGCTATTTATAGCACAATATTGTACTAGAATATTATTATACATTGTCATATCATTTATTTTATTTTACACTGTATTTACATTAACTATAATTATATTGATATATCTTATCTTGTTGTAAAGGTTCCTTGTCAATGAGGTTTTGTTTCTGTGTATATATATATATATAGCTACTGTCACCTTTACTCTGCCACCATTGCAAGAAATGAAAAAATCTACTACTGATTACAAACCACTTTGGAACCTTTGACTTTAACTATTATTTATTATAAAATTCGCATTGTTTCATTATTTGTCACGTAGTCCATTATTTACCTATTTCAAGTTGACTCACGCGTGCTTTTTATAAAATGGGCCCAAAGTGCTTTGGCATTTTCATCGATGTAAGTTCATGAGCTTCATTTAATATCACAGGGTAAGTTCCAGAAGCTTTAAAATGGCAGCACGCTGCATAGAGAATGTACGTGAAGGGACTTGGAATATTTTATTCTAATATCATCCGATAATGAGGGTGAAAGAAAAAGGAAATAATCCCAAAATGGCTTTTATTTACAACACCGCATCCTTAATAGCGTTACAAGCCGTAAAACAATTTGAAAAATGGATATATAATGAGTTTTTTTTTCAAATATTTCTTCTTAAGAGAGATTTTTATGTTATGAAAAATCTTAAGTTTTTCCCTTACGGCAATTTGTAGGTTTAAAAACAAAAAAAAACAATTATAAAGATATTCTCTTGGCTGTGCAATCAACGTATTTTATAAGTGTATCCAAGGCGTTGGGTACCTGATACGACTGGTCCAGGATAAGTAGACGTACTGCCATACGACCTCCCAAGTTTTAAAGTAGATTATACCTACCAAACTTTGCATGTTAATAATGGTTAATAAACGATAGCCATGTAATATAATGCAATATAATATACAGAATAATTATGTTAACTTGATAAACACAAGTGTGAGCGATCATACGGTCATAGCACTATGGACCCATGCCGAATATCACACACAAGACGTCAATAAACTAATTGAAATGATATCACCAAAATGCATTAAAAGGGATATGCACCTTGCGCCCTTATTCTATTATTTTTAATTCGTTGTAACGCGTATATCTTGTCCGTTGTATGTGCCAGCATTTCCGTTGAATAAACTTTTTGTTTCTTACCATTTAGTCTAAATACATCCTTGAAGGTAAATCACTTGACAATTATTTCCAAGATGACGGTCTTTAAACGTAACAGATGTGGATACTACTCAGGAGTTGCACAGAAGTCCATTTTTTGGTAAGGAGACGAAGATATGATAACAATCACAACACATCAGATTTATGTCAACCCAAGCAACCTGATTCCTTTACCCTGAGGAATATACCAGTACGTTAACTTTGTTACCAATCTTTGATAAAAGATGGCATCATAGATAGAAGAAAGTATAAATTAATTTTAACTGTAATATTTAACTCATTAAAAAAAACTACTTGAAACACACTGGCTATGAGGTACATAAATGAAATTAGTTTATTTGTGTATTTTTTAATACAAATGATTGAATTCATATTATTAACAAATTACTTAATCGTTTTTAGCGTTCTTCATTGACAACTGATATAAATGATGATAGATTACGGATATATCAATAATAACGTATTATTGTGCCGCCCAATAGTACAATGTGCAATCTCACGGAGTCCACTATCTGTTTTTCTTCTTCTTCTTCGTCAGCCATACCTTCCTTAGTTGGAGCATATAGACACCACGCGGCGCCTCCAAGAATCCCTGTCGCTCGCCAGTCTTCTTGCATAGTTCCAGGTCATACCAGCATTTCGTAGTTCCGCCGTATACCACTGTCTGTTACCGACTCCATTTTCCCAAGCAGCTATGCTACAAGATTGCTCTATGCACTGAGAGACGGACATGGCAAAAAAAAACCAAACCATGGCTTGACTTACTCTAGATCGTGACAAGATGTAGTAACTAGTAAGTAATAATTATTTAGTAGAGAAAATAACTAAATTATAATCTCGTGGTTTCTTTGTTTAATTATGCTGCATTATTTAAAACTAAATTTAAATAAAAGTCTGGCAATGTTTGATTGAATTATTAGCTTGGATTATTTAATTATTTAAAGAAGACTCAAATCGATATTATCAATTTGTTTTGGTGGTGAAACAAGGTGGTCAAAATTATTATTTTTTGGTTATTAATTTTTTTCAATAATGCAATGACTAAGTTCTTTTATTTCAGGTGGAGAGCATTGTAAAGTTAAGTATACATAATATAAGGGACGTACCAACTTTTGTGATTCGTCTACCTGAGATGATAGTAGGTTGTTGGGCCAAATATAGTGACCGTCATTCCTTATTTCCCCACCTACCTCACATCCTTATTTATTATTGTCACACGACCAGGCAACCAGCAATTACGGGGCATGAAACAACCGTGATTGTAAATAACATTCAGTTACCTCGAGTGAAATAAAAAAAGCGGTCGCATGCAAGCTGGTTAAAGCTATCGCGCTCTATCTCAAACGATACGAATAAGGCCGCGTTAACTACTGAGTGACTCAAAACGCATATTTTTGACCTTCATTGTGCTAAATATGATACAGTTTGAGCGAACGTCGTGTCTATCATGAATCCTGAAATTTTCATCATCATTCATCCTAAAACCAAGTGAATCGTGAGAGTGATATTCCGTACCGTCCGTTTACCAGTGATTGAGTGCGTGAATACCGAACCGGCTCCAGCGCGCGCCAGCCCTCTCAACATGAAAAGTCAGTGTCTGGCATCTTTCACGCTTCGGTTTCGTATGGATTCAGCTGATTAGTAATTATCACGAGGTTATTCAAGTTATAGACTCCTTATTCATTATCCTTATTCACTCCTAGCATATTGCGTGGTATGTGAGTAAAATACTTACATTATGTGATAAGTAGGTAGGTACATATTTTAAGCATGTAAGTACCTATAATAATAATACGCATATAAAAGAGAGGATCACTGTTAGAACTATCACCATGACTTTTCACATTGTATACGAACGATTTAGAAAAACAAATTATAAAATATCTTGTATTGTCGATATTATGATAGCAATGCGTGCACGTGGTGCCCGCGAAGTACAAAGTTACGGATGTGAGCAATAAAAGCCACGACCACTTCCGGAGCTGACTTCGTGTAGACGAATCATAAAACAACTGCGTCTCTCATATTATATATAAAACTCATCTACCTACTCATATCATCCTACTATACCGTAATATGTTTAATACCCTTGAGAACCTGTCCACGCGTGCAGTTAGTTATCACGCAGTAAATTTATTAAAATTTGAATGGACCTTTAAACGTTTCGTGTAATATTTAAAAAAAGTATAAGTATACTAAACACACATTGTTATATTTTACCCAAGTTCTAAATATTCAGGGAGTAATTCGTATTTTTTTTTTCATTTAGAAAGATGAAAGAGAGATTGATATAATTAATATACTCACAAGTTAATACATCATTATAAACTGGATATATAATTATTTTATTATATTATCCAAAAAGAAACATATTTCGATTTGAAAATACGTATAAATAAGTTCATAGATAAACAAATCGTCGGTGTTTTGTAAAAAGGGCGAATTAACAAATTTACATTGCTATTTTACAGGAGGAATATTTTTAATTATTAACATTTATTTGTTTATGGCCTGTGGACAGTGATGTTCCGTGGGGGTAGGCAGATTGAGCGTCGCTTGGAGGCGGCAAATCGAGGAGAATCATTTGGTGTATATAGAAATATGTACGTAACTAAAATAATTTTTTTTACGTGTTGTACAATAATAGCATAGTAAAAATGGTGTTAAAATAATAAATCTGTGTATTGTTAGGTAAATGGTATAAACCAAATAGTTCAGAAATATTAACCAAATAAGACCTCAGCTCTGGTGATTGGGGGACACAAATATCTAACTTATTAATTAGTATACGAGTAGGTACATTAACAAAATGGTTTATTCGCTTTTTATTTTTAAATTTAATTTTGTTTATTTTAGTGGTACCTAACGATTTTGTTCGTAATGTATCCATTCGCACAAAATGGTTGATTTGCCCTTTTTACAAAACACCGACGGAATGATGTCTTCAAATAAATAACGGGCGATGGTATGGGAAGGAAATATTCCAACTTAATATTATAAACATTAATTATTATCAACTTTTGTATTAAAAACTTGTTTTTTAGATATCCCTACATCAGCATTTAATATAAAGTAAAACAAAACTGAAACAAAAGTTTCTATAAGATAAACCATTTATAACTAAAATTCATATAAAAGGTTATGCTTGAAATTAGAGAATAATATAAACATTTAATTTTCAGAAATGTCGAGGATCTTTATTCTCAAAAAATATTGTTAACAAGATTCTCTAGAATTATTTAGAATTAGAATATTTTCAAAAGAAATAAATTGCAAAGAGAGCATAAGAACATTTTTAATCAGTTATCTCGAATTATTCAGAATCAATTTAATTATATTCATTCAGTTACAATCCACAAAGTAAACAATAATAATTATTCATTAAATACTGAACTTTTTATAAAAATACCATACTAAATATTTATCATAGACAACCAAAATAAAAGTTTGTTTGAGTGGGTATTAAATTAAATCATTCTAAAGTTTA
The DNA here is from genome assembly GCF_057557595.1 of Rhyacophila brunnea. NCBI lineage: Eukaryota > Metazoa > Arthropoda > Insecta > Trichoptera > Rhyacophilidae > Rhyacophila > Rhyacophila brunnea. Next base: position 11,978,359 of record NW_028232848.1, on the reverse strand, counting down.
GAAAAGTGGACGTGAATAATTTAACTTCAGCGATTAACAGATATTGCAGATGGTCAAGCGTAAAATCATTTGAATAGTTTTTAGATAGTATCTAGCAACGTCTATGCTTTTCTGACCTCTATAAATATATTATTTAATGAGTCTAACAGCATTAATGGATAAGGGTCTGCCATTTGATATGTATGGACGATCGAGCACCGGCGAAGCCACTCACATCCAATAGACCCGAAGAAAGATGGATGGATGTAAAATCATATATCACGTTGCAAATAATATACCCAATCAAAAAATAGATATAGGGATGAGCAATTAGAAAATGACACATGATTGGTTTTCTCTTTTATACTAACTGTAACGCGGCGGCAAGAGAAAAGTGATTTAGATTCATATGTCTCGGTCATTTCAACCTTGACATCACAGATGGGCGGATCTCTTTGATAAACAGTTTATCGTGGCGGTTACTGCTCGGACGGCATCCAACTTTAAATTCAGTATGTCAATTAGCTTCATTCGGAATTTCTATGGAATCAGTGAATATCAAAAGACGTGCAGACATTGATCGCGAGTCTCTATTGTTAGTAAATACCATGTCTCTACTTTTTAATTTATTTTAATTATATTATTATATGTTTTAGCTTTTATTAAACAATTGTTAACTCTCTAAATTACAGTTTTTTACATACATATATGTATTCCTACATGGCTTTCATATTTAACATCTTTTTCATTCCACTGATATCCAATCCATTGTTATATAATATCTTATAAAATCATTTTTCACCGATTGTCAAATCCATATGACAGCGCGATCACACCCTGATAAAAAAGTCATCTAATTAATCTTGATTTCACCATTTTGCATTCTTTATTCTTTATTACACATTTATTTCCATACCAATTTCTGTTCTCTAACTGTTACTTTCTAGTCGTTATACATTTCTTTGAGTTGTTTTCAAATTATGTACTAACATTTCCAAATCTCGTGAATTACTTGTTGAATAAAAAAATAGCTTGTTAAATTATTAGAAAGTCCAAGTACATTATAACAAAAATTTGGAGAGATCCTGAAACCGGTTAATACTGTTACTGTAGGTAAATATTAATGCATTCATTTAAAATACAACAAGCCCCTACCAATATGCTTCTGTAGTTATCGTTCATGTGCGCTTAGGTTAATAGGGATAATTTTAAATGGAAGGGAAATTTGTGTGTCAACCAGTCTTACCATATTTTTCTATGCTGACTATAGTACAAAGGCGTAAAAAATATAGTATTTCTGTAAAAAATATAGTACAGGAACATTTTTTGGCTCGAATCCTTTAAAATATAGTATTTTGGTATATTCGGCGTATAATTATAGTATTTTACATTTTTTGCAGAATCAAAATTATAGTATTGTACTATAATTATAGTACGGTTTGCAATACTGGTGTCAACTGAAAATGGATGAAATAAAATTGAGCTGATCAGTTGTCGATGTTCACTTAGTCTAGTTCCAGAGATATTCTAGGCGATTTGGCAGGTCGTCCATTTTTATGGAAAGTATATTATAAGAGGGTAGGTAATTAATAAAAGAATGCGTAAAATACAAATTTTGACACTTTATTCGAAGGTCTCTGTTTGCTTTTAAAGTTAAAGAAAAAATATAGATAATCATTACGGTAAATTATTATTCTTGTATGCTGTACATAGGAGAAAAAAAATAGAGTTATTACTTTTTATTTTCTTGATTTTACCAACACTCACTTATGTACGATATCAAAACATCGAAACAGTAAAATATCAAGTATGCAAAATAAAATAAACAGCGTTAAAATAAATAACATTATTATTTAGGAGAAGTATTTGGAATAAAAAAAGCTTTCAAGTTGTAAGAAAAAACAGAAAACACTCGGAGCTTTTAAAAGTAATGAAAAACCTACATTTGTGAAGTGTCTTCATAAAAAGTACTTTAGCCGGAAAACCATACCTTGAGAGATGGATGGAGCTTTTCACACTATAAAAAGCTTTAAATCAGGGTGCCGAGTACAGTTTGTGTACTATTGTAGATGTAAAACCGTATTTTAAGTCCCTGTTGTTTCTTTATAACCGGAAAAACGCAAGCATGTAAAAAAATGCGGAAAATCCAGTGTCTAAGTGATTGGTTTTGACTCTTGTGAGAATTAAATGGATTTTTTTTGTAGCCATTCTTCATAGATTCATTTAATCTAATGTGTCAACGAATAAATTATTATTAGTTTTTCTGTAAATTCTTCAACAAAATATTTTTTTGTTTTATTGAAATAAGTATTGTTTGTAATTAGTTAATAACTTTACATTAATACGTGACATAGAATAAAGTGCTCGTCGTAGATTAGATTATTAATTGGAGAGACTTATTGGAAGACATTAAAGAATACAAGGCTGGGGAATACCGCAGGTGCCCTAAAACGATTAAGCGAGATAAGTAACTAAATCGAGCCGTTACTTTTCTCCGAGATACCTACACAAAATATAATATTGTAAATTTAAAGATATACCATAAGATAAAAAAAAACTATACAGGCCAAGTGCAAGCCCAGAAAAATGGGGGGCCCATTCCAAAAAATTATCCAAAATAATTTATTGGGTACCTATTAACTTTTCAGGTAGTGGGAGTGGGCAAGATTAACAAAATTTAACAGATGCTGCTGACGGCTGCATTCACACCGCAGATCTCTCACACGTTTTCCGGGTATATACCAAATACCTAGATACTCCGAACTTTCAGTCCAGCTATCAATACTATCCTACTCCCAGGTTCGTATCTTATGTCTGGCAAATTGCACATATTGTTTTTCAATTTGTGTTTGGAGTCAGAGTATAGGACCTAATAAGTTGAGCAAGTGGCCAACATACATTTCTCGGACAACCTCCACTCTGTGGATACTCATGCCTTTTATCCTCTCAGGATCAAAACATGGTGGAGTTATTGTGTCCCGCCGCATTCACTAGTAATTATTGAATATGCGTGGCATATGGTTATTAGAATCATTAGTGTCCATTTGTATCATTGGCGCCGTCTTGTTTTTAGACATCTCGCGTACGAGTATTAAAGCAAACATTAGATGACTTTAATTACTGCATCAATTCATGAATACCGCAGATTATCCATTGACACGGGCCTTGAGTGTTGTAGAATACTGAGATTAATGAAGCCGTCCATTTGAAAAAAAATTGACAGCCAAATAATCTGGATCGCGGCTCCCAATTATAAGATCCTGACGAAAAAGAGGTATTATTCCATTCGCTTTCATAATTTTTGTATTTTTTTTTTCATTCTTGAGGGGAGGTCCGGACCTGAAACCCCATAGTTTTGATAATAGCTTTACACATGCTTTTCCTTCATCCAATTATGCAATGTTTTGTTTCAGCATGCAATAAAAAATGACTCATGAATTTAATTTAACCCTTAGGTCCAAACAATGAGAAATATAACGCGATACCGAGGCATGTACGTTGGGCATATATACGTCTTATCTAAGAAGTATCGGAAATATAATATGGCCATATATTAAAGTCCATCCAACCTCTTTGGGTCGTATAATACTGACATAAAATTCATGTCTAAATGAATCGCGGCTCTTGTCGGTTAACACTTTGCAGGAAGCCAGCAGCAAAAAAATTTTGAAAAGAGCCGAAATACTGGATTATTTGTTAGGTTAGGTTTTCATTCTTGAATTCATGAATTTTGCCAAAATCAGCTATACAAATTAAATTAAAGGTCATATTATTGAATCTAATAAAATTGCAGAGCGTACTGTATTCCGTCACTTTACTATTAAAACCTCGTAAGTCTGTTTGAGATGTTGAGGAGAAGGAAAAAACGAAATAAAAAAAATATTTTAAAAACCTTTTTAATCGATGAATCCGCTAACAATGGTTGTGAAATACGAGGTTTTAATTCCATGTTTGAAACTACCAGACCTACGAGTTTTTAAAATTTGTCAATAGATGGATAGCATACTAGTCTAGAGAACCGAAGTTTTGATATGATTTAAAGTGTTTTTTTTTTTGTTTAAATTTTGTCGAACAAACTTAATTTTTCCATAATATCGGACTTACGAGGTCTTAATACTAGTAAGTTGACGATACGGTCATATCTTTCCGATAAGAAAGCTTGCGGCGAACTGCACCACGGTGAATTGTTTAACGTACAATTTACATGTCACTGAATTCGGTTAATAATATCCTTCACAAAACGGTATTTTACCTAGCTTATTATAATATAAAAACACTTTTTGTTTTCGTTTTATTATAAAAAATAACAAAGGCTGTGTTTTTTGTTTATATAAGCTATGATATTCTGAAAAAGGTATGACGTTTGCTAGAGAAAAGAATGTCCGCTGCACAAACAAGCAGCTAAAGCTATTCCATAAAACATTATTATGCTTATCAAAAGTGATTTTGTATAAAATTTTCATAAAAAAAGAGCTTTAGGTACATAGAATTTTGGTTACAGGTTTGCTTTTTTTAAATATGAGTTGACACGAACTAGAATGTTGTTTTTAAGCATGTTATAGGTCGGTGATGGCAAATACGTGGCACGCGTGCCCAACTTGGCACGCTGAAAGTTTTCGATGGCACGCCAAAAAAAATAATTTCTTTTATATTTTAATATTTGAAACATTTATAGTGGAGAAATATAAAATCAAAGCGAAATCATGTTGATGTATATGTAAGTACTAAAATTATTGATTTGCAATATTATACACCTATTTGGACTGAAAATTTTGTAAACATGTGAAAAAGTATTAAAGAATTGGAATGCCATCGGCTTTCTCAAATTGAAGAATTGGAATGCCGAATTGAAAACATCTTATTAAAAACATGGAAAAGGATGCCTGTTACTCTTATATTATGTTAAAAAAACTAGCAATCTCGTTGTTGACCATTTTTTCTTTGACGTACGCATGTGAAAGTATTTTTACTAGAAATAGGTTGACAATGGAAGATTCAGCAATATGTATAAATTTGCAATCAACGACAATATCAGCCTGATATAAAAAGTTAATAACATGAAACAAAAAACCTCAATCAAAAATTAGTGTGTTATTTTCTTTCATTTTATATGTATATTTTTTATATATCCAGTAAACGATATAGTTACCAATGTACCTAATTTTTTTTTTGTATTCAATAAATATGATTAAGATTATATCATGTGTACACCTAATAATTAATGGCAAGCGCCACGAATTAAAAAAAACGGCTTATTTTGGCACGCCGATAAAGTCCTTTTTGCCATCCTTGTTATAGGTATAATATTGTCTCTTAAAATAAACATTCAATTCAGCACCATATTAGGTATAAACAGTATTGAATTAGATACGAGAAATTATAATTTTTAATTAATTATTATCATACAAAACAATATATATATATATAGCAGTGTTTTCCAACCGTTGGTCCGTGGACCGGTGTTCACAAATTTTGTTGGGATATTAAAGTTTTTTTAACATTTTATCGTGCCATTTATAAACGATTTGATGGAAGTAAATGTAACAGTGCGTAGTAGGTGGTGGACTTCAGTATTAAAAACTGAAATCCTCGCATTTTTTTTCACTTAAAAATAATTAATTGTTTAAAAATACGTTATGTTAAATTCTCTACCAATTTTCATTAAATTTGTAGCATTAGCAAATTCTTGCAGAGTCCTGATTAGAAATTACTGAATTATTGAGATATTGCTGAGTAATGTTTAAAAGAATACACATAATTTACTGCAAACAAACAAACAAAATTTCTTTAATTCGATTTTCTTATAAATAAATAAATATCATTAAAATTAAAATAAATCGGAGTTACCAAGTTGATAAACAACGGCGTTTTCCGTTAAAGAAATAAAACACATAAATAAACAATGTGAATAAATACACAGTCGAAATTATTAATTATCTAGTATGCCCTAAAAATATGGAAGAATACGAATAAAATAAACAAAATTTCACGTAATTGTCATAATATAATACGATATCGAAGAGCTTTCAACATCTTACCCAAAATACATTTTAATTTGAAGTGCATAATATACACTGTGTTCTTAATACGGAAAAACAATTAAAGGATATAATAAATTGAGAATTTTGAAGAAGAATGGACATTTAACAAACAGAACATATTTTAAGAGACAATTCCACATCCAAAAGCTCTCCTCTTTTTAAGTCCTTTGGAAGTAAAATCTGTGAAAACTGCGAGTCGAAATTCGTTATCAGACTGATGAGTGGGAATACAGCATTTATCGTTACTACTGAAGAGTCTATTTTGGTTTTAATTATCTAAAAAAAATCTCAATTTGCAAGTTTCGTATTTTTCCGCTAGGTTCTCTGCTGGCATGCCTCTCCCCCTTAAAAAAACAAAATGTTGGATATTATTATAATAACGTGACTGTGAAATCAATAATGTGGTATTGATATGAAGCATGGGGCGAAGAAAACCAGGTGGAGCGCTTTCTAAAAAAATATTAATTAGCAATATTTTTTAATATTTAAAGAATAATTCACAAGATTTAAGAATGTTACATTCTATTTATTGAACATACATAATTTTGAAAAAAGTAAGACACCCCGCATGATCGAACCTGAATCTCTCGGGTTTCGCGGCCATGCACCCATACCACTTGCTAAAGGCGCCATACTTAATTGCGACATATTTTAACTACATAATGTCTCTTAATACCCTCTGAACGCTTTTCAAATTGAATTACTATTGGCGATCGACTTTTGTATTTTAAATCTAAGTAGGTATTACTTTAATTACTAACCGACATCACAAATCACTCCAAGATTTTTTTGTTGTAACTTACGTGAACTTGTCAATAATTTTTAATTAACTATTTTTTTATTCAACGAATAATTCACAAGATTTAGGAGTGTAACACTCTAATTATTGAACATACTTATATAATTTGAAAACAAAAGTATATATTATGTTTCAAAATTATTAATTATTTTTATTTAATATTGTTATACTGTAATATTGTAATACACCTGTTTCGGGCAGGCAAACATTTCTGTTATTTTCAAATATTAAAAGGCGCGTAAAAATCACTAGGCTAGCTCCAAACCATTATCCATATAATAAAACAGAAAATATACAGATATCTAGTATAATGGAATCCCGTACATGCTTTTGTGGCGAATCGGAAAATATCAAGAACGTTATCGATGAATGTCCCCATATGCCTGCTGTAAAGAGCTATTCAAGTCATATCGACCTTCAACTGAGCCAATCGGCTATTATTTCTACGAGAGAATTATTATTTAGCCTCTACAGAGAAAGGTCTTTTTAAATTAGGCTCGACTTAAGTAACAGTAGAAAATAACATAGAAAATTTTCTCACTCCCCAAAACAGAAAACCAAAGTCTGAAAAACACATCAATAATAGGTAATTATTATTAATAAACTCTATCCAAAATAGTTGGCGATATGGCAATAACTGATGGATTATATTATTAATTAAGAAAAAACCTTGTTTCATAATCATGACAGAATAAAGTATAGACAATTTGGCGGTAGATGAAGGTGGAGGAAATAATGTCGTTGTTGTTTTGTTATTGAGAAGGGAGAGATTATTTTTTATCCTTACAAGAATTCCATAAATATATTAGTAAGGATGCTATAGATGACAGTGTGAGATTATAATGATATACTGTGAGATCGGTGTGATCAAGAGATTGGTTATATTAATGAACTGAGGGACTTGATTCGACTGGAACGTCGGTTGAAAATATCGAGTGATGGACTCGATGAGTGAGTGAGGATTCATGGATTGTCCTTCCAATTTATACATATATTCGCAATTAACAAATCATAACAGACCCTACTGATTCAATTATGATTGGGGAAATGCTGACTATCATTATCGATTTTTTGTTTTGTTTTGACAGCAAAACATACATATTATTAAAGTGTTTCACTCATTGAATGCTAAGTGGTATGACTGCTATAACAATTATTTTATATATTTAATCATCTCCCGCTATAGATGAACGATAATGTGTACGTTTATGAAATCGTCGATATTGAATTTCAATTTCAACTTATAAATTCATAAAAGTATTATTATTGAATGCTTGTTTGAACGCAAATAATGGACATGCGTTGCGCAAATGACTAATTGAATATCCGTTTACCAAAAAAAAAATGTTAAAATAACCTTTTCATTTGGCGGCCAAGATCTATTTAAAATTATGAATATTAATTTAAATGGAAAAAAAATAAAACCGCAAACACATTCAATTTTTCATTCAAATTTGAACGCATCGTAATGACCGTGAGAGAAATAAGATGTCAAAAAGTCAAATATATAAATAAATTTACAATAATTATTAAAATGCCCGCCCAGAGTAGTAAAATGAATGTCATTATTTTTTTTTAAATTTTATACTTAGGTATAGGTAATACAATATAGAATATTTGAATATTATCCTACCATTTTCGATGCATTTCTCAGCATACAATCCGCAGTTGAATTTCAATAACGGATTAATGAGTTTCTCAGCATTTTCCAAAACGATTCTCCCACTGTTGGAACATAGGGACGGTTTTGTTATTCACCAGTTGATCATCGGAGTCTGAAACAAATAAAAACTTTTATGTGAGATATCTGTTTGTGTAATAATAAATTTGTTTGATTTCTCCCGAGAGAATGGCAATCCAATTTAATCGTATAAATATAGTAGAAAGGTCAAATAAAAGTACTTTTATTTTTTTATAAAACAATTCGATTTGTGCTTAATTAAACACACACGCATAAAATAATTTATATTTTTAAGGGATATAATATTATATTTCGTAGAGAATAAAATTAATCCTCTTGAAAATAATATTTTTATATAAAAATAATTACAAGATAAAAAGAACTTTTTATATACTCACAACGTTTTTAAATTTTTTGTTAAATTATTATACTAAATATGCTCAATCTTTTACTTGATATGAAGTAAATAAAAAAACAAACAAAAAAATAGAGAATACTGAAATGTAATTTTGATTTCCATTGTAACGCACGTATATATTAATAATTTAGTTGCTAGGAACACCCACTTAGCAACCAATAATAGCGGATTGGATTACGGATTTCTTCCGAAATAACTTTTCATACAAAATAAAATTAACTGAAAATGAATTTAATTCTACTTAAAGATGGCTTAAAGTATTAAAAGAATGCATTGGCATCGTGTTTTGATATATTCTAAAAGTTTCAAATGTCTAGCTAGTCGGAAAGTTAGTTAAAAATTGAATGCAAGATTTGTACTGGATAAACAAGCACCGGATAAATAAGAATACGAGCTAATAAAAACATTGTAAAATAACAATGCCTATATTATTGTCAAATAACATATATCCAAGTAGGTGGTATGTGTAGGTATTGAAGACATTGGGAATCACTTTCTTCTGTATATTATAGAAAATGTAAATATTGAGATTTCTAAGCCGACAAGGCACTAGTGGTAATTTTCAATTTTTAAGAGGAATAAGAAATAATAATTTATTGTATTATTATTAATTAGAATAAATCACAATATGTAGTATTAGTTCTACTGATTTTAATATTAGGATCGGTTTCGTCCGATTTAAAGGGCATTTATTCCAAGAAAAAATATTATTTTCATATCAACTACCTTATCAAAAATACTCATTACCTACTTCCACTGCACAAATATTGACCTTTTAAATAGAAGATCTATTTTCAGCGTGATTTCAACATAATTATATATTTTTTTAATTATTAACCCAACTAATGAGGTTAAATATTTATATTCGTATATATTCAGGAATTCCCCAAAAAATAAGTTTTATCACACGTACGTTCCTGGCATAATTAAAATTAATTTAGTAGCTATTACACACTGCTTCCAACACATCGAAGTTAATACATTTATGCCTAAATATAACAAACAACGACAATAGAAGAAGATATCACATTTGTGTTAATTAGTATATTTTTTGATTATTTTTATTTACACGAAGCAAATAATTATAACCTCACAATGTTCGAAAAACAAGGAAAATACTCAAAATAAAAGTAATACTTAATAATACTATTTAGCTAATAATAATATAAATACGTGTATTAATTAAGGCGCTAAGTACCAAAACAATAAAAACCGACATTTTTATAGAAAAATATTCTACGTACCAACGCCAATAACATCAACTATGGTCTAAGTACCTCCAGCAAGTCAAAAAAATACAGCAACATATTTAAATCTGGCGACGTTGTAAGTCCGTTGGCGTGTTATTTATAATGGTGTAAGTACCACTGCAGTGGTCAACGGCATTCAATATAACATGGCTGATGACGGTGTGTTGACACTCGCGAGTTCTTAATTCCTATAATTTTATGTAAGCTGCCGAGATTGCTTCACACGGTGAAATCACATTTTTCAAAATGTCTGCTTCGTCCAATTTTACTACAATGACTCAGTATTTTGTAACCACATGCAATACTACTTTTTGGTACTTAGCGCCTTAATTAATACATGTATTCAATGATAACCAAAGTAATACAGGGTATCAATATTAATACGAGTAACTAGAAAATAAGTCGACTTGAATACCAACGCGTGTTAGCGAAATGCTTATACGTGACAAAGCGATTATCGAGAGGGATGCAATGTAGGTGTTTTATTTATATGATCACACAACAACTCTTTGTCACTTTATCACACAACAACGCGTGCATTAGAGAGACACATCTTATGCGTTACAGACAGATACATCAAGACAAATATATAATATAATATTCAAATTAATGTAAAACAAATTTATTTTCACGTCTATAGGTAATAGTTATATTTATACTCGTATATTTAAATATGATAAACAGCTGAAATAGAGATGGCCGGGGCATATTGCTCGCCGAAAGGACGGCCGCTGGACAAATGCCGTCATCCAGTGGTACCCAAGGGGCACGAAACGGCCACAGGGTCACCCTAAAGGCCGCTGGATTGACGAACTGGTAAAGTTCGGCGGAAATACGTGGCAGCGAACGACACAAGACCGAGAGAGTTGCAAAAAGCTTGAGAAGGCCTTCATCCAGCAGTGGATTTACCCTGACTGATGATGATGATATTTTTAAATGTAATCTTATTATTGTTAATTATTATACAAAGATAATATTACAGTTCTTGTATTCCTCCCATTGGACCCAATCAGCGCCAATTTGGTGCCGCTGTTTCAGGATGAAGGACATGGTATAATCATAATATCTTGATTTTCTTAAAAATTGAAATTACTTAATAATAGATATAGCTATCATTTTATGATGTTATTTATATATATATATTTTTTTAGAGTTATTTGATTTATAAAATCTATTTTTATTTAAATTTGTCAAAATAATAATCAGTTTGGTAGGTGTGAGGTGTTTGAGACAGTAAAAAACACATAATTGCTCTTTATATTCTTAATAATATATCGAATAGTATTATATTTAGCTCCAGTTTTCGTTTATATTTCTTTCATTATTTAATACTTTCATGGACTTTTTATAGATGTATTTTTTTAAAAAAAAGGGTGAAACAACCAAAAATACTATAATGTTTGACATTTTTCTTTGATTTCACTGATACACAATGTCAACTTAAAATATAAATAAATAATAGAAGAATTCAATACCTGTGAATAATTAAAAGATTAATTTGAATTAAGAGCCTTTTTAAGTGATCCTGAAAATGTCTTCAATGTGTTAAAATATTACGTGAATAGTCCATTAATTTTATTGTGAATTAAAATAAATGCCTACGATCATTCTAAACACTGTACAAAAAATAATTTCAGCCACTTTAATTAAAAGTAAAATTCCATCCGAAAAATATATTTTAAATTCTTTCAGATTAATCAGATTTAAACATCGTCTATTTTCAGATATTAACGAGGGGGATTTCGAAAACAAATTGGCCATAACGTTTTCTCTTTGGAGACTAAATAATAATATCTAAATCTACGCTCGCGAAAAAAATACATTGCAAACCTGTACCTACGTCCGGGCGGAGCGCAAAATCCGAATGAGTTTCTTGAAAACATAAATCGAGCAAATTTATGTAATGTCACGAATTTTCGGAGGTAATAAAATATTTTATTTCACGAATTTTTTAAGGTTGGACGCCAATGAAAGTGCAAAGTATTCAAATAATTGTATTTTATTACTGTTAGTACGAAAGTTATTTTACAAAAGAATATAATTTAGGTTCGTACATATTATTAAGAAAATAAACATACATTTGTCATAATTACTTGTAATATTTTTGACCTTATACAAATATCCGCAGTGAATTAGCAAAATTCTGGTCAATAATATAGGTACATATTCTTAACCAAACCGAACCTAATTTACGATGGCCGCGCAGCTTAAGCTTCAGCCGATAGCAGGGATGGCGAACCTATGACACGCGAGACGATTTTGCATGGCACGTGAATGTTTCATTTTGGAGAGAAAAGAAATATTACTATTTTATATATATTTAAAAAATGTTTTTATTTTATAAAAAAGTTTTCCAAAAAATATATAAGTACTTCAGTAAGTACTTACTTATATGATATTTAAAAATAATGACGACATAGCCATGCGTATTTTCTTAAGTTTTTCATATTATGTTTAGGTACCAATCGATGCGGAAACGGAAACGACGAAATACATCCATAAATAATGACAAATCGCATTATATAAAGACTTTAGAATTGCAGGCAAATCATTTAAATAAAAATAATTATTACGTTTAATGTAAATATACGATTGCATAGAACCTCGGGATCGGGGAATTAAAAATAAAAATATACAATCAAGAAACCTTATGAAATTAATTATCTGCAGTCACTCAAATATAATCATTGCTCGTTATTTTACCTCAAATATAATCTCTAAAAATGGAAAACCGCACAGTGGTGGAGAGTTTAATGTGAAAGAAGAGTAGTTTAAATGCTTCAACGATCTTTTTGAGTGATTTGAAAACAAGGAAAAGAATTTTCAAATAATAAAAGATATGCCTTCGGCTACAAGAGCCGGGCCACACCGGGCGACTCTGGTCTCGAAACCAGTCGCGTGACTGGTCTCCTCGGGCGATTTACTTGGGCGACTTGCTGGCGACCATAGAGGCAGCCAATAATAAAAATAATAATGAATGTACACGCAAGTATGCAAAAATACGTTCTCTCCGCGGCTGGCTGCCGGCGACTTGCAGGCGACCAAAAAGGCAGTTAATAACTAATAATAATGAATGTACCTACGTACCTACGCAAGTATGCCAAAAATACGTTCTCTCCACGGCAAGGGTTCCGCGACTGATTGCCTAATGTGGCAGCACTCAAAACATAGCTATATGTTTTCATACATCGCTACCGGTCGCCTGACCAGAGAGACCGCGAGACCAGACCGAGCGCAAGAACGAGATTTCACTGATCGCCCGACTTTATTGCTTGCGCGACTACTGGGCGACCAGGTGTGGCATGGTCCATATAACTGCATGCATCGGTCTGGTCTCGGCGACTGATCTCGAGACCAGAGTCGCTCGGTGTGGCTCGGCTCTAAATACGGTGAAAGACAGAATATCAATAACTCAATTGTAATTTTTAAACCTATTTAATAGAACTCTTAAAAACTTATTTTTAGAAAACTAGCTTACTAACGTAAAAAGGTTTGCCATCCCTGGCCTATAGCGTCGTGGGTTCCAGGTGCAAATCCTGGGTCTGGCAAGTACACATATTGTTTTTCAATTTGTGTTTGAATCAGGGTATGGACCTAAAAGGTTGAGCAAGTATCTGACATCCATTTCTCGTAAAAAAAATCTGTTAATACAAACCTCCACTATATGGAGGCCTATAATAATATTAAATGATCTTATTAGGATCGGACATCGTCGGGAATTCGTAAAAATGTTGAACACTCGCAACTGTTTGAAATATTGATCTATTGATTTTTTAAATCAATAGATTGTTAAATGATAATAAGGCATTAAATTTACCTTTGTAGATGCGCACATGCTCCAATATGAAACATGTATGTATTATATTAATATTTTTTTATATCTATTTCAAAAAACATCGATTTTTATAAAAAATATAAATGTGTATAACTTGAAATCCTTTTTATTTATATTAAATCAAGCTTCAATATTGGGACCATACATAAATAAAATTTGATATAAATAAAAAGGATTTCAAATTAAACACATTTATATTTTTTATAAAAATCGATGTTTTTAAAATAGATATAAAAATATTAAAACTATGAATTAGTCAAAAATCTCTTAGGTGATGCTTAGAAAACTTAATAAACTTAATTTTAACAATAAATATGACCATAAAATATAAATGTAATAATAGGGTGCGGTCCGATTCAACAAATTCACATTTTATTACATTTTTTACAATTGTAAGTTTATCTTTGACTTCAAATAAAAAATATTATTTTTTTTAATGTTTTAATGTTTAATGTTTTAATGTTTTCAGATACATATTTATTAATAAATACAGTTGAAATTGTAAATTATCAAAAAAAATCTCAAATTGCAAGCTTCGTATTTTTCCGCTAGGTGCCTCTTTAAAAAAGGCTCAGTAAAGGCTTCACCTTAAGGACGTGTTAAGGGAGAGAGGCATGCCAGCAGATAACCTAGCAGAAAAATACAAAGCTTGCAATTGCAATGTATCTGAAAACATTAAAAAGATTTTTTTTTAATTCCAAAAAATCAAAATAATAAATATGACCATAGAATATAATGTAATAATAAGATGGGACCCTGCAACGAATTCATATTTTTTTACAATAATTGTAAGTTTATCTTTGGATTAAAAAAAAGAAATCTTTTTAATGTTTTCAGATACCTACATATTATTTATTAATTAATTTTGTTGAAATTGTAAATTATCAAAAAAATTCTCAATTTCAAAGCTTCGTATTTTTCCGCTAGGTTCTCTGTTGCTATATATGAACGGTATTTATTTAGAAATTAGTACAGTACATGCGAGACATTAAGCTTGAAATATTTGATCAGATTTAAACTGATTCTATGTTAACTTCTTATCATCTTCCGCAACAGTGCGAAACCACGGTGTCAAGTATTGCCACTAGACTCATGAAATTAGCTGATAATCTCACTAGTTTAAATGTCTGTTACAATACCTATAATAGCTAATATTGACATAAAAAACAACGTACTACATATTTTTTTTTACTAAATTGAAGCTCGATAACTTCTGATTATGAGACTGCCAGTAACCGGTTTTTGTCTAATTCTAGAAGCGCTGTCAATTAAGTGAATGTCACTAGCAAGATGAATATTTAAAAAAATCAAGCTTTACAATACACTTATTTAAATATTAGTCAGGACCGGTGTTGTCCGCTTCAAAAGAATATTGACAAATGATAGAGAATATTATACAATAATGCAGATACCTAGTACTATATTATATTATATTTTGTTTTATTTTTATTTAATACAATATTAACACCATAAAAGGAATACAAGGTTATATTTCTAGCAGTAGCGAAGGTTAAGATACGCCATAAATAGTGCACATTAAATTTTGTTAGTCATACGTATTTGTTTTTATTGAACTAAAACTACAATTTACAGATCATATTGGATAGTTTTTTTTTTAAATCATTTAAATTCTGCCTAAACCAAACCATAATAGTTTTGGTATATTTTGAGCGATACGATAAACTTTTCCACACATTTTCATTCATACTTATTTGTTTTCGTTGGATTAAGAATATATTATATTACACATATTGTTAAATTTTGTTAAATTCATTAAGCCCTGCCTAAGCCAAACTATAATGGATAAAAATTTATTATTCTATCTATAAAATATCCAAAGGTATAGATATTATTTATAGATAGACGAGTATTTTTGACTATTATTTATTAAGGTTGGGTTTGCAGGGTTTACTTGAATTTTAAAATATAGCCAACACCTCTGTAAATTGTAGTCATATTTCAATGAAAAAAAATACGTATGACTGACAAAGTTTAGTGTGCACTATTTATCGCTGATCTTATCATCCTACCTTCGCATACGCCACTGGTTTCTAGATACCTACTAGGAGTTCAATATTAATTATTTACATAATGTTTAACTGGTTATACGATTGTATTCCAAAATACTACTTGTATCTGTTTATAGTATGTATTTTGCATCGGGAAAGTTTTGGAACGACTGAAGAATTAAATATAGTCATTGAATGCAATTCGAAAACTGATATTTTATTACTGAAACCGCCATATAACATGAAATAGGTAATATTATCGAATAAGAAAACCAATTTTACTGAGGAAATTTCAAGTGAAGCGAGGTGAAGGAAAAGTACAATATCCTGAAATTATATATCCACTCGAGTAGAAAAAGATAATAATGTCCCATGATGTAACTCCGCAATATTAGGGGTAGGTTCTCTGGGCAGGTGGTAGAGATCAATAAAAATAACCCTATTAAATAAAATGTTTTTAGTGTTTACGCCTACACACGTACGTACAATCGTGCGCGTCGACATGCCGAGAAATAACACGGAATCCAAAGACCGGAAAAAAATACTTCGTACTTCAAATTTTTATTTACCACATTTTTTAAAAGCCAAAGTTAGGTCAAACAATTTTACTCAAAATAAGAAAAATATTTATTTCATAATAAAATAAAAACCAAATAATTATTGAAGCTGTTAGTTCCAATGTCCGTTACCTCCATAGCCCGCAATTTTGTAACAATCGTAAAAAATCGATTATAAAATAGAATATTTACTTTAAAAATATATTGGTAAAATAGTTAGTCAAATAGTTAGATTAAAGGCTAGATACCTCACTTGAGACATGGTCTAAAAAATTGTGACTATGCGATGCGGCGATTGCGGGTCGCGGGTGCAAATGACGCATGCCGACCGAAATATAATTTGTCATATAAATCTAACATGCGTCCATTTAATGTTCAGTTTATTGTTCTATTAGTAACAATAATAATACATTCATTGACATGTTTTCTTTTTCAAGTAAATGGGTAACGTTTTCTAGTCATCTTTACACGATTTAAGAATTAATACCCCCGTCGCCATCACGAAACAAATTGACGTATTCACACCTCGACGTTCGTTCTTCGAATGCCAGCGAGTCCAAAATTTCGTCGCGCCTATAGTTGAAAATTATTTGCCGTTTCACTGATGTATCGTCTTAACGTCATTGAAATTGAATATTTATAAATTGAAAGCACCTCAGATATGCACCGGCTAAAAACAGGTAGGTGATTATTGATTAAAGCACATTAGCACGAATCCAGTAGTTAAAGGTTCAAGTCCCTTCAACCGCCGTATTTCTTTAAAAAAATCTAGTATATATATATATATTTGAGGTAATTTCAGATTATGTATTTTTAATTAGGTATAAAGAATGTTACATTCTCAAATCTTGTAAATCATTCGTTGAATAAGAGAAATGCTTTTTAAAATTGATAAAACGTCCGAAACTCGAATTCAATTTTATTTTACGAACAAACAGAGCTAGATTTGATATATTCTTATTATTATGATGAAAAAATAATTGAGATTGTGAGTTTCAAAGTCGGTAATCTCCTTACTCTGCTATTTTGAAAATTGCAAAATCGTGAATTAAATATTTTCATGTTGCAAACATATTATCAAGAGCATAAAAATTATATAAAAATTAGCATTACAACATACAAAGAGCTAAATAAAATATCTCCAACGTCATTAAAATTAACAAAAAATCATCTCAAGAGTTTGTTATAATATATAAAATGGCGGCTTATGAATATAATAGTCGACTTTGCAATCAAGCTCCAGTTTAATTGTATTTTACTAACAAACGGAGTTATTTTTTGTGTTTTTTGAATACCTTCATTATGACGAAAAATTACTCAATCATAAACAAGAAAAATTTAAAAATTGAAAACGGAGGTGACCGACTTCGAAACCAATAGTCACAATTGTAATTTTAATACAAAAATGACAAAAGTTAAAAAAGTGATTGCAACTTGCAACTTATTTTTTCCTCACAATTTAGATTTTTTCAAAAAATACGGGTTGTTGCCAAGTACACAATGCACCATTAATCCATGCGTGATGATAGATGTATCCTGGAAGACCGTTTTTTTGATTCCCCCAAGAGGTGAGCAATCATCAGCTGCCCCAGCTCTTTGTTCAGTGTACGAGGAACTATACTGGTGGCAGAAATTACAAGTTGTCTTGTTTTTACAGTATTAAGATACCACATCTTCTCAATTTTACAAGGTATCTTCAAATTTATATCTATTTATCTTCTTCACGTTAGTTTAAATAACGCTATTGCTTTTGCGCCTACAAGCTCATTATAAGATAATGTTGACATGTATCACTGCCAATGGGTAATATTTGCTGGTTTAAACAGGTTTTTTCTCAATAAAGGTAATCAATTCTTACCTAATTTTCAAAATGACGGTGAATGTAATACCTACCTACTGTAAAAACCAAACTTGGGAAAATAAATAAAAAATGGTCAAAATAAACTCTTGAAACTTTGCCAAAGTGTGTAACTATCAGAAAGCGGTTGAATAAGAAATGACCTTATCGGAGTAATAAATAGAATCTTAATATCCTCCAATAAAATTTACGGCAATATCTTTTTTTTTGCCAAATAAAAACCACTCATTTGTATTATTTTTCAAATACATTTTTCCGAATTTATACGGTGGCGTATTTAATATTTGGAGAAAATTCGAAGGTCACCAAAGAAAATTCTTTATAGCTTATTTTATTATTATAACAAATTTGAAACTGTAGGTATAAGGGGGATTAGCGGGATTTTGAACGGTTCAAAATAAAATTATTATTGACTTACCATTTTATTTTCTGTCTAGCATGATTTCCCACATAATAATTATGTTCTTACATCGGTTGAAATTTTACTGTATCATTTTTGTGTACCTAATTAAAACTACTGCCTAATGAAGTCAAATTGGGTGGTTGTTGGGTGGAGAATAGCAGTTGTAAGTCCATACAAAATCAGCATTTTGTATCCGAATAGAATAAGTATCTATTAAATAAAGAAGCCAGAATATCATTATTCAAAATCCATAGATGGACGGTTCGATTGGGGGATTGAATGATTATCTCATGTGGTCATCCATTTCATCATCCAACAGACAGATTGAGAGAATATCTAACATCCATTAATTTAAAAAAAAAATGTTCAAAAATATATTCTTCTTACAATGGCGTAACATCTAATAAATCGAACCTCTTCAGGAATTAGACCAGAGCCAACTTCTGGTGGTCTTATAACGAGAGTTGGTTTAAATTTTTTAATGATGGCATTTTATGAATGTAAAAAATGTGAAACTTTTAGAATCGTAAATTATATTCAATATCAACTCAATCGAACGTTAGCGTATCAAAATTCTGAAAAGATCACACGGCACCTCAGCGAAGGCTTCTGGCGAAAGAAAAAGTAGGAAAAAGCGAGGATTAATTTTATATTATCGCCAATTGCCACTAACCTCATGGTCGCAAGCAACGAGTCGCTCGGGTCCTACTAGCTAAAACTAGCGTGTATTGTAAATGTTTTACAAGTCTGATGTCTTATTCTCTTGGCTCTACCTTTAACCGTGGTTCAAAAATCCATTTTGTTCTAAGATTCTAACATTTCAGTCGTTCTCTTAGTTTTCTCAATATGTTGTTGCTATACTAGCTACACCCACGGTGGCCGCGCGGATTAAGCGTTGGACTATAATACCCCGGGTCCCAGGTTCGAATCCTGGGTCTGGCAGGTACACATATTGTTTTCAATTTGTGTTTGTCAGGGTATGGAGCTAATAAGTTGAGCAAGTGACTTACATCCAATTCTCTTTAAAAACAAAAAAAAACTGTTAATACAAACCTCTACTCTGTGGAGGCTCATATGATCATATTAGGATCAGACATGGTCGAAAAAAAAATGGTAAATATTGGTAGTAAAGGAGGCCATCGAAATCCATAGAAACCTTGAAAATATTAATAGAGATGATGGGTTATGGTTAAAAACGACATAGCTTCCGGCATTGTCAGCGAAATCCAAAATTCGATATGGTATCTCTGGTCGTAACAATTGACACGTTCCTCTGAGCAACGTTTACCATTACGTCGCTGTAGGATTGGTTTCCCGAATTGACAAAATGTTTAGGAGACGAAAAACAAATTTCATAATCCTATATTTAAATACATGGAGATATTTAAATTGTTGTTTTTACAGCATATGAATGATGTATTCATTAGCATTACTAAGTAATTTAAATAAAATGATGGTTCTGGTTCATTTAGATACAAAAAAAACATTCTGCATTAAAAGGTCGATTTCGACAAAAACGGATATTCGGCAAATCAATCCTATAGTGACGATTAGCTAATCGAATTCCTTTTGGTATTCTTAGAGCAAAGTTTCTATGCATATACATACACTACACTTCATCATAAAACATTTAGTACGATAAAAAAACAACCGTAAAAGCATCAAAAATTAAATAATATTATAATTGAGACCTGGGTTACAGGAACGCGATGACAACTACAGGTATTTTTTTGACCATGTCCGATCCTAATAGGATCACATGGGCCTCCACAGAGTAGAGGTTTGTATTAACAGATTTTATTTTTTACGAGAAATGGATGTCAGCCACTTGCTCAACCTATTAGGTCCATACCCTGACTCGCACACAAATTGAAAAACAATATGTGTACTTGCCAGACCCAGGATTTCAACCTGAGACCCACGGCATGAAAGTCCAACGCCTAAGTCGCGTGGTCACCGTTGGTGTCATTTTATTTTACTTGTTAATTATTATTATGTACCTAACTAAATATGTATCTCCCACGATTGCCGAGTGGCTTACGCGTCAGTTTATAACGTCGTGGGTTTCAGGTTTAAATCCTGGGTCTGCCAAATCAACATTATGTTGTCAATTTGTGTTTGGAGTCAGAGTATAGACCTAATAGTTTGAGCAAGCGGCTAACATCCATTTCTTGTAAAAAAGAAATATCTTATAACACAAACCTCCACTTTGTGCAGGCCCTTATGATTCTATTAAAATCGGAAATGATCGAAAGAAGAAAATATGTGTATAAACAATATCGTAAATGGTATAATAAAGGGAGTATTTTGACTGTATCGATATAGGAAGGCACATTATAATACTGAGTAATTTCCTCTTTGTATTGTGTTTCATGATATTTATGGCAATTTAAGTGCTTTGGGTGTATAGACGATACTTTAGCGGATATTCAGTAAGTGAGTCTTTTGAGTCTTCCGACATATTATGCACTATTTACGAGCACAACCACTTTGGAAATAATAATTAAAATAACATCGATACCCAATATTGCTCCCTGTGGTATTAATTTATATCAGATACGTAATTTAGGTTAAGATGTAGGTAGAAAAATAGCATATATATATATCCTGCTAAAAATTGGTAAGTCTCAAAATCATGTTCCAATTGATTGGTGCTATGGACAAAAAATGTCCCCATTGTCATGCGCTCAAATTCAAACATGAGTCAGCCGGGATATGTGCGCATCAGGAAAAGTGCAACTACCAGACATTGAGATATCACCAGAACCATTGAACGGCTTGCTCATCGGCACGATTCCAGATTCAAACCTGTTCCTGAAGTCTATTCGCACATTCAATTCATGCTTCCAAATGACTTCGTTCGGTGCAACATAAATAGTTCACAATACTGCGGCAAATGGTCAACAATTCCATTCTACGTTCAATATCAAAGGCCAAGTACACCACAATGTAGGCCCATTGCTGCCAATGCCAAACGAACCACACAAATTTTTACAAATCTACTTCATGGGTGGTGAGGACATCAATCGTGTGGATGCACGTTGCGGCTACAATAACCTCAATTCGCCTAATGCCAGGCGCATCGTCGGTGAACTAGACGCCCTATTGAATGAGCACAATGAATTATTGAAATTCTTCAAAGCACACATGCACGAATTGCAGTGATAATCACGCTATTGTCATCAATCCTGATAAAACACCAGCTGGAGAGCACGTGCGTCGATTCAATGCGCCTGTTGTTGACATTGCTGGAATCATGGTTGGCGACCGCACATCGATGCGAGAAATCGTGATTCGAAGAAGAAACAATAATCTGGAGTTCATCGCTGACACACACCGTTCATACAACGCTTTCGAATATCCGCTAATTTTCTGGATGGGACAAGACGGATATTGCATAAACATTAAACAACGAGATACTGTCACAGGTAATTCATACATTATGAACATCATTACTTATTTTGAATTGAGAAAATGAATGGTGGGTGTTTTTTTGTTTTTATCGGCGGTCATCGTCTACAGCGCTCCATTCCCCTTTCTGTCATAGATCCCATCCCCACACACTTACGATACATTCGTTATTTTTTATTTAACAACCAAAATATTCACTAGAAATAATTTATATGGCAGAACAACGTTTGCCGGGTCAGCTAGTGTATATTATAAAAATCTGGTAAGTGCTCATAAGTCTATTAATAAACATCTGATAATAATGACAGCGTTATTGTCAGATATTTGAAAGCAATCAATATGAAATTAATGTTTTTATCGAATATAAAAAATTTAAACATTGCAGAGCTCCACGAAGTACGAGTATTTTTTGACCCTTACGGTAAACTGTGGTATAGAGAAATGTTTTTTTATATATTTTCCAAAAATCATGTCGAATAATTATTAGTTTAAGGTTCTCGTACTTAAGACGGTACAACATGAAAATATTTAATTTGCGATTTTGCAATTTTCAAAATAGCAGAGTAAGGAGATTACCGACTTTGAAACTCACCATCTCAATTATTTTTTCATAATAATAATAAGAATATATCAAATCTAGCTCCGTTTGTCCGTAAAATAAAATTAAACTGGAGTTTCGGATGTTTTATCAATTTTAAAAAACATTTCTCCTTTTCAACGAATGTTTTACAAGATTTGAGAATGTAACATTCTTTATACATAATCTGAAAACACCTCAAATATATCTACTAGATTTTTTTAAACACATACGGCGTTTGACGGGACTTGAACCTGTAACTACTGGATTCCTGCTAATGTGCTTTAATCAATTACCACCTACGTGTCTCTAGCCGGTGCATATCTGAGGTGCTTTCAATTTATAAATATTCAATTTCAATGACGTTAAGACGATACTTCAGTGAAACAGCAAATAATTTTCAACTATAGGTGCGAAGAAATTTTGGACTTGCTGGCAATCGGAGAGCAAACGTCAAGCTATGAACACGTCAATTTGTTTCGTGATGGCGACGAGGGTATTAATTCCTAAGTCGTGTAAAGATGACTAAAAAACGTTACCCATTTAATTGAGAAAGAAAACATGTCAATGAATATATTATTATTGTTACTAATAGAACAATAAACTGAACAGTAAATGGACGCATGTTGGATTTTTATGACAAATTATATTTCGTTCGGCACGCGTCATTTGCATAATCCGCGCATCGCCTAGCCACGATCTTTTTAGACCATGCCTCAACTGAGGTATAGCCTTAATGTTGATAATATAGTTATATTTCGTTTCATAAGAAATCCGCTGTTTTAGCAATCTTCGAAATTATATCCCTATAAGTAAAAATTAATATTTACTTAATATTACTACATTATATAATATTATACACTATGTATAAACAAGCCTATACACTCCACGTTGAGCAAACATAACATATATTTTAAAGCGCTGTATGTTATATTTTTACGGTTAGTAGGTACATCTACAAAATAATAAAAATCCCATTTTTCATCAATGTATGTAATGAATTTAGAAATATACATTTATTATTGTATATTTTGTTAGTATTAAAAATATATCGAATCTATCTTTTATTATAATAATGTTAATATTATAATATCTAAACTTACATAATATTGTTTTAAACATTTTTAAAATAAATGTTTAAAGAATCAATATGAATTTAAAAAAATATAATTGCGAAGTTTACAAACATGTGTCTGCTAAAAAAATAGCACGTGCCACGTTATATTAATACGTGTATTATTTCAGTATAATCATCCATATTATATTATATATATTTAATTTTATTAGACAACAGAAATTTAGTGAATACCACCCTTTCATAATCATTCGGCATACAGCGAGAAAATACTTTAGCAATTAATTAATAAAAGATTTTCGATCAACCCTACTCATCCAAGTTCGAGCTTCAGGCTAACTTAGAAAAAGCTAACAAAATTCTTAGTCGGTGTCTTGGGACACGTACGCTATATGATAGCGAAGCGATTGAGGAAAGCGTCATATATGCAGCAACCGGCCGGTGAATTCTGATCTTATTGATAATCACATATATATATATATATATCAATTATTACTATGCTTTTTACTGGGTATCAAAATAATCATGGAAAATTTACCACATATTAAATAGCTTAGAATACCTTGTGTCGTAGCCAATTTGAACAGCAGTTTTTTTACGTTTCATTCCGCCAGATAATATTATAATATGAAGTTATTAGTAAAGACATGCAATATAATCGGTACTGTTCGGTTATGAGGAATACAGCGGAAAACACATTTTGAAAATACCCGATATATTGGATTATTTGTTAGTTTGGGTTAGCTTAGGTTAGGTAAGGTTTGGTTAGGTTAGGTTAAGTTAGGTTTGGTTAGGTTAGGTTAGGTTAAGTTAGGTTAGGTTAGGTTAATCTTACAAATAATCCAGTATATCGGGTATTTTCAAAATGTGTTTTCCGCTGTATTCCTCATAACCGAACTGTACCATAAAATATAATCGTATAACTACATAACTAGCTTATTATTTTATCGATTTGCTTATTTTTGAAAACATTATCTTATAAAGATGCTGATTGATATATATAATCAAACATTCCACATTCAATAATCAAAATATATGTGTATATTTTTAAGATATTCTATATTATAATGCCTAACACAATACTTTCAACCTAACTTGTCAGAAGAATCAATTATTATAAAAATTTAAACCTTCAAACTCTGTATTACAAATAAATACCATGAGCTTTGAAGTACCCTATGTGTGAAAGTCGATTCCCTTAGACCCGGGTTCGAGTATATTTTTTTAAATAATATTTATTAAAAAAAAATAACTCTCCCCCATCATCTCATCATAATAACTGCAAAATAAACTATCATAAGTTTTCTCTTCTTGGTCATTCTCTTATGGCTGATAATTATAACCACCCTGAAATGCAGTCATCTTCTGAGTGACTGAAACTCTCTACCTGTCACAATCATCTGCCTCTCACGGGGGAGAGTGAAGGTATGTAAGTTTTTTCACTTGGTCAAACT
This sequence comes from Rhyacophila brunnea, assembly GCF_057557595.1. NCBI lineage: Eukaryota > Metazoa > Arthropoda > Insecta > Trichoptera > Rhyacophilidae > Rhyacophila > Rhyacophila brunnea. The sequence continues at coordinate 11,953,012 of NW_028232848.1, read as the reverse complement.
CTCGAGGTTATCTAATAAAATATATATTAGATAACTGAACAATATGTAAAAAAAACAGAATTCATTGTCAGACATATTGCCGAAAGGCATTCCTTTATCTGAAGTCTTTGAACTATTAACTGGTTTGCCCCGTGCTTAGTCTAAAAATATAATGAATTCGACATAATACAATCTAAATTCAACTTCAAATGGAGAGTAAAATAAATTTTCTCCAGACCGAGATTTAAAAACTGTACCTACACAATTTACTTCAATAATTAATACCTAGTAGCATACATAGAAAATAATTAAAAACTAAACTGTTTTTTTTTCAAAATATCTCAGTGTTCCGATTGCAATTAGGTGGTATTGTGGGGGTGTAGTTGTTGAGTTTGTCAACTACCCCCGTTAATATTATGTCCAGCCCGGTTTTATTAAGAGTGTCATGTGTCTACGCTAATACTTTTAACTTAAAAATTATTACTACAACTGTACTACAACTGTACTACAACTGTACAACTGATGTTTCCGTCTCCTTATTGTATATTCTCTAATAGATGCCAACATGTTAGTTGTAGAGTTGGATAAAACCTCTACAGTGGTTTAATGTCCAATTACTTGATGTATAATGTTGTTTAGTGTAGGTGGGCTGTATCAAAAGGTCGCAGTATTTTTTTTATCTGAAAAGTGACAATATAATAAACTTATAAATTATTTGGTATTTTTCATATTATAGACATACTGTTAACTTAATATTTTTGCGTTCTGCAACTCCAAAATTTTCACGTTTACACAATTTATGATAATTTACTCATGGCCCCGAATCTTTGTCATAGACGCTTCACTCTGCACTGTGCACACATTCACATAAAGATATCTACACACCTATACAAAGCCTCAAAGATGGTTTTCCTTTATAAACCTCTTCGAATTGCTGTTTGCTTTAATGGCATGTTTTTTCTCCGCCTTACGTCCTTAATCATTTTGATTTGTGTTTAAATAAAAGTTAGTGTTTGTTGTGTTCTATTCGGCATTGTTTTAAGCGGCCATTCGTTTTCCATACTATATCTCTTATGTCAGTATACATTTGCCGCTACATTTAACATTATTTACTCATTCGCTTTGACATTCTTTTTATTTATTTATTTTTACTAGAAAATGAAATACTTTTTGTATTTAAAGCAGTTTATCATTGTTAACTATAAGTACGTATTATTCTTACTTAAGTGAAACGGTATATTATCGCGTCACCTTGGTAGTAAATACAACTACACATTCCACATATAAATACGCATTTGAATATTTTATAATGTACTTAACACATCTTTCTTTAATAAACTATTTCTTATATTCAACGAATAGGTAATTCACAAGATTTTGAGAATATAACATTCCATATATTGAAAAATTGATTAATGCAACAGTTGGCGCGATACCAGTGGTTATACGGGTTCAAATCCCGTTATTTTCTAGTGGGTATTATATATCTTCTGAGATATTTTCAACTTATGTATGTTCATAATATCTATTTTTGTATAGTGATATTAATAAACAAACGTGTGCATTCTACATGTGCTCCTGTATGTGAGACATGGCATCTTACTGAGCTTCAAAGGTCTCGGTTTTTGAGTTTTGAGAATCGATGTCTCCGCCGAATCTTAAGGGTACATTGGTACGACCGCTTTGCAAACACCCGAGTTCGTGAGGGGATACAGCAGCCTTTGGTGGTTAAGGTAATCATGAAGAGACGTATGACGTAGCTGAGACATGTGTTCCGGATGCCGCCAAAGAGTGCTTGTGGCACAGCCTAAAGGGTTTGGTCGTCGTGATCGGCCCTCCTTCACCCTGTAGCAGTGCTACAAAAGCGATCTACGCTCTGCAGGCGAGAGGCGCGAGAGTTGCCGATGGATCAAGAGAAGTCGCGCGAACTTATGCTTGCCCTATGCCTAGTGCTGGGTCGTGACAGGGTGAAAGAAGAAGAAGAATATTAATAAAACCATTTATTATGTTTTTTTATTTCTTAAGCTTTAGATTATAGCTCTATTTACTACCAAGGAAAGAATTATTACAATATTTATCATAATTTATCCATGTCTGTCTGTCTGTAGCGCATATAATGTCACTCTCTGACGCACGCATGAGTCTTTGTTGCGCGATCGCATGCATAGAAAACGCAAGTTGCACCCCTACACTTGCACGCTATACTTAATTTCTTAGTTACGTATATGCATTTCGCTCACATGCATTGATATTTAAATCGACGCGTTTTTAGCTATAAATGTCGTTACCTAATGTTGCTTTGCTTATGATGTAAAAATGCATTACTGTTAGCTAAATAGTATTATTACGTGGTACCTATACCTATTCTCCAGCTTATGAGTAATAAAAAGAGGGACTTACGAAACAAAAATATTTCATTGTACAAAACTTAGGTAATAATGTTGAACATAATTATTATGACGTTCAACGACTAAAGTTTCCAAAGCAAATAAAAATGTAAAATAAGTACCTTACCTATACTCATTTCGATTGAAATTAATATTATGATTCTCGTCTCAATAATAATATTACCCCTGTAAGATGGTTCATCTAAATTCAGATTATATTATGTAGGTATAACACGTAATGAACAAGCAAATATCAAAATTATTATAAATAGCCATCTAATTAAAATTTTAAACTCGTTTAACGGAAAATATAATTAATTATTATCTTTGAAAGTCAGAATAACAGAAGGAGCTTTGAAAAACTATAGTTATAGCGGCGTGACTTCGAAAAGAGACTCATAGATGTCGCGGCCCATTGACTGGGCGCCGCAAGCGCTATGTAGGCAGGTTAAGAATTAATTCTATGTATTGCGGCGTGATTTAGAAAAGATACCCATAGATGGCGCTGCACATTGACTGGACGCCGCAAGCACTATGTAGACGGATTAGGAATTAATTATATGTTGACTTCGTAATTTATATATCTCACACTCTCAGCTTAATCTGATTAGCTCTGACCATTATCATTATACAACCTTACACTACCGAAATTCGGTTCTAGTGATAAGTGTTGTCTCTAGATATCAAACTAATCCTTTGGAAAGTTCATCTGGTCTTCTTTAATCTTATCTTGTTAATCTGTTTTCGTGTACCGTTTGAAGTATTCTCTGTTATTGTTGATTAATCTCTGTGAACTCTGAATTATTAATACTAAGACCGAAAGTTTTTCTATTTTATAACTAAAACATCATATACATTAATATACTACATTAAATTGGTGTCGTCATTATCATCATCAGCCGGGGTCGATTTGCTTAGGTTTGCAAGATAAAACTCAAGTACCTAATAATTATGTAATTCAGTATTTATTATATACTTATAGAGTTTTATTAACTTACTGGTAAATTAGTTATCCATAAAAAATATTCACGGTCACTTGATAGAACGAAAATGATTTTTTTTCAAATTTTCCAGTGTACCGATCTCGAGATCAGGGTTGCCATGTATCGAGTACTAAATTGTCCATATAAAAGTGATGCTAGACTTGGAGCACACTTCACATATTATATTATATTTATCTTCTCCTTTTTCGCGCCCGACTTGGCAATTGAATCATAGCCTGACTAAAGGATTTTATGAAAAAATCTTCCATAGGTAGCATTTTTTTTGTATCGTACGCAGAGAAAAGTAAAAATTCGCTGACGATCCGCAATTTTACGGTTCCACTTAAGTGATATACGAAATTTACGACTTTTCAATCTTATTTTCGATATTTACTTCTTATTGGATGAATAATGGTACTATACCTACACCTACATTACTGTGGGTAACTAAATCGTATTAAACTTAAAACATTATTAAAATAATATAATAACATCCTAAAAAAAAATACCACACGAACCTGCGCATCTATTATTCTATACACAAGACTGCTATCAGCCGCTATCAGCGGTTACCGAGGGTGGTTTATCATATTTTTGTATTGAGGTATTATAATTCTTACAATAAGTTAGCCGTATAAACCATCAACATTGTCTATCTCGCTCTAAAAATTAACACAGCCAAGAGAGGTGCTGTTAAAACTTATTGTAACAATTACAACTAACTAATATAAATAAATACAAAACTATGAAAAACTACCCTTGATAGCGGCCGATAGCAGTCTTGTATATAGAATAGATGCGCTGAAAACATCTAAGTGAATGGCCCCACCAAATCACAAACGCCTCGCATCTCAACCATTCTTAATCTGATATGTCACGGGATCCAGCGTTTGATGTAAAACATCATTTTCTTATATAAACGAATGTCTCAGGAGCAGTTACCCAAGACTGAGGTCACCATTCACTCAAATGTGCTTTGACTGAATTTACACGACTTTAAGTTGTGAGTACTCATGGGAAAGAGGAGCACGTAAAGTAAAAATTCAAATTTAATAAGTAACAAAACTGCCGAATAATTTAAGTTAATATTTTCACGTTGACAGTATGGAGGCGCATTTTTTTTTCAATCAAGAAAACATATAAAAAAAAATTAGTCTTCTTTTATACAAAATTACATACATAAAAAGTTCATGATAGAAGTAAAAAATGTTAAAAGAAAGATATACTAAATTTGGAGCTAAATAATATAATACTTTTAAAGATGTCTAGAAGATTGAGGGTCATTATAATATGTTTTTTAGTGTCTCAAACACCTCATACATATCGAACTAATCATTATTTTGACAGATTTAAAAAAAATAGATTTTATAAATCAAATACCTAATACCTACTTAAAAAAATATATGTTACTCTATATATTATGATAACATAAAATAATAGCTATGTAAATCTATAATTAAGTATTTGATTGTCTCCAATGGGTAAATTTAATATTCTGAGTTATTTACATAATAAAATATAAGTAGTAGAATATGACATCTATAATAATATTAAATTCCATACATTTAATTTTAGTCGATTACTAATTTTGTTGAAATACCATTATTAAGACTTTATTTATAAACTCTATATTCAGATAGTTTGGTGTTACAAAGCAAATGGCTTTTGATTAATGTAGCGGTATTCAAATTCTCCTTGGGGCACCGTGAGTATTTTCCAGGGGTGCCGTCGGCTGTTTAAATAATCCCAGACGTTGTGCCGAAGTACGATTATGCTTCGAAGGCTATTTTCTTCAAGCGATAATAATATGTCACCATCATCAGCCTGAATCTATCCACTGGTGGATAATAGGGAATGGGAAAACTGGACGCCAGGAGAATTGGACACCGCACTGTCGTAGACACGTAGACTAGGAATTTTAACCAGTCTCTATCTATTACTTAGTGGTTATAATTCATTTCACACTTAACATAATGTTTTTTTTTATTACGGATTAAGAATAACCATGCCTAAGGCTTTATATAAAAATAAAAAACTCTTTTTTGTTAAAACTTAAACATATGCACGATTAAATCTTTATTTCCGTGTGCATATTTAACTATTAAATCATAATAATATAAAAAAAATTAAAGTACCTATAAATGCCTAACGTCCATTTATTTTCGAATTGCGTGGCGTCCAGTTGTCCCGGCGCTAAATCGTCCTAGACCCCCTAACAAATATTCCAGTATATTGGGTATTTTTTAAATTTCTTTGCTACTGGCTTCCTATAAAGTGTAAACCGACAAGAACCGTCTTTTATTTAGACATGAATTTTATGTGAGTACTATACGACCCAAAGAGGTTTGACGGTTTTTAATATATGGCCATATATTTCCAATAAAACATTTCACGGTGAAGTGTGATACGGCGAACTGCGTACGTACAAGTTTCCGGACACGAATAAAAGAAAGTTAAATATTTTTACATCTTGGCGGATAGACCACGTCTACTTGCACTGACAGTTTGGTAACCTATGTTTTCATTAACGCCCGAGATAGTTTTATTTTCTGCCGATGGATGTTTCTATAATGATTATTATATTTAATGGAAATTAGTTTAAGCAGGTAGGGCTAAATTACGAGACGGAATCAAAATGCTGATTCAAGATGAAAGAAGCCGTAAGAGGTAAACAAAACACTCGATTTTTATAAGAAATAGAATTTTATTTATTTCAACCGATGACAAATCGTACTATAATTATTATGTTATTGATCAATGCACTATAATTGGGTGACAAACGAAAGATTACAACACTGATAAAGATGCTAGTTGGATGGTAAAAAATAGAAACTTAAAATATTTCGAACATCTTTAGGGTGCCGTGAAATTAAAAAATATTAAACTATCAAACTAAATTTGTAAAATTTAGTAATATACGTCCTGACTCAAGAACCGGAGACACTGATTTGAGCTCAGCACTCCATCCCTATTTGAAGCGGCAGCGGACAGGAATGATATTGTTAAATTTATCATTCGATAAGGGATGCCTTGTATACTTTTGTAATTAGGTAGAAATGTCACTACAGATATAATAATATAAAATACCTACATATTGGAAGAAAAATGTGCCTAATGATAAGTTTATTATAATATATAAATTTTGTTCAAGTGTCTTGATCAGATCTTAGCTGTGTATTATATAATAATAAACGGAACAAAAATAAATTATAATCACGTATCTACACCCACTTGTTTTTTTTTCGTACGTTGAATAGTCCCCCACCACCTCTTACAGTTTCTTGATAAGTCCACACAGCCTTAAGATTTTGATCCTTGAAACGTGATTTAGATGGGTTGATTAAAATTATCGCAGGACAATAGCACTATTTAAATATTTTGCTAAGTGATAAAATTTTGGAAAATTACAAAATTATACAGTTATGGGTATATTTTTATTGTTTTAATATTCATTTTGGAATATTTAGGGCGTATGTATGCAAAATTTGAATCTCCAGCATTTTATACTCAATTAGTAGGCTTAATCTTTTTATTTATATATTATGAGAAAAAAAACACATTAAATTCTCTATAACATAGGTATATACTTAAAATGTTTCTCAATTATATTATTATATACTTTAGTATTATATATATATATATATATATATATATATATATATATATATATATATATCAGTGGCGAAGGGTGAAGGTAGGCTGTTAAGATACGACATAAATAGTGCACCCTAAACTTTGTAAGTCTTCAGATTCAAATATAATAGTACAAAACTTAAATCCATTAGAAATTAAATTCAAATTCCATCAAGTACCTTCGGTCGATAGTATTAATATATCAGTCTTACTTATTTGTTTTCATTGACCTAAGAATACAATTTTCAGATGGTGCTGTATAGTTTTTAAAATTCAATTACTCTGCCTAGCCAAACCATAATAGTTTAGGTATGATAAGGGCGATTTGACAAAAATAGTGCACACTTTTTCAGTCATACTTATTTGTTATCATTGAATAAGAATACATATTACAAATAGAGTTGGTTAATTTTTTAAATGTCATTAAGCCCTGCCAACCAAAGCATAATCGATAAAAAAAATATTCTTTTATCTATAAAATATCTAACATGATGAATGGTTTAATGGCACAATTTTAGATGTTTTATAGATAAACGAATATTTTTTGACTAATATATACTATGGCTTGGATGCGGCAGGGTTTAGTTGAATTTTAAAAACTAACAATTAGTATCTACACATTGTAGTCTCAGTTCAATGAAAATAAATACGTTAGACTGACAATGTTTAGTGTGTCCACCCTTCGCCACTGATATGTATATATATATATATTATATATACCTGAAATAATTATATACTTAATTCAGCAACAGCAATATATACGTTTAAGGCACATTCGCAGTAATAAAATAATATTTAATATAAATCCTCTAGAGCAGAGGTTCTCAATCATTGTGGTGCCAGAGATTAGGTGGTGTGCTGCAATACCTACTTTGTTTCATCTATTCAACAACGCGTGATTTGTGTGAATTTATGTACCGACAGATGGTGCGATTGCAAAAAGAGTTAGTGACTTACCTTCAAAATTTATCTATATTTAAAAAAAATGAACGAACTGTTTCGTTCAAAGATACAAATACTCTCACGACAATTTTATTGATTTGTCACCATATTTAAATTAGACAATATACGAAGACAGTCATATAGTTGTATACTGAGATTTCATATTTGCAATGGATACTAGAAGTAGATTATAGATATAAAATATTTATAACCATGCAGCCTTTCATTACATCGAATGTAAAAGATGCGGCATTAGAATTAACTCAGCTTCATGTTACGGCAAAACGTCTAAACCTAACCTGCCTTTTCTTTAAGCCAACTAGGCTTCGGTGTCCTGAAAGGCCATCAATAGCATATTATGCAGTGCGTATATGAAGGCGATACAGGATACTGGCCTGACCTGGATGTATGACTAACGAGAGGGGTTGTCCCAGGCACCACGTGATACCCTCAATATGCTCCCACTAATAAAAGGACATGGAAGAAGAAAAAGATATCCTTTACCACATTAGTGATGGTGGTGATCACTAAAACTATAGGCGTTACGAATAATCTCCTTCTATTAGCAGCGATCTCTCGTTTTTTTTGTTGTTGCTTTATACTTGTTAATTCATTCGCTTTCTTGATACGCCAGTTATCACTCTCCTTTCTTGCTTCTCAGATCTCTTCATAACTAAAGAAACACTTCTTTTGCATGTTATTCCAGTATGCAGACATTTGCGTACCATTCCTCCACCACCTCCACCTCCACCATCACTTGAATATGTCGATTCTCTTCTTATCAGATTCTTTGGAACTCAAAGTTTCATCGTTCACAAATCTGTTTTTAGTGGTTTTTACAATTTGATTCCAAAGATGAATTTTATTAATGAACAAATTATATTAAATTTTGACAATTACAATCGTGGGAATTTAAAAGTGATAATAAAGATTATCATCCGTGTGTCACGAAAATATATATTTTTTTAAAGTGTGCCGCAAAAAGTTGACAAGCACTATTCCAGGGAGCTCACAAACAAGAAATACAGAAGCACAACCAACATAATATACGACAATATTATGTTCCTCATAATTAAAACAGATCCATGTGCGTAGCTTCGATCCTAAATATAATATATGCCAACATGGAGATTTAAATAATGTATATATATACCTTCTATTGATTCGTGACTTGGAATTAAAACGCAGAATATTAATGTTAACTTTCTCATTCACTGTTGTTAGGAATCATACACGTTATGTAAAACGGGTAGGGACGTATAAAAACTAACTATAAGGGTTATAAGTTCTTATAGCGCAACGTTTTCATTGTAAGCGAATAGTGTTAAAGTGAATTAGTAAATACAAAAAAAATACATAGTGAACTGTTATACAACCTACCAAGTTTCAGGGTAGGTTATAAGTTTATAAGGGTTAATGAACAAAAGCCATGTAATATGATGCAGTACCTACCTACAGAATATTCTTACTTGATAAACACTAGTGTGGGGCATCAGACGGTCTGGTGTGTAAAACTCCCACCTCCGCTCCCGTTACGTATATATGCAGCCACACATCAGACGGTCTACGTTAAAGTGCCCAATATCACCCGTCATATAATATGCACAACCGTGGATATGCACGGCCGCTTTCTATGATGCTTTAAACGTGTCTGAAAGAAGTGATTTTAAGTGCTCATTCCGTCCCAAGACGGAGCCGCACGGGACTGATGCTGCAACCATGCACCGTAGTGTTTAAAGAAGAAAGTTAAGAAAGAAAATGTTTGTTTTTGGACTGGCTCTGCTGTCCGTTGACGTTAAGCGCTTTGTGTACCCGCATACTGAGTGTCACGAATTGAAATGGATGAATCTACAGAAGAGTCGGGACTATCCCGCTCCCCATACGACGCTGCAAATTTCTCAAATGCCGCAAAGTTGGCCTCGGTTGCTACTAGATCTCCAAGACCAATTGGGCCCGTGTGAGGACGGACCCTGGCAAACAGCTCCGCTCGTTCGAATTCCATAAGCGGGCAATCCCAGAGGATGTGTTCAACATCTTGGTTGTCATGCCCGCAGGTACAACCCGGCCCATCTACTATCAAGCCAAACTCGTGGAGTCTGGCGGCGAAGTTGCCATGGCCGGTGAGGAACTGGCTAATCCAGTGCGAAGGTTGGAGTCTTCTAGTTTGGTGCCTGCAGAGTACGTCTGAAAAAAAAACGGTAAGTGTGCCGCCCCTTGGGGGAGGCGGTCCACCTCGCCTACCACTACGCCGGATATCACACACAAGATGTCAATAAATTAAATAAAATGATATCACCAAAATGTAGATATAAAAAGCGACACGCACCTCGCGCCCTTCGTCTATTATTGTTAGATCGTTGTAACACCTATATCTCGTTCGCTGATATTATGTACTCGCATTTCCGTTGAATAAACTTGAATGTTTTAACTTTCGTTAAAGCTTTTTGTTTCCCGATCATCTTCTCGCCATCTAGTCTAAATACATCATTGAAAGTAAATCACCTGACAATTACCATCAAGACGACGGTCTTTAAATGTAACAGCTGTGAATATTACTCAGAAGTTGCACAGAAGTCCAGTCTTTGATAAGGATATGAAGGAAGGATGACACCATCAAACCACATCAGGTTCCTGTGAACCCAAGCTACCTGGTTCCTTTGCTTTCCTCCCTGAGCGACATAAAAGAAAGTCTAATGAAGTATGAATTATATTGTAATATAAATATAAATAATATACAATGGTCGAATAGCAATATTGGATCCTGAAAGAGGAAAGAGATGTTTTTTCCTCAAATAGATTTAAGATATCAGCAGCCATGATATTAGGTATAAGGGTATACCCATGGCCCCACATTCCAAAGCAGGCCCTCAGGCCATGATGTGTGGTGGCCCCCCCAACCTAACACTAAGGTTAAGGGCAGTATAATGTTCTACAACAGGTACTCCAGGGTTCCGTGTATTTTTCGAGATTTTTGGCATCTTGAATTATCGGCACTCGGTATCATATTATTATTAAGCACTGATCGCGACCCCCTTTTGTGATAGGTAAGTAACACGCGACCCTTCGCCATATTGAATAAATAGTCATTTTTATTAGTCAGGGAACACACTAAAAATAATTATAAAATAAAAATCTACTCGTGATATAGCGCAGCAGGCGACTTTTTCACTATAAGAGCGAATTTGCGGTGTGTTTTTCTAATTTAAGTGATCGACCCGCCATACAGTGTCTTTCAGGCTAGAGCCCTGTCAGCCCCCCTCCCCCTTGTGGGGGCCATGCGTATGGCTATATATCACAGGACGAACCAGTCAATCACACATAGACTGCGGATAGTATGTCTGAGGCGCATTCTGCAGTTTTTCGACATATTGTTCGGCGCGGACCGTACAACCTGAAGAGGCTGGTGGTTTTGGGTGACCTCTAGGGAAAGCGAAGCAGAGGAAGAGCGTCGGCGTGCTGGAGCGACCAAGTAAAGAATCTGACTGGGAGCAACATTCATTCTGCCTTGAGAGAAGTGGAAGATCGAGAGATAAAAAGGATAGCAAATTTCAAAGGTGGTCACGATCCTCAGTCATGAGGGTACGACTAAGAAAAAGAGAGATATATTAAAAAAAAAAATCATTCGTTCTAAAAATATATGAAACGAAATATGAAATGTTCACGTCAAAAATATATTGATAACATAAAAACAGTAATTTTATGATTCTCATACTCACTTTATTGTTATAATATTCTACAAATTATATCGCGTTATTATTTGAAATAATGCATATTTTTTTATACTTCATTAAATTTGCAAAAATGATGGCGTGATTACGCAGTCGGAACAAGTTCGCGTAAGTCACAAAATATATTTTTTTTCATTTGTTTGATCGAAAACTTTGAAGTAGATATAAAAATATTTATACTCAAAACTCTATGCTTGCACTCGAAAAAAGAATCATTACAATCTATATTTTGTCTCAGTACAAACGTGTCTATAAAAAAAAACTTTTTGTTTAAATTTAATACACCAAAGATGTCTTGAAACATCATAACGATTGCTTAAATTGTTACATTTTGCGGTTGCCTTCTCACCAATTGAACAGCTTTAGTTTGAAATCAGTAACATTGAATAAACTAAGTTAGTTCAAAGTAAGGATAATAATCTGTTACTGAGAAATCAGATGGGTAGAGGGTCAGAGAATTAGGGTTGAAAAAGTTTCTTTCCGCTCAGTTAGAATTTGTCCAAAATCATGGTCTACGCTAAACTTCCAAAACAGTGTTAATGGCAAAGAGTTGAAAAAAAACTGTTAAAGTGAAAGAAGAGCCAAACAGTTTGTGTGGGCTGAAAACTTCGCCTTAGGGAATTTCCCGCTCGTTTCGCGAAATAATAAATCTCTCGTAAGTGACTAGCCGTATGGGTCTCGGGAATTGGAATTCACGACCCCTGCAATGTACGTCAACGATTTTCTGGATACCAAATTTCGTTTCCATGTGCTTACGTAAGTGAGTGGCTGTTGTCAATGTTTTTTCACAGAAAACAATGCAGTAAGAACGGTTAAATTATTCTTTTTTACTATATGGGATACGATTTCATTATTCTTGAATCAGTCATATTAAGTTGCAACATCAAAGGCGTTGTTAAGAGTTTGTAAAACAAAAAAATATATATTCAATGAATAATTCAGAAGATTTAAGAATTTAACAATCTTCGGTAAACATATTATATAATTTTAAAGTATCTCAGAGAAACATAATAATATAAATAAAAAAATTAACACCCAACGGGATTCGAACATGCCATCTCTAAGATTCACGGCTATACACTCTAAAGCGCTAATTATATTATGGTGCATGTCGCTGACTATCACGTGATATCACAGTAAGCTGCCACTATGGGAAAAAAGTGTGTAATGTCATTTTTCTTGGTGTTTAAAATGTTATCAGACTGATTCTCCCATCCCGTAGCACATTTTGAACCTTTAAACTAACATTTTCAGGTTGGCAAAATCTGCCGAAATCACCAAAACAATAATGAGGTCACCTCACGTTGAACTGCACTGTAATGACACCTGCATGACTTAATGAACGTTTTTATCGACTTCGACTTTTCGAGTGTCATGTCAAAATCACGTTTTTTTGTTTTCAGCGGTTGGCACTATGTATTTTCTATAAGAATGTTGTCTATTATTTATAGTTTGAAGGTTGGGTTTCTTTCAAAATATTATCTATGGATGTCATGTTACAAGTAATTTTTAAATTAGCAGGAATATATAATTAATAATAATTCAAATTACTAATACATTATAGTCGGCACCCTTCAGTGAATATTCTGCAAAATGACAAAAATTAAATTTGTCGCCGCGACAGCGTGACAGTAGGCGACATGCACTTAAAAAATTATTTGATTCGCGCACAACACTGCTGTAAAATTTATTATTTTCTATGTTGAAAAAATAGTATTGCATAATATGCTAAACGTGTCTGTAAAATTTATCTCATCGATTAATACGTCATACGATAATTTTATTTTCTATATCTTATAAAATTTATTCTTGTGATACCACTAGTGACTAGAACTTTTCCTATTATAGGGGTTTTAGTTTGAAAGAAACTCGTACATACAATTTTGCTTTTTGAATAATCTAGAAGTCTCAAACATTAAACTTTATTAAAGTTATTTGAGCTTTCTCGTTTATATACAATAATACTCATAAATCGTAAATAAACTTTAAATTGATATTAAAATATCATTTAATTCCACTTCAGAAACAATTAGAACAATAACCTAGCTTGTATAATTTAATATTTGAATGAAATTAAATACATAGTACATAATAATATTATATTATATAATATGTTATTTATTCAAACTCTATTCAGAGGAAAATACCAGAAAGTGAGAAATAATCAGCATTGTATACTGCCTTCTCAATGTCAATTTCACAATGATTAAATAAAATAAATACCTTAAACATTTCTGTCTAACGGCACGGGCCGAAAAGATGACAATTTGGCGCAACCATCTTGACACCGCTGTCTGGATCCCAAGAAAACTAACCACTTTGCGCAGTTAGTAATTCATAAAATGCGTAAAGAATTATTATACGTAAACGCGTGCAGGTTGGTCCTAGATCCCCGCATTATTAAACGCGACATGATTTTTCTGCGATATACTTGGCAGTACAATAACATATTATATTATAAGTAGTACTTACATTAAATTTAAATTATTGTAAGCAATATCTTAATTAATATCGTTAATGATCTATTAAAACCTCCGATGTGTCATTTTTGTGATAATTTCTGAATATTTTTTTATTTTAATTTTGGTTCATTTATATTAGACCACACAGTTTAGTAAAACCCTCCACCCAATATTGAAGTAAAATTAATAATCATGTAAACTTCTGATGTAATATGTCTTATTTTGATAATACCATATTATCTCCAATACTTTGCACCACTATCGGTGTTATTACACGTCATGATACCTACATTACTTGAGAGAAATTAAGTTATATATAGAGAGAGAGAGAAAAAAATGAAAAATGTGTTCCCTCACTTAATAATATAATATGCTTTCAAGTCAGTATTTTTAAATTTTGTCACAACAAAGGTTTTAACAGCTCATCTACATTATTATATAATATATTATCAAAACCAAATGCCGCCTATTCGACGCGTGCATTCTGACGGTGCTGCTTAACGGTAGCGAATCATGGCACCTTACGAAGGCTCAGAGCAACCGTATACTGAGCTTCGTAAACAGATGTTTGCGACAAATACTGGGTGTGCAGTGGTATGACTTTAGGAGCAACGAGGATATAAGAGAACGCACCAAGCAGCCTCTCATTACGCTGAAAGTGAAGAGGCGACGTTGGACCTGGCTCGACCACGTGCTGCGAATGCCAGAAAACCTGGCTTGCCTGTTCTTCAAGTCGACCGGATTCCGGCGTCCTGGAAGGTCACTAAATACAATCTACAGAGTGTATACGGTGGTGTGCTGGTTTGACCTGGAACGAAGCAAGAAGACTGGCGAGCGACAGGGATTCTTGGAGGAGCCGCGTAGTGTCCATATGCTCCAGTTAAATCGTCAATTAGATTGAGCTTTTTTACGAGCAGTTTGTTGGCGGCGTATGGGCATACTGCGTCTGCGCAGTAGAGCGCAGTAGCAACCTTCCGGTAAAAAAACGAACTACGTTCTACCAAAATAGTCGCTGGCTTGTGGCTTCTCAGCGAATGGAAAGTTTTGTGTGTAATCATCAAATCGCAGTAGCGGAATCGCCCGCTTTTAAATTCGCCAACAAACAGCTCGTATAGAAGCTCAATGTAATTGACGCTTAAGGGGCGGATATGGCAAAAGAAAATAAGAAGATATTAATATTATAATGAAGGTCAAAAATGTGCATATTTTACAAAAACTTTCTGGCGCGTTATCCTTTAAGTTTTATGCAAACTTTACAACGTTCTGTTACACAATGTTTTGTAAAATGGATATTATTATCACATAAGATTAAAAAAATATGAATTATTGTACTAAGTAAAATAATAATCAATATTTGTTTTTAAATCTGTGCTGCTCTGTATCTTAAGTATCAAACTGAATATCACAAAAACAGAATTTAAAAAAATGTATTTTTACGTTTCTAATGGGGTACTTAAAATTTTATTATTTTTATTGCCAAATTTAACGTTTCCACTTAATTGTTTTAAGGCTCCATAGTAAAACGTCAGGAAGATAATAAAAGATTACAAACGATCGTTTTCTTCGCAAAGTTGTTTCCGAACGGGAAACACTTAGAATATGAACGTCAGCCTATAATAAATAGACGATAAATTTAATTATACTCTGTCTGTTACTACAATGCTTCCCTACCTTTTTCATGTCATGGCACAGTATCCACAAAGACACTGAAGAATACTCATTAACCCACCATGTTTTTTTACATATTAAATTTAATATTATAGCATTACAGTCCATTGTGGTGAAACCGTCTTACAAAGGCACATTGTATATTGAGAGAAATTCATGTTAGTCACTTTCTAGACATATTCTGGGTCAAAAGTCACAGTGAAAAACAACATGTTAATTTATCAGGTTCGGGATTTGAACTCAAAACATGTGACTAATTACGCTTCCTACAAAAACTAGTCGGAAATCACAATTTTGACATTAAATACAGGGATGGTTTGGACTTAAGAATATCCGCATCTAATTATAACTTTCGCGACGTGTGATTGGCTACGTCTCTCATTTTCCGTGCGTGTCTTCTTCTATTCCAAACTGACGGGCTTGTGACACCTCCCATTACACCCCCATTACAGTTTATATTTTATAATACACAATATCGCCACATGCTGGGTTTTGGATGAGGTAAGGAATAACATATCACTAAATATAAATTCGCATGTAAATGTGACCAAATTTCACTACATAATGTAAGATAATATACGGTATTGTTAATATTAATTTGTAAAAAAAAATCTGGTCATCGGTTGAACATATTATTATACAAATATTTAAAAAAAAAAAAACAAGTGTTGAAGAGGATGTACCATGTACACACCTTAGTTGCTGTTTAAGGGGGATGCTTCTACTTACCAGAGGCACTTAGCGGAAAAATACGAAGCTTACAATTTGAGACATTTTTTTGATAATTTACAATTTCAACTGAATTAATTAATAAATATATTTTATAAAATAAATATGTATTTGAAAATATTAAAAAAATATGTTTTATTTTAAGTCAAAGATAAACTTACAGTTGTAAAAAAATGTTATAAAATGTAAATTTTTCACAGGACCGCATATTATTATTACAATATATTTTACGGTCATTTTAAAAAACATCGAATTTTATGAAAATATAAATGTGTATAACTTGAAATCCTTTTTATTTAGGTCTACAGAATGATTTCAAAACAAAAGCGTTGGGCACCTGTACTTAGGTAGTCACCATTTTAGATATGACGAGATTATTTGCAGAACCAAACTAGCATGGAGCTCGTGTGAGTAGTTGAATAGTATCTTTAAAGGTGACCTCACACTGTGTCTAAAGTAAAAACTAATTACGTATGTAAGTGAAACATGGACCATTGATTTAAGAAATATCAAAAATAAAATACTAGTAGCGCAATGTAGCATATTCGATATAACAGCGGAAGACCACAAAATAAATCAATGGATACTGAGGCAGATAAGACATGGACAAATAGTTGAAATGGCATCGGGCTGGACAGTGATAACTTGTCGAGTGGAAACCCGCTGGATAAATGCCGTCACAAATTGTTAAGTACCCAAAAAAACGCCTTAAAACTTGCTGGATCGACGAAATTTCCGTAGATATACATAGCGGCAAATAACAAGGGAAATATAAGAGTGCACGGAGCTAGGGGAGATCTGCTTCTAGTAGTGCAACAACCCTGGATGATGATAATGATGATGCACCAACAGAAGATTGTAATCGTTAAATTACAATATGAAAGCGAAATACCATAGAATGAATATAATTCAACACATTGGAATAGAACGAAAACCCAGAATATTTGTCACAAAATAGCAATTTATATTCGAAACAAATAATAATATATTTCCTTTTAGAAATTTTCCTCAGTTTACCAAAATAGGGTTCCCAATCAATCTTACCAGTTCCCGGCATTTTCCTGGAATGGAGGTTTTGCGTCGTGAATTTGGTGCTGTCCCTTTTTACTTTTGCATCTTTTATTCGCATGAAAGAGCCTGCAATCAGGTTTTCATGATTTAAAGGCAGCTTTGAGAAAACACAGTATGTGTTTTTATTGCGTTCGCGCTTTATATTCTGTTAAGCTAGATGAAAACGGTTTATTCATAATATTAAATCCGACTCTATAAAATAATATAACATAAAGGATTGCGGTTTTCGTTTATATCCGATGAACGTGTACTGTTTACCAATGCTACTAGATAAATCGAAACATGTAGTTTTATATTTTTTTAGTTATTATGAATAAAACATTAGATTTGTGATATTTAAACTGTGCACGGTGTATAATATCTAAGAACAACGCAAACTGTTATAAAAATATATAATTCTAGACAATCGTAATACAACATGTTATCACAATCATCTATATGATTGACATATTATTTTCATTTATGCAGTGTTATTATCAGAACCAATAATGTTAATACTCACTCAATACTGGAAATCACTTCAGAATCCCGGTTTTCTACTGGTAATAAATTGCACGTCATGCTTATCATCTTCTATCCTCTGCTTTGTGAATAGGTATATTGTAAGATTAAAATAAACAAATTATTATTATTATTAATCTGACCAATACATTAAAAAACTGAATCTCATAATATAATAGGTTATGTAAAAATATAGAAAGAGACCTCTTTCAACATTTTTTTATTTATAAACATTATACTCATCATGTAAACAATAAAAATATATATTATATATAAATATATTATATGGTAATTTTGAGGTTATAATTTTCGGCTACGTAAAATCACAAATATTTACTTACTATGCATAAATCAGCCAAAGTCGTAGTAATTACTAGTAATTGTGAAAGACAAATTAAAAATATAATATACTTCAATACAAATATAGTATATTATGATTGCAATGATTTTAAAAAACAAACCAATTACCTACACGGTTCGAAAATCAATGAGTTTACATTGGAACTGTCAAATAATGTCAAATGCGGCTTCTGCTCTCAAGAAGTAACGATCAAAACATAGTGTTATTATTAAAGAAATATAGCCATAACAACAGCGGTACTAGGCCAGTCCGGGCGTATGTCCTAAAACTTATTAGCCTTCAACTTATTAAAAATATTAGGCGTATCCTATGTCAGATACGTTATAAATCCTTCAGTAAATGATAGTTACAACCGAACCGCTTAGTATATATCCAGTATTTTCTCGTACTCGGTAAATACGGCTTTTAAAAACCTCTATTTTCTCTGTAAATATAGAAGTTACGGTTTGGATTTATTTGCCAACCTTATACAAATACTCTGCAGAATCTATTTTTATCCAAACATGAAAATACCTTAATATATCAGTTACGGCATCTGTACTTAGTACGGCAGTACTGAAGTTAACTTAAAAGTTTTCATATGGTCCATTTCATATATTTTTCTCGCATGTCTATTTTTCTTCAACCATTTATATGCATTACTGAATTCAACAACGTTTATATTTTATCATTGATTCATACCAAAAAATTATGTGAGTTATATGTATTATGATACTATGCAAAAACACTGTAAAACACATTTCCCAATTAAAAACACTGTATATCCTGCAAATACAATGTTCCTATTTGGGAAATATTTTTTACAGCGTTTTTACTTGGTAAAATAATTATTTGTCCATTAGTGGATATACCTACAGTGTTCAACCGCGCACTTATCTAGATTTACAGAGAATATGAAGGTTCAAATTGAAATATGAATGATAAATTACGATAGATACTGTAAGTCTAAAAATGCAAAAAAATGTCAATTAGGATAAAATGATTTTTAGAGTGTTTCTACTTGGGTATCTACAAGTATCAATAATATTCCATCTGTTCAAAATTTCATTATTTTTTTATTGTAGCATGCCTGACAAATATACATATTAATGGTGCAAATTATTGTACTTAGGTATGTTTGTTATTATATTCATAATATTTATATATTAATATTATATTGTTGGTAATGTAAGAGTATCCAAAAATTTTACGTAGTTATGCAGAATGTTGTAGCCAGTCCACAATAATGTCGAGCTGGGATATTGGCACTTTAGCAACAACATGATATTTACAATGTATGTAAAATGTCAAATTGTAAATAGTATTTTATTTCAAGAATAATTTCTTTGCGGCTTGGCTATTTTCAGCAGAACGTAGAGAAAACCTTCTCGCATCCTTATGATAATGACAATAAAATGAATTTCCCGACTCGTTTTCTTCTGGGTATGCTATCAATGCAATCCCTGTCTACCCGAAGAGTGATTGTTCTTTTAAAGCATTTCTTTTTACTTCTTCGTGGGTTCATTTACAATCCGCATATACCTACTGGCAAATATTAATTTTCATGTTCCCACCAATATCACTCGCAGCTCCACGGTCTTCAAGATACCTCGTCGCAGGACAGATGTTATGTTTCATGATGCTGTGTATCGTGCAATTAGCTTATTTGATGGCACCATAAAGGTTGATTTGTTTTTTATTAATTATATAATGTTTGTAGACGTTTTAAATAGGATAAATTTATAATTGTATATATTATCATATTTCTTTAATATTTACACATGCTGTCTTTTCCACTTTCTTGTCATATTAGTTGTTATTTGTAATTAAGATATTTTTATATATTTGTATGTATTATGTATTATGGCGCATTGGCCAAAAGCTGTAATGCCGTAATACTCTTTTTTATAAATAAATAAATAAAAATAAATAAATAAATAAATAAATCTGATCTATATCATACATCATTTTTTTTATTTTTTGTAGACTGGCTACTTTCTGCATAACTATGTCCAATTACGAGTTAGTAGCGCATCGTTGAATGGAAATGTATATATTGGTCATATAGCAAATAGGGCACGATGCAATAGAGGTCACTTGGGAGATGTCAACGGGCTGGAGATGTTGCTCAGTGAGTGAACAACCGGTGGATAAATTCCGTTCTTTCAACGCACGTAAAAGACAATAAACAACTACAGGGATGTTCTCAAACCCACTGAATAGACGAACTCATAATATTCGCTGGTTGTAGGTGGCATCAAATTGCTAGAAAGCAATATGACTGGAAGGAGCTAGAAAAGGTCTTCACTGGTAGATCCACCACGGATGATGATGTTAGTATTATTGTAATGAAACACGTGATAAATGGGAACTAAGTGGCAATATTTTTTTATGCTTTACCTATCAAAATTGTTATTTGACTCTAGTCTATAGTCGGGTATATAATCGGAAAATACCTAACTCTAACCACAGCTTGTTTAAATAAAGTTTTTTTGAAGAACATTGTAAGGAGATCCCATCTTTGGAGTACAGGACGACACTAAATTTTAATAGAATGTATTGTCAACGCATAGAAATCTGTGTGCCGAATTTCAAGTCTCTGTGTAAACAGGAAGGAGATGAAAATTGAGCGTATCAGGAAAACTTTACATAAACACTTAAGAGAAAAACATTGCATTAATTTTAGGTTATCTTTTTATATTACTGAGATTTAGTGACAGAAAATGACAGAGCGTGTGGGGTGGGGTCATGGTGTTGTGGATGAGGAAGTCGAGATTTGGTGGTTGCTCCGATGGATGGAGGAGTGAGTTTTATTTGCAGCGTAAACAGCCGGTACAAGAGTATGTTACAGTAGTTATGTTACAATACTTATGGTACTGTTTCGAGGTCCGAATCTCAGTAGAATGAGATGTTTTGCGGGGCGATATAGATACTGCGATACTAACAGACCGGGAACTTATATTCGAGTGACATGTTCAATGAATTATGATCCGTTATTTATTGACATCACAATCAAAATAATATCTTGAAAAGAATATTAAGGACATAATTATTATAATTGTGTCAGCTACTATATGGAGTTTGCGTCATCGGATATGGCTGATATATGTGTCTATATGAGTCTAGGTATTTTTAACTATTCAATAAATTTAAGCCACTTTAATTTGCATGATACATAAAAAAATATCAATTATAGAGGTATTTATTTATTAGAAAAATATATTATACACAATACATTTTTTAAGTTCATAGTTTATGTGATTACTGATTATTATATACACAGTGTCAACTTGAGGTCAATATTTGATAACATTAATGACCTTATTATGATAATATTAATCAGACAACCAGCCAGACAATGGAAATTATAGCAAATTACATTTTTTCTTAAATATCTTTATAATTTTAATGATAGTAATGAGCTTAATATCATAATAATAATAATTGGACTGCTTTGTGTATTTATCGATCAAGCGACGACACTAAAATAATAATTTTATTATTTTTGAAGTTTTGTCGTTCGTGCTTGGCATCAGGTCCTGTACAGTTGTTAAATATTCATAACTCTTATTAGGGCTCTACGTCAGCCGTGAAAATGATCTGCAATACACTGCTGACGAACGTATATGGATGTAATAATTTATTATTTAGCAAATCGTTATGATATATCAAATAATCACTATTGTACTTGAATACAACTTTTTATGATAATATTGATAACTTTCAAACGTAAGTAAGTATTTTTTGCAAATTTTCAGTGACGTCCCGTGGGGGTAGGCAGATTGAGCGTCGCTTGGAGGAGGCAGTTACTCGAAAGGCGGCAAATCGAGAAGAATCGGTAGGTATAAAATATAAAAATAGGTACCTAAACTTAGTAATCGCGGAAATATATCTCCAATAAAAAAAACCAGCTCACTGGTTGGAAACAAAATGTATTAATTAACATAGAATGTTTAACCGCAGTGTTTCTTTGTCGGGATTGCGATGTCTAGTTTCCTACCGTTGTCCTTGGACGTCACATCCTTGATGACCAGCAATGATACGTGCAGATTTGAGAATTATATTACATGAATTATCGGTAGGTAGGTACTTACATACTTACCAAATTAATTTATCCAAATATTTTTGCCAGTCACTTTTGAAAGTTGTCAGGTGTAGGTATATTTAAATGTATCTGAAACCGTGGACTCACAATATTGTCTATTGAAGTAGAGATGTCATTTAAATTAGATTTAGTGGTATATATTTTGTTAGTAATGTATTCATACAACACATTTCTTAAATATTGGAGACATATAATTGTATAATATATTTATACAGACGTATAAAATGGGGTGGCATTTTGGCGCTGCCTAGGGGCGGCATTTTGGCTAGGGACGTCACTGCAAATTGCACTGATATATTTCATTCAAATCAAACAAAAAGCCACAGAAATACAATATGTTGCGATGCATACAAAAAAAAGTACCGATCGTCGATTGAGTCGTGATCGAAAAAAAGGAATTCTCCTATGACTCCGGTACACGGTCTAATGCATTACAATCGGTTAATCGGGGTAGATGATTTAGAATTTCTGCAAAACAGATATATACCTGTAGGGGTAAATATACTTATTCAATTAAACCTATTGTTAATGAAGCCATAACATTATTTGACGTTTATATTATACACTACTAAATTTAAATTGTGCAGTTGGCATACTTTCAACTGTGTCATTTAAAAATATTTTTAAAATGTTAAAAAATATCGCTTCTGATCGCCAAAAATGGCTTCACTACGTAATTTATTGTTATTCTAAGCATTCAATCTATAAAAGTGATCTATAAGAGTCCAACGGTTTTACTCTTCATGCCTACTACGAATATATTGTGACTTACTGCCAAAAGTTGGTAAATCGATAATTTAGGTATTTAGAGTTAACAATGTGTCTAGGTACATATAAATATGTATGGTTGAAAAAAAATCAAGGTCATCCGATATATTATAGAAAATGTACATAAAGCACAAAGAATAGCATTATGCCCGATTTTAGAGGACATGTCAAACTTCAAATTGCAATTTCTCCATAACATGATTTCGAGACTTACAAACTTTTGGCAGTATTAATATATAATTAAATTATAATATATAATTTTACTATTTCTCCAAGTTTGCTGACATAAAGCTAACAAAACATACCCACATAAAGGGTTTTTTTAATATCCAGAGTAGTCTTTGCGACATAATTTAGAGTAGAGTTATTTTCAGATTTTTAATCTTTATAGTTCAAATCAGTTGGAGATATATTTTCTTTAAATATAGTTACTTAGAGTCTGTCTTATATAAGCTGGCGTGCAGTTTTCTCCCGCTTCAGCATCTTAACACTGCATTCCCTTTCGTTCCCACCCATTGAAAACTTGCAATAGTCTAACGCGATGGCACAATGCATTCCGTCCGTGAACGACGTGACGTAAACGCCAGCTTATAGAAAACAAACTCTTCATCATTTGCTCACAATGAAAATAAAAATAAAATAAATATAATATAATAATAACATCATATTAAATCACTCAATAAAAGCTTTTAATATTTAATTTATTAAGGCTGGCAGTTATAAAGTCGGTAACATCCATATTCCACCATTTTACACACCCCAAGAACACTTATACATACACAGTCCAAGCATACGTAAGGCTAACTTTTTGCAAATAAAATGTCCTTAATGTTAATAATATAATACAACATCATATTATTAATTAAAGTTATTCGCCAAAAAAAAAAAAAAAATTGCAACTGATAAATAAATATGAACGACCTCGCAATCAACATCCGGTTTAATTATATTAAAGTAAAAATGTAGCTGAATTAGGTATTTTGTGAATATGCACGATTAAACAGTACTTAGAGAGTTATATTCAAGAAAACTATCAAAAAAAAAGTAAAAATGGAAATTACCAACATTTAAACTAATATCCTCACTTTTCATATTATGTAGAATGATTAATGATATAAATGGCTGTGATTATGAAAAAAAAATATATATATAATATATAAGTATATAATATATATCGTAGATAATATATAGGTCTTCCTTATATTACCTGCCAAAAATTTCAATAATAAATATTTTTCTCTAGGTTACTACTTCAAGTATGCTGCCTTGAGTGTGTTTTTAAAAAAATTGCATATTCATTTGTGATTTCTCTGGACGAAAATAGCCAATTTACAATTTTAATATTAGGTATAGAAATATATTCTGTCGAAATAAGTGAACTTTCTGGTTTTTCACCAGTGCTGTATTGGTCAAAAACTATAGGTTTCAGATCTGTAACTATAATATATTGTAATATAATAACTGTAACATTTGTACAAACAATATGATAGTCAAGGAAAATTTCACCATTCCAGGCTGATGTAAAAAACTATCTGATCTTATATAATGTCATTGATCTTTTGACAGGTTGATACGATATATAAAAAAAACGAATTAGAGCTTTGATGCAGTCACAACACTAAAGCTCTTATTGATATAAACATATAGAATTTAAAGTTACATTGATATTATCTATAAAATTGATATTTTTTAGATTACAAGATTGTAATAATAAAGTATTTATAAAATACAGTGGGTACGGTGGGAAAATTAAATATATTCTCAAAAATTTAATTCTTATTACTTATTCAAAAAAGATTTTCGACCTCTGCTATTACATATATCGATAACCAGTTATACAATCAGACATACAGCAATCTGTTTTTGTAAAAAAAAAATACGAGGACATCATTTACAATCAATATATTTATCAAAAACCTTGGGCAATTGAGTTAAGCCAAGGTTTATGAAAAATGTTTACTTTTTATTATGGCTTAAAAAAGCTGGTCGAAAAAAGGTATTATGTTTCCATTATGTTAACAGAATTAAAAAAATATTAATCTTTTTATTTAAAAAGAAAAATATTTTTTTTATTGCCAGAGTTTTTCAGCACATTGTAAAAATATCAGCAACGCAATATTTTTTTTATAAATATTTCGAACAATTTACTGTTAATTTTTTGAAGTATTTAAATTGAGCAGTTATATAAGTACATCATTTTAAAGCATCGCATTACTTTATTATTGTAGTGTTATTAATTGGCTCCTTTTTTAGACCTTTAAAACGGATTAAAAAAATATTGAAAACATAATCAACTCAGCATACTAAATGTGAGTTTGTTTAAATAAAACAACTGTATGTTAAAAAATATTTTTAAATTATCGTTATTATTAATCGTACGAATTCAAAACCAAAAATTTTTTTTTTCGAATTCGTAACCTTTTTGAATGTGCATATAATAATATAAAATATTTGTTTTTGGCTCAACGCACACAACAACGGGAAGTCATTATTTGCAGGTTTCACGTCATGTAATATGGAGACAGTTTGACATGAGCTTATTAGGCAGAGTAATGCGCAGTTATCGCGCGCCAGTCGATCCGTCGGTGAAGAACGCTAAAAATATAAATAAGTTTTAACAAGATCAGTATACAACACTGAATGCCACAAAAGAATGCTACATAATATAAGTTAATTAAAATGTAAATTTCTCTTCCACGGCGCTACTCGGGCCTCCTCCACAACCGCTCTCCACTCACTCCGGTCTCTCGCCACAATTCTCCAGTTACCGGGTCTTCCCGGGTCTCTTCCGTTGGGGTGGCCACTTTGTCATGATCCTTGGCGCTCTAACTTCAGGCATTCTCTCCATATATCCCACCCATCGTAGTCTTTGGGACTTACAGTATCTTATGATCGTTTGCTGTTCAATCAGCTTTTCCAACTCGTTGTTCATTTTTATTATGTAGTTCCCATTTTCCAACGTGGGTCCAAAGATTTAAGAGTAAGAAAATATTTTGCGCTCGAAGACAGCTAATTTGTTTTCCTCGTTTTGAGTTAAGCACCAAGTCTCACAGCCATAAGTGACCACTGGCCTTATAATTGTTTTATAAATTAGAAGTTTACTTCTTCGGCCTAGAATTTTCGACCCCACCAGTCGCTTGCAGTCATGCCAGCATTTATTCCCGGAGATAAGGCGGATTTTTATCTCCTCTGCTGTCTTATTTTGGGTATTTAGGCTGGATCCGAGATACGTGCACTTGTCCACCCCTTCATATGTTGTAGAATATAGACATAGGACAGCATGCATAAAATGTAAATTACTAGCAAAAATTAAAAAAAAACACAAATGGTTTCTTTTTTTAGATAAATCTCGTATTATTTCACTCCCTTTAAATTGAATTATCTCAGTTAAGTAAACTTAAATCTACCTCGTCTATATAATGTTTATTGAAGTAGGTATAGTGGTACAATATTTAAAGTTAAACCTGTGCCGATATCGCTTTCTTCTAGTGCTAATAAATTGCACAGGACCAAATTAATTATTGTTACCAATACTATTTCTGATTGCACTTACATTAAGCTTATTGCATCGTTTTTTCTCGTTCGACGTTGCTCAAACTACGAGATAATATTTTATGTCAAAACAATCACACTTCACGCTTAAGTAGTATTGATACCGCCTAAACCAGGACATCCTCAGAGAATCCAAGGCCATGAGGCCTGAATCATCATTGGGCGGATTCATGCAGACATGAGCAGATCGACTACGAGACAGAAATTTCTAGCCCGTGAGCGTACGTAGAAAAGGTCTGGTTGTCTGTTTCTGTGAGTAAAAATTCTCAGAAATTTGAGACCCAAGGTACCTACAAGCCAGGTACATAGGGTGTGAAGGCTGTCTTTTTGTCATTTTTCAGTGATAGAATTGTGAATTATTATTTGTTGTGTATTATTACCTACTTTGATTTTCGGAGGCGACCCCAGCCCCTAGTGCCTCGGGTTTTAGACTCTCGAGCGAGACGTCAGCCACGGCGCCGCGATCGCCGGCGTCTCCGCCAATTTAAATTTATTTATTTTATAAATATTTTTTTAAATGTTTTATACGCTGTAACCTGTTGTACTCGTAAATGTATTCCAAACAATAAAAAGCACTGTTTTCGCCGTAATTCCGCGTTGTCAATCAAAAGCATGTCCCTGAAAGAAGATACCAGTAGACGATAACCTTGACCTTAGTTCACCAGGGGGGTCCAGCGCAACCTACGCCCACCCCCTCCTTTCGGAGGTGACAGTATGTTTATAAAAAAAACATACGAGGTTAGCTAGCACAGTTCGGCAGTTTTTACAGAAAATAGGTCTTAGGCATAAAGCCCGTTGACGCAGCGAGTGCGGCGCTCGCGCATAATTTCTACAAGTGGCGCGTAAATCATCAAAAATACAACGTAATCAAATACGCCAGCGCCCACTGGACTTAACGATGCCTTGCGCGCCGCCTGCCGCATGAGTCACCGTTTTTCGCTTCTCGGCGATACGATTTAATGAAAATACAAAGAAGTCCATTCATTGAACACGGCTACCAAAATTACGCTGCTTGAAGCGTCGTCGATCGATGGGCCAAAAGCAATTATTTAATAACAGAGAACCCATTGTTTTATTTTATTCCGTGTCATTATATTTCGCTGGTTGAATAATGTCGTCGTAAATATTTATTACAAGCCCCGAAATAATATAATATTTTTATTGCTTTGTTATGAGAGACGCTGTAAAAATAATTGTTCTGTGCTGCTTGGGCCGCTTATTACATAGGTGAAGGGTAATGCGCGGCGAGAGACGTGTGATTATGGTTATGAATACGCCGACTTCGCCCGCTCGACGCGTTCTGTGGGCACCATCGCTTAGTCCGCGTGAGAGAATGAGATGCCATCGGTTAGACGTAAATTAAGTCAGGAATAGAAAGCATAACAATAATTAAATTTACTCTCGCGAGAAGAAATCACATCTGCGAAGATTCACAGTTAAATTTGATCTACTACTACTACTTCACCATCTCAATCCTGAGAGAATCATATCGGCCCCCATAGAGTGGAGGTTGTATTAACAGATTTTTTTTTACAATAAATGGATGTTAGCCACTTGCTGAACTTATTAGGTCTACACTCTGACTCCAAACACAAATTGAGAAACAATATGTATATTTGCCAGACCCAGAACCTGGGATACACGACATTATAAGTTGTTTTTTAAGTTTTTAAGATATGGTCTATCAAAGTTCACTCTGTGTGCTTCCATCTACTTTTATTTTGTTACTTATTTTATTTATTTTCTTATTTTATTACTCATTCTCTGTATTTTTATTTTTAAAAATTATTTACACTTATTTTATGTTATGTCGTGAACGCTTTGAATTTATAATTTGTTATGTTGATAATATGTAAAATAAATAAATTTGATTTAAAAATGATAATGATAATAATATTAAGCCAACGCTTAAGCCGCTCGGCCATCGTGGATTGATCTACTGTAACTACTATAGTAATATTGTAATCTGGAGCACATCTGGCGAAACGACAATATACTATTTATAGATTAATATATATATATATATGATACTATTCAATAAAATATGAATAGGCGTGTAAAAGAGTACTAAAATATAAAAAAGTTCTTTACAATGATCTACACGATTTTCTAGTTAAAAGTGACACTTATTTTTATAATAATAACTTAATATTATGTTGTAGCGAGACTTGTCGTTGAGTAAAAAAATATTAATATGATTTTTATTTTATTTCGTTACATTTTTTTAAATTTATTAATAAGAAACTCAAGAGGAATAAGTGACAATTAAGTAAAAATGGTTAGGCGCACTTCTCACATACAAACAAAGTGTTGACTTAAAAAGTTTCGTGATAATTATTATAACTTGTTGAAAGTTAAAATTATTTAATATATATTAGTTATTCATTTTTAATATTCAGATATCACAAATATGTGTAATTTTAATGTTATTTAATTAATGTTACAAATTTAGCTAACTTTATGAAGATTTTTTTCGAGATAATCACAAAAAATCACATTTATGATAGCAATTGGATGTATTCAAAGATATTAATTAGTTTGCTCGAAACAATGAAGTTGGTCTAAAATACAAACCATTATTTTTAATCCAATAAACTGAGCTGAATTTGTTTATTAATGAGCTTAAAATAATGAAAAACTATTTAATGAAACATTATCATAAAAAATATTTCAAAAAGTGGAGGCAACCGACATTGACAGCAATAACCTCAGTTTATCAATCAGCTAGTTTCATTAATCAGAGTTTTTCAACTGTCATATTCATCTACTATTTCACTATAATACTGCCATTGGGCTTCATGGCCTGTTGGAGTATTATAAAGAATATGATTATGTATATATTTTTATTATTAATAATCTACCAACATCATGAATTTTGTGTACATAATATGTACACATGTATATATTATAAATTAGATCAATAATGGATTTAATAGTCAAAGTTGATTAAGTAACTCGAAACTAAAAAAAATACTTTTTCAACACGTATAAATAGTGTACTCGTATCTAATTATAATATGTATGCGGTAAAATAGTTATTTAATTTTTAATTAATTTCTCTAAAAACACTCACGAATAGATTTTACCCATATTTTCATATAAATCTAATTTCTAACTTATGTGAATGGTGTAGCCTAACTATATTTTTGTGCCAAAGTTATTTTATAGATTATAAAAAATAATTTTGTCGCTTTTAAAGTTGCTAATATAATTATTATTTCTCGACTTCCTTATCCATGGACTTCGATTTCTTGTATCCCCAGCCCCTCAATTATTAGTACTATAAATTCACCTGAAGTGCTAACATACACGCAATATGTCTTATCATTCATTAAAATCAGGTTTCCGTCGGTAATGAAAGGTTACGTTTTATGAATAGCGTAAGAATGTTAAAATTGTTATAAAAAATAAAAATATACTAAGGTTTTTAAATGAAGGTTTCAAAATCCATGATTGTCGTATATTTAAAATATCGATTTTGCCCACGAACTTCATTTTTTATAACATTGTATGTAGCATCTTGTCATGACAGTTTAATAGACCAATTAATTTATGAGGTCACTTTTCAATTGATTTTTGTCATAATATATTATATACCTCTGTTATTTACAGAAATGTGCCAGATAGGGTAATAAAGTAAGCTATACAGCAGAAAAAATAATATTTAAATTCTAAAAAAAATATGTCATAATTAATATTATTTACAAGAAGAAAGGTTGAAGAAGAATTTCGTATTTTTCAACTAAGTACTTAATAATGAATGCAGGTAAAAATTAATTTCTTTAATATGTAACATTCATTTTATAACTACATAACTATAAGGTACCCAATGGCGGCTGGCCCTTTAAGTTAAATGGTCATCGACCCTTCTTAAATATTTATATAATGTCAATTATAATTATTACTAGCGAGACAGCCTGGGAATGATCAGCTAGTATTTATTATTACCTATCGGCTAGAGCGCTAGGCTAAAGCATCAACGTTAGATGCACGCTAATGTATATTATGTACATGTGTGTTGTTAAAATATACCTACACAAGTCTCATGATCAACGTCCAACTTCGCGTCTCAACACGCTCGGGTCAATTTAAAATCTGACAGAAATATAAAATATTTCTCTCCCTCTCATTGTTCATATCGATGGCTCAGTTCCATAGTGGGACAACTAGGAATTGGTAGTTTCGAGTAATGGCTGATCAAAGTTTTGACTCACCTAAACTGACTTGTAGAAAAGTGACGGTTTATTATTTGTATTATCTTTTTAGTGAAATATGTTATGAATAGTATGTAGTTTTAGGGCTCAAGTTGTTTATGCTAATTATCATAATGATTTTAATAGTTTTGAGCAATAATCGGACATAACCCTCTATGGAGCTGACAACTCTGCATGAATACTGACAATAATTAGACTTATCACTATGGAACTGACAACTTTACAATATTGAGTTAACATAATGTTCTTTATTGGCGTCATCTCAAAACATCAGTCACTGATAACAGTATATCCACATATTGGGTAACCACCAGTGGCGAAGGGTGGAGGTAGGCTGTTAAGATTGGACATAAATAGTTCACAATAAACTCCGTCAGTTATAGGTACCTATTTGTTTTCATTGAACGTCTACAATTATTATTTACAGATGGTGTTAGTAAGTTTTTGGTTGTTGGTAAGAAATCCATCCATCATGGCCCCCACAAAGGGGGGCTGACAGGGCTCTAGCCTGGGGGCCCGAGCTCAGGAAGGGCCCGGCGTTGCGAGTCGACCAGATAAGTGATCTAAACACATTCAAAACTCAAAATTCAAAAACAAATTCTCTAATAGTAAAAGAAAAAGTCGCCTGTGGAGCTATTTTTCTTCAATAATGTTATTATTTAAAATAATGTGGTTTCACGATACAAATTTTATTGCGTATCGATACTCGCCAACTCCATAATTCAAATGGATGTACTTATTAAAATATGCAAAAAAACACTAAATATACACATTTATTTTACCGCGAACACCATTTGGAAAACGCTATTGTATCACACTGCCTTTATCTTTAGCGATAGGTAGGGGGGCCACCAAAGATCCTAGCCTGGGGACCCGCTTCAGGGTGTGGGGGCCATGCCATCCATTCCAGTGTCCATTTCTTTACATATTGTATATAGTTTGACAGTTTTCTTGGCTAATCGTATTATTGGGGCTACAGAAATGTATGTATAGGTCTCTTAGACATCTTTTTTTCTCTCGCTCTATTAACGCATGCATGGCATCATCACCCTAATTTTGGGTATGACCCACAACCAAAAATTTGTGGCAGATTTCTTCAATGAGATCTATTGAATTGACTGCGTACCTACATTAATAGGGAAGCAACAAATTATTTTTTTTGTTGACCCGCACAATTATCCGAATATAATACATTATTTTGTGATGGGTTTACTTGTAAAAAAGCTAACAAGCAGCTACCTATTTCGTTTGAACCCCTTTTTCCTAAGTCCTCATGTCATAAGTAACAGTGGCCTTGCTTCTTTGTTATGTCGTAGGTATATAGTAAAATTATATGTTTTTAACCGGTGTTTATTAGAGAAGCTACTAATGTTTCCGGAGGGCACTGCTAGAACAGCTTGCAGATCGAAGCAAGCAACTTTGACCAAACTCGAAGCAACGTCATTTTCTTTTATATGCTTGTGTAGGTACCTAATTGCTCCTCTTTTCTAATTTTTTCTTCCGGGCTTGAATTTTTAAAAATTTGACAAGGTGTGATACATTGGTCCTTTTTCGGGACAAAAATCCAAATTATCCGGTGTTAAAAATTGTATCCTACATATGTTTTTTTTACAATCGGCATATCTTTCTCCGTACACAATTATTGGTATAGCCTGTACATTGTAGCAATGTTCAGGCTTCCATCGAGATACATTTTTTCACTATAAGCTCTACAATAATGGGAAGACATTACTGGAAATGATTTGATGTGATTTCGGATTTTTTCCTTTATTTCATCATCAATTCTCACTCCACCTTTCCCATTCCTTCCCTTTAAATCTGAATCCAACACTCCATGTTTGTGTTTTTATGTGCAATTTCAATCATTGTCTTGCATTTATTATGCTCAAAGTATTCATATAAAAAAATGCACGCTCTTATTTGGATCCCATTTATATCAAAACAGTACGCCTTGTTAACTGTACGTGTACTACCAGGAGTTTACATTCTGTACTTTGGAATAACTGGCGTGATGTATCTACCTTAATAAATAAACTCACGTCGTCGATCATCGTCTCCGATCCACCAAAAACTTTGGTGGATTTGTTGCCTTTGATTGAATTCAATTTTATCATAACATGTTAATCTGCACTTCTCAGCACACGGTGATCCTATTTTCATAATGATAGAACGTCATTTTGAGTTGTCCCTTTATGAAATGCAATAATTCACAAAACAATATTTTCACAAAACGATATCTCAAGTTGTCCTTTTATGGAACTGAGAGAGTGTTTAAGTTTATTTATTTCCATATGAAGACATCTGTCCAACGAGAGAAAACCAGTATTTTTTACGAGTTGTCCTTTTGTGGAACTGAAAAGGAGCAATATTCAAATATAATGGGTAATATAACTCAAAACATCAAATTTTGGACTTGTCCTTCTATGGAACTGAGCCATCGATATGTGAGACGGAGAGAAAGCGCAAAGCCTTTTTTTTCTTCATATTATTTTGTCGCACCATTAGACTTTATTTAGATCATTGCCGAAAATGTAAAAGAGATATATTTTCAATGAGTCAAACGAAACAGATATATTGTATTATATCGTTGTACACACAGAAAACAATTATTTCTGTATTAATTCCTTGTCGTACAGTACGCGACGACGACTCGTACTTCTGACAGTTGAAAAAGCTAGTAGGTAAATTATAACGTGTTATGTGCAATTTCGGTTAACGATGGTTGGCGATGTGAAAAATGTAAATGTATGTAAGTATCTACCTATAACAATTTCCAGCACTTCTTCTATAATGTATGAAAAGCCAATTTGCAATACGTCTTTTAAATATACAACGAAAAGGCAAATTAAAATAATATATTCAAAATTGACCTACTATTTTTTCGGGCCTAATGCCGCCAATGAAGGTACCTACTGATTTTTAAACAATTCTGCTAAACTAGTCTATCTATATTATGAGATGATTTAAGCTGTGTGCGGTGTCAAAAAATGCTAAATTTAACGCCATGCGCAAGATAGAAATTTTGCAACTAAATGCCTATTCAAAAATACTAGACATGGCAAACAAAACGCTAAGTTGACAACGCAGATAACTGATGTGTCGTATGTACGATTTAGCGTAAAATTAAAGATTTTATAGGTAAATGAAGTATCACATATTTTAGAGCCAATTCACAGTTTGATATTATTTATAACACAATCCTGAAATTTCTTAAGTTAATAAGCCGAGAGTTTATATATCTAAGTAACGCGGCTGAAAAGTCTTGAATCGGATTTTCACGAAAGAAGTGCTACACTGATGTTCAAGTGAAATCCAGAATGTTAAATTCAATTTGAATGTAATTTATCCACCTATAATTATTTTTCAAATCAGTGAGATATAATGATTGGATATAGGCGCGCCCCCATCTACCAATCCATTTCACTCATATAAATATTCAGACAGTGTCTTTCGACACATACATCAGTATCACACTCCAGTAAGCCCGCGTAATTGACAATGGTTAAAAATGATTCTATACAGTGGTTATAATTATAATTCCTCTGTATTAAGAAAATTATTTCCCCAAGGTTAAAAAACACTTAAAATCAACCACTAACAAATTAAGAATATTTACTGAGCTGAGGAAATTTCTACAATCCATTTAATTCTACTCCAGTTTGAAGTTCATACAAAATCACACAAGTAAATAAATAATATAATTTTATGTTCCGTTTAACATGTTGATAACCTACTTTTCCTCGGATTCATTAAAGCGGTTCTGATAATCAAAATCATAACATTATTTTACGATGCATTTAATGTTTATTTTATGCATTGAACTTTAAACCTTTTAAAAATTATATGGTTTTATGGTATTATCACGTAGCACTAATAATGTATTTTATTAGTCTACCACTATATTAATTTTTTTTGTGTATAAACCCATCAAAGAAGTCAAAAAATCTAGCCTAAAGCCGCGTTGACACAGTCCAAGTACGATCCAAGTACACTTGGACCGAGTGCCATCCAAGTGTACTCGTATGAGACATCTTCATACTAATTATTCCTATCCAAGCTACTTTGACCGCGTCCTACTCATCCAAGTTAGCTTGGATACGAATAATTAGTATGAAGCTGTCTCTTGGATGGCACTCGATCCAAGTGTACTTGGATCGTACTTGGACCGTGTCAACGCGGCTTAATAGAGTAGAAATTAACTTATCCCATTTTTATGTGGAGTAGAAACTTGAATAATAAAATTTTAATCTGTCTTACAAAATGGCGGCTACTGAACAGCTGTTTTTTCAGATTGTTCAAATAATTAATGTCAAAGTAAGGGAAAATCATATTTTTGTTCGAATTTCAAATATTCATATTATTGCAAAAGATTTTTTAGTCTACATGAGAAATCTTATTTTCAATTTTATTTAGATCTGTATTTATGTACCTAGGTCATACTATTATTAACTATTTAATTTTAATTAAAATACCACAAATTTACTACTTTACTAAGTATATTATATTTTAGGTAGGAATCAATTTGAAGTAAATTAATGCGAATGCTTATTGCATGCCTATTTCTTTCATTTGGTAATTATCATTTTATGACACATACAAAATATTGTTTAAATCGTCTACTTTCTAAAATGGAAAATAAAAGCAGATTTCGTTTTGTATGTAACCAATATCCAAGAATGTTTACGAGCATTATAAATTAATGCGAAATGTATTCGGTAAAATTTTCTTTTGAAGTTTGTAATTTTGAATAACTTTTGCGTCATTTTTTTTTAATATTAGGTATATTGTGTTATTGTCTCTCGAGAATGTTATTTAAAGTCTTTCGAGGATGTCAATATGCATTTACTATTGGTGACTGCGCATAATGCCCGAAGATGCTGAAAGGAAACCTGAAGGCGAAACCACGATCGCGAAAAACGACTCTAATAAAATAGATAAATCCATTAAAAAATATTGATTATAACGAAAACCATCAAATTTGATGACATTTTTCTATTATATACTAAGTGTCTTGAAAATTAAGGCTATAATACTTCAGTTGAGGCATGGTCTAAAATGATCGTGGCTAGGCGATGCGCGGATTGTACAAATGACGCGTGCCGAACGAAATATAATTTGTCATAAAAATCCAACGTGCGTCCATGTAATGTTATGTTTATTGTTATATTACTAATAATAATAGTATATTCATTGACATGTTTTATTTTTTAAGTATATGTAAAGTTTTTTAGTCATCTTTACACGATTTAAGAATATTTTCATCCGACGCCATGACAAAATAAATCGACGGGCGCACACTTCGACTATCGGTATCCGATTGGCGAGTCCAGGCGACGAGTGAGAAATTTCATCGCACCTACTGTTGAAAATTATTTGCCGTTTCACTGAAGTACGCTCTTAAGTAATTATTCATTATTTTAAACAGACATACTCGTAGTAATTATAAAATATGTATAATATTATTAACAAAAGGTTTGCCAATTTATTTGCTATTTATTTATTAACATTCTTCAATAATAACAAAGAAAAAATCGTTTGTAATGTTTTTTCAATTATAAAATATAATGATTTATTTTTCTTAAGCGTTATTTCTAATTACCAACACGTGCGACATATTTTTTTATGTAATTCCGAAAATAAAAGTAAACAATATAAAAAATATATTTAATTTGATTGTAAAATGTCAAGGGTATTATTTGGCAATACGTTTATCAAGGTACAACTAAGTTATGTTATTTATCATTATTATTTCGTTATTTTATTGATTTGTTAAAACAAGATTTTGTAAAAAAAAAACTGTTTCCGCCCGGGATCGAACCGGGGGCCTTCCGCGTGTTAGGCGGATGTGATAACCACTACACCACGGAAACACATGCTCGTTTAGAGAAAATAATCATACACGTTATCCACCGCCCCGTTACATTCAAACAGTGTTTATAAATGTAATCAATTCGTATATTTATATAAAAACATTTAAATTACAGATAAATAGTATTCCTAATTCAAAAATAAAATTGCGACTTACAATAATAAACTATTATAAAATACTAGCTCACCCGGCAAACGTTGTTCTGCCATATAAATTATTTCTAGTGAATATTTCGGTTGTTAAATAAAAAATAACGAATGTATCGTAAGTGTGTGGGGATGGGATATATGAGAGAAAGAGGGATGGAGCGCTGTAGACTATGACCGCCGATAAAAACAAAAAAACATCAACCATTCATTTTCTCAATTCAAAATGAGTAATGATGTTCATAATGAATGAAATACCTGTGACAGGATCTCGTTGTTTAATGTTTATGCAATATCCGTCTTGTCCCTTTCAGAAAATTAGCGGATATTGGAGAGCGTCGTATGAATTGTCCATAGCACCAATCAGCACTTTCGGATGAGCGGAATATTCAATATGTAGCTCGTACTCGAATGCGATATGAAGGAACAAAGCGGATGTAAATGTTCCATGTACTTGTTGGCGTTGTCGGCCATTTTCTCTGCGTGTGTTAACTATGAACCGGCGCGCTTGGCTCCGTTTCAATTGTCGTTGTTGATTTCGTTCAGCTCGTGCCTCTTGTGATTGGGATGCACGCAATTGCGACATTCTTACACGCACGTTTTTGTTATCTTTTTGGATTTGTTCGTCTGTTCTTTCTGCTCTACTATTTCGCATGTTTGTTGCTTTATTCGTTCGACGGCCCAAATGAGCCCCCTTGCGTCTTGCTGGCATTGTGCACTGTAATACACGCACATAAAAATAGATTAATTAAAATAAATCGTACAAAATTTTGCACGCACTGCGTTGTGATATGCCGAATGAAATGTCAAAATGACGCGACGCTTCTCTTGAATTCTTCTCGGACGTAGCGCCATCTGTCATTCAACAACATAAATAATTTCGTTCTGTTTGAAATACGAACGACGGTTAAATTTGTTCATACAAAAATAATAAAATCGCGATTAAAAAATGGGAGGGTAGGGGTAGGAGAGTGAAAATTTGGGGTTATAGGTATTTTTGTATGCCAAATAATAAAAAAGATACAAAAAAAAATTGTCAAAAAAATAAAAGAAAATTTTTCTGGATAGAGATACCCTAATCATTTAGCGGTATGAAATATACTTGTTGACCTATTCTCATATCTAACAAATATACATAAAAAAATTCATAAAAATCGGTCGAGCCATTTCGGAGAAGTTCGACCACAAACATCGTGACACGAGATTTTTATATATATTATAGAGATTCATTGGAAACTCTAATTATTTTATCTTTAATAATACAATGTAGTTTGATATTTTTTTTCGAATGTGTTAAGAATTTTATCATATAAATCGTTAAAAATATTTTTTATATGAAGAAATTTAAAAAATATACATTATCAGTAAAACGTAATACATTGCTAGCTTTCTATTCTGCCCCTTGCTAATCCTAGTAGAAGTTCATCACTAGCTTTACGGGATAATTATTTCAAAAAACGTCTTCTTCTACAGTAGGTATGTCTTCTAGCGTATATCCTTCTAGGGTTATCTCCTAAGTTTAGTTTTAGTATTAGTCACTTTGATTAACAAAAATCTATCTTGAAAAGTCAATCGACAGCATATATTTTATATTTATCTGAATACCAACTATGAATAATAATTATTGGCTAAAAATTCAAATCAATAAAAAAAGTGTCCTGAGTAGTGTTGCCCTGTAATCCACCTTCTATTGGCGTAACCTAAAAACGACCTGCATGACCAACTGTGGGTTCTACAGTAGAAGAATACGTTTTATTTTTATTTAGTGGTCGCATTTTTCAGGAAATTAGGAAATTGGCACTCACGCTGCCTTCTTTGTGTGTCAAAATGGGAGTAATTATAACATTTTTTTGGACGGATACCTACTGATTCTTTGTTTTTTAATCCCTACCGTATTATAATATGTAAGAATCTACTATTTAGGCATACGTATATTATGTAAGATAAAATGTCTTTTGAGAATAAAATCATTTTTTACAAAAAAAAAATCCCGGATGCTGAAAATATGGTAATCCTACCATTATTGCCTCCGCTATCTTCCAAGATAAAAGACTATATTGTCAGCAAATCTGGAACAAAAAGTACCGTCGCATTTCCATGCAAATTGTGTAATATGTGTTTCAAAGCTTCCCGTTCTAAATTGTTTCAACTTTTGCTTCATCTGAGCGGGGACTTTACAGAGAGAGGGTGACAAGTATTGACTCTAGCGAAGGCGTTTGTTTCGTGTTCATCTTGCAATACTAAAATTTTATCACCATGTGGGGGTTGCATGATCTGATATTACATACCCAGTGACGTCGTGTAGAGGTAGAGGCTCTTGTAGTTCAATATATAAAACACTGACTTATTATCTCGGGGCTTTTAGTTCCTGGTAATCTCACAATATACTATATGTGATTTTCTCAAAGCCTGGTTGTTTTTATAGTTCTGCTACACTACTATTATTCGGCTTGATGAGCTGATAAAGTGTTAAAAGAAAATCATTGAAAATTTACGTCACAGATAATCATGATACATAAATGAAAAACTAACTTACATTTTAATAATAGGTTACTGGGTTATAGGATTTAGTGTTTCTTTGATTACTTTATAGTTACTTCATTAGTCAAGATAAGGTAAAAAGAAAAACCCATTGGTGTAACAGATTTACTTTGGTATAGACTTAAACTATTTAAATTCGTAAAATTTTAAGAAGTCGTAAATATATTTTTAATCTTTGATATACTTTGAGTGATAAAAACATAAAAGATACCATTCTTAAGGGCTCTTAAACGAGCAACTTTCTCCGGCACTATGATGCCTTAATTGTGGTATTGGTGTATTGCCGTTAATAGTTTTGCAAAACACGTAAATAGTACTCTATGCTGTCGAGTTTTTCCATCTATTGCCCATAGTTCCTGGCAACACGGTTAGTCAATATTTCGAAAATGGAACGAAATCGAAAACATGGCAATAATGCTCAAACATACCGATTTCCTTCTCTCTCACCTCAATAATATGGATATCGCAGATGTGCGTATCCGCTTAATCTGCCGCAGGCCTAGGTTACCCTCCGCCGTAACCATAACATCGAAGTAACAGCCGATCCTACTTTTCCGTCGTGTTATTAATCTCTCTATGGTGTTGTTATTATGAATCGTCAAATTTAATCACAACAGGTACAATGAAACATTAATGAACGACATGGTATTAGAGCTTAGTAATGAAGTTTATTCACCTCCTTAGCTATGAAACGTGAAAGCCAAAGTATATAACGATATAAGTATGGACTTATCGTCGCTATAGGATTTGTTTCCCGAATATCCATTTTTGTCGAAATCGACATTTTAATGCAGTTCAATTTCTTTTATCGAACTTTATCGAAATCATTTATAAAAACAATATATTTTTTATCTAGGAACAGAGATATTTTTTTAAAAAACCCGAATACGCCATGTTAAGTTACAATTACTCCGTGGTGTTCTCCCGAATGTCCAACTATTCGTACCTGAATATCCAAGTTAATTTCGGTCGAAAATGATCTCTGGCTGAGTTTTTATTTCCCGAATATGACTTTTAGCCAATCAAACCGCGCTGACGCTGTGCATCTCGCTCCCACATTCACGCTGTCTAGCTCTAAAACAATCACGCCCACTTTCATATTTTTCGGCCGTCCGGAGTGCTCTTTCTAATTTCGTCTTATTGATATTGTTTTTAAAGTTACTATTGTTTTAATAGTGAATTCATCAAATTTGAAGAGATCATTCATAGCTGATACATCACTAGTTGGTCCTGAACTTACAGTAGAGTTTTGGAAGTGAGTATTTTAACCTAAATAACTGCATTTTGTTTTGATAAATGGCACAAAATCCCAACGGTTATATGAATTTTACAGTGTGACCCGGCAACTACTATGACGTAAAAAATAATTATTATTTCAAATTATTATTAATCAAACATTGTTTGTCTTTATTTTACTTTTAATTTAGGTATTTCTATGAAAATAAAGGCGATGCTTTTATTTATTTTTGAATGCGCTGATAGTAAATTTAATTTAATATGTATGTTAGTAACTATTTATTTGGTGAATATTATATACTTAAGATATTGGTACCTACCTAATATTAACAGCCAATGGTAATTAATTTATACATGCTATTATTTTGTGTTGTTATTCTTTACAATAGTAAATATATAATATTATTTGGTGGTTTGTAATAAGTTTAATTGGTAATTATAGAAATATATAGATATAATAATATACAGATATATACATAGATTAGTTTTTGGAAAAAGTATTAATATAAAATTGTTAGCAAGTACGAGTTAGTACCATCATAAAATATTGGAGAAATCTGTGACCTCGGTTAGTAATTGAAGTAGTAGATACCTACTATTATTTAATAAACAAAAACCGATCGCCGATAGTCGCTTAATTTTGAAGAATGCTGATGAGCAGGTATTAAAAAGCCTATAGTTGAAGTTTGTCGTCATAAGTATGTCACCTCGTAGCATAGTGGATAATTCGTGGACTGGGGCGTAAACCCGGGAGATGCAGGGTCGATTCCTGCCGGGTGTCTTACTTTTTTCAAAATGATATTTTCTATTGGTTACACCCACGGTGGCCGCGCGGCTTAAGCGTTGGACTATTACGCCGTGGGTCCCAGGTTCGAATCCTGGGTCTGGCAAGTACACATATTGTTTTTCAATTTGTGTCTGTCAGGGTATGGACCTAATAAGTTGAGCAAGTGGCTGACATCTATTTCTCGTAAAAAACAAAATGTGTTAATACAAACCTCTACTCTGTGGAGGCCCATATGATCCTATTAAGATCGGACATGGTCGAAAGAAAAGAAGAAATAATATATTTTCTCAGAAGTGATTTTAAAAATTATGTATGTTCAATTATTAGAATGGTACATTCTTAAATCTTGTGAATTATTCGTTCAATAAAAAAAATAGTTAATTACTTAAAAACTATTTTATTACTTAATCCAAAAAAAACCATAAAAGCGATTGCCGCATGTTATTATTACATACAAACTTGGGTAATTACGATCATTAAGTATTTAAATAGTAGAAGTAATTATTAACAATTATCGTATAAATAAATATAACATTTGAAGCGCGTACTTTTTGACTACTCAGTAATCCGTGGGCCGTGCAGCAATATGCTACGGTTTTAAATCCCGAACGTCCATGTTTTGTCCCAAATATCCATTATTCTGAGAGAGCGCTAAAAATTTCCCGAATATTCACAGTGAGTACTTGTAAATAAAACGCATTTTCTGTACATTTAATTATTTATACCAGTATATTATTCTTGGGATCTATTCTTAGATAATGTTGCAATCATACAGTGTAGAAAGAATGATTGATACATCTACTGATATTTAAATATACGACAATGAAATTGGTTTTTCGTCTCCTGTAAAATTACAATTTGGTCTATTCGGGAAACAAATCCTATAGCGACGTTATGTTACCAATTGAAGAGTCTGGCACTCTAAATTAGTAGGTACATTAAACTCCTATAATATGAGTCTTGAGTTGTCAAAGGGAGAAAAATAGTTCGACGTGTTGCAATAATTTTTATATCTTTTCTACTTACGCATAATAAGCTTAGTATATTAAATAACGTTATGCAGAAATTTTCTGCTACTATAAACATATCAAAAAAACACTCACATTTGTTTCGTTTTATCATATTCGCA
Source organism: Rhyacophila brunnea (assembly GCF_057557595.1). Taxonomy (NCBI): domain Eukaryota; kingdom Metazoa; phylum Arthropoda; class Insecta; order Trichoptera; family Rhyacophilidae; genus Rhyacophila; species Rhyacophila brunnea. Next base: position 11,910,242 of record NW_028232848.1, on the reverse strand, counting down.
TTTCTTGTTTAATTTGCCGCCCAAAAGCAGTGCACCGTAAGTTTATTTATTAAGTTGTTACCTATTTACTGTGATATTGAAGACAATTAATAATAAGATAGCAGCAACTGTTCAGTAACGCAATTTAAAGTTTGTTATAATATCTCTTAAAGAGTTTATTTCAAATGTTGATACAAAAGTTTAAATAATAATATTTATATACTAAGTCCTTATATAAATATAATTAAATTATTAAGATTGAAAAATAATTACTCCTCACTAAAAGGGATCTTTATCACCTGTGTTGTTCTTTATAAATTGGTAAAACTTGGAAACTAAAGATGGCCAAACACTATTATACGAATTTTTATATTATTAAAAACTATGTTCTTCCTTTTTCGTACAAGGTGGTTGTGAGTAATTTTGAACAATCACAAACACTCAGGCTTTGAGAAAATTACATAAATATTGTGCCCTCACCTCACCGGGAATCGAGCTCAAAACTCTCGGATGGAAGACCAGCGCCTTAAGCTCAAATTACATTGGCAGATTGCGTCTGGCCCGATCGTCTGCCACGACTGTCAAACTTTATTCTCTATGGTTTTCAAGGATCGTGAGCGATCGGGACAAAAGTGGAAAATGTTCTATTAGTCCGTCATGCGATCCATTCATTAGCAAGCTAAGATTGTCGAAAGTGTACGAAAATAGCCAAATACGCGCCCGCTCATGAGCCACGCAAATGGTCGTTCATTCTACTGCTCGATTTTAACAACTACAAGATGGCGAAATCTCAAAAAAATGTATGGACTAGCGCTGAGGACACAGTCCTCGTCGAAAAATGTCAAACGGCCGCGAAAATTTCAACAGATGCTCGCTAGGTTTGACAGCTCAGTTTTTTTGACGTAAAATTGCGCGGAAATACGTTCAGTGTAGCCACCAATCTAATAAATATCTAGTTTTTGGTCAACATATATTTTTAATAATAGCAACACTATGTTTATTTTAAATCTATCAAAAGCAAGGACCAACGCGATGGAATCGTTGCGTGTAATTAATTGCAAATAGTATTAAAACGTTGGCCACGACGGTTATTAGATCGGATTGGGTCTGCGCGTCTGCCAATGTAATTAAGCCTTTACGCTCTGCACCACGAGAGCCGCCTCTATTATACGATTACAATCAATAGTTTTTATTGTGTAATTAAATACAATGCTGAAACTAATTCCTACTCTTCATTATATTATATGATTGTCTTGATTAATCTGTATGTCTGTTATTCTATCTGTAACGCATAAGTTGTTTATTTCTGACATATGCAAGCAAACCCCCTTTGCATCCCTACTCCACAGCTTTTATTCTAGAAACAGGTATGCAATTTCCCAATAATTACATCATATACCTATTTTTCTTTTTATATTTATCTGTTTGTTACTCTGTCTGTAACGCATAAGGTGTCTCCCGATGATGCACGCGTACGTTTTTGTTGAACACACACTTGCATCTCTCGCATGTGCATTGCTTAGTCAGTAAGTACCATTATATTATGCATTCATTGTCATTGTCAAATAGACGCATTATTTAGCAACGAATATTGTTAGGTTAGATGTTGCTTTGCTTATGGATGTAAAAATATTATTATTAAATGTATAAACAAAAATGTTAACAAGTGGCACTTATTCTTCCTCTTCAGCCATATTCGCCCTTTAGTTGGAGAACATGGACACCACGCGGTGCGTCCAAAAGTACCTGTGGCTAGACAGTCTTCTTTCATCTTTCAGGTCATATTAGCATCCCGTAGCTCCTCCGTATACCTAAAGTATATAGATAGTATTTAGCAGCCTTCCCGGACTCATGAATCTGGTTGGCTTAAATAACAAGCAAGCCAGGTTGAGGTTTTCTACAGGCATCCGGAGCACGTAGCCCTGTATGAGCTAATGGGAGGCTACATGGTGCATTTTCTTATTTCCTTGTTACTCCTAAAGTCATATCACCGCACATCCTGTAGGTATCAGTCGCAAACATTTATTTTCGAAGCTCGGTTTACGGTTTCTCTGAGCCTTCGTAAGGTGCCATGATTCGCTACCGCAAAACAGCACCGTCAGAATTTAAGCATCGAATAGGCGGCATTTGGTTTTGAATGAGTACAACCTTGAGTCCGAAGTAGTACTATCACCTGGTAATTTTAGCTGGTCTCATAAAAAGTATGAAGATAAAAATGACTAACATTCAAATATAGTTTTTGACTTAAAGTTTTTTTTATTTCACCTGTAGCGTTTAGAATTTAAAAAAAAATACCTACTGTTTTTCGTTTTGTATATTAATTTATAAAAAAATATAAAAGATTCTAACTAAAAATATGATTTTAAAAGTGTGACTCCACATAGGGACGTCAATGTACATCACTATCTCGAATCTACATATGGTAAATGCTTCACTCAAAATGGTATACTCGATGTTAATGTAAACCCATTAAGTGACATATTAGAGTTTTAGATAAAGTGATTATTCAACATCATTGCGAAAGTTATACAATACAGGTAATACGTACCTAATAGGTAAATTATTATCATATTCATTTTAATGCAGAGAATATCAGCATCTATGAATAGTTAAAACGTATTAAACACCAGTAGTGAAGAATGCCTTATAGAGAAAAGTGAGCGGTAGCAGAAAAAACAGTGCATAATTGAACACTCATACTTAGGATACTTGTTTTTTTACCAATCAGTATTATATTGACAAATGTTTGAGGATAATGAGGTGGAGAAGAGAGAAGTCGTTGTTGCTTAGTTGTTTGGAGCAAAGTTTATTGTTGATACCAGTATAAATAAATACAATAAATGTAATAAGGATGACAGCGTGAGAATCGCGGATATGGATGTACTGATGAGATAGATGTGATCACGAGATTGATTATATTAATGAACTTGAGTGGAATGACTGTTCACTATGTCGAGTGACCGAACTCGTGACGATAGTAATGCATCGCGTGATGGACTCAATGGGTGAGTGAGGATTCATGGATTGACTTTCTTATTTATACAAATGCAGTCCATATATTACAAAAGATTTTGTCGCAATTAACAAATAATCATAACATCCCCAACCATAACTGATCTAGTTATGATTGTGGAAATTCTGACAATCGTTTTTGTTATATTGTTTTATTTTTATAATGTAAATTCTGCGATGGCCGCGTGGTTTCAGCGCGTTGGACTATCACGCCGTGGGTCTCAGGTTCGAATCCTGGGTCTTTCAGGTCTCAGGGTCTTTCCATTGTTTTTCAGCTTTTGTGTGAGTCAGGGTATGGACCTACTAGGTTGAGCAAGTGGCTGACATCCATTTCTCGTAAAAAACAAAATCTGTTAATACAAACCTCTACTCTGTGGAGGCCCATATGATCTTATGAGGATCGGACATGGTCGAAAAAAAAATCCGATTGGTATGATTTCTATAAATATAAAACTAATAATCACACATCATTTGAAAAAAATCTCAGATATATTATATTACTTACCTATTAGAAAAAAAAATACGACTACCAACAGGGCTTAAACCTGTAACCCTTGGATTCGCGCCAATGTCATTTACCAATTAAGCTACGGGCATTCTATCTAATTCCGATGGAATTTACTGGTAGTTTTTACATAACATATTTATCATAATAAAAGGCGATACAAAAAATGTTTTGAAAATAGAAAGAACCCAAAACAACAATTATAAATAAGAAATGTCTATATGTAGGTAAGTTACAATTACCTCTCACATGCATAGATTGTTGTAGAACAAATCGAAACGAGTTATGACTGATTTTTCATGGCACTATACGGACCGGTCGCCACCTTGCATTTAAGACACTACACAGACCAACTACTGTGATTTAAAATAAAACACCAACATTTAAAAAAAAAGCTAGAATTGTAGTAGATATCTAATCTATAGTAAATAATACCTCCTGTAAGAATTTAGAATGTATTTCAGTTAGTCATTCAATTCCATCATTCATAATATTATGGGATAACATATACGCAGTTTTGCACGTATCTTTTAAACTTAAAGAAGGAAGCATCGACTGCATTCAATTACTGTATCAAATCAGACTGTTAACAAGTTATTGTCCATAACAATCTATTATATTACATTCTAGTAAAGCACTTTAAATTTAAAAGATGTTTATATGAAGTTGATCCCGCCGTTCCATAACAACATCATGATATTGTAAACGAGACCACACCACTTGTATGTAATAAAATAGGGCGTGTGATAAATAATCGCTTAATAAGTCTTCTTCGTCACTCTTCGAGACTTCCATCTCAGTAGGCTAATGAACATTATTGACTTAATTAATAAATAATTACGTGGTATACCGAAGATTAAATTAGGTCATCTAGTAAATTCTGCTGATGTGTTTTCTAGTTGAAAAACATATTTGACATAAATACTATTTTCTTTAATATAGCAAGCCGACGTGTGCTCTTTTGAATCAATATTTATACTTACAACAATTAAGTTTTATTAGATAAATGAATGTGTATGTTTTCCTTAGTACGTTAATTCTGTAGTAAGATGGCAAAACACAATATGTCCGTTTTTCTAAACTGTTCAGCAGACCAAAGTTAAACTTCGAAAAAAAATCAAATAATAGATATACATATTATCATAATATATTGACATATATTATGTCTTCCAACCTGTAAGACCTAAATATACCATATTTTGATATATTGATCACAATGAGACGAGTCTGACATAACTCAATTTCATAAAAATGGACACATCATGTTTTGCCATCTTAATGCAGAATAATTATGAATATCATGAACGATAAGAATGTTTTATACCCTTCTTAATAAAACTTAAAACTAAGATTAATCAGTTTAACATAATATTGTTTGAAATAGTTTATGTACAGTATTTTGTTATTTTCTTTTGTAATAAAATAGCTTAGTGAACAGAGATTAATTTAATATAATAATTAATACGTATTTTCTTAAAGTTAATTTTAAATAACAGTAATATTTAAAATAAAGTAATATATTATAATATATCGAGCAAATATTCACGCACCATTTTGTTTTTAAACATATCATAAAGTACATACGTACATAATTTTCAAAATACTTCTGAGAAAATAAAATATTATAACCAATAGAAAAAATCTTTTTTGAAAAAAGTAAGACACCCAGCAGGAATCGAACCTGCATCTCTGGGGTTTCGCGCGCGTGCACATAGACCACTACGCTATAAGCGTCATACATAATTGCGACAAATTTTAACTAATGGCTCTTAATACTATCTGAAGCGCTTTCCAAATTGAGCTACTATTGGCTCTTAATAATTAAATCTCTTCAAAATTATGTATGTGGACTATTCGTTGAATAAAAAAAATAGTTAATTAAAAATATCATAATGTGCGTAATGATAAAAATATTTTTTTAGTACCTCACGTTTATTTTCTGGAATATAAAAATTCACCAGACATCTTGATAGGTAATATATATTTTTTTATTATCCAGTCTACATATTATTTGATTAAGTAATAATATCATATATTTTTATGAGGAACCAATATTATATTAATACGAAAATATATTTTGCAGCTGTATAAACAAAGAATTTTATTAAGCTAACCGCTTTCACCAAAGATAATATAAACGATGTTTCACGTAATTTTAAATTTCATTTCATGAACAGATCAGATTTCATAGGAAATATTATTTTGTCTATACAATTCCGCATAATTAAGCTTGAAAATTATTTCGGTTATTCGAAATAATATTATTACCATGTTTGCTTATAAATACAAATCGTATATAAGTATTTGTGGCTGGTTATTTTTTAACGAGAGTATTGGTAAAGTACAAAAACTCTATGTTTTTATTTTTAGAATTTTAACCAATCAATTTCCTCCATGTTTAATTTCATTAACATTATCGAATTGAACTCTTTCGGATATATATTTTTTTTCAATATCGTAATTTAGTGTCAATGACGGTAAAGTTCACAAAAAAATTGATATTGACATTAAAAACGAAATACGCAGTATTTCAGAATGTAAAATTATTCTTTAAAAATATTTAAGTCGGTAGCTTAATTTGCAAGGCACTCGTTTTGCATTTAATAAAAATTTGCTTGAATCACACTTTTTCTATGATATTCTCAAGATTTCTTCTATTTAATATGATTTAGACGTTATTCCATACCATTTATTTTCAATATTAATATGATATACTAGTTTACTCTCATTTCTGTTTAAATTAAGTTGAGCATAGGTACCATCAAAAAAAATGTCATAAGGATCACTATAATATATAATAATATGACGTGTCAAAAAACCCGTACTTTATATGAGTGTAAAAACTCTGGCATATATTGGCATATAATAATATGTCAAAGAGTATATTATGACAGGCCCAAGGATTGCAATACCCGTATTTAATTATTTATCAATGCCAAAATACCGGTATTTTCGGTATTAAGAAAGCAAACACGTTTATGTTTTTCAAAAATGAATTTAATGTTATTTTTTCATTACGTACTACTGTATTGTACCTATATTACATTTAGTGTACCTATAAGTTTTATCCTGATAGAACGAAAATATATTGACTTAAACCAACAAAATTTAAATAATATTTAAACAAAATCCCTCAAATAATATACTTGTAGAATTGTCGCGATGAATAAATTAGCATATTTTGAAAAATACAATATTCGTGGCAAATATTTCCAATTATTCTATAACTATTGATGGAACGTTGGTAGTAGAATTTGAGAGAGATTTTCCTGTACTGACATAGTATTTGTAAAAATTAGCAGTTCTAAAATATTATGATCTATACATATTATTTATTTTATAAAGGTCAACATAATAAATGTAGGTGTGTTCTTTAGGTTTCTATAAAATAGTGTTTAAAATAAATTTTAATAGTTATATCTATTCATGGGTAGGTACTTCTTTGTTTCTATATTATGTTTTTTATGAATACCGGTATTCAATAAGACATACTGAAATACCGGTATTGTTATATCCATTCAGTATTTCAGTCCCTAATGACAGCATAGCATACATAGTAATAGTTACTCGAATAACCAGTAAGTATTATACACCGAAAATAGTTTTATTTGATATAGATTCTATGTCAAAGCCTCTGTATATTATAAATGTATGACATACACATGATCATAGACAATTAAATGCTCTTTGTATATAATATAGATCTAAAAAAATATTTATAATTTGACCGATAGTTTTCAGAATATTGTATCTTTTCATGCAAAAATATTTTTACCAAATTTTGATAAATAAATTAGATAAGTATGCAAATAATTCATATGACCACAGTTTACCTAAAAAAATACTTTCGGAGCTTTACATACATAGGCGATATTATTTATTAGAATGACATAGGTAATATAAAATTGTCAAAATTACCTAAATAACAAGTATCAGCAGCTTTCATTTATTGGACATAACAAGTGATTATATCGAGTGGAGGTTTCCGGGATTGAAGAAAAATATTGCTATGACAACCATAAAGGAGGACAGAAACCTATGTACCTATATGACCTTTCTCAAAGTGAATCCTTACTGTACCTACGTATGAATCGAAAGATTTGTCAGCAGTGTAAAGAAAACAGGCTTTCGTCTATTTATAGGTTCTGTGAGTACAGAGTTGAATGACAGTCATAATATTTTCATATTATTTTACGAAACACCTGCATAACAATGTCTTTAAAATAATATGTATATTATCATTTTATCATTGTTTATATATCGATCAGACTGAATGCCGAGCAAATAATGACATATTATCATACCAATGATTCAACATTCTCAGACTAAATTATTTCTTTGTGAATATAAAATTGACGCATTTTCATAGAGTTGACATAATATTTTTATTATACTCGTATACGAGTCGTTCAAGAAAATTTTTTACACATTGACCTTAATAATATAGATAGAGGGTGCGATAGAGGGGTTGGACGGCACTGAAATAATTTTAAGAGTTTTATTCTGAACGGAGGACTGTGGTAATTAATTATTGTTTAATTCATTAATAATACCGACCACATCCTTCATCTGCACTTGAACAACTAGACAAGTGAGCGCCGCACTGTCGAATGAAATAACGTTTATTAAATGAATAAATATAGTTTATTAAGTTTTCATCTACTACTTAGTAGTTTACTTAATTTTGCTCTTAACATAATGTTTTTATTGTGGATTGAGAATTTAATATGCCTGACGCTTTATATAAAAATATAATAACTCTCTTCTCGTTAGAAGATAAACATAATATGTACAATTAATTAATTATTTATTTGTGAATATTTAAAATATCACCAAGTATTAAATAATATAATAATATTTTAGTATTAAACATATATTTTAAAAGTACTTTTAATTCCCGAATGTCTCTTTATTTTAGAATTTCATTAAACGCGTAGCACCCAGTTGTCTCGGCGCCGAATCGTCCTAGACCCCTTTATCGTAGGTACAATAAGTACAGTAATTATTAATTCTGGCACTCATATATTTTTGTAAACACACGAACCTTCGACAATAATTAATATTCTCGGCAGCAGATGATCGGGAATGAATGCATATTTTAATAGCTTAAAGAAACCAATTTATGTATTTTTCATTGTGTCCAGAAATTTGTACGTATGCAATTCGCCGTATCACACTTCACCGTGAAATATTGTGTCGGAATTAGGTATATGGTCGTATATTAAAGACCATCCAACCTTTTTGGATCGTACTGAGATAAAATTCATGTTTAAATAAAACACGGTTCTTGACGGTTTACAAGAAGCCAGGGAAAACAAATTTTGAAAATAGCCGATATACTGGATTATTATTCGTTAGGTTAGGTTAGATTAGGTTTTCATTCTTGAATTCATGAATTTTGCCAAACGGTCATCTCTTTCAGATAAGAAAGCTCACGGTGAACTGTGCTATGGTGAAATGTAATACGTATAATTTACATATTGTAACCATTTTTCGTATGCGTATATTATTATTCGCTCGTATATTTCCGACAACACCCGAGTGACCTTACTAAATGTAGCTCCTCTACTAAATTATAAAATGAGTTTTTCACAGTTCACATATTAAAACATTTTTTATAAAATATCTCAAAATATCACCAAGAAAATACTGAATCTCTTGAAAAGATTAGGAAATAAGACTAAGGCTTATATTTCAAATATAGCTCCAAATCTTTTTGAATTTTAGATCAATCTATATCAAAATGTATACCGTTGTCAAACGCGGCTGTCAAACCATACCCATTTCAACACAATTTTAGATTCACTCAATCGGTAAATGTCATTAACTATTAAATTCAAATAATTAAAAGACATATCCTGAATATAAGATTTGTGAGCAACAATTTAGAATAATAAAACACATTATAAATTTACATACATAAAGACAAAACGTCAAAATACACCGATGATGGCAATAAACCAGTGAAAAATTACATTTTATTGCGTCCCAAAGTAACAAGTACTTCATCACCAAATTTCTAATTTCCTATATACTAAGTTATATCGTGCAAATCAGAGAACACAGGAATATCGGAAATTAAAATACCTAACGGGTAGGGTTATCAGGCAACCGATCTCGTGTGTGGAAGAATAATATGGCCTAAACCTCAACACGTGTCAAGAATACGCTTGTCCTTCGTTCTGACAACTACTCTCGGTTTATGTATTGACGCTCAATATTGGTATATTTGAAGGTTGCAACACACACTATTGTACGTCTATAATGTTTGTTTCATTTTTGTAGTACACCCACACATTCAAAACCCTACATCGAAATGTAGTGTATTGGTGTATGAACCTATCGGAATTACATTAATTAATTTGTACTGTGGTGCAAATCGCACCCTTGCAACTAAACTGCCACAAGTCAAAATTTACGTGGTTTGAGTTAATTACTACGTTTCATTGTATATCGTTCATAGTATATGTACTGAAAATTTAAAATCTCTAAGTTATCAAATTCAAGTCAAAACTTCATTCAATATCTAAACATATTTCAAAACACAGTACAAAAGTGCGAAAGGTAAAAACTTCAAAGCTGATTTTCTCTGTTTGACTTTTTTTGGATTGTGGCAGTTTAGTTGCGATGGTGCAAAATATGTACGTTATTCTTATTAAATTAAAAATAATAAAAAGTATGTCTCGTGTAGTATAATATACTTATCATTATTTTACTAACTGCGGCCATTGACAAATTAATAAATCGGTAAAATTGGTCCTGCTTTCAAATACGTTGTGCACCACTGCAATAAACAAAAGGTTAAAGCCAACTGTACTTTTTAGTAGTAAATGCACTGGCACAGAATAGGAGATATAGAAAGCTCTTGAACCAGGTTAAGACTTATCCTGGATTACTAAGTCATTGATAGTGATGGTGCTATTAGGTAGGGGAAAGCAAAAGATAGAATTTATTATGACGTGAGAATAGATTAAGTATATGATAAAATTTCCAAGTTACATTTAAGGCTATACTTCATACGAATTAATACGAATTGTGCAAATAAAGAGTGCCGAACGAAATATAATTTGTCGTAAAAATCCAACATGCGTTCATTTAAAAATATGTTTATTGTTATATTACTAATAATAATAGTGTATTCATTTTCTTTTTTAAGTACATACGTAAAGTTTTTTAGTCATTTTTACACGATTTAAGAATATTTTCACTCGACGCCATGACAAAACAAATCGACGTGCAAATACCTCGACTATCCGTCTCCGATTGGCGACTAGTGAGAAATTTCGTCGCACCTACTGTTGAAAATTATTTGCCGTTTCACTGAAGTACGCTCTTAAGTAAAAGAAGGAAGTGAACATTTTTAATGGAAACTTTGTATGGGGTAACCATCGTACCAACGAATGTTGCTTTATGTTGTTGAAATAACAATTATATATTTCAATTTTCTAATGATTATCAAACACTTTCACTTAAACGTTGACTCAGCAGTGACTCCTGTCTCCTGGGGCTCCACGAAACCGTGGGACATCGCGAGATTTGAGAAAAGCTCACCCAGAAGGTGGGTAATGGGTAGGTACATGTTAAAACCGTTTTGGTAAGTATGGTTTAACTTAACGTTACCTGCATTTAAACAATGTAGTGCTTATTTGGAAAATGTAGCTTATTTAAGTTTACATGTCGCCTCATAGTTATTAGTAATTTAAATAAAGCAAAATTTTCTTAGGAAGAGAGTTCCTTTTTAACTGCGGTACGACGGGACAAAGATTAAGGATGTCAGTTGTAATATTAACCATTTTAATATATTTTTAAATACGTAGATAGACAGTAAGACATCGTACTGGTAAATCGTTCATTGTTTAGGACGCTTAGATCAAGATATTCTAATAGGGCTGTAGATTAAGAGGGGAATACGATATAATTTTTAATACATTGGACGCTAAAGACGCGTCCAGCGCGTATCGATTAAGGTGGCCATTTGATATAATAAGCATGCTATTTTTAAATGTAGTAATTAAAAAGTAATTATCTAGTCAGCAGTCAATGTGTTAACACATTGGTAAGTTACGCAAAGATTACAACATTTTATCGCTGTGGACCTTATTATTTGATCCAAATCCATCCAAATCGAAGTTACGAAAGATTTATAAAAAAATATCTCAAGGGTTCCACAAAGCAACACTCGTCGTAACACCCATGGTCGATGATCGTGATCACTCAATATTTGATATACCTACATACTTGCAAAAATGCAATAAAAAAAAACAATAATGTCATGTTTTGAGCCAGCCGTGGTATTTTGATCCACACCAAACAGCTTTAGAGATAGACGTTTTACTATTTAGTACTCCACTTAGGACGCAAAACTTAACCGTGCCCAGATGTAATACGAAGTGTTCATACTTATAATTTATAATATATTCTGAGCTGTTTATCGTACATACTTGATATAATATGAGTAAGATGCTAGATAATAATTACCCGCTTCACTTATCAACAGTCTGCGATAAAACGCCTCCCACGATGCACTTTACTCCTTTGCCAATCTCGTTGACAAGAGTGCACAGTACCATAATATTTTATTCGTATTTAAAACTAACATATCATATTATTATTATCTACATTACATAATATTATTAACTTGAAGTATAACTACATATTGGAAAATAGATTTAAAATCTTATCATTCATTGAAAATACATTAACCTAAACAAAATTAGTCCCCAATAATATCACTTAAATAAAATCTAATAAATTAATTAATCACAAATTTAGAATCATACAGTCTGATATAGAGAGGTTACGCATAGCGTGAAAATGCAAAAGACTGTACGATTGGATTAGAGCAAAACAAATGAAACCTACGAATGAAACAGATCAAAGAATTTGTACTATAAGTACCTACAAGCAGTCTTATGAATTATTTCTGTTGTGACATTTGAAATTATTTTCCAAGCGGATGAAGTTAATAAGAAATATGTTTAAGTTGTTAAACTCAACTAATATTAATATTGACTCAGTTGTCTTTTTGATTTTCTAGCTCGAGTAATGGCGATCTTAATTCTAAAGAAATGTACAGCATTGAAAATTACTTATATTATATTATTAACCCAAGATATTAATTTGTTATAATAAGATAAATTCAATCAATGAACGCACATTTTTTTCTTGTGGGTTTATTTTTAAGTAAAAAATAGTTATGATAATATATAATTAAGTAAGTCAACACCCAGGGCTGACACATTTCTTGTGGACAAGTTGACCGCTGGACGAATACGAGTGGTACCCGAAGGATTTAAGAACTGAATAAAAGTAGAGAGCACGAAGATGCTTTCATCCAAAAGTGAATTGAAACTAGCAGATATTGAAATTGATTATATTTTTACATTTATTATGTTTCTAATTCTACGATATATTTTTTTATTTATTTTATTAAAGGCATTTAAATAAAAATATAAATACACCAAAACACCTCTAAGTAGATCAAGGACATTTTTGGAACTTTTTCGGGAAAACAGAAAATTTCGAGAATTCGACGGATGAATTCTACCTGCCAGGATCACTAGCATTACACAATCTGAAATAAATTCCGCACCGAGAAAGCAGGAAAATGGTGCAATAAAGGAATCTAGATATATCGACAATGTAAGTTGCCAACCGCCTTATCGAACATTTACATTGTAATATGTGCCATTTACATCACCAGAATACGTATATTTTTAGAACACAATGCACAAAGTTATGTCACATCTAAAAATAATACTAATAAAATAGAAAAATGTTGTCAGGAAGATTTATATAAAAATCTGAAAACATAGATAGCCTAGTGATGATTGTGAGTTTTTTTGTAAATAATTCTCTTAATGGAGAGGTTTCTAGAGAGACTTTCGATTGTTATAATGTTTAAGTGATTGACTGAGAACGGAATATTGTGAATCGTGGAGAAATTTTCTTGAAGTGACCAAGTATACCTAGGGCTAACTTGCAATGCAAGTCTAACGGAAAGGCTTTGCATAATATGTGTAGTACTAGTTTACTAGTATCTATTCATTACATACAATGCTTCCTTTACTCAACATAACGTGTGTCCTTGTTACGTAAGATAAAGCCTTTGAGTTATACTTTTTAACCACTTACACATACGTATATAACGGCCCTTATATTTTTCATTTAGGTACCATGACCATTTAAAATTTAAAAAAATAACAAAACCACAGGTACCTAACAATTTTAAGAATTATATAGAGTTTTCCCATCACTATGTTCCCTAACACTAAGCAATCATTATAGACACGACGCAAAATATTCTTTCACAAATGTGAATATTTAATGCTTTTAGATATTCTGCTAAAATCATCCGCTATTTTACAAAATGGCGGGGGTTGAATACCATAGGTATATTATTATAAGCGGTGAGTATTGATTATTATTATAATTATATACTATCACTATACCTAATAACCTACAAAGATTTATTTTTAGAGGAATTATTTCTAGGTAAGGGATTATTTTCTCCTAATATGGCTGGACATGGGCTTAGTTGAGTCAACAGCCTGCGCAAAACAATTAAATTTGACCTTCTTTTTTGTATATCTCCGACCCTAAGAAGATTATATTATTATGGGCCTGCTGAGTGGATGTTTGTAATAACATTTTTTTTGTTTCGTTTTTACGAGAAATAGATATTAGCCACTTGCTAAACCTATTAGATCTATTTTCTGATTCCAAAGACACATTGAAAATGTGTATTCGCCAAACCCATGATTCGAACCTGGGACCCACGACATTATATTTGGCCATTGTATGCGTTAGTAAATGATACGTTAGTAGAAGGCAAAAGTAGTGATTTTCAACATGAAACAATTCAGTTGCCTATAATCATAACTCACAAAATATTAAAAAAATCGAGTTTTGAGATAATCGCAAAAAAACGACCAAAGAACTGTTTTTTGTAATTAGAAGAAAAGTATTGAACTCCCTTGAATATTAATACGTGAGTGAGCCGATTTATATATTTTTTAAATATATATAATACTTATAAGGCTGCAGCCACACGCAGTACCTATACTAGAAGAAATAGAGCTACCTGATTAGTTAGAAAGGCCTTGATGACATAACTCACATTTTTCATTGAAAAAGGTTAGTTATGACACCAACAGTCAACTTTGTAAACGATTTTTACATAGTTTAAAGTAATTTTTGATAGCCAACTATTTTTCTCGTAGATTAATGCCTTTAAAATCACTCGACAAATTGATCAAACTTTATCATATGACAAAATTGCTATAAACGTAAGTTACGACTTTACGCGACTCAATTATAAAACGTCACAGATTTTAATATCGAGATTAAATTAATGCATTACTCCGAAAGCGTAAATGTTTAACTTTGGAATTACACTAACTCTAATTCGAATTAATTATCTCTATTTAAAATTTTGCCAACAAACTGCAACTAAAATAATGACCCCGTTGGAAATTTGAACATGTGCAAAGCTGCTTAAAGCTTGCGAATGGGGAACTTTGACGAGGTAGCATATTTACACCACTTTAAGAGCGATACTCGTGGCGCTGTCTTCGAGTTACATAGAAACCCAACAAAACAACTCCCATATCGCTCACAGGACGGCGAGACTAGTGACACAACTCAAAAAATGGTAAATGTAAAAGAAACATCATTGGTTATTTATTATGTTTTGATTTCCATTTTATTACACCTAATTATTACAATAATAAGTATTTTTTAATAAAAACAATCTTATATTCATAAGTCGTAGGTATGTGTATTTAGTACCAATTTAACACAAAATAATTTTAATATATTATATTACCTAAGTATTAGCGCAATGACGTTAAATATAAATTTTAATAATAATATTTAACTTGATTAAAATTACAAATATTTTTTGGCTGGTCTTTTCTAATATTTATGTATGTTTCTGATGCTTTTAAAAACTATGTGTATATAAATTGTGGAAATATTATCATTAAGTCTTTTCTTGATGAATACAGAAATAATAGTCATTGACGGATCAATAGTTTAACCTTCCCTTTACGACGCTAATAAATTCCCTCCGTTCTGTTGATGTCACCATGGGTTACCGTATGATATTGATAATATTACAGTAGGTAAAAAAAAGTCCATATTTTTGCAACATAAATAAATCTTTATCATTTTAATTCGCTTTTGTATCTATAAATTTATCAAAAATCCATCAGAATACAATCATACAAATATTTTTTTATATCCAACCGTACAGCCTACAAATCATAATGCTATCTTGATCACACCGCTTACTATCATATTTCTTTCTCACAATTGAGTAGGTACGTCTATTTTCAGCATATACTTTTAAATATGTATCGCTAGATTTCAAAATCACCCAAGTCCATAATAGAAGAATAGGAGAAAAACAGCCTTTTGTTTTTTCAAGTACACAGACACAAGGGTGAAAATTTATATTATTTCGACTATAGAACATTTAAAACTAATAAGTTCCACATTTCGATAATGCAGAAATGTTAAAAAGCAGTAGTTCTTCAGCAATTCACAAAAAAAGTTAAAAAATACCTAAAGGTGGACTTAGCTGATTTTGAAATCTAGCGACACATATATCTCTTTTCTCATTATGGAATACAACGCTCTGCTTGCAATGTGCATTTATAATTATTTACGACAAGTAAATAAGCAAATCCGTCAATTATATGTATTTACTGGATATTGTCATATATTATTTTAATTAGATATATTATTGATGATTCTAAGAATAGCTGAAATATGAAGATGACCAAGTGTATATTAACTGAAATATTTGCAGTTTAATGGGATGGGTAACCTAAGGTAACAATACAGTAACGTGAGTGTTAATATATTGTATAAGAACAATCACCGAACAGTGAGTAATGTGAGTTTGAAACCCACTCAGTCGAACTTTTTCAATATAAATTAATCAAAATGAATACATATGAAACATTATTATTTTAATTTAATTATTAAAATAAATGTTACTTAAATAATATGGTCGTAATTCCTTGATTTTTGAGAAGTAAGATGTTATTGTCGTTATGACAAAAATTAAATATAATTAACCCCTATTTGATTTTGGTATTTCAAAATTAAATTGTACTTTAAAACATTGTGACTAAATGAATATTAAACTAATGTAAACGTAAAGCAAATACAACTTGAAATATAATTATCAAAAGAGTTATGTAATATCAAACAATCCTAAATATAATGAGAAAATCCGGAGAAATATACTTTGCGTTCCAATATTGTATAGACTATAGAGCTACATTGACACAGGAATATCTAGTAAAGTTTTGTTTTTTATAACCTTGATTTAAATAATAATAATATAGAAAGCATTTTTTGGCTCATGTAATTAAATTTGAATTACGATCAGATCATGACGTAGGTCAGCGATTTCCAAACTGTGAGGCGCGAAAAGTTTAACACACTTAATGTAGCCACAGGTTTGCAGTTGTAGTTGCAAATGTATACTTTATGAGACGGTCGCCAGTTATAAACTACATAAAAAAGTCCTATAAAAGGTTGTTTGCAAACCTGTCTGAAAATATAGAGACTAATTTTATAATACCTCACTTCTATATGACTATTATGTAGCGCGCTGGCTATCTCGTGAAAAAATGAAATAAAAGGGTCAAATCATAATGTTGAAATTTGAAGCAAATTTGCTTAGAAACGATAATTTTGTTCTTAAGGCCATGCATTAGTTGAGGCACGGTCTAAAAAGATCGTTGCTAGGCGATGTGCGGATTGCGGGTCGCGGGTGAAAATGACGCCTGTCAAACGAAATATTATTTCTCATATGAATCCAACATACGTCCATTTTATGTTCTGTTTATTATTCTATTAGTAACAATAATAATGTATTCATTGACATGTTTTCTTTTTAAAGTAAATGGGTAAAGTTTTTAGTCATCTTTACACGATTTTAGAATTAATTGGCCCGTCGCCATCACGCAGCAAAGTGACGTGTGTCTGACTCCACGTTCTCTCAATGAATGCGAAGCAAGTACAAAATTTCGTCGCGCGTACAGTTGAAAATTATTTGGCGTTTCACTGATGCGTCACCTTAATCCTTTCTATGCCGCAATTAGTTAATTGATAGTAATTACCATAAGAGTTGGTGTAATTAGGGCGTGCAAAGACGCTTTGGGCACTTAACTGGTTAAACTTGTCAATTTGGTTGAAATTTAAAAAAAAATGAGTGAATAAATTAATGCAAAGATCACTAATGCATTCACTGATTTAAAAAGACAAGTGAAGGCATTCATAAAAAATTAAGAGTTTTGGAAATCAAAATTACAAAAACTAAAATAAGTTAGCCATGTTTCCACTTTTAAATGATTTCTGCGCCAGATATATAGAAGCAAACAAAAATCTATTTACTGATTTCTTAGTAAGTTTGCTTATTCACATTTCACATTATTTTATTAATAGTAAAAAAAAGTTGCCTGCTGCTTTGTTTCAGAACTATAAATTTTATATATGTAGTTAGTTATGCATTACAATTTGATGTGATACTTATATGATGATTGATATACTTAAATGATAAAAAAACGTGTACAATTTAGGAAACACTACATTAAAGCACCACGCTGCCCTTAAGCTCAGCGATAAGTAGGTGGGCCCGCCAAAGATCCTGGCCAGGGGGCCCGCTTCAGTATGGGTGGCCCATGATAGAATCCATTTGTCAATGAACGATGATGAATTTGGATTGACTACTGTTGAAATTGATTTTGCTAATAAGCAAGCACATTCATCGCATGAAAAATAAATTAATTTAAAAATGAATATAATTTAAATAGTAAAACCTTGTTAATTTATATATATATATTTCTTTTTCATTTTTGTATTAGTACATTGTTGACTATTTAAAAAGGTGTCTGTATTATTTAATGAAATAAAGGGGGGAGGCCCCAAGATTAGATTTTTTAAAAAGGGAGGCGAAGTAACATACAGTTTGGAAACCACTGATGTAGGTATTTAATAAAATCTAGAAAAAGGAATTGCTTGATATCGTAGTATTTATAGCAATCAAATGGCAGGTAAAAGATAATCTTCAAAATAATATTAAAACGTCGCATGAGTTCGACCACATATAAGTTTATTATCACACAATTTTTGACTCTACTCCCTAGAAATGTAAGCAAAACTCATAGCGCTCTGTTGTCCATCAAAACACACAATTGATTATGTAAATGGTAAAACAATTATTACAGAATATTTTTTACAATATTCAGAAAAATACTAGTTTTTAGAATTGTGTCATTACTATAGCATGTGAGCGACATTCTGATTAATTAGTCGTCAAGTTTGATCCTCTGAGATACTATGCAAGAGACAAAATAATAAGGACGTTCCGTAATAAAATAAAAACGAAGAACTTTACTCTCGGAATTTAATTCCGTGTTGGCATTTGCATTCAGCGATTCACACAATAAAATATTGCAACATAATATTATGGTATTCTAGAATAAAATAATATAATTATTATTGTGTTATCAATCTACAATAAAAATATGATTGTGAGGATACCGGTGATATTATATTGGACACCAAAGTATATACGCTTAATTTAGTAATAAGAAAGTAATTGTTAAGAACTATTTAAAATATATATTATAAGTCACTTTAAATTGTCAAGAGTACGTTACTTTATAAAATTGAATGGTCACAATATAATCGTGTGATACGGGATATATTCGGGTTATATTTACTTAGCTGCTGTTCCAAAACGGCTATACTTACAGAAATACTAATTCAAAATTATTCATTATTCTAATAAACTCAGATACCGACATGCTAATACCTCCCGCCAAATAACGGGTTAACTAAGTGTGGATTACTTCATTAAATGGCATGTGTATATTTTCATAATAAAATGCCAATTTTATATCCTATGCATGTATTCAATGAAATTATGAAATAATTAGTAGGCAATCAACAAGTTCAATGGAAGTTTATATAATTAAACCAATTACTTACATTAGTCAGTATATTTTTATCTAATTTTACAGCATAATTGATTAGATTTAATTGAACAGAGTTCACGTTAATATGTAAATATATCGTATTCGCATGAAAGATTAAAATATTTATTAAGAGTTGAAAAGGCTTGAGCCTATAAATGAAAATAACAGTATTTTAGACAGCTGATGAAAATTCCACACATCGTTACTCCATTAATTCAAATTCGAAAATGCTCTTATAAATTGGTATCTACTCTACACAAAAATGTAGTGTAATTTTGATATATTTTTAATAAGCACTTTACAGGTTTTTTTGTATTAAAAAAACTATGTAATATCTAACGCAATTCATATTATTTTAATTATTTTGTACTAAACCTATCTTCTTCTTCAGCTATATCCACCCCTAAGTTGGAGCATATGGAAACCATGAGGCGCCTCAAAGAATCCCTGTCGATCGCCAGTGTTATTGAATCATTCCAGGTCAAACCAGCATTCAGTAGCTCCACCGTATATATTTATCCGCCGTATTTAGCGGCCTTTCAGGATGCCGGAATCCGGTTGGCTTGAAAAACAGGCAAGCTATGTTGAAATTCTCATCAGGCATTTGCAGCACGTCGTCAAACTAGGTCCAACGTCGCCTTGTCTCTCTCAACATGATGAGAGGCTACATGGAGCATTCTCTTATCTCCTCGTTACTCCTAAAGTCATAGCACCGCACACCCAGTATCCATCGCAAACATCTGTTCTCGAAGTTTAGTATAAGGTTGCTCTGAGCCTTCGTAAGGTGCCATGATTCGCTACCGTAAAGCAGCACCGTCAGAATACAAGCGTCGAATAGACGGCATTTGGTTTTGACCGAGTACAATCGTGAGTCCCAGACACTCTGCATCGAGTTGAATGTTGCTCCAGCCATTTCTATTCGGATAGCGAGCTTTCTCTGCAAAATGCCATCTCCCGTGATGTGTACCCCAGGTATTTGAAGCTGTCGACGCTCTCGATGTTTTGCCCATCGCTAATCATAGGCAAATCTTGATCAGGGCAGGTGCTATTACACAAAACGTTGGTTTTTTTTGCGTTGATTTTCAAACCAACGCGAGATATACAAATACGAAATGGTGAATAAGTTTGATTGATAAGTCAACATAAAAAATATGAAATCTTAATTATTATGAAAAAGCCAATCAAATAGCAAGAAATACCATTATATGAAATATTACAATCTGTCGTAAAACAATACGTTTCCAGAAAAATTAGACTAAAGTAGGTAACTCAATTATCAGATGTTTACTCCAAATCTTCTCAACCGATTAATTGAGATATTTTTCACTCCAATAAACTATTTTTTTTATTGGCTGATGCCATAATATAAAAAAATCATATTAAAGGTAGCATTTCCTACAGATATTTGTCGTATAACAGTAGGGTGTAAAAATAATGACAGACAAATAGAAACGAAAATACAAAAATTAAATCAAAATAAAGTTGACAAAATATTGTACATTTTCACTACAAAGGTATTGAGAGAGATTCAATAGAATATCAAACTATTCTTATTAATATAATAATGCTCAGTTTTCAACGATATACTCAAATATCTGAATTTCTAACGAGCAACATTAAAGCTGTCATCAATAAATTGCGCCAAAAATGTGACAAAATAAATAATAATTTAACTGCAGTTTCTAAATCGCATTAAATTCTGCATTCTGAACAACGGTGGTATCTTTACAAGCCATGCAATCAAGATTATTAAGACTATACTGGTTAGGTTATGTGAACGATTACAAAACGTTTATTAAAGAGAAAAGTAACTAATATAATATATTATTAAGTAACACGTGGGAGAAGATGCAAATAAAAAAATCACTGGCTAGATATTATATAATAATATGACTCTCGTATGCTTTGTATGCTAAATTATAAAGCTGCCAATTTGGACTGGGATCAATGGTAAAATTAGTTGGAAGATTCTAGAACCCATCCTGGATTGTCCCATTGCCGATGTTGATGATGGCGGTGATGTTCTGTCCATAACTGTATTATGGCAGTAGATACATATAACATATTATTATGTTCCATTTTTGTGATAACTGAATTCAATCTGCCCCTACTTTGTGAGTATTCAGTTATGTGTATTAACTTCACATAAATACAAAATAATAGTGTGGTCGGTTAATGTTATAAATTAAAATTGCCTTGATACATTCTTTCTTTACAAAGATTCGTTCTCTATTTACAGAACAAAACTCGGTTTCTATTTTGTTTTATTTTATATTTAAATGTTTGGTATTCTTTATTAACCTGTTATATCTAATTTTATTATTTCAGTTTATTTTGTTTTCTGTACGCATTAATTTGCATTAATACCTAAATAAAACTTGTAATTTTTCAGTTTATAAACAAATAAATAACGTATTAAAATGAACAAACAACAAAAAATCTTTTATAATGATTTTTAAATAAAATTTTTGTTAATTTATTCTATTAACATGCACTAAACAAAAAAAATAATGAGTCGACATGAAACTAAAAACAACCAAAAAAAAAATCAAACTCTTCTACCAATGCTCTAATTTTCAAATCAACATCTAATCAAAAACAAAATCTTAAATAAATATCTACTCACTTAATACATCAAAATATTCTTTGCTTTTGAGAAATATCATTTAAATAAAGGTTGCTAAATTTATTAAGAGTGTGTGTATCTATGCAAATTACAACCATTTAAAAATTTTATTAAATACATTTCAGATTGTCAAATTATTTCTTTACTGAATAATTATATTTCCTAATAATAGTAGCTACCTTCAAAATGAACCTTCCTTGTATTTTAAGCGTGAAGTATTCAACCAATATGTACTACAAGTGCTCATTTATGCATAGGTATATAACATGCAAGGGTAATGGAAGAGGAATCCAAAAATTACGAGTAGAATGAAAGAAAGGTGCATATTTAGCATACCACAATCAAAAACAATGAATAAGGAAGCATACAAAAGTACGCGAAGTGATAGAGGTCACTAAATAAATGAAATAATAATGGGCTGGACGTGTAACTGGCGAGTAGACAACCGCTGGACTAATTTTAGTTATGCAGTAGTACTTTAGGCGCAATAAATGATAAAAAATGTACGCCAAAAACTCGCTGGAAAGACGAACTCAAATGGTTATCAGTGGCGATAAGTGGATGGTAGACTCTCAAGATTCGACATAAATAGTGCACACTACGCTGTGTCAGGCATACTTAGTTTTTTTCATTGAATTAAGAATACAATTTGCAGATAGTGGTGGTTAGTTTTTACAATTAAAATTAAACCCTAGCTAAACTATTCATCATAGATCGTGTATGCTATGGGAGAACACACAAAAATAGTGCACACTTTTTCAGTCAGACGTATCTGTTTTAAATCATATTCGATAAAAAATATTACTCATTATCTATAAAACATCTAAAATTAGGTATAGTTTAATGGCATAGTTTTAGATATGTTATAGATAAACGAATATTTTCACTATTATCTAAGTACTATGGATTGAATTAGGCATGGTTTAATTGACTTTTAAAAACGAACATTTAATATCTACACATTGTAGTATTGGTTCTATGAAATCAAATACGATTGACTGATAACATTTAGTGTTCATTTTTATTTCGGATCTTAACAGCTTACTTCTACCTTTTACCACTGAGTTATGTAGATGTACGTGGCAGCAAAGAAGCAGTTATCAAAAAAAGTGAAAAAAGCTGGTGAATTCCTTCATTGACCACGGCTAACAATTATAATTATGACAAAACTACGTTTAAATTGACAAAGAAACTGAATATATTTGAAAGGGCAGACATACATAGGTACTACAAGGCTACAAAGTTCTCTTTTGTAATCTATACTTTCTTTGAAAAACACAGTTCGTCCTTTTTAAAAACATAAGTCCTTTGAACATACAATTAATATTGCAGTGTTAGACATAATGATGGGATTGCAGTTTCCAGACTAAACTAAAAACTGCGTTTATAGTCACTGTTAATTAAAGAAAATATAGACATCATTTTATTATTTTTATCGTTTAGCCTTCAATATGATTATTACAGTAAATCCCATATAAAAGTCATGGAGCGAGTACACGCATCTATCCCTTGCATTACAAGTGATGTAAAACTGAGGGTGTTTTTTTTATATTTCCATAGTATATGGTGTTGCCACTATACTAACGCTTCAGTGAGATTTGTAATCATATGTGTGATTTTGGTCGGAATAAACATTTGCACCAAACATGCCAAGTTAAATTTGAAATAGAGCTGAAAATATGGGATATAAGTACACAATGCAAAAAATATTGATATAGACGAAGGCAACCAAATGAAAGTCTGTCGGCCGCTGGCTGTTCAAAAATAACAGCCATCTCGATCGTGCCTATCTACAATTATTGATCGTCAAGTTTTTTATGCCTACCCTCTGTCAACGTATTCTATAACTATTATATTAAACAATGTATTTATAGTGTTTAATTTACATTGTAAATTTCTTTTTTTTTAATAAAAAAACTTTATGGCCACGTGACAGATTTAGTTTTTAAATATACTTAACCAGCCTAAACATACACTGCCGCTACACTCTCTATCACCCTACCCCTACAATGATTACCTGAAGTCCTTAAGGTTGCAATGACTTCAATTGTTGGAATTAAAACAAGGATAAATAAAAATATGATTCATGATCGCTTCAGTTTTAATTGTGACGTCCAGATTATGTATTTTTAACCAAGAATTCGCCGTGTTAACTATTCTGTATATTATGTATAACTGACTACTGACGTCGTTAATCCTCTGATGCACCAGTGTAACAGCATATTGTAAGGAACGTCACATAATTTGCCTTATTCCATTGCCGCGGTGTGTGCCTTCTGCCAAATTATGAGAATCAATGCGCATACATCACTAAGGGAAGATAGTTTCGACCACGGTGACCGAATCCATGAGACTGCGTCACAAATTTGCAAAGTTTCGCAGTCTCAAGAACGCATGTCTCACCTCATGAATGGGTCTAGGTCCTGGGACGATTCGGTGCCGGGACAACTGGGCGCCACGCAATCGAATGAAATTGGAAAATAATAGACGTTAGTGAATTATATGTACTTTTAAAAAATATATTTAATATTTTTATTTAAATTATTATATTATTATTAATTACTTGGTAAAAATTTAAATATGCACACGTAAATAATTGTGAATTTGCACATGTGCACACAAAATTTAATTGTGGAAATGTTTAAAGTTTCAGCTAGAAGAGAGTTCTTTTATTTCTATATATTGCGTCAGGCATGATAAATCTCAATCCGCAATAAAAAGAAAACATAATGTTAAGAGCAAAATGAATTAAAACTACTAAGTAATTGATAGAAACAGACTAAAATTCCTCGTCTACTTTCTGTATAAAATCGTAACGAACGTATATTTATTTCATTTGAAAGTGCGGCACCCAATTGTCCTGGCGCCCAGTTGTCTCATTCTCTCATTATTTGCATTCATCGCAGCATATGTAACGTAGACATAGGTTGCCATATACAATGCCACGTCACACCCATACAAGAGAATATTATGTATCACGTCCACGTTAAACAATTAATTATTATGAATGAACCTAAAAATTGGGTTTATCAATAATTTAAATTTTCTGGTGTAATACGGCCATAACAGAATTCAAAGATTTGCAGTTTTGAACGAATGGGTTGACGCGTGGGTGGATTTTAATGGGCGCGACTTTTTACCCCAACTCCAAGGAAACGTTACGCCGCAAATGGTATCAAGTAAAAATGTCATTTGAAAAAGGAAACTTTTTAGTATCATTAGTGCTTTTTTACAATCAGTTTTATCCCATCTTTAGACGTTTGAGATAAAGTTAACATTATGAAGGGAAAAGAATTAGTTCAGGGGTTCGGTTAATTTATTAGTATCGTAATAAAAAAATGTGCCTAATCGACGTTTTCTAATCATTAATCATTACCCTTTATAAACGTTGAAAAAATGGGTATTTGTATTTGTAAAAATATCGATTCTAGTTGTTCTGTAGTAGAGTAGGTATATGCTTTATAACTGCATTTTTTGCACTTTTTACTACACTGATAGGTACACCTTTTTGCCTAATTACCTCGCACAAAATTAGGTCAAATGGTATTCACTTGTATTAATATATGTAGTAATAAGAAAGTAAATAGATACCTAGTATATGTAAAAAAAAATATTTTTAGTATATATTAAGTACATCATTTTCATCCTAGAGCCGAAGTGCTCTAAGTTATGAAGTGGCAACTCTTCCCATATAAATCATATTTTACTTTAAAAATACTTAAAAATACCTATAAATCATTTTTAATGATATAGCGATAATCAATTCTCCAGTGTTACTAACAATAATGTGATTGTAAAAGATATTTTTTAATGATATTTAAAAAAAATCATCTTTTTTTTTTTTTTTTAATCATTATATTATTATAATATAAAGAATAAACTTAAAATCATTTAAAATGAAATAAAAATCGATGAATTTACCCAACGTTTGGCGACAATTAGTAAACTAATGAATCTTCTTTATCTATCTATGCTTCTGCTAGCGTCCACTTTTCTGTGTATTATAGTAAGCTATAAATCGTAGGATTAAAACATAAGTTTGAATTTTTAACTCATTTTATTTGTTTCTATTCACCTCATTTCATACGATTATGAGTTTCATAAAATTTTTATAATCTATGTGCGATTCGCTTCTAATAATAATTGCTGGATTAAACTGAGCAGATTGTCTACTAAAATGAAGATAATGTCAGATTTTAACAGTACATCATACGAATCTATTTTTTTCCCCACTTTTACCATTTTTTCTACGAATTATGACTAATCTCTTCGAGTTAAAAAAATACATCAAAAATTTTAATCGTTTTTTTATTTTTGTAATATTCTTCACACATTCGTTCAAAACGGACCTTTGCGAAATATAATATCCAACAACACTGTTATGTTGTGAAAAATAATCACAAAATTCCGTCCGAAAAAGATTTAAAATAATGATAAGAAAATTATTTATGGTTTTCAAATTTCACCCTTAGTATAAAAATACTACACAAAAACCCTGGACGTAAATGAGGACCAACCTACTTGTTTAATCTCAGCTTTTATAATATTTACAACCTACATAGACATTGTTGTAGCTAGCAGAATTTTGTGATAAGCTTTGCCTGAAAATATAAATCGTAGCTAGGTATATAATAAAATACAACTCCGAAGCGAAGAATAGAACCTTTAAAAAAATTATAATGTACTAATAATATTGTTTGTGAGAATTGATTGTTGGGTATTACTGTTGATTTTTTTTCCGGATGCGGAATCGAGCCCAAACTGTCGGCATCAGCAACGGGTGCTCTAACCACTACACAATCGTAGGGCATGGCGCCACTTAAAAAAAAAGACAGAAGATAAATAGAAGATAAATTAAAAAAATATCAATCAACAGACTAATATTGCTATCGAAATAATTGATGGTATTAATATCAATGTCAGTTTTCTCAATAAGTTTTTATTCATAAAAAAATCTGTCTGCTATTCAAATATAATTTTCTTTAAATATATGTAGTAAATAATGATAACGTTGAATGGAAAAATAGTGGCTTTAATTATGAGATTGTTATTAAGGATTCCAATCCCGGGATTTCGAGCTATTTTTGATACCTATGAATCCCGGGATTGATTAACATAATCCCTAAGATTTCGGGATTGATTTTTTTATCAATTTTTATGGAAAATAAAATAAAAACGAAAATATAACAGAAAAAATACTTTTAATAACAAATAACTACATAAGAAATAAACTGAGTTTTAATGAAATTTGATTTATACCCATGTGTAAGTTGCCGATTCATTTTATATTTTCACATAAATTAATAAAAACGAGAAAGATTGGAAAAAACAATGCTTCGCACTTTTAACAAAGTAATTCTACCATGATCTCATACATTTACGGCAGTTTCATATTTGGCTGACAAATTAGATTTATGAAGCGGAAGCCATAAGTACACCATGATTATTTGCTTTACTATTTGAAATCTCGCTAATCCATTCATTAAGTCTTTACTATCAAAAACAGCAATCCTATATTAAATTAACATTATTATTTATATTAAAATATTATTTACTCCATTAAACTTATGTATTTTCAAGATTGAAGTAGATAATAATTATACAATATTAACAATACATGTATTAAATAGTATAAATTATACTAGATTTATTTTTGGCCGATTTTATCAATGTTATTTGTAAATATAAAAATATTATATTAACAACGGAAAAAAATGCCAATCCCAGGATTGTCGAATTGTAATCCCAGAATCCTGGGATCAGAACTTTGCCTCGGGATTGGATTCTCTAATTGTTATTATCATCCAAACTATATTCAAAGTTAACCTAACTTTGCAAACAAATGGAGTTGGATTTGATAGTTACTAAACATAAAATAATAATCTACTTATATAATACACTAACTGTGACGTATAGAATCAAAACTAGATACTTTCTTCTACACGTCATGTTGAGCAAGTATATTTCATTGAAATTCACCAATCAAAATTAGACAAATACAGTAGTTTTGGTTGGTACTAAATTTGCTTTAGGACATACCCCAGTTGAGGCATGGTCTAAAAAGATCGTGGCTAGGCGATGCGCGGATTGTGAAAATGACGCGTGCGAACGAAATATAATTTGTCATATAAATCCAACATGCGTCCATTTAGTGTTCTATTAGTAACAATATTAATATATTCATCGACATGTTTTCTTTTTCAAGTAAATGGGTAACGTTTTTAGTCATATTTGCACGATTTAAGAATTAATACCCCCGTCGCCATCACGAAACAAATTGACGTGTTCACACCTTGACGTTCGCTCTCCGATTGCCAGCGAGTCCAAAATTTTACCGCAACTATAGTTGAAAATTATTTGCCGTTTCACTGAAGTATCGTCTTAAACAACTATTTTCCTAAGTTCATAATTTTATTATCTAGAAATGTAAATTCAGTAAATCTATATTAAACCCTACATAGAAAATTCAATTTAAAAAGTGGTCTTCATAAACAAACAAAGACAATTTTTGCAGTTCTCTCCGTTAAAATAAAAATGGAAATAATGAATTTGATTATAAATATGTCACAATAAATTATTAACATACATAGCAATAGACTTCGCATCTAATACGCTATATTAGTTTTTTTTCTGTTATAATAGTAACATCTATCAACATAAAATATAACTAGTGCTCCCAGTAGACATCAAACCTTTCAATCACGCAGTTCACAAATAATCTCTTAAAATAATCGTTCCTCGCATATTATGTACTGTGTTAGTCCGCAATATAGGTACATAAAACTACCGAAAAAATAAAGCTATACAATCATGTAATAATAAAATAAACATGAAATAATATACAACCACAAAAATATTTATAAATGTATTTTAATTAAATATGCGTCCATTTAAAAAAAATAAATTAGCAGTCGGTTGCAATACAAAATATAATTAAAATACCAAACAACTACAATGTTCTGTTAATTTCAATGATATATTGAGATTATATTCACTTATATTAAATAACCCGACTACAAATCCATGGTACTCGTAATTCTGAGATATATAATTCTAACGGCGAGTGTATAAGCCAAAATTGCTGATAAAATATCTGAAGCTAATAAATAATAAATAAAAAAAACTGACATTTATCAACTAAATTTGTAATATATTATTTTATACAAAGAATCGGCTGAATCCTGTAGGTCGCCGCCTCCCATGACCTTGTTGTAAGAAAATATTTCAATATATATTTTTATATACCCTCCAAAACTAATTTTCCGCTTAATTACATGTTCTACTGTTGGTTAGAAACCCAAATATATGAGTAATTATGTTTCACAAATAACCAAAGAAATAAGTCTCGCCTGGATAACAAGTTTTAACCCGCAAATCTTTTTAGAGATTTTCTTCTAACTAAGTTGTAATGAAAATCTTTCTGAAAGTTTTCAAGTGAAATTAATTTCTTAGTAATAATCTTAAATATTATTTTGCTAAACACTTGGTTTCAGCCGAAAGTAATAATTAAATTTAAACTATTTTATTATATGGGAGACCTTTTTTAAAGTTTATAAATTATAATACAGTTAAAATAATATTGAGCATTATCTTATTTAACAGACATTCTGAAAATAAAGTGTAAATTTTATACATTAGATCTATAAAATTTATAACTTTTAGTAAATTTACTAATAATATCATAAGTATAGACAACGTTTAAATTTAAATAACAGTTGAAATTTAATATGACGCATCCTGTGAGCGACATATAGAGCCAAGAAAAAAGTATTGCGTATTCATAATAACAACAGAAATAAAAAAAACATTAATAATTTATATGTCATTATGAATCTATTATTAGAATAATCCTTAGTTGCGACTTGTTTTTGTAATATATATATAAATAATTAAATACATTGTAGATAATAGCCCCACCAAACCACACCCGGTCTTAATAGGGCGTATCACAGGACCCTACGTTTGGTGTGAAGCATCATTTTTTAATAGTAATTAATTTAATAGTAATAATAATTCTTAGAATGCTCGGTTGTTTGTTACATACTACAATTTTTAATATTGCCTCCACGTGCTCATCTATCCCATGGGTACATTAACTTAAAGTCATGTAAATTCAGTAAAACCGCATTTGAGTGCATGGCGAGCTTAGTCTTGGGTTACTGCTCCTGAGGCATTCTCAGTCATACAAAATACAGCTAAAACATTGAATAATATTCTCATTATTAGATATTGAAACGTTTTGTTTTAACTTCAGAATACTCTTAGCGTGCGAGAATGTTCGCGCCAAATGCTACTGCGGTGTACAGATTTCCAATAATTAGATTTTGGAGGTGTCGTTTGAATGGGTGATATTGAAATTCGGTCTCTAAAAGCTGCATCGATATAGGCGCGGAAATTAATTTTGCCTTGCAGTCTATTAAGTAAGGTTTGGCAAGACACAACTCGGTCACAGTTTCACAGTGCACAAATTATATTATATTGTTATAATAATATGCTGTTATCACATTATATTATAATTTAGAAAAATTCTGTCTACGACTATAAAAATGTAATACTTACTAAATGCAGTTATGCAACCAATTTGATAGACATATTTCACTCATGTAAATATATTTATTACAAAATCATCTCCATTTTCCTTTACTTAACATAATTGATTAAATAATATCACTTACGCATACTTTAACGTAAGCTGCATAACATCAGCTTACTTGAAAACCAGTAGTTTGAGTTATGTTAAATTCGATTTTTAAATTACTTTCCACGAAAACTATTTCGGGATTTATATTCTAAGAGATATAAAGATGAAGTTATTATAGCAATATAATAATACCTACCGCCCACTACTCCACAAAGGTACCACGTTGCGTTGTTTTTCAAGGACAGTGGGTTTTTGTAATATTATCCCATTCATACATCTTATTAATATCATCCTTTAAAATAGACGGTTTTTCTATAAATAATATGTAACAGTTTTTATAAAAAGAAATGTTTTAAAATAAATACCTGACGTATTGTAGAGAATCCATATAGTATTTCTAGGTGGCTCACCTGAAATGAAAATGGTAAGAATAAATTATTAGTGATAATAAAAGTTGACAAATACAAATAAATTATCAGATAAAAGAATATATTTACATTATTTTGTGTTACTACTATACTTGTACGAGTACCAGAGCTTGTGTATTAAAATTCTACCGATATAATATGAAGGCGTTCCTCGAAAATGGGTATAGGTTAGAGATTGCAATACCCAATGAAAATATCAATACCGGTTTTTCGATATTTCTTATTGAATACTGGTATTAATACCGGTATTTCTTAAACATTAAAAAAATAGAAGTAGGTGCTTATCAATAAATATAACCATTAAAATATGTTTAAAATATTATTTTATAGCATAAACCTACATACCTACATGTATTATGTTGACATTTAGAAATATGTATTGATCGTAATTGTAGAACTAGTGATTTTTTACAAATAATTTGAATATATTGATAATTTTAACTAAAGCCCTCAAAAGTTTATCAAGTGCAAATAAGTTCGGCTGCAGGAAAAGCTTCTTAAATTCAACGCTTATAGAATAATTGAATAATAATTCTCTATTTCAAAATAATATGATAATTCATGGCGACAATTACTTATATAAAAATATATATGATAAAATTTCTTTTATTATTTTTTCACCTCTGTTGGATTCACGCAATATATTTGAATTTTAGCAGCACATAACTTTTAATTCTTTTTCAAAAACGTAAACGAGTGTTTTTTCTTAATACCGACAATTCTGGTATTTTCGATTTTTAAAACCGGTATTTCGGTATTGATAAATACTGGAATATCGGTTTTGAAATACTGGTATTGCAATCCTTAGTATATGTGTAATGCAACAACCAAAATTTTACAAGAGAGGAAAACACACATGTATAAATTGGTGGCCAGTCTGGTACTTGACATAAGTGTAATGGCCAGGACCCACCTACCCTAGATATTAAAAAATAATAAATACCCAACTAAAAACAGATCAAGTGAAAAGCAAAAAAGATAAATTGCTACTCGAGAGAACTGCAACAGCCATCAAAGCATCGAGATCACACACGCGTATTCTTCCCGGGTGCAGGCCGTTCCCGGGTTTTTGTACTTAGGTTGGTGTTTCCTTCTCTCTAGGATGATTTTGTAATTGCGCAACATACCAAGCGTCAATTCTATGACTGTCTTATAGTTTAATGTTTCATGTCTTTGTGCGAGACCACAACAACCCTGCAGTGTTCCGGCACTGGAGGAAAGAATCTGATGAAGATCCAAGATGACAAAATCACCGAATTAAACAAAAATTTGGAGAAACATCCAAAAATCGAATTAACTTCGCTAAAACATCCTTCAGACTTCAATTCAATTTATTAATTTTACATATTGTGGACATTACAAATTATAATTTTAAGACGTTGACAACATGATATGAAACATTATTATAAAGAAAAAAGAAAAATAAAAATAATAAAAGGGATAAAAATGAAAATATAAAAAGAGAACATAATATAAACTTACAAACGCAGTGAAAATACAATTATACATATATAGTAGTTAAAAGAAGTTCACCGAGTTTGCTAACGAGACCTTTTTAAAAAATTTATAAAATAGCGCCCACCTAAATTGACTCTCACCCAAGTGGAATATATCAACACGCGAAGCAATTTGGTTGAACATAGTTACCGCCCTCCGAATTGGCATTACCAGTGGCAGGTTGGTTCTGCACCTTGGGAGAATAAGCAACTGATGCTCCTTATTTCTAAGATAGTTATCAGGGACATATAGGTCAACACTGCTTACATAATTATGTGATCTACATAAGAGATAAAGAGATAAATACCAAGTGCATACAGGTGCTTCGCTAAATAAAGAACAGGTACCCCAAATTTAATATAAATAAATTAATTACAAGAATTTCAGTCATGTTTGGTTATATTTTTAATCATTGACATTTACGAAACTAAAACTTTTACCCATAAATCACTGAAATTCTATTAAATTAAGTGTTTTTCTTCTCTTCTCTTGTAATTTTTTTGCTGATCATACCTCTTTTTGAAGGACGCCTTCTAAATCAATAAGTGGAAATAAAATCTTAATATAAATAATGTCTGAGATGCATTCTGCAGTTTTTTTGACATATTATTTGGTGCAGACCAGTTAACCTGGAGAAACTCGAGGTTTTGGGTAGCTTCTAGGAAAGGAGAAGCAGAGAGAGAGCGTCGGCGTGACCAAATAAGGAGCTGATTTGGGGAAGCCTTCACTCTGTCCTGATAAAAACAGAGGTTAGAGAAGAGTGTGTCGAAAGTTTTGGCTGCTCAAAACATGACAGAATTTCAAGGTGGTCACAATCTTCAGTTATAAGAAAACGACCGAAAAGAGAAGTAGATAAAACTTTTATTCTTCATGTCGTTTGTAGTCAAAAATTTTAACATAATTTATCACTCAGACCAATGCATATAATAATTGTTCCTGGTAATATAAATTATTATATTTTGCTAACGATTCAAAGAAAAAAATATAAATAGTATTCCCCGATCAGGACAGGCGGTTAGAATATTAATTCATTGAGTCTGCAAGTCTAATAATTGGCGGTTGGGATTATCTTAATAGAAATATAACATAATATTATATTATGTATATTCTTACTAACTCTTAGAGAGTCCGCAAACATGAAACGCCGAACGCAGCAATTAGCCCTCTTTTTGCATGTCAACCTTCCCTCTGTATTAAATGTGGAAACTGGCCGGCGTGGTTTGCCCACGCGAAAAATATAAGAGACATAAATACACAAAAACGCAACCACGAGACGACGTCATGGGCACCGAGTATTAGATGAATGTCTGTCCTAGCTCATAACGTTTCAGTGATAATCTTTTCGCTGTCGCGTATTTCAAGCAAACTTATTAAATTTGTCGATCGAACAACTGTAAGTGTGGCGCGTGTCAGATTAATGTGTATTGCGTATCACGAAATGGCAGTACATTTTCAGTGACTCCCTCTATATTTTTTTCAAATTTTATAAAATTGGCAAATGGGTAAAATTCGTGTTCCGAATTTAAAATTCCAATTTAAAAAATAAAAATACAGAGCCTCGAATTTCAAATTTCATATCCTAATATTAGATACACTGGGAGAATTTAACGGTTCAATAACAATTCCTGCGTTAATTAATGAATGCCTTTTGGGATGAAAAAAAGTTTACATAAAACTATAAGGATGAAAATATTGAAATAGTATGATAGTTTCATAATTTTATTCGTTTTATTGAAGGCAGATACTAAGTAAATAAGAGAATGAAACCTGATAGAGGTCACCATTGCTGATGATATAAATATCTTAAATAGCTAAAAGAATATAAAAAGAATATAAATAGCTTTTATATGAACATGAGTAATATTCATAATGTGTAAGAATAAATAAAAAAAAAATTTCGACTATTCGAGAGCTTACAATCTAGAGCTTAACCACCGTAGATAGTACGTCTAGATACGGACGTTGAAAACAAATTTACATTTTCAATAAACCACTGAAAGCTCTGCCTGGACTTTGGGAATACATTGAAAATGCAGAGCGCACGATATTTGCATATTTGCATCAGAAAAAAATACATACATCTTTTTTATACAAATTTTAAGGGTTTCTTTTTTTTTCATTTTAGTTAAAGTAATTTTCTCAACGCGCCCATTTCCGGAAAATCCTATGTCAGAAAAAATAAACGTATCGATGGGCAGCCATAAGAATATCGATTTTACTTTTATCTTAGACCAGAGAGCCTTTTGGGGAGAATAGCTTATTGGTAGACATTTAGTTTATTCAAGGGAGAACATTTGTGATCGAATTACTGGATACTTTAAAAAAAATACGTCCCCGTTGTGTAAGACTTCTAGTATAGATATACTGAAAAGTGGGTTTATATATCGGCAGTTTTCAAATTGGTCCAAATAATAACACTGTATTTTTTTCATTTTGTAATTTATTCATTAAAAACTAAACAAAAACAATTTTTTGAAGTAGTTTTGGTACAAGTCGGTTTACGGGAAGCCAGGCGGGAACAGCGCCAATTTACATTGCCAATTTTGGCAAAAGTCACGAATTCAAGAATGAAAACCTAACCTAACCTAACCGTAGTTGGTCAGCCAATATGAGGATCATTCAGAAAAGTGTAAAATGTTGATGAATACATAAGATAAAAAATAAATGAAGAAATGTTGGCCCGAATAGCAGGCTGACGTAGAACGCAATATTAAATTAAAGATTTACTTAATACCTACAGTTATAAGGAAGATATGACAATTAGTCTAACAATACAAACATAGGCCCTCCAAACCACTCGCCCCGCATCACACTCGCTCTTAACCAAACGTATCACGAGGCCCTACGTTATATGGATGTGAAGCATCATCAGTTGTTTACGCCTGGTGATGTCTCAGTAGATGTCACCAAGCTCTCAAGTGAGCTTTGACCAAGTTCATTGGTTTCACTTTAACCCTTTCAATACCGGCAGAAAAATAGAAAACCCCCCACACCGGAATGATTTCAGAAAAATCTTTCATTACATAGTGTTGTACTAAAATGCTTACAAAAGATATATTTATGGGGAAATTGGAATAAAACTCAGATTTTTTTACTATGCGATTAATATTTATTTATTGTGTGGTATTTTTGCCAGTAAGATCCTTTATGAAGAGGCACATTGCACTCTTGACGTATCTGGTCTCTCCCCGCCTCTTATGCGCAGCACATACTTAGCAGACTCGCGATGGATACTGTTTTTTAGCAATCGGTGAAATCGCCTGCAGAGTATGTCTGGATATTATTCCTGAAAATCTATTATTGTCGGTGAATTCATTTAATTCGGGATTCGGAGAATCCGAACTGTCTCCAAGTGTTTCCAGCTCTTGCCAACTGTCTCCAACTGTCTGCAACTATCTCCAACTCTCGCCAACTGTCTAAAACTGTCTCCAGCTGTTTTCAACTGTCCGCAACTCTCGCCAACTGTTTACCAACGTACGTAACAAAGTATCGTGGTAGAAAAAAGCACGGAGAACGAATAGAAAGAAATTAAATTTATTAATACACATAAAATTAGTCAAACAGGTAAACCTTATAAAACAGTAGATATACAATAAAACCACTATTGGGTTGCATTTGTTTTTGTATTTTATGAATGTGCATAAATTTTTGAGGTTAAATATTAGACATTTGAATATAGAATAAATTATTTAAAATATCTCTGTGCCCAGCTGTGAGGGCGACATTGCTACAATCATGAATTATTGTACGCGACGGGACACAATATTATAATGGTCATGAATCAAAACCATGCTTCATTTTTAGTGAAAAACAAGAAAAACTGAGTTCGGAAAGACCATGATTTCAGTTGTTATGAATGTTATACGTTTGTTGGAAGTCATTAATTAGAGATGAAGAGCAGAATAAAATAATCAGTTTGAGAAGACACATTGTTTACTCTAGACTGTAAGTAGTACCAAAGAGGTAACGAATCATCTAAAGATATAAATATATTGAAAGAAGAGAGAAATGATGAGCAGTGATCATGAAATAAATTTAATAATATTATCGTTATATAGATCAGCAGCTACTCCATTCAATAATACATCAACGCCATAATTATTGGATTAGATTTTACAATGACTATGTCGCTTTAGGAATACATGCAGTCGTAGAGTAGCATACAACTGATTTAGTTAAGCAGAAAGAGGTTTGGTGTATATAAGGGACTATTATTACAAACACAACACAACAACTATTTTTTTTTTCCATTTATATTTCACTTTTATGTCGAATTGAAGATGCATGCATAGAAAGCTCAAAGTGTCGGTAAATCAAGGACACGCGACCTTGAATAACAAAGACAGCAGAGCCAATAGTTCCAGAGTCAGCCACGTCAAACGGCAAGCGCAATTGGTTAGTTGTGCGCAGGTGCATCTCTTAGTGTTGCTATATTTTAGTATTATAGGCGTGAAAATAAAATCATCCCGACTTGCCACATATTAATGGCAGCAAAATATCTAAAAACCAAAAAGAATGGAAAAAATAAAGGAAACTATCGTCTAGTAATGAATTGAATAATGGTTGTGATGCTGGTGGTAGAATTATTCAGACAATATTATAATATAAACTTTTAATGTTTTTATAAAGTATTTTTCGTTAAAAACATAATTAAGAAAAGGTTAAAACATTGAAATAAAGTTTGTCTCATAATCTAAATGAACAAAAATACAGTATTTTCATAAATTAGCTACGCATTAATAATGAAATTGACTCTGTCATAAAACGTTAAGATAAACAAAAGATAGTCTAAATTCGTAACATTATTATGTTTAATAAACTTGTGCCTCCCGAAAAACTGTATCAAGGGAGACAATTTGAGATTTACTATTTTCTTAACCTTTGTTTTATGTTTTCAACGAATAATTGCTATACATATTGAACTTTCTAGGAAAAAGGCAATCATTGGCTTAAATGTACTTATTTTTATTTTTAACAAGAAATCCCAATTGTACCTAGGTACCTGTTGATTCAATCTATTTGCGTAGAAATATTGTTATGTTTCTTTTTTGTATGGTTTTTTCTTACTGGAATAATATAAGGTATACCTACTCATATAATTAAACTGAAAATAAACTAATAATATATCATTATGTATGTATTCCCAAAACCAGAATTGACGGATTTAAAACTTTTTCGGTAGGTACCGTAATCCCCCGCCAAAACTACTTAACTATATACCTAACTATACTGTTACCAGCTAGAGTTTAGAAGTGACCCTAAACTTTAAGTTCATGAATAAAGCATGCTGATATATTTTTATTATAATATGTTTATATATATATATTATTAATGCCGCAAAGTCGGTATACATATAAGCTTACCGAATACAAAACTAATGACAAACCGCGTAGCTGACTCAAAAGCGATCCTCATCAATGGGACTAGCGGGTAAACATGTATGTATATCTAATAAACATAACAAATAATAATTAACAATGGTATCTATGATGAGATTACTCTCAAAATCAAACTGGCATGAAGTGCATTTAGGCGCCTGAATAGTAAGTATCTTTAAAAGTGAACTTCCATTGTGTTTTATACGTAAAGTCTACAATTAGTAAGCATGTGAAACATGTACTCTTAATACATTGGACGCTAAAGACGTCATAGCGCGTAACGATTAGGTGACCAATCGATATAATTAGCATGCTATTTAAATGTGGTAAAAATCCAGAACTTTCAAGTAAACAGTTTAATTATAAAAATATTATAGGTACATGGATACTCATATGTACGCCCTTAAAAATTCCAAATTAAGCCACTTATACTGAATTTAAAATTGGATGCCGTCCGAGCGGCGATCGTCAAAGTTTATCAAAGAGAAACTTCCATCAGTGCAATCAAGGTTAAGTACAAATAAAGTCCAAGGAATCTAAAGCCATCCTCTTCTGCCGCAGGATTGCAGATGGTGTAAAAGAGAAAATTGTGTCTTTTTGTAATAATCGCTCATCCCTATACCTATTTTTTGATTAGGTATTTTTGCAACGTGACAAACTTTTCTCGTTATTAAAAGTTATTTATAAAAATAAATACAAGTGATTGCGTTTCTTGACAGACATTGAGATAGTAATAAAGATGGGTTCTTCATAAACTGTCAGAATTTATGAGATAGACGCGAAAGAAAACACGAGGAGACATTAAGCGAAAAATGATAAAATTGTATTACGAGGCTTTTAGAGCGAAAATAAAATGCGTAGGTACTTATAAACTCATTAAGTACTTACAAACTTATTATATTATATTAATATTTATGATGTTTATTTAATATACAAAATGTCATGTGGAAAAACTTAGACCGGTATTTATAGATAACATAGATGTCCGTGTGAAAAAATATGATTAATTTTATATATATACTGTATGATAAGTAATCATGTGTTATTTAAACGAGGCATCAATCAAAAGGGTTCGGATTTCTGACTTTTGGGTTATATTAATATGCTTCAAATATTGTGGAACATGAAAGTAAGAATGGTTTTCTCAATCCAAGTCGAGATACTCTTAATACGATCGGGTTTTCCTGAAAAAAAGTCGCTCCATAATTCAGGTCGTGATTTTCTATTAGTATTTACTCCAAAAAAAAAATCTGCATTATGATCAACTTTTTTACATCAGGTCGCAAGCTTTTTTAAACTCTCTTTTCAACATTTTTTTTCTGTTTTCACAAGAAAAAGGACATACCTATCTTTATTTTTTTAATAAGTCAATCTCTAATGTGGCGAACGGCAAAAAGAACGCATTATTTTCAAAATAAAAGACAAACGAGATTTTTCTTTCTTCTTTTTTTCTTTCACACTGTCACGACCCAGCATTATGGCATAAGACAAGCACAATTTTGCACCTTCTGCCATACCAAACATCCAGCGCGAATATAGTTTCCTAGTACCCTGAACCTTAAGGTTAAGTAAGTTTTTCAGTATAGATATATAGACATCATAGGAAGAATATGCCAAGACCTTGTAAATGGCGTGTATTTAAATCACGCTTGATTTGTAGTTTAAATATTACTACGGTTATTTTAGAAGATATCTTCTCTCTCACTATAATTGCAAAATGGTAAGCAGTTAGCCCTCCTGGATATTAGCCTTTAATGGATAATCACATAAAAAGTTTGGATAGCTCTATTCCTTCAACCAACATAACAAAAAAGGCATCATGTGGTGTACCGCATGACCTTATATTATGTTTCTATATTATGCGGTCCTTGAAAAATAATTTTAGACCACAAAATAATATGAATGTTTCTGTTTTAAATTTAGTTATCTTAATCAACTGCCATTTCGCTATACCCACAAAAATCATCAATCACACTAAATTCATTGTTACAAATGAACTATTTGTAAGGTATACTAATATTATTAGTGAATGACATAATAAAAAGACCTACAATATAATCAAATTGTTTGATAAACGTTAATTAGGTACACAAAAAGCGGTTGAGTAATATAACCTACCTTGCAAGTTGTAACTAACCTTCGATTTGATACTATTTTACTAGTAAAAGTAGCTGGGTTTGATATTAATGCACATAATAAAAAATAGGTAGCAACTTGAAAATAGCAGAATCGAAATAATTGAAAATTGAGCTAACCGACTTTGAAAATAACAATATTAGGTTTGAAATGACATACTGCTAATTACATCTTTAGTCCTAGTAATCTTATTTATCAGGCTCATTTACATAACATATTGTAAAGTACATATCAACATTATATAGAACTAACAATCTCAGACGATAATTAGGTACACGTCACTCGAACTTATCATATTGCATTATATTAGATATAATAAATAGTCGATATTAACCTTTCAATCAAGAAGTTCACATTTAATATTCCTTCAATTAAATAATCGTTCCTCCCATAATATGTTCTTCCGAGAATAACGTAAAGCTATTATATATTAAATTCACATAGATAACTAAATGAATATTATCTAAATACACACATCCTCAAAATATAAAAATGAAAAAACAATCATAAAAACAATTCTGTATTTAATGAACAAGCAATATGTACCCACAGAAAATTTATTAAACTTAGTAATTGGATATCATACTAAATTAAAAGACCAAACAGCTACAAATGGTAATTATCCGTTTTCTATGACCGTTTCTATGACAAAGCAGAACAGTGACAAAATAAAACATGATAAAACAGAACATGACAAAACAGAACAACGATAAATATATTATAACTATGACTTTTCAGGAAAAATAGAAATTTATTATTGAAATTGTCCTATCTCTTATTATGTTGATAGATTTTTAATAGCACAGATTTTAAATAAGTTATAATAAATCAAATTATATAAGTACCTAATTTCTGCATTCCCAATCGCTAGAAAGCCTCAAATAAACGGAACTTTGCCGGCAAGCTTAGGATATTTCATCTTAATCAATATAATATGTTCAAAATGATCGGGTCACTAAGTACAACGAAATACTGACCTAACCTAACCTAAATAGATTCCACAAACTGGCTGTTCTGTTTTGTCATTTTCTGTTTTGTCATGTTCTGTTTTGTCATGTCCTGTTTTGTCACTGTTCTGTTTTGTCATGTTCTATTTTATCATGTTCTGTTTTGTCCGAATCGAACATACCAGTTTTCGATTTAGGTAATGCCAATAAATAAAAAAACCAAAAACTATTCACGGGAATATTTGAATTGATTCCATACCGAATTATAAATTTTCATTGAAAATCGCCAAATATATTAAAATGAAGTGAGAATCTTTGCAAAAGATTATCAGTATGCTTGCTTATATCAATAAGGTTTTGATATACCTACATGTTCCATATCCATATAGGTAATAAGTTTTGTTTGAAAAATTTTGGTTATGCCATAAGATTTCTACTGAATATATGAATAAATAAAATCACATTATAAAAGAGGAAATGCACAAAGTTTGTGGTAAGTATTCCGTATCACGTTTCCACTTGAGCTGTTTTCATGCAGCGTTGGGTCTCGGCTTTGTCAATAATCTTGTTCTCTTCGAATATTTTATTACGAAAAATGTACCCACATATCATTTTATTATTACCACATTTGATATTACATTTTACCAAACAGGTGTAATATATCATATAACAGGATGGTAATATTATTACTGTGATCTAACAATCACCTGTAACTTTGTCCGCGTAAAATATATAAATAAAAATTAAATTAAACAGATACCTACAGAATGTAGAAATACTCTGATTATTTACGAGACATAGAGCGTTGTCTATGAATATTCAGTCTTGAGATACAGATTTTAGAAATATTCGTCAGTCCCACTTTACCTTATTCTTCTTCCTAGTGCTACAGCACTATAAGAGTCTTGAGCTCCTCCACTATCTGTCTCCGTTCAGTTCTGTTGAGTTATCCTCGCACACGCCAGTTTATCACGACACACTTGTATCGCCAAGAAGCTCACATCTTGACCGCGCAGCCCAATTAATTATATTATGCTGAGATATGCATACTTAAGACATAAATGGTTTTAAGTACATTGCAACTTATACTGGCCGTATCAGAATTTTTAATGACTAGCACACATTTAGTGGTAAAATTCATAACCCGATATTAACCAATTCAACCAAAAATATAATGTTGTGTTTCGCTTGAATTTTAGTTGAATAAAAACTATTAATAAAAAAATATTAACAAGTACATGAAGTATGTAAGTAGGCACATGTATTAAAATAAAATGTGTAGAAACCCTGACGTCTAGAATCAAAGTTATTATTGTAAATACTTCAATTCGAAATTTAAAAAAAAAACACTAATTTCAATGTCAATTTTTATTACTTAAAGTCAAATTGTGTGGAGAAGTTAAAAAATTGCCTCTTTACTGAGTATCTGAGTAAGGTATATGATATAATATTAATATAAAGTAGGTACCTACGTTAAAATGACCAATATTGCAAATATTTTTTACAAACTGATATATCTTATTTGACTTGCAACTCAGTGTTACCATTTATATAATATGCGTAATGAAACAAAATGCTAAAAAAACTTTTTTAATCAATCAATTAACTTTTTGTTTAGAAGTAATTCAAAGTCATTAATCGTTTACGACACTAATTAGTGTTTCTTGTATTTCAGGAATTCACAGTATGCTTAAGGTGAATGCTCTACCTCATATAGGTATCTAACAGTGGCGAAGACTCCATACTAGGCGATTATTTAAAGCCTACCTTCTTAAGAAAAATATTTTTTAATTGCATATTGACATATTTATATACTTAATCACTTCATTATTTTATGTTATATAAAAATAATTTATTTTGCCAACGAGATCGCATATGTAGGAATGTATAACAGTACTACACAGTTTACAAAACAACTGCAAAGGTATTAAAAAAACCACAGCGCGCCGCGCCGTAAATTAAATAATAAATGCCGCGACTTCTCGACGTAAATAAATTTCCGATTATGTTTGGAATAATTCTGATTTTTTTTGTATGGACTTTACGTCTCGTAACCTCAGCAAGTCTGCTGATTTGTACGAAATGACGCAAGCTCCTTTCGCAGAGCCTAAAACATTCGCGCATAATATTGTTGTCACGACTGCGCACTTTGTCCAAAATCATTAATAATTAGATAATTAAAAAAATAATTTCAACGGCGTTTAATCGAATATTAATAAATAAGTAAGTATAGATTGTTTTTAAAAATAAAAATAAATTTTATCTAATGATTTTTGATGGGTATACATGTTTTGAAAAATACGTAATTTAAACACATCGCTCATTTTTATGTCGTCAATGAGTTTTTGAAGTTTCATTGAATTAGTGTGTCGTTATCATTTATTAGTGTGTGCCTATTCATTAGTAGTAAATATCGTACTATTCTCGTAAGTATACCTGACAAGTGTGCTCTTTTTATCATATCTCCACAGCCTACCTCTTTCCAAAAGTCACCCTTCGCCACTGGTATCTAATGATTACTTAATACGTATATAAATAAACAGTCTGAATTTTTAAAAATAAACATATTATAACTATATATTTATTTTATATACCTATCTTTTATACTACCTATCTATTTTATATTTAATTAGATACCAGGTGACCTTTTATTGAGTTATTTTATATTCGAAGGCACCGCTGGAAACCAAGATCTCCGAAAACAACGAAATGATCCTCAAATTTGCCAGCACTCTGGAGAGTGGAAATACAGCGTTCTATGCACTATGGAGTCTATTCAGGTCTAAAAAGACAAAATTCTGTGACAATATACAATGTGACCTAACAACTAATCACCATGTGTGGGCGTAAAATCAGTCATATAAATATAAAGGATTTCAAGTTATACACATTTATATTTTTATTAAAATCGATGTTTTTTAAAATAAATATTAAAACTATGAATTAGTAAAAAATCTTTACAAGGAAAAATTGAAAAATTAATAAACTAAATTTTAATAATAAATATGACTTTTTTAAAATTTGATGAAAATTTGTTGAAAATGTCCCTCTGAAGCGGACGAAACCGGTCCTAATCTATTGATTAAAAGTGGAATAAGTACTACAAAAAAAATTGCGTTTTATTAAATGAAAACAACAATAAATACTCGTATGACCATTCAATATAATGTAATAATAAGGTACGGTCCTGCGACAAATTCACATTTTTTACAGTTGTAAGTTTATCTTTAACTTAAAATATATATTTTTTTATTGTTTTCAGATACATATTTATTAATTAATGAAATGAAAACAGTTGACATTGGAAATTATCAAAAAACGTCTCAAATTGCAAGCATCATCTTTAACAAACACACCTTTTCTAACGTTGTTTTTTTTGTTTTTATCTTTGACAATATATACTTAAGTATTAATTAATTGAAACACTTTAAATGTTAATTGAGTAACAACTAAATATATTTATCATTTTCTGCCGTTAGGTGCTTCTAATAAGCAGAGCTTTTATCTTAGAATATGTTCACATACCTACTGATATGTTTTTTCGACGTGAAATTGCTTATAGGACACGAAAGCCCCATGTCATAATATTAAGGTCGAAACGTTATTATTTCAGAGAATTCCCCGTCATTCAAAGAGCACGGGTGTGGGTCTTAGCAACGTTCCTTGTGAATTTTCTT
The DNA here is from genome assembly GCF_057557595.1 of Rhyacophila brunnea. NCBI lineage: Eukaryota > Metazoa > Arthropoda > Insecta > Trichoptera > Rhyacophilidae > Rhyacophila > Rhyacophila brunnea. The sequence goes on along the minus strand of NW_028232848.1, from coordinate 11,865,418 downwards.
CTGGCAATGATTTACATACTACCCTTAGGTATTATATTACCTCATTTGTCTTTGAACCACGTGACTCGGATTCTTAGTAGTATATGATCTACTCTCACTCAATACGCGAGAATTCTCTTAGGACAAAGATTGTTTATGGAAATAGTTAATTATGTCAATATGTGATGAATTTATAGCTTACATGTGCAGTGATATTTACCAAGGTGAAATAGTTTCGGTATACTAACGATATTCATAGGAAATTTGGAATTACTCGATGGTGACTCCAAAAATAAATAAATGTGTTTTAAATGAAAGCTTTCAGTTTTGAAGTCAGATCTTTTTCTTTTGACCATGTCCGATCTAAATAAGATCATATGGGCCTCCATAGAGTGGAAGTTTGTGTTAAGAGATTTTTCTTTTTATGAAAAATGAATGCTAGCCACTTGCTCAACCTGTTCCATACTCTGATTCCTAACACAAGTTGAAAAACGATATGTGTATTTGCCAGACCCAAGATTCGAGCCTGGGACCCACGAGTTATAAGCAGATGCTTAAAAGATCCGCAGTAAATAAATGGGTTTAGCCACTCGGACATCGTGGGCGTAAAAGTGGGTGTTGGAGTCAGTTACTTTCATATTATTCCGCCATCGTAAAATAACCGTCAAGAATATTTTAGAATATTTTTTTGTTACACTTATATTGTCTTAGTAGGTAAATAATTATAAAAAGGGAATAGCTTAATGATATCAACCAAGAATCATTAAAATTACGAGTTAAAGTAACGATAAATAAAAGTAAAATCTCGTAAAAACAAAATCTGTCAACACAAACCTCCACTCTGTGGATTCCCATATGATCCTATTAGAATCGGACATGGTCAAAAGAAGAAAGAAAGAAATAAACTCTCCTCTTATAATAGATACATTATTATTTAAATAAACAATCATGCATTAGCGTAGGTATGTTATATTTCCGAAACGTCAACTGCCGACTATAAAAAATTCCGCCATTTTTCAATATGCCAATTTACAAAATATAATATAAGTATATTATTCTCCTTTAGCTAAATATTCAATCATACTGCAAACATTCCATATTTTTAATGTGAAGGATTTTAATACATTTTTTTTATAGAAGCCATGCGATCGTATACTGCATATTTTGACGGATTTTAATATTATTTTATTCATAGATTAGTTGATGCGTAGTAATGTGACACTGTGCCAGTTTTTTTTATTTTAAATACCGTCAGTTCTACTGATTGGGTCTTCTTATGTATAATTATTTTTTCTTTTTATATCTTTATAATATAGTATAAAAGTTACATATTTTGTGATGTGTATCAGAAATTATACCGCCAAGAATTAATAGGAAAAGTATATCGTACTTTTATTCTTAGAAGTTGTTCCACTAATTTGTTCGATAATTTAACGGAACTTCTGGTTACTGATAGGAGAAAACTATTTACTTAAGTTACGGTAACTTATATGATCACTATAAATTAATAAAGATAATCTTTACAACATATTGGTCTAACTATTAGTATTTATTCTTATTGTTATTTCTAAGCAGTACTATCATATATTAAAAAAAAATTATGACAATATATAATATGCTAATAAAATGGCCCATATTAATAGGTAATCGTTATATTTCTTATCGATCAAATGCCTAATTTTAGTTACCCCATCTCCACCCGCCTGTGGCGAAGGGTGAAAGTAGACTGCTAAGATCCCCCATACATAGTGCACATTAAATTTTGTTAGTCACACATATGTTTGTTTTTATTGAACTAAACTACAATTTATAGAAGGTGTTGGTTTTCAATTAAACCCTGTCTAAACAAAACCATAATAGTTTTGGTATATTTTGGGTGACACGACATAATTGTGCAAACTTTTCCATTCATACTTATTTATTTTCATTGGATTAAGAATACATATTACACATATTGTTCGTTCATATTTTTAAATTCATGAAACCCTGCCTACCAAACTATAATAGATAACAAATATTATTTTGTCTACAAAATATCCAAAGTGAAATATGATTTAATTGCATAAATTTAGATATTTTATAGACAGAGTATTTTTTGACTATTATCTATTATGGCCTGTTGCGCAGGATTTAATTGAATTTTAAAACGAACTAACACCATCTGTAAATAATTATAGTCTTGGGTATGTCAACGAAAAGAAATATGTATGACTGACAACGTTTAGTGTGCACTATTTATGGTGGATCATAACAACCTACTTCTACCCTTCGCCACTGATGTATAATCCATATCATGCGTACAAGAAAATCATATTCGCTGGGTTTAATTTAATCTTAAAAACCAAGACGATCTGTAAATTTCAGTCTTATTTCAATGAAAACAAATACGTATGACTGACAGAGTTTAGTGTGCACTATTTATGGCGAATTTTAACAGCCTACCTCCGCCCTTCGCCACTGTCACCCGCCATGTATATGCAGCCGCGATTTGTGCACGGCCGCCTGCCATGACGCTATAAATTGTCCCGAAACGAAGCTGCACGGGACTGATGTAGCAATCATGCACATTGATTTTAGAAAATAAAAAATAATTTTGTCCTACTCTGCCGTCATTTATCTTTATTCACATGAATGCCTACTCTGCACCCGTTTACTGTAACTCTGCCGAAGCACAGGAGTCAAGAGTTGAAAGTGATGAATCTAAGGAGGGATCGGAATTATTCCGTCCTCTATATGACGCAGAAAATTTTTCGAATGCCTCAAACTCGGCCTTTGTTGATATCAAGTCGGCATGGCCAATCGGGTCCGTTTGTGGAAGTATCCTAGTAAACAGCTCCGCTCTGTCGAATTCATCTGGATATGGAGGATACATCCCAGAAAGTGTGTCTGTTACTCAGTGTAATCGATAAGTATAAGATATTATAAGTTATAGGTGAGACAGCGCTGAAGTCAGTATAACCGGCTAGATGCTGATTTTTGGAACAACGTATGGAGTTGCTTCCAAAATATAATAGGTATCCATGAATCACTTTAAAATGGAAAAAAAAATATTATAAACATTCGACAATTATTGACATTCTCAAACACTTTTGGAGAGTGCATTGGACTTAATTTAAATATTCCTGCATCAATTTGAATTTAAAAAAAATATACAATATAATAATAATATGTTAGATACCAATCAGAAACGCAAACGACTTTGCTCTAAAGTAGGCGGTGAAAAATTGTACAAGTATTCCTGTCTCGTTTATCACTTGTTAGTTTGTAATAAAACGTTCTTGCTTCGCATATATTAAACGTATTCGATTGTATTTTCCAATATAGCGAAAAACAGCTGTCATGGCCGCGGATACGATATTAGATTTCGAAGAAACTTCGATCAGTGATATCCCACCATGTATACTATGTGCATACTAAATGTGACGTTAAAAAACAAACGTGGCCATCTCCAGTCACTGACTTTTTTGAGATTTTTGGTTGGTATGACTGCTTCTGTTGTTTTATATAATAATATTCACTTCAGACATGTCTATCTCCTTATTTTCTGCTTAAAAAATCTAAATAAAAGTTGTGATTTTTTTCAAACTTAGTCATCTCCATTGACTTTTTATATCAAACGTGGTCACATTCGTCTTAGCCAATCACGACGTAGCACTTTTTCAGAATGGCCAATCATGTCGTGGCATTTTATCAATATGGTTCCCATCAGCAAAAAGTTTTCTCTGTATATAAGATGTGCTCTTCAAGTTTTTAAGCGAAATAATTGTCAAAGAATGGAAAATAATCCAAATAAAGTTTAAAATAGTGTCTCCAGATAATGCACGAAAGTTTACCAGATCAAATTATACCATTAAACGTTCAAAGAAGACTGAAAAACGGTAAGTAAATTTTGATTTTCAAACGTTTTACGACAGTTAGCATCTTAGAACCTCAGGGCTGTGCCTTGGCTGTTCATATTTTAAGTTCAGTTTTAAAACTGCATTATCGTGTAAACTGGTTCAGTCATCTATATTTTTTTATATATTTTTATCAAATATATTGTTATGTTTGCTTAGTTACCTATTTAATTCTAATATCATAAAACTCAAAATAAATTCATAAACCCAATTATAATTTTCAAATTATTAAGTGTTAGTTGTAAATATGAAATAAGTTATAAATTTATATTGTTGTTTTTTTCTGGTGCCGGACGAAATCCCGAAAAATAAAAATATATAAACAGTAATAATTTTCAACCAGCGGGGCACCCCAAGAGGCGGCGCTTTTTCTTGAGTAAGTAATTTAACAAGATAATTAAAATAGTTATATGAAAACTATTATTTATTATGGAATGAAGCAACAAAATAATTTTCAACCAGCGGCACCCCAATAGGCGACGCTTTTTCTAGAGCGTGTAATTTAACAAGATAATTAGAATAGTCATATAAAAACTATTATTAATTATCAAATGATGCACCAAAATAATTTTCAACCAGCGGCACCCCAAAAGGCGGCGCTTTTTCTCGATTGTATATTTTAACTAGATAATTAAAACAGTAGTATTTAGAACTATTATTAATTATGGAATAAAGCAACAAAATAATTTTCAACCAGCGGCACCCCAAAAGGCGGCGCTTTTTCTCGATTGTATATTTTAACTAGATAATTAAAATAGTAGTATTTAAAACTATTATTAATTATGAAATGAAGCATGAAAATAATTTTCAACCAGCGGTACCCCAATAGGCGGCGCTTTTTCAAGAATAATGATCTATTATTAGCCTTTAACGATTTATTATAATATGCTATCGAGTATATTGTTATTAATAAGATAGGGTTTTTACTGACACTTCAAGTATTCATAATTTGTTTGTTGTAATTTTTGTGACATTTGACTTGATAGATAGGTAATGGAGTTTTTAGCTACTTTATTGTATTGGTTTATTATATAAGCTAGCGTTAAGAGTGTCTCCATTAGAATTTTTTCAATGTATGTTTGGACCCAGAGAGCCCTAACATCCATTTCGGTACAAGTCGGTTATGTGGAATACAGCGGCAAACACATTTTGAAAATACCCAATATACTGGATTATTTGTTAGTTTGGGTAAGTTTAGGGTTAGGTTAAGTTAAGTTTGGTTAGGTTAACCTAACAAGTAATCCAGTATATCGGCTATTTTCAAAATGTGTTTGCCGCTGTATTCCACATAAGCGACTTGTACCTCCATTTCTCATAAAAACACAAAACTATTAATACTACCTCCACTCTATGAAGGCTCGTATAATTGTCTTAGGATTGAACATGGTTATGTAATGGAATCATGTTATGGAGGTAGTTAATTAAAATTTCACAGTGATAACTAATTTTCATCAAATTTCTACCTACCGTAGTTTAAGTAATAATTTTCACATGCAAAAATTTTACGAACTATGTAACTATTTTAAGCATTTTGTATTTAATATATTTGCTTTCTCTAAGGACTTTGAAAATTAGATTTACAAAGACATTTAATCTGCTCAAAGATAAACTCTCGTTTGTTTTACTTATTGTGTAAGCTCTTTCCAGTCCATTATAATAATGTTAAGTTAAAATTAATTAATATTACGCTGGTGACTATAACGGTTGTTATGCAATAATCAAGAGTAGCTTGCCAAATGCATATTATTATTAATATAATGTGAAATAATAGAGTTGACGTTCTTTATTGCAACCATCACGCCCTGATTTAAACTTATATTGTCTGCTCTATTCACTTCTTCATTTGTGAAGCATTTCTCACGTGAGAATACAAAGGGCGAATGTGGATTGTTTATGGTCGACGTTCGCGGGAAATCAGCGCGCGAAAAGCAAGAAAATGAAGTTGGCTGCAAGTGCTGCACTTTATGGGATTTGCCGGCAATATTTCCCAGTTCTTTATCTCAAGCTCTATGGCTATGTTTGGATGAGAATATAGTATATTGACAGTATTTTTATATGACCTATAAAAATAATATTGTAGATAGTAGTGATCGAATAGAATAGCAACTTCAGCTTGGTGCCCAAATATAAAATAATACGACTCATGAATCTGATTTCAATGTCCAAAATATGCTATTTTGTTTCAATAGCAATGTATTGTGGAACAGAACATATAACTCAATTTGCTAATTAACGAACGTACTAATTCATATTAGTAAAATTTTGCTTAGTTAACCGCAAATGAAAAAAGATGCCTTGCCGGTTTTGATATGATACCATAACAGATAAAATATAATATTAAACTATCGACTAAGGGTACTTGATGGAATTTCAATTTGAATTCAATCGATTTAAATCGTTTTGTACTATGAGTAGTTTTTTGTGGGTTCGGTTTAGCCATTCGCCATCTTTAGGCAATATTCGCATTTACCAATGGTAAATGCAAACTGACACAGAACACAGTTAATTGTTATTTATTGTTGTTTAATTTAATAAAAAGTAATATTTTTTGTAGTACTTATTCCGCTTCTAATCAATAAATTAGGACCAGTTTCGTCCGCCTCAGAGGGACATTTTCAACTAATAATTAATGTAACTAATTAAATGTCCCTCTGCGGCGGACTAAACCGGTCCTAATTTATAGATTAAAAGTGGAATAAGTACTACAAAAAATTACATTTTATTAAATTAAACAACAATATAATGCAGTTCCACCATGAATTGACAGTTAACAAAATAAAAGAAAAAAAAATGTTATTTACATAACAATTAAAAATCCTTATTATTAAAGTGAAAAGTCAAATATAGAAATTAGTCTTGAAAATTTGAGGTGTTTGGAAAAAAGCCGTAGTAGGTAGATACATTTCATTAAATACTCCCTATTATATTCGAAAATGATTTTGAATCAAGGTATATCATGTACGTTTCTGTGGCGTTCCATATATTCAATAATAATCCAACGTTATTAGTATTGTATATTATATTAAATTTTCTTTCGTTAAGAACCTACTACTTCTTTTTTTCTATTTGTATTTACGTGAATACTTAGAAAAAGTTGAAAAGATTCTGACATACAAAAGTAAAATTGATTAATATAAGAAAGAAAAGTAAGTGGAAGGAGTAACATATTATTTACCAATGTTGTACTTAATAATGAATTAATTTATTTTCGCCGAACTTTCATTTTTATCAGTCTTATGTGGTTTTCTTGTATTGAAATAAATTACCTTTCCTGGAGTTTTCTCATGGATTTAAAGATATCAACATTTTTGTCACCCAATCAGTTAAAGAAATTTTATGTTACGTCTATAATATAGGCCAGTGATTCCAAACCGGGGTTTCGCGAGGAATCCCCAAAAGCTAAAAGCTTGAAGCAAAAAATGAAAATTTGTAGCGACAAGAATCCAATGAATGGAGTTTTCAGTACCTAATGAACATTACCGTCTAGTATGCACCAATACTTTAGTTTTTGAGAAAGCGTTATCAATTTGTATATGAATAACTTAAAATTACTTACATTATTGGTGTTTTGCTATACTTATTATTATTCACCGAACACACCGAAGACACCGAACCGGTTACAGCGCGCGCCAGTCCTCTCAATATAAAAAGGTCAGTGTCTGGCACCATGTGTAAACCCCCCCTAGATCTGTAATCTACCAGCATCTTCACATTACAGGCCACTGCTAAAAGCGCCACCAATTTTTTTTAGATTTTGTGGATAATATTGCTAATTTTTATCCTGCTATACTAACAAACTATCTTTAATTTCCGTGTATATCAGGATTTTTAAGTTATGTAATGAATTTACATACAATTTTAGACTAAACATATTTAATAGCATTTAAGTCTGCTTATGGGATTTACATGAGTTTTTTGACGTTCACTCCATTATACATTAGTATGTGTTATCCAGGTTAGTAGTGATTCCTCAATATTTTACAAAATGCTTCAAGGATTTCGTTAACCAAAAAAATAGTTCAGGAATCACTGACATAAATGAATATGCACATTTAAAACTGTTCAAATATCCGCATAATATATCTAAATTCAATATATATGTCATGTAATATGAAATGTTAATCTAAACTATAATAAAACAATTATTGGCACAGAAGTCCGTTCGCGGAATCAAAATTTCATTTTAAACTATCGATATTGGCTTTAAAGTTTCAGTGCAATATATCAAACGCAACGTGTGGCATTTTACAGAAATGCCGCTCTCTGAACAAAGAATATTAAATTTCCGGTTACTATGCCCCTTATCTTGCATTGGAAGCTTCATTTTACTTTAGAGGGCTTTTATTTTCCGCGGCATTACGCCTCGCTACGTTTTAAAGTTTTCTGCGGACGTCTTGACAACCCACCAACCCCATTGCTTACAAAAAGAAACTCATTACTTTGGTGACGTGAAACTCCCATTTAACTAATATAATAATTTTTCGTATACTTAATCAATTTTACCACCATACCAATAACCCAATTCATAGTAATAATAAAATTATTTATATAAATGGGCTTATGTATTACTTAAGGCTATACCTCAGTTGAGGCATGGTCTAAAAAGATCATGGCTAGGCGATGTGTGGATTGTGGGTCGCGGGTGCAAATGACGAATGCCGAACAAAATATAATTTGTCATATAAATCCAACATGCGCCCATTTAATGTTCTGTTTCGTGACACTCAGTATGCGGGTACACAATGCGCTTAACGTCAGCGGACAGCAGATCCAAAAACCAAAAAAATCTTTCTTAACTTTCTTCTTTAATCACTACGGTGCATGTTGCAGCATCAGTCCCGTGCGACTCCGTCTCGGGACGGAATGAGTACTTAAAATCACTTCTTTCAGACATGTTTAAAGCGTCATAGAAAGCGGCCGTGCATATCCACGGTTGTGCATATATGACGGGTGGTGGTGGGCACTTTAACGTTGTTCTATCATTTCTTTCAGACATGTTTAAAGCGTCATAGAAAGCGGCCGTGCATATCCACGGCTATGCATATATGACGGGTGGTGGTGGGAACTTGTTCTATTAGTAACAATAATAATGTATTCATTGACATGTTTTCTTTTTCAAGTAAGTGGGTAACGTTTTTAGTCATCTTTACACGATTTAAGAATTAATAAGCCCGTTGTCATCACGAAACAAATTGACGTGTTCACAGTTCGACGTTCACTCTCCGAATGCCAGCGAGTCCAAAATTTTGTCGCGCCTATAGTTGAAAATTATTTGCCGTTTCACTGATGTATCGTCTTAAACAATTCTCTCTCTCAGGTAGTGCAAAAAAAAAGTTCGTAAGTTTTGTAAACAAGAATAATTCATGGAATAACTTTTGAAAATGGCAGTTGTACTAGATTATTTGTTATTTATTTTCCAAAATCAAAAAATACCGTATAGTATATGCTGATCTTTTTCAGATAAGAAAGCTCACAGTGAACTGTGCTACGGTGAAATGTAATACGTACAATAATTTACATGTAACCTTATATTCAGGCTGGGAAACGAACCTACAAATTTCTATTGAAGTACTAGTTGTTGCTTGAATTTAATATGGTAGAAAATGATGATTCTTGAAAAATGGTAAACGCCAAATAATTTTAAATAAAAAATCATTTAAATCCATGTACAGCATACAAATTAATTTACACGAATATAATCAATAACTATCACTACCATCGTAACTCGTTATTCAGTTCCCCAGTTCGACTATACTCGGCCTTGACACGAATCAATTAGGTACATGTTATGATTTTGAATATCGTTTACTTATTTCCGATAAATTGTTTTGAATTCGAATTATCTACGCAAACACAAAAGACAAACCGTTGAAACCATATTAATATATTAATTTTGTACGCATGTATTAATAAAATTAACGCAAAAAGTGTAGCAATTAAAAAGTGTTATCCAAAGATTAGTATTTTATCAGCATGCCATTTTATATTTAAAAAAAATAATAAATTATGAAGAATTTTAATTTAAAAATGGATACAAATTTCATCACGATTATATCATTCAACGATATGATATTTTATTGTGTTCTAAATAATTTGTAGTTTTACAATATTATACATCTCACAACGTATTACATATTTTCGCAAAATCCGGATAGATAATGCGAGATGGTCGAAAAAATAAAATGGTTCGTTTGAAAAGACGGTCAAGAAACCAGATACTTTTTTACCTGACTGTTGGAAAAGTAACAAAGGTTTCGACTAAAGTATTGTAGGTACGTAAAGAAAAATAAAATACAAGTTATAATATTATGTAAATACGACACAAACTTTTCCGGGCTAAAGGAGAATAATATGGTTGGTATATTACTTTTTTCTGATTGCAGTCATATTAGGTGAATAAATATTATTTTTAAAACTTTGCTATATTACAAGATTTAATAAAATAAAAACCTTTTCATACATATAATATAATATAATATAATATTTTATGAAAAATAATTGAAATCCTGATTTTTTGGCCGACAGCAAAGTTAGATAGATATTTCACAGGCTTTCAATTGCAAAATATAATGTTGGTACAGTTCGGTTATAAGGAATACAGCGGAAAACACATTTTGAAAATACCCAATATCCTGGATTATTTGTTAGGTTACCCTTACCAAACCTAACCTAACCTTACCTAACCTAACCCAACCTAACCTAACTCAACCTTACCTAACCTAAACTAACCCAAACTAACAAATAATCTAGTATATCGACCATTTTCAAAATGTGTTTTCCGCTGTATTCCTCATAACCGAACTGCACCATAAAGTTTAACTTTTAATTGGTATTCAGCACCAATTCATGTCGAAGCATCAGGCAGTACTTATGTAATATGTGGCAATCAACGAGATCTGTGAGAATAAGCAGTCAGCAAAATCCTGATAAACGAATAGTTCTCAAATTGATATTATTAATTTAATTATTGGTTGTACATTGTTCATAGACCGTCGGCAGTTTCAAATACTGACTCAGTGAGAATTTTATCACATATATTTTATTCAAAAATATTTATATTAATAATTATTATGTTAAAAATATATTTTCTCATCGAAGGCCTGGGATACTCAGTGTAAGCATTTTCAATCGTGATGGGTTTCAATAAACATGCTATCACGATTGAACAAATTTAATATCTCAGTCCGCATTTTATCTTGGTAGAGAACTGTCACTAAGTATCATAGTGCCTCGGGTAACAATACTGTAAAAACTGTGTAAACTGTACCTGTCAATCTGTTAAATAAACTCGCCATATTTGCCAGCAACTACCAATCTTCATACTTCAGTTCATATTCCACTCATATCCTCATCATCATCATCATCGTCATCATCATCATCCACACACTTATATCCAAATATACAATTGGAATGCATACATGGACTTTCATATACAAAATGTCCAGTTTAACTTCAAAATAGTATTCAACACGATTACATACGTGTCTGAACAAAAAATATAATCATATCTGACGGTAATTTATTATAGAAAATTTAATATGTCTCCGCCATTTTGAAATATTTGGGGTACTTGGTTAAATTTTGGATCGGCTCAATAATCATTAGAATATTATACTTTTTGTACACAATTCATTCGATTTTCCAAGCTTTACCGTATGAGTAAATTAAACAAAGGAAATATTATATACAATAAATATAGTGACATATTAACAAGATGTAGTAAAGAATAATATATAATATCATCACATAAAAAATAATACATTTAATAAAAAGAACACATTTTTTTGAATAATATGCTAGTAATAAAATTAAAATATCACATTGGTTATATTTGATGCGTATATGATTAAGTATATCAAAATAATAATTGAAATGCCTTAAAGCTCTGACTTTGTCGTATTGATTTCAAAAGCTTAGATTTCTTTTAAATTGAGTTCATATAATTTAAAATATTTTAGTCACGGTCAATTATCTATACATTTTGTTGTTGTGAAAAATAAATATGTACACATAACGTTTTCACTTCAGCATAAATAATATCTGTTTTTGACATCCGTAAACAAATTTTCCACCAATATTTTCTTTAGTATGTTACTGACATTATCAGAGGCGAATCGGTCACCTAAGACCGGTTCAGATATTTTATGTTTAATCGACCTAGAATTAAAATATAATTTAGATACCCACCCGCCTACATATATATATATGCCCGGCATGTTCTGATGTCAGAATATCAGTTTTTGAACCCACATGGTGGTTCTGGAAAATTCTTTTGCTGTTTTTTATTCAATGAGTTTGTGTTTGAACTTACGATTTGGACAATATTTAATTAGTTAAGCAAACGGATAATAAATAATTCTCGTAAAAAATTGTAAAAAACAATAGCTGGTAAAAATCTAAACAGGATTGTACAGCCAATTAAAAAAAATATCAAATACCTACAAAATGTTACATAAAAAAGAAGTATAATAATTTTCTTCACTATTTTTTTGAAACAAAGTTTTCACATGGCAAAAACTAAATAATATTACCAAATATTGGATGAAGTGGAAACCTAGAAGTATCAACTACTTATAATCTTTTAACATTCCGCCATTTAACACCAACGCCAAACCAACAATGGTGACCCCGACGTGATACGAAAACTAAAAATAAATAATAAAATCTCAGTGAAAAATTATTTCTACCGTCAAAAAAAAATAAAAATATCTGGCTGAGATTGTGGAATAGGTTGAGGGACGCATACGTTATTTAAAATTTGCAATAAAAATATAAAATCACTTTATCGCCTGGTATTCACCAAAATATATTGTTTTATAATAAGTGGTGAATGTGATCTAGTTTGAGTACTAAAATTTACGTTTGAGTTTATGTAATATTTTATATAATATGCAATCAAATGTAAAGGCTCATAAAGCTCACCACGTAAGTGAAGCAAGGGTCATAATAGAATATTAATGCTTATGGTGAATACCAAGTGATGTTATAAGTTTGTTTTATAAATTATCATGAATTACCATTAAGTCTGCAAAATGTACTAGACGAGAACCAACCGAGAGAACAAGCCGGATTTAGAGGAGGATACAGCACTATGGACCATATCCAAGTCGTCAGAGAAATCATAGAGCGGTACCAGGAATACAAACTGCCACTATGCATGGGTTTTATAGACTATGAGAAGGCGTTTGATTCGATAAAGAAATGTTCAATACTCGACGCACTCAGAAAACAAGGAATCCCTGGACGCTATATAAATATTTTCAATAATATATACAGTAGCGCAACAGCATCTGTAAATCTCCATAAACCATCGCGCAGATTTCCTATCAGCAAAGGAGTCCGACAAGGTGATACAATCTCACCTAAACTATTTACAGCTACCCTTGAAGACTTATTCAGGCAACTTGACTGGAATGACAAAGGGATCCCCATAAATGGAGAATACCTGAGTCATCTGCGCTTTGCCGATGACATAGTAATTTTCTCGCAAGACTCAGAAGACCTCCAAAGCAGAATGCAGGAACTCGCTGAAGTAAGCAACAAAGTAGGTTTGAAAATAAATGTAACAAAGACGAAAGTCATGTTCAACTGCTTTGCAGGCCAAAAAGAGATCCTCATCAATGGCACTCAGCTCGAACAGGTGAAAAGCTACATCTATCTGGGACAACAAGTATCTATAGATGGATGTATATTTGATGAAATTGTTCGCAGAGTAAAGCTAGGCTGGAGTGCTTTTGGCCGCCTGAATAATGTCTTCAAAAGTGACCTTCCACTGTGCCTAAAGCGCAAAGTGTTCAACCAGTGTGTGCTTCCCGTGATGACATATGCGTGTGAAACATGGACCCTAAGTAAAAGAGAGATCCAGAAACTTAGAGTAGCACAACGTGGTATGGAGAGGTGCATGCTGGGCATAACGCGAAAGGACAAAAAGAGGAATGAGTGGATAAGGAAGCAGACAAGGGTTTGCGATGTAATAGAGTTTATTAAAAGCCTTAAATGGAGATGGGCTGGACACATAGCTCGAAGAAGAGACAATCGTTGGACAAATCTAGTCATCCAGTGGTATCCAAGAAGTACAAAACGTCCACAAGGTAGACCTAGAGGCCGCTGGATCGATGAAATGATAAAGTTCTGCGGAAGTACGTAGCAACGCAATGCACAGGACCGAGAGAAGTGGAAGCAACTTGAAGAGGCCTTCATCCAGCAGTGGATAGATTCAGGCTGATGATGATGATGATGATGATGATACGCTGAATCTCTTGAAAAGATTGCAATAAAAATGTTAAGCAAAGGTTAGTTGCATTTGGGATACGTTGGTCTACCGGGAATTTTCCCTGTGTGCTGTAGCATCCAATCCAACTCTATGCCATTATTTAAATGTTTTTTGATAGTGAGTATATGTAAATTTTCTTAAATAACTGCGAGGAAAAACATTGTATGAACATGCGTTCCACTGAAAAACATAGTAATATGGTTAAAACGCAATCTAAAGGGTATTTATTATTTCACGATGCATTATTTAGCTGTAAATTTGCACGTTTGACGTAGGTAATAGCGCCTGTACACGTGAATGAATTTCCTGGTAGCAATAGTGTGTATTTTAAACTATCGCAATAATAACTGTTTACACGTAAAAGTGTTGACTGTTTCGCCATGGCACTTTTAATTAAATTACGTATTCTCAGTAAATTACGTAAACTAAGTAAAGGCCTCAGTTTGGGCATCTGCTCCTGAGACATTTCCAGGCGTAAAAAAACTGCTGATTCTTCACATCCAAATGTAGGGCCTCGTGATACGCTCCATTAAAACCGATTGTGGTGCGGGCGGGTTGGTTTGGAAGGGTATATGTTTGTGTTGCCTCATTAATCTCATTCTTCAAGCGAAACGCGATGTTTTCATTGAATGGTGTTAGGTATTTGACGGGTTCGGACATGTTCGTAGATAATCGGTAAACGTCAAAATGTTCTATGCAGTGTGGTTAGTATTTTCTATTGTTCTACTACGCATGCATATCCGCTATGCAAATACCAATTATTGCGTGAAAATTCAGAAGCTTCTGAACTTCTTTGATACATGCATGCGATCTTGCACTTGCACGATAATACGTGTTTACACGTGCATTTTCTTGTTATGGCCATTATAATACGTCTTTTTAACAGTAAATCCGTGCACATGTAAACTTTGACGAGTAAGTTTTATATTATAATATTTGAATTTAAAAGCTGTTCCATATTCAAATTTGTACCTACTACACTTACTCCAAAGTCTAGATCATCGTCAATACGATATAAAACATTTTATATATCTCAATTGTGTCAGTCTCAGATATTCTGTTTAGAACTGTTAATAATATTTTCAATACAAACATATAATTTTTGCAGAGATATTTTAGATTCCGTTATAAAATTTGATTGGGGATATTTTGAACGAGTGACGGTGATTTCGCTGTCAACCTCTGTCACTTCAGCCTAATAGAATCTATCCATATAACCTATTATTGTGCTTATGTGATGAATCCCAAATTACGTCATCTGGGAGTGTATTTATATGTCGGTTTAAAGTGTTTCTCAAGTAGATATGTCGTTCGCCGTATCACACTTCACCGTTAAATATTGTATCGGAAATATTTGGTCGATATACTGGATTATTTTTTTGTTAGGTTACGTTAGGTTGGGATCAATATAATTTTTAAACATTTTTGTTTGCAATGCTATACGAACAACGCATATTTTTTTTCATCTCTTTTTGATAAGAAAACTCACTGCAAACTGTGCTACGGTGAAATTTATTACGTACAACCTACATGTTACCCGTTCAGTTAGTGTTAGTCCAATAATATAAGTGGCATACATATTTGTTTTCCCTAAATATGCAATGGCGATTAGAGGTAACCAGATTTTCTTTTTGACTGAATTTGGTGGGTACACTGCCAAGCTCTTTGAGTTTAGACTTGTAACTGGACCTGCGTTCTCATGTAACGGAGAACTATAGAATGCAAATTACTTCATCTGGGAATATCCAAAAATCCACCCTGAGAGGAAAGAGATGCTAAAGTCGGTCCAACCAGCTATTGGACCTATCGGGCTATCCAAGCTTGTTGCCACAAATGTCTATTTCTTTGCGTATTTTCGGTCTCTTATTGCAGACATGAAGATCAATACACTTAGTTTTAATAAATCATTGCATCATTTATTACGTCGGAAAAGTTATTGCTCCACCCATGCTAGAAACCCTGCAACACTTTTCACGTACAAGTGAAACATTATAGGTGCACAAAATTTCAACGTTATACTTTCCCGGTAGTAATTTGATCGATTTTGAAAATTCCTTTCCCGACCTATTTACTGTAGGACTTGAATATAATACCTATTCAATCGTTAGTATGTTACTTTCAGTCAGCTACTATATATAATAATATCAGTAGCGTATGATCCATAGATGCTGCAAATGCTCCACATCCCCAGAAATAATCGATATAGTATTTTTTATATATAATATTATTATGCATAATATATTTATTGCGAAAATCGTATGCTAAATTTTACGTATTAGTTAACGATTTTCAAAAAAATATCATAGTTACCTGCCTGCAATACAAAGTATCATAGTTAATGGTTCGCCTATCTAGATTAAAATTCATTATAAAAGTATATAATCTCGGCTTTCGCGCTTTGAGAATCGATGTCTCCGCCAAATCTTAGGGATATACTGGTATGACCGTGTTACAAAATCTCGAGTTCGTCAGTGTATACAGCACCCCTTGATGATTGAGTTTATCACGAAGAGACGCTTCACGTGGGTGGGACATGTGTTCCGGATGCCGCCAGAGAGTGCAACCCTTAGTATCGTTGTAGCACAGTTTCAAGAGTTCTGTCGCTGTAGCCGACTCTCCCTCACCCTGCAGCGGTGCTACAAAACTGACCTACGCGCTGCAAGTCTGACATGGCGGGAGGTACGTGAATTGGCATTGGAGCGAGAGAAGTGGCGCGAATTTGTGCTTGCCTTATGCCACAACGCTGGGGCGTGACGAGGTGAAAAGTAAGTAAGTACGTACTTTATAACATACTATAAAAAAAAAGTAGATAAATATTAATTATTCTTCCATAGCATCCATACAAACAAAAGTCCCCGCACGTAATTGACATTATATAATTATTATTATTATATAATATAATATTACATATACACACTGGGAAATATGAAATGGATTGATAAAAACTTGACGTCATAAAGAAGTAAAATCTCAATAAATTAATTCAAACTGCGTACCTACAAAGTAAGAGTTAATTTTTAAAACTTAATAATAAGTAATAAAGGTTTGCTTTCTTCGTAATATAAAAGCGACGTCAAAAATGTATGCAATACACGTTTTGAATTCAGAAATGAAATGCATTCACCCTCGGAAACTTTTAGTATTACCTACTCATTTAACACCCGCGTTAGCCTATTTCGTAAAGCTCCATCAAAGACTTTCAGAAAAGCCGTAGTTGATCGTGTGATCTACAAGCCATTGGTGATAAAAAAAAATTACGTTGTTTTTTAATGTGTAAGTACAAGGTCTGAGTGGACTGCGTTCCATGGGGCATGAGCGGCGTACGCAACTCAAACGTATAACCGTGTGTGAAATTATTCGGAGACAAAGTAGACAATGTCTTTTTTTGGTTATTCGTTTATACGCTGAACGGTGTCCAGTCAGGTCATACATTAAGTATCTGCTCAAGTGAATGACCTAATGGGGTGGTTGAATGACAAACCACTATTTTCCGTAAAAAATCATTGTACAGTTGGGTATTAATTATTATTCTTCTGGACGTGTTATAAATATTCTCTTGCTGTATGCTTTGAACAATAATTGTCAATACTGCATGAAACATCAAACCATACCGATGTGGTAATAATAATATATTATGGTCAAATATTATGTATCTCGATGTTACGTTTTTATTTACCTCAAAAATAAATGAAAATAAAAACTTGTTTCTAAAAATAGAAATAAATATTTGCGTCTAACCATGCTTCCAACACAATTCTTAGAAATTACTCACGTATATCGAGAAAGAAGTGACGTAAATAATTCTGGAATAACAATTGAAAAAACTGAAAAAAATGTCAGAAGTATATTAAAGTGGGTAGGTACTTGCGTAGAGAATATAACTCTTGTAAGTAAATATATTTCGAAACGAATAATAGTATTAAACCTTAAATACTGACCTAAAGCTTTTGACATAAAATTGCTTGAGCTTTTTAATAACCGGGTTTTCATGTATTAATTTTTACCTAATAAGTATCTACTTAGTTACTCATTAAACTAATTATTTAATTTTTCCCCATTTTACTAATAATATAAGATTAATGATTAATTAACAGGTAATAAAAGGTACTAAATGTATATTATTTAATAACTCTCAGAACTGGCGATGTAGAATAAGACCAGACACTAAACTTTATGGGACTCTTATAGAGTATATTATTATTTTTTTCCATCAACACTTCTCTCCGTAATGTTAGTCAAAAACAAAACATAGAAAAATAAAATTGAATAAATAACAGCTGTTTGTTTGGGACAAATGTGGTAGCACTAATCGCGTACAAATTCCTTACCTACCTCCCACAATCTTCGTTGTGCGACCAGGCATGTTATAAACAGTCTAGTTATCTTCAGAACATCAAAGCGTCAAGACTTGCACTAGTTTGACCCATAGCGTCATCTTTAATTACGATTTACAGTTTTCCCAATACCGCGTCAATCACTGTAATTCATAAACAATCATAAACTCATTACCCATCCATCCATCACAAGTACAGTGTAACCGTGAGAGCGATCGTACTAGTGGGCGAGTGTGGGAACACGGAGCTAGCAGTTATCAACATTAGAGGTTAGTGGCTGGATTGAATCCCTGTATAACTCTCTCCCCTAGCATCCAAATCATCCCCTTCCTACAGTTTACTAAAAAGCGGCACCAATTTTCTCAATTAATTAACATCGTTATGATTGTTCTCATCCATGTATGATGAATCACTACTTCAAAACACATAAAATGACACACATACGTAATCTCCACAAAGCACGGTTGGACTTTATTAAGTAGATATTCAGTTTTATATTACTATTATACTCAACTATTTATTTTCTTTTAAGAAATATTATCAACATAAAATTTCTTATTTTAAATATTTTTTTAACGCTGTTAATTAATACAAATTAGAAGAAAAAAACAAATACCCGATTACCACAAAATATTTTGTTTCATCGTTAGAGAAGAACACTAAAGAAATGCGATATTTTCTTGCCGTTTTACCTGTTAATACGATTAAATTACTACGAACATGATTCACAGTAGAACCTCTATTATCTGAACTAATTGGGTTTAGGTTTTCCAGATAATGATAAAATCTGATAGACAGTCTAAAAATATACAATAAACTCATTTTTCTTCTGGAATATTCTCTTTTCAGATTTCTTTCAATGGTAAAAAAACATTCGTGGGATTGCTGCAATAAGTTGGTAAGTCGATAATTTAGGCATTTAGAGTTAGTAACGGATTATGTGTATGTATGTGTATATCGCCACTGTTCTGGCAGAAGACACTAATTCGAAAAAAATACATATTGAGTTAGTTATACCAAAATGTTCCTTATTTCAATCTTAACCGTCTGGAAACCTTCTTAATAAATAAACAGTCTTTATTTTAAAGTCATCCGATTACTTAATACTTTGGACGCTGAAGACGCACATGCGCGTAGTGACCAGGCGGCCGATCGATGTAATTAATGTGCATTTTAAAGGTGCTAATTAAAATCTCATTATATAGTAGTATTCTCCAGTTAGTGTGTTCTGCCAGAACAGAGACGATATTATATGAATATGTATGCTTAAAAATCCGATGTATAGAACAAGCATATAAAGCACTATGATATTAGGATTAAATGTCTAATTTTTGAGGACATTTCTAACTTCAAATTGCAATTTTCCCATAACATGATTTCGAGACTTACCAACTTTTGATAGTAACAGTAGTTATATTATTGTTATTTTAATCGGATAAAACTGATGAACTTGCATAACAAAACATTAAAGGTACTAACATAGTTTTTCTTAGTTAATATATTATACCTACTTCCATATAGTAGTACTACTATTAGTAGTAGTACTTAAGAAGTAGTATTTCAATTTACTTAATTTTACCAATATATTTGTCATTTTAAACGTTTCCAGAAACTTTTATTATCGCACTCTCTTGCCGATTTTGATCTAGTATTGATTTAACCAGTTACTCGATAATTGGGTTGCCATGCCAAGTAGAGTAAACGGGAGTAAAGGTATAATGTGATGCTAATCAAAATTCAGCCAGCTTTCGGAGGTCAAATATACAATAACCCAAATCTATTTGGTGTGTACCCACAGTTATGACTTGTGGTAAGTAAGGAGAAGAAATGGTCCAACTAGATGGAAAACATACGAGAAGTTGCGGAGAACACGTTCCGCTACTAATTTACGAAATAATCCAAAGTTGTTAGGGAGCTTTATGTGGGTTAAGTTTGATCATTTCAAAGTTTAAGATGTAATGTCAATCGAAGCTTCGAAAAGTTTTGTTAATGGTAACACATTGAAAGCAAGACATCAACCGTCACGAAACATATGTTTCTTTGTAAGTACATTTTACATTTAAACGTATTTATTGTTTTAACTAATTAAGGTTCAATTATTATTAATATTACACATGATTTAAGAATGTAACATTGCTTTTAACTATTGCTGGAAAAATGTCATTGTGTAGGTATATTATAATATAATAAAATTATTATGCGTGACATATTTTACAACGTTTTTATTAACTCGTATTCTTGTTTGTCCGGTGGTTGTTTGTCCAGTACAAATCTTGCAAACGATTTTTAACTAACTTCCCGACTAGCTCGACATTTGAAACTTTTAGACTATATCAGAACACGATGCCAATGCATTCTTTTAATACTCTAAGCCTAAGCCATCTTTAAGCTGAATTGAATTCATGTTCAGTTGATTGCGTTTTTTATGGAAAGGTATTTCAGAAAAATCCGTAAAAAGTAAAAGATTATTATTGGTTCCTAAGGAGGTGGTCTATTGTGTACCATGTGATGGTAAATTATTAATATATATGTGCGTTACTATGGAAATCAAAATGAAATGTCAAAATGACATTTCAGTATTCTGTATTTGTTTGTTTGTTTGTTTTTTATTTACTTCATATCAAGTACAAGTTTGAGCATATTGAGCATAATAATTCAACAGAAAATTTAAAAACGTTGTGTATAAAAAGTTCTTTTTATCTTGTAATTATTTTACTTTTGATATTGGAAAGGGGTTTAATATTTTACCTTCATTTCAGCAAGTACTTTTTGAAGATATTACTGGTGAGCTTACCTGTAAAAAATAAAACAATGTTTTTAGTATTTACGAATATGAACAGTAAATAATATGAAATATTCTATAATTTTGAAGGTACATAATATTATACAAATGTAAAAAAATAATTATGATAGAAACGATAAGTAACGTAACGGTTGATGTTTCATTGTTTCAATTAATTAGATAATATAATATGCATACAGTGACCAGGGTGAAGAATAGACAGTGGCCTTACCACTTTATTAAATGTCATTAAATAATTTTTAATAATACTATCGACCGAAGGTACTTGATGGAATTTAAAATATTTTTTGAATGACAATACCATGTCAGATGATATACAATTTTGACAGCCTCCTGTCACTTGCATTTCTCAAATTCACCCCAAAGTGTGGTGATGCCTGTCACTAATTATTTATTGCCTGATACGTTGTTGAAGTAATTACAAAAAAAAATAACTTAGTTTCTAATCAAGAACAAAACACATCGATTTGGTGAATATATGAATATTGTAGGTGTATAAAACTATTATTCACCCTTAGAAGTGCTATTTTAAATAGTCACTGTTAAAACATAAATAAGCCCCAAAAAATCTACAATATACAAAGCTGATATCTAAATTTCATGTTAACACTTAATACCTAGAACGATAAACTAAAAAACGAAGTCGAACTAGAGTTACCTTTACGCAAATGGCGCAATGTGGCATGGAACGATGTATGTTTGGCATATCGTATAAAGATCAGAAAAAAATCAATGTATAAGGAAGCAGGCAAGAATACGCGATGTGATATTTATAGGTCGCTATATAGATGAATATTATTTACACACAATAAAACTATCCGGAAAAGTGTTATGGATTTTTATCATATTATTATATGGGATAGATAGGAGGAAAACCTTTATCTCAAAAATTTTGATTCAATGTAAAATATCTTCTAGGTATTATAATATATTATACAATAGTGAAAATGAAATAAAATAATTAATATATCCACACATCAATGCAACTAAGCCTCCCAACCACCTTGTACGAAAAAACAAGGGCATGGGTATTTATATATTATATAAAAATATATATTATATTTAAGTATTTGTTGTTAATATTTTTCCATGTTGTCACTTCTTAAAAAAATCAATATAATAATAACATTAATTTATTGAACATACATAATTTTGAAAAACGTTTCTAAGAGAATATAATATTATAACCAATAGAAAAAATCTTTTTTGAAAAAAGTAAGCCACCCTGGCAGGGAATCGAACCTTGCATTTCTGGGTTTAGGCCCCATCCGCGCATTATCCTCTATGCTACAAGGCGACGTACTAATAGCGACAAAAAAGCTTGATTTCGAAGAGCGCTATTGAGCAGATATTAAAAATGGCCAATAGTTAAAATTTGTCGCTATTAGTACGTCGCCTTGTAGCATAGAGGATAATGCGCGGACGGGGCGTAAACCCAGAGATGCAGGGTTCGATTCTCTGCCGGGGTGGCTTACTTTTTTCAAAAAAGATTTTATCTATTGGTAATATATTCTCTCAGAAGCGTTTTTCAAAATTATGTATGTTCAATAATTAGAATGGTACATTCTTAAATCTTGTGAATTATTCGTTGAATAAAAATAAATAGTTAATTTAGTTAATGCTCACATAATAATTATGTTGTTAGATCTGTGACTGATGGTTAATTTAAATGTAATATTAACGCTACGGGTTTCCCAATAGCCCTAAAGCAAAATGAAATCCAGTAAAAACTTTGGCAAAGTTCATTTATAGATTTCGGTTCTTGATTACCTACTCTTGGCGAAAATCGTCCATTCAAAAGGGACATCACGATAGCTGTTTTACTTATATGACAGCCAAAGGGACCTCGTTTCTATATTAATCGAATTCTTTGTTCGTTAAACGAATTGTATGGTTTTCTATGGGCCAGCGAAAAGCTTTCGATAAGTTTTTTGCCGATTTGATTCCGGCGTAAAGGAGACAACAATAGAGGAAAATTGTCAATAAGAGACTAGACAAGAGGTTTTCATCTCGTTTTACTTTAAGAATTATTCACTTCAAGAGGTTTTGGCGTTACCTAAATTTATATTGCGGCTATTAAACAACTGGTCGTGACAATATAATTATTTTTTAAATAAAATTCCTAACTCAAAATTAAATTAAAACTTTTTCTATATAAATAAATAAAAAATAAAAAAGCCTTTTTAATTCTTACAAACAAAAGTAAATGACAGTTAATTGACTATATCCAATGAATATATATACAACCTATGAATATATCTATTATGTATAATATGTCATGTAGCGCGACTACAAGATGAGAGATGGACAAAAATAATTACTTCATGGAACGGTCCAAAAGGGAAACGCTATAGAGGAAGACCCCATACGAGATGGCAAGACGACATCATAAAAATAGCAGGCCCAAATTGGCTACAAATAGCCAAAAACAGTCCAGTGGGACTTTTTGGATGAGGCCTTCACCCGAAGAGGGGTTCTTACAAACTTTTTCTATAGTTAGGTGATATTCTTTATATTAGGTTTCTCAAAAAAGGAATGGTATCTCTGGAAATCATTATTGAAGTAGGTAACATATAAATAAAATTTGACAGTTATAGTCGTCTATGTTTGCCATTTGTTAAGAGCATTCTTCAGTTTCGTCGCACATACTGTTGAAAATTATTTGCCGTTTCACTGAAGTACGCTCTTAATATTTTAAAGATTTTTTTATATCTATATTATTATTGGTAGATATTATAGAGATTTCATAATATTTTACGAATACCGGTATGCAATAGAGAATACCGGTTATTGTATTTTCATTCGGTATTGCAATCCCTATTAATTATATCCATTCAACTATTTTTTCCATCTACTTTATTGTATTTAAAGATAAATTATTATTTTTGTGGGAAATCAAAGACTGGAAATATATACAACTTATCGAAGGTTTATTTGAATATAAAAGATGCTGTTCACAAGGAATAAAGTGGTCGAAAGATTTATGAATACAAGTAATAACACACTTTTAAAAGAAAATTATCAAAATCAAAAGTATTTATGTGTAAATTCTAATGGATTTAAGTTTTGTAATATTTCCACTTGAGTCATTTGTTGTGACCCGGATTTTGCCTTTCGGCATCTTCAGACACTATGTGCACTCACCAAAAGGCTAAAATATACTGACAACGAATACAGTCAATTCTAACTTATATAATAAATTAATAAAATAAACTTGGTAAAAACTTTATTACCTAGATCCCTATTAAGTCAAGGATTACAATAAAAAATATAACAAACAAATTATGAATAGTTGAAGTATTTGTAAAACGCCTATCAGTAATCATACAATCAATAGGCGTAGACATCGTCAAAACCCTAAGAATAAATCATTAGATAATAATCAATTACACTACAATCTATTAGGTACCACATTGAATTCAAGAGGTGTAAAATCGTCAATACTGGGAAAACCATGGCAACGTAAATATTGGGAATTTAATTGAGTTAACTAATGAGATATATCAATAATATCAGTCTTTAAAAAGTTAAATTAGTTAGAATTAGTCAGAAATAATCTTACATGATATTAAAAAAAAGTCGAATATAATAATTTTTCACAATCTAAGTATTATAATATGCATCATCAAACTGTAGTACAGTATACAATAAAATTAATGCATAATATAATAAAATAACTATGAAAAAGTTAGGTATCTCTATCGATTATATTATTATGTATCTAATCTATCAAATATCATCGTCTACAAATAGTGATCCCTTAAATGAATAAATAATTAGGTACATGCCAAATAGATTAATTATAAAAAAAGTTTTTTTTATTATGTTCTATCTTTTTAAATTTAATACCCATGCCCTTGATATTTTTCTGGCTCTATTAAGGCCAAACACTATCCATCGTAATAATAATTTGATTTGTGTATTTTCAAAAAATATTCTAAGTGAAAATATACGTTTTCCTTGTGAGATTAAAATTCGTGATCTACCTACTTACTGATCGTAAACGCCCCAACCTCTGACTTTAGGAAGCTATAACAGTAAAACTAGGCTTTTCCTATATAGTATATACCTACTATATGTATATGTAACGTTCTTTGGCTACCTACAGTGCTGTGGCTTCATTCTATTGATTTTCTGAAAAAAAATACTCAGAAAAGAAACTTGTTTTAACCCGATTTTTTACTTGTTTCATCTCGAAATGTAACTTGTAAGCTCTGGACGAAAATGTAGAGCCTGTAAAAAAAATGATCGACCATGTTTACCGAATTCATTTCGTCCTACTGAGCCAAATGTATTTGTAATGGACGAGAGGTTTAATCAAGTAGGTACTTATAAAATTATGATTTTTTATTTTAATAGCATATTTTGTAATAGATAACTAAAATTGGTGAATAGTGTTTGTTTGCGAGCCGATTGACCTAAGATAATTTTTAAATAAGAAACAATTTATCAATCATACTAACGCGATTTTGTTTTTTTTTCAGCATTTTAGTAGTTGACAATTCTAGGGCTGAGAAGCAGAAGGCGGTAAGTCACAAAAATGAAATTGTTCAGGGGAGCAATTTTAAAATTTAAAACTGCTTCGAATGGTAAAATATAACAAATGAGACAGACAATGATGGTTTTTTTTATTTCAGTACAAAAGAGATAATGTTCTTATTTTTTTTAAATGTTTTTAAAAGTAGTCTATCTTTTAATATAAAATAGTATTAAATGCGAAATAAGAAGAGGACTTACTTAACTCTGCTAGTGAAAATGTTGCCAGCCAAATGAAAAATTTTAATTATAGCACAATGAAGTAAGTCCTAACATTAATATAGTAGAATGAAGTAATTCCAACATTTTTCAAATATTGTAGTCGATATGATTTGTCACAATTTAGAAGCGTTATGCGATAAGTTACTCTGCTGCATTCTGCTTCTACTGGGTAGAGGACTTACTGCACAGATTTATGATTTATCTTTAAAATTACAACATTTTTGGACTTGTTACAATCTGCTTCTCCTAGATATTAGTCTCATTTAAAAATTGGCACCAAAACATAATTTTCGAAAAAATTGGGACTTACCGCCATCTGCTTCTGACCCCCAGAATTATATAATGACTATCTATACACAAGACTGCGCTGCTATCGGCGGCTGTCGAGGGTAGTTTATTATATAATATGTGTATTAAGGTATTGTAATTGTTAAAATAAGTGAATTGTAATTGTTCCAATAAGTGCGATGTTTTAACAGCACCTCTCTTGGCTCTGTTAACTTTTAGAGTGAGATAAACAGTTTTGGCAGTTTAGACGGCTTTATGTATTTTTACAGCTTTTTGGTTAGGTCGTATTCTTATTTGTCCGGTACAAATCTTGCAATCGATTTTTAACTAACTTCCCGACTAGCTAGACATTTGAAACTTTTAGAATATATCAGAACACGATGCCAATGCATTTTTTAATACTTTTAGCCATCTTTAAGTAGAATTGAATCCATTCTTAGTTAATTCTGTTTTGTATGAAAAGTTATTTCGATACCATTTTTGGTTGCTAGGGGTCCTAGCAACTAAATTATTAAATAATATATACGTGCGTTACTATGGAAATCAATATGAAATGACATTTCATTATTCAGTATTTCTATCAAGTACAAATTTTTTGATCGTTTAAGTTAGTCAACTCAAGTTTATATGATTCAACAGAAAATTTAAAGACGCTGTATATATAAAGTTCTTTTTATTTTGTAATTATTTGAATATTTTTTAGAAATATTTATTGAAAGTTTTATGTATTTAAAAATATTTTAAATATGTTCTATTCAAAGGATAATATAAATAATATTATTTATGAATAGAACATTAGTAATTAAATATTTATATTAAAATTTAAAAACCTCAGAATAATCGGACGTAGGTTCAAATTTCTAGAAACAAATTTTGATATTTTTTCGAATGACTGAACAAACTACTGAACCAAATTTTGATGCCTGATGGTTTTAATTTGGTAACACATAACTAATGGGAACTGACATACCTAAGGGTGTGGAGTAACAGGCAACCGATCTTGAGTGTGGAAAAATATGAGATAAACTTAAACGCATATCAAGAATACGTCATTCTAAGCGTATCATTTATTCTGACAACTGCTTTCGGTTTATGTACTGACGCTCATTCAATATACGTGTATTTGAAAGGATGCAATACACACTATTGCACGTATATTTTGTGAGACACGCAAAGATTCAAAACTCTGCTTTAAAATGTAGTGTACTGGGAATTATTTTTATTAATCTGTTCTGTGGTTTCAATTAAAGATCAAACAAAAAATTCAACCACCAATCAGATATAATTATTAAATTATCTTTTGGCGTAATATTTGGGTTTAATTTTAAATGGGTAACATTTAATTACAACATTTAAATAACATGCTAATTATATCTAATGGTCACCTGATGGGCAACGCACCAGTTTCATTGGACGCAGTGAATGGGCATCGGTCTTAGGTGTAATATAATAATTGTGAAATAATACTTATAAAATTATAATATAATATATTTAAATTCTTTAACTTGTCTAGATTTCTATAATAAAAAATATGTGAGTACATAGGTATTCATATTTTTGAATCCGAAAATTCTCGTAAAATCATCTATTGTTTTGAATTCTTTTATTAGTTCTAAGAATATCTGCCATACGAAAACAATACTCTTAACATATCAAAAGCGAAATATTGGAAATGTATTGAGATTGAAATTGATAGATACAAAAACATTCTTTGTAGTCAAATCATTTATAAAATGAATACAAATGATTGTTTGAAAAAGATATATTTTATAATAAAGCAGCTGCTGTCTATTTTCTTGACTTTAGCAACTAGATATTTCACATCATCCAAATATATATTTATATACTTGTATATCATATATATCGACTGTAGACACGAAAAATGACGTAATCCATAATATAACAAAATGTTTTTAAAATTTATACTATTGACCGAAGGTGCTTATAAGAAATTGAATTTAAATTTTTAAAATTCCATTTGAGTCGTAATTAGATCACTAAATAATAATCAATAAAGACACTACATTCAAGAAGTCAATACTAGTAATTTAATAAAGTTAACTAATGAGATACAGTCGAATTCGGTTATTACGATCACGGATATAGCGAGATCTCGTATGGAATGAGGAAACATTCGTTGACATTTTAGTTTATGATTTTCTCCATACAAATATTCACGTTTATAGCGAGCTGCTTATCGGATGTACCGAGCAAAAATATCGTCAAAAATTTTCTTAAAACTGTTAATGTGTCGATCGTTAAAAAACATTTTCGACCCTAAGCAATAAAATCCGACCGTAGACCAATGCCGCCGGGATCGGATTACGCTTATGACACTAGTTAAGTGTGGAGTAAACTAATGAGATATATCAATTATTATATGTCATATTTATACCGTCGTATTTATCAGTCTTAGGCTTGACGATGTATTATAAATATGCCTATTGATTTTATTACTAGTGATAGGGTTTTTTTACAATCATTTCAACTATTCATAATTTGTTAACTTAATAGGTAGGTGATAATAATACATATAAAGTTTTTACCTCTTGTTGTAATAATCAATTATATAAGTTAGAATTAATTTTATTCGTTGTCAGTGTACATTTATCTTTTGGTGAGTGCACATAGTGCCTGAAGATGCCGAAACACGGGTCGCAAAAAATGATTCAAATGGAATAGTACAAAACTTAAATCCATAAGACGTTTTTTAAAAACGTTTTTATTATGTTTTTTGGTCAAAGTTAAAATACAAAATAGACATAACCGTAAATTGCATGATAATTAATAATTTTGTTTTTATATTCCTAATCTGATATTAATTATTGAGTTAATTACACAAAAAATGCTGGTTAAGTCGTTTTTCCCATTCCACTTCCTCTTTTTTTTTTAAATTACAAGCTAAATTTAGATAATAATTCGGTATTTGCAGCTTCCATCCTATGGACGCAGCATGTATTAATTAGTAGTGTACAGCGTAATTATCTAATAAAACTTATTTTGAAAAAACCGAGCGTTACGACCTGTTTCCTTTCTACAGTCGATATATTATATTATACGTACAATGATTTTTCATCAGAAAATAAATCTCAACTCAAGAATTTGAAATGTATCAAGAGAGATATTATCATAATATTTTTGTTTGTAAATAAAACACAAAGTTTTCACATCACAAGTTTAGTATCAATTTAAAATTTCGCATAAGTATAAAAACTTTTCAATTTTCAAAAAAATCTTTATATATTTATTTATTCAGAAAGTTAATCAATGAAATAAATAAATCGAAAAACTTTCGATATCGTGACAACTTTAAATTTACCTGTAGTAATGATTTATTTTGAAAAATATTTTTAAGTAGAGTACCAATTTGTAAGACGCACATAATGTTATTTTTATTTAAAAGGAAAAGAAAGATATATTATGTAAAATCACTATTTTCTGGAGAGCCAAATAAATATTTTGGTTTTGGCATATATTGTACGTTAATTTATATGTATCTGTGTAAAATATTTTAATCACTTTCATATTAATCAGATCACGATACCTTTTACTAGGACATTATTTGTCCTAGTTATATCTCTCTTACAATACCTCCATTCCGCCGTCCATATAGGATATAGGTGAATATATCGAGAGATCGGTGATCGGTGGTTTCTTCTCTTAGTGAGATCAACGTGTAAGTGATTTTTGTCTTCTGCATCGACCTGTACACCTTACAAATTATTATTTTTCCTCGTGGTTACATAAACAAATCCCTGTAAAACTTTATCCTTTATAAGAAATTTGGTATATTTAATACATTTTCAAATGTAATAAAATATTTTTTTTTAATTTCGCACATAGTATTGTATTATGGGGTTTATCCATTGGTTGTAACCAGAGCAAAGTCTCTCATATTATGTCATAACTGAAATTTAAATTAATTGAAATTATTTTTTTTATGTAGGTATCGTAGGTGATAAAAATAATTCAAATAAATTTAAACGCGTGTCCGGAAACTTCTACGTATGCAGTTTGCCGTATCACACTTCACCGTGAAATTTTGTATCGGAAATATATGGGTATATATTGAAGAAAGTCCGATCTCTTTGGGCATGTCTAAATAAAACACGGTTCTTGTCGATTTAAACTTTACTTACAGGAAGCCAGCAGCAAACAAATTTTAAACATAGCCGATATTACACTGGATTATATTTGTTCATGAATTTTGCCAAAATCAGTTAGAAAAATTGAATTATTTTTCATATTGAATCTAATGAAATTGGAGACCGTATAGTATACGGTATATCTTTCCGATAGAAAGCTCAGCGCGAACTGTGCCACGGTGAAATTTTTTACGTACAATTTACATGTAACCATTTGAAAGACCGTAACAGTGTTTTTTAATAATTTGTTATACATCAAATTAGATGTTTTGTTGTTTGATTTAATAAAACCCATTTTTTTGTAGTACTTATTCCACTTTATTAAATAATTTGGACCGGTTTCGTCCCCCTCACAAAAATGTCCCTCTGAGGCGGACGAAACCGGTCCAAATTATTTATTAAAGTGGAATAAGTATGTACTACCAAAAAAATGCGTTTTATTAAATCAAACAACAATACAATGCACTATGCAGTTCCACCATGAATTGACAGTTAACACAATAAAAGAAATTACATGTTGACACATTGACTTTCGGATGGGAAAGAGATAACTATATCATGCTGATGATTGTCAGTTTTTAGTGATTTTATGTTTCACTTGTTTAGTTGGCAAAGTGATTTTCGTGTTATCAACTACCGGTTCAAATATAAAACAATACACCTACATAATGACAACATGGTCATACTGTCCGGTGGGGGTGCTACAATGCTATGACTAATATTGATTAAGGATATAAGAGAAGGGACTATGCAGCCTCTTGTGACCATCTAATATGAAGATACAAAATTAAACCTGGTCCGTAAATCCCTTAAATATACATATATATATATATATATATATATATATATATATATATATATATATAACACCAAACACGACAAAAAATTAATTGTTCCGATAAAATTTTAGCAAATCAAACACCAAAAAATTAACAAGAATATTCATTTTAATTTTAAATAAATTAGTCCCGGAGATCGAGGCGTTGATTTAGCAGCTATTTTTCTGGAAATTCGTCATGACTGTAATGAAAAAGAAATAAATTCGATTTCCCTTGATCCCTTATTAGACTTCCAGAATTTTTTTCCTAAGTAATATTACCTTAATTTATAAAATGGCCTTATGGCCTTATTATATAAAATATATATAATAAGGCTATCATAAGTAGCTTAACGTGGTGCAAAAGTAATAACTTGGCTAACTATTTTGGATACGGAAGCTTATTTCGATAGAGAGAGAAAATGTGAAAGAATATTTCATAAAGCTGTCAATAAAAGTTTGATCGATTGTTGATGATGAATGTTTCAGTTTTATAATATTAATAATTTTGGATCTATACTACTACATTATGTAATAATACTATCGCTTAGGTTAAAGCATACGTGTCCAATCTCTTTAATCTGCCTTCTTTCTTGGGAATAAACACCTAAATACAATTTAAAATATATAATATACACAAGTAATAAAAACATATTCGACAAAACTAGAACTATTGAAAAAATTGACCTTTTGACCATACGCGCTTATATTGGCGCATATTGCGCTTCGTTGCGTGATTATGAGTCACCTCGTGAGTCTCCTGGCGAACAAACGTGTTGGTTATTTTTATTGTGTCACCTAGTGATTTTGCCATTTTCTATAGATTTCGCAAGATGGCGGATGTTTCTTCAGTATGACAAACGTGAAACACCGTATAATTTTTTAGTTAATGAATAATGACGCATGGGATGAATGCATCCAACAAGTTCGAATTTGAGATTTTCAAAATTTTAATCTTAAATTCTCTGTGAAAAGTAGCTTTCTGGTTAGTTTTGAGAGTGACATATTGTTGTTGACTTGAGCCCTCCCAAATGTCAAATGAATTTGTACCTAACCACGTAGCGTGCAACGTGGCAGTAGTGTTTTTAGTAGACAAGCATAGCATCTAGCTCACCACTAGCAAAACACCTGCCTATGTAGCCGAAGCCTTACTGAGTGCGTATAGTATCTGAAAAACTTGAAAAGCGAAACCTGGGTGACAAAAAATGGGCCAAGTAGAATAATAGTACAAAACATACATCAATAATTAGAATCTAAATTCAAACTCTTTCAAGTACCTAGTCTCAGTCGATAGTATTATTTTTTATATAGATATTAACTCTTATTATAACATAAAGAAGTTATTTGTAGACATAAAGTTGTATAAGCAGTATATCTTTTGTTAAATTTGTGTTTTCTTCTCAGAACTTTTTAATACAAGCTAACTTTGTTTGGGGTTTCATTTGGTGTTCCTTTTGTTACTAAACGCGCCGTGGAAATAGAGCCTAATATAATAGAAAGAATTTCAATACAGTTTCGTATATCACAAAAGAAAGGATATCCAATACGACAATAGAGTTTTTCGATGAAGACTTATATGTGCCTCAACTTAGTTTTCGTAAGTACTCTTAACCGAAAACATTAACTATACTGAAGTTTTTTACCATGTTTGTATTAGCACGTATTCTTGTTTGTCTGGTACAGATTTTTTCTTGTGTGTCCAGTACAAATTTTTTCTTGTTTGTCCAAAATTTGTATTGGACGATTGAAGATTTTTAACTAACTTCCCGACTAGCTAGACATTTTAAACTTTTAGAATATATCAGAACACGACGACATTGCATTCTTTTAATACTTTTGGCCATCTTTAAGCAGAATTGAATTCATTTTCAGTTAATTCTGTTTTGTATGTTTCGGAAAAAATTCGTTAAAAGTAAAAGACTATTATTCAATTTCAATTTATTTATTTTTTAACATATTGTGGACATTACAAATTATAATTTTAAGACGTTCACAACACTACATTTAGAAACAAAGAAATATAAAACAGTATTACATAAAAAAAAGATAGATCAGTAGATAAATTAGATTGACTTTAACAATTTCGTTGAACATAGTTATCGCCCTCCCAATTGGCACTACCAGTGGCAGGTTGGTTCTGCACCTTGGGAGAATAAACAACTGATGGTCTCTATTCCTAAGATATATAAATACTTCTCTCTATATTTCTTAGATTATTGGTTGCTAAGGGGGAGCAACTAAATTATTACACGTGCGTTACAATGGAAATCAATATGAAATGTCAAAATGACATTTCAGTATTATATATTTATTCAGTATTTCTATCAAGTACAAAAAAAAGTATTTATTAATACATATAATTGTCAAGTTTATATGATTCAACAAAAAATTTAAAAACGTGGTATATAAAAAGATCTTTTTATCTTATAATTATTGTATATTTAATTTACAAAACGTTACATAAAACATGTTTCAAAACTCCAATTTTTGAAAGAAACAGGAAATGGAAAACTTTTGGGCATAAGACCAATAAGTTTATTACACATAAAAAAAATATTTTTAAATTTCGTAGATCACACACTTATTTATTATCTAAACGCCACTTTGTCGATTTTAATACTTTCACCTCGATTTATGTACTTCAGAAATTATTAATTTAATATCAATTGGACACCCATTTTTAAAAGCGTTTTTATAATATTAGTGTAAAAAAATACAATATTTTGCCTGTTACTTCCTTCTAATCCTGCGTGTATATCTACTAATTCCATTTTTTTACATTTTTGAATTCTATATTAACACATAAGCGCAAAAAAATCTGTTTGAAAAACTCAAATATTAGTACAATTCACTGTTATATGTAAATAAATATTGTTTAATAACGGTGGCACTCAACGTATAAATTATTGTTTATATATATATAGCTACCAATTAAAGAGTATTAGAATCTTTATCAAAAAATGTTGAATACCAAAATATGAGTCGTAATAATATTATGACTGCCTGTAGTTATTAGTCCAAGCATTTTGATCTAGATAGATTAAGTAAATGAAAATTAAGGAACATAGGTACGTAAATGTAATATTTATTTATGTATGAGTATTGTTTCTGAGATATTTTGCTAAGTTAACATGATATTATAATAATGACACTTAAGCGATTTTCTTTTTTTAAAAACTCGGTGATATTTTAGATCCATAACATAAAAATTTACAAAATATATATTTTTTAAATAACGTTATAATATCCTGACATTTGTTAGGTATCGACCTACTTAATTTTAATATTGCTATATTTAACTAATTAATAAAATTATAATTGGATGCATTTTTGTACCTATGTTCCTTAATTTTCATTTACTTAATCTATCTAGATCAAAATGCTTGATAATATATCCATCCATAAATTTAATACTGCACGCTTTTTAACGTGACAGGCAAAACAATTGTCATTTCTTGCATGATGAATAAGCAACGCATGAATACCTATTCGCACGGGATGAGATAATACTATTGAAGTCATTTATATTTTTGAAAAAATAAAAGGTATTATAACCCCTGGTTGTCCACTCGCCGAGTGACAAGTCCAGCCCACTGCCATTTCATCTACTTAGCTACCTCTATCACGTCGCGTAGGTACTCTTGTCCGTTTATTTATCCGGTATGGTTTTTTGTGAGCTTTACGCGTCAGCGCAATGTGGCATGGTGTGGCCACGTATGCAAGGTGCATTTTGGGAATAGGGCGTAACAATCATAAATATATTTTTTTTCAATCATATCTGATTCTAATAAGATCATAATATTATGTTGTCAAAAGTTGGCATGTCGATAATTTAGGTATTTATAGTTAATAAAGGATTATGTGTATATATATATAAATAATATTATGTATGATAGGAAAATAATTCAAGATCATATAGAACATGCGCATAAAGCACAAAGAAATTAGCAGTGTGCCTAATTTTAGAGAGCATGTCAAACTTTAAGTTGCAATTACTCCAAAACATGATTTCGAGACTTACCAACTTTTAACAGTAACCCACGATATGGCCTCCGCAGAGTGGTGGTTTGTTTTAACAGATATTTTTTTACGAGAATTGGATGTCAGCCACTTGTTCAACTTATTAAGTCCAACCTCTGACTCATACACAAATTGAAAAACAATATGCATACTTTCTAGACCCAGGATCCGAATCTGGAACCCACGACGCTTAAGCCGCGTGGCCATCGTACATAAATTATACATAATATGATATATACATGATAATAATATAATAAAACGAAACAATATTTAAATTTATGTGAATACATAAATTATTACTGAAGAGCAGAAGTGAATTTGATAATTAATTGTTTTATTTTAAGGAAAGTATAAAATTAGAGTACGTAGAAATATTTTAAATAATATATTATATATTTTACGGTACTAATAATAACGCATCTTCAACTATATTATGGTTATAAATAAACTTATTACAAAAAGGTAAAATATGATAATATCAAAACTTAAGGGGGACTACCAACTCTATTAAAATTTATTATACAACACAGCCGCTTATAAATTTTATACCAATAAAAGTTCCTTGCTGTTGATAGAAAATACTTGTTTTGAAAAATAATACAATTTATTATCCTTACAAATATTGTTTTAAAGCAAATTCAACACAATGGGTTTATACAAGTTTAATATTTATATCAACATAAAATAGGTATCGAGTAAATATTTTCAATGTAAATTTTCTTTGAAGGTAGACTTATCGAACCAAGTGTTTACATTAAGAAAATAAAAAAAAAATATTAATAAAATACTTAAGACACGTGTTTAACCTACGCGTTTTGTTACGACTTTGATATTATCGTGATTAATTATTATTACAAAGAATGTTGAAAATATATAAAAAAAATATAATATTTTATAAATATATAATTTTTAGATACTTGTTTTCATAACAAACATATTGTGAATGAAACAATATATTGTGAGTATTTTGAAAGCCTTATTTTATGTAAATACATATACTTACCTTAATGTATATGTATCCTTTTTCAACACTACTACAGGTTAACTATTTTTTTTTATCATGCGACAAGCTAAATTAGGGATTGCAATACTGGTATCCCTGTATTTTTCGATACCGGAATAATGATTTTAAAAATCAGACAATACCGATATATTCTGTATTGAAAGTGGAAACAAAATGTTTTAATTAACATAAAAAGTTAAACAGGGCTTTATTTTTTGTTGGGTTACGCGATATCTGATTTACTTCCGTTGCCCGTCGACTTCTTTGGTGAGTAGCAATAACACGTGCTGATTTGCGAAAAACATTTGCATTAAAGGTAGGTACCTACCTACTTAATTTACCGTACCTAATTATAAATTTATCCAAATATTTTTGTCAGTCGCTCGCGGGTTTTATAAGTTGTCAGGTGTATTTATAAGTAGATGTATCTGAAACCTGGGTTAAATACAGTTCGTTTGTATAATCATGAAGTGTTAATTATTCAAATATATTACTACAATGTATTTGTAAACATCAACATCTCTGCCATATCTCACCTTTACCTATTTTTAAAATTCTAAAATATTTTAAAGAAATTTTTATATCTATATATTTTATTGGTAAATACTTCTATTTTACCACGTTTTTCTTAGTTCGTATTCTTGTTTGCCTGGTGGTTGTTTATCCAGTACAAATCTTGCAATCGATTTTTAACTAACTTTCCGACTAGCTAGACATTTATTTCCTTATTTGTCCTAAATTATTAATACATAGAATTGTCAAGTTTATATGATTCAACAGACAATTTAAAAACGTTGTATATAAAAAGTTCTTTTAATCTTGTAATTATTTTTCCATATATTTCACGAATACCAGTATTCAATAGGAAATACCGATATACCAGTATTAGTATTTTCATTCGGTATTGCAATCCTTAGCTAGACCAATCAAGAATCCATATTGTCATACGTACACTCTACGTCTCGTTAGTGCGTAGTATTCTAAAATATGAGTCTATTATCTGGAATACTTACGAAGTTTTCTACAAGTATATTTGTTTATTTTAGAGTGTGTCCAGAAGAAATTTCTTCGATGTCTATATTTACGACATAATATCATTGTTTTCCTTTTAATTATTCGTCAAACGATTACTTTTCGACTGCCTTTCTACAAGGAATGCTCACTTTTAACTCTCTTGAAATTCGTATGGTCACTTCTGCTCTGGAAACATATTTGCCTGTTATCAATTGGGATGATTTCCAATCCTGGCGTCCTAAATAGTTTAAATTTATCAATTACTTACGTGGTCGTAATTCATTACATATTCTATATCAGAACTGTTTCCTCAGTGCGCTTACCAAAGACAAAAACTTTATTCTACTGTATAAAATTGTTTGTTTTTTTTATTTTTTTCTTCTTCTCTCTTGTGAGGGTAAATTTTTTTATAATGTAAACCTCATGTCGTGAACATCCTAAATTTTGATTTGTTATGTCCACAACGTTTTAAATATTTTTTTTAGCCCACTTCGAATAGTACGCGGAAAAATAAAGGTTAATATAAATTATAGGTTTTTAAACTTACTATAGGTACTGTAGTAATATTAAACAATTGATAATGTATTTTGATTTTTAATTCACTTTGAAATTATATCGCTGAAACATTAAATTATTTCACATGCCGGAACTGTCTTTTGGTAACATACAGCTGTTATTATAAAGATATCACCTTGCGAGACATCTGTCAAATGGTATGTCAGATTCATAAGTCATGCAATGCCTCGCTAACTGGCATGATGTTGATTCCACTACATACATTTTCATGCGTCGGGTGGTCATTTTACTTATAATATACATTCTTACCATTACAAAATAAATTATACAAATAAATATTTCTCTCAGCAAGAAAATAATAATAGAAACCACAATATGTTTCTATTTATTCGACAAAAAAATAAGAAATAATTACAAATAATATGTATTTTTAGAGCAATAGCCTTGTCTACATTCGAGGAATATTTTTTTTCGCTAGATGAACGCATCGTAGTGCATGCATCATAGCTTGCGCATTGCCTGCCTCCAACTGATATTAAAATGGCCGGTTTTCGTGATAAAAGTGTTAACGCAAGACTATCACGCAAGACCATCACCGATGGATTTCTGTTGAGGATTATGTCAGTATTGTCAACCGAATCATTCCATGAAAATTGTATAATACTAGTAGTATACTATTCTATACATGGCCCCTACAACCTGAAGCGGGCCCCCAGGCTAGGATCTTTGAAGGATGCCCCTACCTATCACTAAGGTTAAAGGCAATCTGACGCTCTACAGTGACGTTTTCTAAATGGTGTTGGAGATCAATAACAATTCAGTGTATTTTTAGCGATTTTTAACACATCGAATTATGTAGTTGTTACATCACAAAATAACAAAAAATTGCATCGCACAACCATATATTTTAAAATAGTAATAACCTCGAAGTAAAATCACGCCGCAGGCGACTTTTTACTATTAGACCATATTTAAGATGTGTGTTTATCTCAATTATGTGGTCGACCTGCCGCGCCGGGCCCCTAGGCTAGAACCCTGTCAGCCCCCCCTTGTGAGGGCCATGTTTATATACTTTTACGTTGAATAAGTATGCCAAAAATATTATAATTTTAAAAGATTCAAACAAAAAATGTTCTGCTTACCTACTACAGTTTATTTCATTATCCTATAGTTTTTACATTTTTTTTTAAATAAAACTAATAAGTATTATAAAAAGATGACAACACTTCTTCCCTGAACCTATTTGACTCACAACACTGTCGACAGAAAACTTTACGTATCCGGAAATGTGTACGTGTGCATTACGCCGTATCCATACTTTACTGAGAAATGCTGTATCGGCAATATATTATATTATTTGATCGTATATTAAAGACCGTCCAACTTCTTTGAGTCATATAGTACTGAGATAAAATTCATGTCTAAATAAAACACGGCTCTTGTCGATTTACCGGAAGCCAGTACCAAAAAATTGAAAATAACCGATATACTGGATAATTTGTTAGGTTAGGTTAGGTTTTCATTCTTGGATTCGTGAATTTTGCCAAAATTGATGATTGGCGCGGTTCCCGTCTGGCTTCCAGTAAACCGATTTGTACCTAAAATACTTACAAAATACGTAATAAAACCACCAAAATACAAGAGAAAGATAGTAGAAAATAGATAAGTGTATGTAATTAAATTATAAATACAGAATAACGTATATGTTTGCATGACCGTATACCATACGGTCATCTTTTTCGATAAGAAAGCTCACGGCAAACTGTGCTACGGTGAAATGCAATACGTTAAATTTACATGTAGCTAACCAAAGTTTATGCGTTGCGTAACATGCTTCCGACCTAAAAGCATGCGCAAAACTAGTCCGTGTTAAAACAAAATTAAATGTTGAAATAAATCAATTATTATAAAATAAATTAAAAATCAATTGAAGACCTAGTATTCCTCAGATCACTTTGTGACTAATGCCCGTAGCTTTATTGTTCAAATGAAATAAAAAAATACGTTCTTATTATTGTGATAATTCGGTTTTTCTATATATATTATGTTTTATATTTCCATTCGCTCCACTAATGTGGTCCACAGTAAAAACAATAATAATTTTAAAGGAATATCTCATCACTTATCAGCAAAAGTCAGATGGTATTTCACTTACTAACATACCTACATAATTTTAAAACACCTCAGAGAAATATGTAGGTAACAAATAGAAAGAAATCTCTTAAAAAAAAATACGACGCCCAGCGGGATTCAAACCCACGCATACTGGAGTCGCGCCCGTGTACTCTACCAACATAATAGGCTACGTGTGTCCTATCAAATTACGATGAAATTAACTAGTAGTTTTACATCCCTCTAAAGCATATACAAATTATTGCGTTAATTGTTAATTCGATGAATAAAAACAAAATAGTTCATAATAATAGTTATACTTGCACTATAATTGCCCAGGTATGCAAAGTTTTTACTTTTCAATTTGTTTTTCTTACTAGACGTTTTGTAAGTGAAAGCCTGGTAAGTTGCATATTTTTTAGTTCACATTCTTAACATAAAGAAAGAAAATTAGGGTTAGGTTAGGTTACTATATCTCGATAGAAAAATATTAAGCTAATAATATTTACCACGAAACCTGTTGCGCAAATAACAATTTTTTTAAGGTTTTTTTTATTTGTTAACACTCAAAGATGAACTGAAAATTATATGTAAAGGGAAATTTCAAATGAGACATATCACCCTTATGAAATGATACCTTTTTTTCTTTTGTCATATTTCATAATAAAAAGTTTTCCGAAGGCTTTCCCGGGGACTTAGGAAAACTGTGAATTGTGACAGGGGGAAAATGAAAGTCGTAAATACAGAAGGCTAAGTAGGTAGAAGGTTGTCTGGACCCTTATGTTAGTGCACGAAATAAGGGGTGAATGAGCTAATTTACATATATGCCCGATTTCATTCATTTCGGCAAGGATAATAATATTACTAGATTTTAATATTTATCTGTGTCTGAATATACAGAAAGGTTATTATGACAAATATGTGTTTGCATCTGAAAATAATTGGTTCCAAAAAAATAACTCGTCGACTTCAGAGTAATAATATAAAGATAGTGGCTATTTTTCGTCAAAACGAAGCCGTGTTTTTTGCGTATAACGCACAATATAACCTCAATTTTATTATTATTAACTTAACTATGAAACGTTATACCATCATGTTGCTTCTCAGTATGGCTACCAAGTTTAAACATAATATAGTTAACCATATCTCCTACTAAATTAACTAAAAATAATTTATTTTATAGTGTCAATTCATGGAAGAATTGCATAGTATTATTTGATTAATTATTTGTTTAAATAAAAAAAACACAATTTGATAGTACTTATACCACTTTTTAAATAAATTTTGTATCGGTTTCGCCCTCT
Organism: Rhyacophila brunnea; assembly: GCF_057557595.1. Lineage (NCBI taxonomy): Eukaryota > Metazoa > Arthropoda > Insecta > Trichoptera > Rhyacophilidae > Rhyacophila > Rhyacophila brunnea. The sequence continues at coordinate 11,824,156 of NW_028232848.1, read as the reverse complement.
TCAAGGGGACATTGTCCTCGAAGAGGACAAAACCGGCACAAAATTGAATTAGAAAGTGGAATAAGTACTATAAAATTTTGTTTTATTTATTTAAACAAATAATTAATCAAATAATAAAAATAATTAATACTAACTTTATATTGAATACAAAAACAATACGTTTCAGCAACACGTGCTCGTAGTTTTTAAATAAATTTTGTCATTCAAATCAATATTTACCGGCGACGTTTACAAAAAAATATTTAATTCAGCCGTAGAAACTTCATTCTCTAACGCATGTTGCGGAGATATATGCGTGCCGAATGCTTTTTTACTCGTACTTATGGTTCGTTTGTGTTCAGCCCTTGTTTTCAACTCTTGAGTGAGTCAAGATCGCTGCGCTGATGCCCGGTAGCGTCATTCCAACACCTACTTATGTGTGGTAGAGTTTGAATACTATATTATTTTTATCCCTTCAATAATTTATTGTATTATGAATATTATATACAGTTATACACACATATGAATATAATATGCATTACATTTTTAGTTGTAAAGGATATTTACATAATGCGAGTAATAATAATTTATCATATGCCCACATCTCTCAAATATTATGATTGATTATACACGAACGAATCACTATAGTAACTCTCCGTTGTTTAAAAAAATACAAGGGATGATTTTCACTTTTATGTCCCGAATTTTCATCGAGACTAATATTTAAACAGAAAAGCCTGAAAAATGTAGAAGATGTCAATTTATGCTGTAACGTAAATAAAAATGCAAAGAGGACATTTTTTCAGTTGAAAAATATGGACTTAAATCTACATAACGTAAGAAAACTGTTTTTACATCTGGGCAGAAAAATTTTCATCATATTTTTATGATACCAAATGATTGCATTTTATTTCAAAATGTTTTAAAAAAAGACTGTTTATTTTTTTGATATAATATCAACATCTTTAAAGATAACCAAACAAACTAAAATGCTTTTAGATATTGCCTCGTAATGTGTTTATATGAAAATCAATCATCTTAGTGGTGACGTAGTGTATACACATATTTCTCTCAATATTGGATTAGCAACGATTTTTTTTGTATAACTATTATTAAATGAGCTAAAATATTTCGACATGATAAATTATTTTCTAAATATTATGTGCATAACTTTATTTTGATATATGTTATAACAAAATAATAACAGTTTTTAAATTAGGTATAACATAACGATATCATCATTCCACGGCTGAATTCCACTCTTCACCAAACTGTGCTCTATATCGTAATGTACTTCAGTTAATCCTCAACAAATCCTCTATCCAGCAGCCTTCCTTCCAAGTGGGCTAGACGCATAGCTCAAATAAGAGATTTTCACTGGTCAGATCTAGTTATTTAAGGTGAATAATCTACTTATCAAAGACACCTAGCGGAAAAATACGAAGATTGCAATTTGCGACATTTATTTGATAATTTACATTTTAAAGTGTTTTAATTAATAAATAAGTTAAACATACATAACTTGAACAACGGGATTTGAGCCTTTATAACTACTGGAATCGCGCCAATGTGCGTTAAAAAATTAAACTAGGGAAATTCTACTTAATTACGACGATTTTAGCTATAAGTATCTTACATGCAATGCTTAATATCCAATTGCGTAATTTTTAACAATCGGTTTTTGTGTTTTAAATTAATTTATAATTAATATCCCTTATTACTAAACGACGTCTAATCCGCATTTATCGGAGTCTAGTCAATGTGCTTTAACATTTAAATCACATACACCGTACCTAATCATGATATAATTGACCAATATGCGTCCAAATGTTCGTGATTCAAATGGATGAGCACATTGGTCAATATCCAACGGATGCGTTATCAAATCCCTCCCAGCAGAGTATTTTTCTTATTTAATATGTTCTCTTGTAATATGTTCTATAAGGAATTTGATATTCTTAAATATAGTGAATTATGTAATGATTAAAATAATAGTTATGATATTAATAAGATAAGAAAATTTATAAAAAAAAATATTAGGTATTAAATTAAATAATAATACGACAAAAGGCTACAAACGTGCTCTATATAGACCAGTGGTGGCGAACCTATAGCACGCGAGATGATTTTGCATGGCACGCAAATGTTTTATTTTGAAGAAAAAAATACATATAATAACAATAAATGACAGATTTCATTGTATAAAAAATAGCAGGTAAATACTCTTGAAGTCTATGGATTGCGTTTAATGTAAATATATTATAATTGGATAGGTTGGTCCTGAGGCTTTATGCGTCATAATATATAATATAATTGCACTAACTTCATTAGGCGGCGGGGGAAGTCGTGCCACGAGTCTCTATATTTGATCGATTTACAATGCTTGCTATAGCAAGAGAATGCCTGATCTGATCGAAGCAATTTTGATGTTAATTTGTGCGTAAAGAATTGAACTAAGTAATTCAATAAAAAAAATCATTTATAGTCACAAAAATTAATGTACCAAATGATAAACAAAAAGTTGGTGGAGCTTGTAGTAGTAATACTGACAAGTTTCAGAGTCAGTTTTAAAATTGTTGTACCGAAATGTATGGCGTTAATTGAAAAAAATAATAAAGCTATATATAGGTTTTCTGTGTTCTATAAGTATGTAAAGACAAAAGTGTCTATCTAAAGAAAAATCTGTATTAATGGCACCCAACTCGAGCAAGTCAGCAGCAACGTCTATCTCGGACAGGAGGTGCCCATAGACGGAAGCATGCACGATGAAATTTCTCGCAGAAAAAATCTGAATGACTTACCATTATGTGTTAAGCATAGGCTGTTCAACCAATGTGTACTGCCCATGCTCACGTATGGCTGCGAGACGTGGACCCGCAACAAAAGAGATTTCCAAAGGCTAAGAGTCGCACAGCGAGGTATGGGAATCACGCGAGAGGACCGTTAAAGTTCCCACCACCACCCGTCATATATGCACAGCCGTGGATATGCACGGCCGCTTTCTACGACGCTTTACACGTGTTTGAAAGAAGTGATTTTAAATGCTCATTCCGTCCCAAGACAGAGCCGCACGGGACTGATGCTGCAACCATGTACCGTAGTGCTTAAAGAAGAAAGTAAAGAAAGATTTTTTTTTGTTTTTTGGACTGGCTCTGCTGTCCGCTGACGTGTGGGTTTGTGTGTGTCGACTCAAATGCAGCAAGTGAAACGAATGGGTTAGGAAGCAGACAAGAGTACGCGATATAACAGACGTTGTCAAACAGCTGAAATGAAGATGGGCGGGGCACATTGATCGTCGAAAGGACGGCCGCTGGACAAATGCCGTCATCCAATGGTACCCAAGGGGCACGAAACGGCCACAGGGTCGCCCTAAAAGCCGCTGGATTTACAAACTGATAAAGTTTGGCGGAAATACATGGCAGCGAACGACACAGGACCGAGAGAGTTGAAAGAAACTTGTTGAGGCCTTCATCCAACAGTGGATTGACTGACCCTGGCTGATGATGATGATTAGTATCTTGAATAGCATATTTTTAATACAATTCTTTAAAATCATTTTTTTCCCCGTAAAAAACTGCTCGGTACGTCAGACAGTCGAAAAATAATTTTTGAAAACTTTGACAGGCCTACGTAAAAAGGTTCGCCACCCCTGATCTAGACACTTCATGTCAATGATATTAAATTACGTCACGTAGGTAGGCAATATTCTTATAAAATCTCATTACCCATTGGCATCTGGGTAAAATTTCAGTAATTCATTTCATTTCACATAAATAAAGGCGACAGGCATCGGCTTAAAAATTGCTCGATGATTTCTCAATGAAAACTTTGTCACCGATTGAGGAAATAATCAATTCAGCTGCCTATTAATTATATTGGCATTCAAAACTCGATAAGATTCTGAAAATTTACTTTTCCATGATTATTCCTTATTTTAATATTAAAATCGACATTTATTTTATAAATGACTGGCTTAGAAAAATAGCCGACATCTTAGAAAATAATCTTCTACAAGAACTCTCCGTAATTACGTTTTCAAAAAAAAACAAAAAGACTTTTTTATGAAACGCGTGTTTGAAACGTTTTTAAATAACATAATAATCAATAATTATAATGTACGAAAAAGTTTGAGAAAGGTTATATTATTATATAAATATTAAATTTCAACTTTATTTTTTAGCTACATATTTACATTCTGGTATTTTAACAAAGCCATAAGGCATATTTTCAAGTTAGGGTAAAATTTGTTCAATAAAAACAAATTTACCAAGATTACAAGATATTATTTGTATATAAATTTTAAATAACAAAATACTTTTTTTACAAAGTTAAAATACATTACTAAATATTTATAGCGAAGAATAGACGAACAAAAATCATTCCAATTAACCCTGAAAATAATGATGGGATAAATTTACATAATAATATATTATATTCCTTTTGTAATAATTCAGGTGGATATTTATATTTATTATGTCTTGTTTGGGCACAATCTGGTAAAAGAGGCTTTCAAGACGATTTTCTTTCACGCAGATAACACAATAAAAACGTCAGAAGATTTAAAAGGAGAACTCGAAACAGTTTTAACCGGTCAATCAACTATTACAAATTTACAAAAAAAAATATTTTTTTATTATGGAGAGCATCAAGCATCCAAGTCTCTAACCCCGCCACTGTTTAACCCTAGTTAAAATACCATGTCTCAAAAAATAGTGCGTACCTACTGATACACTTCAAATTTACAACACTTTCGATTTTATATTTGAGTACCTACCTACCTACTATTTTATTTAAAAACATTGTATTTATTATTGTATTAATTTGTTATATAAATTATAATTTTCTTGTACGTATGATATGGGGAGTACGTCAGTGGTGAAGGGTGGAAGTAAGCTGTTACGATTCGCCATAAATAGTGCACGCTAAGCTTAGTTTTCATTGATATAATACTATAATTATAAGACTATATATACAAGACTATAATAAATAAAAATCAATAATTAAACGCTGAGCCAACCAAGCCATAATAGATAATGGTCAAAAAATACATATCTATCTATGAAATATCTAAAATTATGCAATTATATCATACCTACATAACTTTGGATATTTTATAGATAGAATACTTAATAATATTAAGTTAACATATGTTTTATCTATTATATTTTGTTTAGGCAGAGCTTAATGAATTTAAAAAATGAACCATCAATATATTGTGTTATATGCATTCTTAATCCAACGAAACAAATAAGTATGAATGAAAAAATGTGCACCATTTTATCGTATCGTCCAATATACACCAAAACTATTATGGTTTGATTAAGACTGGGCTTAATTAATTTTTAAAAACTAACCAAAACCATCTGTAAATCGTAGTCTTAGTTCAATAGAAACAAATACGTATGACTAAAATGTGCACTATTAATGGCGGATCTTAAGAGCCTACCTCCACACTTCACCAATGGTGTACATAGTACCTAAGGATGCCAGATGACAAAATCTGTATAATAATAATGAGTCAAATTATTATTATAATATAAATCTATTAGAAATATACATCCGAATACATTTAAATACCTCAGTCCTCACTGATATATTGTTGTATAGGCATTTTAGTCATGCCAAATGTACAACCTTTTTTGTGTAATCTTAATGTTTACAAAATACTGTGTAATAAAGGTTAACACGGAAGGTGACAGTGTAGTAGTTAAACTAAAGCTGAGTTGATAGCTCGTAAAACGATGGAAGTCCGTGCGCCCTGAATGCCATATAAGAAGATTACGTCACAACTTTCCGCGCAGTTTGTGAGAGGAAACGTGAGTTGGGGTGCTGGGTTGAATGGACACCCTTTCGAGAGGATATTTTGCTTTATGTGATGTGAGGGCTTTGAAACCCCGGGAATCAGCACATGTTATACCGAATTCCCTAAATTCCGGTCGATGTTACTACTCTTCAGATTTCTGGAATGTATTTTTACTTTGTTTTTTTTATTTAACTCTTTTGTTGTTGAATATTTAATTTATTTAGAATTCGATGAATACCACAATATTCCACAAGATACTATGCATTCTTCTTATTTTTTATAGTTACAATAAATGTTTTTTTTTTATAAAATTGTTATGTAGAAATAAAAATAGTTAATTAATAAAAGTAGTTAATGAGTAGAAATATTATTTGACATGTAGGTATATCAAATAAAAAGAAGCATTAATCAAAATGAATCTGTATTTACTGCGGGAATATGTAGCTTTGAATGAAGCATTTGACATAGCACTCAAACACGTTAACAAAAATAAAGTCATTTTCACGGACTCATTCAGTGCTCTCCAATGCCTACTTTTTTTCAAAATTTGGCGTTAAAATCAATTCATATATAGGTATTTGAGATTAAAAAAAGATTTAACAAATTTACACGAACGACTTCAAATAATAGCATAATATTACATTCTACCGATAATATCATTTAAAATAATTAATAAAGACACATTGATAATCATATCTACATCTACCAACGTTATAGTTGAGAATTATTTATTCTTTTATTATTTTATTTTAAATGAATACAATGAAATCTTATAATATGAATGAATAGAGGGAATCGTCAAAATATAATAATCATCAAGATAGATATTTCTTTAACATTGTTACATAGTATTTTACAACGTTTTTCTTAGCTCGTATTCTTATATGTCCGGTACAAATCTTGCAATCGGTTTTTAACTAACTTCCCGACTAGCTAAACAGCTAGACATTTTAAACTTTTAAAATATATCAGAACACGATGCCAATGCATTTTTTAAAAACTTTTAGCCATCTTTAAGTAGAATTCAATTCATTTTCAGTTAATTCTGTTTTGTATGAAAAGTTATTTCGACACCATTATTAGTTGCTAGGGGTCCGGGGTCCTGGCAACTAAATTATTAATATATACGTGCGTTACTATGGAAATCAATATGACATTTCAGTATTATTTCTATCAAGTGCAATTTTTTTGAACATTTAAGCTAGTCAAGTCAACAGAAATGAAAATATAATAAATATTAAATTCTACCTGTAGAATTTAATATTAATTATATTTTCATTTCTGTAAAATGGAATTCTACCAAGTAAATGCTAACTCAATTAATAGTCAAGTCAAGTTTATATGATTCAACAGAAAATTTAAAAACGTTTATATAAAAAGTTCTTTTTATCTTGTAATTATTTGTAATTATTAAATATATATATATTATTAGTATTATAGTATTCAAAAATTACTGATAATTTATTAAAAAATCTCTAATTTTTTACAATGTGAAACTAATATTATCTAAAAGCAGACTATTTCGATTGGCAGGTTGGAAGTCGAAAAAATATTCATTACATCTGATTTTCAAGAGAAATGTTTGATTATCTGCATAATATATAGGCTCAAAAATCGTATCCATTTTGTCACTGCTGACTGTGAATAGATTTTTCTATTAGCAGCCCATAAAAACCAAAAATGGTATACAAAGAGAAAATATTATTACTTACAACATTTAAAAGCACTTCTAATTCGTCGTCAAACGTGGGGTATAGAAGTATTTTTTATGGAACAGATGATAAGATTGCCAAACTAGTGTTTAAGAAAAATTTCGCGAGACAGCTTACAAACCATTATTTATTATCTCAAGTATTTCCATTGGTGAGCTACGTCGGTAAATGTATGTTATATTAAAAGGGGTTTTGCCATACTGTACGTTTGAGAAATACCGCTTTGGATGAATTCCGGGAATTAATACAGTTTAATACAATCCCGCAAATAATGCATCGTCACTACCGGGATTGTAATCCCTGTTACATACATCCTTCACTTAAGGGTCTGAAACTCTCACAAAACTTGATATATCCACTTGTATAATAACAAGAGCCCGTTTCCTTTGCATTACCTACAAGCGATATTTATGAACGACCCGTCATAAGTGCATATAAATTCGTATGGCTTATATCGTTTAGTTTTTTGCAAAGTGGCAAGAAGGTGAAATGATATCGAAAAAAGGTTTACTATTGTCTCTATTTTATTACTGACATCAACATCTGCAGAATTCAATAATTCTTTTATTATATCAATCTACCTTCTCCAGCTAAAATCTGGAACGTATTTTCGTCACGTTTGTGTTCTGCTCAAAAAGCTTTTTCGCCAATTTCCCGTATATCTAGAGACTGTAAATTTAAAATGCAAAAATGGAGTCTCTGTCCGACAAAAAGATCTAAGTAATTGTCGAAGTGCGATTAGCTAATTAAGAGGGGTTTGTTAGTTCACAGTTTTATCACGTTGACAAGAAGTTCTTGTAAAATTGAAAAGTGTTCACGATCCTCAACCATAAGTGTTCGACCAAGAAAAAGAAGAAAAAATTAATATAGCACATTTTTTTTATTAATATCGGTTTAAAACCTTCGGTAATTCCTATATTTATCACAGACAGTTTCCAATCAGAAATATTTAAAGAAACACCACTGTGGGTGTCATCGATATACTTTACAAATGTAATATTGATATAATATGAAAATAAATATGGAAAAAATGTCATTACTTTAAATAAATTACAATATTTAAGCAAAATGAAATAAATCATTGAACTACTATTAATTGAGTTAGCATTTACTTGGTAGAATTTCATTTTACAAGAAATGAAAATATAATTAATATTAAATTCTACAGGTTTTTTTAAAAGGGTTTGTCGATAGCTATTTCGGTTGTAACACCATTATCAAGACTATTCAGATAGGCCGTTTGCCTTTGCTTAAATACTATACGTGTATAGATAGAGACAGAATACATTTTCTTATTCGTTCCAGCAATATTATGAATTTTTACATTATTATTAATTGTAATATTATTAATACTTTGAAAACCCTAAGTGGGTTTTTTAAAATGGATATCGAAATTTTCAAAATTTATCAAAATTACAGTATTCGATGGTTATTTATTGACATTATTGATCAATTAAAATATTATTAGTATAATTGTCTTAATCGTGTGTTTAGATTATATTTAATAGTGGCGACGAATACATTACCAAATTTTCATTAATTATGTCATTACTTTTGGATAATTCGCGATTAATTTCCAACTGTTCAAGTAAATTTAATTTTAAACCTTTATTACATATATGCAAACATTGTGGCGTTTCATTGTTACTGATGCTATGCGAGTTTGATATCAAATGTTTAGCAAACTGAGAATCTATTTTACCATTCTTAAAAGACCGGAGGTGCTCTTCAAAACGAGTTTTTATTGACCTGCCAGATTGACCAATGTAGCATAGACTACATGTGCCACATGTTATTTTATAAACTCCGCTTTTCTCCAGTTTGTTTATTTTATCTTTACTATTTTTTAAGTTTAATCCTAGATTATTATTAGCTTTGAATGCTACGTTAACGGTATGTTTAATTTCTTGTCGTTATTACAAGTCCATTGGTTATCACGGCATTATTTCAGACAAAATTTATCAAGAAATTAAACATACCGTTAACGTAGCATTCAAAGCTAATAATAATCTAGGATTAAACTTAAAAAATAGTAAAGATAAAATAAACAAACTGGAGAAAAGCGGAGTTTATAAAATAACATGTGGCACATGTAGTCTATGCTACATTGGTCAATCTGGCAGGTCAATAAAAACTCGTTTTGAAGAGCACCTCCGGTCTTTTAAGAATGGTAAAATAGACTCTCAGTTTGCTAAACATTTGATATCAAACTCGCATAGCATCAGTAACAATGAAACGCCACAATGTTTGCATATATGTAATAAAGGTTTAAAATTAAATTTACTTGAACAGTTGGAAATTAATCGCGAATTATCCAAAAGTAATGACATAATTAATGAAAATTTGGTAATGTATTCGTCGCCACTATTAAATATAATCTAAACACACGATTAAGACAATTATACTAATAATATTTTAATTGATCAATAATGTCAATAAATAACCATCGAATACTGTAATTTTGATAAATTTTGAAAATTTCGATATCCATTTTAAAAAACCCACTTAGGGTTTTCAAAGTATTAATAATATTACAATTAATAATAATGTAAAAATTCATAATATTGCTGGAACAAATAAGAAAATGTATTCTGTCTCTATCTATACACGTATAGTATTTAAGCAAAGGCAAACGGCCTATCTGAATAGTCTTGATAATGGTGTTACAACCGAAATAGCTATCGACAAACCCTTTTAAAAAAACCTGTAGAATTTAATATTAATTATATTTTCATTTCTTGTCATTGAACTACGTCACTGTGGTGTGCAACGAGCAATTCAAATTTAATATCAACACGGTACAGCCTTTTTTTACTACCACGACTTTTGGACTATCACGACTTCTACCATTAAATTTGCTGTTCGATACAGATGTCAACGTAATCATCATAAAATTAATAAAACTATGTTTGAAACAATCAATCCTCACAATTTATTAACGATCTGGAACGGTCTCATCATTTTCCATAACATTGTCATATTAGTAATACAATTGAATAAAATCACAACTAACAGCACTCCGTTGTCTATTGGAAGCTAATCGATCAAAGATCTAAATAATATAAAGAAGTATCGCTTTGTGGTTCTCCTTGTTTGACGGAAGGTAACTGGAAGTCCAAAGGTTATAGTGGTGAAGTGTGGAGGTAGGCCGCAGAGATCTGACATAAATTTAATAGTGCACACTAAACATCGAACTTTGTCAGTGATACTTATTAAATGTTTTCATGAAACTAAAAATCCTGATTGCATAATATGGTGCTGGATAGTTTTTAAAATTGAATTAAAACCAGCTTTATCCAATCCAAGCCATTTGACCATGAAAGGTTAAAATACGTCTATATTCAAAATTAGAGAAGATACCAAATAATTTGCAGGTTTTTACAGATATGTACTGCCATGATAGGCATACTAGAAACTTTGTTGATAAAACTATTCATGGCAAAATTCTCATTTTCTCCGCATTCTCCCCGTATCAGCCGGAAGACATAATTTTCTGTTTTTTTCCGCGCATCGGGAACTTTCGGTTGATTTATTAGACAATACGCATCAATCACTTAGGAAAAACGTCACACATCTTAAAATGAATGACACTAAGGTCGTATTATACTCGTAATGCATGATGCAATCTATCTTAACACATCGTCACCCCGTTTCTTACTTGCTGTAATAATAATAATAAAATGGGTAAACATATTAAAAAACCATCGTTTTATAATTTATATATCGGTGATTTCCAAACTGTATGTTACTACAACTCCTTTTTAAAAATTTCTCCTCCTCCCCCCCCCTCTTTATTTCATTGAATAATACATACACCTTTTTAAATAGTCAACAATGTACTCATACAAAAATAAAAAGGGCATCACATCAAATTGCAACGCACAACCACATATTGAAAAAAATATCTAATAGCCTTGAAACAAAGCAGCGCAGGCGGCTTTTTTTACTTATGTGAAAAGTGCATTAGCAAACTAAGCAAAGAACTCAGTAAATAGATTTTTGTTTGCCTCAATATATCTGGCGCAGAAATTTAAAAGTGGAAATAGAGCGATTTTTTTTTTATTGTAATTTTGATTTCCAAAGATCCAATTTTTTTTGAATGCCTTCACTTTGTCTTTTAAAATCAGTGAATGCATTAGTGGTCCTTGCAGTGATTTCTCAATTTTTTTAAATTTCAACCAAATATATTGAGGCATTTATTATTTTTCACGAGATAGCCAGCGTGCTTCACAATATAATGGAAGTGAGGTATTATAAAATTAGTCTCCATATTTTCAGACAGGTTTGCCAACAACATTTTATAGTAGTATATTCTTGGGTTTTCACCGTGTCTCCTTCTTCCTTCTTAACTCGACGTTTCGGGCTCGTTGCAGAGGCCATTATCAAGAGATATGTTTTATGATGAAATGTAGTGTGGGTATGTGAATGTCAACGTTGCTCTTAGAATGTCAAAAGGAATCCGATTATCTAAGAACAAACGTTGCTCAGAGTAATCTGTCAATCATTACGACCGGGGATACCGGCTCGAATATTAGATTTTAGTCTTGATAGATTATGATGACAAACATTATATAACATTTTATAGGACTGTTTTTTTGTAGTTTATAACTAGCAGCTGTTTTATAATTTATGAATTTGCAAATTGCAAACCTGTGGGTACATTAATTATTGTGTTAAACTTTTTGCGCCTCCCTTTACAACACTCTGCGCTTCCCAGTTTGGAAATCGCGGTTCTACATAGTTATCATATAAAATGTAACTAATAATCGAATAGAAAAGCGGTATACGCGTCAACTTGTTAACGTTTGAAACTTCCTAGGTGTGGTAAAAATAAAATGAACAGCCTACGTTTGGTGTATGCTCGAGTAAAAGCACCATTTCATGCTGTTGCTTATTGCAACATTACGTTTTCACACAGCGTCCTTACTTTGTTGTTTTAATACTGTTATTGCCGCAGTTCATAGAAAATAAACTATAAACTTATAATATATTATAATAATCATATTATTATCTGCGATGAATTAAAACAGAATTTTCGTTTCTGAAACCATCAGCCGTGGGCACAATTATTCATATGTATATTTGGATCTAAAATATAGATATAATATTTCTAATATATTAAACAAATGGCTAAAAACTATGTCTCATCAAAAACCTTATTACTAAAAAAAGTTTGTAATGGACTTATTAATTAATGGAAAAAAAGAACAATCATTTAGTCATAAGGAATATGGAGGAATATTATAATTCTAACTAGTATTCCATGCTTTACATTTAAAACAAAAAGCTGTTTTTCTCCTATTCATCTAATATGGACTGGGCTGATTTTGAAATCTAGCGACACATTAATTATGCGTGGATCAGGATTTAAACTATATTTTAAGTATATGTTTAAATAAGGCACAATATAACTGATTTACATGTCAAGTTTTTAAGTTTAAGTCAATAACATCCAATGTCTCCCTTCTGTATAAAGTGTTATTATAATTCTCGAAATCATGTTATAAAGTAATTGCAATTTGATGTTTGACATGCCCTCTAAAATCTTATTATTATTATTATATTATTTGTACTTGTTCTATAATATGCATGTTCTATAATATATCAGATGAACTTGGATTTGTATTTTAGCATACCTACATATTTATATATAGACATATAATCCGTTGTTAATTCTAAATATATCGACTTACCAACATTTGGCAGCAACCCCACAAATTACAAAATATTTAATAATAATTTTTTGGTATGGCTGGTCCTGCTTAAAACACAAAATATGATAAACTAGCCTAAAATTATTAACTGACAATGCCATCTGTCAACATTCTTTTTTTATTTTATTTTATTTAAGAAAACAAAACATTGTGGACATAATTAACAAATTCAATGCACTAAAAAGAATACAATTTTTTTTATATTATAAGCAAAAAAATATACGCCAACAATATTCATACCAAAAGAACACGTCGGTTTGAATACTAATGCCGTGCGCATGAGACGGATGCAACGTGAGTGTTTCATTTATGCGATCGCGCAACAAAAACGTGTCCGTACGTCAGAGAAAAAGATACAGCTTATGCTTTACAGATAGAGTAACAGCCAGCTAAATATATAATCTAATACAATGAAATTGATATAAGAGTAATAGGGAAACATTTGTGAATGCTTAAGAGCGGACATGCTCAGCGTAGGTCAAAATTGAGTTTTTATTGTATTTCAAGCCATGGTCCTGGATACTCCTTAAACGTTGTAGATAATCGATTTATACAATTTTGAAGCCTTATTATCCTGTATATTTATTTTAAACATTTGATGACTGCATAAAGTATTTTTGTTACATATAATAATATTTTTTTAAACCTCTCGCTCTAATGTTTTAGAATATAGTCATATTTCGGTACATGAATGTGCAGTGGTGTTAAAATTTTTTACATTTATTAATTTTTAAACGCATTTATAAAATCATCAGTATAGTTTATGTTGACATTATTATAGTGAAATATTTACGATAAAAAATTATATTGATAATCTCTGTGATCCCAAATTTGACAAGAATTAGGCATTTTATTATTCAAAAAATGGGCAAAATTAACAAATTTGAAGATAATTCTAAAGATATGAATTATAAGCTATATTTTTGACAATTCAAGTGTGATAAACATCCTATGAATAACGATTGCTTTATAATAATTATTTACCTAAGAATAAGGTGGTGTTTTTTTGAAATACGCCATTTCTTTTGGCATTCCCCAGTGGTTAAGCTACAACATTTGGCCGTAGCCATAAATTGACAAACCATAATTTAAGTAGGGAGTTAAATGATGTTAACACGCGTATTTGAACATGTACGTTATCGATTTTTTTTAAACATGTACCAACCGTTTAATATTTTTTTATAAATTTAATAATTTAATATAAATAGATTATCTACAACGTTTAAGGAATGTCCAGGATCATGCTTTAAAAATGCAATAAAAGCTCCATTTTAACATACGCTGAGCATGTCCCCCCTTAATAATATTTAATTTATTATTTTACATAATGTACCCATTTTGGAATTTGAAGTCGATTAACGTTTACCGGTATACTTGTATTCGTTCAACCGTCAGCACCTCAATTATCTATTAAACAATATAAATCATTTATTTTTAACAACAAAATAATACATTATGTCATGTCAATGAACGACATCGCACATTTAATCAAAATGATGGCTAATGAATTTAATACTGACTTACACACTTTGTATTACAAAATAATGTTCTTCTTGAAAGCTCAGTATAACACAAATTAATTATTATTGATGACAGCAACCACCTGTTACGTACATGTTACGAACAAGCAGATAAATCATAGTGCATCAAAGCCAATCCTCGCTAATTCCATTTATCAAAGTAATCAATCAAATCAATACCGTAAGATTAATTTCACGACAGACGCAGGCCTAACAAACGATGCTTATCTATTTGACAATGTGTCTATCAAAGTTGGACGTTGACAGAGAAGTGTGAGCTTCTATGCCCTCAACACAAATTCTAGGGACTCGTTACCGGTTACTGTATTACCGTTAAATTGATTAACCGGTTATGAATTTAGTAGGCATTATAAATACATAATACCTATATTATGTATATCAGTGGCTAAGACTCCATACTAGGCGATTATTTAATATATAAGATTTTTGGTACAGTTCGGTTATGAGGAATACAGCAGAAAACACATTTTGAAAAATAGTCGATATACTGAATTATTTGTTAGGTTAACCAAACCAAACCTAACCTAACCCAAACTAACAAATAATCCAGTATATTGGGTATTTTCCAAATGTGTTTTCCGCTGTATTCCTCATAACCGAACTGTACCAATTTTTTAAATTAAATTGATGTATTCAAATAATAAGTTAATTATTTCATCATTATAAAAATTAATTTAATTTTCCAACGACATATTATGTAGTATAATATGTAGGAATGTATTATAAATATATAAAGAACCATCTGTCAAAGGTTCAAAAAGTTTTCCACAGCGCCATTTGTCTTTAACTATCGTATTTATCGGATTTTTCAGCTTGCATTGCTGATTTTTTTTGTATACCTCAGCCCATCTACCGCAATTTCCTCAATCCGGTAGGCTCAAAAGGCGAAGTCTTAAACCTTTGCGGATGATATTATTGTCTATGAATGCAACTTTGTTCAAAATTTATGATAATAAGTTAATTTAAAACAATAATTATTATGGCATTCAACCGCATATAAATATAGATAAAAATAAAAAATATTTTTATATAATGATTTTGATGCGTATTATAAAAATGCTTAGGAAAATATATAACTGAAACTCATTAGTCAATTTTATATCATCAGTAAGTTATTGAAATTTCATCGAATTAATGTGTCGTTGTCAGTATGTATTCGTCAGTAGTGAGATCGTATTATCTTCTTATTTCTCGTAAGTATACCTGAAAAAATGTGCTTATTTTCACTGATCTCCACAGCCTACCTTTTTCCAAAAGTCAGTCTTTCCCACTGATTTATATATGATAATAAACTGATACTAACTAAAAAATAGTAACTACATTAAAACAATACGTATGTGCAATTAAGTTTGGCAACAGAAATACCTTTAACAAGCTATGTTTATGTTTGGTTATTACGTGGAAGATGGGACCGACTAAATTTGCTCGTAATAAGCATTACTCGTTATATGTACAACATTTTTCACACCACGTACTATTTAAGCATAGAACTTCTATTTAAGCAAGAAGCATTAGTTTTCAAAATTATAGTAGGCAAATATTATTTTTATAATAAAATCGTGGATGGCTCATGTGCTGCGATGTGATTGCTATTTGTAAAATTTCAACATGACGTGCAATAAAATTGTGTAAGTATATTACCATGTTATGTGCTTAGTTAGAGCTTTTGTTCTATTTTCAAAGCATGATCCTGGACATACCTTAAACGTTTTCCTGACCGAAATTATTTTTTTAAACGGTACATGTTCAAATACGCGCGTTAACATCATTTTACTCCCTTATTCAATTTATGGCTACAGCCGTATGTTGTAGCTTAAACACTGGCGAATGCCAAAATAAATGGCGTATTTCAAAAAAACATTACCTTATTCTTAGGTCAATAATTATTATATAGCAATCATTATTCGTTGAATGTTTATCACACTTGAATGGTCAAAGACATAGCTTATAATTAATATCTTTAGAATTATCTTCAAATGTGTTAATCTTGCCCATTTTTTGAACAATAAAATGCCCAATTCTTGTCAAATTTGGGATCACAGAGATTATCAATATAATTTTTTATCGTAAATATTTCACTATAATAATGTCAATATAAATTATACTGATGCTTTAATAAATGCGTTTAAAAGTTAATAAATGTAAAAAATTTTAACACCACTGCACATTTATGTACTGAAATATGACTATATTCTAAAACATTAGAGCGAGAGGTTTAAAAAAATTCTATTTTATGTAATAAAAATACTTTATGCAGTCATTAAATGTTTAAAATAAATATAAAGGATAATAAGGCTTCAAAATTATATAAATAGATTATCTACAACGTTTAGGGTATGTCCAGGATCATGGTTTGAAAATGGAAAAAAGCTCCATTTTGACCCACGCTGAGCACGTCCGCCCTTGCATCATAATAATTAACGGTTAGCCGGTACAATCACATTACCGGTTTTAAAATTTTCGGGCAATTTTGCAAGCTTCCATGGACACGAAATCAGAGTTGGGTCAGACGACTGATCATTAAGGATTATACGCTTAACCTATGTGCTATGGCCGCTTTTAAGGATGATTTAACTCTTAATACTAAAATCTTTATTGGCATTAACCTCTAATGTTCATTGAATATTAATTTATATAACTTATAAATAGACATATCGCATGAATATGATTATTCTAATAATGTAATAAATTTTGACTTTCCATATAGTAATTTTCTACACTTTTGACTTTCTTCTCAACCTTTTTATAGTCATGGCACACTTTTCAAGAAATATTATATAAAATCACTTTTATTATCTTTTACGTTATCTTACTATACACTTGAAAAATAATCATAATTTCAAAGAGTTTAGCTTGTAATAATTAATTGTATTATAATTAATAATACCATTATGATAT
Source organism: Rhyacophila brunnea (assembly GCF_057557595.1). Classification (NCBI taxonomy): domain Eukaryota; kingdom Metazoa; phylum Arthropoda; class Insecta; order Trichoptera; family Rhyacophilidae; genus Rhyacophila; species Rhyacophila brunnea. The sequence goes on along the minus strand of NW_028232848.1, from coordinate 11,806,509 downwards.
TTTTTGTTTGTATTTAGTAGCAATTTTACAAGGTTTTTAGTCTGGGTAAATAAAATTAGTAGCTATTTAAAATTATACTCTTGTTGGAATATACAAATTTATTCAAATTTATTGAAAGATGTTTCTTATAATATTGTTTTCCTTGACGACTTGGGGGCGGTGGAAATAAAAACAGCAGTTGTTTTTGTTTTCATAAGATGTTGGCATGTTAATAAATGTCTTATTTTTTTCTTATAATATGCATGTTTTCCGAAAAAAAACAATCAAATCAAATGTTGCCTGTATAAGTATTTGTGGGAAATTTTATTTTAGAATACCCCTTTTTTAAGAAATTGCACCTTAAAGCAAGAAATAAGTATAAAATTTATAATTAACTTGCCAATATTTTTCAAAATTGGATACAGCTGTATTTGTTTCCGAAGTATGTATGTAGGTATGTATATGAATGACAAACTGATACTTGCATTTTTTTGCGATTGTTTAATAAATATAATCCGTATTACGCCTTGCAGAAACAGATCAGCAACAGTTGCAAAATGTGGCTTAAAACAGTAAAATTTCAACAAAGGGTCCTGACGTCTTCCAAGAATTTTCCCTATTCCGGTGTTTTCTCCTCAATACTCCGCTAATCCAGAATTCGTATTGCTTGCTCATCCTATTCCAGGCAATCCAACTACCACAATTGGCGTCTTTCAACACAGAGTGGGTCTGAAGCTTTCAGTGCACGTCGACTCAGGCCCAAACATTAAATATGACCAGCTCATTTTAGTCGGTAATTAATAAATTATTTTACGTTTTTCTAATTTCGCGTAAAATTCTCGTTTGAGACGTATACACAGCACTCAAACTTCGTTATTGACTCCAAATACTCGTATCTTATTCACAATCTGTTGTTCGAAGGTCTGAATACCGATTACAGATTTGTATGATAATGCTAGACAAAAAGTGATAAGCTGCCGCTAACAATATTCAAAAACATTAAAAAATTTATATTATCGCTTATTTTTTTTTTAATACTAACGATTACAAAAAAAATTGCGCTGCAGCCGACTTTTATCACTTCAAATAATATAAATAAAAAAATGTGAGAAAAGCATATTATTATTATGAAATAAAATTACGGAACACCTACGTTTTTTCAACAGAACAAAATAATAAATAAATAATAACAAGGTAAAAAGAATTTTTTATATACAACGTTTTTAAATTTTCTGTTGAACCATATAAACTTGACTTGACTAGCTTAAACGATCAAAGAAATTTGTACTTGACATGTCATTATGATTTCCATAGTAACGCACGTATATATTAATAATTTAGTTGCTAGGATCCAATGACATTAATATGGACGAAGCATCTAGAAAATAAAATGACACTCACTTTGTGTCGGGTCTGCCGGATGGCGAAATTCATATTTTAATATGGGTATCCTACGCTCAAATGAACATTCTGCTTTCAAGCGGTCTGGCAACACCGCTGGGTCTGCCCATACAAAATTTCTGACTGTCAGGTATCGACTCCACCGTTATTATTGTGTTACAAAATGCCAATGTGCCTAGTTAAAAATTGTAAAAGAAATCTACTAAACACTCAAAGAAAGATGGGATATCACTTTTCATGTGTTAGTATTATTTATTATTTATAAAATGCCATTTTAAGATAATGTTTATCCAATGCAATCGAATGACAGAAACCATTTGACAGTCGCCTGTGATACGCTGGGCTCACTTGGGTCTAATCTCCGGGAAGTCCTAAGTAACCGAGAATCTGTTTCTAACGCAATGAGTCATGACACTAATACGCCATTACAATAAAGTTTATATTACTATAAATTCTCGAAGCTTGTATCGCATAATGGAAATGGATACGTCATATGGTCACGTGACATCTACCTATACATCTGTGAATGACTTTCATGCACAATTTCTCGTGCGCGCCGGTATGAAGTGAGTTGTCCATTTAATATGTCATTGCTAGGATCCTAGACTCCTAGCAACCAATAATGGTGTCGAAATAACTTTTCATACAACACAGAATTAACTGAAAATGAATTCAATTCTACTTAGAGATGGTTAAAAAAATTAAAAAAATGCATTGGCATCGTGTTCTGATATATTATAAAAGTTTCAAATGTCTAGCTTGTCGGAAAGTTAGTTAAAAATCGATTGCAAGATTTTTACCGGACAAAGAACCACCGGACAAATAAGAATACGAGCTAAGAAAAACGTTGAAAAATAAATATGTTATTTGTCGCCATACACCAATAATTTTAAGCGATATTTTCTTTTTGGCTTAATAATAGTCAGACTATAAAACATTAAAAATTCAAAGCTTCATAAATATTACGAATATTTTAAAACAAAATTTTCATGTAATGACATATTAGACGTAAATATTAAAATAGCACATTCTTTAACACGTGTTAATTGAGTTTATCTCATACTTCTCCATAATCGAGAGTTAAACCACCTCACCCTAAAGAGTCACCATATGCTAATATTTTTGTGAACCCAGGTTTTCTCCAAATTCTTCTAGTAAGTAATTAATATAGTGATCGGTGTATTTAGCAATCCTTAACACATACAATAGAAGTTTATTAAACCATTTCCTTATTTGATAAAGTAAATTTACATCCAGTATTTCGGAAAAGCACTTCTTAGTATGCTTAAAGCTTTGCGTTTATCCATTGTAAGCTTCGAGACGTTCTTGTATGCACTGTAACACCCATGAGTATGCAACATGAAACTTGACACAATAGTGAATAGAGTCTCAAACATATAGAGTACCTAACTTTACTTGACGTTGCATTGAATTGTGCGTATTAGGCATTATGCTAAAGCTAGAACAGTGCCTCTCAAACTTTTTCATTATACAATTTAGTAATATATTTTTAAAAAAATAGCCTTTTCAAAATATTTAACGGATGTTTGTTTTCCTTTTGTTGTTACTTTATTACACAATACCTCATTGTTAATAATACAGGTACGATTTCATTAAAAATCAATGCTAACAAACAATAAATTGCTCATGTGACTTTTTGACTAAAGCTTTTACCTTGATAGCATTAGATAGGTTAGTGTTTTCTATAATTTAGTAATTTGAAAATAAAAAAATCTTTTTGCCACTGTTTAATCTGGGAGCATTGCACTGATGTCTGGTGAGCGAACTTGGGTCTATGATAGTACAAGAAATACAAATACGTTAAAACTAAAATTTCTAGAAATCTTTGTGGCAATCAGAAATTAAGGTTAGTACATTCTGTTATGGTAGCGAATATTAACAAACTTTTAAATAACACCTCAATTGCACACTGTAAAAAAATCTGCGCGATTGGTGAGTGCATTCTTAATCAGTAAAGTACTACACAGTTCAAGTCAGGAATGCAATGGTCGTGTATTCAAGTCTACTTTAATGTATATTAAAGTACAGTTCGATCACTTATACAGTGAGAGAGCTAGTTCAGAAGTCAGTTATCTCCACAAACTTGTATTTCAAGATAACCGAAGAAGATTAGCTTAGATATAAAGGTAAATACGTAAGAAAACATCAAGAAATACAAAAGGACAGATAATTTTTATTTAAATATATTATATTAATTTATTTAAGAAAAACATAATTTTTAAAAACCTCAAAAATATACATCAAAAACTGTAGGTCATAGTGGGACTCGAACTGACATCTTTCACTTTCTTATTCTTGCCAATAAGATCATGATTGTATGATTCAACTGAAGTACTTAAAAAGTCAAGATCAATGATGGATGACATTAATAATCGTAGTCGACATCCGAAGCAAACCAGGTTTATTATTGACATTCATCTACTTTGGATTAATATTTTTTTTATATAATTATTTAATCATTCAAAGAAACAGTATGTTACGATGCTTTTTTAATAAATATCATTATATTGAGTCTTTTATAACCAACTTAATTTATTAAAACTAGATTTGTGATCAAATTCACATATTAATATGTTAAAAATGTAAGCAAATAAAAACTATAAATAATGTGTAGGCACATTAAATACATCATTTAAAAAAAACCACAAATAATCCCAGAAAAAATTGACTGAGTGAGATTTGTTTATATTTTATTTTTATATTAGTATGATTTACTTATTTAGCTACCAATTCAACTATCAATCTTGCAAATACTCATGTGAAATGTTAAAAAGAAATGTTTTATAATAAAAATCAAACTATTATCACTATTATATATTATATAATATTTAGCTGGCATCACCCAAGAATAAATTCTTACAATATTTAAGGGCACAACCTAATAAAAAAGGCACGTTGGATTTTGAAATCGTATTACATATTGTTGAATAATAGAGAAAAATATAATTAATAATTATGTACACAAAAACGCAGGGATGAATGTATTTTCAACTAATGCCCTTAAATAATATGTATAGTCATGATAAGTACACGAAATACAATTTATTTATAGCAAACCATCGATTTTATATTTTTCTATTATGGCTTTTACGTGCCGATTCATTATTTTCAGACAGATAAGTAAAAACAGAAGCATTCTAAAAAAGGAAATTTTGTTTCTCTAATTCATTCATAACCATTATGGTGGGAGTTTTTCAATGCAATGAGACACACTTTGCCATAATCACATTAAATATTAAGTCATTTTTCATTTTCATATTTCTCGACTTTACAATAGACCACGAAGGCATCAATAATTATAGTAGTGAAACAATCACAGAAAATTTCAAGATAAAGAAAATCATATAAATTCCGTGAATTGAACTCAAAAACACTTAAACACTAAAAACCTTACGCATTGAACTACGAAAGCCAAAAAATACTATCATTAAAATGTATCGTATTGTTATTATCTATTAACTGTGTATATTTCTAAGAGGTCTGGGAATATCAATATTCCATCTTAGGTCACATTAATATTATCGTTTGAACTTTCTGAATGATTAATCTGGTAGCCACTACCAAATATAAAAAAATCGCTACCATACTTGGAAGTAAAAAAAAGCCTCAAACATAAACGCACCTATATTAGTGCATATTGTTGGAAGAAGAAAGGCTAAGAGGTATATTTTTAATATATGCCACTGAGAGCTGAGGCTTACTTCTTACGAGATGTGGCTGTGAATACGCATCCTCAAAATTTCTTGGGTTAACTGGGTGACAAATAATGTTGACATTCGATGACGAATGGGAAAGAACCAAAAAATTCTGCCTAGTATCTGTAGCAATCAAACAATTTAGTATTAAATTTGTGACACACTTTAATATGTAGACTTTGTTGTTAAAACAATACATTAGAACAATAATAATTGTCAGCGTTTCCTCAGTCATAACTAGATCAGTAGTGTGTATTTTGATTGGTAATTACAATAACATCTATTGTAATATTTGTACTGCATTAATATAAATAAGGACACTCTATGAATCCTCACTCAACTCATCGAGTCCGTCACGAGACGTACTACTATTAGGTTCATCCGTTATTCCACTCGAATTAAGTTTCTCAATTCATTGATCATATCGATCTCACCAGTACATCATTACGTCGCAATTATATTCTCCACGTTCACATCTTTATTAAAGTATTATGGCATTCTTATACCGACGGATTCGTTTCCACTTCATCATACCAAATCCCAAAATGAAATCCAAATATCAAAACTAGAAAACTGCAGTAGGTAGCTTGGCCCACCAAACGGTTCCGGGTAGCAGATGACAAACAAAGAATACTTTGATGGTGGCCGACATCCATTAGGGCAGGGGTCGGCAAACTTTTGGACCAAAGGAGACAAATATGAGTGGCACAACGGTTAAAAAAAATTCGAGAGCCATAACTATATATATTTTTGTAAATATGATTTATATAAATAAGTTAATTACATTTTATAATTGTGTATTTATTTATCGAAGAAGATTTTCCGAATAAAACTAACGTAAATATATGTTATTCTTGTTGAAATATCAATGGAGAAAAAATGTATATGTCGACTTTTGCAATGGGCGGATTTAAAACAACAACAATCATACGTTTTTGCATCAACCATCACGTAAGAAAAATTAGTTTCGCAATAATGTCATTATATATAATATAATAAGTGTACAAATCAATGATAAAAAATAAAAATTGTGCATTTTTGCAAAAGTTTTTGTAAAAATTGTGAATTGGGAATTTGGCAAAGAGCCGCACGCCAATACCCAAAGAGCCGCATGTGGCTCGCGATCCGCGGTTTGCCGACCCCTGCACTAGGAGATGGGATGATAATAAGAACAGGAATATTTCTATATTATTTCAAAATTATGCATATTTCACAAAATTATTAGCTTTACAAAAAAATATCAAAAACATTTAAATAAAAAAAAACTGTGATATAAAAAAATACCAATAGTTTATAATATATTGTATAGGGACTATTTGCACTGGTTAAACCATTCACTGAATAATATAAATATATTTATTACGTTTTCTACCATATTACATTTCTCACAAAATGTTAGAATAGAATAAAATTAGCCGCCGCATCGGATCAAAAAAACTATCTGTAAGCACTATAATATATATATGATATTATCATATGTGGGTAAGATTTTCATAATAACTAATAATACATTAATACGAGGCCATATTCATGAAAATTGGAATAAATGTTTTTAGAATTCTACCCTTCGGTTTTCCAACCATAACGGTAATGTAATTGGGGTCAGATTTACCGGAAAACTATTTTATTATGATAAAAGTTTCCCGGTGCTAAATAATAATTCGCTTAATTTGTTGGGATAAACAATGATTTAGGTCGAAAGGGATTAACGATTTAAATTTTCTATTACGCATTACTGAAGTCGTAAGCCAACAGGTTGGTTTATTATTTTAATATATATTTATTAAAACATAATCACTGTGTTAACATCTCACACAGGTATTATCTTATATAAAATCGTGAAAGATAATATTACAATAATTGAAACATGAAAATATAACTGAAAAGTTTATCAAGTACAAAACATTAAATCATTATTAAAGTCGGGCCTCGACTCTGGTAGTATATTTTTGAAAAAAAGTTTACAGACAATCACGACCAAAAAACTCGGCCGTATATTGTATAAAAGCTTGCGTCCATTATATTGTTATTTTCATACACAAAAATAATAGACAATGATTGACAAACTAATATTAGCACGCCAGACTAATTAAGGGTTTCATTGGATAGTTTATTCACCTAATCAAGAAAAACACAAATATAATATATAATTATATCCACTAAACATGATGTTCTAGAGTTCCGTTAGAACTATACCGGGTCAAGTGGGTGGATATGCAATGAAAAAAATATTTTTTATCAGTTACGTGATCGAACCTTGACATTGAAAGACGGTTGCCCTGCCAACTTGGCCACGATGTATACTTAGCTACCTGTAATTACTACATTACCTACTAAGTTTTTTAAAAGAACCATCCTACTCATTCCCACCTACCTGGACCAATCCACTTTTAGATGAAGGCCTCTCTAAGCACATGTCATTCCTCTCGGCTATGTGCATTGTGTTGCTTTGTACCTATGCGGAATTAAATTATTAAGATGATCCATAGGCGCCTAGTTTGACCTTTGGACGTAGTCTACTATTAGTAGTTATTACTTATTCGAGGCCCTCGTAGCCCAACGCGTAAAGTACTGATTTTTTTTATTCAGATGTGCTGGGTTGCGTTCCCAGTGAGATCATAATGACGTATTTATGTGAATTTCTCAATACCTGAGTATGTATGTGATTGTTTCATTTGCCTATTAGTAGTGTAATAATATCGAGTCCCGGATACCGAAGAAGATCCTCGAAGAAAACCCAGGGGGGAAAAGGACAGTGGGAAAGCCACGCACACGTGTAACATTACAAAAGATGCCAACTAGCTGCTAAAAATCAGAAACTGGAAAAGACGTGCGGAGGACCGTTCTGGCTGGAGGACGGTGGTGAAGGAGGCCAGAGCTCGACTTGAGCTATAGCGCCATCGAAGAAGAAGAATAATCCCAATATACCATTATTAATTTATTCACTTATCCAGTTGGTTTTTATTCTTATGCATTATACCCAGTATGCACCCTTCAATGCCAGGTTGTACTACTTTAAGTTTCTTGATGTTTTTGGACTTTCAAAATGCTATCGTGATCCATGATGAAATAATAAAGTGAATAAATTATTATAAAAATCGTAAGTAATAATTTTATTGTTTAAAATTCAATATGACTCAAAGTAAAAACGAAACTTTACCTAATAAATTACCTTAAAGTATTTTTGTTGTAAGTTTTATCGACCACATTACAATAAAACCTCATATTTTATGACTATGATTATTTCTACTTGAATATAAAAATATCTGCATTTCAATCCAATTATATTATACTTGCAATGCAAGTCACGATGTGCAGAAATGTATTGAAGCTTTATTGTAGAAAGCTTAAGGGTAATCTTTCATTGTAAGAATGAATTTGACTGAAAGCTCCGCTGTTTGTCGGAACGATAAAACGAATTGGAAGTTTGTTCTAGATTTTCAGTTGAAAGTTTTAGATAATGATCGTTCTTTAAGACTTGGATATTATTTTTAACAAAAAAAGCTATATAAGTAATACATAGAAACGATTGTCAAACTGTAAGGTTTTCGATTATAATAATAATCTAGGTAGACGTTGACCACACTCTTTTCAAAATATATCATTTGAAGCGAAAATGTTGAAAATAATCTTCACTATAAAAAGTGTTAATGTTATAGTTAGGCTCTAAAATAAGAGTTTTGGGACAATGACTGCTGTCCATGTGACGCCAACACATCTCAAATAATAGTATAGTAAGTATGTCATTAAACACTTCCCAGTATCACATCTTGATTTCACTGAGAATGAAGAATTGAAAGCACAAGCTCCAAATATAATTTATCAAAATTTTAAATAAATCAAAATTATGGCATAATAACGATATAAAGCAGAGGTTTGATTTTTGGTCGATCGCCAAAAATATTTTATTATTTATTTATTCATAATTTGGAAGTATGAAAGTACAGAAAAACTTTAACAGGCGAACATTTGGAATCATGTTTAAGAAATGGTTTGAGTAATTACACCACTAATTATATAAAAATTGTAGACACCTTACAATGTAGGATAAGTAAGCTCTGTTGTAGCATCCGGAAGCTCAAAATAAAATGTACCTATTCAAAATAAAATAACTACGGTTATGTAAATAAAAAAAATCTATATACCTACAACGCTTTATTTAATTTTCTTAGTAAGATTTTATTTTGGTTTAAAAATATATTTATTATAATTTATTATACTAGTCTTATATTATATTATGTATATTAATAATAATATATATTATTCTTAAGACGATACTTCAGTGAAACGGCAATTAATTTTCAACTATAGGCGCGACGAAATTTTGGACTCGCTGGCATTCGGAGAGCGAACGTCGAGGTGTGAATACGTCAATTTGTTTCGTCATGGCGACGGGGGTATTAATTCTTAAATCGTGTAAAGATGACTAAAAACGTTACCCATTTACTTGAAAAAGAAAACATGTCAATGAATATATTATTATTGTTTTTAATAGAACAATAAACAGAACATTAAATGGACGCATGTTGAATTTATATGACAAATTATATTTCGTTCGGCATGCGTCGTTTGCACCCGCGACTTGCAATCCGCGCATCGCCTAGCCACGATCTTTTTAGACCATGCCTCAACTGGGGTATAGCCTTAAGTAGATCGCGGAAGATTTTTCTTCTCCAAAGTAGATATTTTGTAAAAATTAGTTGACACCCTGATATAAAGGACTAATTTTGTATAGGAACATAATTTTAGTTGTCTTTGTCACTAATCGAAGTTACTAATGTATCGCGATAAAACTAAAGTGATTATATTTAACGATTATATTCAGTCGGAAGCCAACAGCGGTGGAGTGAGGTTGTACAACTTCGCTTGCGTATTCGGGACGCTATTCGCCTGGTTACTCGCGAACGGTTATAAATACGGGATACAACAAAAATAATATTGTTTGTAAATGAATTTGACAATAAACTCAACATGTGTGGTCCCATGTGATTTTGACAATCAGTGCCAGTGCTTGAGAAAAAGTGAAAAATATTTATTGTTGCACGGATAGTGCACTTTGTGCGGGGAGTGCGTCAAACGCTGTGAAGCGAGGGGCTGTCCACACTGTTTTTTGTTCACACTGTTGCGCGAATTCCAAGACCGCGTGAACGGCAAAAGCAATAAAATGGAAAACACCACGATGGAAGTGAATGAAACCAAAAAAACGAAGAAGAAAAGAAACGATGATGAAGAGGAAGTGGTTGGAGAAAAAGAAGAAGAATGGCAGACGGTTACCTCTGGAAAAAAACCCAGAAGAGACTCTGGGGTCACTCCAAAGGGAAACCAAAACATCGTCATGATAGCGACGGGAAGCAAAATTCCATTAAAATTGAAAATAGCGCAGATGCTGCATAAGGCAGGAGTAAAAGTACAGAAAATTTACAATAAAAATTTAAAGACGTACATCCAAGTAGAAGACGAAAAAGAAGCAGATAAAGTGAAACAAGCTGGAGAACTCAAAGATCTCGGTTTTGTGACCAAAGAGAATGACTCCTGCTCTTATGGAGTAATAAGAAAAGTCGATATTGATATGGACCTCCAAGAACTGCAAATGGAAATCAAAAGTGATGCAAAAGTAATCAACTTTAAGAGGTTGACAAGAAAAGGTGATACAGGAGAGCTGACAAAGACCTCGTCAGTCAGTATTAAATTTGGGGAGAAAATATTGCCAAGAACAATTTACATATATGGAGTCTCTTTTGCTGTAGAACCGTATGTATTCAGGGTTATGCAATGCTACAAATGCTGGCGATATGGGCATATCGCGAACAATTGCGGACATACAGTAGAAACGTGCCCTAAGTGTGGTGAAAACCACAAAACCTGCGAAAAAAATGAGGAAATTACGTGCATCAATTGCAAAGGTAACCACGCGGCAAACAGCCAAAAATGCCCAAAGTGGCAAGAGGAAAAGAATTGCAAAGAAGCAATGAAAAAAATGAACATACCTTTCAAGGAAGCAAAAAAAAATATGTTAAATAATAGCTATGCTGACATATTAAAACAAAAAAAAATCGTAGGAAGAGATGAAAGCGAAACAATTCAAAAAACTAAGGAAAACAAAAAGAAAGAAGAAGCGGTGGTAGAAGCTTCAGGCTCAACAATAATATCTACAGGTAGTAGCGTAAAGCCTACAAAAAATAAGAAAAATTCAAAGGGGAAGACAGAGGTTAACGCGATGGGAGAAATTATGAAAGTCTTGCTGAAAGGGGGAGACTGGCAGCAGATCATTAAACAACTAATAATTAAAGCAGTGGACTGGGTATGCAAACAATTCAAAGAAGGACACTTAAAGGAAATTCTAGGGGAGGTTCTGGAGCAAAATGGAGAATAAAAAACAAATTAGGATTTTACAATGGAATGCCAGAAGTATGAAGCAAAAAAAGGATGATATAGAACTCTACTTAATAAGACAAAAAATTTCAATAGCATTAATCTCAGAGACTGAATTAGACTATCTGAAATTCAATGATTACACGATGTATCGAAAATACAGAAGGGATGGATACGGAGGAGAGCGATTCTGGTGCATAAAACACTGGCGTCTAAAGAAGAAAGAAAGAAAGACGGAAGAGCTAGACAAAATAATTATAAAGCCATTTAACAGAATAGGAGTGAGGACCTGATCGAAGGATCCCCTTCTAGAAGAGAAGAGGCGATATGACAGCGAGTCGCAGTCAAAGCCTCGGTAAAATCACAAAAAAAAAAAAAAAAAAAACGATTATATTCTGCTAACACTCATAGCTATGAGACAGTCTTGCTAATATATATAGTGATTGACATAGAAGAAACGTGACCTATGACTTTTATCTATACCGGTAATAATATAATAATTGATGTAGGTATATAATATATACCTTTAACTTCGAAGTATTTGCCTATTAAACACCGCTTTGATTATTTTTATTTTATTTTATTAATTTATGTACGCCTGATTCAGGACCAGACCCATCCATTGCAACCCTTGGAAGTTTTATTTATTTCGTATATTGACAGTTAGTCTCTTTTAACTAAAATGATACTTGAACATTAATGTCCTCCATATTTTGTACAGTGTCAAGTCATGGATCCTGAAGGTAAGGGAACGGAAGGCAAATTGATACCTTCAAAATATAGTGTTGGCATGTCTTGAACACAGCATAAGACGAACCAGTCAATCACCAGAGATTGCAGATAAAGGAACGGCTCTCCAAAATATATCTGAGATGCATTCTGGAGTTTTTGGACATGCGTTTTACGTGAACCGGATAATCTGGGAAACTAGAGAGAGAGAGTAACGTAAGTAAGTTTTGGGTAACCTCTGAAGAAGGCAGGAAAGCAGAAAAAAGCATTGGCGTACTAGAGCGACCAACTGAAGAAGCTGACTGGGGACAGCATTCACTCTTCCCTGAGAGAAGCAGAGAATCGAGAGTGGTGGAAAGTCCTGGTTGCTCAAAAGATGAAAAATCTCGGGATGATCACGATCCTCAGATATGAAGGGAACAGCCAAGAAGAAGTATACTCATTTAATATTAAATCCAGCTCTGTTTGTAAAATAATTAAGCCAGATGTTTAGTGCAAAGTCGTTTATATTCGTCGGCCGCTATTTTCTATAATATTGATTTTAATTTTAGTCATGTGTTTTTTTATTTATTTGAATGACGCTAATAACATTTTATTTCTCTATTTGTTTTTATAATTATTTACTAATCTAAGAAAAAATATCCTTTTTGCAGGTAAATTATTCCTGTATTTGTTTCAAAATATAGGGTTTACCGATAATAAAACAAATATCGTGTGTATATCTATTTATTTTATTCCATAAAATCAACTTACTAAGTATCCTTTGATAATAAATTAAATACCTACAATATCATGAGATAAATTACTAATCACGAAAATTTAAAAGGTACATTACTGACAGCTTATAATTTAAATATCATTTAACAGGCTTATATTATTATGATTATGATGTAAAATTTTCTTAAAATTATATATCTAACCTAATGTCTTAAAGTTTACATAATACGTAAGTAATTAAGGACTTAGTGACTGATAAATTTACAACTAGTCTTCAACAGACTGGCATACGTACTAAAAGTTTAAGCTAGTACGATGTAAGTACTTACTGCTATTTTAATGCAAATTACTTTCGTAAACTAGTCAACTTGACACTTAGGTGGTTCGCGCGCAAGCGTTTACTTTTTAGATAATATTACATCTCATACGATTCGCCGAATAATAATAATGCAAATCGATTATAGGCCGCTTGAGATCGGTCTACGAATGTCACACACATTTACACTCAATACAAATAGCTAAACTTTGCGATCTTGGTTCATGATAAACACCAACCCTTTCCTTATTCAAAAAAGGGGCCACGTTGGGCGCCAATTGTAACATGGCCTCGAATGAGTTCTGGTTAAGTTGATAGAAACTTATTATCATGGTTGTATTATACGACCACAAAAAAAATATATCGCCATACTTAGTAACGTCACTACGAGTCATATTACGGTATACGCTACGCATTTGTAAATATTATTTTGGTACATTGACTAAACATACTATTTATCATAATCATCATCAGCTAAGGTGATGAATGCCTCCCCAAAGCTCCCTTCACTCTTCTTAGCCCTTAATTCTTCACTGTTACGTTAATCTATCAGTTCATCCATTCAATGGGCTTTAGGTAGTCAGTCTCTGTGGACGTTTTGTGCCTCTTGAGTACCACTGTATGACAGCATTTTTCGATCGGTTGTCTACTCGATATGTTTAGCCTATTGCCAGTTCATCTGTTTAGCGACCTCTATCACATCGTGTACTTTTGTCTGCTTCCTTGTCCATTGGTTTCTTTTAGTGATCTTTTTAAATACTATAAGTAGCTTCATTATCATTGTGTATTTATTAATATTGAATACAAAATGCCAAAATCTCGTATTCTGGTAACTCAACACTAATTAAATGAAGAAAGTTAACAATTATGGTATTGACGGACTTCATATTCTCTTAATCTTCGACTATGTCCGGCGCTTAATTGGAGCTTATAGGCACCACACGGCACCCCTCAAATCCTGTCTAACAAAATCGCTTCGGATGTTGATATATTCCACCTACGTGAGGTGAGTATAGGTGTTCGTTGTTTTTTAAATTCATAAAATATGTATACCTACTTATGTGTCCAATTTATAATTTTCGTATTTATTATTTATACTCTATCTCGCCCACTATGACCGAGCGGCTTAAGCGTCGGCCTGTAATATTGTGGGCCCCAGGTTCTAGCACAGGTTCAGGTTCCAGGTTTATGTTAGGTTAGGTTGGGTTAGGTTAGGTTAGGTTAGGTTTGGTTAGGTTAACCAAACAAATAATCCAGTTTATCGGCTATTTTCAAAATGTCTTTTCTGCTGTATTCCTGATAACTGAACAGTACCCAAAAATCTATTAATACAAACCTCCACCTCGTAGAAGCCCAGATTATATTTTTTTTTTTTTAAACATATTGTGGACATTACAAATTATAAGTTTAAGACGTTCACAACATGACATTTAGAAACAAAGATATATAAATATAGCAGTAGGTATTACATTTAAAAAAAGAGATAGATTAGTAGATAACTTAGATAAGTACAAGGAAGTACACCGGATGAGTTAAGCAGACCCTATTTGAAGAATTTATAAAACAACGTCCACCTAAACTCATTCTCACGTAGGTGGAATATATCAACATCTGAAGCAATTTCGTTCAATATAGTTATCGCCCTCCCAATTGGCATTACCAGTGGCAGGTTGGTTCTGCACATTGGGAGAATAAACAACTGATGGTGTCTATTTCTAAGATAGTTATCAGGGACACACAGATCAACACTACCCATAATTGCAGAGTTCTCATTTATACCTCGTATAAGTCAAAAAAAATACGTAGCTAAATAAAGATTTTTTTCTAAATTGCAGACTGCAGTATGTAAGCGTGCCTAAGAGAAAGTCAGTTCGATAAAGCTACGGATAGTATCCATACAACCTCATTATGATCTTATTAGGATCTGACTACGATAAAAAACATATGTATGTCATAGGTTTTATTTTATTAACACCATACTATATCCATACTGACGTAATTATATTATGAAACACATTCGTTTGAATAATTTACCCACTTACTATTCTTAGGCTAAAACGTAATTGACCCATTTGGATAAAGGTGAGATATTTTCGGAAATGTACGAAATCAATCCGAATAATGGGCCAATATTTTTCAGGTTGACTTAATTATGGGCCAGATAGCCCATTCCGTAGTTAGTTAAGAAACACTTTAAGCTGAATTTATATAATTTCCACAATCGATCTTCGGCGAAGCCTAAATTAGATAAGAAAATGGAAGCGGGTAAAATTTTAATGCGAATTCAAAATTAATGATTCTATGAATAATATAATTATATTCATTTTTTCCCGTTCTGACAATGACATAATTAATATTATTAGCATTAATAATTATTATCATTAAAAATTATCAAACAGAATTATTACTTAATTTTTTTTACTTAGTTTTAATATTTATAATGAGACAAAAAGTTTAAATGTTTTAATTAATATTAATTGTATTTAGGTAAAAAAAAAACAAAGATCTATCTCTAACTTTATTAAATGCGATATTTGGAAAACATTACAAGACACTTTTGTGTTGTAGTCAAAATAGTGAAAACAAAACAATTCTATATAAAAATAAATAGTGATTTTTTTTAATGTAAAATAAATTATTTTATAGTAAAGTGTTAACTGTCTTCAAAAAACTACAAAAAAAGTTACCTTACGTATTTTGTGTATTTAGGTCATCTGAAGATTTTTGCAACTTATATCACTCTTTTTTAAAATGTAACATGTAAAGTTTTCGAAATATAGATTTCAATAAATTATTATAAATATATATTGAGGTGTTTAGAAACATAGACGGCAATTTCCATTTTCGTAAATTGTTGGCAAGTCATTAAAAATGAAATATTATCATTTTTACATATTGTTTTAATTCTGAAAAAAAAATTGTTTTTGAATAATTATGCCTATTAGAGAATAATAAGGCATTTTTATCGACTTGCCAATATTTTTTAAAAATGGAAACTGCCGGTTTTCTTTCTAGAGCCGTCGATTTAATCTTTGTTTAAATCAAAAGGCCATTGCTTAAAAAAAATACGCCATAATTGTATCAGGTTTTAATTTGTTTCATAACATAACAGTTTATTGTCATATTTTTCTATTTAATTTTATCGTCTAAGAGAAAAAAAAAACAAATATTATTATATTGGACCATGCACTACGAATATCTTTTAACTCAAGTTTTTTTTTTACTAAACAGTGTTTTATTGTCATCTGTTAACTATAATAAAATTGTTGATATAAGTCATGTGCTAACAATCTTATATATATATGACTGTTCTAAATATTAAAAAAGCTAATGGGAATAATTTCTACATTTTTGTCACGAAATTTTCTGGCGATGCAAACGTACGGACTGTAAAAATATGCGATATTATAATAGATTGCTAAATCTTGATTTTTCGTCGACTAAATAAACAGTTCGTAAATATTAACGTGTCCAGAAACTTCTACATATACAGTTTGCCGTATCACACTTCACCGTGAAATGTTGTATCGGAAATATATGGCCGTACATTAAAGCCCGTCTAACCTCTTTGGTTCGTATAGTACTGACAAAAAATTCATGTCTAAATAAAACACGGTTCTTGTCGGTTTAGACTTTACAAGAAGCCAGCAGCAAACAAATTTTGAAAATAGCCAATATACTGGATTATTTTTTAGGTTACGTTAGGTTAGGTGCTCATTCTTGAATTCATGAAGTTTGCCAAAATTGAATCTAATAAAATTGGAGACCCTATAGTATACTGTCATCTCTTTCCGATTATAAAACTCACGGTGAACTGTGCCACGGTAAAATATTTTACATACAATTTACATGTACCTAACCAAATATAAATTGTGATGATTATTTTTTTAAGGGCAAGAAAAAGGTTTTTTTAGAGTCATGTTGTAGTAATTTTGTGTTTTAAATTATTATCCGGGTCGTAAAAATGTATGACGCAGAAACAACATCATAACACTTAGGTACTTGTAATGGTGAAACATAATTTTTACAAAAAAATGGATGGAAGTCTCGCTGAGTATTATTGGTTACCAACATAGTCCCGTGTACAACAATGATTTATCTTTTATCCATCTAATTTTGAAATTAATCAAAACTAAAATAGTTTTCAAACAGTAGTTATTTATTATGACGTTATAGTACGTATGGGAACTAAGTGACTACCGCTTTTATTTTTTTGATATTACAATGGTGTTTTGTTTGCATTCCATTGTAAATTAATCTCTGAAAATTGAATCAGCAATTAAACAATATAATACTTAATATTCTTATATACTTATATTATCTTTGGTGTAATCGTATTATATTGTTTTGGTTATAGGACGTTTGTGATGAAAACCTGCAGATTTTCATGTTTCACTCGTGAACCCACTTACGATAAGCTGACAGTTCACCGTAAATATACTTACATAGCAGTAGCTAGGGGTGGAGATAGCTATTAAGAATCGACATAAATAGTACACACTATACCTACTTTTTTCAGTCATACTTATTTATTTTCATTGAACTAATAATATTATTTGCGCTTGTGCTGGTTAGTTTTTAAAATTCATATAAACCCTGCCTAATCAAACCATAATACTTAAGGTATGCTAAGGGCGATCCGACAAAATATTTCACACTTTTTTGGTCACACTTAGGTATTTGTTTTTGTTGAACTAAGGATACATATTATTACATAATAATTATGATGTTGTTGGTTAGTTTTTTTTAATTCATTAAGTTCTGCCTAACCAAATCATAATCGATAAAAAATATTCTTTAATATATATAAAAGTACGTACGTTTTAATGGCATAATTTTAGATATGTAATGGATAAACCAATATTTTTTACTATTATCTACTATAGCTTAGATGAGGAAGGCTTTAATTGAATAAAAAAACGGTACTGTTCGTTTATCAGGAATATAGCAGAAAACACATTTTGAAAATACCCGATATACCGGATTATTTGTTAGTTTGGGTTAGTTTAGGTTAGGTTAGGTTGGGTTAGGTTATGTTCGGTTAGATTAGGTTAACCTAACAAACAATCCAGTTTATCAGCTATTTTCAAAATTTGTTTTCCACTGTATTCCTGATAACCGAACAGTACCAAAAAAACTAATAAACACTTTCTACACATTTTAGTATTAGCTCATTTTTAACAAAAACGTCTGACTGACAAAGTTTAGTACGCACTATTTATGTCAAATCTTAATAGCCTACCTCTACCTTTATTATTACATAAACTATATACTTATTATTATAATATATATATATATATAATATTAAGATACATTTCGCAAGTAAAATATTACATTATAGTCTGCCAGTCGCAGGCTGTTAGAACCCTTCCAAGGGGCAACCACCAATAATCAATCACTGCAAACTACAGCGGCATTGTTCTCCTGACAAGAATTTTCACAGCATACACACTACTTAAGCAATAGTTACACGCCCCTACTGTGCAGTATACTGGAAACCAAGCCTACGAGTAAAATCCAACAAAGTGAAAAAAATATTAGCATTTCGAAAGTACTTTTTTTAATTTTGTCGCTAGACACCAATAATAGCATTATTCTCCCCCTTAATTAGAGGACGTATTGAAATTGGAGAGTAAAAAAAACGTTTTTAATTACATTCATTATGAACGTATTATGAAATATTTTATTAGACTCAGTGATTCCCAACTAAAATTTTGCTAAATGTGCTTCCAGAAAATTTGCTAAAAATCTTGCGAAAAGTGTTTTTTTTAGTAATAAAGTAAAAAATGTTTGAATAAACTTTTTCTAACAATTATCATCATCGTTTATGGTACTCTTGGCCTCTTTTAAAAACTACATCCATCCTGGACGATCCTGTACCCACATTATCCAGTTGTTTTTACCGAGCATTATTTAATCGCCTGTGCCACAAACCTGCCATCTCAATTTCAAAAACACAAAAACAGGGGTTGTGTATATATCCCGCATTGATGGTTTATCCTCCGGTATTTTATGCGCGTAGCCGATCCAACGCAGTCTTTGTAATATTCATATTCCAAGTGATCTATTCGCCCCATAAAGTTTTTACAGTTTCTAGTTGTACCTTGACTTCCAAATACCACTTTCTTGAATAACCCCAAATCGTCGCCCCAAAAGCAAAAGGGCACTTGTAACATTTTGACGATTTTGAGTTATGAATGTAGTTTTGTTCGTAATTTTCAATTAACAATCACTTGTGTATTTGCTTACTAAACTTTAATTAATGTATACCAAAAACGTAACATGTAGGTACACGATTTTGCCAGTGTGCAGTGGTTACAAAAATAATAAAGGAAAAGGTACTACCTGTGTGTAATTATTTTAAAATGTGTAAAAGTCTTTGCTCAAAATAAAGAGTTGTGTTGCAGAAAAAGGGCCTTGTGACGAGAATCTTCACGAGATATGAAAATTAAAAAAAAATGCATTTCAATCTTTGAGTAATAATTCACCTGTGATTTTAATTTCATTTTAAAATATTAAGAAATAGCCTCCACACGATTTTTTTCCACTCAAAAAAACTTAAAATGCATTTTTCTCAAAAGTCTATTTTTGCACTAGTGCCCTTTTGATTTTGGGGGGATGAAATATTCTTCTCAAAATTGTCCTCTCAAAAATATCCATATTTCTTTCATTGTGTTTGCTGAGTGCTTAGATTCTAATCTATACATTAATACTAGGCGTAGGAGAGATTTATATAATATTGTATTGGTTTTCTTTGAGAGTGCCTTGTTTTTCAGAAATCTTTGGAGACCAAAATAACATAATATGTTGGCGGCAAGGGTGATCCGACAATTTATCAATATAAGTATTATTGAAATTGTGGATACAAAGTTTGGTAAGGGACCAATTCGCAGCTAAGTTGATGTACCTAGTGAGATATTTACGTAAAATCGATTTTTAGCGGTATGGATTACTTACATCAATTTATTATTTTTGATATAATTTCTTCACATTTCTGTAGCCAATTTATCACATTCATAATATTATATCACTTTCAACTGCTTTATAAATCATCAAAGACGGGGTCGACTTACTATCAAATAACGGCTTCCCATAGCTCCATTCTTCTCGGTCCCTGGTCCTTCGCAACCAAGTGCATTCATGAAACTATTCAGCATGTTTTAGGGCGTATCTGTGGTCATTTGGTGCCCCTCAGGTACTGCTATATGACTGCATTTATCCAGCAGTCCTCCATTCGCCGAGCGACCTCTAGCGCATCGTATACTTTTGTCTGGTTATATCTTTGTTCCCATGTCATGTTGCGCTACACGTAATTTTTAGATTTCTCCTATATTAAGAGTATAAACTAGGCACATATGTGAATATTCTATATTATTTACGCTTCAAACATAATGGAAGGTTGGCTTTGAAGATACTATTCAGGCACCCAAATGCGCTCTATGCCAATCTGTTAATAAAGAAGTGTCGTCCAGTGTGTAATATCAATACGAATGTATTATTAAACAGGAGTGATTCACTAAGTTTCATAAAGTATAATTAGGTTCCTTTCAAACAAAAAATGTTATGAATCACTATAATGTATCGATAAATTTTCCTTGGCCATTAAAATAGCAGTAGATGCTCACTATATAATCACGCCTGTACAAATTTATTCATTGTTTCTACGTGATATATGTAAGCATAGTATGAATATTTAATGGATGTACGCTAATATTATAATGAACATTCGATATCGTTGTGATTTATGATATTATTTTATGGGCTTTTCAACATTGAGAGTGATCCTAACAATGGGCTTAGTGATAAAATGTTGTTTGAAACCGCAGTAGATTGGTTTTTGGTGTCAATCTTATCGTTTTGAATTCAATACAATTTCACAAACAGTGTGGTTATTAGGCTAGCCTCACGGCATATCGTAATAATGTATATAAATTATGTATCACTATACACGATCATAAGCTTAACTCGCTCGTAATCCGTCATGAGCAGATTATCTGAAAATGACTTTTCCAAAAACAAGATTAGGTACACGGTACACGTTTGTTTACGGATTAGATTTGCGAAATTTTTAAAAACTATGCTCTTGGAAAGGAACACTTAGGAAAAACTTAATAAAAATACCTAGTTATCTACGAATTAATAACTATGCGATTTAGGGTTTATAAAATTCCGTTTTGACTTTTTGAAGTCTTTCAGAATCATTATAGGTTGTCATGGAATGGTTTGACATGGGAGTTTAGGAATAAGCATGAGACTCGGGGAAATGGGATGCAGGGTCGTGGGTGGTTTGACTTTTTACCTCTAAGACCTCAGTTACCTGTCCGGTTACTATACTCATTCGTGTAGGTTCCTAGATTAATAAAAGGCATAATGAATATGGAATAAATATAAGTATCTCGGTTTGAGCGCCACTCTATGTTGATGCATAGAGACAATTGTGATAAGGAAAATTAAATGAAAAGCAAGTAGAGAAATTTCAACAATTGTATATTAATAAATAAGATAACTTGCGGGCTACAGTGTATAAAAATGTATAATTACTTAAGTGAATCACGAGCACCTAAAGCGATACAATATTTAGATAAATTAGAACAAAAACCCAAAAGCTAATTCGGTCGGTGGACCGTAATATAAAATAACAATAAATACCAATTAAAAACAAAAGGCTCTCCAGCCTTTTCGCTGCCCTCGATTCCTTCCAGGACGGAATCGAGGAGTGCGTCTTCAAACGTGTGGGGAACGTGGAGTTCCTCCGATCTCCTGGCGTGGGGGGGACGTCCTTCAGATGGCCATCGTCCTCGTCTCCAAAACGTCAGGAAATCGAAAGCCCTGTGCCCAGGGTCCGAGGCTCGGAACTGGCCAAGACGTCTGCTTCCTTCGAAAGGTCAAGACTGAGAGAGCGACTCTCGCTTCGCCTACGTGTCAAAAGCCCGCTAGCTCCGATAGCGCCGGAAATAGTGTCACGAACTCCGTACAAACTATCCCGTGCGCAGGCGCGATCCGGTCGTACTTTTGCGTAGTGTTGCCCTCGTAAAGACTTCCTTGACTTAGTGTGTTATGTTATAAAATAACATGACATTACCTCCAACCTCGGTAAGAGAAGGACAAGCCATAGCGAGGACTTCGACTGTCAACTTCTCGGGGGGGTCTTCTGATAGCATCAATCCTCCCAGGGGTTGGGCATCATGGACGGCATGCTTAGAGATAGCGCGGCTACAGGCGAAGCGAAGGAGACATATAGATGAAGTTTCCACTCTGTTATTTGGTGACAGAGGGAGAGGCTTATGAAGAATCCAAAAAACGAAGAAGATTATTTGCTGAAGAGTGAAGAGCTGGGAGAGGTCTCGTAGATTTACCCTACCTAACCGGTCCACCAATAATTTATAAATTTTAAAAAAGATCTAATAAATATAAAAACACCTAAGCTCGTGTACATGGAAATAAATAAATAAAATATAATAATTTATCACAGATAATTCACATCATAATAAATAGTGGGGATTCAACCCAGCAGTGTAAAACTGCAATATTTAGAATATATAAAGATTGATTTAGATAAAGCTTCCAAAAAGATAGGAAGAGTTGTATAATAATTATTAGTTTGAAAAGATTTGATGTCAGTATAAAAAATTGAAATAATAGCCAAAAAATTTACCTAAATGCACCTCAGATAATAATAATATATGAAATGGTATAATAAATTAATATATTGTATATAAATGAATTAATATTTTGGTTCAAGAAATTTAATTCAATTCATTAAATTGGTAAAGTTGCAGAGATAGTATAATATAATAAAGTAATTAATAGAAATTAAAATTGCTTCCATAATTTGAGTAATAATATAAGCATTGAGTAATTAAGTTGAAAATAATAATAGATCAATGAATGATTTAATAAATTGATTTCAAATGATATTAAGTTATTGAAAAAAAGATGAACCTTTAATAGTTGGCAAAAGTTATAAAGTGCACAAAGCAAAAAATATAAATTCTCAATCGTATATGCCGTGGTTTTTGGCAAGTATACATAATAAAAAATAATAAATACAATAAATTCACCAACTTGGTTCGAACAAATAACATACTAATTAATAAACAATGAGTGCCAGTTTGCTTTTGCGTGAGGGCGTATCTGTCGGAAAGTAATAAATACTGTGCGTCAAGCACCGTCCGAATATTTAAAAAGAACATTACTAAAATATACTACTTTCAGATGTCTAATCTGAATAAAAATAACAGTGTGGCTAACAACCAACAGCTGTGATGTGGATTCTCTGTTAAGCCTGAAAGAACAAATGACGTGTGATGGACTTCCAAGCCATGGTCCGGATCCCAAGCAGCGCTCCCACAAATAAAATAACGCGAACAAGGAGGAAACTAAGCTAGAAAAGAATTCCTAGTACAAAATATAACATTAAAATTAATCATCGATTTTAGTATACTACGTTAAAGTCTACAATGGTGTAGCAAGATATCGTCCGTTCCAGAATATACGGCTCTGCTTCAAACTACTCTAAAACCTCGCGATAGCAAAACTAGCCATATCCCTTTCATACACACTTAAAGCTAACTACTTAAAATACTCCGCCGCAAATTCTGGACCAACTCAATCCCGCCAAACCCGAGACGCCATCTCGAGACAACTCCCTCCCTGCTGTTAGAGCTCCATCAAGAAGAGAACTGATCCGGATGAGCTAGAAAACGAAGTTAAGGAAGCACCACACGAAAACCAGGCAACGACGAGGAAACCATGAACACATCGGAAGCTAAATGTAATTAAAGAACAACATGGTTCGCAACTGGTCCGACATTCAAGTTGGGGCTGCAAAAAATAAAAAATGAAAGGCTAAAGAGATCGTATAATAACGTCCACTTTCTTCCCTCAAGGAATTTTGATAAGTAGGTTGATTTCCTTCATACAGTCCAGGCCGCTGCACAACATCATCAGTGTTGACAGACGATCGCTTCTATTATTTGCATCACGCCTGCCAACTCACCACCATAAACATCAGAGTGCGGTGGAATCCACACAATCAGCGGCAGATTCCAACGCCAAAAAGAGAGGGGACTAACGGGACCGTCTTCAGCACCGATAGTTCAACCCAAATACCAAGAGGGTTGACTGCTAGAGAAAAAAAATCAGACGCGTCCGAGGAACATCTTCGGCACCCCGGATCACTAAAACACACCGGACAGTAGTGAGACACCTTCAGTTCCCACGACTTCCAAGGAGCTAGCAGCCAACAAATAATAATAAAATCTCCCCGCAACCTGTACCGACAAAGATACATTGAACAGAACAAGTATAACCAATCACTACAATCAATAAAAAAAAAATATGAAAAATAGCAAACAAAACCGTCACGCAAAAACAAGTACAAAGGCAACTGGTATAAATAAAGATCACACGATCACCAGCGCGATGTACTTAATTAGACAATTGTAGGTAATTTTAAATATAGGTATTTTATCACTAGGTAGCTAAACTGACAGGCCCTTCGAAACGCTAAGACAGCGGTTGCGTCTTCCGGGAACACCATAACTCTCATCCTGGCACTATGGTAGTATTTAGAACTATGCTTGTTTACCAAAAGTTGGTCCAGATGCTGTTTGTGTGGTATGAGTTGAGTAGGCCTCCTTCCCGAAAGGTCTGCAACCACCACCTTTGCGATGGACGTTCACCGGAACAAGGGTGTATTGCCATGTGCAGGAAAGAAGTCAGTAACTGAAATAGTTTACCATAGGTGAGTAAAAATTCACAAAGAAATTGAAATAAAGAAATATAGAATTTTATAATAGAAAATATTACTCAATGACATAATATATGTATAAAATTTGCGATAATTAATTCGATAAAAAATCAATCCAAAAAAGAAGCTTGTAAAAGAGCAAAAATAATAATTATAATTTATAAATATCTGAGGTGTGTAATAGACAAAAGACCAAACAGTACAAAATTCCTTCACGAAAAAATTGAATATTAATAAATAGGCATTATTAAAATGCGGCCCTGACAAAATTCAAAATAATTTGTTGAGTGTCATTAGCACGGAAACACACCTTTCCATAATAATAAAAGAAAAGATATTTGACAGAGTGTGTGTCATAATGAATGAAGGTTTGACAACTCCTAAAGGTTTCAAACATAGTTGATAATAAATTAAAATATCAGCATTTTTAAAGAAAAATTTGCCCATTGAAATAAGCATGGTGAACAAGCAAAAAAAAATAATCAATTATTAAATTCAAGTTAAATTGAAAGAAAAAATAATTTAGTTAGTTCAAATGTAAATGTAATTAAATATCCATTCAAGATTGTATTTGAAAGAAAAATATTTTAATACTCAAAGAAAAATTTAATTATATCATTTAACAACTATACATGAATGGAAATATTTTACCAAATTCAAAATTAACATGTATGCAACACGTATATAGAAAATTTTTAAATAGTAATTTTTTTTTTTATTTATCCAAAAAAAATTGCAAAATCAAAAAGAATGTAATTAATAATTTAAGTGAAAGTAAATTGAATGTTTATGAATAATAAATAGCTGATTGCTAGGATTTGAAAAGAGAAAAAAAGAATTTAAAGATATTAATTAATGTTAGCTTATATGCTTTTTTAAAAAATTAGGAGAGGACGGAAAGTTGCATATAGTTGAGTGAAAGCATCTAGAATGAAATCAAAAAGCTTTAAAAAAAATATGTCTTTAAATTAGAAAGGATTGACAGGAGAGAAAAAATTAAATTGATTCAAAAAAAATATGTAGACGGAAGTTTTTATATAGGAATTAAGAAGGAAAATTTTATTAAAAATATTCACCTGTAAAAATAATTATTTATGTATAATAAATAATCATTCTTACGAAAGAACAGAATCTTGAAATTAAATATTTCAAATAAATTCTATGAAGGTGTCATCTATCGACTGCAAATGTAAGCGCGCTTGACGTTTAAAGTTTTACCCAGAAATCAATTTGGAATATGAATAATTGAATAGGAATTAAAAATGACTAAATTTATTTCAATGAACGAAAGGTTATTTCAATTTTATCAATAATGGACGCGAAATTAATAATTTCAATTGTCTACATTATAAAAAGAACAGATTTGAAAAAACTAATATCGAACTGTCAAACAAGTAAGAAAAAACAATGTAAAAACATATTATCCGAAATAAATGTATTCTACCGACGCAAATAATTAATTGTAATAGCAAAATAAAATGAATAGAAAGTTAATAATTAAGAAGAAATGAATTCAGAATAATTTAGTGTCAAATTTTAACAAGAATGAAAATAAATCACTCAAATAATCGATGACAGCGCGACTGCCGACTAAAATGAAAGACCCGATAATGATTTTATTCGAGGTATAGAAATTATTAATTATTCACAATATAGAAATGGAACGAAAGGACCTTTTGTAAACTCCATTCCATAATAAGGTTCATCCAGCTGTCCAATTGATTTGATGTTACATCCACATAGTATGTTTCAATCCAATGGTTCTATCAAATTTGAGGTTAATAATTCATGTCATCCAGTAGGTATATAAATGTTCATGTCGATATCGTCCTAGTTTAACATCCTTCCTTCTCCTTTGGAACTTTATTAAATCACTTATAGCACCATACTAAACATTAAACAAACTTTTTGCTGAAACAATCAATGGTTAACACAAATTCCGATGCCCAAATATTGACATTTCCATACCAATAATGTGGGTATCACATAAATTATAGAAGAAGTATGTATTGATGATAAATGTGCAAATTGTATTTCAAAATTAGGTGTAAACCATATATAACACTCTTAATATTAATTTGCGAAGGAATAATTGTAACTTACAACACAAAATTAAATAAATTCCACAAGGACAATGATAAAATTGACGTATTGATCTCTATCATTTAGATCGCCATCCTGCGCATACCGCATAGACTAGTCCGACGTCTCTTGCAAGTACCGCGTAAGTCAATAAAAGACTATATAAATATATGAAAAATATAACACACATAGTTACGACCACCGAACCAGAAAAATTTAAGAAAAATATAACGCAAATAATACGTTTTAATTTGTCATTAATTAATTTACAAGTTATAAGAAATAGAATAATTATCAAAGTGCGTCTAAAATCACGCCGTGCGGCCTAGCTTGTACTACACGACGGTAAACCAAAAAATTTAAAAGTGAGCCGGCAAAAATCGGTATAATTAGAACTAATGACTCTGAAAACAAAATACCGTTACGGTAACAATTATTGTATGAAATCGTGACTAGCAAAATTTAAAGTTTTATAATCGGAACAAATAAAATTTAGCAAATTAGGACAAAATAACGAACGAGTTCATAATCCGAAACAAATAACTGCGAGTCTTTAAGAGGTAAGTCATCGTGTTTTGGAAAAGAAATATTCAAAAAGAAACACGATGCTTGTTGGGTGCCAATGTCATGGAATTATTTTGACATGTGGATTTAGGAAGGATGGGATTGGGATGTGGAACGGGATGGGATAGGGATATGTTGGGGATATGTTGGGGATAAGCATGAGACTCGGGGAAATAGGATGCAGGGTCGTGGATGGTTTGACTTATTACCTCTAAGACCTCAGTTACCTGTCCGGTTACTATACTCATTCGTGTAGGTTCCTAGATTAATAAAAAGGCATAATAAATGGGATAAATATAAATATCTCGGATTTGAGCGCCACTCTATGATGATGCATAGAGACAATAGTGAAGGATAATTAAATGAAAAGCAAGTAGAGAAATTTCAACAATTGTATATTAATAAATAAGATAACTTGCGGGCTACAGTGTATAAAAGTGTATAATTACTTAAGTGATTCACGAGCACCTAATGCGATACAATATTTAAATAAATTAGAACAAAAATCCAAAAGCTAATTCGAAACAAAGACTAGTTCGGTCGGTGGACCGTAACATAAATGAACAATAAATACCAATTAAAACAAAAGGCTCTCCAGCCTATTCGCTGCCCTCGATTCCTTCCAGGACGGAATCGAGGAGTGCGTCTTCGAACGTGTGTGGACCGTGGAGTTCCTCCGATCTCCTGGCGTGGGGGGGACGTCCTTCAGATGGCCATCGTCCTCGTCTCCAAAACGTCAGGAAATCGAAAGCCCTGAGCCCAGGGTCCGAGGCTCGGAACTGGCCAAGACGTCTGCTTCCTTCGAACGATCAAGACTGAGAGCTCGACTCTCGCTTCGCCTACGTGTCAAAAGCCCGCTAGCTCCGATAGCGCCGGAAATAGTGTCACGAACTCCGTACAAACTATCCCGTGCGCAGGCGCGATCCGGTCGTACTTTTGCGTAGTGTTGCCCTCGTAAAGACTTCCTTGACTTAGTGTGTTATGTTATAAAATAACATGACAAGGTGTCCGATGAATAATGTCAAGTTTTTAAATCTTTACTCGTCATTCACAGTATGTATCTTGCTCATGACACCCATATCCTGAAGCGAGTCCCCCAACATATCGCTAAGGTTAAGTGTAATGTTCTACAATAGTGATCCTCAGATGGTATTCTGCGGAACTGCAGGTTTCTGTGTAAAATAAAGGGTTTTCTGAGATTTTTGGCATTTTTAAATAAATCGACTTAACTTGAAGGCACTCGGTATCATATTGTGAAGCAATGATCGCGACCCCCTTTTGTGATAGCCAAGTAACATGCGGTTCTTCGCTATATTGAATAAATAGTCGTTTTTATTAGCAAGAAAATATACTAAAAATAATTATAAAATAAAATTCTATTCATTAAATAGCGCCGCAGGCGACTTTTTTTACTATCAGAGCGAATTTGTATCGTGTGTTTATCTCACTCAAGTGGTCGATCCGCCACGCTGGGCCCCTCCTAAGCCCGGGCAATCAGGATAGAGCCCTCTCAGCCCCCCCCCCCCTCCTCTTGTGGAGGCGATGATCTTGCTAAACTACACAATGCTTCTATTGACTTGTATATCTCTTTCTTATACTCACAGGCAGAAGTATATTTTATAGAATTGGTAATGGTATCATAACCTATCGACTTAAGACGATACTTCAGTGCAACGGCAAATAATTTTCAACTATAGGTGCGACGAAATTTTGAACTCGCTGGCAATCGGAGAGCTAACGTCGAAGTGTGAACACGTCAATTTGTTCCGTGATCGTGACGGGGGTATTAATTCTTAAATCGTGTAAAGATGACTAAAAACGTTACCCATTTACTTGAAAAACAAAACATGTCAATGAATATATTATTATTGTTACTAATAAAACAATAAACAGAACATTAAATGGAAGAATGTTGGATTTATATGACAAATTTTATTTCGTTCGGCACGCGTCATTTGTACAATCCGTGCATCGCCTAGCCACGACTTTTTTAGACCATGCCTCAACTGAGGTATAGCCTTAATTTTATGAAATTGAAATTTATTCACTACTTAGTTAAAATTCTAAAAATTTGGTAAACGGGTAAAAAATTCAGTTCACTACCCCTTTAATGAAATGCTATTACAAGAAAATATTTAATTGTTGAACATTATAAAGAAAGGTGAAGAAAATTAAATTTACATAATTTAATCAGAAGCTATGTTGAAAGCAGGTATTTTAATTAAAATATCCTATTAACATTGTAACGAATAAGAATATTGTTTTTACAATTATCTTAAAATAATTACAAAAAATATAAGTATACTTACAAAAGAGTTAACCGTTGATTTTATGACTTATTACTTCTAAAAAACAATTTATATTATTTTAAATTCATTACTTTATTAATAAATGAATACTTTACTTTAAATTATTAATTATTTTTCGAGGTTTTTATTATTTAAAAAAAACAGACAAACGCAGTTTTTCTTCCTTTGCAATGATCAATTTTCACATAATAATTATTCATTTATTCAACACCTGGTGAATTTAATATTATTATCATACAAGATTTAGGAAAATAAAAAAAATCAGCACAATACTTTTTATAGCAATTGGGATTCCAGATCACATTTTTCACTGTCCGGTTGAGAGTTCTCATTTAAACATTAAACGACATAACTTCAATTATATTAACTACCCTAGTTCAATCTTTTCAATGATGAGGTTGCTCTACTATAATTTTATTTTTGGCGTACGTTATCCAACGTATTTGCAAATTAATTTTAAAACAGGTAACTTAATAGATAATTATTACACTCACCTGATGCAATAGACGTAAGTTCGAATATCAACCCGTCGTTTTTTTTTTCTATTATAAGTCTATTATATTTTATAAGGTTTTGCAATCCATTTTCAGATCTAAATTATGTAATGTACAAATCAGTGTTTTCATCTTTTGGTAAAAATATTTACCGACATGCACACAGACAATAATTATTGTTAGTATGATTTTTTCTTGCAACATTGTAACATATCTTGCGAAAAATAAATAAAGGATCAAACGACCTTACATTATATTCTACTAGTGTGTTTTATAATACATACATTAAAGGCATACTATGTTACGTAAATATGAGTAATAACGATTTTTCTTAAAGTATCCAGTTAAACTATTATTGATTTCAAGCCTTATCATAAATCACAGTTAATTAAATGATGCCTCAATCAGTAAAACAATTCGCACGTATTATAATAATATGTCAATATATTAGGATATTTTCAGATAGTATATTTTTATTTAACCATTACACTATTGTCGCACCGGATATTCCAATATAAAAATGCATTATTTAAATAATCATTGCATACAATATTAATAATTACGAGATAAAAATAACTTTTTATATACAACGTTTTTAAATTTTCTGTTCAATCATATAAACGTGCTTGACTAGCTTAAGCGATCAAAAAAATTTGTACTTGATAGAAATAATACTGAAATGTCATTTTATTTCATATTGATTTACATAGTAATGCACGTATATATTAATAATTTAGTTGCTAGGACCCCAGACCCCTAGCAACCAATAATAGTGGATTGGATTACGGATTTCTTCCGAAATAAATTTTCATACAAAACAGAATTAACTGAAAATGAATTCAATTCTACTTAAAGATAGCTAAAAGATTAAAAAAATGCATTGGCATCGTGTTCTGATATATTCTAAAAGTTTCAAATGTCTAGCTAGTCGGAAAATTAGTTAAAAGTCGATTGCAAGATTTGTACCGGACAAATAAGAATATGAGCTAATAAAAACGTTGTAAAAAATGAACGTTGCATCTAATGTCATTTGCATAACACTGAACAAAGATTTGAGTTTCTCCATCTCCACCAGCCATGTATATGCAGCCGCAGTTTGTGCACGGCCGCCTTCTATGAGGCTATAAACGTGTGAGAATGAAAAGACTTTAGAGCCACACTTCCTTGTCCCGAAGCGAAATTGCACGGGACTGATGTGGCAAACATGAACCTTAATTCTTAAAGAAAGAAAATAACACTGAACAGCTATTTTAAATGTATATCTTTTCTCTATAAATATTATGTATCACATCCAACATAATATTTTAATTTAATTTCTGATTAAATGTAGCCAAAAATGAACTTAATTTTGTTTTCAGTTGAAATAAAATGTTTCTTTATACAAATAAAATTACCCGTGGTCTAACTGTCCAATAAATAATTAGCAAGATGGATTATAATGATACTTGCTAATGACAAAGGTCTACTTAAGTGGCTTTTAGACTAATCAGTATCTCATCTACAACATAGGCTGATGCCGATACGAGTAGAACTATAAGGGAGAATGATAGCATATGGTTATATCATCTGGATCACAATTCTAAGACCAATCGACAGAAAGTCCCGACAGTTTCAAGTCTCACAGTAAACAGTACCGACGAATAATGTATATTTTCGTACATTCTAAACAGTCAAAAAAACTGGTAAAATAATCATAGTGGATTGATCAAAATGAATATCAGAAAGATAAAACCGCTATTTTAGATTATGAATATTATTATATACTGTATAAATACCATACATACCATAAAGGTAAACCTTCAAATATACTGTTTTATTTTTCTGGCTTTCTATAAACTTTTTGCAAAAACCTACTTCACCCATACGATTAGGTATATTATACTTGAAGTCATCAGTGTATTTTTTAAGCTGTGTGGAACATGGAAACGGCTGCGATAATCATGCTATTACCATGTTTTTATGTATATGTATGGTATTTATCTCACCAATGACAGTAAATTGTCTTTTGTTTAATTCATCGACATCCTAAGATACTAATCATGTACCATTGTTAGGAATATTCGATCGGTGTGATTTCGACTATTGCAAAGTATCTACTCAATATTGTATTATCGATCAACCCCAATTTATTCACCCTATCTAGCTGTCTTACAATACACATATAAACCCTTGTACATGAACTATGTGTCACTAATATTACTTACTTACTATTTCATATTAAATTTATACTATTGTAAATGAATCTGAAATCATTCAACTCGTATCATTCAGCTTGTTCAAACTTAATCCAGCTCTGCTCACCGAGTTGTTTCACTGCGGATCAAACTCTCCTGAGTTATTTCTCTTTTATTTTTCGACCATGCAACTGTATATTGAGAAATGACGAATAAATATCTCTGAAGATTAACATCCATCCAATCTTGTAACTGATATACGCCTTCCACTGGACCTTGTGAAGAATTGGGACCCATTGCCAATTGGCGATAATATAACAATATTTCCGGGATGTTTCACTTCCTAATTTAAATCTTCTTCTTATTGTGCCATCCCCTAGCGGAGGTCGGCCACCATCAAGGCAATAAACAAAAAATTAAATACTATTTTTCTACCACTAGTTAAATTTTATTTGTAAATAAATTCTCGTCACAAGAAATGATTTATATACAAACAAATCTGGCACTATCCGTTAGTAATTTAATATATATTATATAATATAATCTTCAAATAAGAAAATTTCGCCATTGTAAGATAGATGTACCTATATAACAAATTAAACATTTCGACCGTAACGTGAATTTAGAATAAAATTGTATAAAGGGTGCTGAATTCTGAATATCCTTTTACACAAATATCAAATCTCGCCAGAGAATTAGTACTTTCGTGAGCGAGAAAGCACTTACGGATCCGGAAGGAAGAAAGATAAGCCGTTCTAATGGTAAACACGGCATGGATAAATGCTACGTATGGAAAGTATTTAAGAATATCACAGAATATCCCCTGAAAGATAAGTTAATTTTTTTATCTCAGAAACCTGTATTTTATTGCCTTTTGAAACAGCTTGCCAAAGAGACCGTATTATATCGACTTGACTAGGTTTAACATATTATTAATAATTTGATTTTTTTAAATGAAACATAAGTATTGTACAATATTTTATTCTATTAAAAATAAATGACATATACATACGTAAGTATATTGTATTATTTTAGTTAAACTGTTAAATTCTGCAATATGATAGTAAGTTTTACCAAAGTGCTATTTTTGTATTTTCGGTTTATTAAGTTATTAGATATTCCATAATATGGTTAAGAAATAAAACTTTTTTTCTTTATTAGTGTTAACTGCAAACTAATACAATACATTATTTTATAATAAAACCCAATATATAGTATTCATTCCATTTTATTCCTCAGTATTCTACATACAATCTTGATGATCACTAGCCTTCATAAAATTTAATCAATTTTTTCTCAGACCGATCGAGCATGGTGAATTATTAATGTGACAGAATTTTAAATAAATTTTAAGTCATTTCACAGTGCGACACAATGTAACACATATTACGTTTTTAGAATTTCTATCGTTTATTCTGAGTCAAAAAAAACTTTCATGATTAGGTAATTAAAGCTATAGTAGGCTTGAATGAGATTTTTAACTAGGGACATAACCAAAAATTAAAAAAATGTAGATCAATTACGAATAATAAAGTAATTTTAATTACTATATTAAAATTTTTAGACATTTGATTTGTTATACTGAAACAATATATCAAGTGACATAAAATATTTTATCAACGACAAAAGAAAAAAAATGCATAAATAGATATAAAAATGTTTACATACTACATTGTTGATGTTAGATAAAAAGTAACATTTTAAATTTCGTGCGTCGCGCCACTTCGTCTGTAAATCCATAAAACTTTTCAATAATAATACTGTACCTACTAGGTATATCAAAATGCAGGCGCCCCATCGGCAAGCCAAATGGCCGAGGACAATAAATAAATTGTCCGATTTGTCTATGGTCTGCTACTGACCAATGGACGGACGATCAACAAACCAGTAAAAGTTTAGCTGTCAAAAGTGAAAAATTGTGATTAGCGTAATGTCTTCCAATATTACTGAAATGTTGTGTTATTTATAATAAATTGTATATTTGCATAAAATTATATAGCAGTGAAAACAACACAAGTTTTATGCATTGTTTTAAGAATTTTATAAATTCAAATAAATAAATAATTGGTAAATCTCTCATTTTATAATATCTAAATTAACAAATAATTAATAAAAAGGTTTAGGACAATAATTACAGTTTTTTTCGATTCGGATAATTGCGTATTAATGTCAAATTGAACTTACGTAGTGGTGAACGGACGAATTCTGGCACCTCGGCAAGTAAAATATCAAACATGTTTAAAATCCAACAAACTGGTATGCAGACTTAAAAGTCCGCAAATTTTGGGTGCTCCACACGAAAAAAAAGAAGACCGAAGACTGTAAAGCGCAAATTATATTATGGTGCATGTTGCTTACTATCACGTGACGTCACAGTAAGCTGCCGCTGCGTTAACAAAGTGTGTAATGTCGTTTTTCTTGGTGTTTAAAATGTGATCAGATTGATGATCCCATCCCGTAGCACATTTTAACCCTTAAACTAACATTGTCAGTTGGAAAAATCTGCCGAAATCACCAAAACGACAAAGAGATCACCTCACGTTGAACTGCACTGCATCGACACTTGCATGACTCAATGAACGTTGTTATCATCTTCTACACGCTTACACTTTTCGACTGTCATGGTCAAAATCACTTTTTTTGTTTTTAACGGTTAGCAATATGTATTTTCTTTAAGAATTTGCTCTATTATCTATGGTCTGCAGATTGGGTTCTGTTCAAAATATTATCTATGGATGTCATGTTGCAAGTAATTTTAATGTACGCACACGTAGAAACTGTTAAAATTAATTGAAATTAACATGAATAAATAATAATATCAAATTACTAATACATTATAATCGGCACTCTTCATATGTGTCATTTTTCAGTGATGACAGAGATGGTGATCGTTCAAAATATTCTGCATAATGACGAAACCATATACTTAATTTGTCGCCAAGACAGCGTGACAGTAGGCGACATGCACCCCGATTTGATTCGCGCTTATGTCGTCTAACTTTCATGTCAATGGAGCACATGCATCAGAGCTTCATTATACAATACTGGCCAATTAAAATTGTATTGTCTATCTATTTCTGTTTGTTCGGTTATTACACAAATACTACTTGATCCATATTCATGAAACTTGCACGGTTGCAATATATCATTGGTGAAAAAATGAGTTGCTTTATCTTGCTCAAAAGGTTCCAATTTTACAAAATAAAATTTCTTGAAAAAAGCTTAGTTTTTCCCCGCTCAAAATCGAATCATTGTCTATCTACCTCATTGATTTGAACAAAGTATATATTATGATTCTGCAATTCTGTTTATATTTTACGCAGGGAAAATTGCGGGCCTACCTACATATTTACTTAATGATTTTTTTATTGATTCAATAAATTTTAAATAACAAAAGCTTTATTACATACATAATAAATAAATTATTATTAAAACCCTCTATTCACAAAGCTCTGTCCCCACAATGCCGTTAAAAATACCTTTTAGAAATTTTATTATTAATATGAATGTTTTTCACCTTCATTTTCAGGCTTGGTTTTATTCACCGTGCAATATATTTACATAAAAACCGTGTAGCTGTCAACAAAGAAAGTTGGTTTACTACAGAGCTTTTGAATATTTTTTTAGAATAATTTTGCGGAAAGCTTATTTTTAAATTAAATTAATGTTTGTTGTCACTAGGAATTGCTTGTCTATTTTAATTGCGTTTTATAATCAGGATAACATTATATTCTGGATAGTGTTATATAAGTACTAGGTTTTTAAGCATAATGTGTATTTTATTTAATATATGGGGTAATCTTATATATAAATATGTAAGCTGTCTTTGCTAAGAAACGTTTAGCAAATTTCTGTACGGCCGTTATATTATCTTAAATTGAATATAAATAACTTGTTGATAATTAATTATCTTCTTTATATTAAAATATCACTAGAATAACTATCTCTAAAACCTTAGGTATGAACAAATGCCATGTTTTATGTTTGTATTCTCAATTTAAAAGTAACGATCCAATATTTTGGGTTAATGTTTAACGGAAAATCTTCGTTAGAAAAAGTCTGTCAATGTTTCTATAGAGGCCTATATTCTACGCATGTTAATAACTAAATTTACTATCATTTTGTTAAGGTGTGATGCTCACAATTGAGTGGAACATATAGCAAAGGTTCAGAAACAGTCCTAAGTTAAATCATTAAGGCTATACCTCAGTTGAGGCATGGTCTAAAAAGATCGCGACTAGGCGATGCGCGGATTGCGGGTGCAAATGATACATGCCGAACGAAATATAATTTGTCATATAAATCCAACATGCGTCCATTTAATGTTCTGGTTATTATTCTATTAGTAACAATAATAATATATTCATTGACATGTTTTCTTTTTCAAGTAAATGGGTAACGTTTTTAGTAATCTTTACACGATTTAAGAATTAATACCCCCGTCGCCATCACGAAACCAATTGACGTGTTCACACCTCGACGTTAGCTCTCCGATTGCAAGCGAGTCCAAAATTTCATCGCGCCTATAGTTGAAAATTATTTGCAGTTTCACTGAAGTATTGTCATAATGACGATTGTGAAAGAAAACATATGATTGTTAACAATAATATGCGTAATATAATATTTTGTATTTGATAACCCCTCGTGGTATCTGATATGATTTAAGATAGAAAAGAACAAGGAAGATTAACGAACCAAATTAAGAGTATTACGAAATCTATCATAACATCACTCATTTGAACTGGGTAGTTGTAAAAGTGTATGTACATCACTATCCAAAGCCTGAAAATCCAGGGCGGATTTTATCGTTCTCTCCCCTGTCTCTCATGCGCCAGTGCTAACCTGATGTCTGCACTACATGCTCTAGCATAATTTTTGACACTTGCCAATAAACCTTAGAGGCTCGATATCATTATTACTTCCCTAGTGACTCGGCGCTATCCATTCTTCTTTATGGCCCTACCATCGGAGTATACGTATTTTGCCCCCTTATATCGGAGTATACGTATTATAGCTACGCAGCACGTTCTTTTCGAATACACCAGGGTAACGTTCATTGGCCGTGAAAGGAGTTCCAGAATGCAAGAGATTGCCTACTTAGCTTTTCATAATTTGGACCAAGGAAGCTTTTTTTTCTGCTTTGACTCTCCGTATTATTTCTTTACTAGTTGGTTTCCATAAAACCAAGAAAGATGAAACTATTGACACAATTTTTTGTAGAGAATATTAACGGTCCATCGCATCTATATACACAAGGCTGCTATTGGCGGCCATCGAGGGTAGTTTATCATATTTATGTATTGAGGTAGATATTATAATAATTGTTTCAATAAGTGCTATGTTTAACATTACCTCTCTTGTCTCTGTTAACTTATAATACCTCAATACATAAATATGATAAACTAGTCTTGATAGCCGCCGATAGCGGCCAATAGCATCCTTTAGTATAAAATAATGCGCAGAAATGAATATTTAATTTTAAAAAATTAAGGAAAAAAATTATATCATATAAGTATTTGTTTTATTTTTTCGAAAAGTAAGGTCACACTGATTAAGAAGTTTCAGATTTAAAATGAGGACGTAACTACATTGCTCTATTATTTTATAGAAGCAAAATTGAGTTACAATGCAATTGTGTTTCCCAACCACTATCCAAAGGAAAATTTCCTTCAACTCTTCAATATGGTTGTTATGAATACTATAACAGTGTCGCAATGTCGTCAAAAGTGTTTTTACTAAACTTTATATCTAAACCTGATTGGTAAGCTGAACTATGATAACGAAAACGTATTATTTCAGACAGAAACTCGGTTTTTTTAATATATTTGGTGTCAGGTTTCTGTGGAAAAATTACATTAGGTTAGTTCTCGATTAAAGAAAAACTTATTATTTACTTATTTCAACATATTGAGTTTATTATTATATTATATTAAGGGTTAATATTCCAAACCCAAAATAAAGTCGCTTATACTATTTTTCAAGATATCTTCAAAATAAACATCATTGTCTTCAAATATACTAATAGCGCCTGTAGACGTGCCTGGATTTACTTGCACCAATAGTGTGTACACCCACGATAGCTGCGCGGCTTAAACTTCGGCCTATAGCGTTATGGGTCTCAGGTTCGAATCTTGGGTCTGGGAAGTACACATATTGTTTTATAATTTGTGTGTCAATCAGAGTATGGACCAAATAGGTTGAGCAAGTGGATGACATTCATTTTTTTTTAGAAACAAAATCTGTTAATACAAACCTCCACTCTGTGGAAGCCCATATGATCTTATTAGAATTTTAAACTATCGCGATAATAATTTTTACACGTACTAATTATTAATGTAAGTGCTGATTTTGGGCCAATCTCATTCTCCAAGAGTAAGCTTTTGTTGAGTAAGATGTTGTTTTATATAGTACTATATTTTGACAGTCGTGAAAATTACTTAACCTCAAAATGAGTTTCTGCTGAGTTTTTTTTTCTGGCAGGTTTACCACTATCATTATACTGTGCAGGCGCAGATAGCGAACACATCCCATCTGTCGTATGATAATTCAGATGGTTTCGAACTTTTTGATTCATGCTTGCAATCTTGCAATTTTCAGGATAATATATGTTTACACTTGCATTTTCTTGTTAAGGCCGCGATAATGTACTGTCAGCACTAAATCCATGCACGTGTAAACGGGGCATTATGCTATAAAATGGTGAACGATGAACAAATAATTATCTCTTAATGCTCTTCTGCCATTTGTAATGTGTACAAATGTTTCGTAAAAAAACATTTTTGTACAGGTGTTTTCGTACAATTTACCAGACACGTGATTAGGTACACCCTTTTAAAGTGTTCCGCAAATTGATATGTCACCTACACGTTTCTGCATTTAATGAATGACGTCACATTGCCGATCTTCCACTACCCACTCTGGCAGATATACGTACATAATATATTATGTTTATATCCCAATAAACTGACTCCCGAAAATTTTCCGGCATATATTCGTATACCCTTCACATGTATGTAGGGATATATTAATATATTATATCTCTTCTAACTCACATACATTAAATGCAGTAAGCATTCGATTTATTTGGAAATGAGGTATAAGCCACTAGATTATTTCCCTAAGGAAATAATATAAGGTTTACCGTATTATACTTTTTATATATTCGTTACCTAGTTATGGAAACCACTTAGGAATATTTGTTTCTCATCAAAAATCCCATAAGACGTTATCTTCGAGTTTATTTTTTTTTCTTTCTTTTGCGATTGTTTTTCTCATATACTTACTCGTATAATATGCTTGATGATATTAACTACTTCCAGAGAAAACCATTCATATATTATAATGTATTATGTTACTGTATTTTACGTTTCTAAATTAAGTTTGTAAGCTGTATTATGTAGGTAAATATTACTGTAATTACATACATTAATGAGAAAACACTGATTCTTTCTTAAATAATATAATATGTGGTTTTACGTACTTCTCGGGTCTTTTCAGCTGTTATTGTATTAAAAATCCTTTATAGTTGATTGTTTGCGCCCCGCATCAGTTGAATTACGACCTTATGGTGAAACGAGTTATAAAAAAAATTACTCCTCTTTACCTGACTCCTTTATTTAAAGTTATATGGATACTAGCCGTGGCCTTCACTTAGGTATGCTAACATACAATATTTTAAACGCTAGAAGATTTAGATATTTGGCCACGTATTTTTTTCGACTTATATGTGGTGTGAGAACTCTGCCATTCTTGGTAGTGTTGATTTATGTATCCCTTATAACTATCTTAGAAAACGAGAATATGAGTTATTTGTTCTCCCAATGTGTAGAACTAATTTGCCATTGGTGATGCCAATTGGGAAGGCATTAACTCTGTTAAACCAAGGCACTTCAGATGTTTATTTATTCCACTTACGTGAAGATGAGTATTAATAGATGGGCGTTGTTTTATAAATTCCTAAAATATGGTCCACTTAGCACATTCGGTGTGCTTCCATGCTTTATAATTTTGTACCTATTTATTTTTATACTGTTTTTGTGATACTACATAAATTTATTTATTATTTACACTGTTATAATATTTATTATTTCTTTATTTTTTTAAATGTCGTGTTGCGAACGTCTTACATTTATAATTTTTATAATATGTAAAAATAAATAGATTTCGATAAGAATTTGAATAATTTTCTACTATAACAATAATTGAATACCTTTTTATAAATTGATTAAGGATATTAGTTTCAAAATAGGTAACCTACATTTTTATTTTTCTTGATATTTTTTGATTCTTTTACATTTTTTTTTACCTACATACTTTTTCATCCAATGTAGGTATTCATAATATATCAAATCCAGTACCGTTTATCAGCTAATCGCAATATCGTTTATATTCGTTCATTAGCTGCCATTTTTACCACGTTTTTATTAGCTCGTATTCTTGTTTGTCCGGTACAGATTTTTTTTTGTGTGTCCCGGTACAATTTTTTTTCTTATTTGTCCAAGATTTTTAACTAACTTCCCAACCAGCTAGACACTTGAAACTTTTAGAATATATTATCAGAACACGACGACAATGCATTCTTTTAATACTTTTGGACATCTCTAAGCAGAATTGAATTCATTTTCAGTTAATTCTTTTTTTTTTGTTTCGGAAAAAAATCGTTCAAAGCATTATTTACGACTCACTATTATTGGTTGCTAAGGGGTCCTAGCAACTTAATTATTAATATATACGTGCGTTACTATGGTAATCAATATGAAATGTCAAAATGACATTTCAGTATTCTATAATATTTATTCAGTATTTCTAACAAGTACAAAAAAAAGTATTTATTGATACATAGAATTGTCATGTTTATATGATCCATCAGAAAATTTTAAATTATTTATCAATTTGAATGACGTTAAGGACATTGTATAAGGACTTTTATGTTTGCAAAAAGAAAATATTCACTCAAATATACAGCCCTAAATATGATAGATGGCTTTATGCGATGATCTAAAATAGCAGAATATAGTGGTTACCGAAATTGAAACT
The DNA here is from genome assembly GCF_057557595.1 of Rhyacophila brunnea. Lineage (NCBI taxonomy): Eukaryota > Metazoa > Arthropoda > Insecta > Trichoptera > Rhyacophilidae > Rhyacophila > Rhyacophila brunnea. The sequence continues at coordinate 11,764,868 of NW_028232848.1, read as the reverse complement.
AAAAACCTCCGACCCATTATTTACCCCGCGTATTTACGAATTTTACCAAAATAATTAAATACTATTTAATTCGCTAGTACGTAGTTCATATAATAAAAATGTACGCTAAAATATGCAAAGTTTTTATAGTTTCATTTCGTGAGGTGGTCCTGGCTAAAGGCAGCCAGGGAACAAATCCTTTTAATCTGGGGTTGGACCACCAAATGTATCCAGGCGGACGGAACTCCATTGGTCAATAATATGTAAAATTAATATTTATAGAAATATGTAGGTACCTACTACATTTTTTTATACTATATTATGCTATATCTAATATTTGTATGCTGGAACATTTTGCATAATATTAAATATTTCACATGATATGCTCAAAATATTGTATTTGATACAAGTGTTTTTCACACATAGTGAGCTTTATTAAGGCGATACTTTAGTGAAACGGCAAATAAATTTCAACTATAAGCGCGACGAAATTTTGGACTCGCTGGCAGTCTGAGATAACGTCGAGGTGTGAATACGCCAATTTGTTTCGTGATAGCGACGGGGGTATTAATTCTTAAATCATGTAAAGATGACTTAAAACGTTACCCGTTTACTTTAAAAAGAAAACATGTCAATGAATATACTATTATTGTTAGTTATATAACAATAAACAGAACATTAAATGGACGCATGTTGGATTTATATGACAAATTATATTTCGGTCGGCATGCGTCATTTGCACCCGCGACCCGCAATCCGCGGATCGCCTAGCCACGATCTTTTTAGACCTTGCCTCAACTGAGGTATAGCCTTAAGTACAAACATTTACTTGTAAGTTTATGAACTATTAAACCCTAATAAACCGAAAATAATTCTACCTACTAACTACTCATGGTTTTTCATTATAAATTCCCACGCCTACTCAACATTACCATAAAAATTTTCACTTAATTAATTCTATCTCTTTTCTATGCTCTACAACTCAGTTCGTTCTACCATACAGTATTTATTATTATAATAATAAATAAACCTTAACGTAAATTTCGGTAGGTACATACTTTGATTAAACTCACTAAGTGACCAAATCACGCATCGTTGGGCAATATTAGTAAAACTCATTTTTATTTCTATGTGTTACTGTTAATAATATTAATTTGTGTTTAAACATATAGATAGGCTAAATAAATATCATCCCAAACTACGTATATTATATAGTAAACTTTCCAGTTTTTCAATGTTCATGTATTTTTTACATGCATATGATTGAATAGTGCCTATACATTATTTGAAATCATCTCATGCACTAGAAAAAATCATTTTATTGAAAAAAATACGATAAAAAATATGCATGAGACGTTTTCACATTATACTCGTATTATATTCAATATATATAGAATGTTATATTTTGCTATCTTGTGTCTTATTCGTCGAATAAAAAAATAGTTTATTATACTTATGATTGTTTTTCTTGATTTATAATATTATCGCTCTGTATCTAGTGTTTATAATTAAAAGTATTTAAACTTTTTGAAAAATAATGATTAATTTTATTTGCAACCTCACTGCTAACATAATATCCATAACGAAAGATTAATTTGTGTATTTTAAAAATGTCATATTACTTAAGGGTCCGCATTCCCAACGTAGGTCAACATGGAGATTTTATGGTATTTTCAGAGAATAACCCTGGACATTCCTTAAACGTTGTAGATAATCTATTTATATAATTTTGAAGCCTTAATAAATCTAAAAAAATCTTAACACCACTGCACATGGATGTACTGAAATATGACTATATTCTAAAACATCGAGAGGTTTGAAATCATACTATTTTATGTAATAAAAATACTTTATGTAGTCATCAAATGTTTAAAATAAATACAAAGGATAATAAGGCTTCAAAATTATATATATAGATTATCTAAAACGTTAACGTATGTTCAGGCTAATGCTTTGAATTTTGACTTACGTTGGGCAATGTATATTTTTGATTGAAAATATTATTAAAAAGAAAATATATTATTATACATTCGTCGGTTAAAAAATAAATATATTTTTATTTATAAACTTTCCTAATTTTTATTAAATATGCATAATATATTATATTTATTATTTTCTCTCAGTCTTTTATATAATGCGGTAAGTTTATAATATATTCGCACTTCTGTGCTTTATCATCCTTTGTTAAAATCAGCTTCAAATATTATTTTATCAAAAGCTATATTTTATCAAGTAACGCCCATTCATACATTTTGATTTGGGGTGCGTAGTTTTAACGGCAGCTGTGTAAAGCGAATAAAAAAGCTTAGCGATTCAAAAGCTTCACATCTGGTTCCTTAAAACAAGAAAAGCTTTTCAATGAAAATCTCGTTAGGAATGCGGAAATGCAGATGACTTGCTTTTTTTCTCTTTCTCTATCAATGGCTACACATTTTCTTTATATAAAGCCATTACTTTTTAACAAACGAAATTCGTTTATATAAAGTTAAAAATGCTGTTTGATAATGCTTCGTTTGAAAACAATGTGTCAGAATTCCATTGTAAATTTTAATTTAGTTATGCAAAACAGATCCTTATGTCAGAAGTCTTATTAGGACTGTGGTTGTTATTCATTTATTCAACTATCTACGTTATTATTTTCTATTCAGACGGTTGCTTTTTTAAGTGACATGTGATATTGTATGGGCAGTATTGAAGGAAAGCGTAGGTATTTATATCGTTTATATAGCACAAATACATTAGTGGTATTTCCCGGCAGATAGCATTATGTAAGTAAATTAGTGATGAAGTAATATTAAACTATGTTTTTGAGTATAAAGATTTATTCTGATTCTTTTACTTGATAATTTGGAAAAGGTCTAAGTATTCTTGTAACCTCTACATATTATATTGAAGGTATCTAGACAACTGTCATTTTCGAATCGCCATTGTATATGCTCTAAACATGAGTTTTATCCATTCCACAATTGGCACTTTTGATTCAATATCAAACTTCCATGCACATCAAGAATCTACATAATACTAATTAATTAATATAAACAAAGTGTAACTCAACCAAGTGAGAACACGTTTCGTATAGGCAAAAACAAAGATTTTTTAATCATGTCCGTAAATCAATGATTTCTTTTTTTCGTTCCATATCTCAAAAGGTAAAGGGCTAGCAATCAAAATGTAAATTTTGAATTGAGAAGTAAAACTGAAGAAAATTTGGTTAGACACCATGAAAATACATGCGACATATCAATAGGCCACGATACGAGAGTATAATAATTCTGATATATACATACAATAAAACGAATCTGTTGTTCCGAATTTTGAAAAAACATCTTTAATGATTACGATTGTCAAGCGATTAAGAGAAAGAAAGAAATATAACGAGTCTAGCTTTAGAGTACCTAATGTGAATATTTTTTTCCGAAATGATTGTATAAGTACTTAAGAAATGTGTATTTTACTACAAGGGAACTATATTATGAAATAAATCAAAAATTAATTTGCTATTGCTTTCATCCTGAGTAGATAATATAATAAGCGCCCCTCATAATTAAGCTCTTTTCACACGCCATCAAAGACTTGTAGTCAGTTTTTACTTACTTATTTTGTATGGTTCAATTCATTCGCATCGCATAGAATTTCGGAGAAAATAATATAAAATTATAAATTTTGTATCTGTATAATTAAATTTGACTATTTCCACTTGATATAAAAAAATAATCAAACTCATACCTGTGACGTAAAGAGCTTTACTAATTAAAGCATCCGTTCAGTGCATAATCATAATATGCATAAATAAATGTTAAATAACTTAATAATTCATTAAGGCAATATTATATTCATTTAAATACTAATTACGTATTCATTTTTATTCAAGGAAGGCCCAAAACTGATCAAAATCCCATTATCATGGTAAAATGTTGAATTTATATTACTATCTTCTCCCTGGAGCTATAATTCCTCGTGAATATTATACTAGTATCTCCATCCATCTAGGGCTATCCAAAGCCGTTTGCCTCCAGTGATGCCCAAGATGTGTAAACCCAATTTGTCACTACCCCTTTATATTGTACAAAAGTCGACCAGGTATTCACTTTTCTATTACCTGATTAACTGATCTTATTAATATTTTATACAGATGCATTTCAGGTGCTGCGGTTCATTCAATACATTCAAAACGTGGTAGCTTCGGTAGATAGACCAAAGCTACATTAATTGTTGCCTAGGACAATATTTGATTTAAGCATAATTATGTTCTCCTTGTTAAGGGTGAGGGTAACATTTTTAGAAAAATGTGCAATTTAATACATTTTACTGATACTTTTCATTTTAAATAATCAGTACGTACTTATCAAAAAGAATAAAAAGTTATGTTTATTATTATAAATGTAATTTTATAAGTTATCATTCTCTAACATTGTAGGAAGTTTCATAATTTTATTGTATTTTACAACGTTTTTATTAGCTCGTATTCTTGTTTTTCCGGTGGTTGTTTGTCCAGCACAAATCTTGCAATCGATCTTTAACTAACTTCCCGAGTAGCTAGATATTTGAAACTTTTAGAATATATCAGAACACGATGCTAATGCATTCTTTTAATACTTTTAGCCATCTTTAAGCAGAATTGAATTCAATTTCAGTTAATTCTGTTTTGTATGCAAAGTTATTTCAGGAAAATCCTTTAAAAGTAAAAGACTATTATTGGTTGCTAAAGGGGTGGTCCTTGCAATTTAATTATTAATATATACGTGCGTTACTATCGAAATCAAAATGAAATGTCAAAATGACATTTCAGTATTCTATATTGGTTTGTTTGTTTGTTTTTTTATTTACTTCATATCAAGTACAAGTTTGAGCATATTGAGTATAATAATTCAACAGAAAATTTAAAAACGTTGCATATAAAAAGTTCTTTATATCCTAAATTTAAAAAAAACTGTTTAGTTTATTTGATTTTTTATAATTTATATCGAATCGAGTTTTGATGTGATCATAATAACAGTAGTGAAAGACTCCAGGTATATGAATTGTCAACCTTCTCAGTAATGATACTGTGCGGTCTGAAGGTGTTACGTACTCCGTCCGACCCTCTGGATGTTCTAAATAATATTAAGTATATCATAACTTCAATATTGCAGACCGCCCGCTTCGTAAACAAACCTAACAAAATTTATCGGCGGTCATACAAAATTTATCTGTTTGTTTTTGCCTCAAACTTATAATCGCTAAAAATAGAAAAATGTTCAGTGATGGGGAATAGAATAATATGGAAGAAATGTTGTTAAAATGTTCCAATGATTTTTTTTTAAATTTGAAAACAAGGAAAAAATATTCAAAGAATAAAAGATATGCCTTTGGAAAGAAACACGAATGTAATGTGATGTAAATTATTGTAATATTTAAAACTTTTCAATAGAATTCTTAAAAACTTTTTTTCTTTTTCTTTCCCCCGATGAAAAGCTGCTTGATACATCAGACAGTGGAAATATAATATTTGGGAAATTTTAGCACGCGCACAAGTCCCCAACCCTGATCTAATGCGTCAATTACATTGAGCTACTTTACGAGCTGCTTGTTGGTGAATTTATAATCTGCCTGTAAAGTCGCCCAGTGTCATCATTGAACAAGCTAACAAGCAGATTGTAAACAATCTACCGAGAAAAGTTGAAAGCCGGTCAACTTTACACGCTACACGCCGGGATGTGGGTCTACTGCGTCTGCGCAGTAGAGCGCAATAGCAACCTCCCTGTAAAAAACGAACTACGTTCTGTCAAAATAGTCGCTGGCTTGTGGCTTCTCAGCGAATGGAAAGTTGTGTGTGTCATCATCACAATCGCAGTAGCTGAATCGTTCGCTATTAAATTCGCCAACAAATAGCTCGTAAAGTAGCTCAATGTAATTGACGCTTAAACGGTGCTTTTATGTCATGTTTGATATTTACGATGTATTAATCATTAATTATCATTTATATTGCATCGTAACCTTTATTAAATAATTGTGATATTGTAATAATAATAATTATTATACCCACTGAATCAATGAGAAATGGTTAACGTTAATTCCATTTATTTTCTGATGCTTTTGTTACCGTATATGGTATTATCAATTAATTCGTGCTGAAACTACTGAGTATTTAATTCACTTAATTTAAAAACGATTATTACCACCGACGTCGACCACTTAGATCAGCGATACTTAACCTTTATGATATTACTACCTCTTTTGAAAATAAATAATAAATAGTAGTTTTAGATAATTTATAAGTATTGAGTACCTAATATCTAAAGAAATTGTATGAATGACATTAATGAGCATGGAGAGCATGTTGCCATTTCAATATTAAATCCAAGTAAATACTGGGTATCATTTATCCGCTGAATACATTTATAATGAGAATACTAATAAATTAACTTTGCATTGAATTATTTCAACTTGGTATTAATAATATTATTTTTATGGGTTTGCTGCCAAAAGTTGTTAAGTGATTATTCAAATTATATTGAAAAGGTTTTACCCTAGGGGCGGCAGGTTATATTATGAAAGTATGGTGAGGCAGGCAAGTATGGTGAAAAAGTATGGTGAGGCTGGGTGGTAATCAATTTGCGACAAAATTTCCACGTTAACATTACATTATATGGGTACGTTATAATGACCAAAGTAAATCCTCCGTGATGCCCTGCATTTTTTTTATCGCGTCGCTATTTCTCATAGTTGTCGGCTATTGCTGGCCAGCTTTATTCAGTTCTATGAGAAAACCGATTCCTTGCCCCTCTTTGTATTTACTATTTATATTGTTTTACCGTTGTGTGTCAACTCAACAATATTTTAATGACTTAAGTTTTATGTTATTCCATTAAATTTGAGTATTTTTCGCGACCACGGTTTTTCCTTCAGGCACCTTCTATACATTCTAACCAATGAAAAATGCTCGCTTACAGAATAATATTCTATCAACGAGCAATATATTTAGAAACATATAGCATAAACATAAGCGTGAAGTTCGATAGTTTTGTCAGAAAATATGACGTATGCCGAGGCCAATCGGCTTCATGTATGAGCAGTCTGAAATAATAACTGTGACGATCATTAAATTTACCCTATGTAATTCGTGTGCAGAAGAAATTTCAAGGTTAAGGTTGTTCTACTATAGTTCTCGTTTATATCAATACAATAAAAGAACGTGAAAACCATAATATAAATAATGAAGTAATTAGTATAACAACAACAAGTTTTAGAACTTTGAAGTATTTTGAAATATCGTAGTAAATTACATATTAAATAAGTAAATGCATATATTCACTTATTAACGAATTAAAGTGTCATTGTTCAAAAACAATAAAACTTTATAAGTTGGAAATTTAATAAAATTGAGTATTAAGAAATGTCACTAAATATATTAAATAAAAATGTATAATTAGGTTAACTTAATATATCAAATGTGGTACAAAATGTCAGGCTTTATGGATATAATATATTATATTAGTTAATCATATATATTATATATACACGAAGATTCCGAAAGGCGAAACCCGGGCCGCGAAAACATTTTATAAAGAAATAGTATTTAAATAGTTTATCTATAAAATATCCAAAATGATGCCATTAAACCATGTATAAATTTAAGTATTTTATAGACAGAATAATATTTTTATCGATTATGGTTTGGTTTAGTCCGGGCTAAATGAATTTAAAAAAAACTAACATATTATAATAAATATTCTAAATTCAACGAAAATAAATAAATATGACTGAAAAAATGTACACTGTTTTTTTCGGATCGCTCATAGAATACCTAAACTATTATGGTTTGGTTTAGGCAGGGTTTAATTGAATTTTAATAACTCACTAGCACCATCTGCATCATTATTAGTTCAATGACAACAGATACGTATGACTTACTTTAGTTTGCACTATTTATGTCGAATCTTAACAGCCTCCCTCCACTCTTCGCCACTTAATATAGTATAGTATCAACAGCAAAAGTTATTTGATGAATTTACTCATAACATGGCATAGTAAATAACTTAGGTGGTTTATGAAGCATGAGTGAATGAATACTGCACAAGTAATTGAACATATCATTTTTATGAAGCACGTTCTTACAGCACTTTGCCATATCAAAGCTACGAGCGTCTTGTAATAAATAAATAAAATGATAAACGGACCACACGCCCATACATTTTAGATTCAATTGGTCAGTCATTAATATAAATATAGTTGTAAAACTGACAAGCACGTATTGAAGATCGCTAAAATGAACACACTGATCGATAAATAATAGCTACAATTTATTGTTTTCTCATAAAACCAACCATTCCTTTAAACCAGTGTCTGCCAGACGTTTTTACTAGACGGTGTACTGGGGAAAAGGGAATTAGTTTTGTGACACACCAAAAAAAGAATAATAAATAATATAAAATTTTTCTTCTTTATATTTTTTAAGGTAAGTTACACCTCTTTTACTATTAATCAATTATAGCAATAACAAGTATTATATTACAATTAATATTGATAGCTATTGAAGAAATAAATATTGGGATACGAAATATACAACCTTGAGATAGTAAACCTTAAGTAGTAGTTAATATAGTAAAGCTTAACCTCAGAGAAACTGTTTTTTTTAACCAATCTAAGGCATACTATAGAAAGAGTATTATAGACAGAACGGGGTATTGAATTGCGAATTACGATGGTAGTGCTAGTTAATGTTTCTTTTTGAATGCAATATAGTAACTTATTGCGATGTATTATAATACGAGATAATACATTTTCATATACAGTTGACCATAATAATATAAACAATAACAAGCAATACTATCGAAATTTACAGTTTTGTATTATAGCCTGACTATACTGGGCCTTTGACCAATCGCCCCTTCTGACTCTTCTCTTCCTTCTGATCTGTTGAAGCATATCTTTGGTCGTTGGGTGTCTTCTATCTTTGAGACACTGCATGCCCAACGGAGGTTATCATACATCACGTATATTATGTGATTGCACCTTCCTCGTAAACATCTCTGAAGACCTTTCTTATAGTTTTTTTTTTGTGGGAACATACTCGATTTTAATTCCTAAAATATACGTCATTATTAATAACTGTACTAACTATTGCATTTGATGATGCATTATGTTTTCATTATTTTAAATCTTAACCCACGAGTGTTGCGTAGAGATATAGAATTACAAATTAAATAACTATTTTTCGTAGTGTCAAATTATAGCAAACTCGGTAAGGAGCTGACCTCAATAATAAATTCTGCATATCCGTTTTTTCACTCAATCAGTCATCCATTGACGCAAACGCCAGATAATAGCTGACTCGATTATTTCAATAAAAAGAATATTATTTTGATTGTATAAATAGCAAATAATAATTCATCAGAAACGTGTGTCGAATATAAGTTCCCGGCATGTTAGAATCTCAATATCCGTATCGTACTGCACAACATCTCATTGTACCGAGATTCAGACCTCGGAACGTCATCTTGCAGTGTTGTAACATAACTAATGTAGCATACTATTGTACCGACCGTTACGCCGCAAATTAAACTCGCTCCTGCATCCATCTTCGACTTCTTCATCATCATCCTCAACACCATGACCTACGATAAGTCGACGACTCCCACATTAATGACCCACATCGAACCCCACAATTGTATACTAAACCCACACTAATTTTTGTTCAAAACTCATTATGATAAAGCAGGTAATTTTTGCTGCAAATTTTCCAGTTAATATTTCAGTTAATATTATGAAATATTACAATATTTCTTGCATGTAATGAAAAAATAAGGATTGGTTATAAATCCACTTCTGTTTGCGTGTAAAAAGACAATGTTGCTCGATTTTATTACGTGTAAAGAAAGAAAATTCAACCAATGTATATCTACACTTTATGATCTGTTTGTTATACCAACTTACTTAGTTAATTGCTTTGATACTCGTAAATCATCCTATTTATTATGTTTCATAGACATGAATCTTTTCAAATAACATAACAGCTAGGTATCTACTGTAATAGTAAGTATGACTTACGGTTACCTTCCACTAGACCAGTGCTCCGCAACCTTTTCTCACCCATGGCACACCAAAGCTATTACCAGAATTCCGCGGCACACCACAGGTAAACCAATTTATACATCAAAATATGGATCCATATGCTGAAGCGGGCCCCCTACCTATCGCTAAGGTTAAAGACAGTGTGATACTCTAAAGTAGGTAGTGTTTTTCAAATGGTGTTCGAGTAAAAATTAATGGTATTCATTGTATGTTTAGCTATTTTTTGTATTTATTAATACAAACACTCCCCAATCGGATATTTAAAAATATTAGTATTAGCGTAGTAATATAGCGCCGCAGGCGACTTTTTTAACCATTAGAACCCCAGAATAGAGCTCTGACGAAAGAGAAACCCGAAGTTCCTATCACCCGTCAAGTATGACTGCTTATCATTTTTAATTATAGCTTGAGTTGAAAAAAGTTGCTCACATAGATATATGTCGTAAAAAATGGGAGCTGAACTGCGATAGCCTTGTCGGAAATCCGAGGATATTCTTTATTAACCGAAATCCAAAAAAATCCCAATGGAACATCGGCGAAATTCATTTTTAGCGTCACGTCGTTCCTCAATTCAACTAAATTCCTCACGAATATAATCATAGTGGTTCTATAGAATTTTCGGCATTAGTTGCAAAAGGGTTTCGAATCCAGTTGTATTGATTGTATGAAAGTAATGATGACAATTCTTTTACAGCAAACTTATAAGTTTTTGGGCCGCACCCAAAATTCATTGCTTGTTTTCAATGGTAGTGAATTTATTTAATACTAGCTGAGCCAGCTGGCTCTCGCCAGTCTGTCTCGCTAGGTCTTGCAGACAGCTTTTCGTCATAGTGACTTGGTGTTGGATTTTAATATAATAATTGTAAAGTGTGTATAGACGGCGCCATAGTTTTCTCTTCGGGATGGATTTTCATTCACGTCAGACAGTTGAAAATTTAGCTGATTTGTCAGTTTCACGATCTGCATGTCGTCACTGCCAATACAAATTTGGAGTCATGTGCTTGTTCTATTCTGGAGTCTGTCCTTCTCAATATCGTCTGACACCATTTCAGGCTGCTAGGTTTAGCAGAACAGCTGGCAATCGCCGATTGCTACCACTGTTATTTTAATTTTAATACAATATATGTGTAGGTATGTGCATTTAAATATGATAAATAATTATACATCTCAATTGTGATTATCATAAATAGCGATCCAATATAACGCGAATATTAATCTCTTACGGGTCCCATGTACATAATAGAAAAAGTTAGCAGCATAAAAAATAAATTTAAACATTATTTTGTTTCATTGTCTATAAAAAATAAATGCTTTGAGTCATAGAATAATATTTTAAAAATCATATTTTGATTTAAAAATTAACCTTAAACAATATAGTTTCCCGGTGCGGGACATTCATATCGACACAAATGTTGATAAATAATGAAGCAATACATATTATATCTGATAAGAATAGGAATTTATAAGACCTAAAGATGTGAAATCAGCTTAAAAAGGCCTTCATCCAGCAGTGGATTGATACAGGTTGATGACGATAATGACGATATAAATGGGTAGGTATATATAATCACAAATTTAAAAAAATATTGCAGTTTATATGACCAAGAAGAGTAGAATTAGGTTGGGATAACCTTCATCCAGCAGTGGATTAATCTCGGTTGATGATGATAATGACGATATTATGAATGGGTAAATATAATATCAGCAATTTTGATAAATATAGCAATTCATATGACCGACAGAAATTCAAACAACTTAAGAGAGGCCTTCATCCACCGGTGGATTGATTCAGGCTCATAATGATAATGGAAATATAAATACATATAATATAATATCACCGATTTTGATAAATACAGCAATTCAAATGACAGAAAGGAGTAGAATCAGGCATGGGAGGCCTTTATCCAGCAGTAGATGGGTTCAGGTCAATGATGATAAGGAAGATAGAAATAGGTATAATATAGTAGTAGAATCAGGTTGCGGAACCCTCCATCCAGCAGTGGATTGATTCTGGTTGATGATGGCGACGATATGAATATGTAGATAAATGTAATATCACTGATTTTGATAAATACAGAAATTCATACCACAGAAAGGAGTAGAATCAGGCTAAGGAGGTCTTTATTAAGCAGTGGATTGGTTCAGGTCGATGATGATGATGATGACGATATGAATATTATGTAAATAAATATAATATCTCCGATTTTGATAAATACAGCAATTCATATGACAGAAAGGAGTAGAATCAAGCTAGGGAGGTCTTTATTAAGCAGTGGATTGGTTCAGGTCGATGATGATGATGATGACGATATGAATATGTAGATAAATATAATATCACCGATTTTGAGAAATACAGCAATTCATATGACAGAAAGGAGTAGAATCAGGCTAGGGAGGTCTTTATTAAGTAGTGGATTAACCCTGGTTGATGATGATGATGATGATGATATGAATATGCTGATAAATATAATATCACCGATTTTTATAAGCACAGGGATTCATATGACAGAACGGAGTAAAATCAGGCTAGGGAGGTCTTTATTAAGCAGTGTATTGGTTCAGGTCGGTGTGATGATGATGATGATGATGACGATATGAATATGTAGAAAAATATATTATAACCGATTTTGATAAATACAGAAATTCATATGACAAAAAGGAGTAGAATCAGTCTATGGAGGTCTTTATTAAGCAGAGGATTGATCCTGGTTGATGATGATGATGATAACAATATGAATTTGTAGATAAATATAGTATCACTGATTTTGATAAATAGAGCAATTCATATGACAGAAAGGAGTAGATTCGGGCTAGGGAGGCCATTATCCAGCAGTGGATTGGTTAAAGTCGATGATGATAAGATGGATAGAAATATGTATAATATCACAAATTCGTTAAACCAATAGTAGTAGAATCAGGTTGCGGAACTCTTCATCCAGCAGTGGATTGATCCTGGTTGATGATGATGATGATTATGATGACGATATGAATATGTAGATAAATAGCATTAGAAATTCAATACTGTCAAGTATACAATCAACGTAGAGAGGCCTTCATCCAGCAGTGGATTTATTGAGGCTCGTGATAATAATCGCATTATATATAGATAGGTAGATAATAATATAATATCACTGATTTTGATAAATATAACAATTTATGTGTAAGTAAGGAGTAGAATAAGGCTGAGGAGGCCTTCATCCAGCAATAGATAGATCAAGATTGATGATGATAGGGACGATAAAAATAGGTAGATATTATACAATATCACACATTTTGATGACTATAACAATTCGTATTAATTTCTTTTATTGTTTGCAATGGCAACTTTGTTAGTTTAATATGACTATCTGATCTATGGAAATTAAGTAGCCTAGGTAATTATTCAATAAAAAAAGATTGAGTGAACAGCCACAAAGTATTTTAAAAAAATCAAATTTGGAATATCACGTTATCTATGATATGACGGACAGTAGCGGACACACCTGTCAGATTTTTATTTACGCAGTGAATTGTAGCAAGATTATGGTTTTTTCACCGGAAAAAAGTGCCCCAATGCCTACATTACGATATTTGAATAAAAATAATCGAATTTGTTTGTCAAATAAAGGATTAGAAGGTCTTAAGCGACGAAGACGTCATTCTGCTGTACTTTAAATGAAATATGGCGTATCGTATACGGTATGTAAGAAAATATCGGATATAAACGTCAAGTACCTGTGAAATCATTGAAAATTTGTGAAATGTGGTCAATTCAAACGGTAGATGAATCGGTAGCGCACATTTTGAAGTGAAGATGTAAAAATAACAATAAAATGTCGCTTAAATGAGCTGTTAGTGAATTTTCCAAAATCTCTTAGGATAATAATAATGAAAGATCCCTATGGTAGTGAAGCATATCAATATATTTTCATTCTGACCTTGCGTTTTTTCTATTAATTTTATTCAGCTACTCAAATATATTATTACCAGCCATGCACGAAAATTTGGCCATTAAGTAAGTATTGTATAATATACAAAATTATTTGCATTTTTTGACACAATGCGCCGCGGCACGCCAGTTGCGGAGCACTGCACTAGACAATGCTACGAAGCGAGATTTCAACTTGAAAAGTTGTTATACATACTTAAAAATAGAATTGGTCATGTGATCGTTATTTCTGTGTGCGAGAGGTAAACTACGGTTAGTCAAAAATAACTAAACAGAAGAGATGGCGTCGGCTAAAGCGTCGCCATATAACATCGTGGGTCCCAGGTTTAAATCCTGATCTGGAAAATACACATATTGTTTTTAAATTTGTGTTTGAGTCAGAGTATGGACCTAATAGGTTGAGCAAGTGGCTCACATCCATTTCTTGTAAAAAAACAAAAGTCTTTTAAGAATCTTCTAGTTGAGGCAGCCCAAATTCACATAGGATTGTAGGGCTAATAAAAAAAAACTTAGCAGAAGAGTCAAATTACTAATTCATTTTCTCTAAGATACATTTTTTGCATTATTTATTTTTTATTTAATTATTATTTAACACACAAAAATGTGACTTACGGTAGTTTGCCTCAGATTTTTGGTTAAACACAATATATATATTATATTGTATAAGAAAACAGTTAGTACGATATAATGTCTTAAAACTTCCGGCTTATAATACTGTAGTTAATCGATATTTATATTTGGCCACGTATTTTTTTCCAACTTATACGCGATGAAAATCAGAATTCTGCCATTCTTGGTAGTAATGACCTGCGTGTCCCTGATAACAATCTTAGAAATCGGGAACATCGGTTGTTTGTTTTTCTTAAGTGCAAAACTAACCTGTCATCGGTTATGCCAATTGGGAGGGCAATAACTCTGTTCAACTAAATCACTTCGGATATTGACATATTCCAACTAAGTACGTGAGAATGAGTATAGGTGGGCATTGTTTTATAAATTCGTATTCGGTCTGCTTAGCTCATTTGGTGAACTTCCTTGTATCTATTTTTTTTTGTATTTACACTTTTCCACTGTTTTAATAACCTTAACACTGATATATTTCTTTGTTTTATATATAATACTGTTTTAATAATATTTCTTTGTTTCTAAATGTAATATTGTGAATATCTTGAATTGATAATTTGTAATGTTCACTTATGTTGAAATATTATTTTACCATTATAGAAATTAAATTTATAGGAAAACGCGATAAAAAAAATGAAAATCGTAGGGAAAATTTGTTAAGATTTTTTCGATTGCAGCTGCCAACTGTGTTTAATGATAAAAATAAAGTTAAGAGTAAAAAATGTCCCTCTGGGGCGGACGAAACCGGTCTTTATCTATTTATTAAACGTGGAATGAGTACTACAAAAAATTGCGTTTTATTAAATTAAAACAACAATACAATGCAGTTCCACCATGAATTGACAGTTACCAAAATAAAAGAAATTAAAGATAAAAATAATAAAACAAAATAATTATGTACGTGGGACATTCTTTTATCATTGAGTCTTTTCCATTAATTATTTAATTTAAATTAAGATTTCCAAACCTTATCGTTTCATGCCCTTGTGTAAGCCTCCGGCGGTTTCACGTTGAAGTTTCTTTCACGGTACCCTAAATGTAAATATCTACTGAACTGACAATTATTGAATAATTTCTTTTTATTGGGGTGTAGGTTCTATTCTCTCGTCCTTCCCTTATTTATATTAATAAGTTGTGGGTAGTGATAGATGTGTATAAGGTTTATTTAACGTTGTACAATGACATAATACAACGAGGGTATAGTATGTTTCGTAGTGATTTTGTAGTAGTCGGAGCATGTACCCAGTTCAATTGAACAGATCACTTGACTCCGATAGGGCTAACTGAACACAGTGTTTTGCGTCTTCAGAGTGCAAACAAGGTTACTGTAGTGAATAAATATTATTATAATTATTATAGGATTCTGTGGCGAAGTGATCTTTTGACGGATCCAAACTCAATTAAATTACAATTGATACCTGATTATAATAATATTATAATATCATATAGGTGTAAAATGACGTCGCTGTAGGATTGGTTTGTCGAATAGACTAAATATTTAAGAGATATTTAAATTTTTATTTTTACAGCATATGAATGATGTATTCATTACCATTACAAAGTAATTTAAAGAAAGGGATGGTTCTAGTCCATTAAGATACAAAAAACATTCTGCATTAAAAGGTCAATTTAGTCAAAAACGGATTTTTGACAAACCAATCCTATAGCGACGATGAGGCACCATTGAGGAGACCATACTGCCTTTAATCCCCATAATCTGTAATCTGTTATAGTATAAAATAAATATATAAAAAAGCCTTTTTATTTCTTACAAACAAAAGTAAATGACAGTTAATTGAATATATATATATATAACCTATGAATATATATATGATGTATATATCTATGATGATATGAATCTGTTATAGTAATTGCGTTTATATACTTATTGACGAAGAACCCACGGCCCTTCGTCGTGAGTCTGAGGAAAGAAATAAAAAAAAATCTTCTTCTAATTGTGCCATCCCCTAGCGGAGGTCGGCCAACATCAAGGCGATCTTAGATTTATCATCTGTTACCCGGAACAGTTCAGTGGAGCTGCACTCGTACCAATCACGGAGGTTCTTAAGTCACGAAATACAGCGCCGTCCTCTGCTACGCTTACCATTGATCTTTCCTTGAATGGTAAGTTGGGGAATTTTGTACTTTTGTCCTCTCATGATGTGGCCGAAGTACTGTAGTTTCCTGGTTCTGATACCACGCAGAACTTCTCGGTCCTTTCCTATTCGATTGAGAACTTCAACATTTGTCACCTGGTCTGTCCAAGGAATTTTGAGGATGCGTTATACAGCTAGATCTTGAAAGCTTTAACTGTCCTAAGTTCAATTAATTTTAAGAGTTTCTACATGTGCGTACGTTCAAATTACTTGCAATATTATATCCATAGATAATATGAATACGTGTATTAATTAAGGCTCTAAGTACCAAAAACAAAAAAACTGTCATTTTTATAGAAAAGTGTTCTACATACTAACGCCAATAACTTCAGCTATAGTCTAAGTGCCTCAAGCAAGTCAAAAAAATACAGCAAAATATTTAAACCTGTTGACGTTGTAAGTCCATTGGCCTGTTTTATTTATAATGGTGTAAATAGCACTACAGTGGTCAACTTCATTCAATATAAAATGACTGACGATGATGTGTTGACACTTGCGACTTCCTAATACCTAAAATTATAGAAGCTGCCGTGATTGCTTCACACTGTAAAACCACATTTTTCAAAAGGTCTGCTTCATGAAATTTTACTGCAATGACTCGGTATTTTGTATCTACAGGCAATACTTCTTTTTGGTACTTAGAGCCTTAATTAATACACGTATTCATTTTGAACAGAACTCAACCTGCAGACCATAGATAATAGGCAACATTTTTATAGAAAATATATAGTGCCAACCGCTAAAAACAAAAACAGTCGAAAATGATAAAAATACGTTCATTGTGGTCATGTAGGTATCGATGCAGTGCGGTACAACGTGAGGTGACCTCATTGTTCTTCTGGTGATTTGGCAGATTTTGCTATCAGATAATGTTCGTAGAATGTGCTACGAGATGAGAGTATCAGTCTGGTAACAATTTAAACACCAAGAAAAGCGATATTACACACCTTTTCCCGTAGCGGCAGTTTACTGTGACGTCACGTGCGCGACGTGTGGCATAATAATATAATCACACCTTAACTTTCTAAATTTTATTACATGTATATGAAAGATTATTGAACATCTACGTGTGTATTGTTAACGATTAGTCACGATGAGCAATTTAAAAATAAAACAGCCAATAAATCATACGATCCATTGTTACGACTTGGATCAGCGTATTGACCAGATTCTATTTTTTAGCAATTTGCGGAGCTCAAGGGATCTAAACTTTGAATAGCACTGCCTCACACCATTTTTCTTTCAAAAGTTTTTATAAGGCTTAGGGGAAAACATGAGCCATGAAAAACTTGCTGACATATTACCAAGAATATAAATGTGTGACATATAACAGACTCCCTGTCTAAATCTCAAAAAAGTTTTTCGTAAAGAATATTACATAGATACTCTAAAAGTTATTGTCTTCTTTTACCTTTTAAAACTTAGGATGTTCTAGTTTACAGTTAGTACAGAAGGATACCTTGTCTTAATTATTTTACTACCTACGTGTTCTAATTTAATGAAAATTTGCTACTTTTATGCTGCTGTTTTATTATTTATTCCTAATCACTGCCAGGGACAAAATATCTTGTTTTTTTTATAATTCATGACCTCCACGCCAGATACGATATATCTCAGTGGTACATAATTATTTCGTCTAAGCAAATCATTTAAAAATAAGACACATACTGCATTTATCCAAATCTATCATAAATCCATTATTTCCAAGACAAGCTGTTTTTTCAAATACAATAAATAATAATTGATGAGTGAATTATGATTTATTTTTAATATAATTAAAAAAAACAATGAATTTTCATATTTTTTTCCCAAATTATACCTATTGGGCATGACAGGTCCCTACTGTATTTTTTACGCTAGCCAAAATGTTAATTGGAAATTCGGCCAACACATGAGTGATATTAAAATGGGATTTTAAGCCTAGTGTATTTTTTTAAGTTATCCCCAGATAGTCCAGGATACATGTTTGTCTTAGAGCATATCACGGGATCCTATATTTGGCTGTGAAGCATTTTTTTTTTTATGAATAAGAATGTTTCAGGATCTTTCCAAGACTTAAGTTAGAGTATACGCTTTATAACTTTGCACTTCTTTGCACTTTTTACTACACTGATACACCTCTTTGCATAATTACTTCGCATAAAATTAGATTAAATAATATTCACTTGTGTTAATATAAATGTAGTAGGTAATAAGAAAATAAATAGATAATATAATTAAAATATATAATTATATTATCATTTTCATCTTAGAGCCGGAGTGCATAGTTATAAAGTGGCAACTCTACCATGCATTTAAGTCTGTTTGACTGAATTTATATAACTGTTAGTTAAGAGTCTCCATAGGAGAAAGGAGGACGCAGAGGCAAAATTAAACATTGTAATAAATAACAAAATCTAACACAAAACTGCCGATAAGTGTGAAGAGATCTTTTTAGAGCCTTTAATCTTAGCGGTAGGTAGGGGGCCCACCAAATATCCTATCCTGAAGGCCCGTTTCAGGATGTGGGGACCATGGTGTAGGTACACCGAGTGCAGTAGACAAAAGACCGATAAACAAAAAATTAGGCTGTGTTGTGTTGAGTAGGTTTGTGTATAAATTAAACGCAATAATACTTTTTTTTGTCCATTTTCAATTAATATTTTGGAACCTCAATAAAAAAATCAAAAATCGACGATAAACATTCAGCGAAAAGAACGACTACACCCACTACAGTCGGTGGTGGTGTAAATCAAAAGAACATTTTTTCAATGGAATTCGGCATACATATTGTAACTCTCTATACCAAGCGGGTGGCCCAGCCGATATTATTTGAGTAATGTTTTAGCATACTAGGCACACGTGTCCAGCATGGTCACTGTTAGTCACTTCCAATTCGCCAGTCGCTGATGACACGCTCAACGGTTACCGCCACTATGCCTCCAATTAAAAAAAAAAAAAACTAGAAGAAACTTAAAAAATATACCGCCGTGTATTGTGAAAATATGTAAAAATAATTATATGAAGAAGAAAAAGAGCCTATGGGACTAATTTGTATTCTCCTTGGCCTCCCGCCCCCCAATATTAAATCCTGAGTCCGCCACTGCCGCTACGTGGACAATATTATGTCGAATGGGTAACAAGACTAAGATCATAATGCCTGCCAGCAAAGTCCAGGCAAAAATTTACTGGTGTTAGATCCGGAGTCCAAGCAGTGACCTCCATTCGCCATTTGATGTTTTGAAAAAAATATTATAATGTCTACCTGCCTTTGGTGAAGGCATCTCATTATTTCTGCCACATTTCATTACTATTTTATTTACCGTCAAAATGGTGAGATATTAAAAGTCCGTATTGATCTTAGCGCCAAGTCATGAATACTCCTAGTACTAGTTATAAAAAGATTGTAGATAGATAGACCCATCAAGTGGAAGAAACATTTTTTTCAAATTCAAATCCAAAATTATTTTAAATATTAAAACGAACATGACAAATTATAAATTCAAAAGCGTTCACGATATGATATGAAGAAAGTTTTAATAATTTTCAAATAACAGGGTAATGTGAGTAAATAACACAATAGGATATAAAATAATAAAAATAAAAAAAGATAAATATAAGGAAATGGAAACACATGGAAGCAAGTGATTTAGGCTGATAGACTTTATCTTAAAATATATATAAAACAACGTCCACCTTAATTAACCCTCACGAAAGTGGAGTTTGTTAATATCCGAAGTCATTTGATTAAACATAGTTATTGCCCTCCCAATTGGCATTACAAATGGCAGGTTGGTTGTGCACATTGAGAGAACAAACAACATATGCCTTCGAGACACACAAGTCAATCGAAAATGGCAGACTTTCCTTTTTCAAATCTATACACAGCAGTAGCGAAAAGTGGAGGTAGGCTGTTAAGGTCCGCCATAAATAGTGAGTGCAAGCTAAATTTTATCAGTCATAAATATTTGTTTTCATTGAAATAAGACTACAATTTACAGATGGTGTTGATTTTTAAAATTCAAATAACTAACCAATACCATCTAAAAATTGCGGTCTTAGTACAATAAAAACAAATACGTATGACTACAAAGTGTAATGTGCACTATTTATGGCGGATATATAACAGCCCACCTCCACCTTTCGCTACTGATACATAGTTACTTATACTTTAAAAAAATAGAAAATTTTAATGAGTGTGGTAGCAGTTTGGGTATTTTAAACAGGCACGAGTTTTAATTTCCGTTTACACCATTAACTGGTATCATATAAAATTCTTAAAACTTTATAAGTAGATATTATATCTATTTAGGAGAAACAAGTTTTTAAGTAAACAAAATTTTAATAAGTAAGGAACCCAAGCTTTACTCCTTGATGTTTACACGCATATTATAAATCATTTTCACGCAAACAGCTTCTTGGGATTAGGCAATTTATTTTCTGAATTTCTCACAAAACCGCCTAAATTACTTATGTCAAAAAAGGTTGAATTATTATTCTTTCTTGAAGTTAAGAATGAAGTGAGCATCGTTTACTTTGCGCAAGGAGCAGACATCCTTTTCCCCGCCGATAAATAACCGGAAACATCTTTAGCTGACAATCTTTAGAAATTTTTTTTTCCGAAAAAAACAGTAATTAGTATGGAGCATAAAATGAGGAACTAATGAGGAGATTCCTAATGGCGTCATCAGATTTCAAACACCATAAATAAACTTAAGAAGCTATACTAAACTGACAGGTACTTATTTACTTTTCGTTAGGCTAAGGCCACATAGGTAGGTGCCTTGCTTGGTGGCTACGAGCTAGATGACATATCTTACCAAACGGACGTACACTATACTATCGCAAAGGCCACACTGCACGCTTCGCGCCTCGCTACGTGATTATTAATCACCTAGTGAGTGTCCCGGCGAACAAACGTGTTGGTTAATTTTATTGTGTCACCTAGTGATTTTGCAAGATGGAGGATGTTTAGAATATTATTTCTTCAGTATGACAAATGTCAAACACCGTATATTTTGTGGTTATGAATAATGACGCATAGGCTGTAGTGCCCGTAGTGTGCCCACAGACGTAAAAATAATGTGAGGCCGAGAGATGCAAAAGGATTTACATGACCTTAATGTTACAACAAGTTATTCCTCGGGTATTATTATAGAACATCTGAAATGCGTATTATCCTTTTGTTTTTGTGTTTTTTATAATTTTGCTGCCTGTATGATTAGCTTCGTTCTTTAAGTTAATAAACAAGTAGCTTTATTTTCTTTTTGTTAATTTCCATGTGCTTTTTCTCTCCCTGGCACTTTGCATTAGAGTAAACTCAGTAAACTCAGTCAGAGCTCACTTTAAGCGTAGCAATCTAAGTCTTGGGCATCTTCTCCCAGGACACTCCCAGGCCAATTCTTAGATGCTTCACATCACCAATTGACGGGTCCCGTGATACTCTCGATTAAGACCGAGGGTGGTACGGGGCGGGTTTGGTGGAGGGACTTTAACTTCAATATCCTTTTGTAATGTCTCTTTTAATTTGCCCAAAAAAATAAGTCAAACGTTTCCTGGTTCATCCTCAAATAACTAAAAAACTTTTCATCGTATTTCCGAAATTCTTTGTAGAGAAGTTGAAACTCTCCAAGAGTACTTCTAGATGAATTGACATTATGCACCCAACATGTTCGAATTTGAGACTTTCGAAATTTTAAACATAAATTCTCTGTGAGAAGTAGCTTTCTGGTTAGTTTTGAGAATGACATCGTTGTTGACTTGAGCGCCCCCAAATGTCAAATGAATTTGTACCTAATCACGTAGCGTAGAATGTGGCAGTAGTGTTTTTAGTAGACAAGCATAGAACCTAGCTAAGCACCTACTTATGTGGCCGAAGCCTTATAAATTGAGAGTGATTGTTTTTTTTTTTAATTTTGATGTCAGTTATTTTTTTTAGATTAGTAGCACGTCTCATTTGATTCATTTATTCACTGGTAATATTTATGTCGCTTATCAGGGAACTGAGGTAGAAAAACATTTGTCATACTCTAAGACAATAATAATTACCAATTACCTAACCAATTCGTGTCAAGGATTCTGCAAAAAAAAGTGCTGCTTAAAATCTTTCCGGTAAAACAGGGGCAATGGCTTATATGGTAAAAAATAAGCCTGATTCAAATTTTCCCCTGATTAGTGTGTATTGACAATAATTTCAAATACTTGGGTATACACATTATGGGAGACGACAGTTTGCAAAGAGATCTCGCTATCCAAAAGGGAATTGCTGGAGCAACATTAATTATTAACGACTAATTTTCTTCAAGGCATGCTCGCATTTCATTCTCGTGAAGCTCGTAGGTCACGTCTACTCTTAAAGTATTTTTCCCTGCTCTCACGTGGTATAGTTCTCAACCCTGAAATTCTGGAAGATTTGAATTTTTATGCACCCGTCAATTACATGCGTGGTCGCAGCTATAACCTATTTTGAGTGAAAGCTGTTTCCTCATGTCAGACTCACCAGGCATCAATAGCGAGGGCTGTGCGGCTGGTCAATGCACTCCCTAGAGAGATGTAGACATTTTTAGCGATGCATTATGTATTCTGTTTTTTAAATTCCATTTTATTGTTTAATTTCTATTTTTTTTTGAATTACTGTTGTTTTTTATTTCATTTCTTTTCAATAAAATTATTTTGTGCTTTGTTTTTTTCTCTAATTGATTTACTTGTACTTTTTATTCTAAATGTCATGTTGTGAACGTCTTAAATTAATAATTTGTTATATGCTCAAACAAATATTCAACTCAATGAGGAGTATCTAGAACTCACGACTGTTCTTGGTTAAAAAAAATGCCGCCTTTTAATCCGACGTTTGAATTCTGACATCGTGGCACCTTACGAAGGCTCAAAACAACTGAATACTGAGCTTCGAGAACAGATGTTTGCGAGCGTTACAAGATGTGCGGGTGGTATGACTTTCAGGGTAACGAGGATATATTATGAGAGAGGACCAAGCATCCTTTAATCACGCTGAAAGTGAAGAGGTCATGATGGAACTGGCTCGACTACATACTGTGAATGCCTGAAGAGAATTTCAACATGGCTTGCATGCTCCTCAAGCCAACCGGTTTCGGCGTCCTGGAATGCCGCTAATTACTATCTACAGAGTGTCTATGGTGGAGTAAGGACATGCTGGAATGACTTGTAATTACGCAATAAGACAAGGATTCTTGTAGATGCCATGTGGTGTCTATGACTAACTAACGGGTGAACATAGTTAAAGAAAAAAAAAGATATATCGTATTATTTTGTAATTGAAGTAACGAGTATTTTGCAGTAACATGGACTGAAGGAATAAATAGTGGGATATGGGCTACTAGTAATTACTTTTGCCACCTACTACGCACCGTTACCTTTGTTGAAGCGATTAATGAAACATTATGTCAATGTTTGATACTCTTATCTTTCTCTTTATAACTGTGCCCTCATATTTTTTGAAGTTACTTTCATATTTTTATTATTGTTGTTTTAAGTTTCGAATACTTCATCTTGTTACATTGTATACGGAATTTATCATTTTATTTGCTTTCTAAATATTAACAATTTGTAGTATTTCCAAATACTTAAAAATGTTCAATACAAGATATTATAGGTTCTTTCTTATTTAGATATTATTAACTTATTACGTTCTATTTTATATTAGCTAACTTCTATTGGAATGAACAGCGAATATCAAGATCGAAAACGAAGTCAGTGGAGAGGTAAAAATTCGTCGCGGTGTAAGACAGGGGTGTATATTGTCACCTCTGCTATTTAACCTGTACTCAGAAGCTATTTTCAAGGAAGCCTTTCAAGGTGAATCGGTGGGTATTTTGGTTAATGGGAAACAATATACGATATGCCGATGACACTGTACTGATTGCTGATAGCTTAAAGAGTTTACATCAACAGGTAGAAAAGGTTAATGAGGTCAGTAATTCTTATAGTTTAAAAATGAACCTCAAGAAAACAAAACTATTACTAAAATCAAAAATAGCGACACCAGACACCAACACAAATTTTGTCATTAACAACGAACCAATCGAACGTGTGACCCATTATAAATATTTAGGTACATGGGTCAATAAGAAATGGGACCAGTTTCAGGTAATAATAACTAGAATTGAGATCGCAAGGAGCGCCTTTCTCAAAATGAGACGCCTCCTTAGCAATCGAGATCTTAACTTAGGTCTGAGACTACGTGTGGTACGTTGTTATGTTCTCTGAATTCTTTTTCTATGGTATGGAAGTATGGACGCTAAACCAAGAGATGTCACGGAGACTTGAAGCTTTCGAGATGTGGCTGTATAGGCGCATCCTCAAAATTCCTTAGACTGACCGGGTGACAATGTTGAAGTTTTCAATCGAATGGGGAAGGACCGAGAAGTTTTACGTAGTATCAAAACCAGGAAACTACAGTACCTCGGCCACATTATGATAGGACAAAAATACAGCATTCCCAACTTTTCATTCAAGTAAAGATCAATGGGAAGCGTAGCAGAGGACGGCGCCGCATTTCGTGGCTTAATAACCTCCGTGATTGGTACGAGTGCAGCTCCACTGAACTGTTCCGGGTAGAAGACGACAAAGATAAGATTGCCTTGATGGTGGCCGACCTCCGCTAGGGGATGGCACAGTAAGAAGAAGAAACTTAAATCAATTAGAATTTATAATATTAATACTATCGACCGACGGTACTTGATGGAATTTGAATTCAAATTCTAATGGATTTAAGTTTTGTACTATTGCGAATCGGGTTTCCTTCCATTGGAATTAGAATTTAAATTCAAAATCTACCAATTACGTTCAGTTGATAGTATTTTATTTATTTTTTTAATAATTAGGTAATACTTTCATTCATAATTATTATATTGACATAATCCACACCCCATCTGAGAGTAATAGCTATAATAAATTCTTAAAAGCCGATTACTGTTGTAGTTACGTCGGTTAATGAACCTGTCACTTATTAAAATGATTAAACAGAAAAAAAAATATATTATCCAATCTCAAAAAAATATCATCTACTTTTGCAATATTGATTGACATTTAATCAAATAACCGATGTGTGCAATTAAAATTTCGTATAGATTTTCCGTTTTCAGCATATTTTTTTTTAATTAAGACTGGTGCTATTTTGACATTCTGAATTATTAAACTTTACAAAGATAGGATTATAAAATTGTTATTTAATTGTATATATCATAATATATGAGTTTTTTATAGTGATTTTTTTAAATTATTAATAACACTGTCCTTGTTTTTCCGTACAAGATAGCTGTTAGTAATTTTGAACAATCACAAACACTCAGGTTTTGAGAAAAACATATAAATATTGTGCCTTCACCGGAATCTAACCAAGAGCTCTCGGATGGAAGGCCAACGCCTTACGCACTGCATTCCGAGAGCCGGCTTGTTATAGTGATTGTTTTATGCCTGGTGCCTGAGAAAGAAATGACGTTATCTCTAGTACATAGTTAAGTATAGTATAATAATAAGCTGTTAGTAGAAAAGATTTTACCAAAATAAAATAGACATTTATTTAATTAATATACTGTAATTATTTCACAGTCCAAAAATAGCATTAAATTTAATTAATCTTTATTCAATATATTTGCCATGGAATATAATTATAATGCATGTAAAACATGCACCCAAAGAAAAGAGAGACATGCAAAGTACATGCTGGACATCACTCCATAACACCGCAACATTATATTCGCGAGGTTGCTGCCAAAAGTTTATAAGTCGATAATTTAGGTATTTAGACTGAACAACAGATTTTATTTTGTTTGTATATAAATACGTATTCTAGAAAACAAATTCAAGGCCATCCGATATATCGTATTATAGAACATGCACATAAAGCACAAATATATTTGCATTAGGTATTCCAGATTTTAGTGGGCATGTAAAACTTTCAAATCGCAATTAAGAACTCCATAACATTAATTCGGGACACACCAACTTTTGACAGTCACCCCACAATATGTTAATAAGGAAACAAACCAGACCAAAAAACTTAATATAGTTAACTCAAAATGTAAACATTAAAAATGGGTAAGACACACAATATTATATCAAATAAGAGTCAATCGCAGCTCTCCTGCGATTGACTCTTCTTTGAATTACCTACCACTAAATTGGCATTATCGTTATTTTCCGCAGAAGTGCATATTAATTCAATCCACGAGGTTTAAACCAGTGTTTGCTAAACTGTGTGCCACGGTTCATTTCCGGTTTGTAAATTTTATAAATTTATCAGAAGTGCAGAAGACAGTAGAAAACTTATCTGTATTGTTTTTAAAGCACTTTCCACCACTTAATAATATTATCAAACGACGGGGTCACCAATCCTTTTGCCAGATTTGATAAAACATACTTGACATTAACAGTGGCAGAAAATTGAATAGACTTTAAAAAATATCCTGTGCACAAGGTCTCCTCCAGTGTTGCCAACCGAACTATAATTATAGTATCTGTATTATAATCCATGTCCGCATCTATGTACAATATTAAAAAGGTATAGTATAATGCGATATTTCTTTTACCCCGGAAAAAACTCGGCTACAAAACGCAGTCCTCGGTTCCCAATGAATACGACAAAATATTCATCAGAATCACCACCGCCTTGCGCTACAAAGAATTTTCCAGGGTTTTTGCAAGGCAGTTTCATAGGCCCTGGCTGAATTCAAATTAGCAATACCCGATGCGGGTAGAAGAATAGTTTTCAATAAGGCATATTCTCTTAGCCGGCACAATTTTCATTTGACTAGCATCAAGTAGAGTAGTTTGCGTGCCAAAGTCTTTAAAGAAACCTCGATAGTAAATGCGAGGTATCCATAAAGGCATCTAGGAAAAAAAGTATACCGAAAATATGATATTTTGTATACAATACGCAAAAAAACGATATTTCCGTAATATAAATTGGTGCAAAGTATTATAATTTTTCAATAGAAGAAAATTTGTCCAACAAGAAAAAATTGGAAAAATCCCTTTACATTGACTGGTTTGAAATGAAATTTATTGAATTCGCCGGCAAGCATTTATGTTCAGAAAAGGTAGGTACCTAAATAAAAAAACCTCGGAATTTCTCAAATTCACCGTTATTTTTTTAGTGAAAAACAAAAATTATATACATTTTCAATAGATGACAAGTCATACTATATTTTTTGTGGAAATACTATAATTTCTTGGACTGCATAGGTACTATAATTTGGTGAAAAAAATGGCAACACTGGTCTCCTCTTATGAGCAAGAGTTGTCGTATAGAGCGTATTAGATGGTCGTATCTATTCAAATTCAATGCTAATGAAACAATATTAATACATATGTTTATAACCAACACTATGGTTTATTTATTCATATTACATAATATTTTTTGATACATTTTTATTTGATGTCCCCAATTTGCCACCAGGTATAAAAAAATGTAAATACTAGTCTAGAGTAATGAAAGTATATTGGAAATGTCTTTATTCGACAATCCATAATATAGATTGTAAATGTAGATATTTCTAATGGTAAGTGAATTATGTTTTATTTATTGAATTTAAACCTGAATCCGTATGATGCCAACTGGGCCAGAAATGATTATACCACCATACCTAGGTAACCTGGTCTTAATCTAAAAATAATAATTTGAACCTTGACAGTAAACCCTTAGTACTTCCTTTGAAAGGAGAGACTTATAAAAATATAAAAGCTCGGTAATCTCTGAATTAATAAAATAAAGATAAGACAAATATTTTTTTTTTACTGTTATATTTTCACCACTTAAGAGCCAGGCGACACCGGGCGACTCTGGTCTCTTCGGGCGACTTGCCGGTGACCGGAGAGGCAGCCAATAATAATAATAATAATGAATGTACACGCAAGTATAAAAAAAATACGTTCTCTCCGTGGCGTGGTTGCCGGCGACTGGTCGCCTAGTGTGGCAGCGCTCAATGCATAGCTATTTGTTTTCATACATCGCCCGACCAAAGAGACCAGAGAGACCGGGAGACCAGACCGAGCGCACGAACGAGATTTTACTGATTGCCCGACTTTATTGCTTGCGCGACTACTGGGCGACCAAGTGTGGCATGGTCCATATAACTGCATACATCGGTCTGGTCTCGGCGACTGGTATCGAGACCAGAGTCGCCCGGTGTGGCCCGGCTCTAAGTCAGGGTGGGCGAACCTTTTTACGTTCGCATAGCAAAATTTCTAAATATCATTTTTTGACAGTGATAATAATATGTCAAGTAGTTTTTCATATGGAAAAAATAGATATAAGAGTTCTATTAGAAAAAAATTAAAAACATATTTGAGTCTTTGAGTATTACTTCGTTTGTTTTTAAGCACAAATTGACGCCAGAATTGCTCCGATCAGATGAGATACAGTGGTCTCAAGCATTATAAATTATTGTAAATTAATCAAAATCAGAGGATCCCAGTGCGGCTTGCCCCGCAGCCTGTTGAGGTTAGTGCGATAATATGATGTGTGATGCATAAAATCTGAGGACCGACCTATAAAATTAAAATTAAACATAATGCTTATTCCTGAAGAGTATCTGCCTGCTATTTTTTTATAAAATGCGATCTGTCTTGCTTGAATTTGGTCGTTTCCATATTGATTGGTAAATATATATTATTGGTAAAAAGATGATTAAAATACGAATTAAAGACGCATGGCTATGTTGACGTTTTTTTTTTTAAATTAATAATAACCATGTCCTGGCTTTTTCGAACAAGGTGGTTGTTAGTAATTTTGGACAATCACAAACACCCAGGCTTTGAGAAAAACACATAAATGTTGTGTCCTCACCGGGAATCGAACCCAGAACTCTTGGGCGGAAGGCCAGCGCCTTACTCACTGCACCACGAGAGCCGCCTGATATGTTAACGTTGGGTGCCATCCAAAATCATCTCGTGTATCACTAGTGGCACGCGTACCATAGGTTTGCCATTTCTGACCTAAGTGAAGCATAATGTAATAACCACGTGGTACTTTTATGAATCCTTGCCATTGCTTCCCTTTTTAGCTTTTGGCCAGATCATGTGAAGTTTATAAATAATTATGTATTCCCGAAACATAATAATTATTGATCGTCAACATCATTATGTTAACCGTCTTTATCCATAGGATATTAAAAATTTGAATCTGTCACAATATAATTTCGACCAGATTTCCGAAAGTTATTTTATATCATCCAGCTACCTATTTGTTATTAGTTTTAACATTCTCCAAACAGTGACGTCCCTAGATAAAATGCCGCCCTTAGGCAGTGCCAAAATACCGCCACATTTTTCATACAGTACTTTTTATCATCCTTTCATGACTGCAATATCTAAGAAATGTGTTGTATGGATACATTACTAACAAGATATATACCACTAAATCTAATTTAAATGCCATCTCTGATTCAATAGACTGTATTGTGAGTCTACAGTTTCAGATAGGTACATTTAAAAATAAACTTGACAACTTCCAAAACTCACAAGTGACTAGTAAATATATTGGATAAATTTTAAATTAGGTATGCACGCGTCATTGTTGTTCACCAACAATGACATTAATATGGACGAATCATCTAGAAAAAAAATGACACTCACCTTATTGTCGGGTCTGCCGAATGGCATAATCTGTTCTAACGCCATTACAATAAAGGTGATATTACTATAAATTCCTGATGCTTTTTGTTGGGTCTGCTAAATGGTTGGGGTTCGAACGGGTTCGCTCAAATGAGCATTGACATTAGAAACTAACGCCATTACAATAAAGGTCATATTGCTATAAATTCCCGATGCGTGATATCGCATACTGGAAATTGCGTGACGCCTACCTATACATGCGAATGCGCGAATTTACTTGCTAGCTACTGTATTGAGTGCGTCGTCCATTAATAATGTCATTGTTCACCAAGAACGTGACACCCAAAGACAACGGAAGTAAACTAGAAATCGCGAAACCGACAAAAATAAAATTCTGTTAAAACTTTTATAGTACGCTCAATCTGCCTACCCCCACGGGACGTCACTGTCCCCAAACTTGAATAGTATACACATATAATGTCAGTTACCATTGTTTAATACACATAATTTGAAAACACTTACTTCTGAGAAATATAATATAGCTACTAGAACAAAAAAATTGCCATGCTATGTACAAAAAGATCCAATGATACGCTCCTTAAATACATAGTCACTTGAACCAGGAAGTTACTTAAACTGGAATACTCAGTTGTTAACTTTTTACCTATCGATATTATTAATCAATTTAATTTAAATTATGATTTTTTTACATATTTATATTATATATATATATATATATTGTAAACAAACAGTTACATACTACACATTACATTTTGAATAAAATTATATATAGAAGCAACAAATTACTAAACTAAAAAAACCACTAATATACCTACTAGTTTTCCCCACGTATATAAAATACCTCCTCCAGTCTCATGGATAACTCAAGAATACTTAAAACAGTGACTACATTACCTCTTTGGATGTAAATATTTATTCGCTGTTTCAGGTACGTACTAGGCCGCGAGTCTATCCGCTACAGTGACCTTTCAAACCATACTTCTACTTTCCCTCCATGGAACCATCGTGATACTGCCATGCTGTCGACAGACACCAAGAGAGGCTCCTGCCTTGAAGGAACTCCCGACGAAACCAAAGATCGACAGATCACACCATTGATTTAAATAATTGTAAATTATATAATGATTCTGCCGTTGACTGCTACAATTAGTATTGATCATTCCAACTCACCCTATCTAGCCTCTTGACTAAGAGACGCCGTATAGCAAGCTTTCGTTTTAAGAAAAATGTTGATAGGTACCTACCTGTTACGTTCTCATCATCAAATAAGAATTTATTTGTTGTGAATATTAATTTTTCCAAATAAATTTTCGTTGTAAATCACTCTTTTACATCGTAAATGTAACTTATTTTTGTAAAATTCCGGATCGATTGAAATTGCATTCAGTTTGAATTTATTTTCTCTATTCGTGTGTTGGTTGTATTATTTCGGCACATTTACGCTGGTTCAATTTTTTTCGTAGAAATTACCTGATACGCACCCGTGCCACGTGTCCAAATTATACTAACCGTGGTATCTCGAAATTTAACACTGTTAGAGGTTATACATTCGTGACGAAGTCAATCTAGTATTATACGATATTATAATAATTCCAAGATTGGCCATGAAGTTTGCGTGGAACTATTTGAAGTAAACACGTGTCACCATCTCGTAAATTCTACATTAATTTTTATCGAAACCAAATCCCCATAAAATTAATTTCCATCCCTTTATTTTATGGCGGAATGGGGTTTGAAAACTGTCGAATTTACTATTCATGAGAAATTATTGTAATACGTTTGAAATTTAAATAAACAATTATACAACCAAAACTCACGGACTTATTAAATGGAATACATAATCAATTTTAGTATTGACTATTGATAAGCCAATAATAAACATGGTAAATTTCCATTTACGAATATTCAAATATTAATATAAGGTTTTTTTAATCTAGTCAAAAGTTATAACAGATTTTATACAATTACTACACGAGGTTAAAACTACAGAGAACCTTTGCATATTTTAATATTAATAATTCTACAATTGTAAGTCTATGGTAGAAGGTTTTTAAGGTATTACAGCTGTTTTGGTATATAAACCCAATTAAAATATATAGCTAAGCTCGTTCAAACGATGGATTTATGAACCAAAACAGAAAATGTCAAACAAAATAATTACCAAAAATTTATTTTAAAACTGTTATAATGGAGATCAATCATGTAAACGGCAGTTACATATAATAATTTATTATTTCTGATCAAGCTTATATTAAAATATTAGTATTTATATCATTTAATATTCTACATATCTCATATCACTATAATATCATCATTATTATCATCAGCCAGGGTCAATTCACTGAAGGATGAAGGCCTCCTCTAGCTCCCTCCACCTTTCTCGGTCCCTACTTCTTTGCTGCCACGTTCATCTACCGAACTTCATGAACTCGTATATGCAAAAGATTTTAGATTGTCCCTATGCCCATTTATTTCCCCTTGGATACTACTGTACGATCTTTACGCGTTTTTCCCAACATGTACCTTCCCATTCCACGTTTTTAAATTTCTCTTACATTAGGAGTATATGTGTCACATGCATACGTTAGTGTTGGTATCACACGTTGGTTGATCACTTTACGCTTAAGACACAATGGGAGATCACATAAGAATATACTTATATAAATATATTACTGCTACTTACTACCTACTCAACCATGTTCGATCCTCAGAGGATCATGTGAGCCTCCAAAGAGTAGAGGTTGTATTAACAGGTTACTTATGTTTTTACGAGAAATGGATGTTAGCCAAATGCTCAACCTATTAGGCCCATACTCAAAACACAAATTGAAAAAAAATATGTCTATTAGACCCACGATTCGAACCTTGGACCCTCGAAATTATAAGGCAACGCTTAATATACATAATATAATAATATTATTATATACTATCAGCTACTCTATTTTATAAATGGCGTCAGGATTATTTATTTATAGAATGCTTTATTATTATAATACTTCATACTCTAATACATATCTAACTTACAGCTTAGTAATGTAGTAGACATTATTGTTTATCGCGTATCTAATATATAAAAATTAATATTTGTTTGTTTATTTGTTTGTTCGTATTGTATGCGCTGCCATACCGTTCATCCGATTGCAATAAAACTTTGTTAACTTATTGCTTGCACTTTCGCGAAGAGTATAGGCTATATCTTATATATAAAAATGAATGTCTGTCTGTCTGTATGCCTGTCTGTCTGTCTGTCTGTCTGTCTGTCTGTCTTTCTGTCTGTCTTGTATGCATTCCTATACCATTCATTCAATTGCGATGAAATTTTGGTAAATGGTTGTATGCACACCCGCAAAGGTTTCTGAATAAGAAAAATCATCATCATCATCTTCTTCTTCTTCATCATTCTATTTCCTATTATTCGTATGGTTCCTATACCATTCATCCGATTACGACGAAACTTTCGTCAGTTATTGTACGCACATCCGCAAAGGTTTGTAAATTATAAAAACCATCTTCTACTTCTTCTTCTCCATTGTATCTTCTTTTATTCATATGGTTCCTATACCATTCATCCGATTGCGATGAAACCTTCGTCAGTTGTTGTGATAACAACCGCAAAGTTTCTGAATATGTACAACCATCCTTTTCTTCTTATTCTTCTTCATCATTCTATCTTCTTTTATTTGTATGGTCCCTATACCATTCATCCGATTGCGATGAAACTTTCGTTAGTGGTTGTGCCAACACCTGCAAAGGTTTCTGAATTAGTACAACCATCTTCTTCTTCTTCTTCATTAGGCTGGCTCAGGACCAGACATGACTAACCCACATTTCTTAAATATATAGTTTTTTCCTTCCAAATTACTTGGACATCAACAATTTATTAGTCCCAGATACGACTAAGCCATAATACGAATTCAGTACAACACTAGCATCTGTAAGTTTTTCTGGCAACTACGAATTTTTTATTAAAACAAAAAACGACTAACCAACATTCAAAATGGCAAACAGGGACAGTTGTGATTCGTTTTTGTCAGGTTATTTTGGTGATAATAATGATGATGGTGGAGATTTTATACCAGAACCTTCAACATCGTCCTCGATTTTATATTCATTTTATCATTCAATTCTTTAAATTCTTTGATTTATTATAATTTTTTAGCTTTCATAGCACCATGTTGGATAGTCACTTTTGCTTCTTACAACGTTTTTTTTAAATTTTGCAATGATGTTTAGTCATTTTAATATTTTATTTCCAGGTGAACTACAACGTGATAAGGCTATGAACTCCATTTTCATCATCTCGGAGAAGGCAAAGACGTCCTCACACTCATAAGACAAATATAACAAAAGAAAAATTGATGAGTGGTGAAGATCAAACATTGACTTCAAAAAAAGGTGTTGAAGCGAAGCATTTTGAACCTAAAATCTGTGAATGCAAATTAAATTCCAATGAAAAGGTGCCTACAGACCTAAGGAAAAGTATTTTTGCAATCTTTTCTTCAATTAGTTGGGAATTAAAATCGGTGTTTATTATGGGTCATGTTAAAATAATACAAAAGAAGAGACAATATACTACTACTGCAACAACATTGTTGTATGTAAAAAAAATAGAGGCATTACTTGCAAGAGATAGAAAAATGTCCATTTAAAAAACACAAAGATCCTCGAAGACGATATAACCGGAAGTTTGCTGTTGACGGAGAGATAGTACAATGGCTTAAAACATGCTGTATAAGGCTCAAAAAAATTATCCATGAAATTTTCACATGAAAGCAACACTCCAAAAAGAATGTATCTTCACTGAAGTTAATTTAGAAAAGAGGAAGAAGCTGTTCTTACGAATTTTTACAACTTCCTGAATTGTATCCAATTGAGATTTGAAACCGAAAAGATTTACTTCCATTTACATTACATACCTACTCCGCGATTCATCACAACTCTTATAACATTTTAAAAGACAACAATGCAGTTCTGGATGACGGTTTAGAATATAATACATAACGGGGAAGAAGAATAACAATAATTATAATAGCTGTGGGTTCACAAAATTCTATCACCAAAACAGTAGAAAACAAAATATTTGAAATACCAAAAATGACTGACCCATGACTGACCCACATTATTTCATTAAAATTTTAAATAGAAAATACGTCAAAAAAAGTTAGTGACTTTAATGTTTTATAATTTTTATTTTTCTGTATTTGTTAAAAATAAAAATACATATAAAAATTGTGTGGTTATTACACATGTATTTCAATAGATTGCGTTATTGTGTCATCAATGGAGATTTAAAAAAAATAAGTTCTACGAGTACCTTAAACCCCTATTATCTCAGAATCACTTTAATGTGGGATAGTCATCTCTGGTCCTGAGCCAGTATATAATTTATATCTTCTGTTATTCGTATGGTTCCTACACTATTCATCCGATTGCGATGAAACATTTGTCAGTTGTTGTGGTAACACCCGCAAAGATTTCTGAATTAGTACAATCATCTTCTTCTTCTATTTTATCTTCTTCTATTCGCAATAAAACTTTGGTGAGTTGTCGTGCGCATGCCCACGAAGATTTCTGAATTAGAAAATCATCTTCTTCTTCTATTCGTATGCGTTCCTATACCATTCATCTGATAGCGTTGAAACTTTTGTCAGTGGTTGTGCGCACATCTGCAAAGATTTCTAAATTAGTATTATATAAAATACAATGTTTTTTGTTTGTTTGTTCCATGCAATTTTGATTTTTTTCTACTACATAATAATAACATTAATATCGCTTGCAAATTTTGGATTCGATTTTAAATTAGTGGTCTTTTGTTTGACCTTTACTCCTATTAGAATTATTTTCATATGTGTCATTTCATGTCTTTTAAGTCTAACAGGTTCCGAGCATCTATAAGAACAAACATTGCATTTATAAGGTTTTTCACCTGTATGTGTCATTTCATGCCTTTTAAGTCTATGAGGTTCCAAGCATATATAAGAACAAACATTGCATTTATAATGTTTTTCACCAGTATGTGTCATTTCATGCAATTTAAGATGACTTTGTTGCGAGCATCTATATGAGCAGACATCGCATTTAAAAGGCTTTTCACCAGGATGTGTTATTTTACGTGTTTTAAGACAACTAAGTTGGGAGCATTCATATGCGCCCACATGGTATTCATTAGGCGCATGACTTTGGTAACAAATCACATCCTTGTGAACCAATTTGTGACTTTTGAGAGCACATCCGCATCCAAATACTGCGTTACAAATGCTACAAATCAAATTTCGTGAGAAATGTTTTACTCTTCTCAGAATAAGTCGAAGTTCCTTCGGAGTATCTATTTCTAAGATTTCTTTTTTAATATTTTGCTGATCTATTGTTACTTCGGAATACTGTATCATTCCATCAAGCGAGGATTGTTTACTCAAACTTGTATCGTGATTCCTTGTGCAAATTCCCTTTGTAGAAACCTAGAAAAACAATAATATTCGAACCTTATATTATAAATTCTAAATTATGTTATATACTCATCAATGTGTCATTTTATTCGAGGTTTTTGCCTTTTGACATCTTCAGACAGTTTTGAGTAATGCCGGTGCTCCATTTGCGAGCCAGAAGTTCGAGGACAATAAATCGTCCAATTTGTCTATGCTTTGCTCAAGGAACGATATTTTAATATTAAAAAAATAATTACCTCCTATTATTTATTAAATATCTAAGATAAATATAACCACGAAGCGACCCTGTGCGAAGCCGGGTTCTTCAGCTAGTTGTTCATAATATATTGTAACTAAAGTGTATAACGTCATCAAGAAATAGACCTTTAACCCGTTCGCAATCTTTTATAATTGTATTTTGTTTATTTGTATGAAGTAGTCAAGTTACCCTGCCCATTTAGTATAGAATATAGATAACGTACCTACATAAGTAATTTAACAGATTTAATCTAATTGCTGACATAAGCATGGCTAGATTAACTTCACAAAGACAGTACTCAATAATTAATACTGCTTTAAGGACACAGAATAATATTATTGGAATATTAAACTGGTAGGTACTTACTTGCAACACTGTTTTATATTCGTCCATTTTTCTTTATAACATTTTTTTTTTTTCAAATAGAACTCTCTTGGAAAGATCAAATAGATAAGAATTTTCCAAATGGGGTTCCGAAAAATATCATTATTC
Organism: Rhyacophila brunnea; assembly: GCF_057557595.1. NCBI lineage: Eukaryota > Metazoa > Arthropoda > Insecta > Trichoptera > Rhyacophilidae > Rhyacophila > Rhyacophila brunnea. Next base: position 11,727,359 of record NW_028232848.1, on the reverse strand, counting down.
AATAATACACATTAAAATTAAAATGTTTTGGGCACATTATTTATGTCTGGCTGCAAATAAATCGTACTTCTCATCGCTACCCATATTCAAATCCAGAAATGTCCACAGAAAAACTAAGACCCGGCTCTATAAAACCGCCAAACGCACAGTCGTTGCGTACGGGTGCGAGTCATAGACGATAAATGTGAAAGCAGCTGAAATGGTGGATTGCTTTGAGAGAAAGATCCTGAGGCGGATATACGGATCCATGAATGATGGTGGGGAGTGGAGAATTAGGTACAACATGGAACTATAAATACCGCTTATACCAAGATTCCTAACTCTCCAACTTCATAAAACTCTAGAGGCTAAACTAGGCAGGCCATGTCCAGCGCATGCCTGAGTCACGAATACCGAAAAAAATCCTCAAAAAATCCAGGGGGGGAAAGGCCAGTGGGTAAGCCACGCACACGATGGGGTGACAACATTACAAAAGATGCTAACCAGCTGCTAAAAATCAGGAACGGGAAAAGACGTGCGGAGGACCGTTCCGGCTGGAGGACGGCGGTGGAGGAGGCCAGGGCTCGACTTGAGCTGTAGCGCCATCAAAGAAGAAGAAGATTTATGTCTGGCAGACCATATTACAATATTTATTTGACTCAAGTCGCTTTTAAAATATAAGTTTTTAATAAACTGCATTTTTAAAAAGTGTATTCCAGAACCTGTATAATTTGTGGGATTACTGCCGAAAGTTGATAAGTCTCGAATTTATGTTATTGAGTAATTGCAAATTCAGGCACTCTAAAATCAGGCATAATGATGTGTTATGCATCTTCTAGAAATAAGCATCTAGCTATCTAGCATTATATATTATTTATACATAGACACATAATCTTTTGTTAACGGTTAATACCTAAACTATAGACTTACTTATTTTCAACAGGAATCTAACGATATGACAACGACAGTAGAGTTCGTGAATTAAACAGTTGGCTACAAAGACGAAGTTTAATGGAAAAAAATAATGCTACATCAAATTATTCTGCATTTATAGCAAGAGAGCAACGAGATTATTTTTGCAATTTACACATTCATAATAAATAGTATTTTCATGTTTAAATGAAAAAAATGGACTATTTTCAAATTTCAATTTTAAAGGATCAATTATCAAGGTTCTGACTTTAAATAAAAAAATATTGAAAAAAAATAATGCCCTAAAATATGCAAAAGGTTCTGTTATGTTTTACAGGACTCCATAACTAAAATTTATTGGGAAATGCTGTGATTGAAGAACATCTTAAGGGGGGACATGCTCAGCGTGGGTCAAAATGGAGCTTTTATTGCATTTTCAAAGCATGATCCTGGACATTCCTTAAACGTTATATAATTTTGAAGCCTTAGTATCCTTTATATTTATTTTAAACATTTGATGACTGCATAAAGTATTTTTATTACAATAAATAGTATTCTTTTAAACCTCTCGCTCTAATGTTTTAGAATATAGTCATATTTCATTACATGCATGTCTAGTGGTGTTAAGATTTTTTACATTTATTAATTTTTAAACGCATTTATAAGTTTTTAATTCAGTTTTAGTTTGTCAATTTATGGCTACGGCCGTATGTTGTAGTTTAACCACTGGGGAATGCCAAAAGAAATGGCGTATTTCAAAAAAACACCTCAACTCTGTGTAGGCCCATATTAGGATCCTATTAGGATCGGACATGATCGGAAAAAAAAATATCAGTTTAAGATGTTTTAAAATTAAGTCCCATTTCATGGTTTACAAAAACCATTCTTTTAATATTGATCATTGAATAAATAAAGGGTATCAATTATATAGTTATTATCTACTAGCAGGAATGTAATCATTTTAGACTCAATTTAATTTCATTGGTACAAAGACGTTCCGATCGTATACATTTCAATTCGCGACGATCACAACATGGTACATCAATACTACTAAAGCCAAAAGAACGTAAAGGATGTTTTGATGAAAATCTGTTAAGTATATTTATTGAGCCAGACTATTTGGACTATTATCATTTTTAAGACTAACAACTATTTCAGTAGAGTCGTTATTCCTATATACAGCAAAACCAATATATTTTTAACTTCAAATTGCTGTCATATAGTAATTTGTCATTTATGACTTTTTGACTCTTCAAACTAGTATTTATATCAATATTTTACTATAATTTTATTTTATTTATTTATTTGAAAAAGACACGTTGAGTACATAACAAATTATTAATTCAGGACGTTCACAACATGACATTTAGAATAAAAATTACAAGTAATCTGTTTGGAAAATCAGAAAAAACAAAGTGGAGGAAAAAAAGAAAGCAAAAATAGTTTTTTACAAAAGAAATAAAATTTAAAAAAACAACAATGATTCAAAAAGTACAAATTAAACAATAAATAGAATTTAAAAAACAGAATATCTAATGGATCGCCAAAAATATCTACATCTCTAGGGAGTGCATTGACCAACCGCACAGCCCTCGCTATTGGTGCCTGGTGAGCCTGACATGAGGAAACAGCTTTCACCCAAAATAGGTCATGGCTGCGACCACGCATGTAATTGACGGGTGCGTAAAAATTTAAATTTTCTAGAATATCGGGATTGTAAATGATACCACGTGAGAGCAGGGAAAAATGCTTTAAGAGCAGAAGTGACCTTCGAGCTTCAAGAGAATGAAAGGCGAGCATGCCTTGAAGAAAGTTAGTCGGAAAAGACTCGTTTGAGAAGGTATCTAAAGGAAAATAATTATAAACTTTAAAATAGAGATGACGAAGAATTTTTTTCTGAACACGCTCTAAAACAATCTTATAGGAAACTTCATAAGGACTCCAGATGATGGAGCCATACTCAAGAATACTCCGTACTAATGACACATAGAGTGTATGTAAAACAGTTGGATTCTTGAATGACTTGGCTTGTCTCATGACGAATCCTAGAAGCTTGCTCGCACGCAATGCCGTAGAAGTGATGTGCGAGCAAAATGATAAACGTGAGTCAAACAATATACCAAGATCTTTAATTTCTGATTGACGCTTCAGTAATCTATTTGACATATTATAGTTGAAAATAATTGGAGATCTTGATTTCGCAAAGCTAATACACACACATTTATCAGTATTAAATTCGAGTTTATTTTTTTTCGCCCAAATTTCAATTGAATTGAGATTATTTTGTAATATGTGACAATCTAATTCACTGTGAATTGACGCATATAATTTTAAATCGTCTGCAAAGAGTAAAAACTGGATTCCATTTATAACATTGACAAAGTCAATAATGAATATAAGAAACATAATTGGACCAAGATTTGATCCTTGGGGAACACCTGAATAAGTTTGAAAGACGTCGGATGTACACCTTGCATACTCCACATATTGACAACGATGCGAAAATTAAGATTTGAAAAAGTTGATAAAATTTATAGATCCACCTACTGCACTTAATTTGTTAATGAGAATAGCATGATCTACCCGATCAAAAGCCTTTGACATATCTGTATAAATTGCGTCCAATATTGTAACATCTCCTATATATTATTATCCTAAGAGATTTTGGAAAATACGTCAACTTTTTTATTTAAATACCACTTTGTTGATTATTAAAGGAATTCACTTCAATTTTTGGAGTCCCGAATCTACTTCCATTTGAATCGGGCACAATTTGATAAAACTCGACACAATCACAGATAAAATCATTTTTAAATCGCGTTTTACATCCGTCACCTTACATTTTCGCATCTTGCCTTTCGTCTACCGCAAATCGATTATAATGTCGCTTAATTCTTTTTATATAATCAATATTGCAAAATATCTAAATTAATATTCCACAAAATTATTCAAATCTGTAAGTAGCACATTGGCGTACGAACAAGAAATAAATACATATTTCCTCACTAATTACTACGAAAATATAATCTAAAACCACGTCACTGCTATTTATCTGTCAAACTGAAATAATAGATGATTGATTTTCAATTGTTTTCTTTTGTGATATAAACAAGTTCATTTGACGTGTCAAAATTCAAATTTAGAATTTGCAGAAATAATCGAAAAATGTGACATTTCTATTAGCATATTAAATAATCAATTTCAATCAAGACATTTATTGTTAATGTTTACGTTAATTGCATAATAAATATAATATTTTTAATGTCTATAAACGAGCATAAAAAAACAATAGTCAATCACTTTCAGAAATACGTTTTCTATAGATATATTTTTGCCCATATTTAATCCGAAAATTGCTGGCTGTCACAAATCACACAACAATGTATTAATAGGTACGTCATTGCTTTGCCTCTTCACAATATTCGATGAGTTTATTTAAATTTAATAATAAGGCCACATTTCAACGATTATCATCATGATCAAAGATTAAAACTACGTTGATTAATCAAATTATCCTAAAAAAATATTGACTTAGCATCATTTACGCATGCATTTTTATTTATTCTGAACCATAGACAAAACACTTTTATTTTAGCTGTCATATTCATAGACAACGTAGGTAGGTAAATTAAAAATGACGTTTACTATACGCAATTAATACACAAGGTTTTTAAAATTTAATAATAGATAGTATTTATATAATGTTGAATTAAACGTTTTATTACACAATATAAGAAAAATTCATGCTTTATAGACAACTAAAAAAGTCAATTATGATCATTTCATCCCATAATCGCACTATGAAGTACCTACGTCATATTATTATCCACTATTTGCATCCATGTGGTTACTATATAGAAGAATCAATGTGTGTCACTATGCTTATTAGGATTCCACTGCTGGATGAAGGTTATTCCAAAGAAAAATCCATGTTTTATACAAAAATAAAAAAGTTAATTATGATCATTTCATCCCATAATCACACTATGAAGTACCTACATCATATTATCTATTATTTGCATTCATGTGATTACTATATAGAAGAATTAATATGTGTCACTATGCTTATTAGGATTCCATGCTGGGTGAAGGTTATTCCAATAATCCTCTTAGTCATATAAATTGCTATATCTATCAAAATTGATGTACCTACCCATTTATATCCTCATTATCACCATGAATCAGGATCAATCCACTACTCGATGAAGCCGTCTCAGAACTAATTCCATTCCTTTTATATACATTGCTGCATTTATCAAACATTTTTATATAATAATAATATATTCATTTCGTCGTTATCATAATTAGACCGGATCAATACATTGCTCGATGAAGGCCTCTCTAAGCTGAGTCCACTATTTTTTGTTCTATGAATTGAGCTGAACCGAATTTGTGAAATTGCGTATTACATGAAATCGGCAAAATTTTGTCAAATTCATGAAAAATGCAAGCCCGTTGCCTTATTCATGAATTAGGCAAATTATCTGCCAAGTACGTGAATTCGGCAGGGTATAGAATTCTTAAACTGTCAACATGACAGTAGAAAAAGTAAATTTAATACGGATGGTTTTATTAGTTATAATTGGACATAATATTATAATATTATTATTAGGTTCGGTTAGGTTTTGTAATTCTGAATTCAACTGAATATCCATTTTAAGGTTACCTAACACCTATCAACAAACTATCAAATTTAATCATACTATCACAAACAAACAATCGACTATTGCCTGATACCCAAGCACAAATCAAATCGCGAAAATACCTTTTAATAAAATTCTCCCGTTATCATATTATAGTTCTAGATTTTTTTGGGCATAGTAATTGGAAATGAACGTCATTGTAGTTATTAATAGGCATATTTTTATATAATCAATAACATTTGACATCTGGTTAGTTTGATTATTTGCAAAAAACACCACCGGAGCGCCACTATATTGACCAATGCATGAGCATTTGACAAATTTGGTTTAGTTGGAAAAAACACCACTGGAGCGGAGCGCCAATATCTAATTTGCCCTATGCATGAACTAGGCAGAAAAATTACTGCCGAATTCACGCACTCGACAGATGTTTTGCCTATTTCATGAGTAAGGCAACGGGTTTGCGTTTTTCATGAAATAGGCAAAATTTAGCCGATTTCATGTAGGTAATACGCAATTTCACACGTAGGCGTAACATATACATACATATATCTACCTAAATATTTATAATGCCATTATCATAATCAGTTTGGATCAATACATATATAGACGAAGTCCTTTCTAACCCAATTACTTCCTCTCAGATCTATGAGTTCCTTCTTTTATCAATATTTGTTTCGATATGAACGTCCCGCACCGGGAAACATTATATAAAATATTAATTCAAAATTTGTTTTTTTAAATATTATTCTATAGCTGCAAGCATTTTTTTAGACAATTAAACCAAATAATTTAATATTTATATGGCTAATCTTCATCTATTACCTCAAGGGGATACGCGTGAGATTAATATTAACGTTATATTATTGAATCGCAATCAAATTACCTGCTATTCTGCTAGGTCTAGCAGCTTGAGATGGTGAATCCATAATAGACTCTGCATATGACGCCAAATTTATATCGAAAGTAACGACTTGCAAATTGTAAAAGTGAAAAATCAGTAAAATGTCAAACGGCGCCGTCTCTGCATACCTCTCAATTTTATTAAAATTCAATACCATACATTAGGACGCTAAGCTGTCTGCAAGACCTAGCGAGACAGACTGGCGAGAGCCAGCTGGCTCAGCTAGTAGTTATTAATACGTATCGATAATTTAGACGTTCCTTCTATATTTAAGACTGGGTTTGTCAATTTCGTACTTTTACTTTAATATTATAAACAAACAAATGAACGTTGATCATAAAAAGATGAACGTTCGTATTTGAAAATTTAAGATAATTCCAAAAAACTATAGTTAGTACCTACGGTTGAATTCGTAATGAAAAAATCCATACTTTGTGAGTGATATCAAAATGGCATCCCGCTACTAATATTTTATATTGATGCTTACGTAACGTGATGTTATTTTTTTTTTTTTTTTTTCTTGTGATATTATTTATGCATGGTATATTCAATTAAACTAATAAATAAATCTCAAAGCACTATTTACTGGTCATTTATTAACTCATTATATCTTACACGTTTCGAGAACCCCTAACTACCTAAGACACTGCTATTCAGTAAACCAAAATGGAAAAGGAATATCGGTAAAAATCAAGGCTACACATATTGAAATATATAAAGAGACACAGGCAGTATCCCTTAGAATTGTTAGACTGAGAGAGTCATCAAACAGAGTAAAACGCGACATTTTATGAGAAGGCCAATTAATACCCATGGTAAAATAACAATGAATTATTGTACGTATATTAACTACTTATAAACTTCTTTCTGTGACACTATAAATTGGACAACGTTTTTAGTGTGACCCTGATAAAATGACAAATAAATCTCATACCTATATAGAATGCTATGTTTATTTCAAATGAGTTAGGTATCTTAATTGATGTTTTTATTCAACATATTTTGTAATATAAACCGTTAATTTTGATAGCGTATTCGAATATTGAAAAATTTTATTACTGTAATATACATCGAACATTCTTTTTGAAATTGGATCATTTAATAAAAATACCTGCCTATTTTGATTTATACGCCAGATGGAAGAAAAACCATATTATTGTATTGTCATTATTTTTATTAAAAAAATATTAACTAAATTAAAAACAACACGCCCTTTCTTCTGTCATTTGTTTGGAATTCAACGTGACAATGCAAAATATTGCAACAACAACAAAAAATCAATCCAGAAAAACAATGTATTTATTGTCAAAGCACACGGTCGAATTTCAACATCGAGATAATTGTTATAAATATTATAATATATAATTTTGCATCTTGAGCATAGTTATTTATTGATAAAAAGTTATTTATAAAATTATGAAATTGCATTTTTTTTATTGATGACATTTATAAAATGAAATTTAAGACAAAATATTGCACCAAAAGTAACAATTTTACTATCGTCCAGTGTTGCTAATTCTCGTTAGTAAAAATATGCCAGATATAATAAGAAAATTAATTAGTTTGGCGGAAATGAATGCTTGATTTTCTCAATTGAAAAAATGTATTGAAAATTTTAATCACTCAAATAACATAATAATATGTTAAATTTATTTTTTCGTTAGAATATAGAGTACTAAAGGTCAGCGTGTTGGTTTAGGAGAAAATTTAAGGCTATACTTCAGCTGGGGCACGGTCTAAAACGATCGTGACTACGCGACGCGAAGATTGTGCAAATGACGCGTGCAGAACAAAACAAAATGTGTCATAAAAAGTCAACATGCGTCCATTTAATGTTATGTTTATTGTTCTATTACTAATAATAATAATAATATATTCTTTGACATGTTTTCTTTTTCAAGTAAATGGGTAACGTTTTATAGTCATCTTTACACGATTTAAGAATTAATTCCCCCGCCGTCATCACAAAACAAATTGACATGTTCACAGCTCGACTTTCACTCTCCGATTGCCAGCCAGTCCAAAATTTCGTCGCACCTACAGTTGAAAATTATTTGCCGTTTCACTGAAGTACCTACCGTCTTAATGTAGTAATATGTATTCTAGCTTTTCGTGCGAAACTTTATTGTAAGCTGCGGATAGTATAAAAAAACGCTATATTTAACGCCATTCGTCAAATGCATATTATTTTTTAAACTAGTTGCATATTAAAAAATTTTAGGATCTGGTAAGTAGGTAATAAAAAGGTTCAGTCGAAAAAAATGGTATTTACAAACGATCTGCTTGAACAGATTTGAATATCGTTTTCTTTTCCTCCACAACCCTACGTAATATGTAAATATATAGGCTTAAGCTTCGAGAATATTGCGTCACTTTATAAAGAGTCGCGGTTTTCCGGCATTTTTCTCAGTCTATTAAAGATGAGCCGCTTCGATAAGTTGCATACGTGGGATTACTGCCAAAAGTTGGTAAGCCTTGAAATCATGTTATGAAGTAATTGCAACTTGAAGTTCAACATGCCCTCTAATATCAGGCATATTACTAAATTCTTTGTGATTTATGTGCATGTTATATTATATCGGATGAGCTTGATATTTTTTTATCGTATACATCGCTGGTGTTTAAAAATAACCGATAACTACTTTTTGTTAATTTTATGTTAAAAGTAAAAATTGCGTCACTATAGTATTATCTCCAATTTGGTAATACTTAACCAGATATCTATATTTTATTTTAAAATGCTCAAAACGCTATGGTAATAATATGATGATATATGAATAGATACAGCGGTTAGTGTGGTCAAAACGTGACCAAAGACCTTATCATATTTTTTTTTCGACCATGTCCGATCCTAATAGGATCATATGGGCCTCCACAGAGTAGAGGTTTGTATTAACAGATTTTGTTTTTTTACGAGAAATGGATGTCAGCCACTTGCTCAACCTATTAGGTCCATACCCTGACTCACACACAAATTGAAAAACATTATGTGTACTTGCCAGACCCAGGATTCGAACCTGGGACCCACGGCGTTATACTCCAACGCTTAAGCCGCGCGGCCACCATGGGTTGATTTTATTATTGAATGTATTTTGATTATTGATAACTGATATTATTTTTCTAATTAGTAGAATAATAAAATTGATCACCTAATTATTGTCATATTCTTCTTCATTTATATATTTTAAAATGTATTTTCAATTTTAGACAAAATAATAAACAGAGATTTATGAGGGCAATTCAAAGTTTATATTATTTATAAATTGCTCTAATGTAAATTTAACATTTTGTAGTTAACAAGTTATGCCCAAACAGCATCGATATATTCATAATATAAAGACACATAATTCAACCCCACGATATACCTATTCCACACTTAAAACGTTGTTTCAGACTTGAATTTGTAATTTTTAATTTTCATTTATGTTATTAAATTAATTTATAACTATGAACTACCAAACAGAATCGCAATATTTTCACGTTAGCATCAAACAATATAGTAATTACGGATCACTATAATATAGAATTCGTGACATAGTTTGAGGTTCTACCTTTCTCGAAATTTGACATTTACACATACGCCTTTGAAGTTTCTTCCAATTAATTCCATTCAACAATTTCCAACTTTCGCTGGTCCTTTTTTGATAGGGTACTAAATTCCAATATATATTATGTCAGTGACCCAATACGAGTTGTATATGGTTTGTAAGAATATGCTATAGTTCATGAATTTATTAAATGAATTAAATAGAACCCAATAACAAAGTTGATTATGTTATATATGAATAGGATACTATTTTACGAGTACAACGTTTTTCTTAGCTCGTATTCTTATTTGTCCGTTACAAATCTTGCAATCGATTTTTTACTAATTTCCCGACTAGCTAGACATTTGAAACTTTTAGAATATATCAGAACACGATGCCAATGTAATTTTTAATACTTTAAGCCATCTTTACGTAGAATTGAATTCATTTTCAGTTAATTCTGTTTTGTATGAAAAGTTATTTCGATACCATTATTGGTTGCTAAGAGTCTAGGGTCCTAGCAACTAAATTATTAATATATACGTGCGTTTCTATAGAAATCAATATGACATGTCACAATGACATTTCAGTATTATTTCTATCAAGTACAAATTTTTTTGATCGTTTGAGCTAGTCAAGTCGAGTATATATGATTGAAAAGAAAATTTAAAAAACATTATATATAAAAAGTTCTTTTGTCGTCTTGTAATTATTTGTCATTATCTACTATTCAACACTATTCAGGCCGAGGAGTTTTTACTAATAAAGGAGGTACTATTAAAACACAATACTCAATACCAATTTAGCAATGCTTATATTATTAAGACGGTACTTCAGTGAAACGGTAAATAATTTTTAACTATAGGTGCGACGAAATTTCGGCATGGCTGGCAATCGAAGAGCGAAAGTCGAGCTGTTAACACGTCAATTTATTTTGTGATGGCGACGGGGGAATTAATTCTTAAATCGTGTAAATATGACTAAAAAACGTTACCCATTTACTTGAAACAGAAAACATGTCAATGAATATATTATTATTATTAGTAATAGACCAACAAACATAACATTAAATGGACGCATGTTGACTTTTTATGACAGATTATGTTTTGTTCTGCACGCGTCATTTGTACAATCTTCGCGTCGCGTTGTCACGATCATTTTAGACCGTGCCCCAGCTGAAGTATAATAGTATTTTTAGAAGTATATATATAAGTATAATAGTATTTATTATATTATATATTAGTATTTACTATTATATAATATAATAGTAAATATTAAAATAAAATAAATTTTTGTTTTGGATTACGAACCAAAATTACCCTAAATTGTGTCGCAGATCAAAAAGGTTAAGAAACGCTGCCATATATATACCTAAGTATCTGTCAATCTACATAAAGCATCACGTAAACTTCTTATTGGCATCGGTGTCCAGCAAGGTTATACAATTCCACCTAAACTTTTAAAGGCAAGTCTCAAAGAAAATTCCAGGCAACACAATTGATAACACATGCGTACTTAGGTATACGTATTATCGGCGAATATTATTAACATTTCGATGATTTGAGATGACCTTCAAATTTGTATAGAAGAACTTTACTAATAGATAAAAACTTGCTTGTATATTTGAAGATAAATTTTTCAAATGCAAAGTCATGGTAGACCACTTGGTTGACTGAAAGACTATTAATTGTAATCAATGCTATCTAGTTCTACAAATAATATACATATTGACAATAATGTATATTGATGGTAGTATAGATGCAAAAATTTCCCCCCGAACAAGACGTAATTTTATCATCATGTTTCACCAATGTTTCCCGTGTTTCCAGTGCTTAGATAAGCACATGAAACGATGTCTCTTAATACGATACTTCAGTGAAACGGAAAATAATTTTCAACTATAGGCGCGACGAAATTTTGGAATCGCTAATAATCGGAGAACGAACGTGGAGGTGTGAATACGTCAATTTGTTTCGTGATGGCGACGGGGGTATTAATTCTTAAATCGTGTAAAGATGACTAAAAACGTTACCCATTTACTTGAAAAAGAAAACATCCAATGAATATATTATTATTGTTACTAATAGAACAATAAACAGAACATTAAATCGACGCATGTTGGATTTATATGACAAATTATATTTCGTTCGGCATGCATCATTTGCAACCGCAATCTGCGCATCGCATAGTCAAGATCTTTTTAGACCATGTCTCAACTGAGGTATAGCCTTAAAAACAAAGAAATTTATAAAACAAGAGTTTCATAACGTGACATTGATAAATGGCATCATTCGTTAAGATAAAAAAAATCGAATGAACAAGAAAACAAACGAGAGTATGCGACGTAATAAGGTATTTCAAAACCGTTAAATAAAAATGAGCCTTACACTTATATACGTTAATCTATTGAGACATTACGACCTAAAGGCTACCCCAAAGTATGCTAGTTTGACGAAATATTAAGATGCACCGAAATTACGTGGTAGCGAATAACAACGAATCAAGAAGAGTGAAAAGAGCTTCAGGAAACCTTCATCCAGTATTGGATTGGAACAAATCGTTGATGCTGATAAGTAATTGACTGACAACACCTATCTAAAAACCATGTTATATTCTAATTATAATCTAATAATTCTAATAAAATGAACTTTTTATGTACAACGTTTTTAAATTTTCTGTTGAATCATATACACTTGACTTGACTAGCTTAAACGATCAAAAAAAAATTGTACTTGATAGAAATAATACTGAAATGTCATTTTGACATGTCATATTGATTTCCATAGTAACGCACGTATATATTAATAATTAAATCGCTAGGACCCCAGACCCTCTAGCAACCAATAATGGTGTCGAAATAACTTTTCATACAAAACAGAATTAACTGAAAATGAATTGCCATCGTGTTCTGACATATTCTAAAAGTTTCAAATGTCTAGCTAGTCGGGAAGTTAGTTAAAACCCGATTGCAAGATTTGTACCGGACAAAGAACCACCGGACAAATAAGAATACGAGCTAAGAAAAACGTTATAAAAAAAAAATAATACACTCAATAGGTGTAAAATCGTCCATTGTGGGTACAATGATACCTAACGTATTGGGAATTTAATGGAGTTAACTAATGTTAATATATGCTATGTAAGTAACCATGTTAAATTTTTTTGAGATATAAATGTAAATAGTTCTAGGTGGACTTACAGAATATCATATTTTATTGGAATTCCATTGCATTGAAAGGTCATTTAAAGATTGCGTGAATTGCGTGATTTAAAGATTGAACAATTATCTATAACATCTGTAAAATAAATATAAATTATCCCAAAGCAACTAGTTTTGAATTTCGAAATATAGCTAAATCCAAACGACCAAGTATTTTTAACTGACCAATCGTTAAAAAGCAGTAAAACTGCATTATTTGCCTATATTCAGATTAAAACGTTAGACAATAAAACAGCAATATTAATTATTGTTCGGCTCTGTTTTATAATCAAAGTCAATCCAGTTGGTTGAGTTTCAAACTATGATTAAATCCATGCAATAAACATGATTAAACCTAAAAATAAAATCTGTTTCTCAAAGAAAACCTCTCGGTTTTTATGAAACTTTTTTTTAGAATATGGCAAAAAATCATTTCGAGGATATTATATTATAATAATGATATGGTTTCGAAAGTCGTCGCCTCATAATTTTATAAAGGTTTCATTACAAGTAATAAGAACATTCCTAATTTCACACAATATTATTTTCAAATTTTAATTGATTTATGTTTTATACTATTCTATTTGAGTCGGTATTTGCAACCCGGTTTTTATTCTTCAGCATCCTTAGGCACGATATTATGCATTCACCAATGGTGAATTCACGTGGCTGTCATGGTGCGTAGCGTAAGACGCTGCCCTTCCACCCTGAGGCTCTCGGTTCAACCCAGTGAGAACAAAATAATTGTATTTATGTAATTTTTTCAAAGCCTGGGTGTTTGTGATTGTTCAAAATTACTAACAACCACCTTGTACGAAAAAGCAAGGATATGGTTATTGATAATAATTTTAAAGAAAATTTAAATAAATGTTGAATCCACACTGACAACGATCTCAGTTAATTCTCGTTTAAATAAAAAATTAATACGATATGACAATTACCCATAAATTAAAGGTTCGAGTATGTGTCCATTTACCACTTAGTAACAGCTATAAATAATATTTATATCGATTAGTGCGAAATTGAAATATATCGGAAAATTTTAAGCGGCGTGAATATAATTTTTTGACAACTGGTAAAATATTATAAGCCCCGTTAAGTTATATAGAAAATAATTGCAAGATAAAAAAAACTTTTTATATACAACGTTTTTAAATTTTCTGTTGAATCATATAAACTTGACTAGCTTAAACGATCAAAAAAATTTGTATTTGATAAAAAATAATACTGAAATATCATTTTTACACTCATATTGATTTCCATAGTAACGCAGTATATTAATAATTTCCTAGCAACCAATGATAGTGGATTGGATTACGGAATTCTTCCGAAATAACTTTTCATACAAAACAGAATTAACTGAAAATGAATTTAATTCAACTTAAAAATGGCTAAAAGTAATAAAAAAATGCATTGGCATCGTGTTCTGATATATTCTAAAAGTTTCAAATGTCTAGCTAGTCGGGAAGTTAGTTAAAAATCGATTACAAGATTTGAACCGGACAAACAACCACCAGACAGATAAGAATACGACCTAAGAAAAACGTTGTAAAATATTTTGGCTACTTGGGTGCGCTATTTCTTCTTAAAAATGTGACGTTATAAAATAATTATAATACATGTGTTTAATAAACCGAAGTGACAATTAAAAATAACCAACAAAAATGGTGTTTATTGATAAAATCCTTATATATTTTTTTTAAATACTTACTGAGTAAATGATAAAGTTTAGGTATATCCATTTCTACTAAAATTAAAAATCTGTTGGAAGCAAGGTCAGAACAAAACCGAACCATAAGTGCTAGTGTAAAAGCATTCGGCATGCTTATATTCTCCGGAATATGCGTTAGAGTAAGATAGAATTTCTACGGCTGAATTAAATATTTTTTGTACACATCGCCGGTAAATATTGGTTCAGATGACTCAAAAACTGCGAGCACGCATTGCTGAAATTTAAAGTTTTTATGTTATATATTATAAAGTTAGTGGTAATTATCTTTAGTTAATTTAGTAGAAAATATGGTCAACTTTGTTATGTTTAAATTTCGTAGTCGTACTGAGAAGCATTATGATGGTATAACGTTCCATAGTTAAGTCAATAATAATAAAATTGAGGTTCTACTGTGCGTTATACAAAAGAAACACGGCTTCATATAGCTCAGTGGGGAGGGGGGGGGGGGCAAACTGCGGCCCGCCGGATATTTTTTTGCGGCCCACCATCATTAATTGTACTTCTGATTACGAATAACTTTTTTATATTTTTATAAACAATATTGACAATAGATTAAAATTTGTTTAGCAATAGTACGCGATCCATTTTCATAAAATATTGATAGTGTACCGACAGAGCTACAACTTGAGATTATTGATCTGCAGTGTGACACTGATTTAAGAGAATTGCATCGTCGTGAAGAAATCTTCAAATTTTACAATGCCCTTAATTCAGACAAATTTGACCAACTTAAAGATTATGCAAGAAAAATGTTTGAGCAGTTTTGAGAATATCAACTACAAAATTAACACCTAAATTTAAAAAAAATGTTAAAAAATGTACAACTGTCTCATTCTTCTTATATATTTTTTTTGTAATGTTTATTTTTCGTGATAATAAATAGTGTATATCTAAAAATGGTATTATACTTGCGGCCCGCCGCTCATTTTGAATTCTTGAATTTGACCCTCCATCCAAAAAGTTTGCCCCCCCCTGATATAGCTGAACAATACACACTCTCTTTATATTATTAGTCTGATGTTGGAGGCCTATAATCATCTTCTTTGGAATCGGACATGGTTTAAAAAAAATAGATACATTATAATAGTCGCTATCAATACATTACGCATCAAGGGAACTAAGACTTAATGTATTAGAAATTTAATATAAATAGCTACATAATAAGAAATTAAGGTATAATCCATAATCGGTAAGTTGTACGTCACATTAATTATTATTTTTATTCAGATCACCGCTTTCAAGTAAATACGATAAAAACGCAAAAACAGAACAATAAAATGACATTATTTATTTAAAAATATACTCTACCTTATCAGAATTTATCGCATTTTACTCCTACCCAATGCAGTCGCAACACTTTATCACAGTGCGCCGTTTATTGCACTTAGAACAGGGTCAAAGCAAACGCAACAGCGGAATTTCATTAATGCATTCACAAAATGCAACTGTAAACATTGTGAAACTCACCCAAATTGCACATATTATATACACACCACATACGAATAATGTGTGTTTATATAAATTTTTATTACTACATCACTCCAATTAATTTATTATCAACACATCAGAAGCATTCAGAGTATGTATTTACTTAATTGCTTCCACTGTCCACATACATGGTTATTTATAACAGTATGATATTAGAAATTAATATAGTGCTTGCGTTTTAGAAGTAACTTTGGAGCACAACTGGTAAAAACTGTAAATTATTCACTCAATAAATAATTTAAAAAATATTATTGTTCAATCAAGAAAACTTTTTTTTGTCATTCATTTTAAATAATCACTTTTAATATTTTAATAAACTTTAAAACACAATATGATTAAAGTAAATTTTCTCTTAAATGAAAATTTCGAAATATTATTAAATTAAACTGAATGCAGGTATATTGTGTTTTTTCACTGCACTTTTAATCAAAATTAATTATGAAAAACAATGCATTTTTATTCGCTTGTAATTAGATGAATAAATGAAGGATTTTTTTTTAAATAATCACTAACTTTGTATCTGTTTTAAATGAATATTTAGAAATTAAAAAAAAACGATAATAATTTATCGTTGAGCTTAGAAAGAGTCCAAGAACCCACGAGTTTTTTTGCAATAAACAACTTAGCACAAACTTTTATTCACATTCTTTCAAAGCTTTGTTTATGGTGTTTTAATATTATAATTCAGCTAGATTATAGCTTCTTATGAAAAACTTTAAGTCAAATTTTACACTAGTATGTTTTATTGTTTGTTAATAGTTTCTTTTAAACTTTTTCATCGTGAATACATCGCGAAAATAAGGCTTCGATGGGGCGCCGACGACTGCGCGGACGCACAGCTATACCGTGACTGGTTTCGTCAGTCGCTTTGCTCAACGCCTCGCAACTTTCGCGATTCCCTCAGTACAAAATACACACGACTACCGGATTGTCTGTCTGCCTCGCGTAAATGCGCCGAAGACTGCATTATTAAAAAAGAAACAATGAAATGCATTCGAATATTAAAAAACTGCAACTGACACGCATGCAGTGAAGCGTTGACTTGCATATGTAATAATTATAACTCTACTCCCTAACCTAACCCAAGTATAAAATTCGAGTCGGCGTTATATAGCTCGATTGAGACTACACACTATTAATTTACCAGTGCGTTGGACCAATTACTAATATTCCGACTCAAGTATTGCATATATATTTCAAAAAGTAATATCTCGCGATGTTATACTCATAAAATTGGTACGGAAATAAATCAATGAATAAAATAAATGGATTTAAGTTTTGTACTTTTCCATTTGAGTAATTTTTTGCGACACGGGTTTCACCTTTCGGCATCTTCGGGCACTGTGTACAATCACTGATACTTACAAAACACACACTAACAACGAACACTATTAAATCTAATTTATGTAACAAACCAATATAATAAAGTAGGTAAAAACTTATCACCTAATGTTTGCCTTTTGGTGATTGTACACAGTGCCCGAAGATGCCGAAAGGCGAAACCCGGTCATAAAAAACAAGTCAAATGGAATAGTACAAAACTTAAATCCATTAGAATTTAAATTAAAATTCCATCAAGTACCTTCGGTCGATAGTATTAATATTATGAATAGATACTGTTTGGATGTAGATCAGCGCACTACTAACGCTAACCTCAGACTAAACAAATTTCAATTTCAATTTTAATTTATTTTACATTATTGTGGACATTACAAATTATAAGTTAAAGACGTTCACAACATGACATTTAGAAACAAAGACATATTATTAAAACAGTATTATGTAATACTGTAATTATGCAATATTAAGTTATTCTACAGTATAAATGTGTCAATACAAAAAATATGAAGTATATAGGTACAAGGAAGTACACCGGATGAGTTAAGCAGACCTTATTTTAAGAATTTATAAAATAACATCCACCTATACTCATTCTCACGTAGATGGAATATATCAACATCCGAAGCAATTTGGTTGAACAGAGTTATTTCCCTCCCAATTGGCATCACCAATGGCAGGTTAGTTCTGCTCCTCGGGAGAACAAACAACTGATTCTCCCGATTTCTAAGATAGTTATCAGGGACACACAAGTCAATATTACCAAGAATGGCAGAGTTCTCATTCACACCACGTATTAGTCGAAAAAAATACGTGCCCAAATAATGATATCTTCTAGCACTTAAACTACAGTAGGTAAGCATACCTAAGAGAAAGTCAGTTGGTTAAAGCCACGGATAGTATCCATATAACCTCAAATAAAGGAGTCTCAAAAACTTCTTTTGAACTCGCTCCACCATAAGGTCATATTTCAACTGATGCGGGGCCCAAACAATTGACCCACTCTCAAGTCTGCTTCTTACTAAGGAATTATAAAGAATTACTCTATCTACCGGTGATTAATCCTAAATTGTACGGTATTGCCTTTCAGCAATAAACTATAATATTAAGTATTCTTTATATTTTTGCGTGAATGAAAATTTATTTATAAACTTGCAGTGCGCAGACAAAACAATTATCATACATGACATTGTTAATTTAAAATAATAATAAACATTAACTGTAATTGATTAGAAAAGAAATATATAGGTAGGTACTACACTAAAGAGTTGCCATGATGCATTTAAGGAACATTATGCTCACACAATCGAAATAGGGATATGCTATAATTTCTTCCCGCACTTCACTTCATATTCAACGTTGTTATTTGATTAATAAAATTTATTCAGTGACAAATTATTACACGAACGTTATTTTCAAAAAGAGCTATCTTAATTTCAGAATCTTTAGACAAACGATGAACTCTACTAGACTGTTAATAATTTTCTTTGTTTTATCAAAATTCGTTCTACAGTTTTTAAGTTAGGTATAAGTTTCAACATAACGAACACACATGTTTTTTTTAATATATGCCGTACCTACCATGTAAAAACGCCGATCAAAATGAAAATATTTAAAAAAGACACTTTTATTATACCTAATGTCATTACCCAAGCAATTGCATCAATAATCAAATGTATTCAAAATTATATGAGCCACATATTAATATTGTACAATGGATACTACGTTCATTAGTTTTTCATTGTTTGTAAGTATAGTATTTTAATTTTTATGTATTTTAAGAATAAGTAGGTAGTTAATTTTAATGTTAGTTTCTTTTTTTTCGTTATACTTAGAGTATAATTTTCAAATTAATTCTTAGTATGTGAAGATTCACGATTCATTCACTCAGTCAAAACCAAATGCCGCTTGTTCGACGCTTGCATTCTGAGATTGCTGCTTTACGGTAGCGAATCATGCCACCTTACAAAGACTCAAAGCAACCATATACTGAGCTTCGAAAACAGCTGCTTGCGACGGATACTGAGTGTGCAGTGGTATGGCTTTAGGACTAACGAGGAGATAAGAGAACGAACTAAACAGCTTCCATAACGCTGAGAGTGAAGAGGCGACGTTAGACATGTTTCGGCCACGTGCTGCGTATACCAGAAGAATACCTAAGCCTGGCTTGTCTGTTCTTGAAGTCTGTGCTCGGAATGGAAAATTTTACGGATCGGAGCGCAAAATAATTCGACTGTTGCATTTTTCAATGGGAGGGAACAAGAGGGAATGCAGTGCTGAATGCCGAAGCGGGGGGGAAACGGCACAGTTCGGTAATTTTACATATATTTTATAAAAATAATTATGTTAGATTTTATTGTGTGGTATGGCCTATCTAGCTTAGAAGGCCAAATATTTTTTTTCACGAGACGGAGCGATAATTTTAGGGATTTCATGAACCGGAACGGCGCTCCAGTCTATTTCAAGCCCTGAGGCCAACCGGTTTCGGTGTCCTGGAAGACCGCCAAACAGTATATATAGTGTATACATACAATGAAGCTACGGGATGCTGGTATGACCTGGAACGATGCAAGAAAACTGGAGAGCGACAGAGATTCTTGAAGGCGCCGCGTGGTGTTCATATGCTCCAACTAAAGGACGGATATTGCCGAAGAAGAAGAATATATCGTCACTGTACTGGCAGAAGACACTAATTCGAAAAAATTACATATTGAGTTAGTTATACGAAAATGTTCCTTATTTCAAACTTTACCGTCTGGAAACCTTCTTAATAAATATATAATAATAAACAGTCTTTATTTTAAAGTCATCCTTTTTACGATTACTTAATAAACTCACATGATAGACCATTTCAAACATTTTAACAACTTCAAAGTCAAATGACTCAAAACTAGTATTCTCCAGTAAATTAGTGTGTTCTGCCAGAACAGAGACGATATTGTGTTAATGTTAATGTGAAACTATTGTATTTTAGTATCTAAGCACCGTCATAAACAATCAATAATTATTACAATAAATCCCGAATAATGGCATTTGTATTATACTTAGGTAAGTAACAAAACATCAAAATAGGCCCAAATAGAAGAATTTATTTCAACGCTACCAAAGAAATAGAATACTATTTTACTATAACAACATTTAGCATATTAAAAACTTTCTAGAATCGTCACCAACTAAAATGTTTATACCAAAAGTTTATATTAAGAATCCTTTGAGATACCATCTAAACTTTTTGATGGTGGGACCTTTTATTTAATAAAAATATATTATCACTGAGTTTAGCTACATTGGACACCTACTATTTTTTTTTTCATTTACTACAATCTGTCACGGATTCTTAAAGGTTATCAACAGTTCGGTCAACTTATTAGGTGCATACTCAGGAGGCAAACACACATTAAAAACAACGTACCTATTAATTATCCAAATGCGGGATCCTAACCAGATTCAAAAATGAAAATGACGAATTTATAATAATAAAACTGTTAGTTTCAAAATACGTCACCTCCATATTCTGCAATGTTGACATAATCTAGAACCCCACGATGGCCGCGCGGCTTAAGCGTCGACCTATAATGTAGTGGGTCATTTGTTCGAATTCCTGAGTCTGGCAAGTACCTACACATATTGTTTTTCAATTTGTGTATGAGTCAAAGTATGAAACTTATAGGTTGAGCAAATGGCTAACTAACATCAGAGTATCGTAAAAACTAAATCTGTTAAGGCCCATGTGATCTAATTACGATCGGATATTGTCAAAAAAAGAAAGTATAATAGAATATCTCATAATTTCAGACTGTATATAGAATATTTATTTATTTATGTAAACATATTATTAGTTAACAATTATTATAGAAAGTGAATATCAAAATGAAGTATCCTTAACATCATTAAAAATATTTAAAAAAAAAATCTAATTCAAAGTTAGTCGTAAAACATAAAGAAAGGCGGCTGATGATATGGTATGATAATGATATGGAAATGATATGATATGGAAAATCCAAAAATCTAAATGGATATGGAAAAAATTGACGCTATAATTCTATTTAAATATGACATGGAGCTAAATTTGATATTTTATGAACATACGTACCTACTAATCTAAAAGTACTTACAAAATCAGAATCAAGCAAAATATAAATAAATTGGAGGTTACCAACTTTTCAACTAATAGTCTCATATTATATCACGTTGTACTATACCATAATCAAAACAATATCATAATATCCCATTTGTATTAGATTATAAAGATAATTTTGTTGTATTATCAATCTCAGTTTTTGTAAATTAGGTAATGTAGATAGGTGGTAGGTATATCTAAATAATAATGTAAAGCGTAATGAATGATTAGGCATTTATTTTGAGGTTAACTATTCGTTGACAGAAAGAAGGCGTGGTAGACCAGACCGACCAGAGGAAAGCGTTGGAGTACCAAGACCAAAGCTCGTGTTAAACTATCACATCATAGGAATATAAATAATCATTGTGACAGGACTTAATATTGTGAAAAGATTATCAGGTCCTCTTATATTATCGAAATATAATATTAATAATGAAACTACAATTACGATATAATATTATGATACCGCTGTCAAATTACAAAATTGTCACAACAACACAACTTCTGTAAACTGCCAAATACGACAAAATATTTTCTAAAATCTATTATTTTGTAAACAAAAAAAAATGGTAATCATTTGGGCGAATAAATAATTTTATTTATTTTATTCTCCGCACGTTTCAGTGATCATATTATAGTTTTTCTTAGCAGTATGGATCATTGCCACTAGGAATTGCAACACGGCTTATTTATCGATAATGAAATACCGGGCTTAATAATCTAAAATACCGGTATTTGGTATTAAAAAAGCAGAGAAATTAAAAATGATAATTTCTTAAACGATTTAATCATACGATTAAAAAGTGAATGACAACAAAAAAGTTTGGAACAAATTAATTTTCGGGGGAATAACTCTCGACTTTGGTTTTGGATATAATTTGACAGAAATTTGACTAGAATAATCCTGTCGATTTCGGTTTATGAATGGAATTGTATATTATCATTTTGTGCTGAAAAATTAATTGACATTTATCAAATAATTGTGTTTTTAACGAATACCGGTTTTTATACTGGTATTTAATATGTAATAAAACCACCGGTATTGATGTTATCATTCGGTATTGTAATCAGTAATAATTTCCATCTCTTTTCTTAATATACTTGTTATGTAATATATATCAAATTATTAAACACGTGCTCAATGCATTGCAATAAAATAGGCGTTGAAAGAATGTCAGTTGAATTTCACCACCCACAGTATGTCAGTCAGGAACGCATGTCTTTAGAGAGGAGTGGCCTGTCCCTCCACTGATGTTATATAATTATTTAAAATATTATTATACGTCATTACCAACGTCATTGCTATGCAAGAGTGGAAGAAGACGGTACTTTGAGTTTACTTTATACTAGTACGTTTTTTATGTATTCCAGTGCTTATTTATATCTCATTGATTCCAAGAGTTAAGAAACTGAATAAAGAACAGCAGATTCACCAATCCCAATAATTTTATATTTTTGACCGTCATTTAATTTTAGACACAAAAGGTGCAACGAGACAAAAAAGTTTTTATATCAAACTCATGCCCAGGGATTTACACCCATGCGCTCTACCAACTAAGCTATGTGCATCCTTTTTAATTCCAACGATATTAATTAGTAGATTTTATAATTCTTTCCGAATCGCTTTCTAAATGGCGTTCAGTTTTGGTAGTCGACAATTGTATTTTAAATCAAAATTTTAATTACTTAAATTAATAACCGATCTCAGGATCTCTCAATTTTTTTTTGATAATAGCTTTGGTATTGTCTCTACATCAAAGCTTGATTCGATATCAATAACAAATCAACTTAACTTTTAGAAAAATGTTAGCACACAAAAGTGAAACTTTCTGACCATGTCCGATCCTAATAGGATCATATGGGCCTCCACAGAGTAGAGGTTTGTATTGACAGATTTTTTTTACGAGAAATGGATGTTAGCCACTTGCTCAACCTATTAGGTCGATACCCTGACTCGAAAGTGAAACTTACAATAATATTATTATATAAAATTAAAGCTAAGTCCAATTACGCAGTCATAATGTGATAATACCACGGTTTACTAGTACAAATAGTAGTAGACTATTTATTCAGTAAAAATATTTTGCTGAATAAAGGTATCTTATTCCCATAGGGTCTGAGGTAAACTCAGAAGGTCTGTAAATATTCTAGCAATAATGATATGAGACGCACCTGATAACAAACAAAAGAAAGAAAAAAACAAAAATACGTTTCCCTTAATCTTTGTAAATAAATAAATAAAAATGCCTTTGTATTAATACATCTAACAGCAGCCTAATGAAAGTGTCTATACCTACCAGTTATTTATATCATTCGTTGATTTTTATTATTAAATTTGTAAGGAATATTTCCCTCGACGTCAGAAAGAATTTGGAATAGTCCTGAATGGACTTTTCCCTTTTCACGCGCGTTTTCCTGCATGCGGTAAATTCTATCCGGTCAGGATAATCTATTGAATGCGAAAGGATCTATATTAACTGCTGTTGATCAATGGCCTCACTGTACATGTTTTTTTCATACGGTATAATTATACTTACCTGATTATTAGATCACCTTTTTTCGTACCTTACCGTGTCATAATAATTTATCACTTTTTGTTACGTATCAATTCTTGGTTTACAATAATTATTACTTACCAAACTAAATAACGCAAACCAAAATCCGGTATTACCCCGATTTTACGTTTTTGAAACAACTAAACTCTACATTATTATTATAATCGTGCCTCCCCCTAGCGGAGGTCGGCCACCAAAAGAACCACCAGATGTTTTTAAAACCATGGTAACTTCTTTACTGTAACATATTATTAATATTGTTTTTTCAGTCTGATGTCTAAAAATACCGAGTGCGCTGTAAAATTAGTGTTTTTTTAATTGTTAATAATGATTATTGATGATTGTGAAAACACGGCTCTTCTTAATATGCCATCCCCTAGCGGAAATCGGTAACCATCTAGGTCATCTTAGCTTTATCATCTGCTATCTGGAACAATTTAGTGGAGCTCTACTCGTAAAGTTCATGGAGATTTTCAAGCATAGATGTATTTTTTCAAGCTACGATATATGATGTCGTCTTCAGATATCCTTACCGTTGATCTTTCCTTGGATGACAAGTTGGGAATGCAGTACTTTTGCTATCTAAGAATGTAGCCGAGGTACTAACTGTAGTTTTTGTACTAACGTAGAACTTCTCGGGCATTTCCTATTCAATTGAGAACTTCAAAATTTCTAAACTCTCTGTGACATCTATTAATTAGTTTAGCGTATACACGTCCGTACTATAGAAATGAACTGAGAGAACATAACAACGAACCATACACAGTCTCAGACCAAGGTCTCCATTGATAAGGACGCGTCTCATTTTGAGAAAAGCACTGCTTGCGATCTCAATTCTAATTTTTATTTACTGCGACTGATCTCATATCTCATAGGGGTTATTAAAAAATTTAAACATCATTCAAATTATAAAATTGTTTTGTTGCATATGTGTGGCTCTATTACTAATATGTATCTCTTTCAATAAGTATCATAAAATGATTTTTAAAGGTTGGAATTTTTTGACAATATTTGATCAGTTGATATTATAAGCAACACAAAACATATGTAAACATTCATAACTAAAAAATACTACCGTAGCATTCGAGTTGAACTGAAGAATGACAAAAAATAACATGTAGGTACTAAAAGACTGTTAAATATTATCCACAGACTGTATACAGCGGAGTTACAAGGTACTGGGCTGGTATGGCCTGAAAAGATGCAAAAAAACTAGTGAGTGACAGAGATTCTTGATGACGCCGCGTAGTGTTCATGTGCTTTCTAACTTGGAATTGGATATGGTCAAAGAAGAAGGAAACCAGTAAACCCTTAGCCAACCACCAATTTGACGTTTTTCAATAAATTTTCACGTGAATGATGACCTCAGCCTAACGTCCTCTGAGATTGCCCGCTTATGGAAACTGAACGAGTGAAGCTGTTTGCCAGGATCCGTCCTAACACGGACCCAATTAGCCATGCAGATTTTATAGCAATCGAGGCCAACTTTGCGGCATTCGAGAAATTCGCAGCGTTGTATGGGGAGCGGGATAGTCCCGACTCCTCCGTAGACTCATCCATTTCGATTTATGACACTCAGTATGTGGATACACAGGGCGTTTAACGTCAGCGGACAGCAGAGCCAGTCCAAAAAGATTGTTTTTTCTTCCTTTCTTAACTTTCTTCTTTAAGCACTACGGTGTATGGTTGTAGCATCAGTCCCGTACGGCTCCGTTTTGGGACGGAATGAGTACTTAAAAT
The DNA here is from genome assembly GCF_057557595.1 of Rhyacophila brunnea. NCBI lineage: Eukaryota > Metazoa > Arthropoda > Insecta > Trichoptera > Rhyacophilidae > Rhyacophila > Rhyacophila brunnea. The sequence continues at coordinate 11,701,222 of NW_028232848.1, read as the reverse complement.
CACTTCTTTCAGACACGTTTATAGCGTCATGGAAGGCGGCCGTGCATATCCACGGCTGTACATACATGACGGGTGGTGGCGGGAAAACAAAGTAGTAAACCAAAGATTACCTCAGCTAAATTATCGAAAAATAAAATCTTATAAAAGATATATAAGAAGATTAAAAAAGACAAATTAATGACCATAGTAGAAGTATAGCTTTACTGAGCTGTTCTAGACAGCAGCCAATAAGGTGAAGATCGCATTGATCGCATATTATATAACAATAGCATACGTTGGATATCTAAATCTTTTTTATATACTTAATAATATAATTCTCATAAAAATATACATTCTAATATTTTTTTATATATAGAATATTAAGTGACCTCGTCACATTCCATTTTTTAATAAGAAAGAAGTGATTACACTTTAACAAAGTCTTTTGTCGTAAAAATAATTGACTGGGAGATTCAGCAGACGCTGCTCATTAAAAAGTCAACCCTTAAAAGGTTGGCTTATCGTCTAGGTACTTCCACAACTTAACTTATATATAATAATTACCAATGTACATACTCACTAGGGAATCAAATCCCGAGCCAAAATTCTGATCCCGGGATTTCGGGATTACAATTTAACAATCCCGGGATTGGCATTTTTTTCCATTGTTAATATAAAATTTTTATATTTACAAATAACATTGATAAAATCGGTCAAAAATAAATCTAGTATAATTTATACTATTTAAGACATTTATTGTTAATATTGTATACGTTCAATCTTGGAAATACATAAGTTTAATGGAGTAAATAATATTGTAATATAAATAATAATGTGAATTTAATATGAGATTGCTGTTTCTGATAGTAAAGACATAATGAATGGATTAGCGAGATTTAAAATAGTAAAGCGAATAATCATGGTGTACTTATGGCCTTTCCGCTTCATAAATCTAATTAGTCAGCCAAATATGAAACTGCCGTAAAACGTATGATAGCATGGTGGAATTACGTTGTTAAAAGTGCGAAGTATTGTTTTTTTCCAATTTTTCTCATTTTTAATAATTTATGTGAAAAAATAAAATGAATCGGCAACCTACACATGGGTATAAATCAAACTTCATTCAAACTCAGTTTATTTCTAATGTATTTAATTTTTATTAAAAGTATTTTTTCTGTTATATTTTCGCTTTTATTTTATTTTCCATAAAAATTGATAAAAAAATCAATCCCGAAATCTCGGGATTATGTTTATCAATCCCGGGATTCATAGGTATCGAAAATAGCTCGGGATCCCGGGATTGGAATCCCTAATACTCACACACAGCCATTATCGTTATTAGGACCGCAATAACTTGAAGTTACTTGAATAACCGACAACTTTACTCTCTAATCCTTCTAACTCGCGTTACAATTAGTGACAATCCAAGTATGTCAAAAGCCCTCTTTTTTAGTTTAGGATACTTAGGCGAAGGTATTCTATGCATACGGCGGTTAATTGCTAAAATAAGTTAATCGTTTAAACTGTCAAAAAGTGATTTTAGCGCGAGATAAACAGTTTTGACAGTTTAGACGGTTAACTTTTTGTAACAATTAATCGCCTAAATACATCAAAATATGATAAAGTGATAATGTTTATCACTTTAGCCGTCGACAGCCGCCGTATGTGTATACAATACTTTTCCATATTATTCAATGAAGTTGACCATGTCACTTTCTTGTTTTTCGTTCGTGTTTCGTTCACTATTTAAGGCCATGCATTAGTTGAGGCACGGTCTAAAAAGATCGTTGCTAGGCGATGTGCGGATTGCGGGTCGCGGGTGCAAAAGACGCCTGTTAAACGAAATATTATTTCTCATATAAATCCAACATACGTCCATTTTATGTTCTGTTTATTATTCTATTAGTAACAATAATAATATATTCATTGACATGTTTTCTTTTTAAAGTAAATGGGTAACGTTTTTAGTCATCTTTACACGATTTTAGAATTAATTGGCCCGTCGCCATCACGCAGCAAAGTGACGTATGTCTGACTCGACGTTCTCTCAATGAATGCGAAGCGAGTACAAAATTTCGTCGCGCGTACAGTTGAAAATTATTTGGCGTTTCACTGATGCGTCACCTTAAGTACATGACCCAGCCATCTAAGGCAGTCAGCACTCGCAATGAAAAATTTTATGAACCGGAACAATCGAAAATTCGAGAAAAATCGAGTGATTACAGTCCCAATTCATCGATAGTAAATAACTTCCGGGTGATATATATATTACTAAGTAGGTACCTACTAAACTAGTAAAAATATTTTAGTGTTGCTATCTAATGTTTCGAAACCATAACTAGGTGGATATAATATAATGAAAAAAAAATTTTTTTTATAGAATGTTCTGTAGTGAATACTCCGTATATTGATGTAGGTATTATCTATTATATGTTTATATGAATAAATCTTTTCGAACAAAAGTGAAAATTGATCCGTTAATTAAATATTTTTAATATGGGTAGATACTACGTAATATGAAAACAACCAACTTTTCATTTTCAATTTATGGAGAAACGTACCTGCACGTAAAATTCATTAAACACGAATGAAAGTCAAATAAAATAATGTTCATACCCGTTGAAAATTACATGATTGTAATTTAATTTTTGGCAGTAAAGTATACCTTTATATGAAAAACATTTACTTTTACATTTAACTGTTGAAAATTTCACAGAAGTATTATTAAAATAAGATACGTAGGTACATACCTACTGGGTTGCAGAGTAATATTACTTACATCAAAATGTGTAGCTTCTCGGCCATAAAAATAAATGTATTCTTGAGTACCTATCTATGTCAAAAACATTGCTATTTAAATTAATAATACTCCATTTTCACTATAGCATAAGGAACTCATGTTTATTGCTTAATTATTGCAAGGCTGTTTCTTGACTACCCTATCCAGGTGTATGCTACCTGCTGTTTTATTTCTTCACATTATGGAAGCCAGCATGCCAACAGTATATTTTTACCACGTTTTTATTAGCTCGTATTCTTGTTTGTCCTGTACAGATTTTTTCTTGTGCAGTACAATTTTTTTCTCGTTTGTCCAAGATTTTAACTATCTTCCCGACTAGCTAGACGTGTGAAACTTTTAGAATTTATCAGAACACGACGACAATGCATTCTTTTAATACTTTTGGCCATCTTTAAGCAGAATTAAATTCATTTTCAGTTAATTCTGTTTTGTATGTTTCGGAAAAAAATTCGTTAAAAGAAATTTTACTACTCACTATTATTGGCTGCTAAGTGGGTCCTAGCAACTAAATTATTGCGTGCGTTACTATGTAAATCAATATGAAATGACATTTCTGAATTCTATAATATTTGTTCAGTATTTCTATCAAGTACAATAAAAAGTTTTTATCAATACATATAATTGTCAAGTATATATTATGATTCAACAGAAAATTTAAAAACGTGGTATATGAAAAGTTCTTTTTATCTTGCAATTATTATATGATAATTTCACTTTAGACTTGTATCCAAACAATTTGAAGCGAGTAATAGATTTTATATTCCAATACTTAAGACGCAATGATGCCCGTAGTGACGAGAAGTAAATTGGGAAAATAAATGCTACGTCCAAAACCGCTGAGTCCACTAAAAGGGGAGATATTAATATGCTGATATTTTTAATCTTCCTATCGGTGTTGACACCTGGACTTTCGGAGAATCTTGTCCGAAATGTGGTGCTTGTGGATGATGCTCCCTATTCCATAAATGCCCATGCGTACAATTGCCACTATAATAAAAGAGATTTGCATCATAAAACGTCTCTCGGCTAAATGAAACATAAACGTTCTCCAATTCTTCGAGTTACATAATATGGGTGGTTCAAAATAATTACGGTTCAAGTCCATCAAAATGGATTCTAAGTTACTTAGGATTTAAGTTAAAATTCCTTTTGTAAAATTCAGGAATGTTTTCACTGTATATACATATTTTGATAGTAAATGGATCAATTAAAATAAATAGTCGAAACATAAAGTATATTCAGGCTTTATTAATATTAGTAAATACCTCTTTATACTGCTGAAAGAACTGTCAAAATGGACCTGATTCACATTCATTTTGATGTTTTATCAATACTAGTATTGTAATTTATGCGGAAAACTGTAGAGTCACGATTTGTTACATTATAGAAATCTGTTTTATTTAGCTACTGAAACAAAAATAATCGAATTTTATGAAAATTGGACTTCATCCATAATTATTGTGAACCACCCATATTAAGACGAGAAGTCATCCATAATGGCGTTAAAGTGAGAGTGTGCACGTTCAAGATGAAGCGACTGAATTAACAATGACTGTAGTAATAAGATCATCGCAGGATCGCCTTAGGTAGAAAAAGATTATTGACAAAACTAGCTGTATTTCACTGATCACCATTCTGAGGGACCGACAAGCTTAACGCGGCAGCTAGGCCGCGGAGCCTCAAGTTAAACTTGTCGGTCTCTAGTAATAAAGCAAATTAATGATGTATGATTATGTGTATCTAGAACTCGATGACGTTGTAAAGTGTATTGTTAGGTTGATTAAATTATTAGACACTGCTTAAAAAGATTAGTAAGTATATCAAAAAATATGACGGTAAAGTAGCAGAGAACATCCCTAGGGGTAAATCATGGTAGTTAATGCAACCTTTTTTACTAGAAAACTAGGGTCAGATTAACATTTATGAGCCAAGTGCTCAAATCTATTGGGGACACTAGAAACCGTAACTGATCAAAACGTAATTTAAAAAAATCGGTGTGTGTATTTATGTACGCGCGTTAGAAGTTATACTTCTTTGGCGTAACAAAACAAAAACAAAACTTGTGATAAACTAGATTCTTTGACTAGCTCTTAATTATTATCTTGTTAAATTATACACTTAAGAAAAAGGACCGCTTATTGGAATATAATGGTTTCTCGTTGTTTTTATTTTTAAAGTACCAACTGTCACTCTGACGTTTAATAGTTTGTTTACGTAAGGAATTGCAAATGGCCGACAATAATAAATTCGCTGCCAAGGCAACGGAACGATTCTAAATTATAATATTATACTGTATAATCGTCACGAATGCAGTATCATACTGTTGCGTAAAGGTAGTGCGTTCGGCTGATATCCTAACAATCGGTGGTTCGAATCCAATCGAGTGCGTTTTTTACGGTTGAAAAATTTTATTATGTGTTACACGCCAAAAATACACTGTGATCTGATTTTCCGAACGCGCCAAAATAAGTATAACTTAAAAAAAAACGATGCTTAAGATATTATTATCTTCATGGATCATTCGATTTATTTTTCAGGATTCGAGGCTCCTATTGATTTGGTGCCCTAGGCTACACGGGCTCTGTAGACAAACATCAGATATTCGTAAAATTTCCGAGAAATTTCTTCGTTGTCTAATCATGAATATTCTTATGTTTTCGTTATTTTCAATGGCTTCATTAAATTTATAAAGCATGAACAAAATATCCTTTGTTTGGGTCCAGTCTTAATCTTTATATTATGAAAGATACAAATTGTATAGTATTATTATTGTACCATAACGTTGGAAGTATCAAATACATTCTTATCCTTTGAAAAGTGTGTTTGAAGCACTGTTATTGTTTTAGACCTCAATAGTAATTAAAATTTAAAATAAATTTGTTGTTTCAAAGGAAATACAATCAGTACTTAGGTGTATATAGAATATACAGTTCCATCTTGCATTGCACCAAGATTTGGAATAACTCATTGTGACAATTTATAATATATTCCAGTGACGTTGCAAAAAATATGATATTTTATCATTGCCTGAGAGTTATATTATGTTTAGTAAGTTACAAAATAACTGACATTCTTATACAATATACGCGTACAGAGAAAAATGTAATATGTCATTGAAAATAAATCGACATTCATGCAATTATTGATTAATATGAGTCGCTAGATTTCAAGTCCATAATAGATGAATAGGAGAAAAACAGCTTTTGGTTTTCTCAAATACCTACACAGTCACAAGGGTGAAAGTTTATATTATTTCGAGTATAGAATATTTAAAATTAATAAATTCCACATTTTGATAATGCAGAAATGTTAGAAAGCAGTAGTTTTTCAGCAATTCACAAAAAAGTCAAAAATACATAAAGGTGGACTTGGCTGATTTTGAAATATAGCGCACATATATTATATTGTTATAGAGCGGTGAGATCAACTTGATATAAACACCTTTTATATTTAAACTGGCTTTATTAGAAGGTAGTTAATATAAAAGATTATGTTTTAGACAATAACTTGTTAACAGTTTTATTTAACACAGTGATTTAATGCAGGAGATGCGTCCTTCTTTAAGGTTGATTTAAAACTAAATTGAAAATCTATTTTGTATATATATAAAACAAAAAACTATATAAAAACTCTCAGACAACAGTATCCGTTAGATACAATAAGTGACGATGCATTGCATTTCGGTCGATTATATTGATAAGAACAATGGTGCGACAAAACAAATCGTTAGCAAATACATTTCCAGCCATTCTTTATGCATGCTTATTAATACTTGATAAGAATACAAAGATAGGCTAAATGATAGTATTTATTTTGATATACTTGGTATCAATTAACTCATTTAGTGCTAGCACCATGACTGGCGCGTTTGGAGTCGTTGGCCATTAGATATAATTAACGTGTTATTTAAATGTGGTAATTAAAAGGTATTGAAAAGGTTAGCAGTGATTGTACGAGTATTAATAGAATACCCAGTATATTATGACTAGCAGTAATGAAATTACTCTTAAGATGTGATTATATTGAGATGCACGTCGCGTACTGTCACGTTGTCACGGCGACAAATTTAGTATAATGGTCTGTAAATTCAATGATGGAGAGTGCCAACTCTAATGTATTAGTATTTTGAATTATTATTCATGCTTATTTCAATTAATATTAACAGTTTCTACATGTGCGTACGTTAAAATTACTTGCGATATTATATCCATAGATAATATTTTAAACAGAACCCATTCTGCAGACCATAGATAATAGACAACATTCTTATAGAACATACATAGTGCTAACAGCTAAAAACAAAAAACACGCGATTGTGACACGAGTCGAAAATGTGTAGGCATGTAGAAAATAATAAAAAAATGTTCATTGAGTAATGCAGGTGTCCGATGTGGTATAATGCGAGGTGACCTCATTGTTGTTCTGATGATTTCGGCAGATTTTGCTAATTGGCAATGTTCGTTTAAAGTTTCAAAATGTCCTACGGGATGGGAGCGTCAGTCTGCCAACATTTTCAACACCAAGAAAAACGACATTACACACTTTTAACTTACTGTGACGTCACGTGACAGTACGCGACGTACATCTCAATATAATCACAACTTTATAGGTATAGTAAGTAGGCTTCATACTATTTTTACGTTTTCCAAACTGAGGCATAATGTTATAAAAGTAAACCTTTTTTATATTGAATTCAAGTGTGCTATCCTTTTTTAGCATCTAAGGTACACGCGACTTTTATTCAAAATAAAGATTTTTTATATTCAAGTTCAGTAGCTATTTTTAGTTTTCTTTCCAAAAAAGTTTTCCAACCAAACAATTACAAGTCGAAGCACCTTTTTTAAATCAAACATCGCTTGGGGTAGAGAATACCCTTTCTGCATGTGGGTGGTAGATACAAAATACTTTTTTATAACTCGACTTATTTAGACGCGTGTTAAACTTCAACTTTTCCAGGACTTTGGAAAGAACCTTTAAAATAGGATAATCCCATTCAAACCAGGTAACACGGTAAGCCAATTCATAAGTAGGTAGGTACATATTGTGTATCTAGAGACAGTCTCTAAATTATGTAAATTAATAAATATATGAGAGCATAAAATACAGAAAAATTATAAATTGCGGCGTTTTAAGTGAACTGTAATTTTGAATAATTGTGAATGTGGATGCTGGGGGCGGGCGATCCAGGCACTAACCTTAATGTTATTCAGCTGTTTAGCTAAAGCAGGTCCCAATTTCATGCACACACGTCCTAATAGGTGCTTTATAGATTGTATATTATTTCTTATTTTATTTTATTTTTTACTCATATTTTCGTTTATATTCGTATTTATATTCGTTTGTCCATCAAGTGGTAATATTGTATATTTTTGATTGTAAATATTATATACGAATTATTAATCAAATGTATTGTGTTATTAAATACTGAGTAATCTTAAATATTTGTTTGGTGATATATTAAAATGTGCTATTGTAAGTGCGTATTGCTTCATAATTTGTTTTATGTTAATAATTTTCGAATAATTTTGTTTCCTTAATTGGTATACTATGAAATATTAATATCCAATTTCATTAATTTTAATTTAATTGTTATTGACAAAATATATTGGATGGATAATTAAATTTATTGGTAGATTATTTGTGTCACCTTTTGTATTTTGTTTTGATAAATGCCTAAAATAAACTGTATCTGATGATATAAAATTTTGAATATCTACCATTTTATAAATAATCATAGTAGCATTTTTAGTTATTTTAAAATATTAAGTCCAATATGGTGAATTAAACATCAAGAAACAAATTTAATATCTTATTTACATTTTTGTTTTTGAGATCAATATCAAAATTATCCAATATTTTTGTTAAGAACATTGTACTGTAATAAAAAGCTACATATTTTCTAATATGTATGTTTCTGACATATTTCCAGATTATGGATGCCCCATTCTTGTTACTGTTCCTGTTACATTCTTAAATCTTGTGCACTATTCGTTTAAGAAAAAAATATTATTGACAAGTGCAAGTACCTTGAAGGCTTAAATTTGGATAGTTCCGGACACTGGATATGAATCAAGGAAAATATAACATATTATTAGAACTTTGATTCAATATTAGTAATAATTTTGTCATAATTAGTTACAGAGCAGGTAGCTAAATTAGCAAAACGCATTGCCTGAAATGCGATGGGTACATGTCCTGTCCGACATAATATTTCTTTCAAGTTTTTTTTTTACTGTCTGTTTCTGAGGTGTTTCCAGATTATTTAGAATTCAAATATTTCAAAATTGATTATCATTAAACAAAACTAGCCCATCGATATAATATTTTATTTAATAATATGAAATTATCAATACAGTGAACTTCACAGCACTGCATTTCGTCACTCAGGTATCCGTATGTCTGCTCACAGGAGGGTAATAACCAGCCTTGAACGACTGGCTACTGCAAGGCAAGTATGCCGATCCGCCACATCGCCATTTTACAAATGCATTTATTTTACAATCAAAGTGCACTGAGCTATGCAGTTTTTGCGGTGCATTTTAGAATAACATTGGCGGGAAATGCCATATAGCACGTAGTAAAATTACAATAGTGATTTATTATACGACCACAGATATCAATAGTACACTATTACAAGCTGAAGGTAGCGGAGATGTATTGAAATTCTTACATAGTTATTATTTTATTCTGCTATAGAAACTTACTTGAGGTTTTAATAAAAACATATCGACAGTATAAAGAAAAAATGGCGTGACCCTCAATTTTTTTTAAAATTAAATTTTATTGCATAATAACGTTGAACACAACTAAATACAAGTTCTGTACAAAGGACGTAAGTTGAAAATGCCAAATTAGTATCGAAAGTTAGCTAGAAATTAAAAAAAAAAAAAAAGTGACGTGGGAAAAACGACTTAACCATCATTCTTGTTGGGTTTTTTTAATTATCTCAATAATAAATATTAGATTAAAGATATAAAAACTGAATTATTAATTAATATGCACTTTAAGGTTATGTCTATTTTGTATTTTAACTTTGACCGAAAACCATACCAAAAACGTTTTTGAGCCTCCTTCAAATTTGATTTGTGTGGATTATGCCTTTTTTACTTTCCACAGTCGATATACATTCACTGACACCACGGTATGAATGGTATATGGGCAAAATAAGAAATGTCACGCAAAACTGATTTCGAGTTTTTAATTTGTGTATTAAAATTTCCGGTATAGATGAAAACTGCATGCCTACAAGTATTGTACGAAAGATACAAAAAGTGGTTCTTTTTCCACCAATACAAAAACTAGGAATATCCAATGTGTTATTTAAATTAAATTAAATTGTTAATAACGCCAACTTTTAGTTTTGTGACATTTATTATTTTGCCCGTGTACCCTCCAGTTAATAGTATTTTTATTTTAATTACAAATAATTGATAAAGTTGTAAATATTTTTTACTGCACTTAATAATGTATGTTTTCCTTACCTAAGCTGTGCGCCTACTACAACGCTTAGTCGTTGAGTTTTAACCCACCATACTCTACACTGACTGCCTATTGACATTGGCACAGTAGGTCTGCGTAGGGGTGAAGAGGAGATCAAAATAGACCATTCATTCAATGGCTGACTGCACAACTTTCTTTCAACGTCACTTTCTCTTTCCAGTCGGCCATTCTCAGCTACTCTACATACCGCTTGCTCTCATCCACTCATCTCCTCCAGAGATAGCCCAGTCGCCAAGTACCTTCTGGACTTCATAAACTTCATAGAGAGCTCTAACTCCATCGCATCTGACAACAGCGGTGCTACTTAATAAATAAATATATTATCTCTGTTCACGGTTGGTATATTTTATCTATGAAATAATGTCTTTTGGTTATTTATTATATTTCAAAGTTAGGCTTTAAATAATCTTCACCACTGTTAGATATGGACCCACCCTAGACAAAAAAGAACATTTCACTCGAATGGCTAATACCCATTTGTGATGACGTAATTTCAATTACTAGACTCTTTACTCATATTCTTCTTATCTTGGCCTATTGTAGGGAATTTAGAAATGATGGGAACTGAAATACCTGACGGATATGGAGAAACAGGAATCCGATCTCGAGTGTGGAATAATATGAGATAAACTTAAACACGTGTCAAGAATACGCTTGTCTTTTGTTCTGACAACTGCTCTTGGTTTATGCACTGACGTTCATTCAATATTAGTGTATTTGAAGATAGCAACACCACGTCTATAATGTGTGATTAATTTTCGTATGACACTCACACAGTCAAAACCCTGCGTCAAAATGTAGTGTATTGGGGAATAATCTCTCGGAATTATAATTATTAATCTGTTCTGTGATCTATTGCCTGCTTCTTATTTCAATTATATGAACACTACTTAGCGCCTCAAAATTTTATGTTGCATCTTCTCATGCTATCCACGCCATCATCTCGTATATAATCTGGTGTAAAATTTAGCGGCCTTCCATGATGGCTGAATTCCGTTGGCTAGGAGAAGAAATTTCATTGAAGCATCCATAATTTGTATTGCTATTGCAATATGATGAAGGGCTATTATAATTATTATCTCCTAGTTACTATTAAAACCACCACATATTCAGAGATCAAAAAAGAAACTTGATAATTCCTTAGAAAAAACCAGACCAATTTCTTACACCGACAAATATGCGTAAACCAAAACTACAATCTCCGATATCTTCTCCTGCAAAATCGTGAACTGGTAAATCTACTGACCTGTTGCTTTATGGATTTAGTATTCAGTCTTGAATTAAAAAAGACTTAAGTATGTAATAAAAACTAAACCTTAGATCACTCCTGACGCTATCTATAAATAAAGACAGTAATTGTATTACTTTGATTTAAATTACACATAACATAATATCTAGAGTTGGGTATTTCCCGAGAAAATCTCAATCTCGAGATTTGGGATTTCATGAAAAGAATTCTCGAGATATCGGGAAATTAAAAAAAAAACTGTAAAAATCCTAAAATCAGTGTAAAAACAGACAAATTCCAAAAAAATCGCGTAACTACGCTTTTGAGATACAAAATTCCCTGACGTTGCAAAAATTGCGCCCATTTTGAGTCGACGTTTGCTTAATTGTTTTAAATGCCCCGATCAGTCTTTGAACATTTTGTGTTTTCTGTCCACTTTTTTCATATAGAAAATCGTTTTTTCAAATAATATTTGATAATAAAGACATCCCGAATCCCGTAAAAAGATTCTCGAGATCCGGGATTTCCCGAAATGTTAAAAATTTCAATTCTCGAGATTCGGGATGGAAAATCTCTGAAATCTCTCGAGAATTCCCGTCGGGATATTCCCGAAACCCCACTCTAAACGTATCTAGCTAATATTTCTTGATACATTTTAAACACCTTATTTATTTAGTGTTATAATATATTATATTCGATCCCAATTATTATTATAACATATTGTTGGAATGGATAATATGGTGTCTGGCATTGACCTAATGCAGTGGTCAATAGAATTTAGTGCAATACCTCGTGATAGGTATCTAAAAATTTGTCATTACAATGATATCAATTATTGTAAAAAACAAGTTATTAAAGGACAATATCTAGAGTCAAGACTCTAGACAGTGGATTTATAGTTAAATTACGTGATTGGATGATATATAGATATTACATAATTACGTTAAAGATATTATTAAATCAGTATACAGTGGCACCATAGGTACGATAAATGCGTCTTACAATTTAGTGGTATTCTCTGCTATCATATAATTCTAATACATCTACAAATTGCTTATCTATACGTTGAGACAATGTGTCCTACGTCAAAAGATAGTATATCCAAATTAGCTATCTGATATCTTACGGTGAAAAGAATAGGAGCTTAGTTGGTCGAGACAGTGACGTCCCATGGAGGTAGGCAGATCGAGCGTCGCTTGGGGGCGGCGGTTGCTCGAAAGGCGGCAAATCAAGGAGAATCATTTGCTATATTATATAGAAATAGCTACCAAATTTAGTAAAAACGAAATATCTACCCATTAAAAAAATCATCTCACTGATTGGAAACAAAATATATTTATTAATACAAAAGGTTTAATGTGACTGTGGTTTTTTGTTGGGTTCGCAATGTCTAGTTTAGTTCCGTTGCCCTTCGACGTCTTTGGTGACCAGAAACGACACGTGCAGATTTGCGAATAATTACAGCCTGACTAATTCACCATGGCGCATGGAAGTTGCGTTAGCCCTCAAAACTATAGATGTCAATGATTTGAGTATATATCGAAGTGTCGCGCCGCTATTATATATTAAACCTTAGCGATCTCAAGCTAAAAACTAATATCATTACAAAAGTTTAAGACCAAAAGCGACAAGAATCGCCCTTAATTCCTCAAGACAGAGTAAATTAATGTATTTCAAAAATGACATGTAAGAATAACCAACATCAAAAAATCCCCACAATGGGGGAAATGTTTTAAATTTAATTTTTTTATGTTTTAGTGGGTATATGTAATGTATCCATATAACACTTTTCTTAGATATTGGAGTCATGAAAGGATGATAAAAAATACTGTATAAAAATGGGGCGGAATTTTGTCTAGGGACGTCACTGGATCCACATCATGGCCCCCCTCAACGAGGGGCTAACAGAGCTCTAGCCTGGGGGGCCTGGGGGGCTTGGTGAGGCAGGTTGAACAGTTAGGTGAGATAAACCCACACAAAAAATTTTAGCAGAATTTTATTTTATAATTTTTTTTGTAGTTATACTTCTTTATGCGCGTTTAGAAAATCAGATCAGAGTGTATTTTTGGCGTGTGACATATAACACATAATTTATTTAACACGAATAAAATCGCATTCGATTGGTTTCGAACCACGATTGTTCGGTTATCATTGATATGAGACAAATCTGAAACATGACGTCTCGCGCAATGACATGATCATAGCCGATCATAGTGCCTATAGAATAAGGAGTATGGATTATTTTTAATAGTTTTCCGGATTTAATCGTTTTCCTCTTAATTGTGTTAATAAGAAAATTATTCGTTGTGGAAAAACTATGTTTATTGTGGTGCTATATGCTCCGCCTACGAAACGCAATGCTGTAATTATCGAGGATTTTTTTTTTAGCCCAAATATATAATAAAGTTACTATAATGTACGTATAGTGAGGGAAATTCTAGTTTTCTAGCAAATTATTTCAAAAGAAAATCAAAACAGTTGTCAGAGTTCCGGTGACTTCGACGTGCAAATTTTAAATGAGCTGGATCCGCTGGCAAGGGGGGGTTTATACCCCTACGATATTTTATAGTCAGGAAATGCGCATGCGCGGATTTTTTGGGCCACCATTTTTTTCATAGAATGTCTTTTGTTTTAGATTTTTCTCGGAGCGGCTGTCAAAATTGTTTTCCATTTTCAAATAACTACGGGGAGATTTCGATATCACATTTGCAACTCTTTGGTCAAGGAATAATATTAGAATAATTATAACTTGTTATTTATCGAATATGGCGAAGGTTTGCATGTTATTTGTAGGTATATATAGAAATAGGTAGGTACCATAGCTTAGCTTTAAATTCTTAAGAATTATAAAACTTAAAATTCAGCTCATTGGTTGGAAATAAAATGTATTAACATAATAGGTTTAACAGGATGGTATTTATTTTGTCGGGGTCGTGATGTCTAGTTTACTCCCGTTGTCTTTGGACGACACGTCCTTGTTGAGCAGCAATGACACATGCAAGTTGTCAGGTGTAGTATTTTTAAATGTATCTGAATCAGTGGGCTCTCAATATTGTCTATTAAAGTAGAGATGGCATTTAAATTAGGTTTAGTGGTATATTTTGTTAGTAATGTATCCATACAACATCTTTCTCAGATATTGAAGTCATGAAAAGATGATAAAAAATACTGTATAACAAAATGGGGCGGTATTCTGGCGCTGCCTAGGGGCGGCATTTTGTTTAGGAACGTCACTGGGTCGAGAGGTCAAGCGCTCACTCGGAAATTTAAATATGTGTAATCGAATCCCACTTGGTTGAAGACTTTTTTAATATTGTTATAATATGTATAATACAAATTTTTTTAATCTATAAATAATATTGTCTACTGTGCGACTTTTTTACCAAGTCTTTTATATCACCCCAGCCGTTTCAGGGACTATATCCCGCCCCCCTATATATTTAATTAAACCGCTACTACATTTTACGCGCCCATAATTCAGTGTGTTTTTGATATCGCTTGGAGTTTTATTAACATTAAAATGCCTAAATCTTTGTTAAAGTTGATAAAGAGCATTATTTTGAATGAGGAAGTATAGTGAGGAGGAGAAATAAAAACGTTTTAATTACTCTCAATAGTGATAGAGTGTCTACTAAGACGAATCAATACGCAAAGATCGAGATATACCTACGTGTAAATATCACGTGACGTAGAAAACTTGATATAAAATTCGCACTTTGTATTATTCACTTATGAATTAAAAAATAACGGTTTTAGTCAAATTCATTATTGAATTATTATATTGAATCTTATATTAGATATAACTATCAGAGTTATAAATGATAATGATATAATTTTTTTTCTCACTCTTATATTATACGTTTGAAGGAAAATATTGACTATTGATTTATTTGAACCATTCTTTGAAATTTATTATTTGTTTCCAATAACTTTAATAAAATTGTTTATGGTGTCTTGAATAATGTACTCTAACTAATAAAATCACAAAAATATCTCAAAGACAAAGCAATATCCATTTTAAGAAAGAATCAGGATTTTCTATGCAAACGAGTTTTTAGTGTCATAGTTTTCTTGAATACTATCACTGTGTTAATTAATTGCCTGTACTCGATTAAAAACTAAAGTATGATATTAAATTTATGACGCCATTGTGATCAAAGAAATGTCGTGATCATTAAAATCAACACAGTGGGTAATTTTGCTTTCTAATAAAAATAAACTATGTAATAAATTAGTTTTCCTTTAATAAACTATTATCATCATCATCATTGCCGATGATAATGATGATGATGATAATAGATGATCCATTGAATAGATGATGATAGACATTGATGATCCGATTAACAATATTATATAGGCTTCAAATAAATATTTGCAAGATAAAAATAACTTTTTATATACAACGTTTTTCAATTTTCTGTTGAATTATTATGCTCAATATGCTCAAACTCGTACTTGATATGAAGTAAATAAAAAACAAACAAACATTCAATTTGACATGACATGTCATATTGATTTCCATAGTAACGCACGTATATATTAATAATTTAGTTGCTAGGACCACCCCCTTAGGAACCAATAATAGTCTTTTATTTTTTATGGATATAACTTTTCATACAAAACAGAATTGACTAAAAGTATTAAAAAAATGCATTGGCATCGTGTTCTGATATATTCCAAAAGTTTCAAATGTCTAGCTAGTCGAGAAGTTAGTTAAAATCGATTGCAAGATTTGTACTAGACAAACAACCACCGGACAAACAAGAATACGAGCTAATAAAAACGTTGTGATTAAAATTGCCTAACGATGAAGTAGATTATAAGTGAGTCTGTGATTTGTAATTTTACAAAACCAACTAGGTATCAAAAATTTCAGATATTTTTTCATTATTGCAAAAACTTTCAAATAATCGTCCTATCGCTTCATAACCAAAATTGATCATTAGTTTTCGAATTTATTATTTATGCAATAATTACATGCAATAATTATTCTAAGGCATTTCTATTTAATCGGTTCCATGAGGCTTGTCACGGATTCCGCGAGAATTCGCAGTACTTGAAGGAACATGTAAAGATAGGAACGCTCGTCAAAATTTTACAAAAAAAAAATATACTAAATAGTAAAGGTTGGGAATCGATTGTTTTTCTTTACGTTATTCTTTAATAACAGCGGCTTAAACGTCGGATTATAATGCCGTGGGTCCCAGATAGGAATCCTAGATCTGACAAATTTAATAAACATATCGTTTTTCAATGTGTGTTTGGAGTTAAAGTATGGACCAATAGGTTGAGCAAGTGGCTAACATTCATTTCTAAAAAATCTGTTAATACACACTTCTACCCAGTGGAGTCCCATATGATCCTATTAAGATCGGACAAGGTCAAAAAAAGATAGAATAATTCCCAAAATCTTTAAACCCATGATCCAAATAATAAATGAATAAAATCTCTAATTCTTTTCGTGTTACTCATTTATTGAGCTGTCGACTACTAACTAGTCAAATTTTATTTCCAACAATATTTTATTAGCAATCATCTTGTCTAATAAACAAAAGTGTTTAGTTTATTGCTGAATTTATTGACAGTTGCTGATTGGAATCAAAATAATATCTTTCAAAACATACTATAATAAATTAACTACATAAAATGAATAAGTCTATTGGACATTCAATCATCACGTCATGACATAAAGCGAATAGACTAATATGCTGATGTATATTATTTATCAATAGGGCATGCAAAACTACTAAAAGAATAAAATAACCGGCATAACGATATTTTTTCAATGAAAACCGGTTTACCGGTTATTTTCCGGTAATTAAGAAATGGTTAATTATTGCATTATTAGAAAATTTGTTGTTTTTCAAAGTCAATATCTAAGTATTTATTTCAACTATTATTTTTTATATTGTATGGCCGAGGTATTTAAACTAAATATTGACCTAGTTAACCCAATAAAACACCAGATCTCATTCAGATCAGTAGAGGTTATATGCTTATATATTTCAGCTTACCACCTTAAACAATCACTACGCATACTTTCCTAATTAATTAGCCTATTAAGAACCATAGTGTATCATATTTAAAGTGTGTAATTAATGCATTCTCTGATTCTACATTTTCTATAATTGTTCACGACAATAACATTATCTTCTTCTTCCACGGCGCTACATCCGGAAGTGGGATTTGGCCTCCTCCACAACCGCTCTCCACTCACTCCGGTCTCTCGCCACATTTCTCCAGTTACCGGGTCTTCCTATATGAAGCCAGTTCACTTCTACGGCGTCAGCCCATCTCCTTCTTGGACGGCCTCTGGGTCTCTTCCGTTGGGGTAGCCACTTCGTCTTGATCCTTGGCGCTCTCACTTCAGTCATTCTCTCCACATGTCCCGCCCATCGTAGTTTTTGGGACTTTAGGTTCTATCAGCTCTTTCACTAGGTTCAATCAGCTCTTCCAACTCGTGGTTCATTTTTATTCTGTAGTTCCCATTTTCCAACGTGGGTCCAAAGATTTTGCGGAGTATTTTGCACTCTAATACTACGACAATAATAATATTATATTCTTTCTTAATTATTAATATAGTGGGTAAAGAATAAGCGCTCGCAGTAACCGAGCGGTAACGTGCTAAACTATAACGTCATTCATATAGATTTGTTAATTTCGCATATTATTTTTCCAATAAGTTTTTGAACCCAGAGCATGGAGTTAATGGGTTGAACAAGTGGCTTACATCCATTTTTCATAAAAACGAAATTCTTTTAATTTAATCTCCAACCTGCGATGGCCTATAAGCTCTACTTAAGAACTCTACAGTGAAACGGCAAATAATTTTCAGCAATAGATGGGACATAATTTCGCAAGTGTTGCCAATCGGAGAGCGATAGTTGACCTGTGAGCACGTCAATTTGTTTTGTGATGGCGTCGGACGAATTAATTATTAAATGACTGTGTAAAGATGACGAAAAATAAAACGTGTTATTGAACATATTATTATTATTACTTAAATAAAAATAAACATAACATTAAATTGACGCATGCTGAATTTTTATGACAAATTATGTTTTGTTTGCCACGCGTCGTATGCAAAATCTGCGCGTCGCGTAGTCACGATAGTTTTAAACCATGCCTCAGCTGAAGTACATCCTTAAGATTTAAAATCGTAAATTTTATTTATTTTTTAATACATTTTCTTTCGACCATGTCCGATCCTAATAGGATCATATGGGCCTCCACAGGGTGGAGGTGTGTATTAACAGATTTTATTTTTACGAGAAATGGATGTCAGCCATTTGCTCAACCTATTAGGCCCATACTCTGACTCATACACAAATTGAAAAACAATATGTGTACTTGCCAGACCCAGGATTTGAGCCTGGGACCCTCGACTCTCTAGGCCGGCATTTAAGCCACGCGGCCATCGTGGGTGTGATAAATCTGTGATCAGAGATTTTTAGGAAATTTAGTAAATGCGTGAGATTTTAAGTAAATAAACACTTCGATTATGCGGCTTCAGGAACAGATAATTTTATTACATAAACTTATAATTATAGTAGGTGAGTATAATGATTACAATGTAGTGTTATTATATTTTCTTTTAATTTACCCAAAATAAAATTACCGTTAATTCGGTTATGAAATTTAGCTGCGTTTACCGGTATATACAAAATTTAATAATCATAAAAATGGTATTTTGAAAGATGAAACAAGTATAAAATGTTGATGAAAATCTTGTGCTGGTCAATTTTTAAAACACAATATTTAAAAAAAAAATGATTTTGACTTTCCAGATGAGTACTTTTTAAATCAAAGTAACGACATCACTTCCTTGATTTGTAGATCAAGAGTAACGTTAGTATGAACTACTTTGTACTTACCGCGATTTATAGCGATAGGATAACACAATTGTTAGAAATTATTAGCATGAAACGATCTATTTGTTAAAAACACTTACTGGGAAGGAGTGAAAAATACACATGTTGAATCTCATGGGGTGTAATTAAATTTTAGTACTAATATACTATGTATTCTGACGCTTTACGTTATTGTCGAATATATTATTTATTAAAATACTCGTATGTAAATACGTTATAAATATGTTGTTATTACTGGTCCATTGAAATCGTGTAATAATAATAATAATATGTAACTAAAGAAAACATTATTCAAAACAATGATATTCTCACTTTTACGCAAACGTGAGATCTATGTAAAGAAAATTATTAATTATTATATTAATAATAAATTTATGTTCGGATATTAACACAGGTAGTTAATTATTCTTTATGGAAATTACTAACGCCCAAGTATATATGGAATTTGAAAAGGGGTGTTATAAATGTCCAAATAAGTTTGCATTGATAATAATATCAGTTATTTTCTGTTCCAGTTATAAATTAAAACAGTAAGCATTATTTAGTTCCTCGTGTTTTTCTTCACTGTATATTTTTATTATCTATTTTCTGTAAGTATTAAAAAATATTTCTTTAATTGTGTTAACTAGGTATCAATAATACATGGTGGAATGCATTGTATTGATAATTTTAACAAAACACATTTTTTTCTACTGAATCCACTTTACAAGTATATGTGTATCCGCATGAAATGCGGCTAGTTTATATGCAAGTGAATGATTCCAAGAACTATGAATAATCCAAACCAAATATGTCGGCTTTCTATTATATATAATGTAACATAATAACGTAACTGTAAAACGTAAATGTAACATAATGTAACCTTATATAATATAACATTTAATGATAAACGCATGCTTGCTCTTTTCTATGTTAAAAGAGTTATAACTACTGCACAGCCATGCGGGTGACTGTAATTTATTCTACCAAGAATTAATATTAGAAATAAATACGGCACAGTTGCAGAGCCTACCTATCTTGAATGATCAACTTAGCTTTCCTAGTAGCCCATTGCTATATCATGAGGGTTTGCATGCGAGACTATAAATGGTCAAATTGATATACAATATTTATGTTTATATATAGGAGAATTTATGGAAGTGGATTTAGGTGTGTATACGTGTGTATATAAATATAATATTAAATACTGAGTTTATATGTATATTAAAAAATATATATATAATTAAAAAAAAATATTATTATATAATAAATATGAAAGTAGGTACCATGTAGGAGTATATTGAGTAATGGGTATTTAACTAAAGACTTTTAAAGTTTAATTAGTTGACTCTATTAATTTTCAATACGTTACCATGAAATGTCCCTAGAGCTCGCTGACCGACTGAGAAGTGGAAATGCAGCGTACTTCGCGCTGAGTCGTCTGTTCAGGTCCAAAATGCTGTCCATCAAAATGAAATTCCGGGTGTATAACGTGGTCATCAAACCAATCGTCATGTATGGATGTGAAACGTGAGGTTTAACAGAAAAACAAGAAAAGGCGCTCCAAGTGTTTGAAAACAGAATCCTCCGGAGAATACTTGGACCCGTCAATGAGAACCACCGGTGGCGCATCCGCACAAACGCTGAGCTCTTCGACCGATACCAACCTAGAATTACTAATATTCTGAGGTCAAGAAGGCTCAGATGGGCGGGCCACGTTGTACGATCTGAAAGATCTAGAACTCTCTATAGGATTTACAAAGGCACACCAGCTGGCACTCGACCTCTTGGCCGCCCTCGACGGAGATGGGCGGACAACATTCAAAGGGATGCGGAAAGGCTGGGGATAGTCAACTGGGAAGAGAGAGCGATGGACAGAGATGCCTGGAGAAACGTTGTGCAGTCGGCCATGGACCTGAACGGCCCCTAGCGTCAGTTTTATAATAATTACCATTGTCCTAGAATTGACGATTTACACCTCTTGGGTGTAGTATTTTTATTGTTTATAAGTAATAATGATATGTTATTATTCTTTGACGATTTATTATAATAATGTTATCGAATGTGTTTTTATTAATAAGATAGGGGTTTTTACTGATAGGGTTTTTTAATAATAATTTAACTATTCATAATATTTTGTTTGTTGTATTTTATTATTATTGACCCTTGACTTGATATGTAGGTAATGGAGTTGTTACCTACTTTATTGTATTGATTATTTTAAAAGCTAAAGTTAATAGTGTTCGTTGTCAGTATATTATGTTTGCCTTTGGTGAGTGTACACAACGCCTGAAGATGCCGAAAGGCGAAACCCGGGTCGCAAAAAAAACGACTCAAACTAAAATCCATTAGAATTTAAATTCAAATTCTATCAAGTACCTTCGGTAGATAGTATTAATAGTCTATTTATTTCATTCCACAGTGTGGCGCCCAATTGTTCTGGCGCCCATTTGTCCCATTCCCTAAAATAATGTATAATTATTATCTGTTAAGATTATAAACTACCACTGGATGAAAGCCTCTCTAGGCTGATTTTATTCATCAGCTGCATTATACATATTACTACGTTCTATTGAGTACTACATCGAATACTTGCATTTCCTATTTTCACGGGAATAATAATGAGATTCAAAAAGGACACACTAATTGAACATTTAAATCAGCAATGCCTTTATACTTTGTATATATATCACTTATACTTAATATCACTTTGGTAAAATAAATATTTTTCTAAATATTTTTTATCTAGAATCAATATTGAATCATCGGATATCTCCTAAATTTGGCTAAAGAGCTAATTTTTAAGATATTAAAAATAAATATTTTGGGAATAATTAACCAAAATTTAATATTATATTAGGTAGGTACATCAGTAAATAAATATTAAATAAATTGTTAATAATAAAAATGAAGCATTATTTTTTTTATTCATAAAACTGTGTAATCTCTATATATATAAAAATCTCGTGTCACGATGTTTGTGGTCGAACTCCTCCGAAATGGCTCGACCGATTTTTATGAATTTTTTATGTATATTTGTTAGGTATGAGAATAGATCAACAAGTATATTTCATACCGCTAGATGATTAGGGTATCTCTATCCAGAAAAATTTTCTTTTATTTTTTTGACAATTTTTTTTTTGTATTTTTTTTATTATTTGGCATAAAAAATATTTATAACCCCAAATTTTCACCCTCCTACCCCCACCCTCCCATTTTTTAATCGCGATTTTATTATTTTTGTATGAACAAATTTAACCGTCGTTCGTATTTCAAACAGAACGAAATTATTTATGTTGTTGAATGACAGATGGCGCTACGTCCAAGAAGAATTCAAGAGAAGCGTCGCGTCATTTTGACATTTCATCCGGCATATCACAACGCAGTGCGTGCAAAATTTTGTACGATTTATTTTAATTTATCTATTTTTATGTGCGTATATTACAGTGCACAATGCCAGGAAGACGCAAGGGGGGCCATTTGGGCTTTCGAACGAATAAAGCAACAAACATGCAAAATACTACTATTTTGCAATATTTGCAAAGAACAGACGAAAAAATCCAACAAGATAACAAAAACGTGCGTGTAAGCATGTCGCAATTGCGTGCATCCCAATCACAAGAGGCACGAGCTGAACGAAATCAACAACGACAATTGGAACGGAGCCAAGCGCGCCGGTTTGTAGTTAACACACGCAGAGCAAATGGCCGACAATGCCAACAAGTACATCGAACATTTACATCCGCTTTGTTCCATCGTCTCGCATTTGAGTACGAGCCAGATATTGAATATTCCGCTCATCCGAAAGTGCTGATTGGTGCTATGGACAAAGAATGTCCCCATTGTCATGCGCTCAAATTCAAACATGAGTCATCCGGTATGTGTTGCGCATCAGGAAAATCGTAACTAGCAGAAATTGAGATACCACCAGAACCATTGAACGGCTTGCTCATCGGCACGGTTCCAGATTCAAACCTGTTTCTGAAGTCCATTCGCACATTCAATTCATGCTTCCAAATGACTTCGTTCAGAGCAACAGAAATAGTTCACAATACTTCGGCAAATGGTCAACAATGCCATTCTACGTTCAAAATCAAAGGTCAAGTATAACCACAAAGTAGGCTCATTGCTGCCAATGTCAAACGAACCACATAAATTTTTACAAATCTACTTCATGGGCGATGAGGACATCAATCATGTGGA
This sequence comes from Rhyacophila brunnea, assembly GCF_057557595.1. Classification (NCBI taxonomy): domain Eukaryota; kingdom Metazoa; phylum Arthropoda; class Insecta; order Trichoptera; family Rhyacophilidae; genus Rhyacophila; species Rhyacophila brunnea. The sequence goes on along the minus strand of NW_028232848.1, from coordinate 11,677,662 downwards.
TGCACGTTGCGGCTAGAATAGCCTCAATTCGCCTAATGCCAGGCGCATCGTCGGCATACTGGACGCCCTGTTGAATGAGCACAATGAATTATTGAAATTCTTCAAAGCACACATGCACGAATTGCAAAGTGATAATCACGCTATTGTCATCAATCCTGATAAAAAAAACCAGCTGGAGAGCACGTGCGTCGATTCAATGTGCCTGTTGTTGACGACATTGCTGGAATCATGGTTGGCGACCGCACATCGACGCGATAAATCGTGATTCGAAGAAGAAACAATAATCTGGAGTTCACCGCTGACACACACCGTTCATACGACGCTCTCCAATATCCGCTAATTTTCTGGAAGGGACAAGACGGATATAGCATAAACATTAAACAACGAGATCCTGTCATAGGTAATTCATTCATCATGAACATCATTACTCATTTTGAATTGAGAAAATGAATGAATGATGTTTTTTTGTTTTTATCGGAGGTCATCGTCTACAGCGCTCTATTTTTTTTTCTGTCATATATCCCATCCTTACACACTTACGATACATTCGTTATTTTTTATTTAACAACCAAAATATTCACTAGAAATAATTTATATGGCAGAACAACGTTTGCCGGGTCAGCTAGTTTATTTATAAAATAGCGAACTGGTTGGGCCATTTATGTTCCCAGTCCACTCCTTATCTCCTCACCCACCTCCTAATTCCCAGTGTTATTGTCACCAGACAATCAATAAGCAATTACGGGTCATGAGAGACGGTGTTACAAAGAACATGCAGTTGCATCTCGACAACGGACGCGTGCGGGCTTCTAATGGCGTTCCGTTGCTTAAGGCCATGCATTAGTTGAGGCACGGTCTAAAAAGATCGTTGCTAGGCGATGCGCGGATTGCGGGTAGCGGGTGAAAATGACGCCTGTCAAACGAAATATTATTTGTCATATAAATCCAACATACGTCCATTTTATGTTCTGTTTATTGTTCTATTAGTAACAATAATAATATATTCATTGACATGTTTTCTTTTTAAAGTAAATGGGTAACGTTTTTAGTCATCTTTACACGATTTTAGAATTAATTGACCCGTCGCCATCACGCAGCAAAGTGACGTGTTCCTGGGTCAACATTCTCTCACTGAATGGCAGCGAGTCCAAAATTTCGTCGCGCGTACAGTTGAAAATTATTTGGCGTTTCACTGATGCATCACCTTAAGTGATTGACTCAATAGATACAGACTGATTCATAAACTATCATCATTCATACACCCTCACATTATAATCCATAAAACTGTGTCACAAAGTGCGGTAGTGGACGAACCGGATGACCCAAAACAACGATACCACCCGAGTGACAGTTCAAACCAGACCACGGAGCCATCAAACATCATCACAAAGGTCAGTGTCTGGTATTCTGTTCCATCGCCCCCGCCCCTAGATCCGACCACTAACTTGTATTGGAATATGACTTAAATATGTTTTTGTTATAAAAAATAAATTAGAATGTCATGGAAAATTAATAAATATATGTTTCCAAAAACTAGCTTCATATGAGGACTAAGAATTTATGAGTGCAACAATTGAATTTCATCCAAATTTTATATGAAATCACGTAGAATTGATTGACGATTTCAGATCGACAGTATTACTAAGAAAAAAATTCTTACCTAGTCTTTTAACAAGTATTTGCATTGAGAAAATTACTATTAAAATTTATAAAAGAAAATAATTATATTGTATAGTGACTATATTTCACACAATTTATAAAAAAAATACATACCTACATCCCAATGGTATTTTAACAAAATAAATAGAAGTACAGGATAGCTAATCTGGTGAATGCTACTTGTATAACAATTTTAGTATGACATTGAAAATGTAATGTTCCACTTTGAATCAATTTTGTCATTTGGTGACATCTATCTCGAAATATTTAACCAACTGACAATGTAACTAACCAATCCACGACCTTAAACCAGTTCTATATAGCTGACCCGACTCACTAACTACCTTTGATTCTTTTCGGTATTTTAACGGTCAAAATGTATTTATATGAACGGGTAATGTGTCTGGAAAACTAAAATAAGCCCACGCGAACAATAATTATTGTCGATAGTAAATTGTTTTGTATCTACTAGCAGTAACTAACTTAAAATCAAATTTAAATCAGTTGATATCAATAGTAGAACTATTCAATTTATAATACTTATTTTCATATATATATCAACTTTTTATATAAAAAAGAAAACATACGATAAATCTTCATTTTTATATCTAGGCATAATACGTAGGTAATCAAGAAAAAATGATGAACTTCCATTTGTCAAAAATATCATAGTGTCAGATTTTCATGACGAAAGCAATTTTCTTCATATAACAGAGCGGTAAAAGAGAAAATCGACAAAAATGAAAAAGAAAATTCTCTACGAAGAGACGGAAAAAATAATATGAATAATGATTATATCCTAGGTAGGTATATTATTAATGATATCGTAATGTATTCGAGTATATATGAAAAATTATTCTGTATTTACATGATTAATTATGGACAATCAGTGTATAAAGGGGGATTCAGACGATTCGGTGGGTTTTAATATATTTAACAGATCGTGGCTGTCATTTATACAATTATTTAAATGGCCAAATAAGTTTAATTGGGTACCTACTCAATTTCCAGATTTATTACTCGGTTACTTGATTGATCAGGTTATAACATTTTTTCACCAACGTTTCCACCAACGTTTCCACCAACGTTTATTGCAAAACATTTATTAATTATTGAAACAGTTTATTCAGTATTCACGATTACAGTATAAATAAATACCAGAGTGGAATGTTTAAAAAAAAATGATGCCTTATCATATCATTATTGATGGTATTACAACCCTTGCCGGGTCATGGTCTCCTTCAAAAACTATCCCTATCCTGGACTTCCTGGAGGGCCGACACTCTCTAGTTGCTTTGACAGAGCATTTTTTAATCTCCCAGAAATCTCAATTTCTATCGTCCAGGTCTTCTCTTGCCACCAAGGTTGCGTACATAGCCCGCCGGTATAACCTCCGCAATTCTATGCATGTGGCCGATACAGCGCAGTCTCTGCACTTTTATATGTCACGTGATTTTTTCATTCCCATAAAGTGTGTACAGCTCCTCATTTTACATTGACCTCCAAATTCCACTTTATTGAACAGCTCAAAAGATTCTTTTCAAATCTCTCTTCTCAAATATATCCATATTTCTCTCATCCTATAAAGTGATATGTATAAGATTAACTATAATGTAGCCATTATGGGTCGTATTCGAGGGGGTTCGAGGAAATCCATAAAAAATATTATTTTGCGGATATTCTCTCAAAATGTATACCAACTAAAATATTAAACGCAGTTCACCCCATTACGATGATTCGCAATCTAAGTACAAATTTTCGAGACGATCCGGTCATATTGATATTTCATGTGAGGGTTGGAAATTGTGCACGTTCATAAATCCGCGCCTTCCGGTAGCACCTTTTGAAATGTTCACATAGACTTCTAAACCCTCAAACCCTTTTATAAAGCGGTCATTTTAGTTTCAAATCCGCCCAGCAAACGACTCTTTTTGGCCTTTGGATTATATAGTTCATAATATTATGTATATTTATATCCATCAAAAATCTATTTACACTTCAAAAATATAGTTTAAGATAACAACAAGGCGATGTTTAATATTCATGAATGGAGCAATATCTCAATCTCCGTAAATGAATGATTCTCAAAGCATTTCTAATTGACAAAAAATAGTTCACAATGGGTTTATGGGGATGTGAATAAGGAAGAGGGTAGGTAAAGTTGGAATGATATAAGACACAGATCAGATAGTGTGTGATTGAGAAAAATATCTGTGTTTTCATTTCCAAATTGATATAAATATTATACAATACACAAATGAATGTAAACGACGGTAGTGGATCAAATTACAAAACAGATAATACTATTATACTACTAATACTTTTTTTTTTACTCTAAATCAGTGGTTCTTAACCTTTTCGGAGTCACGGAGCACTTTTGATCATAAGAAAAAAATACGGTGCGCCAAAATCAAACGGTCATAAAACAAAGAAAATATACGAATATAACTATTATTATAAAATAAACAGATTGCAAAACAGTCAAAGAAAAAAAATATTAAAGAAAATAACATACATGGAAAAACTGTAACTAAAATTACCCATAGCAGAATGGAAATCATTTGATGTGAAAATCAATTAATATGATACATGAGCTTGTCGGATTTTGCAAATTTCAGAAACATGAAGTCGAATATTTGATATAGCTACTCTCAATAATTATTCATCTAAATTCGTAAGTCTTTGTCGTCTTTTAGTTTTTATATTAATTATTGTTGAGAAACCGAGATCACACAAATATGATGTTTAAGACTGTAAATTTTCATTGCCCTCGTGTAGAGAGGTGGTTATTCGTCTTGGAGAGAAATCCAAAATTCCTCCATAATTATTTCATAAAATTTAATTTTCCGTTGACAAGGTGACCAATTCTTCGTCTTCTTGGTATGACAATTAACAACTCGATGTACCTATCAATCGTAGCAAATGGATTTCGTATCCAGTCATAATTTTCTATATCTAAGGAAAGAAATTAATTTGCAATATTTTCTTCCAATAAAGTTAAATGTTCTGTTATAGTGGAAATAGTTCCTTCGGCAATGTTTTCGTTAAGTGAAAATTTTTCTGTTTATATCATTTTTTTCGCGGTGCACTTGCAACAAGCTCGCGGTGCACCGATTAAGAACCACTGCTCTAAATGGTCGTAAAAGAGTGGGATGTGAGACTCTATGTGAGTATTTCCGAAGGCTTGCTTATTTATTGACTGAAAATCTGCAACGTGTGTATTTGTTTATTATTTTGCAATAACAATGAAATGCACGTTTGGTTCTATATTGCATAGTCAGGTGAGTTACAAAAGTATTTGGTATGTTTTTGTTTCGCGATTCTTTATAATAATATAATGTTTCAATGTTACATTTTTATTAAACAGTTAAGCAAGTTGTGCCAAGTCATGCTGGATGGCAGGGTATCCACCCTACAGTTTTGATAGAATGTATTTATTAATATTTTATTCCCAACTGATGGTACACATAACTGGTAAGTCAAAAAATACAAGTGTGTTAATAAACTATTTTTTAATTCAACGAATAATTCACAAGACTTTAGAATGTAACATTCTTTATGAATATACACAATTTGAAAACACCTTGGATATAATTATATAAGTACCTATATCTACTAGAAGAAATCTTTTTGAAAAAGGATTCCACTGAATTTGCGCTAATGTCCTTTACCAATTATTTAAGTTACAGAACACATGGATATTATGTTTTTAAAACAAGCGAAATATTCGTTTAATAAAAAAATAGTGTATTAAATTATCAGAAAATGCAATGACGGAGTATAACTCAAATCTAGAGATATCCTGACATCCATTGGTAATTAAGGTACCTAATTTATACTTTGATTTAAAACAAAAATAGCCGACTGCCAAAATTAAGCGCTTCATAAAAATGTAAAAAATTACTAGTTAATTTCGTCATAATAAGATACCCACTTTGTCCAATTGGTAGAGCTCATACGCAAATTTAGCTTATCCAGTAGTTATACATAACAAATCTGAGATGGTTTCAAATTATGTATGTATTTAAAAAAATATATTAGTACTTTATGTAACACAATTCCTGGACGGGAAACTATTTACAAGAATTACGCACTCACTATTATTTTGATAATAAAAATTCTAGTTCTAGAAACTCGGCTCGCTAAAAATGATTAAAATGTAATGAAATACTTGTTTAAGATATTAAACTTAGATCAATTATAATTTAAATATAAATTCCATCAAAGTGTTCTAGGACACAATTATATTATTTTTCAGTAAACAAGTTTTATTTTATTAAACCCAAATAAAGTATACAGCATGATGAATATAAAAAAAATCTATTTTACATCAACCACTCCAGAAATAGTTTTATATTCAAAAAAAATAAACTTCGACGAATCATCTGGCGCCAGCTTTATAGTTTTTACTGTATTTTTAGCATGATCTTTTATTTCTCACGATGTCCTTCGTCTGAATATTTCTTTGTAAAATTTTTGTAATATATCCATGAGATTTTTCCATTACAAAAGAATAAATATTATTGTCGTAGTCAAATAATATTATTAATTATAAGAAAATGTTTACGTATCAATATTTGCCTGATTGTTATCATTAATTTATTGTTTTGCACAATCTATTCCTCTCCTAAACATAATATTTATGTAACTGAAGATGTAGGTGTACGTTAATCATTGTATGTCAACATCTAGACAATATTCGCACTTTATATCCTGTCATTTTATTTTTATTATTTTATTCGGAAACAAACATTCATATTTACTAATAAGTAGTAAGAACAATTCAAACAGCAAAACGAGATAATAAATAAAATAAATATCATCTTTACTTATAAACGGTAGGCACAACTGACAAAAAACAACGTATGAAAATAATATTAAATTCCTAATTAAAAATGTAATTTAATTAAGAAGATTGCAATATTTGACATCGTAGATGTAGCGTTTAACAGGAATAATATTAAGCCAGTGATTAATAATTTATAATATGTAAGATTAGACCGGTTCTGTAGAAAATTTTGTTTGAACAGAATAAACTAAACATTAACATTGCTGAAGATCGTGACTTATAATAACGAATTTTTGTTTTACAGTTAATATTATGCTACTGTAAACAGCGTTGGATAATAGGTATTTAGATCGAATAATGTGGAATGGTAATATATTAGAAAATTTTAAGCGGCGTGAATATGATTTTTTGACAAGACTGTTTTTTTTTGCTCTTGTGCGGGTAAAATTATTTTTTATAATGTAAATCCCATGTTATGAACGTCCTAAATTTTGATTCGTTATGTCCGCAATGTTTTGTTTTCTTAAATAATTAAAAACATTGTAAAAACTGTTATGTTGCATGGAAAAATTGATTTGGCTAGTTCGAGTGAACAAAAATATTACTTATATTATTTATTATATATTTATTATATATTACTTATATTATTTATTACTTATATTACTCGTGAAATTCTTATATTTTTCAAAATCTATAAGCGCCCGTAGGTATGTACTACTCTAGTACAAGAGAGCAAGCACAAGGCCACGCCACTTTCTTTAGTCCATAGCCACTTGCGCATTTTTATTGATTATGTTTGAGGAAAAATAAAAAGTACCTATTATATTTGAATTACTGCCGATAAATTTCATTAGGTTTGTTAATTGCATACTTTTATATTTAATTTAATTTACATTAAACGTAACACTCATTCTTGATTACTTTTTGCCTCCTATTTTTTTATACAATGCGACTTGTCATTGTGTGCATGAATTTCATCGTTTTATGATAAATATTATTGGTAATAATAAATATTGAAAAACGATAAAAATACGCATGGTCATGTATTTTGTCGTTATTTTTTAATATTACATAATAAATTATATTTATTAGTAAGAATTTTTTTGTAAGATAGAATATTTTTTAAATTATTATAGGATTTTTTTTTCTCTTAAAAATAAAACATTCGCGTGCCATAGATTCGTCATCACAGTTATAGGTAAGTTATACAATATCTTTCGATTAATAATTGACAGTCAATACCAATAAAGTGTTTAACTAACCAACACTACGTTTGAAATTTACAACGTCGCGCTGCGACCTGGCTGTAAGGGGCCTTGTTAAATTTAACAATCGTGCGCAATATCACGTAGCGTAGCTCAATTTAAAATTCAAATACTTACGAATAATATTTAAAAGAGTCGGAAGCATTGTTTCAATACTTGTTTATTTCATTTTGCATAACCTTGTCACATAATAAAATTATGCTGTTTGTATATTCGTTTATATTTTGATTACCTATAGCCAGGTACGGCCAACAGTGAGTTTATTCTAGATGTGCCTAAATACGGCTCTTCGTTGGGTAAAGTGTGGCTCTCAATATCTCTTGATAAAAATATAGGTATTTTATTAACCCGTTATACTTGTATTTTCGCGAGTTTTTTTTATATATAGTAATTAACATTTGTGTCGAAATGTAATTAAATTTGAATTTGTATATTTTAATACTAAGTGAGGTTACCATGGTGTGGCTCTTTATATTTATGAATATCCAAAATGTGGCTCTAATTGACCTCGTGTATGTCCATCCCTGTGGGTCTATTCTATACTTATCGAACACTAAATTGATAAATAGTATCAAACTTAGGGTAGGTTTGTATCAAAATATTAGCACTTATTGTAACAATTACACGAAGCCGGTTTTTATTGTTGCAATAAGTGCGATATTTTAACAGCAGCAAGATAGGTGCTGTTAAAATATAGCACTTATTGCAACAATAAAAACCGGCTTCGTGTAATTGTTACAATAAGTGCTAATATTTTGATACAAACCTACCCTAAGTGTGATAATATTTTTCACTTTATCACTTTAGCGGTCGATAAGCATAGAATAGACCCACTGGTGTTATATTTATGTATTGAGGTATTATAATTATTGTTACAATAAGTTGGCCGTATAAACGTCTTTCTTAATAATTAAATAATATTGTTTTAATAGGTACTTTACTTTTCAGGGGAGCAAAAACTTTGAGTTTTGGTCAGTTTTGTATGTTTATTTGTCGATTTGATTCTTTTTCTTTATAAACATAATAATACTATGATTGATTTAGCATTTTAAACTCATTTTTCAAATGTGAATGTAAAAAACTTATCTAATTTTTCTTTCGAACACAAAATTGAAATTCCTATTTAAGGATAATGCAGACGAACCTTTTAAGTGCTCTTGGTACAAAAACGGCAGCTTTCATTTTTGAAAAATGTTAATAAAAAATGTCTCATCCCTCATTTACATGTAGTGTTTCTAAAAAAAAGTATTAAAAAGTGTTATATATATATACCTATATATTAGTAGTAAGAAAGATATAAGACATTTGTAATGACTCACCAACATTTTACGAAAATACAAACTGCCTGTTTTTGCCGGTTTTTTCAAATTCCCCCATTTATTGCTGTGCAAATTTATGATACTAGTACCCGTAGCTGAGCTTAACCTCTAGTGGTTGCTACTGGTTACAATTTGCGACAGTCGAGATATTCAGAGCGACGAGAATCTTGACTCGGAACCGACACACTGTTGACGCAAGCGTTCTACGTAGCGAACTACTACTATTTAACATACATAATTTTAAAACATCTCATGCATATAATACCTACTGAAAAAACTTTTTTTAGAAAAAAAATAACAAATAACGCAATTTGATCAGCATTTCATGTATTAACTAATAAAATGATAAAATCGTCGTAATTATGTAGGATACCTGTACCTTAATTAGAAACGCATAGTGGCGCGAATCCATCGGTTACAGTTCATGTCCCGTCGGGTGTCGTATTTTTGTCTAAAAAAGATTATTTATGAGATATTTTTAAATCGTCACTGTTCTGGCAGAAGACACTAATTCGAAAAAATGACATATTGAGTTGGTTATAAGTAGGTACTAAAATGTTCCTTATTTCAAAATTTGCCGTCTGGAAATCTTCTTAATAAATAAACAGTCTTTATTTTAAAGTCATCCTTTTTACGATTACTTAATAAACTCACATGATAGACCATTTCAAAAATTTAACAACTTCAAAGTCAAATTACTCAAAACTAGTATTCTCCAGTTAGTGTGTTCTGCCAGAACAGAGACAAAATTATCTATGTAGAATGTTACATTCTCAAATCTTGTGAATTATTTGTTGATTTTAAGAAATAGTTTGTTAAATTATTATATTTACTACTATTTCTTTAAAAATATTAAATTTCTAAAATACGTCAATATCGTTATGGCTATAATGCTCCATCTGTGAGAAAATATAGATTCATATCCTCAGACATTAAGCAAAGGTATAAGATATATTTTCTACAAAAGGGTTTCAGAATATCGTAGGAGTAGGTTACTATTTATGGTAGTATAAGAATTGTTAGTAGAAAGGTAGCAAATTTATTTTTAGATGCAAACGGCAGGTATAAACTATGTTATTTGAAAGTCATTCACAATGTCGAATTCCCCATAAATAGCAAACACATGTAGGTATAAAGAACAAGGCTAAAATTAAAATTATGACTACCTACGTGTAATATTACGCTTATATAATAATATACAACTGAAAAAATATATATTCGTCGTAAGTAGCAAAAATAAAATTAAAATAAAGAAATAACTCAAACAAAAGATGTGTAATTAGTGGTTGTGATCAAAAATGGTCAATCTCAAGAAAATTTTTGTCTGAAATGTCGAGGATTTTGAGGATCCTATATGCCAACAGAGAACCTAGCGGAAAAATACGAAGCTAGCAATTTGAGATTTTTTTTTAATAATTTACAATTTCAACTGTATTAATTTATAAATATTATGTATCTGAAAACATTAAAAAGATTTTTTTTTTAATTCAAAGATAAACTTACAATTATTGTAAAAAATGTAATAAAATATGAATTTGTACAGGAACACATCTTATTATTACATTATATTTTATGGTCATATTTATTATTAAAATTTGGTACTGTTCGGTTATCAGGAATACAGGGGAAAATACATTTTGAAAACACCCGATATACTGGATTATTTGTTAGTTTGGGTGAGTTTAGGTTAGGTTTGGTTAGGTTAACCTAACAAATAGTCCAGTTTATCGGCTATTTTCAAAATATGTTTTCCGCTGTCTTTCTGATAACCAAATAGTACTTAGAATTTAGTTTATTAAGTTTTCAATTTTTTAACGTTTAGATTTTTGACTAATTCATCGTTTTAATATTTTTTATATTTATTTAAAAAAACTCGATTTTTATAAAAATATAAATGTGTATAACTTGAAATTCTTTTCATTTATATCAAATTATATTTTAGGTATGTTGCCAATATTGAATCTTTGGAGCTAAATCGGATAAAGCACCCGCTCGGCTGGTGAACAACGGATGTTCGAATCCTACACGGTCGAAGATTAATAAATATTTGCATTATTAATATTGAAATAATTCTTACCAAAATCGTTAGGTTTCTAAAATTATCAGTTTGACCTTTTAACAATATCAAAAACAATAAGTATAAATATCTTCTAATCAAAATCAGGTATTTTAATGAAATAATTTATATACAGCCACTATGTAGTTAAAACTTGTTTGATGTTCATGTTATTAGGTATTGTTTATGATAACAAAATAATCCATAGTGATTGGGGTAAAACGATATGAATTGATTTTTTATGAATTTAAACCGCGCATGTATACACTATTAATTATAAATGCTTACACTCAAAATAAAGACCATTTTACCACGTTTTTATTAGCTCGTATTCTTGTTTGTCCAGTACGGATTTTTTCTTGTGTCCAGTACAATTTTTTTCTTGTTTGTCCAATATTCATATTGGACGATTGAAGATTTTTAACTAACTTCTCGACTAGCTAGACATTTAACACTTTTAGAATATATCAGAACACGGCGACAGTGCATTCTTTTAATACTTTTAGCCATTTTTAAGCAGAATTGAATTCATTTTCAGTTAATTCTGTTTTGTATGGAAAGTTATTATTGTTGGTTGCTAAGGGGGTCATAGTAACTAAATTATTAATATATACGTGCGTTACTATGGAAATCAATATGAAATGTCAAAATAAAATTTCAGTATTCTATAATATTTATTCAGTATTTCTATTAAGTACAATAAAAAGATTTTATTAATACATGGAATTGTCAAGTTTATATGACTCAACAGTAAATTTAAAAACGTGGTAAGTATGTAGAAAGTTATTTTTATCTTGTAATTATTTAGATTTGAATTGAAATTTTGTTTAATTTTCAGTACGAATAATATTGTTACTGATACAATTTGCTAAACATAAAAATAAATAATATATTTTGCATGCACTAAAATAGATATTTTAGAAAAAGAAGTGACCGAACCGGGAATTGAACTAGCAGTAAAAAAATACCACGGCTTTATTAGTAGGACCTATTGTCCAGTAAAATATTATAACTAATTTTAATTTTAATTTGTGTAGGTCAACAACCACAGGCCGTGTCAGCAAATGCTCCATGATTACAAAAACGCGATAATCAGCGAATTGCCCAATTAGCTCATATTACTTCATCTACCGTCAGCACATTCTGCGTAAGTGTAACATACGCCGGTGAGGGTCGACAACCCCAAACCTTGTCAGCGAAACGCTACAAAGAAGTTGCAAAGCAACAATTAGCATATTACAATTGTAACCTACATCGATAGTTTCTTGCTAAAGTTTATTGAATATGAATAGCGAGTAACAGTTGATGGAAGATGGCACTCTACCAAAACGCCTCGGACGATGTCACTATATTAACATACCTTGGACATAGTATTCTCTATCGTACCGTATCAGACTAAGCAGACCTTACCGCGTGTAAACCTGTCATTGTATTATTTATTTATCAGTAAATAAACTCTCTTCTCAATTCACTTCAGTAACTTTAAATCGGATCCTTGCATCTCCAACATCTTCACCGTCAAAAGTTATAATTCATCACTAGTTAGGGTTAAAATATAATATGTATTGTACAGACTCTTCGCTAATGTTATGATTAATACTATATTGACCTATAATCTAGGTGACAACCCTACCGCCAACTGTTCCAATCTAAACAAGGGCATGTACCTACATATCAATATCTCTGGCAACACCTGTTTAGCGTATTCTGTAAACTCCTAACGTCCTGAGCGTATCGTAAATAATGATTATTGGATCATTGTTTTGGGTTTGAATTGCTTGTTTTCTTATATTGCGCAAAGCAATAATACTAAGCTGGAATCAATGTATTCATTTGTACGAAAATGTATCAGATTATAAGGCGGAAAATAAAATTATAACGCTGCTCACAATATTATATTAAACTGTCGCTACATTTCAAAATCAGCCAAGTCCACCTTTAGATATTTTTGACTTTTTTGTGAATTGCTAAAGAACTACTGCTTTCTAATATGGAATTTATTAATTTTAAATATTCTATACTCGAAACAATATAAACTTTCACCCTTGTGACTGTGTATTTGAGAAAACAAAAAGCTGTTTTTCTCCTATTTATATATTAAGGACTTGGCTGATTTTGAAATCTAGCGACACAAATGTACTTACCGGTAAAGTGTATTTGGCTCACAAAGATGTGGAAGAAAATGTTAATAGGTGATTTTTTTTTTATAAATATAAGTGAAACTTAAAAACAGGTTCCTACACATAATTAATAAAATAGTTGGAAACTGGGGACGATTGCTGAAGGTGTCCTGGATGGAACACATAACCAATACCTCGTTACTACACTGTATACGAACTACGAAAATTCAAGAGATTTTTTATGTATACCTGTGTCATCTTTAATGATTCTCTGGATATGAGGGCATTGTTTCATAACTCACAAACTCCACAATATACCAAAAACGAGTTATGAATGCAGTAATGTTATTTATATTCACACCGTCCATTGAAAATATGACGTAACATTCTAAGCACACAAACTCCTATTTAAAACGAAGTGGAAATATAATTTATTTTCAAAACTTACATTCTCCGAATACTTGTTATTTTCTAATCTAACAACCTCCATTTCAGCCAATAAGACACATTGAACTGTCATGGCCGACAACTTTTGTTTATCTGTGATGGTGTAAACATCTGTTGTACGGTCCTAAACTAACAATCTCCAAAGACTCACAGCTACACCAACATTCTCCATATTTTGTATTTCTAGCAGAAGTTAATATATTTTTTTACAGCCCACTTCTTTACCGATAATGCATTGAATACAACAATAATCACACTATTCATTTTAAATTGTATGGAAAAAACTGTTTTTTTTTTTCAATTTGCCGAAAACAAGCATTGACGGAGATTTTGAGTTATGAAACCAGAAGCCTCATATAATATTATGTACTGTTTACTATAACCCAGAAACCATGTAAAAATATTGTTTTAGGCAACGTACCTGGTAAAAATGCAAACGACGAACATTGACGATAAGGTAGAGGAACCAAGTGAAGGAATCTCTTGATATTCGATTATATCTACCGCAAGGCTTACAGAAGATAGGACATTGTGGGTAAAGCAGCTCGATGCTTCTGCAGTGCCTCCTCAGTCATAAAGTTAACGACGAGGAAGAAGTATTTCAATAATAAAAAAACAGTGCTTATATTGGTGAGAAAATTACATTTATTCATTCAGATAATATAAACCTTTAACCTTCCCTTTACTATGCTAATTAATTCAGTCTGTTCCTGTGATGTCACCTTGTGCTACCGTACAAGGTGGACAAAAGTACAGTTAATACAAGGGACTTATGTATTTTGGCAACATAGATAATCTAATAAGGTTTCATCATCATTCTATTTAATTTACATAGACAATTATAAAAAAAGAATTAAAACTTTATTATTATTATAATAATACAAGAGTTTCTATACACTATCTCGATCGTTCCGCTTACTTTCATATCTCTTTCTCACAATAATTGAGTATGTCTCTCTCTGTCGCATATAATTTTAGATAAAACATAATATATATCAGAATTCTGTTTTGTTAGTAATGAATTGCGATGCTCTATTTGTGTATATTTAGAATTTATGAAAGGAAAATGAAATCTCGTGGATATCTAGGAATTATTGGATTTGTTAGGAATTATGTAAAGATAAATTATTGTTGTCCATTGCACGTTAATGTATTTATTTTATTCCCAGTTATAGCCGAAATCTCAAATTTTTAGTCGATGATGTTAACCGAGTGTAGATTTTATCAAGGACTTATATAATACTAGCTGACCTGGCAAACGTTGTTATGCCATATAAATTATTTCTAGTGAATATTTTGGTTGTTAAATAAAAAATAACGAATGTATCGTAAGTGTGTGGGGATGGGATCTATGACAGAAAGAGGAATAGAGCGCTGTAGACGATGACCGCCGATAAAAACAAAAAAAACATCAACCATTCATTTTCTCAATTCAAAATGAGTAATGATGTTCATAATGAATGAATTACCTGTGACAGGATCTCGTTATTTAATGTTTATGCAATATCCGTCTTGTCCCTTCCAGAAAATTAGCGGATATTGGAGAGCGTCGTATGAACGGTGTGTGTCAGCGATGAACTCCAGATTATTGTTTCTTCTTCGAATAACGATTTCTCGCGTCGATGTGCGGTCGCCAACCATGATTCCAGCAATGTCGTCAACAACAGGCACATTGAATCGACGCACGTGCTCTCCAGCTGGTGTTTTATCAGGATTGATGACAATAGCGTGATTGTCACTTTGCAATTCGTGCATGTGTGCTTTGAAGAATTTCAATAATTCATTGTGCTCATTCAACAGGGCGTCCAGTTCGCCGACGATGCGCCTGGCATTGGGCGAATTGAGGCTATTGTAGCCGCAACGTGCATCCACATGATTGATGTCCTCACCGCCCATGAAGTAGATTTGTAAAAATTTATGTGGTTCGTTTGGCATTGGCAGCAATGAGCCTACTTTGTGGTATACTTGGCCTTTGATTTTGAACGTAGAATGGAATTGTTGACCATTTGCCGCAGTATTGTGAACTATTTCTGTTGCTCCGAACGAAGTCATTTGGAAGCATGAATTGAATGTGCGAAAGGACTTCAAAAACAGGTTTGAATCTGGAACCGTGCCGATGAGCAAGCCGTTCAATGGTTCTGGTGGTATCTCAATTTCTGGTAGTTAGTTGCACACACATCCCAGCTGACTCATGTTTGAATTTGAGCGCATGCCAGTGGGGACATTCTTTGTCCATAGCACCAATCAGCACTTTCGGATGAGCGGAATATTCAATATCTGGCTCGTACTCGAATGCGAGACGAAGGAACGAAGCGGATATAAATTTTTGATGTACTTGTTGGCGTTGTCGGTCATTTGCTCTGCGTGTGTTAACTACGAACCGGTGCGCTTGGCTCCGTTCCAATTTTCGTTGTTGATTTCGTTCAGCTCGTGCCTCTTGTGATTGAGATGCACGCAATTGCGACATGCTTACACGCATATTTTTGTTATCTTGTTGGATTTGTTCGTCTGTTCTTTCTGCTCTACTATTTCGCAAGTTTGTTGCTTTATTCCCCCATTATAAATGGCCCCCCTTGCGTCTTGCTGGCATTGTGACTTTGATACACGCACATAAAAATAGATAAATTAAAATAAATCGTACAAAATTTTGCACGCACTGCGTTGTGATATGCCGAATGAAATGTCAAAATGACGTGACGCTTCTCTTGAATTCTTCTCGGACGTAACGCCATCTGTCATTCAACAACATAAATAATTTCGTTCTGTTTGAAATACGAACGACGGTTAAATTTGTTCATACAAAAATAATATAATCGCGATTAAAAAATGGGAGGGTGGGGGTAGGAGAATGAAAATTTGGAGTTATATGTATTTTTTTATGCCAAATAATAAAAAAAATACAAAAAAAAATTGTCAAAAAAATAAAAGAAAATTTTTCTGGATAGAGATACCCTAATCACCTAGCGGTATGAAATATACTTGTTGACCTATTCTCATACCTAACAAATATACATAAAAAAAATTATAAAAATCGGTCGAGCCATTTCGGAGGAGTTCGACCACAAACATCGTGACACGAGATTTTTATATATATAGAGATATTATCATAAATCCAAATTTGTTAACAATAAATATATTATGTAAATAATAAGAAAGTGTAAAATACAATACAATTATTGTATCTAGACTAGAAACTACAATAATTATTATAGGCATACAGTGTTTAGTTCTAAATTGTGTTTGTACAACAAGGGTTAATATGCATTCAGGTGTTTGTAGATACATTATACCCCAGTGCCGCTACATACCAATCTAACGTCTGAACGGGCTTGAGCAAACTAACTTAGATCAGGTGTCTCCAGGGAGATAATTTATAACTTACATGAATTAAGTGCCTTGTTTCGCAAGGTAACGTATCCTTTGAAATCGCTAGAATATTTTCTTTCGTTTTTTTTATTGTTGAGAATTTCAATCTTCTACGATAACTTAATAAACATTTAAATAAAAAAATCCTTATTCTAATCATTTATTCATTTATTAGGACATAGGTTATCAAAGTGTATGCTTATGTGCCTTGTGTAGAGCGATATATTTCTGTGTCTACCGCTGGATATTGCAAAAAAAATCGGTGCGTGTACTTATGTACGCGCGTTAGAAGTTATACTTCTTTGGCGTAACAAAACAAAATAATCGCAGACCGCGTTAGTCAAAATTCGCATCAACTAAAAATATTCAAACATTTAAAAAATAGTTTTCACATATTAAACTAAATAATACCAAACAAAAGTAACGTACCTATCACACTTAAAAATATAAGTACCTAAGCTTAGTTTGACAGCTAACCACATAGAAAAAGGAGTACAATTCAATTCAATTCAAAACTAGAATAAGGAAGGGCCGTTAATTGGAGTGCCGCTGGTTTATTTCTATGCACTTTAACTTATATCACTAAACAAATTATATAATTATTTTTCGTTGTCGTTATTTTATTTTGGCCAATAATAATATATTCGTTGCCTAGGCAAAAGAACAATTATTATTCTATCATCAAATTTGCGTTTGTATACAGCTGACTGATTCGCAACTAACTTCATACCGTCAATTACTTTTGTAACGGCTCTCAATTTCACTCTCTACCAAACGCCCCAAAAGAAGTTTTACTTCAAAAATTCTAATAATTTCAGGAAATCTCATGTCTCTGACACTAATTAACGATAATGAATATATCTCAAGTCATAAATTCTACAATACGACAGTTACATTTTAAATTATCTGTAGAACGGCTAAAAATGGAACTACAAACTACCATAGAAAATACAGTTAATTTAACTTTTCATGCATTGTTGTATTTGTTTGTTTCTATGTTATGGTTAATATAATGTTATCTGAAAATTAAAATATACCTACCTTATTTTAAATTACTCTACGTTCATAGTTTTAATTAAAGTAAAAGCAACCCTTCTCTTCCAACATGCATCTCTCTATAACAGTACAAGGTTTTGTTGTTTTTATTTAATAAAATGCATGTTTTTTTTGTAGTACTTATTTCACTTTTAAAAGTGGAATAAGTACTACAAAAAAAAATTGCGTTTTATTAAATAAAAACAACAATACAATGCAGTTCCACCATGAATTGACAGTTAACAAAATAAAAGAAATTAAAAGTACAAGGTTTATCATTTCGTAAAAATAAATTAGTATTTATTTATATGATTATATAATTCTGTATGCCAAGTTAGGTATAACAAAAAGCGATGGTGTAAGAATTGTATAAACTATTTTTACATAACCTGTCATCCCTCCTTCACACAACAGTCGCATTTTTTATGTATCAACATTTTTTTTATTTCAACTTATAATTAGGGCTCGAAATGGACCGGAACGCACCGGAGCGCCGTTCCGGGTCGTAAAATCGGCAACATTGTCATTCCATCCCATGGAAAAAATAATTTTATCATTTGAGCTAGAATGGCCTTAATATAACAAAAAATCACACACTTATTTTTTATAAAACACATAAAATTAGATAACTATCTTAATATTTTCATAAAATTACCAAGCGCTCCGGTTCGTAAAATTCTCCATTTCGAGTGCTGCTTATAATGGACATGTTATGAAAGTAGATTAATTTTAAGAAAGGACTATTAACATGTTTAACTCTTCATTTATAGATGAAATCTGAATTTCATATATATCTTAATGTGCTCAATTTAGTTAAGTCGGTAACCTTTGACACAGAAATAAACTCACAGGAGTTGGATTGTCTGGTCACAGTCTGGTTGCTTTATATGAGGTGTTTATCGAGTTTTGAATCAGGTCGTTATTGTCGTGAATTTGAATGATCTGTCTAGTAATAAAAGTTCTGCCTACCCAACTCAGATAAACTACTGGAAGTTCTAAGCTGTAGCAAATTAACACCAATTTTGAATTTATAAAGTCTCTGCAGTAGAGTATTGCTAAAATAATATACACACAAAACAAAATCTTACTTAGATGTTTTCTCCACATCATATTATTTTATTGTCACAAACTATAGGTCCTAAAACAACAGCGCATACAAATAATGGTTATTTTTTCTTGTCCCTTAGTCCGGGATCCTATATGTCAACAGAGAACCTACCGGAAAAATATGAAGCTTGCAATTTGAGAATTCTTTTTTATAATTTACAATTTCAACTGTATAAATATGTACTTATCTGAAAACATTAAAAAGATTTTTTTTAAGATTTTCGAGCTTAAATATTGGGACCATACCTAATTTTCATATAAATGAAAAGGATTTAAAGTTAGACACTTTTAATTTTTTTTATAAAAATCGATGTTTTTTAAAATAGATATAAAAAAATATTAAAACTATGAATTAGTCAAAAATGTAAACAGTAAAAAATTAAAAACTTAATAAACTAAATTTTAATAATAAATATAACCATAAAAATAATGTAATAATAACGTAACATATGTACCAAATATTTGACAAATTCATTTTTTTTTTACAATTATTGTAAGTTTATCTTTGACTTAAAAAAAATCTTTTTAATGTTTTAAGATACCTACATATTTATTAGTTAATACAGTTGAAATTGTAAATTATCAAAAAAAAAAAAAATCTCAAATTGTAAGCTTCGTATTTTTCCGCTAGGTTCTCTGTTGGCATATAGTATCCCCCTTAATAAAAATACTAAATACTAAAAAATACTAAATACATATTGTTATGTTTTATTACTATAAATACTTATACTATTTACATTGCAAAATACTGTATTCTAATCTACAAAGATGAGCTCATATGTATTTTTTTTGTTAATGTACTATATTTGACCGGTAAAGTGCGGCCACACCGGCAACAAGTCGCGCGACAACTCGTTAAATTTTACGATAATTATCATGCTTATCGTAAAATTTAACGAGTTGTCGCGCGACTTGTTTTCGGTGTGGACCCGGCATTATACTCTCTGCCTACCTCACTATTATATTATATCAGTATCAAAATATAATATTAGATTGATCTGTCAAAAAATATTAAATAATAATAAATAATTACAAGATAAAAAGACTTTTTTATATACTTACAACGTCTTTAAATTTTCTGTTGAATCACATAAACTTGACTTGCTAGCTTAAACGATCAAAAAAAATTGTAATTGATAGAAATAATACTGAAATGTCGTTTTGATTTCCATAGTAACGCACGTATATATTATTAATTTAGTTGCTAGGACCATCCGCTTAGTAACCAATAATGGTGTCGAAATAACTTTTCATGCAAAATAGAATTAACTGAAAATGAATTTAATTGAATTCAATTGTACATAAAGATGGCTAAAAGTAATAAAAAATGCATTGGCATCGTGATATATTTGATATATTCTAAAAGTTTCAAATGTTTAGCTAGTCGGAAAGCTAGTTAAAAATCGATTTCAAGATTTGAACCGGACAAATAATAATACGAGCTAATAAAAACGTTGTAATAACTCCAACGCAGGAAAATATGGATCGTCGCAGAAACGTAAGCTATGCAATCTCTATGAGCTGTTTAATGTACATGGCGTCATAAATCTGATACGACCGGTTAATCACCAATGGAAGAAAAAGATATAATACTTTTACGAAAGAAAAATATTTTTCTACGCAATAGTAAATGATGATGGGATTAGGTGGCAACTTTATACAGGGACGCTAACTGTTTATGTTATTTTATACGAGACACTTTCCTATTTTACAGATGTCAGTATAAGGTTCTAAATAATTAACAAGAGTTTAGTAAATTTAGTTAATCGTACATTCTAGGATGTGATTTCAAGTTACGTCATGTAAATAACGCTAAGAAAAACGTTGTAAAATTACCTAGAGCCGCCTAGTGGTAAAATACAGAATTATTAGAGGATGGGTAAAAATTTATAAATCATAATTTATGGTTTGAATCAAAACTAAATATATTATATTTCAGTATGTATTCAAATGACTAATATCTACGAATATACATAACATTTAAAAAATTTATTTATTTCAATTAATACATAACTACTAGGTGGAAATCCGATCTAAGGATATACGAAATGATATCTAAATTCATCCTAATAATAACAGAAAAATATTATTTAAGTCCCTTTATAAAACAATACAATTTTGATTTAAACCTTAGAGACATAATTATATGCAGCCAAAAACAAAAAGTGTACCTACTTCAAAATATTTATTTTTCAATGGGTATAATAAAGTTCACGAGGCGTATTAGCAATCAGGTGTTTTCAAGATACAGTTAGATATCACATTTTTTTTCTTTTCTTGATAAAAATTGCGACTGCATGGAAGCGCACAGTTTTTGCATTATCAATAAAAATCTAAATTTTAAGAAATGTACGAAATAGCGAATTGAACGAAAGTAGGATGTACGAAAGTCGAGGGACGCCTGTACATACCTATTAGAGAAAAAAATTTGTACCGATTGGGACTCGAATTCACATCATTTGCTTTTTGGGTGAGTGCTTTCGCGCCATAGCTATCGATTCATGTAAATTATATATTATATTTAGCCAAATTATTAAAGCCAATTGTCCATAATAAGTTAGTGAACAAAGGTGTTAAATTGGCGCCGACTATCTCCAAAGGGTTATTAACACTGCTATTTAAAAAAAAATACTCAAATTCCTATTAATTCTATCAACCATATACGTATTTTATATATTTAAAAAATAATCTTAACGGAAATGTTACTTTTATCAAATCTACAAAAAAAAAAGCTCGCCGCAATTATTATATCCAAGCTTTCAGCAAAAGCATTTTAACTCTTTAGAAAGCTTACACTAAGTACAACTGCTGCTGCATTGTTAGACGGATAGTTTCATCGTTGAATGCTACTCGTATTCAGCAAATCTGGAGTATACTGTACGAAGTATGTGCAAAGCTACTCACATGGTCTCGTATGTCAAAATTGAAATAGAATATTCTCACTAAAGCATACATACTTGATGGCCACTCAGCGTTAGTTTATAGTTTATATTATGAAAATTACAAGACAAATAGAAAGTTAGCTTTTGTGTTGCGGAACTACTTGCTTCTATCAGCCACATTGAAGATAATTTATTAAATAATATGAATAATAATTACTTGAAAAAAAGTTAACTTAATAATACAGTAAAACTTTGATATAACGGACTTAGGACAAGGAAAAAATATTCGGTAAAATGTGAAAATTGTTAAAAATATCCTGTTGATATTATACACGTTTAAATCTAAGTATCACCGTTTATAAACAATTTTCTGTGCATGTACCTAAACATAATAACATTTATTGACTATTCGTCAGACATTTAACTATATTACAAGTATTTTTGAAATTTTGGAGAGTTGATTATATAAAAAACAGCAGACTTCAAAGTGCATAGAAAACTTGATTCTTTTTTTCAAAACAGGATTATCGAAAGCAAGCGCGTCGTTATCGAACATTATCGTCACTCCACAACGGGTGTGTTTAGATATATATTCTAACATGAAGAAACTGGACTATATTATTTGTGTTATTATGAAATGAACTTTTGGCACGCATATCGAGGTTTTGCTGTAAAACATTATTAATTTTAATACTGTTATTGGACGTTGTTTTACAAATAGGACCCTCTAGCTCTTTATCTCTTTTGGTGTACGTCCATTAAGTATATAATTTATAATTTATTTTTGTATTTTGTATTAATATATAATTTTTATACTGTTTCTATTTTTTTTACTATTTCAATACGTATCATTTTTATATTATTTTACGTAAATAAAGTCAAAATACGCAATAAAAACTAAATAATGGAGTAATCCGCGACGTCGGTTAGTAATTAAGGCATTTAATTGACTTTACTTTAATAATATACTAAAACCGATAGAAAACATTATAACGCAATTCGATAAGCATTTCATGTAACAACTTTTAGTTAAAATCGTTGTAATTAAGTAGAATGCCCATAGCTTAATTGGAAAAGAAAACTTGCAGGTTCAATTCCCGTTGAGTGTCTATTGTTTCTAGTGTGTATATATGCATGAGATATTTTATTGGTTTATGTAATATATTTATGTACTTATATAGTGTAATTTTACACCTTTTGTCACTTATATTATTTTATTCTTTTATCATTATTATTGTTTCTCTATATACATTTTTAATTCTTTATATAATTCTCAATGTAATATACTATGAAACTGTTTTATTTGCAATAATAAAATTATAATTAATTGTAAATAATAATATATTATAATTTAAATTCCACCATATACCCTTAGGCGATAGCATGAATTATTTGATTATATTTTCGCGGCATATTGAAGTAATATGAACCTGTTATCTCTTAAATTAATATATTTCACCTAAAAATAATATCAGACGCTATTTTTTATTCTTTGTGAAACACGTTTTTTGTTATTCCGTATTAGCTTACCTAATAGAATATTATATTACTAGATAATTAAATGAAAAAACGTGGAGACGAATTAAATTTAGCATTCTTTTTAATTTGATGGCCATTAAAAATGATTATAAATTTAAATCTCAGCTAATCAATAAATTATACTTTTTCTTTATGTCCTATATCTGTTATCGGACGTCGGTGATGTTTCGGCCATGTTTTTCATTGTCTCTCGTTGCTCTAAATATCTATGGAGTGCCGAGCTCAAAGTTTCCGATAAAGAGTCTCCAATACTTTTGTACAATAATGCATAAGATGATATCTCTCGAGAGCCCAGATAGTATACCATAATATGCCAGAGTATACCAACTTTTTGATACATAGTTATTTCTCTGATTATTTCAATATTTTTTTTTTACCTTCGACATTATTATTAGTAACATTGTTTTTACCAACTGATACGAAGCTTGCATCTGTACAATGGCATATCTAAAGCTTCCAGTTTGTTAAGCGTTGCTTCTGTCAGTTTCCACACCTGTACTCCATATCAGTAGCGACGGATGGATGTAGGCTGTTAAGATCCACCATAAATAGTGCTCATTAAACTTTATTCTCATTCGTATTTCTTATTATTGAACTAAAACTACAATATGCAGATGTTGTCGGTTAGTTTTTAAAAATTAATTAAGCCCTGCCTAAACCAAACCATAATAGTTTTGGTATATTTTCGGCGATACGACAAAATTTTGCATACTTTTTCATTCATACTAATTTGTTTTTGTTGGTTGTTTCATAAAAAATATTATTCCATCTATAAAATATTCAAAGTTATGTATGATTTAATTGCATAATATTAAATATTTTATAGATAGACGAGTATTTTTTGACAATTATCTATCATGGCTTGGTTTTCGCAGGGCAACATTTGTAAATTGGAGTCTTATTTCAATGAAAATAAATACGCATGACTGACAAAGTTTAGTGAACACTATTTATGGCTGATCTTAAGAACCTACATCCAACCTTCGCCACTGCTCCATACAGTAGGACTGAGAAAACACAGCATCCTCCCATTCTCAATGTGAGATCCACGCTTAGGTCGTGATTACACGGCTAGTTGTTTAAAATCACTCCTGGTCTTCTCAAATTTAAATCTCAGTTCAATAGTGTATTGAGCAACCTAAGTAGTACTAGTAAAACAAAGTTTGCTCTTTCCATGGGCACTCCATTCACTTAGTAGGTATGTTCTGTAATCTATAAGGAACTTGCTTATACATACTCATATATTTTATACATCATTAATGTGTATTTAAGATTATGTCATATTGGTTATTATAGATCTATGTTAATGATTATTTTCAATTCAACCAGAATAAACTATTTTTTTATTCAACGAATTAAACACAAAATTTGAGAATTTAACATTCTATATTATATTGAATATACATAATTTGAAAACATCTCATGCATATACATACTAGAAAAAATCATTTTGTAGAAATAAAAACGACATTCGACGGGATTTGGACCTGTATCTGCTAGATTCACGCCAGTATGCTTTTCCAATTAAGCTACGGGCATCTTAGGTAATTACGACGATTTCACGTGTGAAATGTTTTTCTAGTGTGTATGCATGGGATGTTTTCAAATTATGTATATTCAACCACAATGTCTACAATAAGCACTGCTTCATCCGTATAGAACACATCTTTTGTAAGTTTGAATTGATTCCTGATAAAGTTATTCGTAATTTCTGGTCCAAAAATTAAGATGACGTTACATTTAATATTAAGGTAACACTCAATGAGGACTTCTTGCTAAAGGTGATTGGCAAGACGATCTCCGCTGTGACCTATTTCTGTCATGTTTTTTTACCCAATACAAAAAGTCTTTTCGTTTATATACTCACAGAAATAAAAATCACCGCACTATCACAGGAAATAATATATCTTTAATAACTTGTGGATGGCTCCGAACTCTACATACGAGGTCTTCATTCAAATATATGAATCTATCGATCTGAAATAATCATTGACAGATTTGCCATGGACGGTTCCCAGATAGAATGGGTGTCGTTGATCTGCTTTACGAAATATTGTATTACAGGATAGACACTGTGTAAGGGTGCTATGTTATATTGCACGTGTAATGAAGAGCCGGTAAGAACACTGACAGATGGTCGGGGTGGCAGTCTAAAGGCAGTCACATCCCCCCCTGAGAGAGGGAAAACTCCACTAGTATTATGATAACTGATCTAATATTTAACCTTCATAAGTTATTACGTGTTTTTAAAATCACCCCTCTCGTCGTAATTGTATGGTTTCTTTTGTCACAGCTGTCAACGAAGCTTAAAAATGTTATTAATATTCTTTACAATAATTCTTCATGAAAAGTAAATATTTGTTTAAAATAAAAAAAAATGAAAAGGTACAAAAATTAATAATAATGCCAGCTATGTATATAAATATTTTACTTTCGTAATAATAAAATTTCTTAACGTATCTATATAACTTGATAACAATCAACTTTTCTCAAACTCATGTTCTAATGTTTTTTTTGAAAACGATAAAGTTCAGTTTTTTTCTTTTATCCGTCGCCGCTTTTGTGAAAACAGACAATATACTTTTTCAAGAATTCTATGTACGAAAAACTTTTCAAAAGTGAATATTTATATATTTTTATAAAAGATGTTAAGTATAGAAGTTTTATTATCATAAAATTTCATAGAATATTTTTTATTATTATTTTGATAATTATTAGCGTATTATAATAATATATTCGCTAGTGCTTTGAGACAAACATACTAAATTGAAAGTTTTCATTTTTCATTTGAGTCAACATTCTGAGGAGGTACGTTGATTTTTAATCTTATAAAAACAATATCATTATTGACCACTTAAGAAATAATATATATATATATATATATATATAATATCAGTGACGTGCAGTTACTAGATGCTTTACATGCAGCGCATAAAACCTATAAAAATCAATAAAATACTATAAAATTAGGCATGTATTTATTTTTTAATTATATAGTAATCCTTTCTTCAATCAATTCACACTTCCTCTGTAGTTGTTATTTAAATTATACTTTTTTACCAAGTTTTGTTTTTTTTTTATATCGACACGTCATATATTATTATGTACTTGATTAATAAACAAAGTACTTTTTATGATTTTTTATTGTTTCATGTATATTTTAATATAAAATGATAGTATAGCTTTATTATTTTGTTAGTTTAACTATATACTCAGTATGATCATTCAATTGAGAGATTATTTGTGAACCACTTGATTCAAAGGTTTGATATCGACTACTACTTATAATTTTCATATAATATATTATATAATATGTTCTGTTAACGTGTGTTTTTTTCAACTGTTTTTGTGATGAGTATTTCATTATCGTACTCGTCACAAAAACAGTTACCATAATCTGACAATAACTTTACTTTACATATTATTTAAGATTATAATGTATAGTCGAGTTGCACTAGTGAAACAATAAACAACCCTAATAACAATTATTTGTTTATTTATCAAATAATAATATGTATTCATATAAAAACAACTAAACTTAGTAATTGGACATAAAACCAAATTAAAATATATTTAAAATAAGAACAACTATGTACACTTAAAATATATCTTAAATTCTTAATTTTCGACATATATAATATGGCATTTGGAATCCCATAATTCAAAGAACTTGACAATATAATAAATTCGTTTAATGTTGTCTTAAAAAATACATAAAGTAACCCTAAATGTTATTGTTTTGATTACGTAGAAAGCTTACTAGCTGTAAAGTCTATATATATATATATATATATATTTTAATGATGATATTATTATCAAAGTGTTCTTAGAAACCAAAAAAAGCTTTTTCTTTCCACAAAATACGCTGAAAGAAGTGTGTTTTACTTAAGTTTTCTGTCATTTTCTCTTCGCAAAGTGCCTTTGCATAATCGCCTCGAAAAAATTCTGACGAAAATAGTTAGTGAGCTTGCATAGATACTTTAATGGCTTCTAAGATGAGACCTTTTCAATAAAGGTTTTTCCTCGAAATATTTATAATGACTATATTTATTTTCGTCGTCTTTCGGATATTAGAATTTTTGCAAAAAAAAAATTTAAATATACCTTAAGGGGGGGGGGACATGCTCGTCGAAGGTCAAAATTGAGTTTTTATTGTATTTTCAAACCATGATCCTGGACACTCCTTAAACGTTGTAGATAATCTATTTATTTAATTTTGAAGCCTTATTATCCTTTATGGTTATTTTAAACATTTGATGACTGCATGAAGTATTTTTGTTACATAAAATAGTATTCTTTTAAACCTCTCGCTCTAATGTTTTAGAATATAGTCATATTTCGGTACAGAACTGTGCAGTGGTGTTAAGATTTTTTACATTTATTAATTTTTAAACGCATTTATAAAACCATTAGTATAATTTATTACGAGATAATTTTTGTAAAATATTCACGATAAAAAATTATTTTGATAATCTCTGTGATCCCAAATTTGACAAGAATTAGGCATTTTATTATTCAAAAAATTGGCAAGATTAACACATTTGAAGATAATTCTAAAGATATTTATTATAAGCTTTGTCTTTGACCATTCAAGTGTGATAAAAATCTTATGAATAATGATTGCTTTATAATAATTATTGACATAAGAAGGTAGTGTTTTTTTAAAATACGCCATTTCTTTTGTCATTCCCTAGTGGTTAAGCTACAACATACAGCCGTAGCCATAAAATGACAAACTATAAAATAAGTAGGGAGTAAAATTATGTTAACGCGCGTGTTTGAACATGTACCTAACCGAATTTATTTTTATTTTTTTTAAACGGTACATGTTCAAACACGCGCGTCAATATCATTTTACTCCCTACTTCTACCACTAAATGGAAGGATCAAAGAATTTCGATCGCCACAAAAATGATGCTTGTGCAAACATTAGTGTTCTCTATATTTTTGTGGGGAGTCGAGTCATGGACCCTGATGGCAAAAGAGCGGAAGGCAATCGATGTCTTTGAGATGTGTTGTTGGCGCCGAATGCTTCATATTTCTTGGACAGAATACAGGACAAACCAGTCAATCATCCAACAACTGCAGATAAAGGAACGGCTCTCGACAGTATGTCTAAGACGCACTCTGCAGTTTTTTGGACGTATTATCCGGCGCGGACCAAACAACCTGGAGAGACTGGTGATTTTGGGTGGCCTCCAGGGAAGGCGAAGCAGAGGAAGAGCGCCTGCGCGCTGGATCGCCGAAGTGAAAGAGCTGACTGGGGGCACCATTCATTATGCCCTAAGAGGAGCGGAAGATCGAGAAGGATGGAAAGATTTGGTCGCTCAAAGAATGGCAAAAATAAAAGTGGTCACGATCCTCAGCCATAAGTATACGACCAAGAAGCGAGAAGAAGAGAGTGTCTGTAAGCGAAGGGAAAGTAAGGGTTCTGAAGGTCAATAGTATTTTTAAATGTACACAAGATTGATAGCCGCTTATTTTTGATGGAAAAAAACTATAAGAGATGCCAAATACCTGTAACCTACTCACATGTACTGCTATGAAAGGCGAGGAATAAAGGTAGGCTATTTAGATTCGATATAAATATTGTACATTAAAATTTATCAATCAAACGTAGGTATTTGTTTTCATTAAACTACAACTAGGTACATACAATGTATAGTTAGTGTTTGTTAGTTTTAAAAAATTAATTTAATCCTGCCTAATCAATCCTACGATGGCCGAGCGGCTTAAGCGTCGTTGTATAATGTCGTGCTGTATTGTTTTTCAATTTGTGTTTGGAGTCAGAGTATGGACCTAATGGGTTAAGCAAGTGGCTTACATAATATATTTCTCGTAAAAATAAAATATGTTTATACAACCTCCACTCCGTATCCTCTTAGGTTCGAATATAGTGAAGTAGTAGTAGTAATCCAAGCCATAGTGGTAATACTAAACAAATAGACGTTTATCTATAAAATATCTAAAATTATGCCATTAAACCATACATAATTTTAATATTTTATAGACGAATATTTTTTACTGATTATGGTTTGGTTAGGCAGGGTATAATGAATTATAAAAATTTAGCCAACACCATCAGTTATATGTACCTATTCTTAATTCAAGGCAAGTGTGACTAAAACAGTGTGCACTATTTTTGTCGAATCGCCCGTCTTCTTCTTTAGCTTGGTTGGGGCATATCGAGACCACGAGGCGCCTCCAAGAATCTCTTTCACTAACCAGTTTTCTTAAATCATTCTAGCTCATACCAACATCCCGTAGCTCTGCCCTATACACTCTATAGATAGTATTTAGCGACTTTCCAAGACGCCAGAATCCGGTTGGCTTAAAAAACAGGTAAGCCAGCAAACGAGCCAGGTCCAACGTCGCCTCTTAACGCTCTGCGTGATGAGAAGATGCTTGGTGCGTTCTGTTATCTCCTCATTACTCCTGAAGTCATACCACCGTCATATACCGTCCGACCAGTATCCGTCGCAAATATCTGTTTTCGAAGTTCAGTATACGGTTGTTTCCCTTTCGTAAGGTGCTATGATTCGCTACCGTAAAGCAGCACCATCAGAATGCAAGAGTCAAGTAGGCGGTATTTGGTTTTGACAAAATACAATCATGAGTCCCAGACTCTCCACGTCAAGTTGAATTCTATTCCCATCCTGATAGCGGATCGCTCATAGCATTCCTAAACTATTATGGTTTCGTTTAGGCAGGGTTTAATTAAAAATTATCCAGCACCATCTACAAATTGTATTATTTTTCTTCTTCTTTGGCCATATCCGCCCCTGAGCATATGGACACCACGCGGCGCCTCCAAGAATCCCTGTCGCTCGCCAGTCTTCTTGCTTCGTTCCAGGTCAAACCAGCATCCCGTAGCTCCGCCGTATACACTCTGTAGATTGTATTTAGCGGCCTTCCAGGTCGCCGGAATCCGATCGGCTTGAAGAACAGGCAAGCCAGGTTAAAGTTCTCTTCTGGCATCCGCAGCACGTGGCCGAGCCAGGTCCAACGTCGCCTCTTCACTTTCAGCGTGATGAGAGGCTGCTTGGTGCGTTCTCTTATCTCCTCGTTGCTCCTAAAGTCATACCACCGCACACCCAGTATTCGTTGCAAACATCTATTTTCGAAGCTCGGTATACGGTTGCTCTGAGCCTTCGTAAGGTGCCATTATTCGCTACCGTAAAGCAGCACTGTCAAAATGCAAGCGTCGAATAGGCGGCATTTGGTTTTGACCTAGTACAATCGTGAGTCCCAGACATTTCGCATCGAGTCAAATGTTGCTTTGTATTATTAGTTCAATGAAAATAAATAAGTATGACTGACAAAGTTTAGTGTGCACTATGTATGTCGAATCTTAACAGCCTATCTCTACCCCTCGCCACTGACTGATATAATACCGACTTACCAGTAAATAAAAACCTTGTTATATTGGACGGGGTTTCTTTATGGCTATTATATCATTTTTAAAGATGCTCTACCAATATTTTATAGCGGGGTAGTTATAATAATATATCAGAATGTGTTATCGATGTATCCACGTACGGTTTTATGGTACAATAATATATTATTATCGCTTAACCGATTTAGCGTGAGACAGGGAAGTGTTTCCGCATAAATTCACATCTATAACATCCAATTTCAATAGTTTTAGATTGTATTAAACTTGTATTTACATAGTAAGATATTTTAGTATAACTAATACTTAAACTTGTATTTAATCAATTTCACATAATAAGCTGTACATCAAATATGTCTGTTCCGTCGATATAATATTAGTCTATCGCACTATATTCCCAAAGGAATTGAGCTATAACAATGTCAAAAACGAATGTATTATTCAGTAAGTTCTAATAATAATATAATAATATACATAAGTATATAATATATAATAATATTTCAATTCATTTAGATCGCATGTTTATAATAAGACTACCGTTATAAGATGGTAACATTTTACTGTTTCTTTTACTATAATATAAGTATTTGGCCTGTAGTTGTCACTTGTCAGTCATTCTGTATATACTTGTATACCTACTTGTAACGGCGATAAGCTTATATTGAATAAATACTACAATCTTTTAAAAATACGACAAGCGTGACTGACAACCTTCTTTAATAATAATTAACAAGAAACAATATTATACTATGCCTTATATTTAAACCAGATACTTATTATAGTATCATCATGGGGTTAAAACATACTCAAACATTTTCGCAAATAAATTCCCAGGCTTCTTAGGCGACGTTATATAGAAGGATTTCAAGAAGATCGTCTTTTTTTAAATTCAGTACCTAAACCAATTATTTATTATGATTATTTTTAATATTTTTCAAGCTGCCCGTAACAACTACCTGCGGGAGCAAATATGGTGTAGTAAGAGAATTGCTATTTTCTAAAGAAAAATTAAATTCCTACAGTGGGAATTTCACGTTTACATTAAAAGAGAATACTATATAAATTGATATGAAAAATTATTTGTAAACAAGTTAATAACGTTTAGCTTTCCCACTTTACACACAAAAAAAAACAGAATAAAAATAAAATGTGTTATAAAAGTAGATAAAGAAAACACATTAAAAAAATTCTGAGTTCACCCAAATTATTTTACTGGACCAATAATAACATCACTTGGCTGAAGGTAGGTCAAATTATTACTTATATATTATAGTAATTGAATATTATACTGATGTAGTGAATTTTAATATATTTGAAGCAGCTTGTTTACCTTAATTCTCACATCCTACTAACCTCAGAATAAGAAATTTATAATTAGTAGATTTGAAGAAAAGGCAAGCAAGGTTCAGTCAGGTTCTTTTCTGGTATCCGCAGCACGTGGCCGAGCTAGGTCGAACATCGCCTCTTCACTATTAGCGAGATGAGAGACTGCTTGGTGTGTTTTTTTATCTCCTCGTTATTCTTAAAGTTATACCCATTATCCATCGCAAACATCGAAGCTTAGTAAGCTCTAAGTCAGGGGAGGGCAAACTGCGGCCCGCGGGCCACATGTGGCCCGCCGGGTATTTTTTGCGGCCCGCCATCATTAATTGTACTTCTGATTACGAATAACTTTTTTATATATTTTTTAAAAAATATTGACAATAGATTAAAATTTGAAGAATTTGTTGTTTCATTAATGTATTATCTCAGTATGTCTTCCTTGCGTCTCGTCTCACACTATGTAACCACTATCTTCTATGTTGAACATCGTGACACATTTAAATACTTTTAACTCTGCGTTGCAAGGAAAAAAATATATGCCCACGATATGGTGAAGAGTTTGAATGGATTTCAATTAAAACTCAAGTTGTTCCTTCGACAAATATCGAATAAGAACGTGGACCACTTTCCAAATTTGAAGTTGCTGAATATACCAGAATATAAATTTGAAGAATATGGTAAAATTATTAAAGCTCTGAATGACGATTTTTTACAAAGATTTGGTGACTTCCGAAAACTTGAGACAAGCTTAGCAACAGTAGGTACGCGATCCATTTTCAATAAATATTGATAGTGTACTGACAGAGCTACAACTTGAGATTATTGGT
Source organism: Rhyacophila brunnea (assembly GCF_057557595.1). Taxonomy (NCBI): domain Eukaryota; kingdom Metazoa; phylum Arthropoda; class Insecta; order Trichoptera; family Rhyacophilidae; genus Rhyacophila; species Rhyacophila brunnea. The sequence goes on along the minus strand of NW_028232848.1, from coordinate 11,644,535 downwards.
CTGCAGTGTGACACTGATTTAAGAGAATTGCATTGTCGTGAAAATATATTCAAATTTTACAATGTCCTTAATTCAGACAAATTCGAACAACTTAAAGATTATGCAAGAAAAATGTTCGTTGTTTTTGGATCAACCTATATATGTGAAAAAACATTTTCGATCATGAACCTCAATAAAAATTCTTTACGATCAAATATCTCCGATGCCCATTTACAAGCAGTTTTGAAAATATCAACTACAAAATTAACACCTGAATTTGAAAAAATGTACAACACTTTCATTCTCCTCATTATTTTTTTTGTAATGTTTATTTTTCGTGATAATAAATAGTTTATATCTAAAAATGGTATTTTACTTGCGGCCCGCCGCTCATTTTGAAATCTTGAATTTGGCCCTCCATCCAAAAAGTTTGCCCGCCCCTGCTCTAAGTCTTCGTAAGGTGCCATGATTCGCTACCAACAGAATGCAAGCGTCAAATAGGCGGCATTTAGGTTTGACCGAGTAGGTACAATCGTGAGTCACAGATACTCCGCATCGAGTTAAATGTTGCTCCAGCCATCCCCATTCGGATAGCGAGCTCTCTCTACAAAATACCATCTCCCGTGATTATGTACTCTAGGTATTTGAAGCTGTCGCTGCTCTCAATAAAATTCGTAGGAGCAGAAATCATACACAAAAATACATTTAAAAAATGACACTTTCTGACATTAAAAATAAAAATTAGAGGATGGTATTCAAGTGAAAGTATTAACGACCATCTTTTGTTTCCGTTTTTAATGTATGGATATCAAATAGGTACAGCGTTTTAAATTTAGAATGGTTATATATATATCAGAAAATTAATTAATTTTAACAATATTTAATGTGTTATTAACAGTAGTTGTAGGTCAGTCTAAGCGTCAGTTATTAGGTACATATATTTCTCAATATCTGGCTAAAACTACCGATGGGCGAATCTTTGACTACCAAAAATATATAAAATTCACTAATTTTTCACTAATTATTATAATTTAAACGAAATTCTATCAAATACGCTAAGATTGTACTAAATGGTAGGTATTTTTTTCAATCATCTCCTATATATTATTATCCTAAGAGATTTTGGAAAACGCACCAATTTTTTTTATTTAAATACCATTTTGTTGATTAATAAACGAATTCACTTCATTTTTTAGAGTCCCGAATCTACTTCCATTTAAATCCGGCACAATCTGATAAAATTCGACACAATCACAGATAAAATCATTTTTAAATCGCGTTTTATATCCGTCACCATACATTACATTTTCGCGTCTTGCTATCCGTCTACCGCAAATTAATTATAATGTCGCTTAATACTTTCTATATAATCGATATTTCACAAATCACAATGATAATTCCACAAAAATATTCAAATCTGTAAGAGGCACATTGGCGTACTGTGAGTTTTAACAAAAAAATAAATGCATATTTTCTCACTAATTACTACAAAATTATAATCTAAAACCACTTCACTGCCACTTATCTTTCAAACTAAAATAGATGATTGATTTTCAATTGTTTTCTTTCGCGAACTGACTATAACAAGTTCATTTGACGTGTTAGAATTCAAAATTAGAATTTGCAGAAATAATCAAAAAAATGTGACATTTCTATTAGCATATTAAATAATCAATTTCAATCAAGACATTTATTGTAAGATAAAGATAATTTTTAATTCTGTTATCAATAAATTGAATAATTTCAGACGTACGAGTAATATAAGAACCAACCTACATTATTCTATACATATTATATTCTTCTCAATATTATAGTAAGTATCACATACGTCCATATGAAATAGATAGGTAGTTATCGTGATTGAGTAATAATTGTATTATTTTTACATTTAGGTAGGTAAATGAATGTGGACGTTTAATACAAGTAATTAACAGTTAATGATGTTTATATATTTTATTATAATAATTATTATATATAAAATTACTGTAAATTTTCTTCTTCTTTTATATAATTAGTAACTATTAATACTCAATAAAAATTAGATTCCAATAATGCTTCTTATTATGTATGTTGTTTGCTATTTTATCATTGATCACTTATAAGTGAAATATAATATATTTATAGTAAAATATAGTCAATTATGACATTTTTACGACACAATTAGGTACAATAAGCAAGTACCTGCTACCTTTTTCCATTTTTTTATATGATGAAAAAAAATATTTTTTTATTTTCCCACAGAGATAATTTGTTAAATAATAATTTTAGCATGTTGGAATTTATTCATTAGTATATTAAGTAAAAACCGTAAAAAAGTCCTTAAACGAAACAAATTAAAACAACACCTACACAGCAGCCTCGGACGACAACCGGCTCTGTAAAACGACGACCTTGCATGGAAATTGACAATGAAACAGGTAGAGTAATCCTCTCTAACAACTCGAGTATGCGCATTGGGACATATAATGTTCGCACCCTGCGTACCCCCGGAAAGGACCTGCACGCCACACGCATCATGCACACCTACGGTGTGGACATCCTAGGGTTGAGCGGAGTGCGCTGGAAAGGAGCCGGGAGAAAGTTGATTGAGGGCTACCCTATTGTCTACTCAGGTCAGGAGCAATATCATTGCCAGGGTGTGGCAGTATTGATGTCAAAGAGAGCGGCCCGTTGCCTCGTGAAATGGGAACCAATCTCGGAGAGACTGATACGTGCTTCCTTCAAGACGCCAGATAGCTCCTTGACCGTCTTTCAGTGCTACGCCCCCACTGAGGATGCCGACGTGCATATAAAGGATGCCTTCTACGATTCTCTCCACGCGGCAGTCTCCGCCATCCCCCGAAGAGACCGCGTGATTGTAATGGGGGATTATAATGCGAGAGTAGGAGCAGACCCGGTGCTTGGCCCTACGGTGATGGGACGACACGGCCTCGGTGACCCCAACGATAATGGTGAGAGGCTCGTAGAGTTTGCCACTCTGAACGAGCTCGCCATCGGAGGCACTGTTTTTCCCCACAAAGATATTCACAAATATACGTGGACGTCTCCTGATGGACGCGCTAGGACGCAAATTGACCACTTCCTGTACAGCTTGAAGCACCGAAAGAAACTTCTCGACGTGCGTACTTACAGAGGCGCCGATATCCATAGCGATCATGAGTTACTGATTGGAAACATCCGAGTAAAACTCAGTCGCCAGGCGAGGCCTCCAAAGCGCGAACAAATTGACATTGAGAAGCTCCGACGCCGCAGAATTCGGATCGACTTCAAAACTGCTGTACGAGATAGTGTAGATCGTATCTACGAGCGGCACACATCTGAATCCGACCTCATTGAGGCGGACTGGAGCCTCATAAAGAGTGCAATTGTGTCGTCCGCCCGTACCGTCCTTGGTACCAGAAGGAGTGAGCAGCCAAAGTGGATGTCTGACGAAACGTGGGCTGAAATTGGAAAACGAGCCAGGCTGAAAGCCCTGAGAGACAAGGAGATAGACCCCGACTGAACCGAGGACCGCCGGACTGACTACCAAACCCAAGACAGGGTAGTCAAACGATCCGTGCGGTAGGACAAGCGCAATTTTATGAACCGGCAAATTGAAGCAGCAGAGGAGGCAGCAAGCAGAAATGACACCAGGAAACTCTTCCAAATCACCCGTGAAGTCTGCGGCAGGCGACCACCGACTCCCGGAGCCATTCGTGGTCCCAGTGGAGCAATAGAGTCTGACGCAGAATGTGTCAAGAAGATTTGGAAGAATCATTTCTGCGGAGTGCTGAACCGCCCACCCCCTTTGGATCCCTTTGACATATCTGCGGAAGCTTTACTTTTGGACATTCCCCGAGCGACCGACATTTCCAATTGCCCGCCCACGCACACCGAGATAAAATCGGCTGTGAAAAGGCTCAAGAACGGAAAGGCACCGGGGGGAGACGGGATTCATCCTAAATTCCTCAAGTACAGCCTGAGCGCAATCCTGCACCCTATGTTTCATTTGATGACAAAGCGTCGCTATAGGATTTGTTTCCCGAATATCCATTTTTGTCGAAATCGACATTTTAATGCAGTTCAATTTCTTTTATCGAACTCTACCGAAATCATTTATAAATAAAATATTTTTTTATCTAGGAACAGAGATATTTTTTTGAAAAACCCGAATACGCCATGTTAAGTTACAATTACTCCGTGTTGTTCTCCCGAATGTCCAACTTTTCGTACCTGAATATCCAAGTTAATTTCGGTCGAAATAAATCTCTGACTGAGTTTTTATTTCCCGAATATGACTTTTAGCCAATCAAACCACGCTGACGCCGTGCATCTCGCTCCCACATTCATGCTGTCTAGCTCTAAAACAATCACGCTCACTTTCATATTTTTCGGCCGTCTGGAATCCTCTTTCAAATTTCGTCTTATTGATATTGTTTTTAAAGTTACTATTGTTTTAATAGTGAATTCATCTAATTTGAAGAGATCGTTTATAGCTGATACATCACCAGTTTGCCCTGAAATTATAGTAAAGTTATGGAAGTGAGTATTTTAACCTAAATAACTGCATTTTGTTTTGATAAATGACACAAAATCCCAACGGTTATATGAATTCTATAGTATGACCCGGCAACTACTATGACGTAAAAAATAATTATTATTTCAAATTATTATTAATCAAACATTGTTTGTCTTTATTTTACTTTTAATCTAGGTATTTCTATGAAAATAAAGGCGATGCTATGATTTATTTTTGAATGCGCTGATTAATTTAATTTAATTAATATGTATGTTAGTAACTATTTATTTGGTGAATATTATATACTTAGGATATTGGTACCTACCTAATATTAGCAGCCAATGGTAATTAATTTATAAATGCTATTATTTTGTGTTGTCATTCCAATAGTAAATATATAATATTTATTTGGTGGTTTGTAATAAGTTTAATTGTTAATTATAGAAATATATAGGTATAATAATATACAGATATTTTTTTTTTTTTTTTTTGAAAAAGTATTAATATAAAATTGTTAGCAAGTACGAGTAAGTACCATCATAAAATATTGGAGAAATCCGTGACGTCGGTTAGTAATTAAAGTAGTAGATACCTACTTTTATTTAATAAACAAAAACCGATCGCCAATAGTCGCTTGATTTTGAAGAATACTGATGAGCAGGTATTAACAGGCCAATAGTTAAAGTTTGTCGTTATAAGTATGTCACCTCGTAGCATAGTGGATAATTCGTGGACTTGGTCGTAAACCCAGAAGATGCAGGGACGATTCCTGCCGGGTGTCTTACTTTTTTCAAAAAGATTTTTCTATTGGTTTTAATATATTTTCTCAGAAGTGATTTTCAAAATTATGTATGTTCAATAATTATAATGGTACATTCTTAAATCTTGTGAATTATTCGTTGAATAAAAAAAAAGATTATTAAAAACTATTTTATTACTTATTACGAAAAAAACCAAAAAAAGCGAATGCCGCATGTTATTATTACCTACGAACTTGGGTTATTACGATCATTAGGTATTTAAATAGTAGAAGTAATCATTACCAATTATCGTGTAAATAAATATAACATTTGAGGTGCGTACTTTTTAACCACTCAGTAATCCGTGGGCCGTGCAGCAATACGCTACGGTCTTAAGTCCCGAACGTCCATGTTTTGTCCCGAATATCCATTATTCTGAGAGAGCGCTAAAAATTTCCCGAATATCCACAACGAGTACTTGTAAATAAAACGCATTTTCTGTGCATTTACTGATTTATACCAGTATATTATTCTTGGAATCTATTCTTAGATAATGTTGCAATCATACAGTGTAGAAAGAATGATTGATACATCTACTGATATTTCAATATACGACAATGAAATTTGTTTTTCGTCTCCTGAAAAATTGACATTTGGTCTATTCGGGAAACAAATCCTATAGCGACGAAAGGTATGGGAAGAAGAGCGCTGTCCAAGGGACTGGGTGAACGGTGAAATCATCACACTTCACAAAAAAGGTGACCCTCTAAGCTGCGACAATTACCGAGGCATTACGCTACTCAGTGTTCCGGGAAAGATTTTGGCAAACATCCTCTTGATGAGAATAAGGGACCCAATAATGCACGTCCTCAGGAAAAACCAAGCCGGGTTTCTACCTGGTCGAGCGTGTGCAGACCAAATCCACAACCTTCGATATCTTCTCCAGCAGAGCCATGAGCTGAACAGTCCGATGGCCTGCTGCTTTGTGGATTATGAGAAGGCTTTCGACAGTCCGCACCGCCCCTCCCTCTGGACGATACTGGGAGCATACGGGATCCCTCCCAAGATCATTGCCATAATCAAAAGCCTGCACGAGAATAGCGAATGCTGTGTCAGAATTGGAGACACTGTCACGGAATGGTTCGGGGTCACGACCGGAGTCAGACAGGGTTGTGTCCTTGCACCGTTTCTCTTCATCATTCTCTTTGACTCCATACTACGGAAGTCAATACCACCCGACCGAGGCATACCTGTTACCCCGCGGTGAAGCTATGCGACCTGGAATACGCCGATGAAGCTGTCCTATTCGACAACTCAATCGAGGGCATTCAAGAGACAATCGACAGGTTGCATAACAACTCCTCTCGCGTTGGTTTGAAAATCAACGCGAAGAAAACCAATGTCTTGTGTAATAGCACCTGTCCTGATCCAGATTTCCCTCTGATTAGCGACGGACAAAACATCGAGAGCGTCGACAGCTTCAAGTACCTGGGGGTACACATCACGGGAGATGGCATTTTGCAGAAAAAGCTCGCCATCCGAATGGGAATGGCTGGAGCAACATTCAACTCGATGCGGAATGTCTGGGACTCACGATTGTACTCAGTCAAAACCAAATGCCGCCTATTCGACGCTTGCATTTTGACGGTGCTGCTTTACGGTAGCGAATCATGGCACCTTACGAAGGCTCAGAGCAACCGTATACTGAGCTTCGAAAACAGATGTTTGCGACGAATACTGGATGTGCGGTGGTATGACTTTAGGAGCAACGAGGAGATAAGAGAACGCACCAAGCAGCCTCTCATCACGCTGAAAGTGAAGAGGCGACGTTGGACCTGGCTCGGCCACGTGCTGCGGATGCCAGAAGAGAACTTCAACCTGGCTTGCCTGTTATTCAAGCCGACTGGATTCCGGCGTCCTGGAAGGCCGCTAAATACAATCTACAGAGTGTATACGGCGGAGCTACGGGATGCTTTTTAGGGATTTCATGAACCGGAACGGCGCTCCAGTCTATTTCAAGCCCTGAGGCCAACCGGTTTCGGTGTCCTGGAAGACCGCCAAACAGTATATATAGTGTATACATACAATGAAGCTACGGGATGCTGGTTTGACCTGGAACGAAGCAAGAAGACTGGCGAGCGACAGGGATTCTTGGAGGCGCCGCGTGGTGTCCATATGCTCCAGTTAAGGGGCGGATATGGCAAAAGAAGAAAGATATTAAGTACTTACGAATTTTAAAATAAAGTAGCAAAGCATATGGACACATCCCTTATTACGAGTATCTTAAAAGACTTATTATGAAAAATAGTTTTTACATTTTTTTCAATCTAATGGGTCTTCACCCATTTAATAAATAAAACGTATTATAACGCAATAATCTAAATGTATGAAAAATTAGACTATCCTGCAGTGGCGATGGGTGGAAGTAGGGTGGATCCACCATAGATAGTACAAACCAAACTTTGTCAGTTATACGTATTTGTTTACATTGAACTAAGACTACAATTTACAGATGGTGTTGGTTAGTTTTTAAAATTATTCAATTAAGCATTGGGAAACCATGCCATAATACGCACCTGTCTATAAAATATTTAAAATTATGCCATTAAATCATACATCATTTTGGACATATAAACGATTGAAAAATATTTTTAACTACTATTGTTTGGTTTAGGCAGGGATTAATTACTTATAAAACTATAAAACAAAAAAACTAACCAACAACGTGTGTAATATGTTTTCTTGGTTCAACGAAAACAAATAAGTATCAATGAAATGGTGCAATATATAAACATATTAGGTATATTTTATTAAAATGTCAGTGGTAGCAATCGGCGATTACCAGCTGTTCTGCTAGGCCTATCAGTCTTAATACTTTGGACGCGGAAGACGCACACGGTGCGTAATGACCAGGCGGCCGATCGATGTAATTAACGTGCATTTTAAAGGGGGCAATTAAAATCTCATTATCTCTTCAGCAGCGAAAGCGGTGGTGTCAGACGATATTGTGAAGTCCAGACTTCAGAATAGACTATGCATATGATCCCATAATTTATATTGGCAGTGACGACTTGCAAATCGTAAAACTGACAAATCAGCGAAATGTCAAACTACGTTAAAATTCCCACCACCACCCATCATATATGTAATGTCAAACTGTCTGAGGTGAATGAAAACCCATTTCGAAGGGAAAACTACGGCGCCGTCTATGCACACTTTACAATTATATTAATATCCAACACCGCCAAGCCAAACCAAGACCTAGCGAAACAGACTGGTGACCGCCAACTGGCTCTGCTAGTTATTAAATATGTATTATTATATTATGTGCCAAAATTTTACGTAAGAAAATCAACTTAATTAACTTTAGTCACTTAACGATTTTAAATATACGTTTCGTAATATTTCATAAAAATTAACAATTTATTATTAAGATGATGTTTTTTGAAATCAGAATCCATTAATTTTAATTGAAAATTATTTAAAATACACGCAGACCATAGTCGTTTCTTAATTTTTATTCAAGGTATGTATTTAATCAAGCATTTTCCGTCTAGAATTTCTGAATGAAAAAAATGAAAGAATTCTTTCGGGCGAATAAAATGAAAATTCTTCAAAATCGTTCAATGATATCGATAATAGAGTTTTCCGTTTATTTTAAATTTATAAAACAAAGGTTTTTATAATTCATTTGATACTACATTTTTTTTTTTTAAATCTCGTGATTAATATTTTTTTTATTTCCACAAACATAAGACTCCCATAATATTCTCATATATGAGTACCTACTGATATCACCTCGATATTTACATTTAAAAAAAATTACACACTTTTATTCTGCTGACTACACTTGTTATAAAATATATAGTAGAATATAGTTGAGGTCTGGTAACCACAAATAGAGGTTATCTTTAAATGTTCATATTGTTTTGACATAACAGCAAAAATATATTCAGGGTAACAGGTAAAACAGTAAAGTTAATTATCGTGATGACAATGAATTATTACATATGTACATAATATTATTCTTTACAATTTACATAATATAATTATTCTTTAACAACCCGATTAAAAAGTAACGATCCCTCATATTTTTTCAAATTTAGATTTTCCGTTTATATTTAATACGTTTTCTCCCTATCTTGCTTACTCTCATATGTTACCTACAGATAATTCAAAGCAGTAGGCGTTATTAAATTGTGTAAATTATATACATAATTAATAAAAAATATTGTGCTTTAATTTATTACTAAAAATTTAAATATTATTATATTCTATATTTTTTATAATCATCAGTATCATTATCAGCCGGGATCGATTTACTTCTGGATGAAGGCCTTCCCTAGCACCCCCACTCTTTTCGATCCCCAGTTCTTCGCTGTGACGTGCATCAACCGAATTTAATGATATTAATACTATCGACCGAATATACTTGATGGAATTTGAATTTAAATTCGAATGGATTTAAGTTTTGTGCACATAGTGCCTGAAAATGCCGAAAGGCAAAACCCGGGTCGCAAAAAACGACTCAAATGGAATATTACATAACTTAAGTCCATTAGAATTCGAACTTACTGAGTTCGTTTATCCAGCAGGTTTTAGGGCATCCGTTTGGGTACCACTGTATGGCGGTATTTGGCCAACGGTTGTGCACTCACCGTGCAATATGTCCATCCCATTGCCAATTTGTTTACTTATCAATGTCTATCAAGTCTTGTACTCTTCTCTATTTCCTTATTCATTCGTTTTTTTTTGTGGTCTTTCCGCGTTACGCCCAACATGCACTCTTACATTAAGAGTTCATGTTCCACACCAATGCATAAGTGTTGGTAGCACAAATTTGCTAAACATTAAGCTTACAGCTTAAAATGCAATGGTAGGTCACTTTTGAGGTCACTATTCAGGCGCACAAATATGCACTACATGTTAGTTTGGTTTTGCGAGCAACTCGTCATAGCTACTATAACACCGTCAATTAATGTTTGTTGTCTAAGATAGATACTCGTAAATAAATATTGACATTTTATTCATGAAACTCTAAATAATAAATATTGACATTCTATTTATAAATCCATTTATCTATCAATCATCTAATTCGTAGTTAAGATTATTCATTGTCTGGGGGTAAAATGCGTGAGAAACATTTTCATCTGCTCGAATGTATTAGAAACATCATGATAAGCTGTACACGTGTTGCGTGCTACGGATTATATTATTTAGAAAATGTCAATTAATCTCAATCAAATAAAACAAACATCTGCTGTTGACAGCAAATTTAGCCACGTACAACTGAATAACGTCGAAAATAAATTAACATAAATATTAAACATAAGTAAATTTGCCTCACAAGAGGGCAGGTCGAATGTCGCTAGGTTTATAATATCATTTATGTAAATTTCTACGAAGACCCTTTCAGAATTTAATGGAAATAATATTAAGAAAGCTCGAGATTAAACAAAAGATACAGGTTAAGTGCTTTTTGCATAAGCAATACAAACATCCCATTAATTTATTATTATAATTAGTCAGTCTACTACTCTTTGAATGTATTTGTTTCCTTTAACATCAGCCCTCTGTATCCAACTAAACTAATTATTATATTTTATGTTGTCGTTGATTTTTGAAGGGAATCGGTTGTCAACCAACCAATCAACAAACCAACAAGATTCTTGATCTGTACCATAACAAAACAACAACATTTTTAAGAGAATTGAATTATTAGTGATGGCGTGGCTAGGTGTGAAATGGGTTTACAAGGCGATACGCGAATTCAATATAAATCAAACACTTCTGCACTACACAATAATATCGAATTAGTGAAACGTTTGCTTGTTATTATCTCGAAAAGCAAATCAACAGTATATTATTTTTACATATTTTCTATCAGGTATTTGACTGGAAGAATTGAATGATAAATAATATATAATTCAGATCGATAGAACCGATAACAAAAAATGGAAAAGTGGCTAATACATTATAAACAGCCTCCTGTGGGCTTGGTACTTGTACACGGAAAGTAAGGCCACAACTTCATCATGGGCGGGAACTATTTAAAAATCTAAATAAAATTTTAAGGTTTTGAAATTTAAATTTTACGTTAAGCGTTTATCGGAACCCATCGTGTATTATAACATTCATCATCGACGCGACGTCATACTTAGTGGCATGATATTGATTCCACTACATATTTTTTTACGCGCCGGAAAGTAATTTTTAAAAAAGCACTTATAATTCTTGTCCTTCTTTTTACTAGGCTTTGTCTGCGACTCGCAGTCATATCACCTCTTCTCATATGGAATAGAATCTGCCAATCAACTCCTCCTTCCAATTCTGTTAAAGAACTTTACAATTCTACCGAGACTTTCGGTTCAAGCCACCGCCACATTTCAATTCATGGGAATCCTCAAAGATATCTGCAATTCGCAGCTATACTCTGTGTCGTTCATATTTAGGACATTGTACTGCTATATGTGCAATGTCCTCCAAAACACCACATTCATCGCAAAGCTGCGAACCGCTTCTTCCCATGAGGACGTCAAATCTTTTACCTATTGTGTATCTTGTTCTTAGCCTCAGTATTTGTTAGCTTATTTTTCTCTTCAAAGGAGACTCCACAAACCAGGGTACCGAACATGAGGAAGGTAGAATGTACTTATTTCATTTCCATATTTTCTAACGAAGCTCTATTCTCTGTGGTGAAAATCTTGCTTTGGCACATTTTTTTATGGCATATTCAAAAATACGTAATTATTTAATCTAGAAAGTATTAAGATATAAGAATCAAATAATATCGTGTATTATACAACCATAGGTTTCATCGTTAGATTACACTAGAGACTACAGCCCAAATTATTTTTTCTTCTGTCTTGTAAGGGTAATATTTTTGCTATATATCAGACAAGTCTACCGTATTTTTATTAACTTAACTTGTTTGATTAGAAAAAGCTTTTTTTTCAATTTAAATATCATATTGTGAACGTTCATAATTTCGATTTGTTATGTCTACATTTTTTTTTTTTAAATAAATAAATAATTATTTAAATAGTATCACTATGATTAAACCTCCGTATCAGTTTCAGACAAGATTTAAACGTCTCGGAGGATTCCTTGACCGTATCAATCTACAATCGAGTCTACATTCTACAATGAAAAAAAAAAATATTATCCTTTGTTTCAAAGAGATTTCATTTTGCCCTTATAAACCTGTTTATGCAAATATCATTTTCAAAATTCACACTGAATAGCCAACCTCAATTTTCCATTAAATTCATATTTTATCTTACAAGCTCTGACATTTTAAACTGTAGCTATCGCTTCAAAAGGTCTTGTGTAGTGAATGGTGAATGAAATTTTGTGAAAGGGATTAAAATCGCTAGATGACAGTTTTTGATTAAGCCACCCTTTTCTGGAAAATTAATATTGTGCATTTTATATTATAATCACAAACTTTCTCCCCATCTTTTGTCAAGACTCTTTTTTACACCTTTTTGGGAGTACATTGTGGCAAGACGTATGAGACATGTCCTTCAAAGTTGTGCTGGGCACATTACTGGAAGAACATCCTAAGATCTAAGACATAAAACGTACTCGGATAAATTGATTTATTATGACAAGAAAAAAACGCAGGTTATTTAATAAGAGATATAATTTTTTTTTAAATTTGACTCCCAATAAGTTGGTCTTATCACGAGCTGGATGGCATGTTGCACCATCTTGTTGGAACCCCATATTGTCCAGATTAAAATCATCTAATTTATACTAGAAAACCATGGTTATCCTGTTTCTGTAGCGTTTTCCGTTGGCAGTAACTGCATCGTCATTTTCGTTTCCAAAAAAATACGGTTCAATAACACCTTCAGACTATAAACCACACCAAAATGTTAATTTTTGTGGATGTTAAGATGATTCAAGAGCATGTGGGTTTTCATTACTTTAAATGTAATAATTGTGCTTATTTACGAAACCTTTTAACCAGCTTCATCGCTGAAGATGATTTTTTCATATCAGGCACCACTAGCGAGGGGTGCAACTCTAGTGAATGCGCTCCCTATAGACATAGACATTTTCAATGATGCATTTTGTTTCTGAAACTTTATTTTATTGTATAAAGATGTTTATACTTTTATTATTATTATTGTTGTTATATCCACAATATTTGGCTTTATTAAATTAAATATATATAAATTCAATTCTTTGGACAAAAGAAGTTTATACCTAGGCCAAACATCAATAATGTTCCCATATTATTTTGTACTGATAATGACAAATTATTGCAATTCGATTCTGTGAAAGACTAAATATTAGTAGGTACCACTTTCTGAATTTGTTCTACGTCTAGAAAATTAACGTGATATTTGTATTCAGATTGTAGACTTTACGTTGGGTTGAATGGGCATGAACCATGTTCCATTTTTAAATTATCGGTTCCTAACCTATGGGTCGTAGAAAATGTTTAAAAAAACATTTTTTGATATAATAAATAGCATACGATTCATTAAAAGCGTGCAAACATCATTTTAAAAGCATTTGGAAGCTTTCGCAAAGTATTTCGACATTGATTTAGAACGAATTGTTTTAACTATGATATTATGTATATGGGTTGCACTTAGGTATATCTACGCCATATTGGGTGACCCAAGATTTTCACATTTTATTATTAATTTAACCAGTTGAATAAAATGACTAAATATTATATTGGTTTTATAATTATTCGCCCTAAAACACTGCGTAATCGGTTACCAGACATACCTTCTTACGCCGTATCTTCGTTAATCACACATAACAACTTCACATATTAATATAGTAAACCTACTTATTAATATAATATGCTATTGTGATTATTATATAATGAGATATTATGTGCATATACCTTATACTAAGCTTTTGGTAATAATATATTATGACATTTCCCAGAAGAGCTTATAATTATTTGAATAGGGACAAAGAGGTCGTTAAAGGTACCTACCAACTCAAATTACGTCAGTCACTTAGTCGACTAAACCAATGACTTAAACAATTACCTTCAATAATATAGATTTTACCCAACAATAGTGGTAAGTCATCTAGCATTGCGAAAATCCATTTCAGTCAGTTAACAGGACTTGAAATGAACCAGAGCGCACTTCCAGTTCTTAAAATCCTCTAGAGACAATCGCGTGGTATTTCAATAGTTTTTAAATATAATTAAATGTATTTTACTTAATATACATATTATTTTGTTCTTAAATTTTAGGACAAAACTCGTCGGACGTGAGGCGATAGTGAAAACAAATATTTAAGACAAGTTGTTAACTTCTACTAAACCTACTATAAAACGTGACGTCATGTGCTATAACGATCAGCGAGGCTATTCTAACATATCACTTAACATCCAAAAAGAGCTACATGTGATAAATATATCACATTTATCACTTTTTGTATTCATGCAGTTAATTGTTATTACAATAAGTTAATTGTCTGAACTGTCAAAAAGTGATATCTTTTAACAGCCCTTCTCTTGGTTGTGTTAACTTTTAGAGCAAGATAGAGTACGTCAATTTTACATATTGAAAATGGAAATATAAGATCCGACTGTTTTGAAAAGTAATTACGTCACGGCCATTGCCTTAATTTATAGTTCCCCGCGAGCTGTCAAATATCAAGTGGCTAGTAGCAGCTAGTAGTAACATAATATTTGTTTTACTACATGCTGCAATTGCAATGACATGACTAATAAAATTGTAGGTTATGTACATATTATTATGTTTGACGTTTCAATATAAAAATTCCGGGTTCGGCTGTATCCGCCAGCACGGACATATCCGAATTTGACCGACATGTCTACCAACCTAAATTTTCGCCATGATACGAATTTAGCAATGACTATTGTAGATAACCGCTGATAGCCGTCAATAACCGCCTTGTGTATATAAAGCCTTCCGTGTTAATTTGGATCAATGAATATAACGGAAACGTACTAGAGTGCTAACTGTTAAGAAAAGCTGCGCAGAGTAAGCTTGCAGTAAAAAACCACTTCTATCACGCGTTAGGCTGTTGGTGTGGCAAGATATACGTGAGGTGACCTTAGTGTGGTCCTCACAAATATTCCTAACTGACATCATTGTTTTTGGTTCAAAAAGTACTTCTGGATGGAAATATCAGCTATATGATAACATTTCAACTACCGAGCAAAACTTCGAGTTCACGTGCGTTCACGTAACGTGATCGTAATGTAATTTTGCCTAGCTCAAGTGTTATTTTTCTACATTTTTTAAAAAGCGATTTTAATTTTACTGTACACAAAAATATCTGAAAAATACAAAATTGAAGTGCTTTATTTATAAAACTGGTTATTCATACTTCAAAGATTTCACAAACTGTTTCAATGTTTAATTTAAATAACGAATTATTATATAACATACAGCATCCTTTTAAGTATTAAAAGGCCTATCTGCTACCATAAAGAAATATTATTAATATAATTCAATTTTATTTAATATGAATGTTAGAAGATTAAATTATTTTACGACGAGAAAGTTTTATAAATCAGATTTCAAAAATAAACTTTGACTTTAAGTAAATACTACATCAAAGAAGATGACGCTAAACAATCTCATTACAAAATACTTCATCGTTAATACAAGTCACATAACATGATAGTAATATAAAAGGTGTATTTTTTTTATATAATAAGCTTTTCTTTTTTAATGATAAACTTCTATTTTATCGTACTTTGCCCTAAACGAGAACTGTATAAACTTTCATCTTTGAAGCTTTTTCAAGGGTAAATTCACTACTTCCATTTCTGTTTTAATGAATATTGAATACGTTTCACAGCATTATCAACACGAAGGTGATTTATTTCACTTAAATCCAAGTGTAAAAATCCCGCTACAGATAGTTTCGAGAAGAAATAAAATTGTGACACACGAATGATATCATCTATTTTAATCATCAATACATTTTTGAAGTGAGATTTCTTTAGGCGCGATTGAAAATAAATCCGATTTAGCTGCGTCGCGAAAAATGTTACAACCACGGAACAGATTAATAAATGGAATTCAGATAGGCTTTACCCCAAATACATTACGATTACATTTTGAAGCAGGGTTTTGAATGTGTGAGTGTCCTACAAAAATGAAACACACATCAATGGTACACGGCAAAAACAGGCACATCGCATTTTTTTTATTTTTGAGATTTAAATGCCAAATTTATTCAACAGAAGAAGTGCTCAAGAATGGTATCAATAAAACTACCAAAATTGCTTCATAAATGAAGGTAGAAAAAAGTGTAGTCAAGGCAAAAATCAGCTCATTGTGTACGAAACTGCACAAAAACGTAGGTTATGTTTTTATTCCTTTTTTTTCGCTTGTATTATTAAATTTAAAAATAAATGAAAAATCAATATATTATTATAAATTATTTTAGTTAATAATAAACCCAATTTCCAACCTATAACGATTTCAATCTTCTTTTTGCTCTCCTGCACAATTATCATTTTGTCGATGAGCCTGGTTTTGCCGTATACCCGTCACAATAATACTATAGACGTGCAATAGTGTGTATTGTAATCTTCAAATACACCAATATTGAATGAGCGTCAGTGCATAAACCGAGAGCAGTTGACAGAACTAAGGACAAGTATAGAATGACGTATTCTTGACACGTGTTTAATTTTATCCCATAATCTTCCACACTCGAGATCGGTTATCTGTTACCCCACTCCCCATTATTTCAGTTACCATTAATTTTGTGTTAGTTGGTTACACCCTATTGAAGTAATTTAACATTTATTGCTTAAAATAAATAAAACGTAGACGTACATATTGTAGTTTAATTATTTGTTAGAAAATGAATGGAAAAATGACATAAATAAGTACAATATTTTAATGTTCTATGTTTCATGGATATGTCATAAAAATGACCTTGCTGATAAAATGAAATATTAACGGTTAGATGTTCTGTGTTTGTTTTTTTTTTGTATATAAAAAATACCAGGTAACACAATACACCTTAATTATTGTATTACAGATTGTTGATAGCGTTATGTTAATAAAGAAAAGGAAAATACCTAATTATTCGCCCATGATGGCCGAGTGGCTAACGCGTTGACTTATAATGTTCTGAGTCCAAGATTCGAATCATGGATCTGGCAGATACACATATTATTTTCGACCTTACATGTTGAGCAAGTGGCTAACATCCATTTCTCGTAAAAACAAATGTTTATTAATACAAACCGCGACTCTGTGGAGACCTACAATATAATCTTCTTAGGACATGGTTATGGTTGGACATGGTCAGAAAAATAAGCTGCGTAATAAATAAGTAGATTTCATTTTTTTTTTTAATAAATTCAGGTCTTTGGCTTTTTTAGCTCGCGCTATTCACACAATCGACTAAACTAAATTATGCACAAGCACCACGAAAGATGGTGCTAAAATTGTTTGTCACCCTTATAAGCTCCGTAGATAATATTAGGGAAATATAGTTATTTTAAAATAATCTAACCCCCGTAATTTGTCGTTTTGTCGGTTAAGAAAAATATTCATCCATACTACTAACCCTACTAACCCATTATCTGTAATTAAGTATGTTTTAATCTAGAGTTTTGATAAATACAATCTGCAGTAGATCCAAACGGCAATATTTGGGTGGCGTCGATATGGAAGGGTTTGTTTTCACTTTAATCAAACCCATGGATTCGAGGAAATTCAATGTTTAGTATATTTTGGTTTGTAATATAAGATGTAAATATTAAAACTAGGTACTTATGCGTATTTTGGAGCGAAAAGTTGGCAAATTAAGTTAGCCGGTTTCAAGCACTACTTCCCGACTACCTACCCTCTATCTTTCTAGCCACGCAGAATCAAGCAACGGTATTTTATAATATTCACTGTGTCATAATACGTAAAATTCTTTGTTTTGTTGTGGTTCCAAATCCAGCATTCCTCGATCGACTAATTTAAAGTTACAGATTTTATTATGTACGAGTTATTTTCTTCATAACTCTGTCGATTATATGATTATTGTTGGGGGGGGCGGTTTATGCATTTATTGCGTTATTTGGTATCAGTGATTAGCAGTAGTTTAAAGTAGATTAGAGTAGCACAACGCGGTATGGAGAGGTGCATGCTGGGCATAACACGAAAGGACAAAAAAAGGAATGAGTGGATAAGGAAGCAGACAAGGGTTTGCGATGTAATAGAGTTCATTAAAAGCTTAAAATGGAGATGGGCTGGACACATTGCTAGAATAAGAGACAATCTGTGGACGAATTTAGTCATCCAGTAGTATCCAAGAAGTACAAAACGTCCGCAAGATAGACCTAGAGACCGCTGGATCGATAAAATAATAAAGTTCTGCGGAAGTACGTGGCAACGTAACGCACAGGACCAAGATAAGTGGAAGCACCTTGAAGGGGCCTTCATCAAGCAGTGGATAGATTCAGGCTGATGATGATGATGATGATTAGCAGTGGTATCCTGACTATTTGACAATAAATAACGTATTATTTACTATTCAACTTTGTTGAAATGAATTCACAACTAATAAATCTCGGTCGTCCATTGGAAGTTCATAACACAACTTAACTATTAGTTATAGATACCTTTCTTTAATGAATTTATTGTAATGTCAGGTACTAATAATTATAAGTATCCTTATAATTATAATTATGACAGTTACTCTAATAAATATACAGTTTTATTCAACTTCACTTTACAGCTCATCTGGTACAACGTTAACAGTTCGTTTGAGTGTAACGCAAGTGTAAAGTTACGCTCGGAAGACAAATACAATGAATAATTCTTCCCCCAATACATCAGCGTGTTTTATTATTCCTGGACGTATCCAATCCCTTTCCGTCTCATGTTAGAAACATTACAAAAGTGGATCAAGATTTTTTTTACATATCTAATATGACAGTTTTAAATTTCAGCTTTAAATCTTTGACACCTAATCCTTTTTGTAAACGTTTGATTACATTATTTGCGATTTTATACAAATTGTATTAAATTAAATTAAAAAAACTAATCCAAAAAGTCGGAAGTGAAAGATTGTTTCTTTCACATCCATGGTGTCCCTTATACTGTTTTAGCATCATTTAAATTCATATATTAAAATATTATTTGTTTTAACATAGTACCTAGGTATGTACTTACATTTTATTATATTTATAAAGGTATTTTTTTATATTCACTACTGAATATACACAAGATTTAAGAATATTATTTGATTCTTAAGGCGATACTTCAGTGAAACGGCAAATAATTTTCAACTATAGGCGCGACAAAATTTTGGACTCGCTGGCAGTCTGAGAGCGAACGTCGAGGTGTCAATACGTCAATTTGTTTCGTGATGGCGACGGATGTATTAATTCTTAAATCGTGTAAAGATGACAAAAAACGTTACCCATTTACTTTAAAAAGAAAACATGTCAATGAATATACTATTATTGTTAGGTACTCATAGAACAATAAACAGAACATTAAATGGACGCATGTTAGATTTATATGGCAATTGATATTTCGGTCGGCATGCCTAGCCACGATCTTTTTAGACCATGCCTCAACTGAGGTATAGCCTTAATATTGCAAAAATATATTATAATTTTAAAAATTACCTTGAAGAAAATATCCATATTATGAAATTAGAACTTACATAATTCAAAATGAGTGCTCTGCTTTCAGCTACAAATACGTATATTATGCATTATGCAATAATCAATTCTAAAAAATACTTGAAAAAATATGTTTTAAATTCCATTACTCGAATACAACCAGTCTTTGTAATATATATTATTTATATGTAACGGCGATAACAAAAATATAAATAAGTATATGTTCTTCAAAAAGAAAAAGAAAAAAACATTAGAAAACAAAATCATAGAACTAGTCATAATATAACAGGCCATTAAGAGAACCGGTACGACATCAAACTA
The DNA here is from genome assembly GCF_057557595.1 of Rhyacophila brunnea. NCBI lineage: Eukaryota > Metazoa > Arthropoda > Insecta > Trichoptera > Rhyacophilidae > Rhyacophila > Rhyacophila brunnea. The sequence goes on along the minus strand of NW_028232848.1, from coordinate 11,624,395 downwards.
CGCAATAAAGTCCTGTTTGACTTGGTGTATAAATGAAACTCCTCTGACAAAGGCAAGTGTACATTACATGACTCCACGATATAATCTGTAGTCCGATTCTCGCAAAGGTTTTTATTCTTTCATGCCCCACTTTTGCAGTATATGAGAAAATCTTCAGTGCCCACATCAGTTTCGATTTGGACACATCCTTTATTTGCGTAGAAGCCTAAAGCCAAGAAGCTTGTCCAGTGAATCCACAATCAGACAGGAGTTTCGCACACGCAGAACTAGCCAGTCACGAAACCTGGCATCCTCCTGCTCGCTTTCTAATTAAAACAACTTAGACCTTGCAACGCAGAAAGTATTCCTCAAGTAAAGAAGCTTCGTTAGTTGAGCTGAAGACGTTATGTCAGCAAGAGATTTTTCAAAAAAAAAAATATTACCACAAAATGTCCATGGTGTGCCATGCCTTGTAATAATTGACCAATGGAATAATATCATTTACATGATTATATATGGCGTCTGGTACTACAGAATTGCATTAATTTCGTTCATGTAAGTACACTTGCGAATAGTTATCAATTCATTTCTTTTTCAATACCCGAGATTTTTAATGTTTGACTCTTATTGTTGAAAATAATATTTTAAGTTAGATTTGTACACACAATCTTTAACTATAATATAAAAATATAATTTTTCATAGATTGATACAAAATTATATATTAGTAACACAACGTAACATGTAGAGGTGCATGCTGGGCATAACGCGAATGGATAAAAAGAGGTATGAGTGGATAAGGAGACAGACAAGAGTTTGCGATGTAATAGAGTTCGCTAAAAACCTCAAATGGAAATGGGCTGGCACATCGCTCAAAGAAGGGACAATCGTTGGACAAATTTAGTCATCGAGAGAAGTGGAATTGGCTTGAAGAGGCGTTCATACAGCAGTGGATAGATTCAGGCTGATGATGATATATTATATTATATTTATTAAAGTATATATTTTCAAAAATGGGAACTAGCTTATCCAAATGGGTGTAATATAACAGGCTACGGATTTCGAGTGTGGAAAAATATGTGATAAACTTAAACGTAAACGTTAAGGGGGGACATGCTCGGCGTAGGTCAAAATGAAGCTTTTATTCTATTTTGAAAGCATCATCCTGGACATTCCTTAAGCGTTGTAGATAATCTATTTATATAATTTTAAAGCCTTATTATCCTTTATATTTATTTTAAACATTTGATGACTGCATAAAGTATTTTTATTACATTAAATAGTATTCTTTTAAACCTCTCGCTCTAATGTTTTAAAATATAGTCATATTTCAGTAAATAAATGTGTAGTGGTGTTAAGATGTTTTACATTTATTAATTTTTAAACGCATTTATAAAACCATCAGTATAATTTATCTCGACATTATTATAGTGGAATGTTTACGATAAAAAATTATATTGATAATCTCTGTGATCCCAAATTTGACAAGAATTTGGCATTTTATTATTCAAAAAAGAGCAAGACTAACACATTTGAAGATAATTCTAAAGATAATAATTATAAGCTATGTTGTTGACCATTCAAGTGTGATAAACATCCTACGAATAATGATTGCTTTATAGTAATTATTGACCTAAGAATAAGGTAGTGTTTTTTTTTAAATACGCCATTTCTTTTGGCATTCCCTAGTGGTTAAGCTACAACATACGGCCGTAGCCGTAAATTGACAAACTATAATTGAAGTAGGGAGTAAGATCATTATAACGCGCGTGTTTGAACATGTACCATTTTAAAAAAAGATTTTTTTTCGGTTAGGTACATGTTCAAACACGCGCGGTAACATGTTTTTACTTCCTAGTTCAGTTATTCCCACTGAGGAATGCCAAAAGAAATGGCGTATTTCAAAAAAACACTACCTTATTACGACATAAATTATACTGATGGTTTTATAAATGCATTTAAAAATTAATAAACGTAAAAAATCTTAACACCACTACACATGCATGTACTGAAATATGACTTTATTCTAAAACATTAGAGCGAGAGGTTTAAAAGAACACTATTTTATATAATAAAACTACTTTATGCAATCATCAAATGTTGAAAATAAATATAAAGGATAATAAGGCTTCAAAATTATATAAATAGAATATCTACAACGTTTAAGGAATGTCCAGGATCATGCTTTGAAAATAGAATAAAAGCTCCATTTTGATCCACGCTGAGCACGTCCGCCCTTAAATAATATGACGTTATTTTCAATAGTTACCTACGTCTGTATCATATTAATGATATGCATTAAATTTGTCACATAAGTGAAAAGCGCATTCAATATTTGAAGGCAGTTGATGCGCTGTTTTTACTTTAGTTTTATGACCTGACTATCATAAAGTACCCTGCCTAAAAATTTTGGTACATGGCGATGAATTTCATATTTTAGGTTTTTTCTAATTAATCTGTTTTGTGATGATAATTATTATTACAATATTTATAATAGCAAAATTACACTAATGTTTTGAAATACTTAAAAACGATCTTGTAGAGATATTCTTTTGGCAAATTTTTAAGCCGTGGCGTGATTTCAAAGCTTTTTCAGTTATGCCTGGACTATTTCAGAATTACTTTGTCTCAGATAGTTTACTCACAACGTCAAAATAATGAGGAGCTTTCATCTCTTGTCTCGGGAAATATTAAAAAAAAACATGAAATATTTTTTATTGGACAAATAATATAACTCTACCTAATAGTGATAGATAGATAATAGGCACGCTTACAAAACTTATATTTATTTATTTGCTATGTTATGGTAATAATATATTTTATTTCCACTATAACTTGATAAATTTTAGTTTCTACATTATATATTATAGGTTAGGCCAAAACTACAATTTATTATGGAAATACATATCAATAAACCTTTATTTTCTTTTATTCGTTAAATAAAAAAAATGGTTTATTAAAAATTATTAGCAAGTTCAAGTAGACGTTATAGCTCAAATATTTGGCGAGAGCCGTTAGTAATTAAGGTAGGTAATTAATATTCCTTAATTTAATACACAAAAACCAATATTCAATAATAACGCAATTTGATAAGCATTTTCATGTATGACTTACTAGTTTTAATTATCGTCATTAGATAGGAGGCTCGTAGAATAATTGATTAATGCACAGTTGGCGCGATACCAGGATACAGGGCTCAAGTCCCGTCGAGCATCGTATTTTTTTTTCAAATATGATATTTTATAGTGGGTATTTATTATATCTGAAGTGTTGTCGAGTAAATGTATGGAAATATTAATAGTCAGCTTAATGACCTAAATGTGATTGTGATAATGTTTTTCTGATAAAGTAGGTAAATGAAATATTTGATTTATTTTGAACAGTGAACTTCTTAAAATTTTATTTAATTATTATTCATAATTTTAATAAATACTTTATTTTGAAAACACAGAAAAAAATATTGAAAATGATACGACACGCAGTAGGAATCGCTCCCACGCACATTGATCACAATGCTGTATGCATCCTATCTACTCGTAATTGCGAACAATTTTAACTAATGGTTTCTATACTCTCTGAAGCGCGTTCTAAATTGAGTTACTATTGGCAATAATTAGCTATTGTATTTTAAATGCATATTGTATTTTAAATAAAATAAATTCTGTCATTCTGGGCAATGTTGACCTGTGTGTCCCTGATAACTATCTTAAAAATAGAGAACATCAGTTGTTTATTCTCCCAAGGTGCAGAACCAACCTGCCACTGGTAATGCCAATTGGGAGGGCGATAACTATGTTCAATGAAATTGCTTCGGGTGTTGATATTTTCCACCTACGTGAGGATGAGTATAGGTGGACGTTGTTTTATAAATTCTCAAAATAGGGTCTGCTTAACTCATCCGGTGTACTTCCTTGTACCTATTTAATTAATATTTTTTGTATGTACACATTTCGACTGTTTAATAACTTACTATCTATCTCTATACTGATCTATATCTTTTTTATTTAATACTGTTATATATTTCTTTGTTTCTAAATGTCATGTTGTGAACGTCTTAAACTTATAATTTGTAATGTCAACAATATGTTAAAAATAAACAAATTGAAATTGAATTGAAAAAAACAAAGTAGGTATTAATTACTTTTTTTATTTTCTAAGCAAGGAGCATGGTTGTTACATCAGTCCCGTGCAGTTTCGATTCGGGACAACGGAATATGGCACTCAAATCGTTTTATTCTGGAAGGCGGCAGTGAACAAATCGCGGCTGCATATACATGACGGGTGGATATGGGGTAACTCAAATCATTGTCTCTTTTTATTAATATTTTAATTGGTTAGTATAGACATCTGAATTATTGTATAAATATTTTACTAGTCGAATGTCACTCTGAAGCTGAAATTACATAGTGACATAATATATTGTGTTTTACTTGAATTATTAAAATATTCATACATCATATTATAGGTATCATCATATCAATGTTGTTTTTTATTTATTTAATTTATTTTAAGTTTCAGAATTTTCCAGAAATTGGAACATTTAACATTCAAAAAATTCTATAATATGGTGGGTAATGAGAAATCCCAAAAATATAATATGACAATATATTAAATACAATACGAAGTAAATGATATTATATTATTTAGCAAATAACTATATTCTAGCTAGATTGTGCAATATGCTTGAAGATGCTGAAGAATAAAGTTAAATCAATTCAAATTTAAATTTCATGGTATTAATTTTGTAAATAATTTTTCAAAAAACCGCTCGATCAGGTAATTTAATATGAATCGTCGTCAGATTCTGCCATTTCAAAGATTGTTTTGGGATCACGACGAAGGAATGTGAATGGTCATGGAGAAGAGAGTAAACAACAGACTAGATTTAATAACAGTTAACAAGTCCTATAGAAAGGTCTATGAACTGAAGTAGATTGCCAAGGGACATAAATCAATGAAGGTTTATGTTGAGGCAAATTTAAGTCTATCATTATAATAGCTTTGTGCAAGAGAAACAAATATTTATATATTTATTTTTGCAGCAACTTAAAGGTACCTAGCCAAAAGCTATCAATTTCCTTTGAAGGCGTTTCAAAGACCAAATTCAATAAAACGGAAAATATACCCACCCTCTTACAATAAATTTAAAATTTACCTTTTATGTACCATAAATCTTTAACCAAGCACGATAACATGTGATTTTTTTTTATTATGTTTTAGGTTTTTATGAATATTTGTGGCTACAGCCGAAATCAGATTTATGATCGAACATTCACTCCGTGACCTTTCCTCAAAAGCTATTCGTATTATTGTCATTTTTACATGTCTTCGTGGTAGTCGTAAATTTCTTTTTATATACGTATTACTTCTTTATCGCTCAAATAAGAACACGTAAAAAATATGTTACTTTTAGGAAGTCTTTAGCAATCGGAACATTTTAATCTAATACAGCCAAAATGAACTAAATCAATGTTGTCTTTTAAACTGCAACTTATTCTTCTTCTTCTTCCTGACGTTAATAATCAAAAGTAAATTAAAAAATTCTCATTTTTTTATTATTATTAACAAAAAAATTACATAACTTCTTATTATTTTTAGTTGACACCAATGAGATATGAATTTCCACAACCTTCATTTTTATGGCGATACACTTTTGATGGATGATATTATATGAGATTGATGAATGATGATGAAAAGTTCAGGACGTTTGCTTAAGCCGTATCAGATTTAGCGCAACAAAGGTTAAATACATGCGTTTTGAGTCACTCGGTAGTTAACGACGGCTAAGCTATCACAACTCCGCAACGCGACCGCTTTCTTGATGTCACTCGAGCTAACTCTTAAAGCATTCTGTTTAACTGAATTAATCAATAAAAGGTTGTATTGAGCAAACTGAATATTATTCGCAATCACGGTCGTTTCATGACCCGTAGTTGCTGGTTGCCTGGTCTTGTGACAATAACAAACAAGGATGTGAGATAGGTGGGGAAATATGGAATGACGGTCACCGTATTTGGACAAACAATACATCCTTTTCTATGATTCAATGACCAACAGTTACTAATATTTATTGGTTCAATATTAATTTTATATTTCCTAACAATGTGGTCACTTTATTACTGTTGACTCATTCTCGTATTCCAGTGAATAGGGCGCTGGCTTTTCATCCGGAGGCTCCAGGTTTGATTCCCGGTTAGGTCACATTATATTTCTTATGTGATTCTTTCACTTATATTACGAACTGTTACACTGTCAGTAGGTCTCATAGGCTGGTGTATTGTTAAAAAGAATATAATTAGTATACTATATTGATTTTCTTAATATTAAATTATAATATAAATTGTTTCATACTTATGTTTTGGATCTTGATTGTTTGACCCGACTTGGACATATTTATCCGTGATCTATGATCACAGATCTATAAAGTTAAATCAATATCTGTATATAGCAAGCACACGCGACAGAAGTTGAAATTTTTATTTTACTGCTCATGTACAGAAACGTCATCATCGTCGTCGACAATTATTTACAACTGTGCATAAAATTCTCGTCAACACTATAATATTCCATACCATTTTCACTTTCACTACGTATTAACGCAACTTCGCAAAATTGCTCACTCTACATAGTAAAAGAAAAAATAGTCAACGTAAGTAATTTGTATTAATTTGAAATAAGAGTAGAGCATTGTAGTAGATTTTTCGGTTTCCACCGTGTGTCCTTCTTCCTTCTTTACTCGACGTTTCGGGCTCGTTGCAGAGGTCATTATCAAGAGACGATATGTTTTATGATGCAAATGTAGTGTAGGTATGTTAATGTAAACGTTGCTTTAAGAATGTCAAAAGGAATCCGATTAGCTAAGAGCAAACTTTTCTCATAGGAATCTGTCAATCGTTACGACCAGGGATACCGGCTCGAATATTGGATTTTGCTGATAGTGCCGGAAGCCATTACGTTTTTTAACCGTAAACCATTATCCATATTTCTGATGATGGATTAGGTTAAAAATGGAAGAAAGACACACGATGGAAACCCACAAATGTACTACGATAAAAAACAACCGTGAAAGTCTTAACCATTATGTAAGAGTATAGCAATTTACGCATTTGGCCTGCTGATTTCAAATCAAAACAGTCCACTCTCTCCATGCCGTCTAAGTCAACCACGTTGTTTACTTTACCGAATAATACGTGGGATTGAGTACATACGTATAATATGAGGGATGTAGTTTCTTTTGTGATTCATCTATCTGAAATGATAGTATACACAAAAAGACACGATGCCAGCCCCGAAAGTAGTCGTGACTCTCATCTCTCACCTCCGTAACTTGGTACTTAAAATGCACCAATCACGTCTCGGTTCCGTAAATATAATACTATAATAGACCATTGCCGACTGAAGTAGAAGGCCGATACATTCAAAACGACTGGTCCTACTTTTTCCGCCCCTCCCGTTATTTTCTATGAATGACCTGTCATTGCCTGTCATTGTTCTATAGCGTGCTCATATTGACGTGTCTGTCATGTTCACACAGGGAATGGTTTGATTTGAATAGATGAGTTACATGATAATTTAATAATACACTAGCATTAACACACCTTCTATAAATGTAATGCATAGATCAATGCTACATATTTTTTTGAAATCGATATTACCACCGGTTTTTGCGTGAAGGACTAGTCTGACTTTAACACTTGATGAATAACAAGAATGTAGGTGTATTATTTATAAATAACACTGATAGTTAATATTTTTTATTTGAGTATTTTATGTAATTCAAATTGAAACGAGAAAGGGCGAACCAATATAATGTCAAGCAATCTGAGATCTGATTTTGACAGCTGAACAGTGGACCACTCGTTGCTTGTGCAAAAAGTTATGCTCAGGCTTTATTAATCTAAAGATGGTGCTGAATAGACGCATTTTTAGACAATTTAACACAGAAAAAAAATATGGTACCAGTCCAGGAAGTGGTTATAGATCAATCCCATTTCTCACAATCTTACCTTCGGCGCATTATGCGCCGGCTACACGACAGCGACTTGCCTGCGCGGTCTTGCCTGTGTAAAAAAGACGGAACACTCTCGCGTGGCCACACGACACAGGTAAAACTCCGCAAACCTCATTACGTTTACAACAGAAGTCGTCGTCGTGAAAACACTGTTTTTCGGAATCGCAGCAATGTCGTGTTAAATGACAATTTGTTTTTGTCACAAGCGCTTTTCTATTGTAAAAGAGAAATAATCCTCCAGATCCAAGTGGACCAAACGATGGCTATTTAGAAGAAACATACACTCGCATATAAATCAGCATTTTTTGCTTAAGTATAATATTATATACTAGTGTCAGTGACGTCCCGTGGGGGGTAGGCCTTGGCCCCTACATCCTGAAGCGGGGCCCCCAGGCCAAGATCGTTGGCGGGTCCTCCTACCCATAGTGTTTCCCAAATGTTGTTCTGCGAGGTATTCAGCGTATTGTTGAGTACCTACCTACATCTACTCGAAGTATTTAATATCGACAAACTATAATCAAAAATTTATAGGTATTCCACAACCATATAAGTATTTTACACTTTTAATAATCTTGAAACAAACTTGCGCCGCATGCGACTTTTTTTTACTATTAGAGCAAATTTTTGATGCGAGTATATAGTATAATACGCGGACCAAAATTATAGTAGGTACGTGGTCCCAAAAATTATAGTATTTTGTCCAAAAATAAAATAGTAGTTAGCTACCTACTCATTATTTTCGATTGAAAATGTATAGGTTTTTAATCAGATCATATCATTTCAGGTTAAAGTACCACGATGGTGTATATGTCGTCAGTGCCAGCGCCTGATCTTTCAGATTCTTTCACCTTTTTCATTTCTTTGCGGTATGAGCTTCGCAAAGAGTTATTTTTTTTATCACCATGTTTCTATGAGCATCTGGTTCAACATGTAACGATATGATAATATTAGTAATATGTAATTGCAGTTACCTACATACACGTACGTCATGGCCCCCACAAGGGGGTGGGGGAGGCTGATAGGGCTTTAGCCTGGGGGCCCGGGCTTAGGGGGGCCCGGTGTGGCGACTAGCTAAATGAGATGGAGAGAAAACAAAGAGACTTTATAAAATATTGACCTGTATTTTGTCATGCAACTAAAATTAATTATTTTATTAGGCACAACACAATTATTCCTTTCACCATCCCGACGTATTCGGCTCTTGTGATTTACAATCTTTATCGCCGTCTATAGGCACTCTTGTCTTTTTTTGCCGAAATACAATACAATCATTAATAAGTTGGTAGGTACATCAATTGCGTTGATTTAATTAAATCTCAAATTGCAAAAACAATAAAAAACGCAATAAGCGACAAAAACGATTACTTTATGGGTGTTGTTTGTGAGTTTATAATCGATTATTAATCATTGATTATGATTATGATGAAAAGCGTCACTTGTCCGCTCTTTTAATGATGACGATGAGTAGGTATATTCGTCGGCTTGCAGGTATTTGTTTTGATAATTAACCACATTTGAGATAATGCATAACGAACTAAACAAAAGGTACATTATATAAATAATTTCCATAGTGAGTGATATTTGAATGTGTTGCCAACTAAAATTTTCAAAATTCAGTAGATTTTTTGATGTTTTCTTCAAAATATTGGTAGATTGACAAAAATGTATGAAATTCAACGATTGTGTTTGGTGAAATCGTGCATATTGTCATAATCTTACAAGTGTCTTTTAAAAATCATGTAAAAAGTGACTTTTATTCATCACAAATATCATAATTTCTTCTTTTCCAGACAAAAATTTCAGTAGATCTACTGAAATTTCAGTAAACATGGCAACACTGCTTGACATGTCTGGCAGTATACCCAGTATGCAGTAGCCAGCTGTAGTATAATTTTATTTATTATAATGTATTTGTAGATATTATAATTTTGGTGCGCGTACTATTTCCAATATAAAAATAATATAGTACCCCCAAAATACTATTTTCTATATATAGGTATATTTGGTGTGTAGCGCACCAGGGCTCTGCCCCCTATCCTTTTCATCTGTGCTGTTGGCATGTGATGGAAGTCTGCTCCCTTACGGGATTTCTGTTATGTCTTCATATTGGCTTGTTTGGTTAAAAAAGGGTACTTGTTTTTCTTCGTTCTTCTTCCTTCTCTCTTGTCGGCGCTCGTTCGTTTCAGTACTGGTCTTCGGTGTAGACCTAGGTTCTTTTGCTTGTTAATCTTGTGATGAGTTCGTTGGCGGTTTTGATGTCGTTCCTTAGTGCCATCGGCGCTTCATTCATTTGATCGGGTTCAGTTTTTCTTGTCGTGGTATTCATCCATGCTGGTCTGAATGTGTGTTGCGATACATCGCAGTGTCTGGACAGTTGTTTATCAGCGTCTGTATACGCATATCTGGCGTGCTTGGGGTGCCTTGGGCATCCTCTGTAATTGGCCGGATGTGGGCCACCACAGTTGGCGGGATCGGTCGTATGGTGAGATGGTCACCAGCACATCGGACGCACATCGGAGTTGCGTGGTAGCAGGAGGCGGAGTGGCCAAAGCTTTGGCAGCGATGACATTGCCCGTCCGCCGTTCTTCTGCGTAACGGCTCCACTTGGATGGATAGTCCAAAGATGTAGGTGAGTTAGAAAATATTTTTGAACTCGTCGCTCTTCTCGACATCGAGCAGGATCAGCGTAATTTGTCTCTTTTGGCTCCCTTGGATCATCTTGAAGGCATTCTTGATCAGGTATCCCAGTGCAATGAGTTCACTGCGAGTTTCGTCAGCAGTCGTCTCCTCAGGGATACCTCTGATCACAATCTTCAATGGCTTTTCCTCGTGAAGGTTGTATGAGTGATATTCAGTCTTGTCTTCATCCATCATTTGGACTGCTAGCCTGTAGGAGGCTATATCTAGTAGAGTGAGAATGATTCCAGCCTTAATATTTTTGGCATCGGATATTATGACTCCAGCGTCTTTCAGCTTGGCCATAGTTCTCCTGAATACTTTTTTTATCTTGGAGAACAATCGGTGGGATTTTTGGCGGTCTGTCTTCTTTTGTCTGCTTTGAAGTGTTGTCACTTTGAGGAGTGGCATATCTGGCTTTTTCTGGGTTGCGGGTTTTTTGGAAATGTTGAAGTCATGGCTGTCGGTTGCTAGGCGTTTGGTTGCACTCGTTATCTTTTTTCATTCACTTTCTTCATCCTCTTCGCGGTCGAAGCGGTCATTGACGGCCCTTAATTTTGAATAGTACTCTTCATCACTCTGTGTCTTGGCTGCTGCTGCGTACGTTTTTGGCTGGTCTGTTTTTTGGCTAGGAGATGATGACACCGCTAGAGTGGTGTCCATCATTTCGGAGCTGGTCGTGGTTTGGGCGGTGGATGTTGAAGGGCCGCTCAGGGCCTGGGCTTTGGCGGTGGCCGCAGCGGGGGGCCGAGCGGGTTTTTCAGCTTCCTTGGTCTGTGTGCTTGGTTTGCCATCGGAATCGTCGTCGAGAGAGTAGTCGGAGTCATCGATGTCTATATCCTCATAATCAGCATCGTCCTCCTCAGAGTCGGCGTGATTTATTCCAGGACTCTGCATGTTAGTTTTCTTTGTTCTCTCAAGCTTGTCTTTCTGCTTTTGGAGGTCTGTCAGAGTCTCGTGAGGCATAATCCCATATGCGATAGCGAGGAAACCGTATATGTAGGCAAAATCTGCCGCTCTCAGCTTCCTCTTCAGTTTATGGATCTGGGTCAGGTCGGCTTGGATGTTGTCATCGATCTGCGCATGGGAGTCCGGGTTCAGCAAACCGGCGAGCGAGGGGATCCTTCTCATCTTGGCTTGCTTTGACGAACGAACTGATGCACAAATACCGGTAAAAATGAATGTGATTATTGGCGCTGTATTACGGGTCTGTTCCCCGCTATGAAGGCTTCAAAAGAGTTCTTAATCATTCGGCCGTCGATAACTATCTTAAAAAAGACTATTAGTGGCGGTATAAGTTCGTCAGGAATCCTCCGGATGGGCGATAATAACGGTGATGCAGTGTCTATAGGTGGCACGTTTAAATGGCGAAAATGGCAAAAATCGTTTCAACAAAGGTTGCAGGATCGTATTAAAATCGAATTGGCGAGAGTGGCGGAGCAAGGTGACGGAATACAGTTGCGGAGAAAAGTGGCGGAATTGTATCGGAATTATTTACTAGTATAGGAGCGCGAGTATATACCAAACTTTTCCGAGAGATTCCTCTGGAAAGCCGTAAAACCGGAAAATATTTTTGAATGTTAGTTTTTTGATAAAGTGTCGCGAAAAATTGTTTCAGAAAAGTCGGTTTTTGCTCCCAGGCGTCGACGGGAGCCCCCTTGCATTCGAAGTCGTCGGAAAGTTTTCGGAAAATCTCAAGGTTCTTCGTGAATCGAGTGAAAACCATTTTTTTTTGTCTTTTTTTTTGACATCGTGAGGGCCCCCTTTATGCGTATGCGCCTTCAACGTTTTGGTGTTTGTCCGAAGAAATTTGGTTCAGACCAACCGATTCTAGCTCCAAAAAACCAAAATTTGTATTGTACCATTCCCCGAACACGTGCAAATTATTCATGTTTTGATTTGAACGATTTCCAGAGCTTTCTCGAATGATCTGGAATAATCGAATTTCGAAGTGCACATAGCAATTACACTTAACACTGCAAATCCTTCTAGAAGTTTCTCGAAACTACTGGAGGAAATCGAAAACTTCGAGGGACTTTTTTATTAATAACATTACTTGCATATATATTTTAAGTTTAAATTTAATTTAGATTATTTAATTGAATTGAATATTATCATTTAAAGTTTTCTTATATAAAGAATATATAAGAATATATAGTCTTATATATATAAAGAATATATATTTTATATATATTTTTTAGAAATATTTTTTATTTTTTTTTTATAATTCTAAAAAAGGATTTTTTTTAAACAGTTTTTTAATATTTATTTTAAATAACATTTTTTTTTTTCAATTATTTGAAAAAAAAAAAATTACTTATATTTTTTTTTACTTTTTCTTTTACTTTATTCATTTACTTATGCCACTAATCTTATATATATATTATATATATTAAGCTTCTCCACAGCAACTCCACAAGAAAAGCAACGGCATGGGAAAACCTGCAGTCGATCCGCCCCCGGGAGGGGGTAAGCCAATAGTTCCCGAGGACTGGTACAATACGCAATCCGACCCCTCCTCCGAGGACTCTGACACAGATGCAGTGCTTGACACCACCAAATCCGAAAAGGAAACGGTGATAACTAGGGCGGAGGCTGCCACAAAGGCGAAAATCCTTGCTCGAAAGGCTGCGGATCTGAAAGCGGAAAAAATCCTAGCAGAAGCTGCCGTGAAAGTCAAAGCATCCGAACGCCAAGCGGCCACAGAAAGAAAAGAGAGGGAAGAGGCGGCAGCCACCAAGGCCAACAAGAAGGTCAAAAAGGTCAGGAAGGAAAGACGTTCCCTGGCTGAGGAAATACCACAGGACTCCGAGGAAACCCCGAGGCCAAACGCCAAGAATCCAAAGAGCGTTGCCCCCCCCCGGGGATAGGATAGCCGACTCGGATGTGACGGACTCGCAAAACGGGGCTACTAAGGTTGCTCAAGCAATCCAAAGAGTGAAAGAATTACTCTCCGGCGACGAAAATATCCCCGCATCGACAATTAAGGCGATAACAATAGAACTGGAGGCAGTCGTCGCGGAGACTTGGTCTCTCGCAATCAAGCTTGAATCCAGCAAAACCATACTGGAAGATCGTGCCTCCTACATAAACGCGGTTGCCGCTGCCACCGGTGACGCAGTCAGTGAAGGAACCAAGTATTCTTGGAGCGACGTCACTCGAAAAGGCGCCAAGCCGGTCAGACAGACTTCTCCCGAATGGCCAATTGTGCCACCAACAACCGCCGCAAGGCCCGGCGTGTTCTTTTTTCCTACACAAGAAGGAATGGAATCTCCGGCCACTAAAGAAGTCGTCAAGAAAGCCATCGTGCCCGCGGAACTAAAAGTCCAAATAACGGGCCTGAGAATGGTACGTGGAGGTGGGGTAATCATTCACCCCAAAACCGAGGAAGAGGCCAAACGACTGGCCGCCACTCCCAGTCTAAAGGAGGCCGGTCTCCGGGCTGAAATCGCAGGAAAAAGGCTCCCGCGGATTATTGTATTCAACGTGCCGGTCAAGACGACGGAGGACGACCTTAAGGAAGCCATTAAGGCCAACACTCAAGAGGTCACGGGTCTCCCCTCGGAGGCATACCGCCATGTTAAACTGAGCCACAGGGCAGGCCCCAAAATCGGGAAATGTCACATGGTGATATCGGTCTCGGCAAAGGTGAGGGAAGCGCTCATCAATGACGGGCGCATATATATGGGATGGGAATCCTTCCCAACCAAAGACTTTTGTGGCGTCGTCAAATGCACAAGGTGTCACTTATACGGCCACATGGCAAAGAATTGTTCGGCGAGAAGCGCCACATGCGGCCATTGCACCGAGGAAGGACATGATAGGGCTGAATGCCTAATATTAAGGCCCCCGGAAAGTGCCCGGCCTGCGCCAGGCACAAGAAGCCGCACCAACATGCAGCGATCGACCTTGATTGCCCAGCGCGCAAGTACGCAATGGCACAGGAGCGGAACCGAACGGATTATTCGATTCAATGATTCGGTTCGGTCAGTTAAATGCGGGCAAAGGGAAGGCTATAACGGCGGAGCTAATCAAGACGGTTCGGGAAATGGACATCAATTTGGTTCTCGTGCAGGAGCCTTACTCCTACGGCCCCAACCTGGGTTTCAGTGGGGGTCGGGTAATGCACCACGGCCTGGGGTCTATGGCCTGCATCTTCGTTGCGAATCCTACCCTAGTGGTGCTACACCTTGCCCACTTGTCGAGCGAACTCTTTGCCGTAGCGGAGGTCTGCGACCGATCAGGGAACTCCATTGTGGTGGTCTTTTCTTACTTTAAATTCAGCGTAAACATCCTGAAATGCGTCGAGCAGCTCGGTAAAATTCTGGTTGCATGCCGCGGCAAACAGATTATAGTGGGAGCGGACGTCAACGTTCAATCATGGCTGTGGGCCCCCCGGGGGCCGCGGTCTGGCCGGGACAATCCGGCGCCCCTCGAGGAACTCGTGGCAACTCACGACCTGACGGTGCTGAATAACTCTAATGGTCCAGCCACATTCTCTACCAACAATGGGGAATCTCACATTGATGTCACTTTGATATCCACTGGTTCTGCCAGACGCGTCGTGAACTGGACTGTTCATTTGGAAGCGTCAGAAAGCGACCACCATCTGATCACGTTCGCCTACAGGACCGAGAGGGGCCACGCGTCTCTCGCTCCACTTGTGAGCGAGTCACTGCCGAGGCGTTTCAGGACCAAGGGAACCGACTGGGTACGTTTTGACCGCGAGTTTGCTGAGGGTCTGGACAGGATGGCCTCGCGCTCTCCGCCAAAGGACATGCACGCTGCGGCTGAGGACCTCACGAATCTCATGATTGAAAAAGCGGAGGGCACTATCGGAAGGACGACCCCGAGACCGCCGAACCTCGCACCCTGGTGGAAGCCGAGACTGACAAGACTGAGAGACGCGATGAGGAGGGCCAGAAGGGCCTTACAAGCAGCGCGAAGATCGCTGGAGGGGCCGCTGCACGCGGACCATCCGCTTGCGGTCACCTACAGGACCACTAGACTCAAGTTCAAAAAGGCAATCAGTAAGGCTAAGAAGGTGCACTGGAGAGAGTTCGTCACTGAAATGGGTGGCAATGATCCGTGGGGCCCCCCCTTCCGCGTGATGAAGCTGGGCTCACGGCCCGGAAAAGTCATGTCGGCGGTACGGCGCCCCGACGGATCGTTCACCAATAGCTCTGAAGAGTCCGCCACAGTCCTGTTGGATGCTCTTATCCCGCAGGACAACGAGTCGCTCGACATTGACAACAACCGATTTCAGCAGCTTTGCGTCTATGCGCTGCTCCCCTTAAACACTCCGTGATCCGCAGCCACTACCATGTCCGAACTAGGGATCCTGTTTGCCAGCCTCCCGATTGGCAAAGCCTCGGGGCTTGACTGCATAGATAACGCGCTAGCGAGAAGGGCGTGGTCTTTTGCCTCGCACGAGATCACGCAACTCTACAAAGAATGCATGAGTAGTGGCATATTCCCCGACTGCTGGAAAAAGGGTCATCTCACGGTGATCCCCAAAGCCGGCAGTCGCCCTCCTTGTGACCCAAAAGCGTATAGACCGATTACGCTCCTTCCCGTCTTCGGGAAGATATTGGAAAGATTGATAAACAGCAGGATTGAGTCCCACCTGTCGGAAAACTGTCCAATCTCGCAAAGACAATTTGGGTTTAGACCCGGAAAGTCCACCGAGGATGCGATTCGCTTTGTGATCGATTCTGTGGAGAGCTCTGGCAAGGACCTCGTTGCCGGGATTTTTCTCGACATCGCGGGCGCGTTTGATACTGCGTGGTGGCCCTTGGTTCTGGCAAAGCTTAGGCTGAAACAGATCCCTGGGGACCTCTTTGCCTTAGTTCAAAGCTACTTCAGCAATAGGGAGATAACCTACGACTCCGGCCCCAGCCTGATTCATAGGAGGACCACCATGGGGTGTCTCCAGGGCTCCGTCCTGGGACCCCTTCTGTGGAACATTCTGTTTGACGACGTTCTGTCCCTGCCACTGCCTCCGGGCTGCACGCTCGTTGCGTACGCCGACGACTTGCTCCTGCTTGTTGGGGCGACGAGCCGACCGGCACTTGAGCGTGCAGCCACGGACGCCTTGGGCAGAATCCTTAATTGGGGGTTGCTGAACAAGCTGACCTTTACCCCGAGCAAGACGGAAGCTGTCCTCCTCAGGGGTAGTTCTCGGGTCAACATAACTCGACGGCCGCCCACGGTTCGTTTTGGCCAGACCTCAGTGCGTTTCTCCAAAAGGGTTACGTATCTGGGAGTAATTCTTGATGACAAGCTGTCTTTCGTTCACCACGCCAAGACGGCCGTCTCTAAGGCCAATTCGGCCTATCAGAGAATGGCCCGAATGGCGGGCAGCAATTGGGGACTTAAGCCTAGAGCCCTTAAGGTTGCATACGGCGCAATTTTCATGGGAATTGCTGGTTACGCCTCCAGCATTTGGCATTCCCAAGTAAACTCCTTAACTCTCGTGAGACGCGCACTACTAAGCGGGCAGCGACTTGCGCTGATCTCGCTTACCAAAGCCTACCGCACAACTTCTACTGACGCGCTTGCCGTACTCGCGGGGGTGCTACCCCTCGATCTGCACGTCCAAGTCAGAGGATCGATCACCCTCCTCTTGAGGGGGATCAGCACAATACTCGCCGGTGTCCATCTGACACCACCGCAGAGATCCGAGGACGTTCCTTACAGGAAGACTGTAAGAGACATTGTGTACAAGACCGCATTTGCGGCATGGCAGGCGAGGTGGACCGCCTCCCCCAAGGGGCGGCACACTTACCGTTTTTTTCCAGACGTATTCTGCAGGCACCAAACTAGAAGACTCCAACCTTCGCACCGGCCATGGCAATTTCGCCGCCAGACTCCACGAGTTTGGCTTGATAGTAGATGGGCCGGGTTGTACCTGCGGGCATGACCACCAAGATGTTGAACACATCCTCTGGGATTGCCCGCTTATGGAATTCGAACGAGCGGAGCTGTTTGCCAGGGTCCGTCCTCACACGGGCCCAATTTGTCATGGAGATCTGGTAGTAACCGAGGCCAACTTTGCGGCATTTGAGAAATTTGCAGCGTCGTATGGGGAGCGGGATAGTCCCGACTCTTCTGTAGACTCATCCATTTCAATTCTTGACACTCAGTATGCGGGTACACAAAGCGCTTAACGTCAGCGGACAGCAGAGCCAGTCCAAAAACAAACATTTTCTTTCTTAACTTTCTTCTTTAAGCACTACGGTGCATGGTTGCAGCATCAGTCCCGTGCGGCTCCGTCTAGGGACGGAATGAGCACTTAAAATCACTTCTTTCAGACACGTTTAAAGCGTCATAGAAAGCGGCCGTGCATATCCACGGTTGTGCATATATGACGGGTGGTGGTGGGCACTTTAACGTATGTACGCGATGAGTGCCAGTCGTGGAAAAAAAGGCCAAAATACTATACTTTTGAATATGGGATAAATTTCAAAAAGGTTTCATTTCTACAATAAAAAATTCACCAAAAATACCAAAATTACGATATTTTCGTACCATAATCTGGTGCGAAGTACTATAATTTTGTAATAGAGGGAATTCTCCGTTTCCCACTTTTTTGTGACAGACAAAAAACCTATACATTTTTAACCGAAAATAATGAATAGGTAGCTAGCTACTATTTTATTTTTGGACAAAATACTATAATTTTTGCGACCATGTACCTACTGTAAGTTTGCGCAGTTAAAATTTCAAGCAAGCTGAATTTTACGCAGGCCGCACTTCTTGGTTTGCGCGGTGTACAGTTTTGCCGTCCACACGCACGGTTTTGCCTGCGCAAACCGGTTTGCGCAGTCAACACCGTGGTGAAGCATGAGCGTGTGGCCGGCAAAACTGTACACCGCGCAAACCAAGAAGTGCGGCTGCGTAAAATTAAACTTGCTTGAAATTTCAGACGAAAAATAACAAAAATGTCAATAAATTAACACGAGACGAAATTTTGATGTAAGGAATTTGGCAAAGGCGCCGAAAATATTTTTAAACATTCGATTGTTAAAATATCGTATACTTATTTAATTAAAATTATAAATAAAAGTAATTGTATATGAACAAAAAAATATTGATTTATTTACAAACGCCGTCTACAGAACCTTAGCTTCGGTGATAAGATCTTGGTAATTTTGTGTTACATAGGTAGGTACCTACTTCATAATTTGGGTATCACAGTGTTTGGTTGATCACTATGTTTTGTTTTGTATAATAATATTATCAATCAAGTAAATATTTTATGTACTATAAGAGCTTGTCAATAAAATAATATAGGTAAAAATACATTGTTTTAAAATTAAAAATAATAAAATTTATTTATTTTCCTACAATGGATAGACTTAGTAGAGAAACTATTAAACTAAATAATCGATATATTAATTTTCGAATATACAGTGGTAGATAATATTATTGCTTTATTAATAAATCAAAATAATTAATAAAAAACTGAAAATCGTAAGATTTACATAAAAAATCTAAATAAAAAGAAATATGTATTTCATTGATTTTTCTCGGCAAATTTTTAAAAGTATCTTTCTTAACCCCACCATGAATAGCTAAATACTACCGCATTGGAAATATTCAACAATTATTGGAATAAGAACAGTGACGTCCCATGGAGGTAGGCAGATAGAGCGTTGCTTGGGGGCAACAGTTTCTCGAAGGGCGGCAAATTGAGGAGAATCATTTCGTATATATAGAAATAGCTACTTAAACTTTGTAATAACGAAAATATCTTTCCATTAATAAATTCAACTCACTGGCTGGAAACAAAATGTATTAATTAATGACTGTATTTTTTGTCGAGTTCGTGATGTCTAGTTTACTTCCGCTGCCCTTCGACGTCCATGATGACAAGAAACAACACCGTGCACGGATGGCACAAAATACTTTAGAAAAAATGGGCGAGATTTTGGCGCTGCCCAGGATCGGCATTTTTTCTAGGGACGTCACTGACTAGTGGCGAAGGATGGAGGTACGCTGTTAAGATCCATCATAAATGGTGCACACTAAACTTTGTCAGTCATACGTATTTGTTTTCATTGACATAAGACTACAATTTACAGATGGTGTGTGTTAGTTTTTAAAATTCAATTAAACCCTGCGAAAACCAAGCCATAATAGATAGTAGTCAAAAAATACTAGTCTATCTATAAAATATCTAAAATTTTGCAATTAACTCATACATAAATATGAATATTTTATAGATATAATATTTTTTTTATCTATTGTGATTTTGTTTAGGCAGAGTTTATTGAATTTAAAAAACGTATCAACAATAATATGTGTAATATTAGGTATTCTTAATCCAATGAAAACAAATAAGTATGAATGAAAAAAGACCGTAACCGTCGACGAACTGAGCGCGGCTTGTTAAACTCGGTTTGCGCAGTTAAAATTTCAAGCAAGTTGAATTTTACGCAGGCCGCACTTTTTGGTTTGCGCGGTGTACAGTTTTGCCGTCCACACGCACGGGTTTGCCTGCGCAAACCGGTTTGCGCAGGCAATACTGTAGTGAAGCATGAGCGTGTGGCCGGCCTTTAACATTTGATAGGCATCGTATGGGCGCCTCACTTTTGTGAGTGTATTACTATGATTTACACACTGATTCATTTCATGTATTAGGTAGGCAGCTTGTAAAAGTCATTTTTCGTTTTATTTTTCTTCGTCGAGATCTGTTCAGTAAGGATCATGACCTGGATAATTTAGCCATCAGGCAGCAACCTTATTCGTGGCTTGACTAAACTTCACGTAGCACCTGTACTATACCTTTGTCCGACTTGTCAAGTAGTTGTAAATACTCAAAATACTCCCCATTTGTCACGACACAATTGTGAAATGGATAGCCTGCTAACCTGTAAAATAAAATGTTTGTTGCTTGATGCCATGGCCAAACATACACGATATTTATTTTTTTTTTCGATGTTTTAATTGGTTGGTTCGGCCGATTATGATCCCAATCTAATCCTTACACCCGCACAAATTCCTCATACCTACTATACTCATTTATTGTTGTCATCCAGGCGCTTATTTGTTTAATGCGTCATCAAAGGCAGATATTCGTAGACTACGACCGTATCAACTTTATACAGTGTGACCGTCATCCAAACAATAATTTAATTCGAGTCTCCTTACAAACTCGTTCAATTAGATCTCCTATTAAGCCGTGGTACCGGCACAGGGTATCTCATAC
Organism: Rhyacophila brunnea; assembly: GCF_057557595.1. Taxonomy (NCBI): domain Eukaryota; kingdom Metazoa; phylum Arthropoda; class Insecta; order Trichoptera; family Rhyacophilidae; genus Rhyacophila; species Rhyacophila brunnea. Next base: position 11,603,518 of record NW_028232848.1, on the reverse strand, counting down.
ATAACACATCTGTACGACATTCGAAGGGCCAAATCTGATATGGTTTAAGCGAACGTTGCGTCTCATCATTCATAAACATAAGTGTAACCGTGAGATTGGCACTCAGAACCATCCACCTACTAGGATGTGAGTGCATAAACCTGGGACCTGCACGGTTAGTGCTTGGATCGACTCCCGTTAAAACCGTTCTTTCCTAGAATCCATATCCACGTCCACAATCATACCAATTAACATTTATTATTCACTCTACCGACATTATTTGTACCGTACCTTAGAAGTTTACTTTAATAAACATAAAAAACACATAAATATTAAAATTTCATATTAAATAATAATAAGATGATAAAACTTTTGAGCAAACGACGTAATCAACTTTCATGAAGACAAGTGTTGAAAACAGAAAACTCAATGAAAGTTCGTCTCTTAAAAGCCCACTAACCAACTTCTGATTTCTCTCTCCATCGCAATTCAATTATGAAATTTACAACGAAATTTTCTTCTTTCTTTTTGAAATACGGGAATGCTCATTTCCTGAGTGAAAATAACTATTGACCGAAGTCTTTAGTGAAGTAAAATTTTAAGTTTTTTTTTTTAATTTCACTGACCTTTGCAAAAACATTTTAAACAAGTATGCATTCTAAGATCATACTTCTAGAGTAGGTACAGTTTTTAGTTAATAAACAAATAAAACAGCATTTTGACAAAATCCGTTTTATTCCAATCAAAATAATAATAATTTATTCAATATTATGTAGGTACCATATTTAATATTTATATTTTATGAAGTAATAAATTGTGATTATAGTTTATGAAGAGTATATACATTATTGATACAAAATACATACGCTCAAATCAAATACCTATTGTCGCAAAAGATAGCTAAATTTATTTATTTATAATTTTCGAAAAATCTTCATGTTAGTTTAACCAAATTAACGTAAATTGAACCCACGTATAAATCGATCAGAAATGCTGTTCGCTAACGCTAAAAGCTAAACTGTTAATTTTTAGAGGATAGTAAAGACCTAATTACACTATTGGTCTCCCAGATCCTACCGGATTCAAAGATCGTCGTGAGCAATCATCGACTTTAGATAGGAATTAGACATAACGATTCAAGACCAAGAGCTCAATCATGTTGATGCTTGATATTTGATTGGTTCATAATAATATACTACCTATCAAATCTACATCGAGCGACTCAACCCTCTTTTTATAATGTCCAAACCACATTGCTTAAAAAGTTATTTTTAAAGAGGTCTAAAATTTAATTTGTAGGTACATGACGATTATCAATTGTCATAAATTTACATTTTCTTTCGATTTTTTACACAATAACTGCTTCTACTTATAAATTACTATACATTACTTTGTTCGTTTTTCCTTACTATCTAGTCAAGTTTGTACGGAAAGTGGATCAATGCACAAATAAAAAAATCTCCTTGCAATGTACATATTATTCAATATGGTTGATTGAAATCATTGTAGAAACCCATTTCCTTTCGAAAATTATGTAAAATCCATCATTCAGATATTTTAGTCAACATACATATAAAAATACATAAAATGTAGAATCGAGTGCGATCATCATGTACAAGTAAAATTACTGCCGTTTGATAACATTGATTCAATTTTGATTATCGTGTATAAAATTTGAAATTTCATGCCATAATCGTATACGTAAAATCACCACTTAAATATGGCAATAAATTTTGAATTAAAGTCAATACTATTATCATTATGGCACTAAAACCCTTGACTGATATTGGTCTCCTTTAAAAACTTCCCCCATCCTGGACAATCCAGCGCCGACATCCTCTAGTTACTTTAACCGAGCATTCTTAAATTGCCTGTGGCACAGTCCAGCCATCTCAATTTCAGTCATCCTCTTGCCCTCAGGGGTTGCGTACATAACTCGCCTTGCTGGTATATCTTTCGGCACTCTATGCAAGTGGCAAATCCAGTACAATCTCTGCATTTTTATATGCTACGTGATCTTTTCGCCCCTATAAAGTGTGTACAGCTCCTTATTACACCTTGACCCAAATACTCTTCTCAAAGTCAATAAATAGCTAAATGTACTATTTTAGCAGTGTAATGAAAATGATAGGCTAATTATTGTCTTTGAAACTTCATTAAGTATATTTAGAATATAATATAATTTTTATATAAGGTATATAATATGTCAAACTATTACTTAGGACTACCTTAATATTTTTTTCATCTGTCTTATACCATTCTGGTAAAAGAATTCGTATAAAAAAGGAGGAGTAAATTCAAAAACTCGTTGCGGGCTGTCAAAAGAATTTTCAGAATATCCATTTTTCGTGCAAAGTAAAAACTTCTCTTATAAAAGGAGCATGAATGCGAGAATTATATGAAATATAGCTGAAACTAATATCCATTTGAATTTTTCTTACTAGTGTAAGATGGAAAATATAATGGGAAATCTGAATGTGAACAGAAAAAAGCTCATATATTGACTATGGCTTTAGGAGGATACTTTATTGATATGAGAGCATTTACATTAGTCTTTTGTTTATCACGATCTTCCTACTTATCATGATTTACTTTTTTTTTAAACCAGTAAAAAAATATATACCTAGGTACTTTAAAACATTGAGTAAGTATATTTATTTAAAAAAAAAACTATCGTTGCTTTAGACTTTTCATTAATTGCGAAATTACTTATATACTGTTATACCTACTACCAACGTAAAACACATATTTAAGAATTTAGGCAATCTTTATAAAGCTTCAAATAATCATGTTTAGTATTATACATGCTTAATATAAGCTATACGTCATTTTCATGTTCAATTTCGTACTGAGATAAATAAATATTGATTGTCAGGAATGTTTTAATATTATTTTAAAAAGAAATTCTATAAAAGTTAAGATCACGTGTACGAAAAATTTGTACACTGAATTAAATGTTGCCACTTTGGCGGACTTACTTTGACTGAGTTAGTGACTTGAGGGCAATGAAAGGGCGGATGATCTGGCAAATGAAGTTGGCTATTCAGGGTATCATATCAGTGGATACCAGAAAACCTGGACTGTAATGAGGCTATAAAGAAAATGGGCCAAAGTACGTGGATAGATTTTCACCATAGGGCGTCATTAGAAAAGGGGAAATAGAGTAAGTCTATTCTACCATCACCACAGGAGGTGCCCTGGTCTCATTTGACGACGAATGAGCTTAAGTTAATACTGAAGCTAAGAACAGGGCACACAATCAGCAAAAGATTTGATGTTCTCATGGGAAGAAGCGAATCGCAACTCAGCGACGAATGTCATGTTTTAGAGGACAATGTACATATAGCACTACAATGCCCTAAATATGAACTTCACAGAGTGTAGCTGCGAATTACGGATATCTATGAGAATGTTGACGAATTGAAAGATATCCTGGCGGTGGGTAAGACGGAAGAGCTAGGCCACATTGTAAAGTTATTTAACAGAATAAGAGTGATGACCTGATCGGCGCATCCCCTTCTAGAAGAGAAGAGGCGATATGACAGCGAGTCACAGTCAAAGCCTCGGTAAAATCACAAAAAAAAAATAGTACAGTCATATAAATGTATGCATATAATAAAAAGTAATATATCAACGATTTATTTTTTAAATATATCAAATCACAAAATAGTTATTGGTATATGGTATTACCGCCATTATGACCGAGCGGTTACGCATTAAGCTTATAATGTCGTAGGTCTCACGATCGAATCCCGAATCTGGCAATAGTATGGACCTAATAAGTTGAGCAAGTGGCTGACACTCACTCCTCGTAAAAACAAAAACATTAAATGTTAATACAGTTACTGAGATCCGTAATAAATACGATCTTTCTAGGATCGAACATTGTTAAGTATTATTATGATAAAGTTAGTATAAAATGTACAAAAACTGCTTTTATTTCACAAATAAATACACTAGATTCATAGTATCAAAATTCACAACACTTATTTTATGAAAAAGAATAAACAATATAGCTTTTCTAAAAGTAGTATAAAACCATGCGTGCTTTAATATGAATCATTCATCACAATAACCTTTATTATCATTTCATACAATATAATATATCAACAGCACATATGACTTAACCTTCCAACTGTTACCGTACTATGCACAACCTATAATTTATCTTTAAAAAGCTTTCTTTCGCAAAATTACCACATTAAGTAAGTAACTGAGCTTTCGGACGAACTTTTTTAGATAAATGCTTTTTCCAATGAGTCTCGCGGCTCTTATAAACGGGTAAGTAAGTTGGAAAACTTAGTTTTTCTTAAGAAATTTCTCTTTTTGAGCTTAATGTGCAATGAAATCGGGAAATAAATTATTCTAATGCAGTTGTGGTAAGTACCTGTATCTATAAATTTTACTTAAAACTATTTCGATTTAATTCATTCAAATACGTGAGTATATTTCTTTAATATTACGTAATACTATCGATCGAGGGTACTTGATGGAATTTGAATTTAAATTCTAATGGATTTAAGTTTTGTACACTTTCCATTTGAGTCGTTTTTAGCGACCTGGGTTTTACCTTTCGGCATCTTCAGTCACTATGTTATGTACACTCGCCAAAAGGCAAATACACACTGACAACAAAATACAGTTAATTCTAACTTATATAATAAATTAATATGTATTACGTATTGTAATTAACTACTTCTTTTATTCAACGAATAATTCAAAATATTTAAGAATATAATATCATTCTGAATATTGAACATATTATATATAATTTAGAAAAACACTTTCTGAGAGAATATATTATAACCAATAGAAAAAATCTTTTTTGAAAAAAAGTAAGCCAACCCGACGGGGAATCGAACTCCGTATCTCCCAGGTTTACGCCCTGATCCGCGCATTACCACTATGCTACGAGGTGACATACTAATTGCGACAAATTTTAACTATTGGTCAATTTTAATACCTACTCATCAGTGCTCTTCCTGGTAATACATTTCCATTTTTCCCAGTATTCATGATTTTACACCTCTTGAGTGTAATATTTATATTGATTATAAATATTACTAATGTTATATTATTAGGTATATACGATTCATACGCCTATCGAGTGTACCTATTATTAGTGATAAGGTAGGGTTTTTATAAACACTTTGTTATATTTTGTATTGTGATCTTTGACTTAATAGGTAGATGATAAAGTTTTTACTTACTTTATAGTATTAATTTATTATATAAGTTAGATTAAACTTTATTCGTTTTCAGTGTGTATTTGCCTTTTGGTGAGTGCACATAGTGTCTGAAGATGCCAAAAGGCGAAACCAAGGACGCCAAAAACGACTCAAATGGAATAGTACACAACTTAAATCCATTGAAATTTATTATTTTAAAGTGAATATAATTAATACGTAAATTAGAAACACCTCATGTATTTATATAACTAATAAAAAAAATCTTATGCGACACCCGGGCGGGACTTGAACGCACATCCACTAAATTTGCTGTAATGTGCTTTACCAATTGAGTGACATCCTACCTAATTACTACGAAACTATTAATACGCTTTTATACTTGATGTATAATATTGTAATCCATGTATAATATTGTAATCCATGTAATGCACTAAGAGCTCTTGCACTTGCCTCCAGAGAGAGGAGGTTGTGTTAACAGATTTTTATTTTTACAAAAATAGGTGTTCCACTTTTCAACCTAGTATATACATATTGTGACTTTTTGGTAGACTTATGATTCGACCCCGGGACCCACGACAATATAAGCAAACACGTTTCCACTAGACAGAGCATTGCCTAAGTACAAAATACAGTAACCTAATGTTATAATAATATATACTTGATATTTTATATTGAGGTAAATAAATTTGTAAATACGATATAACTAAGAAACCAATCAAAATGACAAATGGTTAACAATTAAATCAGGAATCTTATGTCTTCAATTACGAAGTCGTTTGTTTGTTACTTTAAGAAATTTCTCAACTAGTGAAACAGAAGCGAAGAATTTCGCAATAAAGCTACAGAGGGTTCTTAATCGTTTTATATTATTCAAGTCCTTTTAAATATTTCTAGTCATATATCAAGAGTGCAACAACAACATCTTATATTGTCATTATTAAATGTCCGTCTACGATAAATGATTACCTACCTTATTTATATTACCTAATTTGAAAACATATCATGCATATACATACTAGAAAAAATCGTTTTGCATAAAAAAAATACGACGCCCGAAAGGACTTAAGTATACAAATTAAATAATGAAGTAATCCGGGACGTCGGTTAGTAATTAAGGAATTAATTGATGCCTACCTTAATTTAATATACCAAAACCGATAGCCAACCTTATAACGCAATTTGATAAGCATTTCATGTAACAACTACTAGTTAAGCTCGTCGTAATTATCTAATTCGGCCGTAGTTTAATAGTAAAACATACTGGCGCGAATTTCGCAGATACAGGTTCAAGTCATCAACGATTTTTTCTAGTGTGTATAATTTGCATGAAATATTTTTAAATTATGTATGTAGGTATACTCCCACGATGGCCGCGCGGATTAAGCGTTGGCCTATAGCGTCGTGGATCTCAGGTTCGAATCCTGGGTCTGGCAAGTACACAATATTGTTGTTCAATTTGTGTATGAGTCAGAGTATGGAACTAATAGGTTGAGCAAGTGGCTGACATCCATTTCTCGTAAAAACAAAAATCTGTTAATACAAACCTCCACTCTGTGGAGGCCCATATTATGATCCTATTAGGATCGAACATGGTCGAAAGAAAGGTATTTTCAGTATATATAATATTAAATTCTGAAATCTTGTATCTAATTAGTTTTATAAAAACAGTTTATTATATTACCTATATTAAATATGTCAGTATATACTATAATATATGAATTATGCTTGAATTCTCGGTAACGCATGATAATAAAAAATATTATGGATATGTGTAAGAGACAGCGAGAAGGGAGAAAAAGTGTGTAATGTCATTTTCTTGGTAATTAAAATGTTGTCAGACTGATACTACGTAGCATAGTAACTGATGATTACGTAGCAAATTTTTAACCTTTAAACGAACATTGTCAATTAGCAAAATCTGCCTAAATCACCAGAACAACAATGAGGTCACCCCACGTTGTACCGCACTGCATCTACACCTGCATGACTCAATGAACATTTTCGATTCATGTCAAAATTGCGTGTTTTTTTACCGGTTGGTACTATGTGTTTTCTATAAGAATGTTATATATTATATAATATGGTCTGCAGGTCGGGTTCAGTTCAAAATATTATCATTCTATGAATGCAATATCGTAAGTAAATTTAACGTACGCACACGTAGAAACTGTTGCAATTAATTGAAATTAGCGTCAATAATGAATAATAAAACAAAATACCAATACTTAATTAACTATTTCTTTTATTCAACGAATAATTCACAAGATTTAAAATTAACGGTTAGTAATTAAAGTAATAAATGCTTTGATTTAAAATACAAAAATCCATTGCTTACCGTAACTCAATTTGGAGAGCGCTTATGAGCTGGTATTAATAAGGCTAATAGTTAAAATGTGTCACAATTAAGCATGGCCGTCGTAACATAGTAGTAATGCACAGACTCTCAGGCACAGAGGGTCAGAATTATGTATGTATACATTAATACATCATTGAATTTACAGAGATCGTGATCGTTCAAAATATTCTGCAAAATGACGAAACCATAGACTAAACTTTGTGCATCATAATACAATAATTGAAGCATAAAAACATACAGGTATAAACACAAATTCTAAATTTGAAAAATCGTAGGATTCTTTTATTTTATTCAGGCCATGAAAAAAAAACAAATGATACTGTCATAATATTTTGACAGATTCTTACAGTGTGGTAATACCATATCGAGTGATAAGAATATCAAGAAATTAGTGTGTTATTCAATAGTTTTAACTATAACTATAATAGGTATAAAGTGTTGTAACCTACTGTAATATTGGGCAGCATACAAAATCAATAAAAAATAGAAACATTACGAATGATGAAAAACCATCAGCAAAGTGTCGCCGCTTGAGAAATTCAGCGATGGTGTATCCGACAATGTCAGGAGACTACAAAGACTCCATCAGCCTGATACAGCAGCTCGTATACAAGTAATAAATTGAGTTTGAAAAATACTATACTGAAGACAGTAAGACAGGAAATACACGGAAACATAATATTATGAGAAAGAGGTAAACTGGATTTGGTAATATTTACTATTTAATATAAATTAGATTTCGACAATACCTAAATGCTTTGTGTATAATTAATCTTTTAAACATGAGCGGATAATCAACGATTTATTGTGTTAATTAAATGAATTTTGAATAGATACCTACCTGATTATTTACAATGGCCAACTGCGAAGTCATGAGTCTCATCTTTCAAATCCCAGATCTGTTAAATTCACATAAGTATTGTTTTTCAATTTAAATGTTGTTATGTTATTTTATAACATAACACACTAAGTCAAGGAAGTCTTTACGAGGGCAACACTACGCAAAAGTACGACCGGATCGCGCCTGCGCACGGGATAGTTTGTACGGAGTTCGTGACACTATTTCCGGCGCTATCGGAGCTAGCGGGCTTTTGACACGTAGGCGAAGCGAGAGTCAGTCTCTGAGTCCTGATCGTTCGAAGGAAGCAGACGTCTTGGCCAGTTCCGAGCCTCGGGCCCTGGGCACAGGGCTTTCGATTTCCTGACGTTTTGGAGACGTGGACGATGATCATCTGAAGGACGTCCCCCCCACGCCAGGAGATCGGAGTAACTCCACGGTCCCTACACGTTTGAAGACGCACTCCTCGATTCCGTCCTGGAAGGAATCGAGGGCAGCGAAAAGGCTGGAGAGCCTTTTTTGTAATCGGTATTTATTGTCATTTTATGTTACGGTCCACCGACCGAATTAGCTTTTGGGTTTTTGTTCTAATTTATCTAAATATTGTATCGCTTTAGGTGCTCGTGATTCACTTAAGTAATTATACATTTTTATACACTGTAGCCCGCAAGTTATCTTATTTATTAATATACAATTGTTGCAATTTCTCTACTTGCTTTTCATTTAATTATCCTTCACTATTGTCTCTATGCATCATCATAGAGTGGCGCTCAAATCCGAGATATTTATATTTATTCCATCTTTATGTACTTTATTATTAATACAGGAACATCACACGAATGAGCGAAGTAACCGGACAGGTAACAGAGGTCTCAGAGGTAATAAGTCAAACCATCCACGACCCTGCTGCATCCCATTTCCCCGAGTCTCATGCTTATTCCTATATCCCCAAACCTATCCCTATCCTATATCCCGTTCCTGATCCCATCCTTCCTAAACCTATATTCCCATCCATACCTATTCCTATATCCCTAATTCCTATATCCCCATGTCAAACCATTATATGACATTGGCACCCAACAAGCATCGTGTTTCTTTTTGAATATTTCTTTTCCAAAACACGATGACTTACCTCCTAAAGACTACAGTTATTTGTTTCGGATTATGTACTCGTTCGTTATTTTGTCCTAATTTTCTAAATTTTATTTGTTCCGATTATAAAACCTTAAATTTTGCTAGTCACGATTTCATACAATAATTGTTACCGTAACGGTATTTTGTTTTCAGAGTCATTAGTTCTAATTACACTGATTTTTGCCGGCTCACTTTTGGAATTTTTTGGTTTACCGTCGTGGAGTTGCAAACGAATCCGTATCGGGCGTGATTTTAGACGCACTTTGATAATTATTCTATTTCTTATAACTTATTAAACTTGTAAATTAATTAATGACAAATTAAAACGTATTATTTGCGTTATATTTTTCTTAAAATTTTCTGGTTCGGTGGTCGTAACTATGTGTGTTATATTTTTCTTATATTTATATAGTCTTTTATTGACTTACGCGGTACTTGCAAGAGACGGGAGACTAGTCGATGCTGTACGCGAAGAAGGACGGATCTAAATGATAGAGATCAATACGTCAATTTTATCATTGTCCTTGTGGAATTTATTTAATATTGTGTTGTAAGTTACAATTATTCCTTCGCAAATTAATATTAAGAGTGTTATATATGGTTTACACCTAATTTTGAAATACAATTTGCACATTTATCATCAATACATACTTCTTCTATAATTTATGTGATACCCACATTATTGGTATGGAAATGTCAATATTTGGGCATCGGAATTTGTGTTAACCATTGATTGTTTCAGCAAAAAGTTTGTTTTATGTTTAGTATGGTGCTAAAAGTGATTTAATAAAGTTCAAAGGAGAAGGAAGGATGTCAAACTTGGACGAGATCGACATGAACATTTATATACCTACTGGATGACATGAATTATTAACCTCAAATTTGATAGAACCATTGGATTGAAACATACTATGTGGATGTAACATCAAATCAATTGGACAGCTGGATGAACCTTATTATGGAATGGAGTTTACAAAAGGTCCTTTCGTTCCATTTCTATATTGTGAATAATTAATAATTTCTATACCTCGAATAAAATCATTATCGGGTCTTTCATTTTAGTCGGCAGTCGCGCTGTCATCGATTATTTGAGTGATTTATTTTCATTCTTGTTAAAATTTGACACTAAATTATTCTGAATTCATTTCTTCTTAATTATTAACTTTCTATTCATTTTATTTTGCTATTACAATTAATTATTTGCGACGGTAGATTACATTTATTTCGGATAATATGTTTTTACATTGTTTTTTTTACTAGCTTGACAGTTCGATATTAGTTTTTTCAAATCTGTTCTTTTTATAATGTAGACAATTGAAATTATTCATTTCGCGTTCATTATTGATAAAATTGAAGTAATCTTTCGTTCATTGAAATAAATTTAGTCATTTTTAATTCCTATTCAATATTCATATTTCAAATTGATTTCTGTTACGTTAAACGTCAAGCGCGCTTACATTTGCGGTCGCTAGATGACACCTTCATAGAATTTATTTGAAATATTTAATTTCAAGATTCTGTTCTTTCGTAAGAATGATTATTTATTATACATAAATAATTATTTTTACAGGTGAATATTTTTAATAAAATTTTCCTTCTTAATTCCTATATAAAAAAATTCCGTCTACATATTTTTTTGAATCAATTTAATTTTTTCTCTCCTGTCACAATCCTTTCTAATTTAAAGACATATTTTTTTAAAGCTTTTTGATTTCATTCTAGATGCTTTCACTCAACTATATGCAACTTTCCGTCCTCTCCTAATTTTTTAAAAAAGCATATAAGCTAACATTAATTAATATCTTTAAATTCTTTTTTTCTCTTTTCAAATCCTAGCAATCAGCTATTTATTATTCATAAACATTCAATTTACTTTCACTTAAATTATTAATTACATTCTTTTTGATTTTGCAATTTTTTTTGGATAAATAAAAAAAAAAATTACTATTTAAAAATTTTCTATATACGTGTTGCATACATGTTAATTTTGAATTTGGTAAAATATTTCCATTCATGTATAGTTGTTAAATGATATAATTAAATTTTTCTTTGAGTATTAAAATATTTTTCTTTCAAATACAATCTTGAATGGATATTTAATTACATTTACATTTGAACTAACTAAATTATTTTTTCTTTCAATTTAACTTGAATTTAATAATTGATTATTTTTTTTGCTTGTTCACCATGCTTATTTCAATGGGCAAATTTTTCTTTAAAAATGCTGATATTTTAATTTATTATCAACTATGTTTGAAACCTTTAGGAGTTGTCAAACCTTCATTCATTATGACACACACTCTGTCAAATATCTTTTCTTTTATTATTATGGAAAGGTGTGTTTCCGTGCTAATGACACTCAACAAATTATTTTGAATTTTGTCAGGGCCGCATTTTAATAATGCCTATTTATTAATATTCAATTTTTTCGTGAAGGAATTTTGTACTGTTTGGTCTTTTGTCTATTACACACCTCAGATATTTATAAATTATAATTATTATTTTTGCTCTTTTACAAGCTTCTTTTTTGGATTGATTTTCTTTTTATCGAATTAATTATCGCAAATTTTATACATATATTATGTCATTGAGTAATATTTTCTATTATAAAATTCTATATTTCTTTATTTCAATTTCTTTGTGAATTTTTACTCACCTATGGTAAACTATTTCAGCTACTGACTTCTTTCCTGCACATGGCAATACACCCTTGTTCCGGTGAACGTCCATCGCAAAGGTGGTGGTTGCAGACCTTTCGGGAAGGAGGCCTACTCAATTCATACCACACAAACAGCATCTGGACCAACTTTTGGTAAACAAGCATAGTTCTAAAATCCACCATAGTGCCAGGATGAGAGTTATGGTGTTCCCGGAAGACGCAACCGCTGTCTTGGCGTTTGGAAGGGCCTGTCAGTTTAGCTACCTAGTGATAAAACACCTATATTTAAAATTACTTACAATTGTCTAATTAAGTACATCGCGCTGGGGATCATGTGATCTTTATTTATACCAGTTGCCTTTGTACTTGATTTTGCGTGACGGTTTTGTTTGCTATTTTTATTATATATTTTTTTTTATTGATTGTAGTGATTGGTTATACTTGTTCTGTCAATGTATCTTTGTCGGTACAGGCTGCGGGGAGATTTTATTATTATTTGTTGGCTGCTAGCTCCTTGGAAGTCGTGGGAACTGAAGGTGTCTCACTACTGTCCGGTGTGTTTTAGTGATCCGGGGTGCCGAAGATGTTCCTCGGACGCGTCTGATTTTTTTTCTCTAGCAGTCAACCCTCTTGGTATTTGGGTTGAACTATCGGTGCTGAAGACGGTCCCGTTAGTCCCCTCTCTTTTTGGCGTTGGAATCTGCCGCTGATTGTGTGGATTCCACCGCACTCTGATGTTTATGGTGGTGAGTTGGCAGGCGTGATGCGAATAATAGAAGCGATCGTCTGTCGACACTGATGATGTTGTGCAGCGGCCTGGACTGTATGAAGGAAATCAACCTACTTATCAAAATTCCTTGAGGGAAGAAAGTGGACGTTATAATACGATCTCTTTAGCCTTTCATTTTTTATTTTTTGCAGCCCCAACTTGAATGTCGGACCAGTTGCGAACCATGTTGTTCTTTAATTACATTTAGTTTCCGATGTGTTCATGGTTTCCTCGTCGTTGCCTGGTTTTCGTGTGGTGCTTCCTTAACTTCGTTTTTTTTTGCTCATCCGGATCAGGTCTCTTCTTGCTGGATTGCTAACAGCAAGGAGGGAGTTGTCTCGAGATGGCGTCTCGGGTTTGGCGGGATTGAGTTGGTCCAGAATCTGCGGCGGAGTATTTTAAGTAGTTAGCCTTAAGTGTGTATGAAAGGGATATGGCTAGTTTTGCTATCGCGAGGTTTTAGAGTAGTTTGAAGCAGAGCCGTATATTCTGGAACGGACGATATCTTGCTACACCATTGTAGACTTTAACGTAGTATACTAAAATCGATGATTAATTTTAATTATATATTTTGTACTAGGAATTCTTTTCTAGCTTAGTTTCCTCCTTGTTCGCGTTATTTTATTTGTGGGAGCGCTGCTTGGGATCCGGACCATGGCTTGGAATTCCATCACACGTCAATTGTTCTTTCAGGCTTAACAGAGAATCCACATCACAGCTGTTGGTTGTTAGCCACACTGTTATTTTTATTCAGATTAGACATCTGAAAGTAGTATATTTTAGTAATGTTCTTTTTAAATGTTCGGACGGTGCTTGACGCACAGTATTTATTACTTTCCGATAGACTCGCCCTCACGCAAAAGCAAACTGGCACTCATTGTTTATTAATTATTATGTTATTTGTTCGAACCAAGTTGGTGAATTTATTGTATTTATTATTTTGTATTATGTATACTTGCCAAAAAACCACGGCATATACGATTGAGAATTTATATTTTTTGCTTTGTGCACTTTATAACTTTTGCCAACTATTAAAGGTTCATCTTTTTTTCAATAACTTAATATTATTCGAAATCAATCTATTAAATCATTCATTGATCTATTATTATTTTCAACTTAATTACTCAATGCTTATATTATTACTCAAATTATGGAAGCAATTTTAATTTCTATTAATTACTTTATTATATTATACTATCTCTGCAATTTTATCAATTTAATGAATTGAATTAAATTTCTTGAACTAAAATATTAATTCTTTATATACAATATATTAATTTATTATACCATTTTATATATTATTATCTGAGGTGCATTTATGTAAATTTTTTGGCTATTATTTCAATTTTTTATACTGATATCAAATCTTTTCAAACTAATAATTATTATAAAACTCTTCCTATCTTTTTGGAAGCTTTATCTAAATCAATTTTTATATATTCTAAATATTGCAGTTTTACACTGCTGGGTTGAATCCCCACTATTTGTTATGATGTGAATTATCTGTGATAAATTATAATATTTTATATATTTCTATATACACGAGCTTAGGTGTTTTTATATTTATTAGATCTTTTTCAAAATTTATAAATTATTGGTGGACCGGTTAGGTAGGGTAAATCTACGAGACCTCTCCCAGCTCTTCACTCTTCAGCAAATAATCTTCTTCGTTTTTTGGATTCTTCATAAGCCTCTCCCTCTGTCACCAAATAACAGAGTGGAAATTTCATCTATATGTCTCCTTCGCTTCGCCTGTAGCCGCGCTATCTCTAAGCATGCCGTCCATGATGCCCAACCCCTGGGAGGATTGATGCTATCAGAAGACCCCCCCCGAGAAGTTGACAGTCGAAGTCCTCGCTATGGCTTGTCCTTCTCTTACCGAGGTTGGAGGTAATGTTATGTTATTTTATAACATAACACACTAAGTCAAGGAAGTCTTTACGAGGGCAACACTACGCAAAAGTACGACCGGATCGCGCCTGCGCACGGGATAGTTTGTACGGAGTTCGTGACACTATTTCCGGCGCTATCGGAGCTAGCGGGCTTTTGACACGTAGGCGAAGCGAGAGTCAGTCTCTGAGTCCTGATCGTTCGAAGGAAGCAGACGTCTTGGCCAGTTCCGAGCCTCGGGCCCTGGGCACAGGGCTTTCGATTTCCTGACGTTTTGGAGACGTGGACGATGATCATCTGAAGGACGTCCCCCCCACGCCAGGAGATCGGAGTAACTCCACGGTCCCTACACGTTTGAAGACGCACTCCTCGATTCCGTCCTGGAAGGAATCGAGGGCAGCGAAAAGGCTGGAGAGCCTTTTTTGTAATCGGTATTTATTGTCATTTTATGTTACGGTCCACCGACCGAATTAGCTTTTGGGTTTTTGTTCTAATTTATCTAAATATTGTATCGCTTTAGGTGCTCGTGATTCACTTAAGTAATTATACATTTTTATACACTGTAGCCCGCAAGTTATCTTATTTATTAATATACAATTGTTGCAATTTCTCTACTTGCTTTTCATTTAATTATCCTTCACTATTGTCTCTATGCATCATCATAGAGTGGCGCTCAAATCCGAGATATTTATATTTATTCCATCTTTATGTACTTTATTATTAATACAGGAACATCACACGAATGAGCGAAGTAACCGGACAGGTAACAGAGGTCTCAGAGGTAATAAGTCAAACCATCCACGACCCTGCTGCATCCCATTTCCCCGAGTCTCATGCTTATTCCTATATCCCCAAACCTATCCCTATCCTATATCCCGTTCCTGATCCCATCCTTCCTAAACCCCCATGTCAAACCATTATATGACAATGTTTTCTTTAAAATATTTATAATATGAATAATTAATAAATTCTGTGATTACGTACAATTATTACATTAAAACTAGTTTGACATATTTGGTATTAAACTCGACTGTAAACTTTGTAATCTGAGAATATGTTTGAAAGAAATTCTAAATGCTTTATATTATGTCTGACTCCCTGTCCACAGCATAAAATTATTATGTGTTTATTCAGAAAAAAAGAGTATTAGGGCATTACAGGGATTGGCCAATGAGCCATAATACGTAATAAATACAAAATATAAAAATGATTCAATTAAAAATAAAAACCAATATAACAAAAGACAAAGTATGTTCTTTTGTAAACATTATAGCAAAATGATAAAAACAATTATACCTTTAACCTAATAAACACATCCGCGAATATTATGTAGTTTAATAAAATCAACCTTTATTTTGCCATCAAACAGGTTAATCGCACGATATACAGCATTATAAAATATCACATCCGTCCTGCGACGGGATACCATGAAAACCTCAGAGATACGAGTGATATTGGTGGAAATATGAAAATTAATATTTACCAGTATAGACGGATTATAAACCAACCCACGAAGAAGTAAAAACAAATGTATTGTTGTTTTTATTTAATAAAACGCATTTTTTTATAATACTTATTCCACTTTAATTAATATATCAGGACCGGTTTCGTCCGCCTCAGTGGGACATTTTCAACTGAATACTTTTTTTTTTTTTTCAAAACAATATTTATCAAACAAAATTCAAAGCGATAGAAATAATATAACAATAGGTACATAATAATTATCTGTCCAATAATACCTTCCCAATAACAGACTAATTTAAAACTAATGAGGTTGGACATTAATATTTCATTCTACGTCAGGGGCATTAAACAAATTATTTAAAATATTAACAACCACAAAATATGAAACAATCTACACTTACAATAACATTAATATCAACAAATAATTATGATTAGTCAAAATTTACAATAAAAATTTTATAAAAAATAAAATAAAACAATATTATCAATTGAAGTGAGATCGAATAAAAAAACAAATACAACCAAAATATGAGTCAAAATTAAATAAAAATTTAAATATGAAATAATGTACAATATATAAAGTTATGTTATGAAAATCCCAAATATTAAATAGGGTATAATAATGGAGAAGACACAAAATATAATTGATCATTTACCAATTAGAATTGGGCAAAAATTTATACCTATTAATTTATAGGATTTCCTGTTTATCCAATTTTATAGATTTCTCATTCAAATGCAGGATTTTAAAATTTTTACTGATATTAAAAGAGTGATTATTTAAACTTAAATGATTTCCAAAAGCTGAAGATTCATTACCATTTTTGGCACAGGCTAAATGTTCTTTGATCCTAGTATTAAAAGAACGTCCCGTTTGTCCAACATATTTGGCATCACAAGAGTCACAACTTAATAGATAAATTCCACTTTGGTTAAGTTTATCTAATCTATCTTTAGTATTCACCAGTATTGAATTTAAATTTTGTGTGTTGTAAAATGCTTCATTGAAAAGTTTTTTTATCTATTTTTCTTGAAATATTCTCAGACACTCTTCCTAGGAAACATAATTTAACCCAGCGTTTTGTAACACTGGCTTTATCTATCACTAAGCCAGAAGTCACATTTAATAAAGCTAATTTTTTAGATTTGTTGGCCAAAATGCGATCAATCAAACGTGAGTCATAACCGTTATTAAAAGCGATTTGTTTAATCGTCTTTAACTCCAAAGCAAAACTATTTTCGGACATGGGAACGATTAATAAACGATGTATAAAAGCATGGAAAACTGATAATTTATGTGAGATATGGTGTCTAGAAGAGTTATTAATAATGTTCTCGTATCTTTTCTAAAAATGCTAAATGTATGTTTGTTATTTGTAATATTGATTGTTAAATCCAAGAAGTTAATTGTACTGTTCCCTAGTTCCATTGTGAATTGAATTGACTTATTAATACTATTTATGTCTTTTAAAAAAATATCTAATTGTCTTTCCGTGCCTGACCACAAAACTAAGATATCATCTACATATCTATACCAGTAAATGATATTTCTAAATGAATTTAAAATGCAAATCTTAGATTCGACTATATCCATGAAGAAATCTGCCGAAATAGGAGATAAGGGACTACCCATTGCCAAGCCATTAATTTGTCGATATATGCTTCCATTAAATTTAAAGAAATTCTGATCTATGTATATTAAATTAAGGTAGGCATCAATTAATTCCTTAATTACTAACCGACGTCGCGGATTACTCCATTATTTCTTTAAATTTAATTTTTTTTTTTAATTAAATTTCTTTAAACTTTATATATTGTACATTATTTATTATTTTAATTTTTATTTAATTTTGACTCATATTTTGGTTGTATTTGTTTTTTTATTCGATCTCACTTCAATTGATAATATTGTTTTATTTTATTTTTTATAAAATTTTTATTGTAAATTTTGACTAATCATAATTATTTGTTGATATTAATGTTATTGTAAGTGTAGATTGTTTCATATTTTGTGGTTTGTTAATATTTTAAATAATTTGTTTAATGCCCCTGACGGAGTATGAAATATTAATGTCCAACCTCATTAGTTTTAAATTAGTCTGTTATTGGGAAGGTATTATTGGACGGATAATTATTATGTACCTATCGTTATATTATTTCTATCGCTTTAAATTTTGTTTGATAATTAATATTGTTTTGAAAAAAAAAAAAGTATTCAGTTGAAAATGTCCCACTGAGGCGGACGAAACCGGTCCTAATATATTAATTAAAGTGGAATAAGTATTATAAAAAAAAATCGTTTTATTAAATAAAAACAACAATACAATGCAGTTCCACCATGAATTGACAGTTAACAAAATAAAAGAAATTAAAAACAAATGCTTTGAGAGAGCAATCACTCTTCGGCAAGACAAGTATTGCATTGATAGCATACTCAGAATATACCGAGTCAGAAATTCTTTTTATTATGAAAGAATCCATATTATGTCTTTAAGTAGAGAAATATAGTAAAAATACCTAAAAGTGGCTGATTTTGAAATGAAGCGACACATTTGTTCTTGTGCATCAATATAACATAATATGCTTTTTCTGATCCAACGTAAGGTACAATGACTTGCTAGCGTAAAGCAGCTCCGTCAGAATGTTACCAGTGAATAGGCGGCATTTTATTGTATCATAAGTCCCAGATATTCTGCGTCGATTTTCTTACTTCTCTAACTAACTTCTTATTTCTCTAATCTAACAAAAACATAAAAAACATATTTTGTGTACGTATAATTATGATTTTTTTAGGTCAACCAAAAGGATCAATCATTGAAGAGTGTGAGATATAAAATAAATGAATAAATAATTGTTCATATAACAGATAGACCATGCCCCCCATGCTGAAGCAGGCCCCCAGGCTAGGATCTTTGGCAGACACCCCTACCCATCGCTAAGGATAAAGGCAGTGTGACGCTCTACAACTACACTTACTTCCAAATGGTGTACGCTGTAAAATTAATGTATATATTATTATTAGTGTTGTATATTTTAATACATCCATTTAATTATGGAGTTGTCGAGTATTGATACACAATAATTATAAATTGTATTGTACAGCCACGTAATTTTAAATAGTAATATTATTGAAAGAAAATGCGCCGCAGGTGACTTTTTTTTATCAGCGAAGCAAATTTGTGATGTGTGTTTTTCTCACTTATCTGGTCGTCTCGTCCCAGGCTAGGGCCCTGTCAGCCCCCTTTTGTGGTGGCCATGAGATAGACATATAAATAATATTATTAAATGAATATTAAAATATAGGTAAGTATTATAATACATAAAAAATGTGTGAAAAGAAAAGAGGCTACGAAAGATAAAAAAAATAAAAATTTCAGTCATTCAGTAAAGTTATGAGTGGTCAGTTTAGGAGCAACCTAATTTAAGAGAGGCAAGAGAACAAAACGATTCTAATCAATCACTGTGTTAATTCATAGTTCTGTAGAGTCAAGCTACTATACAACAGTACCTACACCTACCATAGATTGGTTTTATAATATGTTTGAATTTTTATAACTTCAAAAATTCGTCAAGAACATACGAAAAAAATAACGCCTAATGACTTACAGAAACAGATCAATTAAAATGATGCAAACGAATGCCGACATGTCCAATTTTATTTTTCTAATATTTATTGCAATTAAGGATTTATTGACTGCTATTATAATACAATATAATATATATTATATTGTTCTCATTTTAAAATAAAATTCAATTGAAAAATTAACTATCATTAAAATTAATCACTTTCGCTTAAAAAATACAAACTTTGTTTATCACATGTATTGAATTGTGGACAATTATTGTACATTATGACAAAAATAGGTGTCATCTTATATAATAATTTAAAACCAAGATATCTAGGCATTAAATTATTTTTTTCTATGTATTATTACGTTAATCCCACTATGGCCGCGCGACTTAAGCATCGGCCTATAGCGTCATGGGTCCCAGGTTCGAATACTGGATCTGGCAAGTAAACATATTGTTTTTCAATTCGTGTATGAGTCAGAGTATGCACCTAACAGGTTAATCGAGTGGCTGACATCTATTTCTCGTAAAAATAAAATCTCTTAATACAAAACTTCACTCTACGGCGGCCCATATGATCTTATTAGGATCGGACATGATCGGAGATCGTTACGTTATCATATAAAAACAAAAAAAATCTATATTTTCATATAAACCAAGAGAAATAACCGTTAATACTTATTATATATACATTTACTTTATGATATCAACTCTTCCGTGTATAAAATATACCAGCGATTTCAAAGATATATTTCATTCTAATGGGGAATTAAATCAAAAGACGCCGTTAAAATCTCATAATGGGTTAGGTCATGGTTTTTTTGTGCTCAGGTAAGTACAAAAAAATAATGATATACCAGCTGGAAGAAATAACACCTGGAAAAAATTTAAATACATGTCATTACGCAGCGATAAGAAATGGTTCCCGAAATAAAACGTACAAAATGAAAGCAAACGAGGCATTCAAGGTCTTGTATTGAGTTTTCCATACAATCAGAGAACAGTATTCCTTGTTATAGAGGAAACCATTAAATAGCAGTGAGTTATTATTTGAACATTTGACGAGAAATGTATAATTTATAGATGGTGTGTTATATTAGACGAACCATCCGCCTCGGATCCCTTTGTGTTTGCGGAAATAGCGGTAACATGGATAACATGGGTATATGAAAACTTGTTTAGCATGCGTTCACTATTATATATTATTTTACCGTCTACAATCACACTTGCGCACACATTCAATTTGGGCGATGCGCGTAGGTGTGTACTGACCACAATAATTATAACGTACATTTTCTACAATCAAAACAAGTGAAATATCTTTGCTTTTCAGAGCAATGAATGATACATTATTTTTATGTAACACAAAACACCTATATATTAATTATGTTATATGTAAATAGTCTTCACTCAGTGTGAAAAAATAATGATATTTTATTAGTCCTGAAAAAAAAAAACAGATTTTTTTACAGTTCTCTTAAAATCAATGTGTTTTATTGATATTTTCGTTCCATAAATTCTTTGTTTCAAATTGTTATTTTTCACTCAGACGATTGGTAATTAGTCAAAGCTTAATATTATTATTATAATAGTTATAAAATAATATTATAAAATTATTAGTTGTAAATTTTAGTAAACTGTATTGATAGGGTAACCTTGTTGCTTAATAATATGCCTCTTCTTGCCTACCTTCAATAATTATGGTGAAAAACTATTCTGGTGGAAGCGGACAGTACGATGTATGATGCTGGGTGTGGCGTCAAAGACCCGGCAGCGAATATGAGTTACATCAAATAAGATCAGGTAGGTACACATATTTATTATTCTCTTATGTTTAACGACGATTGGAGATAACCGCACTGACTCTTGACCACTACTGTGACTAAATTTGACTGGAAATTGTGTATTCGCTGCCAAGCTTTATAAACTTGGAATTATTACTCATCAACGTGTCCCATTGATATACACAGAATGTGAACCACATTCTCTGGAAGTATTCTTAAACGTGTATGGAAAGAGAAGAGAAGTTCAAATCGGTCCAATAATCTATTGGGTCGTATGATCTGGTCCCCACAGAGTCTAATTGAATAGCATTTAAATTAATTATTAAAGTCTTTCTACGGATGTGAAGATCTCTTCAGATAGAAAGTTTGTCAGTTTTAAATTAGTCATGTTTTTAATTATTTTTATATTATTTATAATTATTATTGTTGTTAGTTAGCGCCTCCTTTCCATGGACACATTTTGTTGGAGAATGCAATTTCAACTCAGTTTAACTACTTGAGTAAGTAGTATCTACTTTCTTAGATAATTGCTCCTGAGACTTTGCCAGGTCTAATACTTGCTTCACATCTAAACATAGAGCGTTGTCATATGCTCGGTTATGATCGAGAGATTGTGGTGTCTGGCGGTTTGGTGTGATGAGTCTACATTTATTTTGTGGTATTGATAATATTATCGCGTTGACTGCTTGTAAGTTGCGAGTACCTGTTTATAACACTTATTATCATATTGACCTTGTACGACAGTCTGATGATAATGCCGTGATGGTATAAGAAAGTTAAACTTTTTCTTTTATCCAACGAATAATTTACAAGTTTTGAGAATTTAACATTCTTTATATTTAAAAATATACGACGCCCGACACTACTTGAACCTGTAACTATTGGATTCACAGCTAAAGCATATTGGCCCGTCAGGCGTCGTATTTTTTTTCGCAAAAAGAGTTTTTCTAATAGGTAATATCTAAAGTATTTTCAAATTAAGTATATTCAATATTTGTCACTGTTCAGGCAAAAGTCACCAACCCTAAAAACATAGTTTTGAGATATCGCAATTTCAAAGTTTGGAGATGAAGGAAAAATCATATTTTAATGTTTTTAAGGTTTTTTCTACATTAAATTATTTTCTCATGTCTTCTTAACAATCTCTTTAATGTACTTTTACTTTTTGATGATAATTAAAACATCTGGAAGGTTTTGAACGAGGCAAGGTAGCTCAATTATGGTTTGGTGACTTTTGCTTGTTAATAATCTGAACAATGCTAACCAAAAGAAGAATAGTGAAACGTAGTGATATAAGTAATATTAAAGATAGTGTGGTAAATAATAAGTTTTATTGAATGAAATAGTCTTTTAACATGTTTATTTTTGTATGTTTTAAGATATAAATACCGAAACTAAATGAAATAAGTGGTAATTTGACTGAAAAACTAATGCTAATAACAAACCAATGAAAAATTATGAAAATTAACTAATGACATAATGAAAGTAAAGAAAGATTACCAATTTATAATTAAAATCTACTCCTCTGTAAGTAATAAAATAATGAAGGTTGTAGGAATCGTAAATATCATTAAATATGCTAAAATATATTTCATTACCTAAATAGGTACTAATATTACTATTGAAATTCGTTATTTCTGAAATCAATTAAAAATACAACCTGTATAACTGATTGGCCATAATAATTTTAACAATCGGATAATAATCGATACAAAAATTTGCTGTATTTATGTAGAGGCGTTGTGTATGATACGAGTAACATAAAATAACAGTATAATTTCCAAAAAAAAAAAACTCTTTTGCCTCGACTTTTTAACAATGCTTCACGTGTGTAATGAACATTTATCTAAAAATAGTATTATAGTGCCTTGACTAGATCGTATCAAAAGCTTTATTTGGGTTTACTTAAATACAATAAAAGATTTGTGTATTGTTATCCTCTAAATAATGATTGAATACTTACTAGTAGCAAGCATAGAAAATAATAATATTTAGAAAACGAGTTAATATTTAAAAATAGGCATATATGGCTCCAGTACATGCGCTGAGTGGAGTTTAGTATGGATAATATGAGGGACGCAGTTTCTTATGAATTTCAAATATTTGGACAATATTGAAAGTGGCCGTGGCTACCATCACCTCAATTATTAACTTATTGGTTCAACTCGTACTGATTTGAGTGACCTCATATCCACCTGTCATGTATATAATTTTCAACTGCGATTTGTTTACGGCCGTCTTCCATAATACCTACTAATAAACGTGTTTGAATGAAAAGATTTTAGTACCACATTTCCTTGTCCTGGGATGAATCCACACGGGACTGATATCACAACCATTCACCGTGGTGGTTAAAAAAAAAGCTTTGAAAAACAGAAACTTTTCATCATTAAGAGTCTTCTGTACCCGTGAACTGAAACTTTGCCAAAGTAACGACTATCCGACATGATAGTGCAAATTAAGTCATGGTGCCAACCCCATAATTGTTCACCTGCAGACCGGAATGAAAATAAATGTAGGAACTCACCGGTGTAAGTAACAAAGCAGGTTTTAAAAATTAAAGTCATGGTTAAATGCTTTGCTGATCAATATTAGATTCCGATTGTTGCCATCGCGATATTACAGCCTAACTAAATAATTGTTTGACATAAACAGGGAAAATTTAATTTAATATAATAAAAATTCCCACCCTTTCAGGATATAATTTCAAAATACACCAATAGAGGCGTTCGCCGCCCGGTTACTTAAATGCTAGCACAAAGTACCTGCAGTAGTGACTTCCTGAAAAACGGCAGCGTCATTTTTATTACCAACTCATAACATAAACTCATGTTCAAACAACATGACTCGCACCGTCAGCGTAAAACCAAGGCATCTGCAAATTTTTCGATTTCAAGATTAAATGCAAAAGTCGTGAACTTGATAATGTAAAAATGAAGTAACTGAAAGAACATGCAATATAATGTAGATATAAACCAAACATTATGGTTTTTTTTGAAACTCTATTTCTCCTAACAAAACGAAGACTTCAAACCTCAATATATCCAAAATATATCTTTTTCAGATGCCTTGGTTTTACACTCACGGTGCGAATTATAATCGAATAATATTTACAACCTGGCTGTATATCCTAATCGTTCATTCAATAGCGACATAATTTTAACCATGTAATATTATACCCAAATGTAACTCACTTGTATTGAAAAACAAAACTTGTGAAAACCTAGATTCTTCGACAAGCTCTTAATTATCTTGTTAAATTACACACTCAAGAAAAAGGGCCTCTTATTGGAATACCGTTGATTTATTTTTATACACTTTTACAGTTATATTATGTACTAAATTGAATAATTATTTCTCGTTGTTTTTATTTTTAAAATAACAACTGTCACTCTGGCGTTTAATCGTTTGTTGACGTAAGGAATTTCAAATGGCCGACAATAATATTTTTTTGCGTAGGCAACGGAAAAATTCTACTATCAAACTTGCGTTTGTATACAGCTGTCGGATTCGTAGCTAACTTCATACTGTCGGGCACATTCATAACGATGTGCGCGCGCAGCTCTCAATTACACTCTCTACCAAACGCTCCAAAAGAAGTATAACTTCATAAATAAAAGTGTCTCCACATACTAAATGCAGTGTTTAAATACATCAAACCCACCCTCAAAATATCTCGTTCGATCATATCGTCTGTGTTTTGTAAAAAGGGCGAATTAACCAAAATGATTTTTTACAGGAGGAGGATTTTTAACTATTGACATTTATTTGTTTATGACCTGTGGATGATTATAAATATAAAACAAGTTTATAATAAAGCTTAGAAACTAAGAATCTGACATTATAATAGGCATTATTATATAATATTTTAAAAGGCCACAATATGTCATATTCGCTTTTTATTCGTAGTTTTAATTAATTTAATTTTTAGTCAATTATCGTTTTTAAGTACTTTCCTGTAGAGATATAAATTCGCTATTTTTACACAACAAAGCTAGTGGGGTAAATATTGTATTTTGATTAAGATCTCGATTTCGCCAAAATGGTTGATTCGCCCTTTTTACAAAACACCGGCGATATTCTGTAATAAGTTGACCTAATGTTATTATTTTACCATATTAATGGCAATAAGCTTGAATATAAGTAAGAATAGAAGTAATAATAAGTAAAGTAAATAAGTATATCGATCTGGGATAACACATCACTATTTATAAATAGAAAAAATAATCATAAATACCTACCTTGTTAATGAACGCTTTAATTGATTTTTCTTAATACCTCATTTTGTTAGCCTCACAACAATTCATTTTTTAGCTTTTTTACTGTTCTGGCAGAAGACACTAATTCGAAAAAATTACATATTGAGTTAGTTATACCAAAATGTTCCTTATTTCAAACATTACCGTCTGGAAACCTTTTTTATAAATAAACAGTCTTTATTTTAAAGTCATCCTTTTTACGATTACTTAATAAACTCACATGATAGACCATTTCTAACATTTTAATAACTTCCAAGTCAAATTACTCAAAACTAGTATTCTCCAGTTAGTGTGTTCTGCCAGAACAGAGACGATATTTTAAAAGCAAACAATTCGATAACATATCCGGTAAAGCTTACCACAACATTTTATCGATAATAATTTTGAAAACTTAAGCTCTTCGAATTTTCTATATGCCTTTGGGTTATTTGAATAAGAAAAGCTGGTAAATATAATTGTTACGCAACAAAATATATTAAAAGTCCAACCTCTCGTTTCCAAGTAATATTAAAATTCGTCTTCAAAAGTTATAATACCTACTCTCTCTTCCAAAGTAGACCTATCATTTATTTTAAATGATAAGATAATTTGACGCTATTTATTGTTTAAGATATTCAACAAACGATTATTTTTGGTAAATAATCACTGTTGGACAAAGACAAATAATATTTACTTAAATTTCGTTTTTGAAATCTCCTTACCTTGTCGAAAAACATTCCTAGAATATTTTATAATATTCTACTAGGTATATAGCCACGTGTTTCACTTTGTTTATTTATTGAAATCAGTAAACATTAATTGATATAATCGTAGGGTTGCTGTCAAAAGTAACAAACATAATTATTAATAAACCTTTGGTAATGTATATTTTGGTTTTTGTGCTGTCACTGTGTTTTTTTCTTTCTCCTTTATTCTTCTTTTCTTTTTTGAGATGGAAGAATCTATGGTGATTACTCAAAAATCCAAATAAAACTCTAACCGTAAAAGTCTCTAGAATAGCAGCATTTACAAGAAATCTTCGCTACTCTAATATCGTAGAGTTGCTGCAACAAGTTGGTTAGTCGATAATTTTGGCATTTAGACTTAACAACGGATTATCTATCTATATATAAATATGTATGCTATACAACAAATTCAAGGTCATCTGACATACAGACCATGTACATAAAGCACAAAAAAATACATTATTCCTGATTTTAGAGGGCATGTCAAATATTCAAATTGTAACTACTCCATAACATGATTTTGAATTATTTATCAGTAACCCTATGATGTGTGTATTGATACTAAATACAACCCTTAGCGAAGAGACGTCGCCAATCCTATGTCAGGAACCTTACCTAAAACAACGACTACTGTCCCGTAAAATCACTATATGCCCCGCAAGTTTGCAACCCCCGATAAATATTATAAAATAAATATTTCGCAAAGGAACACGAGGTTTCTCAACCTCCCCAAACTACCTGTTTGCCCTTCTTGGTGAAAATACACCCAACCCCGACGGCGAAAGCATAAAATTTACCGTTAAAATTGCCGAGGCGACGGCAGTTTACATTTTGTCCAAAATTTAGGAAGTACCCCCTCCCCGCCAGTCCCTTTCCCGCATCTTACGAGTGGGAAGACGCTTATTGAAAAATCTACCAGTCTGGAATTCAACCCTGAGTTAAAAAGATAATCGCGAAGCTGGTAAACACCACGCAAGTGTCCGCTGCCCACGCAGCGAATGCATCATCACAAAGTAAACTCCACCCGTCTCAATTTTACAAATCAGTATATCCCTTGCAGTGTTCCCGTGCTAATAAATAATCATGTAATCCCTACCAAGTAAGAGTGAAATAAATTACAAGTGATCCGTGAAACCTAAGCGAATACCACAAGGCATCTAAAAAAAATCAGCCATAAAAATAACGTCAGTGTACTGCCTAATTTAGGACGTCTTTAAATGTAATTGTAATAAGACCCATGCTTGTCCATGATTTAGTGTAATAAAACATTATTCTGCGCGAAATTATAAAATAAACATCTGTGTTATCAATGTGTGCCCGTTACTATGTCTCTCACTCCCCGAACATCAAAATGCCCAAATAAAGGACTCCACAATACACACGTGAGTTCTAAAAGGCATTATTATTTGTCCATGTTAGCTTCTTGAGTGGAGTATAATATGGACACGATGCAGCACAGCCCATACAAGCATCATCACATAAAGATGCCAGTACACATTTTTAAATAATTAACAAGGGCTTAGTGTCAGGCCTCAGTGCCAGCGTTCGGCGCAGCGTTGAGCGTTTTGCGCAATTCAAACGTATCACCGTATAAATAATGTATAACCAAAAAAAGACATTGTCTACGAATATTTTCACACACGGTTATACGTTTGAGTTGCGTAAAACGCTGCCACTCAGGACGTACACTTAAGGTCGTATGCATGAGATTCCCGAAAACCTTATAGGCTATTATATACTGCACGTTTTTATGCATGAGTACAAACGTAATAAGCTGTTAAGTGACGTCACGAATGTGACATCTCATGTGTCATGGTGTTCGTATTATAAAATTTCATTCCCCGATAAATAATTCAAAATTTTGAAATTGTAAATGTGTCTGAAAGTGTGCGAACGGTACCATATAAATTTAATAATTATACATGAATAATTATTATGAACTTTAAATAATTTATCAGCTATTTTATCACATGTATTTTATAATTAATTATTCTACTGTACGAAAAGTTGTATTGCCAGTAAATTTTTCCATTTGTTGGCAACACTGAATACATTTGGTGGCAATACTGAATATTATTATGACTAACTTCACTTCAATTATCATGAGATGTCAAAACAGAATAAGAATAAATGACAGAAAATGCAAATGACTTAGACAATAATATATAATGATCTCTGTATAATATTATCATTTATACGAATCACCGTATGACACTATTGGTGTTTCCAGTGCATTTGAGAGTTGTGCCTTGTTTATTACAGTTATCTTACAATAATTAACTAGGTAGGTAGGTACCATAGTATTTTGAAGAACGCAGAATGCTTCCAATTGTATATTTTAATGCCAGATACAGCAGTAGGTACATATTTTTGCGGTGGTTTAGCGGAGATATTTTATCGTAATCTTACGTAAGTCCATCATATGTCTCCATGAGAAATATTGCAAGCGAAATAGGTACGAGGCATTTTATAAGTTACCTACTATCTAGATTATAGACTAGGGATCAAAATTATACGTATTTTGTAAACAGCACGACTAGGAACTGTTTTTAAAGTTCGCAAATGTTTTACAGAATCTACAAAATGAACAAGGGCCTCAACCAAACGTTTGTTGCAATGAATGCAAAATTAGAATGACATTTGAAAGTGACAGCTGAGGCAGCCATTTTCAATGACGCGTGACGTCAGATCGCTTACGTCACAAACAGTGTTATAAGCTATGCGATGGAAAATCGGTTAAATAGCTTATAAAGAATTTGGGAATCTCATACATACGGCCCTTAGCCATTTTATCGTACATTCTTGGATGAGATTTCAGCGTAGAATGTTTATTTAATTGACAAAATCATACTGTACATCACACCATTAGGTTAATATCCTCTATAGAATCAGGGAAAATGTATTATGCCATTAGATTATCTTATAATGATTTTGTAAAAAGAACCTTGGAGGTTCTTAATTTTGTATCGTTTATAGCCCAAAATGTCTTTTAACTGCAGACTTTTCTAAAAGATGTCTTTTTCACCATTGTAAAGAGACGTGTTCACGCAAACGCAATTAAAATTAGTGCCTACATCAAAGAAAATAAAAATTTAAAAAGAAATGGATTTATACTCAACGATATTTTGCAGTGACTTCAACCTTTTTTGTTTGGCGTAATACCATTGACGCAACTCCTACCTATTTGATACAATATTTAATTCAGAGGAGTAAATTACAAAAATTATGAAACAATATTATGTAGACCAATAGCATAACAAAAATTAATGCATTCACTAACTATTTTTGTTTACTTCTTTGTCGATCCACTGTTGGATTAATATCTTCTCTAGCTCATTCTGTTCTCAGTCTCTAGTTCTTCACTGCAACCACATCTCAGTAATAAGTATTTTTACAAACACTTAAACTATTCATAATTTTTTGAATATATTTTTATTGTGATCCTTAACTTAATAAGTAGGTGATAAATTTTTTACCTACCTACTTTATTGTATTAATATTTTATATAGGGGAGCCGGCGGGTAATGGGAGCAACTGCAAAACAGGTACCATCTAACACTAAAATGACTCGGAAATAATCAAAACATCTTCGTCAATCGTCGGCTAAGCCCGTCGATCGCTGTCAGCTGCTTAGTGGCACGTGCACGCGCGTGGCGAGTGGAAGTGTGTTTTGGGCTAGGTGCTTATATAAATTAACAATACATAAACATCAACGTAAGTACTTAAAATTTTACTTGTTTTATCATATTTTGTCTCCATTGTATAGCCAGTTACATGAATTTTTGTTTATTAGTTTCAGAATAAAGATTTAAAATGGTTTGATTACGTTATTTATCAACCTTCAAAGTGCTTGACATTCGTGTAATTGGAGCCTAGGTGGCTCCCATTACCCCTATATAAATTTCACACCTCTTTTACTAATGGACAAGATTTTAATTGTTCCAGATGCCCAGAAATAGAAAGCTGACGACTTTCAAGGCTGTTTGGACGGCGACTTCGTTGGAAAATGCGATAAAGGAAATAAAATCTGCATACCAGAAGTAAACTACGGTAAATCCAAAATGACAACTTCACAGGAGAGACGAATTTGTGATTTTTGGAACTTGTGGCATTCGTGAATGAAAAAAAGATAAAATTTATCTATTTATCAAAACCTTTTTGCCTGTTTACCGCTGTAGTTCGATTATAAGTTTCATCAAAAGAATTGTATGTTTTCTTACTGTTGTTTACCTCTAATAGTTATGGAGTTAGAATGACATTTTTAATTTTTAACTTTTATAATAAAACTAATATGAGTTATTGCTGTTTACCACGCATGCAGGATAAGTAAGGAAGTAACCATATAAAAATAACTCCATTTCACGATTTTTGGAGTAACAATAGTTTATCTCTGGTATACAGAAATATAAAAAAATGTTTGTACGTAAAGTGGCACAGGAGTCAGGTATAAACAGTTATTTAAAGAAACTATACAGTGCAGTAATTGATAATGATGGCACATACAGTCACCCTCCGAAGCCCTCCGAAACCAGAAAGATTATATTTGTGTTTTTTGCTTAGTTCCATAACATGACGTGTTGATTCTTTTGATATTTTTAGTACTAGAGCATATTTTTGTTGAATTACATTAGTAAATATTTAACAATATATTGTACCTATGTCTGTTATAATGTGTATAAATGTTTGTAAACATATTAAAATATGAAGCTCCCATTACATATTTGGTAAATTTTTGGCTCTCATTACCATACATGTGGGGTAATTGGAGCCAAATATGTTTTTTGGGAAAACGCTTTTTTTTTGTACCTTAGTTATAGAATTTTTGAGTGGAAATTGCAGTAATACTATTGTAACCATATCAATATTACAATATCAATATTACTTTGTAACCAAAGGACTCATTTCAAGTCTTAGTAATAAACGATTAGGACAAGTTGTTACTTTTTTTCAACAATTTCCTTAGTAGGCTCCAATTTCCCCTTGCTCCCCTAAGTTAGAATTAATTGTATTCGTTGACAGTGTGTGTATTTACTTTTTATTAAGTGCACATAGTGCATGAAGATGCCGAAAGGCAAACCCCGGGTCGCTAAAAATGACTCAAATGGAAAAGTACAAAAATTAAATCCATAAGAATTTAAAATCATCTTCCATCATTCGACTTTCGGTCAATAGTATTAATATTATTTAATTATGTTTTGTATAATCTTGTAATCCTGTCTGTGCTGTCATTCGCGTACTGTAATTGATTTATGAATACCATCATTCATTACTAGAGATAATTGACATCTGCAATTGCATGTACCAAGCCAATATCATAATAGTTACCTTTTTAAAGTTATTATTTTTTTTTTAAAGTACATATTTCGTTATGTGGAAAAACATTTTCTAAGACACTCACCTCGATTTACTTTAATTTTCAACCGAAACCTGTCAGGCTCTGTTAGATGCATTTTGTAACGGCTATTTTCACCACATAACATTTACCGAGGCTTTGACTGCGACTCGCTCTCATATCGCCTCTTCTCTTCTAGAAGGGGATCCGCCGATCAGGTCATCACTCCTATTCTGTTAAATAACTTAACAATTTGGCCTAGCTCTTCCGTCTTACCCACCGCCAAGACATCTTTCAATTCGTCGACATTCTCATAGATATCCGCAATTCGCAGCTGTACTCTGTAAAGTTCATATTTAGGGCATTGTAGTGCTATATGTACAATGTCCTCTAAAACATGACATTCATCGCAGAGTTGCGATTCGCTTCTTCCCATGAGGACATCAAATCTTTTGCCCATTGTGTGCCCTGTTTTTAGCCTCAGTATTAACTTAAGCTCATTCCTCGTCAAAGGAGACTCTATAAACCAGGGCACCTCTCATGGTGATGGTAGAATAGACTTACTCCGTTTCCCCTTTTCTAATGATGCCTTCATCCAGTTATATTTTCAGCATGGTATGTTAAGTGAGGTTTTGAAATATTTTGCTGCTCTAATAAAGACACCATAGTATACGTGGAAAAAATATAAGTAGAATCATCTTGCAAAACACGACTCTGTCCTGGATCCCAGTTCAAATCCAAGCTTTCCGAGGGTTGAATAGTCACTAATCCGAGTTTTATTGAAAATGTATATGAGGAGAAACTTGAGGTCCAATCTTCTTTTTCAGACGACAGTTATTGTCTATTGAACTACTGATTTAACTGTCCTTGCAAAAATAATTATTAATATCTGCGCTACTTGACATGTTTCAAAGTATGTCAAAAGAAAATGTGGGATTTGTTGGTGTTAGTCACCTGGTGTTGATAGAGGGTTTATGTATGTGTTTCGTCATTTATATATTCTAATTTTATGTTACGCCCTGCAACATAAAAATGGTGCTCACACATTTGTAGGTACCTTGAAAGAATATCTATATAATAAAGGCACCGAAAACAAAAGATTTTGAAAACAACTGACCTATGTTAATGATATAATTATTAAATTAATTATATTTTTTAGCGATTGTCCGTTCAACTTTTGTAGCAACAATAATACTGTACGCGGATACTTCTACTACAAAGTAAATATCGGACGCCTATAAATAAATATAATCAAAATCATATCTATTTGTGGTTTCAAAAATATTTGTCTTTTGATCTGCGTCCCTATTTTTGATTATTTTCATTATACTTTGGCACTAAGTACAACTACTTTGCACAATACTTAAGTCTCTCATTTTCATTATAACTTTAAAACAACTCAACGAATATTGATTAAACTTATTCAGTTTATATACAAAATTGTTTGTACCTACCAATTTAAAAGAGTTTTATCTCTAAGATTCCAAAGTAATATGATAAAAATTTATTGAAAACAACGCACTTGCAAAGATTCATCACGAGTGGACAAAGTAACTGTACATCAGTGGCGGTAGTAAGGTACATACAGGCATGCACCCCTAGATTAAACCGTTGTATATTACATTGAAAAAAAATAAATAAAATCAGTCTATTTTACCATGTTTTCATTAGCTCGTACTTTTGTTTGTCCAGTACAAATTTTTTCTTGTTTGTGCAAATCTTGCAATCGATTTTAAACTAACTTCCCGACTATTTAGACATTTGAAGCTTTTAGAATATCAGAACACGATGACAATGCATTCTTTGAATACTTTTAGCCATCTTTAAGTAGAATTGAATTCATTTTCAGTTAATTCTGTTTTGTATGAAAAGTTATTTCGGAAAGAAATCGTAAAAAATAAAACACTATATTGGTTGCTAAGGGGGTCCTAGCAACGAAATTATTAATATATACATGCGTTACTATGGAAATCAATATGAAATGTCAAAATGACATTTCATTATTCTATATTTATTCAGTATTTCTATCAAATACAAAAAAAAGTATTTATTAATAGATAGAATTGTCAAGTTTATATGATTCAACAGAAAATTTAAAAACGTGGTATATAAAAAGTATCTTGTAATTATTTATTTTGTATATCGGTCTACTTTTTATTTCTGCATTTCACGCGTAATGCAAAGAATACATTTATTTTGATTAATCAGCAGTAGCCATCTATCTATCATAGATACCAGAGAAAAAAATAATGGATTTGTAGGAAATTGTGTAGATTTAATTTGCTGTGTGATAAATAATATATTTCTCTATTATTTTTAATACTGCTTACTTTTCATTTAAGTGAAGTTATTAGATTATTAACACGCAAGCTTAAATAGTATACTGTGCTAACAGAGTAAAATTAAACGTTTAAAAATAAATAGGGGCATGTTACGTTGTATCGTTACATGAGCGTTATGCGCCGTTAAAGGCCGTTTAACGGCGATTATTACAGCAAGTCGTTATTATTTGACCGGCGCACCTGTTGATAGTATCATAGCCGTTAGAACGTCGCTAACGAAATAAGTACGATTACAAACATTATCGTCCGGAAGCGGAAGTCTGTTTATATTCTGTTTTGATGATCCTAATAGGTCTGTTGAAACTTTTATGTTTTAAGTTAATTAAATATATAATCTGGAAAAACCTCACGGATATAATCATGTGGAAAGATTTTGAAAAACAAACTTAAGCCCTAGTAGGATTAGAATACATGTATGTACGTTTCCTATGCCTATAATATATAGTATGTTCAATAATTAGAATGGTACATTCTTAAATCTTGTGAATTATTCGTTGAATAAAAGAAATAGTTAATTATGAATTATTAGCAAGTTCAAGTAAGTTACATCATAAAAAATATTGGAGAAATCCACGACGTCGGTTAGTAATTGAAGTAATAGGTATCTACTTTGATTTAATAAACAAAAACCGATTGCCAAAGGAGCTTGATTTGGAAGAACGCTGATGAGTAAGTATTAAAAAGGCCAATAGTTAAAATTGACGCAATTAGTACGTCATTTTGTAGCATAGAGGTAATGCATGTACGGAGCAGCGTAAACCCAGGAGATGCAGGATTCGATTTCATGCCGGGGTGGCTTAATTTTTTCAAAAAGTTTTTTTTCTATCGGTTATAATAATATATTCTCTCAGAAAGTGTTTTTCAAAATTATGTATGTTTAATAATTAGAACGGTACATTCTTAAATCTTGTGAATTATTCATTGAATAAAAGAAATAGTTAATTATATATTATATTTATATATATATATATATATATATATATAGTTCTTATATAATTATAGTATCCTGATAGGTGTCTATACAATATATGAGGCTATTTTGAATTCCTTCAATGTCATGGTTACGGTCTTTTTATTATACCAGGGTGATAATTAATGTTTATTAAAAAATTATCTAATATATTTCAACTGGAAAAAGTTTTTATATATTATATTTATAAGAAGTGTTTAAATTTTGATGTTGTCAATTTAAAATTTAGCGTAGGTTCCCTTCCTAAGTCTTTTCTTGCAGGAAATTCCCGGCGTATGTTATATCTGAAGATATTAAGAATTCCATGAATATTAATAGGCATAATGATATTTAATCTCAGTATTATTATAGCAAAGTCACAACCACTGTTTATTGAAAATTATCTTCATTTATCATGTTGTATCGTGAAAGGATGCATGTTGAAGAAATTTATAATATCCATATTACATAAATTATTATGGATGGCGTACTAACATACCAAGAATCGAAAAAGTAAGGCATTAGATCTGATAGATATCTACATATTATTATGACTATGACTATAATCAATATCTATGTTTTGATACCGGTTGATGTACTCGTATCTAGAAATTTAACATTATATTAATGTAGTTAAGTAATGGAAAATTTTGCAATATGCATTTAAAATGTAAGTATACCTGTGTCCTATGTGATTTTTAAATACAATGTTCTGACAAATATTGGAGAATCTAATATATATTTTTACATTTTCCAAACAAGAAAGTCTGAATGCGTACGGGTCTTCTACAAAATTGGAATTTTTTAAAATATATTCTTATGTCATTATCACATAATTTTGTGTTAACCACTGGAAAAATAGTTACTAATTGAATTATTATTTACGAATTGCTTTGTGATGGTAATGGGAAATATTTTGTAAAGCATAAACAAGATTCGTTGGAAAGTTTTGGAATAAATTTTGGTCATTTGGATTAAAAAGAATTATGAATTGTGAAAATAATTAAATTATGAGGTTTTAAGACAAAATAATTAATAACTACTAATAACCGTGAAAAAGGTAGGTAAATACTGCGGCCATATTTACTGCAATGAGAAGTAAAATAATTATTACAAGATAAAAAGAACTTTTTATATACAACATTTTAAAATTTTCTGTTGAATTATTATGATCAATATGCTCAAGCTTTTACTTGATGTGAAGTAAATAAAAAACAAACAAACAAATATAGAATACTGAAATGTCATTTTGATTTCCATATTAACGCACATATAGGTATATTAATAATTTAGTTGCTATGGCCACCCACTTAGCAACCAATTATAGTGGATTGGATTACGGATTTCTTCCGAAATAACTTTTCATACAAAACAGAATTAACTGAAAATGAATTCAATTCTACTTAAAGATGGCTAAAAGTATTAAAATAATGCATTGTCATCGTGTTCTGGTATATTCTAAAAGTTTCAAATGTCTAGCTAGTCTAAAAGTTAGTTAAAAATCGATTGCAAGATTTGTACTGGATAAACAACCACCGGAAACATAAGAATACGAGCTAATAAAAACGTTGTAATAACTCCAACGCAAGAAAATATGAAACGTAAGCTACGCAATCTCTATTAGTTGTTTAATGTACATGGCGTCATAAATCTGATACGACCGGTTAATCATTAATGGAAGAAGAAGATATAATACTTTTACGAACGTAAAATACTTTCCTAAGCAACGGTAAATAATGATGAAAGGATTAGGTGCCAACTTTATACGGGGACGCTATCTCTTTATGTTATTTTATACGAGACACGTATAAAGTTCTAAATAATTAACAAGGGTTTAGTTCTTCTTCTTATTGTGCCATCCCCTAGTGGAGGTCGGCCACCATCAAGGCGATCTTATCTTTGTCGTCTGCTACCCGGAACAGTTCAGTGGAGCTGCACTCGTTTAAGGTTTAGTATATTTAGTTAATCTACATTCTAGGATTTAATTTCAAGTTACGTCATGTAAATTGGACGTTGAATATTTCACTGTGGCACAGTTCACCGTGAGCTCTCTTATAGGAAAGAGAAGACTATATTATATTATACTATCATCTTTGATTTTGGCAACATTCATGAATTCAAGAATGGAAACCTAACCTAACCTAACATAGCTTAACAATTCGTAATTGAAGACATAAGATTCCTGATTTAATTGTAAACCATTTGTCATTTCGATTAGTTTCTTAGTTATATCGTGTTTACAAATTTATTAACCTAAATATAAAATACCAAGTATATAGCATAGCATTAGGTCACTGTATTTTGTGGTTACATGTTGATTGGACGTTGAATATTTCACTGTGGCACAGTTCGCCGTGAGCTTTCTTATCGGAAAGAGATGACCGTATACTATATGGTCTCCAATTTTATTAGATTCAATACGAACATTACCTTATTTAATTTTCATAGCTGAGTTTGGCAAAATTCATGAATTAAAGAATGAAAACCTAACCTATTCTAACAAATAATTTAGTATATTGGCTATTTTCAAAATTTGTATGCCGTGGCTTCCTTGTTACCGACAAGAACCATGTTTTATTTAGACATGAATTTTATCTCAGTACTATACGACCCACAGAGGTTGGACGGTCTTTAATATACGACCATAATTATATTTTTGGTACGGTGAAGTGTGATACGGCGAACTGGATACGTACAAATTTCCGGACTACGGAAATCACAGTTTCAGCCTAGAATGTTTATTTAATTGACAAAATCTAACCGTCCATCACATCATTGCGACGAGTTAATATTCTATATAGAATCAAAGGAAATTTATTATGCCATTAGACTATCTAATAATGATTTTGCGAAAAGAACCTTTAAGGTTCTTAATTTTGTACCGTTTATAAGCCAAAATGTATATATCTCTTAATTGCAGAATTCTCAAAAGGATGTCCTTTTTACCGTTGTAAAGGGACGTGTTTCACGCAAACATAATTTAAATTAATGCCTACATCAAAAGGAATAGAAATTAAAAAAGAAATGGATTTATACTCAAGGATATTTTGTAAGGAGAGTGACATAATAAAATTATCTTATTGCGCCCCTGAGTCGTTTCCGGTGATACCTCTTCAGTTTTATCTGCCTCTGGATAATAATATAATAAGTGAATATTTAAATATTTTAAAAAAATATGAAAAACATAGTAGTTTTGGGACCAATAAATTTTATCAAAATGCACCCATGGTTAAGTGTAATAATATTATTTTTGATCATGTGATATACTTGAAAGAACTGTGGAAGGTGATGTATATTATATAGATAAAAATATTTAATTAAGAATTCAAAAAGTTTCATAATAATATTAGTGAAAAAGTTTTCAAAACTTAGCTGACTGCATTACGAGCAAGCTAAAAAAAACCTGACTTGAACAGTTTAAAAATTTTAGATAAATGACCGAAAATAATCTGATTTTCACAAGCCTTAATGAGAAATTCATAGAAATATTTAGGCTCCACCAAATTTATTACCGAGTGAAAAAATAACCAAAAAATTTAAATGGATTAAGCCTCAAAGATAAAAGTAACAAATTTATAAATTGTTTTTGGTAAAATCTTAATTTGGCGAAAAAGGAAATAGCTACATATTTCCGAAACATTTTTTTTTAATCACTGAGGAACGTATTTTTATTCAAGGCTATATACAAGATTTAAACCCAAGGCTACGTGTTATTGTTATTAATTAGAAAATGCAAGAACGTCATAGAGATTTAAAAAACTCCTGAAGTACCTTATAAATTATTATATTAAAAAAACATTTTTTTATTAGCTCTATAATCCATTGTAGATCTTTGACAGCCCCGCACGACACTCAGTTTTAATCAAGCATATCATTAGGCCCTGCATTTGGGTTCAAGCTTCAGCAGTTTTATACACTTGGTAATGTCTAAGGAGCAAATACCCAAGACTGAAGTCGATACGCTCTCAAGTGAGCTTTGACTGAATTAATAAAATGTACCATGGGAGAAAAAACCACGGATAACTTTACTATTATTAAAAAAATGAATTTAATAAATGAAAACAATACTGACATACAAAACTATCTGAAGAGATCTTCACGTCCGCGAAAAGACGATACAAATTTCTTAAAAGCATTATATTGTGGCGACCAGGTGGGCCCAATAGTTGGTTGGACCGACTTCAGCATCTCGGAGCACATTTTTAGATATTCCTAGAGGATGTGGGTTGCATCATGTTGTTCTCCATCACATGTATATGTTAGTCGGGTGACAAATCCATGCCCAAAAAACTTGGCTGCTAATCCAACATAACCAGTTAAAAACTGACTAGTGTAGTGTTCAGGAGTCAATTTGGTTATTTTTAATCGCCATTGTACATTTGGACCAGATATATTTTTGACCACTTGAAAACTTCAAAATATTTAGTATTGAGACCAATGACATTAATATGGACGAAGCATCTGGAAAGAAAAATGACACTCACTTTTTTGTCGCGTCTGCCGAATGGCATAATTCATATTTTATCGTTCGCTCAAATGAACATTGACACTAGAAACACTGTTCTAACGCCATTACAATAAAGGTGATATTGCTATAAATTCCCGATGAGTGATATCGCATAATGGAAATAGCAAGATTTTGTCACGTGACGTCTACTCTGAATGTCGCTATGCGCGAATTTACTTGCTTACTACTGTACTGAGTGCGTTGTCCATTAATAATGACATTGATTGAGACAACAAATTTTGTTAAATTGTATTTGGCCGCTAAACAACTTTTTACTATACCTACATGGAAGAAACTAAATAAATTACATTTTATCATAATTTTTACAAGATACAAGAAAAAAATTCAGTCATGTCCGACTTTGACAGAATGCATAATATCTGCGATAATGAAAAGAAATTTTAATTGTATAATCTCTTTAAAAAAAATTACATCCAAAGCATATTAATAATTCATTATTGTGCCTGTGACGTACCTACCAGAGAGTTACTAATGGTACACTAGTTTTTTTGCGAGAGATCTATATAACTGATATAGGTGATCAACATATTCCTTCTTGAATATTTTGTAAATTAATACATTGTCGTGTCTAACTGATTATTATGAAATATTCATCTAATTTTTTGGAATCGAAAACAAATTCATAACATAACATCAAAGAATGAAAAAGCTCTCATGTGAAATGGCACATAGACATATTACAGATATCATAAATTTATTGCTATACTTGTGTACCCAAATAACAAAATATTATAAAAGTTGTTTAATTTTTTGCAACCGGGCGGAACAAATCTGAAAGCTAAAAATGATATTACCATTTCGTTATCACTAAAAAAATCCATTGGTTGGCTGCACACCAGAAGAAAGAAAAATAAAATAAATTATGCCAAC
Organism: Rhyacophila brunnea; assembly: GCF_057557595.1. Lineage (NCBI taxonomy): Eukaryota > Metazoa > Arthropoda > Insecta > Trichoptera > Rhyacophilidae > Rhyacophila > Rhyacophila brunnea. Next base: position 11,562,881 of record NW_028232848.1, on the reverse strand, counting down.
CGTTGATACGGGTGCCAGGAGCGAATTTAGCAAATCGGATGGTCTTTTCACAGCGGAATTACTTAGCCTCGCATAGTCTGTGGTTCTAATTGCTGATCTAGAAAATGTATTTTGTTGTTTTTGAAATGTGAGTTTGAACACAGAATATAAACCAAATAGATTGATCAGCACTAAGATCCATTTTTCATTTTTAAATATGCTAAGAAACTCCTTTGTGAGTTGGCCAAAATACACATCGGATTGTTAAGTTGTGAAAGTAATTTTCCATTAACTATTTTTTTATTCAAATATTATATAGGTACGCATCAAATGATAAGAATACTCCCAATACCGGCTCAGTGACGTCTCTAGACAAAATGCCGCCCCTAAGCAGCGCTAATATGCCACCCCATTTTTTTATACAGTTAGTATTTTCATCATCCTTTCATGACTCTAATATTGAAGAATTGTGTTATATGGATACTTCATCTTTTGTATGGATACAACTTTCAAAACTCGTGAGTGACTGGCAAAAATATATGGATACATTTTTTAGGTTAGTATGTAGGTACCTACCTATAATTAAAATATAATTCGTAAATCTGCACATGTCATTGCTGGTCATCAATGACGTGACGTCCAAGAACAACGGAAGTAAACTAGACATCGCAAATTCGACAAAAAATTACATTCCTGTTAAACCTTTCATGTCAATTAATACATTTTGTTTCCAACCAGTGAGCTCAAATTTGTAATGGAAAGATATTCCCGTTATTACTAAGTTTAGGTACTCGTACCCATTTCTATATACATATACCTAATGATTATCCTCGATTTGCAGCCCTTCAAGCAACTGCCGCCCCCAAGCGACGCTCAATCTGCCTACCCCCACGGGACGGTACTGTACCGGCTCAATTAATTCCATTGTCTTTTCAAATTGTCTTTGGCATATAACAATATTATCACAGACTGTCTGATAATAAATATAATTTCGATAGGCTATTATACTAATATAGTAAATTTTAAAGCAGGTTTTTAATTGTATGAATGTCTTGATGAATTACGCATTATAGACGTGCAAGAGTGTGCGTACTTAATACACCAATATTAAATGAGTGACAATGCATAAACCGAGTGCAGTTTTCATGACGTAATCTTGATCCGTGTTTAAATTTATCGCGTATTCTTCCTTACTCGAGATCGGTTGCCTGCTTCTCCTTACACATTAGGTATTTTAGTTCCCATTATTTCTGAGTTCTCTGATTCTAACTCATATTTGAAATTTTTTACTGAAGTGTTCTTTGAAACATCCTATTTAAGTTGTTTACTGTCCTACTAAAATATCATGTATACATGTATCTATAAACATAATAATTTATTGATGTAGGTTTTTTCAAGGAACTCATTTCTGAAATATTTTAAATGTGAGTTAGTGTAGGCCTCCGAATCCTCAGCTAGCTCCGGGCCTGGAGTGGAGGTACATTCAATGTTTGGAAGAACAGGTAGGCACAGTATATAGTAAATGGAAACTAATGTTCACTCTGTTATAGTTAATTTATTATGTCACATTCACAAAAATTATAAAGAAAAGTCAAGTAAGCGAAAACACAGACATACAAGAACAAAATCTCATGGAACTAATTTATTATTATAATATTGTTTTTATAAAATTAATACGTTTATTATTTACTTATTCACTTTAACTAGCGTAAGCGAAATTGCACGAACAGGGCTTTATACCGAAAGGTTGGGAGCCGGGTCCAATAGTAAAGAAACAAATTAAACTCGCGAAAACGGCTAAGTCGCTATCTGACATTTGGAGGAGTAGGTATCGACCGGTAGGTATCTCGGACCTCGGTGAGTACCTCTTCTCAAGTTTTGACAAACTTGTATGGAGGAGAGTGAATAATTCGCGCCGCGAACCGTTGCAGGTTCGGGGTCGTAAGTGCGAGAGAAGACTGTTGATGGATTCTAAAATCACGGGTTTTTATACAAATGTGCCCGTCGTGCAATTTTTCTTACTTTAACATCTAATACAGCTCGGTGTCGCCACGGGCACATACTTACGACTAGTTGGCGGATGTTATTCCGTCAACCAGACATATAGGCAGTAATAATTGCTTAGTACATACTCATACTTCGCCGATCAAAGATTTCCCGAGCCTTATTCCAGTACGCGGTCTCCTTGATCGACCAAAATCATTGATCCGATTCTCCCGTCGCGTGTGAGCGTGACGCCGTCATACTCGCGAGCGAGAGGGGCTCTGTCACTGCAAAGCTGGCAAATTCGTATCGCGAAATCGGTTTCAAACACGTACGACAGAGACGCCGTCGTACGTCAGAGCAGGAAAGCTGCCGGAATACCGATTCGGAAACGCCGCGCGTGGAACAGCCGCGGATATTTAGGATCGGATTTACTATGAAAATTACGCGGGATCGTGATTACAATCGGATCGATGGTTGCCCTATGTGTTGCTATACTTTGTGATTGCACATCTGTACAAATGGAAGTTTTCGCAACAGGACCTATGAGCATATGTTAACAATTACTGCGCCGTGTACGCGCGATGCGTAGCGACATCGATCCATATACCCTTAATATTACAATACCAATTACTTTTAATTATTATATGCTATCAACGCCCATCTATATGTCCCCCTTTATTATTCTCGTTAACCCTTACATTTTTACATTATTTTATACATTAGCTTACAATTTACATTACATATTAAACTTATAATTCAAATCGTATTTTATATCCTATTTAGCTTAATTATCTCCTTATCTAAACATATATTTAATCCAAACTTAATCCTATTGTTATGCTTCGTCGAGGGTCGTCATCATCCAACCGGTGGCGCATTGACTACCAGGATCAGACCGAGCGGTGGGGAGGCACTACTCCTTATGGGAGTGCCCCCATAAGGGGCGGAAAATCTAGTGTGCGTCATTAGAATAGTTCTGCATTCAGCTGAAAAAATATTTATTCCAACAGAAATATGTATGGGTATTGGTTGGTGATGGTCCATTTAAAATATAGCTGTACCTAATTAAAAAATGTATTACCTACTGATTTCATATTATTTTTATTGCGCCTTGTCGTGTCCACCTATGGTCCACTCCCCACACTTTCTCAGTTATATTCCTTATACTCAAATACCGCTTTAATTATACTGACAAGCATTTTTATAGAAAATGAAACAAAATAATTTAATAGTTTAAATTTATTTTTTATATGGCTAATCTTCTTCTATTACCTCAAGAGGATACGCGTGAGATTAATATTAACGTTTAATTATCGAATTGCAATCAAATTACCTGCTATTTTGTAAGGTCTAGCAGCCTGGGATGGTGAATCCAGAATAGACTGCATATGACGCCAAATTTATATCGAAAGTAAGGTAATTACTTAAGTAAGTATTTGCAAATTGTAAAAGTGAAAAATCAGCGAAATGTCAAATGGCGCCGTCTCTGCATATTTCACAATTTTATTAAAATCCAATACCATACATTAGGACGCCAAGCTGTCTGTAACACCTAGCGAGACAGACTGGCGAGAGCTAGCTGGCTCAGCTAGTACTGATAAATATATTAGTCAATGCAACTTGTCTCATCCACAAGTGGTTAGCGTGGCACGTGGTATGATGGTTGTAACCAATAAGATCGTTCGAGTTGGTTTGTACAATGCGCGCCGCGATAACTCGTTTTTTTTAATTTTATTTTTTTATATTAATTTTAACATAATAATTGTATGAATCAATTTATTCAACATTCTCACAATAATACTAATAAGTGTGCACGTCTGACTTACTACATTGATTCTTTACAATATATATTTCTATTATAATGTCCTGCTAAGTAAACAGAGAGTGTTTTTGGTTTTGGTGAAATGATAACCATAGTTTTAAATTACCCTTTCTCTTATATTATTTAAAATTAATGGATTATTTTGACATAATCTCTAAATATATACTATCCATGTTCTCATTGAACTATAATCAAAAACTCAGTCTTTTTACTTAGCAGGACAGTATTTATTGGTAATATGAAAAGACGATTATTATATTTTTAAAGAAGGCAAGAATTTTTAAATTTGATGGCTCCTTTTTAACCCGAGGCTCCGAATACCAAAAATCCATCCCTGCATTATACCATACAATAAAATTATAATAGCTCGGCGAGATGAAATAGCATGTGAATTTTCGCGGTTTAACTAAGGCAATAATCCTTCTAACCGAGTGTATTTTTATAAAGTAGATACGAAATTACGAAATGTATTATGCGTGTGTTTGTTTTAGGGATTTCATTTCGGCCATTAGGAGTGGTCAAAAGGTTTAGCTTAATTTGAAAAGTTTCAAACAACAAAAAGATAAATGATAAACGATATATTTTAATGTAACCTTTTTTCATTTCCAAAATGTGTTTTTTCAAATGCAAAATATTTTTAGTCTATTAATTGACCTGACATTACTCAGTAGGTAAAGTTTTTTTTAATATTCCTAACTTAAGCATTGACGTGTTATATGGTATGTAGTAGGGATTGCAATACCGAATGAAAATACAAATACCGTTATTTCTGTGTTTCCAATTAACTACCGGTATTAAAACAGGTACATATTATTATAATAATTATGTAACTTTTAAAATATATACAAGAGAGATATGGTAGAGATACTGATGTTTACAAATACCTATAAGTAGTTAAATTATTGGCATTTTCTTCTTTGAATGATGATATAGATATAAATATTTATATTAAAACAATAGTATTTAACCGGTTCTATACATTCAGCGAGTTATGTCGCTCTATGAGGCCATGATCGACATAATATGTTTGAATAATTATGAAATACTAAGCCACAAATAATCCGTATTACAGCGATTGTGATAAGAGCTTTGCTCTACATTCAGTGTGTGTCGTTAAAAACCTGATTTGCAGAATCTTCAAAATTAATTGTATTCTACCATTCTGTATATGCGTCAATATCGCATAACTTGGTAATTCAGTAGGTAGGTATATTCTTAACTGTTATCACTTTAGCACGTTTCCGTTATTATCATAGTTCCAAATTAACACGTAAGGAATTATATACACTAAACAGTTATCGGCGGCTATCTCTAATTCGTAATATGGTAAAAATTTTGGTTGGTAGACATGTCGGTCAAATTCGGATATGTTCGTGCTGCCGAACCCAAGCGGATAAAGCCAAACCAGCGCCATCTTGTTGGTAATGAGCCGAACACAAGAATGTTATATTGACACGTAAGACATATCAACACAACCTACAATTTTATTAGTCATGTCTTTGCGATTGCAGAAAAACAGTCGGTCTTGTATCTCAATCTTCTATAATATTTAAAATTGACGTACTCTTTTATCTTATTCTCAAAGTAAACACGGCCAAAAGAGGGGCTGTTAAAAGTTATCACTTTTGACATTTCAGACAGTTAACTTTTAAATTAACCGCCATAATACATAAAGTGATGAATTTGCTATATTTATCACAATTACCCCTTTTTTGATGTTAAGTGATACGTTTGAATAGGCTTGCAGATATCATAGTGTTAACAAAAATAACTTACTTTCAATCTTATTAATTTAACGCTAGTTGAAATAATATTATATTGAATTTCAGCTTTCAAATTCAGTCACAGGGGCATTACGGTCACCCTCAAGTGTTGACCAGTGGGTTTACAGTACCCGTTCAATACTAATTTATAATTGCTGTCGATTCCTTAATAATACTAACTCAATGTACTAATACCATTATTTTACTCAAACTAATTTGCCACGTGTGAGTCACGTAAGTTATTTAATTATTTAAACTCAATTAGTTTGGCAATTTCTTTCTCTGTTTGACTTTGTGCTTTGTTTTCCAAGAATATAATTCCGATCACCACTTCCTTTTCGTATTAAAAATTGACAGTGTTTAGCAACCAAACGCGATATAAGTTAAACTATCGATGTAAAGGTCATGATAAATAATATATATTTTCTTTGTAATTGGTGTTCTTATTCGAAATAAAATACTTACATAAATAAATTCGAATTTTTCAAAAATATATCTGAATCCAATATACCTAGTACCTACCATATTACTAACTTATTTTTTACCATGTTATACTTTACTTAGGTATTATGTTATATACGAGCTTCAACAGAATAGAGTTGTACATAATTTTGTTTTTTTTTCACGAGAAATGGATATTAGGTCTATATTTGGGTCAGATCACACATTAAAAAATAACATGAGAATTTTTCCAGATCTAGGATTTAAACCCGGGTCCCATGATATTATAAACCGTTATATCGGTATCTGTTCATAATAACACGTTTATTTTTTAAAAATCATAATTTACTGGGTTGCATCTACAATAATAGTTTACTATGCTATTACTATTGTGTGGACAACCACTCCCCCTCTCCACCGTTTGCACGTTTAGGATAAATTTTGATCGGAAAATGTTAGTATAATAATATTATATACTTAGTACAAAATAAAATTTATACTACTGTGTGGATAAAAAAGTCATCTGACTGAACCCTCAATGTTGGAGAGAAAGGTGTAGAGAAAAAAAGTCGTCAATGACTGCATTCCAGCGGCCACTTTATCTTCATATTAGCTCAACTGATCTCGACGATAACGTTGTATTTTTTTTAAAACCATTCTCTGTTCAAAAACATAACAAACTAAAACAAAATCTTTTGATTGATACTCCAGTGAAACACTTAGTCTTTTTTCCTTCAACAAAGAGTTCCTTTCATTTATGCCATTGATGAGTATAGTCCTATATTGTAATATGTCAAGTTTCTTTTTTATTAAGCCACCTCTCAGTTTGGAAAACGCTGCTTTAACTTCAGCATAATAACAGGATAACAAACTTGTAGGTAGCAATTAATACTACACCACGCGTACCTTCATTTTCCTAATAGCATATTATGCTGGATCTTCGATAATAATTGGGATGTAGGTATACAATTAACACTATAAACCTGGTGTATTAAATTACACTATAAATAATTCTAATACATATTTCGCGATTATCGAAATAAGCTATTCGGAGTTCCTTGTACTATTTACATTGATGTTGTTAATTGCTAATTATTGGCAATTATTTAAAATCAAATAAAACAAGTAATAACTTAATTAATTACTTCGTCTCATTTAATATATATCGGTATGTTTATCAAAATATTCTGTTAGCTTATTTATTCAATCACATAATATAGCATTAATATTTCGCTACCTGAAAGCAATGGTGAGATAAGTCAAAAATTCTAGTTTTGAGTTAATTTAACTTTAATGTTTGTTTCCTATAAATCAAATCATTAACTACTATATGTTTATTTTGTTTTTTTCTGTAGTTTATAATATAATTAAGGTAAGATTTTGTCGCTAGATTTCAAAATCAGCCAAGTCCATAATAGATGAATAGGAGAAAAATAAGCTTTTTGTTTTCTCAAATACAATCTCAGTCACAAGGGTGAAAGTTTATACTATTATTTGAAGTATAGAATAATTAAAATTAATATATTCCACATTTTGATAATGCAGAAATGTTAGAAAGCAGTAGTTCTTCAGCACTTCACAAAAAAGTCAAAAGTACCTAAAGGTGGACTTGGCTGATTTTGAAATGTAGCGACACTTATATCGGGTCTAGGATGATTCGGCACCGGGACAACTGGGCGCCACGCAATCGAATGAAATTCGAAATTAAATAGACGTTCGTGAATTATAGGTACTTTAAAAAAAATATATTTAATTATAATATTTATATTTAAATTATTATATTATTATTTTAATGCTTGGTGAGAGTTTAAATATGCACACGTAAATAATGATGTATTAGTGCATATGTTTAAGTTCCAACGAGAAGAGTTTTTTTATTTTTATAAAAAGCCTCAGGCACAGGGAACTCAGAAATAATGGGAACTGAAATACATAACGGGTAAGGCGATAGCAGGTAACCGACTCGAGTAAGGAAGAATCCGTGTTAAACTTACACACGTGTCAAGAATACGTTTTACGTCAAATACTGAAAATTGCTCTCGATTTATGTATTTACGCTCATTTACTGTTGGTGTATTACACACACTATTGCACGTGCATAATGCGTGCTTCATTTTCGGAGGACACTCACACATTCAAAAGCCTGCTTCAACATTCGGCGTATTGAATATAGCCTATCGGTATTCTATTTATTATCTGTTCTGTGCTCAGGCATAATAATTCTCAATCTGCAGCAAAAGAATATATTAAGAGCAAAATGATTTAAAAATACTAAGTAGTAGATAAATTATAAACTGATTAAAATTCCTCGTCTACTTTATGTATATAATCGTAATGAACGTCTATTTATTGTATTCAACAGTGCGGCGCCCAGTTGTCCCATTCCCTCTATATCTAACATTAATAACAGTGGGTAATTTTAGTAAGTATTGCGTTCAGCAATCGATTGGCATGCTTATCCCAAAATTGACATTTTTCACTTTATCTCACTGTAGCTTTGATGTAGCGATGTATTATCTATAAAATATTATTATTTATCATTATGAGCTGTTGACTAATGGTCAGATACTAGGTGTGTGTATGACTTTAGGAGCAACGAGGAGCTAAGAGAATGCACAAAGCAGTCTTTCATCACGCTGAGAGTCAAGACGCGACGTTGGACCTGGTTCGGCCACATGCTGCATACTTCAACCTGGCTTGCCTGTTTTTCAAGCCGCCCGGAATTCAGCGTCCTGGAAGATCGCTACGGAATGCTGGTTTGACCTGGAATGATACAAAAAGACTGGCTAGCGACATGGAATCTTGGAGGCACCGCGTGGTATCCATATGCTCCAACTACGGGGCGGATATGTCCGAAGAAGAATAATAAGATTTTTTTTTTAAAAAATGTATATATAAGTATACCTAATATATAATATATATGTATTCAAAATTATCTCAATAAAAATTTAAATTGATGTGGTCTTAAGGGTCCATATGCTCAGTTTAGGTCAAAATGGAGCTTTTATGGTATTTTCAGAGCATAACCCTGGACATTCATTAAACGTTGTAGATAATCTATTTACATAATTTTGAAGCCTTATTATCCTTTATATTTACCTTTATATTATTAAAAAATACTACCTTATTCTTAGGTCAATAATTATTATAAAGCAAACATTATTCGTAAGATGTTTATCACATTTGAATAGTCAAAGACATAGCTTATAATTAGTATCTTTAGAATTATCTTCAAATGTGTTAATCGTGCCCATTTTTTAATAATACAATTCCTAATTTTTGTCAAATTTGGGATCACAAAGATTATTAAATATATTTTTTTATCGTAAATATGTCACTATATAATGTTAACTAATGGTTTTGTAAATGCGTTTAAAAATTAATAAAACTAAAAAATCTCATCACCACTGCACATGGACGTACTGAAATATGACTATATTCTAAAACATTAGAGCGAGAGGTTTAAAAGAATGCTATTGTATGTAATAAAAATACTTTATGCGGTCATCAAATGTTTAAAATAAATATAAAGAATAATATGGCTTCAAAATTATAATATAAATAGATTATCTACAACGTTTAAGGAATGTCCACGGTTATGCTCTGAAAATACCATAAAAGCTCCATTTTGACCTACGCTCAGCATGTTTATATATTTACTTGGTAGAATTCCTTTTAAAAAATGAAAATATAAATTGATCCTTAACTAGTCTCGATAAATGTGTTACTAACGAAATACCTTTCGACTTAAAAACAACCTATAGAATTGAATATAATAATAATCTGTCTTCCAAATAACTCACTTGTATTGATTTTTTTTTCCTAAATTAAAAGTTTATTTTTTAAATAAAAAAGGTTAAATCTTTTCCTCGTTTTTAGAAACATGTTAATTATTTAAGATTTCAAAAATATATTAAATTCGCTCGCTGAGATCATTCCATTCACCCAAAGGTGGACACGGATTTACAATAACGAACTGTAAGTTTTTAGCAGGAGCTAATACCTTGAACTTTCAATGACATTGCACCACAATAGATGGCCAGATGCTAAATGCATAGGATGGACGAGGTACGGATGTAAAAAGATTGTCATTAGATAAGATGGAAGGTAAACAAAAACTCAGTAAACCTTGAGCAGTTGGACTTTGAGCATCCAAAACTTATGGAAAACGGCTTTGATAGATCTAAAATATATAGGAAGATGACAGAGAAGGAAATTACATTGGGTCTTGTAGCAGTTATAGCACAAGAAAGAAAATGAGTTTATTGTAATTTTATTAACAGTCAAATACATAAGACAAATAACTTGAATAAGTAAACATGTTACGTTAACAAACAATCTTATAATCCATACAGCATCTTTTGAAAGCTTTTCAAACGATCGAGCTTAAAAGTTCAACATAGAATACTAAACTTACGAATTCCGAGTGAAAAACAATTTTTCAGTACGTCTTGCGATGTTGTATGTCAAATACATCCGAGATAACGTTTTTAAAATTGAGCACGTAAAATACAGTTTTAACTGTGTGCTATCAAAATAATGACGTATGTGAAAACAAATTAGATTAAAATAATACAAAGTTATGCCATTAAAAAGTTTTTGATATAATCATTCACTTATTTATATAAGTAACATGTTGTTTGTATGTTTGTAAGTAAGTGTTTTATACTACTAACTTAACAATAAAATAACATAATATACTAGGAAATATTACAAAGTGCCAGCACAACCTGTCAACATCATCATACGTCTTATCCATGTCTCCCTTAAAATTTTGTGTGCCAACTATTAGGATAAGGTTAACACTGTTTATGTCATTATTTTCATACGGTTACATATATATACATTAGAATATTTTATTTTTCAGGTGCAGGCATAGAGTTTTTAACTGGTATCAATTTGTAATTTTTTATTATAATTCCAATCAATCTCGTGAAAAAAAAGTATGCGAATTGACATCCAACGTCTTTTTTTAACCAAGTGTCACTGGAAGGAATATATTGGAGTCCGCTTACTATAAACCTAAATTCTTAAATTAATAAGTTTGATATATCTTTGAGGTAGATGAAGTGGAGATGATAGAAGGTCGTTATTGTTTGGTTGTTAATATGAGAGTTTATTAGTTGATACAAGAATACACTGAATACAATAAATAAGGATTATAACGTGAGATTTTAATCGCGAATAATGATGTACTGGTGAGATCGATATGATCAAGAAATTACTATGTCGAGTGATGAACTCGTGACAATCGTAGTAGCATGTCTTGTGACGGACTCTATGAGATGAGTGAGGATTCATTTATTGTCCTTCGTATGTCTATTAATGCAGTACATACTATATTACAATAGATATTGTCGTAATTACCAATCAAAACAAACACTACTTTTCTAGATATGATTGAGAAAACGCTGACAATAATTATTATTGCTTTAATTTTTTGATTTTACAGCAAAACCTACATAATATTAATTACAGTGTGGCATTCATTTAATGTTGAATCGTATGATTGCTACATATTAAAAGGTTATAATTAATTAATTATATTTGAACATGACAATGAGTTAGCAAATCAGTGTAGATTTCGAACCATCGCAAAAATACTAATGACGTACGAGACTTGGACTCAAATTACACTACCAATTTACAACCTAGCTGATTATTTTTTACGTCGATTGATGTCAAAAATATGTCAGTTTTAAATGAAAACAACAATACAATGCAGTTCTACCATGAATTGACAGTTAACAAAAAAAAGAGTTTTAAATCAATTACTAAAAAGAACGTTTTCTGTGATATTTGATTCTGGAACCATAATTGAATATAATGAGTAGATACATTACGTCAGAACATAGTATTCACATTTGATGTGTTACTAAATTGTATGCAATACACGATTTAAAACTGTTTGAATAATTTATATTTCTATATAATATAATTTCAATTTTAAAGATCGACAATCCTTCAAGCTATGAATTTGAATGCTGATTAATATTTTATAATATATCAGCAAAAAAATTATTAAAAAATTACATTTTGGAAATAAATCGTAGGCATAACAGTTTATTAAAACACTTATTAAAACAAACAAATCAAGACAATTATTAACGAAAACCAATATACCACTCGAGTCGTATACACATAGATAAGAAAAAGTTAGATATCTTTAAAAATAATATTATTGGGAAGGATCTTTAGAGCCCTATTTCATTTCATTTCATGTAGAGAAGAAGAACAACATACTGTTCACATTTTACAGTAAGATCCATTAATTCTACATATCGATGGTGCAGATCACAAACCTTCTTAGTCAAAAAATACGATTTTACATGGGAAGGTTAAAACTGATTTATTTGCAGCATAATACGATGAATATGACATAGGAGTTTTAATTAAAAAATCAATAAACTCGGCTATATTTCTCTTAGGAGGTAAAGTTCAACAGATCCATTAAATTTTTGTTGATTTTTTGATATCATAAAGTCGAAATCATAAAATTTGACATAGAAGGTTTGTGATCTGCACCATCGATATTATAAAAGTCGGGTGACTCCATTGTCAACGCCATATCTTAAAGATTAAATGAATCCAACAACCCAAGAGGGTCTTTTTAATTTATTTTAATTTACTGGAAGGAAAAAACAAAGTCACAAAATCAACGATTCTTTAATTATTGGATTATGTAGAGTAAAAATAAAACACAGTATTTTGCTTACAGACCTTACTTATTAAGTGAAGACATTTCCTGCCAAAACTGCAGATCTACATTGAGTTGTAGTACCATTGATAATGATTGATTTTAAAATTCAGGAACGTTCATTTATATTGAGACTATTACTTTCAAAGACGGTTTAGGTACCTTTTTTTGAATTCTTGTTCTTTTCAATCCTATTGATATTCAAAAAATAATATCAAATCCAACTATTTTTGATAATATACTAGTATTAAGCTGGAGGCTGGATGCAAATCACTAATTTCGCTATTCGCATTTTAAAATTATCGACAGCTTTGCAAAAATAAATTATTATATTTTATGAACTATAAGTTCAAGTTTAAAGACAATCGGCACGATAATCATCAGGTTGAGTAAGCAACTCGGCGAGACTTGTCGTGTAATTTGGACATTATACTAGTTTGCAGTTTCCTTGCGCACATATTTAGTTGGCAACATTATCTCCGACTTTTCCAATTTTCCATTAGCGATTTTTTCTACAGGACGGCCGCAAGTTTTCAGCAGTTTTCTCCAGTCGTGGAGAATGTACAAGCAAAAAGAGTCGTTCATATCTCAATCGGGGAAGTCCCCTGGCATTGTTTGCCGCATTTGGGGACGTGCTCAGAATAATGTCGCCCGAGAGGGGGCTTAAAGGGGATGAGGGGGCTCACCTAGCTGCCAACCGCATTGCTCAACTAAACTTCTTATGCTAGATAAAATGATTCGAGTGCAACTACTGAACTTAACCCATTATTTCAAAAGATTCCTTTCAGTGTCGCAAGATTTTTTCTGAGAGAAATGATAAAAATATAAATAAAGATTATCGAACATCATAGATAATTAATAATCATTTATTGATTAAAATAAAACACTATGTGTAATACCTATTCAATATCGACTACTTAATCTGCAAACCAGCTAACTGCACTTTTTACCATTTGATGATATAGTTTCATGGCGTCATAAGCAAGTTTTCATGATCTATTTGATGCAACGAAGATTAAAAAAGTCACGTGCAAAAATGCTATTTCAAAATATATTAATGTTTCCAATTGAATCAAATGAACTTAATAGTAATAACGGATCATCACTGCTAATTGAAAGAAAGTTTCCGAGTTACTACTGTGTGGCTCCGTTCCCATATTGACTGCATAATCTGCATACCAGCTAACTGCATTTTTAACCAAAAATTACATTTTGATGACATTTTGTTATAAAGCATTTGTTATCTATGCTCACACAAAGTTTTCAAATTCCTAAACCTATAAATAAATGCGGTATCGTTATTAACACAAAACAGCCAACTGCATGTACCAAAGTTCCAATATCATAAATGGAACAACTTCGCTCTTTATATAAATTTCCTTCTTATATAAAAGGGTAGCTTAAAATAGTGCAAATAAAAATATAAATATCCAAGTGTATTTATGGAATTGTTGAATTCCGCTCGATAATTAAGTTATTAAGTTTTTTTTCCTTCCTGAACAATCTGCCCAAGAGGAGTTAGCCGATTTGCAGATTAAGTAGTCGATATGGCTTAAAAATAATCAAGATAGGTTTCATCCATTTCAACTAATTGCCATTGTGAACTAATATAAAAATAATTTATATACAATAATATTACAGCTATATATTAAAGAGAAAGTTGTTTATTAAATACACTTTAATTTAATTCTAATCTGAACCATTATTGTTTTGCGATAAATTATACTTTAGAATATGAATTGTTGAAGCAAACTGATTTTAGTAATCTTTTCACGACTCACCCACCGAAGCCAAAGACCACCAAACGTTCATTAAACCTACCGTCAATCATTTATGAATCTCTTTCGGCTTTTTCCCTTTATAGTAATAAATTTAATTACAGGACTGTATTCTAAATCGAACAATTACTTAAAAGACTAATAAGAGTACATATTTGCCATGTTGTTACATTGAATGTCACAACGCTGAAAATGTGTACATATCACCTCAAGACACATCCCAATTCGCACGAAATGTCTTATCCCACATATTTTTTTCCATACCTAAGTGGATAATATAATAAACGCCTCACGTATCACGAGGTAACATTACTAACCAATTGGCTCGATATTCTGTATCTGAATATAATAATATATTGAAATACAACACGTGATCCATGCAATGATTAAATTTAATCATTTTGTACGCTTTTTTACTGCAAGGTAATTTTTTTAATCTGAAAAAATATAAATAAACTGTTTTTTTTATTCAACGAATAAATCACAAGATTTGAGACTGTAACTTTCTTTATTGAATATACATTTATTTATTTAGAAAAATGAGCATTATGGCATTACAGCGATTGGCCAATGCACCATAATACATTTTTTCCGACCATGTCCGATCCTAATAATATCAAATAGGCTTCCATGGAGTGGAGGTTTGTATTAACAGATTAACGATAAATTTATGTCAGCCACTTGCTCAACCTATCAGTTCTATAACTCATACACAAATTAAAAAAAAAAAACAATACGTGTACTTGCTAGACCCAAGATTCAAGCCTCTACCAAGTAAGCTATGTGCATCTTATCTCAATACAAATAAATTAAGTAGTAATTTTTATATTTCTGAAGCGCTTTATAAATTGCATTAATTTGGCTATTGTATTTTAAATCAAAATATCAATTACCCTAATTTATTACTAATAGGTGTCAGGAACTCTTAAAATGTTAGTTATAACTTAGTTTTAGGTATCACACATAATTATAAAAAATATAATGTTAATAAAAAATAAAAATAACTGCTGTAATACAAAATAACTTTTCTTTAAGTATAGTGAACACCAAGTCATAGATAAATTTTAAAGTTAATAGAAATATCAAGTATCCTTGAAAGTTACCATGCAAAAAACTTTTAAAATTGCTAGGCTGCATGTCATTTGCTTTCAATCGATAGAAAACTTTAGAAAAGTTTTCGATTTCACTTTGACTTTTTATCGGTAAACCGTAAAACTTCCAACGAGTCGTTGTTCTCGATTCGTTTGTATTTCCTGAAAAGTTTCCTAGTAAAAATGAAATACCTGGTAAATTAGTTTTACATTATTAAATTTATTTATTTATAGTATTTCAAAGTTTTAGCATTTTCGCAAATGACTGCAAAGGTAATGATAACATATTTCAGAAAAAATTAAGTACAGAAAGAAAATTTGTATATTTATATATTTCTTTGAGTTTTTACAGACTAAGCCTCTTTGCTGATAATACACTTTGCACAGAGATTCCATTGCCATATTTATTTATGAAAAATGATATCACTTAGCAGTCTTCCTTTGCTTTATATTATGTATTTCCAATTTGTTTCCCAGATTTTCCATTACGCAATAGGAAAATAACAATTTCGTTTCGTATACGTTTTTTTCATGTTGTCAATATTCTAATATCTTATGAAATAATTACAAGATAAAAAGAACTTTTTATATAGAACGTTTTTAAATTTTCTATTGAATCATATAAACATGACTTGACTAGCTTAAACGATCAAAAAAATTTGTACTTGACAGAAATAATACTGAAATGACGTTTTGACGTTTCATATTGATTTCCATAGTAACGCACGTATATATTAATAATTTAGTTTCTAGGACCCCAGACCCCTAGCAACCAATAATAGTGGATTGGATTACGGATTTCTTCCGAAATCACTTTTCGTACAAAACAGAATTAACTGAAAATGAATTCAATTCTACTTATAGATGGCTAAAAGTATTTAAAGAATGCATTGGCTTCGTGTTCTGATATATTTTAAATGTCTAGCTAGTCTAAAAGTTAGTTAAAAATCGATTGCAAGATTTGTACTGGATAAACAACCACCGGACAAATAAGAATACGACCTTATAAAAACATTGTAAAATACTTCATTTTTATAAAGTTACCCACCCCACCCCACACCCAACAATCTTAAGTGATTATGTTCGGAGAATGTGAAGAATGAAGCCATTATCAACAGATATGTGTTATGATGAAGTATAGCGTAGGTGTATGAATGCAAACGTCACTCTAAGAACTGAGACCTCGTAGGTAATTGACAGGCGCATGTTGATTCAAATTCTTTAGGATACCAGGATTGGAAACCATCACTTATGATAACAGGCAAAATATCTCAATAGCAGAACTGACCTACGAGATTCAAGAGAGTGAAAATTATCGAAAGGGAAATAGTTATAAATTGGTATAGGTTTTTCTACACAGTATTTTTATGTAGATAATCCGGTATACAAAATCTGCTATCTTTCGGAAAAAGTGAGTTACCTAACACAATCACTGCTGACCTTTTAATTACCACATTTAAATAACACGTTAATTATATCTAATGGCCAAGTACTCCAAACGTGCCAGTCGCGGTGTTAGCACTAAATGAGTTAAGTTACTTAGACAAAAACTACTTGCTCACGATTTGATAGATTCGCAAAATTTCTATTGCCCCAAGCTAACAGCAAATAGCTAAAAAGATAATTATTATATTATAATACTGACAAAGTTTATATATATTATTTACATCCATCTATATTATAATATGTGGTACCTTAAGTTTCTGGATCTCTATTTTACTTAGGGGCCATGTTTCACACGCATGTGTGATTACGGGAAGCACAAACTGGTTGAATACTTTGCGCTTTAAACACAGTGGGAGGTCACTTTTGGAGACATTATTCAGGCGGCCAACGTGTTATGGAGAGGTGCATGCTAAGCATAACGCCAAAGTTATAAAAAAAGAGGAATGAGTGCATAAGGTAACAGATAATGGTTTGCGATGTAATAGAGTTCGCTAAAGGCATCAAATGGGAATGGGTTGGACACATACCTCGAAAAAAGGATGATCGTTGCATAAATCTAGTCATCCAGTGGTACCCAAGAGGTACAAAATGTCCGCAGGGTAGACCTAGGCGCCGCTGGATCGATGAAATGATTAATTTCTGCGGAAGTACGTGGCAACGCAACGCACGTGACCGAGAGAAATGGAATCATCTTGGAGAGGCCTTCATCCAGCAGTAGATAGATTTAAGCTGATGATGATAATGATATTAGACGAATTTTGTATGATATTTTTAATTTTATAATTTGAATTGACACAATGATTTTTCTCAGTGGATCATGGTCGTATTTTAATTTTGTTTTTTTGACAAGCAATAAAGGATTTAAAGTATTAAAACCTCTAGTAACTGCAATATATAGGAGTGGAGGGGTGTCTCAATTGCCTGCAGTTGAAATGTTTCGCTTTGAGAAAATGTAAACTCATCACAACTGATAAGATAACAAGGTATCGACATTTAGACGTTGCTGGTTTTAATAATATTATAACACAATCTATTATAATATTATTACAAATAATATAACATAATAAAATTAAGAAATAATATTGTATTCAAGTAGGTTAGAGCAACTACGATAATATTGTGTATGTGAGGGTTGCAAATTACTGTGTTTTTATGATTGGAATTTAACTTTATCGAAACGTCTATAATTTGATTTTTTAAATGAAATGTTTTTTGCGCAGAACACTCACTATTCATGTAAAAAGTTTTTCGCATATTCATAAATATCCTGATGCAGTTTTAGAATCAAGGTACCTACCTATTGCCAATACCTTAATTATAAACGACAACAGCTGGTCGCCAATATTAACGAGATTATGGTTGCCCCCACTCCGTACCAATATTTTTTCAAAAAAAAATATAGTAATGCATTTATGTATGTTTATGAGGTGTTCCAAATTGTGTTTATTTAATAACAAGATAAAATATGACACATGTATATTGCAAAGTAATAAAATGCAGCAGCAGGTATGTACTTGTTGCTTAAGCATTTATATTAAGCAACTTGGGCAATAATAATTAACTTAATCTAATTCAACAATACAGATCGATCAAAAGAAATGAAATCATAATGAAACTAATAGATGCATTTATTAATTAATTTTTCGGTCTAACCAGATGTCGGTTCCATTAGTGTTAGACCATTCCAAGGGCAAAATGTATTCGTTTAAAAAAATTAGGTCATAATATTCTGAATGAAGATTTCTTACATTTTTATTAGTGTTTTTAAAAATACAATAATCATTTTATTTGTTACCTCACTGTTCTTTCCTCTTATAAACACTCGTTATTTAAACTCAGTCTTGAGTAACTGCTCCTAAGGCATTTTCAGATAAAAACAACTGAAGATGCCTTCCTTCAAAATTTACCTGCACCGTTATCCGCACCATTAAGACCGGGTGTAGTGCATCACTGGTTTGGTCAGTAATCCAAAGAAATGTACTCCCTATTATTTTTTTAGATAAAACTCTAGACAGCATTTTGAAATATATACCGCGACTGACCTGCGATTGGGTATTTTGAAAGCTGCAGAATACCTGAATAAACGAAATAACATAAGAACTTTGTGCCAAACATTCCAAAACAAAGGAATACATGCAGAAATATTTAAATATTATGTGCCATCGGTAATTCAAAATGAAATTAGGTCCAAAAATATATGTTTCAAGCTTCAATTAAATTTAATCTGAAAGGTGGCGTCAGAAATATATGCCATGCATTTTGTTTAAATGGGTATCAAGTGCCAAACGTCAGCTGTACCTAATATGAATATGGAAGATTAGTGCTTTAAATTACACTCCATAGTTCGTCCACAGAGGAGTTCAGATGGGGCGGCACACTTACCGTTTTTTTTCCAGACGTATTCTGCAGGCACCAAACTAAAAGACTCCAACCTTCGCACTGGATTAGCCAGTTCCTCACCGGCCATGGCAACTTCGCCGCCAGACTCCACGAGTTTGGCTTGAAGTAGATGGGCCGGGTTGTACCTGCGGGCATGACCACCAAGATGTTAAACACATCCTCTGGGATTGCCTGCTTATGGAACTCGAACGAGCGGAGCTGTTTGCCAGGGTCCGTCCTCACACGAGCCTAAATGGACACGGAGATCTGATAACAACCGAGGCCAACTTTGCGGCATTCGAGTAATTTGCAAAGTTGTATGGAGAGCGGGATAGTCCCGACTCCTCAGTATACTCATCCATTTCAATTCGTGACACTCAGTATGCGGGTACACAGGGCGCTTAACGTCAACGGACAGCAGAACCAGTCCAAAAACAAAAAAAAATCTTTCTTAACTTTCTTTTTTAAGCACTACGTTGCATGGTTGCAGCATCAGTTCCGTGCGGCTCCGTCTCGGGACGGAATGAGCACTTAAAATCACTTCTTTCAGACACGTTTAAAGTGGCCGTGAATATCCACGGCTGTGCATATTTATGACGGGTGGTGGTGGGAACTTTAACGGTACTTAGTCCATGTGTTTACTTACTTGCCAATGACCATTCATAGTATTTTTTCAAATTGTCACGTATATCTTAAGATATTATTTGCTATTATTGAAAAATAATTATTTTTATAATATTATAATTATTTATGTTAAGAGTATATGAATTCACAATTTCGAGTATTTATTACTGATTACTTATGTTATCTGGGGTCAGCCAATTATGCATTTATTTTCCACTAATATTATGTTGGTAAATTTTCCAGTAATCTATAATCCTAATTTGCATATCGTCAGACGAGATAATGTGGATTTTCATTTTTCCGGCACTTGAATTGGAAACGAGGCGAAGTGTTTCAAGTGGCCTGATTTATTATCCCAAGATTTATTCTCTCCTCTTTCCCCAGTTATACTGTAAACTCATAAATCTGTGGCTTTTAACGTACCTACTGTGGTGTTTAATACTGTGAATTCCGTAGTCTTCTCATTAGTGCATGTGTTACGTACTCGTAATATATAATTATACTATAGTGACCAAAAATAGCAAAATACAATAAATTAGACGATTTTCTTTTGATGATTACTTCATTTGAACATTTTCTTTAACAAATTAATTTATTTCTTTTTTTACATAATACAGTAATACCTACATTTTAGGTGGCCTTCAAAAACGAAATAGAGCCAGTGTTAAATTTGGTTGTAAAATAAGCAAAGTTTGTTACAACTCTATAAATAAATTGATGTATTATACAAACCAGCAAGGACCGTTTCCGAGAATGATAATTATATAGGGCTATCAAATAAGAGATATTATATTATATAGGTATTATTATAGTTGTTTCAAGTTGCTCTAAAGCACAATCAGCAAATTTTTTAAGTACCAAATCGTCTCTGTTACGTACCTTCATAATTAATTATTTTCTCTTGATGGATATCGATTGAATTTAATTTTATATTTCGTCTCTTTTTTGGCAGAACACACTAACTGGAGAATACTAGTTTTGAGTAATTTGACTTTGAAGTTGTTAAAATATTGGAAATGGTCTATCATGTGAGTTTATTAAGTAATCGTAAAAAGGATGACTTTAAAATAAAGGCTGTTTATTTATTAAGAAGGTTTCTAGACGGTAAACTTTGAAATAAGGAACATTTTGGTATAATTTACTAAAAATGTCATTTTTTCGAATTAGTGTCTTCTGCCAGAACAGTGATGAAATGGTCATTCGGTTTAAGTTCTTGTGTTAACTATTATTTTATACGCCTTCAAATACAAATCATTATGTAGTTCCATAAGAAGCTCCAAGCTCTTGAGAACAAAGACGTGTAATTGCTTGTTATGGATTTTTATCCACACTTTGATTCACAACATCGATATTTTCAGCAGTACGTTTATATTTTTGATGGTTTGTTCTTTATTCTTAATATCACAAACATTAACATGTGGTTCGAATTTTCCAATTCAATTACGAATAGTAATCTATGTAGGTCGACTATTTTGACAGTAAATCCACTAATAATAATAATAACAATTTGATTGGAAAAATCCTGACGCCACCTATGAATGATTTTTTTAATGTAATAATTCTGAGAACAAATACTTGCTACTTGCTACTGGATACAATTACGTAGCTACAGTATATAACATTATATTATTTTGTTCAATGACCTTTTTAAGATTGTAAATCACAAAAATAAATTAAACATATATTTTTTTAGTAATTTTGTTCCTGGCAAGTTGGTATTTATAATGAGCTATCTTTCCTTTGATCTACAAGTATAGTATATTCGCATCCCCCAGGCAATGACTTTTTATACTTTTCAATTCATGTAGTCATTCTAGAGAAAATAATATATTACTAACACAATAAAGAATGACAAGGAAGAATATTTTTTTTTATAGTGAATCCTTTGTAGTGCATATTTTTTTATTTATTCAACAAGGAAATGCAAAGTAATACAAATAATAATAAAACAGTTGACATATTATAATACATGTTTTTATAGAATATGTATAAACAAAACCACAAAAACAAAGTCAGAGAACTAATCATACATAGAACAAGTTACAATCACAGTGGGACCGGCAAGCAACAGCCTCAAGTTTGGTCTGGTTTAAGGTTGAAACTTCTCCTGGGAAGGAATATAATTAATATCAAGAAGACACGAAAAAAACAGGCTCATCGCATTTTTTTTCATTTTTGAGATTTATATACCAATTTATACAACAGAGGAAGTGCTCAAGAATAGTATCATTAAAACTACAAAAATCGATTTAAATGCTTCATAAAAAAATTAAGGGAGAAGAAAGTAAAAAATCAACTCATTGTGTATAAAACTGTACAGAAAATAGATTCATTGCATCATACAATAAACACAAACAAGCTGATTACAAATCCACTGTTATTTTTGCTTTCATTATATTTCAAAATAAACGAGATATCAATAAACAAATTCTTTTAATTAATATTAAACCCATTTTCCAACCAATAACGATTTCATTCTTCTTTTTGCTCTCCTGCACAATTATCATTTTATCGAGAAGCCTGTTTTTGCCGTGTACCCTTCATATTATTATCCTGCATGACTCCGCGATGTGCTACGTGGTTAGAATTTCACCATACTCGTAAAGTGGAGATTATTTTTCAAGCCTAACTTATGCATTACAGAATAAGCACATCTGGATGCCCATACCGGATTTGGTTCAGAAATGTGTATAAGTTTAAATCTAGGAAGTTTACCCAGCGGATTTACAATCAGAATGGAGTTCCTCACGACTAATACCTAGCTGGTGACGGTCAAAACCGCCTATTCTGATGGTGCTGCTTTACTGTAATGAATCATGGCACCTTACGAAGGCTCAGAGCAACCGTATACTGAGCTTCGAAAACATATGTTTGCGACGGATACTGGGTGTGCGGTGGTATGACTTTAGGAACAACGAGAAGATAAGAGACTGCCCCAAGCAGCTTCTCATCTTCAAGCGTGAAGAGGCAATTTTGGAACTGGCTCGGCCACGTGCTGCGGATGCTAGAAGAGAATTTCAACCTGGCTTGCCTGTTCTTCAAGCCAACCGAATTCCGGCGTCTTGGAAGGCCGCTGAATACTATGTATAGAGTGTAGGTATACGGCGGAGCTACGGGATGCTAGTTTAACATGGAATGATGCAAGAAGACTGGCGAGCGACATGGATTCAAGGAGGCGCCTAGTGGTGTCCATATACTCTAACTAAGGGGCGGATATGGCCGAAGAAGAAGAAAACGTTGCCAGGCATCCTCTTGGAAGCTTTCAGTCTAGTAAACTTGGTTTAGTAGACAAATGGACTTCTTGGTTCTTAATTTACATGGTGGTTTTACCTCGAAGCTTTGTCACCTTGGCCTAAAGAATCTCCGACTTGCTTATATTATAGCGAATTGCAGGATGCCGATCAGTGGCGCACCCAAGAGGGGGCCAAGGGGCCTTGCCCCCCCCAAAAACATTGAAATTTAAAGCCAATATATTAGACAAATAAAAACACTGGCAAAAAAATGATTTGAAATTCTCCAGCACCCTCTAGAAAAATTTCTTAGATTTTAATTTCTAACACAAAAATTTGGAAACACTAATGTCGGGTTTTTTTTAGAAACTCAATCTCTAATGGAAATGTCAAAAAATTCTCGGTGTCCACCCGAATTCCGGAGTGGTGTACACCGAGTGCGATAGACAAAAGTCCGATAAACGAGAAATTAGGCTGTGTTCTGTTGGGTAGGTTTGTGTACCTATAAGTTAAATGCAATAATACTTTTTTTCCATTTTCAATTAATATTTTGGAACTTCACTATTAAAAAACCCAAAATCGTCGATAAAAATTCGGCGAAAAGTACGACTACACCCACCACCATGGACTGACAGGGCTACAGCCTGGGCGTCCGGGCTTAAGAGGGCCCGGCTTGGCGGCTCGTCTAATTGTGAGATAAACGCACACCAGAAATTTGTTATATTATAAAAAAAATCGCATGTGGCGCTATACTACTTCATCAAAATTAACATAACAAAATATGAAGTATGATGAAAATATGATATACGTAACTACATGATAATAATTCACGTGTATCATTTTATATTACAATTATTTTTAGTATTTCTAGAAAAATAAAAATGGTTATTTATCCAATATCGAAGGGTCTTAACCCTGGTGATAGGTAAGGGGGCCCGCCAAACATTCATGATGTGGGGGCCATGCCCACCACAGTCGGTGGTGGTGTAAATTAAAAAAAAAGTTATCGGTGAAATTCAGCATAAATATTGTGGCTCTAGACCAGTGGTTCTTAACCGGTGCACCGCTGGCTTGTTGCAAGTGCACCGCGAAAATAATGATAAAAGCAGAAAAATCCGCGAAATAGCGAAAACCGAAAAAGTCCTTCGTGAAATTATGAAAGCCGATAAAAGATCTAATTGATTTCGATGTTGCCGAATCGATCTCACGCGTCTACCGTTGGCCTCACAGGTTTTCGTTTCATAAATGATAACAAAATAGTGGATCAATATCTATGCTGCAAAGAACTCACCGAGCGTACGACATGACAAGATGTTTTTGATTCTATTTCTTCATATTTAGAACAATCTAAAATATCATGGAGGAATTTGTATGGATGGTGCTCCGTCAATGTTAGGCTCATTTAAAGGATTTATTACCCTCGCAAAGACAAGAAACCCTAACATTATATCTACGCACTGTTTTATTTACACAGGGAATCTATAGTTTCGAAAACATTACCGCAGTGCTAAAACCTGTACTAGACCAATATGGTAAATTTCATCAAATCCAGACCTTTAAAAACAGGCATTTTTAAAAAAAACTTTGCATTTCTATGGAAGCTAAGTACGAATGTTTGCTTTTTCACACTGAAGTGAGGTGGTTACAGTGGCGCATCCAGAGGGGGGGGGGGGGCAAGGGGCCCTGACACCCCCCAAACATGAAAATTATCAGAATGATTTTAACCATTGAAATTGAAAACCAATAAATCTTTGGGCTTAGACAAATAAAAATACTAGCAAAAAAATGATTTGTAATTCTCCAGCACCCTTTTTAGAACAATTTCTTAGATTATAATTTCTAACACAAAAATTTCGAAACACTAATGTCAGGTTTATTTAGAAACCCAATCCCTAATGGAACTATCAAAAAATTCTCGGTGTCCACCCGAATTCCGGAGTGGTGTAGGTCATGGCTGGGGAGGGCTGACAGGGCTCTAGCCTGGGGCCCGGGCTGTGAGGGCCCGGCGTGTCGGGTTGACGAGATAAGTGAGATAAACATACATCATAAATTAGCTTTAATAGTAAAAAAGTCGCCTGCGGCGCTATTATACTTCATGGCCATGAGCATTTTCAATTACTTATATAATTGTGCAATATATTTTTTGATTATTATGTGTCGATACTCGACAGCTCCATTATTAAAGTGGATGTATTGAAAATCGCCAATAATTCATCGTATAAGTACCCTTAATTTGAACTAAAACACAATTTGAAAAACGTTAATGTAGTGTTTCACACTGCCTTTAATCTTAGCGGTAGATAGGGGGCCCGCCAAATATCCTAGCCTGAGGGCCCGTTTCAAGATATGGGGACCATGGTGTAGGTACACCGAGTGCTATAGACAACGAGAAATTAGGCTGTGAAGAAGAAAAAGAGCCTATGGGACTAATTTACATTCTCCTCGTTGCCCCCCCCCCCCCAATATTAAATCCTGGGTGCGCCACTGATGCCGATCACATCCTCTAGAAGTGTCCCCATATGTCGGTTGAAAAGAAAAAGCTTCGCAAGTCAGTCCGACCCTCAGTTGGATCTGTCGGCCTTTGCGACTTGGTATCTACTACTATAATACATACTGCTAATTTAATAGATTTTTAATATTAATACTGTCGACCGAAGGTGCTTGATGAAATTTGAATATAAATTCTAACAGATTTAAGTTTTGACCCTTGACTTGATAGGTGTTTTTACCTACTTTATTGTAATAATTTATTATACAAGCTAGTGCTAAGTGTTCGTTGTCAGTGTTGATTTGCTTTTGGTGAGTATACGCAGCACCTGAAGATGCCTAAATGCAAAAGCCGGGTCGCAAAAAACGACTCAAATGGAATAGTACAAAACTTAAATCCATTAGAATATTAATAGATTTCTGGTTTTTTTACGAGAAATGGATGTTAACCACTTGTTCAACCTATTAGCTCCTATACTCTGGTTTCAAATACAAATTTAAAAATAGCATGTCGATTTATCCAGACCTGGGACCCACGACATTACAAACCGACGCGGTAATCGCTCGGCATCGTAGACGCAATAATTATTTTATGGGATTATAAAAATAATGAAAGAATTTTCATTTTCAGATTGTTTAAAAATGTGGATAAGTACATATTTAAACGATTTACCTACTTTTACAAAAGTTACCGCCTAACCTGATTAATGTGAAATCACTACCCTTCTTATATCATTGCTGTAGTAAGGATCAGCCATGGCGTAGGTATCCGTGGCACTGTGACACAGGGCTGCAGTACAATGCACTCTCTGGTGGAATCGCTGATTACATGGCTCACGTACTCCTCATTAACTTGATGCAATGCAATATCTATACAAATTATTTAAATTAGACTATCTGACCGTTGCTGTTATTTGATGTTAATTCCAGTATTGATGAAACTAGTATAGCTTATGTATAAGAATCTAGATTATTATTGATAATTAATTATGGGTCCTCATACAACCTTTTTCCACAAAATAAATACTTTTTATAATCTATTTATTTATTCATTTAAAAAAGACACGTCGAGCACATAACAAATTATTAATTCAAGATGTTCACAACATGACATTTAGATTAAAAAGTACAAATAAATCAACAAGAGAAAAAAAATAGGTAGATAGAATAATTTTATAGAAAAGAAATAAAATAAAAATAATTACAAGATAAAAATAACTTTTTATACATCACGTTTTTAAATTTTCTGTTGAATCATATAAACTTGACAATTATTCTATCTATTAATAAATATAGAATACTGAAATGTTATTTTGACATTTCATTTTGATTTTTATAGTAACTTACGAGTACGTATGTATTAATAATTTAGTTGATAGGACCCACCTAGCAACCAATAATAGTGGGTTAAAGATTGCCAAAAGTATTAAAAAAATACATTCCCGTCGTGGTCTGATAGAATTATTCTAAAAGTTTCAAATGTCTAGCTAGTCGGGAAGTTAGTAAAAATTTTGGACAAACAAGAAAAAGTCTGTACGGGACAAACAAGAATACGAACTAATAAAAACATGGTAAAACAACAATAATCAAAAAAAAATACAAATTAAACAATAAAATTGAATTTAAAAACAGAATACATAATGCATCGCTAAAATGTCTACATCTCTAAATAATTACCCATAGATTCTTTTTTTTTACCATGTCCGATCCTAATAAGATCAGATGGGTCTAAGTGGAGGTTTGTATTGACAGATTGTTTTTACGATAAATGGAAGTTAACCACTTCCTCAACCTATTAGGTCCATACACTGACTCAAACACAAATTTAAAAACAATATGTGTAGGTATTTGCCAGACCCAGGATTCGAACCTAGGACCCACGTCGTTATAGGCCGACGCTTAAGCGGCTCCGCCGTAGTGAGTGTACATAGAAATGCAGAAAAGAAGTGGGAATCATCCATTTTTTTTTGAACTACCTAAATGACTTTAAATTTGTCATTATTCGATATCTCAAAATAGACTGTCCATTCTATATAATTGGGTCTATTCTATACAATGACATTATTAATGGACGACGCACTCAATACAGTAGCTAGCAAGTAAATTCGCGCATTCGCATCTATAGGTAGACGTCACGCAATTTCCATTATGCGATGTCACGCATCGGGAATTTATAGCAATATGACATTTATTGTAATGGCGTTAGAACAGTGTTTCTAATGTCAATGTTCATTTGAGCGAACTCGTTCGAACCGAACCATTCGGCAGACCCAACAAAAAGCATCAGGAATTTATAGTAATATCACCTTTATTGTAATGGCGTTAGAACAGATTATGCCATTCGGCAGACCCGACAATAAAGTGAGTGTCATTTTCTTTTCCAGATGATTCGTCCATATCAATGTCATTGATTCTATATTTATCGACCGCTAAAGTGATAAAGTGATAGATATTATCAAACTTAGAGTAGGTTTGTATCAAAGTATTAGCACTTATTATAATTGTTACAATAAGTGCTAATACTTTTATCTCAAACCTACCCTAAGTTTTATAATATCTAATACTGTATCACTTTAGCGGTCGATAAGTACAGAATAGACCCAATGATCTCAAAAAAAAATGTAAAGCAAGCCAAATACTTCAGCTCGTTTTAAAGCAATATTCAGCTATTGTTGAAATGAGACTGTCAATTTCAAAGTCAGTAACCATCATATTCCACCATTTGAGAATATGACGGAAACCGTCAAACACTTTAAATTTAGGACTGCTAAAATTATATTTTATTTTACAAACATATAAGTTAACAATCAGAAAAATCCAATTCATTGCGAAATAAAATAACCCAAACGTTATTAAAATAAAAAGAAATCATTCAAAAATTTATTTGTAGAACAGTTTAATTATATTTTTCTAAAAAAACGAAGCTGGATTTAATAGTTTAAATTAATATTTTGATCAATAGAAATATGAAAAAATCAGAGCGTTGGAGTGGAGCTAGGATCAGGACCACGAAGCAGGACTACGGAGTAGGAGCACGGAGCAGTGGAGTAATGGGGTTTTATTCGGAGCAGGATTGGAGCCGGAATTTTCGTCCTAAAATACAATGAAAATATTAAATTTGACACTTTGCAACACTAAAATTATTTCATATACTACCAAGTGACAAATAACCTTACTTTTTTTACAGAAAAGGCAGATAATGAAAGACGATTTGCTGACGGAATTTTGTTTAATATAATTAATACCCACGCAGGCCGCGCAGCTTAAACGTTGGACTATAACGTCGTGGGTCCCAGGTTCTAATCCTGGGTCTAGCAAGTACACATATTGTTTTTCAATTTGTGTGTGTCAGGGTATATACTTAATAGGTTAAGCAAGTGGCTGACATCCATTTCTCGTAAAAACAAAAATCTGTCATAACAACTTCTACTCTGTGGAGGCTCATATGATTCTATTAGGATCGGACATGGTCGAAAGAAAGAATAATTAATAATGAATAGGACTAATAATAAACCTGATTTTAAAACTACTTATTTTTTAACATTAATTGTATAAGTTAATTCTTAAGTAAAATTCTTCTTCTCATTGTGCCATCCCCTAGCGGATGTCGGCCACCATCAAGGCGATCTTATATTTGTCATCTGTTACCCGGAACAGTTCAATGGAGCTGCACTCGTACCAATCACGGAGGTTCTTAAGCCACGAAATGCGGCGTCGTCCTCTGCTATGCTTACTATTGATCTTTCCTTGAATGACAAGTTGGGGAATGCTGTACTTTTGTATGTGCATAATGTGGCCGAAGTACGATAGTTTCCTAGTTTTTTCAAATAACTTCTTGGACCTTTCCCATTCGATTTAAAACTTCAACATTTTGTCACAGTTGATCAGTCCAAGGAATTTTGAGGATGCGTCTATACAGTTACATCTCGAAAGCTACAAGTCTTCTTGATATCTCTTGGTTTAGCGTCCATACTTCCATAATACATACACAATATAATACATATTAAAACCTTTTACTTGTAGTGGAGCTGGACCATGTATTACGTCCCGGAGCGGAGCAACTCAAAAAAGGTTTCGCTCCAACCCTCTGAAAAAAAAAGAAATAGAGATTACTGACTTTGAAACTAATAGCTTAAATGTGAGATATTATCTTATTTGAATATGCACTGAATTTTATCAGATTTGACGTTTACAAAAGCTGTTCTAGCTTAAAACAATTTTCACACAATCTGAGAAGTTAAAAGAATATCGCGCGTCCAATTGTTTTATTGCATGTGAGGAATGGGCATTTCTTACATCATAAAGCAGTCGGTGTTTTAAGTGTTATCGCTGTTCGCTGCACCATAAAGTAAAAGAGCTTTCATGACGTCACTTGCTTTATAGGACGTCATGATTTATCGAAGGCTAATCTCAAACAGGTCATACGGAGCTCTGCTACTTTATATTGTAAAGGGAAACTCTCACGCTATCAACAAGGATTACTTTTATTTTAAATTGTTTTTATATTCAACTTTTTCTCTTTATTTGGTCTCTAGTGGCTGAAGGTCATTACCAGAAGTGCATCAACCAGGCGGGTTATTAGGAAAAATTCAGGTAGGTTAACGAGTCCTATGAGTTTATTATATTATTATATACAAAACAGCCATCTACGGCTGAAGTGATAAATAGTAATTGTTTTACTTTATCATATTTTATACTCTCACAAGACCCGAAAGACCTCCAATGTAGAATGCAAGAACTCGCGGATGTCAGTCAAACGGTCGGTCTAAAGATAAATGTCTCAAAGACAAAAGTGATGAGGAACTGTTTTTCGGACCCTGCGATTATCTGTATTTCTGACATCCAACTCGAGCAAGTCAGCAGCTACATCTATCTTGGACAGCAGGTGTCCATAGACGGAAGCATGTACGATGAAATTGCTCGAAGAACAAAGCTGGGATGGAGTGCTTTCGGACGTCTGAATGGTATCTTCAAGAGTGACCTACCATTATGTCTTAAGCGTAGGGTGTTCAACCAATGTGTGCTACCCGTGCTCACGTATGGAGTCACGTCACGCGAAAGGAGCGTAAGAGAAACGAATGGGTTAGGAAGCAGACAATAGTACGCAATGTAATAGACGTTGCCAAACAGCTGAAATGGAGATGGGCGGGGCACATTGCTCACCAAAAAAGGACGGCCGCTGGACAAATGCCGTCATCCAATGGTACCCAAGGGGTACGAAACGGCCACAAGGTCGCCCTAAAAGCCGCTGGATTGACGAACTGGTAAAGTTCGGCGGAAATACGTGGCAGCGAACGACACAGGACCGAGAGAGTTGGAGAAAGCTTGGGGAAGCCTTCATCCAGCAGTGGATTGACCCCGGCTGATGATGATATCATATTTATATATGCGGTAAGTTACAGTCTAAAGTCAACCTCTTTATACCTACCGCCCACTTTTGTATCTCTATTAATAGTATTTTTTATTAACCGCCCACCGGTTCCACAGTAAATGGTGGTTTATAAAGTAGGGAATTAACTTGATTTTATAAAATGTATAAAGCAGAGTTATAGCAAGACAAGTTAAAGCATATAATAATAATTATTTACCAAATACTTTATGTCAGGCTTTCGCTAAGTTTGGCAGAATAAATCTTTATAAAACAACTTACTGTAGATAAATCTATCTTTTTATTTAAACTTTGCACACGTCATAGAAGCATGAAGTCTGATGAAGTTAAATTTAATGAAAACATACCTAATGAAAATGTTTTTAAAACCTTTACCGCCCACCATGAAAGTTGGAACGCCTACTCGTGGATGGTAGGGACTAGGTTGACTAACCCTGGTCTAAGCTGTCAAAACTGGCTATGTCACTCTAAAAGTAAACCCAGCCAAGAGAGGGGCTGGTAAAACTAGTCTAAGACGATTCGGCACCGGGACAACTGGGCGCCACGCAATCGAATGAAATTCTAAAATAAATAGACGCTCGTGAATTATAGGTACTTTTAAAATAATATATTTAATATTAATATTATTTACATTTTAATTATTATATTATTATTTAATACTTTAAGATAATTTAAATATGCACACGTAAATAATGAATTGATTGTGCATATGTTGAAGTTCCAACTAGAAGAGAGTTCTTTTATTTTTATATAAAGCCTCAGGCATGAGAATTCGCAATCCGCAATAAAAAAAGTTTTGTTAGGATCAAAATGAATTAAAACTAAGTAGTAGATAGAAACTGATTAAAATTCTTCGTCTACTTCCTGTGTAAAATCGTAACAAACGTCTATTTATTTTATTCGATAGTGCGGCGCCCAATTAACCTGGCGCCCAGTTATCCCATTTCCGTTAATATATATCACCTTTTGACATGCTGAATTTATTTTGCTCGTAACGATTTAAATTTTTTTTTTTATTTCAAATATAATATCACAAAAAACTATAGCTACTGAAACCATTGAATTAATACGCAATACGTAATTCCTATTGCCTTATCATGTGTTATAAATAAATGATTGGCTTAACTTTGAAGCAGCTTTCCCTGCATCTTAATCGCATTTTCAACCGACTATGGCTTTAAGACTGTGTTATTTTCATGCTAGATGACGTTGCATTTTTAACACAAAATACTGCTTGAAAGTTCTATTAAAAAGGATAAAATATGTATGAGTAAAATCAAATTTTTTTGAAAATTTACATACAGTTTATTTTATATAATAGGTAGCTTAACAGTAAAATAAATCGAACATAGTATTATAATAATCGTTAAATATATATAATTTGAAAACACTTATATAACTAGAACAGAGAATTATATAACTAGTAGAAAAAATATTTTTAAAAAATACGACACCCCCAGGACTTGCGCCCATGTATTCTGTATACTTTGCTATATGTCCTGTCTAATTGCGATCAAGTTGCATAATGCTTTTACAATACTCCCTGAAAATTGAAGTTGAAAATTTAAATGAATGGAAATTGAAAAAGCTGAAATTGCGTTTCTGTCGTAATAAAAGAATGTTACATTCTAAAATCTTGTAAATTATTCGTTGAATATAAAAAAAGTTTAGTAATAATTCTTTTTTCCTGAGTTATTTATTAATTCTATAATAATACATTCTTCTTCAATATAATAATGTCCATAATTCTGACGTTTTATAAATTATGAAAATATACCAGGTTTTCTGCCAAAAAAATAATTATTTTCTCATCATAATAGTGGTATATTTTTATTAAATTTAACTGAACACATTAATTATTTACTATTACGAATTTTTAAATATACCTAATACTGCGTAAAATTTTAATATATTAGAATTGAATTATTTAATATATTAGAATATTTACGTAGACGTAAAATATAGTTATTTTTTGGACCCAGAGAATATACCTAATTAATTGGACCATTTATTTGGAACCTTTTCGTGAGGTGGTCAGCATTGAAATCGGATTGTAAAAACAAAAAAAATATTGAACATACATAATTTTGAAAAACACTTTCTGAGAGAATATAATATTTTAACCAATAGGAAAAATCTTTTTTTGAAAAAAGTAAGCCACCCCGGCAGGGAATCGAACCCTGCATCTCCCGGATTTCCGCCCTATCCGCGTATTACTCTATGCTACGCAGTGACATACTAATTGCGACAATTTTTAACAATTGGTCACTTTTAATAGCCACTCATCCGCGCTCTTCCAAATCAAACTACTTTGGCAATCGATTTTTGTTATTACCTATTACTTCGACTTCGATTACTAACCGACGTCGTGGATTTATCTAACATTTTTTATGATGTAACTTACTTGAACTTGCTAATAATTTATAATTAACTATTTCTTTTATTTAACGAATAATTCACAAGATTTAAGAATGTATCATTCTAATAATTGAACATACATAATTTTGAAAAACATTTTCTGAGAGAATCAAAAAAAGATTTTTTCTATAATATATTCTGTCAGAAAGTGTTTTTCAAAATTATGTATGTTCAATAATTATAATTGTACATTCTTAAATCTTGTGAATTATTCGTTGAATAAAAGAAATAGTTAATTATAAAAAAAAATATATTTATATTTACCACTTCCGCGGCGTACATTATTATTTCAACACTAAAGGCTTTACAAAATATCAATTTATCCACACCCCAATGATATATTACTAAAAATTCCAATGCAGAAAATAATTCAAATTCAAAAAGGGGTTTATACGAGTATAAATCTGGCTTAGCACAGCAATAAAGTATATTGATCGAACCGTTAAGCTTTCATATATTTATTTTTATCGTTAGTTTACCCACAATAAGAAACAAGATATTTCATTCAACCGGAAAATATTATATTTTCATACAACATGCACGTGGCCGAGTTTTCCATTAAAGTTCACAAAATGAAATTCCTTTGCTTGCAAAACTTTAAATATGCTGACCTTTGACATATTCAGAAATGGAGTCATAAAAATATAGTAAGTAGGGTCTTTTATAGAAACATATTAGACTTGAAAAGTTGAAGTAAAAGACGTATAATATTATACCTTCTGTACTGGACAAAAACTTCTCCAATCCCTCTCCGTCCTGTTTTTCTCAAACTTATTTATTTGCACGATTTTTTTCAGTTTCTTTAAAATGTCTTTATAGACTTACTATGAATCTAGTAATCACTTTTTATATGAATAAACCAATATACTTAATAATTATTCTTTCATAACATACATATTAATTATGTTATATAATATATTAATTAATCATTATAAAAATAATACGTATACAAATTATAATAATAGTTTATATTTTAGTAAATAATAAATTCAACAATGTTAACCAGTGAAATCAACTAGATCAGGTATAATGTAAAGCGTCGATCGCAGGATGAGTTTTAGTCGATCAAAGACTTAGAGAATTGCTTTGTGAAAATGCAAAAAGATGGTACCTACATTCAGTTTATAATATTATAATATTATATAAAGAGGAAGTATAAGCCATTTATATATTTATGTCCTTGACCGGCTTACTCTAAAGTTGTTTTCAAATTAACCATGAGGGAGACCGCGTGAGGTCTTCATATCAATTGATTCGTATTGCACTACCTACATACTACAGAAGTGAGAGGAAGTGAATATATAAATCCCAGCGCTTTAAGTTGAGATGTAATTTTATCTGACCGTCGCGCAGTATGAGAATAGTTTGACGATTTTATCAATGAGTATACAAAATAAAACTACGAAGAATGACTTTTTATTTGTGATAGTGAAATACAAGGTGTATTCTTGTTTAATTTAGTTTAATATCAGTGTCTTTAGAAACATAAAAAATATGTATTCAGGTTGAATAATGTCAGTAGAATAGTGTGATCGATCACTGCCTGTTTTGATACTGTATTAGTAGATTGTGCTTCCTTCGTAGTCCATTGTGTAAGGCACTGGCTTTTCATCCGGCGCTCCGGGTTCGATTCCCAGTGAGGTCATAACATATTTGTGTGGTTTTCTCAAAGTCTGTGTATTTGTGATTGTATCACAAATATTACTAACTACCAGTGACGAAGGGTGGAGGTATGTTGTTAAGATTCAACATATTAAATAGTCCACACTAAACTTTGTCAGTCATACTATATTAAATATATGAAATATATAATATCATAACATATTAAACATATGTAGCCTATCTACACCTTTTATTGCTGCTAACTACACTACTTTTACTACATTACTGTCATTGGGCCTCATAACTTATTGTAATGTAAAAAAAAGTAAGTAAGTATAATATAAAATAAATAATTACAAGATAAAAATAACTTTCTACATACAACGTTTTTAAATTTTCTGTTGAATTATTATGCTCAATATGCTCAAACTTGTACTTGATTTATGAAGTAAATAAAAAAACAAACAAATATAGAATACTGAAATGTCATTTTGATTTTCATAGTAACGCACGTATATATAAATAATTTAGTTGCTATGACCATCCCCTTAGCAACCAATAATAGTTTTTTACTTTTTACAGATTCTTCTGAAATAACTCTCCATACAAAATAGAATTAACTGAAAATAAATTCAATTCTGCTTAAAGATGGTTAAAAAGGCTTAAAAGAATGCGTTGGCATCGTCTTATTCTAAAAGTTTCAAATATCTAGCTAGTCGGGAAGTTAGTTAAAATCGATTACAAGATTTGTACTAGACAAACAACCACCGGACAAATAAGAATACGAGCTAATAAAAACGTTCTAAAAATGCTACAGATGATTCTCAATTCAACAATATGTTTGACAGTCAATAATAATTATTACAGTGCTTTTTTTTTTCGATTGCCTAGCGCTTATTTCTAATCAACAAGTATTCTTCGCCATCGATTTACATAGGTTCTATTTATACAAAAGAAGGCGTTCTATAGTAAATTGGGTATAACTAAAACAAATTTATTATCAGATATAAATTTGAATGCGGGCTTATTTACGACCATGCAATTATGGTTAGCTCCATTGTTTCATTTAAAGACCTATCGCAACGCTGATATTAAGATATTGGTTATGGAGTAATAAGAAAAGTCGATATTGATATGGACCTCCAAGAACTGCAAATGGAAATCAAAAGTGATGCAAAAGTAATCAACCTTAAGAGGTTGACAAGAAAAGGTGATACAGGAGAGCTGACAAAGACCTCGTCAGTCAGTATTAAATTTGGGGAGAAAATATTGCCGAGAACAATTTACATATATGGAGTCTCTTTTGCTGTAGAACCGTATGTATTCAGGGTTATGCAATGCTACAAATGCTGGCGATATGGGCATATCGCGAACAATTTCGGACGTACAGTAGAAACGTGCCCTAAGTGTGGTGAAAACCACAAAACCTGCGAAAAAAATGAGGAAATTACGTGCATCAATTGCAAAGGTAACCACGCGGCAAATAGCCAAAAATGCCCAAAGTGGCAAGAGGAAAAGAATTGCAAAGAAGCAATGAAAAAAATGAACATACCTTTCAAGGAAGCAAAAAAAAATATGTTAAATAATAGCTATGCTGACATATTAAAACAAAAAAAAATCGTAGGAAGAGATGAAAGCGAAACAATTCAAAAAACTAAGGAAAACAAAAAGAAAGAAGAAGCGGTGGTAGAAGCTTCAGGCTCAACAATAATATCTACAGGTAGTAGCGTAAAGCCTACAAAAAATAAGAAAAATTCAAAGGGGAAGACAGAGGTTAACGCGATGGGAGAAATTATGAAAGTCTTGCTGAAAGGGGGAGACTGGCAGCAGATCATTAAACAACTAATAATTAAAGCAGTGGACTGGGTATGCAAACAATTCAAAGAAGGACACTTAAAGGAAATTCTAGGGGAGGTTCTGGAGCAAAATGGATAATAAAAAACAAATTAGGATTTTACAATGGAATGCCAGAAGTATGAAGCAAAAAAAGGATGATATAGAACTCTACTTAATAAGACAAAAAATTTCAATAGCATTAATCTCAGAGACTTGGCTGAGGTCTGAATTAGACTATCTGAAATTCAATGATTACACGATGTATCGAAAATACAGAAGGGATGGATACGGAGGAGAGCGATTCTGGTGCATAAAACACTGGCGTCTAAAGAAGAAAGAAAGAAAGACGGAAGAGCTAGACAAAATAATTATAAAGCCATTTAACAGAATAGGAGTGAGGACCTGATCGAAGGATCCCCTTCTAGAAGAGAAGAGGCGATATGACAGCGAGTCGCAGTCAAAGCCTCGGTAAAATCACAAAAAAAAAAAAAAAAAGATATTGGTTAGTTAATAGTTAACTAAATGGCATTACTAAATTATACAGAAGGTTAAAGAAAATGTTTAGTAGGTAGAATTATAATTCAGTCCACCATTGTCTCTAAATTAAAACTTAATAATAAAATTTATTTAACATATAAATAAAACAAAGATAATAAGAGTTAGTTATTATTAATATGATAGGTACTATATTTTTTTATGACACGGGTTTTAAACCTATGATGGAAAGCTACTTTCGCTACATTCGAACGAACATAGATTCATCAGAGTAGTAAATGATGTACACATTCAAACCACATCCTCTGGAAATGTCTTAAAAAGTGTACGGAAAGAGATGACCTGCGCTTTTCGGTTCAACCAGCTGTTGGGTCTATCAGACTGTCCGAGCTGATAGTCACAAAAATCAATTTTGTTGCATTTAGAAAATGTGCGGCGTCATACTGCTAAGTTAAAGATATCTTTACTAAGATTGTATTGTATTGTAGAGTGTTTTAACACATCCGACGCAGGTACATTCTTAACAACCAAAAATCTGGTATAGCATACCTACCTACTTTTTCTACAAATTTTTACTGTGTGGAAGTTGGAAATTTTTGTGTTTACGGATTGTTACTAGCGTGTGCATACCCGCACACCTTATTGGCAATTAATATTGGTCACAACGTATTTATCACAAGGGTTCCGCCAAGCAAAAAAGGTTAGAAATAACTCGTCTCCGGAGACCACAATTGTATTGTTATATTATTATACTCAATCAATGTATTTTCTCAATTGGTCGCAATCAGTCTGAGACGATGCTATATTTATATACACAAATTATTCTTATTTCCAAGATTCATTGAAACAAAGAAACCCGCGTAACTTCTTGTTTATACTATAAAAAAACTGAATAATAATATTGTGTTAACTGTGGTAGTCAAAGTAAAAGGAAGGAAGGCACGATGTTTTTGCATAGAACTAAAAAAAAACTTCTTTTTTATTTTTTGTCCCACAACTCATTACGCTTTATGCGTAAAATTAATATCATAATTAGTGTCGTCAGCATGCGAAATGAATTAATACTGAAGCATTTTAGAGTAATTAAATATCTAATTTGCATAGAAAGGCCGCGCAGGATGTGCGATACGCCAGGCTCCCTACGCATCGGGAATTTTTAATAATTTAGGTTACGGAGATAGAAATAAATAAGTTTTAATAAATTTTCTTTGTACAAAAAGAATCTTCATTAATTAATGATTTCATTGAAATGAAATTAGGAACGAATATAATTAAATTACTGTCAAAGTTGCCAGGCCAACCGTAGTGAGAACGGCTAAAAATTAAGTGTATTAAAAAATCCTAAGTTTCATTTCACGTATAATATAATCGTGTTTGGAAATTTGTGTATCTACAAGCCATATAATATTGAGATCAAATTTAGGCCTAAATAAAACACTTGCAAATACGTAATCAAAACCACCTGAATAATATAAGGAAAAGGCAGAATAAAATATGTAGGTAAGTATATTAGATGTACGATCATATCTTATATATATTTTGAGAATATTTAATGAGGTGGTGGTAAAGAGGAGGTTGTTGTCACTTGGTTGTTGATATGACAGCTGTTTATTGGTTGATACAAGAATACACTGAATACAGGTGATGACGTGGATTGTAATCGCGAGGTATGATGTACTTATGTGAGATCGATATGATCAGGAGATTAATTATAAGAATGCACTGAGACACTTGAAATAACGATGTACGCATATAGCAGTACGTCTCGTGACGGACTCGGTGAGTTGAGTATTGATTCATATATTGGTATTTATATTAATTAATGTAGTGCATATATTACCATAGATATTGTCGTAATTCTCGATAAAAAAAAAACGCTAAGTACTGGTCTAGTTATGATTGAGGAAACGCTGATAATTATTATTGCTATAATGTTTTGTCTTAATAACAAAACCTACATATTATTAAAGTGTATCATTTAGTGCTGAGTGGTATAATTATTACATTTATATAAATTTTTGAATGATTCAAAAGTGGGTTAGCAAGTTAACTATCAAGTTGTACCTATCAAATTAATGTCCTTATAGAATCTAATAAAATTGGAACATAACATCGTGTCATTTTTTGATCTCAAATTAAATTATGTTTAACAAATCATTTTGCTTTATTAGTTCGTGTGGATTATTCATTGAAATTTAATGAATAGCAAAATGTCTACTTAACATACTACGACTGTTTTATATGGGGTCCCAACAAAACTGCACGCACTAAAAACGCCCGGAAATTGCCACCATAACAATTAAGAAATAAGACCTTTTTTATTTTTACTCTTCTTCTTGGTCGTACACTCATGGCTGAGGATCGTGACCACATTTGAGTTTCGTCATCCTCTGGGCGACCAAGATTTTCCATCCTTCTCGATCTTCCACTTCTCTTAGAGTCAGCTCTTTCACTTGGTCGCTCCAGCGCGCAGACGCTCTTTCTCTGCTTCGCATTCTCTGGAGGCCACCTAAAGTCGCCAGTCTCTCCAGGTTGTCCAGTCATGTCCATAAATATGTCATATGTCATATGTCCATAAACTGCAGAATTTGTTTCAGATGTATTTTCGAGAGCCATTCCTTTATTTTTACGTAGTGTCATATTTTAGATACACAAATAAAAAAAACATGCGAATAAAGATAATATAAAAAAATAAGGATAGGTATATAAAAATATAAATAATTTCAAAATAAATGTCAATATTGTGTGCTAACTTTTTTAAATATTCTAAATTAGAAATACTAACATAAAAAGGCATTAAATTAGCTGCATCGAATTAAACACGTATTATCGGCATAATTTTTTTTTTTAGTACTAAGTGTTAAAAGCTGATGATTTTAAATTATTACTCTAATAACAGCTGCAACGTATTAAATCTCAATTTACGCTGATTATCGTACGTATGTAAACTTATATCTATACGCAATTCGAGAAACCAAAAAAGCACTTGTTTTATATATTTTTTGCGGGCGGTTTTGTACTGCTTTAAGCACTGGCACGGTCGGATTTGGTTTGGCGGCAATGTCCGGTCGGTTTTGTCCATTGATATACTACTGGATGAATCATATGCTTCTTAAAATGACGCCCGATTTTCAGCGACTCGGCCTTTGTTAAAACTTACTGAGTAAGCCCGATCTAGCTTGCATCTTACTCTAACTAATACTCAGCGCATGACGACTTGCTCTGTTTGTTTTGCGTTGCAGGCACCCTTAGGTTCACTATTCCAAGAACGCAAATTTAGTTTTACAGCCAGGGCAATACGGGTGAAATTCGGGAATCCATGTTAACGGTCTTAACGCATTATACCTACAAGGAAATATTATAAGACGATATTCGTAATATCTTTTGTGGTACATTTTTAAAATGACACTTGTATGGGAACTGCTCATCTAGTAGTATATCAATGGTTTTGTCTGGGTGCCGATAAATTTACAAATAATGATACAACAAAAAATATTTTGTCACAAGTTAAAGACCAATATGTCCATTTTAAATAATATCAAACGGCACCCAGACAAAACCGCCCTCACAATGGTCATTAACCCGTGGTATAATATTTTGTGTTGTATCATTTGTAAATTTATCACCACCATTACGTTAATATGCAATTTAAAAACCACGTGCCATCAACATCAATGTTCGATCATTTTATTAGTTTTGATGGTAAAAATGAATATGTATAATATACTAAATAAAAACAAGTTTCTAACTTTACTAATTATTCAATACTTAATCGTTATTTATTCAAGAGAACAATTTCTAGATTTTTTTTTTTAATTTCTTATCACTCAACTTCACACAATTTCAAAAGTGGAAACATTCAAAACCTGTATTCTTTATTCGAAATACTCATTTGAATTATCAACGATTCAACGAACTGGCTATTGAATATTTTATTCCATTCTGAAAGTACAACAATAAAAATACATCTATGGTTAGTACCCATCTAAAAATAATAAAATAACATTCAAAATGAACAATAAAAAAATACTTAGAGTTGAAAGCTTTTCTATTAATATTCATATCGTGAAAATTTTGTTTTTCGTAGCATAAAAATAAAATTATCATATTCTATTTGCTATATATAATATATAAAAAAAAATTGAACTAGCACTATAAAAAAATATATGAATTTTTATTTAGCTCAGACTTCTTTAAGCTTCGTACGTTATAGGAATTTTATTGGTTTTATTGAAATACTTTCAGATAAGTACTATTGTCGCCATTGATTATTACTATATATCGTGTAGTTACATACAAACAAAAAACTATGAAGTGCTTCTCAACCATTATCGCAGATGCTAAGACTTTTCCATATAAGTACATAATATGAGAGACGCAGTATCTTTTGTGATTTTTCTACCTGAGATTACTTAACTGTGATTGGCATCATAACTAGGGATTGCAATACCGAATGAAAATATCAATACTGGTAGGTATTTCGGTACCTATTTCTCATTGAAATTGGTATTCGTGATAAATATGGAACAAACATAAGTATATTACAATAATAATATAGATATAAAAACTTTTCTAAAATAATGATATATAATAATACGAAAACATTTAACAATAGGTAAAGGTAAGTTAACCCGACGAGAATAAAAGTTCTGTTTTATGTTTACTATTACTTTTGATGTTAATTAATACATTTTGTTTCCTCTTTTGTAATACCGATTATTCTGGTATTTTACGATTTTCAAAACCGGTATTTCTTTATCGAAAAATCCTAGGACACTGGTATTGCAATCCTTAATCATGACATTTCGTAAAGAAACTGCATATCATAATATGCAGACCATCAAATAACAGGTTATGAAGGTGACGAAGTGGGAGCCACGATCACTTTTAAGTTTGGCACCACGATTTTTCGTGTATACTATCGTCTTAGGTAGATGGACCACAAAATAAATTGCATCTCTTACATTATTTATATGAAGATGATTTCAGCATCTGGTCTACATAGCATTTAATATTCGAAAATAATATGTTAGTCTTGCTTTTTTATTACTAATTATTTATTATCATCATCTTTGTGCTAAAGCTTATCTCTCTATATACTGGTGATACGAATTGTTGTAAGTATACAAAATTATTTTCGATATTAATGTTTTCCACTATATAGGTATGAGAGCTTATATTATAATACTTTAAAATTTGTAAAATACAATCTGTATATTGAATTCGATTGGTAGACTCGTCAATTTTTTCATTACTGATTGTATTTTTATACGTTTTTTATTTTTAACTTGTAAAATATATTTTTTTTTAAATCTAGATGTCAAAATTTGAGCATATTAAAGTTAGGTATAATTTGGCCCATGATAATATGTTAAAAATATAAATTTGATAAGATAAGCCTTACAAGAAGACTTGACGTACCGTACCTGACAAAATATTTTCGTTTTGTTTTTCCAAGACTCTATTTCTGAGTTTTCTTTTTATTTGACGTAAGCCAGACCGTTACATTTTAGCAATTCTATTCAGATAACCGAGATAAAATTCCGCATGTTTTCACAGCCTCAAAAAAACTCCGAAAAATGTTTTTTTTTATTTCGTATTCATGGCGAATCTTTCACCTTTAGGCGCTAGGTTAATAACAGTTTTACTTACCTACACTTTCGTTCCAGGCACGTATTCATACTT
The DNA here is from genome assembly GCF_057557595.1 of Rhyacophila brunnea. NCBI lineage: Eukaryota > Metazoa > Arthropoda > Insecta > Trichoptera > Rhyacophilidae > Rhyacophila > Rhyacophila brunnea. Next base: position 11,519,733 of record NW_028232848.1, on the reverse strand, counting down.
TTCCTAATACAAAATCTAGAGTCAATTTTTATATGTTACTAGCTGACCCGGCAAACGTTGTTCTGCCATATAAATTATTTCTAGTGAATATTTTGGTTGTTAAATAAAAAATAATAAATGTATCGTAAGTGTGAGGATGGGATCTATGACAGAAAGAGAAATAGAGTGCTGTAGACGATGACCGCCGATAAAAACAAAAAAACATCAAACATTCATTTTCTCAATTCAAAATGAGTAATGATGTTCATAATGAATGAATTACCTGTTACAGGATCTCGTTGTTTAATGTTTATGCAATATCCGTCTTGTCCCTTCCAGAAAATTAGCGGATATTGGAGAGCGTCGTATGAACGGTGTGTGTCAGCGATGAACTCCAGATTATTGTTTCTTCTTCGAATCACGATTTCTTGCGTCGATGTGCGGTCGCCTACCATGATTCCAGCAATGTCGTCAACAACAGGCGTATTGAATCGACGCACGTGCTCTCCAGCTGGTGTTTTATCAGGATTGATGACAATAGCGTGATTGTCACTTTGCAATTCGTGCATGTGTGCTTTGAAAAATTTCAATAATTCATTGTGCTCATTCAACAGGGCGTCCAGTTCGCCGACAATGCGCCTGGCATTAAGCGAATTGGGGCTATTGTAGTCCTCACCGTCCAAGAAGTAGATTTGTAAAAATTTATGTGGTTCGTTTGGCATTGGCAGCAATGAGCCTACTTTGTGGTATACTTGGCTTTTGATTTTGAACGTAGAATGGAATTGTTGACCATTTGCCGCAGTATTGTGAACTATTTCTGTTGCTCCGAACGAAGTCACTTGAAAGCATGGATTGAATGTGCGAATGGACTTCAGGAACAGGTTTGAACCGTGCCGATGAGCAAGCCGTTCAATGGTTCTGGTGGTATCTCAATTTCTGGTAGTTGCAATTTTCCTGATGCGTAACACATCCCGGCTGAGTCATGTTTGAATTTGAGCGAATGACAATGGGGACATTCTTTGTCTATAGCACCAATCAGCATTTTCGGATGAGCGGAATATTCAATATCTGGCTCGTACTCGAATGCGAGATGAAGGAACGAAGCGGATGTAAATGTTCGATGTACTTGTTGGCGTTGTCGGTCATTTGCTCTGCGTGTGTTAACTACGAACCGGCGCGCTTGGTTCCGTTCCAATTGTCGTTGTTGATTTCGTTCAGCTCGTGCCTCTTGTGATTGGGATGCACGCAATTGCGACATGCTTACACGCACGTTTTTGTTATCTTGTAGGATTTGTTCGTCTGTTCTTTCTGCTCTACTATTTTGCATGTTTGTTGCTTTATTCGTTTGACGGCCCAAATGGCCCCCCTTGCGTCTTGCTGGCATTGTGCACTGTAATACACGCACATAAAAATAGATAAATTAAAATAAATCGTACAAAATTTTTCACGCACTGCGTTGCGATATGCCGAATGAAATGTCAAAATGACGCGACGTTTCTCCTGAATTTTTCTCGGATGTAGCGCCATCTGTCATTCAACAACATAAATAATTTCGTTCTTTTTGAAATACGAACGACGGTTAAATTTGTTCATACAAAAATAATAAAATCGCAATTAAAAAATGGGAGCGTAAGAGTAGGAGGGTGAAAATTAAAGGGTTATATGTATTTGTTAATGCCAAATAATAAAAAAAATACAAAAAAAAAATTGTCAAAAAAATAAAAGAACATTTTTCTGGATAGAGATACCCTAATCACCTAGCGGTATGAAATATACTTGTTGACCTATTCTTATATTTAACAAATATACATTAAAAAAATCATAAAAATCGGTCGAGCCATTTCGGAGGAGTTCGACCACAAACATCGTGACACGAGATTTTTATATATTATATAGAGATGGTATTTCACAATAATAATATAATGATCTCTTCTTGATCACTTTCCTATCACGTACCATACCAAGTATCATAAAATTTGATCAGTTGATAATGTCCATTTGAAGTGGACAAATTCGATTCTGACTAAACAGTACAACTTAAGAATAGTGTTTAATTTTTATGGTATTAAAAAGGCTATCTAAGCTTGAACAATTGTTGATATGATAATTGGGCCATTACATTGTTTTATAATTTCATTGTATTAAAATAGATCCAATCGTAAACAATTAAATTTTAAAAATTACCCATAAATAAAAAAATTATTTTGCCAAGGATTTTTCCTCTCTCCTGTAAAATTATTTTCTTTCATATCCTTTTATTATTTAATATACCTACATATTATGATCTAGTAGGTATGCATTATAAACAGATTTTTTAAATGATTTTAAGATTATATTTGTTGAATGGCAAATGATGGACAATAAAACAATGATATTTTAAATCAGCATCAAAAAATTATTTCACGGTAAATACGGATCGCAGAATATTACAATTTCTCCAATCTATCTATTCAAGTCAATTGGAAACTCTGAAAATTTTACCGATAGTATTTAATACATTAAAATGTTAGATTAAAACAAAATGTAAAATTACATTTTTTTATATTGTCCATTACGAATATAACACCAAATTTTTATAAAAACAAAGCAAAAAAAATATAGTTTTAAGGTGTCAAGAACTAATCGGGTACGAACGTATTAGCAGTTATTTTCTCAGAAATAATATGTTTTTACACATTCTTTACCAGATGCAGAAGTATTATAATAATTGAGTTTTATTATGCAGAAAGTAGCCAATCTAAAATTTGAACAAAAATAAAATATCTTGTTTAACAATATGATGTAACATGCTTTTTTATACGTCATGGATAAATCACGTAGGCTACACACATAAATAATGGTCTTCAAATTTAATCTAGAATGAAAATTTCATTGATCGCAAAATAACGCCACCTTCGATTTGTTTGAAACAGCTACTCTACACTTAAATAACATAGATATTCCATTTATTCAATTATAAAAAAGTTATTCACACTACATAATATATACATATACGGTATTTTTCATTAAAAAAAAATCTAAAATGCCATATATAGAGCTGTGGTTTTAAATATTCACATCAAAAGTGCCCATTTATCTTTATTTGAATTAGCTTTCTGCATAACTACGCTCAATTTTTATGTTTAGAATGTGTTCTCTCTTGATTGAAAAATAAATAATCTAAAAAAATGGGTACCTATGAAAATACACATACGTTGGTGAAAAACAACGGCTTATCTAGAGCGATTTTTATTTTTACAAGGCTTAGTGATTTGGGTTATTTTTGGTTTGGAAAGCTAGACCGCTAACGACCCTAATTAACGCGCAATAAAAACACAAAACCTATTTGTTTTTAGAGTGACATAGGGTTTTCTTGTAGCTTTTTTATTTTCACATATTCCATCAACAAGATATAGTGTAGGTTCGCTCGTATTTCGCTGTAAGTACAAGAACCCACGCTCTAATCCTGAAAGGGATTTCTTTGAATATTATCAGCTATATACCTACTACATTATTATTGTAATTGTAGGGAATCGCTAATAGTTTTTTATTTTATTTTCCTTATTTAAAAAATAAAAACCAAATATCGTTAATAATGACGCTACTGATAAAGATAAAATACTATAGTGGGCGTGCAAAATTTATATTATGTAGATTATTATAAAAATGTCGATAATCAAAACATTTTTCTCGTTATATCTTGTAAACATAATAAATTCAAATATCTTTTTTTCAAGAGACAGTAAAGCCGTCTAATTTTTATTTTCAAATTTTGTTCACAATATCAAAACAAAAAACATTCTCTTTGAAATAACAAAGGAATTTATTTTAGAATGATTTTTTGAATAACTAGACGTATAACATAGATGCCAGAATCGATAGATATTCGATAATAATATATTCATATTCAAAAAATAAACTAATTTTTAACCAATCTGAGAATTGTCAATTTTACAAGGTCTAACAACGATTATGAATTTATGAAATTGAAATTGAGTTACGTATTCGTTATTGGGGGAACGTACTAACGCAACAATTTTTATTATGAGACTTCATAAACAATTCTATGTACGAAAAGAAATGGAAGATGAGTCTAAAAAATCTATTATAAAAAAATATTTGTTTGTTTGTTTGTTCGTATTTTTTGCGCTGCCATATCGTTCATCCGATTACGATAAAACTTTGTCAACTTATTGCTTGCACTTGCGCAAAGAGTATAGGCTATATCTTATTTATAAAAATGAATGTCTGTCTGTCTGTCCCGTATGCGTTCCTATACCATTCATCCGAATGCAATGAAATTTTGGTAATTGGTTGTATGCACACCCGCGAAGGTTTATAAATTAGAAAAATCATCATTTTCTTCTTCTTGTTCATTCTATTTTCTTTTATTTGTATGGTTCCTATACCATTCTACCGATTGCAACGAAACTTTCGTCAGTTGTTGTGGTAACACCCGCAAAGGTTTCTGAATTAGTACAACTATCTTCTTCTTCTTATTCATCATTCTATCTTCTTTTATTCGTATGGTCCCTATACCATTCATCCGATTGCGATGAAACTTTCGTCAGTGGTTGCGCCAATACCCGCGAAGGTTTCTGAATTAGTACAACCATCTTCTTCTTCTATTTTATCTTCTTCTATTCGTATGTGTTCTTATAACATTCATCCGATTGCGATGAAACCTTGGTCAGTTGTTGTGGTAACGCCCGCTAAGGTTTCTGAATTAGTACAACCATCTTCTTATTATTCTTCTATTTTATGTTTTTCTATTCGTATGCGTTCCTATTCGGTTCATCCGATTGCAATAAAACTTTCCTCAGTAATTGTGCCAACACCCGCAAAGATTTTTGAATTAGTACAACCATATTTTTCTTCTTCTATTCGTATGCGTTCCTTTACCATTAATCCGATTACAATGAAACTTTGGTGAGTTGTCGTGCGCATGCCCACGAAGATTTCTTAATTAGAAAATCATCTTCTTCTTCTATTCGTATGCGTTCCTTTACCATTTATCCGAATGCGATGAAACTTTTGTCAGTTGTTGTGAGCACACCTGCGAAGGTTTTTAAATTAGTATTATATAAAATACAAAGTTTGTTGTTTGTTTGTTCCATCCAATTTTGATTTTTGTTACTACATATTTATAACATTAATAACATTTACATATTTTGGATTCGATTTTAATTTAGTGTTCTTTTTTTTGACCTTTACTCCTTTTAGAATTATTTTCATATTGCCATATTGTATTACACAGATATTTTAATATTAAACAAATCATAACCTCTTAAAATTTTTAAATATCTAAGATAAATATAACCACAAAGCGACCCTGTGCGAAGCCGGGTACTTCAGCTAGTTAGTTATGAATATGTTTTATATTCAACTCATTTTTTATACTTGAATATATTATGCCTAACTGAGAAAAGAGACAAGCCATTTTAACGGTGCTGAATTAGTTAAATTGAAAGATAATATAAGTTCACATAATTATTATAATGATTTCCTAAAAATAATGTTTTTGTGTTTCATGACTATATATCTCCCCTTTCTTTTCGCAAACAGAATTAAAATGTCATTATAATCGTATTTTGACAATATGTATTTTTTCATCATCAAACTTTGAATCTATCCTTGGTGTTAGGTACAGTTTACCACTTTTAAGAAATCCGGGCACTACAATCTCAAAAGCTACATCCTTAATTTAATTTTGTATTCTTATTATTTAAGTTCTTAAAAAGTTCATTATTTTTTAAACTGTACAATTTTAGTTATCACAGTATACTTTAAATAAAATAAAAACAGACAATAGTAAAAGTTTTACCATTCAAACAAAACAATTTTTTCACTGTTTGTCTATTTAGAAAACTTTCTCTCGTATTTATTTTTTATTTTATTTTGAAAGATTAATGTTATAACTAAAAAATATATCGTCGCCGTAGATGTCAAGGGAGCCAGTCCACAAAATCATAATGCTGAGAAATCGGCGCGCAAAGATTTTGTGTGACAAAAAAAGGAACAGTTTTTGTTGTAACTTTTTTATTTTTAAAGATAGAATTGTGAAACTTTGAACGTAGATACTTTGTGATATTATCTTTTTATTATTTTGAATGAATAACTAAAAAAAATTGTATTTTAAAAGTAATGTGTGTTATATCTCTTGACCACTGAATATTGACATGTACAGTTGGCATACTTGTGCGGTAGTCAAAAGAGTTAGGCCTCTTATGCCTGTTGAACACTGAGAATTTGTGGACAAAGCACTAACATTTTGTGGATATACTCTAAAGAAAAGTCTATTATTGACCTTTTATGGTGCCCACCTTAACCTAGAATCTACCTGATTTCATTCAGTATGTGAACATAGTCGTCTCTAAACAAAAAGTTAGCTTTTCAAAAATATAATTACATTGTTGTTTTAATTTAATCAAACGCTTTTTTTGTAGTACTTATTCCATTTTTAATCAATAAATTAGGACCGGTTTCATCCGCCTCAGAGGGACATTTTCAACTTGTTCATTTCAGTTGAAAATGTCCCTATGAGGCGGACGAAACCGGTCCTAATTTATTGATTAAAAGTGGAATAAGTACTACAAAAAAATTGCGTTTTATTAAATTAAAACAACAATACAATGCAGTTACACCATGAATTGACAGTTAACAAAATAAAAGAAAAAAATATATAATTACAATTAAGTTACAATAAAACTAGACACACATTTTAATCATCTCCATCGCTCTCTGAGCTGCTGTTTTTCTGAGTTGGACGATCTTCAGGCTCCAAATTTTTATAGAAGTCGTGATAGGTTGACGGAATGCTACCTTTTTGGCATAGTTTTGACAGATCTTTTAGTTTACCTTGGTCAATTCTAGGTTTGGAACTGTACAGCCTTGGTACTTCTAGGGTAGGTACGTTTCGATGCCGTCTTCGCTGGATTTGTAGTGACTCAAAGTTATTCTGGCTCAATTGGTATTTATAAAAGATAGTCGTGGGTTCACCTTTGCGATATTGGAACCACTTTACCTTTAGCCACTTCATTTTGTCTCCATTTTCCGACAGAGTTTTATTGGTCATCACTTGACTGCAATATTTCTTGTAATCGAAGAAGTCGGAATATTCCATTTCCACAACCTTATGGTAGGGGTTACTAGTTTTCGCGGTACGGGCGACCATATACCATCCTTCTGGTGTGAATACGTCCACTTTCCTTCCTCGGGCCTCTATTGTGGAGTGCACAGAATCGCACTCCATTTCGGAGTGCCCTGATTCCATAAATTTTTGGTTTATTGTGTTGATGGGCAGCTGTTCCACGGCACGTAATAACATTGTAGATACAACTGAGTTGCGATTTTGACCTGAAGCTGTATCCGAATACAGAGTTACTTCTTTTTTGGGGCCTACTGAAACCAAGAGCTTCCACAGGCACGTGGCGACCTCCGAAGCACCCTTTGTACCTGCACCTTCATGCCACATGTAGTTCGTCGCTTGTCTAGTAGCCAGGTCATACACTGTGAAATTGTAGGTTTTCAGCTTTTTGGTATAATACAACTGTCCTACTTGCAAACTTGGAGTCAACAATATTTTTTCCAGATCCATGGTAAAGCAACTAATTGTTGGATCACACATAGCTTGGGCCTTGTCGATTTTTTTGTGTTCTCTCGCTTCCTCTTTTCGAGTCAAGTGCAGTTTGTATTCCTCCTCGTCTTTTGCCTTCTCTTCGTCTGACTTGTTCTTGTACTGAGTACAAAAGTCACACTGATCCTTTTTAGGAGTGTGAAAGCCGTAGTTAAATTCTGTGACAAAGATCGATTTGTAGAAGCCGTGCTTTTCTGGTTCAACATTATGCTCCTTGCAATACTCTACATAGTCCATGTAGATACGAGTCTCGCTCAAACCAGAAGGCAAGTATTTTCTCTTACTGCTGCTCCGGCAGTAATGGGAAGCAACTACGGGCAACGATTTGATGTGGTCCCTGATTATGTTCCTCACTTCCTCTGGTTTTTTGTTGGGCGGTTCTTTGTGACCTCTCCGATCTATATCAGTGACACCTGAAGGAGTCAACTTTTTCATTGCATTTTCAACTTTTTTGCTCGAGATGTCATATGTCGCCAAAAAGAACTGTTTGCACACTTGGGCTCTCAATTCATTACACATCACAGAGTATTGCAAGGTATACTCTCGTTTGGTGCAGTCTCCATGGTACCTTCGTTTCACTGGGATACGATTTATACTGTTACCAATGAAGGCCCATCTTGCTCTTTCGGAATCCAGACTCAGATAGTCGGCCAACATTTGCTCCCGCTGTGATTTTCCTATTTTGGATGTGCATTTATAATGGCACTTACAGTTAACTTCTCTTATCGCCCTTGCTCGAATTTTTTTTCCGGATCTGCTTTGATATTCGCTGCCTGCCATTCTCAATATCTTTTGTGAATTCCGCTTCCACATTTTTGGGTTTCGCTTGCGTTTCCTACTTAAATCATCTGTAGTCTGATCTGTAGAAGTGGGGATGGATGATACAGGATTGTTACTATGGTTGCTCTCGGTTATTTCAGAAGTATAAGTTCCTGAAACATTAATGTTGTGTTGATAATATGCAGGTTCCTGCTGGCATGACTCATTTGAATCTAGTAGTGTTGGTGCCAGGTTGACGTTCCAATCTGTAAAACAAAACAAAGTAGTTTATTTCTTTGAAACTACCAAGGTAAATATTAATAATTTGTTATTAGCAAATGACTCTCTGATGGTCACAGGTTTTAATCAAACCAACAATTATTGATAACCAACAAATTAAAATATTGACCTCCCACGTGTGTGCTTGGAGAGACATTTTGGAGCTCTGTATATATGGCTGGACCAGCAATCTTGTCCGGAGCTTGCATATTCAGCTCGAGGTCTGCACATCCAGCTTGTACGGCATTCCCGTGAGAGTCTGTAAAAGAAATAAAACTAATACAGCTTGCGCACACATTACTCATTGCTGTCAAAGCAGCCTGAATCAACATTTTTAACTAGTAAGTGTTTTTAGCTCAATATTTCATCGACACTTACCTTTACGGGTATGTTGATTAGTAGAATTTAAAACGGCTGCAACCATTAGTCTCCCACGTGAATAGTTCATTATTTAGCACCTTTTCTCACTGAATCACAACTGAATACAACAATCACACTAAATACACTGAATAAAAATGCTTACAGTCGCAAACCCAAAGAAAAAAGATCACCAAATAAACCAACCGCAATGTTAGTATGAATAATATGACACGATACAGGTGCTGGCGTGAATAACCCGACTCGCTAAACTCAGTTTTCTCTGTTTCTTATGCTGAGTTAGAGCAAGACAACACTATAAATCTTTGTCGAATGTGAGCCGAGGCGTGCGTACCGGGCCACAGATTGAGCGGGAAGTCCCAGTGGTCAACAGCGTTAAGTCACATAATCATGTGAAATTATTCGGAAGTCAAAAGACTTATGCGGCTTGTCGTCATTGACTACTTTAATGTATGTGTGCTAGGTCTATTGGCAATTTACAAAATACTCATACATAGGGCTTTTTGTGGCTCAAATCCATTGACCACGGCATCTTTGATGGTTTTAAAATGCTTTTGTGTACTTAACTCATTTTCGCCAAATGTGTGGCTTGACTCCCTTGACATCTACGGCGACGATATAAGAAATTATTTAATAAAATCTTTTATGTAATAATCATCAGCTTAGATTTTAAATAATAATTTCAACATTCTAATTAAACTTCTTCATTTATCTGTGCCATATTGATTACTGGACGTCAGCAATGGTTTTGGCTATTTTATTTTCCCTGGCTGCTCGTGAATCAGGAAGTTCTTCATCGTACTTCTCCCTGTCACACCGATGTTGCGCTACTTCCCTCGGTCCATCGCGATAAACCTCTTCAGGTTATGTACCACATGGATACGGAGCCTTATACTTTCTCATCATTCGAAACAAATATCCTAATCACATGAATTGTCTCTTCGCGAGTACTTCAATCACCGAGGCCTACCGCGTGCGCTAACAAACTTAGGTGTATTCGAACCTAATATTGCACGATTTTCAAAGCTCAAAAATCAAAACTTTTGTCTTACGTCATACAGGAGATAAGTAGCACGCACGCGTTGAACGACATTCAGTTCCTACAGAATATAGTCTTGACTTCCATCCATACGACTTCAGGTTAGCGGAATATAACCCACCATACCTATGCGGTCGGTAACTGTGACACCTAAGTACCTATTTCACCTTGTCACCAGCTCGATAGGTAGACTGGGAAACGTTATTCTTCTACCATAGAATTACTTACCAAAATATTCTAATTTTAATTTATTTTATTATTTCATTGACCTGTTTCATCTTCAACATTCTTAACTTTGTCCTTCAGCCGATGTAGAATACGTCTCTTCACGCACATTTAGTAAGGTTCCAGTTTCTAAGTGGAATTTCTGAGAATTTTCACACCTCCACTTTGACAGTAGAACCTGTAACCTGTTTGCAGGTCCCGCTGGCCATCCAGAATGCAACCTATTCATAATGGTCCATACGTGGGTGACTGCCAAAAGTTGGTAAGTCATGCCCTATAAAATCAGTAATAATGCTAATTTCTTTGTGCTTTATGTACATGTTCTGAATTGCCTGCCTTGAATTGTTTTCTAACATACATGTTTATATAGGTGTCCCAAAATTCACGCAAGATTTGAATTTTAATTAATATGAAAACGCGTTGTTCTTTCATGTGAGTTGCGACTGAACTGTCGAGCCGTGCGGACGTGTTTTTGCATCGCTATTATTTCGCTTTCGTTATCTTCAATTTTGACCCTGCTATTCACAAGTTTTTGATCCCGTTTCTATACTAATACCTTCGCCTGCTCTTGGAATACGATTTGTGAAACTTTTATGTGTTTTCCCCTTGGACTTTCCCGGGAATTGTGACTTTTAATTCGTTTAATAATAGTTACGTAATTATTGTAACAATAATATTTATTGTGCGATAAATTGTGGTTGAGTGAGTGACGTGTGACGAGTGCTACCTAGCGCCATGGTCAACCACAAAGGGGACCCCATGCAAGTGGAAGGAATGTCCACTAGGAAGCGGAAGTCGGACGTGGCTGAGGGTATTGGTGACCCAAAGCAGGCCCCCAAGGTCAAGGATAAAAGGCCTGAGAAAGAAAAAGAGAAAGACAAGCAGAGCGCTTCCACCAATTCAAAGGGCAAGGGCGTTAAGTTAAGGGCTGGTTCAACCTCAGCATTTTGCGAGGAGATCAGTCCCGTGGCTTTGAGTATTCTCTCTGAGTCTCAGGAGAGTGCGTCCAGGGCGACAATTGCCATCAAAAGGGCGCTTGCCACCCTCGAGAAGGACAGTCGTATTGCCAGAGCAACCGTTAACGCAGTTGCCGAGAAGCTTGAGATGGCAATCACTGAAACGTGGGCCATGGCGATAGAGCTGGAGGCACACAAGGCAATTGTGAAGGATCGTGCCTCCTTAACGAGAGCCATCATCCAGGCTCCTTCTAATGCTCCTCCCAGGGCTCTTTGGAGTGACGTAACCCGTAGAGAGGCTCAACCAACTAGAGTCTCCGAATGGCCACCAGTTCCTCCGAAAACTGTCGCCAGGCCGGGAGTGATGTTTTATCCGACTAAGGAGGGCCAAGAATCGACTGCCACAAAAGAAGCGGTCATGAAAACTATTGTGCCTGAAACTTTGGGAGTGCACATCACCGGGGTACGCAAGATCCGGGGAGGCGGGATCATCGTGCATCCCAAAAGTGACGACGAGGCTAAGCGGCTCATGGCTGCTCCTGGGCTGACTGAGGCCGGCTTAAAGGCCCAAGTCGCGGGGAGAAAGCTTCCCCGCGTCATAATTTTAAATGTACCCATTGAGACGACAGAAGAGCAGCTCAAGGAGGCAATCATAAACAATACCCAGGAGGCGTCTGGCCTTGCATCTGAGGGTTACGCTGGAACTAAACTGAGCCACAAGGCGGGACCGAAGACCGAACGTTGTCACATGATAATGTCGATCCCGGGAAAGGCTCGAGAGGCGCTGTTTAATGATGGCAGACTTTTCATGGGGTGGAATTCGTTCCCTGTGCGTGACTTTTGCGGAGTTGTCAAGTGTGAAAAGTGCCACTTATACGGACACATGGCTAAGGGTTGCAACGCTAAGGTTACAACGTGTGGCCACTGCACTAAAGAAGGGCATGACAGAGCAGACTGCCCCACCGCTGACGAACGGGGCAAGTGCCCTGCGTGCACGCGCTACAAGAAGCCGAACGGCCACTTGGCCACTGATCCCGACTGTCCCGCGCGCCTACACGCTATTGAGGAGGAAAGAAGCCACACTGATTACTGTCCGCAATGATCTCCTTCGCTCAGATAAACGTGGGCAGAGGTCGAGCCACATCTGCCGAGCTGCTTGAGGTTGCTCGGGATCAGAATACGGACATAATTATGATACAAGAGCCATACGCCTTTGGTCCCAATCGGGGCCTAAGCGGTGGCCGTATCATACAAGCTACCCCGAAATCTCTAGCTTGCATATTTGTAATTGACACCGCACTGACTGTGTTGCATCTCTCGCATCTATCCAATGAGCTCTTCGCGGTGGCGGAGATTGCTAATAACAGGGGGCTCTCCATTGTAGTTATATCTGCGTATTTTCAGTACAGTTCTTCTACCCTGTATTGCACAAAACAACTGGAAAAAATCTTATATGCTTGCAGAGGTAAGCAGATAATTGTTGGGGCGGACGTTAACGTCCAGTCCTTGCTCTGGGCCCCCTCTGGGCCCAGACGTAACAAGGACAAACCTGAGCCACTCGAGGAGCTCTTGGCCGCCTTTGATTTGACGGTGCTAAATGACCCTAACGGGCCGGCCACTTTCTCCACCAGAAATGGTGAGTCACATATTGATGTCACTCTGACATCCAGTGGCGTTGCCAGACGCGCCGTGGACTGGCAGGTCCACACGGACGCGGTAGCTAGCGATCACCGTCTGATCACATTTTCGTCCAGAGTTGCGGGACATGCGGCCCTATTGAGCCAGACCGAGAGCCTACTACTTCCCAGGCGCTTTTGGACGAGCGGTGTCAATTGGGATGCTTTTGACGTCAAAATTGGTGAACTGGCCTCTGCCATGTCGGCTGACGATCTCCACCAAAGAGCCAATGACTTGACTGCGTTCATTACTCAAACTGCGGAGTCCACGCTGGGTAGAACCTCTCTGAGGCCACCCAACCTTGCGCCATGGTGGATACCAAAATTGACGTCTTTGAGAAGGACCATGAGACTTGCCCAAAGAAAATTGCAAAGAGCTAGAAGATCTCAGAACGACTTACCCAGAAATAACGAACTTACGGAGATTGCTTATAAATCCGCAAGGGCAAAATTCAAAAAAGAGTTAAATAAAGCCAAGAAAAAGCACTGGCGGGATTTTGTCTCTGAAATGGGGGGCTATGATCCGTGGGGACCGCCTTTCCGCGTGATAAAGCTGGGCTCAAGGCCTGGTAAAGTCATGGCGGCTATGCGGCGCCCCGATGGCATCTTTGCGATGGACAGCGCAGAGTCTGCATCCATACTGCTGGAAGCTCTAATTCCACAGGACATACCTACGGCACATGAAGATGACAGAATCTGTCAACTAAGACTATCTGCAATCTTGCCGTTGGAAACTCACCATTCTCCTGAGCTTACCCAGTCGGAGGTGGGATTAATTTTTGATGGCCTCAGGGCGGGCAAAGCCCCCGGACCTGATGGGATCAGCAATGTGATTGCCAGAAGGGCGTGGCTTCGAGCACCTCATGAGATAGTCGGGCTGTATGCTGACTGCATGAGCAGGGGCATCTTCCCGGACTGTTGGAAGAAGGGTCTCCTTAGGATTATACCTAAGATGAGCACATGACCACCGCATGACCCAAAAGCGTACCGTCCAATCACTCTTCTGCCAGTGCTGGGTAAGATATTGGAGCGGTTAATCAGCAGAAGACTGGAGGACTACCTTGAGAGAATCTACCCTATCTCGGAGAGGCAATTTGGCTTCAGACCCGGCAAGTCTACTGAGGACGCTATCAGATTTGCACAGAAATTTTTTGAGGACTCAGAAGGAGTTATTGTGGCAGGCTTCTTTTTGGACATAGCCGGTGCCTTCGACACCGCATGGTGGCCATTAATTCTATCTAAGCTTTGGCTCCGACAGATCCCGGGGGACCTCTTTGCCCTAGTGCAAAGCTATTTTAATAAAAGGGAAGTTATATACGACTCTAGCACTGAATTGATTTACAGGGAGACCACCATGGGGTGTCCGCAGTGTTCCGTGCTTGGCCCCTTGCTATGGAATATACTTTTTGACGATGTTTTGACGTTACCTCTGCCACCGGGCTGCGCGCTCGTCGCGTACGCTGATGACCTTATTTTACTAGTTGGCTCGTCGAGCCGTCCGACACTCGAGCGCGTAGCTAAGGACGCATTATTGAGAATCCTTAACTGGGGTAAGCTTAATAAGCTTGCATTTGCACCTGGCAAAACGGAAGCTATCCTCCTAAAGGGAAGCTCAAGGATAAACATAAATAAACGATCACCCGCAGTGCGCTTCGGCGACTCTGCTATAAAGTTTTCTCGAGAGGTGACCTACTTGGGGGTCGTTCTGGACGAGAAGCAGACCTTTTTGAAGCATGCTAAAATAATTGTGGCTAAGGCCAACTCAGCCTATCAGAAGGTTGCTCGCCTGGCGGGCAACAATTGGGGCCTAAAGCCTCGGGCCCTGAGAATCGCCTACGAGGCTATATTCATGGGCATCGCTGGCTATGCCTCCAGCGTGTGGCACACCATAGCCTCGCTGACAATTGTGAAGAGGGCTCTGCTTAGCGGACAGAGGGCTGCTCTGATTGGCCTTACTAAGGCCTATAGGACCACATCTTCGGATGCCCTGGCGGTCCTTGCGGGGGTCTTTCCCCTCGATTTGCACGTTCAAATTAGAGGATCGATCACTCTCCTTATAAGGATGATCAATACAACTCTCGCCGGTGTCCCTCTGACACCGCCATCGAGAGTGAAGGGCGTGAGCTACAGAAAAACTGTATCTGAGCTGGTCTACAAGATCGCATATGCGGCATGGCAGGCGAGATGGGTGGCCTCCTCTAAGGGCCGCCAGACTTTTCTATACTTTCCAGATGTCTCGGTGAGACACATGACGAGGAGACTGGTGCCTACCCACTGGACTAGTCAATTCATGACTGGCCATGGAAACTTTGCGGCCAAACTGCAGGGGTTTGGTTTGGCAGGACATGGGTCGGGTTGCTCATGTGGACACGACCAGCAGGACGCAGAGCACGTCCTGTGGGACTGTCCACTTATGGGCCCCAAACGAGCGGAGTTGTTTGCCCGGGTCCGACCCCATTCGGGCCCAATAGGACACGCGGACATGGTGGCAACCGAGGCCAATTTTGCGGCCTTTACTAAATTCGCCAGAGCGTACGGGGGGCGGGACACTCTCGACTCCCCTTGCGACTCTTCAAACTAAAGTCACTCTGATAGTTGCCATATAAATTAACATCATGCATTCGCACTTCGGTGCAAGGTTGCATCACCAGTCCCGTGCGGCTCTGCTCGGGACAAAATGAGGGCTTAAATTCTTTGATCTGGCACACGTAAGGGTTATGTTAGCCGGCCGCGTATGACGTGGCTGCATATACATAACGGGAGCGGAGGTGGGAATTTTACACACCATGTTCTTTCATGTAGCACTCTATTTTTAATAACCCTGAACTGTCAGCTGTCACGCTGTCTTTTTTTCGTTGACAACACTTTATCGCACAAATGGCGCAAAATTCAAACCTTGCGTGAATTTTGGGACATCTTTATATATACACATAATCTTTCGTTAATTCTTATCACCTAAATTATCGACTTAAGCCTCAATTACATTGAGTTTCTTTACGAGCTGTTTATTGGCGAATTTATTTACAATCTGCCTGTAAAGTCGCCCAGTGTAATCATCGAATAAGCTAATAAGCAGGTTGTAAACACTCTACCGAGAAAAGTTGAAAGCCGGTCAACTTTACACGCTACACGCCGGCGTGTGGGCCTACTGCATCTGCGCAGTAGAGCGCAGTACCAACCTCCCGGTAAAAAAACGAACTACGTTCCGTCAAAATAGTCGCTGGCTTGTGGCTTCTCAGCGAATGGAAAGTTTTGTGTATAATCATCGAATTGCAGTAGCTGAATTTCCAGCTTTTAAATTCGCCAATAAACAGCTCGTTAGGAAGCTCAATGTAATTGAAGCTTTACAAACTTTACTAATTAATAATTGTGTTCTCTCCAAGAATACTCTAGTTGCTTTTCACGTTTTGTCATCGATAAGGCACTTTTTAATACCTACGCATGTAATATTATTATTATTTAGGATGTCAACCAAATTTTTACATAGCAGACGGTATGAAGATACTTTCAGGTATAACAAAACAAGTCAAATTTCATCACATAATTATTTGCACTTTTAAGTGTTCTTGAATTAAACTTATCTTACATTTTAAGCGGTGATAAGGTATACTTAGTTTATTTTTAAACAATTTCTTTAATAATTACTTACGACGTAGACTTAGTAAGTACCTACGCACTTTCCATCACTTTCATTAAAGCAGGTGTTCTGGATTAAAAAAAAAATCCCTAAGTGAAAAATAAATTGCCCTAGCTTTCTCAAGCACGCTTTTAGTTAAAAAGATAAATCATTCGAAAGCTATTAACCGCTGCTACTTGAAACTTATTAAATTTATAATATAGAGGGCCGTTTTGCTTTACCATACATAGTTCAAAGCTTTGTTTTCGCAATATGTTATACGCACTGTGTATTATATTAAATTTCATATATTATGTTATTTACTCACAAACTTCCCTCGATGGAGTAACTGCACAGTGTTTTCCTTTAAAGCATAGTTTCTCAAAGTGTTTTGGCTCTACACTCCCTTTTAAAGTTTTGACCAACATTCCCCCCTCAATAAAGAAGAAAATATCACATAATATTCAAAATTGCTAACCCTAATATTAGTAATCAAATCAGTATAATTAAAAACAATAACTGATGAGACCGAATGTCTCTAATTGCTATACGTTGTAATTATAATTGCTAATTTGCTCAGCATTTTTTCTTATTACCCCACCCCTATGGCCAGTAACGAACTCGCCCACCCCTAAATTCTGCCAGTATTCACACACCGATACTATGGTCTAAACTGTTTTTTTACTTCTAAACGTTTCGTTCAGAGGGTTGGAGTGGACCCTTTTTTGAGTTGCTCCGCTCCAGCTCTTCTCCGGGACTCAATACTTATTCCAGCTCCACTCCGGGTAAAAAGGTTTAATAGGTATCATATGTATACAAATATTAAAGAAATAAGTAGTTTTATTATAAGGTTTAATATTTGTCTTTTTCAATCAGTATTAATATTCCTCTAAACAAAATTCCGACAGAAAATCGTCTTTCATTACCTGCCTCTTCTGTCAAAAAAGTGAGGTTTTTTTATTACTCGGCAGTATCGCCGTACTTCACATAACTCCAGTATTGCAAAGTGTCAAGTATAATATTTTCATTGGATGATAAACTACCTTCGATAGCCACCGATAGTATATAGGATAGATGCGCAGGTGTGGTTTGGTAGGGCCATTCACTTTAAATATACCTAAGGGTCACCAAACGACTACACGCATACCATATAACCCACCGGATAGGCAAACTAATAAAGTTCAATGAGTGTACATGACGGCAAAGAACTAGGGACTGCGAAGAATGAAGGGAGCTTGAGAAGGTTGTCATTCAATAGTGCGTTGATACCAGCGGATGATTATGAAACGTATCCACTAATTTATTCATGGAGAAAAGATTTCTGTTGACTTAATATTAAGTATTTAATAAAATTATTTTTCTAATAATTTACAATTTCATTTCACATAATTCCTTAACTTTAGCTGGCAGCTGGACTAAAATTAATCATGAACGTGCAACTGGACACATCGTATAGGTTTGCCTGTTAATCTATATTCCATCTCTGGCATAAAGTTGGTCTAGTTTGCCGTCAGCTGTCGCGAATTTCAGGGTAGCAAAAAATATTATCTGACGCTTCAATTCGAGGTTTTCAAATTGTCTAATCACTTCAGTAATCAATCACATGGGGCGGACATACGGAATCAAAGCAGACAAAATGTATTGTGAGGATAATAAAAAATAGCTCACTGTGATAATTTATTCATATCTGTACCTCAATGTGTGTCTATAGTTTGATTTTGCTAAAACTAAGTATAGATTTTTTTCATAGATTATCTTATTATTGTGTTACAAGGCTCTTTCACCTAAATTTATTTATAACTTTTTATTCTTCTTTTTATACCATAATTTTGTGATCATCTTGCAGAATACTTTCCTATCATGGGCTATTGAAGTTAATAGCTCCACCAAACTACAACTGCCAAGCATCACACTCGGTATTAATTCAAAACACGAGTTCCTACGTTTGAAGTGATATATTTTTTTTATTGAAAATGTATCAGCAGCAGTTACCCTAGACTGATGTCGCCATGTATTTAAGTGTGCTTTAACTGAATTTAGGAGGAACATGTAGAAGCAAAATTAAATATTACACTAAACAACAATAGCTAAACAATCTAAGCAAAAGTATTTTCACGTTGACAGTAGGATGCCGCAAATTTTCTAAATTCTATAAAATTGGCCATTGTGGCGACCAAACCGGACGGTTCGATGGGCCGAAAATCTGGTAGAACCATCACCTTTCCGTACACATTATCGTATCAAATTCCCAAACGCCTTGACCATTGAGCCACTCATGGAAGTTGCGAAAGTAAAAGAATCTTCTTCTATCGAAGCTTCTGCTGCCTGCTACTTTCCCTCGCATCATGAATTAGATTTTTCATTGCGGAAAATTTGGTCAAAGAATGCAGTTTATGAACTAAAAGCTCTGTTTTCTTATTATTAAAACCTCGTCATTCATAATGCGATCAGTCTGGGATATATATCCAATCTATATGGTATAATGCCACATCTCAAAAGAGTGTCCAGTCTTTTTATCATTCTGTTAATTATTGACTTCCCAAGATTCAGAGTATGCTATACTTACCAAAGCTAATGAAATACCTACCCAACTTTACAAGTTGATAAGGGCTAATAAATAATATCAGTATACGATGTTGTAATACCTACAGAAATATACCAACTTGATAAAAACAAACGTGGGCCAACAAACACCCGAATATCTTATACAAGAAATCAATAAACTAATTAATATGATATCACTAAACTCAACTGTATAAAAAGTATCACGTGCTCGCGCTTTTTGTCTATTATCTATATTTCCTTGTAAAATTTATATTGGGTCTGCTATGCATCTTCTCGTCATCTAGTCTAAACGCATCTCTGAAGGTAAATTACCTGACAATTACCTTCAAGACGAAGGTTTTTAAACGTAACAGCTATGCATACTACTAAGGAGCCCCACAGAAATCTAATCTTCGGTAAGGAGATAAAGGAAAGAGAACAGCAGCACACCACTTCAGTTTTCTTTCAACACAAGTCAATTGATTCTTTTGCCTTCTTTCCTGAGGGACGTAACAATTCGTTCATTTAACGTGTATGTTTTATCTCGATAGACCACTAAGAGTGCTATGTTACCCAGAGTGCCAAGACCTTTGCTTTAATTGCATAAGGGATGTTTCATTTTTCACAAATGGTTTTTGACATCTCAATTCTAATCTTGAATTAATTAAATTTATTTAAAAAGTTAGTCAGAAAAAGTTGAAGTGCCAGATCCCATTCCTAATAATGACTACTTTGTCACTATTTTTTTCGATTTCGATTCGAGTATGGAACCGTTCATGTAATATGAGAAAGGTGGATACATCCCTGAATGACGCCTTCTACATACTAACATGATGCTTTAAACTAACTCCTGTAGCAAAAGTAGTGTGCTTCCTGGTTGGAATTTTACTGACGGATATTTGTAGAGAAGTAGCTTCCGATGTACATTACAAAGTAAAAATATATAATGAAATGCATCAACTATATGGATATATAATGGCGTAATTACGCCTAAAATCTAGGTATAGCTTCCTTAAACCAAGTTGTATAGTAAGTTGGAGCAATTCTCAATGACGCCCGATGAGTAGCTGCTATCTAGGGATACGGAAGACTTGGGGATACTCCAATGATCTTCCAATCTGTGAATTAGACGTCGAGAAAACTGCGGTAACAACTTACAACAGCCAAAGTACTGAGAGAAAATTTTTTCAAGCGAGCATTCTTTAAAGTCACTTTGGCTCGGTTCAATACATTAAGCCACTTTTGCCAGGCCTAGGCGCTTAAAACTTTTTTGTCCCACTAAATCTAAACTTTTTCCTGCTTACTACATGCTTTGTAACTTTCGGGAATAACTTATCTCGCACCGACGATAAGTAAATCCTGTTTATAGGATAAACTTATTGATTTGCATGCAGAATAGACTGAAATTTAAATAAAGCTTTTTTTGCATGGCATGTAAACTACCGGTGTTTTACGACAGATAATATTTTATCAATTTTCGTCATAGTATTTTTAACAAAAAAAAATTGAACCCAATCTTTCAAGAAACTTTAGCTAATTTGCTTTTTAATAGCATTTTTGTTTTCATTTATTGTTATTTTCTTAATAATTGAACTGGCGTTCACATAAAAGAACTAAATACTAGATTTTAAAATATAGTTTTTGTTATTTCTACAACATTCAAGTTATTTTTTTTGTTAACTGTCAATTTATGGTGGAACTGCATTGTATTGTTATTATAAATTTAATTGTTAGTAAATAAATTTGGACCAGTTTCGTCCGCCTCTGATGGACATTTTTCAAACGGTATTTATCAAACAAAATCAAAAGCAAGTGGCTAAGCTATAACATACGGCCGTAGCCATAAATTGACAAACAAAAACTGAAGTACTGAAGTACTGTACTCTACTGTTTAAAAAAAACGATTTTTTTATATGTTAACATTAATTTTACTAATAGTTTTATAAATGCGTTTAAAAATTAATAAATCTAAAAAATCTTAACACCACTTCACATGGATGTACTAAAATATGACTATATTCTAAAACATTTGATCGAGAATTCATTAAAACTTGTATTTTTAAGGTATTTATTAATTTCGTATTTTTTTACAAAATTAGCATTTTTGCACAGATATATCCGTACTTTCATCAACAATTAATGTATGTAACCGAGACTTCCTTAATTCGTCAAAAAATCTTTTTTAAGGACTGCATTAGTACATACGATACGTCAAATTAACGAACGAACGCATAATTTTTACTTCGCCAGCTTTCGGGAATCTGTATAATATTTAGATACATGATTATGAATTATTTGTATATCTTCGGATGTTTCCGTCATTATTTTCAAAAGTCCACCTCTTTTCAATTTTTTCAATTTCGTAATAGCATCCCGGTGTACTGTTTGACTTAAATGCCTTTTTAAAATATGCAACCTCCATTCAATCCACTTCTTTCCAGACGTGAATTATTCTCCTTGCATATTTGATGCGAAGCATATTATGCATTAGACACAATCATCAGCTGTTTCCGAATATACAAATATATCACCAATTCTTATTTATTGCGAATGCATTGAAGATGGCATTTCTGTTTCGACGATTTCAGAGAGCCATTACAATTTAAATTTATCGCAGGATTTCTTCTTAATGTTGACGATTTCAGAGAGCCATTACAATTTAAATTTATCGCAGGATTTCTTCTTAATGTTGACGATTTCAGAGAGCCATTACAATTTAAATTTATCGCAGGATTTCTTCTTAATATTCGCATTTAAAATCCACTCCTTTTTGACATTTTTAGGGGATAAGTTTTCTATTATCAATAAATATAATTATTTTACCATATACGTAACTGTGCAAGCAATCGTTGAACTCGAATTATTTGTCACGTACACTGAACGCACCTGTAGATATTACTGAAATCTGGCAAAGGAAAATTTCTTTTACAATATTTTTGTATAAGGACTGTGCGGGGGATGAAAACATGTGTGCGGACACATCTTGGTAGGTGTGCGCGCGCACACGCGCACACCTTAGAGAGAACATTGCATGTTGGCCGTTCAATAGCATTCAAATGTGTAATGTACCTATGTAAATGTTATGCTTATACTTTATTATCGATAATATTTGAGGACGGTCAGGGAGCTTTATTTTTCCTGCATTAAATGGGTTGCTCTTCATTCATTCATAATCATGCTTTTGATTATGCTTTTGTCAGTTCTGTGATGATACCACTTTGAAACGTAAATCAATTATAAGAACAGTGTATTAAATTTGCATCTTTCGTGTTCTGCTACTAGATGGCTTTTCACTATTAAACGTGTAAAGATATTATTTTTGTCATGTAAAAAAATCATAATTCCATTGAGATACTTACATAAAACATCAGTTTTTGTCATTCAACAATATACTAGGTACTACGAAAAAGTATTTTGCGGATAATATACTTATTGTTTTCGTAAAATAAGGAAACCTTGGGGGGGGGGGATTGAGCTATTTGTAAAAGACGACATTTCTAATAAAATTTTGCCAATGATGCTCATTAATTGAAAAGACTAGAGATCAAATTAAATATATCGAATCATTCCAAAGAATAATGATAATAATTTGTATTTTTATTACGTCGTTTTATATAAACGTTATATTTTTTGTTAACGTTATATAAATAATTAATAATAGTGTATTATAGTACGTATAATATATTATTGCATCGATAATTTATGTGTATTTTTGGAGAAATATTAGCATTTTATATAAATGAGTTAAGAGCTATATTTACTCTTCGTCACTTTATTCTGTTAATTTAAAGAAAGCAGGAATAGTCAAATAATAAATATATGTTCCCTAGTTGCAAAATAATTTGTAATCGACTGGCAATCTACGACATATTTCTAGATACGATATATTAAAAGGAAACAGAACTTAACCCACACAAATCAAATTTTCACATGAGGCACAAAAGCGTTTTTGTTATAACAGTTTTCGGTGATAGTTAAAATATACAATAAATATAAACCTTATGTGTATGTAGATAATTATATTGGTATTTTATGATAACAATATGATATTACTAATTGACGTAATTAAAAAAAAACAATAAAAATGATGATTAAATGTTTTTTCTCACTTCACTTTCTTCTCTTTAAAAAAAATAAAGCTCAATTATTAAGATAATACTTTGCCTTTCACAGCTAACATCGTACACACAACGTGAAACAATAATCGCTATTTGTGTGCTAAAATAAGTGTCGCTAGATTTCAAAATCAGCCAAGTCCATAATAGATGAATAGTAGAAAAACAGTTTTTTGTTTTCTCAAGTACACAGTCACAAGGGTGAAAGTTTATATTATTTCGAGTATAGAATATTTAAAATTAATAAGTTCCACATTTCGATAATGCAGAAATATTAGAAAGCAGTAGTTCTTCAAGAATTCACAAAAAAGTAAAAAATACCTGAAGGTGGACTGATTTTAGCGACACAAATACATTGAAATGCTTTCTTTTTCGAGTGAAAGCATAGAGTTGTAAGAAATTTTCAAATTCAGAGTCAAAATATATTTATTATTCAGTGATGTTTCTGTATTTTTGTTCACTAAATCACTAGTAGGGTAGGGTAGGGTTTGGCACAGTATTATTTTAATTTATTGTAAAACTATGTAAGTTGTTCCGGCATACTTAAGAAACAATAACTGCACAAACGATAAATATTAAAATATGAAATAGGTATTAATAATTTATATTATAATGTCAAATAACACGCACTAATTATAGCACAAATAACGCATTTCTTTTTTCCTAATATAAAGTGGCGCATGGAAATAACCAGATTGACTCCAGACCATTGGACTTTGTGGACACGATGGTTTTGTTTCCAAGCTCTGTCAGCTTAGCCTAATAGAATCTCCGACTTGCTTATATGGCGAATTGCAGGATGCCGATCACATCCTCTGGGAGTGTCCCCATATATCGGTTAAAAGGGAAGAGCTTCTCAAGTCAGTCCGACCATCAGTTGGACTGGTCGGCCATTGCGACTTGGTATCTACGAGGGAAAATTTCTCAGCTTTTAAAAGGTTTTCGGCATTATACGGCGAGCGAACAGGTATTTTCTCATCGAGAATTGGCCGTAATACATTATTATGGAAGAAAGGATCACGCACACTCTAGTGCACGCCAACCAAGATCTTGGAAAGTTGCTCCTGGGACACTTTCGGTACAAATTTGAATCATTTGGCGCATATCGTTCGTTACGCCACGGTATACGCCTGCGTAACGGGTGTGGAGACGTAGCGGGTGGTGGAGGGAAAAGCAAGTAGTTCCGGCATAATACCTATATATCATCGATTCGATTTTGAAGTCATCCATATAACGAAATAGCTATACAAAAACAGATAAGTCTCACTTTTATTTCCACACATGTCTTATAAAATGCTTTTTTGAATATTAGTTAGAAAATAATATAACTAATAAAAACATATATTTGCATTTTCTCCACAGAAATAAAATATCTATCTTTCGAATTTATCTCTATTTCCGGTGATAAATAGTATCTGAAAGCTCTGCATTTTTTTTATATTTCACTTATGTTTCCTCTCAATAAATAACAATAATTGTCAGTCTACAATATTTTGTTGTATTATGGCGTGGAAAAGAACTGCCATTTTTCATCGTATCAAATAATATATGATCAATTCAACCACATGACACATTGTTTTTTTACACATCTGGTAAAAATTCGTTTAACCTCTAAATAGAGATCGGAAAAGTGTCCACTAGAAATAAAAATTGTGATTAATGGCTTTTTAACGACCGACAGAAAATAACGAGCCTATTTTTTATTTTTCGTAGTGGTAACATTGTTTGTCTGCTATTTTTATCATTTGAATTAGCGAATGTGTATGGATAACATCATATCAGTATTAATAGGCTGTCAAATTACAGTATCACGCATTTTCGCACATTCGTTTTAATTGAGGAGCTGAGTATTAAACGAGTTTAAGTCACACTATGCATACAAGATGATTTAGGTGCAGTCTTCATTATCATTCTTATTATCATCAGCCTGAATCTATCCACTGCTGGATGAAGGCCTCTTCAAGCTGTTTCCACTTCCCTCGGTCCTGTGCATTGCGTTACCACGTACTTCCGCAGAACTTTATCATTTCACGATCCAGCGGCCTCTAAGTCTCCCTTGCTGACGTTTTGTACTTCTTGGCTACCACTGGATGACTAGATTTGTCTAGCAATTATCCTTTCTTCGAGCTACGTGTCCAGCTCATCTCCATTTAAGCCTTTAAATAAACTTTGTTACATCGCCAAACCCTTGTCTGCTTCCTTATCCACTCATTCCTCTTTTTGTCCTTTCGCATTATGCCCAGCATGCACCTCTCCATACCACGTTGTGCTACTCTAAGTTTCTGGATCTCTCTTTTACTTAGGGTCCATGTTTCACACGCATATGTGATCACGGGAAGCACACACTGGTTGAACACTTTGCGCTTTAGGGACAGTGGAAGGTCACTTTTGAAGACATTATTCAGGCGGCCAAAAGCACTCCAGCCTAGCTTTACTCTGCGAACAATTTCATCAAATATACATCCATCTATAGACACTTATTGACCCAGATCCCAGCAGTCTTCATATCATCACATAAATATTGAAACAGGATTCAAACATTCAACTGCTTTGTATGAACAATTTAACTATTTTCGCCCAAAAATTTTATCTGCACTCTAGACTCCTGGGTATTAAATTACGTATTATTTTCAAAGCAGTGTATGCAATTTGAATGTGTTGACCTGGCCTGTTATCTTTGAAACTCTACACAACAGTGAAATAAAAAGAAAAAAATATAATAATTATTACAAGCGTACTTGAAAGTACACGAGTGAGCTTAGAAGACCTTTTCTAAAAAAACATATATAAACGTCTCTCTAAAGTTATTCTCACGCAAATGGAATAATTCATCAATTTCTGAAGCGATTCGAATAAATAGACTTATTGCCCTTCCATTGCCATTACCAATGGTACCTAGGTTACTTCGGCACCTTGAGAGAACATACAACTGATGCTTAGCATATCAAAAAAGATTTAAATTAGAGGAAAATGACTGCTGTCCATATGATGGCTACACTTATCCAATAGTGTGACATGTCATCAACGACATCCCAGTACTAGAACATCTCCAAACATCTCACGAAATACTAAACAACAAAATAATACAAGAACAATACATAAAATATCTAATTCTGGTTATTGAAAAAAATAAATGGACATAATTAACTGCACACTTCCCCTAAAACGGGTACAGGACGATTTGGCGCCGGGACAGCTGGACGCCAGGCAATTCGAAATTAAATAGACGTAAGGTATTTCTAGGTAGGTACTTTAAAAAGAAATATTTAATATAATTTATATTTAAATTTTTATTATAATTTAATAGTTGATGAGAATTTAAATATGCACACGTAAATAATGATTTAATCGTGTATTTATGTTTAAGTTCCAACGAAAAAAGAGTTTTTAATTTTATATAAAGCTTTAAGCATGGTAATTCCCAATCCGCATTAAAAAAAACTATTAATACTAAGTAGTAAATATAAACTGATTAAAATTGCCCGTCTGCGTTATGTTTACGTGTCTACGACAGTGCGGCATCCAATTGTCCTGGCGTCCAGTTATCCCATTTCCCCTAAAACTGTAATTGAGCATTTTATTTAAATAATTTTTATAACTCAATGTAATTAAATATATCTTTTAACCATCTTTTAGGAAAAAGCGAGGGCATGGTTAATAATATTTTTTTTAACTACCAATATGTAATAGTAATTTTCATATTATTTACACCGCATACACCGCCAGGACATACGTAGTCAAATAAAAATGTCTTCTGATTATTAGACTACAGTAGGTATGTGAGTATTCAGTTGGATAAAGCTCCGAATAGTAGGTATATAGTATATACAGCCTAAAGTAAATGAGTCTCAAAACATGCACTACGATCTATAATTCATGTCAATATCAATATCATAATCAGCAGATTTGATCTGAACTCAAAAATTCATAATAAGATTATTGTTCTTTAGTATAATTCTTCTCATAACTTCATGGTATAATATGTAATTTTAACGAGTAATTAATTACAAGGTACGTGATGCATTAATTACCATGCTTTTTATTGTACACGATGAGACATTCTTCCAACCGTTTTTTAACGTTGTTGACACTGATTATAGATTTGCCTCTCTGTGACACACTAATTTGACTTTTAAAATTCTTGGGAGATAGCATACACGTCCCTTCGTTATATTGGCTAAAAACTAGTCTCTGTACCTTCCCTTTGAGACGATATTATTTCCAAGCTGTCATTTCTAATCAACATCGGGCCGTATCAAATCGATCTACTTGGATTTTTCCGTGAGTCTTACTGTGCCAATCCACCCCTTTTGTCGTTTTTATTTATCAAGTCTTTATTTTCTTAAATACACAAGGTTTATATTTCTTTCAAAAATACCTTTACTCCAAAAATATTTAATATTCAAATCAAAGATCAAGATAATAATTATATCTCATATTGAAGAAAGTCTCAGACATTTAAAAGGTAAATATTTTTTTTAAATAGTTATTTTCGTTATGAGCTTGAAACTTTGAAAGCTTTGCCAATTCATACTAGCATAGTCGAAATAGCATTTATGTAAGTTCTATCATATGTTATTTATTTATTATAGGTTATAAAATAAATAAACAAATAAATATGTATTTGCTGAGGGTATCAATGTATCAATATTCACACTGTGAATGGCCAAGTAAATATCAAACCACATTATAATGTCCAGTGCTACACTTTCGTTTCGATTATTAATATACCCTTCATACGTCCTTCAGAAGTATATGTAAATTTATACAAGTGTAAACATTATTTATCTACCCTTGAAAAAAGCACGTTTAAAACTGGCTGACGTTTTTTACAAGTTTAGTGTTAACTATGTAAAAAATAGTTTATTTTAAAATCTCCCACGTTCTTAACAGACATCTATAAGCTTACCAACCATACATAAAAATTATCTTAATAGCCTATTAAAAACATCGATATGTAGTGTGAAAATAATTTTTGAAAAAAACATTTTTTTTAAATTAATATAATGGTTAGAATATTCTACGTAAATCATCAGAATTATCATGTGTGCCTACACGTCTATTCGAGAATTCATTTGAAAAGCTTTGAAGGCGTTATTGTTTTAGGAGTGTATCTGGAAAAGGGGTACAGAACTAATGCTGATGACGTGAGGTGAACAGATGAAGGATTTTACTGGAAAACCTACAGCGTCCGCCATAAGGCTTGGAGTGGTACATAATAGGAAAGGATATCGAAAGCGTATAGAGAATAAATGGAAACCTTGATCTACAAGGGAAGCAGTGGTAGAAGCAGCATTTTTATCCATTCCTAGAAAAAAATCTCTGGTAATTTAAGCCATTGACCGTTACCATGCCATATACGACGATATATAAATATTTATATGCCAAATTTTTAATAATCAGCCTTATTGCAATTTAGGCTATTTTTTCAACTACGTATACGTGTACTTCATGTGGTATTACATACGTAAATGGACACCAAGCCCCTGTGAGGCTAATAAGAAAATAAATAAAAATTAATATCGTGGGGTAATGAATAAGTTGATAAGTCTCGAAACCAAGTTATGGAGTAATTATTTTGCAATCTGAAGTTTGACATAATACTATTTTTTTTGTGCTTTATGTGCATTTAATTTATTTTCTAGCATTCATATTAAATTTATAATATAATATAGACACATAATCCGTCGTTAACTCTAAATACCTAAATTATCGACTTCCCAACGTTTGGCAGCAATCCCACGATATATAAAAATGAATCTTATTGCAATTAATAGTAGTAAACCACTCACATTTATCTTATTTAGCACACCCAGATGGTTATGAGCAGAATCTTTTGCGGGACAATTTTATTCTCCACACGATATTGCGAGTAAAAGTGAAAATAGTACCTATTGTTATTTTTTAGTGAAGAATCAATTAGTATTAAGGAATAACAAATATTTAATTTAGTTACCTATTACTAAACGAAGATGGCAGACCAATTTTTCAAATATTTTAATTTCCAAACTATTAATAAACGTAAATTATTCGGTAAAAGGAAAATAATACGAATCTTAAAAAAGTATACCTGAGTTTAAAAGTAGGAAACTATAAAAAAATATATAAAATAAATCTTAAAATATACGATACAGATTCAGGATATAGTTTTAAAAAAAGGTTGTAAAACTAACACAATATAATAATTATTATATAGTATGTATATTAAATTTGTTTTCCAATATACATCAACTGGAAAAACACAATTTAAATTATTAGATCCAAATAAATATTTAACGAAATCTATCGTCCGTTTCACAAAATCATAATAGGTACACATTAATTTCAATATTCACTAAATAAAAAAAAAATCAGTTTTCTTTTATATGAAAAAAAAACAGGTAAGGCTCCGACAGTGACATCTATTTGGGATCCTTCGAATAAGCATAGGCCTATGTAGAAATTTTTGAGATTCGAATCTCAAATGACGTAACTCGTACATTTCATTGTGCCTACGGAAACCCAATAACACAACCTATTTATATAGCATACCTTTATGTAGTTTATGATTTTTTTTTTTTTTTATTGGTGCCCTATATAATGTTATTATATTATATTTTGTAGAACTAGATTATTATATATATTTTATAAGCATTTTAAAATATATTGTATTATTATATTTTTTTTCTTCTGTGTACTTACTAGATTGGTATTTAAAAATACATTATGATTATTTGTTTATATATCTATACTGTTTATATGTAAAACGTATGTAAGTTATATAAAAAAATATATTATATACATAGAATTATTATTTTATTTTGCCATAAGCGTTAACAGGCGTCTATGATGATTTTAGTAATATTTCCCTGTATGCCGCTGGCATATACAGCAATAGAGTATTAGTGGAAAAGAATCTTTACCGATTGTGTAGCGCTCACTTAAAAATAATTACAAGATAAAAACAACTTTTTATATACCACGTTTTTAAATTTCCTGTTGAATCATATAAACTTGACAATTCTATGTATTAATAAAATAAATATATAATACTCAAATGTCATTTTCACATTTAATATTGATTTCTATAGTAACGCACGTATTTATTAATAATTTAATTACTAGGACCCACTTAGCAACCAATAATTTAGTGAGTAGTAAATATTACTTTTACCGATTTTTTTCCGAAACATACAAAACAGAATTAATTGAAAATGAATTCAATTCTGCTTAAAAAAAATGCATTCCCGCCGTGTTCTGGTATATTCTAAAAGTTTCAAATGTCTAGCTAGTCGGGAAGTTAGTTAAAAATCTTGGATAAACAAGAAAAAATCTGTATGGGACAAACAAGAATACGAGCTGATAAAAACATGGTAAAATAGCAATAGCGAAGACTCAAAAATATTGGAGTAGCAAGGGGTGGAGAAAACTCCGACATAAATAATGCACACTAAACTTAGTCAGTCATAACTCATTATGTATTTGTTTTCATTGATCTAATTATACAAATTGCAAATGGTGCCGGTTAGTTTTTAAAAATAAAATAAACCCTGCCTAAACCAAACCATAATAGTTTAGGTTTGCTACTACGGGCAATCCGACAAAAATAGTGCATACTTTTCAGTCATTTCTATTCGTTTTCGTTTAATATCTATTTTGTTTTTAAATTATATTTTGCCACGTTTTTCTTAGCTCGTATTCTTGTTTGCCCAGTGGTTGTTTATCCAATACAAATCTTGCAATCGATTTTTAACTAACTTCCCGACTAGCTAGATATTTGAAACTTAAAAAATTATATCAGAACACTATGCCAATGCATTATTTTAATACTTTTAGCCATCTTTAAGTGGAATTGGATTAATTTTCAGTTAATTCTGTTTTGTTTGAAAAGTTATTTCGGAAGTAATCCGTAATCCAATCCATTATTATTGGTTTCTAAGGGTGTGGTCCTAGCAAATAAATTATTATTATATACGTGCGTTACTATGGAAATCAAAATGACATTTCAGTATTCTATATTTGTTTGTTTGTTTGTTGCAAAATAGCAAAAAAACGATTTGTTGAGAATTGCCTTATTTGTCCTAAATTATTAATACATAGAATTGTCAAGTATATATGATTCAACAGAAAATTTAAAAACGTGGTATATAAAAAGTTAGTTTTATCTTGTAATTATTGTTGTTTAATTTGTATTTTTCGAGAATAATTGTTGTTTTTTTATTTTATTTCTTTTGCTATAAAATTATATGTTGGTTTGTTTTTTCTCTACTAATTTAATTATTTACCTTTTATTCTAAATGTTATGTTGTGAACGTCTTGAATTAATAATTTGTTATGTGATCAATGTGTTTTTTTTTTAATAAATAGATAAATAAATATTATCTACATATGGTGTTGGTTAGTTTTTCAAATTCATTATGCGCTGCCTAAACCGAATCATATTATATTAAAAAAAAAATTCTATCTATAAAACATCTAAAATAATTGTGTACGATTTCATGTAATAATTTTAGACAGCAGTGTTTTGAATATTTGAATTTTTGTGATCCGAGATGACACTTGAGTATTTTCTGATTTCTGTTTAAATAGTTATTAATGGTAATAGTGTAGCCCAGTGGTTCCCAAAGTTGACTGGGCTCTGACACATCTAACAAAAATTTCCAATCTTCGGACCCACCTCTTAGCTATCTTAGAGAAAAGAGGGCACAAATATTGGTAATGCTCAAATTTCCTAGTGGCGAGTCGTGGAACAACTTATTGCTGTCTTATTTGTTCTAATTGAAATAAAAAAATATTTTTTATAATTGTTACTAATATGAATGAAAGACTGTTGAAATAAGAAACACAGCTTAAATAAAAAAAAAATATTATTAAAATACCTACACCTGCAAGGTTTTTTTACAAAGTTATTTCAATGGGAAGGATGTATTTGTTTCTTATTTTTCTTCATTAACTTCAACTTTAGTTACTTTTAATCGCAGTGAGTTTGATATATCCAATTTATTTCGGTATTTAGTTTTAATGTTAACCATAGCTGAAAATCCGACCTCACGTAGATATGAGGTAGTAAAGAGGATGAGGACTTTCATAGCTTCATCGAACAGGCAAGGATAATTATCAGCAACTGAGAGCCAGAATTTCGTTAACTGTTTACGATTGAAACTATTTTTAGTGACTTATCTTCTGATAAATCAATGAGTTCTTCACTTTCTTTTGTTGACATACTAGTTTGTAAGTCGTTTTGAAAATTTTTTTAATAAAATATCAAATTTATCACTTCCTATTTTTTTTAATTCATGTATACGGTGGTGAGGGCCCACTCAATATTCGCTCGCGACCCATAGTTTGGGAAACCATGGTGTAGCCTATGTAGCGCAACGTGGCATGGAAAAGTGCATAGCATAGAAAAACTACAAAAGAAACTAATAGATAATAAGGCAGACAAAAGTACGCAAAGTTATAAGAGGTCGCCAAATTAATGAATTGAGTAATGATACTTGGCAGCTAGACAATCGCTGTTCAAATGCCGACATACATTTATATAAAATGCCTATTGCTGTAGGTGGGGTATTTGGCCCATCATACCGTCCGACTTGGTCGCTATAAAGGCCAATCTTTTTGCATTTATATATTTTGCGGCGTCATATTACCAACTAAGACTTATAAGCTTACTTGCACTTAAAGCTTTAGATACCGTATGAAATTAAAAAGTTAGTTAAAATGTTTACCGAATATTATTGAATCAAAATATTTGAAATGAAATTAGTTTTCATTACTTAATACTCAATAAAATATTACCATAGAATTGAATAAAATCATAAAATATTATTTCCCGCTTTTCACTGGATCTAATTAAAACAGAAGAATAAAGTGAGTAAACGTGCATAATGATTTGTATTCAGTAATTTTAATGAGCAATCAAGCTGTGTTACCTGCCTCTTATTTCATGGATAATGGGGTTGAATCACGAAGTTTGCTCGAATTCACGGAAGTAATATTTTTTTGTGCTAATCTGTATTCCATGCACTCTATGTGAATTTCAGTATTAAAAAGCTTTGCTTTTTAATACTGAAGGGCACAGCTCTGTAGGGGAACTGAATTTCAATGAATGAATAACGTATGTAATATGAACGGGTGGTGAAAATTAAAATTAAATTATACATGCACGACCTCCTTAATTAGTGCCGTATCCATAAAATGTTAAAATGTTATGTATGTAGTATATTGTTAGGTACTGTATCGGAAAAAGATGAGTATTAAAATCAAATCAATGTCTATATAAACACATAAAATACATAATACATACATAATAAATACTACCTACCGGAAAATAAGGAAAACCCAGAATAAAATAGGTAGGTTAGAACATAAAAATATAATATTATATTTGGGTCAATTATGGCACCCTAATATAAATTCATTACCCACCCAACACCATTATCCTTACCAGGCCTACTATTAACAGTATTCGGTACAGTTCGGTTATGAGGAATACAGCGGAAAACACATTTTGAAAATACCTGATATTCTGGATTATTTGTTAGGTTAACCTAACCAAACCTAACTTAAGACGGCCCCAGATTTTGCCAAATTTCCGCTCAGCTTTGCCAAAAGGAAAATAAAAGCAAGACCTTTAAACTCTGGAATGATCGATATTTGAAAGAAACGACAGGAAATATTACTAAAATGTTTTTCCCAACAATTTTCCATGCCTTTGATTTCAGAAAAATGCAGGAAGTTGGCTTTGAACTCACACAACTCCTCACGGGTCACGGTGGGTTCATGAGCTACCTGCATCGATTTAAGCTCTCCGAGATCGACAGCTGCCCGTGTGATGATATGACCCCTCAAGATGTCCCTCATCTTTTTATGCATTGCCCCATTTTCAGCTTCCAAAGACATCAGCTGGAGGCGCAATACAGGAGTCTAGATGAGGACCTATGCGACATCGGATCCGTGATAGTTCACAAGGAACTATCACGAAGGGTAGTATCATACATGATTAAAATAGTGCAGGATATTGGCAAAATAAACAAAGCCAGGACACAAAATGCCGAACACTCTTCAAGTGAAACGGAAGGCCTGGTGATTTCTGTCAACAGTCCGTCTTCTCCTGAAGAGTTTTCTGTGGTTTCCTCTTCACAAGAGCAAATGCGGAGAAGTTCCTGTTAAGACCCACAGTAGTATATCCCTCCTGATCCCAACACTAAATAGAAAAGAAGACAAATAAATAAAGAAAATTCCAATTGAAGATCTACAAACCTTGTACATAATAAGCAAGGTCAATAATAAATGCAACTCCTATACAAAAAAAACCTAACCTAACCTATACTTACAAATAATACAGTATATCGGGTATTATCAAAATGTGTTTTCCGCTGTATTCCTCATAACCGAACTGTACCCAGTATTCTTCGTTATTACGTGCACTGGTTTTGACCGTCAATCGCCGCGTACAGAGTGATTCAATAAACAGTTATCATGCTAGAGTGGTAGTGTTAGTGAGTGAGAACCAGATCACGGAACAGCCTCGTCATCATCGAAAGTCAGTGCTTGGAATCCTTGGTTTAACCCCTCCCAGCATCCGTATCATCCCTATTACAGTGCACTAAAAAGCGCCGCCACAATCATTTCGTATGTATTTGTTGTAAGTATCAAGTCGTATCTATCTGAAAATTATGACAATGTTATGATCAAAATATTTCATACAAATCAATATTAAATTTGATTATGTTCTTATTGAATCTAATAAAATTGGATCATTATTACTACCTGCAATGCTCCACGAACAACGCGTTATTTTTATATCGCGTGAGATTTTTCTGTCGATGTTATGTTTCAAAACCATTATAATGGAGTTCTTTTACCTAAACGCCAGTTTAATCAATAATTCAAATTATGTTTAATTATAATGTCCAGTAAAAACAATAATATCGTGTTCAATGTTGATAATGACGCGTCGTCCTTTTTTCCGGGATTTCCGTCCCTTACATACTATTATACAATTTATACGTAATTCTCTCACACAAATATCAGTACAGTATTCCCCAGTGGCGAAAAGTAGAAGTAGGCTGTTAAGATCTGCCAGAAATAGTGCATATTAAACTTTGTTAGCCATACGGATTTGTTTTCGTTGGATTAAAAATACATATTATTACACATATTATTGGTTCATTTTTTTTAAATGCATTAGGCCCTGCCCTTAACCAAAGAACTATAATAGATTATAATATCTATAACATATACAAGGTTATGTATCATTTAATTGCATAATTTTAGATATTTTATAGATGGGCGAGTATTTTTTTACTATTATCTATTATGGCTTGGGTTTCGCAGTTTAATTGAATTTTAAAATATAACCAACACTATCTGTAAATTATAGTATCATTTCAATGAAAACAAATACGTATAACTGATAAAGTTTAGTGTGCATTATTTATGGCGGATCTTAACACACTGACTGCTGACTAGATAATTACTTTTTTAATTACTACATTTAAATAGCATGCTAATTATATCGAATGACCACCTTAATCGTTACGCGCCGGGCGCATCTTTAGCGTCACTCTTTGCCATTGGTATTCCCAAATAATAAAAAATGTTTTTTGTCGTCAGAATAATTAGTAGTAAAAAGTAGAATAAGGAAAATTTCATTACAGGGAAATTAACACTCTTAAGATGACATTCTCTAAATGTTATACAATATAATTAGAAGTGACATTTACGTACATTTCTTATATTACATATTATTCTATATACATTTTCTGTTTACTGTTTATAATATTAGTATATTATGTAGTTGAGTATTTTTGTCAGGTTCATTTTTATTTTACCTACTTTAAAAACGCTTTATAAGCAAGTATATAGAGCAGTATATTATTGATGTAAATATGTACAAAAAATAACAGCACGTAGAAAGTTTACTACATAATATAATATACCTATATAGTAGCGTAACGTAACATTAGAAGGTGCATGTTGCCATAACGCGTAAATGTCACAAAAGAAACCAATGGATAAGGAAGCTCACAATGGTAAGCGAAATGGCAATGGGCTGGACATATAGATCGGCGAGTAGACAACAGCTCGACAAAATATCTTCATACAATGGTACCCAAGGGGCAATGATAGAAGAACTCATAAAGTTCGGTAGATGTTTGTGGCAGCAAAGAACTAGAGACCGAGTGGAGCGGAGAGAGCTAGGGAGGCCTTCATCCAGCAGTGATTTGATTAATATACCTCTTGTTACATACCAGATTAAAATAAAATTATAATAGAGAATTTAGATTTAGAAAACTGTGTAGGGTATAGTTTGAGAAGCACTATTTTAGTGTAAATTGATAAAAACAATAACATTAAGTTAACTAGGAGTAGATAGCTGTTATCATTAAAATATTATCACACATTCGAAAATATCCGGATGTACGGTATTTGAATGACTTTGAAATGATAAAATATAACAATAAATTATATATGGCCATATCTGAAAAATATTATCTAAATTCCATTCATACATAACCGCCAAAAATTACAATCAAATCTGTAACGATTACGGGAACAGAAAAACCTTCAACTTTTTAATTTAACTAATTATGATCATTGTGCGATTCTGACATTTCTATCGTATCCTTTGATCAAATATTTCGTTAGGATTCAATGAATACAATATCTACTTTATTTTAAATGAATGGACAACTATTGGTTATTATCAAAGATGTCTAAATGTGTGATATTTAAGCAAAAAAGGACCACTGGTCAACTGATTAAGTTTGGTACAGGTGACTTTGCATTGAAGATTCATTTGCAGATAACGTAATACTCTACTGCTATGACAATAAATTATTATTTGCCAATTTCAATGGCATATAAAAAGACAATTATTCATCACTATGAATAGATAAGCAGTCAATAATACTGTACTTTGGCATTATTATTTAGTTTAAAAATTATTTTAAATTTGTGTAAAACCGTTTTTAATACTACACTCGAATAAGTAATCATAAAAAACATTTAAAAATTACCATTATTGCGTATGTAAGAAGATTGGAATGGCAACTCAGCGATCTTAATATTTGTGGAGTTTAACAACTTAACCATGCTCATGCGCTTGCAAAATAATTTAAAATGTATTTTGTATTTATTTAGGTGAACCAACAGGATATATCACAAAGAAGTATAATGAGAATATAGAATAAAAGAGATGGTCCCAATAACAGGCGGACAGAAAAGCATAATAAAACAAATATTAAATACTGTTATAAGACAATATACCTATTCGAGAGTTATTGAACATGGTTAAAAAAAAACCTAAAAAGTAGTAATTCAGTTTCTCCCTGATTAGCGACGGCAAAAACATCTAGACCGTCGACAACTTCAAATACCTGGGGTGCAATCACGGGAGATGGCATTTTGCAGAGAAAGTTCGATATCCGAATGGGAATAGCTGGAATGGAGTGTCTGAGACTCGCGATTATACTCGGTCGAAATCAAATTCCACCCAATCGACGCTTGTATTCTGACGGTGGTGCTTTACGATAGCGAATTATTATGGCACCTTACGAAGTCTCACTGTGTACTGAGCTTCAAAAACAGATGTTTGCGATGGATACTGGGTATGATTAAAGAAGTAACGAGGAAATAAGATAACGCACCAAGCAGCCTCGTATGTATATGAGATTGAAGAGGCGATATTGGACCTGGTACGGCCACGTGCTGCGGATGCTAAAAGAGAACCCCAACCTGGATTGCCTGTTTTTCAAGCCAACTGGATTCCGGCGTACTGAAAAGCTGCTAAATACTATATATAGAGCTACGGGATGCCGGTTTCACCTGGAACGATGCAAGAAGACTGGCGAGCGATAGGGATTCTTGAAGGCGTCGCGTGATACATATATGCTCCAACTATGGCCGAAGAAGAAGAAGAAAAAGTAATGATAAGAAAATTGGAAAAAAAAACTGAAAAAAGTCCCAATAGAAATAACGTCTTCTTCTGTTGTTATTTTTATACAATTCTTTGAACATTGCCGATATTTTAATAACAACTTAATATACTCGTATTTTATCTGATGCGTTCTGCGTCTGAATATTCTTGAAGTTGAATGTCATATGAAATTGTTCACTGAATTAGTTTTTCTATGTAACATAATTCTACATTAAAATATCATATTAGGTCAAAAACTTTAAAAAAAAAAAAAACAATCTCAAGCACTGTAATCTTTTAAGCAATTTATCTCTTATTCAATCTTGTTAAAATTAATTATATTATAAATATAATAAATATATAAAGTAATAATAGTTCTTTATAAAATTTTCTTTCTTTTTTGAATTTCAAATCTAAAAACTTTGTGGCTGAAAGACACGAGTTGAAACATGACAAGCGTTGCAAAAGAGTCATAAAATAAACTTTTACTGGTAAAATAAAATTCCTCGGCAAAAAGCTCAATTTACAACGATTTAATAATGGAGATGAGACATACTTAAGTATATTATGCACCTGCTTCTTATATCTATTTTTAATTATGTATTACTAGGCAGTGGCGAAAGGTGGAGGTAGGCTGTGTAGATAAATATAGTGCACACTATTTAGTCATTCTTATTTGTTTTCATTCAATTAAGTCTACAGATTCCAGATATAAATATTTAGTTTTTAAAAATCAATTAAACAATGCGTAAAAATATTCATATATCTATAAAATATCTAAAATGAGGCTATGAAATCATACATAATTTTGGATATTTCTATATAGACGAATATTTTTTATCTACTATGGTTTCATTTAGACAGGTTTTAATGAATTAAAAAAAAACATTCACCAACACCATCTTTAGGTAATACTATGTATATATTCTTTATTCAACGAAAACAAATATGACTGAAAAACTGTGTACCAACTATTTTTTTCAGCTTGCCCATAGCACACCAAAGTTTGGTTTAGGGTGGGTGGTTGTTCCACTTATATTCGCATTCTCTCATTATATCCCCACTCACTTCAAAATTACTTGGTATTCTCACAATACCAAGTGACCGGCGCTCACTATGATGCAAATAACATTCAGTTACATCCACATAGCAGACGTGAGCGGGCTTCTAATAGCTTACCGTCGCTAGTAATTCAATTTAAAATACAGACTGATTCAGAAGTAGTACGTCAGCTTGATAAGTGTGACCGTCGGATACTTTTAAATACCTGCCAAGCCGTGATGCCGGCTCTTTTCCTCTTCAATCATACAATTCATCATCATTCATCAACCTCATTATCATCCATAAACTGTATACCGTTAAGTGCCGCGCACTGGGTGTCCTAAAACAAACAATACCACGCAAGTGACAGTGCAACCAGACCACGGAGCCATCATAAATCATCATAAAGGTTAGTGTCTGGCATTCTGTTAAATCACCCCCACCACTAGGTCTGGACTCCACGTCATCCACAACTCCACCAGTGATTTTAAATGATTTTTTTGTTTTTGGCTGGCATCATGACTTTTTATTTATACCTACTATCGTCTCAAGTTGATCGAATCAAAAAAGAAACTGAGTCCATCATATTATGTATATTCACTCACCCAGTCGAAACCCAGAAATTTTGGAGTTAGTATTAAATTTATGACTTCGTCGCTATAAATGTGTTATATTTTTTTGTCAATACGTTCAACGCACGCAATATGAATAAATATTGTTTTTCTTTTAAGTGGCAGCTCATATGTTTGATAAAAGCGTAAATATAGACGTCAATTAAAGTAGATTTTTCCATCGCAGAATTCTTATTGATACAAAATTTTCCAAATAATAATGACGTATATACTGCTGAAATAATAAACTTTTTTAATTAAACGTGGGCTGTTTAATGCGCAAAGTAAACGAATGAAAAATCAACAATTTTCTCTAGTCAATAACCTAAAATATACGAAAATATAAAATATAACCACAAATTTTGGAAAGATATAATATTTTTATTTTTCATTCAAATGAATAATTCAATATATTTTTATTGAGGAAAATATTAAAGGCTCACGCGCCGTACAAATAAAATATGGTAGGTATAGGTAGTTTATTTTGAAAAACTTCAGAAGTATCATTTCAAAAAGAATCTGAAACAAAGTTAGACAGGATGGGATTCAAACTCACATCTTCCACTGCCTGAGTGAGTATTCATATCGTTTAAAATTTAAACTATCCGAGCTTAATTAGTTCAAATCCCACTAGTTTCAACTTTTTGCTAGAATTTTGTCAAAATAGTATCTATGTCTCTGATGTTTTTCCAACTTATGTAGGTAGGTATATTCAATTATAAAAATCTAACATTCTCAAATATTGTCTATTTTAATAAATGTTGTATAATTGGAAGCTAAGCTTAGACAATCTTTAGATTTGTTAGGTTAGGTTAGGTTAGGTTAGGTTAGGTTAGGTTAGGTTAGCTTGTGATAACAATGGCTGTAGTAAACCATCATGGCAAATAATACTGAATACAAAATGTTTCATCATCATCGTCTTCATCATCATCGTCATCATCAGCCTGAATCTATCCACTGCTGGATGAAGGCCTCTTCATGCTACTTCCACTTCTCTCGGTCCTGTGCGTTACGTTGCCACACACTTCCGCAGAACTTTATCATTTCATCAATCCAGTGGCCTCTAGGTCTACCTTGCGGACGTTTTGTACTTCTTGGATACCACTGGATGACTAGATTTGTCCAACGATTGTCTCTTCTTCGAGCTAATTGTCTAGCCCATCTCCGTTTAAGGCTTTTAATAAACTCTGTTACATCGCAAACTCTTGTCTGCTTCCTTATCCAATCATTCCTTTTTTTGTCCTTTCGCGTTATGCCCAGCATGCACTTCTCCATACCACGTTGTGCTACTCTAAGTTTCTGGTTCTCTCTTTTAATTAGGGTCCATGTTTTACACGCATATTATGTGATCATGGGAAGCACACACAGGTTGAATACTTTGCGCTTTAGGCACAGTGGAAGGTCACTTTTAAAGACATTATCCAGGCATCAGAAAGCACTCCACCCTGGCTTTACTCTGCGAACAATTTCATCAAATATACATCCATCTATTAGACACTTGTTTAAATCTATAGAAAATGTTTAAATGTGTCCAAATCGATTATAAACCCTAATAGAAGGTTTTAGTGAATGATTACGATATAATATTAAATGAACAATAAAATAAGTGCATAATTTTTGTTTTGATTAAACAATTATTGTCAAAAGTGATATGACTATTTATGATATCTTATGAAACGAAATATGGTATTATGCTAAATTTTAAAACCATGACGTCTAAAATAATATTTTTAATGTGCATCATTATACAAGATCATGTAATGTTGCTTATAATTATAATAAATTTAAAAAAAAAAACAGATAGAGTATTATAATACGAGTAACATATACTTATGTATATCGTTTCTACCAACATCTACATATTCTTCAGGTTTGGATACCAAAGATACCGTAAAATCATCGCAAGTATATTATAATACGCAACATCAGCCCGCAATGTCCGAAATAATAATTTATGTACAAATAATAATTACTTTTAATAATAATATTATATAACTGCTCTATCCGTGTAAAAGAAGATTTTCACTCAACATTCTTGAATAAAATACGGCAAAATGGCGAGAATTTAAACAATTAAAGTATTTTATTCCGAGCGGGGGATTATTTTTTTGTACATAAGTAGGTATAATATTTACAGCCACATCATGATAAACTTCCTGTACTTGGACCTTAATTTAATATTTTTTTAAACTTCATTCTGTAATTTTAACTTGTTTAGATGTTTGAATATTTAATAGTATATTATTAACAAGATATTAGCGTTATACGCATAGTTTTTTAAATTAAAATTACGTCTGGGCGTGTTCCTGGTAACTACATGAGACATATTCTGTAGTGTTAGTATTAGTTTGTTCACCCAAAGCGTAGAACTAACTTGGATTGTGAGAGCAATACACATTTTCAACCAAATTGCGTGTAACTAAATTTTGCTTTCGAAATAATTTACCCCTTAAATACACAATTTCGTAAATACATACATCATTTTGAAAAACCTCAGACGTACCTGTAATCGAATTATATCACACGGGTCAAATGGAATGGTAGGTAGATTCATTGATAAAACGACTCACCTGGACATTGGAAGATGAGAGTTTGTATAAAAAATTACATTCAGTATTTTTTTTTCTGCGTATTTTTATATTATAACGAATCTCTTATATAATATTGGCGTTAAATAAAAAAAAAACTAATAATTTAATAACTTGACACCACCAT
Source organism: Rhyacophila brunnea (assembly GCF_057557595.1). Classification (NCBI taxonomy): domain Eukaryota; kingdom Metazoa; phylum Arthropoda; class Insecta; order Trichoptera; family Rhyacophilidae; genus Rhyacophila; species Rhyacophila brunnea. The sequence goes on along the minus strand of NW_028232848.1, from coordinate 11,477,283 downwards.
AGCTGTCAAAAGAAGCAATCAGGAAGTTATTATTTTATTATATAATATGAATTACCTTTTCTTCACAATTTTGTAATAATAATTTAGTAGAATTCGATATTGATTTCGGATTTTTAAGTGAAATTAAATTTCTTAGAAAAATATTACTTCAAGTAATTGATATAAATTTTTTCTACCTACAGTGTAATTTTGCAACAAAATATTTTAAATTCTTTGTCAAAAGTTTATAAACGATAAGTTTCATCGTGGATTAAAAAAAAATATTATTACACTGTGTGCTATTTATAAGCCAAAGCATATATGGATCCAGGGATGAGGAAATTCAAGGAGACTGTGATAAATTGATTTTGAAATAATAATATTCACATATCAGTGAGATTTTAACCAACTGTGCACCAATCGTCGATTTAAAATTACTATGTGTCCATACAAAACAACATCGATGTAATAATACTATACTGCAAATGTTCAAACTTTGTGAAAGTGCTCAATTACGTATTTCGGCATCTTCAGGCGCTATTCACATTCACATGTTGTAAATTTAATATGCAACTGACACGAAAAAATATTCTATTCTCTGACTTATTTTATTCTTATACAATATAATTACACGTGGTAAAAATGCATTTAATATTGAAATTATTGAGGTATTGGAGATATGTATTTGTTATATTTATATAATTACATATTATACAGTAAATATTTAAACATTAACTACTATATTATGTGCTCACCCACAAGTGATTCTGGAATGCGGGTGTAAATATTAAATTAAACAATGGAAGCCTCAAATGGTTGCACCAATTCATGAGTGCAACGCGTCTTCTACTGATACAAATCTTGCGTATCATAAAATGCCGATGCCAATCCGTTTAGAAGGCTATTCGATAATAAAACCATCAGCGTACGATCCACAGTAATGAGGTCCTGACAAATAAGACGTAATATTTGAAATCAGAATATGGACCGAATAGGTTAAGCAAATGGCTAATACTCATGTTTCGTAAAACAGGAAATCTGTTACTTAATACAATCTCCACTATGTAAAGGCCCATATTATATTATGATCTTTTTAGGATTGAAAATGGTGATATAATCTACGAGTGAGTTTAACAGTACTAGCTTTAATATTTAATATTTTTAATTGAAAATGATATACTTATAAAATATAACTCACATTGCTTTGAAGTTTTAGTTGTTAGGAATAGTTAAAAATGTAGTTCTTTTTTAAATTAAATTAACTATATACGCTAAAAATATGTGGTGGATTTTTTTCGAATATTATTACTCAAGGAAAGATCAATATTTTCGATTTTCTACTTTTTAAGAGCTTACAGAAAACGTAGCCTCTAGGGGGTTTTGTTGCTTTGAGCGATAAAAGGGTTGAACCGTAGAGAGATAATAATTTAAAATCACTTTATCGTTATGTATTTTTTGTGAAATATTTTCAAACTAAATTACACCCCTTTGACCATTATCTTTGATAGTGAGCCAAACTTGTTTTTGGAAATAAAATGATTTTCCTTTATAAACAATTACATTTATTTATATATTATTTAAGTAGTCTAACTCAGAATAATATGATAGGCACTTATAGGTAGATAATAAATTATAAACGTTTACAATCGAAATTTAAAATAAAAAAAAGATTTTTTTATTTGATTCAACTCCGTCTTTCGTACGAAATTTTATTGAAGAGATACTATTTCAACTTTTTTATTATTTAATTACACTCTCAAAAAATAAATCATTTTAAGGTGTTGTATGTTAAAAAATTGATAGAACCATAAATTAAAAAAAAACTTTCACAAAAGAATGAAACTAACAAAATACGATCGCAGACGAATCATTTTGAAGTTTTGAATAAATTTATTTTCATTGTTGTTTTAGTCAGTTTAAACGAACAAAATATTGCTTTCTTTTGACGTATAAATGCCTTATTATAACATTATTTGAGTAGTAAATTTCTAGTTATTTATCGATTATCATGACAGTATGCCTCCATTAAAGAAAATGATTTTCGCTTCGATATAATAATCACAATAATCTTTTTCAGAGTTTTCCAGATGAGGGATTTGAGCCTCAATCGCAATTTTAGAAGAAAACGTTCAACCACTATACTCAAACATAATACTATAGTATTTATATAGCGCCTAAAGATTTCTTGGTTGTACCTACAAGACGTCTATAATTTGCGATTTTTTGATAGAATCAAATACCTTTTAATAATCAATGAAACCCAGGTAGAAAGGTAGTCTATATTATTGATATCGTTCTATTACTTCCCTGACAGCTTTTATAATAAATGTTCCATTGTGTTGTAGCCTCTCCTAAATCCTTACTCTCCTCGTTGGTTCTCGTCTAGCATAGTTTGTGGGCGGTTGGAGAGTGCTTTCTGAAAGTTTTGTACAGAAAAAAGTTGAAACTGATCGGCCGATAATTTTTTTATGGAGGCATATTTTTCAACCTCTGGTACATTCTCTTCATGTAGACAGGCTGTGAACAGTCATGCAAGCACTTTGTTTACACTTTTACAGGCTCTTTTGTCAATGCCAATAATTGTTAACCCATCTTCTGCTGGAGCTACCAATGCTCACGTATGCATAAATGAAACATGGGCTGTTAATGTAAGAGACTAAAACAAAATTAGTAGCGCAACGTAGCATGAAAAGTTGCATGTTGGACATAACGCGTAAAGTTCACGAAATAAACCAATTTATAAGAGCAGACAAAAGTACGCGATATGATAGAGGGCACTAAAATGGCAATGGGCTGGACATGTCTCTCAACGAATGGATTTCCGCTGGACATGAAGCAGTATATTATTCATGTAAATATCTACAAACAATAAAAGTAAGTAGAAAATTTACTACATAATATAGTAGCATAACGTGGCATTAGAAGGTGCATGTTGACCATAACGCATGAATATCACAAAAGAAACCAATGGATAAGGAAGCAGACAAGAGTAAGGGAAATGACAATGGGCTGGACATGCTGGACAAATGCCGTAGTGATACCCAAGGAGCACTAAACGCCCACAGTGATGCCCTAAAACCCGCTGGATAGACGAACTCATACAGTTCGGTGAATATACGTGGTAGAAAAGAACTAGGGACCAATAAGAGTGAATTGAGCTAGTGGAGACCTTCATTCAGCAGTGGATCGACCCCGCCTGATTATGATGATGATGATGATGAATAATATAGTATAGTGGTATTGTACAACATTTATTACAAGTAGATAATGTTATCAAAATAATGTTTTGTGTACAGTAATAATTGTCATACTGATAAAATAATAAAAAAAAATGATATTGTTAATAATATTATCTGAATTGCAGGATATATGTAATATTATTATTATAATATAAGCCAGATGTGTTCAAGAGGTCGATTGTGGACAAATTTAATACCAACTCATTACTATATCAACTTCAACTTGAAAAAGTTAAAATTATATATTTCACAAAGAATTATATAAAATAAATATGTTTTTTACTATTCAATGAATTATCAATATCATCGATGATATTTTAATAATCTCGAAGATAATTTTGTATATTACCACTTCTAAGCCGCGAACTCGAAACGTGTGGGTTTTCATCTGGTTCTCATCAATCATGCGGTTAAGACCAAATCCATGTGCAGTGCTGCATGCATTGACGCTGACACTCCTTTGCTGGTTTCCGGTCTACCCGTAGAACTGGTCTCCAGGTTCAAATACTTAGGTGCCATGGTTGCCAACGATGGTGGTATTTCTAGTGAGCTTGGAATCCGTATGGAATCTAAAAAACTAGAAAACTATATCTAAATATATTTAATTTGAGTGAAAAATTCACTGTTATTATCTTCATGGTCATCACTATCTGATAATATTAGTACTTAAGCTAACCTAACCCAAATATCCATCTAATTACCTATATAATCATTTCCAACTTTTGTATAGTAAAAACTTATATCTAGTTATACCTATATGCCTTATCGAGTTGTCACGCTTTGTGAAAGTAAGTCAGCTTTGATATCTTTGATAGTTACTCGGATACCTTCTTTAGTGTGACTGGTCATTCTCGTCCCACCGTAAACCCAAGCATTATAATAATAACTATTATCGATATATTATATTAAATAACTCACCGCTATGTACAAAATTTCGAATAGCATGTTGTGTAGATGCCAATTTCTTGCAATTACATAATATAAATATATTTTTTAAATATATCATATTTACTGCAAATTGTTATTTTAGACTTATGAAAATACTCGTAGTTAAGAGCGTACATAAGTGAAACGGCAAATAATTTTCAACAGTAGGTGGAACGAAATTTCGCAGTCGTTGTCAATCGGAGACTGACAGTCGAGGTGTGAGTACGTCAATTTGTTCTGTGATGGCGTCGGAGGAATATATTCTTAAATCGTGTAAAGATGACTAAAAAACGTTCCGCATTTACTTGGAAAAGAAAAGGTATCAATGAATATACTATTAATATTACGAATATAATAATAAACATCACATTAAAAGGACGCATGTTGAATTTTTATGAAAAATTATATTTCATTCGGCTCGCTTCATTTGCACAATCCGCGCATCGCCTAGTCACGATCTTTTTAGACCATGCCTCAGCTTAAGAGAACACCACTTGAATAGTCGCCATCGAGTCCAAACGGTTGGAAACCAATGACAATCGCATTTAATTTGAAAACAAAAACTGCGTAGGAATCTATTATCTTATCATATTATTATGAATGTGAATAATGTTTAGAAATGTATATGCAAGGTCACAATGTCACCTAATACATAACGAATTTAAAAATAAACTTATTAATACACCTAATAATAATTTTGAATGAGCACTTCAAAAACATATTTTTGATAAAACATTGGTACCAATCTGGGCTCAAACATGTGTCCATTAGACGCCGACTAATAATACATAATGTGCTGTACAAATTATACACCTGTAGCTACCTTAATCACGTCCAAAATAACTAACTAGTTATTTTCGTACGAATAAGTTTAATTTTTTCAATAATATTGGCAACCGCGTTTTGTGATTTTAATCTTAATAAAACTCATATAATATTTGTATACTTACATTTAAAAATAACCCTTATGATCATAATATAATTTATTGATATAATAACAAATATTATATAATATAGTGTAATATATTTCGACCTACATGAATTGTGATAATTGTAGCTTTAAAGCTCTCTTCCTTTTTCGATCTTAAAGCATGTCAGTATCAAGTAGGGTAATCCGGTTTCAGTTAACATATAGGTAAGTAGTTGACGATCTGAGCGTAACTTCAGATAAAAGGAAATTTGACTTGATTTAAACCATACTGCAGAAAAGGTTACCAAACTATGGCACGCATGGAACTTGCGTTAATTAGATACATTGTAATACTTTTTTTAAATACTTGTTACTAAAATGTATAAACTGTATATATTATATTAATTATTATACTTATGTCAAAGGGTAGGAGTTTCTGTGTAACCTGTGCGTGCGTCTCTAACTCACAATGCGAAACTGATGCTACGTCCTGGAGATTACCGAGTAGCTGTTTTACTGATGATGTATGTAGACAGTAAAACTGTTTAGTGAACATGCACTAATTCTACAATAATAATTACTACCTACACTGTAAAAAATGTTAAAAAGTTGTATGTATTCATTCCGTTAATAATATTAGAATCTTTTGGTTTCACGTTACCACATCCTCTACGATAATTAGGATATTGATTTATTATGTAAAACTATGCAATCACACAGAGTTTTTGTAGGCTGTAGCTGTAATAAATTTGAAGTTAACTTTTTTTTTAATTTTTGCTTTACAAGCAAATAAATGAATTGTTGTATTATTTTTGATAAAAATGTTCATATAATAATACTTCATGGTAAATAAAGTACTGTCTGTCACTAAAGACTCCATTTTTTGTAGCGAGGAGCCTTGGATTTTTTTCTGATTTCGGGGGCCGTGGTATGAAAAAATTTGAGAAGCACTGCTCTACGTCACCTACCAAAGAGATACTTTGAAAGAGATTTAATTTTACTAGAAATCGTTGTTAACCATCTCTTTCATGTAATCTTTAAAAATATTTAGTTAGTTTTCTCGCCATACTATTGTCATTCGAGGTAGAGAAATAAAATTTGGCATGATTAAACAATCGATAAGTGGTAGAAACGACATTCAAGAAAGTTGATCAACTTGCAAATTGAATTGAAAGAACTTGAGATCCTTTCTACTTTTTTCGATTGAACAGTGAATCATCATTTAAATCAATGGGTTACCTAGCAAATTGCCTAGCGTAAACAAGGTGATAGCAACGCGCATCAGTACGTAAAATTTGGATGTTTCACTTGTTTCACTGACGCCATCTTGATTACCTACGACTGTCGTTTCAAATTAAATTGATACGTGGAAAGAATCCTTTCGATTTCTTATTTAAAGTCAACAGGCAATACAATTGAACGACAAAAACCGCAACGTGAGAACGCGAATCTTTTAACTTTATGTTTTTATACATAGTATAATACCTAAGGTTCGTTTTTCGAAAAACTATTTTTTTGTATATTATATTTGAAATATAAATACTTTTGACCGAGGGTACTTGATGAAATTTTAATTAAAACTCCATGGATTACTACAAAACTTAAATCCATTAGAATATATATTTAAATTAAATCGAAAAAGTTTGAACATCGTTCTGGTAGAGCACTTGAAATACTGCAAATTGTAAAAGAGCACTTTTCTTTAGGCACTCTCATCTTCAGAGTAAGAGTACCGTTACTGCAATTTTACTAGAAATTTAAAATAATGAAGATTTAATAGTGACACAAAGTTCAAATCACTTCAGACTACTTTTTTCGACTGCTTATAGGAATGTAAATTATTATTGACCAACTTATCAAAGAAATATACCAAAATGTGATTCATAAATAGAATAATAATAATAGATGAAAAGTTATACAACAACAATATTGCTACGTTATATAAAATATGTATATTATTAAATGTATGTTAGATAAAAATTATGCTTTAGAACTTTTTAAAAATAGCTGATAAGCAAAAATCTTTATCGAGTTTTGTTAAGTTTGTTGAAAATAAATATTTGAATAGTTGACGGGTTGTTAATTATGATTTATCGAAACCATGAAATGTTCATCCTGTAATATTATAATTAACTTTATCCCTCAAACAACTTTTTATAAGTTAAAAATACCTTTATCGTAAATCAAAACTAAAAGGGGCTTCGTTTATAATATTATTTCTTAGAACACTTTCTATTTAAAGTTTGTACATCATAGCCATGTAAATTTTAGCATTGTCAAAGATTACGGAAAAGAAAATTAATTACGCGAATGTCAAAAATCATAGAACAGAGTTAAAACTTTATTTATTAAAAGGATTTTTAACAAAACTCTACGTCAATTATGTTCAGTCAAAATGTCACTATAAGATTTTTACCATCTGATAAAACTTCTATTATAATAAAGGTTTCTTTAGAAAAAAATCATATTATCAATTCCTTTCATAAGAACGTCTTTTACATGAATTGAATATTAGCACTAAGTAGTAATGCTCAGACGACGGCAACCATTCCCCCAAGTACGATGTAACAATAATTTTGAAAATCACCAAAGATAGACACAGATAAACACATATAAAATGTTAGTATCAGTAAAGCAAAATTTTTAAATAAGTAGAGTAAATAACCATTTAACAAAGCATATGGGCCTCCACAGTCGTTTCGAAGATCAAGTAGCTTATCAGAAGGCGCCCCGAAACCGAGTATGCTGAACTTCTTAGTCAATAAAAATACTAACATTATAACAAACAACAAAGACAACAAAGACAAGAACACATAGCAACCATCCCACCCCTCGCACGAAGATCTCATACTTTAATATATTATAACAAGAAACAAAATCAATTTTCCAATACGGTTGGTCACCGAGGAAAATCACGACCAAAACCCTCCAAAGAAAAATATAACCACGCTAACAAACCTTGCACCTTGCATCTATCTCACTAACAAAGCTTTACATATTAACCTACAATAGAAAAAAGGGAAACGCTAGAGAGGAAGACCCCATGCGAGATGGTAAGACGACATCAGAAAAACAGTGGGCCCAATTTGGCTACAAATAGCCAAATACAGAGTCCAGTGGGATTCTTTGGAGGAGGCTTTCACTCGAAGAGGGGTTCTCACAAGCCAAACAAACTAGTATCTTAGCATTAAAAATACCATTTAAGTTACAAATACAAAATATTTAGTAATATAAACGTTACATATCACTGTTTAATATATCAACATTATTTATTAGTATTTTATACAAAATAAAATTTTTAATACATATAGGTATGTATTATACAAAAATATAAAATTAATATTTATTAATATTATATCAACTAGATAATAAGTAGATAATACAATCATAGATAGATATATTATATACATAATAGAAAATTAATCAAAGGTTATATATACATTAGATATAGTCAATTCACTTTCATTTACTTTTTATTTGTAAGAAATTGAAAGACTTTTTTATTTTTATTTATTTTATTATGGGCCTCCTCAGGGTCGAGGTTGCATTAACAATAAAAATGGATGTTATCGAATTGATCAACCTATTAGGTCAATGAATTTGGGTTCCTAATCTCCACCTGTCCGGTCGTGAAAATGCAGGCCCGCCTTCCATGACACTCAAAATATGACTGAAATAAAAGATTTTACATGCTCACTCTGTTTTCCTTATATGGAGCAGTACGGCACTGACAATGATGTAACAACCATAGACCGTGGTACTTATAGAAATAATTTAGAGGAAAAACAAAATAGTTGGACTGGCTCAGCTAGTCTGGGTGGCATTAAATTAATAATTGAGGTGCATGTCGCCTACTGTCACGCTTCGTGGCGACAAAATTAGTCTATGGTTTCGTCATTTTGCAGAATATTTTTAACGATCACTATATCTGTAAATTCACTTGAGAATGACACTGGTGAAGAGTGCCAACCATAATGTATTAGTAATTTGAATTATTATTAATTATTCATGCTAATTTCAGTTAATTTTAACAGTTTCTACGTGTGCTTACGTTAAATTACTTGCGTCATGACATCCATAGATAATTATGAAGATTAATATTATGAACAGAACCCAACTTGTAGACCATATATTAATAATAGACAACATTCTTATAGAAAATACATAGTGCCAACCGCTGAAAACAAAAAAACGTGTTTTGACATGACAATCGAAAAGTGTAGGTATGAAGAAGATGATAAAAAAGTTCATTGAGTCATGCAGGTGTCGATGCAGTGCAGTTCAACGATTATTGTTCTGGTGATTTCGGCAAATTTTGCCAACTGATAATGTTAGTTTAAAGATTCAAAATGTGCTACGGGATGGGAGCATCAGTCTGATAACATTTTAAACATCAAGAAAAAACGACATTACACACTTTTTCCCGTAGTGGCAGCTAACTGTGATGTCATGTGATAGTCAGCGACATGCACCATAGTATAATTCGCGCTTAATATCCTCTGTATCCACATTATGAATGACAAGATTAGATCGCGGTGATGATTCTACGGAGGAATCGAGATCAACCCGATTAACCTACTATCCATACGACTTCAAATACCTCAAAGTTGGCCTCGGTTGATTTCAATTGGGCTCTTGGGTGGACAGACCCAGGAAAACAGTTCCATACGCTCCGAACTCATAAACAGGCAATCGCAAACAATGCTTTTAACGTATTGGTGGTCATGCCCGTCAAACCAGCCCATCCTCTATCAAACGAAACTTGAGGAGTTTGTCTATACTCTGTGACTAAATTCATATTAACGAACAATATGTGAATTTTCCTGAACCGGGAGTTGGTTCCAATACCCATAACTTCATACGCCGACACGTTACAACTCAGCCGTCGCAGGAACATATTGTGCATTCTTTGATCATGTCCAATCCTAATAGGATCATATGGTCATCAAAAGCGTGGAGGTCTGCATTTACATTTTTTTACGAGTAGATAATGGATATTAGCCACTTGCTCAACTTAATAAGTCTATACTCTGACTGCAAACATAAATTGAAAAACAATATGTGTATTTTCCAGACCCAGAATTTAAACCCGAGATGCACAACTTTATATGCCAACACTTTTGTCTGTTCTGTCATCTCGGGGACATATTGTGCATAATCACTAAATATAACTATTGTTGATTTTTTTACTACGCATAGAATATAATATGCAATAATTAGAAACATAAACTTGAATATAGTGAATAAAATATTGCGTTGAAAATAATATTGAATTAAATCATAATATGAACAAAGAAAAACAAAAAAATATCGATGTGTGTACTTATGTACGCGAGTTAGAAGTTATACTTCTTTGGCGTACCAAACAAAAACAAAACTTATGATAAACTAGATTCTTTGACTAGCTCTTAATTATCTTGTTAAATTACACACTCAAGAAAAAGGACCGCTTATTGGAACGCCGTTGGTTTATTTCTATACACTTTAACTTATATTACCAAATTATATAGTGGTTTCTCGTTGTTTTTATTTTTAAAGTACCAACTTTCAATCTGACGTTTAATCGTTTGTTTATGTAAGGAATCGCAAATGGCCGACAATAATAAATTCGCTGTCTAGGCAATAGAACAATTCTAAGCTATAATATTACACTGTATAATTATCAGGGTTGCAGTATCATACTGTGGCGTAAAGGTAGTGCGTTCGGCTCGAATCCAATCGAGTGCGTTTTTTTTTGTGTGAAAAAATAAATTATGTGTTACATTTACTTCAAAAATGGATAAAAAAAATATATTTACATCATAAAATAGTCACATAACAAGTAAGTCATAAAGGAATTATAACACCATTGATCTATATAACAGCATCCAGTGGAGATAATATGTATAAGGAAACTATTATTTTCTATATAAATACATAACTGTAGAATTACCCGATGTGTTTTGTCGTCTAATTTTCACCACAATTGCAAAATAGTGACTCTTTCAAGCCACGTATGCATCATATTATAAGCTCATCTGATAATAAAATGTAACAAAACACATAGGTTGATTGCATAATTATTGAATAACAACGTTTATAAACCAACGTCATCAACGTTTATAACACCGAACTGATCCAAAAGTGTTGGATTGGATTGTAGTTGTACATATTATAGCTCTGACGACTATGCGCATATATGATTAGTTTAAATTATTATCTGTCTGCGTCTACCATATCATGTATTGTACAACCCACTGCCATATACATGAAAAAATGAATAATGAAAGTAATAATTCTTTCATACGTAAAAGTAGTTCAGTGGTTTTGCATGAGATCTTCATAGGGCACGTCTTCACTTACGATTATGTGAGAATAAAAGAATGGGCCCATTCAATAAGATATCCTTGCATTTCATAGGAATTGCAACCATATCCATTCATACTTTTTTATTATTTGTGGGATTTTCTTTATAATAATCTAAGGACATTGACACTAGTATTATACTTTGTTGTATGATGTATAGAAACAAAAGTTTTGAATATTAAACGAAACACAAAATAGAAAAATAAATTAGGAGTATTTTTTACACTATCATAATAATAATATAATTATATACGTAGGTATGCATAAAATAAGATTCTAATAATATATTACAGATTTGTATGAACACACATTTTGATAGACGTATCGATTCTATTGAACTCGTATAATGGCATATATTCTTAATCAGTTAGCAGTTTATTGCAGTCAAATGATTAAAATTAAAAAAAAATATGTCAAGTGAAAAATTGTGTATATTTTATATTATATTGTTATCTAAAATTTCACGTGTTTGTTGACAAAATGATATGCCACTTGACCTCTCCAAAAACATTAAAATAATAAAAAATGATAACATTTATTTAAGATTTAGGACAAACGCGATTAATTGTGTTTAAGCGTATAACCTGAATGAATAATAAAATGCCAGTACAGAGACTTTAATATATTATTTTTATTAAAACTGTAAAATTTATGTAGAAAAAAATCGTTATATTTTAATATTCAATGATTTTTAATGTAATGGTCAATGTGAATTATTCATTCGTTCAAAATTTTCGCAATAAGATGTTTAGATTAATTTTAAAGTTATAAACCTATCATTGAAAATAATATCCTATTGAAGAAAGCACTAAGAGAGTAGCACTTATGCCTCCTTTTTACAATTTTCCTGCATAGTGAGGGTGAGTTTAAGGGAAAGTAATTTTATAACTTCATATTTTTTTGTTGACCATGTCGTATCACTCGTATCCTAATAAGATCATATGGGCCTAACAGAGTAGGGGTTTGTATTAACAAATTTTTGTTTTTACTTTTTGTGCTTCATTTTCGTTGGATACTCACACATTCAAAATCCTGCTTCAAAATGTAGTGTATCGGATCTGAATTATATTTATTAAATTCTGTTCTGTGCTAAAAACCGTTTCTATCTGTCACTACTATGTACAATATAGTATGTACTTAATGTGAGTATTTCTTCTTATAAAAGAAAATTAAATTAAATTCTGAAAAAAATACATAATTACTTTTATTAATAATAATAATGATATCGTTTCAAAAATAGATTCACAGCTGCCGTTTGTTGACTTTGGGGGTTAACTCTAAAATTAGTTAGATTTCATCTAAGTGTACCTACGTCAGAAATTTGAATAATATTATTCCAGTTCAATGCGTTTTTTACGTTTTCTGTCTAGGCTGTGAGACCATAAAATATATATCATTTGGCAATTTGCTAAGTGACCTAAGCCGTTGAAATTATTCATATGTGGTTAAATATCGAACACCGTTTTCAAGATTTATATCTGGTCGTTTGAAACTATTGGTTTCAAATTCGGATACCCAGCTTACTTTATATTTTTTGATATTTTTCGTGATCATAATTCTCAAATTACTTTTTCACTGTACGTATATTCAAAATATACTATTAAATCTAACTCTGTTTGTTAGTAAAATAGAAATAATCTAGAGATTAATTTCAAACTTTAAATATGATTGAGTATAAATTTCAATTCACATTATGTCGCTAATTGCATTTCTAATTATTTACGAATACGCTTGCAAAAAGAAAAAAAATGTAGCTCTAAACAGTTGTATTGCAATTATTTTAAAATAGGGAGATATGGAGGTAACCGACTATGAAAATATTGGCACTGGGACAACTGGAGGCCAGGATAAGTAGGCGCCGTACTGTCGAATGAATAACGTTCATTAATGAAATAAAATATAGACGTTCGTTACGATTTGATACAGAAAGTAGAATAATTGTCTATCTACTACTTAGTAATTCTAATTGATTTGCTCTTAACATAATGTTTTTTTTTAGACACAGATTGAGAATTAATGTGCCTGACGCTTCATATAAAAATAATAGAATTATTCTCTTCTCGTAGGAACTTAAACATAAATGCACAATTAAATCATTATTTATGTACGCATGTTTAAATTCTCACCATGTATTAAATAATATAATAATATACTTAAAAGAATTCTATATTATTGTATATTTTTTTAAAAACCTACATCAGTGGCGAAGGGTGACTTTTGAAAAGAGGTAGGCTATGGAGATCTGATAAAAAGAACACCCTTTTCAGGTAAACTTACGAGAAATAAGAAGATAATACGATATTACTACTAATGAATAGGTACACACAATAATGACAACAATACACTAATTTAATGAAACTCACTGACGACATAAAATTAAGCGATCAGTTTAAATTACTTTTTTTTTCAAAACATTTATGTAAACATTAAAAATCATTAGATAAAAGTTCTTTTTACTTTTAAAAACCAGTCTATATTTATTAGTATTCGATTAAACACCATAGAAATTGTTTTTTTTTTGGTTTTAGGCTCTGCGATCGGAGTTTACCTTAGTTCATATAATTCGATAAACTGGGCGGGGCTACGTGACGTAAAGTCCATATTATGAAAAAAAATTGAGAATTATTTGAAACATAATCCGACCTTTTATTTACGTCAAGATAGACGGCGCGCTGTGGTATGTTTTTTTTAAACTTTTGCAGATTGTTTTGTAATTATCTGTGTAATACATTCCTACACATACGGCATCTCTCGTTGGCAAAATAAATTATTTTATAGAATATATAATCAAGTGATTATATGAATAAGTCAATATGCAAATAGAAAATATTTTTCTAAGAAGATATGCTTCAAATAATCGCCTAGTATGGAGTCTTCGCCACTGACCTACATATTATAATCCACGAAGTCCATTTATTTTCGAATTTCATTTTATTGCGTAGCGCCCAGTTGTCCCGGCGCCGAATCATCCTAGATCCAAAATATCAGCCCCATTTAAAATAATATTTCCAATATCGACATTGTGTAGAAAGCAAATTCAAAAAAAAGTCGATCTTCATTTTTACCACGTTTTTTTCAGCTCATATTCTTGTTTGCCCGGTGGTTGTTTATCCAGTACAAATCTTGCAATCGATTTTAACTAACTTCCCGACTAGCTAGACATTTGACACTTTTAGAATATATTAGAAAACAATACCAATGCATTCTTTTAATACTTTTAGCCATCTTTGGGTAGGATTGAATTCATTTTCAGTTAATTCTGTTTTGTATGAAAAGTTATTTCGGATGAAATCCGTAATCCTATTCTCTATTATTGGTTGCTAAGGAGGTTGTTCTATCAACTAAATTATTAATATATACATGCGTTACTATGGAAATCAAAATGACATTTCAGTATTCTATATTTGTTTGTTTGTTGTTTGTTGCAAAATAGCAAAAAAATGATTTGTTGACAATTGCCTTATTTGTCCTAAATTATTAATACATAGAATTGTCAAGTTTATATGATTCATCAAAAAATTTTAAATCGTGGTATATAAAAAGTTCTTTTTATCTTGTAATTATTAGCTAATTTAAGTTTTTTTCAAAGCAATTTTTTTTCTCGGAACAGAACGGAGATTAACTCTAGCAAGTCCTTTATGTGGTCAATTAAGTGGACCAGTGAGTTTTTCTCTCGTTTAAGGTACCACAGATAGCCACTCCACATAGTAGCACAGTACCACATAGAGCCACTCAATACTACCAAAATATCCAAATTTTCCAGTCCATGACAAGCGACATGTTTGAAAATTATCGAACACAAATCTATGGTCATTAAACTAACAAATTTGTTTCTTATTGCGTTAAAAGTTAGTTTCAAAGACAACGGCATTCATCGTTAAATATTTATAATTATAATTATATAATATTTAATTAATAGTAAAACATTTTTTCATCCATTCTTTCTACAATACGACATGAATCTTAGTCACCACGCGAAGAGTCTTAATAACTGATTTTTTTAAATGAGAAATACATATCAACCACTTGCTAAATATATTTGGTTAATACTCTGGATTCAAACATATGTGTCGCTACATTTCAAAATCAGCCAATTCCACCTTTAGGTATTTTTGACTTTTTGTGAATTGCTGAAGAACTACTGCTTTCTAACATTTCTGCTTTATCAAAATGTGGAATTTATTAATTTTAAATAATCTATACTTACTTGAAATAATGTAAACTTTCACCCTTGTGACTGTGTATTTGAGAAAACAAAAAGCTCTTTTTCTCCTATTCGTCTATTATGGACTTGGCTAATTTTGAAATCTAGTGACACATATTGAAAAACAACATGTAAATTTTCTAAAGCCAGGATTCAAACATGACATCCACGACTTACTAACCGGACACGTGGTTATAGTAGACGCCTATAGTAAAACAATAATCAAACTCACCATTATAGAGCAATAATTGTATTTTATAAATTTTACGTGTCTTTTTAAAAGAATGACAACCAATGTTATTACTTTTTATATTTTAAATAAATAATCAGAAGATAAAAAGAACTTTTTATATATCACGTTTTTAAATTTTCTGTTGAATCATATAAACTTGACAATGCTATGTATTAATAAAAACTTTTTATTTTACTTGATAGAAATACTGAATAAATATTATATAATACAGAAATGTCATTTTGACATTTCATATTGATTTCCATAGTAACGCACGTATATATTAATAATTTAGTCGCTAGGACCCACTTAGCAACTAATAATAGTGAGTAGTAAATATCATACAAAATAGAATTAACTTAAAATGAATTCAATTCTGCTTAAAGATGGCCAAAAGTATTAAAAGAATGCATTGTTGTCGTGTTCTGATATATTCTAAAACTTTGAAATGTCTAGATAGTCGGGAAGTTAAAAATCTTGGACAAAGAATAAAAAATTTGTACTGCACAAGAAAACATCTGTACCGGACAAACAAGAATACGAGCTAATAAAAACGTGGTAAAATAGTTTTTATTCAACGTACATGTTAATAAGGCTTTTCTGAGTTTGGTGCGGTCTTCTATGAAAAGGTTGCGACTGATTTGTAATAAATCTCCTTTTCCTAGGCCATTCATACCAAATCACAGATGGCTTGCAAATTGAGACTTTTATTATAGGTTGCATGTTCAATAGAATCTTCTATGACTACGATTCTGTTGCCATCTAACTTTAACAGTGGCGAGGGGTGAAAGTAGGTTATTAAAATTTGACATAAGTAGTGCACACTAAACTTTGTCAGTCATACTTAGTTGTTTTCATTGAACTAAAATACAATTTGCAGATGGTTTTGGTTAGTTTATAAATTCAATTAAACTTTGCCTAACCAAACCATTTGAGTTTTGTTCTGCTGTGGGCGATCCGACAAAAATAGTGCAGACTTATTGGTTTTCGTTGAATTAAGAAAACATAATTTTACAGATGGTGTTGGTTAGTTGTTTTGTAAATTCAAACTCTGCCTATAAAAAACCATAATCAATAAAAAATATTCTTCTATCTGTAAAATATCTAAAATTATGTATGTTTTAATGGCATAGTTATAGATATTTTATAAATAAACGAACATTTTTTTAATATTATCTATCATAGCTTAAATTAATTGAATATTAAAAACTAACACTATCTACGGATTGTAATCTTAACTCAATGAAAACAAATACGTTTGACTGACAAATTTTGGTGTGCACTATTTATGTACCCTTCGCCACTGACCTATATTAATTATAAGCTGTAGTAAATTATACACTCAATTGCGTTAAGTATGTAGTACTTATTTTATATTATATAGTTTTGATGGTGGCTATATGTTTTGTTGGCTTATTTATTTTTCTTATTACCTTCTCATAGCTGATAATGTAACCTTCCTAGGAAAGCATTATCTGATATAGCAACAGCTACAAAGTCTCGAGTTTAAGCAATAAGCTTGCATACTGTAAATTCACTTCCATGGCTTTGTTCTATATCGCTGATGTATTCACATATTTTTATATAAGGGGTTTGCCTTCTGTACGCCAATGCTTCAGTGTCAGTTTACAATATTGTTATCAATCAAATTCACAATCAGATTGCAGCAACTCTGAAAATTTGCGTTTAAAAATAAACGATTAATTTACGTAGGAAATTCCCTATCTCGTAAGCAGAATGAATTTTGGGGACTTACCGAGCTTGGCTTCTAAACATTAAAGAGCGAGTCAAGCATATTTGAGAAACTTTACTAATAAAATTAAATTAATCAAATTCGTACAAAACCTTCTGAAGTGTGAATCATTCCAGATGTTATCTCATATTTTCTACGCAATTTATTTAAATCTTTCTTTCGTCTGAAAATAATTTCTTTGCGAAAGTGAGATCTTGTAAACAAAAATTCTCTTTGAGTTAATATCATTAGACGCACTTCAAATGAAAAAATTATTTTATATATATTTTTAACTTTATGCATGCGTTTTCATATTAAAGCTTCATTACCAGATATATATACGCAATCAATAATAAGTATAAAACTTACATCCTAAATTTTGATCGTTTCCTATTTTACACGTAGTAAAAATATACTTCACGTAATCAAAACTAAAAAATAAATAAAACCTTTTTTAATCAAGTGCATAATCTATGTTTTTTTATTTACGTACGATCTTAAAGATCGATCAAAAGGTCTATACTATTGCTTGACTAGATATTTATTTATTAAATGGAAGAGCATAAAACTTCAGACAATAAAAATAATATAATTACACTTTCAAGAAAAATTAAATATTATATTGGTATCTACTTAATGGTAATTACAGCTTTAATAACTAGAAGATATGATATTTTTAAAAGTTTCGAGTCAATAATAATAAATTGTTTCCTCTAACAAAAAGTTTTTGATATATTTTACTGTTGCATAATTATTATTATAATATAAATATAAATATCAAATATTCATATGATCTCTATAACATATTTATAAATGACACGCGTATGTAAAGGGGTATCAAATGAGTAGGTACTATAGATTTTTAAAACGTCGTAGCAGCCATTTTTTCTGATTTCCGCCAAAATTGACATTTGTTTTCGGTATTTTTTGGCAAACCATCATGGAAAGATATGTATTCAGTTGTTCAGCATGTTTATGCAAATCTATTCGAGCTACGTTTCGGGCATTACGTGAATTTTATTGCCAATATTAATAATCGACCTACTATTGAAAAAAACCGAGGTAAGTGGTAATGTTTGTAATGCTAAGAATCCAGACCGTCAAAAACGTAAACGTACTGCTGAAAATATCAATGTTGTGAATCAAATTATGGATGAAAATTCAGAATAATCAATTACACGTCGTTCTCAAGAACTTTGACTTTCTTATGGGACTCATGGATTAACAAATATTCCTCGTAAAAATCTGTTATAGTCAAAAAATCGCGTGTTATAGCATGTCTGCTCGATCTCTCGTTCGCGATGAAAGCATATATAAATAATAAAATAGTGTACCTAGGTGCTTTCAAATAATATAGTATCCTATTTTTTACGTTCATAAATGTTACGTCGAAAAATCTATGAAGATTCGTGTTTGCGAAGTGACAAGCTATATTGTGGATACTATTATACAGCTTAGCAGAATTATACACTAAAGCTTCATAATCTGCTTAAGAGGGAATATTGATAGTAACTTTTTATTATATTGCTACTATACAGACTAAATCTGTCATACTATTAATTGAATTACCTACTTACTATTGTTTTATTTTAATTATTTGATCGATAAAAGGTATAACGAACGATACAATATCACTAATCCGGAATAAAAATCGGTTGATCCTAATCGTAATAATTATATTGACAGGCTCTTTCGTGAAATAGACAATCTTTTGTTTTGATTGGAAAGGCCTATCCAAGAAGGCCTATCTGGCTAAAGAGAAAATCTTTACAATACAAGAGAAGAAAACTCCACTCGGTCGAGGCCCGAAAAAGTCGTCCCTTGTGTATTGGAAGATAGAGATATATTTTTGTTCAGAAATAACTGACAGCCAAATTGAGTAAATAATAACAATATGAGATTTTGTATTTTTCGATTGATAAAAAGGAAATTGGAAAATCTTCAAGTTATTATTTTTTATTTCAATTTAATCATAAAACTCGGAAAATCTTTTCTATTGCAAAGCAATAGATAGAAAAAATACAACATGCGCGAACTCTACAGTATTACGGAGTCAATGATACTAAAGGAGACCGCGTTCAAATACACAACTATCCTCTGCAATAAATTACGAACGATTACAGCACTATGTACAATGCATAATATGGATAGTTCAAAATCCGAATAGGTTTTCATTCTTCCACAAAATGACAAGATCCATTTTTACCACGTTTTTATTAGCTCATATTCTTGTTTGTCCAGTACACATTTTTTCTTGTATCTCCAGTCCTAGCAACTAAATTATTAATATATTCGTGCGTTACTATGGAAATCAATCCGAAATGACAAAATTACATTTATATTTATTCAGTATTTCTATTTAGTATAAAAAAGTATTTATTAATACATAGAATTGTCAAATTTATATGATTCAACAGAATATTTAAAAACATGGTATATAAAAAGTTCTTTTTATCTTGTTATTATTGTATTTGAGGCTATTAATTTCAAAGTCGTTAACATCCATTTTTACGTTTTTTTTTTATATAATCTTGATTCTGATTATATAAGTACTTCTCTAATACACTTAATTATTTTTATTAAATATCAAATTCAGCTCCGTTTGTTAGATAAATGAAGTTAAATTGCAAAGTCGTTTATATAATATTCATCAGCCGCCATTTCTTGTAATAAAGACTTACTTTAAACATGATTTTTTATTCATTTTATTGACAGTAAGAAGATTAATTTATTTTCCTATTTGGTTTTTTTAATTGTATACTAAGTGTTTACGTAAAGAAAATTTTGCAGTGCTAAATATGCTAAATAATATAGTCTTTCACAATTATCTTAAAATTACGGAATTGGAAGGTTACCGACTTTGAAACTAACATTCTTATTAAAATTTTATCATTGGTCATATTTTATAGATTGATACATATAAAGTTCTTTACATATATTCAGTATATGTTAAAAACTTCACTATGTAATCTCACAAGTTATAATATATTAATAAAAATAACAAAATATCTTTCTATAAGCTATCATCTGTGAGTCCAATTATCTCAACATAATATAAGATGCCTAATGGTTTACTGTTCAGTGCATCTATTCTATACATAAGACTACTTTCGGCCGCTACGGCAGCTATCGTAGGGTAGGTTTGTATATTAGCACTTATTGTACCAATTACAATAATTTAGTAATTGTTACTATAAGTGATAATACTTCAATACAAACCTACCCTAGATAGCTGCCGTAGCGGCCGAAAGCAGTCTTGTGTATAGAATAGATGCGCAGGTGTATATTTTTTTACTTTTGTTTACATGTCATTATTTTACATTACCTGTCCATGTGAGTAGTGTTTGGGATTCTCCACTTCTGTGGCCAGTTCTCAGAGAATATGGATGATAATGTTGAATCGTCAGCAAAAACTCTGAAAACAGTCCTCTGATTTTCGATCGAGAGATTCTGTGTGATATTTGAAATAATTAAGAGGGAGTGTGATTCATACGAGAAATTTATAGAGCTTAAGGGCGGACGTGCTCAGCGTGGGTCAAAATGGAGCTTTTATCCTATTTTCAAAGCATGATCTTGGACATTCCTTAAACGTTGTAGATTATCTATTTATATAACTTTGAAGCCTCATTATCCTTTATATTTATTTTAAACATTAGATGACTGCATAAAGTATTTTTATTACATAAAATAGTATTCTTTTAAACCTCTCGCTCTAATGTTTTAGAATATAGTCATATTCTAGTACATAAATGTGCAGTGGTGCTAAGATTTTTTTACATGTATTAATTTTTAAACGCATTTATAAAACCATAGTATAATTTATGTCGACATTATTATAGTGAAATATTTACGATAAAAAAATATATTGATAATCTCTGTGATCCCAAATTTGACAAGAAAGACAAAAAATGGGCAAGATTAACAATTTTGAAGATAATTATAAAGATACTAATTACAAGCTATGTCTTTGATCATTCAAGTGTGATAAACATCCTACGAATAATGATTGCTTTATAATAATTATTGACCTAAGAATAAGGTAGTGTTTTTTTGAAATACGCCATTTCTTTTGGCATTCCCCAGTGGTTAAGTTACAACATACGGCCATAGCCATACATTGACAAACTAAAACTGATGTAAGGAGTAAGTGTAGTAAAAGTAACACGCGCGTGTTTGAACATGTACCTAACCGAAAAAAAATCTTTTTTTTTAAACGGTACATGTTCAAACACGCGCGTTATCATGATCTTACTAATTATCTACAACGTTTAAGGAATGTCCAGGATCATGCTTTGAAAATAGAATAAAAGCTCCATTTTAACCTACGCTGAGCATGTCCCCCCTTAACATAATGCAAACCATAAAAATTTCCCAAGTTAAATCGACTGGTCATTTTCACCGAATGAACATTGGCTGATTAGTCCGGAAAATATTTGTTGCGAAGTCATCAGGCTAGAGGGTCAATCCGAGTGTTAGGGGACCCTAATTAAGGTGGTTGACTAGCGTGGCCTTAGAGGGCTCGCACATCAAAACTCGCCGCATGCGTCTTACGACGAATTCGTCGATGTGACGTCATCGTAAACCAAGAAACAAACGTTATCAAATGGAGCTTCGCAGATTGGCCGATGTAATCCGACGCTGCGACGATCCTGCATGCAACATGTCTCATTCTGCTACAGCCTGCATGTTGTACCTAAAAAAAGTCGACTCCGCGCAAGCGCACAGCCCGCGGCCATCGGCCATTTCTGTGTCTATCTCTGTCTACACTGTCATTGCTCGCTCATCGCTGGTCACCGCGTTTGACGTTTGTTCATACAATCAACACAATAAAAATGGCAGACGAGAGACTCTCCGATGCGGCGAATGTCGATATCGCTAGGCAGATGTGCGAGGTTTTATCAAGGAACACCGCCTGCCCGTTCTCGGAAGCTTTGATTTATGGTGGTTAGGCACACGAGGCGAGTTGTGATGTGCGAGCCGGCTAAGACTTTCGTGTAAATACACTAACTATAGATATACCACCAAAATCGCCAGGTGTTTAAATTTAGAACTAAGCTCATCTAAGTTAAAAAAAGTATGAGATGATAATAATGTCAAATGTTAGCATGTGGCGCCCCCACCCAGCGGACAACTTATATTGGTGGATCTCTAGAATGAATTACGATTTTTATTAGTTTTTAAAATCAGGTTCTGTTTATGTTTAGAATTCCGTTGGGGAAATCAGGCATTAATTTCAAGTTGTAGATTTGGTATCAGTAAAGTATATATTTATTATTTCCCGATGACAAACTGTTTGCAAATATTGACTAAACAATTTTTTCATTACCAAGTATTGCCAACTTAGGCTCCGAGCTAAATTGAGGACTCCATCGTAATAGGATTCTAATATTGAATAAACTAATCGCATTTCACTTCTTTTCATCTTCCTTCTTGGCACTGACACAACAAATTGTTTAATTAACTTATATTACATAATTATAATGCAAATATTAATTCATATTCTAAAAAATCACAATAAAGCTCATCATCATCATCAGCCGGGGTCAATCCACTGCTGGATGAAGGCCTCCCCAAGCTTTCTCCAACTCTCTCGGTCCTGTATCGTTCGCTGCCACGTATTTCCGCCGAACTTTACCAGTTCGTCAATCCAGCGGCTTTTAGGGCGACTCTGTGGCCGTTTCGTACTCCTTGGGTACCATTGGATGACGGCATTTGTCCAGCGGCCGTCCTTTCGGCGAGCAATGTGCCCCGCCCATCTCCATTTCAGCTGTTTGGCAACGTCTATTACATCGCGTACTCTTGTCTGCTTCCTAACCCATTCGTTTCTCTTACGGTCCTTTCGCGTGATGCCCAACATGCACCTGTCCATGCCTCGCTGTGTGACTCTTAGCCTTTGGACATCTCTCGTGTTGAGGGTCCACGTCTCGCAACCATACGTGAGCACGGGTAGCACACATTCGCTGAAGACCCTACGCTTAAGACATAATGGTAGGTCACTCTTGAAGATACTATTCAGACGTCCGAAAGCACTCCATCCCAGCTTTGTTCTTCGAGCAATTTCATCGTGCATGCTTCCGTCAATAAAGTTAAAAATACAAAATGTAGCTAGAAAAATCATTTTAACCCATACACTAAAAGTTGATAAAATTAACTAAATTCTACGTTTCACGTTTTAAACGTTATGTTTTAAATTTGGAATTTGTATTTTTTTATTATGTATAAATGTACATGACTATAATTAATCACATTCGCTTTTTATTTCCATTCCCAGATGGATCATAATTATATTATAATTCCTTCAAATATGGAGGTATTTTAACACTATTAATGTATAATGAATATTTATATCTCATGAATGTTTAATGTTAAGATTTAGGTTAATATATTATCGGATAGTACATTTACGAATGCAATCAATGTGAATCAATATCAACAATAATTCAGCCATTTCAATATCTCTAAATCCATTTTTTTTAATAAATGATTACTTGTTAAAATGATAATATCAGACATATTTGGAGGTATGATGAGGTAGTAGATAGACGGTCGTAGTTGCTTGGTTGTTGAGATGTGGGTTTATTGGTTAATACAAGAATACACGGAATACAATAATAAGCATAATGATAATATGATATTGTATTGACGAGATTGATATGATCAAGAGAAAAATTATAAGAATGCACTCAAAGACTTGATTCGAGTGGAATAACGAATGTACTATGTCAAGTGAAGAACTCGTGACAATAGCAATAGGTACCTATGTCTCGTGATGGACTCAATGAGTGTAGTGTGGATTCATAGATTGTTTTTCTAATTTAAATTAACGCAGTACATACATTTTATTACCATAAATATTATTGTAATTCTCTTTCAAAACTAACACTATTGGTCTTTATAATTCATTATTTCTTTTGTTCAGCGAATAATTCACAAGATTTAAGAATGTACCATTCTGATTATTGAACATATATAATTTTGAAAAACACTTTCTGAGAAAATATATTATAACCAACAGAAAAAATCTCCAACTCATCAGCGTTCTTCTAAATCAAGCTACTTTGGCAATCAGTTTTTGTTTTATTATATCAAAGTAGATACTTATTACATCAATTACTGACCGACGTCGTGGATTTCTCTAATATTTTTTATGATGTAACTTACTTGAACATGCTAATAATTTATAATTAACTATTTCTTTTATTCTTATTCTATTATTATTAAAATTTGTCGCAATTAGTACGTCGCCTTGTAGCATAGAGGTAAATGCAACGAACGGGGCGTAAACCCAGGAGATGCAGGGTACGATTCCCTGCCGGGGTGGCTTACTTTTATCAAAAAAAAGATTTTTTCTATTGGTTATAATATATTTTCTCAGAAAGTGTTTTTCAAAATTATGTATGTTATTAGTCTTGTTATGATTGAGCGCTGACAATAATAATTATGACAAATGTTTTGTTTTAATAACAAAACCTACATTTTAAAGTGTGCCACTAATTGAAGGCCACATATTATAATAGATTTACTAATTTCACAAATAGAACCATAAACCTATATAAATATTTCGTTTGATATTAATGTGACGACACCACGTTAGTAAGTCCGTTGCGAACCTTGGCACCGTCAACACGATAATTTTATACAAAGTTATGCTGCATTATAATTCATACGTTGATACTTTAACATCTATACTATAATACTAAGCCAAAATTAAGCATATCAGGCAACTTTCTCCGTCTCTGGCACCAATATCGGTTCGACAATCAAACTGCCTTCAAAAAAATAATATGAAACACGCATATACGACTATAATTATTAATTGAACTAGATTCTACGTAGTAAAACTCTATTATAATGGTTTTAAAACCGTATAAGACTTATATTTTAAAGTCAAAATTCTATAGTCACTAGTCATTACGCTCCTCCTTCATACTCACGTCCGTTTGCACACGCACTTATATTTTTTGAGATTTTTTGTTTTCACACCAGTCCTGTTAAAATATTCAAAACGAATAATGGATGAGATGTTTATTTTCTCTCCTGTATTATGAATATAATATATATTTTAAATCGCGAGGGAATTAAAACATTATATTTTTTATTGTTTCTACTGTAAAAAAAAATGCGGAGGCAGTATGCTGAAATATTAATTTCATAAAATAAAACTGACATTTATATTTATAGAAGGCAGGAGTTTTCATTTGTTTTTTTTTCAGGAGCGCATTCATGTCACCCTTTTCAAAATTTTCATGTTATAAAATCTGTCATTACTAGGAAACGATTCCAATCCAGTTACAGACCTACAAACTTATCTGAAGAATGGGATGAGAGAGCCACTGTCGATAACTACCCAATCAAGACTCGTGACTGGCCAAATCTGACATTCGAATGAAATTTTCAAAATGGTGTCTTATGGTAGTTTGTAGTTCCATTTTTGGCCATTCTACAGATGAGTTTGTGGGTCTGTAAACATCTTTCGATTTTATTTATTATTTTACACCCGATTTACACATGCATGGATTTACTGCTGACAGTACATATTATCGCGGCCATAACAATAATATGCAGGTAAAAATTGTATGCAAAGATCAAAAAAGATCAGAAACTTCTGAATTTTCACGTAATAATTGGTACTTGCATGGCGATAGAGGTTATATTAACAGAATTTGTATTTTAACAAGAAATGGATGTTAGCCACTAACTTGGTAAACCTATTAGGTCAAAACCAGTGGCGAAGCGTGCAGTTGAGATCTGACATAAATAATGGACACAAAACTTTGTCAGTCATACTTACATATTTGTGTACATTGAACTTACTAAGAAAGCATTGGTTAGTTTTAAAATTCAACTAAACCCTGCCTAGACCAAACCATACTATTAAGGGTAAGCTGTTAAGATCCGACATAAATAATGCAAGATTTGTCAGCCATACTTTTTTGTTTCCATTAAACTAAGAATATAAATTGCAGATGGTGTTGGTTAGGTTTTAAATTTTAATTAAGTCCAACCAAACCATAATTAGTAAAAGATATTTTTATGTTAATAAAATATTTACGATTGTGCGCCATCAAATAAATCATTATTATGATTTGACTAAGGCAAGATTTAATTAAATTAAAAAAATAAAATAAAACTAACCAATACCATATGCAAATATATTCCTAGTTCAATGAAAATAAATAACTATGGCCGATACCGTTGAGTGTACACTATTTATGTCGGATTTCAACAGTCTACCTCCACCCTTAGCCACTGGTCCATATTACATAATAAAATAACATCTAAATTTACCAGACAACGGATTCAAATTTACAACAATATAAGCTGACATGATAGCGCTTGATCATCATGGTCGTCAATAAGGCGCCGGGAATACGGTTAACATTTTTTTTATTTCCTATATTTACAAACATACTCAATAAATTTATTATAAAAAAAAAACTGTCCATAATATTCTGATATCATTAAATAAAATAATCACAAGATAAAAAGAACTTTTTATATACCACGTTTTTAAATTGTCTGTTGAATCACATAAACTTGACAATTCTATGTATTAATAAATACTTTTTTTTGTACTTGATAGAAATACTGAATAAATATCGAATACTGAAATGTCATTTTGACATTTCATATTGATTTCCATATAACGCACGTATATATTAATAATTTAGTTGCTAGGACCTACTTAACAATTAATAATAGAGAGTAGTGAATATTACTTTTAACGATTTTTTTCCAAAACATACAAAACAGAAATAACTGAAAATATATTCAATTCTGCTTAAAGATGGCCGAAAATATTAAAAGAATGCATTGTCGTCGTGTTCTGGTATATTCTAAAAGTTTCAAATGTCTACCTAGTTGGGAAGTTAGTTAAACATCTTGGACAAACAATAAAAAAATTGTACTGGACACACAAGAAAAAATCTGTACCGGACAAACAAGAATACTAGCTAATAAAAACTGGTAAAAATTGGAAGATCTCTATGGATCGATGTAAATCACATACAGTGACAATAAATAAGAAAATATATAACGACGTTGTTGAATACATAAGATTACAATTATGGTTTTAATTAAAATATGATCTTGTTTTTAATTTGTTTATGTATGGTTTGTAGCGGGCAGAGTTACTTAGGTTTACGTGTTCATCTGCACTAGTTGTTGGGAACCACTGTCATACGGTTAATAATCCATCAAGCTAGTAGATTTTAAACCCTTTTAGATTTTCTATTAAACTAGTAATAATAATGGTAGGACCTAAAATGTTTATTATTTTATAACCTTTAAAAGGCTGAACCATCATTTCCCATGTTGTATAAACCACTATTATAAAGTGAGGGGTGTATTTTCAAAGTTAACTTATTCCACTACTTGATGAAAATGAGTTATGAATCCCAAAATTTAAATGACAACATTTTAAACAAGTATTTTTTTATAGACATACCTAATAGCATTCAATCCAGTGGAAAAAACTTCAAAATTGTTTTGTTTGTGTTAGTTACAAAAGTAACTTATTCAAATAACAAAAACATTTATACAACATCAACACCGTTAACAGTTTTTTGGCGTTTGCCAAAAAATTGTTGAAGCTGAATAAGTTCACTTTCAAAATACACCCTCAATAATGAATACCCATGTACAACAAAGTATGTAATTATTTTATATCCTGTTCAATTTCTCAAATTTTTGGTAATCTGTGTACAATTTCTTTTATAACACATATTTCGTAATCAAGTATTGCCATGATAAAAGAATTTGATTCATTTTTTATTCATAATATTATAATACTAGTTTAATTACTAATTCATGTTAAGTATAATATTACGTGAAGTCACACAGTTACGTTGATTTTTATTAATTGTGTTGTTAAGGGATTCAAAAAAAATTGATGTCAAATTTTTGGTATAATTAAAAATGGGACAGCACTACCTCGGAAAAGGCGTGTGCCAATTAGATGGATAGAAACTTTTAATTGTAATAATTACAATTTAAAAAAAAATACAATATTTTTTCAAAAAAAAAATTACATTTTAAACGCTTCGGAAATAAAGAAAACGTCTAATATTTAAATGGTAACAAGAAATAGAATGATTCTTACTTAAATTAGGGGCTGAATAATAAAACAATTTTACATTTCTACTGTGTAATTGTATCCGCCATTTTTCTTTTTGAATTTTTGAGAAACCGTAATTTAATTAATAATTATATTTATTCACGAACCAAAGCGGAATGTGGTACATTCTTTAAGGTCGTTTTATTTATGCTGCGCAGTAAATTCGCAACGTTTTGGGGGCAACATAAATTTGCGGAAAATCATGACTTTTGGCCCAATTATTCCAATGTAATTCTCCCGTCAGAGACGGTTAAACTACTCACTAAAAGTAACATTTCCACAGAAAACCCAGATCTTTAAACCGTTTTGAGTACGTAGTTGGTAATTAACTATGAATTATATTAACTGCGCTCTGTGTTGTGGTACACAATATTATTATTGTCTGGTAGAAATTCTGTCGCAGTAATACGATTTATATCTAAACTGGGTATTTTAATGAAACCGGCGCCAAATGTGACCGGTGGTCCTCTTTGTGTATCTTTATAGTCTTACTAGTATTATAATAACATGCTTGCATGTTAAAATTGTGAATTAGCAATCCTTCAAATGCTACCCCAGGTGATTTCCACTTTTAAACGTCAAATAGCAACAATTTACATATTATACAGTATTGTGATAGTATAAATATTTTCACACATACTAGAATTTATAGAGACTTTTTATAGTTATATGATTGTGTTTTGTAGCAATATAAAATAATTTTCTGCAGATAAAAGATGCATTCACTTATAATTCGACATTTGAGTTGCCTAGTAGTGTCATAACTCATATATTCAAAAAATAGAGTTTTGAGACAATCGCAAAAAACCACCAGAGCACTGTTTTTGTCATTAAAAGAAGGTATTGAAGTCCCTTGAACATTATTTAAAATATGTATATATAACACCTTTAAGGCTGCAGACATACAGCACACTATGGTAAATAGAGTTCCATGATTGGTTAGAAAGGCCTTGGTGACAGAACTCACATTATTCATTGAAAAATGTGAGTTACAGCACCAACAGTCAACTTTGTCAATGATTATCACATAGTTTAAAATGACTTTTGATACTATTTTTGTTTATCAGATTAGGTAATGCCTTTAGGACCACTTGATATATTTATCTCAAAAATGACAAAATTGCAAAATGTGAGTTATGACTCTGGGCGACTCATTTGGTCCTCAAAGAATACAGCCTTGACCTCCATGCGAATCCAAGTTGGCTGAATGCAGTCCCCGCCATACCCATGCCGATTCCAGGTTCATTAAAAATACCACCATCGTCGGTAGCTGTACCACCTAAGTATTTGAATCTGGTCACCAGTCCGATGGGCAGACCGAAAACCCCCAGAGGAGTGTCGGCGATGCATGCAACACTACACATGGATTTGGTCTTAGCCGCATTAATGTGAAGACTCACACGTTTCGAAATCTCGGCGAGCCTGTTTATGGTTACCTCCAACCGCTTAATCTATTGATTGAAAAACTAACTACATTAAAGTATTTTTATCCACAATATTACAACATTGAGAATATTTTTATTCTCGAATATAGCGAGATGCGGTTTAAGCCATACTATAAAAGAAGAGTTGTAGCAGTGGCAAAGACTTCATACTAGGCGATTATTTGAAGCCTAACTTCTTAAGAAAAATATTTTTTAATTGCATATTGACGTATTTATATAATCACTTGATTATATTATTATAGTCGTATGCCGTATGTGTAGGAATGTATTACACAGATAATTATAAAACAATATGCAAAGGTTTTAAAAAGTATACAACAGCGTGCCATTTGTCTTGACGTAAATAAAGGTCGGATTATGTTTCAAATAATTCTCAATTTTTTTCATATGGACTCTACGTCCCGTAGCCCCACCCAGTCGATCGATGTGTATGAACTAAGGTAAGCTTCGATGGCAGAGCCTAAAACTAAATAATTAATAATTATATAATTTAAAGAAAATATTTTCTATGGTGTTTAATCGAATATTAATACTTTGGACGCGGAAGACGCACACGGTGCGTAATGACCAGGCGGCCGATCGATGTAATTAACGTGCATTTTAAAGGGGGCAATTAAAATCTCATTATCTATTCAGCAGCGAAAGCGTTAATAAATATAGACTGTTTTTAAAAATAAAAAGAACTTTTATCTAATGATTTTTGATGTGTATAAATGTTTTGAAAAAATACGTAATTTAAACAGCTGATCGCTTAATCGTCAGTGAGTTTTTGAAGTTTCATTAAATTAGTGTGTCATTGTCATTAGTGTGTACCTATTCATTAGTAGTAATATCGTATTATCTTCTTATTTCTCGTAAGTATACCTGACAAGTGTGTTCTTTTTATCAGATCTCGACAGCTTACCTCTTTCCAAAAGTCACCCTTCGCCACTGGGTAGTAGTAGGTAATTGCTAAAAAAAATCATTAATACAACAGCACTAAACTGCGGTTACATATAAATTGTACGTAAAACATTTCACTGAGGCACAGTTCACCGTGTGCTTTCTTATCGAAAATAGATGACCGTATATTCAGTACTATACGGCTCAAAAAGGTTGAACGGTCTCTAATATACGGCCATATATTTCCAATATAACATTTCACGGTGAAAGGTGATACGGTGAACTGCATACGTACAATTTTTGGATACGCTAAACTACGGTTAATTCGAGAGTATTACGTGAGTAGCGATGAACTACATTTTAGAAGAGTGAAGAAGTTAGTGGACGATTGATAACGATCAAAATTATTGTATTTTATTATTTTGAACGATCATTCTTTTCATCATTTAATTGACCATTTACAACATTAAAGTGAAAAAAAACAAATTATCAATTATTTAAAAACTTGTCTCTAATGTTATACGTACTATTAAATAACAAACTTCCCCGAAGAAGTTTAATTGGATAACATCTCCGCCAAAAACTTTTCAAATTTTGTATATAGAACTTACCAACCTATATAATATAAGCACTTAGGAACTCATTTTACAGGTAAAGCGATGATTACTATTCAGGCCAAGAACCATGCCGTTGATATTTTAAAATGTAATAAAGTCTAACACTATTAAGGTGGGTTGTAATGCTACTCGAGCCATCTAGTAACGTAATTACGAAACATAGCTAGTGATTATTCAGTAAAAGTTTTTTCACTCTCAGAGTGTGATTTGGTCTTCTCCATAAGTGGCTTTCACTGACTCCCATCCCTCGTCAGTCTTCTCCAATTTACAATAATTTTATTGGTGTGTCCACACTGCTACTATCATTCTTCACATATTCAATACACCTAATTCTTGGACATTCTATGTGGCTTCTGCTGGAGTGGCGGTGACCTGGCAGTAGCGAAGGGTGAAAATAGGCAGTTAAGATCCGCTATAAATGGTGCACAATAAATATTATTAGTCATACGTATTTGTTTTTATTGAAGTAAGGCTACAATTTATAGATGGCGTTGGTTAGTTTTTAAAAAAATTAATTAAACCCTGCCTTAACCAAAACATATTAATTTTGGTAAACTTTGGGCGATAAGACAAAATTGTGCACGCTTTTGCATTCATAATTAGTATTTGTTTTCGTTGAATTAAAATAACATATTACATCGTACTATTGGTTATTTTTTTTTTAAATTCATTAACCAAACTATATTATTGTAAGTTATATATGATTTGACTGCATAATTATATATTGTGGCTT
Organism: Rhyacophila brunnea; assembly: GCF_057557595.1. Taxonomy (NCBI): domain Eukaryota; kingdom Metazoa; phylum Arthropoda; class Insecta; order Trichoptera; family Rhyacophilidae; genus Rhyacophila; species Rhyacophila brunnea. Next base: position 11,444,922 of record NW_028232848.1, on the reverse strand, counting down.
GGTTTCGCAGGGTTTTATTGAATTTTAAAAACTAACCAACACTATAGATCTACCATCGTAAGTCGTCAGCTGGTCGAATTTGAAAGTAAAATTGTCTATCGAGGATAAATTTGTTACAAACGCCATTTAATTTTACAATATGTTTCACGAATTATTGATTGCGCTTGCGTTTATCTAGCTCTCATGGCGAGAAAATATCAAAAACACATTATATTTAGTGTTGATAAATAAAATATAAGTAAAAAAAGCTTTTTCCTTCTAAATAAGAACTATACCTAATACATAATTTTATATTTGGTATAGCATTTTATAATCAAACGAGTGTTTGTTGCTAATTTAGGTATGCTGATTTTCTTGCTCGCAAGATTTTTATTGTTTCCACAATATAAAACATAAAAAGAGCATTTTAGATTATTAATAAATGAATGTGACCTGTTAATATTTGAGATTATTTGATAGCTACTTGGCACCAATTATTTGGTAATTATTTAAAGTTAGCTATATTTTAATATAATCAACAACGAAATATAATGTCTCCACGAAGAAATGAATGCAGACGAAGCGCAATCCGAAAATAACTCCGCAGTAGCGTTTACTTATTGGGCGTTATGACAAATTTATTCCAGACTGAGTCAAATGTTTACATTGTGAAACATCAGCGTGCAGAATTCGGGATATATATTTTGTTATTGAAAATACAGAAGAAATAAGTATAGTGCATAGTGGCAAGTAGTTCTAAAACAGTTCGTAGGAATGCCAGAGACATCATTCTAAAAGTATGGCAATTCTGCGATGACGAAAAAAGACAAGAAAAGAATTGTTTATTCCTATCGACAATTCAATACAACGGGCAGCCGCCATGGCAGGTAAAGATTTATTTTCAGTGTGACCAAGTTGCATTTATATTACAACGCAAGTAATTTCTTGTTTTTAGTTTTGTTCAAAGTTATGATATAAAAAAATATTAATGTCAGATAGCAATATAAATTGCTTATTTACTTACTTATTATTTGTGTAAGTAAACGGATTTATAAAAAAATTTAGTATATTAATTAAACTGACATTTACAAGTTCGAATTCTATAATATACCCTCGACAGAATTATCGACATGTATTAAATTACGATATATATTATTATTTTATATTTCAGGTGTATCAAGTAGGACAATTAGCCGAATTAAAATTGAAGCATCTAAGACGACTTCGCTTTTTTATTATATTTTTTTCCATGACTAAAATATACACAATACTTCTTTATATTTTCCAACTATGCATTTCTTCCTCGTAGTTATAAAAAAGTAACGCGTTTCTATTTTGATTGTGTTAATTTTTAATTTTAATAATATTTGTATATAAATCTACTACCAATGAAAATTTATAAATAACCATTTTTTGTTCATCCATAACATTCTCAATGTCATACTAGCGCCCTCGCTGAAATGTTAATTTATGATGGTAGATCTATACACATTGTAGTTCAATGAAAACAAATACTTTCACTGACAAAGCTTATAGTGCACTATTTATGGCGGATCTTAAAAGCCTACCATCACCCTTCACCACTGTCGCCTGGTCATAATCTTTGTTTTCCTATCGTCTGACAGGTACTTTAGGTAATGTATCAAATGCTTTCATGTCTCATTAGGATATTCAGCTAATGATGCGGCCTATGAAGCCAAGGATTTCTTTTTATTGTGATTATATTTACTTAAAAAGGTTTTATATTTAGTTTTATTGAATACATAGAAGAGATTATTAATAATTTACAGTTTTATTGTATTTTTATTGTGTTTAACAAGCGTTGATTATTAATAAGTACCTAATTTAATTAACGTTTACGTAGTATAACTCCATCGTAATGGTTTTAAAATAAAGTATTTTGTTTTTTCTACGACCCATCTCTTTATTAATAAAAATAAATAAAGTTTGAACGCTTTAACTGTCGTTAACAGCTTGCTATATAGAATACCTAGTTATTCTCACGGTGGTCCTTTCCCGTAACAAGTATGTGATAATAGATTCTTGTGCAGTGTTCAACCTATAAATTGAGCATGTAGTGTAAGGAGGACTCATATTTCAGACCCCATACCGATAAATTGTGTTAAATATTTGGTTTTACAATTGACAATGAATTGAATGTAATAAAGTATTTAAATAAGATAAATAAGTTAAATACTAATTTTGGATAATTATAGCAGCCTGAATAAACCGTGCTTGAAATTATTATTTTTTATATCTAATCGAAATTTATTATTGTGATAAATAAATACAAAAAATATAACATGTAGGTACTTTATAGTGCTACACTCCCTCTTAAGGGTACATACCCTAATGTGTTTCTCAAATGTCGTGATATGCATAATTAGTATTCGTCTGAAATGTGGAACATAAATAATATAACATCAGAGTTGGCAAGATAACGAACGAGCTTGTATTAAAACATAATCACTGTCTAGTTAGTCACTAGTGTGAAGTTTTGCTTAGACAACATTTAGTGGACGTGTGTATTTTATATATACGATTTTATTTGGAGTAGGTACTTATGAGTGACTATTATACCATGTTATATTAAGCTGTGTTAGATATTGTAATAGAGTCAAATATCAAAAGAAAGATGATTTACATCTTTCAATTGAATTAAATTCGAATTCAAATTTAAAATTTATTTTACATACTGTATAATTATTTATGGCATGGGCTGCTGGAAAACATAAAAATGATGTATAACAAACGGTACGTCTGAATTCCTCTTTCTATACTTATCCTTAACTTTTCATATGCTAAGTTTACGGTAAAATGTGTATTTTTTATATATATTTGCAGGGAAAGCATTGCATACGTATAACATAGCCCCCACATCCTGAAGCAGGCTCCCGGGCTATGATATTTGGTGGCTACCCCTACATATCGCTAAGGGCAAAGGCAGTGTGACACGCTGCGGTAGCGTTTTCCAAATGGCGTACGCGGTATAATAGCGATTTTTTGTATTTTTAATAATACGTGCATCGATATAAATTATGGAGTTGACACAGCACACAGTTAAAAATTGCATCATATAACTAAATGTTTAAAATTAATAATATTATTAAAGTAAAATGGCTTTTTTTACTATTAGAGCAAATTTGTGATCTGTGTTTATCACACTTATCTGGTCGACTTGTCACGCCAGGCCCCCAGGTTAAAGCCCTGTCAGTCCATCCCCCTTGTGGAAGCCATGACGTATAGCAGTGGTGGCAAACCAATGGCACGCGTTTAAAGAAGAAAAACCTATAATAATAAATGACAGATTGCGTTGTATAAAAATACCAGGCAAACACTTTTCAAGAATAAGCATTACGTTTAATGTAAATATACAATTGCATATGTTGGTCCTTAGGCTTTATGCGTCACATATTACCTAATCTAACCTAACCTCATCAGGTGGCGGGGGATGCCGCGCCAGGAACCTCGAAATTTGATCGATTTACAATGCTTGAGACCATTGTAACGACAGAATGCCTCATGCCTCACCAAACTAATTAATAAATTAACAAAAAAAATCGACCCTCAAAAAATTACTGCACCAAATAAAAAACAATCTTGGTGAAGCTAGTAATATAATTCTGGCAGACAGTTTCAAAATTGCTGGACCAAAATGTATGGCGTAATTGAAAAAAGTGATTAAGCTATATGTATGCTATATTCTGTGAGTGGTATCTAAAACATCATAATTTTTTAATAGAATTTTTAAAAACTATTTTTCCTCTGAAAAACTGTTCGGCACGCCAGACAGGCGAAAAATAATATTTCGCAACCCTGATGTATAGTATCATACTAAAAATGTACAAATTTGTTTTGTATGTGTTGGTGTTAAATTTAATGAGACGTATACCATTACCCTAACCCAGGGTTGGGGAACCTTTTTACGTACGGGTGCCAATATTTCCCTAATATTACTTTGTGACTGATGTGCCGAGCAGTTTTTCGGAGTGAAACAATGAAAAAAATAGTTATAAAAATTATATCAAAAAAGTTTACAAATAATATAAGACTTACTTGGTGTATTGTATAATATTAAAAATCAATAGATATAATATATATTTTTCTCTTCAACATTAAATATTCCAGTGCCATGCAAAATCGTCCCGTGTGCCTTAGGTTTGCCATCACTGCCCTATCCTAAGTGTTAAATTTTATGTTTTAAAAATAAGGCAATCAACACGCCTAGACTTCCTTTACATTCTAATGTGAGTATGAATATAAATCAAATTGTTTTTTCAACGTCTACTATCGATATTCAACAAAATATTATATTAATGATCTTATGTCAAAAGTTGACAGCGTACAAGATTAATAATTTCATCGGAGTATTTCCCTCGTACTGAGTCAAATCGAAAGTTTATCTTATTCTCATTATATATTCTACTTATGTATTATCTGTACATGAGAGCCAGTGAATCTTAACTAGAAAAAGAACAATTTCGGGAATAGAAATTATAATTTTTTCATGCCTATCGTTTACAATTCCACAATATATTTTTATTATTATCTTTTTAATATTAATGTGACACAAAACACACTGGATTTGAGTTACATAATATATATTTACAAATTATGGTCGCAGTCATCGTTAGTCCCCACCTACTCAAATCCACTTATTTATTATTGTCACAAGACCAGGAGATACGCAATTACGGGTCATAAGACAACCGTGATTGCGAATAAAGTCAACCAGCTCAAGAATACGAACGGGTGCGTATTGTCGCGCTGCGTAAACTACTGAGTGATTCAAAACATATCTGTTCGACCTTTATTGTCGATAATGTTATAGTCTGTTACGGTTTGAGTAAACGTCGCGTCTATATCATACATCCTGAACTTATCATCATCATTCATCATCTATCTAAAAGTGTATCGTCCGTTTACCAGTTACCGTGCGCCAACTCTCTCAACATCAAGTACAGTAGCGCAACGTGGCATGGAAAAGTGCGTATTGGGCATAACGATCAGATCACAAAATCAACCAATGGATAATACAGCAGACAAGAGTATGCGATGTGATAGAGGTTGCTAATCAGATAAAATGGCAATGGGCCGGACATGTCGCTCGGCGAGTAGAAAACCGCTGGACAAACCGGTCATACAGTGCTACCCACTTAACACCCACAGGGACGCCCTAAAATCCGCTGGATAGAGGAGCTCATAAAGTTTGGTGGATGTACATGGCAATAATGAACTAGGGACTCATAAGAGTGGAGAGAGCTAGTGGAAGCCTCCATCCAGCAGTGTATCGAACCCGGCAGATGGTGATGATGATAATGTTCAAACACGATAGGTCAGGCACCAGTCCACCTAGATACCGTGAGTTTGGCTCATGCTACAACATTTCTCCTGTAAATCGGATCTTGACTAATCCATTAAATGTAGCATTAGATGAAAGACACACGTAACACTCTTAGATAGGCTTATTTTCAAGTGCAATCTGGCCAAACGCGTTGCCTTCTCTTATAAAAAATAGTACCTAATATAAATTATTACTGTTGTAACAATTATACCCAATATTCACTAAAACTATCTAAATTTATATTTTTACTAGCTGACCCGGCAAACTTCGTACCGCCTCAGAATCAATAATCTTGTGTTAACTTATTAGCTGAATTAAATTCAGTTTTTTTATTAAGTTAAAATGAATACTCAAAATGAATAAATTCAATAAATGTGCAAAACTCAAATCAAAATGAAAAGTATTTTAATTATATTGAACTGTACACACTGTACATACACGATGACCGCGTGGATTAAGCGCCGGTCTATAGTGTCGAGGGTCCCATGTTCGAATCCTGGGTCTGGTAAGTTCACAAATTGTAATTCAATTTCAATTCAATGATAACTACCAGATACAATGAGTTTAAAAATTCAGTTGGATAGTTGGTTGCTTCGTCTTCATTTGTTACACAGTCAATAGATTTGAAGGAATGCAGTGGATCAACGATTTAATTTTGAATTGTGAAGTTTAAGTGATCCACATCTTTGTTCTTTACGGCAAGAATGCTCATTCACTCAACCAATTGTCATGTTTGTGATTAGCAATGATGTTTGGTAACACTTTGTTGATGAGTTCGTCCTTAGTTGAGACGAAATTGGAAAAATTCAGCGGAAACGAAATCAATCCGCTCGATTCATCGACAGGAACACGGCCGTTACCGATAGTCAGCAATTGCTTGGAGAAATCTTCGGCAGATGGATCGTTCAGCAATACAACTCGCATGTTTGTCGTCAGCTGAAGTGTCTTCACATAGTACCACAGAGTCGATGATTTGAGGCAAGCATTTATTTTATCAGCAGCGGTCGATCTTGGAATGACTGGTAGTGTTTGGCGAAAATCGCCAGATAGTAGAATCATTGCGCCTCCAAAACTTTTTGAGTCATTACGCAGATCTTTCATAGTTCGATTAAGTGCTTTTAATGCGCGTTTGTGCGCCATTGTGCATCCATCCCAGGTAATGATTTTACTTGCTAACAAAACTTTGGCCATTGCTGAGTACCTATTTTGCAATGTTGCATGTCGGTTTTTCAGTCGGCAATTTCAACGTTGAATGAGGCGTTCGGCATCCTTCTAACAAAATGGCCGCTATCCCAGAAAAAGCAACTGCTACAGCATTTTCGGATCTCGCACGAACAGTAGCCAAAATCAATGACATGAGGAATGTCTTCCCAGTTCCATCAGGCGCGTCGAGGAAAAATAAGCCACCATTTCCATCATCAATTGCCTTCATTAACGTATCGTACACTTCTTTCTGTTGAGGGTTCAACAGTGGTTCATTCGTTCGAACTGATTGGTTCAATGCACCTCGATCATATTCACGATCACGTTCCAATTCTCGATTGAAAGCGTCGTTCATTCCACGATGTGGCGTTGGCATTCCTAACTTGACTAAAAAACTGCCGCACATGAGGTAATACATGTATTCGATCAAAAGCAAAGCCTGGTTATGTATCTCCTCATTCACCTCGAGATCGGGATTCCCTGAACTGACACAAATTCGATGTAAAATGTTTTCTGACATGTCATCCTTTCACTTGTTCCATAGTTCAGGTGGATTTGATGGGAAGCATGTCGAAATAATGATATCAAATAATGTGCGTATCTGACTTGGAGATGCAGAAACAATTGCTTCAGCGATTGTCATATCCCAATGAGTATTGTTTTCAAGCAAATTGAGCTGTTGACATGAAGCACGAAATGTTGGGCACACTACACCATTGACAGTTAGACATTTCGACTATCATTGAATCATTCTTTCTTTTGTTTGTTTGTTTCTTCTTTATTGTTTCTGTCATGTATCAGAGATCGCGTTGTATACAGATTTAATTTTTTTTGTGATTTTCTTTTATTTTCGAATGCGCGAGGTTTTCATCGTTCAAATTCATCGATGTCAGTCAAAAGCCTTTCCATACAAAATATATGAGAAAATTAATTTTCTTCATAATTTATTTTTTCCGTGATTTATCCAATGTTTTAATAGTTATTCTGATATTCGGGGCGGAGACAAATCCAACAAATTAAAGATCATAAAAATTGGTCCAGCCGTTCTTGAGTTATAAATGGTGTAACTAACCCGACTTTGTTTTATATAATATATATATGTACAATTATTAGGTTTTTGAACATAGTATAATATAGTATTTTTTAACTGAAAATAAAATCTTATACCTATCCACTGTAGTATATTATAGGTAATCTATCGTTACATTTTTTTATCTCGAGCAGTCATATATCAGACAGAGTTTGTTGACAGTATAAAAAAGGCAATTTATTTTTTCTATGTTTAATATAATCTGCAAACCTGTCGAGTCAGCAGAGTAAAATATCACAACATATTTTCTATCTAGTTGTTAGTGTTGCCTGCCAAAGAAAACTAAAATATATTTTGCTTTTTATCTTCTGTCGTACACAAAAGATATTATTTTAATATAAAAAATACCTTGCTAATTATTTTACAGAATATTTCATCTTTTTATGAGAGTGGTTATTAATTAACAAAAAAATGGTATGGTCTAGCGCGGTGGTTCCGAAGTTTTTTTGTTTGACAAAACCCCTAAAGTATTTTGGCTAACATTTATTAATGTGGTTCAAAAGTAAATTAAATAACAGACATAAATATTTGGCGGTAGTTGAAGGTGAGTTGATAGAGGAAACGGTGTAGATGGATGTAGGTAGATGTTTATTGTCTTGATGCAGAGTACAGAGAGTTACAATGGTATGAGATGTGATCGAGATCTGTTTGTGTTGATGATTTTGAAGACACTTGACTTTAGTGGAATGACGTTGACTATGTCGTGTAAAGGACTTGTGTCAATAGTAAGTAATGCGTTTTGTGACGGACTCGATGAGTTGAGTGAGGATTCATGCATTGTCCTTCCAATTATTACAAATGCAGTAGGTACATTACATATCGCAATCAACAGACCATAGTAATCTAGTTATGATTGAGGAAGTCCTGATAAATATTTATGCTCTATTGTGTTTTTTTTGTCAACAAAACATACATGTTAAAGTGTATCACTCATTTAATGTTGATTACTATAATTGCTACAGGTACAATGTAATACGGACATTTATATACAAAATACCTCTCATTTGCATATTCTGAAAGCCGCTCCATAATAATAATAAAAAAAATTAAAAAAAATGTACACCCACGGTGGCCGCGCGGCTTAGGCGTTGGACTGTCACGCCGTGGGTCGCAGGTTCAAATTCTGGGTCTGGGAAGTACACATATTGTTTTTCAATTTGTGTGTGAGTCAGGTTATGGACCTAATAGGTTGACATGGTCGAAAAAAAAAATTAGAAAAAAATACCAGGAGGCAGTCCACCAGTCAACATGCTTAAATATGGCTTGGTTCTGCGATAATTAAATAGTTTCATTCCCTCTTACAGTGTATTGTTTTTACAAAACTATCAATAGATAAAAATTTTATAAATATTTACATACAATTTTTTAAACTCCACATAACATTTAAAAGTTGTATCACTTGTATTTCTTCATTAACGTCACCCCCTTAAAATGTATTACCCATAGACAATGCATGACTTCACATGAACACGAGACGTTTATAACAGCTGAGTTAGTATATAATAAATAAACAATACTTCATTTTTATAAAATAGTATAAGTATTAAAAAATATTCATATTATGTTCTATTTCGAATTCCATCAACTTTTTACATTGTATTTAATTATTTGATTTTGTTATATAAATGGAATGGATTAAAACACAATTTCATTTGAACAATTATTAATAAACACTATTATTTAAAAATATATAGAAAATTTTTTAGGCTGGATTTTTTCGCAAGCTCATAAGAATTCCCTTATCCGAGTCCTAGGGTTCCGCGAAACTCGTGTTGCAAAATACTGATGTATCGCATTTCAATCAGGATTTTAATGATGTATTCTTAGCTCTTATAAATAAAACTGATGCTTTGGGCGACTACATTTAATTTTCTTCTTAGAAGAAAAATAAATGTATAAGACCACTCCTTGTGTGGACCATATTCGCTGTCTATATAATATAACGTAACGCGCATAGGTGGGAAGAAGCTCTGATACGATAAGGTAAGGTAGTAAAAAAATTCACAATAATTAATAACACCGTTAAAACATAATAGTTAAATCGATTTTTTTAATGAATTTGTTTATTTTACGAATGATGAGGGAATTCTAAAATGTGACATTATTTAAAAGCATACTTCAGTGACACGGCAAATAATTTTCAACTATAGGTGCGACGAAATTTTGGACTCGCTGGCAATCGGAGAGCAAAAGTCGAGCTGTGAACACGTCAATTTGTTTCATGATGGCAACGGGGCTATTAATTCTTAAATCGTATAAAGATGACTAAAAAACGTTACCCATTTACTTGAAAAAGAAAACATGTCAATGAATATATTATTATTATTACTAATAGAACAATAAACAGAACATTCAATGGACGCATGTTGGATTTATATGACAAATTATAGTTTGTTCGGCACGCGGCATTTGCACAATCCGCGCATCGCCTAGCCACGATCTTTTTAGACCATGCCTCAACTGAGGTATTGCCTTACATAAGTAATTCATGAACTTTAGAAATTATAAATTTAAAACGTTCACAACATGACATTTAAAAAGAAATAAATACTATTAGCACAGTATAAAAACAAAAAAATTACACATACTCGCCCGCTTGATGGCATCTTCGCTATCCATACAAAATGTAATCTCGATTTCCCATTAATAATTCCATGTACCTACACTATAACAAATATTTGGGACTACTTTAATTTTATATTTATTTTGGTATCATTGTATCCACCGGTAAATAAAATAATCTCTTCATTCTGGTTAATAAAATGATCGTAATTAAAAATTATATTTTTAAGTTAATGGTATATAATCGTTTAGTAAAGAGTTTTAACGATTGCTATTTATATAATGTGACTTAAACATTTCTGACGATCAAATGATACGGAAATTCGTATGGTAAAAAATACAATACAGAAAGATGATTGAGAATTTTTTTTTCTAAAAGCTTTCATATTACGTTATCGAATCTGTCAATACCTTCCAATATTCCTTTGTAGCCTTTTTTATACGGGGTTTTGTTAAATTTAGTTTCCTTGTTGCTAATATCTAAAATAAACAATTTATAAATTGAAACTAAGTAGTGCTAAGAGAAACGTTAGTTATTTTTTTATCTTAGGACTTTCCCATATTACTCCACCAAGACGTAGTTTCAACCGAAAGTCTGACAATATGCTCAGATTATTTATTGCAATTTTAATTAAATTAAAACTTAGTATAACATATACCCACTTAATATATTTCACATATATAATTTTATTTATTTTATATTTTTATATCGTGTGAAATATATTACACATTTTTACTTTTTATAACAATCGATGGTTTTTAAAATATATTATAGGTATAAAAAACACTAACATTTAGTATCATATATTTTTTCTGTTCAATAAACTCCTCAATTAACTAAATAATAATAATAAACTTAACCACAAAATAATATAAAATAATAAGATGAGATCCTTTAACACATTCACAATTTTTATTTCAAAAGACAATATTTTCTAAGTTTTAATTGTAAGATAAACTTACAATTAAAAGAACATCGTTATGTTATGAACCATTCACAGATAGGTCTGAAATATTTTGATGTTTACCAATCATTTACAAACCTGTCCGAACCGGCCAAATAGCACCATACAATGACAACATCGCGTCACGCTGACGCTTGAAAAATAAGACAGTCAGCACTTTTACGTGTAAAGAGTTATTATCGCGATATTTTAAAATACTCACTATTGGTGCAAGTAAATCCATGCACGGGTACAGGCGCTATTAGTTCACAATACATATCTATACAGTTTATTCAATAAATGGTTCTAAATGTAAATAGGTAATAAATAACATTCATCAAAAATGTATTAAAATTTATGTTTGTTGAACATTTTTCATTTTAGACCACTCAATAAAAACCGAAGTTAATAAATTTAATACCTACAGAAGTGTTTTGAAACAATAAACAATGCCGTTGAATTCAAATATAAACTTTTTTATGTTTTTTATGTAATGCCGGAGAATTTCCACAAAATTCACAAACCCTTTTGTTTCACTTATTTACTCAATGTTGCATACTTGATACCGATTTGGGCTCCCGTTTAAATTTGATTTTCGCTATAAGCATTACATTGTTTTTTACAGAGTTTAGTACTACCCACTGTAAAATGCTTTTACCCCTTTAATTACGAAAATATTTGTTTACCTATTTACCTACTACATACTGAAAATTATTCATTTCTACATCAAAGTCCGATTTTGTCGAAAATGAAATAAATACATTTTTTAAACATAAATTACCACATCTTTCAGACCCAATTCACATTTTAAATATATTCAAAATAAATATCTGAAATATAAATAAACCATAAAACTTTAAGATTAATAATTTATTAGTGTCATTAAAATCTTAAATCGCATTTCCCGAAAGAATTTATTTTTAACTTTTAAAATCATTTTGACTCTGTTTATATATTTTTTAATGTACGAAGTTTTAGGTAAAGCTTATGTAGGTATACATTAAAATTTATACACTGTTAGTACATTTATATAAGATTAGTGGTTATAAAAACAAAAACAAAAAAGAATTTATTCATAATGGGTACCTAGTTCCAATATGTTAGCTACAACCACGTGGTATTACGATATATTATTATATTTTCAGGTTACATTCTCTAAGAAACATTTGCATACACAAAAAGCTTTGATGTTTAACTGAGCAATACAATCTTAATATTAAGTGGTAAAACTTTAATAAATTAATAATTGATAATTTTAACTCTATAATCAGATGTGGATTTTGGCCACCTCCAGATAAATTTTCTTACTATTTTTTCACTAGAAACAGATATCAGGAAATATAAGTAAATTTAACTAAGAGTAACATGTCTGCATTGAATCAATATATACGATTATATAGATGGGAGTGAAGAACTAGGGACCGTTAAGGATGGAGAGAGCTAGGGGAGGCTTTAATCCAGTAGTGGATCAACCCCGGCTGATGATGACGATATTATTACAATTATGATCATAAAATAAATGTATTAAAGATAACGACGTTTTATGTGTAAACTAATGACTAATCATTCAGAGAGAAGGCATATGATGGACAAATCATCCGGAAAATGATGTTCATATAACGATGTCATAAAGTCCAACAGTGAAGAAGACAATATTACCAATTATCTATTAATTAATTTATTTATTTATTATTTATACGTTTTTCAGATATATATGTTATTATTTTACAAATATATATATATATAAACATCTCGTGTCACGGTGTTTGTGGTCGCACTCCTCCGAAATGGCTCGACCGATTTTTATGATTTTTTTTATGTATATTTGTTAGGTATGAGAATAGTTCAACAAGTATATTTCATACAGCTAGGTGATTAGGGTATCTCTATCCAGAAAAAAATTCTTTTATTTTTTTGACAATTTTTTTTTGTATTTTTTTTATTATTTGGCATCAAAAAATACCTATACGCCCTCCTACCTCCACCCTCCCATTTTTTAATCGCGATTTTTTTTATATGAACAAATTTAACCGTCGTTCGTATTTCAAACAGAACGAAATTATTTATGTTGTCGAATGACAGATGGCGCTACGTCCGAGAAGAATTCAACAGAAGCGTTGCGTCATTTTGACATTTCATTCGGCATATCACAACGCAGTGCGTGCAAAATTTTGTAGGATTTATTTTAATTTATCTATTTTGTGTGCGTGTATTACAGTGCACAATGCCAGCAAGACGCAAGGGGGCCATTTGGGCCGTCGAACGAATAAAGCAACAAACATGCGAAATAATAGAGCAGAAAGAACCGACGAACAAATCCAATAAGATATCAAAAACGTGCGTGTGAGCATGTTGCAATTGCGTGTATCTCAATCACAAGAGGCACGAGCTGAACGAAATAACACACGCAGAGCAAATGACCGACAACGCCAACAATTACATCGAGCATTTACATCCGCTTCGTTCCTTCGTCTCGCAGTACGAGCCAGATATTGAATATTCCGCTCATCTGAAAATGCTGATTGGTGCTTTGGACAAAGTCCCCATTGTCATGCGCTCAAATTCAAACATGAGTCAGCCGGGATGTGTTGCACATCAGGAAAAGTGTAACTACCAGAAATTAAGATACCACCAGAACCATTGAACGGCTTGCTCATCGGCATGGTTCCAGATTAAAACCTATTCCTGAAGTCCATTCGCACATTCAATTCATGCTTCCAAATGACTTCGTTCGGAGCAACAGAAATAGTTCACAATACTGCGGCAAATGGTCAGCAATTCCATTCTACGGTCAAAATCAAAGGCCAAGTATACCACAAAGTAGGCTCATTGCTGCCAATGCCAAACGAACCACATACATTTTTACAAATCTACTTCATGGGCGGTGAGGACATCAATCGTGTGGATGTACGTTGCGGCTACAATAACCTCAATTTGCCTAATGCCAGGCGCATCGTCGGCAAACTGGACGCCCTATTGAATGAGCACAATGAATTATTGAAATTCTTCAAAGCACACATGCACGAATTGCAAAGTGACAATCACGCTATTGTCATCAATCGTGATAAAACACCAGCTGAAGAGCACGTGCGTCGATGCAATGCGCCTGTTGTTGACGACATTGCTGGAATCATGGTTGGCGACCGCACATCGACGCGAGAAATCGTGATTCGAAGAAGAAATATTAATCTGAAGTTCATCGCTGACACACACCGTTCATACGACGCTCTCCAATATCTGCTAATTTTCTGGAAGGGACAAGACGGATATTGCATAAACATTAAACAACGAGATCCTGTCACAGGTAATTCATTCATTATGAACATCATTACTTATTTTGAATTGAGAAAATGAATGTTTGGTGTTTTTTTTTGTTTTTATCTGCGGTCATCGTTTACAGTGCTCCATTCCTCTTTCTGTCATAAATCCCATCCCCACACACTTACGACACATTCGTTATTTTTTATTTAACAACCAAAATATTCACTAGAAATAATTTATATGGCAGAACAACGTTTGCCGGGTCAGCTAGTATATATATATAATATACCGACATAAATACCTAATGTTTCAAAATAAATAAATTTTTGCCCTTTAGTCGAAGCTAAAAAAGGCAAAGCACTTACTTATTTTTGTAAAACAACATGTTCTCAGGAAAAAAACTTACTACCTACTTGAAAGGTTTGGCCAAAAATACTCAAGTTGGTTATAAGATGTAGCTTTTAAAAGCTATACGAGACAATAATGTAAGCTTTTAAAAGCTTTCAATTAAACTTTACTTGTAGTTACTTACATGAACGATATTACGTTATGTAGTATTTACACAATGTCTAAATGAAACGAGTTTTGATTAATACTACCAGGAAAGAGTACTAGATGGAATTTGAATCAAAATTTGAATTGAATTAACTTTATGCCATTATCGTTTTTAATGATCCGTTTTTAGGCTTTTAGTAACTTCAGGCACTATGCATGTTCGCTTATAATACATATTATATAACTGAAATAAACTAGAATTACTTTCTACATATAATATAGTAAATTAACGTATGTAAATAATAAAATATTGAAAAAAAAACATTTTTCGTATGTTTATACCTACTACAACTGCCAAGGTTTTCACATGGTTTCTCCAAAGTCAATTGAAAACATCCCACTTACACGAAATACGCCATATTATACACGAGATAACAAGTATTACGTTATTTTATACATCTAATGTCACCTTCTTTATTCTTATATACCAGCGACCTTTATAATATGCTTACAAATCAAAAAAATCTATTTGTAATAACGGGCCTTGTGGTACAACCTCGAGGATTCCGTTGTCGTGGCCGGCCTCCTTCACCATGCAGCGGTGCTACAAAGGCGATACACGTGCTGCAGGTCTTGCATGGTGAGAGGTGCGAGATTTGGAGATGGACCGAGGGAAGTGGCGAAGTGGTTGCATAATATTCCCCAATACTGGAGCAAGAGAGAGTGACGTAAGTAAATAAGTAATAACGGGTGGCATGATTTTTTTATAAAACGATCCCTTCTAAGCCCAAGTCTTCTTCTAGAATTATACAGGCTCATGTCTCTTTTTATTGTTGCATGTTAAAAAAATCATTTTTATGACTAGAGGAAGTTTTTTAATTATTATTTATTTACCACATTTAAATAACATGCTAATTATATATAATGGCCACCTGATGGGCAACAAATGGGTAGCGAATGCACACGTGCTTTGACTTAGTTTACATTATTTTAAGTAAAGAGTTTTAATGTGAGACGGGAACTCATGGAGTCGTAATAAAAATTGTAATAATTAAAAAAAAAAGCTAATCTACAACAGCCAAACAATCAGCGCTCGAAATGGAAAAGTTTACGAACCGGAGCGCTCGGAAATTTTCTGAAGATATTAACATAGTTATCAAATGTTATGTGTATTTCATAAAAATAAGTTTGTTAGATTTTTGTTATATGGCCTATCTAGCTCAGACGGTCAAATATTTTTTCCACGAGACGGAGCAATAACTTTACCGATTTCACGAAAAGGAATGGCGCTCCGGTGCGTTCCGGTCCATTTAGAGCCCTGCAAACAATCTAAAGCAATGTAATACCGCAAATTTTCTAATATTTCTTGACATTCCAAGATGATGTGGCTTGCATCTTATATTTTTCCTCCAAATGGACATATTGATGAGGTGACAAGTCCAAACTATTATGACGCCCCATTTTTTTGATGAACTTACCTTATTATTTCGTTTGTCAGTAAATTTTCTATATATGTCAAACATTGGTGGAATACAAGCCATAAGTTTGCCACCACTGCTGTATACGAAGACAATATATTTTAATAATATTATATCTGAGTGTATATTTTTATTTGAGTATTTTTTCAGGTTTAGCTTTTTCTTGTTTACAGAAACTTTAATGACTATTAGCTGTTTATTTGTAATTCGTTCCGAGAAAATCAATAACAGATTACTTAGTCACTTGCTTCAGCTTCTTCAAATAAGAAAGTTACTTAAAGATAAACATTACAAATTAACTAGTTTGACGATAAATATTTATTTTTGGAGTTTAGTAATGTTTTCATTTCTTGACGTAATAATTATATAAAATATGTGTTCCAATAAATTAGTTAATACTTTGACACAATAAATTTTCACAATCCATAAGGATTAGGATGTCAAAAATAGTTGAAGACCAAAATTAGCAAATAAATAAAATGAGAAAATGTAATAATAATATTAGGTCATATTATATTAAAACCAATATTATTCTTGTCATTTCGTATCGGTTGGACCGATTATGATCCAATCTTTATGCCCGCACCAATATCTTATACCTACTATCCTCAATTATTGTTGTGATCCAGGCACTTACCAATTTAACGAGTCATCAAAGGCAGCTATTCGTAGACCACGGCCGTTGCTGGTGTGACCGTCGTTCAAGCAATAATTAAATTCGAGTCTCATTACGAACTCAGTCAATTAGACCTCCTATCAATCTGATACATAACACATCTGCACGACTTTCGAATTGCTAAATCTGATATGGTTTGAGCTAACGTTCCGTCTCATCATTCATATCCATACGTGTAATCGTGAGAGTGACACTTTGAACGATCCACCTACTAGGACGTTAGTACATGAACTTGGGACTTTTTTCAGCCAGACCGCCGTAGTACCTGGATCGATTCCTATTTAAACCGCCTTCCCCCAGCATCCACATCCACAATCATCACAAATTACAGTTCACTAAAAAGTTTCAAATCGGTAAACATCGATTGAAATCAAAAATGCTATCTCTGAGCATAAAAATCCGGATAAAAAATACACTGCTTAGGTTCTTTGAAAGAAAGACATTGAGAGCGATATTTGTAGCTTGAATTGATTTGTAGAATGAAGATAGAATGTATCATTTATACGTCGCAATTGCAAAGTCTACTAAACTCAACATAATTTAAACATTCTGAGCTATCAAAATTTATCAACTGAAATGAGATCAACAAAATGGACAAATTTTCCGACTAGTCTGTAAAGTTTTTAACGCAAATCCATCAAGGCGGAGGAGTGTTGGGAGACCCACATTTAAATGGTTAGATGGCGTGGCAAAGAATGTACAATCGATTGGAATCCCGGAGTGGAGGAGGATTTCAAATGGCCCGATGAATGGCTGGACGATGGCCCCCACATCTTGAAGCGAGCCCCTAAGCTAGATCATTGACGGACCCCTCTACCTATTGCTAAGGTTAAAAGTAGTATAATGTCACTCAACAGTGGCGTTGGCGATGTTAAAGATTACATAAGGGTATTCAGTGTATTTTTAATGGTTTTTGTATTTTTAATACACCTACTTGAATTATAGAGTTGTCAAGCATCCACTCACAATAATCAAAAATTGCAACGCACACATATTATTGTAATTTTTTTTTACTTTTAATTATATTTAAGTAAAATAGTGTCGCAGGCGATTTAATTTTACTGTTACAGCAAATTTGTGATGTGTTTTTATCTCACTTATCTGGTCAATCCACCACGCCCTCACCCTCTCTTAAGGTACCTATTCATAAACTGGAGTGGGGAAGACGAGTTGAGAAGACCAGAGACTACCCCGGGCTGTTGCGCTATGATGAAAACAAAATATTTAGATGTATTATTATTTATCATTGTAAAGTGCACAAATATTTTTAATTCAATATAGTAATAATTTAATTTTACCAAGTACTCATCATAGTGACCATCATAGTAAACCAAACGTTGAAAATTTGTATTAGCAATAAAATATATAATTTTACTAATCAGATTAGATGGGAGATGAAATCCTTCTTGGAAATATAGATCGTGAATTAAATTATTCTTAGTGAAATAACAAATATGATGTCGGCCACTTGGCTATGTAAGTATATTAAATTAAAACAAATATTTAAACATTGTTTTCACAACCCTGTATATTTTTGAATGGTACTTTATATAATTTTAATTGATTTAATTTTAAACCAAAATTAAATATCAGAACTTTCGTACATACCCACGTTACTTTGTATTATTGAAGAGGTTATCTAAATAATAAAGAATGTGAACAACTTCGTTGGATGGATCATTCATTATTAACTAAGTCTGAATCAAGGTTGACTATATTAAGTACGAATTACGATGGTAGTTCTATTGTCATAGATTAAATCCTAAAGTGGAATAACTTATTCTTGAAATTGCGCACATTGCGATTTCTTCTACTGCTACAAATTATGTATATAGGGTCAATGTAAAAATTAAGACTATACTTCAGTTGAGGCATGGTCTGATCGTGGCTAGGCGATGCGCGGATTGTGCAAATGACGCGTGCCGAACGAAATATAATTTGTCATAAAATCCAACATGCGTCCATTTCATGTTATATTTATTGTTATATTACTAATAATAATAGTTTATTCATTGACATGTTTTCTTTTTTAGTCATGTTTACACGATTTAAGAATATTTTCATCTGACGCCATGACAAAAAAAATCGACGTGCGCACACTTCGACTGTCAGTCTCCGATGGCGAGTCCAGGCGACGAGTGAGAAATTGCGTCGCACCTACTGTTGAAAATTATTTGCCGTTTCACTGAAGTACGCTCTTAATGGTACTACTATTATTTCCGACTGCTCTTACATGAAACCTATTAGATCGTTTTCTCTCGCTCGGCGTCGCTCTAACTACGTCATATTTTCTATCCAAACTATTAAAATCCATGCTCATGTGGTATGTTTACACTGAACTTTACATTCCACGTACTACCTTGTCCCTGGCACTTTGCATTAGAGTAAACTCAGTAAACTCAGTCACAGCTCACTTTGAGCGTAGCAATCTAAGTCTTGGGCATCTTCTCCCAGGACACTCCCAGGCCAATTCTTAGATGCTTCACATCACCAATTGATGGGTCCCGTGATACTCTCGATTAAGACCGAGGGTGGTACGGGGCGGGTTTGGTGGAGGGACTTTAACTTCAATGTGCTACCTTGTTAAAAAATAACATGTAAAAAAATTATACACTAAAATATTTCAACAAATCAAAGGTAACAAAAATTATTCACCATGTTTTAATACATTCTGGCCAAATTGGTCTCCAACATGCATTCAGAGTTGATAGCTTTGCGCCGTGCTATTTCGAAATCATATAAAAAAGGAGTTCAGTGTATAGATATTGTTATTCTATTGATACCTCCACGTTTCTACGTGTATGGAAGACCCCTTAAGAGCAAAGTACTAGCAAAGCTATGGATGCCTCATTCATTTTTCTTATAGTCCGCCAAGCCAAATTTCCGTCCATCGCCGCTCGATTAAGTAGAATGCTCTATACTTTTATTTATTAACTGAAAAAATGTAGAGATTGCTAGATAGGGAGATAAAAGTTGGTCATGCGAGATTACTATGATCGAGACTCGAAGGAAATAATTTTAGTTTTTAAATCGTATTTGTATTAAGATACCTAATGTTGTTTCTTTTAGGCTCAATTCCTCCGAAATCGCTGTAACTTTCGACTACCTGGCAAAGGTGACTTAGACGACCCTTATGGTAAAACCCAGTTAAAGGCCAAGCGTTCTGCCGCAGGCGAGAACAACAGAGAGGGATGAGCGTTCAGGGGTAGATCGAGAAGGACAGCGATAAAGCCAAAAAAGGGGGACATTACCAATCTGGCAGGTAGTCAGCCGAGGCTTTTCGATCCGTGATGGACACGGTGTCCCGCGCACCCCTCCTAGTGATAATTTTTGCTGAATTGTAAAAATAATTTGAGAGTCCATGTGCTACATTCGTCGTAGTGTAGAATTGGCTAGAGCTACAAATCAAGTCATACACAGATTTTTAACCTTTAGTTGCCGCAGCCACGGCGCCCATCATTAACAAATTTAGGGCTGTTGCAAAATTATAACCTGTGTAAAACTTAATAAATGGGTCCTGTGTATTGATATTGTGTATCTGTGTGTATAGCGAGTAACCTTTTTTTTGTGAACCTATAAATATAAACCTATATAAATAAAACTTTGTGCTACGAACAAAGTGTGTTTCATTGTGAATATCCACCATAATCAACTGTCAAGACCTAACCTTACACTGAACGTGCTCTACCAACCCAAAACCTAGCTTCGATTGACCGCCCTGAACAATTTACATCACTGAGCTAGTCGAAGGGTGGAAGCTGGTCGCGTGACTTACACGTATTGACCGAAGGCGCGCTGTCAAGGACGTCATTAACGTCAGGTCGACCGGAGAGTTGAGCGCGGAGGTCGGATCGGGCGGCGCGGCCCCGACTCCCCTCCCTACCCGGACTTCCGGGGTGTCACTATGATATATGCAATGCGTATACCTGTTTGTAATAAATAAAGATTTTCAATTGCAAATTTTATTTAAATTATTAACTTTTATAACAATCATTATTTTCTCCAGAAAGTTTACCATGTTGTATTTGAAACAATAACCAGCGCTTCCATCGAAGTTTACAGTTTTGTAGCACGGTTTTACTATAGTAGGCCTTGATCTGGATATAATCGGATTTAAGGGGAGAGCGGCATGAACACCGTAGCCACCTCGTTTACTGAATCTAATATTTATTAATCACAAAAGATTGTTGTCGGTATAAATGTATTAGTAAACATATAAGAAAGAATCACGCACAATCTAGTGAACGCCAACCAAGGTCATGAGAAATTGCTCCTGGGATACTTTAGGCACAAGTTTTAAGAGTGCCTTACGTTCGTTACGTCATGGTATACGCCTGTGGATACGTGGCGGGTGGTGGAGGGAACAGTAATTATACATATTTTTTAATCTTAATGTTGAAAGTCACCGTGTCCTTTATTATATTAATGCATTCCTTCTATTCATCATTGTACTTCCATTTGTTTATTTATCAGGTACACCGCATTGCTTAATTAACCTTCAAAATTCTGCTAAGCAACAAAATTGAAATATAATAAATGAGATAAATTTTCATTGTACATAGTTAGTCACATTGGAGCGATTACAAACACTCAATAATGACGAGCACCTACAGCATATCATTTACATAAAATAAGTAATTCAGAGATATTTTTTGTTTAAAGATTATGTACCTTTTTACCAAGTTTTTCTTAGCTCGTATTCTTGTTTATCCGGTGGTTGTTTATCCAGTACAAATCTTGCAATCGATTTTTAACTAACTTCCCGACTAGCTAGACATTTTAAACTTTTAGAATATATCAGAACACGATGCCAATGCATTCTTTTCATACTTTTAGTATACAGTTAATTCTGTTTTGTATGAAAAGTTATTTCGGAAGAAATCCGTAATCCAATCCACTATTATTGGTTGCTGAGGGGATGGTCCTAGCAATTAAATTATTAATATATACGTGCGTTACAATGGAAATCAAAATAACATTTCAGTATTCCATATTTGTTTGTTTGTTGCAAAATAGCAAAAAAAATGATTTGTTGACAATTCCCTTATTTGTCCTAAATTAATAATACATAGAATTGTCAAGTTTATATGATTCAACATGGTATATAAAAAGCTATTTTTATCTTGTAATGATTATGTATAGAAAGCAGCTTTTATCTGTATTGTAAAATTTCATAAAGGCTACATCGCATTACTTAACTGTACAACGACGATTATGATATAAAATATGTCATGTTTTGAACGTTTTTAATTTATAATAATTATTTTAAATTTCACTATAACATCAAATTAATTTGAATCTTTTCCATTTCCGCCGTTCAACATCGACAATAATTTTATATTTCAATATATCTACTGAAACTCAAATTGACACCCACGATGGTGGGGCCATGGCCACGGCTTATGCGTCGTCTTATAAATGCTGGGTCTAGCAAGTACACATATCGGTTTTAATTTGTGTATGAGTCAGAGTATTGACCTAATACGTTGAGCAATTGGGTAACATCTATTTCTTGTAAAAAAAATCCTGTTAATACAAAACTTCCACTCTGTGGAGGCCTATATTATGATCTTATTAGGATCGAATATGGTAAAAAAAAGTATACTTGAACATAAAAAATATAAGTAATTTTTCTTGATACATTTTACTTTGTAAAAGAACACATTATGCCATTTAAAAATATTTTTATAACGCTGAATCTTTTGAAATGACTCATTATTTTATTTCACTTTTGAAAAACCTTCACTAGGTACTTGATACATAGATAAAAACATAACTAAAATAACTAAAATTAAAGCAAATAAAACCGAAAATAAAATTACATATTATATAACCATATCAGAGAGTAAGCCACTGCATGAAAACAATTGAAAATCTTTTCTCATTTCTCCAGTGTAACTTCTCGTAGACATCGACTGTCTACGACCTACGACGTAGCACTCTCCGTAGAACTGGTAGCTAATCTCTACGCGTCGGTTGCAGGCGTGTTATATTAGATCAATCATACTTCAAGGAATTTAAACTAGCTTTTCACAACGGGGATTTCTATTTTACTAGACCTAGTGTACAAGGATGACTTCCGACTTTACATGATAGCAATTTGAAGAATTGTATATTTTTCTTAATATATTTTTCATAAACTTTTTTAATTTTAAGATGGATAACTAATACCAGATGCACTTTTTCCGTATTATTCCTTACGCCTTTTTGGCTAAGAATAAAACAAAATATATAATATACAGTAAAAGAGGGTGGAGGTAGGCTGTTAAGATTCGCCATAAATAGTCCACACTAAACTTTGTTAGTCATACGTATTTGTTTTTATTGAACTTAGACTACAATTTATAGATGGTATTGGTTAGTTTTTAAAAATCAATTAAACCCTGCCTAAACCAAATCATATTAGTTTTAATATACTTTGGGTGATACGTCAAAATTGTACACACTTTTTCATTCATACTTATTTGTTTTCGTTGGATAGAGAATACATATTACACATTGTTGGTTTATTTTTGTTTAAATTCATTAAGCTCTGCCTAACCAAACTATAATAAATGAAAAATATTATTATATCTATAAAATATCTAAAGTTATGTATGATTTAATTGCATAATTTTTGATATTCATAGATAAGTATACAAGTATTGTTTGACTATTATTTATTATGGCTTGGTGTCGCAGGGTTTACCTAATTGAATTTTAAAAAACTAACCAAAATCGTCTTTAAATTATTGTAGTCTTATTTCAATAAAAACAAATATGTATGACTGACAAAGTTTAGTGTGCACTATTTATGGCTGATCTTAACTGCCTACTACCCACCCTTCGCCACTGACAATATATTATATTATATAATCATAATATGGCGGTAGTAAAAATATATGTGTGATATATCGGTTTTGTTCATCAATAAAATAAAGTTATTATAAAACAAAACCACAAACATAAAATCTATACTATATTATATAAACTACGTGACAAGTTCATCTGGAATGTCCAAACCGAATTCGGTGAAGACACGCAATACATTTTCGTGGATACCTAAATCCTATTATATATAATAAATATTAATAAATATTAGACGTAAGTTCCTCACGCCCGACGCTAGCCAGTCACGTCGCCAGGTGTCTTCCTACTTGCTTTCAGTATGAAGCAGCTCTTATCCTGCAATCCATATAATAATTATTGTTCATGCGAAAATGTTTCTTTGATAATAATTTATATACCCTTTAGTGCCTTTAACCGCATTTAAACTGGGAATGTATTTTCTCTAATTTACCGCAGGTATATTGCACTCCTAGTAGCGGAATTTTAAGAAACGCAACTGCTGTAATATTAAATTTGCCTACGCATTGTTAACAGAATTAATTTAATACTATAATAATTAATATCGTATACGAGTTTTCAATACATGACAATAGTACAGAATAGATGAATCGAGAATCGATTATAAATATACAAACATATACTAACATTACCAACGTATAATATAACTAATGATCTCAGTCGGTAATTAAGTACTCGACACTTAAACCTACTATATTACTTACCGTGTTACATATTATAATGATCAGTCTATACCAAATCTTCTAATCAACCATTTGACAATTAATCCCTCAATTGAATAGTCGTTCCACGCATACGAAATTTGTCTGATAACGACGTAAAACTATTAATTACTAATTAATTTACATGGATAACTAAATTAAAATTGTCTAAACATATACATCTTTAAAACTTAAGAGTTACTTTACAGTGTACAAGTGCATACTATAAACAACAAATAAAAACTATTATGTGTTTATTAATCACAAATATTTATCCATATTAAATTAAACTTTTTAGTTGGATATCTTACTAAATTAAAATACTAAACAACTACTAATGGCGATCCCGATGGAAAGTGATGAACAACTAGAAACACTAATCATAAAAAAACTTTAGAATTGTTATTATGAATGCATTTAATATGTGGGTACATACGAAATTTGTTAATATTGAGTACGAAGAATGTGTTGCCACTTTAATAACCAATAAAAATATTGCTAAGAATACGTCTTTATCTACGGTATGTGAATTTAATCAAAGAAACCAATGAAAAGCAGCCATTAAATTATGTTATATTGATATTAATTTACATTGTACATTTTTCACGCTTTTACCATTTGGTATGTATGTTTAAAATTGCCGGAAAATTGATATTTTAAGAAACAACTCTTTCGATCACCAAAACGGACATTGCCATGACGTTATAAATTGTATTGCTAAACTACTTAATGGTTACTTCAAAACAACACCCCGCACCACACTCAAGCCCCGTCCACCGTAGGCGCGTTCGGGAGAGCGTTGAGCGGCGCGCGCAACTCAAACGTATAACCGTATCAACGTATAATAAAAAAAAAGACATTGTCTACGAACATTTTCACACACGGTTATACGTTTGAGTTGCGCGCGTCGCTCAACACTCCGCAGAACGCGTACGCTGGACGAGCGCTATGTGTTAATCGAGCGTATCACGAGGCCCAAGACTGAAGTCAACGCGTACTCAAGTGTGCCTTGACTGAGTTTCCAGAGACTTTCCAATAAAAATGCCTACCATAGGAAAGAGGAGCACGGATAATAAATTTAAAAAAATTATGATTCTAATTAATTTACATATTTATGTAAAAACAAACCAAAATAACACGGATATGCTAAACTATGTGAAAAGATCTTCACTTCCGCAATAAGACGCCGCATTTTTTTTTAAAGCATTATAGTTAGCCTTTGCGGCGACCAAGTCGGGCGGGTTAGTGGGCCCAACAGCTGATTGGACCAATTTAAGCATCTATTCCCTTTCGGAGCACATTCTCGAATATTCTCAAAGGATGTTAACATTCTCAAATGATGTTATCATCCTTGCATAAAGCATATTATATTGTAATAATCTGTGTGTCTTTCGGACGTCTGAATAGTATATTCAAGAGTGACCTACCATTATGTCTTAAGCGTAGGGTGTTCAACCAATGTGTGCTACCCGTGCTCACGTATGGCTGCGAGACGTGGACCCTCAATACGAGAGATGTCCAAAGGCTAAGAGTCACACAGCGAGGCATGGAGAGGTGTATGCTGGGCATCACACGAAAGGACCGTAAGAGAAACGAATGGGTTAGGAAGCAGACAGAAGTAAGCGATGTAATAGACGTTGCCAAACAGCTGAAATGGAGATGGGCGGGGCACATTGCTCGCCGAAGAGACGGCCGCTGGACAAATGCCGTCATCCAGTGGTACCCAAGGGGCACGAAACGGCCACAGGATCGCCTTAAAAGCCGCTGGATTGACGAACTGGTAAAGTTCGGCGGAAATACGTGACAGCGAACGACACAGGACCGAGAGAGTTGGAGAAAGCTTGGGGAGGCCTTCATCCAGCAGTGGATTGACCCCGGCTGATGATGATGATATTGTAATAATCACTTATTTTTTACGCTAAACCCATACAAAATTTATTCTACATGTTTGCTTATGTGGTAAATCTATAATTTGTATGAGTAAACGAACTCACAGTGAAGTTTTTCTGTAGGATAACCCTATAAAATATCAATCCATACCGTAAAATTCCAACTGTTTCGTAAAGCAATCTCCTATATCTGTGAGATGTTACTCCCCACGGTATGAAAGGGTAAAGCTTTGAAGGTTAATTTTCCATATAGGTAGCCAATATTATATATTAATTATTGTATATGAAAAATCGACCCGAAATTAAGTTCATATTTCAACTGAATTATATCAGATTCTGAATTGCTTCGTCGATTAATATTTCCGGGAACATGTGTTCAATATAAAACATTTCTCCGGAGAAAACCCATGCTCCAGTATGCAATATTATTTACTGTAGAAATAATTTGATTTTGTCAAAACATAGCAGGGTTTCGAATATTTTGTAATAAAAAATATTTTCGTTTGAATAAAGATTTATAAGAACTATCATTTTAATTATTCTGCCTTTTATTTATTTACGATCAATGCACAAACTTTAGAATACAATTTAAATAGTTTTACATATCAAAGGTTTATATTAAAACCTCCCTCCCGGGCACTCCTTAATGAGGAGGTCGATTGACGATTAATCCGGGTGCTATGATCAAAACCATACGCATTATTAGAGAGACGCATTCGCTTTAGTGATTCGTCTACTTGAGACGATAGCTCACACAAAAAGTTATTGTACCAGGTCGGGATGTGGCCGTGGCTTCCAATCCTCAAACTTTAAACAAGCAAGTTAACTAGCTAAGTTATTTTCCTCTCCATTACCTAACTATAATTTAACATACAAAAAATACAGTAAAGTAATGTAAAATTTCATATTGAATAAGGCAGATTATTTATAGAGCCTTCTTAAAGCTATAATATTTTGTACGACAGGTAATTTTTGGTTCATTTTTACTTATTCCACAATATTGCATTATTTTTTTTTACCTACTCATACGTTACAAATAACATTTTTAGTTAACTTGGGGTGACACACTGATATTTTCATCTGGTGACAGTAATACCTACCATAAAAGTGCCATACACAGACAAGAGCACACAAGAGCAGGTCCATTTAAAGAAATATCCATTATATTTTCTATTAATATTTAAGGTGGCGGGAGGAGGTGGGGTTAAAAAAATCTAGCGGATTTCATTGACTTCCCATGGAATTGCACACTGTTTCAGGTACTGACACTATATTATTTTGGGACTAGCGATAAAAACCTGCAAATAATAACTAAGGAAGTCATTGCGAACAATCGCATCCACAAGTGGTTATTGAATGAGCGTGGCTTAACGGTCACAATTATTATGATCGTTCGTGTCCATTTGTGTCGTCCGCGCTGTATTATCTTTTAGACATGCCGCATTGGAATATTAACGCAAACATTAGATAGTTACACCAATTTATGAGTATTAATTACATCGTGTCGTATAATGCCTATAGTGGAGACACCTCTTTCCTCCAGGTTTTTTAACAGTCAAATTGCCCTGTCCACGATCCTTTTCCATGAGGTTCTGACGAAGAATAAGAAGAGGTAATATTCCATTTACTTAAGTAATTTGTATTTTTTCCGTTCCAAAAGTGTGCGCGCCTGTACTACTTAATACCTATATGGTATTAAGTCCAGTCTAAGAGAAGTAAATTCTCAACTGAAATTATAATCTACACTGCTTGAGTGTTTAAATTTAGGTTTTGACCATATTCTGTGTTGTTAGATCGTATTAACCGATGGTAACGTAATATGACGATAGGTACCGCCTACATTATCTGACTTCTGTAATCAGCTTCTTCTTCTTATTGTGCCATCCCCTAGCGGAACTCGGCCACCATCAAGGTGATCTTGGATTTATCGTCTGCTACCTGGAACAGTTCAGTGGAGCTGCACTTCTACCATTCACGGAGTTTCTTAATCCATGAAATGCAGCGTCGTCCTCTGGTTTTGATACTACGTAGAACTTATCGGTCCTTCCCCATTCGATTGAGAACTTCAACATTTGTCACCCGGTCAGTCCATGGAATTTTGGAGATGCGTCTATACAGCCACATCTCGAAAGCTTTAAGTCTCCGTGACATCTCTTGGTTTAGCGTCCATACTTCCATACCATAGAAAATAATTGCGAAAAAATAACAACGTACCATTCGCAGTCTCTGACCTAGGTTAAGGTCTCGATTGCTTAGGAGGCATATCATTTTGAGAAAGGCACTCCATGCGATCTCTATTCTAGTTTTTTTTTATTTCCTGAGACTGGTCCCATTTCTCATTGACCCATGTTCGTATAATCAGCTACAATTCGTAAAACTAATTTATATACTTATACAGAATTAAAAATGAACATTAAAGCTGACTTTTAGCTTACTTCGCTTATTTGACCACCAAATAACGATTCTGAAATATTTTTAGAGGCCTCCTAAATATAAAATATATTTTTCTATATTAGAAGGCTTGAAATGTTTTTCTCATTCGAAGTCTATAAATGTGCTCACTAAGTCAGTTAACCTTGTATATAAGACTTTGGAAAAGGTTATTTTTACTTTAAAATAAAGCCTTCAGCGTCCACGAAAGACCGATAATTAAATTCCACTCCCTTCAAAATCCCAAAAGCCACTAATATGAAGTCGCAAAACCATGAAAGCCTTGAAATTTCTATAAAGCTTTTTTTGTATATTCGATGTCCGCGAGAGAAAATTATTTTGAAAATGTGGTTTCCTATTTTACTTGGGTTAACCATCACTTTATTAATAGTTTATCAATGATATGGAAATGAATAAATTTAAAAAAACTTCTTGATAAAAATACTATATTTTAAATCACTATGTACCTACACTTATATGCTTTTTCAATTAATATTTTTGATAATAAAGAAATCCCGAATCCCGAGAAAAGATTCTCGAGATTCGGGATGGAAAATCTCGAAAATTTCTCGAGTACTCGAATACTTTCATGTATATTGCCGTGAGTACACGGCAAAATACATGAAAGTATTTTCTAACGAATGAAATGTATAGGTATATAATTAATGCAACCAAATGAATAAGTAAGTTGCAATTGTGGACTTTTCTTTTTGTCTAATTTTTAATAACGTAGCAACCACAAAGTAGTCAAATAAATCGAAAATAAACCTGATATTATAAAACTTAGTTTTCATCCGCACGGTCAAATTTCTATTAACCAAAAATCACACCACCTTTTGTTAAATGAGCAAAAGCAATTATCATTTTCACCCTAAAGTGGAGCATATGATTACCCCTTCCCCGTGATGCTACCATAACAAACTTAAAAGGGTTGACTATTAAGTAGATTAAAAACCAAAAGGCTTCTCTCCCAAATGAAATGCACAACAGTCTGTCTTTGAAATGTTCAGTTTAGAACAAATAATTTTATTATTTTGAATTAATGGTCAAAGTAGCACAGTGCAGTCAATTAATGTAATATATAAAGACTTATAATGTAACTAAAAACATATCTAAATTTATAAACGATGGAGAGAAGCCGTTTTGCTTTAAACCTACTATTATAGTATATTATACCATTCGTTCGATTTAAAAAAAACTGTTTTTGAACTCCACGCACGGCAGAATTATAGTGGTCATTACAGTGTAACTTAGTTATCGAAACGCATTAAAATGTACAGAAAATCACAAGTTTCGTTACCAATTATTATAAAACCTATTAATTTAAATAAAGTATTAAAACATCCGTTTGTGTTTTTTATGACTTATAATATATTTTACTTATATTTCGTGTGAATTTTTTATTAAAAAATTCTTTCCTTCAGGCAATTTTAACCAACTGACAGACTCAAATTCGTGACCCACGGATTTATACGCAGGCATTCTACGGGGAAAATCATACAATATAATTGGGTGAAATAAACGTAAGGGTCTCGCGTGAAACAAGGTTGCATGGTAAAATAATTGGTGCCCTGTGAGGAATAAAGAATTTCCTGCTAATTACTTCATAACATTATATTCAACATATTACGTTGTTATCATAATAGTTAGGGTACAAATTAATTGGCCTACACTTTCAGTATATATATAGGTATATAAGAAAGCAGCATTTTCGGTAGTGTTGAAAAGTATTCCACGTCATGGTATTATGTATAGATGGATCCATGAGGTCATGATTGTCCCTTTGGAAGAATTTAATTTTAAAACATAATAACGTTGACTACTATTATTCATAAGAGAATAATCCCTGTATAAAAATACAGTTTACATAACAATTAATGCCATCTCATCCAGCACTAAGCGCAATGCAAGATCAAAGTAACTATTTGCGATACTATTATTAAGATATTTTATTTTGCATATAATTTATTAAAAATTATGTACTATGCTTTTAAACTATAGTCAATAACATAAGTTTATTCAAAATTATAGTAGTATAATAGGAGCAGAGAAAAAAATCATAGAAGCACCCAGGTTAGAGTAAATCTAAAATAAAATGTCTCACGACCTCACCAGGAATCGATACCGAAACACCTAGTATGATAACCCAGTGCCGTACGTTTTGGACCACGATGGTTGAGGTCATGTACAACATTATAATATATATTTTTAATATAATATGAAGGCATCCTTCGAAACCCTTTTCGTCTATATGAAAAAATTAAATTTTTCACGAGAAGAAAAAAACGATTTTTATTTTATTAGATTGATTTCTAGGTAATGGAAATATTGTTTAGATAACTGAAAATACACTGATTTGCACACAAAATATTTTGATTGAAAAAGTAATATTTTAATACATTAAATTTATAAAAGAATGTCATTTCGGTGGAAAAGGGGTTTATCTATATAGGTACGAGAAATTTATTACAATCGCAAAAGTGTATATATGATTTTTTTTTCGACCATGTCCGATCCTAATAGGATCATATGGGCCTCCACAGAGTAGAGGTTTGTATTAACAGATTTTGTTTTTTACGAGAAATGGATGTCAGCCACTTGCTCAACCTATTAGGTCCATACCCTGACTCACACACAAATTGAAAAACAATATGTGTACTTGCCAGACCCAGGGCACGAACCTG
This sequence comes from Rhyacophila brunnea, assembly GCF_057557595.1. Taxonomy (NCBI): domain Eukaryota; kingdom Metazoa; phylum Arthropoda; class Insecta; order Trichoptera; family Rhyacophilidae; genus Rhyacophila; species Rhyacophila brunnea. The sequence continues at coordinate 11,413,340 of NW_028232848.1, read as the reverse complement.
AGACCCACGGCGTGATAATCCAACGCTTAAGCCGCGCGGCTAAATATCCATATGAAATATGAATATTTATAATATAATAATAGGTAGCCCTTAAATAATAATTTTATTCGATGGCTACAAGATCTTGGTAGAACACTCTGTGTTGTGATGGTATGTATTTTGACATAATTATGCATGATTCTAAACAGCGGCATGTTGGTGATTTTATGGTCGGGTTAATTACTTATGGACATTATTTGTCATTGTATTTGATTTTTAATCTAAATAACAATGGTTCATTGAAGAAAAGATGTTGACACTAGTTTCTTGACAAACCATTTCTTTAATTCAATGAATATTTTTTTTAATTGTGATTTTTTCTTGTGGGTATCAAATTATGTATGTTCAATATTATGGAATGTTACAATCTCAAAATCTTGTGAATTATTCATTGAATAAAACAAATGGTTTATTAAAAATTGTTAACAAGTTCAAGTAGACGTTATAACTAAATATTTGGCGAGAGCCGGGCGACGGTCAGTGATTTAGGTAATTAATATTCCTTGATTTAATACACAAAAAAAAACAATAGTCAATAATAACGTAATTTGATAAGCATTTCATGTATGACCTACCAGTTTAAATTGTCGTAATTAGATGAGAGGCTCGTAGCAAAATTGGTTAATGCACAGATTGGCGAGACACCAATTGTTAGATGGGTTCAAATCCCGTCGAATTTCGTATTTTTTTCAAATACGAATTTTTCTAGTGGGTATATATCTGAGGTGTTTTCAAGTTATGTAGTTTCTTGACATTGTATCTCATTGCATCCCCGGAAAATAAATATATATATAAGTATAGTAATTATCAATGTTATCAATAATATTACATTTAGATGCCATCTTAACATAAGCACCTACTTACCTAGGTCAGTGGCCGTAAACTTTTTTGCTCGCACGCCAAAAAATATAAATTATTCAAGGCCACCAATGATACCTACGTGTGCACCTTGCAAAAAGAAAACTGGATAAATTTTTATCAGAAGGAAAGCTTCGAAAAGCTATCAATCTGGTTTTTATGTAGATTCTTTTTATATAGAATCAGAGCATTCGTTTGGGAAAAATGAGAAGCAAAGCAAAAAACGGAAAAAGCTTTCGACCTGGATTACGAACGATTTATGTTTTGTGGAAAATTGCTATATCGTAAAATATGCTGTTCCCATTTTTTTTATAGCATAAAAATATTCCCCCCCCCCCCCCGACCAATTTTTTTTTTAATTTTTAGTCTGGCTTCAACATGGTCAAATTTTCAGAGAAAATATTATTGTTTTGTTATAACTAAATATACGGGGAAATATGAATAATATCCTGTCGTGTTACAGACTTGGTGTAGAGTCTAGAATACATTATCCACATTAGTATCTTCGACGGCATCTGAAAAGTCTCTTCCAGCCGCAGAATAAAATTCGATAGTCATTCATATCGGAGATAAGACGCCGCGAGAATGGCATTGCGATTTTCTGAGCAACTCGCCACGACGACTGGGCGCGAATTCGCGTCAAGCAATGGCCGGGCCGACAGTCGCGCCGACACTGCCGAGCGCGCCACATGCGGCGAATAAACTTCATTCTCTTTCGCGAGACGAAATTCAAATTTCGAACCGCGTGGTCGGTGCATTCGCTCCATAATCGAACTTATTTGTTTACAAACCTTGCAATTGTTGCATCGCAGTGAATGGTACAGTGTGAAGTTTCAGTATTCGAAATTTAAACTTTCCGCAAAAGTTTTCGTCATAAATAATTATTTATGGCTAATGAGTGCAAATTATAATCCGATTTATAATAAAACAAATAAATTATTATTTAAATTACGAATAATTCTCAGTTTATTCGCATTTATAAATCAATATTATTTTATTAAGACTACCTCTTTGCTAGATAATAATTGAACAGTTTAACCCGTAAACCTTTCAACACTTACTACTATTTCACTATCCTAGACGATAGTTAATTATACACGATCAGCTTAAATTATGTCTTTCATATTTGAAATTTAATAATATTATCATAGACAATTTAGCTGTCATCATAAATCCAGTTAATTGCCACTATTTTCTATAGACATCGCTTTTCCAATTAATAATCAAATGGGTTCATCGGTTGACAGTCTCTTTTGTTTACAAAACTTCCAATAAGTAATATATAGATTTATTAAGTATCCCGGAATTTCCAATATTTATTTTTATAGATGACTTCATAATTTAATTATTATCTCTGGTCAGTATAAAATTATTTACAAAAGTATTCTAAATTTGAATTTATTTTCATATTATAGTAGTTACGTACCTACGTAATCTAGATTTCGTAAAATAAGACTATTATATTACCGAAATGTATGTAATTACAAATAATATAGAACTGTGTTTTTATCCAAAGACCTTTTTAACGTACATATATAAAAAATACGCACTTAGGTACTCATAAATGTTTCTTTAAAAAATTTCCATAGTTATTAATTATTTTTTTTATAAATAAAAACGTTTTAATTATGTACATACAACATTTGGAGAATTTTTATTTTTCGACATTTAAAATTTTTAAAACAGAATAATTCTGCCATTAAAAAACAAGCATTATTTTGCTAGATAGACTTTTTTTGATTAAAATAGCAAACTTGTTTTTTACAATATCTGTGATTCGAATTTTAAGTATGTTATGTTGCTTCGCTAACCATCGAGTATACGTGTTTTAAATTGAAATGTGAAAAATTAATACAAGTATTATAAAAAGAATTGCAAAATTTTTAATGAATTTCTTTTTTATCACAGAATTAAAAATAATTGTAAAGTAAAGTTTTTAAAATTATAATTTCTAGTTATTATTACTGACTGGCGATCGCCGTAAGATGCGGAAACTTAAGTAAGTAGACAAGTAGGATACACGATTATGAAATAAAAAATAGGCTGCTTCGATTTTATTATAATTTATCCACCAATATAAACAACGGTTGGATTTAATCGCGAGTCCTTTTACTCACACCTCACCTCACCACTCCACCCGTGCTATCTGGCTATTTTAGCTATTCGCAGAAAATTATTGCAAGTGCGTATTTGCCTGAATTTACTTACAGACAACAATGTAATATAATAATATGAACTATGTAAATGTCATCAATATTGGTTCAAATAATGTGTATCAGTTTTAAAATAATAAAAAAACTATTGAAAAAATCAAATCGCTGATCAAAAGCCAAATATTTTATAATCATAGCCTCTTACTTAAATGGTACCTATAGTCTAGCTGAAGTACCCGGTTTCGCACGAGGTCGCTTCATTTATCAATATACATTTTATTTTACTAAGTAAAACAATAATAATTACAATATTCAATATTGAAATATTTTTATCTAGGCATACAACATGTCAAAATAAAAAATAATTCTGACAGCTAAGTCAAACAAAAGAACAACAAATTTAAATCGAATCCAAAATATTTAAACTTTATTTTGAAGTGTCATGAAATTCAAAATTGGAATTGGCAGGAAAGTATTTTGTATCATGTAGATGTTAGTTGGGGCCAAGTAGGAAAGGGAAATCAAACAAACATAATATTATTTTGACTATTATAGTGTCTTCTTTTTAAGTTAATATACGATATTTTATTTGACCATTCATTAAATTCATCGAATCACACAATCGACCCATAGTAACCTCGACAAGTTTTAATCTCAGTCAAATTCTTCATTCTGTAAGGATCGTGACTCCATTGAAAGGTTCCCTCGTTATATCATTCCAGCGATCTTTGCATTCCTGCATTGCTGAAGGATAGCCTAAGCATAATTACCTATTAAATAAGTTATGTGTGTTTATTTTACATTTAAACTTTACTAAACAATCTTACATTATTGTATAACTATGGCAGAAAATATTTTATAAACCTCTAGGACGAATAATTTGACTCACAGTTAAGTCAAAGAATTCCATCTAGTTGATATTTTAGGACCAGTGTTTCCCAAACCTAAGTATCCCTTTACAGACATAGATTTTATCGGTGTTCCATATTTTTATCTTCTGGTTTTCTGACTAATTTTTCTTACTAATTTTGGTATAAGTATAGGATTTTTTACTCATGTCAATGATATAATAATACAAACATATTTTTTATTTCATGGTAATTCCAATACTAATGGACTTGAAAAATACGTAAACCAAATTTATAATCACAATAAATTTATTACTGCACAATAATTGGCAATATTGCGCAAATAATTACAAATTAATGTTAATTTTGAGAATAAATGGTTTAACCATCATTCAAATATTTGCCGTTAAGCTAACGATACCTAGGCACGCGCAACATAGTTTGAGAAGCCATGTTTAAGCTTTTGCTTCACTACGTGATTGATTTGATTCCGCGTCGTCACCTTCCTATCATTAAATCTGTACCTAAAAGCCAACGTAACCTAAGGCAAAAATTTTACTTACAAAAAAACCCTATTAAAGTTTTTTAATGCTCTTTGTGAATGTAAGATTTCTGTTATAAATAGGTTTAAATGGTGAATAAGTATGTATTATAAGATATGTCCGTTTTTCTAAATTGTTCAGGAGAGCAATTTTAAACTTCGAAAGAAATTCAAACAATGGACATATCACATATTGACACAGCTTATTTCTCCCAACCTTGACGATCTAGAGTCTAGACGTATTTAGATATATTTCAATGAGACGAGTCTGAAGGTACACATAACTCAATTTGCCCAAAAAACTGACATATTATGTTTTACCATCTTACTACAGAAATTTCTTTAAAGTTATGATAATATAGGATAGAAATCTCTACTTACTAAACTAATTCGGCAAAATCGGAGTTATGGTTAACTGGCTCTAAATCACAAAGGTACACTTAGTAACGTAAAATACTTTATAACATTATATTTTTATAGAAAAGGTTTTTACGTAATTGATTAGTTACCAATCAGTTATAGTAATAAATAAACATAACTTTGTGACAAAATAGTTGCAAAAGTTATAATATAGAAACTTGACGCTTAGTAATATTTTATTTTGGGACGTTTATACATTTGAAATTAAATATTTTCAAAAAATTAAAAATTATTCATATCATTTTACTACGTAGTTACCTAATTCATGTTAAATTAAAAATATTCTATCTTTTTTTAAATATTTCACCCATTAGGTAAGTAACCGTTACGAGACAAATAAAATTGTTCGATAATAATTATGTGAATTTATATTATTGTATTATGACTATCTCAAAAATTTATATTAGATATGTACATATCTACTGTTTAAAATGCTAATAAAAACATGTTTTAATTGCTATAAATATTCATACTATCATTCGAATTGTTGACATACTTTGACCTTGTCCGGTTATCAAACAGAATCAATTAAAAAAAACAAGGCTTTACACAATATGTCGTGTTTTTTTAATATTCATTTATTGGCTCGAGTTATATACTGGTTTTTTTAATATCATTAATGCATCGATTTATATTTAATTTTTATTAATAACTTATTGAAAAAATCGTGATTTAAGATAACACATTCTTTATAATAAATTTTCTTTTTCTTTTGACCATGTCCGATCCTAATATGATCATATTATGGACCTCCACAGAGTGGAGGTTTATATTAACAGACTTTTTTTACGAGTAATAGATGTTAGCCACTTGCTCAACCTATTAGGCTCATACTCTGACTCCAAATACAAATTGAAAAACAATATGTGTATTTTCCAGTCCAGGGTTTCAAACCAGAGACCCACGGGCCATAGTAGACATATTACCTTATTTTTGATAAACTTTTATTCTAATTCACTATACTGAATATTATTATGTTTAGTATCAGTAAAAAATATCATTTTTTGATATAAATTAGAGCTGAAAATAGAACTGAAACTGAACCCTGGAACTCTGATAACCCTTTAATTTTTATGAAATCAAAACTGGAACCTTGACAATTTTAAAACGGAACCAGAACCCATTAAAAATAACTATAAGTTCTAATTTTCTCTTATTTCTATCATTATTCACTCATTACGTAGCTAGTAAAACTGTAATTAAAATTATATTATTATACCTACATACAAGCTTAAAATTTTAGTAATGTACCTAGTGGAAAGTTTACAAATTGTAATGTCCATAAAAATATACTAAATAAATCTTCGAAAAAATCAGACATAGATTTTTGTAGCTACTTAGAGCTAGGTAGAGGTAGGTATAAATAAGAATCGGAACCAAGCCCCATTCGGTTTATGCACTAGAATTGAACCCAGAGCTGAACATTGGGTTGAAAAAAAATAGGGCTCTAACAGCTCTGATAGAAACAGAGTATTACAAATTTCAGTTCTAATTACCTTTGATTGAACAAATATTATTATCTACAATTTTAAAAACTCAATAATTCGCGCTAGTCATAGAAACTGTCGTATAGGTTTGTATTTTGATAATTTTCATTGCATTTAAAAAAAAAAAAAAAAAACTACACCTCTAAGCAAACGTTAATAATTAATCAATGATGCAAGTTTAAATTCATTTTCCATTCAGTTTCAGTTAAGCTGTTTAAACGATAAACGCTTCTTCATTAGTTTCACAAATAACCGACACTTAAAATATCACACATATAAAATCATTATTCATTATAAAATAACTACACAATAACGCAACTATTTGCTATTTAGCCTATACTAATTACTGAAAGCCGATATTATTAAAACAGTGTTTCTCAACCAGAGTATGCGAGATATGTCTGGCAGTAGGTATATGATAAGTGTCGTCGCATATCACTGTCTGGAAATATATTTTAAAGACGGCTTAGAAATGGGTATATTCAGTGAGGGGTGCAAAGGTGTCGCATGTTATGAGCTTAAGTATCAGTACCATCCAAAACTAGTTCTTATAATAAATTGTAAAGTACATATTTTAAATATTACATAATTATTTAAATGTTAAATTACATAGTTAATCGTGTATTATATTGTTTAATATTTTTGTTAATGAACGTAAAATATGTGAAAATATTTTAGTTTAATGTACATATTATAATCATTACGTTCTTTTTACATAAAAAAACATATTTTTGTCGGTTAGACTGAATTTTTCAAATTTTGGTTTCGGTGGTGGATTTTTCTATAAAAAGGTTGAAACTGATCTAAAGAGTATATTATTTATTTATTTTCTAAAAAATATATGTATTATAAATATATAACATATTTAGAATATGTGCCCACTTAGTTCACTAATTCAATAATAATCAAGGCCGTTTTCTTTCACTAAGAAGGAAGTGTTATCTGACACTATAAATAGATTGTCTTAACTATTATATCAGTATTAGTAAGTTAATGTTTTTTTCAGTTACGGGCTCCCAACCCACGGATCGCAACTCCCAGGGTGTTGCAAGATGTTTTAAGGGGTAGCCAACTATGTACTTATTAAAATTACATGATGTAAATTTTATTATTATAATTGGTATACATTCATTTTATTTGTAAATTGTATGTAAAATAATTATATATTATATTTATATAACACGCGATTAACCTCATCTACCGAAACTTTCAGAATTCGGCTTAAATTTATGGACAAAATACTTCAGTATTAAATTTACAAAAGTGTAGCAATTAATAATATATTGACAAACAAAATAAGTTAAATAGGTACCGGTGGAAAGGATAAAAAATACCGAATGTTTTCAAGAGACTGAATAAAACGACATATTTCACAGCAAACAAGTAGAAACTTAAAATAAACACTTAGGTTAAAAAATGTAATTATTGTCAATCGATTTTGAATGTATTTTTTTCATCTAAATTAAAAACCGTCGAGTGTGTAAATGCGATGGGTCAGTAACTACTTAGTTATTATAAAATGGGTTAACGATTAGAAACATGTTGGAAATCCATCTTCTAAAATAAACGGACGAAACCGATGATAATGGAAAATAGTAAACATAATATTATTTTTACTTTACTTAATCAAGGCGGTATATTGCAGACAATCATTGTAGACAGTGTTTACAACATTTAAAGTGCGAATGAAAAATAAATATATTTTTTTCGTATGGTAATTAGGTCACAGTATTTTTAAATCAAACACATTAGCGGAAGTATTTATATTGAATGTTTAAAACTTTCATCGTAAATAATTATCGAAAGGTAATTTTAATTAACAAGATTCTTGCCTATCCACCGATTTGTTTACAAACTCTATTCTTTGTGTAAATTTCACTACTTAACATTGTTTCCGGAAAACTTTCAAACCTATTAGGTAAATCGTAATAATTGTAAACCTGGTAGCTACATAATATAATATAGCCGGAATAATTTATTAACTTACTAGGTTTCATTACCATATATCGCATATCAGTAATCTCTTTGAGTAGTTGGAGGGATTTATAATGATTCTGTCAAAAGTAGGTTGTGGGTTCTGTTCGTAATATAGATTACAAATTATTATGATAAGCAATCACGAAACATCACATACAGGTTTTAATATCAATCACAATTAGATCATAATTAATATTCTAAATAAAAAAATACATTAATTAATTAACGTTAGCTCTCACAAAATATAAAATGTTGGAAATTTAGTAGAAACAGGTTTCCTATTTCTTTAATTTCAATTGAAAGTTATAATTTTTATATTTTTTGTATTATTTTAACATATCTTTGCGGATAAAACATTTCAAAACGTCCATCAAGATTTAACCTGTCGTCTGATAAGGGAAAAAATTGTTTAAGCTATATATTTACTTAATGTACAATAATTTGATTTAATTATGCCATTTATTTATTCATGAAATTTTATTATGGCATAAATTCAAAATTTTACTTTAATGTATTTATTTATGAAATATTTAACAACTACTCAATATGAAAAAGTAATAATCACAGTAAACGGCCAATTCATCACAATACAAAGTAAATAATATACAGTATAGAATATTGAATAATATATTGAATATATATATAGAACACCCACGGTGGCCGCGCAGCTTAAGCGTTGGACTATCACGCCGTGGGTCTCAGGTTCGAATCCTGGGTCTGGCAAGTAAACATATTGTTTTTCAATTTGTGTGTGAGTCAGAGTATGGACCTAATAGGTTGAGCAAGTGGCTGACATCCATTTTTCGTAAAAAAACAAAAATCTGTTAATACAAACCTCTACTCTGTGGAGGCCTATATGATCCTATTAGGATCGGACATGGTCGAAAAAAAAAATAGAATATTGTTATTAGAAAGTAAAGTAAGAAAAAAAATCTTCAATATGAATGACAAAAAATATAATAATAACAGAGAAAATTGAAAACATATTCAATTAATACAATTAAATTTTAATTTAACACAATAAAAAAAATCCACTACAATTTAGTAATAAAAAATACTTCAACCTTAACACTGATGTCAAATGTGTTAACCCATTGCCGACTCAAGTAGAGAGCCGATACATTCACAATGACTGATCCTACTTTTTCCGCCCCTCCCATTGTTGTCTAAGGATGACCTTTCATTGCCTGTCATTTTTCTACAGAGTGCTCATACTGACGCGTTTGTCGTGTTCACACAGGGAATGGTTTGATTTGGATAGATGAATTACACGCTATTAACGCGCATTAACACGCCTTCTACAATAATGCAATGCTTAGATCAATGCTACATATTTTTTTTAAATCGATATTACCACCAGATTTTGTGTGAAGGACTAGTCTCACTTTGACTTAGCTGATTTATAACAGAAATGTATAGTATTTATAAATAACACTGATAGTTAATATATTTGATTTGAGATTTTTTTATAATTCAATTTGAAACGAGAAAGGGCGAGTCAATATGTCAAGCAATCTGGGATCTGATTTTGACAGCTGAACAGTGGACCACTCGTTGTTTGTGCAAAAATATATGCTCAGGCTTTATTAATCTAAAGATGGCGTTGGTTAACCACGTGATATACGGCATCATTAAACGTCATAGTATCAATCAAGCAATATGGTAGCATGTAAAATAAAATGATAATATTATGTTATATTGTAGACGATTGGGCATACCTGCGCGAGCTCGTCACTATATGCCAACATTTTATTATAAAGGTCATTTTTGTAAATAAAATGTCAATCGTTACCTACTTATTCTTATGATCTTAGGCATTTACTTTTATTTGTTCATTACTGAATAAGTTTACTATAATAATATTGGAGTTATATAAATGATTATAAAATGTGATATTTCCAAACGATTGTTTATTAAATACTCATTATTTTGTTATACCTAGTTAAAGATATATATTTTTTAATGTATCTTTGCAGTAATTCTTCATTTCTTTCATTCTCCCTTTTTAGAAATATGCCTATACTTTTTCACCCATTAACTACAGTTAGGGCGAGTCGTGTACCTTTTATTCCTTCCACATGTGGACAGCATTGATGACTATTAAAATACGTAACCCGAAATTTAGATGTTTGTCGCTTTTCAACAAGGTTGCATAATAACACGAAAAACGATGTGAAACGATTGTTAACCAAAGTATTAGTTCCATGCTAACTGAAAAACCATCTATTATAAACTTATCATATTATTATAGAGGATTCTAACAAACGATTCACACAACAGTTTGTTTTTATATGTATTTTTTAAATTAAATTTTACAAAAATATTTCAATGTATAAAAATGTTGTCAAAATAACTGTTGTTAAGATTTAAAATATACTTTTTATCTATGAATGCTATTAATATAATTTATATTATTCATAATCTAAAAAAAACTTGTTAATATTTCATTTTGTAAATATAAATGATGCTCTTTGTACTTATAAAAAAAACTTTACTTGTACCTTTGGATATTTTAACATATAAGATTTTATTAATGAAACATTTTAATTTCATATTTAGTAGCATTCTTATCTTTAATATTATTTTGTTTATACATAGTAAATTCGTGAAATAGTAGTAGTTTTCATTGATTGCATTATTTTAAAATAAACTAACCGCTCACTTTAAATAATATATTATTACATTTCTAAGTGGCGAAGGGTGGAGGTAGACTGTTACGATCCGACATAAATAGTGCCCACTAAACTTTGTCAGTCAATTTACATTATGCACACTTATTGCTTAGACTTGAGACTTTAGAGCTGTTGCTATATCATAAAAGGCTTTCTAATGGCGATTACATTGTCTATGAGAAGCTTTTTAGAAAAATAAATAGGCCAAAAAAGCTTATAGCTACCATCAAATAATATAGAAATGTCGTATACATTATATGCAATAGGATGTATAATTTACTAGAGTTTATAATACAGGAAAGGGTCAGTGGCGAATAGTTGAGGTAGGCTGTTAATATACAACATAAATAGTGTACACTAAACAAACGTATTTTTTTTCATTTAGCTAAGATCACAATGTATAGATAGTTGTTGTTATTTTTTTTTAATTCAATTAAACCCTGCCTAAACCAAGCCATAGTAGATTTTAGTCAAAATTATTCGTGTATCTATAAAATATATATTAGGTATTAATGGCATAATTAAAATATTTTATCGATAGAAAAATATTGTTTATCGTATACGGTTCGGTTTATGCAGGGCTTAATGAATTTAAAAAAAAAACTAACTAACACCATTTGTAATAATATATTATGTATACTTAGTTCAACAAAAACAAATAAGTACGACTGAAAAAGTGTGCAGTATTTTTGTCGGATCGCCCATAGTATACCAAAACTACTATGGTTTGTTTCAGGCAGAGTTGAATTGAATTTTAAAAACTAGTCAGCACCATCTGCGTATTGATTTCTTAGTTCAATGAAAACGAATAATAATTAGCAATATTTATGTCGAATCTTAACAGCCTACCCCCTCTCTCCTCGTCACTGACATTTTTTTTTAGTTGACAAAACTATTTATATATCGTAATAAAAATAATTCCTTGAGCAATATCTCGAAATATCAAAATGCCAAATCCTAACGGAGACAGTATTCTACTTTCTAACTAAAATACACGGTGACATCCGAATACAAAGAGCGATCATAAATTACCACGAAAGTCTCAAGTAATAAATAATGTGATTTATTTGACATATCCAGCTAAGAATAAATTTTAACCAATACATGTACACGTAAGTACGCCATACTGGCGTAGTCTTTTATTTATATTCTCGTTTTCAAATTAAATTTATCAATCGCTATCGATGATAATTAATAGACGATGACCCATATGAATACTTATGCAATCTTGTTAATTATAATATAAGGCTACAAATTAAAAATTCTTAACCGCCAATAAGTAAAATTCAATAAATGAGGTGTGATGACCCATATTAATACTTATGCGATATTCTTAATTATAATATAGGGCTACAAATTAAAAATTCTTAACCGCCAATAAGTAAAATTCAATAAATGAGGTACGTTAGTGTTGTTGCTGTATTGTAGGATTGTACTAATAATGAGTTCACCCAATATGGCTGCCGCATAGCGTCATGGGTCCCAGGTTCGAAGCCTGGGTCTGCCAAGTACACATTGTTTTTAAATTTATGTATGAGTCAGAGTATGGACCTAACAGGTTGAGCAAGTGGCTGACATCCATTTCTGGTAAACACAAAAATCTATTCATACAAACCTCCACACTGTAGAGGCCCATATAATCTTATTGGGATCTGACATGGTCGAATAAATAATAATAAGTACTTATTTTAAACTATCGCGATAATAATTACTGTTATATGTAAAAGTGAGTAAATATCTCGCCAATCTAATTCTTCAAGAGAAAGCGAGATGCAATGTTGTCATTGTATGGTAGGTACTATTTGATAGGTCGTGAAAATCAGTTAACCTTAAAATGAGTCTCTGTGCGGTGTAATTCGTTTTTCTACCGTCAGGTTTGCCACTATCGTTCACTACACAGGCACACACAGTCCAATTTTCGCGTGAAAATTCAGAAGCTTCTGAACTTTTTTGATCCATGCATCCAATCATGCAATCTGCACTTTACGAGATATTTATTATTGGATATTACAAAAGAAATAAAATATTTTTTTAAGAAAAATATGCACACCTGGCAAAATATATTATTTAATACCATTAATCACACCTAGGTAATGCCAGATTTTCAGGTCATAATATATTCAATAAAGGATGTTTGGTGTTAGTATCTATTATATTACATTTCAAATAATAATTAGTACCCATTTATACTAATTGATTAAACCTTCTGCATTTCTTATTACATTGACTTTTTCTTTAATAATATTAACTATTATTTTTTTGTGGAAAGACATATTAAATAAACTAAAATAAAATATGCAGTATACTTTCCAATGGATGACAGAGAGCTATGAGTTAGCGTTTGATTTCAAGGAATGGTATACCTAGTGAATTATAACGAATCATAAAAACAAATGAGAATTTATTTAAAAAGAATTTATTTTATTTCAAATAATGTACAAACAATAGTACGCCCTCAATTATTTTTGAATGAGGTCTAGTAGGGTAGTTACATTTTTCTCCCGATGCCTACAAAACGAACCAAATAGCAGGTTTTATATTTGAAAATCTTTTGTTTTGCATTATTGTCATTTGACTTATTCACGTAGTTAGTATAAAGTTTCACGCAACGTTCCCGGTTACCTTATATCGTAAACTTGCCATACTGTTTCAGTCAAATGAGACGAAATATTAAATTTAAAAGTAAAAAAACCTATCTCTGATTCCATAGATTTTAATACCAATCAGATTAAGTTAATTCTGCCAATAAAGACAATAATAATTTATACAATACAACCTATACATATCAATAATCAATTAATTATAGCATTTAATTTATCCGACCATGAAAACTAATTAAATACAATACTCCAGAAATGGTTCGCGCTTAAAACCATTTCAATTTAATTAATCTCCTCTCACAAAATCTAATGATTTAATAACATCCCACATATCAATATAGGTATATTTATATAAGTAAATAATATGATATACTATTTATAATAATCGATTACGTGAGACGAGGTGAATTGTGGTTGCTGAAATCCGAATTGCTTTTGAATACAGATTATTCTTGGAATACTGTATAGATTTAATAAATAATTAATCTTGTTACTTTGATAAAACAATTATTATAAATTTGACTGTATAAGTAATAAATGCTTAGGTAAAATAAATCGTGTCCAAAAATGTGTACGTATGCAGTTTGCCGTATCACACTTCACCATGAAATGTTGTATCGGAAATAGGTATATTAATTGTGTTGACACATATCAAACGTCGTAAAGTCCACTGAATGTCAAACTGAGAAAAATGCAGTTTTATCATATCTTGTAATACAAATGGTTGTAACATGTGAGATATTGTAAGATAATTGAATCTAATACCCACGATAGCTACAAGGATTGTTCTTCTTAGCTTCGGTGCTCGACCTCTTTCTGGCTTTGTCTGGATCCACAAAATCCACTTCTACATCCATTTTATGTTATAATTGTTCAGAAATTAAGGAAAATGATAGGTGCCATCGTTCACCTTTAGCTTGTGGACTTAAGGTGGTTTGAAAAAATATTGATCATTCGAAACGTGATTTCATACGTAAACAGTGGACTTTTGGGGGTTTGCAGTATACCATAATGTGCAGATTTGCATACTCTATTAAACGTATATCAAAAGTCATTTTTTTCAGTATGTGGACTTTACGGCGTTTGATATCCATCAACACAATTATGGTCGTATATAAAAGACCATCCAACGTCTTTTGTTCGTATTCTATTTGTTAGGTTAGGTTAAGCTTTTATTCTTGAAAGAACATTATTTTCTACAATGCTCCATGATCAACGCGTATTTTTTTTTTTATCTCGGAGCTATAGAGATGACCTATCAGTGGCGAAGGGTGGAATTAGGCTGTTTGGATCCTCTATAAATAATGAAAATTAAATTTTGTCAGTCATACGTATTTGTTTTTATTGAAATAAGACTACAATTTACAGATGGGGTTGGTTAGTTTTTAAAAATCAATTAAACCCTGCGAAAACCATGCCATAATAGATAATAGTCAAAAAATATCCTTCTATCTACAAAATATCTAAAATTATGCCATCAAATGATACATAATTTTGGATATTCAATAGAAAGAATAATATTTTTTATCTATTATATAGTTGAGTTTATGCAGGACTTAATGAATTTAAAAAAAATAATTAATTATTTAAACTATTTTATAAATATATTGTATTCTTAATCTAACCAAAACAAATAAGTATGAATAAAAAAGTGTGCACTAGTTGTGGAATAACCCATGACATACCAAAACTGTTTTATTTAGGCAAGGTTTAATGGATTTTTAAAACTAACCAACACCATCTGAAAATTGTAGTCTTAATTCAATAAAAACAACTACGAATGGCTAACAACGTTTTATGTGCACTATTTATGTCGGATCTGAACAGCCTACCTCCACCCTTCGCCACTGTGACCTATAGTATACGGTCATCAATTTCCGATAAGAAAGCTCACGGGCGAACTTTGCTACGGTCAGATGTAATACGTACAATTTACATGTAACCAAAATGAATACCCTTAGTCAAAAAACTGGGATGAATTACACCAAACGAGGTAAACGTATGAATTTTGAATGTAATGTAATGCCTAAAATATACAAGTATTATTTATCAACAGTATATTTATAATAATAATAATATTCCGAAATAATCGTAAGAATTTTAAAATTATTCGAAAATTATATAGATGCTACTGCTTTAAGTAGTAAACTTTCCTTTGTAAATAAGGATTTGTTACTTTAGTAAACTTGGTAAAAGATTACAGACATCGCTTGAACCCGAAAACAACATCCAAGTTCCGACATAAAAGTCCTGATGTCAACGTCACTTTATTACAAATGAAACTGATACAAATTGTTTCCAAAATCTGAAGTAGTGACATTCATAAATTCTTTATTATTATTAATTATTAATTTCATGTGCCTTATTTCCATCGTAGTATGCGTGGCTCATATTATTTATTGACCTTGAGAAACGTTTATTCTTCAATTGGCATATCGTTGTCAAGCTGTTATAACCTTCGTTGTGACAATTGTGTCTAAATGATTTTTTTAAATGTTATATTTATTCATATACCTACTACATAATATAGTAATGGAATCCTCATATAATACCATAAATATTATTATGCTATAATTAATTATAGAAGCCACCGATTTAACTTATTGTCTAATTTTAATAATACCATTATACCTTATATCGGATCTAATATAAGCACTCGTTGATGATGAGACCCTAGTTGTTTAGATAAGTTAAATAAACAATAGTTTATTATTATTATAAATAAATTTTGTAATGCTACCTCAATGTTTGTGTTTGTAAAGCAGTTTTTTGACTCTCATGTAAAAATAAAATTTTGTCAACCAGAGCTTTTAAAAGCTGCTCAAGAACGATGTTTTTTGATTTTAATTCAAATTTCATATTTATATTTATATATAATCATATTTAAGTCAAACTATCTTTAATATAAATAATTATTTTTAAAGTAAAACCCAAAAAAACTAATGACCTTGTCCAGATGGTGGGATTTAACTCGCGCGTAAAAACTCGCCCGCATTATAGGTACATGTGACCTCATTGAGACGTCCACATATAATCGCAGCGTGTCACTTTTCGCGTGGTCGAGGTACAGATTACCTCATTGATCTGCCTACATGACACGCGTCATCCGGACAAGCTCTAAGCGAATTGAATCTGCCATTATTATTTTTTATGTGTATTGATGACTATAATATTATCGAAAAAATATATTTTTTTGAAAACCTCAGAAATATTGACAGTAACATAGAAAAAAAAATGTACGGAATGAGACTCTAACTCACATTTTTCACTTTCCGGATGAGTGCTTTCGCCTCTATTTAATCGATCTGTCTATAATTATGCGAATTATTTCTTATAAAGACGTTTTAACAGAAGTATTTCCAATTACACCAATCAGGAAGCAATCTTCTTTGTGATCAATTAAGATAAATGACTTTACTAATTTGATTGTAACAGACATTTAGGCGGTAGTCGGATATTTATTATTAGCATTCTTGTTTCTTTATTATTATTAATTATTTTAATTACATAATCATTTAAGTACGTATAGAAGAACATCAACATTGCGATACCAATTCTCTGTGACAGGTGAAATAAAAATTGTGCATTTTAACAGGTGATAATATAATAATAATAATAACACGTGTTGTGTGCATTGAAAGTGTGGTTTAAAACAAAGTGTGTCTGAAAGGTACTCGTAGCTTACGAAGGATATAACTCTGGAGTGTGCAACGAGCAAGATGTTTACCTTGATATTGTTACCTGCGAATTAACAAACTTACTCAGTCAAGAAGTTATGAGCACAAATTGCTTACAAGAGGAGTTGTAAAATATCAGAGCTATCACGACGTTGGAGAGATATAATTCAAAGGTAACTATTTTAACTCATATTATTAAGCTTTACGAACTCTGCATAAAGATGTTATAATACTAAACGATGATTTAAAATGTACCTTGACATTTGTTTCTATAGGGATTTGAGTCTGGGTAAGTGTCTTATTTAACTATATAACTAAAATGAGCATTGCAAAATCTTAAAAGACTTTTTTTATTTATCTTAGAACAAGGTTTTTTTTAAGTTATTTCTCTATTCAAATAGAGCAAGAGCATGGAAGGTAAAAATCTAACTACTATGATCTGGTTACCAATTTTAATTGATTAATAAAGTGTAAATTTAGATTCATTCAAAATACCGCACTTTCCACTGTCCGGATATAAGGACGCAAACTTCCTACCCGATCGATGTATTAACCATAATATTATGTAATTAGTGTGTGAATGGTTTTTAAACAATAACCTTGTGGGAAAAAATGACACAGTTATCATGTCGATAAATTCCTTTCCGAAAGATTATTTGACACTAATCCTCGTGTTTAAAATCCATAAAAAACTTTATAGCCGATTAGTGGTGACATAACAATATAATTAATCAAGATTTTTAGAGCATAGAGATTGCTGAGTGCTCACGTACACATAGATGATTTAATTTCAATTCTGTATCTGTTTAAGTACTGCATATTTTTATTTATTTAAACCCCACAAAGTGTCACTCGGCAGTTGCCATGTATTTTTTCAGGCCATGCTAGCATACCGTATCTCCACTGTATAAACCTAATAGATTGTATTTAGCAGCCTAGGATGTCGAAAAAACAAACAGGGCAGATTGAGACTCTCTTAAGGTATCCGTAGCATGTGACCGAGCCAGTTCTAACGTCGTTTTTTCACTTCTAATGTGATGAAAACTGCAAGGTTATTATATCCCCATAACTTTTAAAGTCATATCATCGCACACCCAGTATCCACCGCAACCATCAGCTGTTCTCGAAACTTAGCAAACGGTTGGTGTGCTATGACTTGCTACTGTAAAATAGTATTGTTATCAGAATGCAAGTGTAGCAATTGGTATAAGTTTCATAATTTTTACAGTAATGCTAGAAAAAAATTACCATTATCTCACGTGAACTCAATCAGAAATTAAAATTTCTAATTTTAAAACTAACAACCTATAAAAAATTGAAACGGTTATCTATTATTTGTAGCCCCCTTCCAAACCACTAAAATCTAAGATATATGATTGCATATTGTAACTGATTTTTTATTTAATTTTCAAAAAATAAAAATCACGCGTTCGGTTGGTGATGCGGCGTGATACGCCGAAGTGACCTTAGTGTGATTCTCGTATATTTTTCGAACTGGCACTATTCGTTTTTCTATTGCTAAGGGATGAGAGCAATAGTCTTAGTATATTATAAATACTAAGGAAATTGACATCGCATGCTTTTCGCCAGTGGCGTGAGCTTACCGTGACCTCACGCGTTCGTGCGCTCACTGTGTTCACGCCATAATATGTTGTTTATGTTTCACTAATTTACTGTGAAAAAGTATACATTTGGTTTCTGTTAGATTTTTTAGATTCATTTAGTCGCATTATATAAATAAATTAAGGGTTTGGTATGACTTCATTCATAAAGCGTAGGTAGTAGGTAGATACTAAATAAAATTTCCCATTATAACGACCTAATAAATTTACAGCCTCGATTTTTCATTCATATTATTTAGGTTTTATAATTTTCTTGTTATCTGTTGTAAAAAAATAATGAACCCCATCAAATTTATCAAAAAATGAAAGAGAATCTACTTTGCCGACCAGCAATACTAATTCAAGAGCGAACATGAAGAGTTATGTACCTACTTATAAAAGTTAATAATATTATATACATTGATATTTCCCTTTAAATGATTATGTTAGCATGTTGTAAATTGTGTAGAATTGATATTGAGATTATACTATTATATATTTACTAGCTGACCCGGCAAACGTTGTTCTGCCATATAAATTATTTCTAGTGAATATTTTGGTTGTTAAATAAAAAATTAAGAATGTATCGTAAGTGTGTGGGGATGGGATCTATGACAGGAAGAGGAATAGAGTGTTGTAGACGATGACCGCCGATAAAAACAAAAAAACATCAACCATTCATTTTCTCAATTCAAAATGAGTAATGATGTTCATAATGAATGAATTACCTGTGACAGGATCTCGTTGTTTAATGATTATGCAATATCCGTCTTGTCCCTTCCAGAAAATTAGCGGATATTGGAGAGCGTCCTATGAACGGTGTGTGTCAGCGATGAACTCCAGATTATTGTTTCTTCTTCGAATCACGATTTCTCGCGTCAATGTGCGGTCGCCAACCATGATTCCAGCAATGTCGTCAACAACAGTCGCATTGAATCGACGTACGTGCTCTCCAGCTGGTTTTTTTATCAGGATTGATGACAATAGCGTGATTGTCACTTTGCAATTCGTGCATGTGTGCTTTGAAGAATTTCAATAATTCATTGTGCTCATTCAACAGGGCGTCCAGTTCGCCGACGATGCGCCTGGCATTAGGCGAATTGAGGCTATTGTAGCCGCAACGTGCATCCACATTATTGATGTCCTCACCGCCGCGCCCATGAAGTAGATTTGTAAAAATGTATGTGGTTCGTTTGGCATTGGCAGCAATGAGCCTACTTCGTGGTATAATACTTGGCCTTTGATTTTGAACGTAGAATGGAATTGTTGACCATTTGCCGCAGTATTGTGAACTATTTCTGTTTCTCCGGACGAAGTAATTTGGAAGCATAAATTGAATGTGCGAATGAACTTCAGGAACAGGTTTGAATCTGGAACCGTGCCAATGAGCAAGCCGTTTAATGGTTCTGGTGGTATCTCAATTTCTGGTAGTTGCACTTTTCCTGATGCGCAACACATCCCGGCTGACTCATGTTTGAATTTGAGCGCATGACAATGGGGACATTCTTTGTCCATAGCACCAATCAACACTTTCGGATGAGCGGAATATTCAATATCTGGCTCGTACTCGAATGCGAGACGAAGAAACGAAGCGGATGTAAATGTTCGATGTACTTGTTGGCGTTGTCGGTCATTTGCTCTGCGTGTGTTAACTACGAACCGGCGCGCTTGGCTCCGTTCCAATTGTCGTTGTTAATTTCGTTCAGATCGTGCCTCTTGTGATTGAGATGCACGCAATTGCGACATGCTTACACGCACGTTTTTGTTATCTTGTTGGATTTGTTCGTCTGTTCTTTCTTTTCTGCTCTACTATTTCGCATGTTTGTTGCCTTATTCGTTCGACGGCCCAAATGGCCCCCCTTGCGTCTTGCTGGCATTGTGCACTGTAATACACGCACATAAAAATAGATAAATAAAATAAATCGTACAAAATTTTCCACGCACTGCGTTGTGGTATGCCGAATGAAATGTCGAAATGACGCGACGTTTCTCTTGAATTCTTCTCGGACGTAGCGCCATCTGTCATTCAACAACATAAATAATTTCGTTCTGTTTGAAATACGAACGACGGTTAAATTTGTTCATACAAATATAATAAAATCGCGATTAAAAAATGGGAGGGTAAGGGTAGGAGGGTGAAAATTTGGGGTTATAAGTATTTTTTATGCCAAATAATAAAAAAAATACAAAAAAAAAATGACAAAAAAATAAAAGATTTTTTTTCTGGATAGAGATACCCTAATCACCTAGCGATATAAAATATACTTGGTGACCTACTCTCATACCTAACAAATATACATAAAAAAATTCATAAAAATCGGTCGAGCCATTTCGGAGGAGGTCGACCACAAACATCGTGACACGAGATTATAATATTATATATTTATATATGAAATTATTGTAAAATAATATGAATAATAACGTGGCATATTATATTATAAATGGCAAAGGTAATATATTGTATCGATAATTAGGGATATAAGATTACCGAAAGCTCACCCAAGTACGCTAGATTCGCGAAATATTAAGATTTAGCCGGAATTACGTGACTGAAAATAACAAGGAACTAAGAAGGGTGGAAAGGTTTTAAGGAAACATTCACCCAGTAGTGGATTGGTACAGACCAGGGTTGGCGAACCTTTTTACGTACGCATGCCGAAAATTCCTAAATATTATTATTTTGTCAACTGTCTGTCGAGCCGAGCATTTATGGGGGAAAAATAGTTTTAAAAATTTATATTAAAATAATGGTGATGTTCTAGAATCTGGACATTACTCACAGTAAGCACACATATTGCTTTATCTCTTTTTTCAATTACATTTCGGTACATCAAATTTTGAAACTCTGCCAGAATTACTATTACTAGCTTCACCAAATTTTTGTTTCTTATTTGGTGCAGTAATTTTTTGTGGGTAGAAATGAAGTTTGTTTGTTAATGTATTAATTAGCTTGGTTATTTACGCACAAATTAATCATTATAAATCAATCAAAATTAGTGGTTGGTGGCGCGGGATTCCCCGCCGCCTAATGAGGTTAGTGCTGTAATATTATATGTGACGCATAGGACTGACCTATGCAATTCTATTTTTTAAATAAACGTAATGCTTTTTCTTGAAGAGCACTTATGTGCCTGCAATTTTTTATACAATGCAATCTGTCATGACGTATTATTATTATAGGTTTTTTCTGTCTTCAAACGCGTGCCATGCAAAATCATCTCCCGTGCTACTGGTAGCACGCGTGCCATAGGTTCGTCACTACTAACTGATTATAACGATAAACAATATGTTTTTTCAATGTAATATAATATATTACAAATATTATTTAACAATATTCCCATATTTTTTTATGCGCGATATTCAGCAGATATATTATTATTGTAATAATACAAAATAAACAATACATCTTTCACTTCGCTATACAAACAACTCACTAAATCGTCTATAAGTATTATAATTCTACCTTGAACTATTATCAAACAAAATGTAAATTGTCTTAATATATTTTCAATAATTTTATTTATCGGGTGAATGGATTCAGGAAAATATCTCTCTTATATTTCAGATAACTTATAGGGAGAAAGAACCATTTTAATGACATTGTTACAGAAAAGAAACCTTCATTAATTTGTTAATTATGTTGAAAGTTTGTAAGGAAATTCTGTTGTTTAAAAAGCTTATGAAGGTAACTATATGTATTTTAATATAGTTTTTTTTATGATTTTTAACGTAATGTTTTCTCAATAGAATTTTTATAACAACCGATATCATAATATATCACCACTTCTTTCTATTGTTCATTACTACTCTCTGTCCAATTATGTTGAAGAACTTGACAATGCTAACATTCCCTTCTATTCTTCGAAAAATGGATCTCATTGCAACGGTCAAACATCTCCAGTTCTATGGTATTAGGGATTGCAATACCGAATAAAAATACCTATTTAATACCGGTATTAATGCCGGTATACAAAAATCTCTTTAAAATATTAATATTTTATAGTAAAATAGGTACCTATATAAATGTAAACTTTTAAAAATAGATACAGGTGAGATACAGTAGAGATACTGATGTTTACTGATACATAGTAGTTGAACTATTGACACTTTCTTCTGCGAATGATCTTTCAATCAATTCATATTATAAAGACTAGTGTTCTTCGATAATACGTATGTGACCCATTGGCAATTCTACCCATTTTATTAGTTTATTACACTTTTTACATTTACACATTTTGCAACATAATGTTGCTCATTTTTTTGTTCAACAAAATTACATGTCTCCATTATTGTATAAACTACTCTTTAATTGATTAACATCTAAAAATTAGGCACAGATATCATGTTTCTAATGATTATACAAACGAATAGTAATTTGCCGCGATTTCAGATACCTACATTTAAAAATACACCTGACAACTTCTAAAACCCGCAAGCGACTGGCAAAACATTAGGATACATTTAAAATTAAGAAAGTAACTACCTATAATGCAAAATGTATTTCGCAAATCTGCACATGTCATTGCTGTTCACCAAGGACATCGAATGGGCAATGGAAGTAAACTAGACATCGCATTAAACATTTTATGTTAATTAATACAATATATTGTTTCAACTTTCAATATATCGGTATTGTCAGATTTTTAATACCGGTATTTCGGTATTCAAAAATATTTGGATACTTGTTTTTAGATACCTGTATTGCAAGCCCTATATGGTATGTTCCACCTAAAGTGAAAGTAGCGGAAATATTGTTATAAAATATGTAGTACCTATAATGCAATACATTATTAAAATAAATACTTTTTCGGCCGGCTCTCACATCAAAACTCGTCCGCTTGAAACGTGTCCAATACGTCATCGTTGACGTGACGTCATTATTGATCACAAAACACACATAGCCAAATGGAGCTCCCCAGATTGGTCGAATGCGACTTTTTAGTTTAAAAAAATCTAATGTTGCAATCAACAAGTTGCAAATTGAGCTACGAGTCGAAGACGCCTGTAAGCAAACAATAACCTACAAATTGGTCATTCCTATACCGACTCATCGATCGCCGCATCCAAATACCTATACGTTTTGAAAGTTACGTGCGACTGTCGATAGGTAGATGTGCGTGGTGATCAGATGCAACACCAGATCGACGTTCTTGGAAAGTTTAATTTATGAAGGTGCGGCAAACGAGGCGATTTTTGATGTGAGAGCCGGCTTACATGTTATATCAGTCGGCGAGTGCTCGATATATAAAATACATTACGCTTTAAATTTTTGCATTGTATGACCGTACAGATAAAAATCGGAATACACTGACCACGAATCCGAACCCTGGACTGCCTTGATTGATGTAGGCGGTAATGAAAAAGGATACCGGAAAATCTGCCAGAAAAGTGGCGCTATTGTGCGAATGTATTATACTAAAAGGGTATTCCCCAAATAATATAATAATACAATAATGTGGAGCTTAAAATGAAAAGTTAAGCGACTACATCCCCATCCCAAAAGCTACGTTTCTCTTTTTCTCCTTCTAGTGGATATACCAAATTCTTTTTCTTTCTAGCAATACAGCTTGGCGCTAGAGATCTTGAATGTTCAATAAATGTGACTATTAGTTTCAAAGTCGGCAACCTCCATATAATTTTGTTTATAGACCATCTAGGTACGCATAATGAAACTCTTTTCTCAAACATATTTTCCTTCTTCCACTAAATGGCATGATCTTTTCACAACTAAAATATTTTTTTTTTCTTTATAAAATTGAAGTTCATTTTTGTATTCGAGGCTATTGGTTTCAAAGACGATAACAAACCTCAATTTTTACTTTTTTATACCGTAAGTACTCGTCAAACCAGAAGTTGATTGCAAAGTTCTTTATTTTCATCATCCGTTATTTTATTATTACAACGTATTTATTGGCTCGTACTCTTATTTGTCCGGTGGTTGTTTGTGCAGTACAAATCTTTCAATCGATTTTTAACTAACTTCCCGACTAACTTGACATTTGAAACTTTTATAATATAATATCAGAACACGATGTCAATGCATTCTTTTAATACTTTTAGCTATCTTTAAGCAGAATTGAATTCATTTTCAGTTAATTCTGTTTTGTATGGAAAGTTATTTCAGAAACATCCGTAAAAAGTAAAAGACTATTATTGACTGCTAAAAGGATGGTCCTAGCAACTAAATTATTAATATATAGTGCGTTACTATGGAAATCAAAATGAAATGTCAAAATGACATTTCAGTATTCTATATTTGTTTGTTTGTTTTTTATTTACAATTCAAATACAAGTTTGAGCATTTTGAGCATAATAATTCAACAGAAAATTTTAAGATGTTGTATATAAAAAGTTCTTTTTATCTTGTTATTATTTTTTGTTTAAATTAAAACATGGGTACTTTATACATATTTAAATATTAATTATAATGACGTCAATGATAGTTTAATTCATTATTCACCCTTTCAAACTGTTTACTAATATGTTTACAAAAAGAAGAATTTATTTTTACAATCTTAAATACTAATCTCAATCTTGACGATTTTTTACGATTATCTCAAAATGGGGAAATATGGTGTTTACCGACTCTGAATCTAACAATCTCAACTGTGCTCAATTTTGCTTTTGCTTCCTGCTCCTATATTTAATTACTCCCATTGCTCACAAGTCTTTCTGTATGCTATCAAAACATCAAAGCTGTTGTCCTCCTATACTTCTTTTCCTTCCGATCAACTAAACGTGAGCCGCTTCTTTGGTGCGTGGTTTACTTGATTGGGCCATTGCAGGGGCTATTTTTTTATATATCAGACGGTGTAAGGCGCATCAATGAACTTGATGCGATCCTCGCAAATAAATCCTAAGACATTCTGTAGAATTCTACACTGAAACACCTTGTAACAACTAGAAATCACTGACAATATCTACATTATAACCTTTCTACTTCGTCCATTTTTTAATGGGTGAAAAATAAATACATTTTATAGGCAGGAAACATACGAAGTCAAGAGCCAAGTACTGTGTGAAGGTCGAAAATTAATAATTTGGGTTATCTTCTCAATATTCGTCTCACAAATAATATGTAAACTTTATAGAAAACTAGTATAATTATATCATTATGATACTTACTCTTTTCTCAACTTAAATAATTATTATTGTCATGTTAAAATTGAGAATAAAGCTTTATTTGATAGGTACATCAGCTGATACTCGTGGACCATGGTTATAATATTTTTTTTAATTGTGATTTTGTCATCACGTGCATCACATATAATATTTTATTCTAATTATCTTATCTTTCGACCATGTCCGATCCTAATAGGATCATATGGGCCTCCACAGAGTAGAGGTTTGTATTGACAAATGTTGTTTTTTACGAGAAATGGATGTAAGCCACTTGCTCAATCTATTAGGTACATACCCTGACACACACAAATAGAAAAACAATATGTGCATCTTATCTAATTGAACATTATTTATTTTAGTAAAATATAATCAGTATTTTTTTCCAAATTAGTAAATAAACGATATTTCTTATATGTAATATCTTTAATAAGTCAAATTAATATGTTATTATGAAAATACAAAGTTTTTTTGTACAAATTACAGCTCATGATAAAGTATAAAAATATTGAACTCAATTTTAATTTGCTATTTTTTTGTGTTACTCAACTGTTTCATTTTGACATATTGTTGTATGCCTAGATACAGATATTTAATATTAAGATAAATGTATATTGATCAATAAATCGACTTCATGTGAAACACAGTATCAATTCAACCAGTGGTAACTATTAACAAAATAATAATAAAAAACAATATTATGTCTTATACTAATCATTGTCGACTAAGGTGGTGAACTTTTGTTGAATTTTACCAAATATAGCGTCTTGATTCACTCCTAGGTTCACCCTGCTAAAATCACCATCACAATATAATATTACCACTCAAATGTGTGGTTTCCCAAGAGGTTGTTATTCTACAGAAATAATCACACAAGTGACTTTTTGATGACAGCGATGACGTGCGCAATTTTCTTCGCACAAGTAAAATTATTAATGCTGTCAAAGGGGCTAATTTTAAATACCTATGCGTAACATTCTCTTTGACAGCGTAATGTTAGTCATTTAAGTGTTCTGTGTGTTTTCTTTTACCCAAGCTCTTTGTGCGTACACTTACGTGAATATCATGTTTTTCATTAATTTCTCCTCAACGTTTAACAGGGTACGTAATAACTCTATAACAGATTTTATAAATTTAATCATATGCCATTTTTAAATAGGTCGGAATTGAGAGCACATATTATATTTTGACTAAAATCGTATACTATATTTTATATTAAACATTAATTTAAATGATAATATTATGTGGTTTTCATTATGAGCTATTTTGGCTTTGATCGCTCTTTAAATACGTGGCATTTTGTGGTTTATGTCAGGTGTGTGGCACCGTCTTGTTGGAATCACCTGTTTGTCAAATACATACCTTTCAAAAATTGATACCAAAATAAATTTCGAATCATAGAACAGTTAGTGCATCATTAGTCTCATCTTGTAATAAATACTGGCCAATGGTACTGCCATACCAAAGCCCAGGGTCATAACTCACATATTCCAAAAATCGAGTTTTGAGATAATCACAAAAAAAAAATCACCACCAGGGCACTGTTTTTTTGTATTTAGAAGTAAATTATTGAACTCTCTTGAATATTAATAAGTGAATCAGTGGATGTATATATTTTTTTAACAAACAAAAACACAGCACACTATGAGAAATAGAGCTTCTTGATTGGTTAGAAAGGCCTTGATGACAGAAATTGAAAAATGTGAGTTATGACACTAACAGTCAACTTTGTCAACAATTTTCCAATGATTTAAAGTGAATTTTGATACCCAACAATTTTTCTTTATAAAGACGAATGCGTTAGAATCACTTGGTTTATTTACTTAACTCAAAAGTGACAAAATTGTAAAATGTGAGTTATGACTCTAAGCGACTCAAATACATAAACACTAAATGGAAATCCTAAAGCAACGCTGAATATAAATGCTAATTTACATATTAAATAAATTGATTGAATTGTACAAGTTGTGTTGATTGCGAATAACATAACATTTCGTGATGTCTATCACCCTAGTGCACATCAGTTGATGATAATAATCATTTCTTAAAATTCACCATAGTATTTTTAAAAACAATAAAGTTATTATCAAAACTAATGTTTTTATGATTAGTTTAATTACTTCAGTACCTACTATAAGTTCTGTTAATACAGTAATATAAAAAAACACAAGATAAATTATTATTTTTAATCAACATTAAGACTGAGCTGAACAGGACAGGGTCATTCATAGTTTAGTCAGAAATAAACCTCAGCGTTGAAAGGACGTCATTTTAATTCAGTCTAACCTCAAAAACCTCTAACCATCGGGGATTTATTTTAAGAAACGTAATAATTATTAATTACAATTCTCGGTCGAATGAATAATAATTATTATTATTAGTATTATTATCTTCAAACATAAAATGTATGCGAAGTAACTTGATGCCGGCCGAAGGAATATACAGGGCTGTCAAAATAATATCAATCTAATGGAACGTTTTAAAGAGTTACAAATTTAAAGTTAAAAATTGCTAGTAAGCTATTTTCTTATTATTTCATCTGTACAGTAGTACAAATGGAATAATTACATATTTCCAAGCGTCAAATGGCATACAACATTCATTTAAAATAAGTATGAAAAGACTAGCTGATTATGTTATATTATTTTTGTATTGTTCTTATTTTTTTGCTTATCAAAATATTTCACATATTATCTGATGATGTGTATTTTGGGTATATCGTAATATGTATCTTGTATCATTAAAATTTCTATACAGTTGATAAAACATAGGGAAATCTGCAAATCAATAAAATGTTAATTTCATTATAGTTTTTAACTAACCTGTGCAATTACATATTAGATTTAAACACTGTTGTACTATGTGACTACTATAATATCAAATAGCCTTACGCGAGATGGATGGAGCATTGGATAACCGAATGGTAAGCAACTGTATATATTATATTTTTCCGCCAAATTGCACACAATTAAAAATAATTTATCATAAAAACAAGTAAAACGTCTTCGACAGCCCTGGGTGATTCAATACTGTCGGTAATTTTTTTATGTTCTCAGCGAGCCATTAGCTTTGAATAAAAAAATTATCTATGGGTGACGCCACGTCAATAATCATTTTCTATAAGTATAAATTATTTCTTGCATTGGCTTTACTTACCAACAAAATACAATAATTATTGTACCTACCAACTAAAAGTAAAATTGCGTTACTTGTTTGTAAAAGTGTCAGACTAAAATAATTAAACTAATCGGGTAAGTAATAAAAAGTCATTAATTGAGTTAGCATTTACTTGGTAGAATTCCATTTTAAAAGAAATGAAAATATAATTAATTATATTTTCATATCTTTTATTAAAAAGTCACTTTCTTTTTATAATAAACAGACATCACTTTATTAATTTTTTTTTTAAAAATGCATTAGAATTTAGCAATATGTGCCTATTTTTTTAAAATAATTATGTAATAGGTAATAAATACTATTCATTAATAATGTTTTTTGGATAGCACATGAAAAAAAAATGTAGGTAGATATGTATTTCAATATCCTTCGTATGTTTAGCTCTCGGATAATTTCAGGTTAAAACGTTAATAAAATATTATTATTAAGTTTATATCGTGGCTATCCATCATATTGGTTGCAATATTTCCCACCAAACAGCTGATTAACAAATTGAATTTAGTAACATTTACGTATATTAGAAGATATCATTTTTTGGTCACCCTATATTTTATACACTTTGACAGTGTTATGATTTAAATTAAATAAGAGATCATTATTTACTTTAGACCAAAGCATTGTCGGCGACCTTTGAATATTACCAGTAGAGCAACAATTCCGGACCACATGTAAAAAAATCGTATTTTCAATTCTCAAGGGCAATTCTGTAGAGCGTCCCCTTAAGTGCGTTTTGATTTGACAGCTACGAAATAGAACCACGTGGTTCCGACATTAAATTTTGCGGCTTGCTTTATAGTTAAAACGAACATTATAGCACATGTGCCAAGCTTAGCACACATATTTGTAAGTACTTACTATAATATTATTAAGTCTCAAATACTGACAAGCACAATCCCTGATTATAATTATATATTTTTTAAGAAAAGTCTTAAGGAAATGCAGTCAAGTTTGTGCCGTTTTTCGGGTGGAGCGTTTACTTTTTCGGAATATTAAAAAGTTGTTTAGTAGACGATTTTGAGATTCAAGAGATTGCCAATGGTGGTATAACCGAAATACATATTGACTTAGAAACATTCTGTAGAATTTAATATAATAATATTATATTATCATTTGTACAAAATAAGTCTTAAATTTACGGCTTGGGACGCTATGCATAGTTACAATAATTAATACTTTTTAATTTTTTTGGCACCTAATTATTAATGTTTCGCCACCCATGGCTGAGTCGCATATATTTTTGTTAAAAACCTATAATAATAACAAAAAGTGAATTTAACGGTTCAAATGAATGTTTTATAAATAGCAAAAGGAACACGGTTTTGGAGATGGAAGACCAGAATAAAAGTTTTCTTATAAAATTTATATTAAAATAATCAGTAATTAGTATCACTTTCAAAATAGTTTTATTATTTAATACACTTTATTAAAATGTAGTTTTAGATAATACTATTAGTTATACTAACCTACTTTTTAGAATACGGCCATATTAGAAAAGTAATTATATTTTCAGTCGTATTTTTTTAGCACAGAAATAATTATTATGTAACACTGTATAATTATAATACAACACTGACCACGACACCTCGGTTCTCTACAAAGATACAGCACATACATAATTATTAATAAACCCTTGGCATTGTATATTTTGGTTTTTGGGCTGTCACTGTGTTTTTCCTTCTCCTCCCTTATTCTCATTTTCTTTTTTGAGAAGGAAGAATATACGGTGATTACCCAAAAAATTCAAATATAATAAAATTTTACCATAAATGTCTCAAGAATAGCAGCATTTACAAGAAATCTTCTCTACTGTAATATCGTAGGGTTGCTGCCACAAGTTGGTAAATCGATAATTTAGGTATTTAGAATTAAAAACGGATTATGTGACTATATATAAATATATTTGCTAGAAAAAAATTAAAACCGTCCGATATAATAATAATATGTTAATGCACATAAAGCACAGATAAATTAGCATTATGCCGGATTTAAGAGGGCACGATTTTGAGACTTACTAATTTTTGGCAGTAACTCCACGTGTTTAACCACGTATAATTGGCGGTTCTCGTGGTGCAGTGCGTAAGGCGTTAACTTTCCATCCGGAAGCTCTGGGTTCGATTTCCAGTGAGAACACAATATATTAATATGATTTTCTCAAAGCCTGGGTGTTAGTGATTATTCAAAATTACTACCAACCACCTTGTACGAAAAATCAAGGACAGTGTTATTAATAATTACAAAAAAAAACACATATAATTTATACTTGAAGGTTACATTCTTTTATAAACATCTCGATACACAATACTGCCCCGCTAACCAAAAACACTGTATTTATAAGTATCAGAGCAGAAAAACGTTTTGATGTTTGGTTGAGCTATAAATATAACAAACGGTGGTAATTGATAATTTTGACTTGTTAAATTTTCAATGAGCTTTTGTTGTTAATCATCATAATGCAGACATTGATATTTTAATAAATTATTGTTTGCGGTCGCTACCGATGTTATCTTTTGCCTTGTAGCTATCAGTATATTATTGGCTGGTTGCATTGGAGGTAACTTAACGCAAAAGATGAATAAAATACTAGCACACTTGCAGGGTCGACTTCAGTGAAGTGTATGAGAGAGCTTTTATTTATCATTTTATTACATTTATTCATTCACTACGCGTACATAGATAGCTATATAATATTTTGCAATAAAATTTATGCCCTCGACATATCATGTTATTATTAGATGACTAGTGCGCATGAAATGTCTGTCATCAAAGCGATGAATAATATTATTAAAACCCACCTCTTAAACGTTTTTGGTGTATTTGCTTAACTTCAATTCCAATAAAAAAAATCAACCCTTTAAGTGGGCGTGCTGGGTTTCTCCGTTAAGCATTTTTCATCATTAATTTTTGAATTACCAGAATTTTAAATTATTTTTAACAACCTACATTATAACCTAACCACTGAGGGTTACCATCCATAAGTGATAAAGTGAATAAAATATGTATTTATGAATAATTCAAAATTCGGGTTAATGGACCCCGAAAAAAATCACCGCGCTTTCGAACGATAATATTCTAAATACTTCACCAATACATTGTCATTGTTTCGAATAATGGGTATAGTAAGAATTATTCCTTTTTAAGTGTCAAAAAGCGTCTAGCACATAGACTATAGATACATCTAGACGCCACCCGTTGCATTGCTAAATGAAGCTACGTGCCGTGCGTTTGGTTTGTGGGCGAGCGAACGCATTCGCTTACAAATGTTCGAGACCATAGACCATTTCGCTAGTGCTCGCCCAAAGTTCTTGCACTAGACGCTCAGAATTAAAATATAATTTTCTATTTTTTTACGGTATATAGTATTTTCAAGCGGTCAAAATGCAACCATTAGGTAAATATTTCAATAATTTAAGTTATTTTAAAGAAACACTAGGTCACTGATATTAAAATAAATATTAATATACAAATAAATTGTCACGAACATGTAACAACTTACCTATGAAACGTAATACCATCTTCTTGTTTATCAGTACGGCTACCATATTTTAATATAACACGCAGAACCACCTTTCCTACTTAATTAACTAAAAATATATACCACTGACTTTATGTTTAACACAAAAAATAGCAAATTTAGCAACACGAACTCGCAGATTATCGATGCTACGTGAAGCGATTCACCACGATTTGCCAGCGATACTTTTGGAAACTGACTCAAAAATATGTAGACCTTTTATCTTACTCTAGCGCGTGTCGCAGAAATTACAAGGGTGCCGAATACTTTCTCACTCGCACTCATGCATCGTTTTTGTTCAGGCCTTGCATCACCTATGCGACGCCAAGAGATTTTTTTTGTTTTTACCGAGGGTGTCACACGAAAAATATTAAATTAAAAAAAAATTAAACATCGTCGTATTTTATACATATTTTTTACGTGAAAATGTTGTTTATTGAATTACTTAAAAGGTGACAAAACGGTTTTATAGAAATTCATACTTTTCACTTACTTTTTTTCAAATTAAAAAAAATATCAATTTTTATAAATCGAGCGTTGATGTGGTTATAGATATGTGACAAATCGATATAGTATTTCAAGTTATATTTTTTTTATTGTTTTAGAAAAAACAACATTAAAGCTATGATATTATTTTCAAAAATTGTTTTGTCACCTACTAAAGAACTTATTAAACTATATTTCACCGATAAAAATATTTATAAATTATGATGTACCTAGGTACTAATAAAAATCTACATTCCAAAAAAAACATTTTATACAGTTTTTTTTCAAAATTTTTATTAGTTATGAGTATATTTTTTCATTAAATTTTAAATGTTTTGAGATACCTATGTAAAATGAAATACAATATTAAAATAAAGTTTTCAAATCCACACGTGGTCAAAATTATGATCTAAATAAACAGAATAAGTAAATACCAAAATACCGTTTTTTTTCATTTAATTTAAACATTCATAATATCTTCCCATGACATTTTTTTCAAATTGCTGGCCTGACAACTATTTTGACAGGTAAATTCAATTATTTACGGTACACTTAATATTATTATTTCTATTTGATTTTATAATAATCTATATAATATTCTAATATCTAACAGAGTATTAACATTTATACTCTATTATTCAAATTATCTTACTCATAATATTAATCAAATCAAGTATTTTTCCTCTCATATCTACATAATATAAATGTCAAAACATGTGTAGAAACAAAATTTATAATTAAATGTTAATTAATTAAATTAATTTTCTTGTTGCTCAAGTGTTTTTTGGTGCAGAAAATATCAGCTGAATAAATAATAATATAATAAGACGTGTATTCTCGAAGATATTATTAATTTAACATATTTCGAAATTTTCTTACTTCATAAATAATATTGAAATGTGACACAATTTTTCCTTTCCGGGTCAGACGCATTTCATTTTACAGACTATAGAGTCAAAATGTTAATATTGACTGAACTATCAAACTATTTGTACGCTGACACATAAAATGTCATCAGACAAAGAAGTGGAGATTTTGCCAAATAAGAAGAAGATGGGTACCAAAGTGTAAGATAAATACTTGTTACATTTCTCGGTTGAGGTACACATTGTGAGAAAAACAATAATTTCGTGAAAATATGAAAACGGTGTACCTATGTTTAGTTGTAATATAATTAATATGATTTAATTGAAAATTTTAAGAGAAAGTATTGACGATTTCTATTATTTTTACCTTAAGGTGACGCATCAGTGAAACGCCAAATAATTTTCAACTGTACGCGCGACTAAATTTTGTACTCGCTTCGCATTCATTGAGAGAACGTCGAGTCAGACACACGTCACTTTGCTGCGTGATGACAACGGGCCAATTAATTCTAAAATCGTGTAAAGATGACTAAAAACGTTACCCATTTACTTTAAAAAGAAAACATGCCAATGAATATATTATTATTGTTACTAATAGAATAATAAACAGAACATAAAATGGACGTATGTTGGATTTATATGAGAAATAATATTTCGTTTGACAGGCGTCTTTTGCACCCGCGACCCGCAATCCGCACATCGCCTAGCAACGATCTTTTTAGACCGTGCCTCAACTAATGCATGGCCTTAACAGTTAAGCATCCCAAACTTTTCATGCTATGAAACACTTTTCAAATCCTAAAATTCTAATGACACACCTTGTTTATTTTGTAGGATAGGTAAATAATATATAGTGAATAAATTAAATAAATTAATTATTTTTAAAACAGAACACGTAAAAATATAAGTAACTTAAGTTCTTAATGACTTCGGTGATTTAAGTCATCGAATTGCAAATCTTCTTGATATCAGGCACAATATTTGAAAGTAAAATTCTGTTCTGGACTTCGTTGCAACATAATAAGAAAATTCTGCTTTCCATAAATATGTCGTAGTAAATGAAAGTAAAACAATAATAGCTTGTTTTGACACACTGCGGTACTATTCTGATAAATTCGCGGAACATAGTTTGAGAAACCCGTAACTTATTTTAAAGTCGTCGTGATATTGTGGTATTATACTCTGCCATTCTTGGTAGTATTGACTTGTGTATCCCTGATAACTGTTACTGATAGAAATTGGGAGCATCAGTTGTTTGTTCTCCCGAGGAGCAGAACTAACCTGCCATTGGTGATTCCAATTG
Organism: Rhyacophila brunnea; assembly: GCF_057557595.1. Lineage (NCBI taxonomy): Eukaryota > Metazoa > Arthropoda > Insecta > Trichoptera > Rhyacophilidae > Rhyacophila > Rhyacophila brunnea. The sequence goes on along the minus strand of NW_028232848.1, from coordinate 11,378,005 downwards.
GGAAGGCAATAATTCTGTTTAACCAAATCGCTTCGGATGTTGATATATTCCATCTACAAATTCCTAAAATAGGATCCACTTAGCTCATTCTGTGTACTTCCGTATTATATATATATATATATATATTTATAATTTAGTACCTTTTACTTTACTTTTCATACTGTTTTTGTGATACTGCATACATTTATTTCTTTTTTAAACAGTTTCTTTGTTTTAAAATGACATGTTGTGAACGTCTTAAATTTATAATTTGTAATGTTCACGGTATGTTTAAAAAAAATGAATTTCTTAATTTGTATTCTATAACGGTCTGTCGCAGGAGTGAGAGAAAGAGATGTGAATCTGCGTTATTTCCTTTTGCAGTTGTTATAATATAATACTTAATTTAATTTCATTGAGATTTTGAAAAGAAATCATTAACTATGCTATTTTTATTTCTTTGCGCAACTTATTTAAAAGCATTATTCAAATTAACTAAGAGAAATCCCACGTGACCGTGTCGTATCAATAATTTATTCATATTACATCACTTACGGCCTGTCGTAGAAGGAAAAGAAAGAAAATATTGTGTAAATTGCCGCATTTTAAGATGAGTCGAAGATAAGCTACCTATATAGTCACAGTAGGTAGGCTCTTTGCACAGTATGACATTAGTTTGATAATTAGTGGATAGTCCAAAAGAAGAACAAAACTTTCATAACGCAAGGGAATTTTTTTAAATTTGTCTTTGTGATTGTAATATAGAAGCGTTTTTGTTTAATTTGATTAACGTCTCTTTGTCTTCAGCCAAATATAATATTATGCGTAATGCGTATGATTTATGATCATCAAGTAGGTAAAGCTTAAATTTAATTTTTCAACAATGACCAAATCGGAGTTATCTAGTTGTAGTATTGAGGTGAACCGGACAATGTACGTAAAGTCAACTTTTCTAAAGCCAAAATTACAAAGTATTTCATTTATATTTTTATCATCCTTTAAAGTAATGTAGTATTATTGCAATGGGGGAGTTAATGAATTTTATTTATGTTTGTATTTTGTATTAAATTCGGAATCTCGTCTTTCGGAATTTCGGGTTTCGGCTTTTGGAATTTGGACCCAAACCCAATAAAATTAACCTTAAAGGAAAACCTTTAAGCCGATAGCACTGTTGTAATTTTCATCTGCGTAGGGGTCAACACGTCAGCAATTAATTTGGAAAACCACCCTATAAAAATACACACACGTTAGGCGGAATCATACTAGGACAGCTGACTATACAAATGCCAACAGAACAGACCGGGAATTTTTTTCCAACTGTAAAAGGGTACACCCACATTTTTGTTATTCTATCGATAATCACATTTCTTTCAAGAACTACCTAGTCATTACCAATTCACTCTGGAACCAGTATTGCCAAGCTCCCTTAAAAATAATTTTATCATAATTTTAAATATTGTTTTACGAGAACAAAATTTCTTGAAGAAAAGTTAATTGTTTCGCAACGAAAAATTAATTAACTACTAAATTACCTTCATATTGTATGATAAATTTTATTACTTGGTAAGATATTATAAGGTACAAAGGGCCAGCATGTCGACTTCAGTTATTGGAATAATATTTGAGTTTTTTTGTAAGAAATTTTAAGGTGGGACATGCTCGGCGTAGGTCAAAATGGAGCTTTTATTGCATTTTCAAACCATGATCCTGGACATTCCTTAAACGTTGTAGATAATCTATTTATATAATTTTGAAGCCTTATTATCCTTTATATTTATTTTAAACATTTGCGTAAAGTATTTTTATTACATAAAATAGTATTCTTTTAAACCTCTCGCTCTAATGTTTTAGAATATAGTCATATTTCGGTACATGAATGTGCAGTGGTGTTTTTTACGTTTAATAATTTTTAAATACATTTATAAAACCGTTCGTATAATTTATGACGAGATAATTTTAGTAAAACACGATAAAAAATTATATTGATAATATCTGTGATCCCGAATTTGACAAGAATTAGGCATTATATTATTCAAAAAATTGGCAAGATTAACACATTTGAAGATATTTCTAAAGATACTTATTATAAGCTAGGTATGTCTTTGACCATTCAAGTGTGATAAACATCCTACGAATAATGATTGCTTTATAATAATTATTGACCTAAGAATAAGGTAGTGTTTTTTTGTAATACGCCATTTCTTTTGGCATTCCCCAGTAGTTAAGCTACAACATACGGCCGTAGCCATAAATTGACTAAAATAGAATAAAAAATCATGGTTTGAAAATACAATAAAAACTAAATTTTGACCTACGCTGAGCATGTGGGCCGTTAAGCTGTTTACTATATAAAAACGCTAGTTTTAACGTCATATATCAGATGCGTATTCTTCAAACTACATACGAGGGTGGGTCAATAAGTCCTTAGAAAAGCCGACAGGTGGCGCGACTAGTACTGTAAGCGGTTTGTTTTCATGCAGCGGCACTACCGATTCAGTATGCTGCGAAGTTTCAATCAGATTGGTCGGGTTGTTGTGTGTTTCTCGTACATTTAAAAAAAAAATTGCTTGTGGAAAATGGAAAAATGGAAAATGGAGAAAATTGAGTTTAGAGCTGTTATTAAACATTTTAATATAAAAGGGTTAACAGCAAAGGAAATAAAAAATGAGTTGGATTTAGTTCACGGCATATCTGCTCCTTCACTTGCAACTATTTATAACTGGTTAAATGAATTTAAACGTGGTCGTACATCAACAAAGGATGAACCACGCTCAGGACGTCCTGTAGAGGTGACTACACCAGAAATGATCAATAAAATCCACGATATGGTGTTAAGTGACCGAAGATTAAAGTTGAGTGAGATAATTGAGGTTACAGGGATCTCAAAAGGTAGCGTCATTTCTATTTTACATGACAAATTTGGCATGAAAAAAATTTCTGCAAGATGGGTGCCGCGTTTGCTCACAGTCGACAATAAACGCAATAGGGTGGTGGCCTCTAAAGCCCTGTTGTCGCTCATGCAACGCAATCCGGATGAATTTTTTCGTCGCTTTGTGACTGTAGATGAAACATGGATACACCACTATACTCCCGAGACGAAAGAACAGTCAAAGCAGTGGATTGCGAAAGGCGAACCATGTCCAAAGAAGGCGAAAACCGTAAAATCAGCTGGTAAGGTTATGGCTACTGTATTTTGGGATGCACGTGGAATTATTTTCGTTGACTATTTGGATAAAGGAAAAACAATAACAGGGGATTATTATGCATCTTTATTGGACCAGCTAAAAAACAAAATTGAAGAAAAACGGCCTCATTTAAACAGGAAAAAAATCCTCTTTCATCAGGACAATGCCCGTGTTCACACATGTTTACGATCAATGGCTAAAATTGAAGAATTGAAGTTCGAATTGGTCGACCACCCACCGTATTCGCCAGATTTAGCCCCCAGTGACTTTTTCCTTTTCCCAAACTTAAAAAAATGGCTAAGTGGACAACGTTTTTTTTTCAAATGAAGAAGTCATCGATCGGACAAATGCTTATTTTGAGGACCTTCCGAAAACTTATTTTTCTGACGGTTTAAAAAAAATTGAGAAACGTCTAACCAAGTGTATTGAGCTCCAAGGAGATTATGTTGAGAAATAAAAAAAAAATACAAAAATAAAAACTGTTTTAATGCTTTTTTCTAAGGAAATATTGACCCACCCTCGTATCTATTCAAAAATACTATAGCATGTATTGAAAACAACGTGTAAATTTTCCAGACATCATCTACGGCCAGTCGCCTGACGCCATTAACTATACACTTATGCAATGCGCAAAATACCTCGAATTTAATATTCTTATTCAAAATATTCTGTGCATACATAAAATTGCTTCAATGAGTAAGGTTTACTTAACTCTTAGTTCAAAATATTCATATTATCTGACATATTGCTCAATAATTAATAAAGATAATATTTTCACATGTTGTTTTTATTACCACGTTTTTCTTAGCTCGTATTCTTGTTTGTCCGGTGGTTGTTTGTCCAGTACAAATCTTCCAATCGATTTTAACTAACTTCTCAACTAGCTAGATATTTGAAACTTTTAGAATATATCAGAACTCGATGTTAATGCATTTTTTAAATACTTTTAGCTATAGGTGTTTAAGTAGAATTGAATTCATTTTCAGTTAATTCTGTTTTGTATGAAAAGTTATTTCGGAAGAAATCCGTAATCCAATCCACTATTATTGGTTGCTACGGGGATGGTACTAGAAACTAAATTATTAATATATACGTGCGTTACTATGGAAATCAAAATGACATTTCAGTATTATATATTTGTTTGTTTGTTGCAAAATAGCAAAAAAATGATTTGTTGACAATTGTCTTATTTGTCCTAAATTATTAATACATAGAATTGTCAAGTTTATATGATTCAACAGAAAATTTAAAAACATGGTAGGTAGGTATATAAAAAGTTTTTTTTATCTTGTAATTATTTTTTAAATAATTTCCCTGTCAATATTTTTAGAAAGTTAATAAAAAACTGTTGTTACTTTTGTAAATTTTTACCAAAACGATTGGAATAAATGAACTGATAAAATCCAAATTTATTTTATTTACCACAGGATATGAAATGTATATTACCTACCTATAGCGTTCTGACCGGAACGGTCAAAACTTTTCCGAAACACTACCTCCGAATTTTCATAATTGACATTTATTTTTGAAACACAATTTACGAGTATTCAATGTAAATAAAAATAATTTAAATAGTCATATAAAATTGTAATATATCCATGTTTTTCAGGCTACACAATAAACATAGATGTGTATTTTCCCTTTACGCCCCAGTGGGTTTGATCCAATAAAAAATCCTCGCATCCTTATGGGTCTGTAACATGTACCCTTTTCACTTTTAAATGTACTGTTACACTGGTCAAAAAGAAGAATACGTTGGCAATACAAATTTATAATTCAATACCTACAAACCTATTTGTTAAATATTTAATCAACATTTAAGTAATGTATTTTGTTTACATTTGTTTTCATTAAAATCCGTTGCTTCCTTTTTAGTGACATTGTGTTATGTTACATATTAATTAAACATATTTTTTAACAGACAATGAAATTCCATTCGAATTACCTACATATTGTAATTACTTAGTATTAATTTTATTTTACATAATAATTATAATGAACATGACTTAAGGGCCCACATGCTCAGCGTAGGTCAAAATGGTTGGTGCTTTTACGATATAGAAGAGGCGCGTTAACGCCATGATCTTACTCCCTATTTCATTTATCGTTTGTCAATGTATGGCTACGGCCGTAAGTGTAGCTTAGCCACTGTAAAATGCCAATAGATATGGCGTATTTCAAAAAAATACTACCTTATTCTTAGGTCAATAATGATTATAAAGCAAACATTATTCATAGGATGTTTATCACACTTAAATGATCAAAGGCATAACTTATAATCAGTATCTTTAGAATTATCTTTAAATGTGTTAATCGTGCCCATTTTTGAATAATAAAATGCCTAATTCTTGTCAAATTTGGGGTCAAAAAAATTATAAAATATATTTTTTTATCGTAAATATGTCACTATAATATAATGTTAATATTAATTTTATTAATGGTTTTGTAAATGCGTTTAAAAATTAATAAATCTAAAAATCTTAACACCACTGCACATAAACGTAGGTACTAAAATTTGACTATATTCTAAAACATTAGAGCAAGAGGTTTAAAAGAATACTATTTTATGTAATAAAAATACTTTATGCAGTCATGAAATGTTTAAAATAAATATAAAGGACAAGAAGGCTTCAAAATTATATAAATAGATTATCTACAACATTTAAGGAATGTCCAGGGCTCTGAAAACACCATAAAAGCTCCATTTTGACCTACGCTGAGCATGTGGGCCGTTAAAAATAATTGTTAACTATGTTGAAATAAAAATAGGTACAGGGTAATAGGAATAAATAATAAAATAATAAAAATAAAATAAATGGAAGCACACAAAGTGAATTGGGTTAGAAAATTATTTGATTATTAAAACATGAATGGGCAGGGTTAAATAAAATTATTGCATTTTTACCTACGCCTTCTTCTCGACTCTCTTCTAAAAATATTCCTCTTCGGGTAGCAATCTTTCGGCCGGGCAACTAGCAACACTTTCTAATATATTATGTCCCGGAATTTTGAAATAAATAAAATATAAGTTCTGTTTAGATCAATCAATTATTTTTTTTACCATGTCCGATCCTTATAAGATCATTATGGGCCTCTGCAGAATTGAGGTTTTGTATTAACAGATTTTGTCTTTACGAGAAATGGATGTCAGCCACTTGCTCAAACTATTACGTCCATACTCTGACTTGTACACTCATATTGAAACACAAAATGTGTATTTTCCAGACACAGGATTTGAGCCTGGGACCCACAACGTTATAAACCGACGCTTAAGCGGGCACGGGCGAGCTTAACATGGGCGATAACTACACTAATAATATAGGTGTATGGCATACTATCTTATGCATGTTGTGAATTAAGTGTATATTATTATTATACAATTATTGCCAATTTAAAATTATTACATGGAAAACTAAAATATTACTTAACTAAATTTGTTATAGAGTTTGCTAAAAAAATCCGAAATATGATTCTGACGATTAGTTACTTATATATTAAACCTTCCCATCTAGAAGCAAAAATATTTCGTTGTATACTTTAAAGTCTTATCTCTCTTGTAATATATGACATAAAGCTACCAAAAATCAACTTTATTTATGCAACTTGTCAAAATTGGAAAATTGCATGCTGCGTTTTAGTATAGAAAATGAAGAATCTATAAATAATATTTCTTAATTTATCAAAATATTTTACTACCATTCTAAGATGAACATAGAAACAAAAATGTTGGGATAACGTCGAATACTACCAATATAGTGTTATTATGTTAATGAATTTGTGTTATTTGTATTTTACGAAATATATTAAAATACAAAAACCTTCATAGCATAGGTTCTGATACAATTTTTTATCATTACGTATATTTTTTTGAAATATTGGAATAACATAGTGTACAAGATTCAGAGTCTGTTGAAAAACGACAAAAAACATTTGCTATCTTTTGAGGAAATGCCAAAATATACAAATAAAAATACATTTCCCGTTCTATTTGTGAAACCACAGGAATAAAACTTTTTTTTACTTAGCACACTATTAAATACACGGTTAAAATAATATGGAATAAAATGATCTAAGGTTACATTCCCAGGCGGGTAAAAATTCATGTAAGAATCTATTTATTTTTTAAAATATACAAATTGCTATAAATAATATTTTAGACATTCCAATAACATCTACACGGGCACGAAATAATAACATAATATTTATTATTAATAAACTACTTATGCTAGTATTTTGACATAACGTCGCCTTAGGATTGGTTTGTTGAAGCTCCATTTTTGGCGAAATTAAGTTTTCAATGGAGTACAATTTATTTTATATAAACGCATCGAAATCATTAAAAAACGTGGTACAGTTCGGTTATGAGGAATACAGCGGAAAACACATTTTGAAAATACCCGATATATAGTGGATTATTTGTTAGATTAACCTTACCAAACCTAACCTAACCTAACCTTAACTAACCCAAACTAACAAATAATCCATTATATCGGGTATTTTCAAAATTTGTTTTCCGCTGTATTCCTCATAACCGAACTGTACCAAAAACGTATTTTATTTTTCAATACTAACAGAGATATTATTTTAAAAACATAAACAGCGCGGTACAATACAATTATTTGCCTAATGTGCTGACATTAATTAGAGTGGCTTAGAAAATATCGGTAATAAAAAACATTTATTTCTTATTAACATTTTAATTTTAAATATAATTATCAAAAAATGTGAGCATTGATATCTTGTCATATAAAACATTCATATTTTTAATGCAGTGGTATTTAATTGTGGTGAGTGGTAATGGGTTTTTTTTAATATTAATTTTAATATATCGACTGTAGAAAGAAAAAAAGACGTAATCCACACAATTTTACAAGAGGCACAAAATTATTTTTGTTATGGTTTTCGGTTAAGTTAAAATACAAAATAGACAACCATAATGTACACGATAAATAATAAGTTTGGTTTAATATTTATTTATTTCCCCCGGTTTGAGGGAAATAATGATTTTTGAAATTCTAATGCAATAATAAGTATTGAGTTAATTAAATAAAAACCAACAAAAATGATGGTTAAGTCGTTTTTTCCCAATTCACTTTCTTCTTTTTATAAATAATTGCCAGCTAAATTTCGAAAATAAATTAACATTTGCAGCTTACATCCTATAGACACAACGTGTATTTAGTCGTATATGTACAACGTTATTATCCTGTAGCAATCATACCACTCAGCATTAAATGAGTGACATACTTTAATATGTATATTTTGTTGTCGAAACAATATAATAGAGCGATAATATTTGTCAGCATTTCCTCAATCATAACTAGATCCGTAGGATCAGTTATGATTGGTAATTGCAACAATATTATGTATTGTACTATATGTACTGCATTTGTATTAATTGGAAGAACGATGCAAGAATCCTCACTTAACTCACCGAGTCCATCACGAGGCGCACTACTAATATCACGAGTCCTTCACTCGACATAGTCAACGTCATTCCACTCGAATCAAGTCTCAGCGAATTCATCAACAGAAACCAATTTTTATTACATATTCTACCAGTATAACTCTCTATACTCTGCATCAAAACAATTTACATCTACATCCATCTATAAACACTGCCTCAATCTACTCAACTGCTTTCTCATCTTCTAATTCCAAAATCCCATAAAACTTATTTTGAAAAAACTTAGGGTTAGTTACGTACTTTATTGTATCTAAGTCGATATTATAATATAATTGACTTAAAGGTTATAAGAATTAATTATAAGAATACCTACTTAATTTCTTTAGAATACCTATCATATATTTTAAATCATTAAAAAAATACCTTTCAATAATTACTCATACCTACGTCATTAACGTTTACTAAATACGTAGTATACTTTTTTTCGATATGAATACAATCAACTTTGTCAATTTTGAACTGACTAATTTTCTTTGAAATTGTTATATTTAAATTTTATCTCTGAGACCTACCTACCCAAGAAGGCGTTTTTTTCTTTGTTAAAGTGATAAACATCTCATTAAAATTATCATTTCAGAACCTTTTGTGATTTTAATGTAGGTACAGATGAGACATTAAAAATATGAATGACACGATAACAAGAATATTTAAAGACGTTTCTTGCTTGAACATAATAATATTATATTATTTTATATTATTATTCCCAGCAGTGGCGTGTGGTCCATAATATACCAATACAAGAACCATTCCCAGATATTATCAATAAAGTAATTATTATAAAAATATATATTTTTGGTTTAATCGTTTGTCTCATTTTACGTATATATAAGACGACTACAATGATCGAGCGGTTACGTGTCAGCCTATAATGTCTGGTCTAGCAAAAAATCACATATTATTTTCTCAGTGTGTGTCTTAACTTAGCGTATGAATGGAACTAATAGGTTGGGCATGTGGCTAACATCCATTTCACGTAAAAATATAAATATGTTAATACAACCTCTACTCTGTGGAGCTTTTATAATATAAAATGTATTATACCATTGTTGTCGCTCTATTTATACTACACAATGCAGTACAGCATCGATTACCCGCTAAGATTTAATTAATTTCAAAATATTACATATAAATTATTCATAAAATAATTGTTGGGCACGTTTTAAACTACATTTTATCACTTCCGAAGGTAAGGAAGAGAGCTTTTGTTACTCCCTGTCGCTGAGTTTGCTGTTAAATATTAATTTAATAGTGCTCATTTTATTTATTATATTTTGTCAATAAATTCTTTCTTCGCACTACTAGTATAGAACCTGACGATTAAAAAGGCTTTTGTATACTCATAGTTACATGGGTTTCTTCAACCGAAGTCTTTTCTTTCGTAAACAGAATAGATAGCTGAGGTTGAAAACGAATCAATATCTCAATAACGGTACATTTCGTAAAAATCGTTCTTATGTCTTGACAACACGAATGTAATATTTTGTGTCCGCCTAAACGTACGAATTAAATACATTTTGTGGGTAATAATATTTAGTTAGCAAATGAATATTCGTATTTATGTATTTTCCTTATTCTGCTGGCATGCTCACTTTAATATTAAAATTACTTATTGAAGACAATGTCTATTATTATGCAAATGGCTTTTAATTTAAAATAAAGCTCCTGTTTATAAATTTAGAACTATAAATGTAATTTATTATTAAATAATCTATTTTTATGACTTCATTCCTGTTATTCATCAGCTGTCAAAGTCAGACTAGTCCTTCACACAAAAACCGGTGGTAATATCGATTTCCAAAAAATATGTAGCTTTGATCTATGCATTACATTCGTAAAAGGTTTGTTAATGCTAGTATTGATAATGTAACTAATCTATTAAAATCAAACAATTCCCTGTGTGAACACGACAGATGCATCAGTATGAGCACTCTATAGAACAATGATAGGCAATGACAGTTTATACATAGACAACAACGAGAGGGGCGGAAAAAGTAGGACCAGTCGTTTTGAATGTATCGGCTTTCTACTTGAGTCGGCAATGGACTAAACCATTCGACACGTCTGAAGAATGGATATCTAACCTCATTTATAAAATAATTGGACGAACGATAGGTAAAATAAAAATTCCATCCTAAACTATAGGCTGTGATTAGTCCACGCTAGGGTAGTCAACCATTCATTTTTGACCAGAATTGTCCCGGAAAAGAATATCTTACCCCAGATCCCGTGTAAACCGTAACTTGTACGGGGCTTTTATATTATATATTATGTTTATCAACGATGAAAGATATAGAAACACTATGTCAGACAAAGTCACACCAGACTAGGGATTCCAATCCCGGGATCCTGGGACCTCGAGCTATTTTCGATACCTATGAATCCCGGAATTGATAAACATAATCCCGGGATTTCGGGATTGATTTTTTTTATCAATTTTTATGGAAAATAAAATGAAAGCGAAAATATAACAGAAAAAATACTTTTAATAAAAAATAACTACATTAGAAATAAACTGAGTTTGAATGAAGTTTGATTTATACCCATGTGTTGGTTGCCGATTCATTTTATGTTTTCACATAAATTATTAAAAATGGAAAGATTGGAAAAAACAATGCTTCGCACTTTTAACAAAGTAATTTCACCATGATATCATACGTTTTACGGCAGTTTCATATTTGGCTGACTAATTAGATTTATGAAGCGGAAAGGCCATAAGTACGCCATGATTATTTGCTTTACTATTTTAAATCTCGCTAATCCATCTATCAGAAACAGCAATCTCCTATTAAATTCACATTATTATTTATATTACAATATTATTTACTCCATTAAACTTTTGTATTTCCAAGATTGAACTTATACAATATTAACAATAAATATCTTAAATAGTATAAATTATACTAGATTTATTTTTGACCGATTTTATCAATGTTATTTGTAAGTATAAAATTTTCATATTATCAATGGAAAAAATGCCAATCCCGGAATTGTCAAATTGTAATCCCGAAATCCCGGGATCAGAATTTTGGCTCGGGATTGGATTCCCTACACCAGACAAGCCTCGTGGAGGATTAGTCGATCTATACTGGACTTGATACAACGAATTTTAAAATTTCAATAAAATACTCCAGCTCAACTTTTATTGAAAATAATTGGACTAAAAATAGATGTATTGAATTTTCGAATATTGAATATTTTATAGTTTTCTTTGCAAAGTAAATAAAATATTATTATAAGACTAAATTGAAAAGTTTATTAAATTACGAAGGTAAATTTGTCGAAAGGGATTTCATAATGTAGATTTTGAGAAAATCCAATTTATTACTTATGAATGATTACAGAGACACCTGTAGTCATTAACTCTACCTACGCTTAAATATATTCATTCTACTCAATAATCTGTATCGAATTTTTTTTTTAATTTAAATGTTATAAGTATTTTCTTATAAAAGTTATTTAATAAATATAATTATAATAACCTTTATCGCAAATTACCACTAAGTATGCGGTAATCAAAACCATTGAAAATGCAGAAATTATTTATATAATATATGCTGCTTGATATCATTATAATTCAAAAGTTACCATTAAAATTTCAAATATTAGAATTTAATTGAAGTTCAGTTTCTCGATTAGTTATCAAGGATACATATATGGATATTAGCAAGAATATTGGATACAATTTTAATGATTCCGAAACATTTTTTTTTTAACAAAATGTTGAATAAAATAGAAATCATGTTTTTACGTATTCGTTTAGTTATTAAATTCCTATGCTTTACACAGTCAAATAATGTATCAATAGGTGTTACTTTAATTATTAACCGACGTCACGGATCACTCCAAGATTTTTTGTTGTAACTCACTTGAACTTACTAATAATTTTTAATTAACTATTTTTTTATTCAACGAATAATTCACATGATTTAAGAATGTAACATTCTATTATTGTACAGACATAATTTTGAAAACACTTCTTAGAAAATATATTATAACCAATAGAAAAAATCTTTTTTGAAAATAGTAAGACACCCACCCAGCAGGAATCGAACCTGAATTTCTCCTCTTTGCTATAGGCGCCGTTAGTCGGTTAGTAATTAAAGTAACACCTAATTTGATATAAAATACAAACGCCTATAGTATAGTGGTCTATGTGCAAGGGCGTGAAACCCTAGAGATGCAGGTTCGATTCCTGCTGTTTATAATAGTGCTATTCGTTTTTCCGCTAAGGTTTAGGCACATTCATTATTTGTTTATAAAACTCGCTATATCGAACACACATTGCATTATAGGCGCAGTTATTATGTAGTAGCGGTACAAGTAAATATGGAGGCGGGTTTTAATTCCAGAAATGACCGTGGTGAGGTAGAAGACTCGATATGAAAGTAGCACTATAACCATGTCTGAGCTCTCCTAGACCGCAAGATTGTTCTGACCTTAAAAGTGTTCTATAAATGCTATATTTATTTTGAAGTACTCAATATACTTACATATTATATATTATATATTTATATTATACCTTATATCCGGAAAATTCCCGATTATTACAACATTACTTCAAAACCATTGAGTCAGGCCATTTACCACAAACTTTTTTATAAATTTAAAATAATGTATTCCAGATTTCTTTACAACAATTCACTGTCAAAGCAAGTTTTCTTTTTTTATTTCTTTTTTAAGACCCAATAAAAGCATCCATAGTATAAAAAGTTTACTAAACATAAAACTTTGGGGCTTATTTGTGTAGGCACACGAGTTTATGGGACTTACTGTATACTCTGTGGGTGACATTTAAAATCCAATAAATTCAAGCGTAGTCACACACGCTTTGAGTTTAACCAACTTTAAAATATATACTCTAGTTTGGCCAATTTTAAATGATCAATCAAAGTTTGTTAAGTTGGCAGCTCTGAATATTTTGAATAAATTACTCTATTGGCATAATTATATCAGCCCTCTGATTTACATATTATTGTAGAGTAGGAGAATTATGCCTGTTTTGTGGTTATGCCCAAGAGGTATATCGCTTAACAGCCTTCTCAGCCGTAATACTTACTCTGTCTTTGTAAACTGATTCTAAATATAAATGAAAACTCTTCCATTAGGTAGTATTGAAATCTGTATCCCTGACAACTATGTAAGAAACCGGAAATTTTCTCCCAGTTCTTCCAAGGGAAAGAGCTAAACTTCCGTTAATAATGCGAATAACGTTATTTAACTAAATCGTTTCAGATGTTAATCAATTCCACTTACGTGAAAATAATTTAGGTAGGCATTGTTTTATTATATATTATTTTAAAAGTACAATCTACTTATAATATTAATACTGTCGAACGAAAGTACTTGATGGAGTTTTAATTTAAATTCTTATGGATTTAAGTTTTGTACTATTCTATTTGAGTCATTTTTGCGACCCGAGTTTCGCCTTTCGGCATCTTCAGACTAAGAAATCCAATCCCGAGCCAAATTTTTGATCCCGGGATTTCGGAATTACAATTTGACGATCCCGGGATTGGCATTTTTTCGATAGTTAATATTAAATTTTTATATTCTTATCCAAAAAAACATTGATGAAATCGGTCAAAAATTCTTAAATCTAATTCGTCAGCCAAATATGAAACTGTCGAGATCTTATGAATAACTTATGAGAAATCTTATGAGATATAGAAAACTTATGAGATCATGCGGAATCACTTTGTTAAAAGTGCGAAGCATTGTTTTTTCCAATCTTTCTCATTTTTATTAATTTATGTGAAAAAATAAAATGAATTGGCAACACATGGAAATCGTCAAACTTCATTTAAACTCAGTTTATTTCTTATGTGGTTACATGTTATTAAAAGTATTTTTTCTGTTATATTTTCTTTTTTATTTTATTTTCCATAATTGATAAAAAAAATCAATCCGGAAACTTTCGGGATTATGTTTACCAATCCCGGGATTCATAGGTATCGAAAATAGTTCGGGGTCCCGGGATTGGAATCTCTACTTCAGACACCATGATTGTGCACTCACCAAAAGATAAATACACAACGAATACAGTTAATTCTTACTTATATAACAAATTAATACAATAAAGTAGGTAAAAACTTTATCACCTAACTATTAAGTCAATGATCACAATAAAAATGTGTTTGTAAAAAATGCTTCTTGTAGAAGATCTGCAAACCATTTTTATATCATCAATATATGACGTCACGATCTAAAGGGGGTGGCGGAAGTATAAATGATGAGCTGATTTATTTTTTACAATGAAGTTAGGGAGGGGACGTATAAATGAGAAGTCACGAAACCAAATAAATGTACTCGTTTTTTATTTTCTAAAAATATGAATTCCGTGAGAACAGTATACCTACTAAAATCGATCATTTGTATTTTATCTTATGTAGGGGGGGGATTAAAATATTGTGTAAGTTAGATAGGGGATAACATATTTTACAACGAAATGTGAGAATCGGTATGCTAATGGGTTTAATCATCAAAGATTTATTTTGGCTTTGAAAAATTTTACTATCATGATACCGACTTACAATGTGGGGTTACTGCCGAAAGTTGACATCATGTTATGGAGTAATTGCATTTTGAAGTTTGATATGCCCTCTAAAATCAGACATAATGATAATTTATTTTATCGGTTGACCTTAATTTGCTTCTAGCACACATAATATATAAATAAATAGACACATACTTAGTTAATAATTCTAAATAGGTACCTAACTGAATAATCGAAAAAACCTACTACCTAAACTTAAACTTTTGGCAGCAACCTCATGATTACTTATGTTGTACGTACACAAAATCGTGTACAAAATTTGCCAGTATTTTTATCTTACATTATGCAGTATTTAAAATAAATTTATATAATAATCCTATTATTATGTTTACAAATAAGAAAAAATATTTAAAAAATGTATTAATGTCGTTTGTTTAACGCGTGCGTGCTATCTGTGCTCATGTATGGCTGTAAGACATGGCATCTTACTAAGCTTCAAGTCTTGGCTTTTGAGCTTTGAGAATCGATGTCTCCGCTGAATCGTAGGGGTAGATTGGTACGACTGCGTTACAAATATCTGAGCTCGTGAGCAGACACAACAGCCTTTGGTGATTGAAGTTATCACGAAGGGACGCTTTACGTGGCTCGGACACGTATTCCGGATGCCGCCAAAGAGTGCGGCACTTCGTACTCTTGTGGCACAGCCTCAAGGGTCCCGTCTCCGTGGCCGGCCCTCTCTCACCCTGCAACGGTGCTACAAGAGCGACCTACGTGCTGCAGGTCTGACATGGCGGGAGGCGCAAGAGTTGGCGATGTACCAAGGGAAGTGGCGCCAACTTGTGCTTGCTCTATGCCCCAAAGTTGGGACGTGACAGGGTGGAAGAAGAAGAAGAAGAAGAAGAAGTAATTATTAAATTAATGATCACTTCAGAAGCCACTTTGATAGAAAAAATACCAATGTTGTCAAAATATTTTATTAATTCGAAAAAAATACTATTAATAAAGATGCATAATGTCAACAAATAATTTTATGTAAATCCTTTCGCTTAGATTGCTACAAAAAGTATTTGAAATAATTTTATCATTTATGTTAAGCAGGCATTTGGTTTCGTAATACTGCAGTTGAAAAAAACGTGATAATTTGTAGGCCATTGAAGAGTAGTAGCCGTGTAGTAATATATAAAAAAAAATTGTTTGTACTTACCTACCTTGTCAGCGGCCTGTAAAATTTGAGCAATACAGAGACGTGCCAATGTCTAATTTAATTGCTTTTTAGATGCATATTTGTAATATATATTACATTTTATTGTTTTACCATTGATATTGATTGAGAAACTAAATTAACGAGTGCATGGGAGTGCACGAGTGATGAAGATACATCACACTAGGCTTGTATAAAAAAATCTATATTATAAATCGATAATGATCTTTATTTATTTTTAATTAAATACTAAATACCTAGACACAAGATTTGAGAATGTTAAATACATTATTCTCTAAGACCTTAGAAATATACATATTAGAAAAAACTTAACTAAACCAGATTCAAACTTGCACCTTTCTGGATGCTCTAGGCTTTGACCTATCCATCTTTCTATTATTCATGTAATTATTTATCTCTAATAACTTACTATGTAATAATCTGAGATAGGTTATTTAAAATCATTGATTTGCAGAATTTTAAGTATCTTAGCTAAAAAAGTAGTCATCAGAAATAATGCATGAAACACAGACACATCGATAGCTTAAAGACTAGAGCACTCATCCGGAAAGAAGATGTGAGTCGTAATCTCATTTTTTCTAACATGCTTCATAATAATTGTGTGTACGATACTATTTAACTTTCGGCACATTTAAATTACGCACAGCGACATCTACTGTAAACTGTATGAATGATAATGCTAATAGAAAAAATATTAGGATGAAAAACATAAAATAGTTTAATAAGAAATAAATGTGAAAACCGGTTGCCATTTACCATTGCTTTGAAGGTTGATTCGGTTTATTACTTTACAAGAAATATACATTACGCCAAATATTCTGAAATGTTATTAATATTGAATACGCGTTTCGCTTACGTGACAAAGTTCAATTCATATTACGATACAAACTATATAGTATTTAAAATAACATATTTTTAACACGCGTTGAAGTATAATCTCTATACACGATATTTATTTTTTCTTATAGTTTCACCTAGAAATTAATCCACCTGCCATTATTTTCGTATTCCCTAGTTAAAAGAGTGATTATTTACTATATTAATATTATTGAGACCAGAAATGCCTGATCAGACATTGGATTTTATTGAAAGAGCCACAAGCAATGATATTTTCATATTCAAAAATAATAAAGACAGAAGATGAAGGGAGAACCCACAGAAACAAATTTAAAAACTATTTTTTTTAGCCATGTTCGATTCTAAGAGGATGTATTGACATGAATATTAGCCACTTACTTAACCTATTAAGTCCGTTATCTGGATCCAAACACGCATTAAGAAACAACATGTAAATTTTTCAAACTCGGGATTCAAGATATTTTAAGATATTATAAGCCGCAACTAATTAAAATATTACAAATTTAAAATAAACATTTTACCCTGTCCACTGGAATGGCAAAGCGTGTACATTATGTAGAAATTAAACACGTGTAATTCTTTCATATTATACATTAACTGTCCTTGACATGGCATTTAATTATTTTGCTTTGAACTGTAACCTAATTAAGTAAGTTACATTGAGCCCAAAATTCACGTTTAATAAACACAGTAGGTACCAACTTTATAAACGGAATAATATAAATTTTACTAATAATTAATCAACAGTGGTCATACGTCATACTATACTCTGACTAATTGAAAGTCCGTCATTAAAGTTGTACTATCATTTTATCAATAAGGTTCATATAATTATTATAATAGTATGGTGTTATTAAAAATGGTAATTAATGGTGATTGTAATGCCTCTACGAAAGAATTTGAAAACATTAATTTAATACATTTTATTGATTTCTAAAAACACGAAAAAAAATTTATTTTTTTAAAATAAAATTACAATTTAGGAAAACAGTTTAAAATGGGCATTCTTTAAAAAGCATGTTATTAATACATATTGTTTCTTAAAATGAAACAAATCGATTTTTGAAAATTCATAGTTTTAACGTAGGAAACTTGTTAAAAAAACATCGACTTTTTTAGAAAACAAATGCATATAACTTCAAATCTCTTTTATATTGAGTAGAGCTTCGGTAATTGTGATTCGATGTAAATATAAAAATGTTAAACCAAAATCGTTTTGTTGCTTTTAAAATAACTTCCAACATATATTCCAATATTTCTTTTATTCAACGAATAATTCAAAAGATTTGAGAATGTTATATTCCACAATATATTGAACATACATAACTTGAAAACACCTCAGATATATTAAACCCGCTAGAAAAAATCACATTTGAAAAAAAAATTCAAATCTTGTGAATTATTATTCGTTGAATAAAAGAAATGGTTTATTAAAAATTGTTAACAAGTTCAAGTAGACGTTATAACTAAATACAAAATAAATAAATAATTAATTAGTCGTAATACTCATAATATTCGTTCCGGTATTGAAATACGTTTTCAGTAAGTACTTCTGGTGAATGGAAGGGGAGACCGAGGAAAGATATAACAACAAAACTAAGTGGCGTAATGACATTTAATAATTTTATTGTTATTTTAATTAATAATAAATTAACTTAGTCTTAAACTCTCTTAAAAAAACTTAAAAACTTAAAGTCTTATTCTTAACTTATCATCACCATTTTCTTTTAACACTTGGCATTGTAAAGTAAATATCCATTATTTTATGTAAAAAAGTTGTTGCACAGTTGTTTTGTTATTATTAATAACATTTTTTTTTTGTTTATATGTTGAAGGAAAATATTAGCGCTAATATACTAAAGCAAATTAATATTAATAAAAAGGGTGAAGATAAAATTATATTAAAAATATGCTCTATAGATAAAACATTATAGGTGATAATTTATTATACTTACTCTGTTTTTAAATAATAAAAATGTCAATCTGCCCTACACGTTTTGTTTTATTCTTATAAATAGTGATTTATTCATATAAACACACATTTAAAAATAATCCATTAATTATTTACTTGTTAAACCGATATTTGGTGAGGCAATTTTTGTGTAGTGTACGTATATGATCCGGTATCTCTGGTCGTCATGACTAGAGTTGGGTATTTCCCGAGATAATCTCAATCTCGAGATTCGGGATTTCCGGACAAGAATTCTCGAGAATTCCCGAGAAATCGGGTAATTAAAAAAAACTGTGAAAATCCTAAAATCAGTGTTAAAAGAGACAATTTCTAAAAAAATATTTTTTTTTATTTATGTAAGAAGACAAACAAACAGAAGTAGGAAAACAAAAATAATTCAAAACATTATTTATTAAAATAGAATTTCAAAAAACACAGACTCTCAATCGCTGCGTCTGACAATCGCGTACGCTTTTGAGACACAAAATTCCCCGATATTGCGAAAATTGCGCTCATTTTGAGTCGACGTTGGCTTAATTGTGTTAAATGCCCCTATCAGTCCTTGAAAGTTTTGTATTTTCTGTCCACTTTTTTCATATAGAAAATCGTTTTTTTCAAATAATATTTGATAATAAAGAAATCCCAAATCCCGAGAAAAAATTCTCGAGATTTCCCGAAATGTTAAATATTTCAATTCTCGAGATTCGGGATGGAAAATCTCGAAAAATTCTCGAAAATTCCCGTCGGGAAAATCCCGAAACCCAACTCTAGTCACGACTGACACAGAAACGTTTTCTCTTAATTTTGGCATTCTTAGAGTGGCGTTTGCATTCATACATCTACACTACACTTAAACCCAAAAATTTATGAAGATAAAAAACAAACGTGAAACTCTCAAAAGTTAGTAATTTGCGTGTAAGAGGTTTTATCGTCAACATAATTTTTGACCTTTTTGCCAAGTTAAACCTTTTTTATGGAGTATACACTTAAAAATAAAAGTTTGGTTGGCATGATATTTCACAATTTGATTGTAAATAAAACTTAATATTACAACAAACTTGTTTAACAATATAAACTTACGTAGGTATTTTTTAATATTCTGAATAACTTATTGTGGCTATGGTTTCTCGCTATTTTCATTATATTGAACCTTTCTCCCTTCTTACTTTAAATATATATTGTTACATTTACAAAAAGGGTTGTAGTTTTACGGAAATAAGAAATGAATAGATTCTGTGATATATTGACCCATTTCCACCCTTGACAGAGAAATAAATTTCTGCTAAAAGTCTAACTTTATCCCCATGTCACATTCTGCTATGCCAAGATTGTTTGAAATTAGGATAAGTACATTCTATTTAAAATACTTATATTATTTTAAAATGTCTGGGTTACATCAGGATCAGTAAATGTTGATTTTAATTTAAAATATTTTTTTATTTAATATTAATTCGTTTATAATAAATTAATAAATAAATAATTATAATTAATTTAATAATAAATAATTAATTCGTTTTTAATATTAATTTGTTTAGAAAATCGATTTTCTTGTTCAGATTTAATCGTATTTTTTCTCTTAAAAAGTCCATTTTAAGAATTTTCTGCGTACCTATTATAAAATTTGATGACTGTCACCATGTTTGATCCTAAGAGGCCTCCACAGATTGGAGGTTGTATTGACAGATTTTTGTTTTTTACCAAAATTATATCATCCTTGACGGAAACATGCCTTTTTTTGCAATATTGCACTTACGCTGATGATATTCATATTATTTTTTTAGATAACTATTTAATAAAAAGATAATTTTTGCTCTACCTATTAGGATGACATACACATACTTGTAAAACAACATGTAAATTTTGTATATCCATAATTCACAACATTATAAGCCGAAAAGTTACCGCACGGTTATCGAAAGTGCATTAACAACTAAAATTTGTCTGGCAGATTTTTTTTTAAATTGTATATTGTTATAACAAAATATCTATCCAAAATCACTTTCACATGTAATATATACTAGAAAAGAACACAAAGTGGCAGTGTCACCAGTCAACATTCTTGGACTAGGTAGGCTTAATTCTGCAACATAAATATAAATAACGTTTTTATTGATAACAGACAAATTGCTATCTTAACGCCAATTTCTTGATTTTTTAACACTTTCACTTCGATTTATCCACTCCTAAAATCTCATCAATTTTAATCGAGCATATTTTTGTATAAATTTACATTTTTACGGATAGTTACTTATATTATTTTCAAAATCGTGTTTCCTAGCCGACACCATACTTCTTTATGCCTTTCTGATAATTTGTCACAAATTAATTGAACATGTCACTCGGCGAGTAGACAACCTCTGGACAAATGCCGTCATACCGTGGTACCCAAGAAACACTACAACGACTATTTGGATAGAAAGTTCAGTGGATGTACGTGCCAGCAAATAACCAGTAATTGAGAAAAGTAGAGGGAGCTTGTGAAGGCCTTTATCCAGCAATGGATCGACCCCGGCTTATTTTTAAAATGATTATTGCTTAATACTTTTTTCATATTATGTACTCGATATGCTCGTAGGTACTGCATTTTAACCATCTGTCAAACTATTATGAGAGTATTCTATGAATTGTTTTCTTTCACGACACGATTAAAATAAGCGATACATATTATATTGGCGTCTTACATAAATACGTTTCCTCTTTTAATACGTATTCTCTCTAACACAATTACGTACAATATTTTAAGTCATGCGTTACGGACAGAAATATATATAATCAAGTCAACTATATTATAATATATTGAATACGACAGCTATTAGAACCCTGATAAACGTCACCAAGTTTTATACTTTGGACGAACAGATAACTAAAGCATCCGATTTCTATAATATATGTACTTCACTCTGTAAACTTATCACGAAGCTTTAAAGCTCTTAACATACTTTGAATATACTCGTAGCATATCATATTATTATTGTCAAAAGGATCTTAATCACCCCCATTACTATTTAACCGATATTCGACTAAAGTCGTTACATCTTAATAATGGTGTATAGATAATATTAATGTTATTTTATATCAATTTTCATCAGTCAATGTCAATCCGTTCATAGTGTCGTGTAATAAATTTGAATATTCATGATAAATTAATTATTCATTGATTCACGGTGAAACTATGGCCTAAAATTCATCAAGTCTTCATTATCTTATACTTCCTAAAGCTCCAGTCGTTCGATGCCTAAAATACGAATTCCACACCATACTTAAAATATATTCGAATAAAATATTTTTTTTTAAATATAGATGTTTATTAAATACTCATAGAGTACTTTAAAACAATTAATTATTCAAAAATAAAAATATTATAAAATATATTCTTCAAAAAAAACTAAATTATTTAAAAAAAAAAAAAAAAAACGCGCTTTTCTATAAAAATGCGTTAACATGATACTCTTTTTATTTGTATCAAATCGAGCTTTAATAATATTGTGATTACCTATACTTAAATTAGATTCGATATAAATAAAATGGATTTTATGATAATACACATACATCATAATACATTGTTATATTATGAAATATGTAGCTACATCAAAACTATGAATTATTCAAAAATAGTTTTCTATAGATAATAGAAAATTTAATAGACTATAAATTAATATAAATTGATAATAATATGTATTATTAAGATGGAATCACATTTATAACATTTTTAAAGTTATACTTCTTTAGGCGCGTTTGGAAAATCAGATCAGAGTGTATTTTTGGCGTGTGACATGTAACACATAATTTATTTTTTCACAGAAAAAAAACGCACTCGATTGGATTCGTACCACCGATTGTTCGGTTATCAGCCGAACGCACTACCTTTACGCCACAGTATGATACTGCAATCGTGACGATTATACAGTATAATATTATAGTTTAGAATTGTTCAGTTGCCTAGGCAGCGAATTTATTATTGTCGACCATTTGCAATTCCGTATTTAAACAAACTGTTAAGCGTCAGAGTGACATTTGGTTCTTTAAAAATAAAAAGAACGAGAAACCATTATATAATTTAGTAATATAAGTTAAAACGTATAGAAATAAACCAACGGCGCTTCAATAAGCGGCCGATTTTCTTACGTGTGTAATTTAACAAGATAATTAAGAGCTAGTCGAAGAATCTAAGTTATCACAAGTTTTGTTTTTGTTTTGTTACGCCAAAGAAGTATAACTTCTAACGCGCGTACATAAGTACAAACACAGATTTTTTTTAATTGTAAGTTTATCTTTGACATAAAATAAAAAATATTTTTCTTTTGAATGTTTTCAGCTCCATATTTTATAATTAAGTTTGTTGTTGTTGTTGATATTGTTCATGTAGTTATAACTTGACTCATACAAAAAATCTGTAAATAAATATATAATAAGATTAATAATCTTATTCCACTTTGCGCACCGTCATCAGTCTATTTAATCCATCATAAACGACTTACCACAGCTTGTTTAAACGGGCTTATAGTAGTTAATCATTAATACTCACTACTCGCAATAATAATGTCACGTGTAAACAGGCCAAATTAGTACCTAATTGGTAACCATTAGTATTCAGCCTTTTTATACGTCTCGGTATTAGTGCGAGTAGCGAGTAATTACTAATGATTAGTACTAAACTCTTATTAACAACCCCTTATTCAAACCTCCATTAGTTCATACTATTTAGTATTAATGATGTACTCTATACAATGTACATGAGAGTTTTTAGTAATCTTTGTATAAAAGACCTGTTCAAACAACTTTAGCATGTACCAAATTACTTTTATATTATGTTTTATAGTGTATTCACTGCGGTTCTACTGTAGAGTTGAAATCGGTTTAAATTGAAAAGGTTACTAGTGGTCTATTATGTTTATATAAATTCCGAATCGTTGCTGGAATTTTAAAGTATTTGGATTAATACTGAAATCTGGGCTGTAGGTAAAATTATTGGCCCTTTCACCTTAAATTAAAATAGTTGTTTTAAAAGTTTATTTTACTTTTTATTCAATATTTTATTTAAAATAAATATAAAGAGCTCAGGAAAGAGGCATCTAGAGAACAGGTGTGCAGTTGACAATGAAGCTAGTTGGTTTTTACTGTCAGGAAGAATTGGATCGTATTTATGCACATGTGTCTGGATTTTCTGATGAATTTAAATTTTTTTTATCACGCTATTGTTGCACCCATGTCTTAATCTTAGTGCCAGATGATAAGTCATACTTAATTAAATAAGTGGACGATTGCAGCCTAAATCATCTTCATAACATATAACTCCGCACGAAACAATATCGAAATTATTTAGAAATTTAAATGACAGTAAACTCGTGTACAAATAAAACAGGTAAAAGGAATACTATTTGTTATTTACTCGATTGGGACAAAGGGAAACCGAATCAATTACTAATTGTGTATGCATACTGACACCGTCAAAGGGTGTCAACCCCTAGGGACCTATTTCCCACAGAACCAAAAGTCCGGAATCAGTATCAAGCTACCTTATAGCAAATATAATTGGAGTTGGCTAAAAAATAGTATAAATAACCAAAGTTTTATATAATTTTGGATGTTAAAAGTGTAATTTAACATACTTAAATTTATTTTAAATTAGAGTAAAAATCTTAAAGTAATAATAATATGTCTGTAAAATAATTTATTAAGATATTTTTTATTAAATTCAATACTATAATAGCATGAAGACCGGAAGCTAATAATAATATAACTTTTCTGTAGGTATAATACCAGATACCTGAATATTATGTAGTAGCGAATACCAAGAATACGAATACCATATATTTTATTAAATACATTACCTATTTATTTATTAGATACTGCATAATATATTAATACAAGTGAATATCATTTGATCTAACTTAATGCGAGGTAATTAGTGCAGTAAAAAAAAGATAAAAGTGCAAAGTTATAAAGCGTATAAATACTCGAAGTCGTATATAATTCGTTAGCAACATTGGCATTTTTTTCTTTCGAATTTGGACAACCAGCATTCAGAGAATCAGTAGGCAAAGCATGTATCGTTCAATAATTTTAGTTGTCAGGGTTTAAGTAACCATCATCAGCCGCAAAGCGCTGAGTTTTTTTTTAAATTCTTACTTACAACTTTTGATTTATCCAGACCGATAATGGCCACTGGGGTTTCTGACATTCAGCATGCCGGAAGCTCTGTCGGCATGCTTCAAAAATTACAATATTATTATTAAGTATTTATAATTGTATGCTCTGTATTTTATAACTACCTCATTTGTAAATAAATCTCACCGTTCTCTATACAACCCGTTGTTGTGTTTTTATGACTCTAATGATATGAAGTCTAAGCCATCCACCCTAACAACATCGTTATCATCGATTTTTACATAATATGATCGAATTGGTGAAACCACGTTAGGATTGTTTCGCCTCTGAGTATCAATACATGAAAGAGATACTTAATCAGTATGTACAAAATAACTATATATTGATACCTATTTAATAACGTAATAAATATGCAAATCTCTCATAAAAATCGACAGAATTAGGGAAATAACTATTTAACCCGTAATAGTAAGTATCTATAACTTCAAAAATAAACGGTTAAAAAAAATGTTTAACTGGTATGCACGACAACAAAACAAAGAATTCCACGAATTTTGAAATAACGAAATAAGTACAGGTATTTCTACCCTTGCAAGGCTGGTAGAAAAAGATATGAGTTAGTCGGCAACTAACCTTGGGCGCATACTGGCCGATATTAATTTTTTTTTAAACTAACCCCGGTGAAAGTTAGTGTATAAAGTAAATAAATATATTTCGCTCTTAACAACAAAGTGTCGTATCTGTTTCACATATTATGTTTTTATTATCTCAAGCATCTATGTCCTATATTCAACAGATCTGCAGATCAAACAGATCAAAAGTTAAAACTAACCCTCAGACATCAACCACCATAATATCATCAACCACCATAATAACAACATCATAATATAATATAATTATTCAAACTATCAAAATCAGTTTGACATTGTATGCATACGCCAAATAAAATAGGTCTGATGAAGTTTCTGTTGAAATTTAAATAGTATGGTATATAATATGCAAGGGTCACTCTATTTACAGTATGTGTATTTATTCAATTACACAAATAAAGTAACAATTAAATTATTTAAAACATATTATTTATTATTAACTATGAATAGGGTGAATCATATAGCTATTGGCCGGTTAAGGATTTTTTTGACTTTGGCTGGTTATAACTTTCTTGATATTTAATATTTTTAAAGTTTCAGAATGGAATTGTACTGATCAATGCTTTGCGTTTTCATTTTGTTTAATACATACTTCATTCCTTCGACCATTTTTTGATTATTACGGTTTATCTAGATGGAGAGCAAAAATACAGTAATTGGCCACTTTTTTATAGCTATTGGCCCCCCCTTTCTATAGTTATTGGCCACTTCAAATCTGATCAAAATGTGTGCATAAAAGTGCTAACACAACCTTTGATTATTAGCAATTCAGAGTAAATAAAGAAAACCATGAGAATTTTATAGAACAAATATATTAAATTGAAAAAAACATAGACGAAATATGAAAAAATACAAAAAAAATATATGGTCAGTAATTAATAAGAGAATCTAGTTTTTAGTAATCTCTATTACGAAACAAGTTAAGCATCTCTTTTGTATCCATCAAGTCAGAATCTTCTGATAGATTCTCTCTGGTCGATATGTCCAAATCATGCTAGATACATCACTTGGTACCACATAACACAAGTGTCTAATTCTGGGGCATGTTCTTTATGATGTATTAAAATATTGCCACAATTGATAGAAAACGTTTGAAATTTTGGGGCTCTTTTCACCGCCTATCTGGTGTGTACCATTCTCAAATTGTTGTATTCTCACTTCACCAACAACCTCTTTGAACAAATCAAAGGGTATAGTTTTGACTTCATTTATATATCAATGTTAGAATTTTGGTTAGTTAAAATTCGTTTTGCTAATCATTTTGTATAATCAACAGCATTTGCATTGAAGCGAAAGAGGGCACATGCCTTAAACCATTAATTAGATATTCCGGCTTAATTTTATTAACAACTTGTTCGAAACAAAATTGTTTTTGGAGACCACTCATGGACAGCCTTCTTCCACATTTTCTTCACCGGTCCAAAAACTGATACATCTGCTAGTTGAAGTATTCTAGTTGCATTACGATATAACGCAATTACGTCGATTTGCAATGTGTTACATAATATTACACTTATTTCGTACGTCATATGCGTTTTGTGTACATCGATGAATAAAATTACTGGAATCTGGAACTGGCAATCGAGTGTCGCCATATTTTGCTGATAATGTAAATAATACAAAAAATGCGTTTTTTTGTATTTTCTTTACCAATTGCATACACGTGAACTTGCTTCACTCGTTCTTTCGACTATTTGCATGACATTTTAAAACAAGATTTCAACCAACCTATCCCTGGTTTATTATTGTTAAAAGGGTTCAGTCGTGGATTTTTCATTAAAAAAGTTGCACGCTATTCACAATATCGTCTTCTTTCTGGGAAATCCTTTGTTTCCCTGGTCGCATATATTATTATCCATTCTGCAAGATCACATTCTTCTTTTTCTTTGGTTAATTATGGATGGGGTCCATATTCAGGTCAACTTGTAGGATTTTTCATTTTGAATCGCAAAGTAACCCGAGGAATGCAATATTTTTTCGCGGTAGCTCTCACAGATATATTATCTTTAATTTCTTCATGAGCTATATCTAACTGCTGGCTACTATATAGGGTTTTTTTGACATCATGTACAATCTGCAAAAAAAATACAGTAGTTGGCATATGACGAACATAGTAATTGGCCACCCGGCTAATAACTGTTCATTGGTGTCACAATTATACGAAAAAAATATGGACTAGCTAATTTTCATAGCTCTATCAGAATTTGTAAAAAAAATCGTATTTATTTTTATTTTTCTAAAACACAGTTATTGGCATAATTGGCCAACTACTGTAAAACACGCTTTTTCAGATACAGTTATTAGCCACCCTTAAAAAGTGACATTAATTGCTGCAAATGTCAAAAACAATTAGATCCATGGTTTCCATGCAATGCAGGTCAATAGAATATCTTGTAAAAAACACACATATATGCTGGGATATAGAGTTTTTTAAGTATTTCAAAAGCAGCTTACCTTAAGGATTTCTTAAGAAATGACACACAAATTCACAGACTTTTAGGTTTGACAGCCAAGAAGACACTAGCACCTTCTGGTGGTAACTTCTGAAATATGGCATACTAAGAAGAGGGGGGGGGAGCTATACATGGTGACAAATGTGATGGCTAACATCTTATTTTATCAACTAAAAGTTGAAATGGCCAATTACTATAGCAGTCACCTATATTATTATTCAATTAATCTCGTATCATATATCATTTAAATGTCAATGAAAAAAGTATGGGTACCTACCGAAAAAGCGACGATGCCGTTTTATGTACTAATCAGCTAATACCAACATAACTGTCAACTATCCAATGTGTTAAGGCTATACCTCAGTTTAGGCATGGTCTAAAAATATCGTGGCTAGGCGATGCGCGGATTGTGGGTCGCGGGTGCAAATGACGCATGCCGAACGAAATATAATTTGTCATATAAATCCGACATGCGTCCATTTAATGTTCTGTTTATTATTCTATTAGTAACAATAATAATATGAGTCGCTTAGAATCATAACTCACATATTCCAAAAATCAAGTTTTGAGATAATCGCTAAAAACCAACAGAGCACTATTTTTTGTAATTAGAAGAACAGTATTGAACTCCCTAGAATATTAATGAGTGAGAGAGTCGAATAACTTTTTTTTTTTTAAATATATATACCTAATACTCCTAACGTTGCAGACATACAGCATACTATGAGAAATAGAGCTCCCCGATTGGTTAGGAAGGCGTTGGTGACAAAACTCTATTCTTTGAAATATACGACATATTACACCAACAATGAACTTTGTCAACAATTTTCACATGGTTTAAATTGACTTTTAATACTCAACTATTTTTCGGTATATAGATTAATTCATTTAGAATCATTTGGCATATTTAACTAAAAAACGACAAAATTGCAATATGTGAGTTATGATTCTAAGCGACTCATATATTAATTGACATGTTTTATTTTTCAAGTAAATGGGTAAAGTGTATAATCATCTTTACACGATTTAAGAATTAAAACCCCCGTCGCCATCACGAAAAAAATTGACGTATTGACTCCTTGACGTTCGTTCTCCCGCTCCGAATGCCAGCGAGTCCAAAATTTTGTCGCACCTATAGTTGAAAATTATTTGCCGTTTCACTGATGTATCGTCTTAATTATTAGTTATTATATCGCCCACGGTGGACGGACGGCTTATAATATTGTGGGTCCCAAGCTCTAATCCTGAGTCTGGCAAATAAACCTATTGTTTATTCAAATTATGTTTGGAGTCAGAGTATGGACCTAATAAGTTAAGCAAGTGGCTAACATCTATCTCTCGTTAAAAAAATCTTCTAACACAACCTCTACTCTTTGGAGGCCCATATGATCCTTTATGGATCGAACGTGGTGAAGTAGTAGTAGTATTTTAACATAACGTCTACACGTTTGCGTTTGACCGTTAATGTATATTATTAATTATTCTAAACAACCTTTGCTGTACAATTCTAAGAAATAATGCCTTTTATTATTATAAAATAACCCGTGAATTACTAGTAAAGTATGCTTTCCTTTGAAATTATGGTTTATGTTATTTTTCACTTTTCCGGGTGACTGACTAAATATTCCAACGAGATTGTGAGACGAAATTATTAATAACATCACGCATAGCATTTCTAAAAACTTCCGGTTGTTTAAGCTGGCCACATCCTGTGCGAAAGCTTGAAAGCTCGACGTGTGAGCTTAGAACACTTTATAATGAACTTTTTATTTAAATTAATTCAAAAATGGCTGGATATTATATTATGAATCTTATTGTGGGGTGTGTACTATGATATATTTTTTTAAAACGAGTGTAGAGCAGATCCAAGAATCATACGACGTCTCAAAGAACAATGTTTATTGAAGATAATTAGTAATAAATTATACTGCATCGTTTACACAAGTTCTCTGTATTATGAAAATGTAAAATCGAGTGACCTGCTCAAGTAAAAGGCAAGATCTGGCTAACTGATGCTGGCACATATTAACCAGAAATCGAACAAATAGTTTTCAATTTCATTTATCTGCTGCTTACATATTTTATACACACGCGCAAAATAATATGCCTTGCATATATTTTTGTTAATAGACATCTTGATAATATAAGACCTTCTTTCCATGTTAATAAAAAAAATATATACGAACTAAAATATACATACGAAACTTTAGGTATACTGTATCCGCGATGTGTCAATTTATTTAATTACCCATTGGCAACGCAATCGGTTAATTATTTAGAGTTGATAATATTACCTAATTATTTATAATTGTTGATTATTCATATTATCTTTACTATTGAATATCAATTAGGCAATATTTTTTAAATTTTCGAACATCGAGATTTAAAAATCAGCAACAATTTTATTGAACATCAGTGAAATGGCAAGTAATTTTCAACAGTAGGTGTGACGAAATTTCGCACTCGTCGCCAATCGGAGACTGATAGTCGAGGTATGCGCACGTCAATTTGTTTTTTGTCATGTACAATCCGCGCATCGCCTAGTCACGATCTTTTTAGTCCATGCCTCAACTGAAGTATAGCCTTAAGGAACGTTACTTAAAATGTTAATTTGAGAGTTTCGTTTTGAGAAATGATTCTGAGTTGATCCTAGATATATAAAATTTGTATTCATCGGCTTTCTCAAATGTGTAGCCATTAATTGTGAGTAATGTGCTTGAAGAAGCCTTACTCTTAGATATGTATTATATTTTCGCTTTATAGACTTAGAGTCGCTTTTCTTTCGACAAATAATTATACAATTCTTTGCATAGAAGCATTAGGATCAGGATATATTATATTATGTTAAGTGGAATAATCATTTGTTTTAGTATCTAGTTTGTTTTGTATGTACCTACCTCAGTGGCGCACCTAGGATTTAATATTGGGGGGGCTAATTTATTTCTCTAATTTCTCGTTTATCGGTCTTTTGTCTATTGCACTCGGTGTACCTACACCATGGTCCCCACATCCTGAAACGGGCTCTCAGGCTAGGATATTTGGCGGGCCTCCTACCTACCGCTAAGATTAAAGGCAGTGTGAAATACTACATTAACGTTTTTCAAATTGTTTTAGTTCAAATTAAGGTTAAGGTACTTATACAGTGAATTATTGGCGATTTTTAATACATCTACTTTAATAATGGAGCTGTCAAGTATCGACACATAATAATCAGAAAATACAATGCACAATTATATAATCTAAAATGGCCATGGCCATGAAGTATAATAGTGCCGCAGGCGACTTTTTTTTTACTATTAAAGGTAATTTATAATGTGTGTTTATCTCACTTATCTGGTCAACCTGACACGCCGGGCCTCCCACAGTCCGGGCCCCCAGGCTAGAGCCCTGTCAGCCCTCCCCAGCTATGACCTACACAACACCACTCCGGAATTCGGGTGGACACCGGGATTTTTTTGACAGTTCCATTAAGGATTGGGTTTCTAAAAATACCCGACAATAGTGTTTCGAAATTTTTGTGTTAGAAATTAAAATCATTTATTTTTTTATTTGTCTAAGCCCAAGGTATAGTTTATTGGCTTTCAATTTCAATGTTTAAAATCATTCTGATAATTTTCATGTTTGGGGGGTGCGCCACTGTACTAGACATTTATTAGAAGATTAGGTTAAGTTAGAATACTGTTGCTTTCGTTGTAACACCCTACCTGCGTATGTTGTGTTTGTGTTTATTATTATATTACAATACAGCCTGCCGTCATACGAGTAGACGAATATAATTTTATTTTATATATATTTTATTGACGGCTATATTTTATCTCTAGGTTCTCATTCACTCGCAAAGAATAAACTAATAAACAAATAAATACTCTCCTATTGGACGTTTTGGGCACAAGTTTTAACCGCAACTGTAAATAAAATTATAATATATTTATTTTAATATTAGTCCTACGAAATAAACGATTTATACAAAAAGAGAAATTTATAAATAGATATTTACCCTTGAAATCAGATTTATCATTTTACTCTTTCTATTACAATATTAATAATGAATTACGATGAATTAATATTACAATATTTTAATTTAAAATATACAATAATTTATATAGAATATTTTATATTTATCTTACCAGTTAATATTATTGTAATATTCATCACATTTAAAATCCCACGCATAGCAATAAATATAAATAATTTAGTAGAATTTGGGTATATGATATCTGTATACTTTATATTTTGAAGCACCTCTATTTATTAATAAATGATTTCTCCGGTTGAAGTTTATGTTTTTCTGATTATATAAGAATTTTCATTTGGCTATATCAATAGCTTGAGAATATAATTAATGGTGCCTATTAATGTCAACAACTAGAAGTGTACCTACCGATGTCAAATTTGAGAAAATTTACTTCAACGTTTATGTATTAATATAATATTAAACCAATAAAAAGCATGGTAATATATATTATTATAATGTAGAAAGGTAAAGGGACGTAAACCTCAGTTTTTTTCAAAATATGTTTTATTGCATAATAACGTTGTACCTGCATGACTAAAATAAATAATACATGTTGTGCAAATGCTGATTTATTATCTATGAAGTAACGTGGGAAAAAACGACTTAACTATCATTTTTTGTTGTTTTTTTTTAACTCAATAATTGATATCTGATTGAGGATATAACAGCCAAATTATTATTAATTATCATGCACTTTAAGGTAATGTCTATTTTAATTTTAACTTTGACTGAAAAACATACCAAAAAACGTTTTTATGCCTCCTGTAAAATTTGATTTGTGTGGATTACGCTCTTTTACCTTTCCACAGTCGATATAATAGCTACGAACTAAGAATACTTTCCAGTGTCAATATGATTTAATGAGTTGTTTTCAAATAATATTCATCCAATTTTACTCAATTAATGCCGCAAATAATGAAATTGAATATCAATCTCAAATCGTCAGGGTTATTACACGCATTATCGGCTGGCCTCAATCCACTGATGAATTAAGGCCTCCCATAACTACTTACATTATTATTTAATAACCATATTAAGGTTATTAAGTATTAAATGGCAAATTATTTTCAACGACGAAATTTCTCACTAGTCGCCAATCGGAGATGGACAGCCGAGGTGTCCGCACGTCGATTTGTTTTGTCATGGCGTTAAATCGTGTAAATATGACTAAAAAACTTTACATATGTACTTAAAAAAGAAAACATGTCAATGAATATATAATTAGTATTAGTAATATAACAATAAACGTAAAATTAAATGGACGCATGTTGGATTTTTATGACAAATTATGTTTCGTTCGCCACGCGTCATTTTCACAATCCGCGCATCGCCTAGCCCCGATCTTTTTAGACCATGCCTCAACTGAAGTGTCTTAACATTTAAATTATTTATGTCTAGTCATTTTTAAAACTTATCGTTAAGTAGTTTTTATTTACTATGGTGAATAACAGATGATAAATACATTTCGTAAATCACCAATTTTTTCTTTATTTTACGCTAGTCAACATATTTATGAAACAAATGATGATGTTTTTAAAGCATAATATATTATACAATTTATCAACACAGTTTTTTACTGTAAGAATAATATTTAATAAAGTTTCATTTTTCAGTTATTTCTTCGTATTTTAATAATAAATCTTCGAGTGTTTCATACACTAAATATGATTTGAGCAATAAATCGTCGATTCTGCGCGATTTATCATCAGAACTCTTAATGGAATATTCCAACTTATGGTCCCACGCAAACCTTCGCCTTTAGATATTTAATTAAATCTTTGGTTTAACGGTCTGCGCAAAGTTAAATTTAGCTTTACAAGAATAGTTTCGCCAAAACTTTAGATCTGTTAAGAAATTATCTTATTGGCTAGACCCTTGGGCACGATTTGTCAATTAGCCCAGGTGATTTTTCAATATATACTTCAGTAATATACGAGTATATTTTATGTACACCATTGCCCTTAATTTGAAACTCAGCATTGCATACAAAATCTCAATAATAAAGTGGACACGTTAGCAGAATAATAGCTCACGACTAGCTAACGATAATTTGTAATATGCACACTTACTGTAGATTATCATTATATATTAACCCATGGCCCCACTTCCTGAAGCGGGCCCCAAGCCTACGATCTTTCTCGGGCCCCCCTACCTATCGCAAAGGTTAAAGGCAATGTGACCCTCTATTTTGCAAATTTGTAATGTGTGTGCTTATCTCACTTATTTGGTCGACTCGCAACGCCGGGCCCCCCGTGAGCCCGGGCCTCCAGGCTAGAGCCCTGTCAGCCCCCCCATTTGTGGGGGCCATGTATTAACCACATTTTAATTATTAATTATTGTATGTTGCATTATTGAAGCAAAAACGTAGAGCCCTCTAAATCAGGAGTGCATAGAACGCTCGGACAAATTAACAGAATATGACAAAAACACATTATGACGTTATGGGATGTATGCTAATTTGTAATATGTTTTTTTTCAATGCATATCATCATTGTCGGGATTGATCCACTGATAAATGAAGGTCTCCTCTAGCTGCTTCTACTCATATTGCTCCCTAGTGTTTGATGCCATGTACATCTACCGAACTGTTATCAACTCACCGAACGATATTACTAGCCTGATGCCATTTCATATGTTAGTCGACCTCTATCAAATCGCGTACGCTTGTTTGCCTCCTTATCAATTGGTTTGTTTTGTAGTCTTTCCGCGTTATGCCCAACAAGCATCTTTAGTAGTACCTAGTATAGTAATAATAGATCATTTGAGAACAACATTTTATTCAACAAATTATTCACAAGATTTGAGAATGTAACATTATTTAATTGAACATACATAACTTCTCGAACTCGATCCTCCATCCAATAGATTCGAGCCAATGTGGTTTACCAATTGACCCATGTAAGTACTAACTAATTAAGACGAAATCAGTTAGTAGTTTTTATATATTCGAGTTAATTTTCAATAAATTAATTGTGTAATTAAAATATATTATATCTGAGGTGTTTTCAAAACAACCGCATTGTTATATAATTTTGAAATTGATTTACTCAATGTGATCATCATTGCACTTATGTTCGTGCAGTCTTGAGTACATATTTTAATAGTGTTATTTTTTTTATGGTGATGTATTTAATTGTAGCATGACTTGTTATCCTGACTTAAATTTAAAATTAAAAACATTAATAAACGTAAAAATATATCAATATTTCTTTTTAGAATATTTTTAATATATCATTTAATAATATCACATTATTTACAGAATGTTCATAACAGCTATGTAGGATTTACAATCGCATATTATCTATTTAATTTTGAAGTCGATTTACCCAATTTCATTACTGGTTTCGTTAAACAAATTTATTTTTTCAGTCCTAGTACCCTCTGTATTCTGTTAATATTACTGTAGAATTATCTCGTCTAACTATGTTTACTATACATACTAACGTATTTCACTATACTAATTATTGTAATATATTCAGGATAAAATCATGGTATATGTTCTAGAAAAGTACCCCGCGTTACCTTTTCCCCGACCGTTAACCATTTCTACCCCGATAAACATGGCAAGGTAGGGAAATAATGTAGCGATTTTCACATATATGTTTTATGCTATCTCGGTAATAGTCCCTAAGAAACATCCCCTATTTCACTTCAAACGACTTCTAGTATAAGGAAATTTCATCTCAAAATTGCTTTTTATCGAGCACACAAAACGATATGATATTATAACAACTAAATTGTGACCTTAAAAGATATCCGGTATATAGTTTTCTTTCCCTAAAAGATTACGTAAATTACCTTCTTCTTTCACCCTGTAACGCCCTAGAATTGGAGCATAGGGAAAACCTAAGTTCGCGCCATTTTCCCCAGTCCATTACCAACCTCTTGAGCCTCTCGCCATGCCGTGCGTGCAGTGCATATATCGCTTTTGTACCACCGCTGCAGGGTAAGAGAGAGAATCATATTACTCACAATAATAACTTTATCTATTGTGTTAAAATATGTACAATACATTTACAATGCTTATCTTTTTTCCGACCATATGTAAATTTGCACATACATAATTTTAAGAACACTTCTGAGAAAATAATTATAACAACCAATAGAATAAAAAATATTTGAAAAAAGTAAGATAGCGCACCCCGCAGGAATCAAACCTGCATCTCTCGCTAGTTAAAATTTGTCGCAATTAAGTATGGCGCCTTTAGCATAGTGGTATATGTGCATGAGTGCGAAACCCTAGAGATGCAGGTTCGATTCCTTGGGGGGTGGGGTGTCTTACTTTTTTCAAAAAATACTTTTTCTATTGGTTATAAGTTATAAGAAGGTTATAAGAAGTGTTTTAAAAATTATGTATGTTCAATAATTAGATTGCTACATTCTTAAATCTTGTGAATTATTCGTTGATTAAAAAAAATAGTTAATTAAACATGTAAATTTTATGAATTTTATAGAATAACCGAACGATATTATCTTTGGCGTTAAAGTATGCCTACTTTATTACAATTGAAATTGGCACTCATCTAATAACTTCATGAACAAACATTACATATAACAAGTTCAAGTCGTTCACAAAATGATTTTATATATAAAAAATATTTATCGTCAAAATGTAACTTTGAATTTGTAATCGAATAAGTACATAATTTTGAAAAACATGAGAGACATAGGTACCTACTCAAAAGAAAAAAATCGGCCTTGAACTCACACCACTTATACTCCGGGTTTATGTTCTAGCGTAAAAAACCAATAGAAGCTATTTTTTTTAACTGTGCTGTTGTACCTATTTCTTTATTTTTTCATGTCATGTTGTGTACATCCTAATAATTATTATTTGTGAAATTCATGTGTAAACATATTGACTACTGACTAGATAATTACTTTTTAATTAACACATTTAAATAGCATGCTTATTATATCGTTACCTTAATCGTTACGCACTGGGCGCGTTTTTAGCCTCCAATGTATTAATACGTATGTGATACGTAAATAAATAAATTATCATTTAAATTCTTGAAATTATTAGTAGACAAAAGTATGTACGTATCGTAGTAATAATTGTCTGTATTAAACTGTCAGTGTATAGTCGTTTAATAATATATAATAATGGTTCATTCGATTAAACCTATTATTAGTACACTAACTTTATGCCAATAATTGATTGTCAAATTCAACCCTTGTTTAAAGTGTCACGAAGTTCCAAATAGTTAAATGGCATTACATTATACTTACGTACAAAGACGTGAAATCATACGAGATCGTACAACGCGTTAAAGTTTGTCTCACTAGCCATGATTTATACAAAGGTCGGGGAATAGGGCAAATTTTCCCAAATGTGGTAGACATGGAAATTTTACGGATAATCAAGGCGCGAAAAATTCAAATAAAATTATATACCTACTTACACCAATTTCAGAATAGCTTCCGAAATAAGCGTAATATTCGAAAAAACCTTGATAGAAAAAATATTGACCAAATGGGTGTTGAAATTACATTCATCGCGAGGTGAAAACATAGGTAGTAATTAAGATTATTTAGAAAAGGTTTAATAGATACGGTGATGTATCGGTTTATAACATCGAGGACTATATCGAGTTCAAATCTCGGGTGTGTGATTGGATTATAGCTCCCACAAAGGTAGGGCTGATAGGCTCCTAGCCTAGAAGGCCGAGCTCAGGAGAGGCCGGACAAAGCGAATCGACCAGATAAGTGAGATAAACCCACATCGCAAATTTGCTTCACTAGTAAACGAGTCCTTCAATAATATTATTATTTAAAATTATGTGGTTGTGCAATACAATTTTTCATTGTTAAAGTTTCAATACTCGACAACTCTATAATTTAAATGGATGTATTAAAATATACAAAAA
Source organism: Rhyacophila brunnea (assembly GCF_057557595.1). Lineage (NCBI taxonomy): Eukaryota > Metazoa > Arthropoda > Insecta > Trichoptera > Rhyacophilidae > Rhyacophila > Rhyacophila brunnea. The sequence continues at coordinate 11,339,754 of NW_028232848.1, read as the reverse complement.
AAATACTAAATATACACATTAATTTTACCGTGTACACCATTTGGAAAACACTACTGTTTGGAAAGCGTTACACTGCCTTTATCCTTAGCGATAGGTGAAGATGCCCACCAAATATCCTAGCCTAAGGGCCCGCTTCAGAATGTGGTGACCATGGTTTGGACCCAGAACAAGATACAATAAATAGAGCAATAAGAGCGAAGCTACACGGGGGCTGCGTCGTGAGACCGCTAATGCGTCGTCACTCCCGCTCGCAGTCGGAATACTGCGGTCTCGCGACGCAGCGTGGACGCAGCGTGGACGCAGCGCTGTATGGCTTCGCTCTAACATCCATTTTTCGTAAAAACAAAAAAAACTTTGTGACGTCTATAATTTTATTATGCTCCGCTTTGGGTCGAAAATGATAATTTTCTTTTTTATTTTCTTTTTCTTCTTCTTTGTGTGTCATATTCGTTGTTGGGATGTCGGTGATAAATTTAGGTATTTTCTCCATGTCTGAGTTCTGAACCCAAACCATTCTCTAATGTTCTTGGGCCATAACGCTCTTCTTCTATCAGGGCTTTACATACACTGGAGATCTTCTCTTGAATGATAAGATGCAGATATTAATAGGTATATCTCAGAATGACGCATGATATGGCCAAAGTATACCAATTTTCTTGTTTTTATTTCTCTGGTTATTTCTATATTTTTTTCTTCCTCGATATTATCTGAACTGTGTCTATCCAATTGGTACAGAGCATGCATCTGTACACTCACATTTCGAAAGCTTCAAGTTTCTGTGAATGTCCAACCCTTTCACTCCATACAATATGACTGAAAAGACAATATTTATTCCTTCTCAATCCGAGTCCGAGATTTAGGTCGTAGCTACATAGTATTATGCTCAATCGTGGAAAAGCACCCCTGGTTTACGCGACTCGGAATTTCAGTTCAATGGTAAGATATGTTCCCACTTATCATCCAGAGTACAACTCAAGTATCCAATGAAATGTGTTTTGTCCAAGGCCACTACATTAACTTCACAGGTTCTGTCATCAATAGCGTACTTATTTTTTAGACAATTCAATGAAAAATATTTTATTCTTAAATCATTTGTGTATTTTTAGTCTTTTATCTTTACTAATAATAAAATTGAAGGTCTTTACATGAAATCTTTTTTTGGTCAACGTTTTTAGAATTTCCTCAATACCAAATACAGTTTTTTTTTTATTGATTTTTGCCCTTATATTGTTTGTGTGTTAGTTCTACACTATAGGTACCTTTAAAACTACTCAACAAAAATATTGATTAAACTTGTACATCTTATACCTAGAATCAGCGCTCGAAATAGAAAATTTAACGAACCGGAGAGGTCTAGATCAAACGGCGCTCCGGCCATTTTGAGCCCTGTATAGAATGTATTGTCGTTACAATTTAATACATCAAAAGAATTTCACAAAAATAACGCACTTACAACACTTAATTAAGAGAAAATAAAGTAGTCAGATAGTAACGGTGGAGTCATGAGATGAGGTGCGGACAGAAAGGTGTGTAATGCGTACATAGATCTAACTGCTGTCTACTTAGACTTTCTATTATTTAATAAATAAATTAAAAAGTCCACACTTTTTTTCAAAAATTAAAGCTTTTAAAATAATTGAATAATTGTTTTTGGACCATCCTAATCCAAATCCACATACACACAGTCACATCCAAGTTTTTTTCGAAATAAAATAGGTAAATTAGTGTAATTTTTTTTATCAATAATAAAACAAACTTATATCAGGTATCTGGAATGGTATCTTAATGAATGAAATGTTTTAATTGACCAATATTATTTAATTCAGGTTATATGCGTACTATTAATCATTATTACAATATTTTGTGGCACTTTATGTTTTTATTTTGGATATTTTATTAATTCATTACATTGAAAGATTATTATTGCTAATTTTAAGGGTAATTTAGTCCAGTTATACGTAATATGATTAATTATTTGAACGATTCCTGGAAAGACAATAATGTCAAACATTTTTGTCTATTGAATCATTTCCCTCATTATTTATTAAAATTAAATATTCGCTATTATTTCGGATTAATAAAAATCGTTTCATTCAAGTTGGTTTTGGGTAAAATAATAAATCTTTTCTTTATATTAATAGAAAATGTTTACAATTTTTCAACTTTTAGTTAGTTGAAAGTTGATGACATAAAAAACCTAAGTTATAATTAGGTTTTATTATTATTTAAGCAAATAACTAAGTGCTTACTTACAAAATTAAACTCCTCTTTTCGCAATATGTTTTTGTTTCCGAACTCTTTAATAATATAATATATCAGTAGGTACATAAATGTTTCTGATCTCTATGTAAAAGATTTTCGGAAAATTTCCAACTAAAACTGAAAGTACGAAAATTATTATATTACTTGAATAAAATTGCTGGCTAAAATTAAGGCTCGAACGGTTTTAATATGAGAGTAATCGTCTACCATGAGAGAGGCAATTTCCTTTAATAAATTAATATCTTCCAAGATAAAAATGATGATTTATGTTAAGCTTTAAAAAAATTCAACTTAGTGAGCTTAAAAATTTTGATTTTAAATTGGTAATGAAATATTTTTTAGAAATATAAATTATATATATACTTATCGAAACCCAATAATTATTGTTTTATGATTATCACGGAAATGTTTTATAACAGTCAAATTATCTAATTTTTTAAATGTTTTTAAGGTGTTTTCTGATATTCATATTCATATTTTTTACACACACACACACCATTATTTAACAAAAAAAAAAAACTTGGCGCTTTGCACCTCGCGGGGGTCTCCGCCCCCTTGGGCCCCTCAGATGATGGTTACTTAAGCCCTGACGGCTAAAATTATTAAACATGGAACATGCTTTGCCTACTGATTCTCTGAATGCTGCCTGTCCAAATTCGAAAGACAATTTATTTGTCAATGTAGCCGAATCAAAAGGATTCAAACAATTTTACTTTTCTGAAAATAAGGGCCGCGGGCGGGCTGCGCGTCTATAGTTATTCTACTTCTATTTTTTATAACGATTTTACGTCGGAGATTATGAGTAAAACATGTTCCATGTTAAAAAGTGGATTACTCATGATGTCACCCGTAAATCGTGTAAATCGACTTAGATGTCTTTGCACTCACATATAGAAGAGGTACGATGATGACACGTAGATATTATAGGTTTTATGGTTGTTTAAATCAAAAGATTTTTGAACTGGATGTATTTTAAAATAAACCAAATATTTATAGGTACAGGGTGGTATACATTATTGAAAGATACTGTAATTTCCTCATTAAATATCAGTTTTTATTATTGTATTGATCAGGCATGCTTAATGCGTCGATCGTGGGATGAGTTTTTGTCGGCCACACCATATAATTAAGCCCACACGAATTGAGTCGTGAAAATATAAAAGCCGTGTGCATTCAGTTATTATAATATTTAATTTCATTGATATTTTGAAGATGAACCATTATATATTACTATTTTTATTTCCTTAAACAGATTACTCGAAAGTAGTTTTCAAATTAAGCTTGATAAATCCCACGTAACCTTGTCGTATCGATTGATTCATATTGCATCACTCACTGAGAATCACCACAGGAGTGAAAAAAAAGTAATATGTTAATCTCCGCGCTTTAACATAATTACAAATTGTCGAGGGTGGTACTCTCAACAGATTACGGGCAGCATCGCAGATTCGTCGATCGGATCTTGGTAGAGCAGGCAACCGATTATGTTGAGGCATATTTTCACCTCAATGGGTATATTAATAAGCAAAACTGCCATATTTGGGATAAGAAAATCCCACAAGTGATTTAAGGAAGGTCGTTACATGCTGTTAAAACTATCGTTTGTTGCGGTTTTTGGGCTGTGAGGCGTCATTGGGCCGTACTTCGTATTGGGGTTACGGTCAATGGCGTCCGCTCTAAACTAATGAAAACTGACTTTTGTTGCCAGAAGTGGAAGATGACAATTTAGGAGAACATGTGGTTAAAACTGGAGGAGGCCATATACCATACAGCTCATGAAACACTGGCCTTATTGCGTAATAAGTTCGATGGCCAATTAACAAGACGTAGTGACTTTAATTGGTTATCAATATTTGTGCGATTTGACGGCACTGGACTTTTTTTTGTGAAGTTACACGAAATTAAACGTCTATGCCAACAATCTGCAAACGCTTGCCACAGTTAAGGACAATAACCGTAACGGTATGGCCGAGGTAGAGCTAAAAGTGTGTAAAAAAGTCATCGACAATAATTGACGTAAGCTGACTGTGAGGAAGGGGTCATTTGAATTATATTTTGTTCATGTGTGATTGTAAAGACCAAAGCATCGAATAAAATAATTATATTCGCAAAAGTTAACGATTTTAACTGGATGGCACCATAACATCATGAGGTTGCTACCAAAAGTTAGCAAGTCGATAATTTAAGTATTATAAGTTATTCTACAGAAAAAGTGGTCGTTCGATATAAAGAACATGCACAATAAGAAATTAGCATTATGCCTGATTTTAGAGCGCAAGAATTTTTTTTAAATTGCAATTACTCCATAAGATGATTTTGAGACTTATCAACACAACGAGACAGAATATATAAGTTTTTAAAGGGTTATTCAATGGTCCTTTAATTTTACGTTTTATCAATATTCAGAACCCATCGAGATAACTCAATCTAACAGCTTTCTTTCCGTAAGGGCACATGAAAGGAAAGGTTAATATTATAACAGCTTATTGAGAGTATTTTTAAATCGAAATTTTAAGGAAATTGGTTTAATTTCAATTAACGGCTGGGAGTGGCTACTTATGAAAAATGTACATTCGATTATTAAACATACAAAACAAATACAGTATTGAACATACATAACATGAAAACACTTCAGATATACACTCACTAGAAAACATCATATTTTGAAAAAAATACGAACCTCGATATGATTAGAACCCGTATAACCATTGGTGTCGCGCCAATCTGTGCATTAACCAATTATGCTATGAGACTCCTATCTAATATCGATAATTTAAACCAGTAGGAAATAGATGAATTGATTATCAAATAACGTAATTTTTAACTATCGGTTTTTGTGTATTAAATCAATGAATATTAATTACTAACCGATGTCCGGCTCTCGCCAATATTTTAGTTATAAGGATACTTGAACATGCTAACAACTTTTAATAAACTATTTCTTTTATTCAAATGAATAATTTTCATGATATGTATGTTCAATATTTGGAATGTTACATTCTCAAAATCTTGCGAATTATTCATTTGAATAAAAGAAATAATTTTAGTATTATTTTTTAAATCATTGAAAAATCAATTTTGCGCCATCTTATACTATTATACAACATGTGATTAAATTTTTTCCGCGTATTTTTACATTTCCAGTATCAAATAAATTGTTTTTTCTTTCTTTCAGTGAAAAGCTTACTCTAAGACGGAAAATCACAAAAGCGACAGTTGAAAATCATACCCACCTACTGCGTTTTTTTCATTCTTTTTAATATGTTATATTTCAAAGTACGAAGACAATGTGGCACATGAGACATTAAGAAAACTTTAGCGTGACTTGTCGAGGAATTTCCTCTAAATAGAATTGTACAGCTGTGATAAAAAAATAGGATTCTCTCTCGAATGTGCCTTACGTTTGCCTCTTTATGACAAACGAAAAGAAAAAACACTTGGCATTACATAATAATTTCAATAATCTTATATATTTTTTTATTCCTTTGCCACTACAAAAGACACCATAACACCATTAGATTTTGATCATTCTATACATACCTACCTTAAGGGATATATAGTTTAAACATTTTCTGTTATATTATGTTTGGGTTTGTACACTCATATTACAATGAGAATCAAAAAACGATACAGTTTTGAATGAAAAAAAAATATTTAAAATTGAATGACGTATATTGTTTTAAACAAGCAGAAAGAAGAGCTAATAATAATGACAAATAAGTCATCAATCAAAATTAAAATGAACTTTGAATGAAAAAAAAATATTTAAAATTCCACGTTTGTCATTTATATGGTCAAAATGAATTTTGGTGAAAAACTATTTAAATACGATGTTTGCTCATTTACAAAGAGAACGTTTGAATTAAATTTAATACTGATGATAATACACCAATGTGAGTATTTGACAAATAAATCTCAAACATCCTACAAATAAATCTACAATAAGAAATGACTTGCAACTAACTTAATCGTAAATATTATTTTAAAAAAATGCGGCTTCATAGTAAAGGGCTCACTGAAACATCGTAATCGTTACTCTATGATTATTAACAAACACTGAATACCTACTGTTAATTTAATTGCAATTCATTTATTTATTTAAGTACAATATTGAGCTCGAATATTATCTACGTCCTGGTTCAATCCACTATTTGATGAAGACCTATCCTAGATTCACTTCGCTGTCACATATTTCCGTTGATCCTAAGTTGTAATTGATCAAAAATATACATTTTTTGTAGCAACCTGTGTATAATTTATAACTGTTTATATGTCTTTACTAAATTAGGTGGCTCTCATAGTGCAGAGTGCGTAAAGCACTAGGGATTCCAGATTATATCTCCGGTGAGGTCACTTATATTCTTATATATTTTTAAAGCTTGGTGTTTTGCGACTATTACGTTACTTACTAACTTACTTTAGCTCGAAGAAGTGACAACCTTTGGACAAATTTAGTCATCCAGTGGTATTCAAGAGGTACAAAACGTCCGCAAGGTACACCTAGAGGCCGCTGAATCAATGAAATGATAAAGTTCTACGGACGTACGTGGCAACGCAACGCACAGAACCGAGAGAAGTGGAATTGGCTTGCAGGAGCTTTCATCCAGCAGTGGATAGATACAAGCTGATGATGATGATGACGTTACTTACGTCAATAAGCTAGACGTACAAGTTTACATTAATTATTGTAGAATAGGCCAAGACAAGTGTCCAAAAGTCCTAAGAAACAAACTGGATCCAAGTTATGATTATTATTATTTTCTTAAGGCAAACCCCTTTCTGTAATAATTAAATATTAACACTTTAAGCAGGGCTTTTCTATTTCAATTATTCAAAAAATAATTCATACATACTCAAATATTACTTAAAGATTTTAAAGCTTTGCTTATTTGGCTGCCAAATGCTAATTCTGTTTTCAGAGAGCCCCAAAACTTATAATATGGAAGCTTCTATTTTACTACGATAGGTTTTAATAATATCGATTCCATTATAATAATATACAATTATAATATAAAGTATTTTACTATGTTACTCTGAAAATATTACACTATGTAAATAATTGGGAAGAAAATATGGTTACGATGTAGGATTCCCTGCTTTCTTTGTGAATATAAATTTTACGCTGAAATTAAATTTTGAAGGAAAGTTCGATAAAGTGGATTCAAAGTCGAGCATTTCCTGCGTAGGTAAGTACTTTTTAGGTTAAGGTTACTGCTTTATACAATTTTCCAATCTCCCTTCGTTTTTTTTGTTAAATTTTTAATTATATTCATCTTATTTACAAATTCGAATTTAGTATGCTGTGATTTTTTTAAAATTGTCTTTTTTCACATATTACCTACGCACTATAATATAGTATGTTCTTACTATTAAAAAATATATAAAGTAACAGTAATTTTGACTATTGGGATTCAATCTTAATTTCTGGTACGTTAGAATGTGAATTAGGTAGTGACACCAGTCTTCATACATTATGTATAAATAAATCTCAGAATAAAATATTATACAAAAAACTGAAGTACTGAGGAGAATTTTTAATAAATCAACTCGGATGGTAAAATTGATTCGAAAATATTACGTTTAGATAAAAGAACGTTAATTTGGGAGTAAACATTATAGTATATAATATAATAGTTTAAATTATCAATAAATACGTATCTAAAGACATTAAATAGAAAATAATATATAAAAATTGATTCAAATACAATCTCATAATATTTATCATATGCAGTAAAAAATAGTGTATTACGTGCATTAAGCACCTTTTGCAATTATTATTTTTATATGATTTTATGTAATTTTTTATAATCATTGACACGTTTTAATTTTAAATAAAATACACAATATGTTTATATAAAAATATTTTTCACTCTAAATTCTTCTATTTATGTCGATCTAATTCAATCTAATTTTGTTGTGGTCACAAATGTTTTTGTTTATTCAGGATAAATAATTATTAAACACACATTTTATTTATAAAATTAGATTAGATGTAAATTGAACGTCTTACATTTCACCGTAGCACAGCTAGCCGATTTGGGCAAAATTCATGAATTCAAGAATGAAAACGTCACCTTACCTAACCTAACATAACTTCTAACATCTGATAATCCAGCGGCTCTCGTGATGCAGTGAATAAGGCACTGGCCTTCCACCCGAGAGTTCTGGGTTCGATTCCCGGTGAGGACACAATATTTATGTGTTTTTCTCAAAGCCTGGGTGTTTGTGATTGTCCAAAATTACTAACAACCACCTTGTACGACAAAGCAAGGACATGGTTATTACTTATTAATAATTCTAAAAAAAAAAAAATCTGATAATACGTACAAATTTCCGGACATGATAAAATTAGCCGACGTAATGTTTTCGTAATAATTATTATAGACGAATATACAAAATACGCAATGAATTTCAACGACCTTTCAATTGGCACAAAATTGAGTCTTGCCATTGATTTATTATGTCCACAAATCTCGCTTTATCATAAGTATGTGGCGAAGGGTGGAGGTAAGCTGTTAAGATCCGACATAAATAGTGCACACTAAGTTTTGTCAGTTAAACGTATTTGTTTTTATTAAACTAATACTACAGTGTGTAGATAGAATTCGTTAGTTTTTTAAATTTAATTAATGCTTGCTTAATCCAAGACATAAAAGATAATAGTAAAAACTATTAGTTCACCTAGGTATATCATGTATCTATATGTACTACTAATATTTTTTATCGATTATGGTTTGGTTGGCAGGCTGAATTAAAAAAAAAAAACCAACCAACACCATCTACATTCTTTAATAAGTATTTTTCAACGAAAACAAAATATAAGTATGACTGAAAAGGTGTGCAGTATTTTTGTCGGATCAACCATAGCAAATCTATACTATTACGGTTTGATTCAGGCAGGGTTTATTGAATTTTTAAAACTAACCAGCACTCTGTGCAATTTGTATTCTTAGTTCAATGAAAACAAATAATTATGACTGATAAAGTTTAGTAAGCATTATTTATACCGGATCTTAATAGCCTACCTCCACTCCTCGCCAGTGGAGATACTATATTAGCTTATGAGTTTTAAAGGCTGCTATGAAAACCGATTGAAATAATGAAGATATATATATCGTTGTATTCGTTATTAAAATCTCTACATGAAAATTTTATCGCCCCTTTCAAAAGCCGCTACGATTAACTGTCATTTATGAAACAAAATCAATGTGTCTATCAATTCCCGCTATAACACTACTGAAACATTCAAAAACCTTTTTAATTCAATTTTTTTTTATTGATTTTCTCAACATAATGAAAAAGTGCCATAGCGGATTTTGAAACTCAGCGACACTTATCTATTTACTGCTCATCATAACAATCATAATTTTTCTGATTTTTATTGCGTATTTCAATAATCTGTACAGCGCCCAGATGTGCATCGCCAAGTTATTCTAGCGCCTAATTCGCATTGTCCAGTCGTTAATAATACCTACTCATTATAATTACGTCTACCTATATTCCATTCATAATACTTGCCTGATGGTAATGCTAAAAATATTATTTTGAAACGACGGTAGAAACAAATTACCATTATATTATTATGTTTCATTACATCATTATATAACCTTAAACACCACGTATGTGCACCCTTTTGATCACATGACTGATAATTATTTAAAGCAGGCATCCCTTGATACTTAAAAGGAACGTGAGTTGTTAGTGAAAACATCCCTTTATATCTCAATGTGACCGCTGATTAAATATTTTCGCATTTAAAATATTCCGGATTCGCCAATAAACAAAATAATATCTTGCTTTAAATTATATCAATTCAGTGCTTCCAATCCAATCAAGTGATCCAATAAAATATCTTCAGAAGGCTCATTTTATCAAAACCATGCGTGATCTAAATAGAAACTCTGGTATTCTTATGTTAATATTTGTATCACTGATGACCATCTATGAATATACTTACCACATTAGCATTAACTTTGTGAGTTTTTAATATATTAAATAAGTCACAGTGTAGCAATACCGAGTGAGAATAAGAAATGCAATTAACAAGCAATTGAAGTCTCAAATAGAAACTGTATGTATGACCTTTATGAAATTTGCATGCACTAGGTATTAATAAATTACATCAAAGGACAGTAAATTTTCTTACTATTATTTGTATATTTGTCAATGTTCTTATTGTATTTTTTATGTAAATATGTTAAACATAATAATGTTAAACTTATTTTAATAAATATACCTATTAAACTGATATTTTGTAATGTCCATAAATAAATTGAACTAAAAAGAATAAAATTGAAACATCTGAAACTACTATAATGACACCAGTTCGGCATCTTCAGACTTCAAACATTTTTTAGCATATTGTATTATAAACAAATGACAAAACATTTATTATTTTGTTAAGAAACAATCATATTTTTTGCGAATTACAAGAAATAAAAATTAAACCATTTTATTAGAAAAAAACTCGTCCACGATGGCAGAGCGGTTACGCGTCAGACCTATAACGCGGTGGATCCTCAGAGTAATAATATAAAAAGAATAGGTATTGTTCGGAAAAAAAAAGCCGTGTAAATCTTATTATTATTATCTTAACCATGAAACGTTATACAATCATATTACTTATCAGTATGGCTGCCAAATTTAGCCACAACGTAGTTAACCATATGTTCTACTAAAATAATTAACACTAACTTTATATTTAACACAAAAACAATAAATTTCAACAACACGTGCTCGCAGTTTTTAAGTGACCGCAGTCATCCAAATCAATATTTACCGGCAACGTGTACTATAAAATGTGTAATTGACCGTAATTCTATCTTACTCTAACGCATATTGTGGAGATATAAGCGTGCTGAATGCTTTCTCACTCGCACTTATGGTTCGTTTTTGGCTTTTGAGGTGGGTCGCAGTTTTGAATCACGGATTTAGATCTAATAAGTTAACCAAGTAATCAATTTCTTGTAAAAAACAAAAGTCTTTTAATACATCCCCTATTCTTTGGAGCCCATTTTTATGATCTTATGATCGGACATGGTTTAATTATTTTTTTAAGCGGAATTAAATTATGACGTATTCATGGATTCAAAATAACGCAATGGAGGATAAAAATACTTTTTAAATGTAAATCAATACATCCATCGTCAGATGAGGGTTATTTAATATGTCATTGCTTCAGTGTCAACTAATAATAATAATAATAATAAACGTAACCGTACTAACCACTCTTACATATGTGGTAATATAATAATTCCGAGTCCATTTTTTTCCGACAGTACAGATTTTCCCCAAAATTGTCAGCACGTTAACAAGGTCGTGAAAAATCTGAAATTACCGTACACATATTATTTTATACTCACTGTTTTGTTTTATAAAATTTGATACTGTTTTTAACCTTGTCTGTTCCACATAATAATATATTATTCTATCTATTAAAGATAAAATATTTTAATACTTAACCTCACTAATCCGCTTAATTTTTGGAGTTAGATTCACTTTACACTCTGTTGAAGGGTAAATAAAGGTGAGAAGAGAATCTTTCTAGAGGAAATTCGTTTGGAAATAATAATTGTATAACATATGGCATAAAATATGTAAAACGTTACGTGTTTGTTTGTTTTCAGTGTATACAGATGGACGAATACTTACATTCAAATATATTCTGTTTATTAATATTAAATAAAATGATTGTTTTAAATATTGTTTGGTCAACCTGAAAATTAATCTGGAATCATGGACAATCTGCCATATTCCAACTAGTATTATTTTACAATCTTACAATAAATTTTACCATTGACAAGTAGTGATATTTTAATACGTGATTTCTCACTATGATAATATACTCTCGATAAGTCGTGATAACCATTTTTACTGGTAATCAAAAATTATTACCATTTTAAAATTACAATTTGCTTTCTTTCACGACCCGATTAAATTAAACGATTTCTTTGTTTGTATGTCAGTTTATTTTTCAAATTTTGAATTTGCATTTACGTTTACGTTTATATTTTCTCTCATCTTACTCATTTTAATACGTCTTCTGTCTCGCTCTCTTCTACGCATTTACATATCTTTTCTCTCGTGCTTTACATATATACAGATAAATAAATATAGACAAACATATAATGTAATAAATCGAAAACACCTCCGAAATATACGTATTAGAAAACATCTTTACTGATTTAGCCACCTACTAACACCATATATATTTAATTACGACAAAATTAGTTTATACTTTTGTGACCGAAGCGTCTCCGAAATTTCGTTTTTGTTGGAGACCGGCTTTTGTAGTTTAAACCCAGGTATCAATAATAGGTACATTAATTCTCAGCCGGCTTGCAAGTAGGTACTTGCACTTATTAATAATTTATTAAATAAACTTTTTTTTAATTCAACAAATAATTTATTGGATTTAAGAATGGAACGAATAATATGAATGTATAATAAATGTTTAAGTATCTTATAGGCGTCAACTATTGACGATCGTGTATTTGTAAATAAATCAATAATAAATTATCTAAAAGTAAGTCTGCAAGTAAACAACATTAAACTCACTCGTTTATTTACTATATTTCCCTCTAAACCCTTGTATAATTTTCCTATATCACAAGAGACGTGCGTATCCAAGGTGAAACGTTCTTGCCTACGGGCATTTATATACGGATTCTCAGATATCAAGTATCGTATCCAACATCTTTAAAAAGTCAGTAATTTTCTCATTCAGTAGGCAACCTGTTTTTTAATCAGATCTATCATATGAAAAGTGCCTATTCAGCTTTTTACAAAAGCCTTTTCACGTGAAAAATGGGTTACGGTAGACCTTTAGATGTCACAATAGTGCCCACGTTTTTGTAATATATATTCATCAACTATTTAACATTATTATCTAATTCATTGTAATAATGAACGTATTTTTTCCATATATGAGTATGTTAAATTGAAATAGAATGATACAACTTTCACAACGATTGCTATCGTTGTAATATTCTCAAATTAAAAAAATGTTTTTTTACTTGGTCCCTCAGATGATGGTTACTTAAACCCTGATGGCTAAAATTAAATATTAAACATGGAACATGCTTTGCCTACTGATTCTCCGAATACTGTTTGTCTAAATTCAAAAGAAAAAACATTTTTCAAAGTAACCGATTCCAAAAGATTCAAACAATTTTACTTTTCTGAAAATTATGACATTACAATAATAAAACTAAAGAAGTAATATTAACAGACGAACAATACATCGCACAGTATGTAGGCTACTGAACGTAAAATGAAAATAATCGGCGCGCGTAAGTAATTTGGGGCGGGCTGCGCGTCTATAGTTATTCTACGTCTATTTTTCGTAACGCTTTTACGTCGGAGATCATGAGTAAAACCTGTTCTATGTTAAAAATCCATGATTTCCTTTCATCACATGGCGTAACAAACAATACACGCCCTTAAAATTTAATGTGCTAACAGTGTCCAATCTCAAGTTTTAAGCACTCAAAATGTACATACAAGATTCAATATTTGACTTATATTATTACTACTTTAGTCAAGCTTACATGAGAAGGGACCTTCCGTTTCGCCATACGACGCCGCAAATTTACTAAAAGCTTAAATATTTCCTCCCGGAGAAACTGGATTGTAAGCCAGCTTGCACATCAAAACCCGTCTCATCTGCAACGTGTCAAATACGTCGATGTGACGTCATCGTTATTCGCAAAGCATACGTTGCCAAATGGAGCTCCGCGCATTGGTCGAATGCGACTTGTTAGTTTGAAAAAAACATCTGGTGCAAAAAACACTAAAACGCATACGCACACCTACGAATTGGTCATTCTTGTACCAACTCGCCGGTCGCCGCATCCAAATGAATATACGTTTCGAAAAGTTACGCGCGACTGTCGCTAGATTGATGTGCGCGGTCTTCATATGCAACATCGGAGCGACATTCCTAGAAGGTTTGATTTATGGCTGTGCGGCAGATGAGTCGATTTTAGATATCAGAGTCGGTTAAGAGAGAACCTAATACAATCCTGACACAATTTATGTGCATTTTTACATGAGAAATAATATAGGAACTAATTTACCAGGAGATTATAAGAGTGAAGAGGTAAACAGTGTATTGCTAATTAATAGAGGTCACCGGGTTTTTGTAATATTATTATAGATATACTATTTAATTTTTATCTTTCTAATATAAATAATATTATGTTCTCCTGATAATGTTTTATTTGATTAGCGTCCCTAAGGTATTAGGCGTTCATAAAAGCGAGGAGATATTTAAATAATAGTGTTTGTTTGATTTTTATACTATTGTATAAAGTTATTATACTATTGTATGAGTTGGTATGAACGTCACACAGCATGTTAAAAAAAGTACGATATAAATGATAATACTAGACCATTATAAAATATATTTCTTAATGCTTTCTGTATTTGATAAGAAGTTGTGAAAAGGTTAGGATCTATGTGTTATCCATAATTATCCTGAACCGAATTTACGGCTCACAGTCTCATCAAACATTATTATTTTGTCAATATCGCTTACATTAACATGCTTAAAGATTTAAAAAAAACGTAAAATCGGTTCACATTCAAAATCGACTATTTTATAACTTCATACTTTTCCAGACCTTTACATTGGTCAATGAAAAAAGTCGCTCACTATACCTTTTATTATATCACATTTTCAGACCATTCCACAAAAATAGCTTAATTTTTTTTCAATATACATTACCCACTAATTATTACTTTTTTTTTTAAGAAAAAAAAATTACTACCCATAAATAAATATTTTTAACCGCACTGCTAAATATATGTTATTGTTTATTGTCTCATGTATATATTAATATTTCATGATAGCATGATTTTATTATTTTGTTAGTTTTATATATATTGCGGACAAACACAGTACCTATCTTTACGAGGAACGATTAATTAGTTAATAGAATATTATTTTGTGGACTGCTTGTTTCAAAGGTTTGATATCGACTATTTCTTTTAAACTATATTATAAGTTTTGGTTAATATCAGTAACTTTTGGCAGCAAGCCCACATATTATGTCAACTGTTTTTGTGACGAGTTCTCCATTGTCGACTGAGACCGTTAGCTCTAGTTTATGTCGATAGATGTAACTAAAAATTCAATGACTCTTATTATGTTAAATGTCATTTTTCGTTTCCTTCACAAACTTTCGAATTTTCGACTTCAATGCGATTCTGTCGGATAATTGCATATCTAATTGTATCCCTGATAACAAGAGTCACGTATGATGTTACCGTATGAATGTCATTATCGTTCTAGTTTGTTTTTAAGTCAATTACTAATTTACAGCCACTGTTAGCCGGAGCAGATTGCTATTGCGACGTTAACCTTATTTAATTTGTAAAGAGGGATGGGGGTGCTAAATAATAACTGAAAAACGATTTTTTTGTTCGACAAAAAGTTCAAAGTTTTTCATGTTGTATCGCGGAATCTTCACTGAAATTGTGTAGCAATTAAAAGTTCTGCAAAGTTTCTTTCAAAGACTAAAGAATTTTCTTGCTTTATCTAATATTACGACAAATAGGTATTACCTACACGTTATTTTATAACAAAATTTTGTTTCAAAAAAACTTTTACACCGCCGGAATTTAGTCACTAGGTACTAAATTCATTAAAATAGTATATCTTAATAATGCATCATTATTCTATTTGAGTTGTCATCTTCTGTCAAAGGTTTGAGACCAAATTTAAGAATATATTTCCCTCTTCCTTACAAGTCGTGTCAAATCACCAACACCATAGACAATTAATCACTAATATAAGTTGTATGGCCAAGATAATCTTCTTCCCCACGCCTCTATAGACTGTTCTCTATCATTCACTGCATCATTGGCTGGATTTCGCAAACTTTTCAAACGATAGCTATAAGTTATCTTTTAGCTAATTGACCCATTGTAAAACTTCTTCAATGGTGATGGTATCAGTCTAATAAATCTTTATCATAGTACGTCGATACAGGCACTTCACTAACCTGGCCAATATAATTTAGCGCAGTATTAGGTGATATTTAATTTAACGTTTATCAATACGATGTATAATATATATAATAGGTTCCTTAATTAATTAGTTGGCATGGCGTCCAGATGTCATCAAATTATACCCCAGTCACACATTGAAAATCATGCCGATTGGGATATAGTCATACATCAAAACTGGGTGCAACATGCAACTTTATTTTGTATACATAGGCGAAGCTATGTCGGGACAGTGACGTCACACTGCAAGTCTAAATAAATGACAAATTGCAACTTTTCGCATATCTGCGCTGCATTTCGGGTGAAATTTGCTGCATGCGACACATGTTGTTTTTTTTTTCAAATTAAAAGGTTGCAATCATGCAGTGTACGGTGGCACATCCACATATTCAACGTGTTGCAGTCGGACGAGTTTAGATGTGCAAGTGCAAGTTGCACTTGCTAATAATTTAATAAATAAATATTTCACTGGGCATTTGAATTCAGCGCAGTATTTTTACGTGGTATTTAATATCAACATTTATCAAAACAGTGTAAAATTATACAAACGTGAGTGACATTTTAATTGTAACGAATTATATTTTTGGTTTGAAGTTTGGCGGTTTCGTTGTAAAGGGATGAGATCACTGTAGGATGGTGACCAGGAGTTGAGATGAGAGGTCAAGATTTGGTGGTTGCTCCGATGTATGCCCAGGATAAACAGTCGGTACAAGAGTATGTTACAATAATTATGATACTGTTCCAAGGTCCGAGGCTCGGTAGATGAAATGCTGTGTGGAATGATATACTGAGATACTGACAGATCGGGAAGTTATGTTAGAGTGGCATTTCCAATCAACTGTGATCCGCTGTTTATCGACGTACTTACTCACAATCGAAATAATATTTTGAACACAATATGTAGGAAATAACTATTACATTTTTTCAGCTATTTTATATAAATAAAAAGGATTTCAAGTTATACACATTTATATATTTATAAAAATTGATGTTTTTAAAATAAATATAAAAAATATTTAAACTATGAATTAGTCAAAAATCTGTACGAGAAAAACTTGAAATCTTTAAATCTCTAAATTTTAATAATAAATATGACCATAAAATATAATGTAATAATAACGTAACTGAGTACGTAAATATGTAACAAATTCACATTTTTTTTACAATTGTAAGTTTATCTTTGACTTAAAATAAAAAATATTTTTTTTTTAATGTTTTCAGATACATATTATTTATTAATTAATACAGCTGAAATTGTAATATATCCAAAAAATGTCTGAAATTGCAAGCTTCGTATTTTTCCACTAGGTGCTTCTGGTAGGTAGAAGCATCCCTCTTAATTATAATATATGTTATGCAATACCAAATATAAAACATCTCTAATATCGAATATTATCAGAATAAGCCATACAGAGACAGACACCACGTTTTTTACTTGAATATTATTTTAATGCGGAAAAGTCCTTAAAAACATATTCGTAGGTAAAATATATATCTATAACCGTTATTCTGGAGCTTGCGATTTACTTTCATACTGAGTTTTCCAAGTAAAGCTCAATAGTAAGTAAGATAAGTCAATAAGTAAGGCTCAAATGTGTTGTGATCATGCCAAAACATCAGATTTTCCAGTCTTTAGAACCGAAAAAAGTCATACTAACTTTGTCAGTACTTTCTATATTTTTTTAGTTTCCTAAATTATGTTTTTCTTTTTACAGGTTGACTCAAAATATGCTTAATAATATCATATTTAAATTTAATAAAACATTTTTTTTTCATATTACTTCACTTTCAAAAACGTTTATCTGAAACCCAAAGGAATTATTGATAGTTTCTTTTTATGCGTGAAGTTCTTCCTGTTCTGCTCTGATTAGAATATTTACCCATGTCGGTTGCCAAATTTGTGCATTATAGCGCATGTAAATGTGCATGGATTTACTGGCAGCAATGGTGTGTATTTTAAACTATCGTGATAATAACTGTTGAGACGTAAAAGTGCTGACTGTCACGCCAATCTCATTCTTCAAGAGTAAGCGAGACGCGATGTTGTCATTTTATGGTACTATTTGACAGGTCGTACAAATCGGTTAACCTCAAAATGAGTTTAGTTTCTTCAAGGTGGAGTTCGTATTTTTGCCGGCATTTCGCCACTATCATTCTACTGTGTAGGCGCAGATTGAAAAAACCCCAACTGTCGGATGAAAATTCAGAATCTTTCGAACTTTTTGATTCGTGCATGCAATCTTGCAACTGCAGGATAATACATGTTTACACGTATATTTTCTTGTTATGGCCGCAATAATACTTACTGTACACAGTACTACAGTAAATCCATGTACATGTAAACGGGGAATTATGTATTTCTTAGACACCAGATAAACCAGCGTATAAAAAAAAGATTTGAAAACTTTTAACCGCAAGGAAAAACATAAATTGACCCCTTTAAAATACATTTTCCTAATCAGCTGCTCCAAGGTGTCAGATTTTTTTTTCTTGCATCAATTATTATGGTTACAATATATATTTTTTTGGCTCTATAATCCGATGCAAATCTTGGCCGCTCTACACAAAGCTCTCTCAATATTTTTTTAAAAGCTAATTTGAGAATACTTAAGTCACTTGCTCAATCTATTACTACGATACTTTGTATGGCTTACCTAGTATTAGAATACGAGACCAACAACTAAATAAGCGGACACTTGACCGTAATTAGGTACAACTTATATAATTATTATATACTTTTTTAAACTCACCCGATTTAAAAATATATATATATATATATATATATATATAGAACGCCTTTTTTATGTCACCGTGTATCAACAAGTAAAATACTGGATTTTGGATTTCAATGTCATTTATTGACAGAAAAATATAGAGGTACCCACTTTTATTAAAAGTAAAACACCATTATCGGTAAACTAAATAAGAAGCAGTCAAACTTTCGCATATAACCATGGTACTGTTCGTTATGTTTAAAATATCTACCTACTCTATAATAATACATTGTTCATAACTTTGTATATAACCGTAATAATATTCTTGTCAACATATTAGTATGTAAATGCCTAGGCCTAGGGCGATGAAAAAATTGGGTTCTCATTCTGTTAATATTAATATGTCAACCTAATTTTTGATACATTGTTGTGATTGATTATATATTATTAAAATTATTTTTATAACTGATTTCGAAGGATTTTGTTATATTACATTTAATTACAAAAACAACCATAAAATCACAGCATCAAACCTTTGAACGAATACATTATTATAATATTACAACAGTGCTGATAAATAAAACTGTTTAGAAATAATAGAGGCAGGCGTTTTTATAGCAACATCTGTATAAGACCATATATTAAATGATTTTTAAATATTGGTATTATTTATTTTTTTAATTATTTGAAAAAAAAAAACAGTAGAATCTCTATCAGCTTACAATGTTCTGATATTATAATCGTCTACAATTTCAAAAAATTTATTGTACCATAAAGCTTTTTTACGAGCGTTATGTATATATTATTATTCCTAAAAATGGAATCATTAGTTTGGTTAAGTAAATAGAAAATACCCTTTTTTTAAATTAATAACGGTAAGCCAAGTCATTTTTAATACGGGTTTTAAAACGAATTAGTGTTTTTTTTAGTCTAGCAATCATAATTCCTGGAAACTTGTAAATATATTGTTTGAGTTTATTAATTTTGAATTCTAAAAAGTTTTGCTATAAATAAATAGGTATATTATATTATATTTCATAGTCAAAGGTATTTTTTATTTTTTTTCATTTTTAATACGTTTGCAAATCAACATCAAAAAAGAATTCACCAAAAAATCTTAAAAAATTCCATTAAAATGTTGATTTTGAGTTTTGAGCAGTTCTCGGTATTTTTCGCAAATTAAAAATACCAAAAAAATATTAGAACTTATTCATTTTTCTTTCTGTGAAATAGGAAAATATATAAGGCGTAATTAATTTTAGCAATTCCGTGTAATTATTAGAAATTAATTTAATGCATATATCTATCAAAACTAATCTTCTTCCGATACCTTGACAACTACCTGCATCAACTAATAATTAATCCCAATCGGGAATCCGTGAGCCGTATCATGGCTTCCTCGAGAATTTTCAAAGGTTAAAAAAAGACTTGGAATTTGAAACCAATTGATAAAACTATGAAACCAAAAACGTGAGGTATTTTACAACGTTTTTCTTAGCTCGTATTCTTATTTGTACGGTGGTTCTTTGTCCCGTACAAATCTTACAATCGATTTTTAACTAACTTCCCGACTAGCTAGACACTTGAAACTTTTAGAATATATCAGAACACGATGCTAATGCATTTTTAATAGCCATATATATTTTTAGCCATATTTAAGTAGAATTGAATTCATTTTCAGTTAATTCTGTTTTGTATGAAAAGTTATTTTGACACCATTATTGGTTGCTAGGGCTCTGGGGTCCTAGCAACTAAATTATTAATATATACGTGCATTACTATGGAAATCAATATGACATGTCAAGTACAAATTTTTTTGATCGTTTAAGCTAGTCAAGGCTTCAACACAATTTAAAAACGTTGTATATAAAAAGTTCTCTTTATCTTATAATTTTTTATTTGAATCGTTAAAGCAATATAAAAATGTATCTTCGTTAGTTATATATCGCGTCGTAGATATTATGAAAAATATATACACAAATAATATAATAATTTTATATATTAAAGAACATAATACCCTGTATTTAACTATTTGTTTTATTCAACGAATAATTCACAAACTTTTAAAAGTGTAACATTCTTTTTATTGAACATAGATAATTTTGAAAACACTTATCATAACATATATAACCAACATAAGACATATTTAAAAAAAAAAAAAAAAAGCACCCAGCAGGCATTGAACCTGCGTCTCTCTGGAGTCACGCCCACGCACATCGACCACAATGCTATAGGTATTCTATCTAATTGCAACAAATTTTAACTAATGGCTCTTACAATAATCTCTGATGCGCTTCCATAATTACGTAACTATTAGGAATCGGCTTTTGTATTTTAAATCAAAGTAGGTATTAATTACTTTAATAACAAACTGACGTCACGAATCACTCCTAGATTGCCTTGGAGTGAGCCGTGACGTAGGTTAGTTATTAACACATTTACTGCTAACTAGATAATTACTTTTAAATTACCACATTTAAATAGCATGTTAATTATATCGAAAGGTCACCTTAATCGTTAAGCGCTGGGCGCGTCTTTAAATACGTACTTTGATTTAAAATACAAAAGCCGATTGCCAATAGTAACTCAATTTTGAAAGCGCCTCAGAGAGTATTGTAAGAGCTACTAGTTAAAATTTGTCGCAATTAAATAGGATACCTATAGCATTGTGGTCGATATGCGTGGGTATAAATCCTAAGTGTTAAGATTGCGCAATTATTACTGATTGTATTTTTTTTATTTTTCGGGATTTCGGCCTTCTGGATTCCGGCCATTCGGGATTTCGTCCGGCATCCCATATTTCTATCAAATTTTAATACAATTTTTCCTATTTTCATGAGTGGTCGCTATGTCAGGCTCATCAGGCACCAATGACAAGGACTGTGCGGCTGGTCAGTGCCATGTGGTGAATGTCTAGAATTAATAATTTGTTATGTGCCCAATGTGTCTTTTTTAAATTTATAAATAAGATGTTCCTGATTTTGAAATAAAACTAAACTTGTACAATATTTCTGCTTTGTGTGACAATCATACCATATAATATTATATAGTACGTTCATTACCAATATCGCGCGTATAATTCAATATAATATTTGGCGGCATCTGGGCATATTGTGTAAATGCGGTCTCTAACGCAAGGTGCGAGTTCGCATTAGGTGAATATTATGCATCGTCGCTTTCAATAATGTTGATTTACGAACAAGCACTATCGCTGAAAGGAAAATATTATTTCATTTTCAATATAGCTTCTCTAGCCCTTATTTTTAACACACTTTTGCAACAACAGTAAAGATTCTGTAGTAAGCAATTATTTAAGGCCTCCCTTCTTAGGAAATAATAATATAAATTTAAATAACTTCAAACTTCAGATACTTCAAACAAAGGTTATAACTGCCAACAGAGCCATCCGTATCTAATTATTGAATTTAGGGTGTACATACACATATTATATATTACTGTACACAACTTGAAGCTTTCGAGATGTGGCTGTATAGTGTATAGACGCATCCTCAAAATTCCTTGGACTGACCGGGTGACAAAAATGTTGAAGTTCTCAATCGAATGAGGAAGGACCGAGAAGTTCTACGTAGTATCAAAACCAGGAAACTACAGTACCTCGGCCACATTATGAGAGGACAAAAGTACAGCATTCCCTAACTTGTCATTTAAGGAAAGATCAACGGTAAGCGTAGAAGAGGACGGCGCCGCATTTCGTGGCTTAAGAACTTCCGTGATTGGTACGAGTGCGGCTCCACTGAACTGTTCCGGGTAGCAGATGACAAAGATAAAATCGCCTTGATGGTGGCCGACCTCCGCTAGGGGATTGCACAATAAGAAGAAAACACAACTCTACGAAATCTTCTACTAACAAAAGCAAACAAATTCTTGGTACAATCCATACAAGTTTTTGTGTATGAAGATTGATGGTGTTTGCCCTTAAGATTTGAGAACTGATCACTTCATTATATGAAACTGAACCTTTCACAACAACGCCTATGTACCTTTGCGCATTATGTTATTTTTTGCGCAGTAGGCAAACTCCGGGTGGTCTATTGCAGTGCTCCGCAACCTTTTCCAACACATGGCACACCAAAGGTCTTCCCAGAATACCGCGGCACACCACACGTAAAACAATTTATATACCAAAACATGGACTCCACATCCTGAAGGGGGACCCCGCCCAATATCTTTGGCGGCCCCCTACCTATCGCTAAGGTTAAACACAGTGTGATACTCTAAAATATCGTTTTTTCAAATAGTGTTCGAGGTAAAATTAATGGTATTGATTTTATGTCTAGCGATTTTTTGTATGGTTATATTCTATTAATATAATTATGGTTAGTTGTCGGGTTAGGAATAATTATTTGTCGAGTATTGATACAATCATAATAAATTGTGTCCTACAATCGCATGTTTTAAAATATTAATACTTACTAGCGTACTATAATAGCGCCGCAGGCGACTTTTTTTGACTCGAAAATGGGAGCTGAACTGCGATAGCCTTGTCGGAAATCCGAGGATATTTTTTATTAACCGAAATCCAGAAAATAGTCAATGTAACATCGGCGAACTTCAGTTTTAGCGTCCCGTCGTTTATCAATTCAACAAATTCCTCTCGAATTTATAGGAAAAGCGCTTCTATATAATTTTCGTTGGTTGCAAAAGGGTTTCGTATCCTGTCGCATTTATTGTATGAAAGTACTGATGAAATTTCTATTGCAGCAAAGGTAAATGTTTTTGAGACGGATATAAAATTAATTGCTTGTTTTCAATGGTGGTCTGGTAGTTTATTTGGAACATTTGTAGAGATCCTTGTCTTAACTCCTTCTGCCAAAGTTCCATTTTATTTTTGACTTCTTCTAATTTATCAGAGCACGTCGATATATTTTCATTCTGACCTTGCATTGTTTTATTAAGTTCATGCAGGTGCTCAAATATATTTCTAGCCATGTATGAAAATTTGGCTATTGCACCGCGGCACACCTCGCATCGTCTGACGGCACACCAGTGTGCCGCGGCACACCGGTTGCGGAGCACTGGTCTACTGGATAAGAAACCCAGCTAACGAAGCCAATTTTTTTTTATCGCAACTTCAATTATTCAGCATCTTTTTATACTAAGTATATATTTTAGTGCAGGTTGTCGTTTTTAAGTGAAATATCTTTTCTAAACACTAAAATCACCCATAATATAACATAGCTTTAATATAAGACTTAAGATGGCCGCACGGTTTAAGCGTCAGCCTATAACGTCATGAATTCCAGGTTTGAATTATGGATCAGGTAAGTACACAATATATTGATTTTCAATTTGTGCATGAGTCAGAGTATGAACCTAATAGGTTGAGCAAGTGGCTAACATCAATTTCTCGTAAAAATAAAATCTGTTAATATAAACCTCCACTCGGTGGAGGCCCATATGATTCTACTAGGATCGGACATGGGAAAAAACATATATTTAATATTTTACTCCCAGTAAATTGTGAAAGATGAAACAAAATTCAAATTAAATTCCAATAAATATGGCTATCCTAGGAGCTTTTTTTTAATTACCTACAACAGCCTTCCTTTCTTCAACAGGCACCCATCGTCACTGACTTCATGATATTATAATAAGATATAATAACAAGGTAAAAAGAACTTTTTGTATACAACGTTTTTAAATTTTCTGTTGAATCATATAAGCTTGACTTGACTAGCTTAAAGGATCAAAAAAAATTGTAAGTACTTGATAGAAATAATACTGAAATGTCATTTTGACATTCATATTGATTTCCATAGTAACTCACGTATATATTAATAATTTATTTGCTAGGACCCCAGACCCCTAGCAACCAATAATGGTGTCGAATTAACTTTTCATACAAAACAGAATTAACTGAAAATGAATTCAATTCTACTTAAAGATGGCTAAAAGTATTAAAAAAATTGCATTGGCATCGTGTTCTGATATATTCTAAAAGTTTCAAATGTCTAGCTAGTCGGGAAGTTAGTTAAAATCGATTGCAAGATTTGTACCGGATAAACAACCACCGGACAAATAATAATACGACCTAATAAAAACGTTGTAAAAAAATTAAACAGGACTTTCCTGAAGTGTGATCGAAATGAATGCAAATTTAGAACTCATTGTCGTTCCACACGTGACTGGTTTTGGGAGGTAATGACCGAAAATTTTGTAGGTTGGAATGGATAATAATATTATCTACTGCAAATAAAATAGATTTATTTGTGGTTTATGCGAAGGCTTAAAACTAAATACTACCGATTGCAATCCTATAAAAATGTGGGTCATTGTCACCTAAAAAATCTTATTTTAAATCCAGAAATTTCTAAATTCCTTTATTTTAAAGGAAACACTCCAAGACGCTTTATTAAATATTAATTTTAGTAAAATAAGGCGGGAAATACTAAAAAACGACATAGTTGTTAATTTTTTTCTATATTACTGTGATCAGATAATATATTTATAATAAGCTTGTGAAGCGCTCGTATAATATTTTCCGGGTAAGAAAAATACGTCGTATACTGAAGACTAAAGCAATATCAGTATTTCTAAATGAATACACTCCTACAAAAAATATAACGTACCTACCTACCTGTAATCATTCCGTGTGATTTAGACTTTCTCACGAGTGAAAAAAAATATTATTTTGACCTTCAATAAATTTCGTTATCAAAAATTTAGTAAGTATTTCTTTTAAAAAAGTGTTTTACAAGAAATTACACCAATAAACGAAAGTTGTAACAAATTATTTTTTTTCATTTTAAAATTTCTGGCTCATTGAATATTTTCATTTCTAAAAATCGTGTGAAAAATATAATAAATAATTACAAGATAAAAAGAACTTTTTATATACAACGTTTTTAAATTTTTTGTTCAATTATTATGCTCAATATGCTCAAACTTGTACCTGATATGAAGTAAATAAAAAACAAACAAATATAGAATACTGAAATGTCATTTTGATTTCCATAGTAACGCATGTATATATTAATAATTTAGTTGCTAGGACCACCCACTTACCAACCAATAATAGTGGATCGGATTATAGATTTCCTCCGAAATAACTTTTCATACAAAACAGAATTAACTGAAAATGATTTCAATTCTACTTAAAGATGGCTAAAAGTATTAAAAGAAAGCATTGGCATCGTGTTCTGATGTATTCTAAAAGTTTCAAATGTCTAGCTAATCGGGAAGTTAGTTAAAAAGCGATTGCAAGATTTGTACTGGATAAACAACCACCGGACAAATAAGAATACGAGCTAATAAAAACGTTGTAAAATAAGTGATTTTTTTAGTTTGACAACACGATACGTTTCTGACTCTTAAGCCAGTCAATACTCACCCTTGCAGGAAGGTTGTATCTGAATTAGAGGTGAGAAAACTGGTCGATTTTGAAGACTAAGTATACTTACTACCAGTATAAAAAAAAACTTAGTATCGAAACTTTTTCCAAAATACTAACTAGTATTTGGGATATTATATAGAGCGTTTGACATGCAAAGCTGTGTCAGTGTTTTTTAGAAGCCATTTTTACACACATTGTTTATAAAATTATTGTCTATTTACACAATCACGCATAAATTTTTAATTCAAAACACTACCAATTACACCAATTATAACACTAAAAAATCGAGAAACTCGATGTAACGAAACGAGATAGACGCGTAAATAATTATCAGTCTCATACTCAACTGGAACTAAAACTAACTCCATATTATTACTATAAAACGAACTTGTCACCATTTCTGTCCTTCACTATACCAACTTTACAACTACTGGGGAGAAAGGTACAACAATGACGCCAATGACAGTTCAGTACATGCCCAAACAAGCGCGTTAATCTGATCTTACTTTCTACTTTATTTATAGTCTGTCAATTTATGGCTACGGCCGTATGTTGTAGCTTAAACACTGGGAAATGCTAATAAAAATTGTGTATTTCAAAAAAATACTTCCTTTTTCTTAGGTCAATAATTATTATAAAACAATCATTATTCATAGGATGTTTATCACAGTTAAATGGTCAAATACATAACTTGTAATCAATATCTTTAGAATTATCTTCAAGTGTGTTTGTTAATCGTGACCATTTATTGCATAATAAAATGCCTAATTCTTGTTAAATTTGGGATCACAGAGATTATAAAATATAAAATTTTATCGTAAATATTTCACTATATAGCGTTAACATTAATTTTAATACTGGTTTTATTAATGCGTTTAAAAATTAATAAAACTAAAAAATCTTAACACCACTGCACATTATGTATGTACTGAAATATGACTATATTCTAAAACATTAGATCGAGAGGTTTAAAAGAATACTATTTTTTGTAATAAAAATACTTTATGCAGTCATCAAATGTTTAAAATGAATGTAAGGGATAATAAGGCTTCAAAATTATATAAATAGACTAGCTGACCCGGCAAACGTTGTTCTGCCATATAAATTATTTCTAGTGAATATTTTGGTTGTTAAATAAAAAATAACGAATGTATCGTAAGTGTGTGGGGATGGGATCTATGACAGAAAGAGGAATATAGCGCTGTAGACGATGACCGCCAATAAAAACAAAAAAACATCAACCATTCATTTTCTCAATTCAAAATGACTAATGATGTTCATAATGAATGAATTACCTGTGACAGGATCTCGTTGTTTAATGTTTATGCAATATCCGTCTTGTCCCTTCCAGAAAATTAGCGGATATTGGAGAGCGTCATATGAACGGTGTGTGTCAGCGATGAAATCCAGATTATTGTTTCTTCTTCGAATCACGATTTCTCGCGTCGATGTGCGGTCGCCAACCATGATTCCAGCAATGTCGTCAACAACAGGTGCATTGAATTGACGCATGTGCTCTCCAGCTGGTGTTTTATCAGGATTGATGACAATAGCGTGATTGTCACTTTGCAATTCGTGCATGTGTGCTTTGAAGAATTTCAATAATTCATTGTGCTCATTCAACAGGGCGTCCAGTTCGCCGACGATGCGCCTGGAAATAGGCGAATTGAGGCCATTGTAGCCGCAACGTGCATCCACATGATTGATGTCCTCACCGTCCATGAAGTAGATTTGTAAAAATATATGTGGTTCGTTTGGCATTGGCAGCAATGAGCCTACTTTGTGGTTTACTTGGCCTTTGATTTTGAACGTAGAATGGAATTGTTAACCATTTGCTGCAGTATTGTGAACTATTTCTGTTGCTCCGAACGAAGTCATTTGGAAGCATGAATTGAATGTACGAATGGACTTCAGGAACAGGTTTGAATCTGGAACCGTGCTGATGAGCAAGCCGTTCAATGGTTCTGGTGGTATCTCAATTTCTGGTAGTTGCACTTTTCCTGATGCGCAACACATCCCGGCTGACTCATGTTTGAATTTGAGCGCATGACAATGGGGACATTCTTTGTCCATAGCACCAATCAGCACTTTTGGATGAGCTGAATATTCAATATCTGGCTCGTACTCGAATGCGAGACGAAGGAACGAAGCGGATGTAAATGTTCGATGTACTTGTTTTCGTTGTCGGTCATTTGCTCTGCGTGTGTTAACTACGAACCGGCGCGCTTGGCTCCGTTCCAATTGTCGTTGTAGATTTCGTTCAGCTCGTGCCTCTTATGATTGAGATGCACGCAATTGCGATATGCTTACACACACGTTTTTGTTCTCTTGTTGGATTTGTTCGTCTGTTCTCTCTGCTCTACTATTTCGCATTTTTGTTGCTTTATTCGTTCGACGGCCTAAATGGCCCCCCTTGCGTCTTGCTGGCATTGTGCACTGTAATACACGCACATAAAAATAGATAAATTAAAATAAATCGTACAAAATTTTGCACGCACTGCGTTGTGATATGCCGAATGAAATGTCAAAATGACGCGACGCTTCTCTTGAATTCTTATCGGACGTAGCGCCATCTGTCATTCAACAACATTAATAATTTTGTTCTGTTTGAAATACGAACGACGGTTAAATTTGTTCATACAAAAATAATAAAATCGCGATTAAAAAATGGGAAGGTGGGGGTAGGAAAGTTAAAATTTGGGGTTATAGGTATTTTTTATGCCAAATAATAAAAAAAATACAAAAATAAAATTGTCCAAAAAATAAAAGAAAATTTTTCTGGATAGAGATACTTACCCTAATTACCTAGCGGTATGAAATATACTTGTTGACCTATTCTCATACCTAACAAATATACATAAAAAAAATCATAAAAATCGGTCGAGCCATTTCGGAGGAGTTCGACCACAAACATCGTGACACGAGATTTTTATATATATAGAGATTATCTAATATAATAATCCAATAAAAATCTCTATTTTGACTTACGTGGCGCACGAGGGCCCCTAAGGAATCAGTTTTATTGTATGTTTATTATATTCTAAACAATATTTAAATAATATTAACTCATAAATATTTAGGTATTACGATCTAAATTTTGATGTACACTCTTGTCTCAGAATTTTCAAAAATTTTTCAGCGCACAATTAAATTCGTTGTTGTCAAAACCGGTAGATATACTGTGAGTCCAATACCATACATAAATGAAACATAAACATATTTTCTTATAAGTATTTTCTTTGTGAATAACGCAAATACATGCCTTGTTTTGGTCACCCAGAAAGCTGATATGTACTACCAGACGGACGAGATTCAGTATCGCACGAGTATTTCAGTGTGAAAGTCTTCATTTTGTATCCGTAAAACCGGTATTGGATACGTGAATAAACCGCGTAAACTGCTCTTAACCTAGAAAGGTTTTAATACAATATAAAATTTCTTTACAATGTTTTGCATTATGTTCAAATCAGCATTATTATGTAATTGTATCAAAAGTGAAAAATTGAATTCTTTAAGAAAATCTTTTTCATTATATTTGCTTGTTTTTCTACCGCGTTTTTCTTCGTATATGGTAGCGCTCAGTGGCGTCTCTTCCTTAAGGTTTCGTAGGGACCATCTCTACGTCGTTATCATGTCAAAAATACACGTCTGATATTTTTATCATTGCCATAATATACCTCAATAATTAAATTATTAAATGAACTATTCAATTTATTTTATCCATGTAAACCCTTAGCAATTTTATAGGGATTTGTATTATTAATAACCAAATAAATAAAGCAATGATTGGAAATTATGTAATAACGTTATGATGATTGCGCGGTATTAAAACAATAAATTAAATTAAATACGCTTTATTTCACGGTGACACCTATGTACAAATTAAGATAGCTATGGCGCCTATTTTTCGCTGATCCGGGGTCACTCAGACCCATCCCGCCGCGCAACAATAATCTCGTTCTACAAAGAATGTTAATGCATTAGCGTTAGTATACGCCAATGACATATTAAATGGACAACTCACTTCATATCAGCGCGCACGAGAAATTGTGCATGAAAGTCATTCACAGATGCATAGGTAGACGTCACGTGACCATAGACGTATCCATTTCCATTATGCGATACAAGCTTCGAGAATTTATGGTAATATAACCTTTATTGTAATGGCGTATTAGTGTCATTGCGTTAGAAACAGTTCTCGGTTACTTACGACTTCTCGGAGATTAGACGCAAGTGAGCCCATCGCATCACAGGCGTCTGTCCAATGGTTTCTGTCATTCAATTGCATTGAATAAACATTCATCAATATCTTAAAATGGCATTTTATCAATCTCTATATATATATAAAAATCTCGTGTCACGATGTTTGTGGTCGCACTCCTCCGAAATGGCACGACCGATTTTTATTAATTTTTTTATGTATATTTTTTAGGTATGAAAATAGGTCAACAAGTATATTTCATACCGCTAAGTGATTAGGGTATCTCTATCCAGAAAATTTTTTTTTGTATTTTTTTTATCATTTGGCATCAAAAAATGCCTATAACCCCAAATATTCACCCTCCCACTCCCACTCTCCCATTTTTTAATCGCGATTTTATTATTTTTGTATGAACAAATTTAACCGTAGTTCGTATTTCAAACAGAACGAAATTATTTATGTTGTTGAATGACAGATGGCGCTACATCCGAGGAGAATTCAAGAGAAGCGTCGCGTCATTTTGACATTTCATTCGGCATATCACGACGCAGTGCGTGCAAAATTTTGTACGATTTATTTTAATTTATCTATTTTTGTGAGCGTGTATTACAGTGCATAATGCCAGCAAGACACAAGGGAGGCCATTTGGGCCGTCGAACGAATAAAGCAACAAACATGCGAAATAGTAGAGCAGAAAGAACAGACGAACAAATCCAACAAGATAACAAAAACGTGCGTGTGAGCATGTCGCAATTGCGTGCATCTCAATCACAAGAGGCACGAGCTGAACGAAATCAACAACGACAATTGGAACGAAACCAAGCGCGCCGGTTCGTAGTTAACACACGCAGAGCAAATGACTGACAATGCCAACAATTACACCGAGCATTTACATATGCTTCGTTCCTTCGTCTCGCATTCGAGTACGAGCGAGATATTGAATATTCCGCTCATCCGAAAGTGCTTATTGGTGCTATGGACAAAGAATGTCCCCATTGTCAAGCGCTCAAATTCAAACATGAGTCAGCCGGGATGTGTTGCGCATCCGGAAAAGTGCAACTACCAAAAATTGAGATACCACCAGAACCATTGAATGGCTTGCTCATTGTAACGGTTCCAGATTCAAACCTATTCCTGAAGTCCATTTGCACATTCAATTCATGCTTCCAAATGACTTCGTTCGAAGCAACAGAAATAGTTCACAATACTGCGGCAAATGGTCAACAATTCCATTCTACGTTCAAAATCAAAGGCCAAGTATACCACAAAGTAGGCTACTGCCAATACTGCCAATGCCAAACGAACCACATAATTTTTTACAAATATAATTCATGGGCGGTGAGGACATTAATCGTGTGGATGCACGTTGCGGCTACAATAACCTCAATTCGCCTAATGCCAGGCGCATCGTCGGCAAACTGGACGCCCTATTGAATGAGCCCAATGAATTATTGAAATTCTTCAAAGCACACATGCACGAATTGTAAAGTGACAATCACGCTATTTTCATCAATCCTGATAAAACACCAGCTGGAGAGCACGTGCGTCGATTTAATGCGCCTGTTGTTGACGACATTGCTGTAATCATGGTTGGCGACCGCACATCGACGCGAGAAATCGTGATTCGAAGAAGAAACAATAATCTGGAGTTCATCGCTAACACACACCGTTCATACGACGCTCTCCAATATCCGCTAATTTTCTGGAAGGAACAAGACGGATATTGCATAAACATTAAACAACGAGATCCCGCCACAGGTAATTCATTCATTATGAACATTATTACTCATTTTGAATTGAGAAAATAAATGGTTGGTGTTTTTTTGTTTTTATCGGCGGTCATCATCTACAGCGCTCCGTTCCTCTTTCTGTCATAGATTCCATCCCCACACACTTACGATACATTCGTTATTTTTTATTTAACAACCAAAATATTCACTAGAAATAATTTATATGGCAGAACAACGTTTGCCGGGTCAGCTAGTAATATATAATACTAACACATGAAAAGTGATATCCCATCTTTCTTGGAGTGTATAGTAGATTTTTTTTTACAATTTTTAACTAGGCACATTGGCATTTTATAACACAATAATAACGGCGGAGTCGAAACCTGACAGTCAGAAATTTTGTATGGGCAGACTCAGCGGTGTCGCTAGACCACTTGCAAGCAGAATGTTCATTTGAGCGTAGGATACCGATATTAAAATATGAATTTCGCCATCGGGCAGACCCGATACAAAGTGAGCGTCATTTTGTTTTCCAGATGCTTCGTCCATATTATTGTCATTGGTATACGCATACTGGGGAGCGAATTAAAAAACCCATAGGTGAGTAAAAACGCTCGCTGTATGTCGTTGTTCAAAACCGATAACGGTAACTCTATAATAATTATTATTTTTAATTACCGTAATATTTTTAAGCGCGCTTTTTAGATGACTGTGATAACTCAAATAATCATTTATTTATTCTGAAAATTTACTCATTTCTGCATCAATAAAATTATATTATTATAAGTAGCTTGGTTCATAATTTACAATATGAGAAATTAGGTAGGTATGTATATTCAATAATTAATGGCTAAACCTCACCACCTAGAAAATCGTCGAGCCGCCACTGGTTGCGCTGATTATACATTTTAGTATTGCAAAGATAACTACGTTTGAATAATTTACTTTATTTAGTCTTCAACAAAAAATATGTTCAAACCCGTAAATATATATATTATATATATATATATATTAGTATATCCATTGTTCTATATACTTAGAAATCTAAAACAGTCCTTCAAAAAAACTTCAGATTTGTAGGCTATTGATAAAAACTCCTATAATTGGATTGATTACATGAAAAGGTAGTTCTTTTCTAAGAGAATAATTCTCAGGTAACATAAATGGTTTTTCGACCTTTCTTTTTACCATGTTCGTAGATTTTCCTAATAGACCATTAAGCTATTTTTAGTCCGGTCAATGTAAAAATATAATATAATACCACTATAAGGTTACTACATACTGTAATTTTATTATTATTATCTCTTTCCCATTCTTTTTAATAGCGTATATTTTCTTTTTTATCCGTATTTGGTCACAGACGAAGCATACGGCGACGGATTTTTAGAGCTATTTTCATTCGAAGTTATTAATCGCACTGTTGATGGTAGTTTACTGTTTACTGACGTACATGTCAAATACACTGACTGATTTTGAGACTTTTTCCAGCACGGGTGAACACCAAAAATAAACTAAACATAAGTGGGTATTACAAAATTAAAAATGCAAGGATTCTGTTATGCTTTGGGAAATATTTTACACGCAATTTGTGAAAAATGCGCATTTTTTTATTTTGGTATAATTTAATATGTTTATGAATATTTAGAACGGTTTGGAGGTCCCATTCTAAATTCTCTGATGAATCCGTTGCGTCAAAGAAAATTGCCCCTGACGATAGAAATCTTCAGAATAGCTGTGTTATCCGCAACGCTCTTATTCGTTCCTGCACTACCACACCTCTGTTGACCATTAGTAGAAATAACCTCATGGCATCCTTCAAGTGAACTAAAATTTTTCTTTGACTATTATTTTTTCACTAAAAAATGAAGCATAATATGAACTTCTGCAGTTTGTTAGATATCTTCACATAGTTTTTCGAAGAATTTATTGTAAGCCATTTTATTAATTCATTTAATTCATACGCTGGATCCAAACACAATTTACCTACTTACTTGAGCTGGTACTATAGAACAGATGTGGGTAAATGCGGCTCTTTGTTGGGTTAAGTACGGCTCCCAATATTTTTTGACAAAAATATGGGTATTTTCTTTCCCCATTATTCTTTTATTTTTGCGAGTTTTCCTTTCTAAATGTCGTAAGTGACAATAGGCGCGTATCACATTTGAATTTGTGTATTTAATACTACTTGAGAACGTGACTATGGTGTGGCTCTTTATATAAATATGAAAATCTAGAATGTGGCTCTCTTTGATCTCATGTGTTCCCATCCCTACCATATAGACCATTCAGACCCATGTCTGACTGCCCAACAGATTTCCAAACAACTCTATTTCGAGCTTTTTCTCTCCTGTCAGTTACACTCAGTCTCTCTGCGTCCCTCTTGATGTTCTCTGCCCATCTACTCCGAGGGAAGCCCAGAGACCGTTACAGAGTGTAAGGATTTTTTCATAAACTTTATGGAGAGGTTTTACACCCAACCACAATTATTAATAATGATTAAATAAACCAATGATTTTTTTTAAATACCACGACATGTTGGTCTTATCCAGGGCATTTCAACTTATACAGAGCAAAGATTTATTATAATTCGATGACTGTGTGATACACATTCGCCCGATCAATTGGATCCCTGCACTGGATCAAACACTCATCAAAAAAATAGCATTCATTTTGCTGACCAACCGCGGGGTAAAACCCGTGACACACAGACAGTTAACCAACCATATGAACGTCCATAGAGTATACGTTACATTATAATATTACATTGCGATGACTGGTTGATATGCATTCGTCCAACACCGTAAGGGGGGACATGTTACCTAACCGATTTTTTTTAAACGGTACTTGTTCAAACACGCGCGTTAACATCATTTTACTCCCTACTTCAATTACAGTTTGTCAGTTTATGGCTACGGCCGTATGTTGTAGCTTAACCACTGGGGAATGCCAAAAGAAATGGCCTATTTCAAAAAAACACTACCTTATTCTTAGGTCAATAATTATTATAAAGCAATCATTATTCGTAGGATGTTTATCACACTTGAATGATCAAAAACAAAGCTTATAATCAGTATCTTTAGAATTATCTTCCAATGTGTTAATCTTGCCCATTTTTTGAATAATAAAATACCCAATTCTTGTCAAATTTGGGATCACAGAGATTATCAATATATTTTTTTATCGTAAATATTTCACTTTAATAATGTCGATATAAATTATACTGATGGTTTTATAAATGCATTTAAAAATTAATAAATATAAAAAATCTTAACACCACTGCACATTTATATACTGAAATATGACCATATTCTAAAACATTAGAGCGAGAGGTTTAAAATAATACTATTTTATGTAATAAAAATACTTTATGCAGTCATCAAATGTTTAAAATAAATATAACGGATAATAAGGCTTAAAATTATATAAATAGATTATGTATAACGTTTAAGGTATGTCCAGGACCATGCTTTGAAAATAGAACAAAAGCTCCATTTTGACCCACGCTGAGCACGTCCGCCCTTACACTTGACCAAAAACATACATTTTTGTGACCAGTCGTGAGGCCGTGACATAGAACTTTACAAACGACCACCATATATCAACCAGGCCACCTTGGATGCAAATACATAAACAAAAAATACAATACCGTCAGAATATTCAAAGACTTCTTTGCCTCTAGGTATTTAGAATTCAATCTTGACTAAAGTGTCTTGTTTATTATTAACACTCAATTGACAAAAAAAATATCAAGATAAAGCTCGTGCCATTTGGATACAAAATTAAAAAGCCTTTCTTGCCAGACTGAAAAAATCTTATAAGCAAAATAAAAAGCTAACGTTTGCTTTTACGAGTAATATCTCTTTTTTTGTTTCGCACAAATGTTTTGCTTTCGAAATGTCTTCAGCAGATCCGCCCCTTCTGTGTTTACAATGTGTTCGTAAGGGCGCCCAAGTATATACATTTCTAGAAACAATATATAAATTATATATTATGTATTAGTAATGAATTAAAAATTCAGTAAATAGAATACATGTTCTGCCTGAGACTTTCAGAGTTATTTAGTATCATTTAGTTATATTTTCATCTGCTATGTTCAGCAATTTTTCAGCTATGTTCAGCTCAGTAAACCTATGGCTTTGATATTGAACCGACCGTAAGGAACATGGTATATTCATCCTTAATATAAACAATAAAAAATCCATTCTGTAAAAAAACATCAAACTACATTCATAAAAATTGATTTATTTATTAATTCTCAATACTCATTAGGAATATTATATCAATGCACAGTGAATTTGATGGTCTAAATCTCAACTTGTTATACGTATTCGCTATCAATATAGTTTACAGTAAAAAGCTTTTTTTTTCAATCAAAACTTTGGAGTAAACTTCAATATGTCATTGATGTCAGTACATTAAGTTACATAATTTTTAAACTGTATGCAATCACGTCAATGCAACATTTATATGTATAACAGGCTTGGGATAGTCTTTTGGCAAAAGAACTGCATTGAGTATATAAATATGCAAATGAGCCGATAAATAAACTTCGATTTTTGAAACGTATGACTATTTTATAAAAAAAAACAATAGTAAATGATTCTTAATACATATTATAATATATTTTTATATTGAATTGGTATCATATAAACATTATACATTTTTAATTAAAATTTTCATAAATAGATCAATACAGCATGCAATTATAAATGTAACCGTGTTTGTATACATATATATACTTTTAATTAGTTTGCCAGAGAACTTAAGCCAACTCCAAAAATCCACAATGCTAAATATTGTGCTAGGTACCTACTATTTCGTATTATTAAAAAAACTTTATCACAATCATGCTAATGGCATGGTAAAAATTATCATATCTTGAATCAACTCTCCAAAATTCGCTATTGCTTAATCTTAATTGGATAGTGATAAGCAAAAAGGACCCAACTAACGTTTTTAGGTATTTTGAGCTATGAATGGGAACTTGTTCAAAAAAATCTGAATCTGAATTTCTCTAAATAAAACACTTAAAAATACTATCGGAATACAGAGAAATGACAGAAGAAAATAGGTAAATAAGTAAATTGGAAAAAAAATCAAACATTATATTAAATTTATAGTTATCTAAAATTCTGAATAGTTTAAAAGTACCTTAGAAGTATGTGCTTGAAAGTATCATGATGTAGCTATCAAATATCTGAAAACAGTGACAGCCTTATTATCAGCGTATTTATTATATACACGAGACAGTTATTGGCAGCTATCGAGGGTAGTTTGTTATATTTATTTAATGAGGTATTAAAATTGTTACAATAAGTTAGCCGGTTAAACTGTCAAAACTGTCTATCTCACTCTAAAAGTCCACACAGCCAAGAAAGGAGCTGTTAAAAGATAGCACTTTTTGACAGTTCAGGCAGTTAATTTATTATTACAATTAACAGCCTCAATACATAAATATGATGAACTACCCTTGATAGCCGCCGATAGCAGCCCTGTATATAGAATAGATGTGAAGATATTTAATACCAATCAAAGACATGTTCTTATTAAATCTAATAAAATTTGAGCATTACTGTCTGCAATGCTCCACGAACAACAATTCATTTTTGATCTTAAAGTTACACGGCCATCTCTTTCCGGTACAATAGCTCATGTTCAACTGTAATACGGCGAAATAATGTAATGTGTGTCCTATATACAACGGATATAATATAGAAGTTCCTCTTGCATGAACATTAATTAATTTGTCACCCACAAACACGATTTTGAAATTTTTATTCATATATTATGATCCACCTTAATCAGAGGGCGCCTTTTTGCCAGTCTTTTGGGCTGCCCAGTTCCTTAGGATGGATCTGATAATAATGCCAAACTGCTTACATAATTATATATTCAAGCATATTTATATATGCATAGGTATATACCCATGCTAACGTTTCTATGTTTATTTTGATTCGAAATAGGCGTTATGAAAATTATTGTTCTTGTTAAGGAAAACCGTTTGTGCCTTAGACTATAGATACATCGTTTGTGCTAAAAATAACTTCCTCGATGCGGACTTTAAAATAAATGCTTACATATTATTACTTACATTAAAAAATATGGATGCGAAGCAGATATCAAAAGAAAAATATTGCCTTTATATTTTTTATTTTAATGAATAGCGCTTGCTCATATTTTTGACAAAATTGAGATAATGGTAGAAGTTGTTTTTAATCTATAATTAGACAGTAAGTACATCTTGCTGAAATACGTATAAATAGCTGTTGAAAATGATCTTCTAAGCAGATGAAATCGGTCTTGAACGTAATTAAATTATGATTACATAACAATATTATCTTCTTGTATTTATGGAGATGCATTTCACGATGGCTGAGCGGTTTACGCGTAGGCTTATAATGTCATGGATCCCAGGTTTAAATATGAGTCTGGCAAACATACATATTGTTTTTCAATTTTTGTTTGGATACAGAGTACGAACCTGCACTGTATTCTTCTTCCTGAAGCTGCTATCATATGTCTGTCTTCTCCTCTTCCAGCATCACGTCGGGGTCACCATTTATTGGAGGGTCTTCGGAGTTTATCTTACCCTCGTTAATATATTATATTCAGACGGTTGCGTTTGGATGTGTGATGTGATATTATATGGGTCGCTATAAAAGAAAGACGTGTAGTATTTATACCGTTGTGTATTTTGTATATAGCACAATTACACTGGTGATATTACACGGCAGGATAACACAAAAGTATATTAATTTATGATTTACAACGTACAAGTTTTTAATGATACTTTTACATTTGACATTTTAAGGTAAGGCCGAGCGTCTTGTAACGTCTTCATTTTTGAAGCTCTCTTTGACAACTTTTAGTTTCCGTCTCGTTATTGTCTATGCTCTAAAAATAATCATAAACAATAACATGTCAATTTAAGAGTTAGGTTAACCTCTACAGTCCATCCAGTTATGTCCTAAGCCGCTTTCTTCCGGATTAGGATACCAAAGGTATTTAAATGCAACTCGACACTGTCCATCCATATTGTACGAGTTCAACCAAGGCTTCAGTTTTTTTATCATGCGCGACTTTTTCATCCTATGTACATGGCCCAGC
The DNA here is from genome assembly GCF_057557595.1 of Rhyacophila brunnea. Taxonomy (NCBI): domain Eukaryota; kingdom Metazoa; phylum Arthropoda; class Insecta; order Trichoptera; family Rhyacophilidae; genus Rhyacophila; species Rhyacophila brunnea. Next base: position 11,300,376 of record NW_028232848.1, on the reverse strand, counting down.
CATCTAAGGCAAACCAATTTGATGGACTGTACAATATGAGAGTCCTTGTACAAAGAGTACGGATCGTAATTGTATCTTCGTCTCCATCCCAATTGTGTATCATTGATGGGTCCGAAGATACCACGCAGCACGTTCCGCTCAAATGAGCCAATCGTATATTTTTCATAGCACCTTCATTAGGCTGAAATGACGCATAACAAATTAAAATATTTATTATATTGTAATATTTATTATTATTCCTTAACAAAATAATAATAATATTTTACACAGTTATCTGTAAGAACTATTTTTGACAGTTAAATCGATATTATTAATTTAGAATGTAGCGTAGTTAAATAACTCCGTTTGATGTTTTTTACATTAAATTTACTCTGTGCTATGCTAACTGCTTCTTAATTTCTAAAGAACTCATTTAATTTTACTGTTGTATATTAAAAACGTTTGTGATTGGCTTCTTGAAAATTCTCTCATTATTTAAAAAAAATATTTCAATATTAAAATTATCTTATATTCTCGTATATCTTCTTACAACAATGTAAAGGTTCTTAAATTTCTGTGGTGTCTGGATAAAAACTACATTGCTCTATTTTGATGAAAGTAAAAACCACTTGTTACCATTTTTTTTCATTTTACCCTTCAGTAATAGTGCGTAAGCAGTCTAGACTGATACACATAATATATCTGTAATCAAATAAACATTATATTATAAAAACATTTATCATATATGACCATGTTTTTTTGTATTCCGCTACGGATGGAAAACAATTTTTTTGGTTGCTGCCAAAAGTTGGTAAGTTGAAAATTTAAGTATTTACAACAGATTATTTGTCTACATAATATTATAATTATGTATGATAAAAAAAATCAAGGCCATCTGATATATAGAACATTTATTACATAAAGCACCAATAAATTAGCATTAGGCATAGTCTGTATCTATAGTCTAAGATTATGCCTGATTTTAGAGGGCACGTCAAACTATTAAATTGCAATTACTCCATCGCATGATTTCGAGTCTTACTTACTTTTGGCAGTTAGTATTTCACATGCAAATTAATACATTAGCAAAATAAAATATGGCTATTTTTGTAAAAAAAAAAAAGTACTGTTTCATCAGTATTAGCGACGCATTGTCTTGGATAATGTTAGTTATGATTAAAGCGTGCAAATTTACATGATGTAGTGCAATCAGACTACATTTAATTGGATACCGACATTTGCATTGTTTTTACATGCATTTGTTTATCGGAAAAAGTTTATAAATGGTTTAACAATTTATTTGAGCAAAGATTTGTGATGGAGAAAATCCGTTTTGCTTTTGATTCACTTATCCTATTATTATAGATTAAATTTGTAAATGCAATATTATGATATTATTATCCACTCATTTCATCATAATAACAAAAATAAATAAAGGATCATCCCAAATTCTGTCACTCGCATCCTATCCAATCATTTTATATAGAGAATAAAACAAACGAACATCCCATTTACTGTCATTTGCCATACCAACAATAATAATTCTCTAATGTCAGAAAGTGTCGTCATTAAAACGTATTTTTTATTTATTTATTGCAACAGATTTAAAAACCTATCGGAATATTTTAGATATCGTCATGAATTTTAAAATGTAAGAGCAAAATCTGCGTCGATTTATGACATATTTTGATTCAGTTTTTTGGCCAACATAGATAAAAGAATTTCCATGTAACAAAGTTGCATATGAAGTGGACATGCAAAAAAATTAACTTATTTACAAATTAATTTTAGCAGACACCTATATTATATTAATCCATTATTGTGTAATATTAAAATCTAAATTTGAATTTTTCACTACCAAACAGAAAATCTAATGCCACAGTACATTATTAATTGCTCGCATATGATGTTGTTCCGGGCAGCTTGTTTTAAATACAATAAATTTATTATTACTTTGAGCCTAAAAATAGTGACTTGGTAGTGTAAAAATACATATAAATACATACGTATATCGTTTTAACTAGTAGAGATTTCCCTGGTGTTAGAAATATTTTATTCGTAGTTTTACTACTAAGATAAGTTATACTCACAGGTCCATATTTATTTTAAAATTTTACTTGCAAAATATTTTATAAATTTTCATGCTTAATTGGAGGAAAATTATTAATCATCAAAAGTAGGTGAGTAATAGGTACTTAAGTTCAAAGGTAGACCAAAGGCTACCTGACTTGGAAAGGTATATTAAATTATTTAATGAAAATGTACAGAAAGCAGCGGCGTATAAAAAAATATTTCGTGTAATTAAAGCCTTATATATAATTCCTTTTAGAACCTGGCCACACTGCGGCAATGTACAAGTCATTGCTTTCCACAACACATACGTCATACATTACTATAGTATAGATTAGGAAACACCAAAATAGTTAACTTCTAACTGTTATTTGAGTCTGTTCTGTGGTATAAATACTACGTATATTATTATACATAATATAGAAAATTTCACACTACTGTGGTATGGAATTGCGTCTTTGTTTGCTTTCAATTATTATCTGCGGAACAACAAAACAATGCATCTTTGACGTTGTGAAGAATGTGGCAACTTTCAGTCCCCGTAGACACAACCTCTAAATACAGCCAGCAGTAGCAATCACTGAAATAACTATTGAACACATTGTTTCATATATGGAACTTTTGCACAGTATTTAAAATACCCGCAACTAACTCTTCTTGATGACTTCCACTCATATCCAGAATATTACATTACTGCACCTCGCAGCTAAAACCACTAGTGGAAAGCTCATCTTTGACTCATTGCAACATGTTGCACCCACAAATTGCTTCTTATGTGCAAATAACCACTTAGGCTAGTACACACAGAGAAAATATTATATTTTACCGCAAAAAAAAATAATATTATAATTTTGTATAGGGAGCGTCAATTATTTTGATTGGTTGTTGACCTAGGTTTTTCTTTTTCTGGGGAAAACTCCGTCCGCTTAAATGAATGGATTCATTTTTATTGCCTTTTTAACAGATTTTATGAGTGTATTGTATGAATGTATTATGTACATACTCTCAACTCAATACATAACATTGAAAAACATTGTCAGTATTTGCAATACTCAGGAATCGAAACCTGGAACCTACGACATAATAAGACGACGCGTAAAGAAAAATCACAGAAAACGGTTTTCATTTCATACTTACTACGTTAATAATATGTAATTATATTTATATTTTCTCATCATATTTCCTAACATAAAATGATGTTGATAAATATCTCAATTTGCAATGAAAATCCATATAATTTATAAAAAAAGAGGTTGTAAAAATGTCTACACCACTACACTACTTTCCAAAATCATCAACAAATTTTCTGCGTTTCTGATGTTCGGTAATTCCACAAATCAATTCCTGGTGGTAACCTACCGAAGAGGGTTAGATAATATTATGAGTGAGGATAAACCCTTCATTACCATGCCCGTACAAGAATATTTTATTAATTATCAGAACCACTTACCTTCTTAAATTTAAAGGTAGACCAGACCGTAGGTTATCGACAAATTTAATTATTTTTATGAAAATTCACGGAAATAAAAACCTTATAATAATTATTTTAAGAGTGGACGGGCAATTGCGCACTGAACGATATTAGTGAAGAGTATAAAACCAGCAAAAGAAGTCGTAATAGATATTAACCATTTGAATCCTAAACAACGATATGTATATCTTAGTAATAAAAATAAACGTTACAACGATCGTTGTTGCCGTCATTATGCTCGAAATGATTAATAATTATTATTTCATATATACCCGATCCTCTTTTTACACGGGGGATACGTACCAAAGACTACGGTGCAAAACAAAACCGTGTAAAAAAAGATAAGACGCCCATTCAAACGTGGTAGATAGGTTTCATTACTTAAAATAAACTCAAAATATGAAATTCCTAAACTGAAAATTAAGTCGAATTTATTTATTAATTATACATAAAAATACATAGTTTTCGATTTAAATTAAATTTTGCATTGAGAAATATATTCATTCAGCGTCACTACTGTACAATAAACATGCTGTTTTTCGCTTGCGAAAAATCACTCTCATTGCTGGAAATATTTAATGATGCTGACGCCGAAGCACGCGGCGCGTCTTTCGTATCAAACCCGAAGTGACTGACTAGTGACACCATGTATGTCTGGGCGGCATCCGTTGCGGTCCATTTCAACGCAATTTTTTGATAAATGCATATGTACATACATACGTATTTTTATTCTTTTTAGTTTTTTTAAACTGTGTTTTAAAGCAAAAAAATCAGTATAAATAAAAAAATCGATACTTTTTTAAACCGTGTTATTTCGAAACCGTGCAAATAGAGGATCGATACTACTGTACCACAGGTATGTCTCATTTATTGAATATTATATTATGTTATATTTCATATATTTATATGTTTTCGTTTCGTAGATGTTTGAAGACATTTCGTGTATTGTTTTTAAAAAAAAGTACGAATCAATGAACAACTAAATTTATTAATAAACATTTTTCTTCTTTGTTGTTATGGTTGAAATTTTTGGTAGGTATATTAGGATTAGTTTAAACTAAAAAATGTTTGCTACACAATTTTATCAGAGTTAACAAATCTGTACAGGTCTATAATATTTATATCCTATAATCACAACTGGTTCAACTACTTAGCCTCATAACTGAGTAATAATCATCATCACAATTGTGAATGGTTTTAGTCTTCTCAAGTAGTAATTTCAAAGCTCGTCGGTCTTTTTTTAAGACATTTAAAGATAACTACCTAATAGCAGTGACCAGTGGTGAAGACTCCATACTAGGCGATTATTTAAAGCCTACCTTCTTAAGAAAAATATTTTTTATTTTCATGTTGACGTATTTATATAATCACAAATAATAATATATTCAATATGCCCAAAGACTTCTATCGTATAATTGTCATAATTTTACGATCTTTTCCCATATTTCAGTAAGCACCATCTATGGCATCTCTCGAAAGTTTAAAAAAATAGAACACACCGCGTTTCGCTTCACATATTGTATAGGATTATTTTCGCGTGAATTGACGGGTTTTTCAATATGAAGTTTTTTTCTCATTATTTCAAAATATCTGGCGTCCCGCATACAAATTTACAAGCTGTTTCGTTAACGCTTACGTCGCGAGAGCACATTTATTCAAAATAGTTAATAAGAAAATAATTTAAAAAATAATTTATATGGGATTCAATCACATACATAATATATTATGTATTGATTGTTGTTAAAAATATAAAATAATTTATCTCGTGATTTTTATTTATTTATAAGTTCACTCGTTAGACAATTTAGATATCTCATATTGTACCTACCTAAGTCTGTGTTTTAAATATATTAGTATTTTAAAATGTCCAGTTTTACCGGTTAAATTATAAATTGTTATGGAACATAATATATATACAACAACGGATATTTTCATAGATGATAGGTAATATATTTTGAGCGTATGTTACGTTTATAAATGTTTAGTAAAATACATAAGTAATTCAAACTAATTGCTTATTTTTATGAACTAATTATAACAAACCAATTAACCTTTTGAAATTTCTTCGTTTTAGTGAACCTATTCATCAGTAGTAATATTGGGTTATCTTCTTATTTCCCGCAAATATAACTGACAAGCATGGTTACTCCCACAGCCTACCTCTTTCAAAAAGTCACCCTTCGCCACTGGCAGTGACACCTTTAGCCTACAAAAGCCGCACAAAGCTTTCACATCACACTAACTTGCATATAACCATTTTTATTAGTTTGCACGTGTCCCACCTACTGAGGTCGATATGACATCTTTCATTTTGAATATACTAGAAAAGAATGGCAGTGCTACTTATGTTATGTTAACATTCTTGGATATGGCTTAGTTCAACAACACAAAATTGTTTGTAGATTTTAAAATCTAACTAGCTATCTACGTTGTTATAAAACTTGTCAATAAAACGATAAAACTAATTACGTGCACAGACATGACCATTAGTATTAGTCAGCTCTCACATCTAAACTCGCACGTCTGCCACACATCCATAAATCAAAACTTCCAAGAACGTCGATCCGGTGTTGTGTATGAAGACCGCGCATATCTACCTAGCGACAGTTGCACGTAACCTTCGAAACATATAGATATTTGGATGCGGCGATCGGCGAGCCGGTATAGGAATGACCAATTCGTAGGTGTTTGTATGCGTCCTAACTTGTTCGACTCGTAGCCCGAGAAGCATGCAACTTGACGATAGCAAGAGAAATGTTTTTTTTTTTCAAACAAAAAAGTCGCATTCTACCAATCTGCGGAGCTCCATTTGGCAACGTGTGTTTTGTGAATAACGATTATATCACACCGACGTATTCGATACGTTGTAGGCGAGACTTGGTGTGAGAGCCGGCTTACATGTAATTTTATGATACGATTATTGTGACATTCTTCAAGGCACTTGGGTTGTCGATTTCATGTCTACTTCCGCTTTCAACTGCTTCTTCGTGTAAAGCTTATGAGATGCTATTTGAAAGCGCTGTTTGAAGATATTGTGAATTTGGTTATGTCCAATGTTTGTTTTTACATTTAATTTTATTGTCTAAGTATATTCTTCAAATAAATATAACATTACTTATCAATCCAAAATCTCGAAAGCCGAAATCACATAAAAAAAATAATTGACGTTTCTTCTATAAATAATATTATGTAAATTGCATTCAAGTATAATGTCAAATTGAAAATTCAGTTAAATGTTTACATATCTAGTTACGTATATAACTTATTTTTTCGACCATTTGACACAATACTTAGAATGGGGATTACAAAGATAAGTAAACTCACTTTCACAGATTTTAAATCCTTTCTAAACAAATAATCAATGTAATATTATAAATAAACTTATTATTAAACCATGCCCGATTCTTAAAATATCATAATGGGAAATGGATGTCAGCCAATTGTTCAACTCATTAGGTCCATACTCTGGGTCCAAACAATCATTGAAAAACAATATTTGAATTTGTATTCGAACTCCCGAGACCCTCAACATTATAGGCCTGACGTATAATTGCGTCGGTGTAAACTTAGGGATACGGATATCGAAAACAATTTATAAGAATTAGGTACCTAAATACAATAACTGATCTAAGTAAGTACCTACATTCGATGTAAAATAAAAAAGTATTAATATCTAATTGAGTTATAATGATTAATATTTTTTACATCGACTGCTTACGTAATGTTTATTGAATTAGTTCATGAATAAATATTTAATGTTAGTTTTGAATTGTAGATTTTCGAAAGTTGTGTACCTATCAAATTTTATATTGCAATTGCAGGCATTTTGCTAATAATTTATGTAAAATTTCTTTACAATATGCTAAAATATTTTAAATAAAATCGGACCGAGAATCGAAATATTGTAAATATTTACCTACACACATTTGAATGGCGAACAATTTTCTCGTAACTCACAATTTTTGTGGGATATTACCATTAATATGCATACAAGGCAGCAAAATGTGTGTTTTATTTTTCTACTGTTACATTTGAGAAATGGGAGTTTTTGTATTTTTTTTAGATATTTTATAATACTACTTTTGCGTGTTTTATACTAACCACTTTGAATTTTCTAGGTGTTGCCAATAATAATTAAGATTGGCATGTAGTAAACGTCGCAATGAAATACATTTTCATTATATATCGCTAATGGCAAAAATCGTAATAGACTGTTTTTTTAAATATCCATCATTCTTATGTTTTCCAATTTCATTTGTTTTTTTTATGAAAGTCTAAAAAATCTACAATTATTATTAATTTCATATTATAGTATTCATTGGAACTTCTATTATATAACTCAATAATTTCGGTGCACAGGATGGAACGAGTATGCAACTACAAGTAACATATAAATGAAAAAAATATGTTTGGAGTAATGTTCAAATCGCGTAAAACGGGATTCAAATATTTGTTTGTATGAAAATACCAACGAATAAAAAAAGAAAGGAAGAAACATACCGATTAATTGCAGTATAAAAACGGGCAACCACATACGCCATCTTGGAAAGCGACGATTTTGCATGCATACCTACAAACTTATCTGGAGAATAGCCAAAAATAGAACTACGAACTAATATAGGACGCCATATTGAAAAACGTCAAATTTTACCAGTTGCTTTCGACAGTGGCTCCCCTATCTCATTCTCCAGATAAGTTTGTAGGTCTGTAAACAAATATCACGTGGTTTGTACATGTGCGTATAAACTTCGTATGTGTTTGTAATTTTGTGTATTTTATGTTTGTGTATCACGCAATGTCGGGCATATTTGCCGGCCTTTCGGATTGCCGTGATTTGTACACATGCCCATTCCTTCTTTTTTTTATTCGTAGGAAAATACAGAACTGACGATAGCTTACGTAGTTTAGTATCAAATGATGCACCCAGCAAAGTATCATTTTTGGGTGAAGAATTTGATTAACAAATTCATTTTTATATAGAGTTTTAATCTTTCCACCTTATAATAATCGTTGAACGCCAAGGTGACCTTATTAGATGTAAATTAACTCATTGAATATTGTGAAAAAGTATATTAAACGTTATAAGCACTGTAAAAATATATTTAAATTTAAATTTCGAGAAAAACACCGTATTAGAAACGAGATTATAAAAGTGATTTTTCTCTAAAAAAATCTTTAAGACTATACTCGATTCAAATTGAAATCTCCCAAAATGACCAAAAATCAAAGTGAACATGTTAAAATATCAACAAAGTATCGTTTAAACAATGAATTGGTATGTTATCAAAAATATTTTAGGATAATTTTATTATACATTATGTAGATAATAAATTATCAAGATTTTCTAAACCCTATTTACCAAACGTTTAAAACAATGTTGTGTATATGTAGTCAATCAAAGTAGATTTTGTAAAATACAGTAGGTATCTATATTATTAACAATATTAAATATTAATCTCACTAGATTTCAGTTCCAATAATATATGAGATTAAGTTTAGTACCGATTGATTTACACTGTGACTAAAGTGATTTTTTTTTAATAATAATTTTGGTTTAATAATAATAATAATATGTGAACGGCCCACTAATATGTTCAAACACTCGCGTTAACATGATCTTACTCCCTACTTCATTTATCGTTTGTCAATTTATGGCTACGGCCGTATATTGTAGCTTAGCCACTGGGAAATGCCAATAGAAATGGCGTATTTCAAAAAAATACTACCTTATTCTTAGGTCAATAATTATTATAAAGCAATCATTATTCGTAGAATGTTTATCACACTTGAATGGTCAAAGACATAGCTTATAATAAGTATCTTTAGAATTATCTTCAAAAAATGTGTTAATCTTGCCCGTTTTTTGAATAATAAAATGCCTAATTCTTGTCAACTTTGGGATCACAGAGATTATCAATATAATTTTTTATCGTAAATATTTCACTATAATAATGTCGACATAAATTATACTAATGGTTTTATAAATGCGTTTAAAAATTAATATATGTAAAAAATCTTAATCACCACTGCACATGCATATACTGAAATATGACTATATTCTAAAACATCAGAGCGAGAGGTTTAAAAGAATACTATTTTATGTTATAAAAATACTTTATGCAGTCATTAAATGTTTAAAATAATCATAAAGGATAATAAGGCTTTAAAATTATATAAATAGAATATCTACAACATTTAAGGAATATCCAGGGTTATGAACTAAAAATACCATAAAAGCTCCATTTTGACATACGCTGAGTATGTGGGCCCTTAACTGTACGTTGTGATGTCATACTATCGAAAGACATAGTTTTGATACTTGTATATCAGTATTAAAGGCTTTAGTTCGTGAGAGCTTTAAGTCTATCCAACAACAAAAACACCTAAAGAAAAGATATCAATACTCTGGTATATAGATCCGTTTATATTTCCGCTTTGGAAATTCATAAATTGTGCACCTACGCAAGTATTAGTAAGTTTAGATTACATCGATATATTTGATGGCTAAAAAGAATATAGACGAACTATAATTACATTGGAACGTGTTCGAAAAATCACCTAATAAAATATTTTGATATTTCAGGCACGGCCGATCGTACGTTTAGGGACAGAGTTCACCGGATAGCACACGGATTACATAACCGAGAACTGTGATTTTTTGGGATTAGACGAGGCGGGTTAGGTTAGGTTAGGTTAGAACCAGTTTTCGGTAATAATAATATTAAGTTTTATTTTTATGCGTATGTGTGTACAAATTCAATTAATTGTAATAAAGGGAATCTTTTAGTAGATAGAACGTTAAAACAATAATTTTAAATAAAAAAATATTTGAAAGATCAACAGATGATATTAACATTGTTTTGAATTCGGGCATATAGTCACCGAGACTGTTCTTGAAAAAGCGCATTCTGGACGTCCAATTTTGGGCCGCTTTTTAGGCATTGCTGGGCGTATATCACGAATATCACAAACATTGTTGGCTTTCAAGGCGTTAATTGTTAAACGTTTATCAACACAAACTAATGACTGCATGTTGTATCACAGGAAATAATCCAGAGGTGTCAAATCGCACAACCTTGGAGGGAAATTGACAGGTCTATTTATCGAAATTAGCTTATCGCCAAATTTTGATTTCAATAAGTCGATGATTGCGGTCGGTCGCCCTTCGCCACAAAACGCCATCCTGGTGAAACCATATCTTAACCGAATCAATTTCATCTATATTTTCAAAAACGTAATCATTAATCATGGTCCGTTAACAAGCTCCAATGACCGTAACGCGAGCTGCGAGCGATTTGAAGAAATATGGTCCGATGATGCCACCACGATGTAAACCACACCAAACGGTGCATTTTTGTGGATGTAATGGAGTCTATAATATGGTGTATTCTGGATTGTTCTCACTTGAGGTACTCACTACTATGTGGTAATTTCGCTTATTAACAAACCCATTAAGCCAAAAATGAGCCTCATTGGTGAACGCAATTTTGCATTCAAACAACGTCCATAAGATGCTATCACTTCCCTCCATTTTGAATGTGAAAACAAACTGTCACTTTTATCTTTAGTATTTTTTTTTATCGTCTGCATTTGGGATGAAGGTGGATAATTAACACACCGGAATTGTTTCGGAAACGACGAGGTTTATTTGATGATAATATATACTAGATTACTACATTTTATATAATTTGGATGACGAAATATGCGAGCGCGAACGAAAAGTGTTTTCTCTCTGCTGTCAAAGACGCTTCTCCCGCTCAAAAAAAAACGGTTACACTTCCGAGCCGGGCACAAATGCGGGGTTGCCATTAGTATTTTTTTTTGACAATGTTGCCGGTCAGATATTTATTAGACAGATATTAAATTATTTTATTATTTAATTATTTTCGCAATCAGCCGTTACTATTTGTTGGCTTCGATACCGATTCGGGCCTCTCAAGATACACAAAGACATCTCCAAATGGGGACCATACGGGGGTGTCACAATGCGCAAATCGAAATTAAGTAAATTCGGTTAATTTGGCAGCGTTGTTGAATCATGACTTTATTCATTTTGATTTGCCAGACTGCTACTGATCATAAATGTCAAAAAGTGAGCGCAGTATCACAGATCGGTTTGACATTTAAACCGTTCATAAAGTATATTTAACCATGGAGATTCTGCCAAATTATCAAACCATGATTGTTTATATTGGCTCTGGTTCCCACAATGGCCGAGCAGCTTAAGCGTTGGCTTATAATGTCGTGGGTCTCAAGTTCAAATCCTGACTCTAGAAAATACACTAAGTATTCTTCTTTATAAGTATTATTTTTTTCAATGGTACCGTGCAGCATCGCTTCGTGACAAGGAAGTGTGGCACTAAAATCTTTTCATTCTGACAGTTTTATAGCATCATGTAAAGTGGCCGTGCATAAACCGCGGCTGCATATACATGGCAGGTGGAGATGCGGAAACTCAAATCATTGGTGTCTGGAGTCAGAGTATGGACCAAATAGGTTGAGCAAGTGGCTGACATCCATTTCACATAAAAACAAACATCTGTCAATACAAACCTCCTTTTATATATTTGGTATTTTAAAATACCGTTTACTAAACAAATTTCAGCTGGCCAAATTCCAAAAAGGCAAGTAGTAGAGGTAATAATTTGTGCTACCTTATCCTGTGAGATTGGTAAAATGTGTCGATTCCTGAGCCATTCGGGTTTGTCCTGTCACTGAGAACTATTGGACGTTATCGCTTGCCAAGTCTAGATCAATTTGAAAATTATAAACTCATTATACTAAAATGAAACGTGGTTCCGCCCCACACTGTTAACTATAGTAAATTTACTCTGGCTTTGGACCCCGTTCCATTGTTTTAATAGTTGCTAAGTGAAAAACACATTAGGGACATTTTAACGTAAATTAGTTATTTATGTTTTAGTTAAAAATGTATGTAATCGTCAGCGTCAAGTCGCAACTTTACTACGAGGGTGGGTCAATAAGTCCTTAGAAAAGCCGACAGGTGGCGCGACTAGTACTGTAAGCGGTTTGTTTTCATGCAGCGGCACTACCGATTCAGTATGCTGCGAAGTTTCAATCAGATTGGTCGGGTTGTTGTGTGTTTCTCGTATATTTAAAAAAAAATTTGCTTATGGAAAATGGAAAAATGGAAAATGGAGAAAATTGAGTTTAGAGCTGTTATTAAACATTTTAATATAAAAGGGTTAACAGCAAAGGAAATAAAAAATGAGTTGGATTTAGTTCACGGCATATCTGCTCCTTCACTTGCAACTATTTATAACTGGTTAAATGAATTTAAACGTGGTCGTACATCAACAAAGGATGAACCACGCTCAGGACGTCCTGTAGAGGTGACTACACCAGAAATGATCAACAAAATCCACGATATGGTGTTAAGTGACCAAAGATTAAAGTTGAGTGAGATAATTGAGGTTACAGGGATCTCAAAAGGTAGCGTCATTTCTATTTTACATGACAAATTGGGCATGAAAAATATTTCTGCAAGATGGGTGCCGCATTTGCTCACAGTCGACAATAAACGCAATAGGGTGGTGGTCTCTAAAGCCCGTTGTCGCTCATGCAACGCAATCCGGATGAATTTTTTCGTCGCTTTGTGACTGTAGATGAAACATGGATACACCACTATACTCCCGAGACGAAAGAACAGTCAAAGCAGTGGATTGCGAAGACAAACCATGTCCAAAGAAGGCGAAAACCGTAAAATCAGCTGGTAAGGTTATGGCTACTGTATTTTGGGATGTACGTGAAATTATTTTCGTTGACTATTTGGAAAAAGGAAAAACAATAACAGGGGATTATTATGCATCTTTATTGGACCAGCTAAAAAACGAAATTGAAGAAAAACGGCATCATTTAAACAGGAAAAAAATCCTCTTTCATCAGGACAATGCCCGTGTTCACACATGTTTACGATCAATGGCTAAAATTGAAGAATTGAAGTTCGAATTGGTCGACCACCCACCGTATTCGCCAGATTTAGCCCCCAGTGACTTTTTCCTTTTCCCAAACTTAAAAAAAATGGCTAAGTGGACAACGTTTTTTTTCAAATGAAGAAGTCATCGATCGGACAAATGCTTATTTTGAGAACCTTCCGAAAACTTATTTTTCTGACGGTTTAAAAAAAATTGAGAAACGTCTAACCAAGTGTATTGAGCTCCAAGGAGATTATGTTGAGAAATAAAAAAAAAATACAAAAATAAAAACTGTTTTAATGCTTTTTTCTAAGGAATTATTGACCCACCCTCGTATTTTTGGTGAGGTAGTTGAGTTGGGGAAGTTTAGTGAAAAACATATTACATTATTAGGCTGCATGATGAGCTTTGGAATTTGCGAGGGGTTTATGTGGGGTTTTTTGACACACAAAAAATAGACGATCATCGTAATTTCCATTTTATTAGGTGGCAAAGTTATTAAATTTTCGCCCTTCGTTATCTCGGATAGTAGATCGGTGATTTTTTAAATTTTTATCTAGAATTTTTTAAACCAGCAATTTATGATCCGAAAAATTTCAGATCGATAAAACCAACATGTAGAGGTTTTACCCAACTCTACAACTGACACGTTATTGTCTATCCTCATGTTTAGAGCATAGACAATAGCGAGTTGGAAATGACAGTTGTCTAGAGACCTTCAACGTAATATGTAAAGGTTACAAGGGCACACAGCCTTTTCCAAATTATCAAGTTAAAATGATCATGATAAACCTTTACACGTAAAACATAGCTTAATACAACTTCATACTATCTGCGGTGTAATACCACTAGTGTATTTGTGCCATGTAAATAAATACAAAACAATATAAATACCAACGTATGTTTTCCTTGAATACTGCCCATACAATATCACATCTCAGATATAAAAGCAACAGTCTGAATATATCAGGCGGCTCTCGTCGTGCAGTGCGTAAGGCGCTGGCCTTCCACCCGAGAGTACTGGGTTCTATTCCCGGTGAAGACACAATACTTATGTGATTTTCTCAAAGCCTGGGTGTTTGTGATTGTTCAAAATTACTAACAACCACCTTGTACGAAAAAGCAAGGACATGGTTATTAATAATTCTAAATTTAAAAAACCGTCTGAATATTAAATAATAACGGGGGTAGTTGACCAATCAAATAACAACCTTATAAACAAAAGGGATTAGCAAGTGTCGTGAGTGACGCGTTACTAATTAGATCATTTTGTTTAAGTTCTTATACCTTTCTATTAAAACCTCGTAAGTCTGTTTGAGAAGAATGTTGAGGGGAAGGAAAAAACGTAATAAAAACAATATTTTAAACACCTCTCTAATCGATAAATCTGGTAAAACTAGTTGTGAAATACGAGGTTTTAATTCCATGCTTGAAACCACGAGACCTACGAGTTTTTAAAATTTGTCGATAGATGGACAGCATACTAGTCTAGAGAACCGAGGTTTTGATATGATTTTAAATGTAGTTTTGTTTAAATTTTGTCGAACATACTTAGTATTTCCATAATAACGGAGTTACGAGGTCTTACTAGTAAGGTGATGATATGGATTAGCACGTGTTTAATATATTATACCGGTATCATGTATTAAAAATTTCTAGAATCAATATTTTCATTTTGACTTAGGTACAATATATAAGACAAATTAATTCGGTTAGTGTAACATTTGCCAGGTATGTTACCCAGAATAATCACTTACCATAATATATTATACCTAATCATAATATTATGAACGACGTGACGGCGGCATGTTTTGCGCTACGCAACACTACGCAATACGGTAAAATAATATACCTATAACGAATAGTGAACTCTTTTTTTGCCTGCCACTAATAATTCTGCAAAACTTTTATTCCAATTGACAGAATATAGGTATGTATATAAATGACAAAAAAATCTTATCAAAAAAACAGATTTATTTTTTAATAATAAACATAAAAATAGAAAAATTATTATTTTCAAAAAAAATCTTGAGCGCACCGGTTGGTAAAATTTTTCATTTCGAGCGCTGCCTAATTATAATAATTACTTGACTAGCTTAAACGATCAAAAAAAATGTACTTGATAGAAATACTCAATAAATATAGAATACTGAAATGTCATTTTGACATTTCATATTGATTTTCATAGTAACGCACGTATATATTAATAATTAAGTTGCTAGGACCGGAAACAGAATTAACTAAAAATTAATTCAATTCTACTTAAATATGGCTAAAAGTATTAATATAATGCACTGGCATCGTGTTCTGATATATTCTAAAAGTTTCAAATGTATAGCTAGTCGAGAAGTTAGTTAAAAATCGATTGCAAGTTTTTTACAGGATAAACAACCCCCGGACAAACAAGAATACGACCTAATAAAAATGTTGTAAAATAAGAATGGCGAATGGTTAATGCTTCTCCTTCTAAATATTAATTAAATAAACAATGTTTTTTTATTAAATAAATTGACCACAAAAGCTCACATTCTTTTAGAATAGGTATTTTAACTTTTATTCAAGTTTTGTATCGACATTTTATAGACAGTATAATATCATTATTTCAAAATTTACAAGCGTCTATAATATACATATACTACTCTATCCTGGTTAGTCGATTAACCAAAAAATTACCAAATTTTCCGATTAACCGATTATTCAGTAATCGAGTATTCATCATCTTTAGTATTGGTAACGTCAGCATTTATTATCGTCAGTAATCATTTTACATAATAATTGTATCGGAGTTATATTGGTAGAATAGTACTGTGAATTTTATCCTTAGTTGTCATCATGTATAATATAAATTTTGAGAAATATTTCAGAAGCTAATTTATAAATTGCAATTAATTATAATTTTAACATTTCGAAGTTTAATTTAATTACGACGTGTTTTAATGTTCAATTGCAAAAGTAATGTTTTAAATTTGCCTTCAAACTTATTTAATTTGACGGTGATGGCAGCTAGAATAGAATTGTTTTTCTCATTTGATGTTAGTTACGAATTTTTCACACCAATAAACAACAAATTTTATATTATACTAGCTGACCCGGCAAACGTTGTTCTGACATATAAATTATTTCTAGTGAATATTTTGGTTGTTAAATAAAAAAAAACGAATGTATCGTAAGTGTGTGGGGATGGGATCTATGACAGAAAGACGAATGGAGCGCTGTAGACGATGACCGCCGATAAAAACAAAAAAAACACCAACCATTCATTTTCTCAATACAAAATGAGTAATGATGTTCATAATGAATCAATTACCTGTGACAGGATCTCGTTGTTTAATGTTTATGCAATATCCGTTTTGTCCCTTCCAGAAAATTAGCGGATATTGGAGAGCGTCGTATGAACGGTGTGTCAGCGATGAACTCCAGATTATTGTTTCTTCTTCGAATCACGATTTCTCGCGTCAATGTGCGGTCGCCAACCATAATTCTAGCAGTGTCGTCAACAACAGGCGCATTGAATCAACGCACGTGCTCTCCAGCTGGTGTTTTATCAGGATTGATGACAAAAGCGTGATTGTCACTTTGAAATTCGTGCATGTGTGCTTTGAAGAATTTCAATAATTCATTGTGCTCATTCAATAGAGCGTTCAGTTCGCCGACGATGCGCCTGGCATTAGGCGAATTGAGGTTATTGTAGCCGCAACGTGCATCCACATGATTGATGTCCTCACCGTGAAGTAGATTTATAAAAATGTATGTGGTTCGTTTGGCATTGGCAGCAATGAGCCTACTTTGTGGTATACTTAGCCTTTGATTTTGAACGTAGAATGGAATTGTTGACCATTTGCCGCAGTATTGTGAACTATTTCTGTTGCTCCGGACGAAGTCATTTGGAAGCATGAATTGAATGTGCGAATGGACTTCAGGAACAGGTTTGAATCTGGAACCGTGCCGATGAGCAAGCCGTTCAATGGTTCTGGTGGTATCTGAATTTCTGGTAGTTGCACTTTTCCTGATGCGCAACACATCCCGGCTGACTCATGTTTGAATTTGAGCGCATGACAATGGGGACATTCTTTGTCTATAGCACCAATCAGCACTTTCGGATGAGCGGAATATTCAATATCTGGCTAGTACTCGAATGCGAGACGAAGGAACGAAGCGGATATAAATGTTCGATGTACTTGTTGGCGTTGTCGGTCATTTGCTCTGCGTGTGTTAACTACGAACCGGCGCGCTTGGCTCCGTTCCAATTGTCGTTGTTGATTTCGTTCAGCTCGTGCCTCTTGTGATTGAGATGCACGCAATTGCGACATGCTTACACGCAAGTTTTTGTTATCTTGTTAGATTTGTTCGTCTGTTCTTTCTGCTCTACTATTTTGCATGTTTGTTGATTTATTCGTTCGACGGCCCAAATGGCCCCCCTTGCGTCTTGCTGGTATTGTTCACTGTAATACACACACATAAAAATAGATAAATAAAATAAATCGTACAAAATTTTGCACGCACTGCGTTGTGGCATGCCGAATGAAATGTCAAAATGACGCGACGCTTCTCTTGAATTCTTCTCAGACGTAGCGCCATCTGTCATTTAACAACATAAATAATTTCGTTCTGTTTGAAATACGAACGACGGTTAAATTTGTTCATACAAAAATAATAAAATCGCGATTAAAAAATGACAGGGTGGGGGTAGGAGAGTGAAAATTTTAAGTTATAAGTATTTTCTGATGCCAAATAATAAAAAAAATACAAAAAAAAAATTGTCAAAAAAATAAAAGAAAATTTTTCTGGATAGAGATACCCTAATCACCTAGCGATATGAAATATACTTGTTGACCTATTCTCATACCTAACAAATATACATAAAAAAAATCATAACAATCGGTTGAGCCATTTCGGAGGAGTTCGACCACAAACATCGTGACACGAGATTTTTATATATATAGAGATTATAAATGACAATCAACTTTTATTAGAATAAATACATTGAAATAAATAAATATTAGTACTTGTTAATTAGGCCAGCTCTACTCGGTGGAAATCAAAAATTAAAAACCTTATATATTTGAGGGAATAATATAAATCTCTTAGTTAAGAAAATTGCATGCGGGCACGACCTGAACACGTCCTCTGGGACTACCGATGGGATCCGACCGAGCAGAGCTGTCTGCCAGGGTCCGTCCACATACAGGCTTGATTGGCCACGTCAACTTGATATTAACCACGGCCAACTTTTAGGCATTTGAAAAATTTGCTGCGTCATTGGGAAGACGGGATAATTCCGAACCCTCTTTAGATTCATCATTTTCAACTCCTGACTCCTCTGTTTCAGCAGAGTTTCATTACACTGGTACAGAGGACGCATGTCATTAATGATAAATGACAGCAAAACAATTCAAGAATCTTTTTTATTTTCCAAAACTCTTTATTTATGCACTAAGGTGCATGTTTGCTACATCAGTCCCGTGCAGCATCGTTTCGGGATAAGAAAGTGTGGCACTAAATCTTTTTATTCTATGTCACACGTGTGACACGTTTATAACATCATTGAAGGCGGCAGTGCACAAATCACGACTGCATATTATACATGGCGATTGGCGAGTGGAGATGGGGTAACTAAAATCATTGGTGATAAATATGTAAACAGAACCAATATAATTATCATGTCGTTTTACTCGCCTGTAAAGATGAAATTTTTCCGTTACGCGCTTTCGGCTTAACGCTCTCAATATTTGTGCATAAATATATAAAACCATGATGTTAATGTCAGATTAATTATAATAAATAAAATAAATATCTGGTTGCGACACTAAGCTACATAATATAGAGAGCAAACATAAGAATAATAATTTTCTAAAGTGACATTAAACCATGTCACTATCGGCTTTTCTGCCTATCGATTGCTTTCTTTATTGCATCCCCGTTCTACGTGAGACAGCTCTTATTGTAATATTATTCTCACAGATATAAATTTTACAACTGTACATATCCAAAAATAGCTATAAATGTTTTTTCCAAAATATTATATATGTAGCATTTTTTTAGTTCATTCCCATAATTTTTAATTTAACACAAGACCGGGTTCATTCCAAACCATTGTTTTCATTGGTAAAATTAACGGTTTTGTTCTTTGGCATGCACTAATTACCCTTCTAATTTAACCAGTGAAAACGTAATTGGTACTATATCTTGGTAGAATAGAGTAAGATTTTACGGTGAGGTAGTGACACTGCTACTCACCTTCCCCATTCACTGATTTCAACAAATTAGTTGTACCTTAGAGACTATAATTATATGGTAGTACTGTGTTCATGCTGACACCACGCGTTCAGTATTTTTTTTTTTAATTTTTTATGTTTCAATAATGAGCGAGAAAGAGAAATTTGACCTTAGATCAGTGGTTTCCAAACTTTATGTTACTACGCCTCCCTTTAAAAAAAATCTAACCTTGGCGCCTCCCCACCCTTTATTTAATTTATTTCATTAAATAATAAAGACACCTTTTTAAATATCCAAAAATGTATTACTTAATACAACAATGAAAAAAAAACCTAATTATAAAAATAAACAAGATTTTACTACCTTTATTATATTCATTTTTAAATTATATTGTTTTTCATGCAATGGATGTGCTTATTTATTAACACAAAGTGCTCTTTTCCTACTAAACGAGGTCGATACTTGGATTTCATTGCAGCTAATGCAGAAAATTTTGTTTCGCATAAGTATCATGTTACAAATAATGGTAGCAGTACTTTAATTACAACTTGCTCTGCTTTTCTTGACAAAGTATTATATTATTCTTCACTTCGATTCAATCAAAATTGAACTTGGGTTTTTGTTTCAATGAATTATCGCATAATAATTCTATCATTTTTTTTCTATCATTTTTTTTTCTTTTCAATAGTAGTCAATCCAAATTCATCATCGTTCATTGACAAATGGATTCTATAATGGGCCCCACATCCTGAAGCGGGCCCCCAGGCCAGGATCTTTGGCGGGGCTACTTATCGCTGAGGTTATGGACAGTGTGGTGCTCATAAGTAGTTTTTATTAAATTATACACGGGAGTTATCATTTAAGTACCTACTATATAGCAATCATCATATAGGTATCACATCAAATCACAACGCACAACCACATATTTAAAATATCTAATAGTCCTGAAACGAAGTAGCGCGAAGTAGACTTTTTTTAACTATTAGACTAAATCTGTGTTGTCTGTTATGCCCGGGCCCCCAGGCTCTTTATAAACTATGCATCTGCAAACTGCAAACCTGTGGCTACATTAAATTTGTGTTAAATTTTTGACGCCTCCCTTTGCAACACTACGCGCCTCCAGTTTGGAAATCGCTGCCTTAGATGATTTGAGTTGACTTTAATAATGTTTATGTGAACGTTTACTCTACCAACTCGGATATAGTAGAGTAATTTGGATAGTATGTATGCTAGTATACACACTCTACAGCTTATTCCACCAATGAAAACAAGGCTTTTACAGACTATAAATTGTATTTTTTATAAATTTGACTTACTTACATAATATTAATGTATTTATTGTTATAATAATTATCATGTCTTTCCAACTATTATCAATTAACAGTTGGAAAAAATAATAATAGCTTTATTTTATTTCAGAATAAACGTGTGCATCCATGGTGGAGCAGTGGAAGATCGAGTTTAAAGGCGTAGATTGACGATTTGGCAGATTCTGGGAAAAGTAAGTGAAAATCAAAAATAATTATAAAAAAATTACAAAGTAAACATCGTTTGAATATATAAAAAAAAACAAGATTAGTTATCAATAACAATAAATTTTAAACATTAATTTAATAATATAATACAGAGAAGTCAAACATGTAATCCAGTACGTAGACACTGGGATTTTATCCGAGGGTTCTGGGTGCGATTCTCGGTGAGGTCACAAAAGTGATCGTCTCAAAGTCTGTGTGTTTGGATTGTTTTACTTCTATTACTACATACACTACAACCATTGGGCCCCATTGCCTGTAAGTTGTAGTACTTAAACGAATATGTGTATCGTTTTATTTATTTATTTATTTATTAATTTTTTTCCGAAATACTTAAAGCGACGTACGTAATAACTATACTTCTTACAAGTACATTTCAATACAATATTGTCTCTCGAGAATGGCCCTTAAAACGTATCTGAAACTTCGGGAAAAGAAAGAAGAAGGACACACGGTAATAACCCACAACTTCTTACAATAAAAAACAACCGTGAAAGTATTAAACATTATATTATAATACTATGTAAGTAGTTTATATTATCATTTTGTATAACGATGATAGTTGAAGTCATTTAAATGTATTTTTTTATCTAAATGCTCGGTACTTTTCTGAGATAGTATACTTTGTCTTCGTATTAGAATATTTTTTTCATTTTTATTCAATATTTTTTCGACTTAACATTCAGAGCCTTCAATATGATAAACAGTTAAAACGTGATTACTTTCCAAAGTATCAAAAAAGAATTTTTATTTATATTCTTTCATTTACATAATCCCCTCACATTCGTTCTATATAATACCCAATGCTCCCGGTGTAAATACATATAGGTACGTTCCATTCACATTGCCACATAAACTAAAGTGATTTCTTTTCTGGGCTTAGACCGGAACCGACTTCCGGTGGTCTTATAACGAAAAGTAATATATAATGTGCATACATCATTTTAAAACATCTATACCCAATAGAAAAAATCTTTTTTTTTAATACAACACCCAACGGATTTCAACCTCTAACCGATAGATTTGCGCCAGTGTGCTTTACCAATAATTAAGCTACGGGCATCCTACTTAATTACGATGATTTTAACTAGTGGTTCTTTTGGTGGTGGTGGTGGTGAAATATGTATCGATTGCATTATAATGTTGGCTATATATATATATATATATATATATATAAATCTTGTGAATTATTCGTTGGATAACAGAAATAGTTTATAAATAAAATATATTGATTAAGATTTTCGCTCACGATGGCCGAGCGGCTAACGCGTCAATTTGTAGTGCGTTAATCCCAGGTTAAATCCTGAGTCTGGTAATATCATTTTTCAATGTGTGTTTAGAGTATTTCCCTATTAGAGTTTAGAGTATTTTCTATTATAGAGTATTTCCCAAATAGGTTGAGCAAGTGGCTAACATCCATTTCTCGTAAAAACAAAAATCTGTTAATACAAAACCTCTTCTCCGCGGAAGCCCATAATATGACCATCGTAGGATCGGAAATGGTAAAAAATCACCCGATCGCAACCAATTTAAATTTTTAAATTATGTACGTTCAATAAAAATAATGTTGTATCATTCTTAGAAAAAATAAAACTATATTAGATGTAAAAATGTAACACGCTACCTTTTACGAAAAACTGTTAAATCATAGGCGATAATGAGCGATTGTCGTTACTTGCCGTTCACGTGAGACGGTAGTTAAAGACGGCAAAAGGACCACTTTGCTTATATTATTTAATATTTCATACGCTGTACCTAATCGTTGATTTCTAATAAATACCTCTCCACAACAAGTTGTCATTATTGGATTCACCCACCCCGCAGTAATATCATGAACGATTTGAATGATATGTATAATAGTGTTCTGACTAAGGCAGGGGCGGGCAAACTTTTTGGATGGAGGACCAAATTCAAGAATTCAAAATGAGCGGCGGGCCGCAAGTAAAATACCATTTTTAGATATACACTATTTATTATCACGAAAAATAAACATTACAAAAAAATTAATGAGAAGAATGAAAGTGTTGTACATTTTTTCAAATTCAGGTGTTAATTTTGTGGTTGATATTTTCAAAACTGCTTGTAAATGGGCATCGGAGATATTTGATCGTAAATAATTTTTATTGAGGATCATGATCGAAAATGTTTGTTCACATATATAGGTTGATCCAAAAACAACGAACATTTTTCTTGCATAATCTTTAAGTTGTTCGAATTTGTCTGAATTAAGGGCATTGTAAAATTTGGATATATCTTCACGACGATGCAATTCTCTTGAATCAGTGTCACACTGCAGACCAATAATCTCAAGCTGTAGCTCTGTCAGTACACTATCAATATCTATTGAAAATGGATCGCGTACTGTTGCTAAACTTGTCTCAATTTTTCGGAAGTCACCAAATCTTTGTAAAAAATCGTCATTCAGAGCTTTAATAATTTTACCATATTCTTCAAATTTATATTCTGGTATATTCAGCAACTTCATAGTTGGAAAGTGGTCCACGTTCTTATTCGATATTTGTTGAAGGAACAACTTGAGTTTTAATCAATGACATTATTAATGGACGACGCACTCAATACAGTAGCTAGCAAGTAAATTCGCATGTATAGGTAGACGTCACGCAATTTCCATTATGCGATATCACGCATCGGGAATTTATAGCAATATGACCTTTATTGTAATGGCGTTAGAGCAGTGTTTCTAATGTCAATGTTCATTTGAGCGAACCCGTTCGAACCAAACCATTTGGCAGACCAACAAAAAGCATCAGGAATTTATAGCAATATCACCTTTATTGTAATGGCGTTAGAACAGATTATGCCATTCGGCAGACCCGACAATAAAGTGAGTGTCATTTTCTTTTCCAGATGATTCGTCCATATTAATGTCATTGGTTTTAATTGAAATCCACTCAAA
Source organism: Rhyacophila brunnea (assembly GCF_057557595.1). Classification (NCBI taxonomy): domain Eukaryota; kingdom Metazoa; phylum Arthropoda; class Insecta; order Trichoptera; family Rhyacophilidae; genus Rhyacophila; species Rhyacophila brunnea. Next base: position 11,276,256 of record NW_028232848.1, on the reverse strand, counting down.
CTGTTCACCATATCGTGAGCATATATTTTTTTTCCTTGCAACGCAGAGTTAAAAGTATTTAAATGTGTCACGATGTTCAACATAGAAAATAGTGGTTACATAGTGTGAGACGAGACGCAAGGAAGACGTACTGAGATAATACATTAACGAAACAACAAATTCTTCAAATTTTAATCTATTGTCAATATTTTTTAAAAAAATATAAAAAAGTTATTCGTAATCAGAAGTACAATTAATGATGGCGGGCCGCAAAAAAATACCCGGCGGGCCACATGCGGCCCGCGGGCCGCAGTTTGCCCTCCCCTGGACTAAGGTGTGAGTGAATTCGACATTTCGGTAGAATTTTACTTATCTGAGAATAATTCTCGACTTATCGTTTCGAAGATGTTTAAAATACTTTTATTTTCAAATAGATTTGAATTTTTATTTAAACTACTTAGTCTGTTATCTAAATATAGAAGAGTTACGCTAACGAAAGTTGATAAAACTTTTAATTAAATGAACGGCTGTAAGTTAATGTTCGGTTTTAAACAATCTGTACTGAAATTGAATAGTGTAATTCAAAAGGTCTAACTTTCATCACCTTCACATTGAGATATTTGTATAAAAAATAATTAGGTACGTCATAGTTTTGAATGGTAATTTATAAGTTATATTAATTAATTATACTACTGATATACATTTTTCAACTGTTATTTAAATTAAAAATCCAACAGTAATTGTTTTAATTTGAACAACTATTGTTCCATTTCAAAAATGGAAAGTAGGTAGTGCTTTTGCTTTAAACCTATTCATTTGACAATGTGCTTTATGGACTATTTTTCAAAGTTCCACTAATATTAAAAAAGATTTCGAAAAATTACAAGCGTAAAACAAGTTTTTCATAATTTTGATTGTTAAATAAACAATCATATTAAATGTAAAATAATAATATTATGTACCTATATGCATAATTAAAATAACTTGTCAAAACGGACCACATACAAAATTCTGAAATCATTATCAAGTGTTATAATTTATAATCATTGACATATTATACGAGGACACTCTAGCATACAAAAACTCAATATAAAGGTGGATGTGTTATCAGATTAAACGACCCATTTCCAATAATCACCATGTATACCAATGTAGATTCATTTTCATTTATATATAAATGTACCTACAGTTTTTTTAATATAATAAGTACCATATGCGGACATGTCCAGATGCGTTAGCAGAATAGAATAACAGTTTATTAGAATGCAGATTTTCAATAATGACCCTTATTGCAAGGTATACATTTCATTTTTCAATCATTTTCGGTCGTGTTCTATGTTTTGTGTCTATTAATCGAAAGATGCAGACCGGCACGTTTATGAGCAGGGTCATTTGCGAAAGCCTTTTTTATTTTTCACACGATGCCTCGATTAGCAAGACAATGGCTGTACATATCACAAAAAGTTTTTAAAAAATCTTCTATAATTTAAAATATATCATATATTATATAGACTCCTATAGTTCTGTAATATACATTATATATTTGTCTTTATTTGTTTGTCTGTAACGCAGCGCAGCACACACACACACACACACACACACACACACACACTCCCGCTATGTTAGCTAAAGTTATGCACAACTAAATGTAAGATGTGTCTCTTTGATGCACGTATGCAAAATAGTTTTCGTCTTAGTTGCGCGATCGCATAAATAGAACACCCACGTTGCATCCCTTTCACGCTCGCTGCACTTAATCGCTAATTCTCATACACAGGTAAAATACACCGGATTTATCGAAAATATACCTACCAATCCATAATGGTATTCAAAAAGATATGTTTTTTTAGTTCTGAATATTGTCAGGTAGATACCCAATATTGCTTTGCTTTTTTGCCATGTTCAATCTTAATAAGATTATAATTATGGTCCTATGTGGAGGTTTGTATTTATTAACAGATTTTTGTTTTTACAAGAATTGTATATCAGCCAAATTGCTCCAAAGTATATTTATTTGCCAGATCAAAGATTCGAACCTGGGACCCACGACAATATAAGCCAACGCATAAACCGCTCGGCCATCGCTGGCGCTTTGCTTTGCTTATGATATAAAAAACAGTATTATTGAGCGCATCGATAAGAATGTTGATAAATTGCACTGCCGCCTATTTTATTACAACGTTTTTCTTAGCTCGTATTCTTATTTGTCCGGTACAAATCTTGCAATCAATTTTTAACTAACTTCCCGACTAGCTAGACATTTGAAACTTTTAGAATATATCAGAACACAAACCCAATACATTCTTTTAATACTTTTAGCCATCTTTAAGTAGAATTGAATTCATTTTAAGTTAATTCTGTTTTGTATGAAAAGTTATTTTGGCAGAAATCCGTAAAAAGTAAAACACTATTATTGGTTGCTAGGGGTCTGGGGTCCTAGCAACTAAATTATTAATATATACGTGCGTTACTATGGAAATCAATATGAAATAAAATGACATTTCAGTATTATTTCTATCAAGTACAATTTTTTTTGATCGTTTAAGGGGGGACATGCTCGTCGAAGGTCAAAATTGAGTTTTTATTGTATTTTCAAACCATGATCCTGGACACTCCTTAAACGTTGTAGATAATCTATTTATATAATTTTGAAGCTTTATTATCCTTTATAGTTATTTTAAACATTTGATGACTGCATAAAGTATTTTTGTTACATAAAATAGTATTCGTTTAAACCTCTCGCTCTAATGTTTTAGAATATAGTCATATTTCGGTACATAACTGTGCAGTGGTGTTAAGATTTTATACATTTATTAATTTTTAAAAGCATTTATAAAACTATTAGCATAATTTATTACGAGATAATTTTTGTAAAATATTCACAATAAAAAATTATATTGATAATCTCTGTGATCCCAAATTTGACAAGAATTAGGCATTTTATTATTCAAAAAATCGACAAGATTACCACATTTGAAGATGATTCTAAAGACACTTATTATAAGCTATGTCTTTGACCATTCAAGTGTGATAAACATTTTATGAATAATGATTGCTTTATAATAATTATTGACCTAAGAATAAGGTAGTGTTTTTTTGAAATACGTAATTTCTTTTGTCATTCCCTAGTGGTTAAGCTACAACATACGGCCGTAGCCATAAATTGACAAACTATAATTAAAATAGGGAGTAAAATTATGTTAACGCGCGTGTTTGAACATGTACCTAACCGATTTTTTTTTTATTTTTTTTTAAACGGTACATGTTCAAACACGCGCGTTAATATCATTTTACTCCCTACTTCAATTATAGTTTGTCAATTTATGGCTACGGCCGTATGTTGTAGCGTAACCACTGGGGAATGACAAAAGAAATGGCGTATTTCAAAAAAACACTACCTTATTTTTAGGTCAATAATTATTATAAAGCAATCATTATTCATAAGATGTTTATCACATTTGAATGATCAAAGACATAGCTTATAATAAGTATCTTTAGAATCATCTTCAAATGCGTTAATCTTGCCGATTTTTTGAATAATAAAATGCCTAATTCTTGTCAAATTTGGGATCACAGAGATTATCAATATAATTTTTTATCGTGAATATTTTACAAAAATTATCTCGTAATAAATTATACTAATAGTTTTATAAATGCGTTTAAAAATTAATAAATGTAAAAAAACTTAACACCACTGCACAGTTATGTACCGAAATATGACTATATTCTAAAACATTAGAGCGAGAGGTTTAAAAGAATACTATTTTATGTAACAAAAATACTTTATGCAGTCATCAAATATTTAAAATAACTATAAAGGATAATAAGGCTTCAAAATTATATAAATAGATTATCTACAACGTTTAAGGAGTGTCCAGGATCATGGTTTGAAAATACAATAAAAACTCAATTTTGACCTTCGACGAGCATGTCCCCCCTTAAGCTAGTCAAGTCAAGTTTATATGATTCAACAGAAAATTTAAAAACGTTGTATGTAAAAAGTTCTTTTTATCTTGTAATTATTTTTCTACTGGAATATATTATCGTCAATTCGTAAAGTATAGTTAAAATTCTCTTTATGTATATTATATTATATCACTGATCTACGTTTTGTTTATTTATATATTATTTTGTAATACTATGAAGGTAGGTCCATAATTTTCATTTCATCGGTTTATAAAAATAACAACATTCAGCAGGTTTAATCAGTATTAAAAGATTTGGGATCCTACCGCCATTGTAAAGAGCTTATCACTGACAGTACAGCGTCCATTAAAATAGCCCATCGCTTCTCCACCAGTGAGTCGCAACACTCCCAGCCCCGATAATAGATAATAATTATGAAAAAATAAAAAGAACTTTTATATACCACGTTTTTAAATTTTCTGTTGAATCATATAAACTTGACAAATATTCTATGTATTAATAAATACTTTTTTTTGTACTTGATATAAATAGGTACTGAATAAATATTATAGAATACTAAAATATCATTTTGACATTTCATAATGATTTCCATAGTAACGCACGTATATATTAATAATTTAGTTGCTAGGACCATCCCCTTAGCAACCAATAATAGTATTTTACTTTTTACGGATTTCTTCCGAAATAACTTTTCATACAAAACAGAATTAACTGAAAATTCTGCTTAAAGGTGGTCAAAAGTATTAAAAGAATGCATTGTCATCGTGTTCTGATATATTCTAAAAATTTCAAATGTCTAACTAGTCGGGAAGTTAGTTAAACATCGATTGCAAGATTTGTACTGGATAAACAACCCCCGGACAAACAAGAATACGAGCTAAGAAAACGTGGTAAAATGGGACAGCAGTATTTTTATTTAAATAAAAACACACAAATATTTATTGTAATTTTTAGAATATTATGTTATCAATGAAATACGTAAGCTTTTTGTTATTGTCAACAGAATTGATGTCTAAGTGCATTATAATAGTAGAAAATACAGTATTTGTCAATTCTATCATTTTTCGGATTATCATCCACAAAATGATCCAATAAAACAACTTTTAAATAATATAGAGCAGTCTTTCTCAAAGTGGGCGATTACGCCCCTTTGTGGGCGCTGGAGGCTTTCAGGGGGGCAGTAGAAGGCTCAAAGAAAATTAGAGGGCGTTAAGGAAATCTAGTTGGGTGACGGCAGACAAATTTTATCTATAAAAATCTAACGGCATCTAGACACGACACCACTTGAGATGCGATTTACTACTCGAATGCTTGGAGTCCCGTATAGACGGTTAAATTAGAGTCGCTTATGAGTTTTATTTCCTCTCATTGAAACATTCTTTGATCTCAGAAATAGGATATGAGTCACACCCTATCTATCCTATGTATATATTAATGCACGATCAAAATTATATTCGCAATAACTGTTTTAAGATACGCAATAGATGGTGATGTAAAAAGGTAAGTTAAAAAATATTGGGGGCACATATTTTTTTTAAATCTCAAAGTGGGCGGTGGTCGATATAAGTTTGAGTACCTGTGATATGGAGCATTCGAAGGTAATGGAAAAAAAACTATTCGATCGATAATTTGTTTAAGTTTATTTTTCTTATTATTTATTTTGTTACTTGAAAGATTTATACACTTTAAATATCGTTGATTGTTAGAACAGTTTAAATATAAGACAAATAAAAAGGTTAACATAAACTGTTACATTAATTAAGTCATTTCTGGACTTTCTTTACAATGTATGTATCTACTTGCTCTGTGGTGTTAAGTCAATAGACCCTTGTCACAGTTTTTGTTCTCACGCAAGTGTTGGCTACATACAATTTGTGTTATTATGGAAGAAGGTCACAATCCCATAAGGTTCAGAACCACTATAATAGCCGGTATTTCTTTTTCCGCGCTATTTGTGCTGCTTAAACACATCTAAAAAAGCTAAATAATACGGTAGCGTAGAAACGAAACGTCTCCCTGTACATCTACTTAGACATTTTTTTCGCGCCAAAAAACACTACTTGTTATGCAAAATGTGGCGCGTAAAAGCTTATGTGGGAAGTGTTATGGGATGCAATGTAGACTTTGGGTATATTGTGGTTGAACGTATTATCCTTGAGATGTTTAAAGATGGCGCTATTTTCTTCTTCCGGATAGGTACTTTCTTTTATAAATATATAGTAAAAAATAAATAAAAGTTTCCTGGGATAATGAATAGAAATAAGTTTATCGCAGACATCCCTATGTTAAACTGCTTACTGTATTAAACATTATCTTTGTGATACAATATTCTACACTGAACATACATAATTTGAAAACATCTCATACATATTATTAATATACACAACGGGTATCGTGTTATTTTTATAAAAAGAGTATTTTTTCTCGTGAGTATATGCATGAGATGTTTTCAAATTACATATGTATGTTCAATATAGAATATTACATTCTCAAATCTTGTGAATTATTCGTTGAATAAAAGAAATATTTTTTTCTATACAATAGTAACATACTAGCTTTTTGAATCATTTTTTGTTAATTCTACAAAAGTTAATTAATACGTCTTGACAATGGTACAACCCGCGTCCATACTTCGACAGTCATGATAGAATGAGATGGGGTACATTTTAATATCGGTTTTCCTTCTCGTTCAATTCAGTAGCGAAGGGTGGAGGTAAGCTGTTAAGATCCGATATAAATAGTGTACACTAAATCGTCTCTGTTCTGGCAGAACACACTAACTGGAGAATACTAGTTTTGAGTAATTTGAGTTTGAAGTTGTTAAAATGTTTAAAATGGTCTATCAGGTGAGTTTATTAAGTAATCGTAAATAGGATGACTTTAAAATAAAGACTGTTTATTTATTAAGAAGGTTTCCAGACGGTAAAATTTGAAATAAGGAACATTTTGGTACAACTAACTCATCAATTAAATTTTTTATGTTGTCACAGATTTAAATATAAATTGATTATTAAAACAGTTTAAAAAGAAAACTAATAAATAAGTTAACATCTACATTAATTACGCCATTTATTTATCTCAGATATCTGAGATATAAAGAATCAAATAATTGATTACAAATATATCAACAAAATATTGGTGGGCGTTTAGTAACCAATTCTCGTTACTTTATTTTGAATATATTTTTTTAAACTATAAAAAGAATCAATTTCGAAAGTTAAAGTTTTTTATTTCTACCGTTCCTATCTGGATACAGCTCACTTTTTAGAAGATAAAAAATCTGCAATAATTCTGTTTTGTGCAGCTAATTACCAACATACATCTTTTCAATTGTTAACCATATAATCTATGTATAATATATAACATACATAAATCTTGAAAACACCTCTGAGAAAATATATTATAACCACTAGAAAAAATATTTTTGAAAAAAGTAAGACCTGATCTCACGGGTTTCGCGCCCATGCACATAGACCACTATACTAAAGGTTCCAAATTTTAACTAATGATTCTTAATACTCTCTGAAGCGCTTTCCAAATTGAGCTACTATTGACGATCAGCTTTTTTTATGTTAATACATAAGTACACAAATAAACAGTTATTTGATAAACGTTTCTAAAACGTCATAAAGATTCTTTAAAAATTGAATTTACATTTGTACTTCAAATGACAATTTCTCTGACTATTGAAATTTGTAGTTCAGGCCCTATAGTCGTGCTCTTGCGATATTAAATTTTCTTTCATGCGACTCCCTATTTCCAGCCATTTTCGATATATCCAGAGGCATGAAATTATGTAGTCGCGTCGCATTGTTTTGTAGCTAAATGTCATATAGCGAACGTTGAAAGAATAAATGAATCGAACTGAACCAAACGAGGTAATTTGATCAATATGTCATTATTGTAAACAATTTGACGATACATTTGTGTACCAAACATAGGTCTTCATAAAAAGGTCTTCCATTTTATTAATAATGCAGACTTGATCACATTAGTGGTGTTTATTGCAAAACACAATATATTATAATATGTATTCCACATAATATAATAAAAATCTGAATCTGTTTCGTCCACTTTGCAGGACATTCTCAACTGATTCTATCAAGACGTTTCAGTCAACGTCGATGTAACGATCTGCGATTATTTTATTTAATTTAATGATTGCCCATTGATTTTTATAGTTAATAAGTGATTATAATTTTATTATTTCCATTGATCCATTTTACAACGTTTTTCTTAGCTCGTTTTCTTATTTGTCCGGTACAAATCTTGCAATCGATTTTTAACTTACTTTTCGACTAGATAGTCATTTGAAACTTTTAGAATATATCACAACACAATGCCAATGCATTCTTTTAATACTTTTATCCATCTTTAAGCGGAATCGAATTCATTTTCAGTTAATTTTGTTTTGTATGAAAAGTTATTTCGGCACCATTATTGGTTGCTAGGGGTCTGGGGTCCTAGCAACTAAATTATTAATATATACGTGCGTTACTATGGAAATCAATATGACAATTCAGTATTATTTCGATCAAGTACAATTTTTTTCGATCGTTTAAGCTAGTCAAGTCAAGTTTATATGATTCAACAGAAAGTTTAAAATCATTGTACATAAAAAGTTCTTTTTATCTTGTAATAATTTAAGTTAAGGTTTAAACTTTTTCACGCATGTTTAGGTAATTTAAAAACGATTCTGAAAATGTCCCAAATATTCAAGATTCTCGAATACTGTCGGAAATTCCATATGCCATGACGTAATTATATATAACACACTCCTACGCCAGTGTAATTTCATTTCACAATACGAAATAGCATTTTGTGTTCACTATAGATTTGTATGGTAAAATCGGCCGCACAACGATCGATAAAATATTTTTACAAAATGTAAGAATAATAAAACTTATAATGAAGAACCTAAAATTAGAAAACAGCACGTTTTACTTTCGTTTTATCTATTAGCTGTTAATAGGTATTAATAATGTATTTTTTTTAAATGGTGATTCTGAGTAATAAATAATTGAGGTAAAAGTGATAATTGTGTTAAAAATTAATTACATTACAAAATCAGCCTAGTCCAGAATGGATGAATAGGAGTAAAACAGCTTTTTGTTTTCTCAAGTACATAGTCACAAGGGTGGAATTTTATATTATTTTGATTATAGAATATTTAAAATTAAAAAGTTAGACATTTCGATTATGCAGAAATGTTAGAAAGCAGTAGTTCTTCAACAATTTCCAAAAAAGTCAAAAATACCTAAAGGTGGACTTGGCTGATTTTGAAATCTAGCGACACATATATAATATATACTCTGGGCCCAAACCCATATTGAAAAACAACATATTAATTCGCCGATTTTATCCCGGGATCCACTACATTATAAGCCGACATATTACCGCTTGATCATCATGGGCAATGTTTTTTGAATGAATTAGGTTATGTTTTAATATCACATAGGTACATAGTTATTATAAATAACACAAACGCATTACGAATGTAATATATTCAATATTCGGAGCTGTTTTGTATGCAAAGCTTTAACACTATGTAAGTACATAAATACTACTCACAGTAAAATTTAAATTTGTATGAGACGACAACGAAAACAACCCCCACGAGATTAAACAGAGGTTATACGTGAAGTAGCAGCGGACAGGGTTTTAATAGTCATGAAAAAAAATACAAATAAAATATTAATGTACGTACTAAAAAACCATTTATTTGCTTTTTTTAATTAAATCATAAAAATAACGTTTAATATTTGATAGCAATACTTATGTTATGTGGGAAGCCGTGGACTGTATCAGCGGATGGGGTTACTTCAACCATATTATGGAGAAGTAAGGAGAAGTGTGGATAAGTTATTATTATCAGGTAGTGGCCTTGATCGACACGTATATATGGCAATGCAATCATAAGCCCAAGATATTGTATACTATAAAATATTATGTTACATTACAAGTATTTGTAAATATAGATTTAAACCAACCGCTAAACCAAGAGATGTCACGGAGACTTGAAACTTTTGAGATATGGCTGTACAGACGTATCCTCAAAATTCCTTGAACTGACCGGGTGACAAATGTTGAAGTTCTCAATCGAATGGGGAAGGACCAAGAAGTTCTACGGAGTATCAAAACCAGAAAACTACAGTTTACCGCGGCCACATTATGACAGGACAAACTACAGTATTCCCCAACTTGTCATTCAAGGAAAGATCAATGGTAAGCGTAGCAGAAGACGGCGCCGCAGTTCAAGGCTTAAGAACATCCGTGATTTGTACGAGTGCAGCTTAACTGAACTGTTCCGGGTAGGAGACGAAAAATATAAGATCGCCTTGATGGTGGCTGACCTCCGCTAGGGGATGGCACAATAAGAAGAAGATTGACATATTATAAGGTAGTCTTTTGCATTGGCGAACATGCTTTTAATCTGAGTGTGATTTCACCTTTTCACTTCCAGCCAATTTTTAGTAGGTGGACACTTGTAGGCCAGTTATTTTTGGAATAAAATAAAATCCCTTTAAAATATGAAATAGGAACAGAATGTTAAAATATTTGTGAAAACTTACCAAATCAACATATGATTATTATTTTTCCAGTTTATCGTGAATATTTTTACACTAAAATGATAAATATTGTTTAGAAAATATACACAAACAGTATATTCAGAAGTTATGACGTTTACGATGCACGATTTAACTCGTACATGGCCTTCGCGACATACATACTTTGACGAGTTAACTCGGCTCTGGCAGTGACACAGGTTAACATAATATTAGTTGCTTCATTTTTTTGGGATTGATTTCAATTTCACTGCAATAAGACCAGTGCGTATCAATAAAAGTGCTAAGAGGTTAGTCAAGATCAAACTAGTTTAAACAAAGTTGTATACTGTTAATAATGTTAATAATCATCATCGGCCTGGGTCTATCCACTATCACACTACCGTACATCCACCAAGCTTTATGATTTTCTCTATCCACCGGGTTGTAAAGCATCACCGTGGGTGTTTAGTGTCCCTTGAATACCACTGTATGGTGGTATTTTTCCAGCGGCTGTCCACTTGTCTAGCGTCGTTTCGTCTGCTTAACGACCTCTACCACATCGCGTACTCTTGTCTGTTTCCTTATCCATCGGTTTATTTTGTGATCTTTACGCGTTATGCCTAACATGCACTTTTACATGCCACGTTGCGCTATTCGTATTACACAACGTTTTTATTATGTCGTATTCTTATTTGTCCGGTGGTTGTTTATCCAGTACAAATCTTGCAATCGATTTTTAACTAATTTCCCAACTAGCTAAACATTTAAAACTTTTAGAATATATCAGCACACGATGCCAATGCATTCTTTTAATACTTTTAGCCATCTTTAAGTAGAATTGAATTCATTTTCAGTTAATTCTGTTTTGTATGAAAACTATTTCGGAAGAAATCCGTAATCCAATCCACTATTATTGGTTGCTAGGGGACTGGGGTTCTAGCAACTAAATTATTAATATATACGTGCGTTACTATCGAAATCAATATGACATTTCAGTATTATTTCTATCAAGTACAATTTTTTTTGATCGTTTAAGCTAGTCAAGTCAAGTTTATATGATTCAACAGAAAATTTAAAAACTTTGTATATAAAAAGTTCTTTTTATCTTGTAATTATTTTATATAATTTTGATAATATATTATAATAAACAACTATTTTTATATCACTTTAATGTGAAATTTGAGCTTGCTTTTATCAATTAATAATAATTCTAGAGATTCGTATGTTAAGTACTATACTAATCTCGTTTGGATATAAATAAAAAAAATATTTCATGTCAAGCAGATTTTAATTTTCTAGAAAGCATATTTTTATTTAATAATCTTTATTATGAATTATTTAATAATGTTAACTCTCAACTAGAGAAAACTTGTCAAACTACATTTCAACGATAAAAAATGTCTTAATCAGACGAAAGCCTTCAGCGAACCCTCATTTTACGTCAGTTTTTTTTTGATTAAACTTTGTTACTTACAAAAAATGCCGGTGGAATGAATGCCTATGTTGTGTAAATGAAGAAAATTATATTAAATTTGGGTCTTTTGAAAAATAAGAAAATATTTTTGTTAATTGAATATTTTATTTCCTTTAAAAATACCAATTACATTAAAACACTTTAAAAACTTCAATATTCAATTTACAATTCAAAATAAAAATATAACATATTTTGATTTATTTTTCAAATATATATGCATTAATTTATTTTTTTATTAATTTTATTAATGGTATTTTTTCCTTTATTATTAATTGTCATCATCAGCTGTGGTACTACAACCCTTGGCATCCTTCAAAATTTTAATACATCCTCCATCCTAAATGATTTAGCACCAACACTCTCCAGTTCCTTCATAAATCTATTATGGCGTAGTCCAGGCATATCAGATTCTTATGTCTTGGTCTTATGTTGCCCTCTGGAGATTCGTAAATAACCCACCTTGTTGGTGATTCCTCCGGCATTCTATATACGTTGCCGTTCTAACGCAGTCTCTGCATATCCATATGCACTCGCTGCATGGTGTGGTGTGAGATTTTTTATTTACTAATGTAAAATAAAATTGCTAAGTGGAAATTCCAAGTTTGGTTTTAATATTAGTACATAAGAGTGAAATAATAAATATTACTACAGGTATCCGTGAAAAAATAATTTATAAATAATGTAACAACGTTTAAATTGCCCACTTCATATTATACACCTTTGTTAAATGGCAATTTATATATTGGCCAAAAAAATAATAGATTTAATCAATAAAAATAATTACAAGATAAAATTCTATTAATTATTAAAAATAAACAATTCAATTTAGGACAAATAAAGCAATTAATTATCAATAAATCATTTTTTTTCCTATTTTGCAACAAACAAAAAAAACAAATATAGAATACTGAAATGTTATTTTGATTTCCATAGTAACGCACGTATATATTAATAATTTATTTGCTAGGACCACCCGCTTAGCAACCAATAATAGTGGATTGGATTACGGATTTCTTCCGAAATAACTTTTCATACAAAACAGAATTAACTGAAAATTAATTGAATTCTACTTAAAGATGGCTAAAAGTATTAAAAGAATGCATTGGCATCGTGTTCTGATATATTCTAAAAGTTTCAAATGTCTAACTAGTCGGTAAGTTAGTTAAAAATCGATTGCAAGATTTGTACCGGATAAACAACTACCGGACAAATAAGAATACGACCTAATAAAAACGTTGTAAATACTTAGGTAAGTCGAACGAGAAATAACATTTTTAAATTTCTGAGGACACCCAAATTATGTTACTTAATCAATTTATTACATCACATCACATGCTTGCAGGTAGGTCCAATCACTTAGATATATTTGCATAGTACGCTGCTGTAGTGCATTTGAATTTATTTGAAGTAACTTGTTTACCTTGCTCACTTCACATATAATTTTCTTAGATAATTGATAATTCTTAGATCCAATTAAATTTGGAAAAGATATTATAAGTATACAAAGAAAACACATTTTAGTAATTCTCATGACACAAGCTATTCCGATAGGCTTTAACATAGTTTGTAAAATGCAACTGACAGAAGATGGAACAGATACTGATTTGTTTTTCCTTTTTTTTATTTATTTTTTTGAATATGTGTGGATAATATGCAGGTGACCTAATATGGGAAGTTCATTTTTTTTTTTTTTAAATCTTGTATTAAATGAGAGGATATCAGATTAATGTGTTTTGAATTTGGAATGTTTACATAAATAAATATATCGGAAAATATCCCTTACGAGTTTAATAAATTAATAGATTGTTTTAAATTGTATATTATTTCGTATTTTTATCACAAGATGAAATTCCCTTTGACCAATATTGTCTTATTTAATCACTAGTGGTACGCAATGCAAAGGTTTTGGTTTTGTTAATTCAAAATGTTATTTATCATATGCAATAGATATAACCATTTCGTTTTGGCATGATTATTGAATTCAGAATTATTTATTAATTACATAACACTTAAACATCATATGCTTCACTATCATGATGCGAAACAGATGTCAGATAAAGTAACTTACATGCCAACGATATTAATTAACACAGCAGAATCTACGAATATTTAGAGTAATTTATGTAAAACAGATATCATTTATAATCTATTATTCAATAATATACATTACAAACTATTAATTACTAATAACTACGTCTTTCTATATGTAATTCATATTAGAATAACTAATATAAACTAATGTTATGGAAGTACTTAAGGTGACTGAATTGGAAGTTCGGCCTTTAGTTGATTGTATCTTGTTGACAGTTGAATCATGCTATATTTTAAAGTCATCCAGAGTGGAGGACTGGCAAGGTATGGACTGCGACGATATTTTTCTAAAAATGAATCTGGCAATAAACATCCTCTGGGGACACCGAAAATTTGCATCGAATTGTAATGCATACAGAGACCAAAGAGTGTCGGGAAAAAAATTTGTTAATATTATTGTTTTGATAGTTAAAGAGTTTTATAGTTTGTATTGTATCATTTATGATTATAGAAATATTGAACTATGCGTTTTTTATGTAGTTTCGCTGTTTGCTCAATAATCCCGTTATTTTCCATATGGTAAATTCCTGATTTGCTAAAATAATTATCTGGCAACGCTGATAGACAAACAGATAATGTTATTTATTTAAATGAGTTGCCTTAGGTCATAATTCACGTTTTGCAATTTTGTGATTTTTGATTCTAAAGGCATTAATATATATAAATAAAACTAGTTAGCTATCAAAAGTCACTTTAAACCATGTGAAAATCATTGACAAAATTGACTGTTGGTGTCATAACTCACATTTTTTAATGAATAATCTGAGTTGTCATCAAGGCCTTTCTAACCAAGCAGGGAGTTCTATTTATGTAAGCTGTGTATCTGCAGCCTTATGAGTATTATATATTGTTTTTAGAAAATCGACTCACTGACTCATTAATATTCAAGGGAGTTCAATACTTTTCTTCCGATTACAAAAAACAGTGCTTTGCACAGTGCGATTATCTCAAAACTCGATTTTCGGAATATGTGAGTTATAACTTATAACTCTAGGCAACTCAAATAGTCTTTTTACAAGAAGTTGTTGTTGTGATTGGCTTCCAGATCAAACACGAATTTAAAAAATATCCAAGTTAGGGACTCAAAGGACAGTTAAGATATCAAAATAATGTCATTCAAACTCAAATAAACAATAAATAATTATGATTGAGATTGAAAGCTGTATAAAAAATAAATTTGCTTCCATACACTGCGAAATTCTATGATATTATAATATGTTGTATAAATACTAATTGCCATTTAAATTTAATGACAATGAAAAGGGTGTTATTATTTAGACAATCAGTTGTATTTGAAACTAAAATTATCGCCTCTGTACTCTGTAGGTGTTTAATAGTTTTACAATAATTGCTAGAATCCTTTGGAAATTGCTACAAGAGGTGAGATAGTCGTTAGGTGAATAAATTAAAGGAAAATACACTCAAACTACTCACAAAATCTGTGTGAGAAGTTTATCTGTAATAATTCGTCATCAAAAACTATGGTATTTTTTATTTATTTTGACCTTATTAAAAGATAATAATATAAAGTATTGCTATTTGATAGCCGAGCGGTTTCGTAGGACCCGAGCTTTGAATCACATATCAGGAAAAAATGCATTATAAGATTGTTTATTATAAAATAGAAACACATCCGGTTTTAATATTTTTTCATAGTTTACACTGTTAACAGAGATTGATCAACAATAAAAGAGAATACTTCAAACGGTACATGGAAATAGATAAACAAAATATGATGACTCGCTTGACCCAATGAGCAGATGAACTTGCCAATGGATTAGTTCGTCTTCAGGTGTGTATCGCATTTGACAACTAAATAACCACACTTAACACTAGAAACGGATCTTGATAGTGTAAGACACTCCTGGATTTAGGTGAATGGAATATTGCTTTTTCTTCTTTTTTATTTCAACCCATGACTGAGGATCGTGACCCAGATAATTTCGCTGTCGAACAGCCTCCTCAAAGGGTTTCCTTACACCTGTCAACATTCTACATCATGCAAGGTCCATGTTAGTGGCATTCGTGAATTGATATAATCATTAGGGACATCGAATGTTTAATTTTATATTATGAAGCGGTTCTAATAGATAAGACTGCGCAGATGACACAAACTGACACTAACGATCTTAATAACTGTAACTATCATGCTACTCTGCTTTAAATTAGTGACACACTTTGAATATGTAGGTTTCGTTATTAAGAGCATACTTCAGTGAAACGGCAAATAATTTTCAACTATAGGTGCGACGAAATTTTGGACTCGCTGGCAATCGGAGAGCGAAAGTCGAGCTGTGAACACGTCAATTTGTTTCGTGATGGCGACGGGGGTATTAATTCTTAAATCGTGTAAAGATGACTAAAAAACATTACCCATTTACTTGAAAAAGAAAACATGTCAATGAATATATTATTATTGTTACTAATAGAACAATAAACAGAACATTAAATGGAGGCATGTTGGATTTATATGACAAATTATATTTCGTTCGGCACGCGTCATTTGCACAATCCGCGCATCGCCTAGCCAATATAATATAACAATAAACATAACATTAAATGGACGCATGTTGCATTTTTATGACAAATTATATTTCGTTCGGCACGCGTCGTTTGCACAATCCGCGCATGGCCTAGCCACGATCTTTTTAGACCATGCCTCAACTGAGGTATAGCCTTAAAATAAAACATTGGCAATAATTAGTCAGCGTTGCCTCAATAACTAAACCAATAGCGTTTGTTTTAAAAGAGAATTACGATAATATCTGTGGTAATATGTATCGCATTAATATAAATAAGAAGATACATTTATGACCTAACACTCCACTCATCGAGTCCATCACGAGACTGTGGTACTGCTATAGTCACGAGTTCTTCACTCGACATAGTACCTACATCCTCGTACACTCCACTCGAATCAAGTCTTTCAGTTCAATCTTATAATTAATTTCTTGGTTATAGCGATCTCATCAATACATCATTACCTCGCGATTATAATCTCACGTCATCATCATTATTAAAGTATTTTTTCATTCTTGTACCGACGTGAAACGACGATCAAACTCTAAATAATATGACCAATAGGTCACGCGCGATGACTCAAAGTTTGTCTGGGTATGGGGTTTGTACGGAAAAGTAAGAGGATCCGCGGGGTAAATGCGGAAATCAGTGGCACCTGTTAATTTTGTTTAACCCCACCGCCTCCCATCGCCTTAAAATCAATAAGTAATAAATTATTATAGATAATTTTTCAAAATGGATCACCCCACTTATCATTTTTCTGTGTGTGCTCCTAATTCCATTGATAGTAAAATGAATACGTGTATTAAATAAGGTTCTAAGTACCAAAAAGTAGTATTGCCTGTAGTTACAAAATACTGAGTCATTGCAGTAAAATTTCATGAAGCAGACCTTTTGAAAAATGTAGTTTTACAGTGTTAAGCAATCACGGCAGCTTCTATAATTTTAGGTATTAAGAACTCGCAAGAGTTAACACACCATCGTCAGCTATTTTATATTGAATGCCGTTGACCACGGCAGTGCTACTTACACCATTATAAATAAAACACGCCAACGGACTTACAACGTCGACAGGTTTAATTATTTTGCTGTATTTTTTTTGACTCGCTTGAGGCACTTAGACTACAGTTGAAGTTATTGGCATTGGTATGTAGAACATTTTTCTATAAAAATGTCAGTTTTTATTATTTTGGTACTTAGCGCCTTAATTAATACACATATTCAAATATATCTAATGGTATATTGTTAATTTTTGTATTTGCATATTATATAATAGAACCTGCTTAGAGCTATATTAATCAATATTTTTAATTGCATTCAGAGAAGTCTACATGTGAATTTTCCCCGTAAACTTTAGTTGGATTTATTTGTCAGATTAATTATTTTACTTACTTCTTTGTCATCTTGAAGAGTGATGCGTGATCCCAGATAATTGAATTTGACTTATGTCAATACATCACAATTTCTCATGATATTCCTGAGTGACGAGCTCTCTTAAGCCCAACTCGTAGTGTATGTATTTTATTTTTGCTTGATCGATATAGTCCCATTTTTTTGCCAGTACTCATACTTTGTTTTGTACCTACATTGCTCATCATAATTGAAGACCTTGGTATAAAAACAACAAATGTCACAAAGGTATTTTTTTTCAGGAGATGGTAAAAACATATTAATTATCTTGGTTGTAAAAAGTATCCAAAAAAGCAAAGTGGCATATTTTTAAGTACTGATTTGAGGGACTTTAAACATAAGAATAATACAATTTATTATTAGAAACGTATTAAATAATTCGTGGGGTTACTGCCAAAATTTGGTAAGTCGATTATAATTGATGTATTTAGATTTAATAATGGATTATGTGTCTACATGTTATTGTAAATAGTATGTATGTTGAAAAAAAATTCAAGGTAGTCCGATATATAGAAAATGCACATAAAGCACAAAGAAATTAGCGTTATTCCTATTTTTTTTTAACTTACCAACTTTTAGCAGCCACCGCACGTTATATTGAACATTTTTGCTGTTTTAATACAATAAAATTGTATTATTATGCATAGCTGAAAAAATAATGATAATATTTGATCAAAAGATTTATTTTTGTTTTGTGAAACCGGGAATATTATTATAACATAATCATATACGGTCGGTTACGGCTATCGAAATAACGCTTATAGCATTTTTTTCGAAATGATTTATTTTGCGAGGGAAATAATGTTTACTGATTCCATTGTTAAAAAAGCTCTCTGAATCAAGCTCGGCGCGGCAAACATTACAAAACAATATATTATTTAATAATAAATTATTATAAAAAATATTTAAGAAAAGCATTTTTTGCAGATAATGATAGTAGATGGTTTAGTGGCATAGAGGGCTGATGGCTAACTAGTTTTGAGGCTTTTACACTAAAAATCACAATGAAATTTTAATTGTCCAAATAAACCCATAAATTAAAGCGATTTATTGTATTAATTTTATGTATTTTCATTATATTTAATTAAATATATTCGCGTAAACAAATTTACGAAAAAAAACAAATTAGCAATAAAACAGACCATCTAGGTACCTACCTAGTAAAATAGTCGATGTATATATTATTATTGTTTATTATTGCTTAGTATCACTACATCCTGTAACTAAAAATAATTATTACTATTGACAATTATGACAAAATAATTATATTAGTAGCTGGGCTATTTTTTTGTATATCATCATTAATTTATGGTACTACAACCCTTGGTACTACCCTTAAATCTCCTGTGGCGCAGTCCATCCATCTCAATTTCGGCCGTCCAGGTCTTCTCTTGCCATCGGAGGTTGCGTACATAACCCGCCTTGCTGATGGCCGCAATGCGCGTGGCCAAACCATAATGTTTTCAAGAGTCACGTTAAATAAAAGGCAGGCAAGTGCGTCCCCCTGTCTAAGCCCGTTTGTTGTAAGTAGAGGTTATGATAATGTATTTTGGACCCGCATACTTGATTCAACCTTTGACATGCTTATTTTGACCAAATTCACTAGGTTGTGTGGTATGTTTAGCTCACAGTATTAGCTATATAGCTTGACAGTATCTCTGTGCTATTTTTTTTATTCGTTTGATCGAAAAAATGTACAGTAAAAAACCATTACATTTTTTTTAACTTCAATAGTTATCCCAGTATGAAAGTGACTATCAAAAAAAAAGTTTACTTTAGATTTAATCATTTAATCTGGCAAAAACGATTATTTAAAATAATATCATAACGATTGCCTAAATTGTTATATTTGTGGCCGTGTGTTGGTCATTTTGCGATTATAATACTTATATTTTTATTGAGTTATTATTTTTTCGTAACGTCTGGAACTTTCAACCCAAAAACCATCCAACTTAAACGGCTACTATGTATTCTATTGGGAAATAAACTTTTAATATAATATATTGCGTTTAACTGTATTTTATTCAGCCGAATGAGTATTATAATTCATAATCAGACCCTGGGGAGAATAAGAAATAACAAAATGATAGAATTATTTCGTGACAATATTGTCTGAACGTATTAATAACAAGCGTGAAATATACGCGGGTTTGTGTCTAAACTTATAACTTTGGCTTATTTGTATTCTGTTTATATTGAAGCTCTAAAATCAAGTTGTAAAACATGTTTCACACACTTCATTTATACATTTGATTTTTTTCTTTAGATACAGCTGTACAAGAACCTCTTAAAGCAGAAGATAAAGCCATCGTATACAGACCCTACAAAGTATTAAGCTGTCTCTAACATTTTTGGTTGATGACTTGAGATTTGAAAGCAAGTTTTTAAGTGTAGGTAACCAACAACTCTCGAAAGAACGGGATATACCTTGAACTCGCCAGCAGATTGAAGAGTGAAAATCCATAAACTCTCCAAGAAAAAAAATTCCGGATACACAACGTGACAGTGAAGCAAATCGAACTGTATGGGTGTTTGACCACGAGAGAGGTTTATCCAGTATTATTTGAAAATTAAATTCTCTGAAGAATACTTGAACCTTTTAAAGAATACTCGTACGTACGAATTCTGACCTTATAAATTTTAACCGATTATAATATTAATTAGATGGACCGGTTACGCAATGTATCTAGTATGCTTATATATCTGCTATGCATAAAGATTATGTTATAATAATATGTTGTATAAGATATTAAGGTATTATAATTGTTACAATAAGGTAGCCGTCTAAGAGCGAAGCCACATGGGTGCTGCGTACGCGCTGCGTCGCGATACCGCTGTATTCCGACTGCGAGTGGGGGTCAGTACGCAACAGCGGTGCGTTCTCACTTCCACTCGCAGTCGGAATACAGCGGTCTCGCAACGCAGCGCGTACGCAGCGCCCGTGTGGCTTCGCTCCAAACTGTCAAAACTGTCTATCTCGCTCTAAAAGTCAACACAGCCAAGAGAGGTGCTGTTAAAACATAGCACTTTTTGGCAGTTCACACGGTTAAGAGCGTACTTCAGTGAAACGGCAAATAATTTTCAACAGTAGGTGCGACGAAATTTCTCACTAGTCGAAACGGTTGAGGTGTCTGCACGTCGATTTGTTTTGTCATCGCTCCGGATAAAAATATTATTAAATCGTGTAAAGATGACTAAAAAAACTTTACGTATGTACTTAAAAAAGAAAACATTTCAATGAATTTACTATTATTATTAGTAATATAACAATAAACATAACATTAAATGGACGCATGCTGGATTTTTATGACAAATTATATTTCGTTCGGCACGCGTCATTTGCACAATCCGCGCATCGCCTAGCCACGATCTTTTTAGACCATGCTTCAACTGAAGTATAGCCTTTACTTATTGCAACAATTAACCGCTTCAATACAGAAATATGATTAACTACCCTCGTTAGCCGCCGATAACAGCCTTGTGTATAAAATAGATGCACCGGACCGCCGCCAAGAGGAACACAGAAAGTGTGACCAACTGGAAGGAGAGAGCTTGGGATAGTGATACCTAGAGGATGATTGTGCAGTCGGCCATGGACTTGAATGGTCTATACCAGTGGTCCCCAACCCCCGGTCCGCGGACCGGTACCGGTGTCCGTGGATCAAATGGTACCGGGCCGCCCAAGGAACATTAAATTATTTACATTATATTTTGGGTGTCAATGTCTCCTATTACCCCCAGATGGAACCGTCCCGTTGCAAAGAAACAAGCCCAGGGCTCTCATTGATTTAGCGTTCTAGTGAGTTAAAATGTGAAATCACTTTATTTTTGGTGTAACTGTATTTTATTTTGAAGGTATGTATAAATACAATTAAATAAAAATTATTAAATCAAAACAATCTAAAATATAAACAATCAACGTCTCCCCCTCAGCGGGCCGCGGTAAAATTATCAAACATTGACCGGTCCGCGGCGATAAAAAGGTTGGGGACCACTCGTCTATACCACCAGCTTAACTAACTCACTTTCCAAAACTTTAATGTTAAGTAATATCATCTATGTACCACTATTTTAAATTATTATATAACAAAAAGTTACCAGTGATATTTTTGATTAAAAACTAAATAAAGGATGAATATTTGACACAATTTTTTTACAATGGCGCATCGGGTTACAAGTTAACTTCAGAACCTTCTAAATTAACTCGTAAAAATCTAACTGGAGCGAGGTCTATTTAATTTATTTTAATGTAATGCGAATGTGTTAGTCAATTTAAGTAATTGACTTTTGCGTTTATTGTCACGTAAAAGCGAAAGTATTTTGATGTACGTAAAAATGTACCACATAGCTAACTTTAGTGAGAATATTTTTAGTATCCTGACAAAATATTTTAAGTACTAATAGTTACTCCCGTTAACCAAAGAATTTATTTATTACACAACGACCCACAGTATGCCGCCATCTGTGGTGATTTATTAGAACTGAAAAAATCCTATCTTCTAGCCTTTTACCGACTTCATGGCTCGTTAGGTATTCATTCTGGATAATATATTTTTATATGTGAGTTAACTTTTTGAGTTGATTTATTTTATATTCAAATCTCGTATAAGTAAATAATATCATCATCATCAGCCGGGGTCGATTCACTGCTGGATGAAGGCCTCCTGTAGCTCACTACACTCTTCTAGTTCTTCGCTGCTACGTAAATCCACCACACTTTATGAATTCGTCTATACAACGGATTTTAGGGCGTCCTATTGTTGTTTAGTGCCCGTTGCTGCGTCCAACGCAACTGGTGCGTTGCACATCAGGTGGACATTAGATATAATTAGCATGTTATCTAAATTTGGTAATTAAATATTAATCACATCAAATCGCGTACCTACTCTTGTCTGCTTCCTTATCGATAAGTTTATTTTGTAGTCTATTAGCATTTTACCCAAAATACATATTTACATACCACGTTTCGCTACTGATATTTTTTAGATTTCTGTTATGAGTCTAGGTTTCACATGCATACGTGATCACTAGTAGACTTCGTTATATATCGAGACGTACACGTCACTGCGGCCGTTTCTGGAACTAAAACCGTTGCAATACCGTTAGCATGCAAAAAGCGCGTGGAGTAATAATTACATCGTAAAAAACACCATGATGTAGATGTCAATATAATTATATAGAAGCCTAACAGCAGCGCGCATTAGTTGAATACTGTACGCTTAATAAGACACCATTGTGTCACTTTTGAAGATACTATTCAGACGAAAATAGACTGCAATAATTGTGAGGTGTCTATGATTTCGAAAGATGTAACTGTCGTATTTAAAGAAACATGAATATTTTCATGTTGTTCCTGCAAAAAGTTCGATACTTTAGGTATTTACAGTTAACAACGGATTATATTATTGTGTCTATATCTAAATATTTATGCTAGAAAAAAATCAAGGTCTATAGAACATGCACTTAATGCTCAAATAAATTAGCATTATACCTGATTTTAGAGGAAATGTCAAGCTTTCAAGCTGGAATTACTCCATAACATGATTTCGAGACTTACCTACCAACTTTTGGTAGTAACCCTACGACGTGGGATTGCTGCCAAAAGTTGGTAACTCTATAATTTAGATATTTAGAGTTAACAATGGATTATGTGTATATATATATATATATTTATGTTAGAAACAAAATCAATGTAATATAGATAGAACATGCATATTATAAAGCACAAATAAATTAGCATTATCGCTGATTTCAGAGGTCATGTCAAACTTAAAATTGCAATTACTCCATAACATGATTTTGATAGTTACCAACTGTTGGCAGTATCTAACACTTATCTTAATATTTTTTGTTGAATTCTATTTAAATGTTGAACGTTACGTAATCGTTACTTTATTTTTAAAGTAAGCACTAAATAATAACTTCGAAAGTGGTTTTCGCAACTCTGATCTATAAATATTTCTATAGAGTCCAAGTGAAGGTAATAATAAATATACGTGGTTAATAAAAAAGGAACACTTGGATTCTTATAATTTTTCAGAGAGTTATTTGAAGAGTTTTTGTATTTATAAGAATAATAAACATCTACTCTAATTAAATTCATCAGCCTAGCGTGTTAGTTTTGTAATGAAATCCCTGCTATAGTAAATTAATAAACCATAAAAAATATCCTTTTCCTAGACTAGATTACTTTTCCTGTCTCTATAACAGATAACTGGTATTACGTACCTACCACATAAGGCTATCCTTTTTATTGTAGCTACCCTTATAATATAAATTATATGAAAGGAAATCATATTTTGTGGTAGAAATGTAGACTCAAAATATGAGGTATATCTACCCAAAAATAATTAATTATTTTAAGGTTAAATAGACATCTTTTGAATCTATTATTTTCCAATCAATTACGTATTGTGTATTGTTTGCCATCGCTCCCACAGCTATTTGCTATCTATTCTATATTTTTTTTATTTTTTATCATAACATTAAACTATGTTGGCTGTGATGTGAAATTGATTCTTTGGCACCTTTAATGTTTTATAAAGATCTAAATAATTAATGATTATGTTCATGATGTTATGATTATATTCAACCGGTGTGTACCTACTACCGGTGCTCAAGTGCAAGGTGTAACAGTGTAATGTCCGCGGACTCGTATTTGAGTCCTCGAAGAACGTTGGTTGATGTCCGTGGACTCATATATGAGTCCTACGTCATACATTCCATTCTATTGAAAAAATACTGGGTTATAATTGAGTTTGATTTCAAATGTCGATCAGAGATGGTGGTATACACATCACCGTATTATTTAACAAAAAATAAACTATTATTTTTACTAAATAGTTTTGTAAAACTATTTCTAGATGGTACACTGACATGTGTGACAATGACACATGACTTAGTGAATGCGCCGCCTAAGCAGAAGCACCAAGAAACAGAAAAATACGAGAATTGGGGTTTCTTATTGTGGCTGTCAGAATGTACAATTCTTGCGTGTGGAGAAATATGTGATAAACTTAAACAGGTGTCTTAATTGTCACTTAGTCATAAACCAAAACGGCCTTCAAACAGCGATTAACTTTTTCATTTATATTTTATTAATATGCGCAGGACATATTATCTCTCACTCGGCGAATAGGTGACCTACCGACAATTGCAACCATAAAGTTATGCCCAAGGGCCACTAAAACCAGTTGCATCGACAAAATCACTAAGTTCAGTGGATGTAGGTAGGTACGTAGTAGCGACGAGCTGTGAACCAATAAAAATAAGCTTAAAAAAGCCTTCATATATCAGTGGATTGACATTTTCCGATGATTTTATTATATATAAACACATAGAGCCCATGTGAATATTGCAGTCAGTAAAATAAAAGAGAATCGCCGCCATTAATATGAAAAATAATATAAAAATTAGTATTAAAGATTGCAATACCGACTAAAATATTAATGCTGGTTTACGGTGTTTCATATTAAATACCGGTATTCTTAAACCCCACAAAGAAATTACGCCTACGATTGCTGAGCAGCTTAAACGTCGGCCTATATCGTTGTGCGTTCGAATCCTGGGTCTGACAAAATATACACATATTGTTTTTCAATCTGTGTTTGAGTCAGAGTACGGACCTTATAGGTTGAGGAAATGGCTAACATCCATTTTTCGTAAAAACAAACATCTGTGAACACAAACCTCTACTTTGTGGAGGCCCATATTATGATCTTATTAGGATTGGACATCATAAAAAGTATATCGAGAAAAACGCCTTTTCCGCATGTCGAGAAAGGATTTTTTTTAACTTTTGCCAAATTTCGTTCGAAAGAAAAGTTAAGAGTTTTTATAATTAACTTTTTCTGTTATTCAACAAATATTTCACAAGATTTAAGAATGTACGATTTAGAAGAACGCTGATGAGTAGGTATTGAAAATAACAATAGTTAAAATTCGTCGCAATTAGTATGTCACTGCGTAGCATAGAGGTAAATGCGACGGACGGGGCGTAAACCCAGGAGATCCAGGGTTCGATTCCCTGCCGGGGTGGCTTACTTTTTTCAAAAAGATTTTTTTTATTGGTTATAATATATTTTCTCAAAAAGTTTTTTAAAAATTATGTATGTTAAGAGCTTTTATTATTTCTTTTTTTGTATACAATTAGACATAGTTTTTTTTTAATTTCTATCGAACATACTGATACCTACTTTAGATTTTTGGAATCTGTATTTTGGTATCGTTAAATACTGAGATACTAATTTAAGAATGCCAGCATCTCTTTTCGGCTTGCATTAAATATTTATAAACGACTTAATATAATAAAGTATTAATGGTTTCATTCGGAATGGGAATTGAATTGTATTATAAAGATCACAATAGACCGTATTGTTTTTGCCGGAGATACAAATATAAATATTAAGTTATAATACTTCTCTTATTATCTCTGGAAAAACAACCAACTCTAATCTAGTATTCAAGAGCCTTGAATCAAGAACATTCCCTCACTGTTTTGTGGAAAATAATTTACCAAAATATCCCATCACGCCCTTAATATTCTATGGTTTGGAAAGCGAAAGGTGGTAAATAAAACGCTATCCAAACACTTCATTTCAGTTATGCCTAGTTTTATTATCATTTAATAATATAAATCAACGTTTTATTATTTTTCATTGTTTACTCCTTTTGATACTCAAACCATTTATTAAACTAGATCAAATATTTTATTATAAGTTTTGGCTGAGGTTTATTTAACTATACATTTATACACTATTATTACAGTTATATAATATTAATGTTTATGAAAACAAACAAAATAATTACAAGATAAAAACAACTTTTTATATACCACGTTTTTAAATTCTGTTGAATCATATAAACTTGACAATTCTGTGAACCTATCAATAAATACTTTTTTTTAAATTTTTGGATGAATTATCCCATCAACTTGAAGGAAAATGATCAAATGCGTAATAAAGAGAGCAATTATAAGAATTTTTCAAACATTTATTCATTGAATAACATATGAGATTTTTAAAACTTGTACTTGATATGAAGTAAAAAACAAAGAAACAAAAAACAAGAAAGCGAGTTAATTCTTTTTTCAAAATCGTCGAACGCCGTTACGCAAAAGTGCAAGCATTGAATTCGATCGAAGCGCCACCTTGCGGATTTTTTCCGAACTAACTTTCCATAAATAACAGAATTGACTGAAAATTAATTTAATTCTAATTAAAGATGGCTAAAAGTATTAAAATAATGCATTGCCATTGTGTTCTGATATATCCTAAAAGTTTTAAATGTCTAGCTAGTCGGGAAGTTAGTTAAAAATTGATTGCAAGATTTGTATTGGACAAACAAGAAAATGAGCTAATAAAAACGTGGTAAAAATACTAATTATTATTATTCATAATGGGGAGATGCCAGTGGCGAAGAGTGGGGTGGGGGTAGGCTTTTAAAATCAAATATAAATAGTGCACACTAAGAATTAATTTGTCAGTCGTACATATTTGTTTTCATTAAACTATACTACAATTTTCAGATAGTGTTAGTTAATTTTTAAAATTCAATACCTTGTGTAAACCAAGCCATAATAAAAAATTATACAAAACGCTTGGATGATTGGCAGAGTTATAAACATCTCAAAATTAAGTGGTATTCAATAATTTTGACTTCTTAAATTTTATAACAATTCATATTTTACTATAATAAAGCTAACACAGGAACGACGTAATTTTTATATCTTTATTGTCGCTTCATGATCGACATTTAGGATAATTTGTCATACCTAAGCGAGCTTGGGATTTTGCAAAATTGTAGTGCCTTCCTTATGGCAAAAATGTACAACCTTATATTATTTTTAATGGTATTTTAGTCGTACACGCCATTTTTATATCAAGGACCGCTTTTTCAAGGATCGAAATGTAAAAAAACAGGATGATATAATCTTTTTCACGAATATTTTTGTTCAATTAAGATTTTAGACGAATGAAATTTGTACATGTTATGGATAGATTGCACAATCGTTTTAATTTAAGACGTTTATAAGATTCCATGCAGGTATTTAAAAAAAATAGTCATCTTTTCCCAAACTCATTCTCACGCAAACAGAATACTTCGATATTCAAACCACTCTAGTTAAACGAAAATATTGCTTCATTCAATTTTAAATAAATTTTTTTCTCACCCTCTCTAATAATCTCTATATACTTATGTAGAGTTTTTAAACCCTCCTAAGTTATTATACTTTCATTGTATTATTCCCACGCGGCACTGATTTTCAAATATCATTTTCACGAACACGTCAGGCTCGTAGGTACTAAATGTGTTTTCATGCAATTTATTTTATGTTCGTATAAATGAAGCCTCATAAAGTCAATGGGATAGAATTTGGAAATATACATGTATCTATTCTGTAACATGTAAAAAATATGAAATAACAAAATATCACCTAGAAGAAAGTATGTTTTTTCCTATCTCAATGGACTACTTTGGTTTTCTTTTGACTTTCGGAGAAAAATAGTTTATCTTTTCCTGTGTCATATACATCACCACCTATCATACATTCTGTACGTGTTTGCGGTCAAAATATACCAATGTATCTTTTGGCGTGGAGGTATTCGGAAAGGTAGGTAGACACAAGTCAACTGTGATAACGTTTAACAAAAGTGTTACGTTAGAATCGCTGATAACTTTCAAAGGAATAAATATAAACAAGAATTATAGCATTTTTTTGGATGGTAGTTAGTGTCTAATAAACAATAATTTAGATGAAGTAAGTATACTTTATATTTTTTAGATCAAAACAGACATCGTACAATTTTTAATATTTTTTTCAATAATCTTTCGCTTCATTTGCTCAACTTAACAGAGTCTTGATTTCTCGGAATATTTGACTAGGTAAAATGTTTGTTACATAACATTACTTATAGCTCCTGTGTTGCAGATAACTCTTTGTCATACGACCGTCAGAAGCCTGTTTCAGCATAATCCTAATTAATAATCTAGATTATATTAGGGGTTAAGTTGGACTGCAAGTTATGGTTTAAAAATGAACCTCAAGAAAACAAAACTAGTATCAAAAGCAGCGACACCAGACACCTACACAAATTTTGTCATTAACAGCAAACCAATCGAACGTGTGACCCATTATAAATATTTAGATACATGGGTCAATGAGAAATGGGACCAGTCTCAGGAAATAAAACTAGAATTGAGATTGCAAGGAGCGCCTTTCTCGAAATGAGACGCCTCCTTAGCAATCGAGATCTTAACCTAGGTCTGAAACTGCGTATGGTACGTTGTTATGTTCTCTCAATTCTTTTCAATGGTATGGAAGTATGGACGCTAAACCAAGAGATGTCACGGAGACTTGAAGCTCTCGAGATGTGGCTGTATAGACGCATCCTCAAAATTCCTTGGACTGACCGGGTGACAAATGTTGAAGTTTTCAATCGAATGGGGAAGGATCGAGAAGTTCTACGTAGTATCAAAACCAGGAAACTACAGTACCTCGGCCACATTATGAGAGGACAAAAATACAGCATTCTCTAACTTGTCATTCAAAGAAAAATCAATGGGAAGCGTAACAGATGACGGCGCCGCATTTCGTGGCTTAAAAACCTACGTGATTAGTACGAGTGCAGCTCCACTGGACTGTTCCGGGTAGCAGACGACAAAGATAAGATCACCTTGATGGTGGCCGACCTCCGCTTGGGGATGGCACAATAAGAAGAAGATTATGTTATAATATATAGACAAAAAAGCGGTCGGATCCTCAAAATCGGCAAAACGAGTTAGAGAAAACAGGCTTCTAAAACTGCGTTCCGGCGGCCGTTTTATTTGTATATGAGATTTTAACAAATCTGTGCCTTTACGTTGTATTTTTTAAATTTTAAACAATAAATTCATTCATAAACAAAACAATGTTAAGCCCTCGTTGGCAAACGTGGTTCTACGTTCAAAAATTCTCCGGGTTAGTCGTTAGTAGTTTTATATTGAACTCTACAACATTCTAATTTTGTATTCAATCTTGAATATACACAAGGTGTAGGGTTTAAAAATAATGAATAGAATACGTAAATGGCTTCTAAAAATTCCAGTAAGCCAAACGCTCTATATAATATCCCAAATACTAGTAAGTATTTTGGAACAAGTTTCGATACTAAGTATTTTTTTATACTGGTAGTAAGTATACTTAGTCTTCAAAATCCACCAGTTTTCCCACCTCTAGTTCACACTCTAACTACTAGTGCCTTCTCGTAACCTTACTAATAATAAGTAAAAAAATAATTTAAAAAAAGTTTAACAAAAAACTACAAGAAAACTGCCAAACAATCTAATTGAAGATATTATCTTGACGTTCGCAGTATGACCGCAATAAGTCCTAACGGCTGTATAAATACCAATGATTATTGATAATATTACATTGTTAAAAATATGTATTTTTACACTTTATATCGGGCAATGCATTAATAAACTAGACGGCAAAAAAACTCCGCTATAAGATGTTATGTTATTTTCTTCCAAGCAGCTGTTTCGGCACTGTTAATAAAAAGTAAACGAATAAAAAGATTTAACGCAAACATTCGGCCATTATATCGCTTTTGTGATTTACAAAAGCGAGGTATTTTTATTTGTAGATAAAAATAAAAAAGTACGCTTTTATTTTTTTTATTCAGTATGCTTTGAATAACATTTTATGGCCGGTTCAATATAATAAAATTACTTCCACTTGAATTTATTACAATTATTTTATTTTAATATTGTTATAATCTCGGTACGGTTATTAAATAATTCAGATGGGATTTAGGTACGTGATTAATATTACAGTGTGATACTTTTCAACTGAATAAACTTTATAATATTTGGACAGCTGCTAATAAATAATAATATTATTCCCACCACTGTTTCTTTTCATTATATTGACGTATACCACGGACAGTGACAGCTGGTGGTTTTCAAACATCTCTAACTGGGAGTACACGTATCGCATTTAAATTAAAAATCGACTGAAAGCTGTTTTTCGATAACACTTTCCTTTATTTTATTACTAGTGTGAGTATTGATTTAATTTATTTTTAAAAATACGTATACTTAGCGAACATTAAATCAAAATAATTAAAAAGTCAAGACGCTTAAGGCTATACCTCAGTTGAGGCATGGTCTAAAAAGAGAGTGGCTAGGCGATGCGCGGATTGTGTAAATGAAGCGTGCCAAACGAAATATAATTTGTCATATAAATCCAACATGCGTCCATTTAATATTCTGTTTATTTTTATATTAGTAACAATAATAATATATTCATTGACATGTTTTCTAAATAGGTAACGTTTTTAGTCATCTTTACACGATTTAAGAATTAACACAATGCTAACGGGCCTTTTAATTAATTTTGTAATTAACGTGTTAATTTGCATTTGAAAAGTAATTAGCAAAAACACAATTTTGTGCGGCCCGTACCTCCATCGCCATCACGAAACAAATTGACGTATTCACACCTCGACGTTCGCTCTCCGATTGCCAGCGAGTCCAAAATTTCGTCGCACCCATAGTTGAAAATTATTTTCCGTTTCACTGAAGTATCGTCTTAACAACAAAGCAAATTTAAAAAAAAAGCTTAATAATACACTGACATAGACTTTTTATTTTTTATATTATTTTATTTGCGACAAAATGTAAGATTAAGTATTTATTGTATCATTAGCCAAATACAATCCTTTTTTTAAGTCAAAGAATATTAATGGGAGATTGTAGTATATAACATGTTATCAAATTAGTACTATACATTTTTAAAACGTCTTAGGAGCCATATTTTTTCTATGATTCCCACCAAAATTGATATTCGTGTTCACTATTGTTTGACAAATTATCATAGAAAGATACACAGTTGTACAACGTATGCAAATTCTTGAAAATTAAGCTTTTTAGAGCAACTTGAAATAATATACCCATTATTTATTTTCATATCTTCAGCGATGAAGCTCATTTTTGGTTAAATGGCTTCGTAAATAAGCACAATAATTTATTATTATCCCATTTGGAAAATCCATGTTCTATTTTTGAAAAAAGTTTATAACCACAAAAATTAACGGTTATGTGAGGTTTATGGAGAATGAAAGATGAAATCGAAAATGGCAATGCAGTTACTGTTAACGAAGAACGCCACAGAATCTTGATTACTGTTTTTTCCTGCATGAATTATATAATTTTAATTAGGACGATAATAATATATGGTCCCAACATGATTGTGTAACATGACATAGATACAGCACAATAAATCTCAATAAATTCCGATGTGAACAGGCCACTGAGATCTCAATTGGACTCATTTCTCTGGAGTTGTGTTAAATCATTGGTTTACTGCAGTAAACCACAAACAGTTAATCACCTTAATTAAAAGAATATTGGTAAAATAGGTGGTGATTTATGTGGGAAAGTGACAAAAATTGTTGTTCCAGAATCGACTTTTGAAGAAAATCCAGAGACAGTCATTCATATGAATCATTTTTAAACGTTAACGACATGAATATTAGTCAGCAAAATAAAAAAAATATCACATTGATATTATATTATGCCGATTTGTTTTTCTTTCAAATTAAAAATATCTCTTATTTGATAACCATTTATTATAATTCACTCAATATGTACGTTATAGTTTATATTATAATATCAGAATCATTTCAACAAATAATATAATATATATATATATAATTATATTATAATGTATTATAAATAGATAAACATAAATATTTATTTATTTACATAATTCTTTCAGTTATTGATATTTTTACTGAAGGATTCAATTTGAATTTACATGACTAATACTACAATTTTATATTATTACAGTATAAAAATACATAATATGTCAGAACAATGTGAATTTCAAAAAAGATCTCCTTTTCTTTATTCTATTATTGATTCCCCACTTGGTTAAACTTTGCACGTATGATAACGTGTTTTTTTTTCATATAAAAGATGATTATTAAATTTATACATCCAGTCGAATAAATGTAATGAATCGAAAACGTTATTATGCAGACATATTTGAATTTTATTCATAAATGTACAAACAATTATCTACATATTATAAAATAGTTATGTTTTAAAAAGAACAGTATTTTAATTTAGTATTTACTAGTAATTTTTAAGTATATGTTTCAAATATTATTCTCTACATCAGGGATAGCGAACCTCTTCCACCTCATGTTTCAAGGATCAGTTATATCATCAGAAGCCTCAAATACAGATGGGCTGGACACATAACTCGAAGAAGAGACAATCGTTGGACAAATTTAGTCATCCAGTGGTATCCAAGAGGTACAAAACGTCCGCAAGGTAGACCTGGAGGCCGCTGGATCGATGAAATGATAAATTTCTGCGGAAGTACGTGCCAATACAACGCACAGGACCGAGTGAAAATGAAGCAGCTTGAAGAGGGCTTCATCCAGCAGTGGATAGACGCAGGCTGATGATGATGATATTTCGCTGCGGTTTCACCACCAATCTTTTCAGTTAAGCGAAATAGAGTCCAACACAATATACTTACGGACAGGAGTTCCGTTGAAGGGACAATTTTTTCCCATTAATTTATTACGAACCATGCCCTTACTTTTTCATACAAGGTGGTTTTTGATACATACATACAGTTATTTACATATTTTTATTTATATTTTGTGGTTATGATACTATGGTTGGGCTAATTATGACAGCCCTAATCCAAGATAAATGTCTTAGCCACCTAACACCGTTATCCTTGCCAAGCCTACTATTAACAGTCAGTCATTCTTCCACCGTGTTACGGTAAATACCTGTAACCTGTAAAACATTAAGACTTCATTACCTGCACTGGTTTTGAGCGTCAATCGCCAGACTACGGAGCCAGCCTCATCATCATTAAAGGTCAGTGAATGGATTCCTTGGTATAACCCGTCCCAGCTTCCAAATCGTATCCATCCTAGTACAGTCCATTAAAAAGCGCCGCCATACTAAAAAATCAAATTTTGTCGGTTGCAGTTTTAGATGAAGTGTGGGTACAGTTAATGATGTTCCTTCATTTATTATGGCCAGAATTAGATATGTTGTGTAATGTTTTTGTGTTGTTTGGTAATTCGTGAGGCGTGAGTCTCACAGTCACAGAGCTCCGAAAGTCCATTGCTCCTTTTCTAGTATTGGGCAGTCGTTGATGACATGCCATAGTATTTGAAACGTGTAGCCGTCACATGGACGGCAGTAGTCGTCGATAAATTTAAATCTTTTTAGATAGGCTATCAGTGCTACATGGCCTGTTAGTATCTGTATGATTTTTTTATGTCCTTCGCAAGAGTGGTGGCAGAAATTATGTTTGGAATAACTTCCGCGTTATTAATCCTGTGATAAATGTTGTGTGTCTGCTATTACATAGCTCTATAGGTTAGTTATTTACGTTATTATCAGATATATAATTTAAAGAATTTTAAGCTTCATATAAAAATTAAAGCCAAAAAAGCACTTTAAAGAAAAAACATTTGTTTTCCAATTAAATTCAATTAACACTAACTTCGTATAAAAATCATCTAATTTTTGTCAAGATTTAGAAAAGATTTAAGGTCCCCTTGTAAAGTCCGTCAATGAGTATTAAAATACGCAAATATGTACCAAATTTTCTACAATTCAAGAATATTTTAAATAATTGAATTTTAAGATGTTTGTACTTTCTGACGAAACGACTGTTAAATCGGCGTATCAAAAATAATTGTGTACTCCAAAGACTTCGTATAGCTGCTGGATAATTATAATGTTAGTACAATTAAAAAAAACATAAATTGGCACATCAAACGTCAAAACAATTTTAAAACGCTAACTAAAAAACAGGAAATAATTTTAATTGTTGGTCCTTAGCTATACTTTTAATTAAACGTTTACGAATAGGAAAGTACTATCCAAATAAAATCCATTAATTATTTATTTAATTGCTTGGTCCAACCAAATAGCACAAAGTCCGTTATGTACCTAATTGAAGATATTTCGACAGTTAAATTACATTATTTTTGTTCAATGTAAAGAATTTTACATAAAAAAACACGACAAAGGTTTTACGAAATAAATATTCAAAGTGTTTTTCTTTATCTCTGAATACACAACTCTTTTTTTCTTTTATAATTTCATTCATTCTGTAAATCAAATATTTTTAAAAGTATATTTTTAAATACAGTAGGTACGAATATAATTTTGAAAGGTCTCTGACTCCTGCTCCTGACTTACTTATCGACCGTTGCTACCCGAGCACTTTATCTACGCGTGATATAAATATATCATCAGCTTCGGCTAAACTGGCGCGATCGACAACGGTTGGATAGTAAGTTTGCGCTTCTCTCCGAGCACCTCACCTCACCACTCCACTGCCGCCATCTGGCTACTTTACCTACTTGTGATGAACTATTGCAGATGCTTACAGCAATACCCGAAGTTACGCGGTGGGTGTGTCCGACGAAAGTCGCTTAAGTCGGGGTAGATACAACTTTGCATATAATATGTAATTAAATATAATTTTTGTTTAATTGAGACCAAGGACTAACAAAAACAATAGTTTAGAAGCAAAATATTTAATAAAATAGCAGTTCTTCGTACATATTAGATATTAAATTACCTAATAATATGTAGGTACAAAGTATTAAAAAAAATAATGAGTTATGTAGCGGCATGACTTCGAAAAGAGACCCACAGATGGCGCTGCCCATTTCCTTGATGTTGCAAGCGTTATGTAGACGGATTAGGATTTAACCCGATGTTAAATCCGTAATTTTTACTTACAATCTCACACCCTCAACCTAGTCTGATTACCTCCGACTCTTTTGATAATACAGGCAGTGTTGCCATCTTTTTCTATGCTGATTATAGTACAAAGGCGTAAAAATTATAGTATTTCCAAAAAATATATAGTACAGGAACATTTTTCGTCTTGAATCCTTTAAAATTATAGTATTTTGGTATATTTGGCGTAAAACTATAGTATTTCACATTTTTGGCAGAATTAAAATTATAGTATTGTACTATAATTATAGTACGGTTGGCATCACTGAATACAGGTCCTTCAATTTGAAACTAGGCACCTTACACTATTGCGATATGTTTCTAGTATTAAGTGTGGTTATCTAGTTGTCAAATGCGATACTTACCTTACCTGAATCAATTATTTGGCAAGTTCATCTGGTTATTGGGTCAAGCGATTCATCTTATCTTGTTAATCTATTTTTGTGTACCGCTTGTAGTATTCTCTGTTACTGTTGATTAATCTCTGTATTCTCTGTAAAATCTGAATAAATACTAAAACCGGAAGTATTTCTATTTTATAAATAAACCACCTATGGTTACTAAAGAAAGTTATTTTTATGTCGATGGCTTCATAAAATCTAACAAATTCGTCTGATGACACAGCCTTCTTTTTTTCACGCAGAATTAATTTTTCTTCATAGCAAAAAAGAGTTTCTTAATTCCTTGCATTGTAGCTATTAGAGTCTATGTTTTCTAAAATTTGTAAGACCTTCTGTCATGCTTGTAATTGCCATGTACGTGTCGAACTGGATCTTAACTGTCGGATAAAGAACCGCGTAACTCTGAGTTCGCGTAAGTCAGGGTAGCATAAATCGGGGTAATACTGTATTTTTGAGATGTTTTATCTCGTAACTTAGCAACCATTCATATATGACGTGCGATACTGTAACAACAATGCAGTCTATTAGCTGTGCAAGTTTTTACAATATTAGTCCAGTTTTGTTAATCATCGGAACAGACAGGCTAAAATATTAAAAAAGAAAAAAAACTTTATTGAGTGCTCATGTGGGCATCATATAGGTGAATATTTTAAAATCACAGACAATATAGTTTATTGGTAAGTAAGTATATATAAATACTTATCCATTTAAATTTATCTTTATGGTATAACTTATTTTTAAATTTTTATTGTGGTTTCATTAATAATAATAAAATTATTCCCAACATTTAATTCTGAATATTTTTTTCTGTTATTTTAATGACTTCAAAATCACATAAATTCATATTTTAGTCCGAATTAATAAAAAATTTCGTGGTTTTGAAGCCACAAACATTACATAAAAATACGATCAAGTTTTTACCGCATTAAATTAATATTATTTTAATCATAATATCTGTTTTCCATCGATGAAACTGTGGTTAAAATAATTTATTTCCCTGAAACATAAACAAAATCTTTTCCAAGTTTTCCGTTAATACAAATAATAAATTTACCATATATATTTATTTTCTTAACTGTGGGTTTCAGCAACTGTTAAAACCTTACAAATATTTATATTATATTTTATTATCATTTTATTAAACACTCTAAATTTCAAAGATTCATTACAATAATTCGATTAGAAATATATTAAATTAAAAAAAAATAACAATAAAATTCTTAAATGTGGACACAAATTCATGACATATTTTAACTGGCATTATGTCTGCTTGTTCGGTGTGTTGTGTGCCAGTGTGTATTACATCGATTATTCTTTAAACATTGATTATCTGTCTGTCTTAAAATACCTAAGTCAAAATTTAATCCTGTAAGATGTAGGTCTTATAAAATCAAATATGAATGATATTAATTGGAAGCGTGAAGTTTTAAAAGCAAAAATCCCGTATGTGGCGTTGGAGGGCTTAGCTAATTTTCACACCCAGACAAGATAATTCGGTTAGACACTTAGGACCAAGCCGCACGATCTCGCAACTTCTTGCAATAATCTGACGCAGACCGTGGCGCATCTTGTCTAATACAGTTAAAATCAAACAAGACACAGCAAGCGCAGGCAAATACTCTTCAAGAATAAACATTGTAAAAATATGATTGCATAGGTGGGTCCTTAGGCTTTATGCGTCGTATATAATATTATCGCACTAACCACATCAGGCGGCGGGGGATGCCACGTCGCGAACCTCTAATTTTGATATATTTACAATGCTTGAGACCACGGCGACGGACTAAATCGATGACGGAATTCCTTTTATTTCTATTGTGGAGATATGTATGTATTACGCTAAAATTTTGGCTCGTGGCGCGCTCGTCGGTCGTTCGTTGGGTATTTTGTTTGCATGCTGCGCTCAACTTCGTAGTTTATAGGTGTATGCAAGCACATAAAGCACGTTGAGACGCGACAGGTGGTGTAGGAATAGTGTGTGATAATTAGAAACAAAATTATGTAATCAAGTGTATAAAGGAAATTCAAAATCATCTTCCCTGCTAAGTGTTTCCGGAAACCACTACAAGATTAAAAGAAGAGTTGAGTATCTTAAGAAAAACGTGGAATTGGTTTATTTCAAATCTTATTTCAAGGAAGTTCTATTGAGATTTCACTGATTAAAGAAGTGCCTTTTGAAAATTTTGTAATTTGTGAGACAGTTTTTCTTTGAAACTTGAGCGGCAGCAATGACATTTTTCTGTCTCTGATGTTGTCATCTAAATTCTACGATTCCGTCCTAGTTAACAAGTTGTTAAAATGAGATACAAAACTGAAATTTATCAAAAAATTAAGAAAAAAACGAGGCAAAATAAATTATAGTAAAGATAAAAATTAGGCCACTACGGCTATTCAAAATTATCAGTTGCAGATTCATTTGAAGATAGTATTAACATTTCAAAAAATGTCTTACATTATATAGTATCACAAACCTTTCTTCCATAAGATGTACCTATAAGATCGAAAAATAAATAATATATAACACAAAAACAGACCACGAAACCCAATGACAGTATTGTAGTTGGTTACATGTAAATTAAATACAATTCACCGTGAGCTTTCTTATCGGAAAGAGATGACCGTATACTATACGGGTTCCTATTTTATTTATTAATTTATTATTCATTTTGGCAAAATTCATGAATTCTAGAATGAAAACCTAACAAATAATCCAGTATATCGGCTATTTTCAAAAATTGTTTACTGTTGGCTTCCTGTAAAGTATGAAACGATAAGAACCGTCTTTTATTTAGACATGAATTTGATGCCAGAAATTAGAAATACACAACAAAATTTACGTATGTAAGAATTCTGATTGTTGCAAATAATTAAATATACATGTTTTAAAAGTGAAGAGTGCTACATTTGATACTCGCATAGTATACAGTTCTGTCTTTGTTACCAAGGTTGTGTAACGTTCTGTATTTGATCCCAAACAATTGTGGATGACGTCACTAAGTAGTTCACATTTACCAGTGCAGTACATCATTATAATAAAAATAATGTATTTTTTTATTTATTGATT
The DNA here is from genome assembly GCF_057557595.1 of Rhyacophila brunnea. Classification (NCBI taxonomy): domain Eukaryota; kingdom Metazoa; phylum Arthropoda; class Insecta; order Trichoptera; family Rhyacophilidae; genus Rhyacophila; species Rhyacophila brunnea. The sequence continues at coordinate 11,237,067 of NW_028232848.1, read as the reverse complement.
TCAATTCTAATTACCTACATAAAATTTATAATACTTTAATTTTAAATTGATTAAATATTGTGGGTATTAAAAAAATAACATGAAACCATAAACATACAGGGAGACAGAGATATTATTGTATGACATATTTTATAATAAAGAAAATAGGACATATTTTCCAATGTATTAGGTATTAAGAATAATAACGGAATAAAATCTATACGATAAATTCATTCAGAATGTCATCTTGTATTTCACCTAAGTTCACGTCCCCGGAATCTCGTAAATTATTCCGGGAGTTATTTTCATCAAATGTTTTTTTTTTATAGAATTGGAGAGTACCTAGGTAAAGTTTACCATTGTGGCCCATAATGCTTAGTTAATAATTTATTCAAAAACTTCTTTCACTTGGCAACCTTTTTGCAACTGTTAATGGACGAATCGTATCAATGTTACTATTTTTCTTGTATAACATTCTTTAGTTTCCCGTAGTTTGATCGATATAAATTCTCTACCTAGACTAAAACATTCCCCTAATGTTTTGAACCCTTCATATTTCTTTTGCACTCAGAAAACTTAATATGTCATCGATAAGAAAAAAGGAATGAAATAAGCAGTTCACAGAAAATAAATAACAAAAGATTTAAGAACACAAACAAAAAGTTAACAAAAACAATCCAAATAATTATAGAAACTATTCTTGTTGGTGGAGAGGGGGGACATTGTTTTAATCTAGTTTTAATAATATAAATAAAATTTCATAAAAAAATCCACTTTATTTAATGAATCAGGAGCGGTTTATCCTTATAGGAAAATTTTCAACTGAGGTTTCATTCTTCCGAGGATGAAAAAGAATTAGTACTATGTATTTGAAATAGTTTAAACTTGGATAAATAAAATAAAATAAAAATATTTAATAAGTAATATTTTCAAAACATTTGATGTAGGTACGCCTATGGATTTTACACGCACTTACCTGCCATCTTTGTCGATTTTTGCCTGTCATTTTTCAGGATTTTTGCTTCTCTTGCGACCTTTGTTTATTATTACTGATGTTGGTTGGTACTCCATGAGGGGACTAGCCATCAGTATTTATATGTTTTGGTAAAAAAAACCATAAAAAACTCAACTTTAAACACGGCATGTCAACAGTCACAACTGAACGATATGTATGAGTGGGTATATTGTGACGTCACTTAGGGAAACTCTGTGATTGGTTGAAACCGAACAGTTCTACTTGTGTTTCCAAAGACGTGAACAGTTCTAACTTTGATGCCAAGCACTATTTTCTTTCACAATTTTATACCACACAGATATGATTTTAATTCGAATATTATATTGCTACTCATACATTATGATCCGAAGAATAATGTGGCATACTTAGTTTAATTTCGACATATATGCGACAGTTCTACTTTTGATACTATACGACTCATTTGAAACGTTCTAGGATCGCAACAAAATGCTGCAATATAAACAGTTTAAGTATGAAGTGCAAATCTATGAGTACGATTATTACTCAGATACTAAGACATATATGTATTTAATGCTGTCGCATTAGAGCCTCAGAGCCTGCATTAATAGCAGAGTAGATCGTTATTGTAGCATCATTGTATATCAAAGTGGTGTCAATATCCATTATGAGTCGAGTTCAGAAAAGATAGGTGGCTATCGCCAGCTCTCTCGCGTGTAAAGAACGAGGAATCATAATATTATTCGTATGATTAATATATAAATATATTATATAAATATATTATAGTAGGTACCTACCTAATATATATCAACATGAAATATAACTAACGACCTCAGATAATAACTAAGTACTTGTCACTCGAACTTATCTTAATAATATCATTATTAGATTATAATATTTAGTCGATATCAGACCTTTCAATCAAGCGTTCAAAATTAACCTCTCAATTAAATAGTCATTCTACTCATATTGTGTTTGTCCTAATATGACATAAAACTATTAAATATTAAATGAACATCTATAACTAAATTTATATTATTTAAATATTTTTTACATCCTCAAAATGTATTACTGTGCACTCAATAAAACAACCATAAAAACAGTAATGTCTATCAATCAATTATGTAGCCACATAATTATCAAAAATTTTACTTTGTAGTTGAACAACTATAAATAGTTACCCCTTACATGAATAAATAACTACAATATAACTAAGTGTATAGCTCATCCAAGGACGACGTATTAAAGATATCTAAATTCATGTCAATTATTTCTATAAACTTTATGTTGGCATCTTATTATTTATGCTCGTGCCTCATATAAAATAAATGAAAAAAATTGCCTAAAGCTCCTCTATAAACTTTGTACGTAATCCAATTATCATGTTTTATCACTGCCAAAGATTTTTTTTTTCCGGCGTATGTAAAAGTAATATTTCCACAATTAATAATGAATGAAAACGTAAATGGTGAGAATATTTTCTAAAAGCTTAAAATAAATCTTTTTGGACCTTTGCAAAGTCTACCACATTATTTTCAGAGACCACCAAACTCTTATTATTGACGTCAAAACAATTAGGTTTAATTTTTTCACTGTGCTTATGGAAACGTTCTTACAAATATTGAAAATCGTACATTGTCCACATTCAGTTTGGGCAAATCCTATATAAAATCTCACTGGCTAATAACCACGGTGGCCGCGCGGCATAAGCTTTGGACTATCATGCCGTGGGTCCCAGGTTCGAATCCTGGGTCTGGCAAGTACACATATTGTTTTTCAATATGTGTGTGAGTCAGGGTATGGACCTAATAGGTTGAGCAAGTGGCTGACATCCATTTCTCGTAAAAACAAAATCTGTTAATACAAACCTCTACTCTGTGGAGGCCCATATGATCCTATTAGGATCGGACATGGTCGAAAAAAAAAAAAAAAAAAAAAAAAAAAATAACCTTTCCTTATTGTTGTTTTTATTTAATAAATTGTTATTTTTATTTAATAAAACGCAATTTTTTTATAGTACTTATTCCACTTTAAGTTTTATTAAATAAAAATGACAATTTATTAAATAAAAACAACAATACAATGCAGTTCCACCATGAATTGACAGTTAACAAAATAAAAGAAACCTTTCCTTACTTGTCTTGACATCTCATTGGCTGCATATCGTTTATATGCCACAACGCCGACCAATGAATGAATAGCTCCGAATGCGTTTTGAGCTGATGAACTGAAGAAATTTATTGTGTAGTTACCTACGTCAAATCTATGTGAGTTTATAACATTTTTTTTGAATAAATGTTTAATAACCATGTCCTTGCCTTTTCGTATAAGGTGGTTGTTAGTAATTTTGAACAATCACAAACACCCAGGCTTTGAGAAAATCACATAAATATTGTATCCTCACCGTGAATCGAACCCAGAACTCTCGGGTGGTCCACCGCCTTACGCACTGCACCACGAGAGCCGCCTGAGTTTATAATATTAATACTATTGACAAACGGCACTTGATGAAATTTGAATTTAAATTCTAATCGATTTAGTTAAGGGCCTATCCTATATTGTAAATCAATGCTTCAAAATAATGTTTTTAAAATTGAAACAACGCAGAAGACCCGTGTGCATTTCGGGTTTCACTTTTCGGAAGGTGTACATTTATATTATATAAGATTCATTTCTTAACTTATACCAATGATATTACACTGTGTTCATCCCCATTACTCATGCCTGTCGCTCCCCGTCGGGGATTCCCTCCAAAATAAAAATTCCCTATATTGATGGCGCGAGTTTTCGCCAAAAATTCAATTTAAAATCAATCACAATCAGTAGATAATGCTTTTTCACTTTGCCACAGTGACTCGCTATAATTTAACTTATACAGTCAGTGAAAATATGTCCCTTTAAAAGGGGATACGGCATAAGGTAGCAACTATAATTTAGGCTGATTCCAAAACGTAACCTTTGTTTTGCATAATGTATAATGCATAAAGTATAAACCCACCAGAAATCATTTTCTTAATTTTCCGACGATTTTGTTTCTTTCAAAACGAAAATTCATAGCGCTCAATGAGCAATTTACATTTTTTTTTGCATTAATGTCTCACGTACCGTATAAAGGTTGAATTTTAAGAATTAGGAATTATTATCTTTAAGAGCCAAGCTTGAACAATCTATAGGCTTCGTAGAAAAGATAATTAATTCATATTTATATGTATGTAAAATAGTAATCACATAAAATATTACCGTTTTATGATATACTCTTCAAGTGTGTACTTGTCAACATTCATCAAGGCCGAGTATATGCAGGCCGTGGCACTGAATTACGAAGTATGACGATAGTGCTAGTTATCATTAATTTTAATGCAATGCGGTAACATTTTCAATTGCATATTTTATTCATATTAATACCATTTATTTCAATATACAACCATTTCAAAATCTTTTTTTACAAACAATATTTACGATATTGCATTCGTAGTTTGGGTAATAACTTGCACTGTCATCGAAGTTTACAATTTCGTGTCACGGCCTGACTATAGTGGGCCTCGCATTCATGGAAATGTTATGTATACTGAAACGACAGAGCTATTTTTAACACTATACCAGGCCATGTAACCAAATGACCGTAGGATAATATTAGCAGTAAAATAATCACAGAAATATTCAGGATTTTAGAAAATCGCATAGATTTATCGTTACCTTACCGGAAATTAAACCGAAAACCCCTGGGTGAGAAATCAGTGCCTTATGTATTGAACTACACATACCGCTAAGTTACTATTCAAGTTGAGTCCGCCAAGCCGTCTGACATGGTTGCGGTAAATTTAAATTTATTTTTGTTTTAAAAAAACCCATTTTCATGTGAAGAGCGAGAGCTCAGGGAACACCAAAAAAGGGAAGTGAGTTCGGTTGACTTTGTATACTTATACGAATATTGCGTATTATGACCTGGCCGTCATTAGGTCATAAACCAAAACTGGATTTTAAAAGTATTGGTCTACTCTATGGCAACTGACTCGATCTTTTCTGTGTAGTGGCGGATTTTCCATAAGGCTAAAGGGGTTAGTCGCCACAATTACAAAGACATTCGATTTAAAGGGGAATCAAATAACATATATTGACTAAGCCTCATGTTATACTTCAGTCGTAATTTTTACAACGTACAACGTGAAAAACTAACCTTTTTGAAAATTACGTTTTAATATGTTGAGTTCATTCGAGATCCAACTTGGTATTAGCCCAAGGTTCTGTTATATACACTCATAATACATCACACCTATTTAATTTACAATGCAATTTGATTATACTCGTAGCATCATATAAGCTTTAAGTTTTTAAAGTAAACAATATAATATAATATAAACATTTATGCACCCACTTGACTTTGTCAACTTAAGAAATGTTCAAAAAGATCTCACAGTATTCAGTTCAACATCTAAAAGCAGTAAATTAACTAAAATAGCGCATTGAACCAAAAGCGCACCTGCAGTAATAAATAGAGTGATATATGTATCAATTTATACAAATAACACTTCAAAGTGCTATTAAGGAAATCTCTCAACAGGTGCATCTTTCTCACCCCCTTTTAAAATACTGACACGAGTTAAGACATACACTTAACTGTTATTATTTACGAGTTCATGCAATCTGTTCCCACCTATTTTAGAGTAAACAGCTGCATTTACCCCTACTTTAACTATGTTGATTTAAAACAAGTACATCATTATGAAATGGATCTCACGCTTTTGCAAGCTTAGAGATGAACCAGAAAAAGCACTCAACTGGTAATTATCAGTTTTATTTACGAGCTTATGTTTTATACTTGAAGTAAAGCAATTTGTTATCTACATTAATTGCACAAATGTGCATCTAGAAAACTCACTAACCATTATTAGTGTTATTTATTGTTGATGTAAGTAGATGCGATTATGGACACCTGCACAGTCGAAATATGTCATAAATGTATTTCTTGCTAATGTAAAAGCATATATCATAATGCACACGTGCAGTCTGTTCAAGTCAAAAACCCATTAAAAAGAATAGTATAAAACCTCAGGGAATGTTACCCCTGTTTGTCTTTAGTCTCCAACCATAGTACTGTACGTAACTTATGTCTGTCAAACACTTTGTACTAAAATTATTACTGAAATAAATAGTAATGTTTTACTTCGCGTAAAACCCTATACTTCATCGTGTTCATAATCAATTATAAACGCTCACCGCTCAAAGCATCCTAGAAGGTAAATCCCTTGACAAAATTACCTTCAAGACGTACAGTCTATAACCGTACAAGAAAACTGTGAAGAATTACATCAAGGAGATTCACAGAGTGTCCCAATTCTGGTAAGAAACTTAAGGAAGGTTAATATCATCAAACCATACAGGACCTGCCAACCCAGATCTCCTACTCCATTAAGCTACTCATCACTGGGACATAACAGTTCCTTCAAGTGTAAATGCGGCCCTAGTTATGTGGATCTCATCTTTTCAACCGATTTTATTTCGCTTTTATTTTCTGCCAGACGTATATTAGTAAAAACCTTTTTACTTTTCATGTAGTTCATCTAATACGTCAACCCTTACATCATACATTTTTTTTATTAAAACTATTTTTTTCCGTGCTAATGTGCATTATAAATAGATTTAAAATTTTATAGTATAAATAGAATATTTTCGGTGGGAAAATAAACACCATACTTCATTTACGTTTTGGGTAACTGTCCAAATCTCTCCAATCGAAAAACACATAATCCTATTATGTGTTTCTGATCTGCCATAAATAATTTACGTCCGCTGACAGGCCGGACAAAAGGTTTTTTCTTCTACACAGCAACAAAAAATCATCACCCCCTCTGCGTGACGTAAGCGGACGTAACTTCGAACAGTGAACAACAGCCGATAAAGCGTGAAATATTATTTTAATATTTTCAAATTTCGAACGGAAAACACTTGAATAAACACTTTGGGGTAAATTAGGCGGCGCAAAACCGAGCGGTTTTTAATTTAAATTTATAATGTTAACGATAATAATAAAGTATTCGACAAGAAAGATGCTGGGAATAGACGATGGAGCCGAAAGTAGTTTTGCAATCAAAATCTCTGACATAAATGTCACCTTGTCGTAATTTGCGGTTGCCATGGAAATAACAAGAGTTAATTTGTATTTGAAGTTTCCGTGGATTCTATTAAAATTAGTGACAACACCGAACTCAATTTTCCAAACTATTTATTTTTAATTTTCAATTATCAGCAAAAGACGTCGATAACCTCCTTTTAAAGAGATAAAGCCTAGATGTATTAAATTGAAACAAAATAAAAGAACCACTGGTCTACGTCTGAAATTAGCTACAAGTGACTTCTCATTTATGGTTAATTTGCAGAGAACTGATATTTATTTTCTAATAATTTTTAGGGCATATAAAAAGACAAAATACGTCACTATGAGTAGGTAGATGAACATCTAATAATAATATTATTACAAGATAAAAAGTACTTTTTACATACAACGTTTTTAAATTTTCTGTTGAATCATATAAACTTGACTTGACTAGCTTAAACGGTCCAAAAAATTGTACTTGATAGAAATATTGAATAATGAAATATCATTCCATATATATTTTTCCATAGTAACGCACGTATATATTATTTATAATAATTTAGTTCCTAGGACCCCGTAGCAATCAATAATGGTGTCGAAATAACTTTTCATACAAAACAGAATTAACTGAAAATGAATTCAATTCTACTTAAAGATGGCTAAAAGTATTAAAAAAATGCATTGGCATCGTGTTCTGATATATTCTAAAAGTTTACTGGATATACTATCAACGTTGGATCAAAAGTTATAAAATAATTAGAAATATTTTGCCTCGAATGTTATCTTTTTCGAAACAAGTAGGCATGTTAAGTCATCGTGACAATTCTAAAAAAAAATATGTATAGGTATATTTAATTATTAATAACCATGTCCCTGCTTTTTCGTACAAAATGGTTGTTAGTAATTTTGAACAATCACAAACACCCAGGCTTTGAAAATATCACATAAATATTATATTCTCACTGTGAATCGAACCCAGAGCTCCCGGATAGAAGGCCAGCGCCTTACGCACCTTACAACGAGAGCCGTATTATACAAATATATTTAACGGATTTTGTTTTAATATTATTTCACCTTTGTTGGTTTCAGTCAATATATTGGTATTTTGGCAGCATAAAACTTTTACACTAAATTTTATATACATATAGTAAGTAATGAAAAAATAACATTAAATTCATTTTCGAAAAACTTAATACCGGTATTTTAGATTTTTTAAACCGGTATTTCGGTATCGATAAATAATTTAATACCGGTATTGCAATCCCTAAGTGAGTCGCCACAAACATATTTATGTGCAATATTATTAAGTATTGCTTTTTGTATTCGCCTAGCATTGCCACTAGAACATGATTTAATATACTATTAAGTAGACCCAATAGCATACTTTATATATTACATCTCTGTAAAAGTTTCTTTGGTGGATATTCTAATAAAAAAAAGCTTTCTTTTATCACTCTTTTCCAACAATCAACAATACTCCGAACACTGGGGCTAAAACTTCTGGAGTAAGGTAAATAACTTACTCGTAACATTTTTCACGCACAGAAGTTTTATGAATAAATATTAGAAAAGATTTAAATAATAATACAAAAAATATATCAGAGTTATTCAGTAACTTATTGTTATAACCGTAGTGAAGTTGGAATATAAACCTAACTTCTACAAACAATTTAATATTTTATATAGGCTCTCTAGCTTCAGGCACATCTGGCTGATTTCACATATTTATTATCACAATAAATTTAATAAAACAATGTTTCTCAGAGAAATTTTGATTTATGAGGAGGTAACTTGTTAATTTGGTCATATCCACTTTTTGACAAAGTGATAAAACGCAATTTTTTCATTCTTTCTTCCTAATAAGTGTGTACTTGCAACACAAGATGATTTAAATTACCCCATCTCCACCCGCCGTATATGTAGCCGATTCGTGCACGGCCACCTTCCGTGACGCTATAAACGTGTCAGAATGAAAAGATTTTAGTGCCACACTCTCTTGTCCCGAAGCAAAGCTGCACGGGACTGATGTAGCAACCATGCACTTTGGTGCTTAAAGAAAGAGTTTTAGAAAATAAAAAAATCTTGACTTGCAATCAATGACATTATTAATGGACGACGCACTCAGTACAGTAGCTAGCAAGTAAATTCAAACGTAACATTCGCACGTGCATAGGTAGACGTCACGCAATATCCATTATGCGATATCACGCATCGGGAATTTATAGCAATATCACCTTTATTGTAATGGCGTTAGAAGAGTGTTTCTAGTATCAATGTTCGTTTAAGCGAACCCATTCGAACCGAACCATTCGGCAGACCCGACAAGAAGCATCGAGAATTTATAGCAATATCACCTTTATTGTAATGGCGTTAGAACAGATTATGCCATTCGGCAGACCCGACAAAAAAGTGAGTGTCATTTTTTTTCCAGATGCTTCGTCCATGTTAATATCATTGCTTGCAATACAAGAAATACATCGTATTTCTGCGTGTCCCGAAAAGGTTGCAGTTCTTCTTATCACAATTTACCGTAAGTAAGTATTGAGGTCAAATTCATGTCTGAATAAAACACTTAAAATACGTAATAACAACTACTTGAATATAAGGGAAAGACAGAAGAAAATATGTTTATATTATATAATTCTGTATGATTTAAAAGTATATTACCAAGTAAGTAATATCAAATATCTGATAATAATGACAGCGTTATTTATTATCAGATATTTGATATAAATCAATATGAAATGCTTTGTATTTTATTATTGCGAACAAACACTACTTACATAATATTAAATTACATTATGAATTAGAAAATTACCTAATACATTATATAGAGAAACAATCATAATAATAAAAGAGTAAAACAAAATAAGTGACAATAGGTGTAAAATTAAACGATATAAGTACCTACATATTATATTACATAAACCAATAAAATAATTATTATAAAACAACAGAACAACTGATAATAAATAGAATACCGATAGGCTATATTCAATACGCCGCATGTTGATGCAGGGTTTTTGAATGTGTGAGTGCCCTACGAAAATGAAGCACGCATTATCCACGTGCTATAGTGTGTGTAATACACCAACATTAAATGAGCGTAAATGCATAAACCGAGAGCAGTTTTCAGTATTCGACGTACAACGTATTCTTGACACGTGTGTAAGTTTAACCCGGATTCTTCCTTATTCGCGTCGGTTACCTGCTATCGCCTTACCCGTTAGGTATTTCAGTTCCCATTATTTCTGAGTTCCATGTATAAAACTATTGATATAGGTATCTACTAGGTTTCCCCAAGTATATAAAATACCTAACCCAGTCCCCTAGATCCCCAAGCTGTCAAGATGTCCGGCCGATTACTATTTCATCTGCTTAGCGACCTCTATCACATCGCGTACCGTCTGCTTCCTTATCCATTGGTTTCTTTTGTGATCTTTACACATGATGTTTCATGTTGGGCATAACGCTTAAAGATGTAGTATTAGTATAACCACTTAAATTATAACGATTATTTAAGTTATTTTTAAGATTACAATTTAGTAAATGACGTGGACATTTTTAATAACGAACCCGCTAAAAGTGGAGTTAATTTACGTAGGTATGTGTTTAAAGAAACTAAAACTCAGGAGACTAGATACACGCCGGATTGTAGATCGAATGAAAAAGTATAAAATAAACTATATATTTTCTTTGTTAGGATTTTAGACAGTTGATTCTGACTATAAACCAATCATTGGGACATGCATTGTTACACTTTCCTCTCACAGAGGAAGATACAATTTAAAAAAAAACTTGGAAATAAACAGCGTACCTACCTATATTATTAGATTACTACACAATACAATGAAGTGAAACCGAATTTTATAACATTTTGGCGTAAAAACCAATTTATATAACATATTTGAGATTAAAAAAAAGTTTAACAAATTTATACAATCAACTTCAAATAACAGCACAATAACATTCTACTGGATTCCTTCACACAGTAGAATTCTGGGCAACGAGAATGTAGATAGCCTAGCAAAAACAGCAACTCTTGAGAGGAGCATAGATAACTCCCCATACCGTATACAGACTTTTTTGAAACATTCAAGAGAATAGCCAAAATAAAAAATCAAGGTCTTTCAAGGTTATTACAGTTCTGAAACCAAACTATGGTATACCAATAAAATGTTAAATAGGGAAACAATTGTCGCAATTAATAGCTGTAGAGCGGACCATTATAATCTTGCCTCATCCCTGGCTCGCTTGGGTATAATAAATGACCCTAGGTGCCAGTGCGGAAGTGAGATTGAAGATGTTAATCACGTTGTTTGGCAATTTCCTCTGTATGATACCCAGAGACAGTGGCTTCTTGAAGATCTAAGTAAACCAAAGTACCAATTGCCACTGGATGTTGCGATATTTTTGGCTCGGCCTAATGTCAAGGCATTCCAGTGTGTCCAAGTATTTCTGAGTGAGTGTGACCTACATGTGTAAATTGTTTTTGTTTTTTTTTCTCTCCTGTAAATTTGTATTGTAATAACAACTATATGAGTAATTATTATTGTAATAATATGTATTAACAGTTTATGTTTAAACGAAAAGCTAAATAAGACTCAATTGAGACTTCGCAGTTTAATATAAAAAAAAGTAATAATAACACTATGTTGTCATAACTAATAGCTTGTTGGGACAACATCTTTAAACTTATCCTTACTAGGTCGATCGCTTAGCCTTTGTTTTTTTTAATAATACATCTTATTTTTACACTCATCTGGGGACCCAGGTCTTTTAGGTTTCTACCGATTAAGCACCGAAATGGACAATTTATTTATTACTATATAATATTTAAATAAAAGAGTAATTTTGCAGAATTTCATAAAATGAAATTATTTAATGTTAAGATCGTTAGAACATTTTTTCACTCGCAGTTAATCAATATTTTGTATGACTAATTTATATCTAATATTATAAAATATTATTATTTAGGGTACTGACGAATGCAAATTCACAATACCTTTGATCAGTGATTTCCAACGGAGTCCACGAACAGTAGTAACCATGGGCTCCACGATAATTCGCATAAAGTTTTTTTTTTTTTTTAATAATAAAGTATTTTTAGTGGGGTCCAGACAAAATCGCCCGGACATTGCCGCCAAAACAATTTAAAACAAGACAATTTTTGTTTTTACATAATATTATATTTTAGATACACAAATAAACAAAACAGACGAATGAAGACATAAAATAATTACAAGATAAAAAGAACTTTTTATATACAACGTTTTTTATTTGACTATTAACTTGACTTGACTAGCTTAAATGTTCAAAAAAAATTGTACTTGATAGAAATAATACTGAAATGTCATTTTGACATCTCATATTGATTTCCATAGTAACGCACTTATATATTAATAATTTAGTTGCTAGGACCCCAGAACCTAAAAAACGTTGTGAAAATATAGATCGTTTGAAATTCAGTTTCAATATTGTGTGCTAACCTTTTTAAAAATTCTAAATTAAATAATATACTACCATACAAAGGCATTAACTAAGTGTTAAAAGCTGATGGTTTTGAGTTATTACTCTACTAACAGCTGCAACAGATTAAATCTCAAATTACACTGATTGTCGTGAGTATGTAAATTTCTATCGATACGTAATTCAAAAAACCAAAAGAGCACTTGTTTTATATATTTTTATATTTTTTGGGGGCGGTAATGACGAGCACTGGTACGGGTGAATTTGGTTTGGCGGCAATGTCCGGGCGGTATTGTCGGGATGCCCGTATCCAAAAAGATGTTGTTCGACTATAGTTAGTAAATTACAATTAGGAAATAATTTTGAAAAATTATCTATTAGGTACTTAGATTAATTAATACTTGTGATATAAATAAATGAAATTTGATGTACATAGCTGTAATGTTGCCTTACATTCTATTTTTAACGATTCCAAATACATAAAACGACAGGAGGAATCAGGAATCCTAATAGATATTTTTTTAAATTATTTCCTTATTATAATTTACTAACTATAGTCGAACAACATCTTCTTCGCTACGTGTTAAAACTGTGAACTAACAAGCTCCTCCCATTTAGTTGACAACAGCGCCTTCCGGCTTGTGCGTAAATTTTCTTGTTGGACAGTACCTCCAGTGACGTCTAGTCCACGTGGATAGATCACCATAATATGTTATTTGGGGGCAGCACAATAATTATTATACATAGAGGGTTGAAAAATTAGCAAAGGTATGCGAATAATATTTTTACAATAATAATACAACTTTTATGAATAGTTTCCGTGGATATGACAAAAATAATTCCAGAACTGTAGAATTTTGGAATAACCCTGCCCCTGAAGGGGCAGCGTTAACAGCAGTCTACCTAGTCTAGCAGATGCCACTGTCTTCCACAATTACTACAAACCATAGACCCTAACTTTTACTGGTACGTTCCCCATACTCAGACACTCCATACTTTGAGTATCACGATAAGCACCTGACCTGCAGGGATACCATAGGGTGCTTGCTTACCTTTGAATTATTGCAAGTTGTCGCATCTACAAATACTTATCGAATGCACTTGGCCCAACGTTAATAATTATTAGGATCGTTAGTATCCGTTTGTCTCGTCCGCACTGTTTTGTATTTTATATAGTAAAGACGATAATTACAGTTTGACTGTGTGCACTTTGCTTAATTATACCACCAATGCTTATTGATTTACATTTTTTTTTGTTATTTACACCTCTGGATCCCGTTAATGGTTCCGCCGACCAAGAAGTGTTGAAAATCACTGCTGTTATCTTCAGGAATAATATTAATTACCCTGTAAAACATACTTTTACATCCTTACTGAGTAATGTCCGAAGTCCTCTTTTTTCAGTACAATTCTTTATTTTCTTGGCCAAAACACTCTAATAGTGCATGATAACTCATATAGAAAACGATAAAATGACAAAGGTGCTATAAAAAACGACTCTTAAGTGATATAAAAGACAACGTTATATTATATAACAATAATATTTTAAATTAAGAAAAACGGCCCGTTATTTATTTCGAGGTTCTTTTTTCTTTCTGTATTCCAGGAAAAATATTTTATTCACGTACTACGAATACAATATACATATTAAACAAAACTATTATTACTAAAATATCTTGTTATTTATACATTCAATATTAAAATAACATATATTTGTTACTACTTTATTATAGAAACTAAAAATATATTAGGTTTACCAAGACAAAATCATTTGCATTTAAGTGTTCTATGCCATCAACGAGTTTTCTCTATGAAGCCGTAATCGACAGGCCGCACATACGAATTTCGCGAGTTTTATCGTCCGAATTTAAACTCAAACTACTAGCCACTTTCGATTTATTTGCATAATCTAAAATAATAAACACACAGTGACATCTGTTTGAATAATTATGAAATACTAAGCCACAAATCATCGGTATTACAGTGATTGTAGTAAGAGCTTCGCTCTACATTCAACGTGTGTTGTTAAAAATCTGCTGCCAGTCAGATAGTGCCATAGTAATAAGAATTATTATGTATCGTGAGGTATAAAAAAATTTAATGATCCCACCACAACATCTCCGCATCACACCCTGTTTTAATCAGCCGTCTCACGACACCCTACGTTTGAATGTAAAGTATCAGTATTTTTCATGAGTGGGAATATCTCAGGAGCAGTTACCCAAGACTGAGGTTGCCATGCACTCAAGTGTACGTGCCTATGGGATAAATGAGCATGTGGAGGATAATCTTGTACTCATATCATTTTTAACTCTATACCTACTGACATATTTGCAGAAAAACTACCTACGTTTTTTAATATCGTGTCATGAACTCCATTTCAAGCGTTGAGTAATAAACATAAGACACAATGCTCACAAAAAGCGGGCGGTGGATTGACGGTGTGGTATGACCACTCAACCACAATACGATTTAATCGAATACTGCAAAGCCCACTAAATGTGACAGGTAGAAAACTCAATTTGTTCAGATACAGGTCCATTTTATTTATATTGTTCCTATCGACCTCATATTTTCGTTAATCAATTTTTTGATGTACACCTTTCACTATTTCGATATTAAACGTTGCGTGTGCGTTGAGCATGCCACGTTAGCCATCAGAAAATTTCCCACCTCACTTATATGCTTTTGCTTTCTGCGTAAAATTTCACGATGTCGGTTTACTAAAAACATCATAATGTAAACGTCAGTTAATATGTACATAATTGTATTAAATACACTGATAAATGAGTACACCGAATAATTATTTCAAAAATAATAAATTCTGGAGTGCATGCACTACAGCCATACTATAAACCGGCCGGGGTGCCATATAACGCATTCCAATGGTAGTGCCATCTATTTCTATTTTCGAATTCAACCCGGTAAACATTTCACTGTAGGTAGGTTGTATGTAAATTTTCAATTAATATTTTTATCTTTATATTTGTGTTATATTAATTAATTTGATATTACATTTACTTATGAAAAAACCACTTTCTAATCTTCTTCTTCTTCGGCCATATCCGCCCCTTAGTTGGAGCATATGGACACCACGCGTCGCCTCCAAGAATCTCTGTCGCTCGCCAGTCTTCTTGCTTTGTTCCAGGTCAAACAATCACCCCGTAACTCCGCCGTATACACTCGATAGATAGTATTTAGCAGCCTTCCAGGACGCCGAAATCCTGTCGGCTTGAAGAGCAGACAAGCCAGGTTGAGGTTCTCTTCTAGCATCTGCAGCACGAGGCCTAGCTAGTTCCAACGTCGACTCTTTACTCTCAGCGTGATGAGACGTTGCTTGGTGCGTTCTCTTATCTCGTCGTTACTCCTAAATTCATTCCACTGCACACCCAGTATCCATCGCAAACATCTGTTTTCGAAGCTCAATATAAGGTTATCCTGAGCTTTTGTAAGGTGCCATGATTCGCTACCATAAAGCAGCGCCATCAGAATGCAAGCGTCGAATAGGCGGCATTTGTTTTTGACCGAGTACAATCGTGAGTCCGAGACATTCCGCAACGAGTTGAGTCCGAGACATTCCGCAAAATGCCATCTCCCGTGATGTGTACCCCCAAGTACTTGAAGCTGTCGACGCTCTCGATGTTTTGTCCGTCGCTAACTTTAATAAAATATAAAATTTTTCATATTATAGCGAACTGTATACCAGGTTATATTCAAAGATAGAAATAAAAAATCGCGCAAAATAGACGGCACTACCAGAGAAAAACGTTATTCGGCATTCCGGCCGGTATCTACGTATCTTTATTTAAGTATAGCTGTGATCTGTGGCATATATAAAATAAAAATAGGGCAAACGGTCATTAGGTACATGTCATAATCAAGAACTTTCGCGAACTAAGCGAATCCACTATCATACTCTTGCGTTGCAAATTAGCGTCATAACGTATAAATATAATACATAAAAGTGTCCCAAAGCACGCAGAAAAAATTAATATATTATATGTGACGCTCATTCGGCTAAAATACTTGAGCAAAGATTAAATCTATAAATGTTTACCAGGAAACCCGCCATGATTTACTTTTAAAGTTAGTTTACTTTCAAACTGGTCTGCCAGACGAGGAATTAAAAAAACATACTTCAAAATAATACTTCATGAATGGATGAAAACTTCAGATAGTTAAAAATAGTTTTTATACCCATTCCTTACTATATTTTTTATGATTGGCCAAAAAGATGATTTGTCTATGTCAATAAAATATATTTATTTTTAAATCGTCTTAATCATTTTAATATTTAATACTCACGTGACGTATTTAAAATATATCAAAATTATACATGAAAAATATTATTTTTGAATGGAAAAAACTTTGTATTGCTTAATCTTTTTTATTAATCACATATTACACCCATATTAATGAAACTTTCACAACTTATAGACTACCGCCTACATTGTTCGTATCAATTTAGAAGTAGTTTTATCTCGACATCTCAAATTAGATAACGCGCTTAAAACAATTCGAGTGCTTAAAGTGTTTTTTTTTTTGAGATAACGTTATTTTACATTTACGGCTACATGATAGTCAAACAATGTTATGTCAATCTTTTCTAATTTCTTATTAAATCGTCAGTAAAGTTTAACGCTAACTACATAAGTTACCCTTGTTTTCATATATTTTTAAAAACTATCCGTATAAATGTTAACATCATCATAAGCAAGATAAATGTACAATACACAATAAATTATAAAATATTAACATTAGGTTTTAAATAAACATTTCGCTTGTTGAGTTACAAGAATCTAAAATAACGATTTTTGGCTCTCCTGTAAAGTTGCACTTTTGTAGATAGTGTAGTTTGACACTAAACTCTCGAATTATTCATCACGATTGCGTTCTTGTGGTCATATAGTAGTGATAGAGCGATGAGTTGAGATATGGATAGATTTTCAAGAGCGTAGACACAACAAAAAAAAACAATTCGTTAGTATTTTAATATAAGTAATAGATCTATCGATAGACTATCGTTATAATCATCATCATCATAAGTATCCCGACAACCCAGAGCGAGTTCTAGCCTCTCCCAAGAATTTTCTTTATCTCTCCCTATCCAGGGCCAGTGTCTTCCAGTGCCGGTCGCTCTAACGTCAAGCATCTCCGTTTAAACCGTCCAACCACCGGAGTCGGGTCTGCCATTTGCTCTCCGACCGTCCGGTTTGGCATCTAGGATTCCCGTCGACGGTTGAGCAATACCTAATAGTTCCCTCAAAACTAATATGCCCCGCACCACACTCGGTCTTAATCAAGTGTATCACGAGACCCTGAGTTTAGATATGAGGCATCAGCAGTTGTTTATGCCTGGGAATATCTCAGGAGCAGATGCCCGAGACTGAAGTCGGCATGTAGATCTTCCAGTGTACTTTGGCTAAGTTTACTCAGACATAATTTAATCAAAGTGCCCATGGAAGAGAGGCTCATGGAGAATTAACAAAAAATATTTCAATGAACTTAAATAATATGTAAAAACAAAGCTAAAGAAATACGGACGGAAATGGCCCAACGGGCCCAACAATTAGCTGGGCCAACTTAAGCATCTCTTCCCTTTCGAAGCACATTTTCGAACATTCCCAGTGGATATGGTTTACATTATGTAATTTTCCGCAATATGGACATGTTGATCGGGTCGGGGCTATCCCATTCTTCTTGGAAGAGATAGGTACCTACTATGGTTGTAATGTTGAATGACATTTTCCACGGTTTATCCATAAGCGATCCAACTCCCTGTAGAGGGTGTCAAAGAAAGTACCCAGTGGAAATTTGATGAAAAATATGGTCGTATTTTTAAGTGCTGTTCATCCATTGACCTAATAATTCCATCATATCTCTCTGTATCTGTCAAAATACCTAGTCATATCATATGTACCCACATTCGTCATAAATGCCGTATCTCTAGCTAGAGTATCAATTTACATTTTATATTGCTTTTTTTCTCCCATATTACATTTTTGAATCTCATAAAACGTAGTATTCGAGAGAGCCAGGCTTTTTTCTGATTAGTTATATAGCCCAAGGCTTCCCAAAATTTTACTGCGTTGGAACACTTTGCAAATTCTAAAATTTTAACAGAATAATTTGTTTATTTTGTAAGGTAAGTAAATAATACGTAATTAATAAATTTAAAAATAATGATAAAAAACAGTACCTACTTTATATTTATTACAACGTTTTTATTAGCTCGTATTCTTATTTTTCCGGTGGTTGTTTACCCAGTACAAATCTTGCAATCGATTTTTAACTAACTTTCTGACTAGCTAGACATTTGAAACTCTTAGAATATATCAGAATACGATGCCATTGCATTCTTTTAATACTTTTAGCAATCTTTAAGTAGAATTTAATTCATTTTCAGTTAATTCTGTTTTGTATAAAAAGTTATTTCGGAAGAAATCCGTAATCCAATCCACGATTATTGGTTGCAAATGGGTGGTCCTAGCAACTGAATTATTAATATATACGTGCGTTACTATAGAAATCAAAATGACATTTCAGTATTCTATATTCGTTTGTTTTTTATTTACTTCATATCAAGTACAAGTCTGAGCATATTGAGCATAATAATTCAACAGAAAATTTAAAAACGTTGCATATAAAAAGTTATTTTTATCTCGTATTATTTTGTAGTTTATTTTAAAACATAACACATAAAAATATACCTAACTAAACGACGTTATTAATGATTTCGACGGTTTTCAGTTCTTTAATGGCAAATTCCCTTAGGCACAATATTAAAAAATTGAATTCTTATATCTGGTGTAGCGTCGAGCCTGTTCATGGACTTTGACTCCATTGCAGCATAATAAGAAAATCCTAATTAGCATAATAAAATTAATATGTTCTATGAAACAATAACAAGTAACTTGGTTTGTCACACTGGGGTACCCTTTATGATAAATTCGTGGAACACCAGTGTTCCGCGGAATATACGAGGGTTGTCCAAGAATTAAAGACCTTTATTTATTTTTGGTGACGGGGATGTTATTTTTCAAACGATGGCAGCACTGGCGTATAGCGTAGACTTCTCTCTCCAGAACGAGTGGTGACCCTGCTCGAATCCCGCCACCTGCAAGGTGCGTTCAATCATTCGATTTCTCAACCAGGAGGGAGTCCACCCTGTTAAAATCCACCGTCGTCTCACATCCAATTATGATAATATGATAAAACAGCGGAATGTCAGGAAGTAGTGTACTGAGTTTTTGAGTGGTATAACGAGTGTTCATGATGAGGAGGGGAGAGGAAGGAGGTCCTCAATTGGTGACGTTTTATTGAAGAAAATCAATGATAAAGTTCGTGAAGATCGCCGTCTGACAGTCCGTGAGCTTGCAATTTTGATCCGAAACGTCAGTAAGTCTACCATACAAACGATTTTGGGGGGGAAATTGAGGGTATGCAAAGGTGTAAGTACTTGTTTGTTGGGTTCCCAAAATTCTGACGGAAGCTCACAAACAAAATTGTGTGAAAAGCGTTTAGGTCTTTTTGAACCTTTTGGATTCATTCAAATGGGCTGTCCTCCGTCATCCTGCTCATAGTCCCGACCTGGTGCCGAGTTATTTCCATATTTTTCTTCACCTGACGCAAAATTTGGCCGGAAAACGTTTTGAGACCGACTAGGACTTGGAGGAAGAGGTGAGAATATTTATGAGAATGGCGGCGGCGGAGTTCTACGACAAGATAATCAAGAACCTAATGTCACGGTTCACCGAGTTCATCGATCGTAACGGGAACTATATCGAAAAATAGTGGGGATATTATGTACCTAAAATTTTGTATGCTTTTTTTATAAAAATTAAATTTTCCTGATTTTTAAAATAATAAAGGTCTTCAATTCTTGGATAACCCTCGTAGTTTGAGAAACTCTGTTTATACTAAGTATAGCCAGTGACGTCCCTAGACAAAGTGCCACCCTTAAGCAGACTTATAATGCCGCCCCGTTTTATTTTTAGTTTCGAAATGTCTGAAAATTTGTTAGGTACCTACCTACCTGCCTACTTACCAATTTTATTATTCATTTCCGGTTATCTTAAATACATCAAATAGCTCTTAATTGTCTCATACATCATCTACTAAGAATTATTAGACCATTTCCACGAAATCGTGAAAATTGTGCCTGTGTGACAAACCGCCTTTGTAATATATCTATTCTTTGTAATATATCCAGTCCATCCATTGTAATATAGGTAATATTACAATGGATACTATAATACAACAATCGTTATGTCGTCAGTGGTTTTTTTTATGTTTCGATTAATTTTAAAACTAATCGTTAATACTAAACTATCAACAAATAATTTAAGCCGGCATATTCTACGTTAGATGAAGAAACGCTGATGTTATATTCGTGCTTAGGAAAATCAGAAATTTTACACATAATATACTTAATAGTGTTCAGTGTTAAATTAATTGTTGGAATGATATTACTCCTTTTCTAGTAGGTATCACTTTCATTCTCTGTCCGATCTAACAAGCTGGCGGTGGCTAATTGAAATAACATCGACTAGCGCGCTATGAATAGTATATTTTTTTACGTGACTGTTTTAATCACACCTTCACCAAAATGCTTGATGAGCTACTTCAAACTATTTTGCAATTACGATCACATGTCTTGAACAATCGTGGGGTTGCTGCCAAAAGTTGATAAGTCGATAATTTAGATATTTAAAGTTAACCACTAATTATGTGTCTATATATAAATATTTATGCTAGAAAAAATTCAATATATAAAATATGCACATAAAGCACAAATAAATTAGCATTAGTCCTGATTTTAGAGGGCATGTCAAACTTCAAATTGCAATTAATTACTCCATAACATGATTTCGAAACTAACCAACTTTTGGCAGTAAGACCACGATTAATATTGTTGAGGCAGTACATTAAGTTACATGTGTTTTGCTAATCTCAACTAAATTATATTAACAAACTCGACGTATTGCAGTCGTGCCATAATGATGCGCCAACGTATTGTATTGATATTTATTTATATAAAAACATGAAAGACATGCTGTTGGAAGCTTTCCACATTATCGTTTTTTTAGAAATGTCACTCGGCGGTGTCGCTAAGTGGAGCTTCCGTTTTTGAAGAGCTTCAGGGAGAGCTTCGAGCAACGGGGCTTCTTTAACGCGTGAGCAATAGTAATTAGTACTAAGAATACATAATCACATATAAAATTGTACCGTGATTTATACGTAATGAGCGAATTACTCAATATTGCAGTGTGTGTATACTTTCTTCTGTAGCGCTTCTTTCAAGTACGTCAGTTTAGTGTGAATAATTAGTAACATATAAATGACGTTTGAAAATAAAGGACACGTCATTTAGCATCGCTGCTAAAGTGGCGTTCAAAACCTAATGTCAAATACTAATTATATCTTTTTTTCTTTCGAAAAATGCTACAAGAGAAAGACAATAAAAAAATCACCTAAGTACATAAAATTATAATGATAGCTTTAATCCAATTCTTAAACACCATCCAAACTAATTATTTCTTTAAAATATACCGATATGTCCGTCTACTTTCTTATAGAATACACCGGTATCCGAACCAATTTGGTTGAACATACATTACATTCTCAACTGATATTGACAGGTTATGTTTTCACCACGGGAGAATTAATAAAAAACTAATGCTTCCAATTTATTAAATAGTTATTAGAGGCACACAAAATGATTATAACAAAAATGGTGGATTTTTCATTTGCACTACGCATAAGTCTGAAAAAATCACTTAACCAAATAAACCTTTTAGTTGAATTAAGTCGCAGATAGTATTCAAGTATCTTAAACCCCTATTAATAAACATAACTACCAATTTTGAATGTATTTAAAACAGTTAATTAATTGTGATCTCTTGAGTACGGCCCGACTTTATAAGTGTAATCCAGTTTCGTGTCCTCACTCACTCACTCACTCGACATAATAATATGCAAAATTGTTGTGACCCATTTCACGTTAATTTTTATAAATTCAAACTTTTCAATTTACTTTAAAGATCTTTCGTTCTTCTTTTGGCCATGTCCTAATAGGATCATAATATGGACCTCCACAGAGTGGAGGTTTGTATTAACAGATTTTTGTTTTTACGAGAAATGGATGTTAGCTAATTGCTCAACCTATTAGATCCATACTCTGACTCCAAACACAAATTAAAAAACAATGTGTATTTGCCAGACCCACGATTCGAACCTGCGCATCCATTTTATACACAATGCTGCTATCGGCGGCTATCGAAGGTATTTTATCATATTTATTTATTGAATTATTATAATTGCTACAATAAGTTAGCCGTCTAAACTGTCTCTACAAGTTAACACAGCCAAGCGAGATGCTGTTAAAACATAGCACTATTTGATAGTTCAGACGGTTAACTTATTGTAACAATTAACCGCCTCAATACATACATATGATAAACTACCCTCGATAGCCGCCGATAGCAGCCCTGTGTAAAGAATAAATGCGCTGGGACCCACAACATTATAAGTAGACGTGTTATAAGCCGATCGGCCATCGTTGGCCAATAAAGGCAAACTAATAATAATTCAGCATCTTTCTAAAAGTTGATATATTGACATGTTTAATACGTCCGTTCAGGCAGTCAAGTATTACAAAAAACTTTTTGTCTCGTGTACTCAACTTTTAATATAATATAATATTTTTATATACACGAGCTTTTATCTTATGTTTTATTTGTTATTTTTTCGATTATGCGATAGTCATTAATTTATAACTTAAAACAGTTGACACGTGCTATTTATAAACAAATAAATTAATATATATGACCTACCTACATATTTATAACCCTACTTTGATTTAAAATACAAAAACCCATCGCCAATAGTAGCTCAATTTGGAAAACGCTTCAGAGAGTATTAAAAGCCGTCAGTTAAAATTTGTCGCAAATTAGTATGACGTCTTTAGCATAGTAAATAATGTGCATGGGCGCGATACCCGAGAGATGCAGGATGTCTTACTTTTTTCAAAAAGTTTTTTTTATTGGCTATAATATATTTTCTCAGAAGTGTTTTCAAAATTATGCATTTTCAATACTTAGAATGTTACATTCTTAAATCTTGTGAATTATTCGTTGGATAAAAAAATAGTTAACCTAATGATTAGTTAATGTACGAGAAGCATATTTATTTAACTTTACTGCAAATTTAATGTCGAGTTAAATCGAATAAATTTGGCAACGAGCAATTGTAATGGAAACATTTCGCAGCGAACTAATGAGCACCTATTTCTTTAATGTCCACCAATTAGTACCTATTCATTGAATTTTATTGCACCACTTTGCCCCGTAGTGTGAAATTCACTTTAAGACATTTCTTTGCAATACAGTAATGAAAGCAATTACCAAGTCGCAATCAATTAAGAAACTAATTATTGCCACTTCTTTTCAAATATATCAAAATAGATAGTCTAGCTGTTCATCACTATCCGTCGGGATCACCATTTGTAGTTGTTTGGTATTCTAATTTAATATGAAATCTAACTACATACTAAGTTTAATTTTATATGTAAAAACATATTTAATTAGATCACAGAACTGTTACCATGACGTATTACACTGTATTATATATTTAGATAATATTAATTTATTAATCTATTTGAGTTTAGTATTTATTAGTTTTACGTAATTCTCTGACAAATACAGTATGCGAGGAATGATTTGATTATTGAATTGAGAGATTATTTGTGAACTGCTTGATCGAAAGGTTTGATATCGACTAACCATTATAATCTAATACGATAAATTCGAGTGACGAGTACTTAATTATTGTCTGAGACCGTAGGTTCTATTTATGTTGATATATGTTACTATGGAGAACATTGAAGGTATAACTGATTTTATATTTGAATAGGTACCTATTGGCTATATTTGTGCAGCGGATGTTAAACTACTTGAGTAGGGGAAAGGTGAACAAAGAATTTTACTGTAGAGAATTTTTTGCCTCCTTCCATTTTCATTAGTTTTCTTTCTTTTGTATGGCAGTTAGTCTCAGCATCGTGCACCTATAAAATATAGTTTGTTATCATAGAGCTATCTAGTATGTTGTGTGGCAGTGTCGTCAGCTGTTTCGCTTTCACCAGCATGACCAACCTATACGTACCGAAATTTCAGACTATTTACGTCAAAATTTATTTATTAGTTTAGTGAAAAACAAAATAACTATTTTAATAATTATTTATTTAACATGTTCATCAATTCTTTATATTCACGACGTCAAACTATAAACCTAGCATCACAAGTTGTGAAAACTGAACATAATATAATTAAAATATTTAACGTTCTCCTTGACTTGGAAAGAAATATTATAATTATGGTCGTTCATTCACCGTAATATTCAATTAGTGCCACATAAAAAATGCGAATTGATTTATTTTCCGTATTTAAAACGCGGCGAAGTGCGAGCCAACACACGACACAATATAATATATGATTTCAATAGTGATAAATCGTTTCTATGAAATTTATCATCTATATATTATATGTTTCTGAAAACACCAATAATGTGTAGTAATAAAAAAATATGTATAATTCCTTCATGCGTGTTCAAACCCCTGAGCCGGATCACACATACAAACGCACCTAGATTGCAATACATCGAATTTGTATACTTAATACATGATTATGTTAGTCTCATTCTTAATGTAACACAACACACAGCGTGATTGCAACATGTTTGCATGAAAACCACCCCCGATGTCGCATGCAATATATTATTTAGAAATACACAGCATGAATGTCGCTTGTGTATATTTTAAAAAGTCTCTTTTAATACAAATTGAGTCCATATTTTAAGGCTTATACTTCAGTTGGGGCACGGTCTAAAACGATCGTGACTACGCGACGTGTGACGAACAAAACATAATTTGTCATAAAAATTCAACATGCGTCCATTTAATGTTATGTTTATTGTTATATTAGTAATGATAATATTATATTCATTGACATGTTTTCTTTTCCATGGAAATGGGTAAGGTTTTTTAGTCATCTTTACACGATTTAAGAATTAATTCCCCCGTCGCCATCACAAAACAAATTGACGTGTTCACAGCTCAACTTTCACTCTCCGATTGCCAGCCAGTCTGAAACTTTGTCGCACCTATAGTACCGCCTTAACTCAAAATCAGTCGACTTGTTAGCCCCCACGTCCCTAAACTCACCACTGTAACCACCGACGACTTAATTTCAAATTTATGTCACAATGTGTACTTATTTATTTATAATACACAAAATTTTATATTCGCTGTGAGTTTTTCAAAAAAATCATTAATTTCAATCCATAGATCACAATATCAAATGTCCAAAAGTTAGTGTCAGTGTTAAATATATGTTAATTATTCAATATGAAAAATTTTGATTTTTATATTACGAAATCAAATTTCATTTTGCTTTTAACTACGCTTTATTTTGTCACAGTTATTAAATAATCTAATACTATCTTTTTTCATCTTGAGTTAGGGTGAATGTGAATGTGAATACGTTTTTAATTAATTGATTGACAAGTGCCAATAGCTAAAGGCATGGAATAATACGTCTACGTAAAGAATATTTGATAACCTGTCTATTAAGTTAATACAATTTCCAAGTAGTAAGATAATATTATTGATTAGTTGCTGGAATGAATGACTAAAAAATCTTGTCTCGTTAAATATTTATACAGAGACAGATCTTTTCATTTTTAGTGATGTTGTAACAGAAATAACTATCGACTAAAGAAACCAAATTACAGATTTTAATATAATTTATTTATCATGAGCAATATTTTGCTAAGATCGGTAGTTACTTAACTTATAGAACAGGTGAGTGTCATTAAACTGAGTACCCGAGACACTGAATAAGCATAGAAATCAAAAGAGGTAATACATCGCTATTTTTTGTACTCTTGGGGTAGCCATGGGACTGGATAAGATATAACCTAGAAAATTAATAGTTTTATAAATCTTAGTTTTATTCGTATCATTTTATATTTTAACATGGAACATATTTTACTCATGATCTCTGACGCTAAAGCGTTACGAAAAATAGACGTAGAAGAACTATAGACGCACAGCCCGCCCGCGGCCCGCGCCCCGCCCCGATTATGTACGCGCGCCGATTATTTTCATTTTACGTTCAGTAGCCTACATTCTGTGCGACGTATTGTTCGTCTGCTATTATTACTTATTTAGTTTTATTATTGTACTTACATTATTTTCAGAAAAGCAAAATTGTTTGAATACTTTGGATTCGGTTACTTTGACATATAAATTTTCTTTTGAATTTGGACAACCAGCATTCAGAGAATCAGTAGTAATACCTGGAGGACGACGAACTCAGGTGGTGTGATGAGTGAAGTCCTGGTACTTTGAGGATGAGAGAGAGGCATCGAGGATTCGTGTTACGCATTGTGTGTGTTTATAGGTTTTGATGTCACATAATATTAGGCAAAGGCATAGTAAGAACACAATTATTTTAATTTGATAACGCTCCGCGCAGAGCTGGGTTTATTTATTCAAAACATTGCAGTTACACAAGCATTGATTTTACGGGTATACCTATTATAAAGATTAGATAATTAAACATAAGGGGTGGGCGATTGTTATAGTTACAGTTGTCACATGTCATTGTTGGGCGGATTAACATTAACTGGGGTTGCGCTATATCGCTGATGGATTGGTTCACTTTAATTGGAGGTACACTGTATCACTCTTTCGTTATGTTTTTATTTCGGTAGATTTATTTAATGAGTGACTCAGAAACCAAATCTTTTCGCTGTAGGGATGGTTTGCTAACTATTTTTTTCAAGAATCATGTTGGCAAGAATGCGGGGGATGTATCACATCGGGGTGCGGGGTGAGAGGAAGCTATTCGGCCAACTTTCGAAAATCTAACGGTAATTTTTTTGTCATCTCTACGGAGCGACCTTAGTTTTGCAGGCGATGTAGCTATGGGAAATGAGTCACTTAATGAGGACTCCGACCGAATAGGTTAATTACGGATAGTGATTTGTTCGGACAGATTAGGTCAATTGTGTCTTTTGTAGCTGTAATAAAATGTATAGTACTAGCGCGTACGAATTACGGAATCTCGTCGCCACCCCACACGTTTCTTCCAATACTGCGCGCGCACTCTAGTTCAACAGAACGAAATATTCAGTTCGCCTGGCAGCGTGTCCTTCGCACCCACGTTTCTTCCTATACTGCGCGCGCACTCTCGCGAATCTCGTTCGCCCCGAACGACATATTCCGTTCGCCGGGCAGCGTATCCTTCGCACCCACGTTTCTTCCTATACTGCGCGCGCACTCTCGCGAATCTCGTTCGCCCCGAACGACATATTCCGTTCGCCGGGCAGCGTATCCTTCGCACCCACGTTTCTTCCTATACTGCGCGCGCACTCTTGCGAATCTCGTTCGCCTCGAACGACAAAAACGCCAGGTGACACGGGACCGATTTGTTCGCTGGCTAAAGATTAGTTTTAAAAGATTCGTTCGTTCGAGAACGACGCATGGCAAAGCCATCGCACTGTAACAGGCACTTGTGTAATAATGTTTCTTTGCAGACAGGGCTTGTTGACATTTAGTTGAGGGTGTTTTGATATTTTTGGTTAGATTACTGATCTGGAATTAGAAACGTTCTCGTACTAGGGACTTCGTTTCGTCATAGTAGGTAAAGCATATTCCATGTTTAATAATTTTAGCCATCAGGGTATAAGTAACCCCGTTAGCCCCCCCCCCCCCGCGAGTTTTTTTTTAATTACTATTGTTTACCTATTTATTAATTCTCCATATTATTTTGTATGTAATAAGTATATAATTTTAGGTAATATTTTTTTAAATATTGAT
Source organism: Rhyacophila brunnea (assembly GCF_057557595.1). NCBI lineage: Eukaryota > Metazoa > Arthropoda > Insecta > Trichoptera > Rhyacophilidae > Rhyacophila > Rhyacophila brunnea. The sequence continues at coordinate 11,208,672 of NW_028232848.1, read as the reverse complement.
TAAAAATATACAAAAAAAAAAAGATCTCGTGGCCCCCTTTTAGGAGCTTGTGTTATTCTCTGCTACAAGTGAACTGACTATAAACATTTACAATTACACAATTATTTCTATATATACCACAATAAATCTATAAATATATTATTATATAATAATTACACAGTAAGATAGTGGACTGTAAGAAATGTAATGGAAAAGCAAATCATGAGGATAGCTTTATTAATTTAACTGACGTTTACATGGTAGAACTCTATTATAATGGTTTTGAAATAATGTAATTTTTGTTAGTTCTACTTTAATTGAGTTAATTGTACATAAAGCACAATGAAATTAACATTATGCCTGATTTTAGAGGACATGTCAAACTTCAAATTTCAATTACTCTGTAACAAGATATATATTATTAATACTATATTCCATGTTTCACCATTTAGTTTAATACAAAATCAACTTTAGCATAAAACACTCAATAATGAATATCGACGTTAAAGTATTAACACGTCGCAATTTGACTAATAATTCTTGCTTCATAGTGTCAGTACAATATAAGACAGAATTACCCAAAACTATTCAGCAAGTTGTTTAATCAACTTTAATTATAACAGCGGTAGTCTAATGAACCAGTTTTGAGCTTTCGAAAGCTTTTACAAGGCCTAGTAAGCTTTCCCCAGTTAGCTTTGCCGCTTTAGTCATATTGAATTCAGATTCAACGCTTTTACATATTAATATAACTGTCGAGATATATCGGTTAATTTATAGAACGATTATTACAAGTTCTGTTTGCTAATAGGTACTGTAATAACTTAATTTAATTTGAAACTTACAATAACGCGTACTATTAAGGATGGTGGGTTTAATATCATATTCACTACCTACACGAGTAGACGGAAATTCAGAATTATTTACGAACTACTTAAATTTTACTCTAGGATACATAATTAACACAAATATTTTAGTGATGGTAACATATTTCGTCGTTGAACTATTAAAACCTCTCATGTGACAAAATTTATACTTTGAAAGTTACTGAATAACGAAGACCTTGGCATAAAAATAACAAATGTCATAAAAGTCATTTTTTTCTGGAGATTGTAAAAACATAATATCTTGGTTGTAAAAAGTATACAAAAAAGCAAAGTGGCATATTTTTAAGATCTGATTTGAGGGACTGTACTTGCACAGTTGTATGTAACCGTACACATGGAATACATAATTGCAATAAAATGAATGATATTGATGTTTTTATGCCAAGATCCACATTAGTTTAGTATTTGTAATTATTGCTCCAATGTTATTAATACGTGCATTGATATTACGTTATTATAAAAATAAGTCATAATTAATTAAGTATAATGAAATATTTGTGATATAATACTGAACATTGTGAGTTTTACTTAACTATACCTTGCAATATAAACGAAAAGAAAATATTATGTTAAATTAAACCATTTTAACAAAATTATCACATCGTAGGTTTTAAAAGCTGAACGATGATTATTGTTAATTGACTGTTTTCTTATGTCTATTATCTGAAGATAGCCCCAAGTCGACTACTCGTTTGGTGTTCCACTTTCCTTTTCCAATTTATTACTCCCAGTGTTCGCAGTTCTTTATTACACAAAGCCATCAAAAATGGCCGTCATTCTATTTAATACTTTGGACGCTGAAGACGCACCTGGCGCGTAATGACCAGTCGGCCGATCATTAACGTGCATTTTAAAGCTGGTAATTAAAAAGTTATTATCTAATCAGCAGTGAATGAAATACACCCGCCCATTAGGAACTCACTTTTACCCTAAAACAACTTGAAATTCATTAAAAATATATTGAATCGGTACTTTTCGTAAAATATCGTCAGCTGACAAAAAATAAAAACCACATTATATTTATTGCACTGCACCAACCCATTTTGGTTACAATATCTCGTCCTATGAACTTCCAATAATGTTATAGGCCCCTTTTATGCATGTTTCTTAAAAATGTAATAATATAAATTAGACATCTAACATAATATTATATTAAAATAATCTCAGTGTTATTATTACACGACGTTCATTTTAGATATCTCGTTCTATGGATTGCCAACAACAATATTGAACCTTTTTTTTATTCAATAGGTATTCCCAAAAAAAAATAATTACACACTTAATTGCCATACCTATATTGAAATATTTAAAATAAATAAAATTGTTTGATGGTGGATTTCGAAATATTACCGCTATTATTTTGCTGGGGTGATGGGTTTCAGATAAACTCCATTATTATGGGAAGATTCTGTGTTCAAGTAAAGTTTACTTGAAAAAATGTAGTTTACATAGTCAATTACTAAGTTAAGAAAGGAGTAGAAGTAACATGGAGAGACATTCAAATAGTTGCGAATCGACCCCAACTGATAATGATGAAACATTTGACTTTCGCAATACTCGATAAGCAAAACATGAATATACGATGATATTCAAAAATAGTTTTATTTAGACACCAGTGCCAAAATATAGATTAAATCAGATTATAACGCTGAGTTAATCCGTTAAAATCGTTTGGCTGCAATTCTGTTATATTAAACTTGATTTTACATTGAAGGAATTGACCAGCCGTATATTTACGAAAAAAAAATATTATGATGCATTGGCATCTATAAAAATGATCACTCTTTGATGTTTTAATCCACATATTTTCTTGATATTTAAAAAAATGAAACCAGCAGATAGATATTCATAGTTTTTAATATATATTATTAGGCACATAACCTTGAAGTATTTATACATGCCTCGTGATAAAAGATTTTGTTTATTTTTAAGATAATACGATATTTATAATATTATACTAATATTCTGTTATATAATATTATGTTACAGACTATAAAACACATTATTTGCAAACCCCTCTGTTCTATCATAAGTTGTAGGATTTCTATGGTTTCCCTATCAAAGATGCTGTAGCAAGATTAAATTTGTGATATTATTATAATATTCAAACACAATTAAATACCCGTCTCCGTTTTCACAGTTGTAGACATCTCGTCGCTGTAGGATTGGTTTCCCGAATAGACCAAATGTTCAGGAGACGAAAAACAAATTTCATAATCATATATTTAAATACATGGAGATATTTAAATTGTTGTTTTTACAGCATATGAATGATGTATTCATCATCGTTACTAAGTAATTTAAATAAAAGGATGGTTCTGGTTCATTTAGATACAAAAAAACAATCTGCATTAAAAGGTCGATATCGACAAAAACGGATATTCGGCAAACCAATCTATAGCGACGAATTCTGTCAAAAAACCATTTCAATTGTTACTTAATTTATTTTAATACTATGCTCAGTATTCCATAGATTTCTTCAATTTACTGTACACAGTAGTACCGTAAATATTGACGTATTTGAATTTTATGGAATCTGTGGGTTTGCATACTATCTCTAGGTAATGCTTGGCCTAATAGAATCTTCGACTTGCTTGTGTGGCGAATTATATGATACCGATCACATCCTCTGAGAGAGTCTCTATTATGTCGGTTGAAAGAGAAGAGCTTCTTCAGTCGGTCCGACGGAAAATTTTTCAGGTTTCCCAATTTTGAGGGTATATTCTCATCGAGGATAGTCCGTAATATATTATAATGATTCTCAAAATATGGATCTTCTTCTTATTGTGCCATCCCCTAGCGGAGATTGGCCACCATCAAGGCGATCTTATCTTTGTCGTCTGCTACCCGGAACAGTTCAGTGGAGCTGCGCTCGTACCAATCATGAAGATCTTAAGCCACGAAATGCGGCGCCGTCCTCTGCTACACATCCTATTGATCTTTCCAAATATAGCATAAATGTGTCGCTACATTTCAAAATCAGCCAAGTTCATAATAGATGAATAGGAGAAAAACAGCTTTTTGTTTTCTCAATTACACAGTCACAAGGGTGAAAGTTTATATTATTTCGAGTATAGAATATTTAAAATTAATAAATTCCACATTTTGATAATGCAGGAATGTTAGAAAGCAGTAGTTCTTCAGCAATTCACAAAAATGTAAAAAATACCTAAAGGTGGACTTGGCTGAATTTGAAATTTAGCGACACAAATATATAAATAGGGATCATGCGCACTTTACTGGACGCCAACCAAGGTTTTGTAAAGTTTCTCATGAGACACACTCAGCTCAATTTTAAAGGTTTTAGAGAAGATTTAATATTGAATATAAAATTGAAATAAAAAGTATCAAAGTGCATTTTATAGCTTCACTTGCCATTCATTTCTGATCATTTATACCATAAAATAACTATAAATAAATAAGAAACGATATAATTGCAATAGGTTTTAATATAACTATTCCGCAAAGCTATCCATAACTCTTATAAGAACGACCGGTATAAAAACTTTGAGAAACATACGTTTCTGCTAGTGAGAATAATTATAGAATATCGGTCGTATGAAAATTTTATATAGCATATTTTATTTTGAGTGACATGTTGTCAAGAATCGATATGTGTCATTATTAATTATTAGAAAGCAGAACAGGGATGGCGACATTATATCCCATGTGACTTAAAAAATCGCCATGTTATTATTTTATAAATTATACAAGAATATAGTACCTATATAATAAAATGTGTTACATAATGTTATTAAATAAATCACAAACTTTGCATAAAATAATCGACATATTATTATGATCTCAATTTAGATTATTATATTAATATCGTTGGAATATTGTTTTTTTTCCAATTCAGCTTAGATTGTTTGTGGTTTTATTTCATTTTTCGTTGGTAATTTAGAAATTGAATTATTAAAGATCCAAAATAAGTTTCGTATGAAAAGAAAATGAATAATTCAATAAGAAAGAAACGATTGGGGAATTAATAGTGAAAATAAATCAGTAGAAGAAAAAATATGGAATATTTTATATTATAGGAATGGAATTCTTTATCGATCACATTATTTAGTTCTTCCAAGCACATTTTTGACTAAAATCTGTAAAAAATATATACGATAGCATTATTTAAAAAAAAATATTCGATGTTTGTTGTTATAAAAGTAGAATATATAATAACTTAAAAACACATAAAATGACATATAATGGAGAAAATCATTTTAAATGAAATGTATTTAAGACTAAAATATGCCTAGGGTAGTCTGCAGTGTTTCTCAACGGTTGTTCGCAGAAATTTTCTGGTGGTCCACGAATTTTTGGCGACCAAATGCTTATTCTAAAAATTCCCGTGCACCTATTTGTTTGTGTATCGTGTCTTATTTTACAACATTTTTATTAGGTCGTATTCTTGATTGTCCGGTGGTTGTTTATCCAGTATAAATCTTGCAATCGGTTTTTTACTAACTTCCCGACTAGCTAGACATTTGAAACTTTTAGAATATATCAGACACTATGCCAATGCATTTCTTTAGTACTTTTAGACATCTTTAAGTAGAATTGAATTCATTTTCAGTTAATTCTGGTTTGTATGAAAAGTTATTTCGGGAGAAATCCGTAAAAAGTAAAACACTATTATTGATGGCTAGGGGGTCTGAGGTCAACTAAATTATTAATATATAAGTGCGTTACTATGGAAATCAATATGAAATGTCAAAATGACATTTCAGTATTCTATGTTTATTCAGTATTTCTATCAAGTACATTTTTTTTTATCGTTTAAGCTAGTCAAGTTAAGTTTATATGATTCAACAGAAAATTTTAAAACGTTGTATATTAAAAATTCTTTTTATCTTTTAATTATTTTTAAATATATGTATGGTTTTATGTGACAAAATTACCTGCGATCGGACGTTATTATACTCATATATATCATATTATAAATAATAATTTTATTTCTGCGTTAACGGTGCTCAAAACGTTACTCCCATTTGCAGTGGTCCACAGGTGTAAAAAGATTGAGAAACACTGATCACTATAAAGTATTTATATACAAATGAATTACATTTTTTTGATTAATTCTACATTTCAGGTAATCAACTCCCCTCAAAATTAATGAGAAGTCGATCATTTCGACAGTAATTAATATCACTAACTAACATTGTAGATAATTGAAGTACATACCAAACTACTCTGGCAAATTATGTCGCTTCAGCCTAATTGCTAGAAACCGTGACATATTCCATCAGTAAAACAAGATAATTATCTTTTGATATAACCTACTTACTCCAGGGCACGGAATGTGACGTAGCATATGCAACAATCGGCGTCGCAAAAAATATGTGTGATTTTAATTAGGCTCCGAGATACTAAATTAACTCGTTGATTTTTTTTTAATATGTAATAAAGTTTAAATTTTTTTCTTATTTATTAAGGTAAACAAACAGCTACATCTATTACAAATATGTTTAAAAATAGATTAGTAAAAATATATTGCAACCAGCAAAGTTTCCATATATAAATTATAATATAATTAAACCTAATAAGATATAAAGTAAGAGAGTAGGAAGAGCATAAAATATAGAGAAAGTACATAAGATACATGAGAAAGAATATTAAATAAAAAAAAAAAATTTTTTAATACATAAGTATAGGTATTAACTCTTCTTCTTCTTTCGACCATGTCCGATCCTAATAGGATCATATGGGCCTCCACAGAGTAAAGGTTTTTATTAACAGATTTTGTTTTTTACGAGAAATGGATGTCAGCCACTTGCTCAACCTATTAGGTCCATACCCTGACAGACACAAATTGAAAAACAATATGTGTACTTGCCAGACCCAAGATTCCAACCTAGGACCCACGGCGTTATAGTCCAACGATTAAGCCGCGCGGCCACCGTGAGTGTAATAGTATAGGTATACATATTATATTATATTATATATCATTTGTATTAAAAATTATTAAAATTTAAGCATATTATGATTAATCTAAGATAGAACGGAAGAAGAGAATAATATGAAAGGGAAAAAACATACAATAGCGCGTTTAAACGAAACATTTATGAATTATTGAAAGGATCAACGGTGGAGAACTGCATATTGTAATTTAAATAAGAGCGCCGAATAAAAAAGTTTTGTGCATAATAATGACATGCTACAACTGACAGCTTGGTTTCGCGTAAATTTTGATGGACAATGGAAACCCACTCTTTCGAGTAGATTTGGCGAGTCAACAAAACCCATAATAATTTTGAAAATAAAATACTGATCAGGTAGAGAACGTCGACTTTCTTAAGATGGCAGTATCATTTCTGTCATTACTTAATATGGAATGATGGAACGAACTTCGAAAACCTTTGAGATATCGAGATGAAATATTAAATTAGTACTAACAATGTAATTTATAGGCTGTAAAAATTGGTCCAATATTTTTGGAATTACTATATCTATATTCTATACATCTATATATTCTATATTATAGAGTAGTGGAATTATACTTCTGAAGAAACAGAAAAACAAAATTTAAAACAGTGTATTCTGCGCATATTATGTATAATGGTAACAGTCAAAACGCTGATCAAAAAGCAAGACATAGATAGACGGATTTAGTCTATATTGATGTAATGTATAAAGAAAACTCCCACATCTATGAAGACAACGTATTTACCATATTATATCATAGATTTTTATTTAAATATATTATAAACTATCTTCCCTTATCTATCTATCGATTCAATGGGTAACGATTTCTCTTATCTTAGAAACTGGTATCTTTCTTCTGCACATAAGGTTACATAGTTATTTTAAAATTATTTTTCTGGTATAATTCTAGTATTGTTTTAAAAGGAGCACAGTTATAAATTTTACAATCGGAACTAAACGTAGCGAATATTATAAACATATATAGGTACGTACTGTGTTTCCAATCTAATCACTCGTAAAATCACAATTATTATTGTTTTAGAACTTCTCCACATGTAAAAATTACAGTAGAATATTATAAAAGGTGACTTTTATCACAAATTACTGTTTCAAACAAAAGTTAAGTTCATATATGATTTCCGTGGAAATATAGAAAATATAAACGTCTATTAATTACTTTAGAGAATGAAAATTTAAAAAAAAAACAATGCGCTTATATACTACATAAGTATAGTATAATGGACACTTTGTAACTGCGATGGAGGTGTTTATATAGGTTAAAAAAACTATTTAACTGTAGACACGTAGAAAATACTCGTGTCCGTATACTTTTACGTATGCAGTTCACACTTCAGCGTGAAATTTAGTATCGGAAATATATGGCTGTGTATTAAAGACTGTCTAACCTCCTTGGGTCGTATAGTAATGACATAAAATGTCTATGTCATGTCTACCCACGGTGGCCGCGCGGCTTAAGCGTTGGACTATCACGCCGTGGGTCCCAGGTTCGAATCCTGGGTCTGGCAAGTACACATATTGTTTTTCAATTTGTGTGTGAGTCAGGGTATGGACCTAATAGGTTGAGCAAGTGGCTGACATCCATTTCTCGTAAAAAAACAAAATCTGTTAATACAAACCTCTACTATGTGGAGGCCGATATGATCCTATTAGGATCGGACATGATCGGATGGATGGAATTAAAACACGGTTCTTATCGGTTTACATTTTATAAAAAGTCAGCAGCAAACAAATTTTGAAAATAGCTAATATTATACTGAATTATTTGTTAGGTTAGGTTTGCATTCTTGAATTCATGAATTTTGCCAAAATCAGCTATGAAAATTGATTCTTATAAAGTTGGAGACCTTATAGTATATTATGGTCATCTCTTTCCAATAAGAAAGCTCACGGCGAACTGTGCCACGGTGAAATATTTTACGTACAATTTACATGTAACCTAAAATACTACACTCATTGCAAAATTTATACATGAAATGGCCGGACTCCTTGAATTCGTAAGGGCGAGAAATCGAGCCCTATGCGCTCCGGGTAGATAAATGTACCTATTCAAAATTCAAATCATTATATTAGCTCTACTTATTACTAAGTAATGATACAATGGATTGGAAATGATTGATTGGATGTTGGAGTGCGACACACTCGGGCGGCATGATTGAGGTAGCGGCAAAGTACGTTGTTTTTAAATAATGTATATAAAAGTACGTACTTAGTAAGACAAATATTTATGTTAATAAGTGAATTAATAAGTGAATACTAGATTAAACAAATTGACGATAAAAAATATTCTTCTATTTACAAAATATCTAAAATTGTGTATGGTTTAATGCTTTAATGGCATAATTTTAGATATTTAATTAATAAATGAAAAATGAATTTTGACTTTTATCTAATATAACTTGGATTTAGGGTTTAATTGAATTTAAAAAAATGTGAATTTGTTACATATTTAATTCTTCAGTTACGTTATTATTACATTATATTTATTTTTGTGGTCATATTTATTATTAAAATTTAGTTTATTTAGTTTTCAATTTTTTTAACCTTTGTAAGACAAATATACGTTAATAAGTGAATACTAGTCTACAAATTGACGATAAAAAATATTCTTCTATTTATAAAATATCTAAAATTATGTGTGGTTTAATGGCATAATTTTAGATAATAATAAATATGTGAATATTTTTTGACTATTATCTAATATGACTTAAATTTAGGTTTTAATTTAATTTAAAAAAATAACAAACACTATCTACATCAGTGGTTGGTAACCTTTTGAGAGACTGGGTAAAAAAAATCAATTTTGAAAAAAATATTTGATTAATGGGTAAATGCTTCAATCGCTTTCAGACATATACATGTTCCAATGTACTTCCGTGTAACGGAGGTACTCATCATCAAGGTACTGATGATTTTACATTTTTTTTTTTATATTTACAATTACTTACAATATAATATATCGTCACCTCTATACGACAACTAGATAATTCTGAGTTGGTCATTGTTGGGAAAATCAAATTTAAACTTTATTTGGTTAACATAAATTGAAGCTATAATTATTATTTAAAATAAAAATAGAAAATATTGTGCTTGTCTAATTGGGAAAAATTAAATACATAATATTCAATAATTGTAAAAAAAAATATTTTTTAAAGTGTCTAATAATTTCAAACACAAAATTAATACAGTTCCCATTAACTTCTGACTTACCTTATTTCATCATTTGGTAAAAAAGGAAAATGTAGAATCACATTCCCTATTGCTATCTCAAAAATAGTGAAAATCAAATTATCTAGTTGTAGTATTGAGGTGACAATATTATGTGGGTGGCAATTCTTTTTAATTCTAAATAATTAAAAGTATTTTCTGAGTTCAAACGCATTTTATTTTATCTACATAATTCGTTGTGCATAGAAATATAATATCTAAAATATCCACGTTTGTATATTTCCGATTATTTAATATAATATTCTAACATAATCTTGGATTTTTGTTTCTCTACGGAAACATTGAACATACTATACAGATGTTCTAGGTTTGAGCTAGACTTGGCACTATGGCATGGGATCATATTTCTTCAGTGTTTTTTTTTCATACATACATAGTTTGCATACCATTACCTCGACATAATAATGTTTACTTACGGCTTGGATTCGAAATTTTCAGATATGAGATTCGAACCCGAGACCTACGACTTCGGAAGCAGGCATTCGGTTACTCAGCACGCTAAAACTGACCATGAAAAATAATTTTAAATGGAAAAATATTGGACATCCCAATTTTTGCAAACAGCATAATAATATTAAAAATAACGACAATGCCACTATGAATGTACGAAAGTCAAATATTTTAATAAATAAATGTTTCTTTACTTTTACGCTTCTATATATGCAAAGGAATGTGGGATTTGAATAAAATGGTACCTACCTAATTTATCATATTCATTACATTTCGGTCTAAAAAAAAATCTAAAATATATTTCGTGTCGGCTTATAATGTCGTGAGTCCCGGGGTCTGGCAAATCCACGTGCTATTTTTTCAATGTGTGTTTCAACACAGATTATGGACCTAATGTCGACCATGTAGAAAACATTAATTTCTAATAAAAAAATAATCTATTAATACAACCTCTACTCAGTAGAGGCCCATTTATGAACCTCTTAAGATCGAACATGGTGACGTAATGTAATTGCACATAGTTTTATCATTTGAAAATGTCCCATGCAATTGGTCGAATCCGGTCCTGATAATTATTGAACTATATACCTAGATAACTAAATATTGTGTTTTATTTTCAAAATTTATGAACCCAGTAAAAACACATGTATTTACCTAACAATAAAACACGTTAAGTCAGAAGATGAAAAAATGTTTCTTATTGATATTTGTGAATAGCGTGTTTGAGTTTTTAAAACTCAACTAAACCTTGCATAAACCAGAATAGTTTATGTATGCTATGGGCGATCCAGAAAAAACATTTTTTCAGTCATATTTAATTGTTTTAAAAATATTCTTCTATTTACAAAATATCTAAAAATAATGCATGATTTAATGGCATAATTTTAGATAAACCAATATTTTTTTACTATTATCTACTATGGCTTGGATTAAGCAGAGTTTAATTGAATTTAAAAGAAATAACAAACGCTAGGTATATGTGTATTGTAATCTTAATTCAATGATAACAAATACGTTCGACTGACAAAGTGCAGTGTGCACTATTTATGACAGCCTACCTCCACCCTTTGCCAATGTTGAATACCATATGATTTTTTTAGGATCTGACTTTTTCAAAGTATTATATTCAGTGAAGCATAACATTTTGAATAAAAAAAAAATCTAATTTTAGCTGATTATTTTGAACTGTAAGCAATTTCTTACACCACACCGTAACATGTAATAATATCTCAAATGAAATTACATGAAACGTCAGTTCAAGAGATTATCTCAAAACGGTTTGACAGTTCTTTTCCTAAGTTGAAAGATTAAAAAAAATATTTCCCTGACTGAAAGAAATATTATGACTTAATTATTCATTCTGCAAACACAGCTGGAACGTTGCCAAAATTCTATCTACACACAGCACTTTTCATGAGTTAATTTGCTCCACTATTTAGTGAGTGTTTACAGTTCGCGGATCCTCGCGCGTCGCACTATTGATTTGTGTGTATTAATTTATTTATTATTGTTTGTAAATTTTCACCTCGCTAATACAAGTTCACCGTGTTGTAACGAGTGTTTAATTTTATTCTATTTTCTTTGTTTCAGATCTATTTTGCGCGCGCCACAAAGACGACACACTACTAAAATAATAATAAAAAGTGAAAAAACAACTCCTGCATCAGTTGTATTCAAATTTAAAACCAAAGTGAAAGTGTTTAGTTACAAAATGGACAATGCTATATATTCTACAGTATTAGCCACAATATCAAAATACTTAGTTAATTACAAAAGTGTTTCTAATTATTTTTTTCGTGGTGCGACAATAAATTACACTTAACTTGATTAGGTAGCGTTGTATCAGTCAAACTTAATTATTTTTGTTTACTGTATCTTCGTAACCAATCTGTGGTCATCTAGCATCTTGCGTATTTCTGAGGTCACTAATAATCTAAGATTCACGTATTTCTAGACAATTCCAAAATTTTTTGGTATATTTTAAAGTCTTGACCTTATAAACAATTTTTTGATTCAAATAACAGGATCAGAATATTAAGTAAAAGATAATAAACATTTTTATTATTTTTTAAAAAAATCAATGTTTATTTTAATATAAATATTTCTTTCCCTAAAAATGTTAGAATATTACAATTTATTTACAATTAATGTTGAAAAATAATTTTAAATATTGTGAGGTGCTGGCAAAAGTTGGTAAGTCATAATTTAGGTATTTAGAGTTAACAGCCGATTATGTATATAATATATAAGTACTTACAAATTTTTATACTATAAAAATAGTATTCAAGACCATACGATGTATTGAACATGCACATAAAGCACAAAGAAATTAGCAATATGACGGATTTTATAAGGCATGTCAAACTTTCAGAATGCGATTACTCCATAACATGATTTCGAGACTTACCAATTTTTGGCAGTAACCCCGCGATTAATAAAATTGTGGTTTTATGAAAATAAATAAATAATGGCTGTTTAATATAATATTTTTCATAGTTATGAAGGAAGAAAAATTAATGGAAAAAAATAGTGAATAATAAATAACGTAAAGGAAAGAAGCCTATCCAAAATGGATGTGGGCTCGAGTGGAACAGAGCTCCTCTTGGGAATAGAGGAGTGCGAACACCTTAAAAATAATGGAAGCTTCACTGAAGAAATATCCTTAAACTACAGCGTCTCAGGATTGCTATTTGAAAACAGTACAATCATTTGTCTGGATCATGCCCCAGTTCGAACAAGAGCTGCCTTGATCAGGGCATGCGTCCTGGGAGTGCTGGCAGTGTTGAGTCTTATCGCCAATGCTGCTACAATCTACAGTATCAGACGAAGCCAACGCGCGCGAAGGTTCTCAAGGACTTCCTGCAGTGCGATTTACAGTTTAATCCTTCAGTTGTCCGTGGCTGATTTGTTGGTTACTGTTTTTTGTCTCGCTGGGGAAGCGGCGTGGAGTTATACAGTGGCTTGGCTAGCAGGCAATGTTGCCTGTAAGATCTTCAAATTCTCTCAGATGTTTAGTTTGTATCTGAGTACTTTTGTGCTAGTTTTGGTTGGTGTAGATAGATTTGTGGCTGTGAGGTTTCCTATGAAGAATCTTTCGACTGGGAGCAGAGGAACTGGACTCGTCGCTATTGTTTGGGTGCTGAGTGCAGTCTTCAGCATACCCCAGGTAATTAAGTATTTTTTTTTATAATATTATACTTAACTTATTTACTTCTCCCATAATGTGAGACAGTTATTAAATAATAAATCGTATGAACCAATGCTATATTGTGATCGTGATTAATTTATCACAGCAGAGTCAGTTTATTTATTTTTTAAACGTGTGCCTTTAAGCAAGATAGATTCAAAATAAAACTTCTGTAGGCTTATTTTTTTTTCAAGGGTAAGAGAGCGTATCGTACTCTCGAGCCCATTTCAATAAGTTAAAAATCAATTTCATAGTCGTGCATAAATATCGGTTACGTGTAAATTGTACGCAAAACATTTCACCGTTTCACAGTTCGCCGTGAGCTTTCTTATCGGAAAGAAATGACCGTATAGGTATTATACGGTCTCCAATTTTAATAGATTTAATATGAACATTAATTCAATTTTCATAGCCGATTTCGAAAAAATTCATGAATTCAAGAATGAAAACCTAACCTAACCTAAGATAACTTAACCTAACCTAACAAATAATAATAATGTAGTAGGTATATCGACTATTTTCAAAATTTGTTTGCTGCTGGCTTCCTGTAAAGTGTAAACCGACAAGAACCGTGTTTTATTTAAACATGAATTTGATGTCAGTACTATACGACCCAAAGAGGTAGGACGGTCTTTAATATACGGCCATATATTTCCGATACAACATTTCACAGTGAAGTGTGATACGGCGAACTGCATACGTACAAGTTTCCGGACACGATAAATATCATAATATACATTTCTTTGTCGAATGTGTAAACTACTATCGAAATTAATGTGTTCAGTCGGGTCCGACTTTAAATGATTTACCTAGTAGGGTAATACCATATCAAATCAAAATCAAAAGCTATCTGTCACTCACCGTAAAGTGCCATAAGTCTTATTTTGACAGTACGTATTGTGTCATAAATTTTAAACAGAGCTCACATGATTTTTGGATAGGATCCTAATAAACCGGCCGCACGTAGGTACTCAGTGAAGTTAGTTGTGATTTAATTGATGGTTTTAATCATAACTAAAGGGTCAACATTTTGACGTTATTATATTAGATAAGTCAAATTGAATTAAGTAATAAATATTGTTAACCATAAATACACAATAGTTTCAGCTGAAATTTCATAGACTTAGACAAATGAAATACTTATGTCAAAATGTCAAAACATTATAATGCATTAGCAATATTTTTACGTGAATTTCTGATCTTCAAAATAACATTTTAGTTTGTATCTCAGACTTAAATGGACAATTGAATCAACTTAAAAGATAAGTTTTTTTGATATAAAAGTTTTTACTTGGCCTTAATATTATTATTTTCATGGTTATAAATTCTCGTCTTAAATAATAATTGAAATCACAAACTTCTCTTTTTCATTTATAATATTATATTATTCACTTAGAATAAAAACAAGTAGGTACCATTACTTAGTAAAATTTTAAATCGTTTTTCTACTAATGGCGTCATATTATGTATTAGTATACATGTCATATCATATTAGGAAAATGTACAATTAATCACCCAGTATTTTTAAAACGTGTAATTTTCCATCTGAAAAGCAAACTAATGGCATTTTACATGCATGTCAGAGATATTTATTGCCTCCATAAATAACATCACATTTAAGCTTAGGGAACAGAAATGATGTGTGCAATAAATGAAAAATAATTGATATCTGAATATGAAACCGATATGTTGATAACATAATAATATTACGTTCACAAAACTATACACGTGCTCCATTAGCAGTACCTGTGATTAAGTGGGTAAAGCTTTCGATTTGCTTTTAATAAGCTAACAGAAGCTTTTACGCGAAAATTGGGAGATCGGTATATTGTCATTATATAATAATTAATTACATCATAATATGTGGTTTGAGTCATATTCTGAGATAATTGAACAAAACTAATCGTAATATGATATATTATATTTTTTTTAATGTTTTGTAGATCATAATCATATATTAATATTTGATAATCATATAATTATTATGTAATAGAAAAATCGTAGATTTTTCCATGTTTATATCACATATCTTTGATTAATTCTATATGTACCGTCTTGAATACGTTGAATCATATTATTATGTTAACATGCTCGATTTTATTTGGTGATTTTATTTTTTTATTTGATTCCACACTTTCCACAAGTAATATTATAATATAGATGGTAGGGAGAAAAAATGCGTATCACGTAGTATGCATAACAGCTTATTTTCGTCAAAATCTCCACGTAGGAGGTATTTAATATACAAGGACGATATTCCACTTACGTGAATGTAAATAATTAGAGGAACTATTTTCCTAGGTATATTTAACTTACAAGATAAAATTATTTACATTCATAGTAAGTATCATTTCCCACTGTATCTGATGTACTACTATAATATACTACAATGCAGTGGCGAAGGATGACTTTTTGAAAGAGGTAGGCTGTGGGAGTAACCATGCTTGTCAGATATATTTGCGGGAAATAAGAAGATAACCCATTATTACCTCATGAATAGGTACGCTAAAACGAAGAAATTTCAAAAGCTTGATTGGTTTGTTATAATTAATTCATTAAAATAAGCAATTAGTTTGAATTATTTATGTATTTTCCTAAACATTTATAAACGTAACATATGCTCAAAATATATTAGGTACCTATCATCTATGAAAATATCCGTTGTTACATAATATATATTATGTTCCATAACAATTTATAATTTAACCCGTAAAACTAGACATTTCAAAATACTTCTATATTTAAAACACAGACTTCGGTAGGTACAATATCAGATATCTAAATTGTCTAATGAGTAAACTAATAAATAAATAAAAATCACAAGATAAATTATTTTATATTTTTAACAACAATCAAGACATATTTATGTGATTGAATCCCATAGAAATTGGTTTTTTCAATTATCTTCTTATTAATTATTTTGAATAAATGTGCTCTCGCGATGTAAGCGCTAACGAAACAGCTTGTACATTTGTATGCGGGATGCCAGAAATTTTGAAATAATGAGAAAAATACTTCATATTGAAAAACCCGTCGATTCACGCGAAAATAATCCTATACAATATGTGAAGCGAAACGCGGTGCTCTCTATTTTTTTTAAGCTTTCGAGAGATGCCATAGATGGTGCTTATTGAAATATGGGAAAAGATCGTAAAATTATGACAATTATAGGATAGATGTCTTTGAGCATATTGAATATATTATTATATGTGATTATATACCGAAATACGTCAACATGAAAATAAAAATTATTTTTCTTAAGAAGGTAGGCTTTAAATAATCGCCTAGTATGGAGTCTTCGCCACTGCTACAATGACTAAACTTAATCTATTCTATTTTTTGGAAAATGTTACTTATTCTAGTAAAGTAATTAATTTAATTAATGTTTAAGATAATATTTCTCTTACACAAAAGTAATGATTAACTGCTTATCTGAACGAACAGCTCTCAAATTGAGTGGATCAACAACTACGTCAACTTCGGATAACAAATTTCAATTGACAGTCTTATGTGTGACGAGATGTGCACACGTAACTAAACTGACATGGAGTGCATTTGGGCGTTTGAATGATATCTTCAAAAGTAATCTCGCATTGTGTCTTAAGCGTAAATTAGTGTTCAACCAATGTGTGCCACAAACGCTCACATATGCATGCAAAATATGGACTCTTAATGTAAGAGAAATCCAAAAATGACGAGTACGGAAAGATGCATATTGGGCATAACGAAGATTAAAAAAGACAAGTTATCGTATTATATGAAATAAGCTCGCAAAGATACCGCAAATTCTTTATTTTCAACCTTCATACATCGCAATTTAAAGGTTTGCAAGTTTATTGAAAAAACTGTTGTAACTGCTGTTAAGTCAAGGATCACAATAAAAATAAAGCCAACAAATTTTGAATAGGTAGAATAGGATGTTTGTAAAAAAAACCTATCACTAATAAATACAATCAATAGGTGTATCAAAACCCTAATGATATATCATTAAATAATAATCAATAAAATACTACATCCAAGAGGTATAAAATCGTCAATACTAGAAATTTAATGGAATTAAGTAATGAGTATCAATAATACCTACCAGAAGATGTCAAAAGGCAAAACCCGGCTCGCAAAAAACGACTCAAATTGAAAAGTACAGAACTGAAATCCGTTAGAATTTAAATTCAAATTCCATCAAGTACCTTCGGTCGATAGTATTAATAGGGTCTAGGACGATTTGGCGCCGGGACAACTGGACGCCACGCAATTCGAAAATAAATAGACGTTAGGTACTTGTAGGTACAAAAATATTTTATATTATTATTTATATTTAAATTATTATACTCGTATTATGCTATAATAGTTTGTGAGAATTTAAATATGCACACATAAATAATGATTTAATCATGCATATGTTTAAGTTCCAACGAAAAAAGAGTTTTTATTTTTATATAAAGCCTTAGGCATGATAATTCTCAATCCGCAATAAAAAAAACATTATGTTAAGACTAAAATGAATTAAAACTACTAAAACGACAGTGCGGCATCCAATTGTCCTGGCGTATAGTTGTCCCATTCCCTACTAATATTATAAATAATAAAACTATTTTGAATATTATTGATATGCCATCGAAAATAAAACGTGTTTACTATCATTAAAAGACAATGTGGATAAAATCAATGCTTTGAAAAGAGGTGACTGAGAAAGTTTTTTGTCGCGTCGATATTTAGGCATCCTGTTTGTGATACCCTGCTTTAGACAGATATCTAAGTTTAATATACCTACATTAAACATCATAATCTGTTTTCTCTTTCATTTGTGTATTAAAATAGTCCGCAATTAAACTGTCAGGCATGTTGACACTGTCATAAGTAACACAGCAAGCTTTTGGTATCAAAAATAATTTCTAACATTTGCCAAGTATAAAATGCACAATTTCCAGAAAGCTCTCGGTGAGCTTTTATAAGGGCTCATGCGTCGTCGTGAATTAGTAACGTGTCTTCTCGTATAATATGAGGTCTTTACTTAGTACACAATTATAAATGTTCGTATTTAGTTAAATTTGCCCCAGTAACTTAGCTTGTTTGTAAATTTAAACACGTTAGAATAGAACTTATATGGATGTTCAAAGTTTGACACAATGGTACATGTTAGAAACATAGTTACATAATATATATGTCTTACTTAAAAGGTTCAAACTTATTATTATTATTTACTCTTTGTGGTGGTTTTGCACTTCTAGTATTCTGAATATACTTTAAAGATATCAAATAAAGAAATTGTAACCTTTTTCTCTGCTTTTTAATCATTTTTTATCAGTTTTTCTTTTTATAAGCTGACATAATTTGAATACGCCTCATGCATGTATAGAGTTGGGTATTTCCCGAAAAAATCTCAATCTCGAGATTCGGGATTTCCAGAAAAGAATTCTCGAGATATCGGTAAATTGAAGAAAAACCTGTAAAATCCTAAAATCAGTGTAAAAACAGACAAATTCGAAAAAATATGATTTTTTTTTTAATATTCATGTAAGAAGACAAACAAAATAGATGTAGGAAAACAAAAATAATTCAAAACATTACTTATTAAAATAGACTTTCAAAAAACACAGACTGTCAATCACTGCGTCTGACAATCGCGTACGCTTTTGAGACACAAAATTGCCTGATGTTGCAAAAATTGCGCTCATTTTGAAGCCAATTCATTGTGTTAAATGCTCCGATCAGTCTTTGAACGTTTTGTGTTTTCTGTCCACTTTTTCCATATCGTTTTCAAAATCGTTTTTTCAATTAATATTTGATAATGAAGAAATCCCGAATCCTGAGAAAAGATTCTCGAGATACGAGATTTCCCGAAATGTTAAAAATTTAAATTCTCGAGATTCAGGATGGAAAATCTCGAAAATTTCTCGAGAATTCCCGTCGTGAAATTCCCAAAACCCAACTCTATGCATGTCATACTAAAAATATCTTTTTGTTGAAAAAAATACGACATCCTATGGGACTTGACGGGGTCGTGACAAAATGTATATTTAACCTCTTTTTGTTGTATCGATATAAATAAGCACAAATTCAACAATGTAAAGCACTTTACAATAATAATTAATAGTAGATTGACGATATAACTTCAATAAATAATCTGGTTATTGTTATTTTTTGTAATGGCTGCGAATAAATACAGCTTACATATAAAAATATATTCAACTCTGAAAAATAAACAAATAGCGACAAAATTAGAATGGATTCAAAGGGAGCGTGAAATATTATAGTGGGTGTATATCGAGGCGCGAGAATGTTGCCATAAATTGAAAATTATTACATCGATAAATAACATTTTACTGTACGGTAGCTAACAATGCATTTATATTTAAAACAATCTCTGATAAAATATATTAGGTTATTGTTAAATAAACCAGCGCAAAGCGAACCGCTGTAATAATAATACTATACAATGTCGTCGTTGCGCGAATGCGTTGTGATCAGCAGTTTTATACTTGTGTTGAGATTTCATTTTAAATTTTTGCGTTATATCGCTATTTTTGACATACAAATTAACAAAAACCTAGTACAACTTAGCTTAAACCAAGAATAAATACATACATAATTGATTGCTTTGTGTTTAGATTTGTTTTTACGTTGTTACCAACACACTAATACACCTTGTCAAGCTATTTAGTATTGTCTATGCTATGGAAAGTAGTTGACCAAAACATCTCGCTTGTTTTTTAATTGTATATTTTTAGACTAAAAAAAATTAAAACAACGAACAGACTTCTCCGCGAATGCAGAGTGATAGCTCACCCGAGTATCTAGACCTTATTATCTACTGTCTAACAAGAACTTCTTGTCCACGTGTTAAAACTGTGAACTAACCATCCCCTCCAGTGGAGCAATATGAGACTTCCGTTTTCAAATGAGAAATGCCCTCAAATTTCTCATTTTATTTTACGCTCCCGTGGTGTACGAATCTATTAATTTACCTAATTTGAAGCTTTATTTAAAACAAAAATATATCTAAAACGATCAATAATGATGTTACGATTATTTTTACTAAAATTTTGGTTTATTGCAAAGAAGAAAATGAGTCGCATCTATAAGGAAAGCCGATACAATATTCATACATTCATACACTTTACCACGTGTTGCCGCCATGACAAGTACGTTAATATGTAGTGTTGCAGTACTATAAATATTTCCCCAAATATTGGGATTAATTTTTGTATATTATTATATTTGTGTGCATCGTAATCGTATTTTATTAATATTTTGATGTTCGAAAATAATAACCTAATGATGTTAACAATAATGAATTCTTATTTGTATTTACCGATAATATCTATATTGTGATCGTTTGTAGATTTGTTTTGATAAAGTAAATCACCCCATTTTTTTATTGAAGGTTAAGAGAAATTTTAACCATACTCTTAGCACACCGTGCCTATAATAAAATTCTTGTTCAATGCAAAATCTTCGAAATAAATTCACCAAACATAATCATATATCGCATCACACGCCATGACGACGCATTATTATACTGGTAATTTATATAAGGAAATTTTAACCGGATATTGTTAACAATACTTTATATTCAATAATTCAATGAAATATTACGATTTCTTCAGTATTTTCTTACAGTACATCACAAAAAAAGCCGCGGAATAGAAATTCGACGAGAAGGTTCGCTGGATATCAAATATGATGAAATATTATTTGAAAGGCTATTTTGATTCATAATGTGAAATATTTTAATGATTATTAAAAATCATGACTATGATGTTTGAGGAAGGGATGGGGTAGACATGTGCGATTCCTGTTATGCCCCTTATGTTCCTCCATTTTTTTTTACAAAATACCGAAAAATATGTTATTTATTTGCTTTCAGTAGTAAAACGATTGAAATATTTTTCAATGTATTGGTAATATATTCTAAAAGTCACTTGTCATAATAAATATTTCGTAGATAGATATCATAATTATTCTTATACTGGTTGATAATTCGTAATATTATAGTGAACATAAAAAAGATGGCAACATTGACAACTAGGTATTGATGCCAAACAACGCAATAACTGCGTAAATCATAATCGTGTTATCGACAGAATTAGGAAGTAACCGGTTATAATATATTATCTAACTCGTATGTAGTATCAGTGGCGAAGGGTGGAGGTAGGCTGTTAAGATCCGACATAAATAGTGCACATTAAACTTTGTCAGTCATACGTATTTGCTTTTATTGAACTAATACTACAATTTATACCTAGATGGTATTGGTCAGTTTTTATAAATCAATTAAACCTTGCCTATACCAAACAATAATGCTGTTGGTATGTTTTGGGTGATCAGACTAAATTATGCACACTTTTTCATTCATACTTTCAACCCTGCCTACCCAAACCATAGTAGATTAAAATATTATTCTATCTATAAAATATCCAAAATTATGAATGATTTAATCGCATAATTATAGATATTTTACAGATAGATGAGTATTTTTTGACTATTATCTATTAATGGCTTAGTTTTTGGAGAATTCAATTGAATTTTAAAAACTAACCAACACCATCTATAAATTGTAGTCATAGTTCAATGAAAACAAATACGTATGACTGGCAAAGTTTAATATTGTGCACTATCTGTCGGATTTTAACAGCCTACTTTCACCCTTCACCACTAGTTAGTATAGTTGTAACTTTTGTCGATAAATACTAGACCGGGACACACAACGAAATATAGTGAGAAAGTGAAATAAAAATTGGTGAAAAAGTACCGTTGTTTGACTCCGCTTGGCTGGAAGGATAGAGGGGTAGGTAGTCGGTAACTAGCCCTTGACCGTCGCTCTGACGCGCCCAAATTTAAATCGCCTAAATTAGTCTAAGATCACCACATGTTTCGCGCCAAAGTGTGCGTACCCGTAAAATATTGATAATAATTATTGTTACTTCAATCAATATCTATATCTGGTATCTCGTGTGTAGAGCAAAATATACTTAATAATATTCATCATCTTTACGCGATTTAGGAATATATTCCTCCGACCCCATCACAAAACAAATTGACATGCTTACAGCTCGACTATTACTCACCGATTGGCAACGAGTACGAAATTTCGTCCCACTATTGTTGAAAATTATTTGCCGTTTCACTGAAGTCCTTACAGATTGTCGTCAATCAGACTAGTTACAAAAAAGTGATTTGACATTTATAACAATTTCTGGCAGGCAGAAACCACTGGAACGACATAACACTCCATCTCTGCTTAGAGCAGCGATATATTATGATTTATTGTGGGTTTTATTTAGCACACAATAATCATCGCCAACTTTCGATAATGGATGTGGCACAAAAAGAAGATGATAAAAACAAAATAAACGCTTCGCTTTACATCTTTGTAATGTAAATAATATATCATTCCTTTTTGCCGTTAGTACGTAAGTCTTAAGCCTAGTACCCACGCACGTTCTTGCTCGACGGTTTTTCTCGATCGAGCATGTTGACTTGGAAGCATGCTCGTCGTTGCGTCCAAACAGTCGAGCAACTCGACACAAGACGCCGTGAGGTCGCACCGCCACGACTTTGACCACGAGTGACAACGAGACCACACTAGCCTTGCCGGTGAGTCCTCACTCAAAATCACTCGCGCAAGAATTACAGACCTTTAATGTTTTTCGGATAGCGCAATTATTGTTCGATGTCGAACAAAAAACCATCGAACCAGATGTTTCACACGTTGAGACATGCTGGAATCAGCGTAAAACCATCGAACAAGAACGTGCGTGTCTACTTACTATAACCCCCGTTTCAGACGGGACACCAGTGTCGCGCTCGTATAATATACATTATTATATTATAATAAGAAGGTCTTTGTATTCGAATAAAGGGGCATTTGCATTATGTTTATGAATGCCCCAGAGCTAATGAGTCAACGTGTGTCCGGTACACTTTTCCGTCGGCTGCTACATTCTCAAGCCGCCGATACACTTGTTTTTATTACCGCAGGCAGTTTTATGTTCTAATTTATAACGCGAAATCATGCATTGACTCATTAGCCCTGGGGCATTCATAAACATAATACAAAGGCATCTTTATTCTAATACAAAGGCCTTATATATTATCATATACGAGCGCGACACCGGTGTCCCGTCTGAAACTGGGGTTAGGTAACATTTGGTTCTAAAACATTGCATTTTGTTTGAAAAATTGTAAACATTGTTTCTTTATTTAAGGCGTATGTATCTCGTGATTGAACACTTTAGTGAAAATATATTCTCGTGTGTATGTAAATAATAATTAAACAGGCAGTAAGTAATGTAAGAATATATAATAATAATATATACCTTTTCTTACTGTATTTTAGTGGAAATTCCGCGTACGATTTAATTTATTATCGTCACAACAGACATCTTATCGTATAATCCGCTATCATCGGGTTACATAAAACAAATCTCGCAACTCTTCTACGGCTATAATAACACAATAAGAGTAGGTAGTATATGACAAGGGGTCTATTGAAATATAATATCTATTTAATTAACGTCTGTCTGAAGACTATTATAATTCCTCGGTTGCAAAAACTGGGTTGGTATACGTATTATGTAGGATTAGTGCAAGCATATAATATTATACAAAGAAAAACGTCCTCATCTAATAAATATTTTTAGTGTAGTACCTGCCTAGACCATTAATCAATTTTTGGAATTTTATTCTCTAATCATTATACAAAGAAAAAACGTCACCATCTAATAAATATTTTGACTGTAGTACCTACCTAGACCATTAATCAATTTTTGGAATTTTATTCTCTAATCATATTGACTGCTCAATGCATTACTATTGTAGATTCAATAAATTGGCCATGCAAATTACACAATTTGCTTCTTTAGACAAAATACGAATACGAAATTCAAAAAAGTTTGCCTCAGTTTTTAGTTTCTTTTATTTTGTTAACTCTCAATTCATGGTGGAACTGCATTATATTATTGTTTAATTTAATAAAACGCATTTTTTTGTAGTACTTATTCCACTTTCAATCAATAAATTAGGACCGGTTTCATCCGCCTCAGAGGGATATTTTCAACTCCCTTTCCTTCCTTTCCCTCTGAGGCGGACCAAACCGTTCCTAATTTATTGATTAAAAGTGGAATAAGTACTACAAAAAAATGTTTTTTTATTAAATTAAACAATCAGTTCTTAGTGAAAAGTTTACTGTTCATGCATTTATATTCTATTTACAATCTGCGGTATTGCCTAGGGGTTTAGATCCTTTTTACGTCATAAACGATTAGAACTGAAAATATAAAAATGAATAAATCGAATTATCGACAAACGGATTATTAAAATAGAATTTCGGAAACAGGTACCTACTGTAATGCCCCATTTTGGGTTCGTTCAACGGCGCATGGCTAAAGTCTCAAATATCTGCGAAACCACACCGACGCATTTTTTTAAAATGTTGTAACTTATTAATATATAAATTTAAATAGTAAAAAATGAAACAAAAAGACGAAGAATTTTAACAGAACCGTGTAAATCACGCAACGAGAGAAAGCTATCATTAAAATTTAACTTTATCGTTGTAATATACCAGATCCTGTTGGACGGGCTGGAATTTTAGAATGCAAGTAGCCGCCGGGAAAAATAGAATTTCTAATGGAAAATTGAAATCATTTTTCGTGCGCTTAGTACCAAAAGTTATATTTTCAAAGCAAAATACCCACACATTATCCTGGACTATGAGCAATGATACGTGAATTATGCATTTCTTTATTGCGATCACAGATTAAAACACAAACTTATTTCCAATAATTAATTCAACATCCTTAAATTAACATAATAATTTATTATGTAGACGATTCTATAAATATCTCAAATATTCAGTGTATACGTGTAACCATAGATGTATCCTCATACAACTGAATGAAGCATGCCTACAACAGCCGATAACTGCCGAGAAATGGCGACGCGATAAAAAAAATGCAGGGCATCACAGAGGATTTACTTTGGTCAGTATAACGTACCCATATAATATAATTTTAACGTGGAAATTTTGCCGCAAATTGATTACCAACCTGTTTCACCATACTTGCCGGCTTCACCATACTTTCATATACCATGCCGCCCCTAGCGTGTAACTAACGAAAATTTAAAATATTTAACAAGCCGTGAACAGTGATTTGATATCATAAGGTGTGAGAGGTTAAATGTCATTATAAACACTTGTATCATGGGGGTAAGGTAGATAAGTAAGATTTTCTAGATGCTTTTATTTACTATCAGCGACATAATAATATTAACCTTCTACAATCTATTAATAGCAATACACCCTGCTTACCTAATTAAATATATTCTAACCCTATAATAATTACGACTTTGCAGGAAACTGTACAAATTGACGTCAAGGTTCTAACAAACCTTTATCTTATATGTTATAATATAATATGCTCGAATTATTTAGTATATTAATAATTAGTCCGCGCGTAGACACTCAACAAACTTCTCATAAATTTACTTCACACCACCGATAATATAATTAATATAAGGCGCTGACTCAATCAGGAGCTACGGGTTCAATTCCGGTGAGGACAAAATATTTTTATGTGATTTTCTCAAAGCCTGGGTGTTTGTGATTGTTTCACTTAATTACGATAAATACACTACTGTCATTCAGCCTCTAGGCCTGTTATAGTGTAAAAAATATATATAATTAAAATTATCATCATCAGCCTGAATCTATCCACTGCTGGATGAAGGCCTCTTCAAGCTGCTTCCACTTCTCTCGGTCCTGTGCATTGCGTTGCCACGTACTTCCGCAGAAATTTATCATGTCATCGATCCAGCGGCCTCTAGGTCTACCTTGCGGACGTTTGTACTTCTTGGATACCACTGGATGACTAGATTTGTCCAACGATTGTCTCTTCTTTGAGCTATGTATCCAGCCCATCTCCATTTAAGGCTTTTAATAAACTCTATTACATCGCAAACCCTTGTCTGCTTTCTTATCCACTCATTCCTCTTTTTGTCCTTTCGCGTTATGCCCAGCATGCACCTCTCCATACCACGTTGTGCTACTCTAATTTTCTGGATCTCTCTTTTACTAAGGGTCCATGTTTCACACGCATATGTGATCACGGGAAGCACACACTGGTTGAACACTTTGCGCTTTAGGCACAGTGGAAGGTCACTTTTGAATACATTATTCAGGCGGCCAAAAGCATTCCAGCCTAGCTTTACTCTGCGAACAATTTTATCAAATATATATCCATCTATAGTATAGGTAATATCTATAGTCTATAGTAATATCTATCATCTATAGTATAGGTAACATCTATAGTATAAGCATGGCCCCCACAAGGGGGGTTGGCTTAGGAGGGGGCCGGCGTGGCGGGTCGATCACTAAAGCGAGATAAATACACACCACGAATTTGCGCTAATAATAATAAATTCGCCTGCGGCGCTATTTCACGAGTGGTATTTAATTTTATTATTATTTTTAGTGTATTTCTTGGCTATTTATCCAATACGGCGAAAGGCCGTATATTACTTGGCTATCACAAAAGGGGGTCGCGATCACTCCTTCATAATATGATACCGTACCGACAATTCAAGTTGATTAATTTAAAAATGCCAAAAATCTCGGAAAACCCTTTATTTTCCACAGATTACCCTGCAGTTTCGCAGAATACCATTTGGGGATCACTATTGTAGAACATTACACGGCTTTTAACCGTAGCGATAGGTAGGGGGCCCGCCAAACATTTTGGCATGGGGGCCAGCTTCAGGATATGGGGGCCATGAGTATAAGTATAGGTATATTACGAAATCTACTCCGAAAAGTTGTATTATTCGCATACTTTCCATATGTTTACGCTATGCAATAAAAAGTACCTATAGCGATACATTAACGGTGTGCTATAAATACGTGTAACGTTAGCGTGTAAATTTTTAACTGTTTTACAGATGAATGATCAGTGCATAGTAGGCGGTGATGGTGATTATTGAATTGAACTCAATGTTCAATTCGTTTTATTTTCCTTTATTCTTTGTTTCCTTTCAGCAACAAAATTATCTTTTTTTTTTCAAGTAAAACGCACGATAGGTACTGCAATAATAAAGATAACGCAATATTTATAGGCCATCCATGGACTGAAACCATAATATGCGGTTTCCAACCGTGTGCTATACTAAGCTTATCTGTTCTAGTCATG
Organism: Rhyacophila brunnea; assembly: GCF_057557595.1. Lineage (NCBI taxonomy): Eukaryota > Metazoa > Arthropoda > Insecta > Trichoptera > Rhyacophilidae > Rhyacophila > Rhyacophila brunnea. The sequence continues at coordinate 11,180,818 of NW_028232848.1, read as the reverse complement.
GAAATATATTTCCAATAAGTATATTATAAGCGTCTGATCGGATCCGTTTATACTATAGGTACACTTACACTTACAAATTTAGTGAAAATATATTTTCATGAACAAAAATCATAATTTTTAATTAACTATTTCTTTTATTCAAACGAATAATTCACAAGATTTAAAAATATATCATTCTGATTATTGAACATTATATAATTTTAGAAAAACACTAACTGAGAGTATATCACAACCAATAGAAAAAACTTTTTTTGAAAAAAGTAATCCAACCGGTCGGGAATCGAACCGGCATCTCCAACGGGTAAACGCCCCAAACTCGTCGCATTCAATCATTATGCTACGGAAGACATACTAATGACGACAATATTTAAGCTATTGGCTATTAAATACCTACCACTCAGCGCTCTTCGAAATCATGTTACTTCGGCAATCGATTTTTGTTTATTAAATCAAAGTAGGTAGCTATTTTACTATTACAAATGATTACTAACCGACGTCTAGGAATTTCTCCAATATTTTTTAAGCAACTTCTTGTACTTGCTAATAATTTTTAATTAACTATTTCTTTTATTAAAACGAATAATTCACAAGATTTAAGAATATATCAATTAGCTCTATTAATTACAACGCTTAGCCTTGTATATTTATCCAATCATTCCGCTTCTTGACCTTTCACTTTGTGTCCAATATTCACATCTCCATACCGTCTTGTGCTACTGGACAGATAGCAAAATTAGGAGGTCATTTTTGGAGCCAAAATCACTCCAGCCTACATTTGTTTTGCGAACGATGTCATATAAAGACATCTGTTGTTCTTTATATATACTCGTATTTATAATAATAAACATCCCAAAATATTCAGATATCTACTGTTATGGTTGTAGGATTGTCAGATCTCATCTCGCTGTCTCTTTTATCTGAAATCGTCACTAGTTGAGGTGCCGCGTGATCTTCTCAGATTTTTTGTATGTTAAAATTCGACTGAGCAGGTATTTTTTTTATAATTTACAATTCTTAAAGAAGCCATAAAACACAACTAAATCTTAAACCCATTCGCTGCGTCTAACGCAACTGGTGCGTTGCCCATCAGGTGGCCATTAGATATAATTAGCATGTTATTTAAATGTGGTAATTAAATATTTATTAAAAGGTCCACATCGAATGGGTTAAGAGTAGGTACTAATTATAAATGCAAGCTAACTCCTGGTATCAGATGTCATTACATAGTTCCATAAAATTTCATTTCATACTTTATATTGTACTTATATGAAAAGCCGTAAAAATGTTAAATTTAATAAAATTGTTAGATAGTATTTTCTTAGTAAAATATAAAATATGTATGCATATTGAACACTCAAAAATAAAGCACAAAGAAAAAAATAAGCAAAAAAGTACATATTTCTTGAAAGGTTATGACAGCCTAAATTAAGAAATTTGAGAAACATTTTAGCTGCCTAAAAAGTTTGTGAATGATTAATATTTAAAGTCCATATTATTTATTTATGAATTTATTGTCAAAGAAAATTTTATAAAAAGATTTTAAAGCCGTGGTTACTTCTTCACTATGACATATTATTGTTTTTTTTTAGTCTGATGTCTAAAAGTAAAGAATGCATTGTAAAATTAGTGTTTTTTTTAATTGTTGATAATGATAATATTAATTGATGATGGTGAAGACTCGATTGTTTTTCTTATCATGCCATCCCCTAGCGGAGGTCGGCAAACGTCAGGAAGATCTTAATTTTATCATCCACTACCCGAAACAATTATGTGGAGTTGCACTCTAGCAATCACGGAGATTCTTAATTACCCACGAAATGCAGCGTCATTCCCTGCTACATTTACCATTGATCTTTCCTTGTATGACTACTCGGGGAATGCGGTACTTTTTTCCTTTTGTAATGTAGCCGAGGTACGTTAGTTTTCTGATTTTGATACCACGCAGAACTTCTCGATCCTTTCCCATTCGATTGATAACTTCAATATTAAATTTGTCACCCGGTCAGTCCAAGGAAGTTTGAGGATGCGTCTATACAGCCATATCTCGAAAGTTCCAACTCTCCGTGACATCTTTTCGTTTAGCAACGATAATCAACGATTGTTCAACGTTTATCCTGACTTTTAAATGAATCATTTAGTTTTGAGTAACAGCAACAATATTGTGAACTTCAGATTACACACACTTCCTTCTAAGTTTATTTATGGAACAACAGATATACAACATCCAACACAGGAACAATACCGCGGAAATTTACTCCAACCATAATCTCTGCCATCACTATTTACCAACAGCATTCATAAAGATACGGGCCACGGAGCACTGAGAGCTTAACTAATCAGATTTATTTTGAGGGACATCCACGTAACGACTACACATCTCAAATAGTGTGTGATGTCATCGACGACTGCCCAATATAAGAAAAAGAACTCTGGTCTCTTTTGACCCTTGATCTCCAAACACCTCAAAAAATACTAAATAACCAAATAGCACAACAACACTACACAAAATATCTAGTTATAGCATATTAGAAAATTAAATCTATATATATAAAACAAAGTCAGGTTAGTTACACCATTTATAACTCAAGAACGGCTGGACCAATTTTTATAATCTTTGATTTGTTGGATTTGTCTCCGCCCGGAATAGCAGAATAACTATTAAAATATTGGATAAATCACGGGGAAAAAAATTATGAAGACAATTCATTTTCTCATACATTTTGACATTTTGAACAATGAATCTCGCGCATTCGAAAATAAAAGAAAATCACAAAAAAATTTAAATCCATATACAACGCCATCTCTGATACATGACAGAAAGAATAATAAAGAAACAAACAAACAAATGAAAGGCGTCGTGTGCATTATCTATCCTTCGACAGTTGATTCAGTTCAGCCTCAGATCCCAAAAGACTTTGTTGTAGACTCCGGCAAATTTTGGAGGAAGTTGTCCTGTCTGAATCTTTTTTACTTCTTCGACAGTACAACAGACAACATTGACCAGTTTCTTTTTGATTTGCCAAAGCGATCCGTTTGCACAAACGTTGTTCTACTCTGAGATGCCACGTTATTACACTTGGAACGCTTCATCGAAGAAATCGCGAGTGGAGAACTACAAGATTCTAAGTGTTTGTCCTTGGAGAAACAAAAGTAACAATGAGGTAGCTTAGAATACTACTTCTTTGTTGGGTTTGTTTTTTCAAGGACGAACACTTAGAACCTTGTAGTATTAGGGTCACGAAATATCAACGTCGGAAGCAAGGCGATGCGGTTCCTGATCATCCGGATATGCATTCTACTGATGCTCTTGGTCGTATTTACACAGTTCATCCGAAAAATGGCGAATGATTCAACTTGCGGTTGTTGCTGGTAAATGTTCGTGGGCCGACATCATTTGAATCACTTCGAACTGTCAAGTGTAGTGTGCCCAACATTTCGTGCTGCATGTCAAAAGCTCAATTTGCTTGAAAATGATACTCATTGGGACCTGACAATCGCTAAAGCATTTGTTTCTGCATCTCCAAGTCAGATACGCACATTATTTGCTATCATTATTTCGACATGCTTCCCATCGAATCCACCTGAACTGTAGAACAACTACAAGGATGACATGTCAGAAGACATTTTACATCGAATTCGTGTCATTTCAGGGAATCCCGATCTCGAGGTGAATAAGGAGATACATAACCAGGTTTTCCTTTTGATCGAAGTATATTATTAGTTTATAGATATAGATATTGTTAGTCAAGTCAGGAATGCCAATACCACGTCGTAGAGTGAATTACGCTTCCAATCTAGAATTGGAACGTGAACGTGAATATGATCGAGATGCATTGAACTAATTAGTTCGAATGAATGTACCAACGTTGAACCCCCAACAGAAGGTAGTGGACGATACGTTAATGAAGGCAATTGTTGATGGAAATGGTGGCTTATTTTTCCTCGATGCGCCCAGTGGAACTGAGAAGACATTCCTCATGTCATTGATTTTGGCCACTGTTCGTGCGAGATCCGAAATTGCTGTAGCAGTTGCTTCTTCTGGGATAGCGGTCACGTTGCTAGAAGGATGCCGAACGGCTCATTCAGCGTTGAAATTGCCGGTAAACTTTCAAACGACTGAAAAACCGACATGCAATATTGCGAAACATTCAGCAATGGCCAAAGTTTTGGTAGCAAGTAAAATCATCACCTGGGATCAATGTAGAATGGTGCACAAACGCGCATTGTGAGAGATGTTTTGGAGGCGCAATGATTCTACTATCTGGCGATTTCCGCCAAACACTACCAGTCATTCCAAGATCGACCGCTGCCGATGAAATAAACGCTTGCCTCAAATCATTGACTCTGTGGCGCTATGTGAAGAACCTTCAGCTGACGACAAACATTCGAGTTACATTGCTAAACGATCCATATGCCGAAGATTTCTCTAAGCAATTTCTGACTATCGGTAACGGCCGTGTTCCTGTCAACGAATCGAACGGATTGATTTCGTTTCCGCTAAATTTTTGCAATTTCGTGTCAACAATTGGTTGAGTGAACGAGCAATTCTTGCGGCAAAGAACAAAGATGTGGATCACTTAAACTTCACAATTCAAAATCAAATCGTTGGTCTACTGTATTCCTTCAAATCTATCGACTGTGTAAGTGCTCGGCCGTAGTAATTTGGCGGGCGCGGTGCGGCGGCGTCTTGCGAAACTCAAACGTATAACCGTGTGTATTATGCCCGAAAAAAGACACTGTCTACGAACATTTTACACATGGTTATACGTTTGAGTTTCGCAAGATGCCGGCGCGCCACCCCCGTGCGACCACTACGTTCTTGCACTAGCAAACAAAGACGAAGCAACCAACTAGCCAACTGAATTTTTAAACTCATTGGATCTTCCTGGTTTGCCACCGCACAATTTACAACTGAAGGTTGGCTCGGTAGTCATCATGCTTCGAAATCTGAACCAACCAAAACTATGTAATCCATTTCATTTTTATTTGATTTTTGCACATTTATTGAACTTAATTCATTTTGAGTTTTCATTTTAACTTAATAAAAAAATGAATTTAATTCAGCTAATAAGTTAACACAAGATTATTGATTCTGATGCGGTACGAAGTTCGCCGGGTCAGCTAGTAAATAAATAAATGAAGGAACATAATTTCATCTAAAACTGTACATACTCAAGTATTTTTTGCACAAATGCGAATATGTAATTATCTCTTTGAACCATCTTCACCGAAGGCATGGGATACTCACTGTCAGCATTAATAAATCTTGAGGGGCTCAATAAATAAGTTATCACAATTTAATGAATATCTCACTCCGCTTTTATCTTGATCGTCTAACACTCACTCTATATTAGTCACTCAGTATCACCAAGCCTCGGGCTACATATCTCACTAGTTTGTATATCTTATATTATGGACTTTATTGTACTTTATGTAAACATGTAACTTTAGTGCTAACACCGCGACTGGCGCGTTTCAACCAGTTGGCCATTAGATATAATTAACATGTTATTTAAATGTGGTAATTAAAAGGTTAGCAGTGATTGTGTTAGTAAAATAAACTCACCATCTCTGCCAGCAACCACATGTCTTCATACTCCGCTCATCACAGCATCATCCAACATCTCCTCGCATCATCAACAACTTACCTTTTTTGCTGAAAATTGTATCGACGTTATCAATCTTATATGACCCTCTTTTATAACGCATCATGTACAGTAAAATGATTCATAATATGATGTTAATGATGAAAACTTCAGCAGAAAAAAACCTTTGTACTTCCTCCAGTTACTCCAGTATCCTCATAATGAATTTTTGTTGAGATAAATCTGGTCTTATTGGAAATATCATCAATGATATAAGCCGATTTCAATTCAGTTTTCTACGTATTTCTTTGACTCTTTATATTAAATTTATTTTGTTATGCGTAAACATACATACTTATCTTCTTTTAACGAGCAAAGCTTCCAAAGATGTGTATCGCTAGACATTATTGCGTACGCTTGATTTTACCTTCACCGACTCGTAAAGTTTTCTCACGTCCTGTGTCCTTCAGTGCTATGCCGAGAATGTCCCAGAACCAATATTCGAAGATTTTGCTTGGCGTGCACTAGTGTATGCATGATTCATATTCTATATATTAGTATATTATTTAATATATATTACGACTAATCCTTAAAGTAAAATGAGCTTTTCGCTCGCTATAAAATGCAGCTTTTTGTCGCAATGGCCCAGCGGTCCAACTGATGCTTGGACCGACTTCAGATGCTCTTATTTTTCAACCGGCACATGGAGACACTCCCAGAGGATGTGATTGGCTCCATTTTGCCATATCGTACATTCTATTAGATAAACCTAACAGAGCTTAGAGGTAAAACCATCGCATCCTGTTAAAGACTCAGAGTGATCCAGAGACAAATTAGTTATATTATGCATGTTTCACTTAATATTTGAAAAAAAAACAAATCAGTTCATGACACGGTCTATTGTGATGCAGGATGGCTTGGTATGGAAGGATCTATCTTTAAATTTTAACGTCTTTGTTAAATATTTAATACAAAATTAAGGCTTTTAGGTATTCACAAAAAATGTATATCAACATGCTGCAAGCGTGCCTGCGCATGCGGGCACAGCGTTGGAAACCCCTGCTTAAAACGAATTGTTTTTTTATTAAGTCGTTCAAATTAATAATTCTTCTCTTTTTGTTTAACAATAAGTGTCGCTTGTGCTTTGTAGTCCGCGTTATGTAATATGACTATTTAATCAAAGACGCTTTACATAATATATTTACAACCGACATTTAATATTAACTTAGCTAGCTTTAAGACAGTTGTGTACACAGGTACCTCGAAGTTCACCTATAGTCCTCGGGTTGTTTTTGATTTACATATTCCCAATTCCACTGAAGTTATTTCTTATTGTATTATTTCATAGTAGTATGTTCACAATATTAAATAAAACTTATAATAATACTCACTTCTTCTTCTTATTGTGCCATCCCCTAGCGGAGGTCGGCCACCATCAAGGCGATCTTGGATTTGTCGTCTGCTACCCGAAACAGTTCAGTGGAGCTGCCAATCACAGAGGTTCTTAAGCCATGAAATGCGGCGCCGTCCTCTGCTACGCTTAGCATTGATCTTTCCTTAAATGACAAGTTGGGGAATGCTGTACTTTTGTCCTCTCATAATGTGGCCGAGGTACTGTAGTTTCCTGGTTTTGATACTACGTAGAACTTCTCGATCCTTTCCTATTCGATTGAGAACTTCAACATTTGTTACCCGGTCAGTCCAAGGAATTTTGAGGATGCGTCTATACAGCCACATCTCGAAAGCTTCAAGTCTCCGTGACATCTCATGGTTTAGCGTCCATACTTCCATACCATAGAAAAGGATTGAGAACACATAACAACGTACCATACGCAGTCTCAGACCTAGGTTAAGATCTCGATTGCTAAGGAGGCGTCTCATTTTGAGATAGGCGCTCCTTGCGATCTCAATTCTAGTTTTTATTTCCTGAGACTGGTCCCATTTCTCATTGACCCATGTACCTAAATATTTAGGCATATTATATATTAAATATCAATACATTTATATGTCAAATAATGTTACAGTTCACTGGTTTAAGGTATTATATACTTACATATAATATGTACTTACTTAACATATAATACTATATTTACTTTAAAACATCTTATAATAATATGTATATTATATATTGTTTACGAGACATTTAGAATATGTACATAAAAAATACAACAAAATAAATCAGAATTCAAAGAATTTGTTGACTGTTTGTTGTTATTTTCCTCGAATATTTTTATAAAAACTTGTTCAATGTATTTTCAGAAAAAAAAATACTTAGTGCTTATTGTGAATTAATGTGTAAAGAATATTATTTATTAATATCCTCACCATCAGCCTGGCTTAATCCACTCCTGAATGAAGTCCTCTCCAAGCACTCTTCACTCCTCCCAGTAAATTCTTTCGGAATCTTAAAATTGTATTAATCCAGCGCACCTTGGAGAAGTTTTTAGATCGTCTTATATCCATCTGTACCACTGGATATTCACATTCATCCAGTGTTCATTCTGTCTATGAATTCCATTTAACGGTGTATATTTTTATAACAATTTTATAATTAATTACTATGTTTACGTACATTATACGATACGACATTCGTGGATGGTGTGCTTTTGGACGTCTGCGTAAAATATTCAAGAACGACTTCCCATTATCTCCGTAGCATTAAGTGTTTATTCTCACTGTTGCATCTATAATGTAAACAGACGCCATTTTGATAATACGGGATTTTTTGTTATTATTTTATGTCATTAAAAATATAGGACGAGAAGACACTATTATAGGTGTTCTGTATCCGCACAGCGGTCAATTTATTCAATTCATCATCAGCCTGAATCTATCCGCTGCTGGATAAAGGCCCCTCTAAGCTGGTTTCACTTCTCTCGGTCCGTCCAACGATTATCCTTTCTTCCAGCTATGTGTCCAGCCTATTTCCATTTGAGGTTTTTAGCAATCTTTATTACATCGTAAACCCTTGTCTGTTCCCTGATAAATCAACCATTTTAAACTTTTAACTAATAATTACACAATTTTTATCTTTTGCAGTTTATATGCATATTTTTTTTATTTGCAGGTAAATCAAAAAAAAATATATTAATAATCAACGGACAATCGAAATAAAAAAAAAAAAAACTGTTCTGATTGCGGACGTGGCGTGCCGTACTAATAAAAGTTTTTGTAGGTCATTCTAATATAATGTACATATGCATCGTTCTTGACGTTACTTCGATTTATTCTAACATTACATTATTATTTCTTTATATATTATATTTGTTTATTTAAATCTAATTTTCATAGCTTATTTTATAACAAAATACCAAACGTTTGTATTGAAATATCGAAGAAATAAAAGCGATAATTGTCTAATTTTGTCAACCAAATAAATTATAACAATATCCATTATTCATAAAACTGTTTTATTGTTTGATTATTTTCAAAACTGTATCAATAATAAACCAATTATTGCATTATTCTGGGACTGTTTTAAATTGAGTATCAAATCGCGCAAGCCTCTCCCATTTTTAATCATTCCGGCTGTGACGCTCAATGGGGCACAAGAATCGCACATAGATCTGCAACAAGCTTTCATTTAGATTGGGGATAGTTTAAAAATATAATAATCATATATTTTCGTTAATTTTAAACACTTAAATAGGGTAGCACACACTATATGTACCCACTATCTTATAAATTGATTAAAATCTAAATACATTTTTTATTGTTTCACTAAAATAATATACTTATCATATTTTTTAGCTGATATCTACTGGGTGATATTTGAAAACAATCAAAATATGGATTTCAATCTATTTGAATGACATAAACGGTGAAAAACAGATAAGAACATGTCAAAACTAAGTCTTTTCTAAATTGTTACAATCAATCGATGCCTTGTTTAAACAGCTTTTTACTTTGTCAGTACCGAACAATTGAAAATGTTTCGAGAAATAGTATCACAAAAAATATTGGAATATATACACGCCTTTTAACCTTTAAGGCTGCGCGCACACGGCAAAGCGAAGTTTCGGATTCATCCGCCAAACGACGTTTGCGTTTTGTTTGCGAGCCGATTGCGTTTTAAATGCGTGTCAAATGCGTCAATATTTTGACGATGCTGTCCAAGAGAAAACACGGTTTTCAAGGGGATTCATAAACGAATTTTTTTGAAACTGCACCCTGCTGCGAGAGTATTTATCTTTCATTACAGTGGCGTACAAGGGTAAATAAATCAATATAAAATCAGTACATAATATTGCATTATACCTACATTTATTTTCCCACTATTGCTTCTTTTGGAGCTGGACTGTTTTATATCGAAAGCGTTTTGAAAATTACCTATTGTTGAGCTTATTATATACCATCATCATCAATACTATCGACCGAGTTCAGACAGAATGTTCAGAAAGAGATCTGACTAATATTATTATAATTAATACTACTTATTTAATATTATTATTATATTTGAATGGTAGCTAGGAGGAGGGTTACTTACTTATTCAAGACCAGCTGACTAATAGACTGGAGGGCGATGGTCCGGTCTTTTCGTACCCTAGAGGGGCCGTTTGCTGAAGGCAGACAGTTCTGTCGGTATTAATAGGTACAAGTATATTTATATTAATTATTGTTTTTACCATTAGTTGCGATTAATTGACAATAAAATTTAGATAATTTATCTATTTAGCCGCTACAGTACCATATTCAATTACATATTCAAAAAAAGTTGGTAGTTATGAATTCAAAACACCTTTCATAAAAAATAGATTGAAATATTAGTAGGTACACTAACACGAAATTACCTGATATAGTCTCATTACAATAGCTATCTTTTTAATATGTAGCTATTGAATTCTAAGCAATAATATTCTATTGGAAATATGAACAGATTTTAAGGGGAGATATTTCAAATGTTTATGAATAATATGTTTTAAATGTTTTTTAATAAAAGATACAATAGGTATAATAATATGTTACATTGTTCCAACAAATTATATACAAAAAACCTATAAATGTATATTACAGTGGTCAAATGTTTTTTTGTGCACACAATAATAATAGAAGAAACCTACACAATAAACGGACATAATTTCTATACAAAATCATTACCATCTGGAAACGTCTTTTGTCTTTTTTATGAAATGCAGTCTCCAAAATACCACCACCAAAATACAACGGATTTGTAATTGATTTATTTCAAAACACTACATTTTATTTATTGATTTTTAATTATATTTAGGACATATTGGTAGGTGCTGCGTACTTTATATATAAAGATCAATATTATCCTAAATGAATTAAGAAATATTAACTGCATTTATCTATAGGTATACCTCGGTAAAAACATTTATTTTTTAAATTTAAAGTAGGTATTGCTATCTTTGTATTTGCAATAACACCTACTTACAATAAGTTTTAATTCAATTAGTCTACTGTCCGCATGCAAAATTATGTGTAGGAGAACATTTGATTTGTTTTTTTATACTTATACCCAAGAGAACATTTTTCATATAATATCTTTATTTTTTTTATTCAAATGATTTAATCAGATTATAATAATCTGATTAAAACATTTGAAACCATTGTATGTTAATACAGCGTAAAGACCCAATGGGTTGGGCGAATGGCTAACAAGTGACAACATTCTTCGCAACAAGTTTATTTATTAATATAATTTCCATTCCAGTGGAGCCCAATGTGTTTCGCTTTGGAGCAAAAATGTTAATTATTTAGCTAGGTACCTACTGTGTTCTGTTTACTAAGTATTCACACATACATGATTTATAAATAATAATATGTAATGTTTAATAATAATGTGTAATAATATGTAATATTAAATATATATAGGTCATACCACAGAACTGAGTAATAAGATATGCGAAAGCCAGTCACCATCGACCAAGAATCTGAAGCCAGCAACGCAAGAAATACTAAGCCCGTTTAGTGTCTTCGAATATTGCCAATATTGAATGCGCGTTTCGTTTATGTTAGAAACTTTAATGCATATTATGATACATAATGTAAATATTGAAAATAACATATTCTTTATCACGTGGTTGTTGACTATGCTACTACTACTATGACTTATAGATATACCTACCTAATATAATGTTTTCCTAATTCCCACCAATAAATAGCTGGCACTACATATTATTACTAATAAAAATCATCAATTATCTATACTTACATGATTCCAATATATTACACAAGGAATTATAAATCTGGATCTATGTAAAAGAAGTGCCTATGTCAAAATTGTCTAAAATGTAGTTAAGTGTTGAAAAGTTCTTAAAAATTTTCAATAATTGCTTTATTTTTTAGTTTTTTCCAAATTATTTACTTGTATTAAAAACAAAAGAAAATCTATAGTGCATCATTATTGTTAAAATTATCAATTAACAAGTCTGAAAGGTATTAAACAATCGCTTGTACTGGAACTAGCTAAATAATTAACATTTTTGCTCCATAGCGCAATACATTGGGCTCCATTGAATGGAAATTATATTAATAAATAAACTTTTTACAAAGAATTTTGTCACTTGTTAGCCATTCGCCCAACCCATTGGGTCTTTACGCTACTACGTACTTATCTATAAAAATCATTAATATCCTAAATGAATTAAATAACAGCATTTATCTATAGTAAAAGTTTAAGTAGGTAGGTATTGCCATCTTTGTATTTTCAATAATGCCTACTTACTAAAGGTTTCAAATCAACTAATCCATTGTTTACACGCAAAATTTATGTGTATAAGAAACATTTGATCTGGTTTTATATACAAATATAAATATACATATTAATACAATTATTCATAATGACTTCATTCAAGCACAATAGTCGCAATAATCAATGATCTCCAACTACGATTGATTTATTAATAGTATATGTTTAGAGTATAGAAATATGTATATGGTATTTTGCCATTTATAATTTATAAATACACTTGCGTCCATTCAAACATTTACACTGGGATGATATTAGGTACTTATATGTTTGAAAGGGTAATATTACAAGACACCTGCATTAAAATTTATTATTTACACCAAAAAAATTATCAATCTATTATTTACTGTATAAGAAATGTTTAAATTATACCTAATCATTAGTAAGTAGGTATAGAAAAACAATTTTCCCTCCAAATGCGCATATAAAAACTAGGTATACCTCAAATAATTAGTTTGTACCAAGAAAAATACTGTTGTTCGGATAGGTTAATCATTAAATCCCTATCTTGGTTTTAAATTTTTAGTTGATGAAACTGATTCCTATGAAATGATAGGTATTGTATAAAAAAATCGTGAAATTATATTTCAAATGTTAATACCGATAGCAGATACTTAGTATTTTTGTTGTTGTTGTTATATTGTTTCAATTGTTGTGTCTATGTATAAAAAATATAAACACTTACCAATTGCAGTTTTCTCTTTTTTTTCCTTCTCCTCGAAATCCTGTATAATTTTTTTACACAAACTCACCCACGCATTTTGTTTAATTATTTTATTGCTATAGTCTGCACACTTATAGTTCCAAAGACATGGGTGGTTTTTGATCGCCACAATAAATGAATCCGTGTCACAATCCATAACGTCTTAATCACAACGTAGTCTGAACTAAACTAATTGTTATTTAGTTTAAGTAAAAGAACTTTCTATAAAAGGGTTAGCGAAAAAACAAAAATGGTAGGTATTTGGTATTTTTTTAAAACAAAGCCGTTTCAAGAAATCTGCCAGGACCGACTTTTGAAAGCTGAAATTTATGGGGGCGCGTATTAAGAAATATTACTGATTAACCACATAATTATGTTCAGAAAGGCCTAATAAATTTTATTTACCAATGACAAACTCATGACCGGATGAGTGGGTATTTTTCATTAAAAAAATGGTTCCATGACAAAACAGGACAGTGACAAAACAGAACACCTGGAGAAAACCTGGCTGTTCTGTTTTATCATGTTCTGTATTGTTATTGTTGTCGAAGTCATGATGAATTGTTTGCAACCAGAAAGATTCACTTGAATGCTTAATGCTTATTTGGACTATGTCTGCATTTGCGTATAGCTAACAAAAATCCGCATGAAAGTCATTAAAAATAATTTCTACACTATGAAAATATCATCAAATTAAAAAACGCTTTCGATATAATATAACAGAATTCTATTCCAAATCAAGCAATAGTGGAAAAAATAAAAATAGGTAAAATGGTAAAAAAGAAATACTTAATAATTATGTAGGTAATGTTTACATATTATATTTTTATATTTTATTTTTCTTAGTTCGCCACTGGCGACAAAAAAAAGTTTTTTTTTAATTCTTCGGATAGTGCAATAAATAAATTCTTGTTTGTCAAACACAATAAGGCACATATTGTATGACATAATTTATTACTTTAGTCCGAAAAAATTAAAAAAATCTTCCTTCTTTCTTAATTAGTGTCATCAAGAATTTCACAGTGGCGTTAATGCAATGGGGAAAACAGATATAATTTAATTAAAATATTTTATAGGTTTTTTGTATATAATTTGTTGGAACAATGTAATATATTATTATACCTATTGTATCTTTTATTAAATAAACATTTAAAACATATTATTCATAAACATTTGAAATATCTCCCCTTAAAATCTGTTCATATTTCCAATAGAATATTATTGCTTAGAATTCAATAGCTACATATTAAAAAGATAGCTATTGTAATGAGACTATATCAGGTAATTTCGTGTTAGTGTACCTACTCATATTTCAATCTATTTATTATGAAAGGTGTTTTGAATTCATAACTACCAACTTTTTTTGAATATGTAATTGAATATGGTACTGTAGCGGCTAAATAGATAAATTATCTAAATTTTATTGTCAATTAATCGCAACTAATGGTAAAAACAATAATTAATATAAATATACTTGTACCTATTAATACCGACAGAACTGTCTGCCTTCAGCAAACGGCCCCTCTAGGGTACGAAAAGACCGGACCATCGCCCTCCAGTCTATTAGTCAGCTGGTCTTGAATAAGTAAGTAACCCTCCTCCTAGCTACCATTCAAATATAATAATAATATTAAATAAGTAGTATTAATTATAATAATATTAGTCAGATCTCTTTCTGAACATTCTGTCTGAACTCGGTCGATAGTATTGATGATGATGGTATATAATAGGCTCAACAATAGGTAATTTTCAAAACGCTTTCGATATAAAACAGTCCAGCTCCAAAAGAAGCAATAGTGGGAAAATAAATGTAGGTATAATGCAATATTATGTACTGATTTTATATTGATTTATTTACCCTTGTACGCCACTGTAATGAAAGATAAATACTCTCGCAGCAGGGTGCAGTTTCAAAAAAATTCGTTTATGAATCCCCTTGAAAACCGTGTTTTCTCTTGGACAGCATCGTCTAAATATTGACGCATTTGACACGCATTTAAAACGCAATCGGCTCGCAAACAAAACGCAAACGTCGTTTGGCGGATGAATCCGAAACTTCGCTTTGCCGTATGCGCGCAGCCTAAGTCTTTACAGAAATATAATAACGCTACATGTTGACATGTTTTTCCTCTTAAATAAATGTTTATATGCCTAGTTATTACACTGTGTGTACACACTCAGTAATGATAGCTTTGTTTGATAGTCCTGGAGTTACAATAGTACCTATATAATAATATTTAAGTATAGAAGAAAACTATTATTGTAGACGTAAACCTATGACAATATTAGTATGTGTTAGTACATATTATAATAAATATAGCAATACAAAATTATTATTTTGTTTGTTTGAAAATTTAACAGGTGGCAGTATACATTCCAATTTTAATAAAGTAATGTTCCCTAAGGAAATTTACCACCATAAACAATCAAAATTTTGCACTTAAAATATTATATTATCCCGAGGTTGATATATTTTTTGACTGGTAATAATTATGAGAAATAATTTAGCTAGATGCTCTTACCCCAAATCCGGGGGTAAGAGCATCTACTCGCCTTGCTTCCTTAAAACGTTTTTATTATAATTAATCATGCAACATCTACATCTAATGAATATAGTTGTCGAAAAAGAGGTTATTGGTGAACAGTCAATAGAAATTTCGAAGAGATATTACAATCGTTTAAAGTTCAACATCAATTTAAAGTTCATCTCGTCAATTTATATGCCGCATTACCCTAATTCACCTTATTTTATTTAAAAAATGTAATAATGTAGGTACATATCAATCGTATTAAAATAGTTAACAAATAAAATACGAAAAAATGTACATGTAATTTATTCTGATTGTCAATAATAATTATTGACGTTTACTATAATGGAGAGGAAAGTAAAAACTTTTGCCGTATGTATTCCCCACACAACTTTTATCGATTTTATTTTTAACATAGTTATACCAAATTACTCTATTTTACCGCGTCGTAGATAAACATAAGAATGGCGAAGAATCCCTGTTGGAAGGAGATAGACTATCGTTTATCGAAAAAGTACTAGTATAGACAGGCTTAAAGTAAAATTTTACTTATATAATCCAATGAAAATACAAACATTAAGTATATTATTTTAAAGCAGATACGTATTAAAATTTATTTTTTGTATTTATATTAAGCTGGTACACTAAATATTTGCTCAATAATTAGTCTTCGCCACCATTTCGTCGATGAATGAGAAGAGAAACAGAATATATTACCATAATACTCCTTCTCGCTCTTATTACAACCATCCTACATTGGAAGAAGGTTGTCCGAATCTTCAACTTTAGTTGTATAGTCGAAAGTTACGAATATGAAAGATTTAATCTAGGGGCGGCATGGTATATGAAAGTATGGTGAAGCCGGCAAGTATGGTGAAAAAGTATGGTGAAACAGGTTGGTAATCAATTTGCGGCAAAGTTTCCACGTCAACATTATATTATATGGGTACGTTATAATGACCAAAGTAAATCCTCCTTGATGCTCTGCATTTTTTTTATCGTGTCGCCATTTCTGGTGAGTTATCGGCTGTTGTCGTCATGCTTCATTCAGTTGTATGAGGAAGCCAAATCATTGCCTATCTGTACTTTTAATACATCTATGGATTTAATTCACAACATCATCAAAACTATCAACCAAGACGGATCCTCTCGTCACGATAAGAAAAGAAACTTCCCTCAATTGCGCTTTATTCTAATGTAGGGGATTGGGGTCTAGCCGAGGCTTCACCAATAAGATCAAAATAGACACAAAAAAACAGATGGGATGCATAACCTGAAACAACTCAGAACTATATAATGGAACTCTACCAGGTAGGTAACCTTCGGTTGAATTAATACCTACATACAGATTAAGTTTTTATATAGAACGCGCTCGAAAAGTTACAATTTTTAACATTTCAGGTTTGTACATATTATATGTAGCTTAACTTTAACACTTGGTATAAAAAAGGGTATTTTTTATACATAAACATTTTCACTAAACTTGGCTACGTGCGTCTGACGCAAAAAATATTTTACTAACGGTTGTTTAACTCAGCGGATTCCCAACTATGAAACATTCAAAAAATGACATTTAAAAAGATATGTTTATAAATTACTGACGTTATCCCTAATTTATTTTTCTGCGCATTATATTATAAATGACTTGTCCTCCGCCAGTGAAAATGCCAAAGGGAAGAATCCCCTAAATAAATTCCGAGAAAAATCATAATATTGCTCATATCATTTTTATATTGTTATCATTATCAAAAATCAAACCAATAAAGTAATTCATCAGAACAGAATTTTCTGAAAATACCCCTACCATCATGGCCCTCATAAGGGGGAGGCTGACAGGACTCTAGCCCGGGTGCCCGAGCTTAGAGGGAGCCCGACATGGTGGATCGACCTGCTAAGTGAGAAAAACACACTACAATTTTGCTCTAATAGTTTATAAAAAATCTCCTGCGGCGCTATTTTTCTTAGTGATTAATAACATTTTAAAAAAATACGTGGCTGTACTATGTAATTTGGTGTGATACGATGATTGATATAAGTACTTAACTAAATCATAATTCCTTTTATTGTGTTAACTATCAATTCATGGTGAAAATACATTTTTATTTTTAAATTGAATTAATAATAAATGATAGTTCTCGTGTGTATTTTCTGACTTACTAAATGGCTTTTATCCGATATGGCGAAGGGTTGCATGTTCCTTGGCTACCATAAAAGGTGACTGTGATCAGTGCCTCATAATATTATGATGTCGAGTTCCGCCCATTCGAGTGGATGTATTTAAAATTAAAAAAAAATACAAAACATCGCTAAAAATACACGGAATACCCTTTATTTTCCACGGAACCCTGGAGTTCCTCGGAAGACCATTTGAGGAACACTATAATATAATAACAACCTGCGCTTAACCTTAGCGATAGGTAGGGAGGCCCGCCATAGATCCTGGCCTGGGATCCCAGGATGTGGGGGTCATGCCTACCTTCCATTTTGACACATACTTTGATTTGGTGCGGCACCCAGACGTCCATTGTACAATAATTGTGTCATCCTCTAGTATTATTCTGGTGTCTAGCTGGCTATGCAGAATCGTTCAATTTTCTGTGATAAATATATTGTGTTTGAACCAAATATAAAAAAAATCTTCTATAGAGATGTAGGCTAAATGTATGAAATTTAAGCTTAAAAAAACCTCTAGTCTAGTGATTAAGTCAGCTATTAGTAAAAATCTTTATGAAAAAAATACGACACCGACAGGACTCGAACATCCATTGGATTAGCACCCATGTACTTTACAAATTGGGCTACATGCATCTTATTTAATTATGACGAAATTAACTATTAGTTTTTACATATTAAAGTGCTTAACAAATTCAAATGTTGTATACTCAGTCTCAAATCTTGTGAACAATTCATTAATTAAAAATGGAATTGATAGGTAATTATTATTAATGACGTGATGGCCGGAATAGCATAATTGTCAGCGTGCATGCTTACTTATCGAAAAGTCTTGGGATCCGTACTGGCCACTGCCAATACTTTATTTTTCGGTTTTCGGATGACGCTTTTTCGTCACACTACAGCGGGCTCTACCCGAAATTTTCGTGTGATGCCAGTAAAAGAGTTCACTTCAAAAACTGTATTGGATCAAAAATTTTATAACCTTTTATAGTAAAAAAAAATATTCAATTTTTATTTAAACAAGTGGGTTAGTAAAAATATTTCGTACGATCTTGGAGATAGAGGTGTCATTTTTTTAAATAGACGGTCGGCACAGCAAAAATTTTATAAACCATGCTTTTATGTCTAAAGCTCTTGCAAGCTTTTGATGTGTTTTTGTGACAATAAAACGTAGAAGAGCAGTTTGTTCTTTGATACTGGGATTGTGGAGAGCAAAAACCTTTGTGGAGGAGTCTAGGTATTACCAGAATTTTATACCGGCTCTTGCGAACTGGTAGATACGATTTAAGACATCATAGATGACAATTTCAATTAATTTTACTTAATTAATTGGAAACATTAGACATCTTCAAAATCTATTCGATGAACTATGATATCAGTATCGACAATTTAAATAAAATATTAAAGAAACCGACAACCACTAAATTGACCCTCCTTTGAGCATTAAGTTGTAACCGGCTTCTGGCAGTCTAATAGCGAAGAGTAAGTTTCAATTTATTTAAAAATAGGTACATTCTGAATAAATCTGTAATGAACGTTGTCTGTATTCCTGTTGCAAAATAAATACCGTTATCCGTAACATTTTTTCAATTATTGGACTCGCTCTGTACTAGATCATCATAATAAATAGACTATGTCCTACATACCTACACAGAAATATGTATAATTACGATATCAGAATTAGTTAAATCATTGTACATTTTATTGCATAAAATGAACGGCCATAATGCATTGTTTATATTTAATTATCTATAAAAGTATATCGAAAGCACTAATATTTTCTATGCATAATATTATTTTTATTTTTATCCAAATACTGTTAATGAGGAATTTACTAATGAAGATGTCAGACCGATAGCGTCATTAATATTGTATGGAGACCATATGCTTGGAGTTTTGGACCGATTTCAAATTGTAATTAAATATGTTACCACCGTATTATCTTCAAGTTTTCCTTTTTAGCTACTACAGGGTAAAAAATTGAAACGATCATAAAAACTATATGATAATTTGTGCTCAAAAAATTTAGCTCGAATGGTCCACATGCTTAAAAGGGTGGTACACACAAGTATATTTATAAACTTACCTACCTAACTAAAAATAAACATTGTAGAATATCTTTAAGAAGGATCGTTCGGACTTCCAAAATATTGATTTTAAGGGCACTGGCTATTAACCGGTTTACTTAAATTAAATGAGACTTAGCGTTCATAATAATATTAGAAAAATATCTTAGCATCCTTGCTTCTGATCCACGGCGGCCACAACATATTTGCTTTACATAATATTAATATTATCGAGCCGGTTGATAGAATTTACGTTAAGAGCATCACTATGTAGGTAAGGTATGAGTGACATTGGGGTTTTTAAATGTCTAGTCTGAGTAAAACTTAAAAAAAAAAAATTTCAGTTTTTTAATGCAATTTTAAACGTTCTCAATATAGAAAAAAAACTTGTAAAACTATGGAAGGCTTTTTTTGTAGAAGTTTAAAGTTTTAATTGACCAGTTTTAAAGTAGATTGCGAATTAATTACCATAAAATCACTTACAAAAGGGTTCACAAAAAGGGCAAAAAAGTTTACAATTGAAATGGATACTTATAAAACTATCTTTTCCAAATTATCCACGGATTTTTACAATAATACTATACATATTTTTACAGTGTAATATTAACGCTAAAAATTGTAGATACGTACGACTTTGAATAAAAAAAAATACTGCTGATAAAACCACTAATACAACAATTCTAAAAATACCAATTTTTTTTGTGACAATAGATCTCAAGAGATCTCTTAATATTGTACATTAATACAGGTATTATAGGTCATATGAATTGTATTGTAGGGCAGGATGGGGCTAGTTATTACATAGCATAATATTACATTTCACTTTTGAACTGTCCTATTTTATCTTTTTCTAAATTTTGGAAATACTATAATTATTTATTGAAAAATATTTTTGTAGTGACTTGTCCCTACTCTGTTACAACTAGTCCCTGGCGGAGGCTTGTTATTACTATCGGCTTGATGAATTAAATTCCATTTTTTCATATGATACTTTATGCATCTGAATTAGCTTTTAGTTTGTGTGCTATGTATCCACAACTCTCCTCCCAATATCTGACCAATGGCAGTCAATAGTATTTTGTTTGATTCCCATAATATAAAAAATGGCGTACTCATGACCCCCACATCTTAAAGCGGGCCCCCAGGCCAGGATCTATGGCGGGCCCCCTACCTATCGCTAAGGTTAAGCGCAGTGTGATTTTTTACAGCTGTGTTCCCCAAGTGGTTTACATGGAACACCAGGGTTAAGGGTATTTCGTGTATTTTTACCGATTTTTAAATAAATCCAGTTGATTTATTGAGTTGTCGGCACCAGCATATTATGGAGCACTGATCGCGACCTCATTTTGTGGTACCCAAGTAACATGGAACCCTTCGCCATATATTTGCCAGGAAACACACAAAATAATTATAAAACAAAATTCTGTCCATGAATTATCATTTAATTATATCAATCATCGTATCACATCAAATTACATCGCACAAACACATATTTGTAAATGTTACTAATCATTTAGGAAAATAGCGCTTTTTTTTACTATTAGAGCAAATTTCTGGTGTGTTTTTCTCATTTAACTGGTCGGCTTGCCACACCAGGCCCCCTCTAAGCCCGGGCCCCCAGACTAGAGCCCTGCCAGCCCCCCCTTTGTGGGGGCCATGGGCGTACTTGATCGCCACCCAAAGTTACTAATTATGTACATATTGTTAAAATATCCGATATGTATGATATTGACCAAAGTACATTATGATAAACGAAAACAGCTATAATTGATTATAATAAATATTGTCTAATATATTCCCGTATTGTCTGAAAATGCAGCCCCGTTATTCGAAAAAAATACACGTATTATATCCATACGATGGTGTGCGTCGGAACTTAAAGTAAAACACAATATTGCAAACGCGTCAACGAAAGATAGCCATCCTTAAAATAAATTGTAATCATGTTACGATATTGACATAAATATTCAAAATAACAATACAAATATGCTTACTTGTGAAATGTGGCTGCACTAATTGTTTTATTTTTCATAGTCGTATCATTACCACAACCTTTTACTGAGCAGATTACCATTTTCAATTTGTAATGAATATAAAACCGAGAGCAGTTGTCAGACCAAAGCACAGGTTTAAAATAACGTTTTTTTTGACACGTGTTTAAGTGTATACCATACTGTACCTTACTAGAGATCGGTTGCCTGCATATCCTTACCCGTTAGGTATTTCAGTTCCCATTATTTCTGAGTTCCCTGATATTGACTATGGCAATTATTATTTTTTATCAACACCAACTTATCTACCCTATTAATCAATATTACAACACACATATGAAACCTTTGTAGGTACATGAACTACACTTGAATAATATTACTTACTAAGTATTACATATTCATAATACTGTAAATGATTATAATTATAATTCATTCAACTCATTTAAACATAATTCAGCACTACTCTTGAAGTTCTTTCCCTTTTATATCATGCACTTATACGTTGAGATTTAAAATATGTAATAAAACAACACTTAAGATTAATATCTACCGAGTCTTATTATTAATAAACACTGCATTTGACTACATGAGGATCGTAGGCCGTCAGTAGGGCTTTCCGTTGCTGAACACATAATAATATGTGGGTTAGAAATAATACATTTTTGATGTTATTTGAAGTGAAACTGTGTGATTACACAAAACAAGAAATAGAAAAAACTCTTTTACATTTTCACGACTCAATTCATGTGTACCTATGTGCCGATCGATCAAAATCCATCCGGCAATCGACATGCCTGAACTATACGATAGCCATACAGATATATTGTTATTTTAAATTAAGTAAATATTATTTTATAATTTTTCCACAACACCCTACAACAAAATAATGCATAATATTGTACGTGAAATTTATTTTTATATGAAAATAAACGAGCTTAAGAGCATAAAAAGGACAATTTGAAAAAAGGTTGTAGGTATGTACTCTATGGTCAGCAAATTCCTCGACAACAAAATTGTTTTTCGACAATATTGTTACGTGAAAATCCTTTTCAGTGAACTTTCAGATCTGTAGATCAACCTAAATAGTTGTTACCCTTTGTGTGACGTTTTGTTCTGGCACATTTTATTCGTCATCTTTTTGGGCATATGTTTCTGACATTTTTGGATTAGGGTCTGGTACAGTCAGGCTATGATACAATAGGTAGCATTATATACGTCACGTTAATCCTCGTTTGACAAAATATTTCAATTAAATATCTAGGCCTTTTGAAATGTGGATTGTAGACAACTGATTTTATTGTCATATTATATTGATAAAAACAAAGATGTTTAAGATTTTTTTACGCTAGACGGAACATAAATATATAAACCGAAACTGAAAAAAAATGATGTTATGTACCTACTGTTCTATAACTTAATCTGTCAAATTAAAAGCATACGAAAATCAATATTTATTGTATTTTTTGTTGTAACCTCTGACTAAATAGGTAGGTAATGGAGTTTTTACCTACTGCCGAAAGGCGAAACCCGGGTCGCAAAAAACGACTTACATGGAATAGTACAGAGCTTGAATCCATTAGAATATATATTTATATATATATATATAAGTATGTCTAAGGGCAGTTATTGAATCAAACCGTCCACAAATTACCGGAGTTACCTGATCATTTCGACTTATTGGCTCATTTGTCACTTACTTGATCATTGTCAGGTATAGATTTATATGCAGTTGTGACCAACTCGACGAGCTGGTACCGTAGGTACCTATAACTCAATTTGATAAGGTAAGTGATAATTTCGAAGGCAGTAAATAGGCTCCTATATACTTTTTTATCCCTGAATATAGAACGTGACTTCGTTGATTATTTCCGTTCATTATTAATCGCCTTTAGCTGATCGGAGAGTGCGACGTTGCCACTGCAAGGAAGAGGTGATAGGAAGGTGAGACGGAACGGGAACGGTGCGTGAAATTTTATCATTTCAATGATATGCGAAAATATCCTTTGCGTAAACTGCATAAGAAATATTTTTTACTGTAGGTACAGGTGCTGGAGACGGGTCCATTGTTTACACCTGAATGAAGTGACACCATTATCAAGACTATTCAGATAGGCCGTTTGCCTTTGCTTAAATACTATACGTATAGATGAAGACAGAATACATTTTCTTATTAGTTGAAACAATATTATGACTTTGTATACTTATTATTAATTGTAATATTATAAATACTTTGAAAACCCTAAGTGGGTTTTTAATGGATATCAAAATACTTTTAGTATTTTGATACTTTTTTGTTTAGTATTTGGACTAAAAGTCATTTCAAGCAACGTTTCGATTCTGAATTGTTGTCTTTCACGATATTGAGAGTATCCACCGCTCCGGAACTTGCCGCAAGTATACTATACAATATTATTTTATAGTAATTAAACGTAAAATAACACATATGAATCAAATAAAATTGACTTAGCACGCCGCGTTCGAACACGCGATCTCCGGATTCGTAGACGAGAATCTTAACCGTTCGTCCACGGAGGTCGTCAAATGATTTGAATAGCAAAAAAAGTGCGTAATAATTGTATAGACTACATTTTAGTAGATATGTGCTTAACTATAAGCATACTATTAAAGTTGAAATAAATGGCACGACCTACCAGATGTTTTATTTTTTGCTTGCTTGTATTGATCCAATATGAATACATAAATACACTCAATAAATAAACATCTTTGAATTAACCATTTCTTTTATTCAATGAATAATTCGCAAGATTTTGAGAATGTAACATTCCGTATATTAAACATACATAACTTGAAAACACCTCAGATATATACCCACTAGAAAAAATCATATTTGAAAACAAATACGAAACTCGACGAGATTTGAACCCGTATAACCATTGGTTAATGCATTTAATGCAACTTGGCGCGACATGGAAATTTCGAAAATTATTTCCGACGAAAATAATTACATATATGTAATCAAAATAATACCAATCACTTTACTTACACACACGCATCACTAAAAAGGTATTTTGTTTTTCACTTGAAAAAACAAAAATTTTACAGTTCGTGCACTATTGAAAAATGATGTGAAAAATGTTTTGTTTTGGTACCTGTAAATTTGACTGTATTTAGGGTTTTTAAGAGATTTTGGCTCTCATGTTTTTTCAAATATTGCATATTGGTTAAAATAACAAAAAATATAACTATTGATAAATAATATTATAATCTCTTGTTTTTAATGATTTGGGTTCTGTAGGTAGATACATAAGCTAGATAACATTAAGATCTTCGTTGTTTTTTAGGTTTGCATTTATCAACAAAATAATAGTACAAAACAGGCATAATCTTCACTGTCTGGAAAGCCCACGAAAGTATTCCTCTGGTATGTATTTAGCGTTGTCACTAAATCACGATATTTTAATTTAGAAATATGATTTCTTTGGATTCTTAATTATTATAAGTATATCTGGAACAATAACAGGAATTCTTTCTATATTTCGTCGTTAACCAACTACCATAAAATCATTTTCTTCAAATGATGTTTATATAAAAAGAGTCTCTCAAAATCATCTCTTCAAACGTGAAACCACGCCATATTGTATATGGGAACTATTTTACCACACAATGTTTTTTTGTAATATAAATTAAATGGTGCGTTGGGTTATCATATTTAGATGCGAATGATTTAAAAACCTGAAACGTCATTGATACAATGAATTTCCGCATTCTTTGACAAAATTACACCAGTCATTGAATGTGAAAATTCTCATCGTAGACAGTTTTTTTTTTTGCTTTATTATGCTTTGGCCATGGTCCCCACATCCCGAACCGGGGCCCCATGCCAGGATGTTTGGCGTGCCCCTTTACCTATCACTGAGGTTAAGGGCAGTATGATGTTCTACGGTAGTATTCCCCATATTATCCCCAAATGATATTCCGTAGAATCCCTGGGTTTGGCGAGGTAAAATGAATGGTATTCTGTGTATTTTTTGTAATTTTCAAATAAATCCACTTGAATTATTGAGTTGTTGGCTTATTATGAACCATTGATCGCGACCCCCTTTCATGGTAACATATTAACATGCGACCCTTCTACATATTGGATAAATAGCCATTTATATTAGTCAGGAAACACACTACAGATAATTATAAAATAAAATTCCAAATGTGAATTA
The DNA here is from genome assembly GCF_057557595.1 of Rhyacophila brunnea. Lineage (NCBI taxonomy): Eukaryota > Metazoa > Arthropoda > Insecta > Trichoptera > Rhyacophilidae > Rhyacophila > Rhyacophila brunnea. The sequence goes on along the minus strand of NW_028232848.1, from coordinate 11,154,883 downwards.
TCATCAAATTTAGATAATTTATTATATCACATAAAATTGCATCACATACATACAAATATTATAAAATCTTGGGTCAAGTTGACGCTAAGGTACAGATTTGGATTTCGCGTTATACACATTTTTATTTATCTAAAAAATCAAAAAAATGAATTATTCAAAATCATTTGAATTTGTGCTGCACAAGAGAAAAACCAATAATCATAGGGTGAAAAACATAACCATAAAATAAAAATTAATAATAAGATGGTATCATTTCACAAATTCAAATTGTATAGTTATTTTATTAATATGTACCTTTTAGGTGGAGAATTTATATAAATAAGTTATAAAATAGTTGGGGTGCATCGAAAAGATTAACAGTAGGCATAATAACAGAATGATTTAAAAAACGCCAAATATAAAATTTAATACTGTTCTAAAATCTAAAAAGTTTTTATGAATAAACACGGCATAAAATGAGAATCTCGTAAAATGAGTAATTTTTCAATTATTAGTAAACAAAAAAAGGTAGCCATTGTTTAGTGGAAAAAAAAATAAGCCCAAGCAGTACAGTGGTCATAATGCTATGTATTGTTTTTACATGCACTTCACAAGATAATTTTATTCATACAAAATATTATTTGGTAGTATGGGTGCCACTGGCACTGGAGACATATTTATAATTGCGGAAAAACTAATTAGAATTATTACAGTTCACACCTTCATCTGTCTTCTCCAATAGTATGTACATATCCCTGGTGTGGACGAATTATTTTTTTGCATGTACCTACTTACCTTAATAATTAAGGTACACCACACCGTACACCACTCATGTAAATCATTCATTTAGGTACAATACCTATCGTCTTAATCATTTCTAAATACTTTTATTCATGATTTTATCAAGATGCCGACTAAAGAGATATTTTTCTTATCGATAGTCAAATTTCATTTTTCAAAGCAACAAACTCATTCCAAAATAATATATCAACTTGATTTTTTTTGTAATTGTCAAAATACTTATAATGTTAGTACACAAATTTTAATTGTATTTATTTTTCTAATATTATTATCTTGTAATTTACATTCAAATATAAAATGGTCTTAAAAACTCTCATCATAACAATACAACAGCTGTAAACATTAGTTGAACTAAGCTAGCTCTCAGTTCTGTGTATTCAGAATTCAAGATAATTTGGCAACGTTGCATGAACGAACAAGTGTGTTGATCAAAATGATCAATGTAGAGACATTAAAAATAGATGATATTTTTTTGGGTATAAACATAATATTTATAGTTAAGTGATAGCTGACCATGTTTTAAATATAACGAAAAAGACAGCAAGTTGCTACCTCATCCATGTCATTATATATGACATGTGAAATAGTGATCGACGAAGGTCGTCTATTCACACATGAGCCGCTAAATGTGGTCGGATATAAATATATATATATATATATATATATATATATATATAGAGAGAGAGAGAGAGAGAGAGAGAGAGAGAGAGGAGACATGCAATAGAAACAATGAAAAATACAATCACGATAGAATGGTTTTATATGTATGATTGTAGAGATTATTTCTTATTGAATTGTGAAGATGTCATGATTTTGGTGTAAAACGAATTAACCCTGATAAAACAGATTTTACAGAAGGCACAAAAAACATTTTTTTAGTGATTTTCTTTCAATGTTAAAATATACAATTCTTCTTCTTATTGTGCCATCCCCTAGCGGAGGTCGGCCACCATCAAAGCGATCTTATATTTGTCGTCTGGTACCCGGAACAGTTCAGTGGAGTTGCACTACCAATCACATACATATACCAATCACGGAGGTTCGTAAGCCACGAAATGCGGCACTGTCCTCTGCTACGCTTACCATTGATCTTTCCTTGAATGACAAGTTGGGGAATACTGTACTTTTACCCTTTCATAATGTGGCCGAGGTACTGTAGTTTCCTGGTTTTGATACGACGTTGAACTTATCGGTCTTTCCCCATTCGATTGAGAACTTCAACATTTGTCACCCGGTCAGTCCAAGGAATTTTGAGGACGCGTCTATACAGCCACATCTCGAAAGCTTCAAGTATCTGTGACTTAACGTCCACCAGTGTTGCCAACCGTACTATAATTATAGTACAATACTATAGTTTTGATTCCGCTAAAAATGTAAAATACCTTTAAAATACTATAATTTTACGCCAAATATTCCAAAATACTATAATTTTAAATGATTCAAGACGAAAAATGTTCTTGTACTATATTTTTACAGACATACTATATTTTTTACGCCTTTGTACTATAATCAACATAGAAAAAGATGGCAATACTGGCGTCCACACTTCCATACCATAGAAAAGAATTGAGAGAACATAAAAACTTACCATACGCAGTCTCAAACCTAGGTTAAGGTCTCGATTGCTAAGGGAGCGTCTCATTTTGAGAAAGGCACTCCTTGCGATCTCAATTCTGGTTTTTATTTCCTGAGACTCGTCCCATTTCTCATTGATCCGTGTACCTTAATATTTATGATGAGTCCACGTTCGATTGGTTTGCTGTTAATGACAAAATTTGTGCTGGTGTCTGGTGTCGCTATCTTTGATACTAGTAATAGTTTTGTTTTCTTGAGGTTCATTTTTAAGCCATAAGAATTACTGACCTCATTAACCCTTTCTACCAGTTGATGTAAACTCTCTAAGCTATCAGCAATCAGCACAGTGTCATCGACATATCGTATATTGTTAATACGTTTCCCATTAACCAAAATACTCACCGATTCACCTTGTAAGGCTTCTGAGTACAGGTTAAATAGCAGAGGTGACAATATACACCCCTGTCATACACCACGACGAATTTTCACCTCTCCACTGATTTCGTTTTCAATCTTAATATTTGCTGTTTGTTTCCAATATAAGTTATCTATGAGTTGAATGTCTCTTGCATCGATGCCTTTCTCCTGTAAGAGTTCGAGGAGTTTAGAGTGCTTAAATGCTCTAGTGCAGAGATGCCTAGATGTTAATGTTGATGTTTATATGTATTTCATCGATTACGAGAAAATATACCATAATAACTATAAATAGACATGGAGTGTTTATAAGTTAATAAATTGTTTTTTTTTTATTATTCTGGTCTGATTCTGATCTGATAATAATTAATACCCCCGTTACTGTGATGTGTAATTTATTTTAACCCTTTAATAATATCAATATCGTGTGTGTGAAAATCCTTTACACTCAAATTTGCTTCACAATGACAGATCAAATGACGGTATTGCCCACTGAATTTATTGCGATGTATTTAATTTGAAGGTTATAAAGATGTCGATACATTTGTTTTTTCCAAATGCGTGATAATTATACGGAGTTTCCGCCAATAATAAGTCCGGAAAAAGTGAGCTCCTGCACCGAAAATTTACTAAAACATCTGCATACTTATTTTGTATGAAACTCGACTAACGGCGGGGTTGACGGAACGTAGCTCTGTCAAGGAACACTTTGCGTACAAAAAGTATGCTAACACTAATTAATAAATTGTCGCAGTTCAAATATTATATCTCATGATGCCATCGGATTTCTGAATAAAAAATAAGGACTGAATGGCGATTACTCAAAAATTATTATTTATCATTACTCATTACTATTATAATATAATAGTCGACCTTGAATTTTTTTTTCGACTATGTCCGATCCTAAAAAGATCATATGGGCCTCTACAGAGTAGAGGTTTGTATTAACAGATTTTGTTTTTTACAAGAAATGGATGTCAGCCACTTGCTCAACCTATTAGGTCCATACCCTGACTCACACACAAATTGAAAAACAATATGTGTACTTGCCAGACCCAGGATTCGAACCTGGGGCCCACGGCGTGATATTCCAACGCTTAAGTCGCGCGGCCACTGTGGGCCTTGAATACAATATTTTAACTGGGCCCCTTCAATTTTAGGTGTGATTTTTTTTACACAGTCTTTTTCATTCGCTTTGTCAAAATCGTATCTTATAAAAACCAACAACGTTCGTGGAACCACAAATTTTACTTTGCTGCACTCCATTTTAAAATACTGTCCAAAATGAATAGTTATGATCAACACTATCTCACTACACTTCCTATTCATCTTCTTCTTGGTCGTGCACTCATTTCATGACCACATTTGAATTTCGTCAGCCTTTGAGCGACCAAGACTTTCCATCCTTCTCGATCTTCCGCTTCTCTCAGGGCAGAATGGATGGTGCCCCCAGTTAGCTCTTTCACTTGGTCGCTGCAGCGTGCAGACGCTCTTTCTCTGTTTCGCCTTCCCTGGAGGCCACCCAAAACTATCAGTCTCTCCGGGTTGTCCGGTCGGCGCCTGATAATATATCCAAAAAACTGCAGAATTCTTCTCAGACACATTGTCGAGAGACGTTCCATTATCTTCAGTATCTGGATGATTGACTGGTTCATCCTGTGCTCCGTCCAAGAAATACGAAGCATTCGTAGCCAACACTATTCATAGTCTGATAAAAAAAACTATGCAAAAATACAAGTTTTTAGTAGCACGTGGAAACCTTATTAATTCTAAGTAAAAATACACCATCACTTTAGATTTTTGAGGAATTCCTACCGTCATAAAGTCCCGTGATAAAAATAGGGCATCTTTACTACAGCATAATAGAAAATTTACGAAAAGGTTAACTCAGCCACTGAATTTAATACAAAATGTGCGTAACATTTTTTTCCACTGAGCGATGTTTTCGCCTATCTCAAAATGCGGATTTATATTACGAGAGCCTCTTGTGAAATCGTATCTGACCCTAGGGGTATAAATTTATTACTACACCTCGTAAATTTCATATATAAAGAATCATCACAGGCTCAATAAGACACTAAATTTAATCATAAGACCATGTACAATAAAATATACGAGTAAATTGAAGGACTTAATCCTGATAATTTAAGAGCGATCAGGACCGGCTATCAGAATTCTCTGCTAGAGCTGTGAATTCTAGGGATTCGTGGTAATTTGAAAAAAAAATCATAAAATGTAGAACTACCGATAGAGCTCGCCTTCTACGCAATAAAATTTGATAAAATAATGGTATTATCGATTATCATCACCATTTTTCTTAGATTAACAATCTGTGGGAGTGGTCGAAGTGAGGATCGATGGCATGGCCCCCACAAGGGGAGGGCTGACAGGGCTCTAGCTTAGGGGCCCGGGTTCAGGGGGGGCCCGGCGTGGCGGGTCGACCACAAAATTGAGATAAACACCCATCTTAAAATATAGGCTCTAATAGTATAAAAAACGTCGCCTGCGGCGCTATTTTACTTCGGGATTATAATCATTTAGAAATATATGGTTGTGCGGAGCATTTTTTTTGTTATTATAATATGTTCATACTGGACAACTCCATAAATCGATGTGTTAAAAATACATAAAATTTTAATTGACCTCGAACACCGTTTAGAAAACGCCACTGTAGAAGATCACACTGTCTTTGACTTTAGTGATAGGTAGGGGGGTCCGCCAAAGATCCTGGCCTGGGGGCCCGCTTCAGGATGTGGGGGCCATGACCGATGGTGTTGTAGATGAAAGATGATCGTAGTTATTAGTGATGATGGAGAAGTGAGAGTTTATATGGTTACATAAGTACAAGTTACATAAGTACTGAGATAGTAACGGGCCAGGTTCTTAGATTTGAGTGACCTCTCCGATGAATTATTATCCGTTATTTATACATCAAAATAATATCAACCCACTATAATTTAGGACACAGCTAGGTATATTAATCTAGTCAGCTACTTAGGCCCGTTTCAGACGGGACACCGGTGTCGCGCTCGTATTAACAAAGGAGGCCTTTGTATTCGAATAAAGGGGCCTTTGTATTATGTTTATGAACGCCCCAGAGTAATGAGTCAACGCGTGCCCGGTACACTTTTTCGTCAGCCGCTACATTCTCAAGCAGCCGATACACTTGTTTTTATTATCGCAGCCAGTTTTATGTTCTAATTTATAACGCGAAATTAATCATAAACATAATACAAAGGTCTCCTTTATTAACACAATGCTTACGGGCCCTTATAATTAATTTTGTAATAAACGTGTTAATTTGCATTTGAAAAGTAATTAATTAGCAAAAACACAATTTTGTGCGGCCCGTAAGCTATGGGTTAATTCGAGCGCGACTCCGGTGTCACGTCTGAAACGGGCCTTACTATCGTTTGCGTAAATGGACATCCGAGTGGCTAGAAATTTATTATTGCGGTAATATAATTTGATACAATGGGAATGGACATTAAAATAATTTGTCATTGCAATACACTATTTAATATCGCCGATCAATCTGCTGACACATGTTATGGGTTGATTATCGCCATAAATCGTTTGGCCTTTTTGAGAAACTTTTAAGAATACCTATCTTCAAATTCCCTGTCCTGTAATCCAGCCATTTTGGTAGCCCGTCTTGCTGTGTGGATACTACAGTCGGATCCAATGGGAAATTAAAAGCTTAATGAAATCCAATTACAAGTGCAACATATACCATATTCCTACATTATACTCGAGTGTCTACGTTTAATTAGATTAGACTACAAGTAACCAGAAACTGACCGATGTAGATATCTATGAGGGGTTAAAAGCGTAAGGTGTATCAGTACACTTTTTAAAAATTTTCTGTTTTTTTTCATAATGTAGTGTTTGGTCAGAATCATCATCATCAGTGGATTAACAACCCAGTTCAGGTCCTATTCTTTTCCATCTTCCTTTATCCTAGTCCAATGTCCTCTAGGTATTACCCGATCGTACCAACCATGACATGTGTTGGGTCACTACAGTGGTGAACCCGACGTTCCACGCAACCGCAAATTCAACATATTAAAGACAATGCCGAGAGGATATGATGACACCTACATACCCATATCACACCATATCGACACAATACCGGGACCACCAGTGGCTACGCGCCCAAGGCGGCTCGCCCCAGATAAATTACAGATTGCGAAGAGGGAGTTTCAGAATATGATGAGACTTGGAATCGCTCGACCATCAGGTAGCAATTGGGCATCGCAGTTACACCTGGTCGCCAAATCGAATGAACAATGGCGTTCATGTGGTGACTTCCAAGGTCTGAACGCCAGAACCATACCAGATCGGTATCCGGTACGTCACATCCAAGATTTTGCCCAAGATATTTGGCAAATATTATTTTCGTGGGAGGAAGGTATTTTCCACATCGACTTGGTCCGAGCATACAATCAAATCCCAGTCGCTGAAGAAGACATACCGAAGACTGCCATTACGACACCTTTTGGCCTCTTCGAGTTCCCATATATGTCGTTTGGTCTCCTTAACGCGGCGCAAACTTTTCAAAGATTCATCGACGAAGTAATCATCCTCAACCCACACATCGAACACCACAGTAGTGACCCAACACATGTACAAGACACAAAGGGGGACTAACTCTCCCCTGGAGGCCCGGACATAGGGGGGGGGGGGGGGGCAGGCGTGGCATTTCAAGCAGCTAAGTAAAATAAACAAACATCACAAATTTGTTTTAATAGTTTTAAAAAAAGTCACCTGTGGAGCTGTTTTACGGGATGTGGGTGCCATGGTACTAATGCCAACATTTCACTAAAGCTAAAACTAGACACTTGACACTTTCGGTCAAAGTCCCACTGCAAACCAATCATCAACATGATAATAATTAGACAAGGTGAACACATCTTTACCAATGACACAAATTTTAGTATGAATGCGCATTAAAATATACGTTTGTTAAGACAAAACGTCATTATTTTATTTATTGCATAAGTTAGGAAACTACGATTACATACTAAAACCAGGACTATTAAAAATAATTCTTCTTAAAAAAAATTATATTTGATTGATTAACCAAAGCATAAACAAGAATTTGATTTTTCGTGAATTTAAAAGAGAATGCATTTAAAGAGAATGAATTTAAAGAGAAAGAAATTTAAAGTGAACTTTGCAAAAATAAAAATATTTTACAAAAATATTATTTTTATTTAATGAAAAGCGTGTTTCGTTAAAACAAATGTATTTTTAGATGTTTTTGTGTAAAATTTCATTATGATACAAAACCTTCGTATGAAAAAATTGCTTCAATGTGTGCCAGTTTAACTTTTTTGGCACATAACAGATTACTTAATATAGAAATATGAAAGCCAATCGCTATGGATTAAGGTTTCAAAGTAGGTACACCGACTATCCTTAAATATGCGCGTTTCATTTACGTGAAAAACTTTAGTGGATATTATGATACACTTCCTCGACGTAACTATTGAACATATCATATCATTACACATTACACATCAAACACATAACACGTGTTTAAGTTTATCCATAAATGTCCACACTCGAGATCTGTGTCCTGTTATACCACACCCGGTAGGATAATACAGTTCTCAATCATAATATATTATAAATAAATAAATTTCATTATTTTGAATCCATTTCATAATCGGCACATCTACCCTACTACATTTATAAAAATATTTTATTGTAAGACTTACATAAGTTATTTATATATGTGTTTATTTATTTAGAAACAAAAGTATTATAGCATTACAGATATTGGGCCAATGCGCCATAATACATAATAAAATATAAGTAATAATAATAAATAGAGTATAAAAATGATTCAATTACAATTACAAATTTAACCTATTTAACACATCCAAGAATATTATACAGTTGAAAATCAACCTTTATGGTATCATCAAACAGGTTAATCACACGATACACAGCATCGCAAAACATCACATCCATTCTAAGACAGGATATCATTAAGACCGCAGAGTTACGAGTGATATTGATGGGAACATGAAAATTAATATTTGCCAGTATAGACGGATTGTAAAAGAATCCATTATAAAGTAAAAAGGAATTCTTTAAAAGAACAATCACTATTCGGGTAGACAATGATTACATTGATAGCGTACCTAGAAGAAAACGAGTCGGAAAATTCTTTTTATTATCATTATCATAAGGAAAGAATCCATGTGCTTTTCTCAAAACTATCATTTATTGACTTATTAGTGTTGTGCTAATAACCTTCTTATTATTATTAATATCAAAGTGTAAATTTCTGTTTAGCATTGCGTATTAAATTGCATAGTAAATTCAGTTCATGCTATCTTCCCAGATGTTGCATCGTTAATTAGTAAAACCAGGTGTGATACTCCTTGCACAGTTATATCGAATTATATATCATATTATTACATTGCACTAAACTACATTTACGTCATGATGAATATATTATTCAACTATACATTAATTTGTAAAGTTATCGGAGAATTCTGAAGTAATTTTTAAAATGTTACGATTAACAAACAAACACGTCGAATTTTTCTATATAATAAGTCTTATTATAAAGACAAATTAATCTTATAGAAAAAATTCACTGATTATGTCAGTCCCAAGACAATCTCGCAAGTATGCACTCGACTAAACTTACTGAATTTCTGAAAGCTTGATGTTTTTTAGTGTAATTTTAACTTGAACTTTAGTGAATACATTTAACAAATATTTTCTCAGTAATTTGGTTTATCAAATAAACAAATTATTCATTTTGGGAAATTAAACTGATTTGAATAAAACAAAGCTTTTATTTTTACAGCAGTAGGTACCTGTAAAAGTATTATGATATAAAAATAAAGCACGTATATAATACAAAGAATAATAAAGTCGTCTAGTATAAAAACTAACAACTTAATATTATTACATAGGGGTGAGGGTATATAAGGGTAGGTATGTTATGTAAATTCAATTAATGATAATCATATTTTTTTCATATGTTTCGATTATATTAATGGAGTAATCATTTTTATTATATCCAAAGACATCTATAACGTCTACTTATAAAAATTACTAAGGGGAAAGGGTTGTACCTTGTTACATTTTTTAAATTATTGTACAGCCACCTTTTTTCGAGTAAGAAAACCTTTTAGCCCTGCATAGGCAGTAACTATAGGTAGCTTTTAGCTAACAATCATTTATCCTATCAGCATTGTGTACATCACTACTCGCTATTGAACCAGTTGTTTATTCTCGGGACAATACTAGTTCTACCTTGGGACATAGTGGTATAGGTATTTGAATATGATAGTTTTTATGGTGCAAAAATGAACCAGAACGTAAGTAATGAATGTTTTTTATTGGGTAGATAATTTGTTACATTTCTAATGCATCATTTTAAAATAAGATTATGTGGTGAATACAATATTGAAGGAATAAAACCCGCTTCATATTGTTGGAGCTGGCAACACTTTCACTATGACTTCGCTACGACTAATACTGATGATGTCGGCGACATTGGGGAATACAAAATGAATCCTTTGCTTTCTTAGGAATTTTACAGTACATTGGGATAACCAAGGTAAAACCAGAATAGCGTCTCAAATCTCTCAGGGCCAATCATATCTACATTTGACAAAGTAAATTTGTTGTTTTTATTAAATAAAAACAACAATAAAATGCAGTTCCACCATGAATTGACAGTTCACAAAATAAAAGAAATTAAAGTAAATTTCTTATGCAATATACCTAAATGTTATTTTTTAACAAATTATTGGATGATTTCTTGCTTAAACAATAAGAAAATATCAATAATTATGCTTACCATGTTTTTATACGTTTCTGAAATAATAGCTAAATTTTACTTTGAAGGTAGCACAAAAGTAAACTGAGAGTTGACGTTTTAAAGAATAACTGTAACTAAAATGGCCTAGTGAACAAATAGAGAACACAGATGCCAACAAATAGTATTTATACTGTCGCCACTATTGTTGAATTTCTAGAGAAAGTCTCTCAATATAAAACCGTCCCAAGGTACAACTCTTTCCCAAATAATAAAATTTCAAAAATAATTGATTACAGCCAACACATTATAATATATGACAATGGCTCAGGACCCATAATTAATAGTGGATAAGATATACGGAAGTGTGAAAATAAGAAATAAATTAAACAATATATCAACGTGGATAACTTTGTAAGACGAATCCGATTTTGGAGGTATAAAATAAAATGTGGAACAAGTAATAAGATATACAGGAACTAAAATTTAATAAACATAGGCGTCAGAAATAAATTTATTTGAGGTAATATATTATAATATACTTACTACTTTCTCAATATTGTAAACAATATTATTTCTCTTAAGTATAATATCTACTATTATGTCATCTTATTTTTTCCATGTTCCGTTTATTTGAATAAAAAATTGTATATATTCTTTGAAGTGTTTTAACGCAATTGGTATTTTTATTTAAAATAAAATATTTAAAAAATTATAACTGCCACTAATAAATTGTCAAGCTTAATGATTAATATTGCTATCTGTTAATACTAACACAAATATTTTTTTTTTAATCGATATTTGGTATACGTCTACATGTTATATATATATATTATATGGAGAGAAAAATTATCACTCATCCAATGCCTGGAATAGCGCAATCGGCATCGTGCGTGCTTGATAATCGAAATATCTATGCCGATCAGTGTTGCCATATTTTTCTATGCAGATTATAGTACAAAGGCGTAAAAATTATAGTATTTTTAAAAAATATATAGTACAGGAACATTTTATGTCTTGAATCCTTTAAAATTATAGTATTTTGGTATATTTGGCGTAAAATTATAGTATTTTACATTTTTCGCGAAATCAAAATTATAGTATTGTACTATAATTATAGTACGGTTGGCATCACTGATGCCGATCCCATTACGTTTTTTATTTCGTGTGTCAAGTTGGCATTCGTAATCATAATCGTCACTCTTCCAAGAATGTTCTTTTTGCGCGTAAAACACAATTCATTTCAAAAATGCCCCCGTGTAAAAATAATAATTTGGATTTACATAATTTTACCTGAACAACATATTTATTATTGTCTTTGGGTTGACTAACTACGGTAAAACGGGATGAATTGGAACGTTTTCAGATTTAATATTCAATTTAAACCCTGTGGTGGATGACTGAAGAGCTAAATTTACTTACCAACAGTTTTGTTGGCAATTCAGCAGTATGGTTTGGTAATGGAATGCTCATTATTCACTCGACATCAATATGGTCCCAAAATTATAGTCTGTTCCTATTTACCAGCGAAACGAGGTCAATAGGAACGGGAAGGGGAAACTATAAATTTTAATAAAAAAAAACATGATTAAATATAGAATCTTTTATTTAGAAAATGGAAATTGTATTATTTCTTTAATCATTGCATTAGCTGGAATAAAAGTAGGTATCGATTTAATGGCATTGAGTTCATTCTTGGCCTAGACACGTTATACTAAGTTTTATCAGATATGCAAAACATGCGAATCGCAACAAACTTTTTCACGTCTTTTGAATAACAAACGATCAAGTTTCCTATAATATCGAAGTTTCCGTAAGGTAGAAAAACTAATTATCTGTCAAATTACATACATATTAGAATGCAAACAGTAGCATTTTAGCAATTGTAGTACTTTAAATCTTTTCCCCGGGAACTGTTCCTATTCACCATGTTTTACTGTATCATTGTATTAATAATGATCATTGGCCAAAAACTGTAAGAACTCCACATCCTTAATTCTATGCTCGCAAAAAAAATAACAACGAAATATGGGTAAGCCGGTAGAGAGTTTTAAAAACCTCTCTGGCATGTATGAAAATTCAAAATTGATATCATTTGTCATCCCGACGTTTTCCAGCAATAAAGACATTTATCTTCCTAACAACTTTTTGGTCCCTCGTCACTCTGAAATGGTTCTATCGTAAAACGGCAAAGTAATAAAAAATAATCTGCAATAGTATGACAACACTTGAATGCAAGTTTTTGTTTACTTCTTTAGAGGTCTTTCACATAATTCCCAGCGTTAGTGTAAAACCATTACAGTTAGTGCATTTTATTTTGATTTCAAGATGCAAATATAAAAAACCAACTTGTAATAATATACCTATTAACCAAATAGGGTCGTTTTATTTTAGAAGCAAATTCTATTTTTCTTGGTTAAATAAAAAACCCTAATATTAAAAATTATTAAATTTATGTAACTTGCACTTTTTATGGTTTTACACTCATTATGTGAATTATGACAAAACCAACCAAAAATATGATTTTTTGTTTTTTTTTTCCAGTGGTTATATTATATTTCAACGTGTTATCGCACGATAACCCTTGGTGGATCTTGGCCTCTTTCAAAAACTTCCTTCATCCTGGACAATCCAACTCCAATACTCTCCAGTAACTGTGACCGAGAATTCTTAAATCTACGGTGGCGCAGTTCAGCCATCTCAATTTTGGCCGTCCAGGTCTTCTCTTGAGCTCGGGGGTTGCATACATAGCCCCCCTTGTTGGTATATCCTCCGGCATTCTGTGCACGTGGCTGATCCAGCGCAGTCTTTGCATTTCCATATGCTACGTAATCTTCTCGCCCCTATAAAGTGTGTACAGATCCTCATTATACCTTAATCTCCAAATGCCACTTTCATGAACAGCCCCAAAGATTCTTTTATATTATTATAATATTGTCACTACTAGCCACTCGATATTTGACAGCTCTCGGGAAACTATGAATAATTGAGGCAGCGGCCGTGATGTAATCTTTTTTTTAAAACAGCTGTATCTTGTATCTCAATTCTCAATATGTTAAATTGACGTAGGTTCTCTATCTCGCTCTAAAAGTAAACACGGCCAAGAGAGAGGCTGTTAAAAGATAGCACTTTTTGACAGTCCAGACGGTTAACTTATTGTAATAATTAACCGCCTGAATATGTAAAATGATAAATGTAATATATTTATGACATGTGGCTCTTTTTGGATCTTAAGTGATATGTTAGAATAGCCTCGTAGAGGTAGTAAAATTCGTCGAGGAGCAAGTGTCAATGGTGAATTTTCAAAGTTATACATAGCTGAAGTGGGTGTATTCCCATCACAACCCTTTTAAAGAAAAATAGGTAACTTAGGAGATTTACTAAATAAATGGTTATTTGAAGATTTTGGGATTATACTATAATAATACAATTGCGAGTGTTTTTTGAGAAGCAATTTTTTTTTTAAATTAAAATATTTAATTAATTTGACACTTGGGTTCCGGGTTATAAATAACACAAGTTTGATAGCCAAATTAAAATGATACGTTTTTTAATTAATAAAGAACTTTAATTGTGAGAATTAATCACTTGAATAAAATATTTTATTCCCTCGGGATTCTTAGAAAATGTCTTAGTGTTATGCTAACGAGGGGAAGTTTCTGCGCAATGGAAAATATACTCTTTGTGTACTTATTTTCTTTTTTATATTAAACATTTTGGGAAAATGAGTCTTGTTTGTTGTTCTATTATTTATTAATTTAAGAAGTCATATATCACTATAATTTGATAATAATTAAAAAAAAAAAACATAAAAACAACGTTACAATAATTGTACCTACTCGAATACAGTATATCAAATTCTTAAGAATTATTTTTCGACTTATAATGTAATATCTCAATCAATCAATTAACATTAACCTACATGCCCATACAACGATATAATTGCGAATATGCTCAAAATATTACATTGCGATCATTAAAGTTGTATAATGGTTTATTTACACGATATTTTTTTGTGAATAGATAAAAACTTTGCTAAAATAACAAGCCGTATATACATTTTATATTCCCATATTACTTCATTGAATGATTTGTTATTTTAGGGTGGTTGTAAATATATTTCAAAATGTATGTATTATAAATTATAACATATTTGAATACATCCTATATTAAAGAGATGTTATATAAAATATATATTTATTATATTAGCTGAAAATCTTTACTATATTACATTCAATCCCATCGATATAATATAATAATATAATGTTGTAAGTTTAGTAATAGTTTTCACTGTAAACGCCTTCAGAAGCATATCAAATATCTACCTGTGTATTGTATCGTACCTGGAGTGGAAGCAACCACAATAGTAATATACTGAAAATATTTATCGGATACCTACCTCGCATTTACTATCAACTTTTCTTTAAGGACTTAGGCATGCAAACTATTATACTTGATGCTAAATCAAAGGAAATTTGTGCCGGCTGAGAAAAATGCCTTATTGCATATAATTGTGTTTGGCTGCGCTTTTTAGTGAACTATTATTTGGAATGATTGTGTACTAATAATGTGATAATATACTTATCATAAGTGTGATAATATACTTATCCTAACTTATATGAAAATGTTACAAAAATAGAATCAATGTAGTTTTGTCTCATTAAATATTATGCAAACACCGTTACAACACAAAATAATAATAATAATATTCTTCGTTATACATAAGATGTCATTTGTTGGAATCAGTAGGGAATATAGAAATCTATTATAATAATATTTTGGATCAGTACTATGATCACAAATCTTTAATAGAGTTTTGTTGATAGTAGGTTATTGGTAGATGGCGTAATTAAATTGATATTATAATTAGTTTTGTATGTTTGTATTCAGGCTATAACAGCTTTCGGTCCACTACGGCAGCTAAATAGGGTAGGAAAGTATCGAATTATTAACACTTATATACAATGTATATATATATATATACAATGATTTAGTTACAATTGTTACAATAAGTACTATGTTTTAACAGCACCTCTCTTGGCTATGATAAATTTTAGACCGATATAGACAGTTTTGATATCCAGACGGTTAACTTATTGTAATTGTTACAATAAGTGTTAATTATTCGATACTTTCCTACCTTATTTAGCTGCCGTAGCGGACCAAAAACAGGCTTGTGTATAGAATTGACCCGCTGATTGACATATTATTATATTACAACAACTTACTATTATCAACCAAATCGCTTCGGATATCGATATATTCCACCTACGTGAGAATGAGTATAGGTGGGCATTGTTTTATATATTTTTTAAATATGGTTCATTTAGCTCATTAGGTGTGTTTCCATGCTTTATAATTTTTGTACCTATTTACTTTGTATACTGTTTTTGTGATACTGCATCATATACTTCTTTCATCTTCCCACTATTTTAATACAATTCTTTTGCTTTTAAATGTTGACACATATCAAACGTCGTAAAGTCCACTGAATTTCAAACTGAGAAAAATGCAGTTTTATCATATCTTGTAATACAAATGGTTGTAACATGTGAGATATTGTAAGATAATTGAATCTAATACCCGCGATGGCTACAAGGAAGCTCTGAAGGTATTCCTTCAGTGCAACATTTATAAAAAATGTTTTTATTTTGAACTTAAGCAACAAGAACTTAATACAGGTGGACTTTATGAGTTTTGATAAATTTTCAGTTGGACTTTAAGCGGTTTGAAAAAACTTTGCATGGACTTAATGCAGTTCGATATGTATCCAGGCGGCCATTTTTATTATTTTCAAAGAGACGTATCCAGGAGTATGTTTATTGGCATTATTAATAAAAACAAAACAAGTTTATTTAATATCGAACTTAGGTACCTAAGTGGTATATGTCACAAATAGTAAATTGGTAGAAAATTTAAAGTAAAATTCGTTTTCGAATGCCGTCGTCGTAATGGCCACTGAAACACGTGTCATAATTTCCCTAATGGTCAAAATATTAATAAAAAAGTCTTTTGAGGCACAAATAAAAAAAATCACGTATTATGTTTTATGAGATATGTATACCTATATTTTTAGATGGTTTGTGGTAATTTTTTTTTTCATGCTGCCACACTTCAACTATTCATAATTATTATTAATTGTTTGTTGCATTTTTATCGTGATCCTTGACTTAATAGGTAGGTATGTGATAAAGTTTTTAAAACCTACTTTATTGTATTAATTTACTGTTAAGTGAGAATTAACTGTATTCGTTGTCAGTGTGTACTTGATAAGTGCGCATAGTGCCCAAAGATGCCGAAAGGCGAAAACCGGATCGCAAAAAACGACTCAAATGAAATAGTAGAAAACTTAAATCCATTAGAATTTTATTTATTTAATGTTGAATTGAGCGGAATCTTAGGTATTAGTAATTATTAAACTAAAGTAAAAAATATATTAAAGTAATAACCTAGTTCATTGAATAATAAAAGCAATATTACTCTTAATTTTAAGTACATAGACTTGATTAACTACATGGGTAAATTTGCGTTGCTCCAATACGGCCCTGTCTCACAAGTTACAACATACTGTAACGTCAAAAACTGAACTCAGTATCAAGTAAACTCAAAATTTCTGTATCTTGGCGGCATTTTTCTTCTTAGCTTCGGTGCTCGACCTCTTTTTGGCTTTGTCTGGATCCTCAAAATCTACTTCTACATCCATTTTATGTTATAATTGTTTAGAAATTAAGGAAAATGATATGTGCCGTCGTTCACCTTTAGCTTGAAAGTAGAAGAATGGCGGCCATGACAGGGCGCTAGTTTGTCAGTGATTGGCCCGTAGGGACTTTATGGGGTTAGATAAAATACGCTTGTGAACTTAAGGTGGTTTGAAAAAATATTGATTTTTCGAAACGTGATTTCATACGTAAACAGTGGACTTTTCGGGGTTTACCATAATGTACAGATTTGCATACTCTATTAAACGTATATCAAAAGTCATTTTTTTCAATATGTGGACTTAACGGCGTTTGATATCCATCAACACAAATGTCATGCTGTGAACGTCTTAAATTTATAATTTGTAATGTTCGCTGTATGAGGGGGGGGGGTGAATTTGAATTTAAATTTGAAATTTAATAGGTAAAGTAGGAACAGAATAAGCGTGACCAAAATATAGTCTTCACTACTAACTAGTAAGAAGTATTTAGCACGGATAGCATATGAGCTTTGTAATTGAAGAAATTAAAAATTACTCGTATTGGTGAATTATTTTCGCTGCATGCAGACCTAGACAAGTTGCCGCCCTTAAGCAGACATAAAATATTTTCTTTGCTATTTATAGTCTCATATCATATTATACGCATAGCCTTTGAGGCGAATACCCTACCTACCAGGAGCCCGATTTTTTAACGAAGCACTACGAAATCCGCTGCGCGGCTACTTCGATTACAGTAGATGAACTTTTTAGTTTTATAGAAAATATTGAGCGTACACAGCTTCGAATGATATCGAGGCATGAATAAAAATGAACCATAAGTGCGAGTGAGTAAGCATTCGACACGCTTATACCTCCGCTCTATGCATTAGAGTAAGATAGAATTTTTACGGAAGAATTAAAAAAAACATGTCAACACGGAACTTAAATAACAGTTTTATCCATTTTGGTAATGACTCAGTACATACCCGTTAACGTTGCATTATTAAACGATTGATTGTTAAAGTACGTAGCTAATTAATCCTTAGAAGCTAGTTATGTCTTCAATATAACAATATTCAATACAAGAATCTGAACAGAATTCCCGATGTATTTTACAACCAAACATGTAAGATTATGTATTACAAAATCACAATAAATACTTAAATGAGAATTTAAACACACAATAATACTTTCAACGGCAATAATTATGTAAAAGACAAAATACAATAGATGAACAGCCTTCTACAATATCACGTACGAGATTAAAAATCTGACGTTTACCAGTGCTCGAAATGGAAAATTTCACGAACAGGAACGCTCAATAATTTTTCAAAAATATGCAATATTAGATATAATATCTGTAATATAAAAAAATATCTTAGTTTTACATAATGTGCTTTATAAAACATTTTCATCATCACCTTCGCCAGAATCAGTTGTTTGTAACATAAAAAATATATCATAAAATAATTTTACGAAATCGTTACTAAAAAATACATCATTCATAATAATAATAATTATACAAATATGTATACCTAAATGTAAGTATATGAATCTAATTGGAGTAGGAAACATAAAAATATATGAAATAATTGACAAACCAATACAATTGTCCATTTGTTTCGTCAATAGTTTGAATAAAAACACGTAACTAAGTGTAAATGGAAACATGAGTGAAGATACCTTATCGTTATTGATTTTTGGGTTTTCACCACGTGTACTTCTTCCTTCTTCCTTCTTTCCTCGATATCATATAATATCTCTTGATAACGGCCTCTGCAACAAGCCCGAAATGTCGAGCGAAGAATGAAAAATTACACACGGTGAAAACCCAAAAATCAATTACGATGACAAACAACCATGAAAGTCTCAAACAGACGATAAGTACATTGGTTAAATCAAGTTACATGCTACTTTATTTAAAGCTAGTACCTAAATTGGAAACATTTTGATTAAACTATTTTTTAATCACATCAAAATCCATCATGTACGAAAAAGCAGGAGCATGGTTCATAATAAATTAATTTAATAAAATTACGTACTTAATGAATACACAAGTTTTAAGAATGTAGCATTCATTATTAAATATGCATAATTTTAAACAACCTCAGACTTGTAGATATTAGAAAAAAATATTAAAATATTTTCACCATGTGGGCATGTCGGATAATGTATTCTAATAGGTTTCTGATGTTGTTGAAACTATTAATTATTATGTAAGTAAATTCCCATTGGATCCTCTATGATTTTATTTAAATGTATGCTACCTCTTTTATTTCGTCAACATCTATCGCATTAGTTTTCGCAATGTATTATTTGCTCAATGCAATCTATATGTTATGTATTATATAATATATGGGTGCATATGAGGGTGAGAAGAAACACTTCACACAGTGATGTTCTCTATGTATTTTAAATCTCCCTATGATGACTCAAATACCTCTGTAATAAGGAATCTGTTCTATGAATATTTAAGAAAAAAGACCTTTGCGATAATAGGTATATGAAATTAATAACTAACACATAATATGTATTCGCTTTTTATGTTACTAGGTATAAGTTTAGACACTTACCCAAATCACCGGAGTGTAAGGTCCTATTCGATACCCAACTTCTATTACTCAAAATGCATTGTTCTAAGATTTCGTCGTTACCACTTGGCAATACCTACACAGTTTTGTTATTACTCATTTGTACACTGCTATTATTGTACAGTAGGTACCTATATAAAAATCCTTAGTACTATCATAGTACATACTACTATGTTTGTGGTTTCCATAGTATGCGACAAGTTTCTCCAATCACAAGACTTATTCTTTCAAACCCCTCAAATCAAAAATTACATGTGCTATTAGTTATTGTTCATAAAACCTTTTTTTGAGACAAAAAAATCTCTACTTTACGTAACATTTCTGTGGATTTGAAAGCAATAAATCTTCACCGACAATATTGTTTTCAATGCACAATAGGTAGGATTCATTGTATTATTATTGAATAGTAAACAGCTTTGCTACGTAGAAGTTTTGTGAAACAAAAAATATGAACTAAGTAGGTACCTACCTATATTGATTTATTTCAAAGGACCGTATTACTATGCTTATTTTAATATCCTCAACAATATATTTTTTCCATTATCTCTATTTTCTGTATAACATGAAGGGTAGGTAAAGAGTTTAGGTAGGTACCTACCTACGAGTATTTTTTCACTGCGAAGTATTTCTGCCGAACTAAAAACGAAATAAAAAATAAGAGTACCTAGCTCACTATACCGATGGGAAGACACCTCGTTGGTTGCATACAATCTAATATCAACGTCAACTAATGAACGGCCTCGATTGTCTTATGATGTATTGTCAAAACTATGAATGCGTCAAGCCTACCTAGTACCTATGTAAAGTTAGCTATCCTATATCCTATATTTTACGCAATCGTCAATCGGACAGTTATGGTTTTGTTTCTCCCATTCATTTCTCTCCCGTTTCATTCCATAAAATATTCTGACTTCCACTCCCGTATTGATTACAAATTTAATGTACTCAAAATCATAACTGTTTGGGAACCCGCGATTTATACTATTACCCAAGTCAGCAAAGCCCTTTGGTTCATACCAAAGTGTCGAAAATCCAAGCCTTGGTAGATACCTACATAGTGGTAGTTTATTTATTCATAAAACATTAATTAATAAATGAACTATTTTTCACAATACCTATGTAGATATTTCATGTGTTTTAATTGAAAATCAAAAAAAGATACGTAATAAATTAACGTTATTATCGATATTAGTAGTAGGTACTTACCCTAAATAAATGATGTATTTTGTGATTTTGTCTGCAAGCAAAAAAAACTTGTTGAATAGCACTAAAGAATAGAATAATTTATACTATTACCTCATATTGTCTTAAAGAAAACGGAAGAGAACAATACAGACATGTGAGGGTGCTTTCTTCAATAAAAACTGTATTTTTTTATCAGACATGGGTTGTCTAGAAATGCACTGTTAGGAAAAAAATATACCTAGATGCATTTCTAAGAAGAAATTCGGCTTACTATGGCACCCATTTGTATCGACATGTACGAATTATTAAAAATCAGGGGTAGTGAACAAGTAAAATCATTGTTTAATAAAAAGATATTTTTTAAAAAATATTTTTATATACCAATTCATATTCCTCAATTTCAACACAATCTGAGCCGGAACGCCATATTAAATATTCTGATGCGGCTCGAGAATTTTACGAGACATCTCGCTATCAGGATTCCACGAGAAGGAACGGTAGATTCGAGGATTCCACGAGACGGAACGGAATTATCAAGGAATTCACGAACCGGAACGGCGCTCCGGGGCGTTCTGCTCCATCCCGAGCGCTGACGTTTACCATTTTGTCAAACCGACAATCGCGAACGCCTCTACCGTCAAAGCATATGTAATTAAATTCCATCTGCACTAGTAAGTGCCGGTTGATAAAATATAAAATTTCGTTTGCGCAACGGGTCCGTAGTGCTTCGTTCAAAAATTGGGTTCCAGAGGTACCTAGCGGAAAAATACGAAGCATGCAGAGCAGGCCATATGAAACTACGCGACCTTGTGATTAAAGAACTAATTTAGTAAGATTAACGTTTCCATTTCTATGCCGAGCAAAATCTTCACATAGGCCAGTTGACAACGTATTTTCAGCCATTCGCTCAATAAATTAGATACATACGTCCTTCAGATTCAAATATGAATAATATATTGAAAAACAATTTTCCATACGCAAGATTCTAGCCCAAATAACGATTTTATAATGAACACAGAACACTAATCTTTAATTAATATATATCTCAACATCTCATTTTAATGGATATTGTTTTAAAATGAATATTTGAACATTATTTTATAGATAATACGTTCATACATCAAAGGAAAGGTAAATATTAATACACTATTGTAAATCTGGATAATATATTAAAATCTCATATAATATACTCGTAACTCATTATCATTTGCAATATCATATATTATTTACATACTAGTTACAGTGTAATAATATCCTATAGATATATCGCCAGCTTGGCATACGATTTCAATAATAATGATCAATGAGGAGAAAAAATCACAGGATTTTGAGATACTTTTTTGACATAGTTTGCTCAACAAATCACAATATATTTTTGGGAATAAAAGTTTAATATTTTAGTTATCAAATTGTCAGAGATTTGTATAAAGCCAAGCCATATCAAAAGTTTAAAAAGTCGTCATAATATTCTTTTTATACCTACTCACTTTGTCCTAATAATATTTAATAACGTCTACAGCAGTGGCGAAGGGTGACTTTTGGAGAGGTGGGCTGTGGAGATCAGAGAAAGGAAGCACACTTGTCAGGTATACTTACAGAAAATAAGAACATAATACTATATTGCTACCATGGCCCCTACAAAGGGGGGCTGACAGGGCTCTAGCCTGGGGGCCCGGACTTAAAGGGGGCCCGGCGTGGAGATTCGAGCAGTTAAGTAAACTATACACCACAAATTTGCTGTAATATTGAAAAAAAAAGTCGCATTCGGCGCTATTTTACTTAAAGAATAGCACCATTTAAAATAACTGTGCGATGCAATTAAGTGCAATATTGTGATAATTGATTTTTAGTTATTTTTAGTGTATTTCCTGACTAAGGACAACGACTATTTTTCCAATATGATGAAGGTTTACAAGTTACTTAACTACAACAAAAGGGGGTCGTGATCAGTGCTTCATAATATGATGCCAAGTGCCGACAACTCAATAATTCTAGTTTTATTTAAAAATACAAAGTATCGCTAAAAATAAACGAAGTTCCAAGGAATACCAGTTGGGGAACACTACTGTAGAACATCACACTGCCCTTAACTTTAGCGATAGGTAGAGGGCCTGCCAAATATCTTGGCCTAGGGGCCCGCTTCAGGATGTGGGGGCCATGATTGCTACTGATAAATAGGAACACACAAATGACAATGACACACTATATCGATGAAATTTCAATTAGGTATTTGCTTGCTGACGATTTAAAATTGAGCGATAGATCTAAATGATCTAGTTTTCTAAACATTTATACACATCAAAAATCTTTTTAATTTTTATTTTTAAAACGAATCGATATTAATTATGTTGGATAATAATATTATGCGCAAATGTTTTAGGCTTCGCCTCTCGAGCCCACTGTATTGCATACATTTCGGTAGACGGTGAGGTCCGTGAGGTAAAGTCCTTACAAAAAACCTGACATTCATCGCACAATAATCCGATACATACACTAGTTGAAAAGAGATGACGCTGTTGCATTTTTGTAACCTTTTACAGATGGTTCTGTATATATTATTTATAATAATACATTACCTACTACATTTATACGACAGAATTGTCCATTGTTGTTGGCAAATTAAATTATTTTTGTAGAATATGAAATAATCAAGTTAGTATTTAAAAATACGTTAATATGCATTTTTTAAATAGCCTAGTATGGAGTCTTTGCCACTGGTATATAGCTATCTTATTTTTTAATTTATTTAAAAATTAAAACTCAGAGGTATTATTAATTGAAATCTGACAGCAAAATTTACTCCTTTTCAAAAATGATGGCGGAATTACACAATCCGAACAAGACTGCCGACGAGGCAGCACATACTGATTTTATTTTGTTTAATATTATATCGTACATAATTATTACTAAAAGTATTTGAAAAAATAACAGAATAATGGATTATTTATATTGAATAACTAAGCAATTCCACTCTATGATATCTTAAATACAGTGCAAAAAGATAAATATTATATAAACATTATATTATATCCTTCAACGTTAATTATAATTATTAGAACAACTTTCATGTTCATGAACCTTCATAATCATTTATTCCGTAATCCATTTGATCGTGACATACATATTGTTGTTATTATTCTCGTAATTTCTGAAATTAATCTCTTCTTTAATGCGTATTTTTTTATTCTTAGAATAATATTACTACGTAACACTTTCTGTACAAAATACACTTTGTAAAATAAAGGTTTTCTTATTTTTTCGTAGAATAATAATATGTTATTTGTAAAATTGCGTGGGCAGTATGTATAGTATTAATTCAAACTGACGGAAGTGTGGGAGCATGAGCATTTATCTTGATATTGTATATTATTTACGATAAAATCTGACGGCTTTTAAAAATACTTTTGACTATACCTATACTGTGCATCTTCCAAGGTGGTATAAATACTCACTATTTTTGATGTTATACTTCTTTTGGCGCGTTTGGGAAATCAGATCAGAGTGTATTTTTGGCGTGTGACATGTAACACATAATTTATTTTTTCACACGAAAGAAACGCACTTTTGTTCGGTTATCAGCCGAACGCACTACCTTTACGCCACAGTATGATACTGCAATCGTGACGATTATACAGTATAATATTATAGTTTAGAATTGTTCCGTTGCCTAGGCAGCGAATTTATTATTGTCGGCCATTTGTCATTCGTTACGTAAACAAACGATTAAGCGTCAAAATGGCAGTTGTTACTTTAAAAATACAAACAACGATAAATAATTATATAATTTAGTAATATAAATTAAAATTTATAGAAATAAACCAACGGCGCATCAATAAACGGCCCGTCTTCTTACGTGTGTAATTTAACAAAATAATTAAGAGCTAGACGAAGAATCTAGGTTATCACAAGTTTTGTTTTTGTTTTGTAACGCCAAAGAAGTATAACATCTAACACGCGTATATAAGTGGACACACCGATTCTTTTTAATCATGCTGTTGGTAAGCGTTCACCGTAATATACTAATTTAAAGTAAGGTGACCTCTGTATTGGTAATGTTCTTGAGATACGATGTTTTACAGCCTAACTTAGGGTAAACTGATACACCCGTATTATGTGTGCTTTGGTGGACCATTCACCGCAATGCCGATTCACGAGTGCAATATGTTTATATTGACTGCCGGTAGAACTCTAGTTTTTAAACTGCACTTGAGAGGATTCTTATAGGATACGTTTTACAACCGTGAATGTAAGAAGGATGTTGGAAATATTATTTCGGCACATACATAATATATTAAACTTTTTATTTTTATTATAATAATTGTGAAAAATATTGTTTTCGTGAGAAATTAATAATTATTAAAAGATTGAAGAATTATTGTTTCCTAACTCAAATAATTAATACATCATACGTTTAAACATAATGCATGGATTAAATTTAATCATCACTTAAATATTGTATGCCTCATTTTAATAAACTACGAATAAGATACAAGATTTCAAACATACAAAAATAGTTTATTAAAAGTCTAAGTACGTTATAAAAATTAAATAATGGAGTAATCCGCGACGTCGGTTAATAATTAAGGAATTAATTGATACCTACCTTAATTTAATATACTAAAACCGATAGCCATTTCATGTATCAACTGATAGTTAAAATCGTCGTAATTATCTAAGGCGCCCGTAGTTTAACATATCCGGAAATTTGTACGTAAACAGTTCACCGCAGGACACTTATTCGTGCGCCTCAGTACGTGATACATGAGTTCGTGTAGCATTTAATCAAATGACGAGTTCTTCGTTAAACATTTCACCGTGGAGTACATTTGTACGTATGCTACAACATGTGGATATGCCTTTACTAGGTTAGGGTTAATCTAATTAGAACAGTACTATTTGCAAACTATCGCCGCATTTTGTAAGATACATACAAATGTATTCCACGATGAAATGTTCAACGAAGAACTCGTCATTTGATAAAATGTTATACGAACTCATGTTTCACGTACTGCGACGCACGAATAAGTGTCCCACGATGAACTGCATGCGTACAACTTACATGTAACCGTAGTTTAATTGGTAAAACATACTGGCGCGAATCAAGCAGATACAGGTTCAAGTCCCGTCAGGTGTCGTATTTTTTTCTACAAATGCATACAAGTGTATGAGATGTTTTCAAATTATGTATATTCAATGTTACATTACACTCAAATAAATCGGTTGTCATAATATTTTGGCTAATTTATAATAGTTTTTAACCTGTTATCAGTGTCATGAAACTATAGATTTTACGCCATAAACCAGATGCGTATTTTGCAATACATATTCAAAAAATATTAGATCTGGCAGGATTTAGTAATATTATTATCAACTTATTAAGTGTAATTAAATATACTACCGCTTAGTTCACTTAACTTAATCAGTTACAATAATAGGTAATCCGAGTATAAGTGCTAACTGTAAGTTTTCGAGAATCTTTTTATCATAAATGACATCTTATGAATAAAACAATATACTTAATATGATTATTTTGAAAGATAAATAATACATTGATGTGAATAATAATATACTTACTTTTCAGGATATGGGTATTTACTGCCAGGTAAATCAATACGCAAAAGACACTCGACTTTTTTGTATATTTAATTGTTTTTTTTTTAATCTACAATCTTTGTCAATGATATTTAAAAAAAAATACCATGTATTAAATTTCTTCAACAAAAAGTCAACCCCTCGCATATTTTTCTGGGTATTTTGTTTTTCAATTAGCTTTTTTATTAGTATTGTCATCTGAGATCTGTATAATATTCGCGCAGAAACCCTATTGGGAGAAAGCATAGATTGAAAATATCTTCTTAATTAATTACAATGGCCCTCAAACTTTATTTACGCGGGGGACATCAATAAGTTAATTTTTTAATGTATTTATTTATTACGTACCATCCCCTTGCTTTGCCATACAAGTTGTAGATAATTAAATAGAGTTAATTACGTATTTGCATTAGTGAAAGGTTGATATTAAAATTTCACTTAATTACAGTTTTGTGTGAATTCTCTACTGAATTATGTTCCATCATTTATTTCTTTAATTTTTTGTATTGGCTAGAATTAGATATTTCGTGTAGTGTTATTGTGTTATTTTGTTGTTTACTATTTCGTTCGATTATCGGAGGTCAATTTCATGATTCTGCATAGAGCTTCAAGAGCCCATCGCTCATTTTGTAATATTCAGCAGTCGTTAATGACACACGTATTTATTAGTAATAATTAAATTTGCAGAGTGGTCTAGCATATAAAATAATTTTTCAATAATATTACAACCAATCAATTATAATTAAGTTAAATATTTTCAAAAATCAACACTGTCATCAGTTATAGATACCTATATACTTCCAGCCAAATCAAACATATTACAATGGTAATTGTATAAGTAATGGAAATTATTTAATATATAATTAAAAATTGTATACTTACCCGTTATTATTTACTGATTGAATTAATACATTTATTTTAACTTTGCGGGACATATAGCCTGAAGAAGACACAATCGATAGATAAATCTACTCATTCAGTAGTGTCCGAGAAATAAAAACGTTCAAAAGGTCGACTTGAAGCAGGTCGATTGACGAGATAATTACCTGAGTTCTGTTGCAGTCTGTAGAAAGATACTACACATTATGATTGATAATAATTGAATACATTTAGATAGGCCCCCATCTAACCTGATGTTAATTATATATAGTGGAACAGTTCATCTTCAAAATTCAGTAGATTGACAAAAATGTATAAAAACTAATGCTTTTACTTGATGAAAAATAAATGAGTCACCTTGAAAGCATATGTACTATTGTTATAAACTCACAAGTGTATTCTTAACATCTTCAAATGTGATATTTTAATCTAATACATATTCATATTATTATCAGAATATATTTAAATTTCAGAAAACTTTGTAAAACTGGTCGACAACTGTTGTTTTGTTATCTCATTACAAATTACAAAATTGAAAACGGCCAGAAATTAACCAACAAAATTATTGATTGTAATACACGAAAAAAATACTATAAATAATCACCACATAGATTACAACAATTTAAATAATAGACTGAAAACATAAACGTACAAGTCACCAAACATTCATTGTCCATTTCTAGAAAATATTTTACGTAATGTATTATTATGCTCTTTCGTGTTTTATAAATATCATTTTCTTGGTGTTTTCTAATACCGGCCGTAGCCAAACCCGACGTTCGATAGCAAGTATGGTATACCTTCCCGAAATTGAGCAGCCACACCCTATTAACGTAATTTTTACGAATCTTAAAGCTAATATTTCCACACGACAATGAGATTTCTTGTAACAATTTGTAGTTAATTTTATTTGGCCGCCAAAATGAAGGTACAAACAAAATCTGGAACTGGGTCAATTCAGTTTGTGATTTAGATGATTTTCATACGCAACAACACACCTTAAAAACATTTTCTCCTTGAACCAGACAAATTCTTTGTAATCAGAAATAAATAACAAGGTAAAGGATAATGATACATATTATACGTTACGTTATACATAAACTTTTTTTCTATAGAAATTCTGTCATTCGCAACAGAGCTTTTCCACTTTGAATCGAACAAGTACTCAATGAAATTTGAACTTAGTATTGTTTGCTTTGCTTTATATTATATATTTACACAAACAAAATTATATTCAACCACCAAAAATATTTAATGTTAATCGAAAAATTAATTGGAAATTGGATTTAATTAAAAATACATTCATTGAAGACAGTGACGTGACTAGAAGATAGCCAACCTAAAGCATACTTCAGTGAAACGGCAAATAATTTTCAACTATAGGTGCAGCAAAATTTTGGACTCGCTGGCAATCGGAGAGCGAAAGTTGAGCTGTGAACCCGTCAATTTGTTTCGTGATGGCGACGGGGGTATTAATTCTTAAATCGTGTAAAGATGACTAAAAAACGTTACCCATTTACTTGAAAAAGAAAACATGCCAATGAATATATTATTATTGTTACTAATAGAACAATAAACAGAACATTAAATGGACGTATGTTGAATTTTTATGACAAATTATGTTTTGTTCTGCAGGCGTCGTTTGCACAATCTTCGCGTCGCGTAATCACGATCGTTTTAGACCGTGCCCCAGCTGAATTATAGCCTTAAGAACATCAAAAAGCATACAATGGCGTACGCAAATATAATTAAAATGTCAAAACAATTTTATTTATCTTATCAAAAAATATCCGTTATCAACGGCACTATAATGGTCATTGCATTGGTCACATCTATGATTATTAGTGGCCGGTACTTTTTACACATATACAGTTGGCATATCACAGTTCACCGTGAGATGTTGTATCGGAAGTAAATAGGCGTATGGTATTAAAATCTAAATAATTCATGTCTAAATAAAAGACTTACAAAATACGTATAAAACCCACCAGAATACAAGGGAAAGACAGAATAAAATATGTAGGTAGGTAAATTATAAATACTGTCATAAATGGTTTAATTTATATAAAATTCTGTTTGATGCTCGTTAGTATCAAGTCGTAACTATCAAACGTTGTCATCATTATCAGATATTTGAAACCATTCAATATCAAATCAATTACATATTTAATATAAGAACAATACGATCTGCAATGCTAATATTATTATAAGGCTATCTTTTTCCGGTAAGCCAGTTTACGGTAATTTATTGGTACAATTTACATGAATTCAACCATGATAATAATATTATATAGGTGTACTAGATTAGGTACGTCTCTAGTCTCTACTTCCCTTTTTCTAGCGCAAGCTTTTCCCACTGTATTCTGGTCGCCAGAGAGGGTGAAGATGTAAAAGTTTTTTTTCGCTGATTACGAATCTGCCACTTTGCCATCCTTAGGCAATCGCCGCCATATTGGAAAATGGTGACTGGAAACGGTGTTTTTCCAATATTTAATTGACGTTAATTTCAATTGCAATTTATTTATTTTTAATTTCTTTTATTTTGTTAACTGTCAATTCATGGTGGAACTGCATTATATTGTTGTTTTTATTCAATAAAACACATTTTTTTTATATTACTTATTTAACTTTAATTAATATATTAGGACCGGTTTCGTCCGCCTCAGTGGGACATTTTCAACTGAATACATTTTTTTAAAACAAAATTTATCAAACAAAATTATCAATTGAAGTGAGATCGATCTCACTTCAATTGATAATATTGTTTTATTTTATTTTTTATAAAAAAAAAAAAATTATTGTAAATTTTGACTAATCATAATTATTTGTTGATATTAATGTTATTGTCAGTGTAGATTGTTTCATATTTTGTGGTTTGTTAATATTTTAAATAATTTGTTTAATGCCCCTGACGTAGTATGAAATATTAATGTCCAACCTCATTTGTTTTAAATTAGTCTGTTATTGGGAAGGTATTATTGGACGGATAATTATTATGTACCTATTGTTATATTATTTCTATCGCTTTGAATTTTGTTTGATAAATATTGTTTTAAAAAAATGTATTCAGTTGAAAATGTCCCACTGAGGCGGACGAAACCGGTCATAATATATTAATTAAAGTGGAATAAGTACTATAAAAAAAATGCGTTTTATTGAATAAAAACAACAATTATTTATTTTTAATATATTGTGGAAATTACAAATTATAAGTTTAAGACCTTCACAACATGACATCAAACATTATTAAAAAAGGGAAAGGGTAATAAAAGCGATAAAATCAATACAAATGAAAATTTCTTTATTTTTTTGTAACTGTCAATTCATGGTGGAAGTGCATTATATTGTTGTTTAATTTAATAAAGCGCATTTCTTTGTATTACTTATTCTACTTTTAATCAATAAATTAGGACCGGTTTTGTCCGCCTCAGAGGGACATTTTCTCATTCTCTGAGGCGGACGAAACAGATTCTAATTTATTGATTAGTGGAATAAGTATGTACTACAAAAAAATGCGTTTTATTAAATTAAACAACTATAAATTAAAATATAAAAAGCGAATACAATATAAACATACAAAAGCAGTGACAATATAATTATACATATATAGAAGTTCAAAGAAGTACACCGAGTTTGCCAAGGAGGCCCGGCCCTGTTTTAAGAATTTATAAAATAGCTTCCACCTAAACTCACCCTCGCGCAAGTGGAATATATAATATAACACCCTCCCAATTGGCATTGGCACAGTGGCAGGTTGGTTCTGCACCTGACGTTATAATATGTAGCTATTCGATTTTTTTTTAAATAAATCTACTAATAAGTTTTCAAAAATAAAATATTCTATTTGCAGTCCTAAATTTGATTAACGGTTTTATATTATGATTATCTCAAAATGGCTGATAATAATTTTATTATATTATACTTGTTGTTTAATCCACTCGATTTAATTGGGTATTTCCGGTTTGCGGTGAAACTTTTAATTTAGTGTATTATTACACATAACCAACTAGTTACAAAACATTGTTATATATCAGTGTCTCTCAAACTTTTCTAACAGTAGCTTTTTCACTATGCCTGCGGAGTACGGACGTCACTGGATGAAATCTTTATTTTTTACACTTGAATAAAAACGGCGGTTTTCATAACTGCTTTTATAATAAAGGACACAGTTAATTATTTTGTTGCTTAATTTTTGTTTTCTTAATACCGCCTCTATTGGTACGTTAAACTAAAAGACACTAAAATTCTATATGACTTTCTGAATAAAACTAAATGAAACTGACTATGGGGTCGTGAAAAAAAAAAGCATTTTCAGCAAAATTTTCACTACTTTCTTTACTTAGGTACTTCTAAGTTTTTTACAACCCTATAAACATTTTTTTTCATTATTGTTATTATACAGCGATTACTTTGGTATACTGTTTCAGGAAATTTGTGAATAGGTACATGATAAATATGGTTCTAAGACATTTACCCCCGAACACAAACCCCCCTCGTATATAAACAAGTCAAGAAGCCCGATTAAATATAATTATATATAATGTCAAAAAGTTCATTAAAGCACCAATCTGAGACGAAAGATCTAGCCATAATTTTTGACTCTTTGTTATCTATCACTTGCATACCTATAACTTCTACAGCTATATACACGTAAGTAAGCTTCTAGGATTCATCATGTGAAGCTAAACAATTCAAGAATCCAAATGCCATACGTATACTCTACGATACGTTAATGCGTAACATTCTTGAATTTGGGTTTATTATCTGTGCAGTGGCGTCCCAAGACAAGATGCCGCCCCTAGACAAGCGCCAAAATGCCGCCCCATTTTTATACCGTATTTTTTATCATCCTTTCATGACACCAATATCTAAGAAATGTGTTGTATGGATACATTACTAACAAAATACCACTAAATCTAATTTAAATGCCATCTGTGCTTCAATAGACAAATATTGCGAGTTCACAGTTTCAGATAGGTACATTTTAAAATACATGTACAACTGCCATAACTCGTGAGTGACTGGCAAAATAGTTGGATAAATTTTAAATTTGGTCAGTATGTACTTACCTATAATTCAAATGTAATTCGCAAATATGCGCATGTCATTGCTGATCACCAAGGATGCGACGTCCAAAAACAACGGAAGTAAACTAGACATCGCGAACCCGACAAAAAATACAGTCCTGTTAAACCTTTTATAATAATTAATACACTTTATCATGGAAAGATATTTCCGTTATTACTAAGTTTATGTAGCTATTTCTATACATACCTAATGATTCTCTTCGATTTGCCGCCCTTCGGGTAACTGCCGCCCCCATGCGACGCTCAATCTGCCTACCCTCACGGGACGTCACTGTATCTGTGTCCTTATGAAGTTTCCTACAAGCTTTTTTTAGAGTTCATCCAGAAGAAATTTCTTCGATGTCTTTATTTTAAGACATATAATTAGGTACATATTTTCCTTTTACTAATATTTGTCAAAAGATTACTTTTCGACTGCCTTTCTACAAGGTATGCTCACTTTTCACTCTCTTGGATCTCGTAGGTCACTTCTGCTTTTGAGACATTTTTTCCAGTATTTGCTTGAGGGATCGTTTCCAAGCATGGCGTTCTGAAAAAATGAATTTATATGCGCCTGCCAATTTACGAACTGTTTTATCGAGTCAAGCTTATCAAGCACCATAAGTGTGGGTTGCAAGACTGGTCAATGCGCTCCCAAAGACATAGATATGTTCATCGATTGCTGTGCATTTTTGCATAAAATCTACTAGCCAGACCCGTCATGTTGATCTTTACTGAGTTGTGTCTGAGAGCCATAGCAACGACTTTTGGTTATTTGTTATTTTCAGGAATTACATTTTTAGTGTTTTGGTGGGGTTGTGGGAGCTCAAACTCTACTCTTTGCTCTAGGCGCCAAAAGACCTTGTTACGGCCCCGGGCCAAAAAACACACCCGGAAAGTGAAAAACGTAAATTCCTGTCCCACTCTAATATGCAAGTTTCTGAGGTTCTTCAAAAATATTTAAGTTTAAATTAATATAATATTGAAATATACACTTATTTATATTATATCTATCTATCAATGGAATAATTTATATTTTGTTTGATTCTGAGAAATGTTATGATAATAATTACTAAATATATTATGTGTGCCTACACCAACGATGGCCGCGCGGCTTAAGCGTCTGCCTATAACGTCGTGGGTCCCAGATTTTAATCCTGGGTATGATAAGTACACATATTTTTTTTCAATTTGTGTATAAGTCAGAGTATGGACATAATAGGTTGAGCAAGTGGCTGACGTTCATTACTTGTAAAAACAAAATCTATTAATACAGAAACCTTTTCTGTGGAGGGCCATATTATGATATTATTAGAATCGGACATGATCGAAAAAAAAGTATATTATTAAAATACAATGAAAATTTAATTATTTTTTTCTACTGAATTAAAGTTTATACCTCCTTTCAAAACATCAAGTTTTACTTTAACTTAATGTTTACGATTAGTTAAAATGTTATCTTTTCGTTATAATCTTGTATCTCAAGAGAAATTATGAAGAAATGGCGCTTTATAATCATATTACCAAAATATTATTATCTTCATAATAATATTGAGGAACTACGTAGAAAATGAACATAATATGAAGAATTGGGGCGTTATGCTTTGATAATAATATTATATTATTATTCTCGATTCGTCGTCATAATCTTGACTCCTGATTATAAAAAAATCGATGTTTGTGATTCCCAGCAGCTAATTTGAGCGTAGAATTTTGCGGAAGATCTCCAATCTGCTCAGTAGCAAAGGGTGGAGGTAGGTTGTTAAGATCCGACATTAATAGTGCATACTAAACTTTGTCAGTCATACGTATTTATTTACATTGAATAGACTACAATTTGCGGATAGTGTTGGTTAGTTTTTAAAATTCAATTAAACTCTGCGTGAACCAAACCATAATATCTATAAAATATCTTGCATAATTTTGGATATTTTATAAATGGAAGAATATTTTTAGCTATTATGGTTTGGTTTAAACAGGGCTTATTGAATTTAAAAAAAGCTAACCAACACCTCCTGAAATATTATGTATGTTTAATTCAACCAAAATAAATAAGTATAACTGAAAAATTGTGCACTATGTATGTCGGATCTTAACAGCCTACCTCCACCCTTCGCCACTGAATCTGCTAGGATGGCATCTCGTGATATTTCTATAATGATAATCTTTACAAGATCTTTGAAGAACCTGACATTCCAGATTTATCACATTTGAGCTGGGCCGACAACGTGGCACGTACGTTGTTGACTGGAGAATGTGAACGGAGGACCGGGCAAAGTGGAGAAGTCTATCTGCGGTGACCAAGGTCAACTTTGAGTTGTAGTATTCCCAGATAATAAGAAGTGTTGTTAAACTATTACAAAACGCCCAAACCTTATTTCCATTTTGAGAAAAGATAAGGTATTTTATTTTATAAGGCCTGTAAACAATGTATGCATACATATTGATCATTATTTTTCTTAATTCTATGAGCGAAATGAAAATGTGTACATAGCTTATCACTTTCCGTTAAGATCATCATTTTGTAGTTGTTTGGTAGTTTAATTTGGTATGATGTTCAACTACGTTTAATTTTATATGGATACATATTTGATTATTCTAATATAATATATTAGTAGGACTTTATTATTTTGATAGTTTAATGTAGATTGCGGACAAAAACACAGCATGCAAGGAACGATTATTCAATTGAGAGATTATTTGCAGACTGCTTGATTGAAAAGTTTGATATCAACTAATCATTATATGTAATACAACATTATTATCTAGAGTAGCTACTTAATTATCGTGTGAGATCGTTAGATATATTTTTTGTTGATAGATGTTACTATAAAGGAATAAGATGAATAACTGAGCTATGTGTGCTAATTTAAATATAATTCATAAACGTATAAAGAAAAAAAATCAAATCGAATTGACATCGCTAAATTAGAAAAAAAATACACCGAAACATATAAGTCTTTTGTCTTTCTCGAAAAGTACTAATTTTATATATGTAAACACTCTCCTTCCGCACACAGAATTAATATTTTTTAAAGAATGTTCTTTTCAAAATCATAGTTTAGCACGTACGCCGATTTTCTACTCAGTTCCTCAATTATCACAGTTCCCATTGTGACAGCATTATAAAAAAACTTTCTTAAACTGACACTGTTGAATAATACTGAAACTTTCGCTAAATTTTGAAATTTTTTGTAAAACTTTTAAAAGCACAAATAAGCAGAGAGGTGTAAAAATATAATGCTAGTAATTTCGGTGAATAATGTAAGAAAATGGGGGGGAAATTTTATGATAAAATTATACAACAAAAGTATGCTAATTTGCGGTGCTTAACCTCTGCTTACGTGTTGAGTACTTAGTAGGTAGCCAGGTTAAAAAAGCTTAATATTTTTTATTTTGAAATATTTTTGTTATCCATCTTAATTACCTACTCCCGGCACGTTATATTTTAATCCATAGTTATATTATTAAATTTGTCTACGATCGTTTACATGTAAATTATTAAAATAAAAAATCGAGAAATTCGCCTTGTTATAATAATATATTATCACATCAGCCAGGGTCGACCCACTGCTGAATGAAGGTTACTTTCACTGTATCATTATCATGTATCACCAGTCACTAAACGATGAAAAAAATACTGGGTATTCATTCACCCTGTGATTCAAAGTTATTATAGCGACATTAGCGACTAGTATACCTCCGGTAGCACCCACGATGGCTGCGTGGCTTAAGCGTCAGCCTATAGTGTAATGGGTCCCAGGTTCAAACTCTGGGCTGGTAAGTACACATATTGTTTTTAAATTTGTGAATGAGTCAGAGTATGGACTTAATAGGTTGAGCAAGTGGCTGACATCCATTTCTCGTAAAAATAAAAATCTGTTAATACAAACCTTCACTCTGTGGTGGTCCAAATTATGATCTTTATTAGGTTCGGATATGGTCAAAAAAATACTCCTGGCACTGAGACAACTGAACGTCAGAACAAGTGGACGCCGTACTGATGAATGAAATAACATCCACTAATGAAATAAATAGACGCTCGTTACGATTTGATAAAGAAAGTAGTTGAACAAGTTTTAATTCATTTTGCTATTAACAAAACGTTTTTTACTGCGGGTAAGAATTATTATTTAAATAAAAATAAAAGAACTCTTTTCTCGTTGGAACTTGTGCATATAATAATATGTACAATTAAACCATTATTTACGTGTGCATTTACGTACGCTATATTCACGAACGTCTATTTATTTTCAAATTTCTTTCGATTGCGCTATGTCCAGTTGTCCCGGCGTCAAATCTTCTTAGACCTTATACTTCCTAAGTGGTTTTGATATTCACGAAATACATCTCACACTACCTATAGACATTTCAAGCTAAAATTAAATCGAAAACTTCCTTGCACATTTATTCGGATTTGTTTTCTATAGATCGCCCAATGTGAGGGTTGCTTTTAATCACCTACTTGCCCAGTATTTGACAGCAATTTAAAAAACAATATTTGAAGAAACAGAATTCCTATAAACTACCACCGATAAGGTGACCACAGATCTATTTCGTCATCTATTCTTCTATTGCTTGGGGGAAAATTTTATTACAAATCGACGAATTTCTTAGTATATTCACATGAGTATCGTTTTAAATGATGTTATATGGAATATCAGAATCACACTGTGCTTAAACTGTTAAAAGGTTTGTATTTTGTTTTTTTCGAGAAATGGATGTCAGCCACTTGCTCAACTTATTAGGTCCATACTCTGACTCATACACAAATTGAAAAACAGTGTGTGTATTTGCCAGACCCAGGATTCGAATCTGAGACCCACGGCGTTATGGGCAAACGCTTAAGTCGCGCGGCCATCCTGGACAACAAATTACACATACTGGAGAAAAACCATTTAAGTATGATGTTTGTTAACTAAGTATATGATCAGCACACGTGATCAGGTACCGCTGCAGAATATAGACATAGGACAGCAAGCATAATATGAAAGGGTGGACAAGTTCACGTATCTCGGTTCCAGCCTAAATACCCAAAATAAGATAGCAGAGGAGATAAAAATACGCCTTATCTCCCTTGAATAAATGCTGGCATACCTGCAAGCGACTGGTGGGGTCGAAAATTCTAAGCCGAATAAGAAAACTTCTAATATATAAAACAATTATAAGGCCAGTGGTCACTTATGGCTGTGAGACTTGGTGTTTAACTCAAAACGAGGAAAATAAATTAACTGTCTTCGAGCGCAAAATACTCCGAAAAATCTTTAGACCCACGTTGGAAAATGGGAACTACAGAAAAAAATGAACCACGAGTTGGAAGAGCTGATTGAACAACAAACAATCATAAGATACTGTACGTCCCAAAGACTACGATGGGCGGGACATGTGGAGAAAATGCCTGAAGTTAGAGCGCCAAAGATCATGACGAAGTGGCTACCCCAACGGAAGAGACCCAGAGGCCGACCAATAAGGAGATGGGCTGACGCCGTAGAAGAGGACCACGATGCGAAATTTTCTATAGATAAAATCACTCCCTATCTTTAGGACGAGAGGCAACGGTATTAGTTTCATTTGAAAGTAACGATACCATCACTTTAATGAGTCGCCTGCACTGTCACAAGAATTTGACACCATTCTACCTATATAAATATATGTTTTATATTGAATATGAGTTACACAGAATATACTATAATCGAGAAGTCTAACGACCCTTTAGCGCCCCGAGGGATGAATATTTACGAGTATACTTGACGAATGTTTTGGGCTTTATTGACAATAGTTTATTAACAAACTTTGAAAATGTTTTCAATCGCTTTTCACAAATCCAATCTTCGAAGCACTATTTCCAAATCTACTAATATTATAAAATAAATTGAAGGTGATATTAAAAAAACAAAAAAATTAAGTATGTTCTTTAGTACACTATAAGTTTTCATCGACTTTTCAATATAATTAAGACTTGCTCAATAACAAAAATAGTTTTTTTCTAAGAAGGACTATCGTTGTCTAGATTCTAGACTGTTTTTTTATCAATTAAATAATCTGACTTATGGCGATGTCTTTACCTAACAGAGGCACCTAGCGTAAAAATACGAAGCTTACAATTTGAGACATTTTTTTGATAATTTACAATTTCAACTGTGTTACTTGTTCGACGCGGACGACACGGCTGCCGTGTCCCCGTTAAACGGCCATTAGATGCAATAAGCATGTTATTTAAATGTGGTCATTAAAAATTAATTAAAAGGTGCGCAGTGATTGTGTTTTACTTAATAAATATGTATCTGAAAACATTAAAAGAAAATATGTATAAAATGTGAATTGGTGAATCGGACCCCATCTTATTATTACATAATATATTTTATGGACATATTTATTATTAAAATTTAGAAAGTTTTCTAAGCATCGCAGATTTTTTACTAATTCATACTTTTACTATTTTTATATCTTTTTTAAAAAACATCAATTTTTATAAAAACATAAATGTGTATTACTTGAAATCCTTTTTATTTATATCAGACCATAGCAAAATAAAATTACAAAAAAGTACAGAACTTAAATCAATCAGAAATTAAGGGTTTTGTTGTAGTATTTAATTGTCCCATATATCATAATAATTGTAGTTTAACTTGAACTTGAACACTTGAACATGACTCTCACCTTTATTTGTTTGTTAATCATTTTCTAATGCGAGTTCCCATATTATAAATTGAATTCACTAACCGGACCGCCCCATAGACGCGGAAAAATACTACTAAATATGGTATATTACATTTTCTTATTCTTCTACAGGACCCCATAACTGAGGATCATAAACCCGGAACACCTAATGAACGGATTGGTCCCACTCCTCATACGAATGTTATGACACCCAAGGCGTGTAACCATTGGAAGACCTATGGCACTTGTAATTTGATGCAACTATTTGGAGCATCCAATGTTCATATATTCAATATTCTGATGCGGCATATCAAAAATACAAAAGAGCGCAGTAGACACCAACGGACACTAACGATCCTAATAATAATAACTATAGAAAAATGGACCCTACAAAGCAATCCACAAGCATCACACTCGGTCTTAATCGATACCACGAGGCCCTATGTTTGATGTGAAGCATCAACAGCTGTTTACGCTTAGAAATGACTCAGAAGCAGATCCCCAAGACTGATGCCACCAAGCTCTCGAGTGGGCTTTGGCTGAGTTTAATGAATGACGTAATTTAACAAAAATTGCCATGGGAGAGAAAAATAATTTCCGACCATGTCCGATCCTAATAATATCATATGAGCCTCCACAGAGTGAAGGTTTGTATTAACAGATTTTTTACGAGAAATGGATGTAAGCCACTTGTTCAACCTATTAGATCCATACTCTAATTCATCCACAAATTGAAAAACAATATGTGTACTTCCCAGACCCAGGATTCGAACCTGTGACCCACAATGCTATAATACACCGACACTTAAAATAATAATGACTGCTAAGCCACGCTTATTCGATAACCACTTGTGGATGCCACAATAACTCGTTAACCTTTAGTTATAACTGCATGCCATATGGTTATAGCTAGACTCAAAGTGCGGAGTGTCTGAGTATGGGGAATGTGTCTGTAAATTGCTGTATTCCACGCTATATTATTAATAGGTGGAGTAAATTTGAATGTCACTGTTAATTGCTAGATTTTTTAACCCGTCCATAAAAAAAATCAATAAAAAAATATTATGCATATTTTTCAAAAGAAAATCTTCCGCCCCCCAGAACTATTTAACAGTGTACGCACCTGTATAATATATCAATAAAACAGTGTAGATATAACATAAAACCTATCCATATCTTGTAGGTTATAATCACAATGATTTATTATTTATGGTGCTTTAAGAGCAAAGTTTTGTACAAGCAATATCATTTATGAGCACCTATCAACATGCTTTAAATATCCCTTATATACCATGCACCATATAAAGTAGATACCTACCCACTGTTTTTACATTGTCATTCTTCTGTGAAAATATCTATCAATATTAATGACTCTAGTTACCATAAAACGTACAATATAATATTTTACATCGTGGCAACACATAAAAAAGTGCCTATATAAATTCGTCAAAAACAGCGTAGATTGTGTTTTTCCACATAACAGATTAATAAATTGATATCCGATAGGCTATAAGTACTCCAAATACACTACATTTTGACGCAGGGTTTCGAATGTGTGAGTATTCTACGAAAATGAACCACATATTATAGACGTGCAATAATGTGTGTTCCAACCTTCAAATACACCAATATTCAATAAGCGTAATTGCATAATGTCAGAACGAATGACAAGCTTATTCTTAACACGTGTTTAAGTTTATCCCATATTCTTCCACACTCGAGATCAGTTGCCTGTTACTCCACACCCGTTAGGTATTTCAGTTCCCTGATTTTTTCTCTTATGCAGACTCTCTCGTATTGGCGAGCCAAAACTCTGAGAATAATATAAATCGTCCGATTTGTCTAGTATGTTCTGCTACTGACTAACGGACGATCAATGAATGAGTAAAAAAGTCAAGCTATCAAAAGTCAAAATTTGTGATTATCGGAATATTTTCCAAATAGATTTGGATAACATAATATAGCAGTGAAAACAACACATGTTTTATGTTTTCTTTCAAGAATTTCATCTTAATCTCTCATTTTCTAATATGTAAATAATAATTTACAAATTAATAAATAAAAAAAATTAGGACCATTTATTATTACAGGTATTTTTCGATCCAAATGATTGCGTTTTATTACCTGATATCAAATTGAACTTACTTAGTGGTCAACGGACGAATTTTGGCCACTCAGCGAGTAAAATATCAAACATGTTAGAAATTCAACGAACCTGGTCTGCTGACTTAAAAAAAGTCCGAAGACTGTAAACCGTCTGACTTGCATGGTAATGGAGCACAGGCATTATGCAGACGATCTACTGTTGGGAGAAACTGAGGTTTTTGGTATTTTCACTGGAGATCTGGGAAGATTCTGACACGTTTATAGCGTGATGTAAGACGGCCGTGCACAAACCGCGGCTACATAATATACATTGCGGGTGGAGATGGGAAAACTCAAATCTTTGTACATATAATTCTGAGTTGATTAGAAAAAAATATTATTCTGTAACATTTGTATATATTTACTTACATTTCACTCTACTTACGCTAAAAATGAAACAGCTATTTTTACATTTGCGCTATTGACAGTATTGTCAATTATAGATAAAAGGGTGCGTATTTTTTCATTCCAGAAATAAAATTTGTGCGTTAGGTACTAGCTTTGTATGTATTAACTTCACTTAGCCTCTGTATACCAGTACTTCAGACTAGGCACTTTTTATTTATTTATAAATTGTACATGCACATAAGAAAGAAGGTATATAAAATATAACAGTAAAAGAAACCACAAAGAAGAATTCTATTTTAATACAATGTTACAGTTTACAAATAAATTAGAAATAAAAAATGAAAAACTATACTATAATATCAGCACAATATAATATTATGAAAAACGAGATGAATTGGTCCAGTAAAGAGTTTATTTACTACGGTGCTTGGGTGCCTGAACGTATTGAATATGTCAACAGTAAAACTATTCGAAAGGTAATGAAACTTTCTAATTAAAAAAAAATCGGTGTGTGTTCTTATGTACGCGCGTTAGAAGTTATACTTCTTTGGCGTAACAAAACAAAAACAAAACTTGTGATAAACTAGATTCTTTGACTAGCTCTTAATTATCTTGTTAAATTACACACTCAAGAAAAAGGACCGCTTATTGGAACGCCGTTGGTTTATTTTTATACACTTTAACTTATATTACTAAATTATATAATGGTTTCTCGTTGTTTTTATTTTTAAAGTACCAACTGTCAGTCTGACTTTTAATCGTTTGTTTACGTAAGAAATTGCAAATCGCCGACAATAATAAATTCGCTGCCTAGGCAACGGAACAATTCTATATTTTATAATATTATACGATTGCAGTATCATACTGTGGCGTAAAGGTAATGCGTTCGGCTGATAACCGAACAAACGGTGGTTCGAATCCAATAGAGTGCGTTTTTTTTCGTGTGAAAAACTGAATTACATGTCACACGCCAAAATACACTCTGATCTAATTTCCCAAAAGCGCCAAAAGAAATATAACTTCAAAAACTTTTAAATTATATTTACTTATAAAAATGAGGAGCGATATTAAATTATTTGATATTACTAATTTTATAATATTATATAAGGTCTTCCGGAAACTGTGAGGACAAAAATACTCAGGTTGTTATTAAAAACAGGCACGATTCTTCTAAGGTCTTCTTCTAAGAACCAACTTTCCTTATTACAAGAACTTCTAAAAGTTAAGTTTGTTTACTGGGGTATTCGTTCCCCCATCATAGTAGTTGGGCTGAAATACTTTCACGGATATAATATTACAGAATCGAGCTTCAATGAAAAGTAATATGTCGAAAAAGGTTGCTTTTTTGTTGTTTAATTAATTGTAGGTATATCCTCGTTCACTTAGTTTTCAAACAAAATATAGTTTGACCCCGTAGTGATCAAAATAATTCAAAAATACCTTTATTTGACCAGGTAAAC
Organism: Rhyacophila brunnea; assembly: GCF_057557595.1. Taxonomy (NCBI): domain Eukaryota; kingdom Metazoa; phylum Arthropoda; class Insecta; order Trichoptera; family Rhyacophilidae; genus Rhyacophila; species Rhyacophila brunnea. The sequence continues at coordinate 11,111,720 of NW_028232848.1, read as the reverse complement.
GAATCGAGCAATTAATCTGAGTAATCACACCAGTTTCTGTGATAGGCATTTAAGTCTTTTTACAACTTTTTTATTAGCACGTATTCTTGTTTGTCCGGTGTTTGTTTGTCCAGTACAAACCTTGCAATCGATTTTTAACTAACTTCCCAACTAGCTAGACATTTGAAACTTTTAGAATATATCAGAACACGATGCTAATGCATTCTTTTTATACTTTTAGCCATATTTAAGCAGAGTTGAATTCATTTTCAGTTAATTCTGTTTTATACGGAAAGTTATTTCAGAAAAATCCGTAAAAAGTAAAACGCTATTATTGATTGCTAAGGGGGTGGTCCTAGCAATTAAATTATTAATATATACGTGCGATACTATGGAAATCAAAATAAAATGTCAAAATGACATTTCAGTAGGTATTCTATATTTGTTTGTTTTTTATTTACTTCATATCAAGTACAAGTTTGAGCATATTGAACATAATAATTCAACAGAAAATTTTAAAACGTTGTATATAAAAAGCTATTTTTATCTTGTAATTATTTTGAATATTGTGTATGTTTAATTATGCCCATATATAGTAGCGAAGACTCTTGTATTCTTAGTTCAACGAAAACAAATAAGTATGCTGACAAAGTTTAGCCGGCTCGCACATCGCAACTCGCCTTGTGTGCCTGACGGCCATAAATCAAAGACTTCTGAGACTGCCGGCGAATGTTGTATGCTACAACTCGCACATCTGCCTAGCGGCAAACGTCAAACGTGAAAAAGGAGAAGTCTCTCGTCTGCCATTTTTATTGTGTTGATTGTATGAACAAACGTCAAACGCTCACCGCGATGAGCGAGCAATGACAGTGTAGACAGAGACAGAAACAGAAATGGCCGATGGCCGCAAGCTGTGCGCTTGCGCGGAGGCGACATTCCCGAGATCGACATGCACGCTTTGGCCATTGCAACTAGACGAATGTCGCAGGGTCGCAGAGTTGCAGTTGCATCGGCCAATCTGCGAAGGTCCATTTGATAACGTTTGTTTCTTGGTTTACGATGACGTCACATCGACGAATTTGTCGTAAGACGCATGCGGCGAGTTCTGATGTGCGAGCCCCCTTAGAGGCTGACACGTTACCGCTCAGACATCGTGATTGTATTTAAGTTAATAAATTCAAATATATTTTAGAATATAATACAAAAAAAGTTTCTTGGCCACTGTGTTACGCTCATTAAATGAAATTTGTTAGTAAAAATAATTTTGTTCTCAAATAATATAAAAGGAAAAATCTGGAGTGGTGTTGAAAGATACCGCCGCGTAATTTTAGCCCTGTAGTGTTTTATACAGGTGATAATATAATAGATATAGGTACTTACCGCTGAACAAATTCTACGTAATTCAAATAAATGTGTGAACAATGTGATATTTTTGTGTGCTCGAAGGTAATTCGTGCACGTCCGAACCGCATAAAGGTGGACAAACACAACTTTACTCTCCGAAAGAGCAGGGTCTGACAGACTGTGGCGAAAGCCATTTTTAACTTGGCAAAAAAGTGCCGGCATTTGCTGAGTCCGAAAAGTGCCAAAATTATACGCACTTCACCCGCGGTCGTGTTACGCCAAGCGACCACGCTCAATCAAACCCAACCCGAAGTCGATGGACCTCATAAACATGTCCTATTTGAATCGTTTTGACAAATCGTAGATCTTTTTTGGAAATTCTAGAAGCTTTGACGTTGACGTATGAACATATTGCCACCACTTAGAAAAAAAAATCCTATTATTTCAAGAATATTTTTTGTGCAATAGAATTGAAGTAAAAAACATGTTTCACAATATTAACCTCTGAGTGGGGTCTGGTAGGCGTCATTCATAAATGACGTCAAACGATTTTCTATAAAATTTTAACCCTTCATCCTAAAGTCACAACTGTATACCTACTCTCCCTGTCAAAATGATGTCACATTTTTAACCCGCTCTTCATTCGTTAAAAAACGAATTCATTGAAAATTATTGATGTCAGTTCAATTTTCTCAAGGAATATTTTATTATCAGAATAAAATTTGTTTTTGTTAGTTGTTGACGTCACATTTTCAACACCCTTAATGCTGTTCATCGCAAATCATCACATTATAATACCAGACCAGCTCCCGGCTTAGGGTGTGACGTCATATTATCTAGATGACTCCTTAAACGTAAAAAATATTTTCAAAAAACTCTGTAAAGCCTCGGAAACATAACTGATTAGTATGGGAGGTATCCAGAATAAATCTTGAACCAAAAGGGATTCGAATACAATATGTTTTTTCGCTTGATATGTATGTTACAAAAAAGCTACACGTATCGATACTTCACTTTTGCTTATTGAATTAATGTTTATAATAATGATCCTAGATTAAATTAAATAATATTGTTAAAATTGGCATAGTTTATACCGAAGATTCGAAAAAAACCTTCAACATCTCTGGTAGTAAACTACAAGTGAAGCTGAAATTTCAATTAACAATGACTTAATGATTTAATTACATAATGAATCGTTAATCATTTATATAAACGATTCAATATTATCACGATAAAATGAGTATTAAAAACTTACGATTACGACTTTTGTTTTAGACGTGGTATTTTTTTTTTCAACTAAACTAAAAATCGGAAAAATATTTAGCTTCCATTCACAGACATATCAGAGTAGAAATTATGATGATGATGGAGATGAGTGAAAAATGAAGACTTGTAGTTGCTGGTGGAGATGGGGAGTTTATGTGACAGATTAACAACTGCAGTTTACATAAGGTATAATGATAAAAGATAACAGCGAGGTAAATATTCTTGCCCGAGACACGATGATACAGAGTGACAGTTCATCAAGATAAAATGGGAAGTGAGACATTCATTCAATCGTGATAGTCTTTATATTGCTCCCATCACGACTGAAAATGCTTACACTGAGTATCCCAGGCCTTCGGTGAAAAAATGCATTTTTAACATAATATATATTGATCACCCACGGTGGCCGCGTGGCTTCAGCGTTGGACTATAACACCGTGGGTCCCAGGTTCAAATCCTGGGTCTGGCAAGTACACATATTATTGTTTTTTAATTTGTGTATGAGTCAGGGTGTACACCTAATAGGTTGAGCAAGTGGCTGACATCTATTTCTCGTAAAAAACAAAATCTGTTAATACAAACCTCTACTCTGTGGAGGCCATATGTTCCTATTAGGATCGGACATGGTCGAAAAAATAAATTGATATTTACTATCTTAACATAGTGGTCTTAAATATCACTGAGGTGAAAAGTGCTTATTTGCAAGTAGTAATTTGATTATATAAAATTTGTATGCAAGAAAAATATATGTTATTCGAAACTGCCGATGGCTTGTGAACAATGTTTGAACAACCGTTAAATAATCATAAATCATTTTGAGAACTATTCGTATGTCAGGATTTTGCTGACACTGCTTGGTTCTCACGTAACTCGTTGTTCGCCACATAATATTATGTTTCAACAGATTCATATTTTGCTTTATTAATTAGATGTTTGCTATGCGTAAACCTTTTTGCTTTTCACTGGTGTTTAAACTTAACCATTTAGGTTTCCAGCTCACGTTATTATGGATTCTAAACAGTATTGTATGATAGCTCGTGGTTTTCTTAATACTACATTTAACCACTAACACCTCGACCGTGATCTAAAGTATTTGATATGCCATACATACAACATAATAAACACGATTCGGTACATTCATTACAATGTGGTAAATGACTACATCGGTTATTTAGGTACTGTACACCTCAAAGGAAACTTTACGAGTATCCCTTGCCCAAATTAGCCTTCCAAGAACAAGTGAAATTTAAAAAGGGACTTAAACCCCAAAAGCTTTATTAATTTGTAAGTGAAATGTATATACGAACAAAAGGAATTGCGAAAACCTTTATTTTGTTTTCGTGTAATTATAACCATAGTCATAATATATTTATGGGGATAGTAAATTGTATATATTGTACTGTCTAAGTATTGGCAGCCTTTACCACCAGTGGTGTGTAGTCCCGTACCCATAAACTTGTACGTATGCAGTTCGCCATATCACGCTTCACCGTGAAATTTTGTATCGGAAATATATGGCCGTATATTAAAGACCATCACCTCTTTGGGTCGTATAGTACTGATATAAAATCCATGTCTATATAAAACACGGTTATTGTCAGTTTACACTTTATTGGAAGCTAGCAGCAAACAAATTTTGAAAATAGCAGATATACTGGATTATTTGTTAAGTTAGGTTAGGTTTTCATTCTTGAATTCATGAATTTTCCAGAATCAGCTGTGAAAGTTGAATTAATGTTCATATTGAATCTAATAAAATTGGAGACTGTATAGTATACGGTGATCTCTTCCCGATAAGAAAGCTCACGGCGAACTGTGCCACGGTGAAATGTTTTACGTAAAATTTACATGTAACCCACTGTACCATGACGTATAATATTATTATCGTTGAAACACTGATCAAAATGCAAATATTTAGAAATCACTGACAGTAATTTGAATATAAATTTTGACCTTTGTGATATTAAAAACGTTTAACTATTCCTTTCTAAATATCGTAGTATTTTATTACCACGTTTTTTACCACGTTTTTTACCACGTTTTTCTTAGCTCGTATTCTTGTTTGTCCGGTGGTTGTTTATCCAGTACAAATCTTGCAATCGATTTTTAAATTAACTTCCCGACTAGCTAGATATTTGAAACTTTTAGAATATATCAGAACACGGTGCCAATGCATTATTTTAATACTTTTAGCCATATTTAAGTAGAATTGAATTTATTTTCAGTTAATTCTGTTTTGTATAAAAAGTTATTTCGGAAGAAATTCGTAATCCAATCCACTATTATTGGTACAATGAAAGAAAAAAAATCACGAGATACTTGCTTACCAATGCATCATTCGTCAAGAAGAGCTTTGTGCGCAGATATTTTGCAAAGTCATAGAATTGACTAGAAAAAAACTAGCGTTTGTTGTTCTTTCCCTTTCCGGTTCTACATATTCATGCGTTCAAGCATGAACCTTATCAAGAGTAGGGAATCCAATCCCGAGCCAAAATTCTGATCCCGGGATTTCGGGATTACAATTTGACAATCCCGGGATCCCGGGACTGGTCCCGGGATTGGCATTTTTTTCCATTGTTAATATATTTTTTTTATATTTACAAATAACATTGATAAAATCGGTCAAAAATAAATCTAGTATAATTTATACTATTTAAGACATTTATTGTTAGTATTGTATACGTTCAATCTTGGAAATACACAAGTTTAAAGAAGTAAATAATATTGTAATATAAATAATAATGTGAATTTAATATGAGATTGCTGTTTCTGATAGTAAAGACATAATGAATGAATTAGCGAGATTTAAAATAGTAAAGCAAATAATCATGGCGTACTTATGGCCTTTCCGCATCATCAATCTAATTAGTCAGCCAAATATGAAACTGCCGTAAAACGTATGATATCATGGTAGAATTACTTTGTTAAAAGTGCGAAGCATTGTTTTTTTCCAATCTTTCTCATTTTTAATAATTCATGTGAAAAAATAAAATGAATCGGCAACCTACACATGGGTATAAATCAAACTTCATTCAAACTCAGTTTATTTCTAATGTAGTTATTTTTTATTAAAAGTATTTTTTCTGTTTTATTTTCGCTTTTATTTTATTTTCCATAAAAATTGATAAAAAAATCAATCCCGAAATCCCGGGATTATGTTTATCAATCCCGGGATTCATAGGTATCGAAAATAGCTTGAGATCCCGGAATCCCGGGATTCGGGATCCCGGGATTGGAATCCCTAATCAAGAGTAAATTGAGAAGTCGTTTTATTGACGATCACCTGGAATTGTGCCTGAAATTAAAAACAACAACATACATGATTAGTGGTCCTAGCAACTAAATTATTAATATATACGTGCGTTACTATGGAAATCAAAATGACATTTCAGTATTCTATATTTGTTTGTTTGTTGCAAAATAGACAATTGCCTTATTTTTCCTAAATTATTAATACATAGATTATCAAGTTTATAATATTATGATTCAACATAAAATTTAAAAACGTGGTATATAAAAAGTTCTTTTTATCTTGTAATTATTTTTTTAATTTTAAAACATTTTTTTTGCATAGATACTCTGGTTTTTTGCAACGTATCATTTTTTTATAATTATTATTGCGACAAAAAAAGCACAGTTAGTAAATTTTCTGTATGTATAATTTGTAATACAGACAAAAATTTCGTGTAATAGCAGATTCTTTTCACGTAACGTTCATATATATTTTTTATTATGCAACCTACTGTTTTCATTTCCACAAAAAAAAAACAAATATCGGAGTAATAACAATTACGCCACTGCAGAAATTCTTTTGATCTTCTTTTTATATCTGGCAACTTTCATTTTACTCGTATGATCCTATAAAAGTAAGTTGTTTTACACTCTTCGCTATTTCATTTGCCTTTTTTTCTAAAGATTTTTGGGTGATTCACAAGAAACGAAATATTGCATGATTTTTTTTTGTATATCTATTAACAGGACCATTTACAACGATACAACATTATAACATAAACATAGCTCTACCGTAATAAAGGTGAATGGTGTAGAAACCGAAAGTGCATAAGGCAGTTCGGCAGCGATGTATCCTCTCCCCAAATATCTTCATTAGGGAACGAATTGTGAGAAGAGCAATTTAGAAATAAGAAAACGACGTCGCAGTTGAAAGTAAGAGGGCTCGCACATCAGAACTCACCGCATGCGTCTTACGACAAATTCGTCGATGTGACGTCATCGTAAACCAACAAACAAACGTTATCAAATGAAGCTTCGCAGATTGGCCGATGCAATTGCGACGCTGCGACGCTACCGCATGCGTTGAGTTGCATTGGCCAGAGCCTGCATGTCGACATCGGCCAATATCGACTCCGCGCATGCGCACAGCCGCACAATTTGCCATTTCTCTCCAGACTGTCGCCGCGTTCGGAGCAGCCGCGATGCGGCGAATGTCGATGTCGCTAGGCAGATGTGCGAGGTTGTATCATGGAACACCGGCTGCCCGTTCTCAGAAGTTTTGATTTATGGCGGTCAGGCACACGAGGCGAGTTGTGATGTGCGAGCCGGCTTAAAAGCTCTGCAAGTTGAGATTAGCGGACTAAAAACTAAAATAAATATGCTCAATTCAATATAAATAAAACGGATATCAAGTTATACACATTTTCTATAAAAATGTTTTTTTTAATTCACAAAAAAAAACTATCATTTAATCTATAAATTTATCGATACATATTATGAGAGTACTTATTAAACTATATTTTAACCATAAAATAATCTATATAATATATTATTCACATTGACTGCTGACTAGATATTTACTTTTTAATTACCACATTTAAATAGCACGTTAATTATATCGAATGGCGACCTGATCGTTACGGGCTAGGTGCGTCTTTAGCGTCCAATGACTTAATAAGGTGAATTTGTTCAACAATCGCAATCAGCATTTTTCGTAATTGTAAGTGTATAATATAGTGTAATCTTTTATAATATACATTTTACGTTTCAGTGTTTTTATATGCGTATACAAGGTTTTGATGTTCAAATGTTGGATATTTTATTACATATTGAAAAAACCTCCTAAAATCCTACAAAACTAATTGAACCGAAAAGGACTCAAACTCATATAATTCACTCACTCTCTGTATGAATGCTCTAACCTTTAAGCTATAGATCCTTATAGGATTCATGCAAATTGTTTATTATCAGTACGTTTTAACTAAAGTACTTTAAATTCTGCCAATTAGGAGGTAATCTTCATTGTGATCAATTAAGGTACGGGATATTACTCCTTTAGCGGGATTTGTAGTACTTACGTACTTCAGTTTAAAGATAATTCACAGGATCAATAGCTTAAAACCAAGAGCACTCGCCCTGAAAGTGAATTATGTAATGTTCGAGTTCCACTTTTTTCAAACCTTTTTTCGGCACTAAGCCTAACCGTCAGATTTCCGGCCCACAATGAAAACTGTCAACCTCCACTTTTGACCATAGACAACTATTGTAAAAATTTATATTCATCTAATTCCAATACAAATTAGCCCTAACAAAATAAATAGTCCCGGCAAAGCAGCACATACTACTATTAAAATTATTGTATTGTGTTATTATTTCCGATATTTCTAACTGTGTTTACATATTATTATGAACAGATTTGAGAATGCATATTTCGCACCATCGCAACTAAACTGCCACAATCAAAAAAAACGTCAAAGAGAGAAAATAAGCTTTGAAGTTTTTACCTTTCGCATTTTTGTACTGTGTTTTTGAAATATGTTTAGATATTGAATGAAGTTTTGACTTGAACTTGATGGTTTGGATATATGAAATTTTCGATACATATACTATGAACGATAGACAATGGATACGTGGTAATTAACTCAAAACACGCAAATTTTGACTTGTAGCGGTTTAGTTGCGAGGGTGCGATTTACTGAATAGTTCTATCGAGACTGTTTTGACCGGTCCATTTGTTTTCGTGGGGCTAGTTTGTCTTATAATCGTGTGACTAGACATTTTTAAAACATTATTTTCGACTCTTTTATTTTGTTAACTGTCAATTCATGGTGGAACTGCATTGCATTGTTGTTTTTATTAAGTAAAACGCAATTTTTTTTTTGTAGTACTTATTCCACTTTTAATCAATAGATTAGGACCGGTTTCATCCGCCTCAGAGGGACATTTTCAACTTTAACACTTAACTTTAACAAAATTTGAAAATGTCCCTCTGAGGCGTACGAAACCGGTCCTAATCTATTGATTAAAAGTGGAATAAGTACTACAAAAAAAAATGCGTTTTATTAAATAAAAACAACAATTATTTTCAACACTGTATTGCCGTGGTTATCTATGGTCAAAAGTGGAGGTTGATAGTTTTCATTGTCCAACGGCCAGAATCTAACGGGTATATTTGAGATCTTTTTTCTAGTATATAAAATGTATGTTTCTGAGGTTTTTTTTAATATTTTTTTTCTTAAATGTATTAGATTGTATATTTCGTATTTTGCCGCTGGATGCTTTCATTAAATCTAGCACCCCCTTTTACGTATTTTTTACCCGGAATTATATTATTATGTCGTGTATTTATTCATCACACATGTTTAGATTCAACCTTCAAATTTGATTAATCCAACACTAATAAATCGCACTCACAACAGGTTCGACATGAAGTATTGATATAATGCCACGATTTGATATTTCACAAATTCTATTCTACAAAATATATCACGTACTGTAGACCGCACATGTCGTGTAGTTTTTACAACCCTGCCAGGTGTGGTATTTTTTACATTTTTATTAATAATGCAAACTCCAACATTGTGTACTACATATTTTTTGTTACACATGTTTTCACTGTTGGCTAGATAGGTCTAATAATTCTGATATTTCAGTCTAGTGTAATATTTTTTACGCAATAAAAACAAATTAATAAATATATTTTGAAAAAAATGTTACGATATACGTCGTTTATCGTCTGGGGACTTTTTTTTTGGATATTACGCCAAAATATATTAATTTGTTCAAAGCAATATTACCCTCTCGAATTGAAAGTGAGATTTTTTTCCTTAAATTCTACTGTATTTAATTAACTATTTGGCTGATTAAAAATGCATTTAAAAACTGCGAGCACATGTTGCTGAAGTTTATTGTTTTTGTGTTAAATATAAAGTTAGTTGTAATTATTTTTAGTTATTTTGTTCCGACTATGTCCGATCCTAATAGGATCATATGGGCCTCCACAGAGTAGAGGTTTTGTATTAACAGATTTTGTTTTTTTACGAGAAATGGATGTCAGCCACTTTCTCAACCTATTAGGTCCATACCCTGACTCACACACAAATTTAAAAACGATATGTGTACTTGCCAGACCCAGGATTCGAACCTGAGACCCACGGCGTGATAGTCCAACGCTTATGCCGCGCGGCCACCGTGGGTGTCTTAGTTAGGGGTGGGTTATTTATTTTAATAGAACATAATATGGTTAACTATATTGTGTTTAAATTTGGTAGTCGCACTGAGAAGCAACAAGATAGTATATTATTTCTTAGTTAAGTTGATAATAATAAAATCGTTGTTCTACTGTGCGTTATACGCTAGAAACCCGGCTTCATTTTGCTGAAAATAGGCTCTCTCTATATATCATTAATTTGAGGTACTCGATAAAAATTTCGACCGGTTTTAATGTTATTGTGAATGGGATTGTCGTGTGTTTTTTTTCTTTTATTTTAATTTTTCTTCATCTTACAAAGTATAAGTATTCAAACGTCATGTCAATTGATTATCCATATATTTTAATTATTTATATATAATACAGGCTCCGTAGGCAAAATCATTGTAAAGAAACTTATTGGTGAGTTTTTGCAACCTTAGGGGACCTCGTACCAGAGCATGTCCTACCTACGCCCACGATTTATTATTGAGTGTGATTATAAAACTAGTTTTTCGATCATGTACTTTGAGTACAAAGTAATTATTGCAATATATTATAGAGATTATACTGATTATAGTAAAGAAAAATATTAGTGGTGAGTAGTTGCAATAAGATAACCTCTTATGGCTTATTTAAGCGAACTCATTATGCAAAATAAATTGATCTAGCCAAGACACAATGGACGCTCTGGTAAATTTAATATTCTCACAAATTTGTAGGCTCAGTGTCTTGCCATAAAATGCAGGCTTACCAACTTGCTGGCTCGCCAATAAATTCTTCTCAAACTTCTACAGAGTGGATTTTAAACACACATCCATTATAGTATTATCTACCTACCGAAGAGAACAAGATAACAAGTTTTTGAGTACGGGAATTCTAAATTCAAACGCTTACAAACTTTTATTCTACTCCTTTTTAATAATAAGCTTAACGGAAAATTTTCCGTAGATAAAAAGGAAAACTATAAATTTGAAATCCACGATGTTTCATAATAATCTTTAATTCGTATTTCTACGTAAAGAAAATCCTGGTCATGTTAGATTAAAAAAACTAAAAATAAAGTAAAGGCTGTAAGTTAAATCAAACTATAGGCCTATAATTGATTACCAATCACCCGCGTTGTACGTGGTAACATGTAAATAATTGTACTTATGTAAAACTAACGTCCACGGTGGCCGCGCGGCTTAAGCGTTGGACTATCACGCCGTGGGTCCTAGGTTCGAATCCTGGGTCTGGCAAGTACACATATTTCTTTTTCAATTTGTGTGTGAGTCAGGGTATGGACCTAATAGGTTGAGCAAGTGGCTGACATCCATTTCTCGTAAAAACAAAATCCGTTAATACAAACCTCTATTCAGTGGAAGCCCATATGATCCTATTAGGATCGGACATGGTCGTAAAAAAAAAACATTTTACCGAGGTACAGTTTGCTGTGAGCTTTCTTATCTACTATACGGTCTCCAATTTTATTAGATTCAATGTGAATATTAATTCAACTTTCATAGCTGATTCTGGGAAAATTCATGAATTCAAAAATGAAAACCTAACCTAACCTAACAAATAATTCAGTATAACGGCTATTTTCAAAATTTGTTTTGCAACGTGGTCTTTTCAATATAAGACTACTGATTCTTAGTTCAACTTTTTCTCTCCAATCCGTGGTCCTGACAGAACTATTTGTCTTTAAGAGCGTACTTCAGTGAAGCAGCAAATAATTTTGAACAGTAGGTGCGACGAAATTTCTCACTAGTCGCCAATCGGAGACGGACAGTAGAGGTGTCTGCACGTCGATTTGTTTTGTCATGGCGTTGGATGAAAATATTCTTAAATCGTGTAAAGATGACTAAAAAACTTTACGTATGTACTTAAAAAAGAAAACATGTCAATGAATATATTATTATTATTAGTAATATATCTATTATATACTATATTATCTGTTATATACTATATTATATACTATATATACTATATTATAATATACCGAATCTCGTCGGTCTCTTCTGCTCTTTAAACACTTTTGCCTGTTATCGCGAGGGATGGTTTCCAATCCTGGTGTCCTAATGAATTTGAATTTACATGCGTCTGTCAATTACCTACGTAGTCGCAGCTATGATTTATTCTGGATTGGAACCGTTTCCTCGTGTCAAGCCTATCAGGCACCATTAGCGAGGGGTGCAAGATTAGTAAATTCGCTCCCTAAAGACATAGGCAATGATGTACTTTGCATTTTGTTTTTGAAACTGTATTTTTCTGTATTAAATTGGACTTAAGTATGTTTTGATTTTATTTCATTTTTTTTTTGTTATTATTATATTTATTATATTTTTTTCTATATTTTCTTCTCTCTTGTGAGGGTAATGTTTGACTTATAATGTAAATCTCATGTTGTGTACGTCTTGAATTTAGATTTGTTATGTCCACAATATTTTGTATTATTAAATACATAAACATAACATTAAATGGACGCATGTTGGATTTTTATGACAAATTATATTTCGTTTGGCACGCGTCATTTGCACAATCCGCGCATCGCTTAGCCACGATATTTTTAGACCATGTCTCAACTGAAGTATATAGCCTTAAGAGGCGTCTTGATCTGTAGTATCTCCGAAAATCATTGAAGCATTAATTAAATTTGTTTGTCGTAATAATTCCGGTATTCATGTATTGATGGGATTCTAATCTCAGATAAATACGCTCGTCTAATGTTGCCTACCCATTCAATGCTAATGATAATCACAAATTCTATAGAATACTACCCTCATAGTAAGTAAATGCCTGTATAGATTTGTTACAATAATTTACATAGCATTCATTACTGTGGTATTGTTTGAAGAAATTCTATTTCCATTACTTTACACAATATGAATACTAAATTAAAATAATCGTTAGCCGTATTTTATTAAGAAAATTGGTTTTAAAATAATTACTAGATAAAAAGAACTTTTTTATTCAACGTTTTTAAATTTTCTGTTGAATCATATAAACTTGACTTGACTAGCTTAAACGATAAAAAAAATATACTTGATAGAAATACTGATTAAACATAGAATACTGAAATGTCATTTTGACATTTCATATTTATTTCCATAGTAACGCACGTATATATTAATAATTTTGTTGCATGAACCCCAGAAGCAACCAATAATAGCGTTTTACTTTTTACGGATTTCTTCTGAAATAACTTTTCATACAAAACAGAATTAACTGAAAATTAACTCAATTCTGCTTAAAGATGGCTAAAAGTATTAAAAGATTGCATTGGCATCCTGTTCTGATATATTCTAAAAGTTTCAAATGTCTAGCTAATTGGGAAGTTAGTTAAAAATCGATTGCAAGATTTGTACCGGATAAACAACCACCGGAAAAATAAGAATACGACCTAATAAAAACGTTGTAAAATACGTAAAAACTACTTTGTTGGTTACATGTAAATTGTATGTACTCAAAACATTTCAACGTACCACAGTTCACCGTGAGCTTTCTTATCGGAAAGAGATGACAGTACACTATACGGTTTCCAGTTTTATTAGTTTCAATATGAACATTAATTCAATTTTCATGGCTGATTTTGGCAAAATTCATGAACTCAAGAATGAAAACCTAACCTAACAAATAATCCATTATATCGGCTATTTTCAAAATGTGTTTGCTGCTGGCTGGCTTCCTGTAAAGTGTAAACCGACAAGAACCGTGTTTTTTACATGAATTTTATGTCAGTACTGTACGACCCATGAGGTTGGACGGTCTTTAATATACGGCCATAATATATTTCCGACATAATATTTCACGGTAAAGTGTGATACGGCGAACTAGATACGTACAAGTTTCCGGACACGACTTTTGTTAATTGTTGTATACGTGCATTTCGATGTTTTCACATATTATGCCGAAGCTTACAATAGAATTTTATATGCAGTTACGCGATTACGATCCAACGAAAATTATTGCTCAAGTCAATTTTTTTTGAATTGGGAAGAAGAAAAATATTTAACAAAATTGCAGTTATGTGTACATATTAATATATATATAAAGTTATTTCGATTTCGATGGTTTTAAATAATCTAACAAATTCATGTCTGACGGCATAATGCCTTTTTTCACGCAGAATTTCTACGTAGCAAGCTAATATTTTATTATTCCTTGCTGTCTAGTTATAGCGCGTTCTTCTTTGGAAGCTATGTTTTCTAAAATTTGTAAGCCTGTTTCAATTGAGCTAAGATCTTCTGTCAAGCTTGCAATTGTTATATTGTGCTTTTTTGGTGGAACTGAGTCTGAAGTGTCAGATCATTGCCGACTTAAGTCGATACATTCACAACGACTGGTCCTACTTTTTTCACCCTTCCCGTTGTTTTCTATGGATGACCTGTCATTGTTCTATCTAAAGAGTGCTCATACTGACGCGGCTGTCATGTTTACACAGAGAATGGTTTCATTTGGATAGATGAGTTACATGATAAATAATACACTAGCATTAACACACCTTCTACAAATGTAATGCATAGATCAATGCTATATATTTTTTGGAAATCGATATTACCACCGGTTTTTGTATGAAAGACTAGCCTGTCTTTGACAACTGATGAATAACAGGAATGTATATTATTTATAATTTATTAATATATTTGATTTGAGAATTTTTTATAATTCAATTTGAAACGAGAAAGGGCGAATCAATATGTCAAGCAATCAGGGATCTGATTTTGACAGCTGAAAAGTGGACCACTCGTTGCTTGTGCAAAAAGTTATGCTAAGGCTTTATTAATCTAAAGATTCGGTGGTCAGATACGTAAGTGACGTTTTGCTCATGCATCACTCACTATGGACCTACAATGCGTATTACGAAAACTCAAGATAGCGGGCGGCAGTATTGCCAAACGAAAAACTGTATTTAAAAAAATGCACATTTCACTTGTCTGACAAAAAATCATATTGAATACGTTTAGGTACGACGTTTTATTACTTATTAATTTTTAAATATTTAATTATCACGTATATACCATGTAGGTATGTCTAAATATTTCGATAATTAATATTGTTTGCATTCAGATCAAATAATTCCGTGAAAATTATTAATAAATTCAAATGAAGGTGTTTGTATGCATTAAGTTAACTTCAAATTGTGCAGTTTAAATTCCTTCCAGAAAATTTCGGACATACCCCCGTACTACATGCCAAATTCTTTACCCTTTTCAAATTTTAAAATGTCCATCTAATACATCTCGATTTTATACTCAATACCAAATTCCGCACACGATCGTAGTCAGTGGCGTAGTAGATAGCTATAATCTGACAATTTAATAATAAATGAGTATAATGTATTCTTGTTCAATGGTGTTACATCCAATAAAAATCCAACTATCAGAAGTCACAGCTCACCTCGTGAAAAACAACTGTACGAAATTAAAACTCACCGTGGTTAATAATTATTGTATATTATTATTTATTATTATGTATGTATTCACACTTCAAATCATTTGGTTGAATCTGGGCATGCTTTAACATATAACTGAAGGACCTTTAATCCAGCCATTAGAATTTCTCTGAGGATTTCTCTCAGTATTCGTGCAATATTGGAAAACCGAATAGTCATTTACCACATAGTCACTAATTTTGGTGATTTACGCAAAATCATTGTAAAACTCTGGTGCCGGACGAAATCCAGAAGGCCGAAATCCCGAATGGCCGAAATCCCGAATAACCGAAATCCCGAAAGCCTAAATCCCGAAATCCCGAAGGCCAAAATCCCAAATGGCCGGAATCCCGAAGGCCGAAATCCCGAAAAATAAAAAAAATACAAACAGTACCTAATAACCATTTTTCCACAAAAAATGTTTTTTTGTCTCTCTTGTAAAATTTGCGCAATTCAAGATAAGTGTTAAGATTGCGCCATTATTACTGTTTGTATTTTTTTTATTTTTCAGGATTTCGGCCTTCGGGGTTTCGGCTTTCGGGATTTAGGCTTTTGGGATTTCGGGTATTCTGGATTTCGGCCATTCGGGATTTCAGCATTCGGGATTTCAGCCTTCGGGATTCCGGTCTTCGGGATTTCGACCCAAACCCGTAAAACTCGATTCTGTGTTAAAAATAATAGATTTTTATGAAATTTTAAGTCATCTTGCGAACACTAAACCGGAAAGAGTAAAAAAATATTTAATTCAGTTAAAGTATTCATAAAATTAATTATAATACTCGTACATAATATACATTGAATTTACCGGTACTGTTCCGTTAAACCGGACACAGCGGAAAACGCATTTTGAAAATAGCCGATAAACTGGATTATTTGTTAGTTTGGGTTAGTTTAGGTTCGGTTAGGTTGGGTTAGGTTAGGTTAGGTTAGGTTTGGTTAGGTTAACCTAACAAATAATCCAGTTTATCGGCTATTTTCAAAATGCGTTTTCCGCTGTGTCCGGTTTAACCGAACAGTACCAATTTACCTAACTCTTGTGGTATTCACTAGAAAAAAATCAAGTGGTAATAATTACCTTTTAACATTCTTGTCGATGCGCTAATAATAATACTATTTTTATATAATAAACAAAGCAATATAGAGTATCAATATACATATATTCTGAAAAACGCTCCTATTACCAAAATATATTGGTAGGTGTCTACTTCGATAAAGCAGCTGTATTTTACGTAAGTTCGATTGGGTAATGTGGTAGAGGTATTCACCGTTGGTGCAACAAATATCTAAACTCTTTCTCATGCAAATTTGGATGTTTCGGAGAGATACCTATAGCTTATTATTAGCCGTGCACACCTTTATTAGACAGAGAGAGAGTGTGTGTGTATGCGCTACGTTACAGACAGATATATAAATCAAAACAAATATATAATTTAATGTACATGCTATTTTTATATACATCTGGGTATCGTCATCATTCATGGCACTAGGTACAACCCTTGGCGGGTCTTGGCCAAAACTTCCTCCATCTTGAACGATCCAGCGCCGACACTACCCAGTTGACTGAGCATTCTTCAATTTTCCGTGGCGCAATCCAGCCATCTCAATTTTAGCCGCCCAGGTCTTCTCCTGCCATCGGGGGTTACGTATATAGCCTGCCTCGCTGGTATATCCTCCGGCATTCTATGCACGGGGTCGATCTAGTACAGTCTCTACATTTTCATATACCATGTGACCTTTTCGCCCCCATAAAGTGTGTACAGCTCCTCATTATGCCTTGATCCCCAAATGTCACTTTCTTGAATAGTCCCAAAGATTCTTCTCAAAATTCTTCTCTCAATATTTTTCTTATCCTATTTGCTGGGTGCCCACCATTCTAATCCATATGTCAAAACCGGGAGCAGGAGAGTTTTATATAAGGCTGTTTTGGTTTTCCTTGAGAGTGCTTTGTTCTTTAGAAGCTTTTGGAAACCAAAATAGCACCTGTTGGACAGGGTGAATACATCTGTGAATAGATTATGAAAATACAAATATACAAAAAATAGCAGGATTTTCAGAAAAGAAAATATTTCCAGCCGGCACGCCACTGATCGCAACATGGAGTAGAACGTCATAGTATTTGGATTTCTGTCATAAACATGGAAACGCGATCCGGGCGACGTGTCCTGCCCATCCACCGATTTAATAATAATATAATATCGATGACGTCACAACCAGAAAATGCATCTCGTGTCGGTCGCTTATGGATGGCGTCGTAAAATTCACTTCCGGTGACCGGAAATATCGCCATAAAAACACTTGCACTTCCGATATCGTCTTTTTATCTATCGATTTATCGAATTCCAATGGTACTAGATGTCATGTTGTCTTTTCTACAATACTTTATCACGCTTTTGTACCCATAATCCATGGGTGTATGAATACCCTCAATAATTATACAAATGACGATAATTTTCCCTGATTCAGAAATTTTATCACTCGACACCACTCGAGATAGTATATATCAATCGTAGCCCCCGGGCCATGATGTTTCCCCCCCAATATTTTTCTAAAGTTAATGGCAGTGTAATGTTCTCCAAATGGCATTCAGCGGAACTTCAGGGATCCGTGTAAAATAATGGGTATTCTGTGTATTTTTTAGCAATTTTTAGTGTTTTTAAATAAATCCACTTGAATTGTCGGCACTCGGCTTCATAATATATGCGATTTACATGATAGCCCGATAATTGCTATCATGACCCCCACAAGGGGAAAGCTGAAAGGGCGAATTGACGAATATAATTTTATTTTATAATTATTTTTAGTGTGTTTTCCGACTAATAAAAATGACTATTTATCCAATATGGCGTAGGGTCGTTTGTTACTTTGCTATCAAAAAATGGGGTGGGGATCAGTGCTTTATATCTTTTTGTGGTCAAAAATCAGATTGTTATTGCATACGCAGAGGCTGATCTAACAATGAAAAATAACTACCTATCATGATACCGTATCCGGAAATTTGTACGTAAACATTTCACCGCAGGACACTTATTCGTGCGCCACAGTACGTGAAACATGAGTTCGTGTAACATTTAATCAAATGACGAGTTCTTCGTTGAACATTTCACCGTGGAGTATATCTGTACGTATGCTACAACGTGTGGAGATGTCTTTACTAGGTTAGGTCAGGTTAGGTTAGGGTTAATTTAATTGGAACAGTACTATTTTAAAACTATCGCCGCATTTTGTAAGATACGTACAAATGTATTCCACAGTGAAATGTTCAACGAAAAACTCGTCATTTCATACAATGTTATACGAACTCATGTTTCACGTACTGCGCCGCACGAATAAGTGTCCCACGATTAACTGCATACGTACAACTTACATGTAACCTCATGGCACCCACATCCTGAAGCGGGCCCCCAGGCCAAGATCTTTGGGGGACACTATCTATCGCTAATGTTAAGGGCAGTATCACGGTCTACAGCAGAGTTTTCCCGCAGAACCCCTGCGTTGCCGAGGTTTAATAATTAAGAGTAGTGCGCGAATTTTTAGCATTTTTTGTATTTTTAAATAAATCTAATAATTATGGAGTCGCCGAATATTGACAGACAATATTCAAAAATTGCATCGCATGACATATTTTTTAATGTTGATATTCTTGAAGTAAAATAATAGCGACCTTTTTTACCATTAGAGAAAATTTGTAAGTTTGTGTTCCCCATAAGCCCAAGCACAGAGGCTAGAGTCCTGTCAGGAAATTGTAAGGGCCCATGATCTACCCACATAATAATGGTTAATGATACGAGAACCACATTTCAAATGAAAATTAAAATATTATTTTTTTATACTTATTTTACTTATTATTGCCACATACCAGAAATCTTCATAATGAGTGTAATCACGCGTGAACGTTTAGATTATTTGGCAGTTTTATTGATAAATGTTACATAGGTAATAAGTGCACACAGGCCAAGCAAGTTAAATAAAATTCCTTTTTTCAACACGGAACAAAATTAGTTTTTGTAGTTTATTGCAAATTTACTTTTATTTTATGTAGTTATGGCGATTATTTTGTTATTAATTTCCATTAAAATTTTCCAATTAAAATCCAAACCCTATCCCCAACAATTAACAAGGGTTTCTTCATTCCTGTGTAATTTAACTTAATTTTAATCATTGAATAAATTATATCTATGAATGTCTGGTGAGTTGTCCACTAAAATGGGTTGCTTATGCTAACTTCTGAAACGTCACCTGAAGCCATTGAAAATCAGACAAAATGACGAAGATTATAGAGCATTATCTCAAAACAGTTAAAATGTTATTAGACTTCGAATAAACTGAAACGGAATGAATATATTTGGCAGTAGATGAGGTGGATGTTTATTTATCTTGGTGCAGTAGTACAGAGATTTGTTACAATGGTTGGAGTAAGATTAATAAGGTGAGAGTCTTGATTCGAGTGGAGTGATGGTTAACTATGTCGAGTGAAGAACTCGTGACAATAGTAGTGCGTCTCGTGCCGGACTCGATGAGTTGAGTGAGTAATCGTGCATTATCCTTCAAATTTATCAAAATACAGTATATTATAAGAGATATTGTCACAATTAACCAATCATAATAGTGATCTACGTAATAATAGTGATGACTACTGATCTAGTTATGATTGAGAAAATTCTGACGAATATTGTCGCTCTATTGTTTTGTTTTGACTACAAAACATACATTTTAAAGTGTGTCACTTATTTAAAGCTGATTGATATGGTTTCTACATACACATTAAAGCGCAAAATATTATGGTGCATGTCGCGTACTATCACGTGACTTCACAGTAAGCTGCCGCTATGGGGAAAAAGTGTGTAATGTCGTTTTCCTTTGTATTTAAAATGAAATGAAATGACTGATGCTCCCATCTCGTAGCACACTTTGAACCTTTAAACCAACATTGTCAGTTAGCAAAATCCGCCGAAATCACCAGAGCAACAATGAGGTCACCTCACGTTGTACTGCACTGCATCAACACCTGTATGACTCAATGAACGTTTTTTTATCATTTTCTACATGCCTACCCATTTTCGAATCATGCCAAAATCGCGTGTTTTTTGTTTTTAGCGGTTGGCACTATTTGGCAGTATTTTCTATAAGAATGTTGTCTATTATCTATGGTCTGCTGGTTGGGTTCTGTTCAAAATATTATTGAATTTAAAGAGATTCGTTATTAGGTTACTCCATCATTAAATTTACAGAGATCGTGTTCGTTCAAAATATTCTGCAAAGTGACGAAACCATAGACTAAATTTGATGCCGTGACAGTACGGGACATGCATCTCAATATAATCACAAATTTAGAGTTTAATATTGAAGCATGTAATTATTATTGTTATGTACCTCGTACGAAGCCGGGTATTTCACGTGTTATATCTATAAACATACTGGAAAGTCAAAAGGTCATATAATTAAATGCTGATCCAATTGGTATATTAAATAATAAGTTTGTTCGCACCCACGTTGGTCTAGTAGTAGGGTCATGTGTCAAAAAATGCATGTTGTTTATTTAAATGTGTATCTGATCCAGAGTAAGTTCTCAAAGGATTAGACGAATGGCCAACAAGTATTCTTCGTAAAAGCTGATGTTACAACCTGTATTAATTTGTGGAATCCCGTATGCTTTGATTCGACTCGTGCGACTTTTGTTTTTAGCGGTTGGCACTATGTATTTTCTATAAGAATGTTGTCTATTATCTATGGTCTGCGGGTTGAGTTCTGTTCAAAATATTATTGAATTTACAGAGATCGTGGTCGTTCAAAATACTCTGCAAAACGACGAAACCATAGACTAAATTTGTCGCCGTGACAGCGTGATAATACGCGGCATGCATCTCAATATAATCACAACTTTATGTTAACTTAAACCATCACGGTCAAAAGGTGTTAGCACAAAATATTTCAATAGACCAAACCAAATGAATCAATAAAATGCCAATTCATTCATTTATATCGGCGGCTCAAACAAAGGGTCAGTTTTGCGAAGAATTATGATCGACGGTTACGATTGCCGGATAACCGACTAGGCACAATAGCTCGACGTCATAATAATGACGGCAGTTGATAACAGCGAACACGTCATAGCTCCGATGGACCGTGTTGGGCCAATCGATTACCCGCTTAATTGGAAAATTACGTCTGGCACCGAATAGTGAATTGCAATTTTCTGACATATCTGTCACCGACAGATGCCGCCATTATATGCCACACTTGATATAATAGCTTGATTATACACATCAGCTTATTTGGAAGTCATAAATATATTTTTTTTTAAATGCTTTTACGGGTATCTATGGTAACCACACATCTTACGATATAGAGCTGAGATCGGCAACGAGGTATACGGATAAGTTCACTTTTTATTCAGACAACTCAGTGATTCCTAATCGGGTCCGCGGAACCCTGGGGGTCTACGAGAATTTTATTCTCATAAACTATTTAGTAATCAATTATAGTAAAAAGTTTAACACCACCGATTTTTAAACAATGAAGTCTTTTGAAGTTTGATTAGAGATATCGCGCGAAAGAAGTAGTTGCCTAGAAAGAAATTTATTTAAAATACGATTTTTTTTAGTACCTACAATGGAGTATTTATATTTTTTGTTTTTCAAATGAATGAATAATGCTTTTAATGACAGTAAGCTTTTTAGATATATATAAAAAATTGATATATATAAAAAAAAAGCTTTTTAGATATATATTGAGTCACTCTTTATGAATGAAAATGATACAAATAATGCTAGTACGGTTTCCAAAATACTCAAATAAAGCCAAAACTAAAAGAGCAGACCTACATAAGTGAAACGGCAAATCATTTTCTACAATAGGTGGGACGAAATTTTGCATTTTTTGCCAATCGCCGAGCGGCATTCGAGGTGGGAGCACGTCGTTTTTTTTTTGTGATGGCGTCGTAAGAATATATTTTTATATCGTATAAATATATACTCAAAAAAGAAAACATACAATGAATATATTATTATTACTAATATAACAATCAACATAACATTAAATGGACGCATGTTGAATTTTTATGACAAATTATGTTCCGTCCGACACGCGTCATTAGCACAATCCGTGCGTCGCATAGTTACGATCTTTTTAGACCATGCCTCAGCTGAGGTATAGCCTTAAAAGAACAAGATATGACAGAAGGCAAATAGTTTTACAGTAGTAAAACCAAACTCTGGTACGCCACTAAAATGATTCATAGAAAAACAAATGTAACAATTAATCGATGCACAGCTGATCATTACAGTCTTGCAATATATCTAACTTCCTTAGGTATAATAAATAATCCTAAATGTCAATGCGGAAGCGACAATAAAAATAGAAATCAACTTGTTTGGCAACGTCCGCTTTATGATAGTCAAAGACCAGTGACGTCCCGTTGGGGTAGGCAGATTAAGCGTCGCTTGGGGGCGGCAAATCAAGGAGAATCATTTAGTATATTATATAGAAATAGCTACCAAATTTAGTAAAAACGAAAATATCTACCCATTAAAAAAATCAGTTCACTGGTTGGAAACAAAATATATTTATTAAATACAAACGGTTTAATGTGACTGTGGTTTTTTGTCGGGTTTGCAATGTCTAGTTTAGTTCCGTTGCCCTTCAACGTCTTTGGTGACCAGAAACGACACGTGCAGATTTGCGAATAAAATTACAGTCTGACTAATTAGCGTTGGCCCTCAAAACTAAATATGTCAACGATTTGAGTCTATATCGAAGTGTCGCGCCGCTAATATATCTTAAACCTTAGCGATCTCAGGCTAAAAACTAATATCATTACAAAAGTTTATGACCAAAAGCGACAAGGATCGCCCTTAATTCCTCAAGACAGAGTAAATTAATGTATTTCAAAAATGACATGTAAGAATAACCAACATCAAAAAATCCCCACTTTTAGGGGAAAATGTTTCAAATTTAATTTTTTATGTTTTAGTGGGTATATGTTTTGTTAGTAATGTATCCATTTAATACATTTCTTAGATATTGGAGTCATGAAAGGATGATAAAAAATACTGTATAAAAATGGGGCTAACAGGGTTCTAGCTTGGGGGGCCTGGTGAGGCAGGTCGAACAGTTAAGTGAGATAAACCCACACAAAAAAAGTCGAGCAGAATTTTATTTTATATTTTTTTTTGTAGTTATACTTCTTTATGCGCGTTTAGAAAATCAGATTAGAGTGTATTTTTGGCGTGTGACATATAACACATAATTTATTTTTTTACACGAAAAAAATCGCATTCGATTGGTTTCGAACCACGATTGTTCGGTTATCAGCCGAACGCACTGCCTTTACGCCACATTATGATAATGCAATCGTGATGATTATACAGTATAATATTATAGTTTAGAATTGTTCCGTTCATTAAGCAGCGAATTTATTATTATTATATGTACGAAGAATTGTTCCGTTGCCTAAGAAACGAATTTATTATTGTTGGCCAAAATAAAATAAAAACAACGAGAAATAATTATAGTTGTCTTTAAGTGTCTAGAATAAACCACCGCCATTCCAATAAGCGGCCCTCCTTTACTGTAGTTTTTATTGATATGGGGCTATTAAAACGTCAATTCTATCTTATATCATACTTTATTATTTGACAATTCTGAAACATGACGTCTCGCGCAATGACGTGATCATAGCCGACCATAGTGCCCATAGAATGAGGAGTATGGATTAATTTTAATAGTTTTCCAGATTTAATCGTTTTCCTATTAATTGTGTTAATTATATGTTGTGGAAAAACTATGTTTATTGTGGTGGCTATATGCTCCGCCTATAAGAGAAGTAGTAATTTTATTATTCCATTTTATACATTTTGTTACGTAATACTAAGATAATATTATTACGTAACAAAATATTATTGAAGGTACGTGAACGAAATGCTGTAATTATCGAGGATATTTTTTTTTTAGTAAAAAATACCCAAATATATAATAAAGTTACTATAATGTACGTATTGTGAGGGAAATTCTACTTTTCTAGCAAATTATATCAAAAGAAAATCAAAACAGTTGTCAGAGTTCCGGTGACTTCGACGTGCAAATTTTAAATGAGCCGAATCCGCTGGCGAGGGGGGGTTTTTTTTATTTATTTTTTTTCCTACCTTTTCTTCTAACTGAAACCTTGTGAGGTCTGAGAGGCAGACCTCGGTTTCCTGACTATTATTTCTAGGGTTGGGTCTTGTAAGTACATTAATGCCCTTTCCCGCATGTAATCTAGCTAAGTATTGAGCTGTTGAATTTACATTTACCTTCGCTTTTCAAACAAGTCTTTCGAGGGAAAACAGTTAAGAAAAACCCTCTTCCGAATATTGTCCTTATGGGTCCAACAAACAAAAAGTTCATCCTTTAGCGGGATGTTCGGCTTGAGATTATGATCTTGTGTGGATCATTTTATAACATCAAAGATGTTCGCCCAGTCCCTAGGGGGTATACCCCGTTTTCTGTTTTCCACAAGTTTAGCTCTCACCTGGGCTTTGAGCCCGAGTCTCATTCTGATGTACATTCTAAAGCTACCTAGTTTAACTCTTAGGGCTTCCAAACATTCTTTTACCTCTACCGCTAGACCCTGGAAGGGATCCGGCGGGGTCAGAGTACTGCCGGCCGCATCCGCTGTGGAAGAGGTACCTGTAATTGAGTGAGGAGGGGGTGGATCATCAGGATTTGGAGAGTCAGGGGGCATCATCTTATGACGGAGCCTAGCTTCCTTGCGCTTGTGCTTAAAATTTTGAATTTTGTTGGCAAATAGTGTAGGTTTCTTATGAAGCCCTTCTGTCAGTCTATTCAAGAAGGTCTCTCTGTATTTAGTTATGGTTTCGGCAATGTCGATTCCATCGTGCTTAGCATTGATGCGTTTGATGCTATGGTGAGGCTTGAGTTCGTAGACGATTCGAAGGCATCTGTTCTCTATTGTTTGCAGCATCTTTAAATTGGATTTGGTGATGTCAGTAGTCCAAATTGGGGATGCATACAGCATAGTTGGTTTAATAACCATGCTATATAGTGCCTTTTTGTTTTCTTCTGAGAGACAACTTCTACGGTTGAAGATGGGTCTAAGAACCCCCATCGCCATAAAGGCTTTTCGCCTGGCTTCTAATAGATGAGGTGTCCAAATCAATCTATGGCGAAGGTATACCCCGAGGTATTTCACAGTGTTACTGAATGAACAGGGGATGTCACAAACAGTAATTTTTCCTTTATAGGATTTTTGGCTCCGCGAGAAGAGAATCGCCTCCGTCTTCTCCGCGTTAACTTTAAGTCTCCAGCGACTGAAATAATCAGTTAGCTGTCGAGTGCCCTTTTCTAAGTTCCTAATCGCCGTGTCAGTCTGGCGGCTGGTGGAAAGGATGGCTGTGTCATCTGCGTATAGCGCCAGTGTGCAGTTGGCGGGATTTGGCATATCACTTATGAAATGATTGAAGAGCCTAGGCCCCATCAAACTGCCCTGTGGTACCCCTGCATCGATAGTGCGGTGAGATGAATTCTCCCGTTTGACCACTGCAAAAAGCGCTCGACCGCTCAAGTAGTTCTGGATGATTTTTGTGATGTACACGGGCATGTTTGTGGTAAAAAAATTGTGGATTAGACCGTCATGCCAGACCGTATCAAATGCTTTTTCGAGGTCCAACAGAACCATACCAGTGGTCTTGCGTTGCCTCATATCGGCCATCACAATCCCGGTAATTCTGGAGAGTTGTAGGGTCGTTGATAGACCCTTCCTGAAACCATATTGGGTGTCCGGGAGGACTTGATTGTGGGATGGGAGAAAGCGTCGAAGGATCACTTTCTCGAAAAGTTTGCTTATGCCATCTAGTAGACTTATAGGTCTGTAGTTTACAGCCAAAGAGTGGTCTTTCTTGGGTTTTGCTATAGCGACAACGTGAGCCGTTTTCCAGGTCTTTGGAAAGTATCCGCGCAGCAGACATGCATTGAAGATCTTAGCAATATGTATCCGCGCCTTCTCGGGAAGTCGTTTCAACATGTAATTTGTGATATTGTCTCGTCCGGGTGCCTTTCTGGCGATCAAGGTATTGATAGATCTAGAGATCTCGCGCGGTTCAACAATTTTAACATCATCGGGATCGATGTCTTCTTTCGCAAGTGCAAGAATTGAGTTGTTCACCAAGGCTTTAGTAGCTGAATCGGTGTCCGACTGGATTTTAGTATTATTGACGAACGCATCGGCAAGTGCGTCTGCTTTTTCGAGATCTGAGTACACGAAATTTCGACTAGTCGCATTCTCTCTGAGGGGCTTTATAACAGACGGGCTCAGATCTGTCGAGTTTAACCTTCATAATAGTATTATTAATATTTAGCTTTCACTATACAGAAATCATTCCAATTGACCTAATAGATTTAGATATTAATTGAATAAGATACGCTTTATAAATACCAGTTAATCAGAATTAAGTCAGTCAAGTACCTACCTATTCGCATCAAGATAATCTTTTGTGGGAATTGTTTTCTAGTTAAACTAAGAGTAGGTACTTACTTAATGCTCCAATAATAATTAAATATCTCTGCCTTAATAAGCAACCGGTGGTTTAGTGCAATACTTCTCAAACTGAGGGGCGCGGCACCCTGGGGGCCTTGGAGCTCCTGCCAGGGAGCCGCGAAGTATTTCAGTATTTGAAAAAAAATCATAAAAATATGATCACTGGACGGATACCTGATACAAATCAGTAAAATCTCGACGTCGAATTTTCACACTATCGCAATACTTTATCGATCCGATATGAATAAAAAATAATCTACTACTTAATACTTATAAATTAGTAAGATTTTTTAGTTAAACAAAATTTTTATTGACCAAATTGCGACAAGCTATCTATGCGAAACAGCATTTTCATCATTACTGGTAATAAAACATAAATATAGGTCGTGTCTTTCAACCTTTCAACGGAGACTTTGGAGCAAACCCTGCGAATTATCATTTCAAACATTGTACCGGATATTGATTTATTATGTAGAAATATGCAATCATTCCCCTCTCATTAAATTGTGTGTATAAGCTGTAGCTGTAATAAATTTGAAGTTAATTTTTGTTCATTTTATTTTTGCTTTACAAGCAAGTAGGTAAATGAATTGTTCTATTATTTTCAATAAAATGTACCTATAACAATAATTTAATTGTAAATAAAGTACTGCTGATTACTAAAGACTAACATTTTTCGGGGAGGAGAGCCTTGGATTATTTTTTTCTGATTATGGGGGCCGTGGTATGATAAAGTTTGAGAAGCACTAAGCTTTAGTGGACCGAAGCGCTACATAATATTTTCATATAGATTATAGAGTATAGACGATTTGTGACTTATTTATTACGAGCCAAGCGTGCTCCAGAACTTTTTCTAACATTCCTCTTACAATATCTACTACACATAATTTCAAATATATGATTTTATTTTTAACATGGATTTTTTGAACTTTATTAATCTGTAACTGAAAGTCATTGTATAATAAGTCCATATAGAATATTTTCAGAAAAAACAACATTTAAAAAAAATCAGCCTTTTGATGTTAATTGACTTTTGACTCATTTTCTGCTATATTTTCTATGTAAATCAGTGATTTTCAAAACATACACTATCGACTCCTTGACATATTTTATTTTTAATTCGAAGGTAATTAATGATCCAGTTTTTTTCTCTAAAATCAAATCAAAATATAAGCTGTGAGAATATATATTCAATGCTAAGCGATTACAAATGAATTGAATTAGTTAATACCAATATATCTAAGTTAAAAACTAAACTAAAACTCAAATAAGCCTTTCTTCAGATTCTTATCGATCAAATTTAAATTTGGAACGATTTTGCCCTAAGTTTGAGCTATTAATCATAATCCCATACTTGCAGTGATTGATTTTTTTTCCAATTTGGAACACGTAACTCTTTATGACTTTCAAATTTATAGCTTATTTTGAAGGTCAAAAAAGAGTTTCTCAACAATTTCATCCGAACAATATAAATCCAGGCTTCGTACCCACTCATTGATCACTGTTAATAAATGACTCGAATTAATGCGAATTAACTCGAAAAGTTAATGATTTGAATTAAGGTAGGTAGGTACTTGTCTTTTATTTTTAGTTTTATTGCCTTTATTAGAACCTTCTTCAATAATTAAATATAGTTCAATTAGACAATAGAAATTAGACAAACCATGTTGATTAATTAAACTTCTCGATTTAAAAGTTGTAAAAATATGCAATAATTAGACCATCTCATATTGAAGATAAGTCTTGATAGTTAGGTATATCGTTATATGTTATGTGACTCACACGGGACTTGGGGTACTAATACCTATTGCTTGATAGGCCGTTCACAATTGTCATGTAATATGACAGCCGTTTATGACAATTAAATTTATTCAAGGGTTGAGTACCCACGGGGTACAAGTTATAATAAAATTAAACAAAATACATTTATTCGTAAAAAAAAAAAGATTCATGCAATAGGTACTAAGCACTGCTTTGAAGCAAAAGTTAAGCACAATATTATCCGTTTGAAAAATATAGAAACTTCCGAGAATAATAACTTAATATTGTTTCGAGTTTTCTTTAAAATTTAAAACTATCAAAAGTTTTCTTTGAAATATCAAATAACCAAAAACTCGTCTTATTTAATTTATATTACGATATCTTCATAATAATAAATACCTAATTTTGTATTCATATCTATATAACTATTTAGATTTATAATATTATATATTATATCTATAAAACTTATCACAATTCACCGTAAATTATTTGCCCTTAAAACATCGTTTCACGAGACATATAACTCAAAACGACAACTACGTATCGATTTATTTCACGTATTTCATTGTAATTATAGTAATATTAAAATTCCAAAAAACATGCCTTAAAGCATAGGTCGCCAACTTTTTCAGCAGCCGGGCCAGATTCTAAAAATGAGATTTCCTACCGAGCCACACAACCGATTTTTTTATTATACAAAACAAAAAAGAAATATATGTACTTATATATTAATATAATAAAACCAAAATTAGAAACAAACATATTTATCAGATTTGACTTTTTTTAAATAATAAAAAATAAACAAAATAATATAAAAATAATAAATTTTAGCGAGAAGTTTAATTTTGTGTGGCAGAACTAAGTGCATCAATATCGATATCGAGTGAGGTGATCAGGGATTCGTGATCTCACTCGGGATTTGATATGCTTCATCCGACTAAAAAGCTGTTCACACGTGTAAGTGTTTCCAAATAGCGAAGTCATCATTAGGGCATGTTTGTAAAATACAGGATATTTCTCCTTGTCCAAATATGTTTTGTAAAACTCTTCCAAACCAATCTGATGGAATATCTCCTTCAACTGTTCATCGAAACATATTTCACAGTGCTCGAATTCAAATTCGAGCGAGCCAATATCGAATCTCAATTCGCGGAATTAGCACATCTAGCAGCAGCATTTGATATTATTTATATTTTCTCACTGCTCTGCGGGCCACAAGTTGACACCAAGCGGGCCACGGGTTGTCCGGCCATGCTTTAAAGTCGACTATTGCACTAAAAACGAAGTATTATAATAAAGATTTTTCCCAGCGCTAAAATTATGATAAGAAATAACGATTTTTTGTATTGACCATAAATCGAGATTAAGAGAGAAATATTTAAAGCTATCCTGGTGTTGCGGTTTTGGAACAAAATTATTTTTTTAATTTCTACTTTAATTGAGTTTTTTACATTGTCAACTGTTTCGGAAGATAAACCCATAGTCATATAAAATTGCCTGAGTAACCATATCGCTTACTTTTAATGTATTAATAATTGAATAAGTGTTTAAGTGGTAGAATATAATATTAAAATGAGGTTATAGCCCGAAATAGTTGTCAACGTAAATAACGCAATTAAAGTACAATTATCAAAAATAACTTTGTTTCAAAACCATTATAATGGAGTTCTACCACGTAAACGTCAGTTCAGTTTAAAAAGCTACCTTCGTGATTTGTTTTCCATTCCATTCCCTACAGTCCACTATCTTACTGTATACTTATTATATTACATTATTTTCATAGCAGCTTATTTAATTAGAATATATATTTTTGTTTGTTCACTCCATCACGCTCAAGTATCGGAGCATAGGGCAATCACAAGGTGACGTCACTTACCTCGGTTATCCCCACATCGCCATGTAAGACCGGGGAGATCTCTTTAATAGTATCACTGCAGGTGTGAGGAATGTCTTGCACTCAGGGTCACATCTGTCACAAAGAACTGACGTATCACCTCGCAAACTCGACCGTCTGTAACGCGGTCGTACCAATGTATCCGTAAGATTACACGGATACATCTTAGAGTAAGATGCCCACTATAGTCAGGCCGTGACACGAAACTATAAACTTCGATAGTAGTCCTGGTTATTGCTCATACTTCGAATTCAATTTGGTAAACTGTTTGTAGACAATGATGATTGTTGCATATTGTAATAGTTTTAATGAAATACTCAATCGTAAATCAGGTTACCGCATTGCATTCGAATATAATCAATAACTAGGACTTTGCACTTTATATAGTAATTTTCAATTCAGTGCCACGTCATGAATATAGTCGGCTTTGGGTAAAATTCCATGTCTCACATCACGAACAGGTATACTACCCACCAGTATAAGTTTTCCGCTTAATGAGAGAGCCACATATTATTAACATTTGACATATCATTCAATATTTTTTATACTGTGATGAGCTTAGTTCTGGATTTGAACACCGGACTAGATATGATAGTATGTATATCTATATTCTATAGCATGTACGATTTGAACCAAAGGCATTTTCATAACATTCAAGAATAGTTTCTCCTCTTCTTCCTTAGCTTTGAAGGAAATTCATTTCACTCGGGCATATATGAACTTAAGTCGGTCTTTCTCTCATCACCCCATCAGTATAAACTATTAATAAACCCTTTTTAAATAGATTTTATGATAATATAATATGCAAAACAATGCGTTTATTCCAGACGGAATTAACACAATAGCGAGATAAAGCTCGGTTTATAATTTCATTAACTCTTCTTAAGTGAATATAATAGGCTCTGTTCAGATAGTAACGCTATGTTTAATCCATTGGTAATACAGATTTAGCACGGAAATATACGCGTGAGTTTATTGTATTAGGTATGGTGTGGTGAATCTGAAACAAAATATTATTTACCCTACCTGTATTCAGCGACGTCCCTAGACAAAATGCCGCCCCTAGGCAGCGCCAAAATGTCACCCCATTTTTATACATTAATTTTTTAATCATCTTTTCATGACTCCAATCTCTAAGAAATGTGCTGTATCGTTGTACGTTGTTACATTACTAACAAAATATATACCACAAAATCTAATTTAATTGCCATCTCTACTTCAATAGACAATATTGCGAGTCCACGGTATCAGATACATTTAAAAATACACCTGGCAACGCAAAAATATTTGCATAAGTTAATTACGTAGTTAAGTATGTACCTACCCATAATTCAAATATAATTCGCAAATCTGTACGTGTCATTGCTGGTCATCAAGGATATGACGCTCAAGGATAAAGGAAATAAACTAGACATTGCGAACCTGACAAAAAAAATACAGTCCTGTTAAACATTATATGTTAATTAATACATTTTGTTTCCAACCAGTGAGCTTTTTTAATGTAAAGATATTTCCGTTATTTCAAAGTTTAGGTGGCTATTCCTATATATCTACTGATTCTCCTCGATTTGACGCCCTTCGAGTAACTGCCGCCCCCAAGCGATGCTCAATCTGCCTAACCCCACGGGATGTCACTGCCTGTATTTACGCAATTTAGCAGAGGTCATACATAATTTTCGATATTTTTAGATGGAAGAATATTTTTCATCTATTATGGTTCGGAGATGCAGGGTATAATGAATTAAAAAAACTAACCAACACCATCGGCAACTTGTATTCTTAGTTCAATGAAAACAAATGGGTATGACTGACAAAGTTTAGTGTCCACTGTTTATGTCGGATTTTAACAGCCAATCTCCAACTCTCGCCACTGCCGCGTCGTGTTGAAATGCTCCACCTAAAAAGTGAACATGGACTAAGAAGATGAAGAACTTGCTAAGTAAAAATGAATCATACTAAAATTTTAAACATTCAATAAATCGATTGGATTGCCTGTCAACGGCACCGGGGTGAAAACGGGGTGGGACGTTTGTACAACGGAAGACAGGCGACTTTCTGAAGGAACTTGTGTGTGACAAATTCCGCGGGGCACTTCAGAAGTATTTACGACTTCACAAAGAGAAATTAACAAATAAGAGAGAGAAAAACGAAGCAATTGACAGCTACCAGTTGGAAAACCAATCCATGGACGTAGGTACAACACCAATATAAATAATTAGGTCTACATAACAAAGTTAATTACTATGTGAGAGGTGTATTTTCAAAGTGAAATTATTCCACTATTTGACGACAATGAGTTATGAATGCCAGAATTTAAAGGATAAAATTAAATTATAATGACAGTATTTTTTCTATAGACAAACCTAATAGCATTCAATCCAGTAAAAAAATCAACTTCAAAATCGGTGTTGGTAACAAAAGTAACTTTTTCCAATACAAAAAGCATATTATGCCATATCAACACAGTAAACAGCTTTGTAGCTTTTGCCGAAAATTTGTTGAAGTGGAATAAGTTCACTTTGACAATACACGCCTCATGTTCGAGTCGAATCAAAGCATATGGGATTCCACAAATTAATAAAGGTTGTGATATCAGCTTTTACGAAGAATACTTGTTGGCCATTCGTCTAATCCAGGGGTTCCCAACCCCGTGCCCGCGGGCACCATGCCGCCCACGGAACGATTCGTATGTGCCCGCCACTATTCGACAGAGACAGAATTTTCACGCTAGCCTTGCTAGCCTTGCCAAATAAATGTAATGGAAATGGCCGCATGTATCGCAGATTTTGTTCAAGGTAAGATAGAAGAACTAGAGTTAGAAATTTTGGAGCTTAAGAATGATATTTTGCTTAAATCCTTAATATCAGAGGACTTCTGGAATACAGTGAACAGGAAAAATTCCAATTTTTGAAAAAAGCGGCATATAAAATTGAATCATTTTTCGGTTCGACATATTTATGCGAATCATTGTTTTCAAACATGAACTTATAAAATCAAGATATAGATCTTGACTCACCTATGAGCATCTTTATGATTGTTTGCTAACAGAATTATCGTCATACTCTCCTAATTATGAGGCACTGGCCAATGATATGCAATGCCAAAGATCACATTGACATATTGATATTCTATTATTTTTTTAAATGTTTTCTTTGTGTTTGTGTTTTTTGTTTACATTGTTAACGTTTTGTAAATACATTTCTCTGTGTGTATGCAATTTGAATAATAGTTTTATTATTTTGAAACAGTTTTGTTTATTATTTATTAATAAATTATGAATATAAGAAAATAAATTATGGGAAAATGAGAAGTTATGGAAGGAGTTTGAAGATTGAGAACCCCTGGTCTAATCTTTTGAGAATTTGTTCTAGATCAGATACACATTTAAATAAACAACATGCATTTTTTGACACACGACCCTACTACTAGACCAAAGTGGGTGCACACAAACTTATTATTTAATATACCAATTGGATCAGCATTTAATTATATGACTTTTTGACTTTCCAGTATGTTTATATAACATGTGAAATACCCGGCTTCGTACGAGGTACATAACAATAATAATTACATGCTTCAATATTAAACTTACTCTAAATTTGTGATTATATTGAGATGCATGTCCCGTACTGTCACGACGTCAAATTTAGTCTATGGTTTCGTCACTTTGCAGAATATTTTGAACGAACACGATCTCTGTAAACTCAATGATGGAGTAACCTAGTAACGAGTCTCTGTAAATTCAGTAATATTTTGAACAGAACCCAACCCGCAGACCAAAGATAATTATACAACATTCTCACAGAAAATACCGCCAAACCAACCAACCGCCAAAAACAAAACAAAAACGCGATTTTGACATGATTCGAAGATGTGTAGGCATGTAGAAAATGATAAAAAGCGTTGATGCGGGATGGGAGTATCAGTCTGATAATATTTTTAACACGAAGAAAAACGACATTACACACTTTTTTCCCGTAGCGGCAGCTTACTGTGACGTTACGTGATAGTACACGAAATGCACCGTAATATATTTCGCGCTTTACATTCCATTACATTTCAATATAAAAATAATTCTACAGTCAAACAAAAGAAATGAAAATTGAATCCAAAATATGGAAAATTTATCTGTCACGAAAATTCGAAATTCGAATCAGCTGGAAATTTAAATGGAACAGAAAACTTTGTATTTTACAACGTTTTTATTAGCTCGTATTCTCGTTTGTCCAGTGGTTGTTCATCCAGTACAAATCTTGCAATCGATTTTTAACAAACTTCCCGACTAGCTAAATATTTGAAACTTTTAGAATATATCAGAACACGATGCCAATGCATTCTTTTAATACTTTTAGCCATATTTAAGCAGAATTGAGTTAATTTTCAGTTAATTCTGTTTTGTATGGAAAGTTATTTCAGAAAAATCCGTAAAAAGTAAAAGATTATTATTGGTTGCTAAGGTGGTGGTTCTAGCAACTAAATTATTATTATATACCTACGTGCGTTACTATGGAAATAAAAATGACATTTCAGTATTCTATATTTGTTTGTTTGTTTGTTTTTTATTTACTATCAAGTACAAGTTTGAGCATATTGAGCATAATAATTCAACAGAAAATTTAAAAAAGTTGTATATAAAAAGTTCTTTTTATCTTGTAATTATTTTTATATTACGTAGATTTTAGTTGAGGCCAAGTAGAAAAAGTAACTCAAAGAAGCATTATAATAATATAGATTGCTTAGTGCGTAGTGAATTTTAAATGCGAATGACAACAATAATTAATTGTGTAAGTACATAATTTATAATTTATTTCCAATTGTTTTGGAAAGCGGTCATCGTGCTTTTACAGTAAAACATATTCCAAAATGATTGGAATATTTGTACATGTTCTATGTTTCATCGGCATTAATCTAAAACTGTAATATAAATCAGGTATAACCATTCTAGATGTTCAAAAACATAATATATATACATAAAATTATGAATTTTTGAAGTTATACTTCTTTTGGCGCGTTGGAAAAACAGATCAGAGTGTACTTTTAGCGGAATACACAACATAATTTAACACATAATTTATTATTATGATTGTATTCATTTCGGTCTCAGGAGTACATGCGCATAGTGTCATTTAGTTAGTCGTTCAATACAACCAAGTAAAGAGCACGTGTTGTAAACATAACCAATATTGTGTCATAATAATAATAAATATATATGTTTATAAACGAATTTCTGGAAAAAAATATTCTACACTGTTAATTTATATTTATAAAACTTTATTTATATTGGAGTGTATATTCATTTTTCGTTGTAAAGATTGTGTATCAAGATTTGAGGCTATGTTTATGTAAGTATTATTTATGAGTAAAATTATATATCAATAAATAAATAAATTTTGTGAATGTTGAGTTGGTAAATAATTCAAAAAATATATAAATATTTGTTTGTTTTATTAATTCATCATCTAAATCGATTATAACCTCTGTATAGCAAAGATGAGATTTGGTCCACATTGCCACGTACATTTATCATGTGCTATATGAGACACAGATGAATCGCGTACGTGTCATCAACCTAATCCACTGTAATAATAATAGACTCAGGTAACGGCTTATTTTGTTTTGTTACGCCAAAGAAGTATAACTTCTAACGCGCGTACTTAAGTACACACACCGATTTTTTTTAATATCTTAAGATCACTTCATTCAACGCGAAAGAAATAAAGCACTATTTTGTACAGGAAACCTTCTTTTATAATCGTAAACCCCGCCGATAAAAAAATCGTTTACATAAGTGAAACGTGTACTCCATTTTTTTAATAAAGCCAGGAATCCCCGCCGTCTAGCAATAATTTTATTTGAGCCTATTTTTCACTTTTCAAAATATTTCAAAAGAAATTAACTTGTCATCGAAGTTTTTCCGACCGTAAAATAAAATATACAAAAATTTTACGTTTTACTTTTACTGAAAACAATATTAATATTCATTTAGTGGTTTCATTGTGAAAACTTTCCATTATTTGTGAATCTCGTGCCTTTTTAATACCTACACAGACTTATAGGCTTTTACAATGAGGTACCTATGCCTATACACTTAACCAGGGTTTAACGTACATGCTAAGCAGAAAGATTTTTTAAAGTTTATCGCCACCGACTTATTACCATATCGTTATTATTCTTACCGTAAACAGTAAGGATTTAAAAAAAATGTAAATCAAAAAACAATTTGCAAACTTGGTAGAAAATATGGTAACCAGACAAAACATAACATGACAAAACAGAACAGTGACAAAACAGAACATGACAAAACAGGACAGTGAAAAAACAGAACAGCCAGGGAAAAAATGAAACATTAATTTTTTTGGAATCTATTTAGGTTAGGTTAGGTCATTATTTTGTTTTACCTAGTCACCCAATCATTTTAAACATATTATATTGATTAAAATGAGATATCCTAAACTTGCCGGCAACACCGAGTTAAGTCCTGTTTATTTGAGGCTTTCTAGCGATTAGAAATGCAGAAATTAGGTATATAATTTAATTTATTATGGCGTATTGAAAATCTGTGCTATAAAAATCAATCAACATAATGGAGATATGACCATTTCAATATTAAATTTATATTTTTACTGAAAGGTCATAGTTATATTTATCGTTGTTCTGTTTTGTCATGGAACCGAAAATATATTTACAACATTAAATAATAGTATGTCATCTTTATGGTTTCTCGTAATCTTTCTTTTAAAATACTACAACAGGTATTGAGGCCCAATAGTATTAGTGTAGTGAAATGGTGTAGTGCAGGGGTTCTTAACCGCGTGCTTGCGGCGCCATTTTCGTGCGCCCCCGGCAAAGTAATAAAATAAATAACGAAAAAAATTATTAAAATATTTTATAGATTTCAACAATTTTCCATTATCGAACCGATGACTACATTTTTTAAAATCCTTTCAATGCAGACATAGACATTACTAAAATTGCTAATTCCCTAACACATACTTAAATGTTGTTTTAGAGAAATCCGATGTGCGCCCGCCATTTTATCCTAATTCTCGAATGCGCCCGATACCGTAAAAAGGCCTATGACCTCACCGAGGTTGATCTCGGGACCCCCGGATGAAAGGCCAGCACCTTACACACTGGACTATGTATATATAATATGTGTAACATAGACATCGCATTGATATAACTTTTCTGAAGAATGAATAATTTGATGTGTTTTGAGATCACCTAGCCATAAGCGTACAATTGAGCAAACATCACATTTGCATAGTTGTTCACCAGTATACATCGCATCGTCATGATTATTCTACAATATGTTTCATTTTATATGTTGAGATAACCTAGTCGGAAGCATTTAGACGAGCAAACCAATGTATGATTGTCATGGAAACCTATAATATACTTATTATATTATTTATAAACGTACAGAATAAGATCATCGATTTTTTTCTGACAATGTCGTCTATAACGTTTATAATTTTTACAGAATATTTTTAATGTTTCAATTTTATTGAAATTAGAATGTCAATCTATTAATT
Organism: Rhyacophila brunnea; assembly: GCF_057557595.1. NCBI lineage: Eukaryota > Metazoa > Arthropoda > Insecta > Trichoptera > Rhyacophilidae > Rhyacophila > Rhyacophila brunnea. The sequence continues at coordinate 11,073,575 of NW_028232848.1, read as the reverse complement.
TTATTTGAAAACAGGAAACTGTATTGTACCTATAAAATATTTATATAACAAGGTCTAGACAGCTTACTAAAACTATATTTCAAAATCACTATATAGTGATAAATAATGTGAAAGTCGCCCATGAACGCAAATTGTTTATCAATGTTTCAGAATAAATACATTTACGTACCTATTATATTTAATTTTTTATTTTGTTCAATATTGATTATTAAAACAATTTATAAATTATTTAAATTATTAATATTTTGTATTAAATTGCATATTTCGTATACTATCACTATAATAAATGTCCTAAGTAGCATTATACCCACCTTAAAACACACAGAAACTTATAAATCTCCATGTTTATTAGACCCGTTTAACTTTCATCCTTAACTACGTATTATTATTATAAATAGTGAGTACCTATAACACGAGCTATTTTCGTTTATTATTAATAATGTCAAATTTCATGATTACAGTTTAATAATAAAATATATTCTAGACACTTTAATATAAGTACACATCAGTGGCGTGTATTTATAGAAACTCTGTTCAAGAATACAATATAATATACATTGTACGCATGAAGTATGTGTTAATAATATACAGATGCGCAAACAGAAAAGTGGTATGCAAGGGTCTATGTCAAAGTGTTTTCAAATTATGTATGTTTCATAAAAATAATGTTACATTCTTAAATCTTGAATAAAAAACAATTAATTAAATTATTAGCACGTTAAGTTCAAGTACGTTACAATTAAACATCTTGGAGTGATCCGTGACGTCGATTAGTAATTAAGGTAATTTAATAACTACCTTCATTTAAAATACAAAAACCGATTGCAATTGTAACGCAATTTAGAAAGCGCTTCAGAGAGCATTATAAGAACCATTGGTAAAATTCGTCGCAATTCGATAATATACCTATAGGATAGTGGTCAGTGCACGTGGGCGTGATCCCCAAGAGACCCATGTTCGAATCCTCCTGAGTGTCGTGCTTTTTTCAAAAAGCTTTTTTTTCAATTAGTTATAATAATATATTTAATCTGTTTTCAAATTATCTATGCTCAATAAAATGAATGTTGCATTCTTAAATCTTGTGAATTATTCGTTGAATAAAAAATAGTTAAACTCTAATAATGTATTATTCGTTTTTAAATTGGAGGGAGGGGTTGACAAAATCTAAAGGTGCCATTGACTGTCGCATTTACCCCGCAGACCCACGCACTTTTCCGGATACAATATTGAATATCCCCTTTCCAGCACGTTGAGTCTAGTGACGCACACCTGGCCTGCAGCTATTACTACAAGTCCTCACCTATGTGTGCACCTGTCGTATCCACAAGCGGTTATCAAATACGTGTGGCCTAAATATTGTATTTTTTAGACATGCCGCGTCATACTATTAAAGCAAACATTGGATGCTCTTGATGATTTCACCAATTCAAGATTGACACGGGCCTTCCGTACTAACTGTATAGTGCCAAAAAGAGTGTCGCCAACCCTTTAAGAAGGCTGGTTGACGGCCAATTTATCCGTGTCATATTCGTCAGTCACGAGGTCCTGAAGAGGAAGCAGACGAAGTACTATTCCATTCACCTAAATAACATGCATTTTTTTCGTTCCTGGACCCGAACCCCTCCTCACTTGTGTGCGCGCCTGATAATATTATAGAACCCTTAGTACCAAAGCTACCGTCTGATTTACACAATAGATTGCTACATAATATCATTACTGAACATACATAATTTTGAAATCAAATCCGCAGGAATCGAACCCGTATCTTTCGGGTTTCACGCCCATACGCATAGACCACTATGCTAAAGGCGCCATACTTAATTGCGACAAATTTTCACTAATTGCTCTTAATACTCTCTGAAGCGCTTTCCAAATCGAGCTACTATTGGCGATCGGCTTTTGTATTTTAAATCAAAGTAGGTATTACTTTAATTACTAACCGACGTCACGGAGCACTCCAAGATTTTTGCTGTAACTTACTTGAACTTGCTAATAATTTTTAATTAACTATTTTTTTTATTCAACGAATAATACTTAATTAATTAAGTATATTAATCATTACGTTTTACTATATCGATTAATTCTTCGGATATGCAGCATATCCATCATATATACCTAGACCGCGCGCCACTGCACACGTCATATAAATAGATAGATTCCGTGTCTTTCTAAAATATATAAAATAGCTTCTTTCATACCTATTCAAAAATAAATTTATATCAGATTTTGATTTTCCCGGCGAAATGTATTGCATCCGTCTGGATGTGACAAATCCTTTTATTCTATTTCGCTTTGACGCCTCTAGAAGAATCATTCATATTTCAAGTTCAAAGGGGTTCTGAGAAATTTCATAAATCCACTCAAAAGTGATTACGTGATGTAGGTGTAAATAATAATATGCCGTGGAAAATGGAGAAACCTGTTTTTAAATAACTGGAAACCATAGTAGACGTGTGAATCATGTGATGAATGGGCAATACTTTGATTAGAAATATGACGTATTATACAAATAACAAAAAAAACTATGTACATCTTAATACGTAATTGAATAATTTATTGCAAATAATGCTCTATTTTTACTAACCTTAATTATTATTCTTATGAAGCCAGGTAAACTGGGCTAATCTATATTTGCATTTTTTTATTTTGTCAAAATTTTTTTTAATTATACAGGTTGGTCAGTTATTATTAGTCAATAGTTAATTCGATTTTCATACTATTATCAATACTACAAAGATATACAATCTGTCTCTGTCATAGAAAAAAAAACCTGATCCACCAGTCGGCTCTCGTGGTGCAGTGCGTAATGTGCTGGCCTTCCACCCGAGAGTTCTGGGGAATATATTCTTATATCGTGTAAATATGACTAAAAAACGTTAACCATGTACTCGAAAAAGAAAACATATCAATGAATATATTATAAGTGTTACTAATATAACAATAAACATAACATTAAATGGACGCATGTTGAATTTTCATGACAAATTATGTTTTGTTCGGCACGCGTCATTTGCACAATCCGCGCGTCGCATAGTCACAATCTTTTTAGACCATGCCTCATCTGAAGTATAGCCTTAATGACAATTAATGATTATTTTTTTTATATTCGTTTCTTATAAAAGGTATTATTTAAATTTATTTATTATATATTATATGATGAACATCACATATTATAAATTCAAAGCGTTCACGTTCAAACACATAGAATCAACTAGGTTGATAGACCCTATCTTAAAAACTTATAAAACAACGTCCACCTAAACTAACCCTCACGTAAGTGGAATATATCATTATCCGAAGCGTATTGATTAAACATATTTATTGCCCTCCCAATTGGCATTACTAATGGCAGGTTAGTTCTGCACCTTGGGAGAAGAAACAACGGATGCCCTCGATTCCTAAAATAATTATCAGATACTTACAAGCCAATACCACCAACGATATTATACGACACGCGTTCCACTATAGTAAGCTTTATTAACTCATTTAGTACTAAGCGCGTTTGGAGTCGTTTGCCATTAGATAATATTAACGTGTTATTTAAATGTGGTAATTAAAAGGTTAGCAGTGATTGTGTTAAGTAAGAGTACCAAAGTTTCACACCTGAGTTTATAAAACACAAATAATTATGATATATGTTGCGAAAGCTGTGATGTAGGGGTCATAAAAGAAGTATTCAATGTATGAAAGGGATATCTGATTAAAAGCTATCTAGTAGTGTAGAGCAATTAGAGTTTAAAATGTTACTTAATTAAAATTCAAATTTAAAGTTATAAAGTCAATACGTTCACGATACAACAAATTCAATGAAAATTGGTAACATTTTGTATTGACAATAGTAAAACAAAATAATTACAAGATAAAAAGAACTTTTTATTTACAACGTTTTTAAATTTTCTGTTAAACCATATAAACTTGACTTGACTAGCTTAAACGATCAAAAAAATTGTACTTGACATGTCATATTGATTTCCATAATAACGCACGTATATATTAATAATTTAGTTGCTAGGACCCCAGACCCCTAGCAACCAATAATGGTGTCGAAATAACTTTTCATACAAAACAGAATTAACTGAAAATGAATTCAATTCTATTTAAAGATGGCTAAAAGTATTAAAAAATGCATTGGCATCGTGTTCTGGTATATTCCAAAAGTTTCAAATGTCTAGCTAGTCGGGAAGTCAGTTAAAAATCGATTGCAAGGTTTGTACTGGACAAAGAACCACCAGACAAATAAGAAAAACGTTGTAAAAAGAGCAAATACAATACACAGATTTAGCTTGGTAGACTCTACTTTAAGAATTTATAAAACCTAAACTCACCCTATTGTGTTATTACTGTTAATATTAATTATTTTAATTCTATATATTCAACCAAATAGTTCCCTCCATACCAACCGCCCCACACCATACTCGGTCCAAATCAAGCATATCACGAGGTCGTACATTTAGTTGTGAAGCATTAGCAGTTGGGAATGTCTCAGGAGCAGAAGCCAAGGTCACTCAAGTGTGCTTTAACTGCGTTTACTGTGACTTAATTTAATAAAAAATGCCCAAGAAAGAGATGAGTACTAATTAAATTCCATGCATACGAATTCATTTTAAAGTTTACAGATGTGATGTTTGCGACAAATAAATCTGTCATGCGGAAAAAATACAAGTTATATTATTATTTGTAAGATTTTTTCAACTTCGAATACAAGATGGTGTTGTTCAACGTCTTCGGCACAAACCGTATTATTTTAATCCCGAATAATGTATTATAAAAAATTCAATACGATACATGTAAAAATTTACCTGTTATTTTTATTTTTCTTTTTGGGCTTATTTTTTTTATTTTAAAGTTAACGGGAGAAGTTGTTTTGCAATGCCGCTTTGAATAAACATGTAAAAAAGTTTTTTTTAATACTGATTCAAATTTTTACGTGATACCATCCACTACGTACGCGCCAACACTTTGACGTTTTTTCGTTCATTTGAAAAAATATCTTTTTTTATCTGTTTCTGCACCATTACTGTCAGGCTATTTGTACACTTATAGGTATACGGTATCTACATTTTCTAAATTCATTTTTCAGTGTTTTCTATAAATGATTTTCCCCTTTTCATGAAAAGTAAACGAAGTAGTGTCTTTTTTGGAGCTTTCTATTGTTTACGTAAACAAAACGACGTAAATAAAACTATACTTTAGACTTCTAGAGTCTAGACAAATGATCTTATAATTATCAAATAATAGACGATTTTAGATTAAATAATCACCATTTACGTTTGTTGAATCTCAAAAACTACTTAACCAATGTTGATAAAACTATCACAGCTGCTTATAACCATTGGCACCAATTTAGTAAAGTTAAGTCTTATTTTAAAAATTCAAAATTTCGGTCCTTAACAATCAATTTCTTCTAAAAAAACTAACTTCGTTGTTTATGTTACTATTCGTGTGACATGTTCACCGATATACGAGGGTTGTCCAAGAATTAAAGTATCCATCAGATTCGAAAAATCAGATGACCATTTTCCAACATGTTAGATATTTATTTATTTATTTATTTGAAAAAGACTCGTTGAGTACATAACAAATTATTAATTCAGGACGTACACAACATGACATTTAGAATAAAAATTACAAGTAATCAGTTAGGAAAATCAGAAAAAACAAAGTGGAGGAAAAAAAGAAAGCAAAAATAGTTTTATAGAAAAGAAATAAAATTTAAGAAAAAAACAATGATTCAAAAAGTACAAATTAAACAATAAAATAGAATTTAAAAAACAGAATATATAATGGATCGCCAAAAATATCTACATCTCTAGGGAGTGCATTGACCAACCGCACAGCCCTCGCTATTGGTGCCTGGTGAGCCTGACATGAGGAAACAGCTTTCACCCAAAATAGGTCATGGCTGCGACCACGCATGTAATTGACGGGTGTGTAAAAATTTAAATTTTCTAGAATATCGGGATTGTAAATGATGCCACGTGAGAGCAGGAAAAATGCTTTAAGAGCAGAAGTGACCTACGAGCTTCAAGAGAATGAAAGGCGAGCATGCCTTGAAGAAAGTTAGTCGGAAAATACTCGTTTGAGAAGGTGTCAAAAGGAAAATAATTATAAACTTTAAAATAGAGATGACGAAGAATTTTTTTCTGAACACGCTCTAAAACAAGCTTATAGGAAACTTCATAAGGACTCCAGATGATGGAGCCATACTCAAGAATACTCCGTACTAACGACACATAGAGTGTACGTAAAACAGTTGGATTCTTGAATGACTTGGCTTGTCTCATGACGAATCCTAGAAGCTTGCTCGCACGCAATGCCGTAGAAGTGATGTGCGAGCGAAATGATAAACGTGAGTCAAACAATATGCCAAGGTCTTTAATTTCTGATTGACGGTTCAGTAATCTATTTGACATACTGTAGTTGAAAATAATTGGAGATCTTGATTTCGAAAAGCTAATACACACACATTTATCAGTATTAAATTCGAGTTTATTTTTTTTCGCCCAAATTTCAATTGAGTTGAGATTATTTTGTAATATGTGACAATCTAATTCACTGTGAATTGACGCATATAATTTTAAATCGTCTGCAAAGAGTAAAAACTGGATTCCATTTATAACATTGACAATGTCATTGATGAATATAAGAAACATAATTGGACCAAGATTTGATCCTTGGGGAACACCTGAATAAGTTGGAAAGACGTCGGATCTACACCTTGCATACTCCACATATTGACAGCGATGCGAAAAGTAGGATTTGAAAAAGTTGATAAAATTTATAGATCCACATACTGCACTTAATTTTTTAATGAGAATATCATGATCTACCCGATCAAAAGCCTTTGACATATCTGTATAAATTGCGTCCACTTGACAATTTACGTTCAACGAATGAGGTATGTACTCAGTATACGTCATAAGGTTTGTAACTGTTGACCGAGCTGATCGAAATCCATGCTGAGCGGGGAATGGGACGATTTGGCACCGCGAACTGGCCTCCGCCGATTGGCCTCCGGTAATTGGCCGTCGGTACAATCGGACGCCGGCCCAATTGGACGCCGACCCAATTCGACGCCGACCCAACTGGCCTCCGGGAGATTGGACGCCGCACAGTTGAATTAAATGCGCAAAGGAATAGACGTACGTTACGATTTTTTGGAGTAAATAAGCAAGTCAGTTTAATATGCTTCTATCTTCTCAGTAGGTGTACCTTATATATTTCGCGCTTGACACATTTTTAATATATATTGAGAAAAATTATTATGCCTGATGATGTTTATTAAAAGAAAATAATTCTTCCCTCGCTAAAACTTAAAGATGTGCATAATCAATTAATTTATTGTCTATACATGGGTACTTATTTATATTTACAACAAATATTTTAAATAATGTTAGATGTTAGAATGAAAATTACATTATATTTCAGCGTTTTATCGACTTAATATTATAATAAAGCTTAAATATTTATATTATTATGCATAAATGCGTATTTTAAGATAATATGAAATTACAAACAAAATATTAAGTAAGTTATCTGCTAAGTATAAATGTTTCAGTAGTTTGATTGATAAACTACTTAGGTACTGGATGCCGGATGAAATCCCGAAGGCCGAAATCCCGAATGCTGAAATCCCGAATGGCCGAAATCCCAAAAAATGAAAAAATACAAACATCAATAATTGCGCAATTTTTGCAAGAGAGACAAAAACCCATTTTTTGTGGAAATATAAAAAATGTAAAATACAAACATCAATAATTGCGCAATCGCGAGCGCAATTTTTGTAAGAGAGACAAATCCCATTTTTTCGGAAAATGGGTTTTTCTGATTGCGCAATTTTTTTCAGGAGAGACCATTTTGTAGAACGAATGGATTTTGTGCATCTTACAAAAATTGCGCAATTCACGATTGCGCAATTAATAATATTTGTATTTTACATTTTTTTTATATTTCCACAAAAAATGGGTTTTTGTGTCTCTTGCAAAAATTGCGCAATTATTGATGTTTGTATTTTTTTTTATTTTTCGGGATTTCGGCCTTCGGGGTTCCGGCCATTCGGGATTTCAGCGTTCGGGATTTCGATATTCGGGATTTCGGCTTTCGGGATTTAGGCTTTTGGGATTTAGGCCTTCGAGATTTCGTCCGGCACCCAGTACCTAAGTAGTTTATCAATCAAACAACTAAAACATTTATACTTAGCAGATAACTTACTTAATATTTTGTTTGTAATTTCATACTATCTTAAAATACGCATTTATGCATAATAATATACATGTTTAAGCTTTATTATAATATTAAGTCAATAAAACGCTGAAATATATTGTAATTTTCATTCTAACATCTAACATTATTTTTAATATTTGTTGTAAATATAAATAAGTACCCATGTATAGACAATAAATTAATTGATTATGCACATCTTTAAGTTTTAGCGAGGGAAGAATTATTTTCTTTTAATAAACATCATAAGGCATAATAATTTTTCTCAATCTATATTAAAAATGTGTCAAGCGCGAAATGTATAAGGTACACCTACTGAGAAGATAGAAGCATATTAAACTGACTTGCTTATTTACTCCAAAAAATCGTAACGTACGTCTATTCCTTTGCGCATTTAATTCAACTGTGCGGCGTCCAATCTCCCGGAGGCCAGTTGGGTCGGCGTCGAATTGGGTCGGCGTCCAATTGGGCCGGCGTCCGATTGTACCGGCGGCCAATTACCGGAGGCCAATCGGCGGAGGCCAGTTCGCGGTGCCAAATCGTCCTAGACCCTGCTGAGCGTCAGTCAGTTGACCATTTACATGTTTATAAATATACCTATGCAAAATAGACTCAAATAACTTAGCTGGTGCAGATAGAACAGCCACCGGGCGAAAATTTATTATTTCAGAGCGCGACCCTTTTTTGTGCACCGGACGAATACGGGTTAGGCTCCAACAATCTGGGAAGACAGAAGTACTTAGGCTGAGATTAAATAAATATAGTAGGGGGTCAGTTAACAGCTTATGACAGCCCTTTAAAATCCAAGGGGGGATACCATCAGGACCTACTGAGGATTTTGGATATAGTCGAGAGAAAGCATACACCATGTCAGTCTCATCCAGAAGACCAATATCTAGTACCGGCCAGGAAGATGAAATACTATCCGGGTGAGGTGTGGGCAATATAGAAGGAGCTTTAGAATATACAGACATAAAATATTGAGCGAAACCGTTAGCAATGGACTGGGAGCCACTCAAAACATTCCCTTCCAGAGACATAGATGATAATTGAGCAGAAGAGTCGCGCGTACTTCTAACGTAATTCCAAAATGATTTAGGATCTGACGCTAACTTCCCCCCGATACCATCAATGTATGACTTATACGCAGCACCGATGGAACGATGCACACTCCTACGCAGATTAGAAAATAAAATATAATCGCTGAGACACTTCGATTTCTTCCATTTTTTGTGATGCAAGTGCTTTAGTCGAATGTTTTTAATTAAATCAAAATTGAACCATTTTGGGTAGCTGCGCGAAGAGCCCGATGATTTTTTTATAAAGAATGACTTGTCAAATACATTATATATACATTGGTAAAATACCTTCACTGCAGCATTGACGTCACTAATTGAATATAAAATTTCCCAATCAACATTCTGAAATTCGTAATACATATGCAATAGGTCGCCCTTAAAGAAGTTCCACAAATTATTATTAATAAACTTCGATTCAATACATTCACTGTCTCCATTTCCAACATTATGATGTTGAATACGACTATTTGTGAACCGTAAAGAATTTAATGGCAAATCTATTGAGAGCGCGGGGTGATATGCATCTTCAGGTATAAGTGGGTCGGCACAGGCATGTACCGGTACACAACAATCTGAATCCGCCAAAACTAAGTCCAAAATTCGCGATTTTACATTTCTAATCTCTGAAAACTGCTTGAGATTCATACAGGACAAAAAATGAGCAAACTCCAGATCGATATTTGTCGAGGATGAATACAAATTGAAATCACCAATGATGGTTATGCAATTTTCAACTGGCAAGTTTTCAAAGTATGAAAAGAACGAATTATATGCATCGCGAGACGATCGCGGTGGAAAATACACGCAACAAACAGTGAAAAATGACCCATTGCACCGTAATCGAATAATAACGACGTCAATAGCTGCAGCAAAGTGACAGTCAACAACAGATATACTGTCCACTCGGTCGGAGCGTACAGCAATGAGAACGCCACCACCTCTCTGTCCAAATCTACGGTCACAACGAAATACCAGATATCTTTCATCAAACAGCTCGGAATCACACATTGAGTCGTTGAGCCAAGTTTCGCTCAGACATATGACTGTAAAGTCAGATGCTAGAACAGCATTTCGCAGATCAACGGACTTAGTTCGAAGACCCCGAACGTTTTGATAATAGATATCTAGCTTCTGAAATGAATTAATATTATTTGGACGTCACAGTTTCGGACTACGAGAAGGCCGTTTCCACTGCCACTCGCTTACGACCGAGTTAACAGGCCAAATATCGGGTATCATAAATTTGTTTACATCCGACTCCGGATCGACAACTTTAAATGAAGCATAATTCTTCTTTGTTAGAAGTTTATGAACAGATATTTTCACACCAGCTACACTGTCGTTTAAAAAACTAGTCAATGCCTCCACGGTAGTATCAGGATGAAGCGACCAAACGTGAATTAATTTTGTTGACAGCTGATGACCCAACATTTTGCCCCATATATGAAGACTGGCCTGAGAAGTGTTTGTATATTATCTGGATTTTTGTTTTCGCGAGATAGCACTAAGAATTATTATCATACCTCCTACGTATTTATTTTTTGCGTGATCTTTGCTATTTTTTATAAGGTGTAAGGAGCTAAACAAAACAAACAATTTCCCGTTAGTAAAAGTCTATTCATTTTAAGAATACAATATTGACTCAAAAGATTTTTTTTCTTTTTCTATGAGAATTTCTGACCTAAGTTTTTTATATTTTATATACCTACACATTTTTTTTAAATCTGTGAGTCCACACTTTTTTATTTAATAAATTCTTTTCTCAAACGTTTGATATAAAAGTCGATCGGCGTGATAAGATGAGATTGGCACATAGTTCTTTATTGAAGAAAAGGTAAAAAAATGTGTTTGTGTGTACACATAAACCATCATCATGGTTGGGAGAAAATTGACTCACCTCTCCCACCTGTCTTCCAGATCTTTATCGTAAAACTGACACATATTATTTTTCTACACATTGGTCTGAAAATTGTGGTATTTTTTCAAAATATCCTCGTCCACACTTAAAAACTTAAAAACTTAACTTATAACATATTAAAGGTATGATTAAATTTCATTAACTTCGACCGTCTGGCATGATTATCTTCTTCTTCTGTATCGGCGCTTTATCTCAACTGAGCTTTTCCAATCTTCTCCAGTTTTCACACATGTCCATCTCGTTCACATCCATTTCATTTGTCGTAGTATGTGTGAAAAGATATTTTCAAAGATAAATACGTATAATCTCTACATAACATCAGCATTAACACAGTTTCGATCAATTTTGATGACAGGGCGTGCTAATTTTGATCCAATTTAGTGAAATGTTATCTCATTAGTAGAGCTGCATTTCAAACAAAGTTTACTTTTTACTATTATATACTATTGTCCTTGAATTATCTGTAACGCATGAAAGAAAACATATGAAAATATTTTGGAGAGAAGGAGACAGGGAGAAGACGTACACATATACGTATAAACGCAAATTCTTGATTATTTTTTTTTTATTCAACGAATAATTCATAAGAAGCATCTAACATTATGTTTATTGAACATACATAAAACGTCACGTCGGTTAGTAATTACGTTAATTAATACCAATTTGATATAATATACAAAAGCCGATTGCCAATAGTAACTCAATTTAGAAAGCGCTTCAGAGAGTATTGTAAGAACCATTATAATCAGTTAAAATTCGTCGCAATCAGATAAGATGCCTATAGCATTGTAGCGAATCCCGAGAGACACAGGTTCAATTCCTGCTGGGTGTCGTATTTTTTTCACATTTTTTTTCTATTGGTTATACATTTCTCAGAAGTGTTTTCAAATTATTTAGGTATGTTCAGCAAATTCTTAATTTGAAAAATCCCAGGAATCGTTAAAACGATAAAATTAGTATTTTGTTTGACATGGCTTTTGAACACCGAAAAGATAGTAAGCTTTCATTTATAATAATATATGTATATTATGTCTTTCAAAAGATTTTTATTTTATTCATTAGACATTTGCTATGCGAAGAAGAAGACCAAAACCGATTATATCCAGACCGTGGAACCGAATTGCGAATTACGTTGCTAGTTATTAATTATTTTCGAATGCAATGTCTGACCTGTTCGCAATGAATGAAGATTTTCGATTGTATATTTCGTTCAAATAATTACCGATTATTTTAATATGCAACGATTATCATTTTCAATAAAGAGTTTAGCATATAGAATTTAAAGCATGAGGAATAACTAACACTACCAATATTATATTATTAACCCTCACTTGTTTTGAGGCGCCGACAAAATATTTTTTGCTTTTTAAAAAATATCTATATTATAATGATTTGCTTACCCACTCACTACAAACATTGTAATAGAATACAAAAATATTCTAATCTATTCTCTCGGTGAATACGTAAAAAATATTTTTCTACGTGATTTTCTCAGTATGTTTACTTTTTTTTGCTTCAATTTGATATACTATATTGATACATACCAGTGGCGTGCTGTGTCTTTTGATATTGAGCAAGCTCTTCAAAGGCATATGCCTATATTCAAATAACTATTTTTCCATTTTGAGATACTTTTGAATGTATGTGCTTGCAATACCGGTATATCAGTATTTTTCAATACCTAAATACCGGTTTCAAAAATCAAACAATTAATAATTAACTAACACAAAATGACTATGTTTTTTTGGGTTTCGCGATGACTAGTTTACTTCCATTACCATCTGACGTGTAAGTGTAAAAAGTGCAATAAACTAATAAAACATTAGGTGGAATTATCAGTGGGGTACATACACATCTAAGATCACTTCATAAAATACATTTCTTGAAAGATAATTCCAAGAAGAAAGTGCCAGCCATTCAACTATTAAGTAGATATTATTTGTAAACAACATCTTTATCACATCTTAACTTTACTTAGTTTTAAAGTTTTACAAATTATAAGATGTAGGTACTTACATATTTAGATATTTTTTCAGTGAAATATTAAATTTTTAAGAGACTTTTGTATTTATATTATTGGTAGATTCTTATATATACTTTACGAATTCCAGTATTGGTATTTTCATAGAGCGTCGTCGTTCGAATAGAGATAAAGTTTGAGCGGTGTCCACCAATAACTACTGCTTGGCATCGGTTGTGAATAGGCGGCCACAGACGGACAGTTTTCGTAAGAGTTTGAACATGCCAGTTAATACGTAATGGCGGCCGTACAGTTATCTTTGGTAGATAATCTGCTGCGCCCATAGACGGACATTTTTTGACCTGTCAGATGTGTGCCATGTTCAAACTGCCAGCGACCCCCCACTCCCGTGTTTTTGTAAAACTGTTGGAATTTCAACTCACCGAAAGTTTTCGGGTGACGTTAGCTAGCTGTGTCGTAAAGTAGGAGTAGCTGGCGCGATTTGGTGGCAAATTTTGACAGTTCTGTCATAATCTTCTAAGTTCGTTCGATAAGAAGTATATTATTTTTGTTGCGTATTCTTTTGCTACTCATATTATATATTTACGAATATTGTGAAGTGTCAACTAGGTTTTTTTTTAGTTGCCCTTACGATGAAAAATGGCAAAATTTTGGATGTAACAAAATACGATGTTCTTATTGTTGATGTAAAATAAATCTAGACAAAAAAAATATGTACGTAAATTATGCTAATGTTAAAATATGTCTGTACCAAATTAATATATATTATTCAAAACCAATAAGTAAATTGTTTTGGTGATTGAATAAAACATATTATATGAATTTCATGTATATAACACTGATTTAAATAAAACAATGCGTATGTATTTTATCTTAATTACATTTTATTAAAACAACAATTAGTATACTATGAATAATTTATTCAAAATAAAAGAATCTGGACATATATTTACACAAACAATAAATTGTAATCATAAAAAATCTAACAAAATCAATATTGTTCAATATACCTTACTTAAAACTAATTTAACACTAGGTAGGTAGGTACCCCTGTGTATGATCTCCGCGAACATAACCTCCACAGTTTTTGACACTTGATCTGCCACAGACAATAACTGTACGTATATGGGCACGTCTGTTGACAGTTCGACAGATTTAAATGGGGTAGTTAAACTGATCTGTGGTGTGGCCACTTAACGTACAGTTATTGAACAGTTATTGTCTGTGCCATGTTCAACCTGTTACAAGAACTGTCCGTCTGTGGCCGCCTAATGTATGAAGTAAGCCAGCGGAGTAGATCTCCGTGAATATCGAGTAGGTCTAGTTTCTAGATCAGGATAGTATGATTAACTCTATCAAAGGCCTTAGAAAAATCGGTATAAATGGTTTCTACTTGCGATTTTTTATCCATGGAATTAAGAAGATAACTAGAGAATATTGCAAGATTTGTTACTACCGACCTGCGTTGCATGAAACCGTGTTGTTTTTCGCTAAAGTTTTTACATATAGCAGGGTAAAGTTGATCGTATACTATACGTTCGAAAAGTTTACTGAGTAGTGATAAGGCGGCCATATACGTACAGTTTTCGTAAGAGGTTGAACATGCCAGTTAATACGTAATGGCGGCCATACAGTTATCTTTGGTAGATAATCTGCTGCGCCCATAGACGGACACTTTACGACCTGTCAGATGTGTGCCATGTTCAAACTGCCAGCGACCCCCCACTCCCGTGTTTTTGTAAAACTGTTGGAATTTCAACAAGCCGAAAGTTTTTGGGTGACGTTAGATGTTGGTAACGTAAAGTAGAATATACCGCGCGATACAATTGCGGCTGGTGTTGCTTGTTATAAAATACAAATTCATTTATTATTAAAAATGTAATAATATTATGTACGCGGAGATCGCAAATATTATATTTTATTTATTTTTAGGAGTGAAACAAAGTAGGTAATAGTTATTTATGTAAACATATTATTTTATACAATATAATATAAATGTTAAAATTTTAGAGAGCATTATAAATATTAAGTTATTGTGAAAATATAGACTAATAACTCAGTACTCAAATTTTATTTATTGTATGTAGTGAATATTAAAAAATATTAATTTAAGACGTTCACAACATAAATTAATATACCTAACTGTGAATGACAATGTCGCTAAATCTAAATAAAATAAGTATATATTTTAATAATATCATAGTAAATAATTATTATACTGATGATTGATGTAAACATAATCTTGTGGCATGTTTAAATTTATTGTATATAAAATCAATACCTTTATAAATATTACCGTTTTCTTACTTAATTAATACTGTCCATTAAAGGGAATAATTTATTCAAAAGAAAAGATTATATTTTATAATTACACGAATGTGTATAATATAGTTTCGGTGAATCGATAAAATACACAATCCACTAGCGAAATCATGATTTATTTTACCAACGTCATAGGTGTGTATTTTATGTCAATTCGTTTCTAATAAAAGCAATTATAACCATAATAAAATCAAAATAAAATTATTCGTGCATCAATATCGTTCAAGTATACTCTACCTAAAACTAATTGAAACAATACCCCTGTGTAATATCTCCGCGAACCTAACCTCCATAGTTTTTGACACTTGCTCTGGCACAGACAATAACTGTACGTATATGGGCACGTCTGTTGACAGTTCGACAGATTTAAATGGGGTAGTTAAACTGATCTGTGGTGTGGTCACTAACGTACAGTTATTGAACAGTTATTGTCTGTGCCATGTTCAACCTGTTACGAAAACTGTACGTATATGGCCACCTATTGTATCGAGATTGGTCTGTAGTTTTCTGCTCTCGAAGTGGAGCCGCTTTTGAAAATTGGGATCACAAACGCTTCTTTCCACTTGCGTGGAAATGTGCCGTCTCGGAGAGATTTTTTGAAGATTATGGATAAGAGGTATGCAAGCTCATCTGCGCATATGATTAGGTAAACGGGGGGGATATTATCGCTTCCTGTGTCTTTGCGTACATCAATGGTGTTAACGTTTTTCAGGACGATGTTTTCGGTGATGATTATATGTTGTTATTTGAGTTGATGCTGGATAGGCATGGATCTAGATTGGGATCAGAATTAAAAGTTGTCAAGAAATATGTAGAAAATAATTCGGTGACTTCAATGTCATCTGAAGCAGTGACGCCGTTGTAATGGATGTTTTTGGGAATTATATGAAATTTTCGCTTGTTTTTGACGAAGGTCCAAAAATATTTAGGGTGGGACTTAATGGATCTTTCGGATATTGTGATGAAATTATTATGGCACTCTGTCCGCAATTTCTTTTGCCTTCTCCGTAATATACTAAAAGATTCATAATCTAGATAGTTGCCATGAGTTTTCCATTTTTTATGGTACTTGTTCTTTTCTTTAATTATTTTGATAAAATGTGTCGAATACCATCGAGGAAATGCTGAATTTTTTGTAGCTTTTTTAGGAATATGTAGCTCGATACTTTTGTTGAGAAAGTTATAAAAACGTTCTACGGCGTCATCAATGTGAGGTGTGCTAAGACATTGAGACCAGTTGACAGAAGATACATAGTTATTAATGGATGCATAGTCGCCCCGTCTAAATTCGAGTGTTTGTTTTTGATTTAACTTAATTCCGGGAGTTAGCACAGTATAAGGAAGATCGATCTCGAGAGCTGGATGATATGTATCCTCTGAGACTAATGGGTCATTTAAGTGACGCACTATTACGTCAGTGTTTGTCAAAATTAGGTC
The DNA here is from genome assembly GCF_057557595.1 of Rhyacophila brunnea. Classification (NCBI taxonomy): domain Eukaryota; kingdom Metazoa; phylum Arthropoda; class Insecta; order Trichoptera; family Rhyacophilidae; genus Rhyacophila; species Rhyacophila brunnea. The sequence continues at coordinate 11,056,618 of NW_028232848.1, read as the reverse complement.
TAAGGTTCGATTTTGGATATTAGTTTGACCGTTATATTGGTTGAGTCCAGCTAGCGAAATACTGTCGACAAACAGAGATTCTGTAAAGTTGTTTGTTTGAGATGGCGAGAAATATTGTGAGTGAATATGTTTTGTCCAAGATAAAGAGGGTATATTAAAGTCACCGATGATGAGGAAGCGATCGGCAGGATATTCTACAGTCAGTCTGCAGACCGATTGAAAAAGGATAGATAATTATTGTGAGTGGTAAGCGACATGAAGGTTGTAAGGAGTTCCGAGTGATTTGGAGGTAAGAGTTACCCAGATACATTCAATGTTCTCGGGTTGCCAGGAACATTGACGAACAGCGTTGAGGGTGCGCATGGTGTACAGAAAAACACCACCGCCCTTGGATTTTTCAGAGTTAGTGAAGCTACGGTCGCAGCGGAACACATCGTACCTATTGTCAGTGATTTCGGCATCAAAGATATCTGGTTGCAGCCAACTTTCAGTGACACCTATGATGTCGTAGGCGTTACTCAAAACGACAAAATTTTCGAGCGAAGTCCACATGTGTTTTGATAATATATAGTAAGATTAGGCATATTTTACAAAAGTTTTATTGAATGTGTTTATTCCAAAAGTATAAGGGTATGCCATAAATAGTTTATTATTTTTATTTATTAACAAATTAGTGCCAGTAAATAAATGATTTAGATTCCGATGATAATTGTGTATATTATAATAAGTATTACAGTGCTCAGAGTAGATTATCAAAAAGCATAGTACATAACGTAGGTGACTAATTGGATTATAAGTATTTGATGTAAAGATAATAATTAGTGACACTAAGTTGCTTACGATAATATCTATAATGGTATATTTACTAAATGGGTAATAACATCGTTGTGTTAATGTGTGTGTTATGTGAAAACATAAATGAATATTATAAGTGGAAAAAAAATCCATGTCCATAATATCGCCGTTATCCTTTGGCCAGCTTTTCTAGGTTCCCCTCCGAATTTATGAGGATAGCTGGATACGTTTCCAGCTTCCTTACAAATATTTTCCCATTTCTCACCCAAGTAAAACGGAACCCCAGGTCTTTCGTGATGACTTTGGTTTTGCTGAGGAGAGCCTTAGTTTTTTGCGTGAGGTGCTCGTTCACGTATGGACCTAATAGGATGAGCAAGTGGCTAACATCCATTTCTCGTAAAAACAAAAATATGTTAAGACAAAAACCTCCACTCTGTGGAGGCCCATATGATCTTATTAGGATCGGATATGGTCGATATATATATTTAAATTATCTAAAATTATCTAATGCAATTTACTATACGTTGGAAACGCTGAAATAAAAAGATACAACCAAATAGTAAGTCCCATACCACAGTACGTTTGCTCTCATATAGAGTAGTACTGGACATCTAGTATATCATTGCATTTATTCATTGGTTTTAGAGATACTTATACTGTCATAATATAAAAGGGATGCACCGCATCCACGGCATCTATAGAGCGCACGTCACTGGTACCTTGCATACCTACATTGACAATATAATACAATAATTATATACTAACATTATAAATATATTATGTAGATCTAAACTTTATCAATTTTCTTTGATTAGAGGAAATTAGACTTTAAATATTATTCAACTGTTTATAAACCTTGAGGATATTAATTATATTTTCCCAAGTGGTTCCATATTTCATTGTAAATACATAATATTATAAAATGTACTCAGTTAATTTCCAAACGTAAGAAATTGTAAACAACATTCTTCTTTTTTAGTGGTTCCCAATCCCCTGGGGGGTGCCACGTTACGAGTAGATGGAGGATGGTAACATCTGGTTTGGAAGGTCACGAAAATAAATATTACTTCAAATTTCTAAAAGGAAGCATGTATTTTGTTTATAAAATAAAATCATAAAAACGTCATATTATAATGGTAAAGTTGAGTTTGTTTATTATTATATAAATATAAATTAAACTTATGTTTTTACATTGTACCTAAATATAATTTAGAATTTGTTTTAAAGACTCAGAACTTAAACACAGAACAGATAATAAATATAATTTCGATAGGCTATATACCAATACATTAAATTTTGACAAGTGTTTTGAGTGTGTGAGTGTCCTATGAAAATGAACCACGCATTATAGACATGCAATAGTATGAGTAATACACCCATATTAAATGCGCGTCAATGCATAAACCGAGAGCAGTTGTCAGTATTCTACGTATGACGTATTCTTGACACTTGTTTAAATGTATCCCGTATTCTTCCTTACTCGAAATCGGTCGCCTGCTTCTCCTTACTCGTTAGGTATTTCAATTCCCATTATTAAGTATGTAACTTATTTTACATATAACTGATTGTGGGTGATTGACTAACCCATGTGAAGTATTATACAAGCGTGTCTGGATATGTTTACGTATGAAATTGACCATGTCACAGTTTTTATCGTGAGCTCTTACTTGTATCGCAAATATTAATATTAAGTTGTTTTAAAAAATGTATGTAATATACATAATATTCGAAGGGTTGCTGCGAATGGTTGGTAAGTTGACATTTTCACACGATCTCACCAGGATAGGGGCCCTGGGGCCCCCGGGTAAGAGCGCAGAGCCTTACGCACTGGACCCTGAGGGTCGTATAAACATATTATTTAAATCAAATTCATGTCTAGATAAAACACTGAATATGCATAATTTGGATACACCGCAGATATATACCTCCTATACTCCAGAGAGTAGTTTCATTCCAGCATAATATTATACCTATCTGTCTTCCACTCAACATGTTAATATTTAGCCAAGTCTACACTCGGGACTTTTCCGTACGTCTCACGAATTGAACACAGGGCATGCGTCGTCGGCCCTCAAATCGGCTTGAAAATGGCCGTCATTTTGTGATGAAAGTACTAACGCACTGCGATCTGACCGACTTGGATTTTTGTTCAACACCCCAGCAGCTTTGTATTTCTTCGGCAAGATTCGGGTGGTTCGTGCAGTTGCTTGTCAATAAATATATTTATTTAAGACTATTGGCTGTCGATCTGTCGAATAGTTGATCATATTGGATGCGTATTACGATTTTTTTTCAAAATGTCGACTGAAATGATGACAATGAATTTTATTGAGGAGTATATGGCACATTGCGTATTATAGGATATAACACATAAAGATTATACGAACAAACTGAAGCGCAGGTATATTATCTGACTTCACGAAGTGAAAACTGTGATAAACGAATGTAGACACTAAAACGGATTCATCTCTGTGCATATTACACAAAACTTCTCAGTGTAAAACCAGAATTTAAAAGTTGAAGAGGAATTGGGTGATGAAGTGACTAAATGTGGACTTAGCTTTTGACATATCCCCAGTATTTACATTGATACATATTATATATTCTCAAGGACATCTATGCTTATTCGCGTACGAGGAGCCGCACAAATAGGTTATTTCTATGCTTGGTGCTACCGTTGTTCCATATCGAATTATTTACTTTTAAACTTAAGTTTAAAAAACGCCTTCCCTACACTGTTAAAAATATTCAACCATGAATTTTGAGCGTACAATAAAGCCCTAAAAACTGTGGTATTTTATTTATTTTTTAGATTTATTATTTTACACCAGGTTATAAGGCCACTGAAGTACACCCATAATAATCATCACTTAAATAACTAACTAGCTGAGCTAGCTGGCTCTCGCCAGTCTGTCTCGCTAGGTCTTGCAGACAGCTTGGCGTTCTAATGACATGATGTTGGATTTTAATAAAATTGTAAAGTATGCAGAGACGGTGCCGTTTGACATGTCGCTGATTTGTCATTTTTACAATTTACAAGTCGTTATTGTCGATATAAATTTGGCGTCATATCCATAGTCTATTCTGGATTTTGGCCTTCAGGATGTCATCAGATACCATCCCAGGCTACTAAACTAAGCAGAATAGCTGACAATTTGATTGCGATTCAATATAATGTAAATAATAATCTCGGACGTATCACTTTGAGGTAATAGAAGAAGGTTAGCTATATAAAAAAATAATTTAAACTATTAAATTATTTTGTTTCATTTTCTAATGTCTCATGCTTTGTTTTAAATAATTATTTTCTTGTTTCAGGCGATAGTATTTCACGAGGCTCGCGGTCCATTCGTAGAGGAGTTCTACCAATGCGTGACGCACGGGTCATATTCAGCCGATTGGCAGGAACAACTCTACGCTATTCTATCTCTCATACTGATGTTCATCCTTCCGCTGATTATCCTGATGATAACGTATGCTGCCACGTTTGTTACGATATCAAGTGAGTTACTTATACCCTTTTTTAAAGATATTTTTATATTGGCATGATATCAGATAGTATCATTGTATTTCGACTAGGTACTTCACCTACCTGTATCTCATGATTACTCCTAATAACAATTTGGAAAAATAAATTAGAAGATAAATACAGACAATCAACGAGTGATTGAATCCGTAAACTTCTACAGCTCTATTTCAACTACTTAAATCGATAACAAACAATAACACCTGTTTGCTTTATTTTCGAGATTCGAGAAATATTTTACGGATATATTCTGTACACAAAACGGTTATTTGTCGTTATCTAAAAAGCATTTGACTTCAGGCGAGGTCGTGCTTACTCAGTGTGAAGATGCGCGAACGCTAATGTCAAACTACAATGACAGCTCGAGTGTTTATCTAAATATTCTAAATAACACATCCGTTAAAAGTATTATTTCACACCAAACACATAGAATAGCATTTTTATCACAATTTTGAATGGTTTTGGAGATAGGTGTTATGTTGGAATAGAATTCGAAATACGATAATCCAGATATTAAAAATAATACTGAGACTAGTTAGTAGTCACGTATAGATCAGAATATTGGGACATCGATACGATGACCATCCATTATATAATTCTTTATTTTAACAATACGTACCTTATTTTTACCGAACACGAAAAACATCCAGCACTAAATACCTAAGAGCAGAGGCTGCCAAGTCGGGGTGCATACACACATAAGTCGAAGGAAAATTGTAGTTTTAGAGAGTTTTGTATGAAATTAGAGACTCATTATTTGTAAAAATTAATATGAAATGGAACTAATATGGATGGAATGCTGTAAAAGTTTTTCTTAAAATACGACAGTTTCGAAAAATCAGAAAAACGTTCCTTATTCCCCCTTAGAAAATATGGTCACTGTAGGTATCAGTAAAAAGTCTGAAGACGGTCTTCTTATATTCGAAACAAAGATACTGCGAGCGAAAGTAATTACGCACGTCTATCGAGCTTTTCTGTCATTAAAATTCATTGGCGTCTTTAGCCATAATTTGATAAACCTAGTTCCCTGTTCATAATTAGCTTGGATATGTCTGAATCCGAAAACGCGGGTAATCGAAAACCGTAACTTTCGAGCCGAGTCAAAAAAAACGAAATTATCTCATTAAAAACGCCTGCCATTTCGATTAAAATACGTATCACGTTATGTTGTAAAAGCTACGTACCATAGCTTAATAAACGAATGGCGGACGTAAACATTTTTTTTGCATCGTCTGAAATAAAATCGTTTTGAATAAAGCCCACTTTATCTCTCGGATTCAAATTCTTATTGATTTGGAGTTTACGTGGCAAAAACCTAATAAGTGTTTGTTATTCTACAAATTATCAGTAATTCATGTTAACAACTATTTAGGACTATAAAGCCATCTTCAGATGATTCCGTCAATGACTAAGTTTTCAATACACGGGTGTGTACCCGACTGACTGACGTTAATTATTGTAAATTAAGATGACAGTGCTAGTTATTGATTATCTTCGAATGTATTAGGATAACCTGTTAGTAGAGTTGGGTTTCGGGAGTTTCCCGACGGGAATTCTCGAGAAATTTTCGGGATTTTCCATCCCGAATCACGAGAATGGAAATTTATAACATTTCGGGAAATTCTTTTCTTATCTCGGGATCTTCGGGATTTCTTTATTATCAAATATTAATTGAAAAAGTGATTTTTTATATGGAAAAAGTGGACAGAAAACACAAAATTCAAGGACTGATTGGGACATTTAACACAATTAAGCCAACGACGAATTGAGCGCAATTTTTGCAACATCGGGGAATTCTGTGTCTCAAAAGCGTATGCGATTGACAGACTGTTTTTTGAAATTCTATTTTAATATGTAATGTTTTTTTTGGAATTTGTCTGTTTTTATACAGATTTTAGGATTTTTACAAGTTTTTTTGAAATATCCCGATTTCTCGAGAATTCTTTTCTAGAAATCCCGAATCTCGAGATTGAGATTTTCATGGAAATACCCAACTCTACATGTTAGCAATTTATGAAGATTTTTGATTGCATATTTCATTATAATTACCTATTACTATTTAGTTTAATATAAGTAGAACAATCATCAGTCACTACAAATAGTGTATCATATTGTACTACCATCGAGTTTACAGTTTTGAGGCCTTTTTATAAATACGTCCATAACAAAAGCTCCGTTGTATTACTAACCTTAACGTCACTCTATGATTAATAATCATACTATAAACATTTACATTTAAAAGTATTTTAAGTGAACTAAAAAATTAGCCATTAAAAATATTTTTATATCATAATTGCTTTATTGGGTTTGTGAAATTTGTAGTATAGAATTCTATTATATTTGTGTCATTTTGACACCTACCCTGTCTTGTCTCATCATATAAAAATATTATATGTGAGATACTACGTCATAGAACATATTATTATTTTTAAATCTTTAGAAACATATCTACATAATATTTGGAAAAATCTAAAATATATCTATGAAATATCTAAAATTACGTATAGTTTAATGGCATAATTTTAGATATTTATTTTTATTACCTACTATGTCTTGGATTAGGCAGGGTTTAATTGAAGTTTAAACACTAAAAAAACACTTTCCACACATTCATGAAAATTCAATTCAATGAAAACAAATACGTTTGATCGTGAAAGTTTGGTGTGCATTATTTATGTCGGATCTTAACAGCCTACCTCCACCCTTCGCCACTGTAACCTATGGACTAAAGGCATAGAATATAAACGTTTATTTGTTGCTACCCTGATTTCGTCTCCATCGTATATGTTTTGCCTCGTTAGTTTTAATTTTGTGTACATGTATTTTTTTCTACAATAATTACCCAAGCCAGACATTGTTATTCTGTCCATAACAAATTTTATCCATAAAAGTGTGCGGTTGGACTAAACGAAAAAATAATAGCAAACCACGATATAGGTACCTACATTCATTATAGAGATATTTTTCGGATATTGCTGCTTTATGAATAAATTGTACTCTATCTTTAATTGACTATTTCTCTTATTCAACGAATAATTTACAAGATTTAAGAATGTAGAAAAAAATACCATTCTAATAATTATTCTTTTTCCGACCGTGTCCGATTCTAATAGGATCATATGGGCTGCTACATAGTAAAGGTTTGTATCAACAGATTTTGTTTTTTTACGAGAAATGGATGTCAGCCACTTGCTCAACCTATTAGGTCCATACTTTGACTCACACACAAATTGAAAGACAATATGTGTGCTTGCCAGACCCAGGACACGAACCTGGGACCCACGGTGCTATAATCCAGCGCTTAAGCCGCGCGGCCACCGTGCACCGAAAACACTCATGAGAAAATATAGCTAATAGAAAAAATCTTTTTCGAAAAAAGTAAGACACCCACCACCGTGACTAAATTTGGAAAGCGCTTATGAGCAGGTATTAAAAAGGTCAATAGTTAAAATTTGTCGAAATTACGCATGGCAGTCGTAGCATAGTGGTAATGCACAGGGCGCGTTATTTAAGAGACGCAGGTTCCATTCCTGCCGGGCGTCTTACTTTTTTCGAAAAAGATTTTTTCTATTAGCTATATTTTCTCAAGAATAATTTCAGAATTATGTATGTTTCTACTTTATCATTATAAATATCGTTTAGCTAGCATTGTTACAAGTACCAACGAAATTTTATAAATGTCAAAATGTGGAGGTAGCCCCCTTAATAAAACACTAATATCAATATGTATTTTTTGGTAGACCTTCAAAAGCTGTAGTATTCGTATTTCATCCGTAATTTGCTACCCTCGTTGAATATCTTGCCCTACGTAATGCTCGACCTACCTACCAGCACGGTATGTCACAGCCGATAGGTTTAGTAAACAATAATTAGTAGGTATCTGTCTATCTCCATAAGATAAAAAAATATTTTGTGACGGATTATAATACAAGTAATTTCCTCAATTGTTCAAAAATTCTCTTCCCAAATATAACTCGCTCTGGCTTAATAATACTCGTAGCTATGCTATGATGTGATATTTAAACCCATATAAGTTTAAACACAATAATATGTCACCTGCTTACTTTTATCCTATTATAAAAAAGGTTTCAAGATTTAACTAGTACCTTTTGTGTGAGCTTTTCCGAATTCTCGCGGAGCACCAGGGTTCCGTAGAGCCCCGATGTAGAGACAAAGGAGTCCTACATTGAAGTTAATAGCCCCGCCAACCAAACCACACCCGTACCACAGCCAATATTTATCGAGCGTAGAGCTTCACAACTTTTCACTTCTGCTCTAGGATGAAAATGATCTAATATGTTGTAAAAATACTTTTTTGCATAATATTATCTATTTATTTATTTATTATTACAGGTGAATATCATTTGATCTAATTTTATACAAGATAATCAGGCAAATAGGCGTACCAGTGTAGTAAAAAGTGCAACAAAGTGTAAAGTTATAAAACGTATACTCTATCGGGGGACTCTACGTTTGACGTAAAGCATCATTTATCAGAGGTCGCCATGCACTCAAATGTTCTTTGACTGAATTTACATGGCTTTCAGTTAAAAGTGTCAATTGGGCAGAGGAGAATGTTGAGGCTAAAGAAGTCCTACAGTAAATGGCAGAACTAATTCCATTGGATCTTCAACGTGATTGAGACAGCTGGAGGGAGGGGGGGAAACGGATCTCGATAGCTGCGTTTTAGCATTTTATTCGTATAACTCCATTAGATCTCAACTGATTCTGACGTTTATGTTGTACTTTTAAAACAATGCATTCAATAAACAACACAAATTTAAAACACACTTTTTTTCGACCATGTCCGATCCTAATAGGATCATATGGGCCTCCACAGAGTGGAGGTTTGTATTGACAGATTTTTGTTTTTACGAGAAATGGATGTCAGCCACTTGCTCAACCTATTAGCTCCATACTCTGACTCATACACAAATTGAAAAACAATATGCGTACTTGCCAGACCCAGGATTCGAACCTAGGAACCTCGACTCTATAGGCCGGCATTTAAGCCACTCGGCCATCGTGGGTCTGAAAACACATTTAATTAGCCTATATTATCCCCAGAACCGCTCTTGAAGACAAACATAGCTCTACGTCCATATTTTTTTCGCCTCACTTTGCTAGTGAAAAACTGAAATTTATATTCTAATTGTATATTATCCTATCCTAATTGTTATCCTGATGTGGATTTTGCATGTTTTGATGAAAAGACTTCGTAAATCTTCACTTAATTTCCTTTTTGCACCCACCAGAGTTATTACGTCATTGAGTGTTGTTCTACATGAAATTAAAGTGTAAATGAAATGCTTTAAAACATCAAAATGGTGACCTCTGTAGCACGTTTCACAGTGGCTAAAATATAATATAATAATAACTTTCGTTATCTTTGCATGTTACCCAAGACAAAACCCCTACATTTCCTTTACTTACAAATTAATCTAACGTCAAACTAAACAAGTCTGGTTGTTTGTATGACTTACATAATAAACTTCTTAATTTTCTGGCCTCTTGTTATGAATAATGGCTATGCTACCCTTCATTAGTGACGATTGTTTAAATATAGTCCTGAACAATGTCGAAATTTCAACATCCTATATATACTTAATATTATCTGTGTCATATAAATTTATTTTCCAATTTATCTTTTAAAAGTGTTCTAAAATTATCAATAAAAAACATTTTTAACTACTACGTAATAACAGTATAATTTATTTTCAATGGGCTTATTAATAATTAATTAAAATAACACAGAATACTTCAATAATTATTATCAGGACCGGATTCGTCCACTTCAATGCGACATTGTCAACTGATAAGTATTCTTAATCTATGTGGAACACATTACATCGTATTACTATATTCAGACTCATAAATAACCCTCCACAAAGTGGAGGTTGTCTTAATCGATTTTGTTTTCACGAGAAATAGATTTTAACTACTTGCTCAACCCACTGGCTCCATTCTCTAGGTCCAAACACACATTTTAAAAAAACATGTGAATTTTCTCCACGACATTAAAAATCGACACATCACCGTTCTATCGTAGGCTATATGGAATAATTATACACAGTGTGTTTAATTTTAATTAAAAAACAGTTACCACCATTAAAGTAAGTTTTATGGATTTGTCGTGTGTCGTTTTTGTGTCATATTTGTGTGAATAATTATAGTTAGCATCACTCTGGTAGCAGCGAGTGCCCATTACTTAATGATGTTGTCATCTATTGTCTTTCTATGTCAATTCAGTCTGTCAAACTAAATATCAAAAGTTTACATCGAATATATCAAAGAAATAAATGGCGACGATTTTGAAGTATTTCTTAATATCTTGATAAAATGTGTAATATATTTTTTAATCTATTTATTTGATAGATTGTAGATAGATATTTAAAATAACGTTAAAGATACCTTAAAATTTTAAAATGGCAAAAGTGCCCATTAGAATATTCAATACTTTGACAAATTGTATTAAAGAAAGAATTATAAACAAAGTTAAATTTAAATTATTCATAATTCGAATTTTGAATTTATGATAGATTACGATGTATTAAAATCTATCGTAAAGTCAACAGACCTATTGTATTCAAATTTGTTGTCTCTGTGAAAAAGTTAAAAATCAAAATCTTTTCTTCTCAGAGTATTGATGCTATTATAAATAAAATAAGTCACGCAGAGATGAGTTGAATTAGTTAAATAAGTCGTATAATTCTTCTAATTTCAATTTCCGTAAATATTATATTTAAATTCGTTAGATTTATAGAAGTTCTATCCATTATTAATATTTTGAGTACCCAACTATCTACTAAAATATTTTTTTCGCTCACCTTTTTGAGAGAAAATAATAATTTTGAATTTATCTTTACATTCACTAGTATAAGTATTAGGTTCTTGTCTGTTTAGTGTAAGCCAGTGGTAAACAACTTTTAAAAATAACCGTAAATATAATATATACTGGATTATTTGTTAGTTTAGGCAATTAGGGTTAGGTTATCATTCTTGAATTCATGAATGTTGTCGAAATCGGCTATAAAAATTACCGTAAATATAATATATATTACATTATTTGTTAGGTTAGGCAATTAGGGTTAGGTTATCATTCTTGAATTCATGAATGTTGTCGAAATCGGCTATAAAAATTGCTCCCGCCTGGCTTCCAGTAAACAGACTTGTACCGTATGCATAGTATTATCCTATCTTATGGTAATTGATGTCTAACTGCGACCTTGTAACTCAACTTCCATCCAGATTTATTGAGTCATTAACTCACACTTCACCATGATATTATAATCACTCCGCCTATAAATGATGGTTAAAATCGAGAGATCATCTGCACTTGAAGACCTGGACTCTATAGTAGAGTCTCCATGCACCCAACTTCCCCCACAAAAACATTGTGAACCTTAAAATCATTATGCAGCAGACATATCTATAAGTGAGTACTAAAAACCTTCTCTTTTGAGTGAGTGTGGAGAAATTCAAGCCACTGATGGTAGTATTGATACCTCCATTATATATTCGTAAATAAACTCATTCAATAATGGTTTATGACGACGTAGTTTGGACGTGAACTGGTTCCTTTATATTTTTAAATAATTTTATCGTACCGCTAATCAAATAAGTTAGCTATAGGGTGAAAATTTCTTTCCATACTTAATTATATCCATGAATAATGTAGCAATCATAAAAATATACAAAAATGCTATTAAAAATATATACTTACTTTTAAAAAAATTACAATATTATTTTTATCAGCGATCAATTATTGCCTGCGAGATAATTTTTCGTCAATCTGTTATTGTACAATGTTGCTGACTGTCATAGAGAAAAATATAGTAGATAAGACGATAAATAGACTAGTTGACAAAAAATTGAGAAAACCATTCATAATTCATCTGTAATAATTATGAATATTGTTTCCACGAGAACAAAAAATTGTAGCATTTCGAAAACGAGATGCTGCCTGATTTCATGATTATTTCAAACACAAAAAAACTGAGCGCATTAAAAATTCCGCACACAAACATTTATTCAGATGTTTTAAATTGTTTAACATTGTATTCTTTATTGTTTAATGCCCGAGTGCGTGATGGTTAAATATAATTTCAAGTTATTATCAAGAAATTGACATGAAATTTGTGCCGCTAATATTCATTAAGCCATAGAGCCACGACCTAAGCCTGGGATCCACAATGATAATGGCTAGATGCTATGTTTTTTCAGTCCTATTATATGGAGTGGAGCCACAGAAACAACAATCAGAATGTCGTATTATATTATATCTATTTATTAGATTATTTTTTTTAGCTCAGCGTGCTCCTCTCTTGGGCACTTTTCATTATAAAGTCTCTGTAAACTCAGTCAAAACACACTTGTGTTTGTGTGTGTGTGTGGTGACCCCAGGCTTGATTATCTGCTCCTGAAACATTTCCAGTCGTAAATAAACTACTGATGCTTCACACCCCATACGCTCGATTAAAACTGAATGCGGTGCGGGGCGAGTTGGTTTGAAGGGATCTATATTTGTGTTATTTTCTGTGGTGGTAACCCAACTCACAGGACGAAGAGGAATGAAAACAGATTGAGGTTTCCATCGATAGTGACGATGATGATGATGATGATGGTGTTGGTCTATTAAAATATCTAGTCGCCAGCGAATGAGTTAACTCATTCGCTGCTGACTAGATAATGACATTTTAATTACCACCTTTAAAATGCACGTTAATTACATCGATCGGCTGCTTGGTCATTACGCGCCAGGTGCGTCTTAAGCGTCCAAAGTATTTTAAGTAGATATTTCAAATATGCATTATGCATAACCGTGCTCTGTAACAACTTAAAGACAATATTTTGAATGTCGAGAATGAAAAAATCCTATAAAATACGAGAAATAATCAGAGAAATAAAAACGAGAAAGTTGGCCAATTTAGTCACATAATACGGTATCCCGAGTGTATACTCTGCATCTTGTCATTCTTATCATTCAGGGGAAGATCACCGGTATAGAAGAAAGTTTTGACTCAAAAACCTCAGATAGTGGTTTTAACTCAGCACTACATTGAGAGCAGCGACGGACAGAGAGAAAATGGCCGAACTCTTCGCCGACATTTGCATGTATCGTAAATATTAATCCAATAGTTTTTGACAAATTATAAAGGAATATAGACTAAAATACAATACCATATTTTGTGTCCAGGCATCATGAAAACAGTCAAAACACCGATCAATAGGGAAAAAAGTATCGTCATGGATGTATTTAATTTTACAGAAACCAAGTTGATTTTATATTATTTATAGTACAATGTAAATACATGGAATGAATATTAAAATATTTTGTCAGATATTTCGAAATTACAGTCAGCCAATTCAATATCAATTATTATGTGAATAGATTAAAATTAAAATATAAAGAAGTAGATGGATACCGTGTTTAATTTTTGGTATCCAATTTATTTCTAATGATTAACAGCCACCCCATAACTTATTCAATATTATTCTATTCTTTAAATATTCCTGACACAGATTCGCTTTCCTTATACCTAATATGCAGCATTTATCATATTATAAAATTTGACCTAGCTCCACCGAATTAGCACTTGCTATAAATCAAAAATAAATTAAAGCTCCGTACACCTCCACAAATATCACGGCGGTCGCTTGCTATTTGAGCGTCTGTACCAACCGGAGTTTCCACAACGGTATTTTTGTCCCAAGCTCGAATCCTGGGTCTGACAAGTATACATATTATTTTTCAATTTGTGTATGAGTCAGAGTATGGACCTAATAGATTGAGCATGTGGCTGACATACATTTCTCGTAAATCAAAAACTGTTAATCTTATTAGGATCGGACATGGTCGGAAAAAAAATATTATTCATTACATTGTCATAATCAAATGTTGTATAGAGATGTAGCCTAAACGTGTTAAAGTGAAGGCAATAAATATCACAAGGGCCCCTAATTAATATTCATACAAACTGTAAGCAAACAGATCTAATATATTAAAACTCCCACCTCCGCACCCGTTATGTATATGCAGCCACGTCATACGCGGCCGGCTAACAGAACCCTTACGTGTGCCAGATCAAAGAATTTAAGCCCTCATTTTGTCCCGAGGAGAGCCGCACGGGATTGGTGATGCAACCTTGCACCGAAGTGCGAATGCATGATTTTAATTTATATGGCAACTATCAGAGTGACTTTAATTTGAAGAGTCGCAAGGGGAGTCGAGAGTGTCCCGCTCCCCGTACGCTCTGTCGAATTAAGTAAAGGCCGCAAAATTGGCCTCGGTTGCCACCATGTCCGCGTGTCCTATTGGGCCCGAATGGGGTTGGACCCGGGCAAACAACTCCGCTCGTTCGGGGCCCATAAGTGCACAGTCCCACAGGACGTGCTCTGCGTCCTGCTGGTCGTGTCCACATGAGCAACCCGACCCATGTCTTGCCAAACCAAACCCCTGCAGTTTGGCCGCAAAGTTTCCATGGCCAGTCATGAATTGACTAGTCCAGTGGGTCGGCACCAGTCTCCTCGTCATGTGTCTCACCGAGACATCTGGAAAGTATAGAAAAATCTGGCTACCCTTAGAGGAGGCCACCCGTCTCGCCTGCCATGCCGCATATGCGGTCTTGTAGAGCAGCTCAGATACAGTCTTTCTGTAGCTCACGCCCTCCACTCTCGATGGCGGTGTCAGAGGGACACCGGCGAGAGTTGTATTGATCCTCCTCATGAGCAGAGTGATCGATCCTCTAATTTGAACGTGCAAGTCGAGGGGAAAGACCCCCGCAAGGACCGCCAGGGCATCCGTAGATGTGGTCTTATAGGCCTTAGTAAGGCCAATCAGAGCAACCCTCTGTCCGCTAAGCAGAGCCCTCTTCACAATTGTCAGCGAGGCTTGGTGTGCCACACACTGGAGGCATGCCCATGAATATAGCCTCGTAAGAGATTCTCAGGGCCCGAGACTTTAGGCCCCAATTGTTGCCCGCCAGGCGAGCAACCTTCTGATTGGCTGGGTTGGCCTTAGCCACAATTACTTTAGCATGCTTCAAAAAGGTCTGCTTCTCGTCCAGAACGACCCCCAAGTAGGTCACCTCTCAAGAAAACCTTATAGCAGAGTCGCCGAAGCGCACTGCGGGTGATCGCTTATTTATGTTTATCCTTGAGCTGCCCTTGAGAAGGATAGCTTCCGTTTTGCCAGGTGCAAATGCAAGCTTATTAAGCTTACCCCAGTTTAGGATTCTCGATAATGCGTCCTTAGCTACGCGCTCGAGTGTTGGACGGCTCGACGAGCCAACTAGTAAAAGAAGGTCGTCAGCGTACGCGACGAGCGCGCAGCCCGGTGGCAGAGGTAACGTCAAAACATCATCAAAAAGTATATTCCATAGCAAGGGGCCAAGCACGGAACCCTGCGGACACCCCATGGTGGTCTCCCTGTAAATCAATTCAGTGCTAGAGTCGTATATAACTTCCCTTTTATTAAAATAGCTTTGCACTAGGGCAAAGAGGTCCCCCTGGATCTGTCGGAGCCGAAGCTTAGACAGAATTAATGGCCAGTTTGTGCTCCTTCTTTTGTTGCATACAAAAAATACACTTACGTCAAATTGAAACTTACTTCAGTGATTTTATGGGGAAATTGCAGAAGCATGTAATATCAAGAAAGGGATTCAACATCTTTGGTTTTATTATTATTATAAAATTTAGTTTTTAAATTATTACCCCGCACATTTTAGTGAGAATAGTTTCAGGATTTGTCTGTAAAATAAACCACAGAAATAGCTCAAGGTTATTGTACCAGGCCACTAGGGTATTGAGACCATACTGAAGCTCAATTCAACATAATAATAATAATAATAATAATAATAAAAATAATAAAATATAAAATTTATTAAATTATTTAAAAACATATGTGACACCTTTGAATGTACCTACTTACTTGTATAATTACATTTTAATCATAAAAAACTCTAAAATAATGTGATTATAAGACGAGATACTTCAATAAAATAACATCATTGGGTTACTGCCAAAATTTGGTAAGTCTCTAAATCATGTTATGGAGTATTTGTAATTTGAAAATTTGACATGCCCTATAAAACTAGGCACATTGCTAATTTCTCTGTACTTTATGTGCATGTTCTGTATGTTGGATGGCCTTGATTTTTTTTCAAGCATACATATTCATAACTCTAAATAGGTACCTACCTAAATTATCGACATACCAACGTTTGGCAGCAACCCCACGAAGCGCTCTACAGTAACGTTTTCCAAATGATGTTCGAGGTAAATTAAGAGTAATATTAGTATATTTTTTAGCGAGTTTTACTATTTTTTATACATTCACTTATGATTGAATTTTCGTATAAGTACATGTTTTAAAACCATAATCAATATTAGCAATGTAAGTAAATTAGCGCCGCAGGTGACTTTTTTACTATTAGGGCCAATTTGTGGTGTGTGTTCATCTTACTTATCTGGTTGAACCACCACGCCGGGCCCCGCCTGAGCCTGGGCCTCTAAGGTAGAGCACTGTCAGCCCTCCCTCCATGTGCGGGCCATGGCAAAGATACAAACGTGCATACTTAGTTATTATTATTAAAAAAATCAATTCCGTGAGCTTTCATTGAAAGACTGGATGCTACGGTCTGATTAAAATATGCTTACACTATTTACACTCTATTTTTACTTACCTATGTGATTTTGGTTTAAATCTTATGTGAAATTAATCACACCCCTCTTTATGTATTATTTAAATCGAGTACCTACGTATTTTTAAAACGTCTTTCTTTGAATTAGAATTTGGAATAAATATTATGTTAATTGCATACTTTGAGAAACATTATAAAGTTTGCAGTTTAGTTTTCCGGTAGTGTACACAGATGGCACTGCATAATAGGTAGAATTAATGCAGAATTATTTATAGCGAAAAGGAAGTTGTAACAAAAACAGTGTAAACTTTTGCATTTAAATCCTCTATCTATGGCTGTGTGTGTATATTATGCTACGTATGTGACATAAACATAACAATCGTCACACTCTAGGGGGGTCTGATAATATAATGTGATGATTTGTGACGAAAAGGGGAGGGGGGTCAGATAAAATGTGATGTCACAAAGTAAACAATCTGTACATCGTCGATCGGGATAAATTGAAGGATAAATGTTCAAATAATAAAAAAACTGTTTTTAACGTTTAGGGGGGGTGTCAAAAACGTGACGTAATATAGACAGAGTGGTAAAAGGTTATATGACGATGTGGGGAGGCGGTTAAAATACCCAAAGTCGTGTGACGTTAAATATAGACGGCCTCTTAGTAGGTACATATTGTATATTTTAATCAAGACTTCTGCCGAACATGTCCGAAGGCCTAATGACAAATTAAATTAAGGCACGTAATGATAACTCTACAAAAAATCGTAGAGTCTGTATTCTATAAACTGGTGTACACGTCATACGGAAAGCATTGTGCCATCGCGTTCAACTGTTGCAAGTTTTCAATGGTAGGGAACAAGATGGATGCTAAAGCGGGGGGGGGGGGGGAACCGGCACGCCAGCTTATAGTAGACAGACTCTAGTATTGTGATTCTACAAATAGTCGAAAATGTTTTAAATACTGTTAATAACTTAATAATACATCGATACACTTATAAACTTATGTATTATTATAATCGTGATTGATTGACCAAAGCAGAGGCAGTTTGATTTTTGTTTAAAATTGGTGCCGTTTTAACAAGATGCGCTGTCTCCCAGTGAAATATGTTACATAGCGATTCCGCAGTATTATACCTGAAAAAAATCATTCGCCCTTCCACCAAGTTGGCTAAGAAGTAACCGATTGAAAATGTAACTTCCCAATGCTCGTTTTTTCGATCCGAGAGAGAGTGTTGTATTCTACAGTTATGTTTTTTCCAATCACTAATTTGCTGATTCGAATAGCTGTCTTAATAAAAGGTGTTAAGCTGAGTAAATGCTCAACAGTCACTCTTTGAAATGTTCAAATTAGACTAGATATCTTTATGATTTTAAATTTATAAATATGGGGTTGTTGCTAAAAGTTGATAAGTCGATAATTTAGGTATTTAAAGTTAATAACGGATTATATGCCTACATATATAATATAAATATGTATGCTGGAAAATAATTCAAGGTCATCCGATACATAGAATATGCATATAAAACACAAACAAATTAGTATTATGCCTGATTTTATAGGGCATATCTTTCAAATTGCAATTAATCCATAACATGATTTCGAGACTTTTTTCGAGACCAACTTTTGGCAGTAACCCACGCAATTAGTCAAATGAACTCAGTACACAATTATTATAATATAATAAACGTACCTAAGACTCCCTTAAAGTTGTGTTATTATTTTATATACTGAACAAAAAACCGCCATTTCAAAATGTCTTTTTTAGTTTTGAATTTTGAACACGGGCTTCAAAAATATCGGTTGCCCCTCTGACCTGGTATTTTCTTTGATAGGCTAAAGCCATAGTTACCAGTAAGAGTTATAGGTATAGCTACCCTAAATTTAATCTGATAAAGTAACCATGCTTTGTACGTAATAAATATCACTTGTGTTTACTCATGTAAGAAGCAAGTAATATATTTTAGTAAAGTTCTAAGCGGTCACTCACACAGAAAATCAACGAGAACCCAACATAATCTCAACTCGACAAAAGCACCAAAATAGCTTCTCGGATTTCACACATAGTCACTATTTATTCCACAAAATCAAATCATCAATATTATTTTTTATACCCGGAGGCTTGAACTACCCTCTGATGACTCACCATCCGTCGGTCAAAGTAATAAATAGATCACATTTCCAAAAGTAATATCAATGGTGAATTTGTTGATTAGGGTTTACAATTCCGGGATCCTACTTGACTGTTGAAAACTTAACTTACCTTAAGCCGCGCGGCTTAAGGGGACGCTTATACCTACAGAGGCATCTAACGAAAAAATACGAAGCTTGCAATTTGAGACATTTTTTTGATAAGTTACGATTTCAACTGCATTAATTATTAATAAATATGTATCTGAAAACATTAAAAAGAAAAATAGCTTCTCTCGATCTTGTGCGTTACGTTACCACGTACTTCATCGATCCTCTAGGTCAGGGGTCGGCAAACCGCGGCTCGCGGGCCACATGTGGCTCTTTGGGTATTGGCGTGCGGCTCTTTGCCAAATTCCCAATTTTTACAAAAACTTTTGCAAAATTCACAATTTTTATTTTTTGTCATTGATTTGTACACGTATTATATTATATAATGACATTATCGCGAGCCTAATTTTTCCTCCGTGATGGTTAATGCAAAAAGGTATGATTGTTCTTTTAAATCCGCCCATTACAAAAGTCGACAAATCAAAATTTTCTCCATTTGATATTGACACGAGCACTTTTGAAATACAATTTTATTGGTGGATTTAACAAGCAAATAGTTATGGAGCTAAAAATTTGTAGGTCTTGCCACCAAAATTGAGGATATGGAGAGAGAAAAATGCAATTTAATTTGACAACACATGTGGGGTGCTCTAAAAGATCTACATGAAGTAGATACTACGATTTTTAATTCATATTATGGAATAGGTTTCCGAACTCATATTCGAGTCGACATAATAATATGTATGTGAACAATCATTTTCAAGTATGAACAATATAAATAGCATTTAGAGAAGCCAAATAACCGATGAGAATTTTTTGGAGTCGCGCCTGAAATTAAAAACTACAAGTTACATACCAAACATACACACTCTCCAAAGAAATGCAAGGAAGGTCATTGTTCACATTAGTTTTAAGGAATACGTAAAAATTGTATGTAATTCATATTCTGTAAAAATTATATTTATAATGTCAACAATAAAAACAAATGATATTAAGTAATTACGTTAGTTTTATTCGGGAAATCGTCTTCACATAATAAATGAACAACTATAAAATGTAATTAATTCATTTAAATGAATCATATTTATAAAAATATACGTATGGCTCTCGAATTTTTTTTTAACCGTTGTGCCACTCATATTTGGCTCTTTTGGTTCAAGAGTTTGCCGACCCCTGCTCTAGGTCTACCTCGCGGACTTTTGTACCTCTTGGGTACCACTGGATGACTAGATTTATCCAGCGATTGTCTTTTCTTCGAGTTATGTGTCCAGTGTGAGCTTCCCGTAATCACATAATATGCGTGTGTATTATCGACCCTAAGTAAAAGAGAGATCCAGAAACATAGAGTAGCATAGCGTGGTATGGAGAGGTGCATGCTGAGCATAGCGCGAAAGGACAAAAAACGGAATGAGTGCATAAAGAAACAGACAAGGGTTTAGATGTAATAAAGTTTGCTAAAAATCTCAAATGGTTATAATTTAATTGAACATACATAATTTGAAAACATCTCATGCATATATCCACTTGAACCTGTAACCCACTAGTGTTTGTTTTCCAATGATTTATTATACATTCTCAAATCTTGTGAATTATTTGTTTTTTTTTTTATTTAGAAGCGAACATTAGCTATATTGTATGGAGTTAGATTGTTTAAAATGTGGGAGGCCTATTTACGGGCTGTTTGTGGCCCAAAGTGAACAACAAAAAATCTGCAACCTTCGTCCTTCGTTTGAGCATAGGGTCATTTTTTAGATTTATTTAATTCTGAAAAAAAAGGAAGTTTTGTGCTTTATTTTAAAAATCGTACCCTTTCGTAAAAGAAATTAGCTGTTGACCTGGATTCTGGACAAAAAAAGGCGACCGAAAAGCGGTTCGTATAGAAGAATTTTCTTTTGGAGAAGAGTTTAAAAAAAGCACACGTCCCTGGATTGTGAAAGATTTTTTTTGCAGAAAACTGGATGAATAGAAAAAAATGACTAGTAGAATTCTTAAAAAAAACTCTTTGTGCACAGACTCATTGTATCTACGGTGTGCCAAAAGCGCGTCAGCAATAGTTTTTTTTTCCGTGACGAAGTTATAATTTGTTTTGTTGATGAAAATTATATAACGAAACCAATAAAGTTCTTATTTCAAATTGATCTCCTGTTATGTTGCAATTTATCAATTACACTAATTAATCAATAGTCCAGTGGCGATTCTCCCTTGAGAGCGCTGGAGCGGTGCACACCCACCCACTCAATTTATGCGAAAAGACTTTTTTTAAATGAGTATTTAATTTATATTCGATTAATTAAAAGTGTTCTGATCTATTACCGTAGGCATTAATTCATATACAAAAACAAATTCTAATATGTGTTTTTAACCGGCTATTTTAAATAATAATATTATATGTTGATGTGAGCGATATTCGCCATCGCTCGACCAAAGCGCCCAGTAATCTAATTTCGATTTCTTTGCAATGAGAAAGAGCGTCGTCTGTCGCGTGGGATAGCAATACGTAAATATTTTTTCTACGTGCTCGGGAGCGACAGTTTCAGTCGCTCTCGGCCCGAACGCAGATTCATCGGTTTTAAAACAATACAGCCCGTATCACACGTACAATTATTGTTTGACAATTTTTATTCAATATTATTATAAAAATAAATTCTTATCACAGTACGCATTTAAATTTCCGCACATGTTGACAACATTTCTCAAATTTAGGCGAAGTACAATTTAAAAATAAACTTCAAGTTTTTTTTCAGTTTGATAACTAAATTCGCAATGTTTATCAATTATGATATCTCTCCAAACTAGCTCTGTAATACGTCTGACTTTTTAGATAAAAATAAACTCAAAAATGAATTGTCTGTTATTTACAGCTTGGATAATTTTTATAATGCTGATGGCGCCTCTGCATTATAAAACATTTTAATCGAAAAAAATCTCATTGACACATTTACGGAAACGGTTTTACTATTAAATTTAATTTTTACTATTCCGATGACATCAGTGGAAAGCGAAAGATGTTTTTTCACACTCAAACGGATCAAGTGTTTTAGTAGAAACGCCATCGCGCAATCAAGATTGAACGCATTATGTATGCTCAGTATCGAAAAAAGAATGATACAAGAGATTCCTGACTTCAACAAACGCGTAATTGAAAAATTTGTGTCGATGAAAAACAGAAGAATGGATTTCTCATACAAATGAACAATAAATCCCGGTCACTGCCAGATACGAGATATTTCGGTAGTACTAATAATTCGGTCAAAACAAAATAGTTCGTGTCAACCAGTTTGTGTTAAAGTTTAAAATCCATTTTTTTCAATAAAAACTGTTTTTAGAGGTACAACGTACAACAAATAATAAATAGTGAGTTATTTATGATTTCTTTTAAATGTACTAAATTAAAAAAACCAATAGTTTTTTTTTTGATTTTTTGGTGAAGTTTTGATGAAGGCAAATGCCTTTTTACGGCAGTCAAAAGGTGAAAAAAGTGAACTCCCAGTAAAATAACTCACCGGTCGCCACTGCAATAGTCAATCAATTAACTTGATATGTTGACTTTTTACTTGACTCGTTAAATAATTAATTGTTATATCATTACGGAGGTACAAGCACTAACTAGGGATTGCAATACCGGTATTTGAAAACCGGTATTCCAATATTTATCAATACCAAAATACCAGTTTTTTAAATCAAAAATACAGGAATTTTCAGTATAAAGAAAGCACACTCGTTTACGTTTTTGAAAATAAATTTTAAGTTAAGTGCTGCTAAAATGCAAATATATTGACTAAATCCAACAGTTAAATAATAAAACAAATTTCATCAAATATATTTATATAAGTGATTGTCGCGATGAATTATCATAATATTATTTCGAAATAGAAAACATCCATAAAAAATGTTCGATTATTCTATTATTATTATTATAATTATTCGGTACTGTTCGGTTATCAGGAATACAGCGGAAAACACATTTTGAAAATACCCGATATACTGAATTATTTGTTAGTTTGGATTAGTTTAGGTTAGGTTAGGGTAGGTTTGGTTAGGTTTGGTTAGGTTAACCTAACAAATAATCTAGTTTATCGGCTATTTTCAAAATGTGTTTTCCGCTGTATTCCTGATAACCGAACAGTACCCTTGATGAACTTTTGAGGGTTTTAGATAAAATTATCAATACATTCAAAGTATTTGTAAAAAATCACTAGTTCTATAATTATGATCAAAACATATTTTAAATGTCAACATAATAAATGTAGGTATATAGATTTTTGCTATAAAATAATATTTGAAAAGGGTTTTAATAGCTATATTTATTGATAAGCACCTACTTCTGTTTTTTTAATGTTTAAGAAATACCATCATTCGGTATTGCAATCCCTAGCACTAACCATTACAATTTTTTGTCTAATCCCGGTGTCCTGGGATTGAAAATAATACTGATATTATAATAATCACACGACTAATACTTCTGAATAAGATTCCAACCCCTGGTTACAATTTTATTTCATGCCTTGAGGCTTTACCATATTTCCAGATATTTCACCACTCTTTTTTTTATGATGCCAATTACCAATGACATCACAGCACTTTTCTTACAGTACCGAGTAATTTCTCTATATCTCTCTCATCTCTTTTATATAAATTGGGTCTCCATTTTGGTGACTTTATTGACATATGATATTCGTATCACCCATGTGTGTAAAGCGTTATTTCATAAGGGACAAGATTATACGTATGTAACAATCAAAAAGTTTGAACTAGGGATTGCAATACCGGTATTTTCGGTATTAAGAATGCATACACGCGTATATTATTTTTTCATTACTTACTAGATACTGTATTGTATATTAAATTAAGAAACGAAACGAACCTGCGAAAACGCAAATATATTGACTGGAAACCAATAAAAGTTACTTAAATAATATTAAAACAAAATCCTTCAAATATACATACTTATAGAATTTTCGCGATGAATTAACATATAATTTCGAAAAAGAAAACATTCGTGACAAATATATCCAATTATTCTATAACTATTGATACACCGTTTATAGAACATCCAACGAAAGTCGAATTTCACAGAGATTTTTTTGTACCCGGGACTTCTAGTATTTGTAAAAATTAGCAGTTCTAAAATACACATTATGATCTATACATATTTACAAAGATCACCTTAATAAATTTAGGTAGGTATGTACTTTATTAGGTTGCCATAAAATAGTGTTTTAAATAAATTTTAATAGTTATGTTTATTGATAGGTACTTCTTTTTTCTATAATATGTTTTGACGAATACCGGTATTGATATATTCATTCGGTATTACAACCCATAGTTTGGACTGATAAAGCTTATTATTGACCATGTCCGATTCACGACGATTACACTATGGGCCTCCACAGGGTGGAGGTTTGTATTAACAGAAATTTTTGTGTTTACAATTAAATGGAAGTTAGGCACTTGCTCAACATATTAGGTCCATACTTCAACTCTAAACATACATTGAAAAACAATGTGTATTTACCAGACCGGGAATTCGAACCCGGGACCCATATTATTATATTAAGGTGACGCATTTGCCGCTCGACCCTACGAACTCTTTATATTAATTACTCGTATTACAATACACGATAGTTAGTAGACCACCCTCCACTTAACCTTGCAATTTGGAATAGATTTTTTTTAAATTATTTGATGAAATCAGCCAATCAGGCGTCTGAGATTTACTAATACACTAATACGCAGTGCGTGTTACACACAAATCTTGTTACTGTGTACAATTGCAAAGTTACGAGGAGGATACTATAATTTCGGAACGTTTTAGCTTAGTTGAATTGATAACAATTTATTATGTAAGTATATAAAAATGAATGTATTAACAGCATTGAATAATTTCATTGTATGCAAATACATACAAATGACGGCTTGTTGTTGTCGGTCTTGCTTTGCTTATTTACTTAAATACTGTTATTTGTGATTTTACCTGGCCGTTTATCTAAATAATATTAATTAATTATATTAAAAAATATATTTTTAACCTTCTATCATAATGTGGTCCAGAAAAATACCAATTATTCTAGTTATACTAAATGAAACTTGCAGATGTTTTTTTTATTATTATCATATATGTACTAAATATATTATAATATTATTATCCTTAGTAATCACACTATCAGATTCACTTTTAAATAGTAGTTGTATAGCTTTTTTTCAACATCTTTGTAAAATATATATTTAAATAACCTGTCTTTTTTACAGAAAGTGAAAAGGTGTTCCGCACAGAAGTCACTGGAAGGAGGCCAGACCTGAACAGACGACGATTAATCCATCGCGCAAAAATGAAGAGCCTCAGGATCTCCGTCGTGATTGTGGTGGCCTTCGTGCTGTGGTGGACGCCATACTACTCCATGATGATCATATTCATTTTCCTTGACCCCGGAAAGCATGTAAGCTCTCATTTTCATATATTTTAAACGCCGTATACCTAACTATATCGCTCGCATTACTGGTACATATCGGGGACAGATAACTAATAATTTCTTTGTTTTTTAATCAATCGCATATAAATGTAAGTACATATACATTTAAATAAGCAAAAATTGCATTTATATAGAATTTCATCATTATATTATTATAATAATATGTGTTTTACGATGAATAAGCTGCCACAGGGTTTAAATAAGCATAAATATCGCATCGGTATGGGTTTTCTCCCGTATGTTTAATATTATGTTTTTAGATACCTAGTAGGGAGCATTTAAATTTACATACATTGCATTGATATAGACTTCACTATTTATTTCAATTTATTTATTTTTAACATATTGTGGACATTACAAATTATAAGTTTAAGATGTTCACAACACGACATTTAGAAATAAAGAAATATAAATCAGTATTACATAAAAAAGAGATAGATCAGTATTAAGTTGTTAAACAGTAGAAATATGTAAATACAAAAAAATATAAATTAGATAGGTACAAGGAAGTACACTATTTTAAGAATTTATAAAACAACGTCTACCTATACTCATCCTCGCGTAGGTGGAATATATTATCAACACCCGAAGCAATTTCGTTGAACATGGTTATCGCCCTCCCAATTGTCATTACCAATGGCAGGTTGGTTCTGCACCTTGGGAGAATAAACGACTGATGCTCTCTATTTCTAAGATAGTTAGCAGGGACATACAGGTCAACACTGCCCAGAATAGCAGAGTTCTCATTTATACCCCGTATAACTATATCAATACTACATCAACAAATACTATATCAATGCAATATTAATTTCATGTGTATTTGAGATGACAAAATTGAAAAAAAAAACATTGGAAACTATTATAGGAATGAAAATTTACACTTTAATACTTTTTTAAATCGATAAGTACCTATTTGTATTTGAAAAATAGCCATGGTTGAGATTTTCACCAACATTCAAAAAACATCTATTTTTATAAGCATTTAAGTTTGTAGTCCTTGCAGTCATACTTAGGGGTGTAAAAAGGTATTCTAGCGTCAGGGTAGTTACGAAAAATGCGCCCCTTGCGTAATACTAAACTAATAGTTACATATGCACACTTACAACCAACTACGTATCCGGTTACCATTAGCAGAATTAAATTATGGAGATTGAATAACTCATAAACATAAGTTCAAAAATTTACGGCCCCCTAAAACTGAATAAAATCATGATCCCCAATGTTTTAGTATAAAAATCATAGAAATTTTCTTATACTTGATTTTGAGGGAAAAACAGTGGATTTTCACAATTACATTTAATTAAACCAGACAAAAGACTAAACTATCGATGAATAATAATCGACAATGTAATGTTTATTCTTATTTTTATCATAAGAATGTTTGTTTCCCCATTTTTAGTCATTTTTTGATGAAAGTTTCTGCTTACTGTTTATTGTTACACGTTCGGCGAAACTTTACTTCTGCACTCCTATCCGAGCTGCGCCCGAGGCGGCTGCTCCACTATTGCTTTATTTCTTTATTGCAGTTCTAAATTCAAAATATTCAATTTATATATTAAACCGATATAACGTGTGACCCTTCTGTTTCAGTGACCAATTTTCTTCGCACAAGACATGTAAATTTGGAGGTCTACATTTTTGATTATTTTCTCTGATTTCAGCTCAGCGAAGACTTGCAGTCGGCCATCTTTTTTTTCGGCATGTCGAATAGTTTAGTGAATCCAATCATCTACGGAGCATTCCAACTGTGGCCTGGCAGCAGGAAGCGCCGCAGGAGTCACAGGTTAATTTCAACACTTACTTCATTCGTCATGATTAAAAAATACAGATGATATTTTAATACAATAATTTAGTTACTACTTTACCCATGATATCAACAGCAAACAGTTACATGCGCTAATGCGCTCGAATTTTAATTTTATATTAAGACATTGCTTTTATTATTCTAAAACAAAAAAATCATGCATTAATAATATAATATGAGTACCAAAATGGTACAGTACGTAAGGCGCTGGCTTTCTATCCGGGAGCTCCGGGTTCGATCCCGGTGAGGTAAAAATATATTTACATAATCTAATATTATGTGAATTCCTCAATATTTAAAATTTTACCACTGAAATCGGGGCTCACGGCCAGTTGTGGTGTTTTCCCATTCGCTGCGGACCATTTAATTATTACATTTAAATAACATGCTTATTATATTTAACGGCCACCTGATGGGCAGCACACCGGTTGCGTTGGATGCAGCGAAGAAAGAAAAAAGAGATTTCTGAATAAATATAAAATGAGGCAAACGCCCCTAAATTAGCAAATTTATACAGAAACATAGTAAGTTATACCTATATTTCGGACGGCCTCTGAAAACGAGCCCGAACTCGCGTTTGCCAAATCCCAAAAATTATTTTTTTTATTTTTGAATGTACAAATTATATTTAAGAGTATTATAAAAAAAATACATATCGAGAGTTTCTGGATGGTTCCGGAAAAATCCTGAAAGATCCTGAAAGGAAAAGAGATGGCTTCGGGTGAAAAGGAAAGCCATTGATAATAGAAACGAAGACCCAGCTTATTTTCTATAACACTTGAGTTTCAACTCATCATGACCTGTCGATAACTGTCTGGATTGATTTCGACTTTATCACACTGTATTCGTCTGCCTTCTTCAATAATCACCATTCTCCACAATTTTATAATAATTGAAACCCGCTCTTTCTTTAGCGTATTAACCAAGACACGCCATGTCCTATCCATTAGACATTCTTATACAAAGTTGTCCATAACTCAGCCTTGTTATGATTCTCATGCAGGGCTATTCCAACTAGTTACCACGATAACACATTTTCGTTATTTTTCTTGATCCGGCATAACACGGATAATACTCGGGTTATTTCTGTATACAAGGTGGTTATCTAAATTGCATGTTATCACCTAACATTAAATTTGTTATAATAATGTTACTTTAAGGGTAAAAAAGAACAAGAATCATCTATACGCCATATTACGAGTATATCGGTTAGTTTTATTGTTATATTATAATATATAGCATGGCGTTTATAATAAGTATAGTATATTACATTGTGCAGATGTAGATTGCCTTTGCAATTTTTTTTTTAAATATTCACGTAATACATTTTACAATAATTATCGGGCGTATAAATACTCCAACTATGACTTGGCGCGCTGCGCAGTGACGCTTGTATCATAATGTTCGTAGGTATTAGTTTTTTAAATCATCATATCAAGAGTAGGTATAACAGAACCAATGTGATTTATATTTTTAGTCGAGCAGAGTCCACAGAGCGAGCACCACGTCATTTTAAATCAAATTTACAACAAAATACCTGGTCATCGAAGATTTTATTTTAAAAATATAAAAATAATTATTGTCGCTAGAGCAATTCTTTGCAATGATTTATTAGGTGCCGTGAACGCTGTCGCCAGCCGGCGGAATGAAAACAATGTGAAAAATAATAAAAGTATATGAGGTGCCTGTACAATAATATTTATTTTTAGGCGTTATAAATTATTTCGTGCATTGGCTTTACTCAACCAACAAAATACAATAATGGTATCTACCTATTGTTTCACTATTACATATATTATAAAAGTTATTGCGTTACTAGTTTGTAAAAGTGTCTCTAAACTCGGGTACATCACTAGATATATTGTACTTTTTTTTTTTAAATATGCATTAGAATTAAACAATACAGACCTATTTTAAAAATAAATACTATTCATTAATAATGTTTTTTGGATAGCACATGAAATAAAAATGTAGGTAGATAATGTGTTTCAAAATCCTTCGTATGTTTAGTTCTCGTACAATTTCAGGTTAAAAAGTTATTAATCTATTTCTAAGTTTCTAAACTACTAAACTAAACTCTAAGTTTAAAAACGTCACAATATCCACCAAATTGGTTGCAATACTTCCCACCAAATAGCTGATTAACATATTGAATTTAGTAACATTTAAGTATGTTAAAAGATATTATTTTTTGGTCACCCCATACTCACTAAGATGAAGCGAGTTTGTTTTAAATTTAATTTATTGACCATAACTTTTGACGTACGTATCGGCGGCGACTTTTTAATATTACTAGTAGACCAGCTATTTCGGACCACATATAAAAATATCATATTTTGAATTCTCAAGGGCATTTCTGTGTAGGAAGCGCGGTCATCCGGGCCTGCGTTGAAAAAACGTCAAGTCTGACAGTTTATATCCCAGAATATTTAACTCTCGGAATACAACATAGTATATGTATCAGGTTTTTATTGATTTTAGAGTGACGTAAGTGATATGTTAGAATATCCCTGCTGAGATTACGACCTTTTTTTCCTTTTATATGCCTCCTAAATTTAATTATCCACGTATTCCTTTTAGAGACAACCCATTAAATTCTTCACGAATTTCAATTTTAGATACACAATCAATTCAAATTAGAGTGTCCTGTCCCGAGTCGCTTTACCGAAAAGAAATCCTACGACCTAATATTTCAATATAAGCACAGAATGTAAACATCGAGATGTCACTGGCGTAACAATTATTTTATGAGATTGCACCGGCTCGCACGAACCGGTTGATAACAGTAAATACCTAGCGAATAATGTATAACCAAGCAAATATTTAACTATTTACCACTTAGGGCAAAATCTAAATAAAAAAAACCTCCACTGCAAAACAAAATGGTAGCCAGATTAGCCGTGTATTAGTAATATTATATAGCTTTGAAGGCAGCGCTCGAAATGAACCGGAACGCACCGGAGCACAGCTCTTATTCGTGAATTTTTCGAGATTATCGCTCTGTCTTGAAA
This sequence comes from Rhyacophila brunnea, assembly GCF_057557595.1. Lineage (NCBI taxonomy): Eukaryota > Metazoa > Arthropoda > Insecta > Trichoptera > Rhyacophilidae > Rhyacophila > Rhyacophila brunnea. The sequence continues at coordinate 11,026,129 of NW_028232848.1, read as the reverse complement.
TATTGCATTCCAGCTCAGTAATATAATTATTTACTTTAAATATATTTTTTAACTTTATACGGAACTTATCGGAACCATAGTAAAAAATAACGGTTATGACGTGACGTAAATCTCGATTATCGTTTGCGGCGCCGACAATGTTCTGCCATAATCTTAATTGATACAACACTGTTATTCTATTTGACCATCTAGGCTTGACAGGTATATACTAAAATCTTAAACACTTATTTATATACAATACATAAAACTATTACATAAAATATATGTTAATATTTTCGGGAAATTATCGAGCGCTCCGGTTCGTAAAATTGTTCATTTCAAGCACTGCTTAAAGGCAATGTGTTGCTTCCTCCATATGGAAAAGGTTACCGACCTATTATGTTCTACAGTTTAATAGTACGGAGAAAATAATATTATTGTGATCATATTTTCAATCATTACTGTATCAGTGAGTTTAATTTCTAAATAAACATACTAGATATATATAATTTAATATATATATATAATATAAGTTATTACGATAAAGCCATAGTAAAAACATACGATTACGACTTTTATTTATTCAATATTCACACAATTCGTTTGATACAGCATTTCAAATTTTAATCTATTTAGGTACCTTCTAAACTAAAATTCCGAAAAATATTTATCTTGTCTTCAGACATTCAATAAAGTCGTATTTTGTTCGATTCATTAGATGCATACAAAAAGGTGTCTTGAAACCTTGTATTTTTTTGTATTAAATTGATGTCTCTACTTCAAGTAGAGTCGTTCAATGCTCAAACCGCACCTGGCGTGTAGCAATTAACACTATAATTAAATGTGGTCACTAAGTGGTCAGCAGTGAGTTAATATTAATTTTATCCTCGATTTTTTTAAAATTTCATTTAATTTCTATATATTTTAGTGATCTATTTAATCAGGTACAACAGCTGTTGTATTAGGGACATCACTACGCAGGTTCAGTGGGAGTGCAAGGATAGTCCTTGGGTAGACACGGATACACGGGGGGGATAGCGCACGCTCTAGAACAATGGTAATTTACGGCATTTTGTCCAAAAATATAGGTGAATCTGAGAAGAAAATCAACTTTATGATCCATAAAATTTATTATCGAAAGTATAAGAAATTCACAAACTCTAAAATGGCGAAAACAAATGCTTTTGAATGCTATAAAAATGTACATAAGTGGATAGCTTCAATAAAACAAAAAATTATCGAGGATATAAACTTTTTTAATTTAACTGATTTATAGCTGAATTTCAGTCAGTAAAAAAAGTCACAAAAACATCTCTCGTTTGAAGATAAATTTATTTCACATTTTAATAGCCTAATTGATTTACTAATATATACTACCCAATATACATAATCTTAATACTATGCAAAGTTAAGGCGAAGTCTTCACTGAGCCTTTTTTAAAGAGGCACCTAGCGGAAAAATACGAAGCTTGCAATTTGAGACATTTTTTTGATAATTTACAATTTCAACTGTATTAATGAATAAATATGTATCTGAAAACATTAAAAATAAAAATATTTTTTATTTTAAGTCAAAGACAAACTTACAATTGTAAAAAATGTAATAAAATGTGAATTTGTTCTATCGGTCCGCACCCTATTATTACATATATTTTATGGTCATATTTATTATTAAAATTTAGTTTATTAAGTTTTCTAAGCATCATTTAAGCGATTTTTGACAAATTCATAGTTTTAATATTTTTTATATCTATTTTAAAAAACATCGATTTTTATAAAAAATATAAATGTGTATAACTTGAAATCCTTTTTATTTATATTAATATAAATATTTTATTTATATTTATAAAAATAATTGATATATATTATATTTATATATGATTATATTTATAAACTATCCTGTGTAGAGACATCTGAATCTGCTCATACACATTTTATTCTTTTGAATGAATGTAATTTGAAAATCAATTCTATCTAACATTGACACCTCGTAACAGACATTTAGACATTTTCACGGGGGGGGGGGGGGTTAAAACGTTAAAAAAATCAGAAAATAAATTCAAATAAAAACAAAAATTAAAGCCTATAATTTCGCACTGAGGATTTTGTTTGTTTTTATTTAGTTTTAATATCTGTTTTTTACAACATTTTAACTCCATCGTGTCAAACATAATATTGAAAGTTAACTACGATGTGCCAATGTTAGACCGTCGCCATATTGCAATAGTCGTGGAAATTTTTTTCATTTGGCTCTACAATCCTCACGAAGAAGTTTCATAACAGATTATTTTCAGAGAAATGAATGTTAGCAATTTATTATTTGCTCAATTTATAAGACCATGCACGGATAAGAAAACAACATGTGAATTTTGCCAGACCTAGGATTCAAACTCGAAACCTCTGACTTACCAAATGGATACGTTACCACTCGACCATAGCGGGTCTGATCAAATCTGCGTTTACTTCTTTGACTTAAGGCGAAGTCTTCACTGAGCCTTTTTTAAAGAGGCACCTAGCGGAAAAATACGAAGCTTGCAATTTGAGACATTTTTTTGATAATTTACAATTTCAACTGTATTAATGAATAAATATGTATCTGAAAACATTAAAAATAAAAATATTTTTTATTTTAAGTCAAAGACAAACTTACAATTGTAAAAAATGTAATAAAATGTGAATTTGTTCTATCGGTCCGCACCCTATTATTACATATATTTTATGGTCATATTTATTATTAAAATTTAGTTTATTAAGTTTTCTAAGCATCATTTAAGCGATTTTTGACAAATTCATAGTTTTAATATTTTTTATATCTATTTTAAAAAACATCGATTTTTATAAAAAATATAAATGTGTATAACTTGAAATCCTTTTTATTTATATTAATATAAATATTTTATTTATATTTATAAAAATAATTGATTTGATATAAATAAAAAGGATTTCAAGTTATACACATTTATATTTTTTATAAAAATCGATGTTTTTTAAAATAGATATAAAAAATATTAAAACTATGAATTCGTCAAAAATCGCTTAGGTGATGCTTAGAAAACTTAATAAACTAAATTTTAATAATAAATATGACCATAAAATATATGTAATAATAGGGTGCGGACCGATAGAACAAATTCACATTTTATTACATTTTTTACAATTGTAAGTTTGTCTTTGACTTAAAATAAAAAATATTTTTATTTTTAATGTTTTCAGATACATATTTATTCATTAATACAGTTGAAATTGTAAATTATCAAAAAAATGTCTCAAATTGCAAGCTTCGTATTTTTCCGCTAGGTGCCTCTTTAAAAAAGGCTCAGTGAAGACTTCGCCTTAAGTCAAAGAAGTAAACGCAGATTTGATCAGACCCGCTATGGTCGAGTGGTAACGTATCCATTTGGTAAGTCAGAGGTTTCGAGTTTGAATCCTAGGTCTGGCAAAATTCACATGTTGTTTTCTTATCCGTGCATGGTCTTATAAATTGAGCAAATAATAAATTGCTAACATTCATTTCTCTGAAAATAATCTGTTATGAAACTTCTTCGTGAGGATTGTAGAGCCAAATGAAAAAAATTTCCACGACTATTGCAATATGGCGACGGTCTAACATTGGCACATCGTAGTTAACTTTCAATATTATGTTTGACACGATGGAGTTAAAATGTTGTAAAAAACAGATATTAAAACTAAATAAAAACAAACAAAATCCTCAGTGCGAAATTATAGGCTTTAATTTTTGTTTTTATTTGAATTTATTTTCTGATTTTTTTAACGTTTTAACCCCCCCCCCCCCCCCCCCCGTGAAAATGTCTAAATGTCTGTTACGAGGTGTCAATGTTAGATAGAATTGATTTTCAAATTACATTCATTCAAAAGAATAAAATGTGTATGAGCAGATTCAGATGTCTCTACACAGGATAGTTTACAATGATATATTTTTATTTTTCAGACCATGTGTCCACCTACTACTTTAAAGGCTTGCGTGGGCTTTATGTGAATGGATAAAAAAATCTTTAATATGTGAATATCACACATTAGTAACTGCATAATTGTGTGAAACTCCCTGCAAGTGAATCTGCAATGCAAAATCATTTGTACATGATGAATCATTAACCTACTCAATTATTTTGTTTTCCACCGTGTTTTCATATTCAGTGGTTTTCAAACTTTATCATTTCACGGCACCTTTACTACATAAAATACTTAACGAGATGGATGAGCATTTTGTTCACCACGCAGTTACTCAAATCTTAAAAGCAAAGTGCCTCTCTAAACAGCCACAAATGCCACCCCTGCCGATTTTTAGTATTTAGTAGTAAGAAACAAATTAATTAAACTCCATGGAATATACCTTCAAAAGTTACAGCTACAATTATATCTCTCACATTAAAATACAGTCGAACTTGGTTATTACTATCACGGAAAAATAGCGAGATCTCGGGTGTAATGAGGAAAGATTCGTTAACATTTTAGTTTATGATTTTCTCCATACATTTATTCACTTTTATAACGAGCTACTTCTCGGGTATACCGGAGCAAAACTGTTAATATGTCGATCGTTTAAAAACAATACTTTCGACCATAAGCAATAAAATCCGACCGGACAGTTAACTAGACCGATTCCGCCGGGATCGGATTACGTTTATGACACTATTTAAGTGTCTAACTACCTAATTGGTGTTTTCGTCAACAACATTTAAAAAGTATACACGCATATGGTTGAAATTGCATGTAAAAAATCGAAGCTTTGTGAAGTCAGTAGGTAGGTACCTACCAGCGCCGGCGGCTCAGCACTTCATTACAATAAACAACTTATTTTGTAGTTTATGAGTGCCATGCCTTGTTTCAGGGATTTTTACGATGGTTTTCAGATTTTTTATGTTCTATGCTTAATCCTTTCTATGCCGCAATTAGTTAATTGATAGTAATTAACATAAGAGTTGGTGTAATTAGGGCGTCCAAAGACGCTTTGGGCACTTAACCGGTTAAATAGAACGTGGCGCGAAAAATTTTATAAAACGATATAACGAGTAATGCTTATAACGAGCAAATTCAGTCGGTCCCATCTTCCTCGTAATAACCAAGTTCGACTTTATGTACTTTTCCGTATTATCTTCTTTATATTTGAATAGAGGAGGAGTGGCGCAGGGGCGCCTAACTCACTAGAGCCTTGAGCGTAATCATAATAATAGCATAAATAACTCAAAAGTTCAATACATTAATTGCTGAAAATACGGAACACGTTTACTTAGGTACTTACCCTAAACTTTATCTGGAAAGTATGAACATTTGTTATAATAACAATAACCACAAACTTAAACGTTCATTGAACTATTTTCCTTACACTTTGGCTTACTTATTGGAATAACAACTTAAATGTTTATAACTTTGGCAAGTTACGTGCTAGGGTGCTAGTGTTTTAATCGTACAATAACTTTTATAGTTTCATAATATAGATGCCATTTTGAAATTGAACTGGTTTCAATATTTACAACAAGAGCAATTAGATAGGAAACAAAAAATAGCTGTCAATAAAACAAAAACAAAGTACATGTCTGCGAATGATGATCCTAGAATAGTTACGTATTTGCGAAAGTGTATGAATTTATAATATATCTGAGATTACTTCTCAAAATTACATCAACCATAAAAGTAATAGAAGAATTTACGCTGGAAAACAAATGCTACTAGAGACATTAAAGGTAATGGCCTCACCTAAACACACCTGATTTTAATCGGGCGTATCGCTAGACCCTACATGTTGGTGTAAAGCATCAGTAGTTATCCAAGACTGAAGTCGCCATTCACTCAAGTGTGCTTTGACTGAATTTACATGACTTTCAGTTAAGAGTGCCCATGGGAGAGAGGAACCAGAACACAAAGACAAGATTTCTCTCAAATAAAACTAAAATAAAATTCTACAAAACTCTCACCAGGCTCATATTGGCCTAAGAATCGAGAGGTGTATCGTAAAAATGTGAGAGGAAGATACCTATATTTGAGAAAATATTGAAAAATGTCTGAGCTGATGTATCCGTCGAAGACAACATGTGGCCAGAAAGGTGCGACAACGAAATATACACACTGTACAGTTTAGTAGTGGTTGTGATCGAGAATTCTCGAGAGAAAATCAGAAAAGGTCCATCTCGAATCCCGAAATATATTTTTTTTAGAATCGAAAAATTATTACTAGGTGACCGCAACAATTGAAAAAGAAGAGGTAATTTCTTAATAATGTCGATTTGTAAAAAAATATCTCGAATTCTCGATAAAACTAATATTCTTGATTTCGATAATTTTCGAATCTCAACAAATAACAAAAATTGAGAAACCACTATCTTTGCTGTACAAGCAATGCGCAACCACACGAAAGACTCCTATTCAATATACGGAAAGGGGAAAAAAGACCAAAAGAAACACAGTATCCCTGAGACTAAGATAGTGGAGGGTGTTATAGCAAGGATTTACCAGACTGCCATTGACACCAAATATCGTGTTAGGGAACGGCTTCATTGGGAAGCCTTAGCCCAACACGGCAACGCAAAGGTGGAGGTCGCGCCGCATGCCAACTACCGCGGCAATAATGAACTCTAAACAATAACGTTTTAAGCTGGTTGAATTTATTCAGAGTTATTTTAACATAATTGACATCGGCAGTTTATTAATTAAATGTTTAATTAACGATACGGCATTTTAAAGAGATCGACAATCATCGCGGGAGCTCCGGCGGACAGACGGTCCTGCCTTCGCCTCCCGGATATCAAGTCCCGAACAATTATTTTTTTTCCCTACCTTTTCTTCAGTTAAGGGCTCATAACATCTTTTATAATTTAAGATACTTCATGTTACTGCACTTACTGGCTAACAAAATGGTTTGGCGCAGCCTTTATTAATAAATTTATATATTACAAGATATATTCATATAAGTGATATTATTCCATAACAAGGGGGCTTGCGGCTGCTAGAGGGGAATTAACCAGAATTGTATAGAGGTTGCTAAACAATTACACATACATCTATTTGAGGCCAAAAAGATAGTTGATGAAATTGTTTTGTTTGAGCTTGGACTTGTTACCCAGCCAACATGTCCATTTGGCGGAGAACTACAGGATGCAAACCACATTCTCTGGTAATGTCCGAAAATGTATTCCGAGATGAAAGAGATGCTTTCGTGAAGTCGCTCCAACCAGTTGTTGGACCCATCGGGCCGTCCGACCTAGCCACCAAAAGGCCAATTATATTGCATTTAAAAAAAATGCGGCGTCTTATTGCGAACGTGAAGATCACTTCACATAGTTTTGTTTGTCCGTATTGATTTAGCTTTGTTTTTTATCTGATATAAGTATTTTTAAATTCATTTGTTTATGTTAATTTAAGTGCATTTCTCGCCCATGACACTTTTTATTAAATTACATCTTTCAGTAAACCCAGTTAAAGCTCACTTGAGAGCGTAGTATTCTCAGTCTCAGTCTTACTACCCATACTCAGTACGTGTGGCCCAAAAAACTTGTTCGAAGTTCGAACGCATGCGATGAGATCACCGCGGCGACTACCTAAATGCGCGCGAGCGAGATAGCTACATACACGTACGAGTATGTCTAACCGTGATATACTCAACTGTCATTGCTCTCCCTTTCTCCCCAGTTGTAAAGTTGGTATAGTGAAGGACAGAAATGGTGACAATTGTAACTGTGGTGATTATAGTAACAATATGGAGTTAGTTTTAGTTCCAGTTGAGTATAAGACTTATATCAGTTGACGTCAGTCTCAAGTCCCGGAATATGCATCTACTACCTGCTCGAGTTCTGATAAGTATTTACGCGTTTATCTGGTTTCGTCACGTCGAGTTTCTCGATTTTTAGTGTTATAATTGGAACATATAAACTGAATTCAATTTTTATGCGTGATTGTGTAAATGGATAATAATTATACAAACAATTTGTGTAAAAATGGCTTCTAAAAAGTCTAGTACGCCAAATGCTCTATATAATATCCCAAATACTAGTAAGTATTTTGGAACAAGTTTCGATACAAAGTATTTTTTTATACTGGTAGTAAATCGACTAGTTTTACCACCTCTAGTTATGGTATTTTGACCACCGGTGCGGCGTCTACAATGCATGAAATTGCAAGGAAATAGGCCAATTGTTTATCCCCGTACATAGTAGCGAAAGAAAGATACTTGAATTGCGTCATTTTCAACAAAATTAATGACGCGTCACGCATTCTACCTGAGAGTTCACTACATTTATCCCTACGGGAAAATTACACCTGGGTAACACCTGGGCCAGAAATCTTTTTTGTGCCGCTTTTCCATGCCGTTATAGTATGCGGAATCACATACATTATCATCGCTCTTAGTGTACTCAGATTTATATTATTTTTATTATGAATGTCAAAAATACTTTTACAAAAAGTGTATCCGTCTATTAAACGGCTCTTTCACACCAATAGCTATTTTCATTTTAAACGAAATCAATTTCTATTTTTTGTGGTCTCTTAAATTATCAGTGACGTCTTGTGGAGGTAATCAAGGATGACAAATCGATCTTTATACTATTTTCCAGTAGCGAAGGGTGGAGGTAGGCTGTTGAGATCCGCCATAAATAGTGCATATTAAACTTTCTTAGACATACGTATTTGTTTTTATTGAACTGAGACTATAATTTTATTTACAGATGGTATTGGTTAGTTTTTAAAAACAATTAAACCCTGCCTAAACCAAACCATAATAGTTTTGGTATATTTTGGGTGATACGACAAAATTGTACACTTTTTCATTCATACTTATTTGTTTTAGTTGGATTAAGAATGAATATTACACATATTGTTAGTTCATTCAACCAAACAATTATAACCAAAACCCAATAATATAAACTACCTAAGTAGGTACCTAATGAAAAATAGTCCAAATTAGTGTTTTTGCTCAATAGTTGTGATCGTATTATTTTTACTGTGTTTTAGTTACAGTGTAGAGAATATTTCGATACCTAATTTATTTTCACGGAAACCCTAAGTTTACCTTACCAAGTCACCTCTAAAAGGAAAACCACATAATTTGTGACATAAGACGTAACTACCTTTACCTTTTCATTTCCATACTACTCCGGACCAGAAATCCAATAACGAGCTTCTTCAACAAATCTAAATTGTCCCATAAACTTCAACATTCTATTCTACCTGAAGATGAATGGTAAATCATTCTAAAGTGGGGCACTATGAGTACGTAAAAGGCGATTTTAGGTTTAGTGGTATTGTTTGTTAGCATTTAAACAGACATTGTAGCAAATATTTCTAATACATCTACAGTGACGTCCCGTGGGGGTAGGCAGATTGAGCGTCGCTTGGGGGCGGCAGTTACTCCAAGGAGAATCATTTGGAATATATAGAAATATCTACCTAAACTGAGTACTTAATAACGAAAATATCTTTGATTTAAATAGATCAGCTCACTGGTTGTAAAAAATGCATTAATTAACATAAAAGGTTTAACAGGACTGTATTTTTTTTTGTTGGGTTTGCGATGTTTAGTTTACTTTCGTTGCCCTTCGACGTCCTTGGTGACCAGAAACGACACGAACACGAATGATAAAAAATATTGTAAACAAAAATGGGGCGGCATTATGGCACTGCCCAGGGGCGGCATTTTGTCTAGGGACGTCACTGTACACCTGCAAACCTGGAATAATTTAAACATAACTAATCTGTGTTTGGCTTATAATAATAATATTATGTAGGTACATGTGGGTATTAATAAAAAATCAAATACATGTAGGCGTAATAATATGTTGAATTCTCTTGACTATAATATTATTATAACCTGAAAAATCCAAGACGGTGTGGAACTGCTATTTGGTCCCTTTTAAGATTAACATTATAATATTAATTTAGTTTCCACAAACATCAATGGATTTTTTTAATTAAATCAAGTACCTAATGGGAATTGAACGAATACATGTGTATCGCAGAGTATGAGAAAAATGTATTAAGTTAAATTAATATGGCCTTGTAAATTCTATATAACCATTTTCAATAGTCTGTAAAAATGAGATCTCACTCTCAAACGATCCTTTTTCACTATTCCTCAAAAAATGTTAATATTTTGTTAATTAATATTGTTACAAAGCCATTGTAATATTATATAGTTCTACCACGTAGACGCCAGTTCAATTAATAAATTAATTAATCGATATTGTTATTGTTTAAAAAGGACGCTAAGTGAAACCAAAAATCTAAATTAATAATGATTGATATAAAAATAATAATGACATGTTTTACACCATGTTGAAAATAAAGTTCCTATATTTTTTTACACAAGACAGATGCTTAGTTACATGCTTGAGTTTTATTTTAAACATGCGATGATGAGAAAACTGCTGCAGTGATATGAGCAGATACCTCAATTGTACCTAATTAAATCAATAATTTAGTATAAAATATGTTGTTAGTTTATGTAATAAATTGTATGATTGAGTTCTCTGAAATATTAATGTTATTTTTTTATTAGTAGTCCGGTTCCAGAAATGCTCAATTTCCAGTCCTGAAACCGGAAGTCTTGCAATGTATCTACTATAATATATAGTGCCTTATTATTTACATTAAATATACACATAATTCTCACACGATAATACAATTACAAATAACATAAACAGCCACTAAGTAAAGCGAACTATTATTAATCTACCCCTTTACTTTGTAGTTGACCTGCTACGTCATAACTTTGGCAGACTGGGTCCTGGAGTGAGCTTGCGATTTCTCGACTTTTTTAGATTCTTAAATTTTTTTAAATCGAAAGTTAATGAATATTCAATTCCCGTAAATAGTTTATTAATTTCTAAAGATTCTCGAGAATTCAAAAAAAAATATTTCGTGAATTGAAAGTTTTCATTTTGTTAGCTTTCTTTCTATTTTTTTCCATCAAACCTGTGAGCTTTATTTTAGTTTGTCTTCCATTTTTCATCAATAAAAAATACATTCATTCTCATTTCTTAGCGCATTCACTGCTGACCAGATAATTACTAATGATACCACATTAAAATATCATGTTAATTTATATCTAATGGCCAACTAATGGAAAAGCGCCAGTCGCTGTGTCAGCACTAAATGAGTTGTTAGTGGAAGAAAATTAAATTAAAAGCCATAATGGAAAACAAAATAAAAAACTGATGTCTACTACTATGTTTTCTTTTTTCAGCCGAGACTTCTCCACATCCACCAGGATGACGCAAGCGTCCATGATCCGCAGCACCGCTAGGGTGATGGACCGCAATAGGATACAGCGAGAGCCGGAGTCTGCGGCGCTGGTCACGATGGACAGAGACCAGATCATCACTAACAAGGTGGTGCACAGCAACGGCGTAAAGTCCAACGCTAACAACCACCAGCCCCAACTCAGGCAGAACGGATCCACCAACGGAGTGGTCAGCTCTCACCAAGAGCATACCTTGCTGACAGTTCCGAGTGACGACGCTGTGACGCGCGTATGAGTGTTGGACGGACTACTCTATCTGTCATATTACAAACACGATTATTATCTCAGTACTCGTATAGAGATAGAGTAGGTTATTCGAACTTATAACATTCGAATTTAGAACGTTTAATCGAATTATGAACGATATTCAAATTCGGAACGGATTACATATCTAATATAATAATAATTAATTATAATAGTTATAAAACATTCACACTTGGAACGTTTTATCGAAATTTGAACAATATTCAAATTTGGAACGAATTATTCAATGCGTCTAATCCTAATCAATTCTAAACTATCCTAATAACGCCAAACCATAAAATGTGCAAGAAAGCGAAATTTTGAATATAAATTGGACATAATTATGCAGAAAGTAGCCAGTCCACAAAAAATAAAAAAATGTGATATGATATAGATCAGATGCGAGACGGTTTTCTCTACGTTCTGCTGAAAATAGCCAAGCCGCAACAAAATTATTCTTGAAATAAAATAGGTACTATTTACAATTTTACATACCTTTTTAATATCATGTTGTGCGATTATCTCAGCTAGACATTATTGTGGACTGTCTACATTCTTCATAACTACGTTCAATTCGATTTAGTTCTATAATATCAAAATATTAGAAAAACATTATTGTGTTTCAAATTACAATTAATTTTGGTGAATTTTTTCCAATTTCAAATTTATGAAAATTCAATACATTGGCAAATAATGTCACTTAGGATACTTGAGGTGGCATGAAAATAATTGTTTCTTAGATTCAATATAATTCTTAGCATTTAGGTTTAGGTATACAGAAATGTTGAAAATTTCATAGAGAATCGATTGATGTAAAAAAACGTGTTTCGAAAAATTGGCGTTTAGGATAGCTTAGAATTGAATAGACGCTGAATGTACCTAATATAATATTCGCCATTATAAAAATGAGTTGTACCTACGCCGTTCGAATTTAAAAAGTTGTGCCGAACTTTAGAACAATATTCAAATTTGGAACGAATTATCCAATGTATTATAATAGGTTATTCGTTAAATTAAAACATACAAACATAATACAACATTAGAACATGGAACGTTTCCTCGAACTGATAACATTCAAAATTTAAATGTTTTGTTTTTGTCCTAATTTAAATAATATGAACGGAACATCGTAATAAAATAAAGTGGTGAATGGAACGAAATCTTGGAAGTCAAACAAAAGTTTTTCGCCACTTGTTACAAGATTTCCACTTATATAATCGCCATTTTCCTAAACTTATTCAAATTTAAAACGTTTCATCGAAATTATAACAATATTTTATAACTTACTTATTAAGAAGATTATTTTTCTATAAAACAAAAATATAACTTATAATACCTAATTATTTAGAGTTTTACAAAAATTATCATTTATGTTCCCATAACACAATCCGTACACGGGTTTAAATTTAATTAACAATAAATAGGTACATACTTATATAACATTATTATTAGATCCAGTGGCGAAGGGTGTAGGTAGGCTGTTAAAATTCGACATAAATTGTGCACATTAAACTTTGTCAGTCATACTTTTTTGTTTCCATTGTACTAAGGATATAATTTGCAGATAGTGCTGGTTCATTTTTAAAATTAAATTATACCCTGCCTATACCAAACCATAATAGTTTAGGTATGCTATGGGCGATCCGACAAAAATAATGCACACTTTTTCAGTCATAATTATTTGTTTACGTTGAATTAAGAATACATTGTAATATTACAGGTGGTGAAGGATATGTAGGTTAATTTTTAAGCTCTGCCTATATCAAACCATAATCGATAAAAATATTATTCGTTCTATAAAATATCAAAAATTACGTATGGTTTAATGACATAATTTTAGATGTTTTATAAATAAACGAATAATTTTTTACTATTATCTACTATGGCATAGTTAGGCAGGGTTTAAATGGATTTTAAAAACTAACATACACCATCTACACACTATAGTATTAGTTCAATGAAAACACATACGATTGACGGATAATATTTAGTGGCCCTATTTATGTCGGATCTTAACAGCCTACCACTACCCTTCGCCATTGTTAGATACCTGTGTGTGGTGTAGTGGTACGAAACGTCGCTTTTTGATAATAACATTTTTATTGTATTCCTGGCTAGATTTCAATAAAATAATTACAAGATAAAAAGAACTTTTTATATACTTACGTTTTTAAATTTTCTGTTGAACCATTTATAAACTTGGCTTGATTAGCTTAAACGATCAAAAAATTTGTACTTGACATGTCATATTGATTTCCATAGTAACGCATGTTTATATTAATAATTTAGTTGCTAGGACCCCAGACCCCTAACAACCAATAATGGTGTCGAAATAACTTTTCATACAAAACAGAATTAACTGAAAATGAATTCAATTCTACTTAAAATTACAATTCTGGCTAAAAGTATTTTTAAAAAAATGCATTGGCATCGTGTTCTGATATATTCCAGAAATTTCAAATGTCTAGCTAGTCGGGAAGTTAGTTAAAAATTGATTGCAAGATTTGTACCAGACAAAGAACCACCGGACAAATAAGAATACGAGCTAAGAAAAACGTTGCAATTAAAAAATCATTCATAAGTACCTACTAATAATTGAAAAATGATATTCCAAAATTTGATGCAACGGAAATTTGACATGTTTAGTCATACTGTACCCCCAATTTCCTTATCGACTAAAAACTCCCCATTTATTATACGAGTACCAAGAAAATTTTTATTATATAGGGCAAGACCAGTTAATTATTTCAATATTTACAGAAGTACTTAAGTATGTGTAATAAAAATGATGAAAAAAATATTACATAAATAATTACTTTATTTACAGTTTTTACAATGAGGAAAGGCTAACTTCCTGCCAAATTTCAGGTTACTGCCTCAAACGATCACTATACCCACACATTCCATTTAAACTTGACTAGTCTACGTTCCCTCGCTCAATATCCCTCTGATACCTTTTGTTTACCACGATCAAGGACCGCATTACCTCTTAGGATTTTTATTAATTTTAAATTTAGTTTTCGATTAAAATTAATTTTTAAATAATATGTTATTTTGTGTACTTACTTAAATTTACTAATATGGTAAATTATAATGCCTAGTACTCACGCACGTTCTTGCTCGAAAGTGCGTGGGTACGTAATATTATAAAATTATATAAGTAATGCCGCATTGGTAAATTCCTGCCCCCCTACACCACCGGATTAAAAAATATTTCTTTACAATGAAATTTAATATGTAATAAATTGAATGTATATTTATATTATTATACTAGTCTAAGCATATTATATTTTGTTAAATTTATACAATATTATGGTAATGGCTCTCTTTATAAATGATGTATAGTACCTACATAATTATTATATATACTTACTTAAAAATTACCTAATGAACTAATTTTATAGATGCCAAATAAGAAAAAAATATGAATTTAAGGCATAAGGTCCGAGACCCATTAATGCACGACCAGTGATCGAAATGGAAAGTTTTACGAACCAGAGCGCTGGATAATTTAACGAAAATATTTACATAAATATAATTATCCAATATTATGTGTATTTTATAAAACCAATATTCTAGCTCTAGCTCAGATAGTTAAATTAGTTTTTCAATGAGACGGAGCGATGATTTTGGGGATTTTATGAACTGGAACGGCGCTCCAGCGCTGCATTTGAAATCCAACAAACCCACATGTTCATATTTTATACAGCATTTTCATAATATTAACAAAAATACTGACCCAACAATTTGTTGTACACGAACCGAATGAAAAATAATTTATAAATTCAATGCATGCCCTTGATATATTGACGAGGAATAGGTAAGTAAATACTACATTTTTAAAAGTATTGTAAATCCAACGAATCCTTGTGTCAGTATTTTATTTAGCAGTCTCAAGATCAAGGTGATCCACCAGTTAAAAATACTGTCTTCTCCAAAACTACGGCATTATACATATTTACTGATTAACAGATCAATTTCTGAACATTAAGTCGATGATAATAACGATTTATTTTCTATATGAATACTGCCCATAGTTTATAAATTTAGGAAATAATAAAAAAAAAACAGTTGTAAGTTTATTTCAACTTATTCATTTCAAGTGAATTGGTTTTGTAACTACACTACCTACATATAATTATATTATTTTGTAATGAATTAATGACTAATGTTTACACCTATGTATGGGACTTAAAATTACTAATAGTACCTATTACTTAATCAATTTGCATACATCAAAAATGTTTTATTTTATCCAGTACCTACCTAATTAATATTGTTATATCGTTATATAGATAATTAATATTATTCCATTTTTTTGTTATTTGATGTTTATATTTTTAAATAAAAATAAGTTAGTTAGTTAGTAGGTAATATTAAAGATTGAGTGTAATTATTACTGACGACATCTAGTGGCGAAATTTCAAAACATAAAACAATACATAATATTACAGAAAATTACCTTTTTCACAACATTATTTGAGAGAGTAAATATTAATTTCTTTTGTTCTCAGACATCAGCAGAAGAAATAGTATTTATTTTATTATTCCAGATAGTTTGAATTGGATGCACTGTATAAGTTAGAACTGTCCAATCATCCTGAAGCGGATCCCCTAACTATCGCCTACCTGACGCTCTATAATAGCATTTTCCAAATGGTGTTCGAGGTAAAATTAAGGGTATTCAGTGTATTTTAGCGATTTTTTGTGTTTATGAATACATTCACTTGAATTATGTAGTTGTTGAGTATTGACACGTCATAGTAATCAAAAATTGCATCGCACAATCACTACTCTTGCAGTAAAATAGCAACTGTATTACTACAAGTGCAAATTTGTGATGTATGTTTATCTCATTCCCGTCACGCTGGGTCCCCAAACTAGAGTCATATCAGCCCCATCCTCTGGGGGCCATAAGTCACAATAAAAAAGCTCAGCTATAAATAAAAAGGCTTTGAGTTAAAAAAACATTTTCTTTATGATTAATTTGCATAAATTTTCGAAATGATTATAACGATTTGTCAAACAAAAATTTATTGATATTATTTATATGTAATAATACTCAAACGTGAGCTCAATTGTATTGGAATTTTAATATTTGACTAATTCAGATATTCAGATATCATTTTCATTAATTTTATTATTCAATCACATGTCTCATGATTTCACCACTAGATGTCACAAGTAGTTATTACGAACTCTATCTTCTTAAAAATAATATTACCACTGCGAAGTATAAAATTAATATTGAAGTCGGTAATAATACTGATATCTATTAAAAATAATATATTCAATCCAAACTATATTGTTTTAGTTTTTATGAACCCAGTAATAAATTATATTTTTGTGAATCAATATTATCAATAGCAACCTTATGAATGATAATAATATTATTTATTATTAGTTGGTAAATCCACATATATTTTTCAATATAATAACCATGACAGTAATAAGTGCCCACTATATTGTAAAATTAAATTAGATTTTTTAATGTTGAAATTATATCAGTTTTTTGCTTTGTCACGAATTACGCTTACGGGCCGCACAAAATTGTGTTTTTGCTAATTGCTTTTCAAATGCAAATTAACACGTTAATTAAAAAGTTAATCAAAAGGGCCCGTAAGCATTGAGTTAATATCAATATAATACCACACATACTAAATTTAAAAAATGCCAAATGAATTTCAACTGTTTTAATAATCCCAATGTTGTAATATAAATGTGCATTAATAAATTTAATATTGAATTTGTATAAATTAACAATAATGATAAGAATGTTATATTTGTAATAAATACTATACTACAAAATGTATTTAATTTTTTTAATAAAGTCTTTTATACAATTTTGAATTTTTATTTCTAGTTCAGCTCTCTATCAGTGCCATAAATAGTGCACATTCAACTTTGTCAGTCATACGTATTTGTTTTTATTGAACTGAGACTATAATTTTATTTACAGATGGTATTGGTTAGTTCTTAAAATCCAATAAAACTCTGCGAAAACCCAAACATAATACATAATAGTCAAAACGTACTCGTCTATCTATAAAATATCTAAAATTATGCCATTTAATAATACATTATTTTGAATATATTATAGATAGAATAATATTTTTTATCTATTTTAGTTTCGTTTATGCCAAGCTTAATTGAATTTTAAAAAAATTAACCAACAATATGTATTTCTAATTTAACGAAAACAGATAAGAGTATGAATGAAAAAGTGTGCACAATTTTGTCGGATCGCCCAAAATATACCAAATCTATTATGGTTTAGTTTGGCAAGGGTTTAATTGATTTTTAAAAATAGCCACATCTGTAAATTGTGGTCTTAGTTCAATAAAAACCAAAATAATTATGACTAACAAAGTTTAATGTTTAATATATTTATGGCAAATCTTAACAGCCTACCTCCACCCATCGCCACTGCTATACCTATAAACAAAGAGGGATGAGCACGATTTCCAGTTCAGTCAAAAAGGTCACCCGAAAAAATATTGTTTTTGGTCTTATTAAATTGAAGGGAATTTGGATGCAATAAAAAGTAAATCTAAAAAAGTTTATTCATGGTCTAATCAAAAGTGTGGAAGCGCCATATTATATTAATAAATGTGAAACTCGGACCATCTTCTCAGATCACGGATTCGGACGTCAGCATCGGACCACGGACAAACAGCCTATTCTATCAAATTAATATTGTAGGTTTTATAATATCAAGTATTTTCAGTGTAGCCCTATTCAATTTAAGTATATTCCACTCTGTGGAGGTGCATAATAATATGATCCTATTAAGATCGAACATGGTCAAAAGAAGAAGAAATGAAAATTTTCAATGAACCATTTTTTTTAAAAGATACGTAGGGAGCAAAAGATAAATTTGGAAGGTAGCAAAAGGTTATAATACATACAGATTATCGTTCAGTGAAATGCTGGACATAAAACGTTTTATCCGGTCTCAAAGCTATTTGTCATTGGTTACGTATGTGAATTTAATAATTAATGTCCACATCCATAATGTATTCGCACAACTGTTTAGGTACGTAAAATTTACCAGGCACGATTTTAGAAAATATGGAGGGCCTATAATATTAAGGTATTTGCCAGTTTTATGTTTGAGCAGTAAGTGTACATGTACAGAAACCTTTAATATTTTGTATCATAATAATTTCCTATTCCGTGACCGTGAATTGATTGAGAATAATAATAAAATATTAAATGAGATGGTATTCTTTTAATAATATTTTTTCAAATCTATTTCGGGAATATATATTTTGATAAATGGCAATACAGGAATATATAAATTTTCTGGCAAGTGGCAATTCTTTCTCAAAATGTCAAAACAAACTGTCAAACAAATTTGAAAATTTTACATCCTTCTCGAATCGCGTGAAGAAATATAATAATTTACAATGGAAAACTTTTGTAAAGCATTACCGAAAATTGTAAGTTAATAATGAAGTACCTACCCAGATGTATCATCTGCGTTGTATATTTTATAACCTTAAAACGTTTTAAACTTGTATTTTGAAAGTTTGGTCGTTAATTATTCAGGAGTTACACGCACATTTGAATGGATCGCTAAGCGATTCGACTTTGGAACGTTTGCAAAAAATTCAAAATGATTCTGGAGCAAATACAAAATCGAATATTTCTGAATTCACAATTAAAGGCCAGCCACGAACACTATCACAGTAAGAAACAACCTTTTCATTATTTTATTCAGAATATAATTATTAACTCTAACAAATCCTCATTCCAAAATGTGTTTAAGTTAAAAAGATTGTTTAAATTAATATAGGTACCGTAAAGCAGTGCTCGTGTGCGTCGTGCTAGGTGTGCCGCGGCGCATTGTGTCAAAAAATGCAAATAATTTTGTTTATTATACAATACTTACTTAATGGCCAAATTTGCGTGTATGGCTGGTAATATATTTGAGCACCTGAATAAAATTAATAAAAAAAATGCAAGGTCAGAATGAAAATATATTGATATACTTCACTA
The DNA here is from genome assembly GCF_057557595.1 of Rhyacophila brunnea. Classification (NCBI taxonomy): domain Eukaryota; kingdom Metazoa; phylum Arthropoda; class Insecta; order Trichoptera; family Rhyacophilidae; genus Rhyacophila; species Rhyacophila brunnea. Next base: position 11,006,656 of record NW_028232848.1, on the reverse strand, counting down.
CCATTGAAAACAAGCAATGAATTTTGGGTCCGGCCCAAAAACTTTTAACTTTGCTGCAAATGAAATTTTATCATTACTTTCATACAATTAATACGACTGGATTCGAAACCCTTTTGCAACCAATGCCGGAAATTCTATAGAAGCACTATAATTATATTCGTGAGGAATTTTGTTGAGTCGCCGATGTTCCATTGAGTATTTTCTGGATTTCGGTTAATAAAGAATATCCTCGGATTTCCGACAAGTCTATCGCAGTTCAGCTCCCATTTTATACGACATTTACCTATGTGAGCAACTTTTTTCAACTCAAGCTGTAATTAAAAATGATAAGCAGTCATACTTGACAGGTGATAAGAAGTTCAGGTTTCTCTTTCGTCAGAGCTCTAGTCTGGTGGGCCAGGCTCAGGGAGGGCGTGGCAGATCAACCAGATAAGTGAGATAAACACAAATTATAAATTTTCTCTAATGGTTAAAAAAAAGTCGCCTGCGGCACTATATTACTATGCTATTAATATTTTTAAATATGCGATTGGGGAGTGTTTGTATTAATAAATACAAAAAATAGCTAAACATACAATGAATACCATTAATTTTACCTCGAACACCATTTGAAAAACACTACCTGCTTTAGAGTATCACACTGTCTTTAACCTTAGCGATAGGTAGGGGGCCCGCTTCAGCATGTGGGGTCCATATTTGTATGTATAAACTGTTTTACCTGTGGTGTGCCGCGGAATTCTGGGAATACCTTTGGTGTGCCATGGGTGAGAAAAGGTTGCGGAGCACTGCCGTAAAGTACTGCATTGTATGTGGACATTTTTCTTTGTAAAACAGTTCATCCCGTGAAGATAATAGCGCCTGTACATGTATATGTACATGTACATGTGTATTTTAAACTATTGTGACAATAACTGTTTACCCGTAAAAGTGCGGACTGTTTCTCCAATATCATTCTTCAAGAGTAAGTGAGACACGATGTTTCATTTGTCATGGTGTCATTTTATGGTACTATTTGACAGGTAGTGAAAATCGGTTAACCTCAAAATGAGTCCGGGAGGTATTAGTATGGCGGTACCCAGCGGGCCAGGCCGCGAATTTCTATAAAAAATAAAACCTTATAAAATTAAAAGTACATCGAAAATTAATACTATCGACTGAGGGACTTGATGGAATTTGAATTTTAATTCTAATTGACTTCAGCTTTGTACTGTTCTACTAATTTGTACTAAATTTTGTACAGTTTTGAGTAATTTGACTTTGAAGTTGTTAAAATGTTTGAAATGGTCTATCATGTGAGTTTATTAAGTAATCGTAAAAAGGATGACTTTAAAATAAAGACTGTTTATTTATTAAGAAGGTTTCCAGACGGTAAAGTTTAAAATAAGGAACATTTTGGTATAACTAACTCAATATGTCATTTTTTCGAATTAGTGTCTTCTGCCAGAACAGTGACGATATGTAATATTTGCCTTTTGGTTACTATTGAAATTCAATGTGTGTTGAAATTGTACTCACTATGAATTAATGGTACTGTTCGGTTATACCGGAGGCAGCGGAAAACGCATTTTGAAAATAGCCGATAAACTGGATTATTTGTTAGGTTAACCTAACCAAACCTAACCTAACCTAACCTAACCTAACCCAACCTAACCGAACCTAAACTAACCCAAACTAACAAATAATCCAGTTTATCGGCTATTTTCAAAATGCGTTTTCCGCTGCCTCCGGTATAACCGAACAGTACCGAATTAATATGTTATATACCAGGTCACTACAGCTTTTTAAGGTTTACTTTCATATATAAAAACAGCAAATGCATAGAGGTGTTTTATCTTAACACTTCGTTTCAGATGTCTTGCCTTGTTTGGAATAGCGCAAGCGCTGACGGATACAGCAGAAGCAGTAAAACTAGCAGTCTCTCTCACGCTTGAAGAATTTGACGCCGACAATGTTGTGTACTTAGAACTGCGTTCCACTCCGCGGAAAAATGCTAAAATGACGAAGAATCAATACGTCCAAGCAATGGTGGACTCTGTGCTGTTGGTATTAATTAATATTTATTTAATACAGGAATCTACCTAATTTTCTTGATAATATTTCTTTATTTTGTATAACAAATATTGTACCGCACCTTTTAACTGGATACATTGAAATCTAGCACTCAAGTTTATCCAATATTCACTGCTTGTTAGCATCCACCCGCCTATGTATGTTTTCAATATCTCAAAGAAAACAATCATGTTTGTGACTTCAATTAAAAAAATATGTTTCATAGATGATGAATTTTGTTATTAGGTATATTATATAATATATATACCCATAATTAGGGATTCCAATCACGGGATCCCGAGCTATTTTCGATACTTATGAATCCCGGGATTGATAAAACATAATCCTGGGATTTTGGGATAGATTTTTTTTATCAATTTTTATGGGACATAAAATAAAAGCGAAAATATAACAGAAAAAATACTTTTAATAAAAAATAACCACATTAGAAATAAACTCAGTTTGAATGAAGTTTGATTTATACCCACGTGTAAGTTGCCGATTCATTTTATTTTTTCACATAAATTATTAAAAATGAGAAAGATTGGAAAAAAACAGTGGTTCGCACTTTTAACAAAGTAATTCCACCATGATCTCATACGTTTCACGGCAATTTCATATTTGGCTGACTAATTAGATTTATGAAGCGGAAAGGCCATAAGTAGGTACGCCATGATTATTTGCTTTACTATTTTAAATCTCGCTAATCCATTCGTTAAGTCTTTACTATCAGAAACAGCAATCTCGTATTAAATTCACATTATTATTTATATATATATATTTAATATTATTTACTCCATTAAACTTATGTATTTCCAAGATTGAACGTAGATATACAATATTAACAATAAATGTCTTAAATATTATAAATTATACTAGATTTATTTTTGACCGATTTTATCAATGTTATGTGTAAACATCAAAATTTTATATTAACAATGGAAAAAATGCCAATCCCGGGATTGTCAAATTGTAATCCCGGGATCAGAATTTTGGCTCGGGATTGGATTCCCTACCCATAATATAGGCCCATAATGAATGAAAGTATTTTTTTATTATTTAAGAATGTAGCATTATTTTTATCAAACATACCCAATTTGGAAAAGCCTCAGAAACTGAAATACCTATCCGAAAAAAAATTGACCCAGTGGGATTCAATCACACATCTTTCTCTTGCTGGATGAATTCTCTTACCCATTTAAGCTACTGCCACAAGCTTAATTTTAGTGAAATACCTCATTGGATGTGCAATAAAAGGTTATTTAATTCACTAATAATTTTAAAAAAACCTACATGGTTAGGTTAGGTTAGCAATCGATTCATCACAATAGTTTTGGCATAGTATTCAGGGAATTCTCCAACAACCAGAGTAGTGAATTTATTATATTATTAGTTCACAGTATTACAGACATTGACGCGGGGAGAAGTTTTGTAATTTGTAAAGTTGAACACCAAACCTAGATGTCTCCAGTTAGACACTACAGTGTACGAAATATACATACCTGCTAACGTTGTTTCATGCTAAAATATCAAGTTGTATTTTTCATTTCAGTGAATCGTCGAAGCATTTAAAAATGAAAACATGCCTAATTGTTTCAATAGACAGGCGTAACAATTGTGAACAAGCAACAGAAACCGTGAATGTTGCCATCGAAATGAACAGAAAATATCCGGATATTGTGGTTGGGCTTGACCTAAGCGGTGATCCAAAAGTGGGGACGTTTAAAGATTTTTCAGACATATTTGACCAAGGGAGGAAAGCCGGTCTGAAAGTAAGTAACCCAATTAATTGTACTTAATTTTTTGAATTAGGTTTACGTAGAAAGACAAGGGCTGCCTGTACATATTTTATAATTTTTTTTTTATTTGTAAGTTCATATTTGAATTAAAAAATATTATTTTTCATTGTTTTTTTACCTTTTTAAATTGATTTTTTTAACACTTTAAAAGGTAAATTGTCCTTATAATGTATTAAATTGCATATTTCGTATTCTGTTGCTAGTATTACACTGCCCCTTCAGTATGCTGTTAAAATTTGATAAACAAAGAACTAATGTTCCATGATGAAAGAAAAAAAGACAAGATATGCTTGACATGTATTAAGTCAGGACTTCTTAATTTGTGATTATATTGAGATGCACGTCGCGAATTGTCACGGTGACAAATTTAGTCTATGGTTTCATCATTTTGCAGAATATTTTGAACGATTACCATCTCTGTAAATTCAATGCCTGCTTCAATTTGATAATTCAACCTGCAACCCATAAACAATAGACAAAATTCTTATAGAAAATACATAGTGCCAACCGCTGAAAACAAAAAACACCAAACAAAATTCAACCTGCAACCCATAAACAATAGACAACATTCTTATAGAAAATACATAGTGCCAACCGCTGAAAACAAAAAACATGCGATTTTGACAGAAAATGATAAAAACGTTCATTGAGTCATGCAGGTGTTGATGCAGTGCGGTACGCGTGAGGTGACTTCATCGTTGTTCTGGTAATTTCGGCAGATTTTGCTAACTTACTGACAATGTTCGTTTAACAGTTCAATACGTGCTACGGGAGCATCTTACACTTTTTTCCCGTAGCAGCAGTTTACTGTGACGTCAGGTGATAGTACGCGACGTGCATCATAATATAATCACAGCTTTAAACTTTGGTATTCTAGAAGTTGTGTTTACTGTTTCCCGGTGTCAAATTTCATGTTAACGTTAACAAGATTGCTAGAATACGGCTACTGGAAGGGATTTAAAACGCATTTACAAATCAACAAAATACAGTGATGTGGAGGATCTGTTTATTTTCATTGTGAATTCAAATATTTTAGGTTGCCATTCATGCAGCGGAGGTGCCGTCAGTAGATGAAACTTTAGAAATACTAAATTGGAAACCAGACAGATTGGGTCATATGATTTGTATCTTGGAAAATAATTCTGGTTCTGCTACTCTTTGGAATGCTGTATTACAGTCAAAAATACCAATTGGTAATATAATTTTCGATGTACTTACATATTCCATAATTTAAATTGAAAGAACAGTGGAACTTCAATTATTCGTTTCTTTCAATGTCAAAAACAACTCACAAGCGTTTACAATAAAGTTTGCAACATCATTTCTATTACTGATAGCGCCTGTACACGTCAGTGGCGAAGGGTGGAGGTAGGCTGTTAAGATCCACCATAAATAATGCACACTAAACTTTGTCAGTCATACGTATTTTGCTGTAAAGACTGTTAAGACTACAATTTTACAGATGGTGTCGGTTAGTTTTTAAAATTCAATTAAACCCTGCGAAACCAAGCCATAGTAGATAATAGTCAAAAAATACTCATCTATCTATAAAATATCCAAAATTATGCAATTAAGTAATACATGACTTTGAATATTTTATAGATAGAATAATATTTTTTTATCTATTATAGTTTGAACATACATAATTTTGAAAAACACTTCTGAGAAAATATATTATAACCAATAGAAAAAATCTTTTTGAAAAAAGTAAGACACCCGGCAGGAAACAAACCTGCATCTCTTGGGTTTACGCCCCGTCCGTGCATTATCCACTATGCTACGAGGTGACATACTAATTGCGACAAATTTTAACTATTGGCCTTTTAATACCTGCTCATCAGCGTTCTTCTAAATCAAGCTACTATTGGCACTCGGTTTTTGCTTATTAAATTAAAGTAGGTACCTACTACTTCAATTACTAACCGACATCACGGATTTCTCCAAAATTTTTATGATATAACTTACTCGAACTTGCAAATAATTTTTTAATTAACTATTTCTTTTACCACTTCATAAATGCACTTTTGTTTGAAACTCAACACATGTCCACACCTGAAAACATTGCTATCACTCTCATAAGCTCGTTTCTTGTATGCTTTGGCGCCTCTTCTCCAGTGAACAAAAGCTATTCTTCCTTAATTCAGACATTATACACAGTGTCTGAATGAATAATCAATAATAGACGCCATTCATAAATCTTAAAAAATGGTGTCAAATCTAATTCTGAAGTGACCAATTGGGTGTTCAGAAATTATGTTTTTGGGGCGCTGTGAATAAACCTTTATACACCCGATGGAGAGTTTGAAAACCACCTTGGTAACTAATTTTATTTAAATGACTTTATATATACCTAATATTAGTTACGATTTTTGCTCTTTTTGTTTCCAGAACTTGCCCTTACAAGCAATGTAAAGTGTACCCTTGTTACATCATACAGCAATCACCATTTTAAAGATCTCTATGACGCAGGGCATCCTATTTCATTGGCTGTAAGTATAAAAATATAAAATTTAGTTCCCAAGTGGAACATATTATGGAACCTACACAAAATAGTGGTTACATCCTTTTTACGAGGAATGGTTGTTATCCATATGCTCGACCCATTGAGCACAAACAGCTAAGCTACATTTTATTTCAAGGATGTTTTTACTATTAAATTTATTAGCTCGCTTTATGTTATAGCTTAGGCAGGTTTAATTGAATTTTAAAAACTTAACCAGCACCATCTGTAAATTGTATTCTTAGTGCTTGGCCAGAGTGAACGCGTGGGCAGCGGCGCGTGAATCTCAAACGTATAGCCGTGTGTAATATACCCAAAAAAAATACATTATCTACGAACATTTCACACACAGTTATGCGTTTGAGTGGCGCACTCCGCTGCCGCCCGCTCGACCACTCTGGCCTAGCTCTTAGTTCAATGAAAACAAATAAGTATGACTGACAAAGTTTAATGTGCACTATTTATGTCGAATCTTAACCGCCTGTTTCCACCCCTCGCTACTGCCATGGCCTTTTAGAAACAATCTTTGAAGATATATTTTCATCGTAGACCGGTTATATGAACAACTCGCACCGTGAGTGTAAAACCAAGGCATCTGCAAATTTTTCATTTTCGAGATTAAATGCAAAACAACTGTAAAAGTCGTGAAAAAGTGAAGTGACTGAAAGAACATGCAATATAATGTAGATATAAACCAAATATGGTTTTTTTTTAGAAACTCTACTTCTCCAAACAAAACAAAGACTTCAAACCCTAATATATTCAAAATATGTGTCGCTGAGTTTCAAAACCCCCTATAACACCTTTTCGTTTTGTTGAGAAAATCAATAAAAACTTCTCAGTTTATGGATAAAGGGATTATCGATGTTTTTCTTTTTTTGCCCAATGATAGATATTTTTTGGAAATATTTTGCATATCTATTTATATTGTATTCTAGTCCACTGATTAAATAATAGACTTAAATGTTTGGTTATAGGGGGTTTTGTAAGTAACATAGTGTTATAGCGGTTTTTGAAATACCCATTGAAGGTTATAGCGTATTTTGTTAGGGAAACTTTTGACAACTTAAAGTCAGAATCTTCCATTGGTGGCGCGTGGTAGGATGAAAAATATTTGTATTTAATAAACGTTTTATTCATTTAAAATTAGTATTATAAGTAGGTAAATATTCTAAAATAGCAGTTTAAAATGAAAAAAAAACATTATCATCTTCTTCCTATATTACATATAAAGACGTAATTTCGAGACGTACAATTTTTCATTGTTCAGTAAAAATAATCCAATTAAAAATGCAATGCAATTTACATAAAAACACTGTGTATAGCTTATTTTTTCGTTCTCACAAAAATAATATAAAATAAAATATATTGGTTTTAAAAAATATGAGTGACGCGGTACTCTCATAATTTGACTGCAAACATGTTTCATTCATTCATTTTATATTTTACTTGAGTAAATTAATTGTTTGCCTTCTTTATTTTTCATAACATTTTTTATAAGTCGATAACATGTAAATAAGTGAGTCAAATAATCTGTCACCGCGCTGAGCCAGTAGCATCACCACTTGAACTTGAATGTGAAAAGTATTTGTTATACTTATAAAGTAACTAAGTTATTATGTGAAATAAATCATAAAACATTTCGCAGTACCTACACATTGATGACATACAAGTGCGGTTTGTGAATGGCGCCATTGAAAAATGCTCCAAAATATAATAATTTACATGGTTTATCGTCATTTAGTTAGTTAGCGCATTAGTGCTTGACCAATAAATCGGTGTTATGGGGTTTGGTGGTTATGAAAAGTATTAAATTTAATATCAGAGCAACCATTTGAATAATACTGTAGAGCTAAATATTTTCTTTAAAACAGTGGCGTGCTTGACAAACAAACTGTTTTCTTCACAAAATCATACTGAAAATATTCTAAATAACATAACACTGCCACTGCTGAATATGTGATAAGTGATAAGGTGATAACGATTACCCATCAAAAGGTTTTTATAGAAATTTATACAGAAAAATAAACTTATAATTAAAAAATATAAAAATATAATATTAGAGAAAAGAACACTTTTAACCAGTTCATAATTGAGTTACACGCCACTGGAAATTCAGATGATGACCTGCGCATTTTTAACACATGTATGTCTAATTTAACTTACCGTTTAAGGCGTATTTCGTTGACTTTCCAAGATTTTGGTTAGCTCAACCTCTTCCTAGCTTTATTAACTGTAGATTTAACCATATTTATAAGTTCGTCACACATTTTAAGACTATAAATCGTAAGAATATCAAATCAACAAAACAGCACTCCTACCGCAACTCCCAACATAAATGTACTGGCGGCCATGTTGCATTTCGTCTGATTCTCGCTTCTTATTGGTCAGTTGTGTTATAGTGGATTTTGAATGTAACACATAGTGTAAGAGCGTGAATTGATTGACACATTGATTTTCTTTCATAAATGACAGTCAATCGTAGCGGACTTTGAAAGAGACAATAAAATTTTCATGTAGAGATTTTAATAACGAATCCATTGATATATATATCTCAATTATTTCAAAAAGGTGTTATAGCGGGTTTTGAAACTCAGCGACACATATGTCTTTTGCAGATGCCTTGGTTTTACACTCACGGTGCGAACTGATTGAAGCAAAAGATTCGCCGGTTTTAGAATGTCTAATTATTTCAATCTTTGTCCCGATCGTAGGAAGAGAGTCCTTAATTTCTTTTTAGACAGTATTAACACTGCAGTTTCTCCGTTTCTCACTCATTTTTATCAATTTATAAAGCGAATTATTTTGGGAAGCGGAGGAGAGGGAAATAACTACATGGAAGTGTGTCTGAAATCTAAATTTTAAGAAATATATGAAATAATGAATTTAGAACCTCCAAAAGTCAAGGACTGTATCGAGGGCTTAGTGTCAAACAACACTATCTACAAAAGTGCAACTTTACAGGAGAGCCAAAAATCGTTATTTTAGATTCTTGTAACTCAACAAGGGAAATGTTTATTTAAAACCTAATGTTAATATTTTATAATTGATTGTGTATTGTACATTTATCTTGATGTTAAAATTTATAGGGATAGTTTTAAAAAAATATGAAAACAAGGGTAACTTATGTAGTTAGCGTTAAACTTTACTGACGATTTAATAAGAAATTAGAAAAGATTGACATAACGTTGTTTGACTATCATGTAGCCGTAAATGTAAAATAACGTTAACTCAAAAAAAAAAAAAAACACTTTTTTGTAGATAACGTTGTCTGACTTTAAGCACTCGGTATATGAAAACATCCTTGGAGTGGAAATTATCTTAACACTGTTTTTTTAGCCTTTCACTTAATTCATTAGATCTATATGGATCCAAACACACATTGAAAGTTTTTGGGGGACCCATGGAACTCAATCCCATTACTTAGAGGCGTGCGCTCTATCACTACTGTGGCTGTCAGCGGATTTCTGTAACCCAGATCTCAATTATAATATTATTTATTAAATATTCATTTTTCACATACAATCAGTCAATACCTAAATATACTTAATACGATTTCGTAATGTTATGAGACGGCAGATCAGTAATTTCATAACATTATTTCATAATAATTTCAACATATTATTTCATAGTGCGCCGGTCAATAAATAGCAGGTCAGAATCGATTGGACATCTCACTCGATTACAAGTTTCCGTTAAAGACACATCGCACCGAATTGTTTTATTTATTATATTGCATCGATTGTAGTAGTTATTTGAAACAGTAAATAAAATTTTGCCTCCTCCATCATCAGGAACAACCACTACCGTCTTTCATCTGCAATACCTATCCTCCGCCGAACCAGAAAACTACAGATAGTAATATTAATCTGTATTTATTTCCTTTGCAGACTGATGACAAAGGTGTATTTGTGACATCACTGAGTGAAGAATATTTAATATGCGGCAACACTTTTCAATTGGATATGAATCAACTGTGGCAACTCGCATTCGATAGCGTCGAGCATATATTTTCCAATGCATCAACCAAAGATCAAATTAAAGCTATTCTACTGGATTTTAAGTCAACAATGAACACTTTAGAATAATTTCTTGGAGTCAGATACTTGGAGTGATACCTATGTGTGTCAACAGCCTTAACTAGGCGAAACTGTGCTCACTCCATGACTGTACCTAACTCTGTGATAGCGTAGTTTTTCAAATAGCCACTGAACCGACCATACGAAATTATTTCTATTTAAAGAATTGGAATCACAAATATATAATCTTTAAATATCCAGAGTTTCAAGTGTATATGACAGTCACTAAATTAACAATTGCGAATTTACAAATTCATGTAGTGCCCACATGCATTGTGACTAACCTGCCATTTGGCTTTGTGCTGATTTATTCATATTTTTATTATTTTTTTGTCTAGAGTAATGAAATAATATTTTACATATAACTAAGGCATTTCAAAATTAGGCTTCAAAATTATGTAAATAGATTATCTACAACGTTTAAGGAGTGTCCAGGATCATGGTTTGAAAATACAATAAAAACTCAATTTCGACCTACGACGAGCATGTTCCCCCTTAAGAGTTTGGTTGATTTTAATAAGCAGTTAATGTTTCGAGTCTTGTGAAGTTACCAATATTTTAATGTGAAGAATTTACTTTATATATTAAGGTGAAGCCTTTACTGAGCCATTTTTAAAGAGGCACCTAGCGGAACAATACGAAGCTTGCAATTTAAGACATTTTTTGATAATTTACAATTTCAACTGTATTAATTAATAAATATGTATCTGAAAACATTAAAAAGAAAAATATTTGTTATTTTTAGTTAAAGATAAACCTACAAATTAAGAAAAATGTTATGAAATGTGAATTTGGTGCAGGTTCCGACGTTATTATTACATAATATTTTATATACGAGATTTTTGACTAATTCATAGTTTTAATATTTTTTATATTCATTTTAAAAAACATCGATTTTTATAAAAATATAAATGTGTATAACTTGAAATCCTTTTTATTTATATCAAATCGAGCTTCAATATTGGGACTATACCTAAATATGCGGCCAGTTTAATTACTAGCGTTGCCACAGCTTAATGACAGTATTGAGAAATGTAAGTGACAGCTGTCAAAATAATTGAGCATATCATACACAGAATTCAAGCAAATACATTACATATTGTATTTCATTGTAATATATCGAGTGCTTGATCTGCAAACCGGCAACTCCATTTGGGAAAATTGTTCAAGAAAGAGAAAAAACATAATAATTTAACAATAATTCCAAAAATACACTTGGAAAGTTTTTTTTTTCACAAATAAGCTGCACCTATGAAAAGAAAAATTATTTGAAGAGCAGAGTTGTTCCAATTTCCATATTGGAAATTTGGCACCTGCTGTTGGCTGTATTGTGTGAAGAACGAAGACGCATTTATTCATAGGTTTAGGGATTTGAAATTTAGTGTGAGCATAGAAAACATGCTTTATAACAAAATGCCATCAAAATGTCATTTTTGATCAAAAGTGCAGTTGGCTGGTTTGCAGATTCAGCAGTCGATATTTACTTTGATTGAAGATTGTCGATTGAAGCACTGACCACAAGTTTAGTGTGCACTATTTATGCTGAATCTTGACAGCCTACCTCCACCTTTCGCCACTGGTAAACATAGGAAATAGACTCATAATATTAAATTTTCCTATATATTATTGTAATTATACAGTCAAATCATTTTTTTTACATTTACATATACAGTTTTCATATAAATAAAATTTTAACTAAATAAAACCAATCTTTGGTGGATCCTCTTTAGCATTCTCATCTGACTTTTCTTTATTCAGTTCTGCCATGAATTGAATCCCTTGAGCTTCTTCATAAGTTGGTGGGGCTGAAAGAAATCATAGCGAATTTCTTACTATTGTCATAACACATATTAAGTATATACTTCAAAAGAGATTGGACCAGTATACTAGAAAGAATTTATTTTTTATATTAAATCATTTGCAGATCTAGTCCAATATAACACTTAACTCCGAAATCATTAAAAGTAGTGCTTAAAATGTTACAATATATCGTCGATGCACATCAAATATGGTCTATGTGACGTTTTTACGAAAATGAGCTAAATATACAGTTTTTTTTCTTTTTTTTTTCTTTACCTTTTAAAATATGAACCATGTGATAAAACAAAATATTAAGGAGATAGAAAACAAACTATGTGCCAACATTCAAAACTTCGCATTTAAATATGAACCATGTGATGTTACTGCACATGCGCCATATTTAATACGTGGTTAGTACCGCGTCTATGTTCACATGGTCCGAATTTTACATCAGCTTTGATTTCACTGACACGTGACTGTTGTCTAGTTGTTCCCGCCGTGTACCTACGTATTCTGGCTGTTTTTGAAGTGAAAAAGTATGTAAACCATACCTAATATCACTGTTTTACTATCTGTGATCGTTTGGTTTATAAATTAGCGGTAAGTTATTATGTTTTATTAAATAAATTTGATGTATTTTCATGTAAATATTCACAAAATTTCACCAGATAAATTATGAATGAAGGCAGGTCTTTCAATTGTCATTATTTGAGTTCAATGTTGAGATAAGCCTCGAATTTCTGCACTAAGTAGAAACATATTAAAGTTATTATGTTGTTTATGTTTCAGAAATGGATTAATACTAAAATTAAACTACAAAAAATGAGAAACCCATGATATTTGACAAAGCATTGACACATTATTATCTGGCTTCAAAATCTGTAAGTAGTTATCTAGCTTCATAGGTTTTCACAATATTGTCAGGGCTCGAAATGACCGGAGCGCCGTTTCGGGTCGTGAAATCGGCTACATTGGAGTTCCATCTCGTGGAAAAAATAATTTTACAACTTGAGTTAGAATAGTCATATAACAAAAAATTAAACACACTTATTTTCATAAAACACACATAACATTAGATAACTATGTTAATATTTTCAGAAAATTAACGAGCGCTCCAGTTCGTAAAATTTTCCATTTCGAGTGCTGAATATTGTACTTTCTAACTCTCATAGTTTTGTGTACTGTGTGATTTATATTTCATTCTATACGTCTTCTTTTCCAGGAAAACTTTTCTCTGACAAGTGAAAAAATTTAAGAAAAGAAATTATCGCTGTTGTTTGCTGACAAGTTGCAAGCACTTTTAAGTGAGTTCATATTTTTATTATTGTATTGGAATTAGCAGGCAAGTTAGTGAATTATGTTTAAAATATCGATTTTGTTCTAGACTGTACCGAAACCGCACAAGAAAGAAAGTACGATTAAGTGCGATACGCAGTTCTGTATCAGGGGTTATGGAGCTTGGAGTAGTCGAACCATCAACCACCCAAATGGATGATAACATGATGTTATGCCCTGTGACTGGAGAATTTATCCCAATGCTGTCACAAGACATTGGCCCTGCACCATACGAAGATGTCCCTGGTAACAGATGGCTGTGTGAATTAACTGGAGAGTGGATCCCACAAAGTGATATGGATATTTCTTTACCAATGGATTCTGATATTTCAGTAGTTCAGAAAATTAAAAAAAATCAGAAACGGAGAGTCTTGGGGAAAGGGTATGTCGGCTATAAAAAACATTGCGGAAAATATCAACAAAGCCAATCAAAGCAACCAAAGTCTATGGGAATAAGATGTTCACACAAATTACCCAAGGTGGCACATAAAAATTCTTTATGTTGTCAGAAAATAACAGAAGAGGATCGCCTGTACACATTTCACAATTTTTGGAAGTTGAAAACTTGGTCGGAGAAAAAAGCATATTTCCTGGGATTTGTAGCAACACGTGCTATAAGAAAGCGTCGTCGTGAAAGTACAGCTATCACGAAGAAGAATCAAGGGCACGATATATATCTTTTTACTAAAGACGGGGATAAACATAAAGTGTGCCGCAAAATGTTCATAAATACTTTGAGCATCACACAAAGCACTTACACAAGATGGAGTAATCAGCAAGACATTATTATTAATGACGGCGAAAATATTCCCCCAAGCAATACAAATAAAAGAGTGGCCAAGCAAACTGAAGCTGTGGAGAATGTAAAAAAGTGGCTAAATCTTCTGCCAGTTGTTCCAAGTCATTATTGTCGGTCTCAAACAAAACGAAGATATGTCGAGTCGTCTTTTTTATCAACTCAGCACATGCTATCAGTCTTCAATATGTGGTGCACAGAGAACAATGTGCTAACTGTCAACAGAAACTTCTTCAGCAACGTTTTAAAAGCTGAAAAAGTTTCTATTCACCATCCACGCAAAGATCAATGTGATATTTGTGTAGGATTTAAATGTGGAACTCTTGGGAAAGAAATTTACGACCAACACATAACACGAAAGGAGCATGCTAAAAAGGCCAAGAACACTGCCAAAGAATCTGCCAGCGAGACTACATTAGTTTTAACAATAGACTTGCAGAGTGTGTTGTTATGCCCTAAATTGCTGGCATCTGCTGTTTACTACAAACAGAAACTACAAGTACATAATTTCACCATATATGTCCTTAATAATGCAGACGTGACTCTCTACGTGTGGCACGAAGCAGATGGAGGTGTGACCGCCAACGAGTTCACAAGTTGTAGTATCAACTATTTAGCGACCAGGCCACATAACTATAATAAGATCATCCTAATTTCGGATGGTTGTAATTACCAAAATCGGAATCGAATACTGGCAAGTGCTTTAAGTGACTACTCAAAACTGACATCAGTCACTGTAGAACAGATATTTTTGGAGAAGGGCCATACTATGATGGAAGCCGATAATGTCCATTCTGTGTTGGAGCATTACTTCAAGCCTCCAATATATTCTCCGAGTGATTATGTATCACGCATGCAAATGGCTTGACCCAAACAGCCGTATAATATTAAAAATGTTCATTTTGATTTTTTTTTAAATTACAAAACTTTAATACGAATTTAACTTCTCTGAGACCAGGAAAGAAGTAGGGGATCCCGTTGTCACAGATTTAAGGGCTCTGAAATACGTACCGTCGGGGGATATTTTTTATAAATTAGATCAGTCGAGTGATTGGCTAGAGTTGCTTCAACGCCGCAAGACTGGCTATGTTCCCCCATTGCCACTGTATAACAGACCCCTTGCCTTATCTGAATCCAAATTCAGGCATTTGCAAGAATTAAAACTTGTGATAGACAAAGATCATCACCCTTTTTATGATTCCCTAACGTCCATGTAGGAATTGGAGCAAAAACGTTAATTTAGTTTTGTATTGTGAATTATGTTACAATTAATAATGCAAATGTTGTATAAAAATACTTCGTTATGTTGCTATTATTTTGTTTGATGTATGTACGATTTGAAATAAAAATAACATTAATATGAAGTTGTGTTTATTTTTTCAATAGAGAATGATTAATATTCATGCTTTTAATATTGTTAAAGATTAACATTTATTCTTAAAGAACGAGGTAAGAAATAAATGATGGCCTCCGTACACTAGTGGTCTACCTACTCATTTGACTTTGAGTCTAGAGGTTACGGGTTTGATTCCCGCTGCACCGTCAACATGTTTTAAATGGATGTTTTTTCTGTGTAAATATGGGTGCTGGTGCTGCAAGTCTGGGTGTTGTGATGAGCCAATGATAAGTGTTAAACCTCATGGGAAGATGGAAAAAACATTATCAACCAAAGTCAAAATGCCGATCGCAAAACAGAAAATTAATAAATTATTTTGTAATAAAAAAGTCATATCCTCTGCATATCACTACACAAATCCATTTTCATAGTAGGTATGTCCATAACATTCACATATATTTTGTGATAATAGAATCTCATATTTTAATTCTGTTAACTAGACACTAGACTAGTGCCTAGTTATCAAATTTGAATAATTTTGACAGCTAGTATTAAATATGGTTCATGTGACGAAAACTGTGCATAGAATATGAACCATGTGCAAAAAACGCAGTAAAATGCCATTTTGTTGTTCAAAATAGTAAATATTTGAAATAAAATGTATTCGTACGTTGAATAAATATTTTTTCCCTAATTTGTCCATAACTAGAAATATTATTTTACATTCCGTTTTTTTTTTAAACAGTTTTTATCGATTTTCTCAGAATGTACTCAGAGTCACATAGACCATATTTGATGTGCATCGACGATATGCTAAAAGAGAATTATCTCAGGGTATGAAACATCAAAAATAATAGTGAGGCCTGACACCCACATTAATTATAAAGATACCAACACCTATAATGCGATGTACGTTGGCTTGGAAAAATAAAAGTCACATTGCGACACAAGCATCACTGCCACACCCCAAGCTACAGATGTTGCCGTATAAGCACATGAGCTATCCATACACTCGATTAAGTGTGGTTTGGTGGGGCTAAATTCAGTGTCAATTTTAATGATCTGCTTTATTTACTTAGTTATGGTTGATTACACTAAAAACTTCTTTTAGAATTGACAATGAAAACATTCAAAACAAGGCATTCCTCGGTGCAGCAATCACAGAGTACTAAAGTGTGAATCGTGCTATAAATAAATTTTCAATCTGAAACGACTTTCAGCTAATTTAATCATTAGCCTTATCTTTTGTCAGCTTCATGCTTATCTATGTAAACTTTGTCTCCATAAAAAAGGTTTTCGGTAATGTAATATAATAAAATACTATAATTACGTTCTAAAGATACTGGTGGCGCAGATGGCTGGAAAATCGATGATGAAGGTTCGCCAACACGAGCAAAAGAACTTGTGTTGTCATCATTCTTGGTATTTGAATGGATTGGTGGAGATGGCTGGTAACTAGATGACAAAGGTCCGCAAACACGACCATATAAATCTGTGCTCTCATTCTTGGTATTTGAATGGATTGGTGCAGATGGCTGGAAACTTGATGACATAGGTCTATGAACAAATATATCTGTGCTGTGATAATTATTGGTGTTTGAATGAATTGGTTTCAGTGGTACGTTTCCAATAGTTATTGGAATAAAACTTCTGAGGTTCGAATGCATTCCAGAAACTTCTGCTTTTACCTGTCAAGCAAACAAACAAAATATTTAATTTTCATTATTTTTTTGATTTTAAATTACATTTAAAATACAGTAAAATCTCACTAATTCGGCACTTCGTGATATGTCAAGTGATCCAGCACTATCTAGTCGGGGCGAGGCGGATGATCATGTCCCACAACTCACGATAAAAATTTTAGTAATGCTATGTATGCCACTACCCATGAAAGTTCACTGATAATTTATATTCACAATTAAAAAATAGAATAATATATTATATAGGCCCTAATTAGAAGTCGTGATCAACGATTCTCAGTTGATTCTCGTTTCTTAGGAAATTATTTTTCAAATATTTCAAGATACTCATCATGAATGAAAATCTCGAGAATTTGAGAAATTGTAACCTACCAGAAAAACTTAATTTGAAAAGCCTTCAAATCAGTTTCTAAATGGAATTTGTCAATTTCGTCCGTAAAAACCAATGACATTATTAATGGACGACGCACTCAATACAGAAGCTAGCAAGTAAATTCGCATGTACAGGTAGACGTCACGCAATTTCCATTATGCGATATCACGCATCGGGAATTTATAGCAATATGACCTTTATTGTAATGGCGTTAGAGCAGTGTTTCTAATGTCAATGTTCATTTGAGAGAACCCGTTCGAACCGAACCATTCGGCAGACCCAACAAAAAGCATCAGGAATTTATAGCAATAACACCTTTATTGTAATGGCGTTAGAACAGATTATGCCATTCGGCAGACCCGACAATAAAGTGAGTGTCATTTATTTTTCCAGATGATTCGTCCATATTAACGTCATTGGTAAAAACCTTTGACCATATGAGATAAAAGAAATAAAATTGTTTGGAAGGAGATAGTTCTCAAGTATTCTTGAGTTATCAATAAACCAATCCTTAATTGAAGTGGTTATTGCAAGACAATGATATGCCACAGAAACATAGTTTGGAGATAAGAGCAATTTAATATTCTTGTTCGTTCACTATTGTAACAGGAAAAATTACTATCATTAAAATGTTCGATATATCTCACATCTAATTATTCTGTTTGGAGCAGATGGCGTGGATGACTGACAGATATCAATTTTGACTGGCATGGCATATCATATTTTTGTTATAACCATTTTTTAGCAAAATTTTAATTTGTAAGAACTAACTACACATTGATCATAATTTATTATTGAGACATCAGTGTATTTTTTTTTTTAAAAGTGTCTTAAGTAAAACGTGAGTGTATGCCCTGGGAATTGGTTTCATTAAAAATCGACAAATTCATAATTATGTGGAATATCATTGTCTTGCGATAACCCCTTCAATTTTTAAAAATCAAATATTCTTGAATTCAGGAATTGCCGATTCTCAAGAATCAAAAAAAGTCAAGAAATCATATTAAGCTTTAGCTCTAATATGTGTACGTATTGTTTAATGAGGAGACAACTTAAAATAATTTAGTTTAGTTACTGGCAATCATTGACTTTAAAATCATATCAATATTAATCATGATAATTAATTGACCACCCAGGGTCATATTAAGATTTTATAGGCCCTTGGTCCGGTGACCATACCCATACCATAATCCGACCCTGATACCTCTCTGTCACACAGTATATTGTACTGTATGGATACCTACTATCCATGGCTTTATCCGACCGACTTTCTCTTACATACTATCAATATCCATATGTATTTGGAAATGTTTTTTTTTACATGGTGTAAATGAGAACTCTGTCAGTCATGATGGTCTTGATAACTATCTAAGAAATCGGGAGCATCAACTGTCGTTCGCCCAAGGTGCAGAACTAACTTGCTATTGGCAATGCCAATTGGGAGGGCAACAATACAGTTTAACCGAATCCCTTTGGATAATGATACGAGGGTGGGTCAATAAGTCCTTAGAAAAGCCGACAGGTGGCGCGACTAGTACTGTAAGCGGTTTGTTTTCATGCAGCGGCACTACCGATTCAGTATGCTGCGAAGTTTCAATCAGATTGGTCGGGTTGTTGTGTGTTTCTCGTACATTTAAAAAAAAAATTTGCTTGTGGAAAATGGAAAAATGGAAAATGGAGAAAATTAAGTTTAGAGCTGTTATTAAACATTTTAATATAAAAGGGTTAACAGCAAAGGAAATAAAAAATGAGTTGGATTTAGTTCACGGCATATCTGCTCCTTCACTTGCAACTATTTATAACTGGTTAAATGAATTTAAACGTGGTCGTACATCAACAAAGGATGAACCACGCTCAGGACGTCCTGTAGAGGTGACTACACCAGAAATGATCAATAAAATCCACGATATGGTGTTAAGTGACCGAAGATTAAAGTTGAGTGAGATAATTGAGGTTACAGGGATCTCAAAAGGTAGCGTCATTTCTATTTTACATGACAAATTGGGCATGAAAAATATTTCTGCAAGATGGGTGCCGCGTTTGCTCACAGTCGACAATAAACGCAATATGGTGGTGGCCTCTAAAGCCCTGTTGTCGCTCATGCAACGCAATCCGGATGAATTTTTTCGTCGCTTTGTGACTGTAGATGAAACATGGATACACCACTATACTCCCGAGACGAAAGAACAGTCAAAGCAGTGGATTGCGAAGGCAAACCATGTCCAAAGAAGGCGAAAACCGTAAAATCAGCTGGTAAGGTTATGGCTACTGTATTTTGGGATGCACGTGAAATTATTTTCGTTGACTATTTGGAAAAAGGAAAAAAAATAACAGGGGATTATTATGCATCTTTATTGGACCAGCTAAAAAACAAAATTGAAGAAAAACGGCCTCATTTAAACAGGAAAAAAATCCTCTTTCATCAGGACAATGCCCGTGTTCACACATGTTTACGATCAATGGCTAAAATTGAAGAATTGAAGTTCGAATTGGTCGACCACCCACCGTATTCGCCAGATTTAGCTCCCAGTGACTTTTTCCTTTTCCCAAACTTAAAAAAATGGCTAAGTGGACAACGTTTTTTTTCAAATGAAGAAGTCATCGATCGGACAAATGCTTATTTTGAGGACCTTCCGAAAACTTATTTTTCTGACGGTTTAAAAAAAATTGAGAAACTTCTAACCAAGTGTATTGAGCTCCAAGGAGATTATGTTGAGAAATAAAAAAAAAATACAAAAATAAAAACTGTTTTAATGCTTTTTTCTAAGGAATTATTGACCCACCCTCGTATTATATGCGTGAGATGAGTTTAAGTGGACTTTTACTCTTCTTTTTCATCTCATGTTGTAAAAAGTTTGAATTCATAACTTGTAAAGCTTACTACATTTATCTATACCTTAGTTCAATAGGAAAACAACTCAAAAAACCTCGTTCTAAGATTTTCGCACAAATTCTCATTGATTCTAACAATTTTAAGTCCTAATGAAGTCAGCAATGCACAATGAAATTTTACAGCTTAACGAATAATCAACCCAGATAATCCCGTTTATAATGAAATTAATGATTTAATTTCATAAAGGGATATTCGATTTTATGAATCGTTAACCTTTTCTGTCTCACGATATTACTATGGCAGTATCTGACAGGCCGCAGATTTTCAACGACACACGTTGAATGTAGAGCAAAGCTCTTACTAAAATCGCTGTAATACCGATAATTTGTGGTTTATATTTCATAATTATTCAAACAGATGTCACTGTGATTTTAATTTTTTAGATTATGAAAATTAATCGACAGTGGTTAGTAATTTTGAGTTTAAAGTTTGACGAGATAACTAGCGAAATTTGTATGTGCAGCCTGTCGATCACAGCCTCATTGAGCGAGAATACTCGCTGAAGGCATAGAACTGGTTTTAAAGAAATTTTGACTAATTTTTTTTTTTTGAATTATAAAGAAAAGATCTTTCTACATCAAACAGCATTATTAACTCAAAACCTTGATATTTTGACTTGTTTCCCTATAGAACTTATCGATATGTAAAATAAATAAGCTAAATTTAATTCACATACTCTAATAATGTTCAGTATCGGTTACATCAGTTATACATACTGAGTACCGAATATTAACATTATTGGTAAACAAAATGTCTGACCTTCAAGAAGTATCTAGTCTTGATGATGGATGATGATTCTATTACTGTCGGTGAAAGAGGAGGTACGGTTAATTTCAAGTCGAATGTTTGCATCTCCCCTTTTCCCACTCCATGTCCGATAACCTCAACGAGTTTCACCCTTTCATTTCTTTTCGAAGAGACTGGACTTGTACAGATAAACTCGGTTTCCTATAATGAGAATTAAGAAATAGCAGTTAAATCAACACCATTAACTGTAACAGTATTTTTTTATTGAACATAGCATTTTATAACTTTTTCATATAGACCTACCAAATATTTTACGGTTTCCAAAGACGTGATCAATCGAAAAGATTAAATAATAATAACCCATAAATAGTATTTTGATGCGTAATTAAAAGACATAATTATCGTCTGCAGCCGGGGTCGATCCACTGCTGGATGAAGGCCTCCCCTAGCACCCTCCACTCTTCTCGGTCCCTAGTTCTTTGCTGCCACGTACATCCACCGAGCTTCATGAGTTTGTCTATCCAGCGGGTTTTAGGGCGTTTAGTGCCCCTTGGATACCACTTTGTCCACTCGCTGAGCGACCTCTATCACTTACGTACTCTTGTTTGCTTCTTTATGCATTAGTTACCTTTGTGATCTTTTCATACCACGTTGCGATACTTGTAATTTTTTTAATTTCTCTCACATTAAGAGACCATGTTTCACAAGCATAGTTGTAGGCGTTGGTATAGGTAAATCATTCTACAGTGGCAGCATAGGCAATTCGCGCGTGTATTGAATTGCTTGCGATAATGCCTGTTTCAATGCTAGCAAACAATACCACTACAACTGCAAGCCGCATTTGCCGTACACATGGTGCCACTGTAAAACGATTTATCTATAGCACATATTAGTTGAACACTTTACACTTAAGACACAATGGGGAGGTCGCTTTTGACGATACTATTCAGGCGCCCAAATGCAACCCATGTCATATTATAGGTAGTAAGTAATATTTACTTATTTTAGAAGGAAATCAGTCAGTAGTTTGCCATTCGCGAGTGCCGAACTACAAGGTTCTAAGTGTTTATTTTTAGTGAAACAAAAGTAACAATGAGGCAGCTTAGAATACTACTTCTTTGTTAGGTTTGTTCTGTCAAAAATAAACACTTAGAACCTTGTATTATTAGTCTCACGCATTGGATCAACACAAGATGGGCAAGGTGGGCATTTAAGCTCTCCAGAGAAGAAATAAAATACCCCATTATGACTTTTGTCTTTTTTTTTTTTTTTGTGATTTTACCGAGGCTTTGACTGCGACTCGCTGTCATATCGCCTCTTCTCTTCTAGAAGGGGATCCGTCGATCAGGTCCTCACTCCTATTCTGTTAAATAACTTTACAATTTTGCCTAGCTCTTCCGTCTTACCCACCGCCAGGACACCCTTCAATTCGTCGACATTCTCATAGATATCTGCAATTCGCAGCTGTACTCTGTGAACTTCATATTTGGGGCATTGCAGTGCTATATGTACAATGTCCCCTAAAACATGACATTCATCGCAGAGCTGCGATTCGCTTCTTCCCATGAGGACATCAAATCTTTTGCCCATGGTGTGCCCTGTTCTTAGCCTCAGTATTAACTTAAGCTCATTCCTCGTCAAAGAAGACTCTACAAACCAGGGCACCTCTTGTGGTGTTGGTAGAATCGACTTACTCCATTTCCCCTTTTCTAATGATGCCCTATGGTGAAAATCTATCCACATACTATGGCACATTTTCTTTATAGCCTCATTCCAGTCCAGGTTTTCTGGTATCCACTGATATGGTACCCCTGAATGGCCGGCTACCTTTGCCAGATCATCTGCCCTTTCATTTCCCTCAATGCCCATGTGCGATGGGATCCATTGAAGGCATAGATCTCCTCCTCTATTTTTCTTGGCGTCGATCTGGTCAAGGATGTGGTATGCTATGGTTGACTTTTGTCTTATGGCAACAGACTCACTGATTGTTTCTCTCAATTTTTACTTACATATTGTGCATAACCCCTATATATAACCCATAATAAAAATATTAATCAGCACCTAATTTTTTAATTAGTTCTGGGCCAACTCACGACTTTTACGAGAAATGGATGTTAGCTACTTGCTCAACCTATTATGTCCAAACAGTCATTGAGAAAACAACATTTAAATTTGCCAGACTCGGGACTCGAACCCGAAACCGATGATTTTATAACCTACAGTCGTCAAATCAAACTGATTTTTGATAACATGATAATGAAGGAATCGAGAATAATTTAATAATATAAAATAATAAAAACACTATTAGGTACAGCAGATCGCCCTGAATTTACTTAGGGTTTCATTCATCTGGTTCCTCAAATATGTTGTATACGCCTTACCTTTTGCAGTCCAAACTTTATCTGGTACACCTTGACTTTGCTATTGTTATGTACATCATAATGAAGAGGGATGATTTCGCCGGGAACAAAACCCGAAACCGGGATATTTAAAGTCATGGCAAATGTTCCATGTGACAAAAAGAACATTGAGAAATTTTTTCCTATGTTTTCTGAAATTGGTCGCTGAAAAAAAAAACTTTGATGATTAATAAGGTAACGTAAGGTTTATTATTAGTAACCTACTCGCATCACAAAATCTCAGACTACTTTCTGTGTAAAAAATGCGTTAACTTACTAGTAGACACAGCCAATGATATCCCGTGGGTAGGCAAGTTATGCATTGCATAGAGGCGGAAGATAAAAGAACGAATTCAAATATTAGAACTTTTGAAGTGGACGGTGTGGTTGCTACATGTATCGCCATCTTAGTTTAAAAATTTATCAAAGCATAAAAAATACTGACAGAAAGTTGTTGTTGAACTTTAATACATAATATTGTAATGGTGGTTTATCGCACAGGCAACATTTTAACAAGAGTGTCTCCAAACCTGTCTCAGACCTCCAAGTACCTAAAACCACCACTGTTTGAGAGTATGTTTCGTGGAAATGCTCTAATTTGCAGTAGATTGTGTTTGTTGAAGATAACCGAAAATAAATAATAAAATAGGTAAGTAAATACCTAACCAATTCGCAGGCAATTTGAAACACTTGGTTCATAGATGGCGTCAAAAGACATCAGATAGCGCAATTATCAGGAAAGAAGGTAAAGTTAGGCTATCCCAAATTATGTATTTTATATTTACAATGTAATACATAAGTTAAATTGGTTAAGTTTGATGTAATAAAATGATTACATCAAACTTCTCTATTGAAGATGAAAAGTGGACCAAGTTAGTTGGTTAAAATTAAGACAGTCTATAGCCAGGCCGCTGTACTAAATGACGTGCTCCGATGGTAGTGCTAGTTATTGCTTATCTTCGAATGTGGTAACCTGTTTGCAGTAAATGAATATTTTCAATTGCATTATTTGTTCATATTAATTTACGTATTGTCAGTTTTTTCAATATAATACAATCATCGTTTTTTTTCTACAAACAGTTTATCATATTGGATTTTGAAGTATAAGCAATAACTAACAAATTTTGCTTAAAACTCATTTATTTTTACTGTTAAGTTAGAATCTATAAATAGATATATCAGTGATAGGTTTTAAGCCACTTACTCGAACGTTAAGCATCGTATTGAGATCGACCCGTGATATGATTGTGAAGAATTTTTTATGGACCTCGTCGAATTTGAATGGCCGCATTGTTTTGATGCGGACGAGGTAGCGAATCCGTCCGTGGCCTCCTTCGTTCGATGATGGAAGGTTTGGCGGAAGAGTAAACATGAAATCAAAAGTGTGGAGTCCAGCAGACAGGATTGATACTCCATCTGTGGATCATAAAAACAAAATACATACTTGCATTTACGCATTGCAGACTAGTGCACAGATGTTGTATATCCAGATTTCTATATTTTGAAAATTTATAATTGTGTTCCTTATAGGCAACTACTGACAGAGAACCTTTTTAACATTTATATTAAAATACAACTAAAACTAATGTATGCTAGTGGCGAAGAGTGACTTTTGAAAGTAGGTAGATAAGCTATGGTGGTCACAGTGTTTACTACATAAGACGATTTCGAGACTTACCAACTTTTGGCTGTCAGTCATACTTATATGATCAATCTCAGAAATTAAAATAGACACAATTCATTGTTTCAACCCGACAAATTTAGAAAATATGTACTACATGAATTTTTCCATTCAATGTGAAGATAAGAAAATTGATGTTATTTTTTAGAATTCAATTAAAAGCTGTTAAATACAATAAAATTAATCATAAGATATAAAAATTCATTTTAATTTTTAAAAACAATCCATATTAACTATGTAAATGTGATTGAATTTCATAGGAAAACTGTTGATTTTAATTATTTTTATATAAGGCATATCATATAATTATAATTATATAATTTTCTACAAACACGTATCTCAATTTTTGTCAGTTTTGAGTTGTTTGATGTAATGAATTCAATATTTGAATACTCACATATTCCGCTAACACGTATCTCAAAACATACTTTATAACTTAATAGATTTAAGCTATTACAAAAACTCGTATCACAATAAAAGACTTTTCTAAATATTATAAACTAGTATCTTGAGTTACGTGTTTGTAAGTATACAGAATACTGAACTCCGACAGATGATTATACTGAAGCTCTTTCTCGTAAGTCAAGATACATGTTTACTGCAGTAATATCCACAGTAAAGTTGCAACGCATTCTCATATCTACGACAATATGACTGATCGGTCGAAAGCATAGTGCAATAAATTGAAGAAACATAACAGTTTTTTCATAAAAATATGTGTAACTATACTAAATGGATATTTCATAGAAGAAAATTTATTTCTAAATTACAAACAGAGAATAAAGTCATTACTTGCCTCGCCTGTAAAGTTGTGTTTTTTTGAGATACGTGTTTGTAGAAAATTACTGACGATATGCAGTAAAAGCATGAGTCCTATGGTAGGTACAATGAGCAAGACATCAAGATAATTTCAAGGATAAAGCGCCTCAAACAGTATACAAAAAAAACTATGGATTACCCCAGGCCTCTGTTTGCATGTATTAGTAGAAAATTACATACAAATTGTGTACAATGAAAATTACGTACATTTTGATAAAATCTATTTATAATAATTATTTACGTAATAATTAAATTAATAAATATTTACAATAAATACGAATGACTGACAAAGTTTAATGTGAACTTTGTTAGTTATATGTTTTTGTTTTCATTGAGCTAAGACTACAATTTACAGATGGTATCGGTTAGTTTTAAAAAAAATAATTAAATCCTGCCTACAGGAAACCATAATAGTTTTGGTATGCTATGGCTATCCACTAAAATAGTGCACACTTTATCATTCATACTTATTTCTTTTCGTTGAATTAAGAATACATATCATATAATTAAGACCTGCCCAACCGAACCATAACAGATAAATTAATATATTATTCTATCTATAAAATATCCAATATTATATATGATTTAATGGCATAATTTTAGATATTTTATAGATTGACGAGTATTTTTTGACTATTATCTATATTATTATGGGTTGGTTTTTGCAGGGTTTAATTGAATTTTAAAAACTAACCAATACCATCTGTAAAATTGTAGTCTTAACAGCCTACCTCCACCCTTCGCCACTGGTATTCATTCACACTCCTTGCATGAAGTTAACATTAATGTTACCTATCAAAGATTATCATTGTCTACTCACCTTTCTCAGATTTAGAGGATAACAACGCTGAATAAGTGTCCAAATATGTTTCATTTGAACTATAGGAAACTGTTTTTTTGTCATCGCCGGTTCCTTCAGATTCATCCCATTGACATTTCCCAAAGCCTGTCACATTTATTCCTATTTCTGAAATTTAAAATAAACAATACTTATAACTTAGGTTTGTAAACTAGAGATGGGAAAACTGGTCGATTTTGAAGACTAAGTATACTTAATACCAGTATAAAAAAATACTTAGTACGAGTATATAAACTTGTTCCGAAATACTTACTAGTATTTGGAATACTATATAGAGCGTTTGGCGTGCGTATGCGACAAAAGTTTCATACTCAACTGAAAGTAAAACCAACTCCATATTAGTATTTGAAATATCGGCTTCAATAGAACATCTAAAAATACACTGAGCTGGGGTTTTCGAAATGTCCCATTTATTATAAAATTTTAAACACTTTTTAAATTTATGAGTTGTTTTTATGTTAAGTTATAATATTCTTGTTACCATAAATGAATAACAATGATTTTTTTATTGTAAACTGCGTCGCCTCAGTCGCCTCACCATATTTCCGAGGGAATAATATGCTGCTACAGAAAATTTATAACCTATTTGTTCATACATAAGATGATGTCATTCGCATGCATAGACTTATAAATTAAAATATAATTGTATTCAAGTGCTACCTCGCTCGCTCGCATTTAATGTCAATAGTATTTAAAGTCTACCGACTAGCCAGCGACTCGCAATGATATCATCACAAGTTTTTTGGAACAAGTTTATTGGGCCACACGTACTGAGTATGGGTAGTTTAATCCGATACTTGAGTACACAAACTGGTGACAGTATTTCTAACTCACCTCTATTGTAAACCAATGACTTCCGTGTCACGGACCATCGTGTGACATTGATACCGTATAAACCATGGCATCCTCAGAGGATCCAAGGCCATGAGGCCTGAATCATCATTGGGCTGATTCATGCAAACATGAACAGATCGACTGCGAGGCAAATTTCTAGCCCGTAAGCAAATAGTAATTATTAATATCATTTTTTAATATTATTACCTACATTAGCCTTCATCCAATTTTGACCAATAGGTATTAAATTCGTACACTTACCTACATAAATATTGAAAGCATAGTTCCCAGCCATACAATGTACCTAGCACCTAGAATATCTGATTTGAGATTACCTACTTTAAAAAAATATGTATTTGTACCTAGTTCAAATAATTCAAAATATGTACCTACCTAGCAAAGAAATACAGCCTTTTCAAAGCAGGTACCTAAAAAAAGGTCTAGCTGACTATTTCTGTAGTGAGCGAAATTCTCAGAAATAAGCCAGGTACATAATATGCAGAGTGTTTTTGTCATTTTTCAGAGATAGAATTGTGAATTGTTTGTTGGGTATTATTACTACCTACTCTGCCCTACCAGCCCCTAATAGGGTCATTCGGTTTTCGAACTCTCGAGGAGCGTGACGTCGGCTGTGGCGCCGCGCTCCCGGCGTCACCGCCATTTTAAATTTATTTATTTTTTTTTAAAATATTTTTGAATATTTCCTACGCTGTAGTACTTTGTACCTAACTGTATTCCGAACAATAAACGCCCTGTTTCCGCCTGTACTTCCGCGTTGTCAATCAACATAAACATGTTCCCGAAAGAAGAAGCAGACGATATCACCGTGACATTCATCATCAGGGGGGTCCAGCGCATTTACCTACACCCCCCCCCCCCCTTTCGGAGGTAACAACATGCAAGAAAAGTTTTAATTTTATATGCAAAAGCTGAGAAGATTTTTTAAGTAATATGAATAATAATATTACAGTTTTTTTTTTATTCTAGCACATAGCGTAAGATATGGAGATCTACAAGTTTATTAACATTACCATTCAATTGGCTCAGGTTAGAAGATTTGGAAATGGAGTTATTACTAATTAATACTATAAATTATTGAGTCAACATATTATTTCATCAATGAATTAAGTATTTTATTTTTGTTTTTTTTCGACCATGTCCGATCTTAATAAGATCATAACGTCTCTGTTCTGGCAGAACATACTAACTGGAGAATACTAGTTTTGAGTAATTTGACTTTGAAGTTGT
This sequence comes from Rhyacophila brunnea, assembly GCF_057557595.1. Lineage (NCBI taxonomy): Eukaryota > Metazoa > Arthropoda > Insecta > Trichoptera > Rhyacophilidae > Rhyacophila > Rhyacophila brunnea. Next base: position 10,977,409 of record NW_028232848.1, on the reverse strand, counting down.
TGAAATGTTCGAAATAATGGTCTATCATGTGAGTTTATTAAGTAATTGTAAAAAGGATGACTTTAAAATAAAGACTGTTTATTTATTAAGAAGGTTTCCAGACGGTAAAGTTAAAAAGACGGTAAAAAACATTTTAGTTCTAACTCAATATTTAATTTTTTCGAATTAGTGTCTTCTGCCAGAACAGTGATGATAATATGTGCCTCCACAGAATAGAGCTTTGTATTAACAGATTTTGTTTTTACGATAAATGGATGTCAGCCACTTACTCAACCTATTAGGTCCATACTCTGACTCATACACGGATTCGAACCTGGTACCCACGACGCAATAGGCCGACACTTAAGGGCCCGCTGAAGAGCCCGCCGTTCAAATATAATTCAGTATAAAAAGGACCTCGGCGTCGTAACTACGTCAATTTAAATCGATCTTTTCGCAAAAATCACTAATCATCGGAGATTTTATTTCAAGAAATATTATTATTATTACTGATAATTTCTGCCGCGCGGAGAATTATTATTATTTTATGAACACCTGCGAGATGAAGCCGATCAGAAAACAGGGCTGTCAAAATAATATTAAGCATTCATATTTTTTAAATGTTAATTTCATCATGGTTTTTAATCAAACCTGTGCAAGTACGTACTGATAACTTGGGTGGATTTTGTAGCAAACATACTATTGATATATATACGGGTATATTATTATTATAACCCAATTCAAATTGAACACAGGTTGATACTCAAATACTATTATAGTGTGTTTATGATTTCGAGAAAATAATACGATGGTATAATTAATCCATATCAATTATTTGAAAACATTACATTCGCACTTTGCACAAAATTACAAACACATTCGAAGTTTGCCGCACACGTACAGACCACGTGATATTTGTTTACGCAAAATCGTCGCTTTTCAAAATGGCGAATTTGAATAACCAGATTTTACTGCGATGAATCAGTATGTTCCTTTTTGTTTTTTTTTATTCGTAGGTTTGTTTACTATGTACACCGAGAAATTTCCATTTATAAACTCGGAAACGATTTTTACAGAAGAGTTTTGGAATATAATGCAACCAAAACTGGAAAAAATTCTATCATGGGTGTTGACTTCCTGAATTAGCTAACCCCAGGATGCCACTACGTGAACCACAGTGGATATTAAGCCATTTCCACACTGGCAACAATTTGCTGGCAACCTCATTAAATTTTACGATACTTACCATAATTGCTTAATACTTTGGACGCGGAAGACGCACACGGTGCGTAATGACCAGGCGGCCGATCGATGTAATTAACGTGCATTTTAAAGGGGGCAATTAAAATCTCATTATCTAATCAGCAGCGAAAGCGTTAAGAAATTTTACAATAATTATCGTAAAATCTAACGAGGTTGCCAGCAAATTAACTTGTTGTCAGTGTGGACCCGGCATTAGATGCACAAAACTTAAATAATATATATTATAAATAAAAATTTAAAATTATAAATATATATTATGATTTATGTCTTCGACAGCCCTGATGAAATAAATGTGAAATATGAGTCGGATCTGTCACAGAGCAAATTTATTAACACAAACAACTTTGACACGACCTTTTTATATTAACTAGTAGACCAGATATTATGGACCACATGTTAAAAAATCATATTTTCAATTCTCAAGGCCAATTCTGTAGAACGTCCTCTTAAGCCGTACGGCCATCGTGGAATTTTGAATTAAGTAGGTATACCAAACTAAAACTAATTAGTAAGTCATCAGAAGTGGTGACGTGTGGTCTTGAGGGTTGTCCATATATGACGTCACACAGTTTTAACTATTTTTAACCCCCCCCCCCAACAACTTTTACCAGGCTGTCTATATGACGTCAAATTTTTGACACATCCCCTCCTAAATGTTAAAAAATCCCAAACTGACGATATACATATTGTTTAATTTGTGACGTCACATTTTCTCTGACCCCCCCTTCCCTCATCACAAATCTCAGACCCTTCCCTAGAGCGTAATGTCATAAATATGTCAGATTTTGCCAGTTACGAGTCGTGTTGGGGAGTTTTCGACAGTGCCTTCCCCATCTCATTCTCCAAATAAGTTTGTAGGCTTAGATTATAGAAAAATATAGATGGACCTATTGCATGTGTTTGTCCTTCAAAACATGACGAACTTTTTCATGCACTTGCCTTGCCCCCTTCACGCTTCCTCCGCCACCCTTTCCTGGGTTATTCGAAAATATGTGTGACAGTGTGCGTGTCGTAGTGTTGCCAGATATCGAAAATTTATTCCAATGTTATAATTTTACAAACGAGGTTTTTATAAATTATATTATGGCAACACTGGCGTGTTGGCTATGCACTTGGTAAAACATTACTCACTAAAATCAACTCATGCGGAGGGCTTGTTTATAGGTCTGAATGTCAAAAACGTAACGAAATCTGCAATTTTGATGATAATTGCATTTTATAACCGTTAGATGCCACTGGGATCGCGTATTTGTTACATTATAAAAATAATCTTCTATGAAATACTATCGAAAATAAAATTATATTCACCCAGTGTTGCCAACCGTACTATAATTATAGTATTTGTACTATAATTTTGGTCCGCGTACTATGTACGATGTAAAACAGGTATAGTACGCCCAAAATACTATAATTTTTAATATCGGAAAAAATATGTAAAAGGTACACAAATTTCAATATTTGCATTCGATAAATTGGTGCAAAGTACTGTAATTTCGCAATATAATATGACATTTTGGAGAACCTGGAAAATATTATAAGTACGAAAAACGTATGAAAAGTCCTTGACTTCTGCTTAAAATGAAATTTCTTGAATTCGTCGGTAAGCATTTTTGATCGGAAGAGGTACCTAAATAAAAAAGGGTCTCGGAATTTCTCGTATTTTCCGTTATTTTTTTATGAGAATTAAAAAACTATACATTTTCAATAAATTACATCGCGTACTATATTTTTTGCTGAAATACTATAATTTCTCGGTTCGCGTAATATAATTCGATGAAGAAAAGATGGCAACACTGTAATTCACCACACAATGTGCAAAAGTAGATTGGTAGGTAGGTAGGTACTTACGTCATTACGTCATGTTTAACTTAACTTGGTGTTGACTGTTAACAGAAGTTCACCAGTATTGTGTTTATTTTGTATCTACTGTCTAACAACATTTATTTTGTTCCATAAATAACTAATCTGTGATTATCTAACAAAATCTGAGTGCACCAAAAAGCTTATAAGCATCTTACCTCGTACTTTTTTTGGTTTCTCCAAAGTTATATGAACACGCCCAGTTACTTCTTCGCCACTATAAAATACACCAGCTCCACGATTCACGAATGTCACTGTACACTTCTTTAACATAGTTGCTAAATATTAATTCCAGATGAGAAATACCTAATTATTTTGATCCAAACTCGCAACGATATACCTACAACCGCAATCACCGCGTGTTGAAAAGTTTCCAACAACTAAAAATCAATAGTCAGGTTATTTTTATTATAGGTAGGCACTAGGGATTCCAATACCCGGGATCCCGAGCTATTTTCGATACCGGAATTGATAAACATAATCCCGAAACTTTCGGGATTGATTTTTTTATCAGTTTTTATGGAAAATAAAATAAAAACGAAAATACAACAGAAAAAATACTTCTAATAACATATAACTAAGTACATTAGAAATAAGCTGAGTTTGAATGAAGTTTGATTTATTAATTATACCCATGTGTAAGTTACCGATTCATTTTATTTTTTCACATAAATTAATAAAAATGAGAAAGATTGAAAAAAACAATGGTTCGCACTAATAACAAAGTAACTCCACCATGATTTCATATACGTTTTACGGCAGTTTCATATTTGGTTGACTAATTAGATTTACGAAGCGGAAAGGCCATAAGTACACCATGATTATTTACTTTACTATTTTAAATCTAGCTAATCCATTCATTAAGTTTTTACTATCAGAAACAGCAATCTCATATTAAATTCACATTAATATTTATATTACAATATTATTTACTCCATTAAAATAATGTATTTCCAAGATTGAACGTATACAATATTAACAATAAATGTCTTAAATAGTATAAATTATACTAGATTTATTTTTGACCGATTTTATCAATGTTATTTGTAAATATAAAATTTTTATATTAACAATGGAAAAAAATGCCAATCCCGAGATCCCGGGATTCTCAAATTGTAATCCCGAAATCCCGGGATCAGAATTTTGGCTCGGGATTGGATTCCCTAGTAGGCACCTATAACGTTTTGAATATTATAATTGTTAAAATAACCTTTTTATCTTATCTGTTAGATACCTACTCTAGTTGTACCGATCATGATTATAGAATAGATAAAATCAATATTAATTTGTTAAATATATTGTACCTAGGTACTACTTTATCAGTAATTCAAAATAACACAAAAATGTTTGTAAGATAGGTAGGTTAATACGATTTATAACTTTGCACTTTTTAATATTGTCGAACAAGATCTTCTTGTCAACGTGTTAAAACTGTGAACTAATAAAGCCCCTCCTGTTTTTAAGCGCACTTCGACTGCAACGACTTACCGGTTATCGACGAGTTGTCCACATGTTAAAACTGTGAACTAACAAGCCCCTCCTATTTAGTTAATCGCACGGTAATTGTGGCACAGAGGTCGCCATGAGTTTAAAAAAAAAAAAATATTTCATGTAGACCAGTGTTTCCCAGCCTTCTTCATGCCATGCCCCACCGTAGCCTTTTCAAAAGTTAAATGCCCCACCGGCATCTTTTTTTAATAAAACAGCAGGTAAATTTTCAAATCATATTGTAATATGTTTGTAAACATATGAACCCCTAATGAAATTAAATAAAACCTATTCTAATACATATATTATAACTGAAATTATTTCAAAACACAAATTGAAAATGTAATTAAGTAGAATAAAATAAAAATTAAAACAATAATAAAACACAAATGACAAAATGAGGGATTTTTTTGTATGACCGATGAGTATTCCCCTTTATATGTGAAATGCCGACGTGTCTCATCTCTGAAATGTGGTGCCCCACCTCTGAGGCGTCATGCCCCACCGTGGGAAACACTGATGAAGACAATTATAATAAATACCCTTTTCTGTAGGCGCATAGGCTTTTCGATACGTAATTGTTGATTGAAAATTTGAATTTTTCAAACATTTTCATGTATCATTATCACAAACAAAGATTATATTAGGTTGGGGTAGGTTAGGTTTGGTTTGGTCTAAAAAGAAAGTTATACAATCTCATGGCAACCTCTGCGGCACAATTACCAATCGCACTTCGACTCCAGCGACTTCCGGTTATTAGGTACCTAGATCTTCTTGTCGGACAGTAGGTACACTGATACGCATATTTGTCTGATTACCTCGCATAAAATTAGATAAAATGATATTCACTTGTATATTATGAAGGTAGAAATAAATAGATAATTATGTAAGTATGTAAAAAAAATATGTTTATAATAAAAGTATAGGTATTTCATAATTTTCATCCTAGAGCCGGAGTGCAAAGTTATAAAGCGTATACGCTACCACTGTATCTGTAACACCCAGTATAATTAATAATCGCACACAACACTTCAATAAAATGGTTTGCGATGTAATAGAGTTTGCTAAAAATCTCAAATAGAAATGGGCTGGAACATAGCTCGACGAATGGATAATCGCTGGACAATTTAATCTAGTCACCCAGTGGTACCCAAAATGTACAAAACGTCCGCAAGGTAGACTTAGAGGCAGCTGGATCGATGATATTTTTAAGTTCTGGGCGGGTATGTTAGAACTTGCGAGTCGTATGGTCGAAAACCGTGTGGTATGACAAGTTAGTATCGCCCGTTTCATACCGTATACGATAACACCTATTTTTGAAGCCACTCGCTACGGACTATTTTAATTCGCGAGTAACTAGTTGGCAACATCGCCAAAACCGAGAAAATTGGTGTCTATGGTACAAGATGAAACGTCAAAAATGAAATGTCAAACGAAATCATTATTTTTGTTGGTTATGTTTGTGTATAATTCCTACAATATTCGATTGATTTAGTATAATATGATATAGATATATGTACGTAGAATATAACCTTACATAAATGCGAAACCATATAATATTATTACACTGTAAAACAAGATTTAACAAAATAAACACAGTGTCTTCAATAACATTTATTTTTATGTAGGTATTTATTCATTACAAACCATTATAAAACATTAACATAATTAATTGAACTCAAGATAACAGAGTATTAAGTAACATTGTGAATAGGTAATATAATAATTCGGCATCTTTATTGTTTATAAATTGGTAATGCCGTGTTCTTTCCGTCAGCGAACTCATTCATTTTGACGTTTTGATTTTCAAGGTCACTGTCACATACGAAACGAAATATCAAAATAAACATGGAAATCGGGTAATAGGTACATGAATTCACGTCCTTCGTCGTGCAAAAGTAGCAAAATAATGGAGAGGTTTCAATTAAGTGATCTTAATTGAAATAAGGTAGGTGAGGTTATGTCCGTCTCAACATTATACCGACCTACGACTTTTTAATTCTCCATGGATATAATATTATAAACGTAATAATGTGTCAAAATATAACATACATCTTCTATATCTTTGATTAATTTTAATCTATACAACCATATTCATTTTTTCGCATTGTAAACTCTTCACGCTTGTAGGTAGGTAGTAACATTAAACTTAAGATACCTAATAAACCTATATGGCGTGAGAATTTGTAAAATATATCTCACACGCTCTTTGTTTAATCGAAAATTACGTATAAATAGTGCATCACTGAGTGAAAAAGCATTTTGACATAAGTTAACATAATTATTTGATCTGTTTCGCGGATGATTACGTGATCCTAAAAGTGCCGCAAAAGTAACTATTTATGGGATTGACATATTTTACAATAATTGGGTGAACGATACAAATCTATAGCAATGCTTTGGCGAAATATAAAATAATAATATGTAGGTAATTATTCTCGCGAGCCCAATAATAAAATACTATCTTTTCGCAGCCTAACCTTTCACTTTTATTTGACAGTTGAAAACTAAACTGCGTTATCGGCGCGAGACATCAGTGCGCATGCTCACATACTCAACTCGTATGGGGGACTATGGTCACGAGTGCCCTTTGGTATGGGCAATATTGTCGACACAGATTATGACTAATTCAGGTAGTGATAAGTTTCGACATGCCTTATTTCGATAACCTACGTCACTTTCGCGAATGACTACGATGTTTCACACGACTCGCAAGTTCTAACATAAGGCCCCTGCGGAAGTACGTGGCGACGCAACGCACAGAACCGAGAGACGTGGCATCCGCTTCGAGAGGCTCTCATCCAGCAGTGGATAGATTCAGGCTGATGATGATGATGAACACTTTTTACAAATTTAATAATAAGATAGGTACACACATATTCCAGACAAACAATGGCGTTTTTTTGACGCAGATGACGCGATCAATCGATAAACACATGCATATTTCTTAGAAATTGATTATACCTAAATCATTACATTGTATTACTTTTTCTCCTGAACCTGAACTTCTGAACCCCGATTAAATATAATTATATTATGTCAAAAAGTTCATTAAAGCGTCAATCTGAGGCAAAAGATCTTGGGATAATTTTTGATTCTTCATTATCTTTTCACTCGCATATATATAACTTCTACGGCTCTACGTGCGAGTAATCTTCTAGGATTCATCATGCGACAATCCAAACCATTCAAGAATCCAAATGTCTTACGTACACTCTACGTCTCATAAGTGCGTAGCACTCTTGAATATGGGTCGATTATCTGGTGTCCTTATGAAGTTTCCTATAAGCTTATTTTAGAACGCGTCCAGAAGAAATTTCTTCGATGTCTTTATTTTAAGAAATTTAACTATTTTCCTTTCGATAATTCGTCAGATGATTATTTTCAGACTGCCTTTCTACAAGGGATGCTTACTTTTCACTCTCTTGAATCTCGTCGGTCTCTTCTGCTCTTGAAACACTTTTGCCTGTTATCGCGAGGGATGGTTTCCAATCCTGGTGTCCTAATGAATTTGAATTTACATGCGCCTGTCAATTACTTAGGTGGTCGCAGTCATGGTTTGTTCTGGATTGGAACCGTTTCCTCGTGTCAAGCCTATCAGGCACCATTAGCGAGGGGAGCAAGATTAATAAATGCGCTCCCTAAAGACATAGACATTTTTAATGATGTACTTTGCATTTTGTTTTTGAAACTGTATTTTTCTGTATAAAATAATTGAAAAAAATGTACGTTTTTTTATTTTCAAAAATTATATTTTTCTGTATTAAATTGTACTTAAGTATGTTTTGATTTTTTTTCTATATTCTCTTCTTCTCTCTTGTGAGGGCAATGTTTGACTTATAATGTAAATCTCATGTTGTGTACGTCTTGAATTTAGATTTGTTATGTCCACAATGTTTTGTATCTTAAATAAATTAATTAAAATTCCTACAATTATTAACATCAATGGGACCCATAATATGAGTCACTCAAACAGATACGTACCTACTCGTAATTACACAAAAAAAAATCAAACAATATTTATATTATAAACAAACACAAAAAGGGCAGAATTGATATGCTATGAAATATGGGTGGTATATAACGTGTTCCAATAATATTATTATGTATCCTTCAATAGGAACTCATTTTTTTTCATCCCAATTGAACCATGTGCGTCAATCAATAATTTCTCTTATGTGCACCCAAACCACTGATGTTGACACTTGATGCAAACCACTGATGTTGACACTTGATGCAATATAATTTCACAGCAAATTATATTATTATAAGTGCAAGGTAAATAATTTTATCACTTTCATGCACCTTCTCTTCACAGAGTTCCGCCGTTACTTGGATTTCTTGGAGGTCTTTTTGGGTCAGAGGGGCTAGAAAAAAATTGTTTTATTATTAATTATTAGTGTGGTTTTATTACACGGACCACGCAAAGGATCAGCAGGAAATGTTATATAGAGAGTACCCTTAATAATTGTAATAGAATGTGTAACACGTTAGCAAATATGCACCGAATTTCAAGTCTCGTGGTATACGGGAAATAGGTAGGTGGTAACGATTGACAGTGATGAAAAACTTAAGAGAAAAATATCTCAGATTTTAACATTATTTTTAATTAAAGTGTAATATAATATAATTATGAAAGCTGGGTGAATATAAGAAAATACTTGGGTGGAGAACGTTTGTATTTTACAACGTTTTTATTAGCTCGTATTCTTGTTTGTCCAGTACAAATCTTGCAATCGATTTTTAACTAACTTCCCGCCTAGCTAGACATTTGAAACTTTTAGAATATATCAGAACACGACGCCAATGCATTCTTTTAACACTTTTAGCCATATTTAAGCAGAATTGAATTCATTTTCGGTTAATTCTGTTTTGTATGGAAAGTTATTTCAGAAAAATCCGTAAAGTAAAAGACTATTATTGTTTGCTAAGGGGGTGGTCTTAGCAAGTAAATTATTAATATATACGTGCGTTACTATGGAAATCAAACTATATTTTGTTTGTTTTTTATTTACTTCATATCAAGTACAAGTTTGAGCATATTGAGCATAATAATTCAACAGAAAATTTAAAAACGTTGTATGTAAAAAGTTCTTTTTATCTTGTAATTATTACAGATCAAGACAGACATTTTATATATATTATATTATCACGCCCACGGTGGCCGACACGTCGGATAATAATGTCGTGGATCCCAGGTTCAAATCCTGGGTCTGGCGAATACACATATTGTTTTTCAATATGTGTTTGGCGTTAAACTATGGACTTAATAGGTTGAGCAAGTGGCTAACAACCATTTCTCATAAAAAAATCTGTTAAAACAAAATTCCACTGTGTGGAAGCCCATCTAATCTACATATGATCGAACGTGGTTAATCGATCCTAATTTTCAAGACCTAAAATCAAATGAGTCGCCCTAGGAAGGGTCGAGATCCAAGTAAAATGTTCGTTACACACTTTATACATAGCCGATTTTGGATATTCATAGCACTATTTAAATAAAACGCAAAATTAATATCTCTCTACGTTGCAGCATACCTATTCTTTTTTATAAGAGCGTTAGAAACCAGCTTCGGTCTAATCCCCGAAAGAGGAAGGTCAATAAACTGGATGTAAATAAAGAGATTTTTCTAGTGAGCTTGGAATCCGCATGGGTATGGCGGGCTGCATTCAGCCAACTTGGAGTCGCATGGAGGTCAAAGCTGTATTCTGTGAGGACCAAATACCGTTTGTTCAACACGTGCGTGCTTGTGCTTAGAGTTGGGTTTCTTTATTATCAAATATTAATTGATAAAACGATTTTTCTATATGAAAACAGTACACAGAAAACAAAACGTTCAAAGACTGATCGGGGCATTTAACACTATCAAGCCAATTTCAACACAAAATGAGCGCAATTTTTCAACATCAGGGAATTTTGTGTCTCAAAAACGTACGCGATTGTCAGACGCAGCGATTAACAGTCTGTGTTTTTTGAAATTCTATTTTAATAAGTAATTTTTTGAATTATTTTTGTTTTCCTACTTTTATTTGTTGGTCTTCTTAGATAAATAAAAAAAACATATTTTTTTGGAATTTGTCTGTTTTTATACTGATTTTAGGATTTTTTACAGGTTTCTTTTTAAATTTCCCGATATCTCGAGAATTTTTTTCTGAAAATCCCGAATCTCGAGAATTCAAAATTTCACCATTTCGGGAAATCCCGAATTTCGAGATTGAGATTTTCTCGGGAAATATCCAACTCTACCTGTGCTGGTGGGTGTGAGACATGGCATCTTACTAAGCTTCAAAGGTCTCGGCTTTTGAGCTTTGAGAATCGATATCTCCGCCGAATCTTGGGGGTGAATTGGTACGACCGCGTTACAAACACCCGAGTTCGTGAGCAGGAGCATATACCGGATGCCGCCAAAGAGTGCGACACTTCGTACCCTTGTGGCACAGCCTCAAGGATTCCGTTGTTGTGGCGGGCTCTCCCTCACACTGCAGCGGTGCTACAAAACCGATCTACGCGCTGCAGGTCTGGAATGGCGGTAGGTGCAAGAGTTGGCGGTGGATCGAGGGAAGTGGCGTGAACTTGTGCTTGCCCTATGCCCTAACCCTGGGTCGTGACAGGGTGAAAGAAGAAGAAGAAGAAATAAAGAGATTTAATTTACCTTCTATGGACAGCGGTGGTGCGAAGGGTTTTAGACGAGGAAGAGTCACTAACACAAGCAAAAGCATTTATGATGTGATCCATCTTGGTATTTGTTTGAATCGGTTCCAACGGCATATTTCCAATAGTTATCGGAATACAAACTTTGATGTCCGAATGCATTCCAGCAACTATCACTTTTACCTGCAAATTATACAAAATAAATTTAGTAAGTAGTTTTATTTATTTATTGTAGGCACTGCCATCTCCGAAGGGCGAAAGGATGTACTTTTTATTGAATATGGTATTTCCTGATGATGCGTGTGAATATGTTGGGTCACTTGTGTGGTGTCGATGTGTAGGTAGATGATGATGATAATGAAGTCTTCGATGTAGCAGGGTGAGATTTATTAGCAGCGTATCGGTACAATAGTATATTATACAATGTTAGTACATATAATCTACTGTGATAGTTACTTGCTAAGTAATTGGATTCGAGTGACATCTAGATAAATTATTCTTCGTTATTTATACAATAAAAAGTGACACATTAACATAAAATTCTGGTACATAATCATATTAGACTAATTATTATAGAATCAGCGTTTTAAATTGAGTAACGAAATGAAATATTTTTTGCTTTACAGTTGTAAGAAAATATGACACTATGAAAAATGCTTATTCAGCTAATACACCATAATGGTATAATGTGCTGTGATATGGTGTAATAATACACCATCTCTAATTTCGCCAACCGACTTGCTCAGTTGTTTACTGGAAATGGATTCGCTTGGAATATATAATTGCAGAGTCATTTAATATCTTAAACAATAGATATTATTCTGCAGCTACAAATACTTTATCGTCTCTGCTTCTTCCTCAAGGACATTTTGATTAAGGCTATACCTCAGTTGAGGTGTGGTCTAAAAAGATCGTGGCTAGGCGATGCGCGGATTGTGGGTCGCGGGTGCAAATGACGCATGTCGACCGAGATATAATTTATCATATAAATCCAACACGCGTTCATTTAATGTTCTGTTTATTATTCTATTAGTAACAATAATAATATTTTCATCGACATGTTTTCTTTTTAAAGTAAATGGGAAACGTTTTTAGTCATCTTTACACGATTTAAGAATTAATTACCCCGTCGCCATCACGAAACAAATTGACGTATTCACACCTCGTCGTTCGCTCTCAGACTGCCAGCGAGTCAAAAATTTCGTCGCGCCTATGGTTGAAAATTATTTGCCGTTTCACTGAAGTATCGCCTTAACAACACGGATTTGCAAAGAAGCGATGTATTTTATTTCCAATAAAATATATTATGATTTCCTTCATTGATATTAAAGAAAACTGTTTTTTTGACCACGTCCGATCCAAATAAGATCATATTATGGGCCTCTATTGTCAAACACGAAATCGGCGTTAAAAAGTCGCTGTAATCGCATAAAGAAGACTTAAAGTGATGTACCTGTCATGGCGGCAACGCGTGCTAGAGGCGTATTTAAATAATGTATCGGCTCTCCTTTTAGGTGCGACTCTTTTTCTTCTTAGCAATAACCCAAAAGTTTACTAATAATAATTCTAACCTCACTCGTGATCGAGGAGTTCAAATTACGTAAATTAATAGATCCGTATACCACGGGGGCGTAAAATGAAATCATATATTTGGGGGCGTTCCTCATACGAAAACGGAAGTGCGATTACCTGCACTGGAGGGGATTGTTGGTTCACAGTTTTAACACGTGGACAATAAGTTCTTGTTCGACAGTAATGAGTGGAGGTTTGTATCTACAGATTTTTGTTTTTACGAAAAATGGATGTTCGCCTCTTTCTCAACCTATAATGTTCATACTCTGACCCCAAACACGAATTGAAAAACAATATGTGTATTTGCCAGATCTGTGATTCGAACATTGGACCCACAACATAATAAGCCGACGCGTAAACCGTTCGGCCATCGTGGGGCCGTTATTGTACCTAGACGCAAACTAATAAAGTATGACAGGTGTCGATTTAAAAAAAATATTTCGTGTTGGTATTAAGATATGAGGAGTATTTCTTTAAAACAACACGAAAATACCATTTATTGATTTCCTATACGTGGACCTACTGTCATCTCCCGTCAAGTCGAGAGCGAGAAGATGCATTTTTCTTCTCGCCCAGTTTGCTAGTTGCGGTCATCGTCTGTTGCTGGGACTTCGGGAATGAACAAATTAATGTCAGCTCAGAATGGTTCAGGTCTCTTTAGACCCCCAGAGGAGACATCCCCAAATGGAGACCATTCAAATAACGACAAAAATAACGATGTCACTTTTACGAGGGTCGGGACCGCTTTTTCTTTCAGGATTTTCTCACCTGAATTATAATTTGATTTAAATCTAAAATGTCTTACCTTCAGCAAGTATCTGGTTTTGATAATGAGTGAAGAATGAGTATCTGTTGGTGGTATTGCGGGTACTGCTAACTTCAAGTCAGACGTAGTCATTTCCCCTATTCCAACTCCTCGTTCTACGACTTGAGTTATTTTTTCCCTTTCATTTTTCTTCCAGAACATTGGAGACAAACAGATGAAATCTGTATCCTGTAATTAGATGAATAAATAAAAGAGGAGCATGTCGGTTGAAGCTTAAATTCACCGCTGACAAGTTAATAACCACAACTCGGTCACTGCTAAAGACACACCGGGCGTGTAGCAATTAGCATGATAATTAAATGTGGTAATTAACTTCTCAGCAGTGAAAGTATATTGTATCTAATGGCCATACGCCACGCGTGTCTTTAGCAGTGAATATGAACTCTTGACAAACTTTGTATGAGAAATGTTTGTTAGCTTTCGATCAACACCATGCTTTGAATGAAACACGCATTGAAAAATTAACAGGTGTTCTGCCACTTACACCCTGTGTTATCGCACCGCTGGTGATGGGATTAATCTCTTGAATTTTCCCAGGCTAAAATCACGACGTCAATATGCTGACCTTTTAGGTATGTTTAAGGGGGGAAATGCCAATAGAAATGGCGTATTTCAAAAAAATACTACTTACCTTATTCTTAGGTCAATAATTATTATAAAACAAACATTATTCGTAGAATGTTTATCACACTTGAATGGTCAGATACATAGCTTATAATCAATATCTTTAAAAGTATCTTTAAATCTGTAAATCTTGCCCATTTCTTGAATAATAAAATGCCTAATTCTTGTCAAATTTGGGATCACAGAGATTATCAATATATTTTTTTATTGTAAATATTTCACCATAATAATGTCAACATAAATTTTGCTAATGGTTTTATAAATTCTTTTAAAAATTAATAAATACAAAAAATCTTAATACCACTTCACATGGACGTACTGAAATATGACTATATTCTAAAACATTAGAGCGAGAGGTTTAAAATAATACTATTTTATGTAATAAAAATACTTTATGCAGTCATTAAATGTTTAAAATAAATATAAAAGATAATAAGGCTTCAAAATTATGTATATAGATTATCTACAACGCTTAAGGAATGTCCAGGATCATGCTTTGAAAATAGCATAAAAGCTCCATTTTGACGTACGCTGAGCATGTGGGTGGTTAAAACTGTAATTCGATTTTTGAATGCCTCGAACTCGTGGATATGATCCAATGTTGTGTCACCAATAAGAAAAAAAATGAGCCTTTTTAGGTTGATTTTCATAAATCAAACGTTTCCATGCATTCTTTAATGCCAAAGATTCATTATAATTGTATCAATTAGTTCAGCCATTGATATATTCCATACCAATGACGTCCCATGGGGGCAGAGAGATCGTGAATTGCTTAGGGACAGAAAATTAAGAAAGGCATATGTATGATATTATATTATAGACCGTGGCACTCATAAATTGGTGCAAATATCTGTGGCATCCATTAATTGCTTTATTATTCCGATGCGGCATGTCTAAAAAACAAGACAGCGCGGACGACACAAACGGATACTAATGGTGCTACTAATTATTATGAGTTAAGACCGCTAACGACACGCGCATTAGATAACCACTTGCGGATGCGACACCCCGCAATAACTCGTAGGTGGTAGGCCTGGTTGGGAGTGTCTGGGCTCGAGAGGGGATCGGCAAACCGCGGCTCGCGAGCCACATGTGGCTCTTTGCCAAATTCCCAATTCACATTTTTTACAAAAAGGTATGATTATTGTCGTTTTAAATCCGCCCATTGCAATAGTCGACAAATTAAATTTTTCTCCATTTCATATTGACACGAGCACTTTTGAAATATTTTTTTTTGTGGATTTAACAAGAAAAGAGTTATGTAGCTCCAAATTTGTAGGTCTTGCCACCAAAATTGAAGATTTGGAGAGAGAAAAATGCAATTTAATTTCACAACACAGCTAAAACACTAACAACAAATACTAAAAGATCTACATAATAAGGTAAATATTACGATGAACAATATAAATAGCATTTAGAGAAGCCAAATAACCGATGATAATTTGGAGTAACGCCTAAAATTGAAAACTACAAGTTACATACCAAACATACAGACACTCTCCAAAGAAATGCAAGGAAGCTCATTGTTCACATTAGTTTTAAGGAATGCGTGAAAATTGTATGTACCTAACTCATTTTCTCTAAAAATTATATTATTTATAATGTCAACAATAAAAAACTTATATGTGCGTTAGTTTTATTCGCAAAATGTTCTTCACTTGATAAATAAACAATAACATTCACTGAAATAAATCATATTTATAAAAATATATGTATGGCTCTCGAAAAATTTTGTAACCGTTCTTCTTCTTATTGTGTCATCCCCTAGCGGAGGTCGGCCACCATCAAGGCGATCTTATCTTTATCGTCTGCTACCCGGAACAGTTCGGTGAAGGTGCACTCGTACCAATCACGGAGGTTCTTAATCCACGAAATGCGGCGCCGTCCTCTGCTACGCTTCCCGTTGATCTTTCCTTGAATGACAAGTTGGGGAATGCTGTATTTTTGTCCTCTCATAATGTGGCCGAGGTTTTGTAGTTTCCTGGTTTTGATACTACGTAGAACTTCTCGGTCCTTCCCCATTCGATTGAGAATTTCAACATTTGTCACCCGGTCAGTCCAAGGAATTTTGAGGATGCTTCTATACAGCCACATCTCGAAAGCTTCAAGTCTCCGTGACATCTCTTGGTTTAGCGTCCATACTTCCATACCATAGAAAAGAATTGAGAGCACATAACAACGTACCATACGCAGTCTCAGACCTAGGTTAAGATCTCGATTGCTAAGGAGGCGTCTCATTTTGAGAAAGGCGCTCCTTGCGATCTCAATTCTAGTTTTTATTTCCTGAGACTGGTCCCATTTCTCATTGACCCATGTACCTAAATATTTATAATGGGTCACACGTTCGATTGGTTCGCTGTTAATGACAAAATTTGTGTTGGTGTCTGGTGTCGCTGCTTTTGATACTAGTTTTGTTTTCTTGAGGTTCATTATTAAACCATAATAATTACTGACCTCATTTTCGCAGTGTCAAAGCCATTAAAGCCGTTGCGACCATGCCTTCAGTTATCTAAATGTAAGCTGTACCGAAGTCCATCCTCTCCACCTTACATCAGTACTGGTAATTGCTGCTGCCCAATACCAGGGATATTTATTGACTTCCCAGTCTAGATTCGCTGTGTTCTGCGATACCAGGGTCACCTCTAGGAGGATGGGGTGCTGGCACCACGCACAGACGGTCTCGGTAAGGGAGAAGCTAATGATCTGTTTTAGATCTACATTACGCATCCACTTGCCTTGTAGGACAGCGAGGACCAGTGTCTGGTTTACTCAGAACAAAGGTACTACCTCTGCAGTCCAACTTAACTTAACCGTTGCCATACTCATATTTGGCTCTTTTGGTCCAAGAGTTTGCCGACCCCTGCCCTAGACGGCCTGGTTTGTGCCTGAGTGGTTCGACCGAAGCATATAACCAATCTTCAGAGACGCAATGAATAGGAATGGCACTAATAAAATGATAGCCAACCTTCAGTTACAAGACGGCATTTGAAGAAGTTAATATTATGTATTTTCTATCAAAGAAATAAAATTACAACTCACCTTGTGTAGTTCAAATTTTATGTAAAATACTTTCACTTTGCTATCGTTATGTGCTTCATAGTGAATCGGTATACTTTGACTAGGGACGAAACCGGAAACCGGAATGGTTAAAGTCATGGTGAATGTTCCGTATGATGAAAAAAGTGTTGCGAATTTTTTTTCTATTTTTTCTGATATCGGGCGCTAAAAAAAATTACAAGATAAATAATTAATAATAATCAAAACAATGTATAAATTATATTAATTCCTCCATTCTCAAATAACATTGCGAGATTATCAGGTCAGCCATCTTATCCGACCATCTGCCACGATCACCCCCGATTAGGGAATCCAAACCTGAGCCAAAATTCTGATCCCGGGATTTCGGGATGATTACAATTTGACAATCCCAGGATTGGCATTTTTTTCCATTGATAAAATCGGTCAAAAATAAATCTAGTATAATTTATACTATTTAAGACATTTATTGTTAATAATTGTATATCTACGTTAAATCTTGGAAATGCATAAGTTTAATGAAGTAAATAATATTGTAATATAAATAATAATGTGAATTTAATATGAGATTGCTGTTTCTGATAGTGAAGACTTAATGAATGGATTAGCGAGATTTGAAATAGTAAAGAAAATAATCGCGGTGTACTTATGGCCTTTCCGCTTCATAAATCTAATTAGTCAACCAAATATGAAACTGCCGTAAAACGTGTGAAATCATGGTGGAATTACTTTGGTAATAGTGCTAAGCATTGTTTTTTTCCAATCTTTCTCATTTTTAATAATTTATGTGAAAAAATAAAATGAATCGGCAACTTACACATGGGTATAAATCAAACTTCATTCAAACTCAGTTTATTTCTAATGTAGTTATTTGTTATTAAAAGTATTTTTTCTGTTACATTTTCGTTTTTATTTTATTTTACATAAAAATTGATAAAAAAATCAATCCCGAAAGTTTCGGGATTATGTTTATCAATCCCGGGATTCATAGGTATCGAAAATTGCTCGGAATCCCGGGATTGGAATCCCTACCCCCGATCGTGAAAAGTCACCTATGAGTCGTTCCCTGGGGGTCTAGGACGATTTGGCACCGGACAACTGGACGCCACGGAATTTGAAAATAAATAGACGTAAGTAACTTATAGGTACTTTAAAAAAAAATTAATAATAATATTTATACTTCAATGATTATATTATGATTTAATAGTTGGTAAGAATGTAAATATGCAGACGTATACAATGATTTAATCGTGCATATGTGTAAGTTCCAACGAAAAAAGAGTTTTTTATTTTATATAAAGCCTTAGGCATGGCAATCGTCAATCCGCGATAAAGAATACATTATGTTAACAGTAAAATGAATTCAAACTACTAAGTAGTAGATAGAAACTGATTAAAATACCTCGTCTACACGTGTATACGACAGTGCGGCGTCCAATTGTCCGGAGGCCAGTCGTCCCATTCCCTTCCCTGGAGCCATGACCGAATTGGAATAATAATAATTATTCCTTCATTCATTTATTCTTGCGTTACATAAGTGATGCACATTCATGAAGGAATACAAATATTACAACTTTTAAGAGCAGTGGCGATTTTCCACGAAGCAGACGATGCAGTCGCTTCATGAGAAAGAATCAAAGCATAAAAAATCCTGACAACACAACCATTATAATACATATTGTAATGGTCGTTTCTCGCACAGGCAATATTTTCACAAGGGTACCTCCAAACTTGCAACACCACAGACCTCCATGTACCTAAAACCACGACTGTTTGAGAGTAGGTTTCGTGGAAATGATCTAATTCTTAGTAGATGTTGTATTTATGTTAATTTAAATATTTTTTTTGTGTATTATTTGTCAATTTAAGACAAGCCAGTGCCAGCGCTCGAAATGGAAAAGTTAACGAACCGTGGCGCTCGACAATTTTAACAAATTTTATGTGTATTTTATTAAAATAGGTGTTAGATTTTCTATTAAGTATATGGCCTAGATAGCTCACACGGTCAAAATATTTTGTCCACAAGACGGAGTGATGATTTTACCAATTTCAGACGATCCGGAAGGGCGCCCCGATGCGCATTTCGAGCCCTGGTACGTGCCTAACCTAACGAAGATTTTAAGCTAAAAATGGGAGGGGTCGGCATTCTAGGTCTGTTTAAGGGCACTTTGCCTGGAGTCGTTACTGGATCAGACCGTGGGAAATGGCCTTAAAGTACTCACCCGAATATTTCTAATCGTATTTAGGTCCACGTATGCCATAACTGTAAAGTATTCCTTGTGCGTGTAGTCAAATTTGTACGGTCGTATTGCTTTGATGCTGACGAGGTAGGTTATTCGTCCGAAGCTCGCGTCACACGATGACGGAAGATTATACGGAAGGCTAAATGTGAAATCAAAGGTGTGGACTCCAGGAGAAAGGATTGATACTCCATCTGCAAAATAATAAATCCAAATAAATCTTACTCTCTCACTTATTTATATCTAATAATATATACAAGCTAATATTAAGCTGGCTACACAAACTAGTATATACATGAGTGTGTATATATAGTCGACCTAAGCTAAGCTAACGCTTGTGAATACATAAATAATTACCTATCGATTTGACTGCGTACTTGATCAGTAGGTATACTTGCGCATTTTTTTTGGTGCACAATTAGTATACAATATGGTCATATTTTTTAACTTCTATATAGCACATACTCGTATTTATACAATATGAATTGTATCAGTTTAGATTTAAACCACATCGTCGAGAAATTCAAATGGTTTCAGACTTACGCAAGTCTCTACTACACCTGTTCACAGTTAGGCCCTCCTCCCACGGCGCAACTGAAATCTGACGGACCTGGATGGTGATGAAAGCCACTTGAAATTTGAAATAATAATCACATAACCTCAAACTGTCAAACTGAACCATCAGGTGTTTTGTACAAAAACCGACAACACGCACGCTGCTGCGTTTACTCGAATACAATTAGGTTATTTCAATTTTGCTTATCTTGTACTTTTAACGTCTTGGGTTGTTGTGGTTTTTACAGCATGACGCTTGTTACGCAGTGCTACCTATTTTGGTAAGAAAATATGATTTTTCACCGAATCTATTGAAATTGGTACTACTGTTTTACGGTGACTGGAAACTTAAGAGACCGCGCGACTAGCATGTCGCGTCTCTACGCGACCGTTTTGAAACTGAGAGATACCAGTCTCGCCGTCAGCGAGCCCCCATTGAAATACATTAGCTAGTCTTTAATAAATTTTATATAAAATTTAATTATTTCTTTTTTTTTAAAGCGGGTGTCAATGAAATCAAAACCTGCTAGATACTGGTTGGAATTTTAGTTTCAGTTCCGTCGGATTTCAGTTGCTCCGTGGGAGGAGGGCCTTATACCTGCATAAGCATTTAGTATAGAAATCATAATTTTCATGTCGCTTGTATAGTCAAAAAACATGCACAGTATTACTAACTATCATTTTATATGTATTATACTTGCGCAAATATAGGTACCGCTAAAGTAGGGGCTACGTTTGTAACCGGCTTTATTTGTATGCGTAGTCCAGACCAAAATATATTTATTATAATATGATGTGCGTAGCAGAAGAAAAGCGTCGGCGCGCTGGAGCGACCAAGGAGCTGACTGGGACCAGCCTTCACTCTTCCCTGAGATAAGCAGATGATTGAGAGGGGTGGAAAGTCTTGGTCGCTCAACAAATTAAAGTTATTCCTTAACCACGAGGAAACAACCAAGAAGAAGTGCGTAAACAAATGAATATTGTATAATAAATGTCATTCTAATATAAACGGTCATGTTTTTTTTTCAGTCGCGGATGGAAACCATTTGCATAAATACTGATAAACCAGTAAGTGTGGCCATGTTTGAGGGATAAATGTTTCATCGGAAATAACGAAGCGTTGTCTTTCGTGAAAAGGAATGATGATGTCCTGACAACATAATAATATGCCTAATCTGAAATTCAGTGATTTTTATTGCAATTATCCATTTAAGTTTGCCAGAAGAAATAATATAATACAGTTATCTAGTAAGTACATACATAACGAATTAATATATAAGTAGAAAACATAATGAATTAATATGCTATGACTAAAAATGGAAGAGGGTGGCAATACCTAAGTTAGTTCTGGTTAAGGGCGGCACTTTGCCTAAGTACATGGGAGTTATATGGATTCTCTCGATAGGGAGTAGGTATAATTGTATTCAGTAAGTATTGCTTTGTACTCACCTTTCTCAGACTCGGAGGACAGCAATGCTTTATAAGTGTCCAAATATGTTTCATCTGACTTATAATTTATTGTTTTTTTGAGCTTTCCGGATATGTCAGTGTCATCCCATCGACATTTTCCAATTCCTGTCACCGTCATAGATATTTCTGAAATACATTAAATCAATGCCTATCTATAGTAATATATACTTTACAAAATAGATTTCTAAATAAACTAAAACCTTCTCAGAATAACGTATCACGTTCAAGTTTTAGAGTACTAATAAAATAATGGTGCCGCAAATGATTAATAGGTATAATAAGCAGGTCTTTTTTGTCATGCAACGCGGTGAAACAGCGTTCCAGCATCTTTTTTCAAGGTAGTTATTTTTTAATGTTTCAAAAGCAATTAGACCCAACAATATTCGCATTTACATAATTATAATCCATATTTATATATTTTGTCAAAATGATAAAAAATATGGTAGGTACGTATCCAGTGGCGCACCCAGGATTTAATATTGGGGGGGGGGGGCAAGGAGGAGAATGTAAATTAGTCCCATAGACTCTTTTTCTTCTTCACAGCTTAATTTCTCGTTTATCGGTCTTTTGTCTATTGCACTCGGTGTACCTATACCATGGTCCCCACATCCTGATACGGGCCCTCAGGCTGGGATATTTGGCGCCCCCCCTACCTACCGCTAAGATTAAATGCAATGTGAAACACTACATTAACGTTTTTTAAATTGTATTTTAGTTCAAATTAAGGGTACTTATACAGTGAATTATTGGCTATTTTTAATACATCTACTTTAATAATGGAGCTGTCGAGTATCGACACATAATAATCAAAAAATATATTGCACAATTATATAAGTATTTGAAAATGTTCATGGCCGTGAAGTATAATAGCGCCGCAAGTGACTTTTTTACTAGTAAAACTAATTTATGATGTGTGTTTATCTATATATCACTTATCTGGTCAACCCGACACGCCGGGCCCCCCACAGCCCGGCCCCCCAGGCTAGAGCCCTGTCACCCCTCCCCAGCCATGACCTACACCACTCCGGAATTCGGGTGGACACCGAGAATTTTTTGACAGTTCCCTTAGGTATTGGGTTTCTAAAAAAACCTGACATTAGTGTTTCGAAATTTTTGTGTTAGAAATTAAAATCTAAGAAATTTTTCTAAAAAGGGTGCTGGAGAATTATTACAAATCATTTTTTGCCCTGTTTTTATTTGTCTAATCTATTGGCTTTCAATTTTAATGTTTTTGGGGGGGGCAATGCCCCTTGCCCCCCCCCCCCCCTGGGTGCGCCACTGTACGTATCTATCGTTATGAACCAGATGAAATGTAGATAGATTAGAAATTGGTGCTCTCTTATGTAAAAATGAAAAAAATATTCATCTGTTACTTCTCAACCTCTGGTCCCGCTAATCAAAAGTCCAAAACTATTACAGAAACGACGACAGAAAATATGGAAATATCAGTAGGTACTAGTTGATGTGTCTGAATTATCTCAAGCTGATCTTGAGGAGCAAGGCCGAATTCAAAATGATTGGCCGTACTGCTGCTCATTAGACCAAAAAACAATTATTTGTGTGTGACGCTCTCATAAATTATCAGAACTAAGTTTGGACCTACAAGATTGCAATGTGGACCTTTAGATTTTGTTAGTTTGTTTGCATTTATTTTGGACCCTATTATAAATCTCATATGTTGCAGCTCATATATTCATCAAACTCATCGAACCACCTTTGATACTTTTCAATCCTTCAAAATACGTTTATCGGTGGTCACTCAGAGACTCAGAGGAAGACATTCAGCCATAGACAATTAATAACACTGAGAAAAGGAATCCAGACGATTTGCCAGACGAGAATTGGACAAAACTTTGGAAATCACTATAACATTTTTTTTCAAATGTAGTAATAGGTATTAGGTTTTTACAATTTTATTTTTTACAACTGCTATAGTTGTATATTTGTAAGTATTTGTTTATAAATACAAATAGTTATTTATTTGAATATATTTTTCTTTTGTAAAAAGCTTGACAAGAAATGAGTTCCTGCACCTTTTTTTCTTTAAAAAAACCCTGGGTATAAGATAGTACGGACTAGGGATTCCAATCCCGGGATCCCGAATCCCGGGATCCCGGGATCCCGAGCTATTTTCGATACCTATGAATCCCGGGATTGATAAACTTAATCCCGGGATTTCGGGATTGATTTTTTTATCAATTTTTATGGAAAATAAAATAAAAGCGAAAATATAACAGATTTAGAAATAAACTGAGTTTGAATGAATTTTGATTTATACCCATGTGTAGGTTGCCGATTCATTTTATTTTTTCACATAAATTATTAAAAATGAGAAAGATTGGAAAAACATAATGTTTCGCACTTTTAACAAAGTAATTCAACCATGATATCATACGTTTTACGGCTGTTTCATATTTGGCTGACTAATTAGATTTATGAAGCGGAAAGGCCATAAGTACGCCATGATTATTTGCTTTAATATTTTAAATCTCGCTAATCCATTCATTAAGTCTTTACTATCAGAAAAAGCAATCTTCTATTAAATTCACATTATCATTTAAATTACAATATTATTTACTCCGTTAAACTTGTGTATTTCCAAGATTGAACGTATACAATATTAACAATAAATGTCTTAAATTGTATAAATTATACTAGATTTATTTTTGACCGATTTTATCAATGTTATTTGTAAATATAAAAAATTAATTAAAAATAAATAAAAATCTCGCTAATCCATTTATTATGTCTTTACTATCAGAAACAGCAATCGCATATTAAATTCACATTATTATTTATATTACAATATTATTTACTCCATTAAACTTGTGTATTTCCAAGATTGAACGTATAAAATATTAACAATAAATGTCTTAAATAATAGTATAAATTATACTCGATTTATTTTTGACCGATTTTATCAATGTTATTTGTAAATATAAAAAATTATATTAACAATGGAAAAAAATTCCAATCCCGGGATTGTCAAATTGTAATCCCGAAATCCCGGGATCAGAATTTTGGCTCGGGATTGGATTCCCTAGTACGGACTATACAATATGCCTCATTTATCTTATCGATTGAAAAAATAATTCGATCTATATTGAGACCTATTCTACTTACGTGTCCACATTATAATAATTTGTAATTCTATGTGTATATTCGTGGGCAGCGGCGGCGGCTCCTCTAACACCATGCATGTGCGCTGCACTGCTTTTTCCTAAACATCACTAAATGTGCAACAATGCTATTCATAAGTCATCACTCGTTTATTGCAATTTAATCCATGTAAATTTATACCAAAAGCATATACTCAGTAAACAGTCACCGAATTCGTGCGCTCGTCGGAACGCACAAATATGGATCTTAGTTTGCCGTTCATATTACATTGGGTAATAACAGTTCAAGCCGACACGTGAAAACGATAAATAACTCATGAATACACAAAATTTTATGACCATTTGGGACGCAGCTCAAAAGTTACGCGGAAAAATGTAGTAACTGAGATTTAGCAGGATTGATAAAAAAATAGATTTTTTTTATTTAAATCTCATATAAATTCATTGAAAATAGGCTGATATTGAATAAAAATTGATTATCAACATAAATATTTTGGATCGATCATTTATTCCTTCCATATTTGCAAATATTTGAATATAATTTATAAAAAATTAAAATCTTAGTTACCATGTTCTTTCTCATAGTGAGTGAATATGTATAACATGATGTCATATTTTTAACAATGCAGGCATTTTGCTGGAGTTTTATTGCTTTTTGTAGACGAAGAAACTGACGATTTGTCGAGAGTCGAAAAATACGTACCTAGCTAATCAAAACAATCGATAGTTTTTTTTTTTTTAATATTTTCTTCAAATATTATTTCTTACATACAATTCAGTATGATTTCTGCGGTCGTCGTTATAGTCGGCTTTTTTAGGTGTTTTGTCACGTTATTTTGATAGTTTTGTTCATAAAAATAAATTCATAACAATATATATGTTACGCCGATTGTGCGAAATTGAATATTACATGAAATGGGCAAAATTTTGCCTAAATCATGAAAAATGCAAGCCCGTTACCTTATTCATGAATTAGACAACATATCTGGAGAGTGCGTGAATTCGGCAGTAATTTTTCTGTCTAGTTCATGTCTTGGACAAATTAGATAGTAGCGCTACGGTGGTATTTTTTGCAACTAAACTAAATGTATCAAAATGCTCGTGCATTGGTCAAAATGTACATATATTATCTTTGGTCAAAATAGATGATCGCGCTCCGGTGATATTTTTTGCAACTAATCAAACTAAGCAAATGTCATTGATTATAATATAAAAATATACCAATCAATATGTAACTGCAATGACTTTCATATCTATTTACTATGCGCAAAGAAATAACGGAAGAATTGTATTGAAAACTATTTTCGTGATTTGATTCGTGCTTGGTCGATTGAATGTTTGTGATAGTTTGTTGACACTTGATAGCTAACCTCAAAATGAACATTCACTTGAATACTTTAATTCAGAATTACAAAACCAAACCTAACCTAACCTAACCTAATCTAACCTAACCTTACCTAACCTAATAATTATAATATTATAATATGTCCAATTATAACTAATAAAACCATCCGTATTAAATTTACTTTTTCTTCTGTCATGTTGACAGTTCAAGAATTCCATACCCTGGCGAATTCATGTACCCAGCAGAAAATTTACCTAATTCATGAATAAGGCAACAGGCTTGACTGTTACATGAATTAGCCAAAATTTTGGCCATTTCATGTAATAGTCAATTTCGCACATTCGGTGTAACATGTATACTTATTGTTTAATCAGGGAAGTGTATGTGTTTTAAAATGATAAATTTTGAATAAAAGATTTATAATACTTAATACTTATAATTATAGTTCAATCAGTGAAGTGTATGTGTTTTAAAATGATGTCGGTAAACGTAGACTTTATCAATAATAATAATAAGAGTCAGAATAAAAAAAGGATGGTCCGATGACATCTGTGGAAATTGAAAAGTGTTTCTCAACCATTAAAAGAATTAAATCGTCTTTCAGAAATACTTACCATGAATCAGGACTGACTTAACATGTCTACCTGTGTTAAGCATTGAGAAAAAACTTTTACAAACAGTTCAAGACTTTAATGAGAAGTGATTGAGGTGTTCGCTAAACAGAAACAACGCTGAATTGATATGCTTTTTAAATAAGGTAAGAAAATTTTGAGTGCACCCCCAATGAAAGCAATTTTGGAAACCACCGGCCGCCACTGTTCGTGGGTATAAATCATATTTTAAAAAAATATTGGAACTGAATCAAATCTTGATGACGTGCAAAATATGTTATTGTGTCAAAATTATCTAAATCACTATTTATCATAGACTATAGATACATCTAGACGCCACCCGTTGCATTGCTAAATGAAGCTACGTTCCGTGCGTTTGGTTTGTGGGTGAGCGAACGCATTCGCCTACAAATGTTCGAGACCATAGACCATTTCACTAGTGCTCGCCCAAAGTGCTCGCATTAGACGCTCAGAATTAAAATATAAGTTTCTATTTTATATAGTATTTTTAAGCGGTCAAAATGCAACCATTAGGTAAATATATCCATAATTTAAGTTATTTTAAAGAAACACTAGGTCACTGATATTAAAATAAATAATAATATATAAATAAATTGTCACACACATGTATCAACTTACCTATGAAACGTAATACCATCTTCTTGCTTATCAGTACGGCTACCATATTTTAATACAACACGCAGAACCACCTTTCCTACTTAATTAACTAAAAATATATACCACTGACTTTATGTTTAACACAAAAAATAGCAAATTTAGCAACACGAACTCGCAGATTATCGATGCTACGTGAAACGATTCACCACGATTTGCCAGCGATACTTTTGGAAACTGACTCAAAAATATGTAGACCTTTTATCTTACTCTAGCGCGTGTCGCAGAGATTATAAAGGTGCCGAATACTTTTTCACTCGCACTCATGCATCGTTTTTGTTCAGGCCTTGCTATTTATTGTTTTTATACATAGATTCCGCCGAAAAGTAGGATCTTGACTTGTTTGATTCCAAACGATAATCGTTTATAGCTCAATCTTAAAATTAATAATCCTTCTTACCTCGTACTTTTTTTGGTTTCTCCAAAGTTATATTTACTTTTCCAGATACATCGTCGCCACTGAAGAATATTCCATCTGGGTGGGTCGAAAATATTACGTCACACTTTCGTAACATCTCTAGTGAATATTTCCAAAATGGATTTTGAAGTAGTTTCACAAAAGGATCACGTGTTGCAAGGAAAACAACTGAAACTTTAATGGTGATTTTTTTATGTCATTGAATCGTAAATTTGACTGTTTTTATCTTATCTTCCATCCTAGTTCCATCGTTGATTGTGATTATCGGACAGATACAATCAGTTGGCAGCTGTATTTATAATCAGTAAATCAATCGTCTGGAATCACGCATCATGCATCACTCAAAACGACATCAGACAAAAAGTCGAGTAGAAGAATTTCACTAGTTACGAACACTACAGCTACAAAAGGTTTACAGAGACACCTCAAAATCAAGACTTCTCACAAATAAAATAAAAATTAAACTATACGAACCGTTCGTCAAGTCCTTATTGACATATGGATCGGAGAAGTTGAGCCTTATCAAAAAGATAAGAGGAAGCCAGATATATTTGAAGAAAAGATATTGAGAAAGTATGCAACGAAAATTACATGTGACGAGAAACTATTCAAACCCTGTACCACATCCAAAGCGCGGTGCAGAACCATACTTTAGACGTGTAAATGGTGTAAGTAGAGCTAAATTAATAACTCTGGATTGTGTTTATTGCCAAGTTAATCCAGATGGCTCTGCATCGCGCTCTTAGTCGGGTATATTACGTGTAGTCTCGTCCTATTATAACATATGCTGCCCCCGTCTGGGGCTATGCTTATCCTACAAAAATAAATTAAAACGCTACATACCATACAAAACAAATATATTAGAACAGTCACAAATGCCCCATGGCTTGTACGCAATACTACTCTTCATAGAGACTTGAACGTAGAAACCATTTACGACCACGTCTTGAAACTTTCTAAAAAAATCTACAGCTCCATGATCGCAGACTTCCCATACAATTACGATCCAGCAATGCCCACCAAATTTTCGACACCACGAGCATTACTGCTCTTAAAGTCTTATTAGTCAATATTTTTTCCCTACAATAGGAGACAAAAAGAGGCCATTTGGTTCCCTCTCCATCTACAGAGATAAAAAATTAAATATTCCGCAGTGCTGACTCCGTCAATTCGAAGGAGAAACCAACTGTATCTATAACCCCTATTTTTCCCAGTTTTTCATTTTCATTTTTTTCCTTCAGACCCACGACGAAGAGCCATACGCTCTTCGTTAATAGGTATACAATCACGAGTACTACATATGACAAGGATAAAAGGCCGTTTGGCATTGGTTCCTCATATTATACCTATTTATAATTGAATTGAATTACTACTCAGTTTTGATGTGAGGTATCTTTAATTTTTTAAACCTTGGAATATCTCAGGAGAGGTATTAGTGCGAGTAACGAGTACTAAGCCAATGTAAATGTGCTTTAAGTAGAGTATGGAATTAATTGAATAATTATTTTACTAATAATATATTTTAGCTAATAGTAGATAACCATCAAATTCAAACTGAAAATAATAATCCCAGTAAAAAAATCTGACATATTATTTTATTTATTTCGTCATTGAAAATTAATATAACTAGCTGAGCCAGCTGGCTCTCGCCAGTATGTCTCGCTAGGTCTTGCAGACAGCTTGGCATCCTAATGACATGGTGTTAGATTTGAATACAATTATTGTGAAGAATGCATAGACGATGCCATAGTTTTCCGTTGTCACTGCCAATACAAATTTGAGGTCATCCGCGTTGTTTAGTCTGGAGTCTGGCCTTCAGAATGTTGCCTGATACCACCTCAGGCTGCTAGGTCTAGCAAAATAGCTGGCAATCACCGATTGCTACCACTGACATTTTGATATAATATGTGTATAGGTAATATGAATGTTTCGTTAAATCACGTGCATTTAAATATGATAAATTATACGTCTGAACCGCTCGAATACAAAGCAATATGTGATTATCATGAAAATAGCGATCCAATATAACGTGAATATTAATCTCCCGCGGGGCCCATTTAGAATAGAAGAAGGTACATAAGCAATGTAAAAAATAAATGTTTTTTAAAAATTTCAATGTTGGTGCGGGACATTCGTATCGAAAGAAATGTTGAAAAATAATGAAGCAATGTATACATCTGAGAGGAATAAATCAATTCTGATTAGAATAGGAATTTATAAGTCCCAAAGGTATGGAATCAGCTTAGAGGCCTTCATCCAGCAGTGGATTAATCCAGATGATGATGATAATGACGATATTATGAATGGGTTGTTATAATATCAGCAATTTTGATAAATATAGCAATTCATATAACCGACAAAAATACAAATAACTTAGAGAGGCCTTCATCCACCAGTGGATTGATTCAGGCTCATGATGATAATGGCATTATAAATATATATAATATAAAATCACCGATTTTGATAAATACAGCCATTCAAATGACAGAAAGGAGTAGAATCAGGCTAAAGATGCCTTTATCCAGCAGTGGATGGGTTCAGGTCGATGATGATAAGGACGATATAAATATGTATAATATCAGAAATTCGTTAAACCGATAGTAGTAGAATCAGGTTGCGGAACCCTTCATCCAGCAGTGGATTGATCCTGGTTGATGATGATGATGATATGAATATGTAGATAAATATAATATAACCGATTTTGATAAATATAGCAATTCAAATGACAGAAAGGAGTAGAATTAGGCTAGGGAGGCCTTTACCCAGCTGTGGATTGGTTCAGGTCGATGATTATAAAGACGGTAGACATAGGTATAATATCACAAATTTGTTAAACCGATAATAGTAGAATCAGGTTGCGGAACCCTTCATCCAGCAGTGGATTGATCCTGGTTGATGATGATGATGATGATGACGATATGAATATATAGACAAATATAATATCACCGATTTTGATAAATACAGCAATTCATATGACAGAAAGGAGTAGAATTAGGCTAAGGAGCCCTTTATCTAGCAGTGGATTGGTTCAGGTCGATGATGATAAAGACGATAGAAATAGGTATAATATCACAAATTCATTAAACCGATAGTAGTAGAATAGAGGTTGCGGAACCCTTCATCCAGCAGTGGATTGATCCTGGTTGATGATGATGATGATGATGACGATATGAATATGTATATAAATATAATATCACCGATTTTGATTAATACAGCAATTCATATGACAGAAAGGAGTAGAATTAGGCTAGGGAGCCCTTTATCCAGCAGTGGAGTGGTTCAGGTCGATGATGATAAAGACGATAGAAATAGGTATACTATCACAAATTCGTCAAACCGATAGTAGTAGAATAGAGGTTGCGGAACCCTTCATCCAGCAGTGGATTGATCCTGGTTGATGATGATGATGATGACGATATGAATATGTATATTGGTTCAAAAAAATAGTATTTATAGCCATACTTAAAAAAAAGAACACTATGTGTGTATACATTTTTATGATGACGTTACATTTATTTTGAGGTTATGGGTACCTATTTAATTTTTGAGACGATGTTATGAATTAATTCGCATTTAATATCTCTAGGGAACATGATTAAATCAAATAAAGTATGTGTATCAGTCGATCCGATGTTTGTCAAAAATGAATTTTAATTTTAAATTATATTTATATCCAGGCTTTAAATAATTTTCATTGGTTCAAAAAAATATTATTTATAGCTATACTCTAAAAAACAAAAAAAAGAACACTATATTGTGTGTATACATTAAATGATGACGTTACATTTATTTTGAGGTTATGGGTACCTATTTAATTTTTGAGGCGATGTTATGAATTAATTCGCATTTAATATCTCTCGGGAACATGATTAAATTAAATAAAGTATGTGTACCAGTCGATCTGATTAGGAATAGTCTGTCAAAATGCATTTTAATATAAATATCGTACTCAAAAGTATATTAGTACTTCATTGTTGCAAACGTGTAAACGTGCCAGCCATAAAAAAATATTTAAAAAGAATCAAATTTGGAACACCAGTGGCGGACGTGCCTGTCAGATTTTTATTTACGTAGTGAATTGTACCAAGATTATGGTTTTTTCACCGGAAAAAAGTGCGCCAATGCCTACATTACGATATTTGAATAAAAATAATCGAATTCGTTTGTCAAATAAAGGATTAGAAGGTCTTAAGCGACGAAGACGTCATTCTGTGAGGCGTAAAGAGTAAATATGGCGATTGCATATGGTGTGTAAGAAAATATCGGATATAAACGTCACGTACATGTAAAATCATGGAAAATTTCTGAAATGTGTTCAATTCAATCGGTAGATGAATCGGTAGCGCACATTTCGAAGTGAAGATGTAAAAATAACAATAAAATGTCGCTCAAATGAGCTGTTGGTGTATTTTCCAAAATCTCTTAGGATAATAATATATAGGAGATTATCAACCAAATTACAATCCAAAATCATTTATTTACATGCCAGAACAAAATTAAAATTTCTCTAAGAAGTTCATAATATAATATTATATTAAATTACAAAAGTGATACAAAATGGTATACAAAACTACACCGAATGAGCTAAATGCTCCTACAAAACAGCGATCTCTTAAACTAACTCACGTAATTGGAACATATCGATACCTGAAGCAATGTTCTTTATTGATAAACATTTATTTGAGAATAGTCATGAACATTGAAAGAACAGAGAAGTGATTCTCCCATCTCTTAGTTATCTAGGAAATACATACCTATCTATTCTCACTTTACACCATGCATAAAGTTGGAAATAAATCCATATGAGTACTTGGATTAGGTAAGATCACGAGTTCAAAAGGATGTTCAATTTTATAATAAATAGGTTAATTTATTTGTTGTATTATAATGGTCATGACATACATAAAATTATTGCACTATGTAAAGCCAATTTTTGCCTTTGGCGGATAGAATAAATATTTTGGATTATACATGGTGTCATCGGCTTCTTCGCCATGTTCTTCGGCCATTCTTTGGAAGCCTTGTGCTTCTTGGTAGGTCGGCGGAGCTGAAAATATAGAAAGAATAAGTAATTGCATTAATATAATTATTTCAATACCATCATAATTATTTCACAGGTCCAATGCCCACTATAATAGTTAGGCCATAACAAGAAACTGTAAACTTTGATGATAGTGCTATTTATTGCTCATACTTTAAATGCAATTAAACTGTTTTAGAAATGATTATACCTAGTTGCATATCGAAATAAATGTTAATAATTTGAACGAAGTATGAAATAGAAAATCTTGATTAATTGCGAACAGGTACCGCATTGCCTTCGAAGTATGGCCCCCACAAGGGTGAGGTTGACAGTGATTGGATAGCACAAATCTGCTCTAACCATCTATAGTCTAAGGCTCTAACAGTAAAAAAGTCGACAGCGGCGGTATTGCACTTAAAGAATATTAGCATTTTTAAATATGTGCCTGTGTGATGGAATTTGACGTGATATGAGTTTTTTTTTAATTTTGCGTTTTATTAAATTTATAAAAAAAATACAATGCATTTTCACCATGAATTGACAGTTAACACAATAAAAGAAATGATTATTTTTATAATTAAATTATAATTCACGTGTAGAATTTTATTTCGTAATTATTTTTAGTCTTTTTTATTTCTCTATTTTGACTAATAAAAATGGCTATTTTTTATCCAATATGGCGAAGGGTCTGTTACTTGGCTACCACAAAGGCAGGCTGCGATCAGTGCTTCATAATCATGATGCCGAATGCCGACAACTCAATAATTCAAGTGATTTATTTAAAATAAAATAAAAAACAAATAATCGCTAAAACTACACGGACAATAATAATAATCACACAAATAATCGCAGGGGTCGCGGTTCAAATCCCTCTGGGTGTCGTTTTTTGTATTCTAGTAGTTATATATTTCTCCAAAGTGTTTTCCAATAAAGAATGTTTTTTATTTTATTTTATTTAATGTTGTAAATTAGGTATTCCTCGAATTAAAACAATAGTTTGTTAAAATTAGTTTGGTTTATGTATTTAAAAAAAATGGTAAAAATTACCAAATTCTGAATAAGCAGGCGGTGCAGAGGGCTGAAAACTGGACGACGACTCGCCAACGTGATAATAATTATTGGTGTTTTGATTATTATTGTTGTTGTTCAATGGTGTTAACGGTACACTTCCAATGACTATCGGAATCTCATCTCTTAGATTCGTATGCATTCCGGAGACGACCACTTGTACCTGCCAAACAAAAAGAAATATTAGAATATAGATGATGTAATTCAAAATATGCTAGGCGTGCTAACCTAACCTAACCTAACGACTCGCTGCTGTATTATATGCAGTGACGTCCCGTAGGGGTAGACAGATTGAGCGTCGCATGGGGGCAGCCCGGGCAGCAGTTATTCGAAGGGCGGCAAATCGAGGAGAATCATTTGGAATATATAGAAATACCTAACATTATTTTGTTTACATGTTAATAGTAAAAATTATGTTAAAATAATAAATCTGTATATTGCCAAATGGTACAAACCAAATGTATCAGAAATATTCACCAAATAGAACCTCAGACTTCTAGTGATTTGGTCTCTAACATAATTTATTATATTTATTCGCTTTTTATATCTAAAATTATTTTTATATATTTACGTGGTATTTATTTTGTTAGTAATGTATCCATACAATATATTTCTTAGATATTGGAGTCATGAAAGGATGATAAAAAATACTGATGATATAAATAATGTACCGGCTTTTCTTTTAGATGTGACTCCTTTTCTTCTTTGCAATAAACCAAAGGATTTCTAATATCACTCTTGATAGCTTTAGACATATTTTTATTATAAAAACAAATTGACAGATCCGTACACAACCATCAGGGGGCGTTCCTCATTTGAAAATGGCAGTGCGATTAGCTGCACTGGTGGGGCTTGTTAGTTCACAGTTTTAACACGTGGACACGAAGTTCTTGTTCGACAGTAGTCATATTATATACACTGATGTTTCTCAATTTCTTGAACGAAGTAAATGTTGTTGCGCTCATCTGCCATTTTGAACGTGAATAAGTAGGAGATACGGTGTCCGGCGAGCTTGCCGTTTCACATGTCAGAAATTTAAAGACAGTAACTCCATTTGACCGTTTGTGCTTGGCATGTATAGTTCTATATAACACATAAGTATGTAAATATTTTAGGAAAATTATCGTTCGCTCCAGTTCGTAAAATCTTCTATTTCGAGCACTGATCCACAGGGTGTATAGGGAAGAGCTATGGTATGCTCGTGTGACCTGGAAAGATGCAACAAATCTAGCGAGCGACAGGGATTCCTGAAGTTACCTCTACATAAGAAGAGAACATGGGCAAAATGATAAAATAATGGTTTACCTTCAAAGAATACTTAATTTTGATGATGCTTGAGAGACCCGGATTAGACGGTGGAAGAGCAGGTATGTCGATATTCACGTTACATGTTTGGGATTCCCCCTTTCCTACACCAGCTCCTAAAGTTTGGGAAACTTTTATCTTTTCAGTTCTCTGCTTCAGGTATGGATGTGTACAGGTGAATTCAATCGCCTGCAATTAATAATCTATTTTATTTATTGATTCAGTGTTTATTTGGTGGTTATTAATGAATATGTTAATACAATGCGTTTAAAGTTGGTGGTCACTAGGGATTCCGATACCGGTATTTCAAAACCGGTATTCCAGTATTTATCAATACCAAAATACCGATTTTAAAAATCCAAAATACCGGAATTTTCTGAAGTTTCTTTACCGGAGTTTTTGAAAATGAATTATACGCTATGTGCTGCTAAAATGCAAATATATTGAGTGAATCCAACAGAGGTGAAAAATAATAAAACAAATTTCATCAAATATATTTATATAAGTAATTGTCGTGATGAAATATCATAATATTATTTCGAAATATAAAACATCCGTGTCAAAAATGTTCAATTATTCTATAATTATTGATGACTGTAGAAGCGTTGAATTTAAGAAGATTTTCCTGCAGCCAGACTTATTTGCACTTGATGAACTTTTGAGGGCTTTAGTTAAAATTATCAATATTTTCAAATTATTTGTAAAAAATCACTAGTTCTACAATTATGATAAATAAATATTTTTAAATGTCAACATAATACATGTAGGAATGTAGGCTTTTGCTATAAAATATTATTTAAAAAAAAATAATAGATAAATTTATTAATACTACTTCTGTTTTTTAATGTTGAAGAAATACCGGTATTCAATAAGAAATACCGAAAAACCGGTAATGACATTTTCATTCGGTATTGCAATCCCTAGTGGTCACCACATTTAAGAATTACTTATGATACGTGTTCCGCACATAGTGGACTTTATGAAGAATGAGTACCGAAATTCATGTTTAAGTGTATTTAGTGTTATAATTTTATTACCTACTGTCAATGTTGTGTGGTAGGGATAGACAATGAGCTACGTAATGTCCGAAAGGGATAGTTGAAAAAATTCCAAGCTATAATTTAGTAGAGCGGGTGAATAATTTCAGTTTGAAAATCGTGGGAATTGTGGAGCAGTTAAATAATCTGTTATAGCTGCTAATATTACATTGTTGCTGCCAAAAGTTGGTAAGTCGATAATTCAGGTATTTAAAATAACAAAGAACTATGTGTTTAAGTACATATGAATATATACTCTAGAAATCCTATATAGGACGTGCACATAAAGCAGAAAGAATTTAGCATTATGCCTGATTTTATAGAAAATGTCAAACTTTAAAATTGCAATTACCCCATAACATGATATCGAGAATTACCAACTTTTGGCAGTTTCGATTTTCTTTGACGCAAATGACGCAACCGATTCGTCAGAAAATTTAAAATGGTCTCTCCAAACCAGACATAGAATTATTCAATTATACGCATATCTAAAGAATTCTTCATATATATTTTTTATAGAAATTCCGACTTAGATTTCACATAGCAAACACTCGACTATCATTCAACAATGTTAAAATTAGTGACGTCCCGTATGAGTAGGCAGATCATGTTTTGCTAAGAGATAGAAATTGAAAATAATATAAACCTACATACATATTTGATATTCAGGGACGTGAGGATTTAAATTTCGATTATTATTTTTTTTATGTTACTTTTCTAAAAATCAGTTGACCCCTACCTACACTGTGTGATGAAGAAATTTAAAATATTATTGAACATTGACTTATAAACTTGCTAACTTATGAAAAGATAACTTAATGTCCTCAATGTGTTACAATCAGCGCTCGAAATGAAATGGAAAAGTTCACGAACCGGAACGCTCGACAATTTTCTGAAGATATTACATAGTTATCAAATTTTATGTGTACTTCATAAAAATAAATGTGTTACATTTTCTATTACATGGCCTATCTAGCTCAGACGGTCAAAATATTTTTTCCACGAGACGGAGCGATAATTTCATCGATGTCACGAACCGGAACAGCGCTCCGGTGCGTTCCGGTCCATTTCGAGCCCTGAATATATTGAATTGAATCACTCACCTTCTGTAATTTAAATTTAATCTCGTTGATTTTGACCTTGCTGTTGTTGTTAATGACATATTGAATTGGGATGGTTTGTCCAGGTACGAATCCACCTACCGGAATGATTACATTCATATCTAATTGTCCGTTTGATGAGAAAAACGTTGAGAATGTTTTTCCTATACTACGTGATATCGGTATCTGAAAATTAAAATATTACTTCAGCAGAATCAGAAGCAGAAGCCCAGGGTAGCAAAAACATGTACCCCTTATATAATAACAAATTTTATTTTTGACTGCGATTTATTTTCATTGTACATCTAATGAGGTAGCAGGCATTACTTGATTCCAAATGTATTCTATTTGAATCTGAAATCGATTTTTTTATTCAGTGGTGTGTCTGAGCCCTTAACTTAACAGTATTCTATTAATTACTTTTTTTATTCAACGAATAAATCACAATATTTAAGAATGTAACATTCTAATAATTATTATTGAACATACATAATTTTTGAAAACACTTCTGAGAAAATATATTAAAACCAATAGAAAAAATCTTTTTCAAAAACCGCAGGAATTGAACCTGCATCTCTCGTGTTTCGCGCCCACGCACATAGACCACTATGCTATAGGTACCATACTTAATTACGATAAATTTTGACTCTGGCTCATGCTGTGGCTATGCTATGGCTCTTATCTCTGAAGCGTTTTCTAAATTGAGCTACTACTGGCTATCGTCTTTTGTTTTTTAAATCAAAGTAGGTACATATTACTTTAATTACTAACCGACGTCACGGATCACTCCAAGATATTTTAGTGTTGTAACTTCCTTGAACTTGCTAATAATTTTTAATTAACTACTTACTTTTTTTATTCAACGAATAATTCACAAGATTTAAGAATGTAACATTCTAATTATTGAACATACATAATTTTTGAAAACATTTCTGAGAAAATATATTAAAACCAATAGAAAAAATCTTTTTGAAAAAAGTAAGACACCCTGCAGGAATCGAACCTCCATCTGATGCAATTTAAGATTATCCATGACCTTAACATTAATTTACCTGCGACTTTATGATTTTAAGAACTTCTGATTTACGTTATAAATATAATCAAAAGGTTAGTAGGTTATTAGGTTGTATTACCCCTACCCGAAGATGTGGTGACATATTATTGAGGTCCACGTTTGACAAAACTGTGAAGTACGTTTTATCAGACTCGTCAAGTCGGTAGGGCCTCTTTGTCCTGATGCAGGCCATATATCGAATTCTTCCGTATGACCCTTCATACGAGGACGGCAGGTTTAGGGGAAGAGTAAAGGCAAAATCGAAACTGTGAACACCGGGAGATAATACTGATGATCCATCTGGAATATACAATACAAAAAGAATTATATTACCAAAGTACCAATAATTGTTAAATTTCTTATATTTTGTAAAGGTTTTGTACGAATATTTTTGTCTCGAGAATATTTCACATATTTTAAAATTTTGACTGAATTAGATATACATGGCAATCGGAGATCCTTTACTGATATATTATTATACTTACGTCAGTACGTGGCGATAAATTATTAGTCGTAATCTCACGGGTTCAAAATTTATTGTATCTTTTATTACGTCAAATGACTCAATAAACCAAGACGACGACGCCAAATATTTTGTTTTCATTATATACTAACCCGTGGTTTCAAAATGGTTGCTAACCACTTTTGTAAAGAGGTACCGCCATTTGACTCTCTCCCGTCCTCTTTAGGAGTACCAGGACTGGGAGGTAATACAAATAAATCTATTTCAATAATAATTATCGGGAAATCTAAGTTTAAATAATGGCAATAATTTTGAATGTGGAACGCAACGTGTCTTCGTTAACCCTTATCTTGGCAAGACTAGTGTTGCGTAAAAAAAAAAATATTTCTTGATGTGTTTGTATGTCAAAGTGGCGTGTGAAATAAGGAAGCAGGTTAAAAAAAATAATAGATTTTCCATTTTCTTTATTTACGACTGTATCCTATAAGATACATTGCCAAGTAGTCACACATTAATATAAAGTAATAATTAATAATAAAATTAACAAATAATAGAATTTAAAAACACATCTAAATATACATGGGTTATTGGGTATGATACATTAAAAAACAATATCTTTTTTCAGTAAAACACAATCTAACATTGCACTTGGTGCAAAATACCGATGTTTGTCCAGAGTTGCAATATCTGCTTCTGCCTTTCTGTCGGTGTTCTCGAAAATGACCGATAGTTTCCAGTCTAATATCATCGTCTGGTCGTGGTTTCACAGGATTTCTTATTTTATTTGGTGGTGTTCTTATGACATCTGTACTAGGACGTCCGCGCTTCATCCTGTTTTTGAGGAGCAGGGCATTGGCAACTTTCATTCTAAATTTTTTAAGTGGTAACGGTTTGACCTTTCCATTTTCTAGCAACTCCAGTTCTCGGCGATAAAGAAGCCAACCATTATTTATTCACTCCTGATCTAACAAACATTTTGAAACCCCATTTTTTCGGCTTGTTTTTTACATATTGGCGTCTTGAACTTGCTCTTGTTCCTTTGTAGGGTATCATCATTTCGTCTATCGAATTCTTGGTCTCCTTTTCTATTGATATACAATTATGTCGTATAATTGTTAGTAAGGGTCTTACTTTATATCGTTCAAATCGGCTTTTTCGTTATTCATAAAGTGAACGAACCGTCGTAAAGCCTGATAGCGTTTGAGTGGCATATTGGCTATTCTATCATACCTCATATCTTGGGACCAGCAATCCGTGTAAGCAGGTAGCTTTACAATTCCCATGTATAGTTCGACAGCCAAGAAGTCTCGAATTTCTAATACATTTGTATTTATACAAGTGCCGGAATGTTGTGTCGAATACAAGTTAGTATTTTCTACTATTATATCATAAATGTTTTCTGTGAAAAATAATTGAAAATATTCCAAAGGTGTTTTTATATCGTCTGGCATAGTAAAACTATTTTCATTAACTTCTACTTTTGATTGGAAGTGATCATCAGCCCATGACAAGTTCATTTTCTCGGCACGTTTTACAGAATGCCTTCCACGAGCTGTACTTGTTGCAGTTCTTTTGGCTGGTGAAGTTGTTCCCGATTCCTGAACACTTACATCAATGTTAGAATTATCAGCTATAACTGTAATTTCTTGAGCGACTGCTGAATTATCGATTGTTTCAGTTGCATACTCAAAATTTCTTGGGCAACTCCTTGTTTCTTGAT
This sequence comes from Rhyacophila brunnea, assembly GCF_057557595.1. Taxonomy (NCBI): domain Eukaryota; kingdom Metazoa; phylum Arthropoda; class Insecta; order Trichoptera; family Rhyacophilidae; genus Rhyacophila; species Rhyacophila brunnea. The sequence continues at coordinate 10,936,906 of NW_028232848.1, read as the reverse complement.
ATTTTTCATGAATATAAGCAAGAGGGGTGGTAGGTTTGTCATCACTTTCAATATCAGAATCTGCTCCTAGTATAGGTACTAGAGTCATAATTCGTTGAGTTCTTGATGACTGCAAATAAACAAAAAATATATAAGTATATAATAATAAGTATAATATACCTAATAATAATTATACATATATTAAAAAAAACATAGGTACCAATTTTTGATACCGTAACTTGGCATTGTATACTCAAGGACACAGACAAATTCCAATGTCAAAGTTTGGTTGCCTGGCAATGTATCCCTGAAGATACATATAACTTCACAGCGAAATACAAGCTAGATCTAATTCATATTTTGATTACAAAATACATTTACAACATTCCACATAACCTATGTAACTAAATTTATCCCATTTTTTGAAGAAATATCTTATAGTTATATAAATATAATATAAACTTACAGCAGCAGGAAACATGTTGCCAAGATTTTTCGCCATTTTGAAAGGTGTGTCACTTTGAATGTCGAGAAACATTAAATGGAGAAAATGAAGATGGCAGTAGTTAAACGATTTAGCTAAAGCAAGAGTCAATACCAGTATATTATCACATAACACTTACATTACCGATTGGGAAGTTGGAAATAAAAATTAATGTATACAGCGTATACTATAGGATACATTGCCAAGAAAAGGGTTAATTTGACAGCTGCTGTCATTCTATGACACAAATAATATGTAACGGATGAGTAAATGTGTGAGTATGCGGATAACGTCAGTGAAGGCGACGGCTTCCGTGGTGCAGAGTTCTGGGTTCGATTCTCGCTGAGGACACAATATATTTATATGATTTTCTTAAACCTGGAGGGTTGACGAGGATTCTCTGCACAGTTGCCATATTATTGACGGTTATTATGTTGAAGATTATAAAATTACAATTTCATAATCTTCTTCGTGTCTCCAAATTAAAAGAAAAAGTTTCACTCATCGCGTGTACTTACCACATACCAGTAGAGAAGGGTGGATGCAGGCTGTTAAGATCCGCCATAAATAGTGCACATGAAACTCATACGTAATTGTTTTTATTGAACTAAGACTGCAGTTTACAGATGTTGTTGGTTAGTTATAAAAATCAATTAAACCCTGCCTAAAACAAACCATAATAGTTTTGGTTTATTTTGTGCGATATGTCAAAATTGTGCACACTTTTTCATTCATATTTAATTGTTTTCGTTGGATTATTATTGCAATTATTATTATTACATATCACACATATGGTTGTTTAATTTTAATTCATTTAGCCCTGGCTATAATAGATAAAAAAATATTATTATATATATAAAATATCAAAAGTTATGTTTGATTTAAATTCATAATTTTAGATATTTTATAGATAGACGAGTATATTTTGACTATTATCTATTATCGCTTGGTTTCGCAGAGTTTGATTGAATTTTAAAAACTAACTAACACCATCTGTAAATTGTAGTCTTATTTCAATGAAAACAAATTCGTATAACTGACAAAGTTTAGTGTGCACTATTTAAGTTGGATCCTAACAGGCTACCTCCACCTTTCGCCACTGCCACATATTTTCTGTTTAATTAAACTCTTGATACAAAATATAAAAAAATCGACGCCAATAATAAGTTTAACCAAATATTATAAATACTTGGTTACCTGGCAGATGGTGTGAGGACAGTAACGTTGAGTAGGTTTCGAAATATATTTCATTTCCTTTGTAGAAAACTGTTCTCCGGTTCTTCCCACTTCCTTTGCTTTCAGTCCAATGACATTTCGCACTGCCTGACACTGTTATTCCTATTTCTGAAGAAAAAAAACAATAATCAGTTCAAGTTAGTACCTACTCCATGGCCCCCACAAGGGGAGGACTGACATGAGTGACTGGGTTCTAACCTAGGGGTCCAGGCTCAGGAGGGGGGGCTGGCATGGCGGGTTGATCAGTTATGTGAGATAAACACACATCAATAATCGTCGCCGTAGATGTCAAGGGAGCCAGTCCACAAAATCATAATGCTGAGAAACAGGCACTCAAAGATTTTGTGTGACAAAAAAAGTAACATTTTTTATTCAACTTTTTTGTTTTTAAAGATATAACGGTGAAACTTTCAACATAGAATATACTTTGTGGTGTTATCTTTTTATTATTTTGTACAAATAACTAAAAAAAAAATTGTACCTATCTTGGAAGTTATGTCTGTTATATCTCTTGACCACTGAATATTGAAATGTACAAAAATGCAGTCAAAAGAGTTTTGTGGCTTAAATCCATTGACTACTACATCTTTTATGATTTTAAAATGCTTTTGTGTACTTTACTTATTTTCGCCAAATTTGTGGCTTGGCTTCCTTGACATCTACAGCGACGAAATTTGCTCTAATAGTAAAAAAAAAATTACAATTGAGTTCTTGAGATTCTATCTGGCACGGTGTTTCTAACATTCTAACCCAATGCATATCTTTTATTCTTTGAATATTTTTTTTGCTTGTTTTCAAAATTTTCAAAGAGACCGTGGGAGCATTTTAACCACACTTCTGTCACATATTCCCCATCGCTGAACGGTTTTCCATTTTTAGCGATTATCTTTGAATCAAAATAACAAGCAGCTGTCATATTTGAATGAATGTCGATATATTTTATTAGGTTTGCTGATTGAATATTTTTTTATTTTAATTACCCAATTAATAACAGTATTAAAGCCTAATCTATGCAATTATAATATATTTACATTCTCTCGTTTATGATAGTATTCTATGGTCTGTCATTTATGCATTAATTTCGTCGTTTTCGCTTGCACATCGATTGGCAAAAACAATATTAAACACCGAAGAAAATACACATGGCTATGTTGTCATTATTTATTTAATATTATGAATATATTTATTTGTAAAACATTTGTGTAAAAAAAATATTTGTACCTATAGGTATTTTTTTTCTCTTCAAAACAAAACATTCGCGTGCCATAGGTTCGCCATCACTGCCATAGACCAAGAATTTAAAGCGAGATTTGGTCTAATAATAATTTGTCACCAAGTGTTAAATCAATAATCAATAATAAGACAAATAATTGTTTTTTTCAATTTTCCATTGTCTTCAGTTATATTTACAAAAAATATATATTTGGGGGCGGTTGCTACCCTTAGTGCGTCCCTGATTATGCGCCTATTGTTATTTTCAATAATATTATTACGAACCGTTTTCCACAACACGCAATCTTCACTCTCTCTTAAAACTCTTAATCTGACCTTAAACTTTATTGTCCGGAAACTTATTGTGTCATAACAATGTAAATACACACTTGAAACTGCTATCTTATCAGTTGAATTGCTGACTTATGAAAAATATACGAGTATTTACTCTGTTTAATAATGAAAATAATATATAAAGTTATGAAGGCTTTACCCTTCAATTTAATAAGGCCAAAAAACAATATTTTTTTCGGGTGACCTTTTTGCGACTGAAACGGAAATCGTGCTCACCCCTCTTTATAATATATAATATTATATCAGTGGCGAATGGTGGAGATAGGATTCCATTGAAAAGTTCTAGCACAAGGACAAGAAGTTCTTGTTCGACAATAAGTGATCCTGGAAATCAACCTTGTCTACAATGGTTTAACGGGCACCAGTAGCGAAGGGTAGAGGTAGGCTGTTAAGATCTGCCATAAATAGTGCACACTAAATTTTGTCAGTCATTATCAATTTGTTTTCATTGAAATAAGACTACACTTTACAGATTGTGTTAGTTAGTTTTTAAAATTCAATTAAACCCTGCGAAAACCAACCCATAATAGATAGATTATAATCAAAATATACTCGTCTAGTCGTATATCTATAAAATATCTAAAATTATGCAATTAAATCATACACTTTGGATATTTTATAGATAGAATCATATTTTTATCCATTATAGTCTAGGTCAGGCATGGCTTAATGAATTTAAAAAAATGAACCAATAATATGTGTCATATATAATCTTAATAATAAAACAAATAAGTATGTGCAAAATTTTGTCGTATCAACCAAAATATACCAAAACTATTGTGGTTTTGAAAGGCAGGGTTTAATTGATTTTTAAAAACTAATCATTCGTAAATTTTAGTCTCAGTTCAATCAAAACAAATACGTATAACTAACAAAGTTTAATGTGCACTATTTATGGCGGATCTTAGCAGCCTACCTCCACTCTTCGCTACTGAGTGAATTTCGACTTAATAAGGCCAAAAACAATACATTTTCGGGTGACCTTTTTGGACTGAACCGGAAATCGAGCTCACCCCTCTTTGTATAGGTATTTTAATAATTATAATTCAATGCTTTAAATACCTACCAGTCAGTATATTATATCTAAGAATAAATTGTCATCTAAATAAAATGCGTGTGAAGTGGGCATGGCCCCCACAAGAGGGGCTGACATGGCTCTATCCTGAGGGGCCGTGCATAGGAGGGGTCTGGCGTGACGGGTCGACCAGATAAGTGAGATTAACACACATCACAAATTTACCCTAATAGTAAAAAAAAAAAAGTCGCTCACGTGCTACTTTACTTCAGGGCTATTGAATATTTTAAATATGTGGTTTTGCGTTTCAATATGATGTTTTATGATGATTGATATGCTTAAATAATGATAATTTCCGTGTAGAATTTAAGAAACACTGTAGAGCAGGGGTTCATAAAGTGTGTCCCGCGTCACTTTTTGATGTATCCCGCGAGATTTATGTTAAATCTGTACTATTTTTTATTCTTCATATCGATTATTAAAAATTACATTTAAAATTAAATATTCTCTGGCAAGAATAAGGACTTTCACTTGAGGTATATGAAAATATAGTTAAACATGCTGATCAAATGGCTTCTTTATTTGGAAGTACCTATATTTTGAAAAAAACGTTTTCTACAATGAGCATTAATAAATCAAAATTAACAGACAGCCATATCGCATCTGTTTTGCATATTCACACCACAAAATTTGAGCCTAAATTGCAGGATTTAGTTTTAAACAAACAATTGCATAAATCACGTGGTGAAAAAATTAAATATTATTTTTAGTAAGTATATTAATAATAGTAATAATAATGTATAATATTTAGTTAAAAATATAAGTTTACACAATGAAATATTTTTTTAATTTTTTTGCTTTATGTTTTTTAAAAACAGAAAATATTTACAAACGAAAGGGCGGCCCGTCAAATATTTTTGATTTCAAAATTGTCCCTTTGACGAAAAAGTTTGTGAACCCTTACTGTAGAGCATCTCACTGCCGTTAGACTTAGCGATAGGTAGGTGGGCCCGCCAAAGATCCCGGCCTGGGGGCCAGCTTCAGGATGTAGGAGCCATGGAAGTGGGCAAGCTAAACGTTATTAACTTATTTACAAATTATTTTTAATATACTCGTACATATACCACTTGTATGTAATAGCATTCCACTTGTAGGTATGTAATATTAAAACAAAAATATTAAATTTCCGCTATATACCTTTATCTACCAATTTTATTTTTCATTAGCAATTAGCAAATCTCATACCATACCATATTTGCTTCTGTATGTAGTTATTCTGGGCAGCTAGTATATTATATTTAACGTACTTATTTGAAACAAGGCTCAATATCGTCAAAACTATGAAGATGACACACGTCAGATGATTGGGTCATGTTTACTGGATAGACAAGTCACACAGGGAAAACTGACATTTCAGATAGGTACGAGATGCGAACCGCTGAATGCACAGTGTTAAGAGCAACCTCCAATTAGATGGACACGTCAAAAAAGAAATGTAGGTAAAACGATAATGTTTGAAATAAACGTATTAATTATGTAAATGGGATTCAAACCCTGGACCATCTATCACCGATTTAAGCTACTGTCTTACCTTGTACTTTTTTGTGTTTCTCCAATGATATACTGATCCTTCCAATCACTTGTTCACCACTAAAAAACACCCCCAGCGGCCGCGTCAAAAACACCACTTGACAGTTTTTCAACATATTTTTATATTATTTAATATATTATATCATTTCACTCATTTTTGTTGGCTTGTTGGTTATTTAAAATCACACACCAGACAAGGAAGTGGCAAATACAAAATACCGAGCTGAATTTTTGTCATTGTATAACCACAGATGATTGTGTTTATCTTATCTTTTGTGTTTGTACAATCGCGTATTATCAGGCGATACGAGAGTGTCAATATTGTGATTCACCAGATTTACTTTGGTATGCATAATTCTTACATACTGAAATGTTTAATCAAAACAAAGGCTTATGTAGCTTTTTCGGTACAAATCTGTTTACTAGGCGGGAACAACGGCAATTTCCATAGCCGACTTCGGCAAAATTCATGAATTCTAGAATGATAACCTAACCTACCTAACAAAATAATCCAGTAAATCGGCTATTTTCAAAATTTGTTTGTCGCTGACTTCCACTAAATAGACAAGAGCCGCTTTTTCTTTAAGTATAAATATTACTTTCGTTTTGTATTTATATTTGGTTTATTGACAATAATAAGGCATGCTTACTTTTCACTCTCTTGAATCTTGTAGGTCTCTTCTGCTCTTGAAACACTTTTGCCCGTTATCGCGAGGGATGGTTTCCAATCCTGGTGTCCTTGAATTTAAATTTACATGCACCCGTCAATTACCTACGTGGTAGCAGCTATGATTTATTCTGGATCGGAACCGTTTCCTCAAGCCTATCAAAATTGTATGTTTTTTGTTTTCAAAATTTTAATTTTTCTGTATTAAATTGTACTTACGTAAATGTTTTGATTTTATTTTATTTTTTGTTATTATTTTTTTCTATATTCTCTTCTCTCTTGTGAGGGTAATATTTGACTTATAATGTAAAGCTCATGTTGTGTACGTCTTGAATTTAGGTTTGTTATGTCCACAATGTTTTGTATTCTTAAATAAATAAATAAATACAGGGCTCGAAAAAGATAGTAAAACGGTTCGGAGGGTTGTAGCGAATTCTCCAGACTATCGCTCCGTCAAATGGGAATTAAAAATTTAAAAGATGAAATAATCTCAAACTAAGTGACCAGTATATCAACATGCACTAATTTTTGACAGTACACACATTTTTTTTCAAATGTGGCGCTGATAAATAAATTGTCTCTCCTCTTACATATTTTATAATGAATAATTGCTGGGGATGCTTTGTGTATACAGTATCTATGGACTGAACGCCACTGATATGTACCTACTGATGTTATGTTGTCCTCTGCATATCGGGCCATCGCCTGACGGAGATGGGCCACCATCATGGCGATCTTTGCTTTACCATCTGCTACCCGGAACAGATCGATGGAGCTACGCTCTTACCATTCACTGAGGTTCTTTAGTCATGAAATGCGTCGTCGTCCTCTGCTAAGCTTACCGTTGCTCGTTCATTGGATGTCAAGTCGGCAGTGACATCCCTAGACAAAATGCCGCCCCTAGACAGTGCCAAAATGCCGAACTATTTTTTATACAGTATTTTTTACCATTCTTTCAAGACTGCAATAGCTAAAAATGTGTTATATGGATACATTATTAACAAAATATAGTAAGTACTAACCACTAAAACATACAAAATTATTTTTTTCCTCAAATGTCGGGTTTTTCTTATTCACATAACTTGGCAACATTTGTAATGATATTTTTAGCCTTAGGCCTTAGATCGCAAAGGTTTAAGCATTATTAAATCGATAAACGATACAATGACGGAGCGACGCTTCGATATAGGCTATACTCGTGGACCATAAGTGGTAGGTGGGATGCTCCGTAAGAGGGGGATGCATCTTTAGATTTGACGGCCAACTCAACTTCTCTGTGCACTGGTTAATAAGTCAGACTGTAATTATTCGCAAATCTGCACGTGTCGTTTCGGGTCACCAAAGACGTCGAAGGACAGAAGTAAACTATACATCGCGAACCCGACGAAAAAATGACATTCCTGTTAAACCTTTTATATTTATTAATACATTTTGTTTCCAACCAGCAAACTGTAATTAATTAAATTAAATTAAACATGTTTTAATGAAAAGATATTTTATTTATTACTAAGTTTGGGTAGCTATTTCTATATATTATACTAAATGATTCTCCTCGATTTGCCGCCTTTCGAGGATGCGTCTATGTATGTTAGGTTTTAGATACGTCGAATATTTATATTTGTTGTAGTGTGCTTTATTTTTATAAATATTGTTTGCATTGTACTATTCGAAAATTTTGTTTAACTTTTTATTACATAAGGATGGGGGCAGTGATTTTTTTCGGGAGGCATTGAATATAACATTGTCAAATTTCAAATTCAAAATCATTTATTTATAATATATGAGCAAACATGATTAAACGCAAATGACTATCATTATTAAAATACAATTATAAGACAATATGTAAGTACATTTAAATAAAACTAATTAAAAAAACTGTTGCAACATTTGATACAAAATTGAAAAATAGATGAAAATTCAATTAACCTTATTCACAATGTTAAAAATAGATTAATTTATTTATACTAAAAGAAAATTTATTATCTACTCTCCATAATCAAAAAAAGACATAGACACAGGAGGTACGAGGGTAGTCCCAGAAGTACCCGACCTAACAAAGAAAACACAAAAAAATTGGGGTAAAATATTTTTTTTCTATACGTAGTCTCCTTTAACGGCCCACATGCTCGTCGTAGGTCAAAATTGAGTTTTTATTGTATTTTCAAACCATGATCCTGGACACTCCTTAAACGTTGTTATAAGTTAAAGACATAGCTTATAATAAGTATCTTTAGAATCATCTTCAAATGTGTTAATCTTGCCGATTTTTTAATAATAAAACGCCTAATTCTTGTCAAATTTGGGATCACAGAGATTATCTATATAATTTTTTATCGTGAATATTTTACAAAAATTATCTCGTCATAAATTATACTAATGGTTTTATAAATGAGTTTAAAAATTAATAAATGTAAAAAATCTTAACACCACTGCACAGTTATGTACCGAAATATGACTATATTCTAAAACATTAGAGCGAGAGGTTTAAAAGAATACTATTTTATGTAACAAAAACACTTTATGCAGTCATCAAATGTTTAAAATAAATATGAGGGATAATAAGGCCTCAAAATTATATAAATAGATTATCTACAACGTTTAAGGAGTGTCCAGGATCATGGTTTGAAAATACAATAAAAACTCAATTTTGACCTACGACGAGCATGTCCCCCCTTAAGGTCGATACACTTTTCCCAGCGATGTTCAATAGCTTCGATACCCTCTTTATAGTGAAAATCGTCGAGCTCCTCAAAATAGCCATCAACCGCATACTCCACCTCTTCATTATTGGCAAACCACCGACCCATTTTTTCAAGTTTGGAAACATAAAATAATCCGAGGAGGTTAAATCTGATGAATAGGGTGCGTGAGGAGCAATTCGAACTTTAATTCATTGATTTTGGCCATCGCGATAACGGATGTGTGAACTGATGAATTGTCCTGATGAAACGAAACTTTCTTTTTCGCCAAATACGGTTGTTTTTTCTTGATTTCATCACTCAAACGCTGCAATAAGTTTGCATAATACACGCCGTTGATTGATTTTCCTTTCTGAAAATAACCAATGAAAATAACCTCACGCACATCCCAAAAAACTGAAGCCATGACCTTGCCTGCAGATGAAACTGTCTTCGCCTTCTTTGGAGCCAATTCTCCCCTTTCAGTCAATTTTTTTGACTGTTCTTTCATCTCAGGTGTGAAGTGATGGACCCATGGTTATGAATAGACCCAAAAACTCTGCTTTATTGCTGTGAAACTTCGCCAAACACTCGATTGAAACATCCTCACGATGCTGTTTTTGTTCCATTGTGAGTAATCGCGGCACCCACCTTGCGCACAGCTTTCTCATATCCAAATTTTCAGTCAACATGAGATGTACAGCACTTTGTATAATGCCTACCATGTCTGCTAGCTCGCGCAATATCAGTCGACGTTCATCCAATACCATTTTGTGGATTTTCGTCACCATTTCTGGCGTGGTCACCTCATTTGGTCGACCACTGCGATGTTCGTCTTGGCAGTTCGTCCGAGCTCGTTTAAACTCAGCCGCCCAATATGTTACTGATGTAGACACCCCCAGAGTAGAATCTAGCGCCGCTTTGATATTTGGTTGGACTGAAGCCTTTCAAATGAAAGTATTGTATCACATAACTATGACCAATTTTTTTCCATGTTTACAAATTCACTGAGAGCGTTCACTGTTAGTTGATGGCTGACAAATAATTACTGAACAACATAGCGTCGTCAAACTTCAAACTTAGGCTTTATAAGGTTAGTACTTTCTATCATGGTCATTATTTTCAAACAACAACTGCTATCTATACGTCAGGTCGGGTACTTCTGGGACTACCGGTATATGCGATTTTAAATATAATATTTAATATTAGGACAAGTAAAACAGTATCACATTTATAATATTTAAAAAAAAACTAGGAAATTATATAACTAGACAGATCGACCCCCATGTCATTTTCCGTGTGCGCTGCTGACGCCAGGCATCCCTAACCAGTGTCGTCAACTGAATACCGTTGAAAAGAAAGGTGCTATGTGCCATAAATCAAAAGTGTGGGAAATTAAGAAAAACATTTTATACCTATTTGTTAAAAACATTGTTTCATTGTTGTCAGTAAAATTACAATGCAGCTCCGACATTACACTTCATAGGTTACAATCTTACAACTTAAAAAAGCAATATGATAATAATAGATATGAAAATAAAAAGAACTTTTTATATACTTACAACGTTTTTAAATTTTCTGTTGAATCATATAAGCTTGACTTGACTAGCTTAAACGATCAAAAATATTTGTACTTGATATAAATAATACTGAAATGTCATTTTGACGTTCATATTGATTTCCAAAGTAACACACGTATATATTAATAATTTAGTTGCTAGGCCCCAGACCCCTAGCAACCAATAATAGTGGATTAAATTACGGATTTCTTCCGAAATAACTTTTCATACAAAACAGAATTAGCTGAAAATGAAATCAATTCTACTTAAAGATGGCTAAAAGTATTAAAAATGCATTGGCATCGTGTTCTGATATATTCTAAATGTTTCAAATGTCTAGCTAGTCGGGAAGTTAGTTAAAAATCGATTGCAAGATTTGTACTGGACAAAGAACCACCGGACAAATAAGAATACGAGCTAAGAAAAACGTTGTAAAAAATATTGAAAAATGAAATTAAAAATGACGTAGGTACAACACGGGGCACTGCCATTTGTTGATCGATCATAAAATGTTTTCTATACTTCTGGAGCCATAGCCCTTTTGCAATTTAACGCACGATAGTATGTACCTACTTGGCACCCATTCCACGCAAAATATGGTTTTTTGTATTTTTGGTACTTTGCACCTTTCTTCTCAATGGTATTCCTGTTGTTGACAAAAACGTGCCCGACTGGGTACGAAACCAAGCTAGGTATTTGGCAAGAAAAAACGCTAGATTTTGTGAAAATAAAATTGTATTTCAATTAACTTATTCTACCAAGGACGAAGTCAATACAGTTCCTTTCGTGTATCGAAAAAAGTGCAAAAATCGAAAAAATGTCTGTACGTATAAAAACCACACATTTTAACAGAAATATATTTTTAAATTGACAACAAAATGCCTATATTGTGTCAACGGCGTTCAAGTTTCGTTTCATGTCATTCCGATAATCGTCAAACTGATGTCACATACCCAAACACACATTAAACTATGATACCATTTCACCATAAGACCATGAATTCTCCTATCGTGTTAAATATTATGTTGTTTTATTTCTCACGCTACTAGAATAGGGTAAAAACCATGTAAAAACCTACCTGCGGTAAGTAGGTATCTTATAGTCAGAAATTGTATGCGCATGAAATTAATAAACTAAATATCTAGCGTATTTTCAGCACATTTAAAGCTGTTGGAGGCATCAAAATACGCTAGTAAAAACGTCACAAGACAGATCGGTTTTTGTTGATAGTTCAAGAAAAACGCTAAATTGGGAACGCTGTCCCCAACAAGTATAATGCCTTCCGACATCTAGTTTATCCAAAACAGCAACGTTTTCGTGCTAATCGGTTGCTTCAGATACTCACCTGAATTGCACTCACCAATTTCCACTACTGTTGTTAGTGCAGAGGGTCCCCATGTCTGAAAAGTGTCTAGCTCCTGGGGGTATAAATTAATATAGGTACCTACTTAGACATTAGGGTCTCGTATTTCCATAACTTTTTTACTTTTCCCCATGAAAGCGATTTATACAGACTTGATCAATAAGAAACTATTGCGAGACGCCGTTATAGTATTTATAACAATATATTACGAGACATCTCTTTCTATATAGATAGGTACCATGTCCATAATTCAATATATGTGGGAAATGACATTTTTGTGTTTCAAGCTCTTAGTATCACATGAGTTTATGGATCACAATATGATACTAGGTTCCTAATAGCCAGCGGAGCAAACTCAAATTACGTTCGAGTGACATCTAAGTCGTTAAGTACCTAACGAAATTATTATGTGTCCAGCAAAGCTATTCTATTCACAAGGTGGCTATTGAGGTGATTAATTGTTACAATAAGTTAACCGTCTAAGCTGTCCAGTGGCGCACCCAGGATTTAATATTGGGGGGGCCCAAGGAGGAGAATGTAAATTAGTCCCATAGACTCTTTTTCTTCTTTATATAAATATTTTTACATATTTTCACAATACATGCCGATATATTTGTACAGTTTCTCCTAGTTTTTATTAAATTGGAGGCATAGTGGCGGTAACCGTTGAGCGTGTCATCAGCGACTGGCGGATTGGAAGTGACTAACAGCGACCATGCTGGACATGTGCACCTAGTATGCTAAAACATTTATTACTCAAATAATATCGGCTGTGCTACCCGCTTGGTCTAGAGCAGTGTTTCCCAAAGTGTGGTACGCGTACCCCCTGGGGTACGGGAAGAGTTTGGTGGGGGTACGCGCTGCACCGGGCTATGGCCGCGCCTGGTGCAACAAACATGAATACAACATCCATGCTAGAAGTTTTATCGCATGCGGAAGAAGAGCAATTTTTGGAATTATTAGCATCAGACGGATTCTTGCAAAATAAATATAAGGAGTGTACTTTAACATCATTTAGGTTGCAAATGCAACATGTATATCCAGTTTTAACAGATAAATTCCTGAAATACATCTTGCCTTTTCCAACTTCATGGTGTGAAACCGCATCTCAGATTAAAATTAATAACCAGGGAACCAAATTACGATGATCTGTCGTTTCAACATAAACAATTTCATCCTTCTCATTGATTATAATGAATGTTATTTTTTATAATATAACTTTTATTTATGTTTTATTATGAATGAATTTTTATTCGTTTATTATTATTTTGTTTATGTACTACAAAAGGAAACTATAAATAAATTTTCATTGTTATTAAAGTACTTATATGCATTTTCTTTGACGAGGGGTACTCAGTGTTACGAGAATTATAGAAGGGGTACACAGATGTCAAAAGTTTGGGGAACACTAGTCTAGAGAGCTACAACATTTATGCCAAATTCCACCGAAAAAAAATGTTCTTTTGATTTACACCACCACCGACTGTAGTGGGTGTAGTCGTTCTTTTCGCCGAATGTTCATCGTAGATTTTTTGTTTTGTAACATTAAGGTTCCAAAATATTAATTGAAAATGGACAAAAAAAAGTATTATTGCATTTAACTTATACCTACACAACCTACTCAACACAACACAGCCTAATATCTCGTTTATCGGTCTTTTGTCTATTGCACTCGGTGTACCTACACCATGGCCCCCACATCCTGAAACGGGCCCTCAGGCTAGGGTATTTAACGGGCCCCCTATCCACCGCTTAGATTAAAGGCAGTGAGAAACACTACATTAACGTTTTTCAAATTGTGTTTTAGTTCAAATTGAGGGTACTTATACAGTGAATTATTGGCGATTTTCAATACATCTATTTTAAGCATCTACTGGAGCTGTCGAGTATCGACACATAATAATCAGGAAATATATTGGACAGTTATATACTTTAAAATGTTCATGGTCATGAATATAATAGGCGACTTTTTTTACTATTAAAGCTATTTTATGATGTGTGTTTATCTCACTTATCTGGTCAAGGCGACACGCCGGGCTTCCTACAGCCCGGGCCCCCAGGCTAGAGCCCTGTCAGCCCTCCCCAGCCATGACCTACACCACTCTGGAATTCGGGTGGACACCGAGAATTTTTGGACAGTTCATTAGGGAACGGGTTTCTAAAAAAAACCCGATATTAGTGTTTCGAAATTAAAATCTAAGACTTTTTCTAAAAAGGATGCTGGAGAATTATTACAAATCATTTTTTTGCCGTGTTATTTGTCTAAGCCCAATGTATAGTTTATTGGCTTTAAATTTCAATGGGTAAAATCGTTCTGATGCTTTTCATATTTTGGGGGGTGCCAGGGCCCCCTGCCCCCCCCCCTGGGTGCGCCACTGAAGCTATCTATCTCGCTCTAAAAGTTAACACAGCCAAGAGAGGGCCTGTTAAAACATAGCACTTTTTGGCAGTTTTTGGAAGGTTAACTTATTGTAACAATTAACCGCCTACGGTCGACGCGGTCTTCTGTATCGCAGGAAAGGAATTATAGAACATGAAACTATACGTGGGAGTTAAAGGTTGTTAATTAATTATTATTTTAATGACTGCATAAATTAATTATATTTAATAATGAATACAATCCAACTTTTTGCCTAGCCAAAATACAATAATTATCATATTATCGACTTCTGTTGGGTTGTTGTTAGTGGATCGTTTTAATTTATCGGCTTCTGTGTGTCATTAAGCTTGTTAAACATTTTGAAATTGCATTTTTCATTTTTTTCGTAGTTTTTAGAAATAGATCATCACATAATATTGTACGTGGGGTTGCTGCCAAAAGTCGGTATTTCGATAACTTAGGTATTTGAAGTTAACAACTGATTATATTGTGTATATGTATAAATATGTATACTGGAAAAATTCAATATCATCCGATATATTATTATAGAACATGCACATAAAGCACAAATAAATTATCATAATGCCTGATTTTAGAAGGCATGTCAAAACTTCATATTGCAATGACTCCATAACATGGTTTTGAGACTTACCTACTTTTGGCAGCTGTATTGTTTGATATATTTTAATCGGTGGTGGGCTTATCATTATTTTTTGAGTCATGGAGACGCCTCATGTACACAAACAAAATGATTGGACTATGTAAAGGTGACCTGTGTCTTTGGCTGATATAGTAAATATTTGGGACTATGTCTAGAGTCCTCTTCTCTATCGCCTTCTATATGTCTATAGAAGTCGCCTGCCTCTTGATTAGTCGGAGAGCCTGAAAGAAAATAACTCTATTAATTTAGTGTACAAAATAATTGTATTCCATTGATGATTATGAAGGAATGTGTAGAATTTCAGTATTGAAAGGGATGTTGACGATACCTTCTTCTACATAGAGGAACTTACACAAAATATGAAGTAAACCAAAAAAAAAATAACCCACAAACAACATAACAAAATAACACAAATTTACTCTAATAGAAAAAAGTCACCTTAGGCGCTATTTAGTGAGTATTTTTTATTATTATTTTTACTGTGTTTCCCGTCTAATAATAATGACTATTTAGTCCAATACGGCGAAGGGTCGCATATTACTTGGCTAACACAAAAGGTTGTCGCGATCAGTGTTCAATTCAAGTAGATTTATTTAAAGACGCCAAAAATCGCTAAAAATACAGGGAATTCCCGTAATGCTACCTCGCGGAACTCTGGTGTTCGGCGGAATACAATTTGAGGGAGGATGTTGGGGCCACGATTCGAAGATAGTAAATAACTACCTTACCATTGTAATTCGCACACGGCCTTGTCACATGTCATAATATAATACGAATGTATAGAATTTTTCTATTGAAGCAGTAGTCAGTACTGAAACGAACCTTACCGAACGCTACCCAAACTTTCTCATGGTGCGAAACCGGTATTAATATAAGTATCTTTCGGTGTTACTTCGGAAACGGCTTCGTTTTTTAATGGTTATATTTTTGGAACATTGGAGTTCCGCCAAATACCATTTGGGGAACACTACTGAAGAACATTACACTGCCCTTAACATTAGCAATAAAATGGGGGGGGGGGCGACAAACATTGTGGTCTGGCGCCCAGCTTCGAGATGCGGGAGCCATGATTATTTGATGTGATCATATGATTTCCAAGATGAGAAAATATTGTATATGTAGGTAAACATCTGTCCCACAAAGTCTACAGATTTTTCATGTTTAACTACACGCCCTACTTTACAATACCAATCCATCTATAAAATTCATAATATAACATTACCAAATTCTAAATACACCGGCGGTACTGAAGGCTGACAATTGAATGAAGACTCGCAAACATCTGGGTGAGAATCGGTATCGAGATTATTATTGTTGCCAGTGTTCCCAAGGTTACCAATGTTTCTAGGGTTACCAGTGTTCCCAAGGTTACCAGTGTTCCTAGGGTTCCCAGAATGGCCAGTGTTACTAGGGTTGCGAGTGTTGCCAGTGTCACTGAGCGGTATGAATGCTACGGCTCCAATAACTATCGGAATCTCACTTCTTACGTCAGTCCTATGCATGCCGGCAACGACAACGTTTACCTGCCAATCAAACAAAAATATCATAAGTAAGAACAAGATTCATGGAATATCACCAATCACATAAGTAAAAGAGAGATCCAGAAACTTAGAGTAGCACAACATGGTATGGAGAGGTGCATCCTGAGCATAACGCGAAGGACAAAAAGAGGAATGAGTGGATCAGGAGACAGACAAGGGTTTCCGATCTAATAGAGTTCGCAAAAAACCTCAAATGGGCTGGCCACATAGTTCGGAGAAGGGACAATCTTTGGACAAATTTAGTCATCCAGTGGTATCCAAGAGGTACAAAACGTCCGCAAGGTAGAGCTAGAGGCCGCTGGATGAAATGATAAAGTTCTGCGGAATTACGTAGCAAGGCAGCGCACATGACCGGGAGAAGTGGAATCAGCTTGGAGAGGCCTTCACCCAGCAGTGGATAGATTCAGACTGATGATGATGACCATACGTCCGCTATTTGACCGTTGTAAAATAAGCGCCGCTCGCGGCCGTCTGGAGTCTCTAGCGGCCGCGCAACTTTTGTGACATTATTTTTCGTTACGCCTGTGCGATTTTCGTAACGTCAAGACAAAAGCATGTATCCATGCTAAAATCTGTTAACGTTTCGGGACTTTCTGTACCCCACTCGTACGCACACCATCGACCAAACGAATCATCGCTTTGTTTTTACTCTACTTTTTATAAAAAAATATAATATATTATGTTAGTTAATTTTCATCACACTTGCAATACTGGACGCCAATATCATAATATTATGGTGAATAAGCATTTGTCTTAAACAATTTTCACCAGTAAATGTTTTTGGTCACTTGCAAATGCATAAATATCACATTTATATTGGTTTTCACAGTATCTTTGATTTTTGTATGGTTAAAGCTATTTGTATGTTAATATAAATCACACGTCAATGTCACCGGTAAGTGTTTTTAAATGGTCAAATCATCAGATTGTTTGTGAGGTGGATACTCATTTTTTTTGCACCAAAAAGAAGAATACCATGAGAGCAATGGTTTGTCCGTTACCTTTAAATAATACTTAATGTTGATGATGGTTGAAGGTAATGGATCAAATGGTACAAGGGCAGGTATACTAATATTCACGCTGCATGTTTGTGACTCCCCTTTTCCCACGCCTGCCCCTAAACCTTGGGCAACTTTAACCGTTTCAGTCTCCTGCTGTAGGTGAGGATGAGAACAGGTGAACTCGATCACCTGCAATTAATAATTTATTTATTTACATATTTAAAGTTACGAAACTATGCATAATCTTCGACAAGCTAATGTCATTTCCTATTTATTATTTACCATCGTCCTGGAATAAGCTATACGCAATTCAAATGTAGCGTGTCCGGAAACGTGTACGTGTCCAACGTTGCTCTTTCGGTCGTATAGTACTGACATAAAATTCATGTCTTAATAAAACACGGTTCTTGTTGGTTTACACTTTACAGGAAGCCAGCAGCAAACAACTTTTGAAAATAGCCAATATACTTACTGGATTATTTGTTAGGTTAGATTATGTTAGGTTTTCATTCATAAATTCATGAATTTTGCCAAAATCAGCTATGAAAATTGAATTAATGTTCATATTGAATCTAATAAAATTAGTACCTATACAGTCATCTCTTTCTGATACGAAAGCTCACAGCGAACTGTGCCACGGTGAAATATTTTACGTACAATTTACATTTAACCCAAATATAGAGGCAAATGGGAATAAATTTCATTCTTGATTATTTATTGCCTATGCGGGCCCATCGCTTGAAATGGACAATTTTATGAATCGATAATTTTCTAAAAATATTGACATATTTATTTAATTTTCTGTATATTTTATTAAAATAAGTATGAGATTTTTTGTTATATAGCCTAAATATCTCAAATGGAAAAATTATTGTTTCCACGAGACGGAACGATAATCTCGGGGATGTCATGAACCAGTGCTGCGTTCCGGTACGTTCCAGTCCATTTCGACCCTACCCTACCCATGCACGCGTTCATATATACATGTTCTAATTGTATTATAAGCTTCTAGTGCCCTGGAAACATCTGCAAAAAATATGGGACTGGAAATTTATGAAACAAAAACCAAGAATATGCGTATTTTGATCAACCAATTGCAGAATGCACCAGATCATCAAAATCAACTACTGAAGGTACGGCGGACGTCTCGTAGAGATTACTTTGCGAGAAACGCTGCCATTTT
This sequence comes from Rhyacophila brunnea, assembly GCF_057557595.1. NCBI lineage: Eukaryota > Metazoa > Arthropoda > Insecta > Trichoptera > Rhyacophilidae > Rhyacophila > Rhyacophila brunnea. The sequence goes on along the minus strand of NW_028232848.1, from coordinate 10,918,003 downwards.
CTCCTTGTTATAATATTCTTTCCTTCGTTTACCGCTCCTAAGCCACGCATGACATGCCTACCCCCACGGGATGTCACTGGTCGCTTTCATGATCTCCACCCTAGCGGATTCCAATAATGAAAAATGGACTAACTCATCACCGACATCCAGGGCTCGAAATGGACCGAAGCACCGTACCGGTTTGTGAAATCGGTAAAGTTATCGCTCAGTCTCGTAGAAAAAATAATTTGACCGTCTGAGCTAGATATTCCATAAAACAAAAAATCTACCACTTATTTTTATAAAATACACATAAAATTTGATAACGTGTTAATATCTTCAGAAAATTGTCGAGCGCTCCGGTTCTAAAACTTTTCCATTTCGAGCGCTGCCGACATCCAATAACGGTATGGCACAAAAATTTAAATAATATTAAGGCATAGATACTTCAGTGAAACGGCAAATAATTTTGAACAGTGTGTGGAACGAAATTTCGCAGTACTCGCCAATCGGAGACAGACCGTCGAGGTGACTGCACGTCGATTTGTTTCGTGATGGCGACGGGGGTATTAATTCTTAAATCTTGTAAAGATGACTAAAAACGTTACCCATTTACTTTAAAAAGAAAACGTGACAATGAATATATTATTATTGTTACTAATAGAACAATATACAGAACATTAAATGGACGCATGCTGGATTTATATGACAAATTATATTTCGGTCGGCATGCGTCATTTTCACCCGCGACCCACGACCCGCAATCCGCGCATCGCCTAGCCACGATCTATTAAGACCATGGGTGGCCAACCCGCGGCCCGCGGTCCGCATGCGGCCTACTGGGTGTCAACTTGTGGCCCGTGGAGCAGTGAGAAAATAAAAATAGTGTCAAATGCTGCCGCTATTTGTGCTAATTTCGCAAATTGAGATTCGATATTGGCTCAGGATTTTAAAAAGCACCGTGTTCTTTTTGCTGGATTTGCAACGACATTCTCCGTAGACGTGAATTTATTACCGGGAAATTTACAAATGGAATATTGTGAAATATGTTGCGATGAACAGTTAAAGGAGAAATTCCATCAGGTTGGTTTGGAAGAGTTTTACAAAACATATTTGGGCAAGGAGAAATATCCTGCATTTTACAAACAAGCTTAATGATGACTTCGCTATTTGGAAACAGTTACACGTGTGAACAGCTTTTTAGTCGGATGAAGCATATCAAATCCTGAGTGAGAACACGAATCTCTGATGCATTTGGAGAACTGTTTGCGTGTAGGAATAACCTCACTCGATACCGATATTAATGCACTTAGTTCTGGCGCACAAAATCAAACTTCTCATTATTTTTTTATTATTTTGTTGATTTTTTATTATTTAAAAAAAAGTCTAATCTAATAAATATGTTTGACTTTTTATATGTTTATATTTTTGTTTTGTATAATAAAAAAAATCAGTTGTGCGGCCAGGTAGGAAGTCTCATTTTTAGAATCTGGGCCGGCTGCTGAAAAGATTGGCCACCCATGATTTTGACCATGCCTCAACTGAGGTATAATCTTAATTTAGTTGGTACTCACCTGTTCTAGTGCAAATCTAATCTCGCGTACTTTGACTCTGCTACGGTTGTTGACTACATATTTAATTGGGATGATTTGTCCGGAAACGAACCCAGAAGCTGGAATTTTTACATCCATAAGCAAATTTCCACGTGATGAGAAACACATCGAAAAGAAATGTTTTTCCAGGCTCCGTACTATCGGTTGCTGAAATGTATATTAATATTATTCTACTACATAGCCCCCAGTGGAGGGCTGACAGGGCTCTAACCTGGGGGCCCGGGCTTAGGGGGGTGGCGTGGTGGGTCAGCCAGTTAAGTGAGAAAAACACACCACAATTGCTCGAATAATAAAAAAAATATCACCTGTGGCGCTATTTTCCTCAAGGAATATTTACATTTTAAAATACATGGATTTGCGATGAAATTTGATGTGATAAAATGAATATTGATGTACTTAATTAAATGATAATTCATGTATAGAATTTTATTTTATAATTGATTTTGAATGTGTTTCCTGACTTAAAAAACGGCTGGAAAAAAACCGATATGGCGAAGGGTTGCGTGTTACTTGGCTACTACAAAAGTAGTACGCGATCAGTGCTTCATAATATTATTATGATGATGCCGACAACTCAATAAATCAACTGTCGAGTGAAATTAGTTACATGACGTGACAAACAATTTTTTTTCTGCCAAAAATGTCGCACCGACGCGACGCCATGTTATGCAGTACATTAGGTTACAAGGGTTTTGTGAATGACAACAAAATTACATCGACAAATTCGACGTGTTGCAGTCGGACGAAATTATATGTGCAACTGAGCTAACAGTAAGTTGGTGCTAATTATCAATAATATTGTATTCAGGGCTCGAAATGGAACAGTGCACACCGGAGTGCCGTTTTGGTTAGTGTATATTTGTATAAATTATCGCTCCGTCTCGTGGAAAAAATAATTTGACCGTCTGATCTAGATAGGTCATATACTTAACAAAAAATCTAACAAATTTATTTTTATAAAATACACATACAATTTGATAACTGCGAGTATGTTAATATCTTTAGAAAATTGTCGAGCTTTCCGGTTCGTTAACTTATCCATTTCGAGCGCTGATTGTATTTGTGTTCCTTACCCGAAGTTCCGGTAACATATTGAGGTCCACATTAGTTAGAACTGTGAAGTATGTTTTTTTATACTCAGTAATTCGATTCGGCAAATCTACCTTGAAACATGCCATGTAACGAATATTGCCATACAACCCTTCATATGTCGACGGTATATTCGAGGGAAGGGTAAAGTTGAAATCGTAACTGTTATCTCCAATGGCTAAAACTGATAATTGATCTGAAATATAACGAATAAAGAAACACTATATTATTAGCAGAGTATTAGTTACTTGTCTCTAACTGTATTTTTTAAGATTTTACCGAGGTTTTTGTGCAACTCGCTGTCATATCGCCACTTCGCATCTGAAGGAAGATCCGCCAATCAGGCCCTTCAGGCCCTCCCTTCAATTCTGTTAAAGAACTTTACAATTCTACCGAGCTCTTCCGTTCTACCCACCGCCAGGCAATGACGTCCTGTGGGGGTAGGCAGATTGAGCGTCACTTGGGTACTCGAAAGGCGGCAAATCGAGGAAAATCATTTGGAATATATAGAAATAGCTACATAAACTTAGTAATAACGAAAATATCTTTCCATTAATAAAATCAGCTCAATGGTTTTGTCGGGTTCGCGATACCTAGTTTACTCCTGTTGCCCTTCGACGTCTTTATTTGTCTGATATTTTGTTAGTAATATATCCATACAACACATTTTTTAGATATTGGACTCATGAAAAGATGATAAAAATAATTTATAAAAAAAAATGTGGCGGCATTTTGGCTCTGCTTAGGGGCGGCATTTTATCTAGAGACGTCACTGCCGCCGGGGCAACTTTCAATTCGTCGGCATTCTCAAAGATATCCGCAATTCGCAGCTGTACTCTGTGTCGTTCAATAGGGCAGTTGTATGGATCGCTCCAATTCTTTGTAGTGACGTCCTTACACTTACCAATAATTTATTAAACTATTATTAACTAGTTTCAATAAACGATGTTACATTCTCAAATCTTGTGGATTATACGTTGAATAAAAAAAAATAGTTTAATGAATCGAATAATATGAATGCTTCTTCTTCATAGCGAGGACCTCATGACTGAGGATCGTGACCTTATAACCTTATGATAATTATTATAACATTTAGGCTACGCGCATTCGATAACGACTTGCGATGCCATGGGTCGCAATAACCCATTAGTTATAGCGTCCCTTAGCCCAGTGCGTAAAGCGCTGGTCTTTCATCCGAGGGCTCCGCGTTCGATCCTGTGAGGTCACAACATATTTAGTTTCTAATGTGATTGTTTCATTAGTATTCTAATTACACTACTGTTTCACTACACTACTGTCATGGTCTGTTGTAGTGTTAAGAATAATACACATGTCTATAAATATATATTATCGACAATAGCTGCAGGCCAGGTGTTCATAGGTAGACTCAAAGTCTGGGTATGGGGTATGTACGGAAAAGTTTGGGGGACCCACGGGGTAAATGCGCAAGTCAGTGATACATCGTCGCTGTAGGATTGGTTTGTCGAATAGACCAAATTTCAAATGTTCAGGAGACGAAAAACAAATTTGATTATCCTATATTTAAATACATGAAGGTATTTAAATTGTTGTTTTGACAGCATATGAATGCTGTTTTCATTACAAAGCAATTTAAAGAAAAAAATGGTTCTGGTCCATTTAGATATCCACAAAAAATCATTCTGCATTAAAAGGTCGATTTCAACAAAAACGGATATTCGACAAACCAATCCTATAGCAACGACATGTTAAATTTCTTTCAATCCATCATACCATTTTCCCGCAGTCATATGTAGAAACACTATAACGCTAATCAGGGAGAAATAATGTTTTTGACAATTTGCGTATTTTTAAATGGTCGTAAAAAGGGGGACATATTTTTTAATTTCGCACAGTGGCGACCCAGTCAGTTCGGACGGGCCTGTTGTTACAAAATAGTCAGGGTAGTACTATGGTACTTACCTTGTGAAGTCAATAAAACTGAATAATTATCGAAATATATTTCATTTCCGTTATAGGTAACTGTCTTATTATTATCATCAACGTTTCCTCGACTACCAATCCAGTGACACTTTGCGCTGCCCGTAACTGTTATTCCTATTTCTGAAAAATAATTATTTTACACAAATAATTAAGAAAAATTAACAAACGTGTAGGTATATATTATTAACAGTGGCAAAGTCTTCATAGGAAATGATTAATATTGAAGGATATACCTATACTTACACAATATATTTCCTACAGCGCTCGAAATAGAAAAGTTTACGAACCGGAGTGCTTGATATTTTTCTGAAGATATTTACATATTTATCAAATTTTATATGTATTTCATAAAAATAAGTGTGTTTGATTTTTTATTTATATGGATTATCTAGTTCAGACAGTCAAATTATTTTGTCCACAAGACGGAGCGATAGTCTTACCGATTTCACGAACAGGAACGGCGCTCCGGTGCGCTCCGGTCCATTTCGAGCCCTGTATTTCCAAAAACCAAAAAGTCCACATAACATATTATTATTATGGTAAAAAATCTAAGAATCTTACTACTTTTACTACCTTACTGCCAATGACATTAATATGGACAAAGCATCTGGGAAAAAAATGTCACTCACTTTTTTGTCGGGTCTGCCGAATGGCATAATCTTTTCTAACGCCATTACAATAAAGGTGATATTGCTATAAATTCCCGATGCTTTTTGTCGGGTCTGCCGAATGGTTCGGTTCGAACGGGTTCGTTCAAATTAACATTGACATAGAAACACTGCTCTAACGCCATTACAATAAAGGTGATATCGCTATAAATTCCCGCTGCGTGATATAGCATAATGGAAATTGCGTGATGTCTACCTATACATGTGCGAATATCGCTATGCGCGAATTTACTTGCTAGTTACTGTACTGAGTGCGTTGTCCATTAACAATGTCATTGCTTACTACCTTTAAATATATCTAATCTTGGCGCCTCCCCCCTCCCTTTATTCCATTAAATAATACAGAAACATTTTTACGTCTATAAATGTACTGAAAAAATGAAAAAAACTTAATTAAGAAAATAAACAAGGTTTTAATATATATTCATTTTTTAATTTATTTGTCATTCATGCGATTGATGTGCTTATTTATTAGGACAAAGTGGTCTTTTTCTACTAAATGGGCCTGCATTGATTTATTCACTCAGTTTTAACCTAATAGACAAAAAATAGTCTCCATATATTATCTTCAGACAGGTTTGCAAACAACCTAACTTTTATAGGACTGTGTATGTAGTTTATAACTAGCGGCCGTTATTATGAACTATGCACTTACAAACCGAAAACTTGACTGTGGCTACTTTTGTTATGGCTATACTTCAGCTGAGACATGGTCTAAAACGATCGTGACTACGCGACGTGCAGATTGTGCAAACGCCACGTGAATTTGTCATAAAAATTCAACATGCGTCCATTTAATGTTATGTTTTTGTTATTTAAGTAATAATAATAATATATTCATTGACATGTTTTGTTTTTTGAGTAAAAACGTAACGTTTTTTAGCCATCTTTACACGATTCAAGAATTAATTCCTCCGACGCCATCACAAAAGAAATTGACGTGCTCACAGGTTGACTATCGCTCTCCGAATGGCAACGTGGACGAAATTACGTCCCACGTATTGCTGAAAATTATTTGCCGTTTCACTGAAGTATGCTCTTAAACTTTTCGCGCTTCCCTCAGCGAGAGTCTGCACCCCAGATTGGAAATCGCTGCCCTAGACAGTGCCGCCCTTTAAGTTCATTTAGTTAGTCTAAAATGGCCTGGGCTCTGTAGGGCCCCGCGAACTTAAATCGTATTTCTAAAAAAAAGTATCCTTTTTTCTCAGTTTTAACGCCATTAAATAAAATTTGAATATAAGTCTAAGAGATCTACAAATTTTACAACACTCTTTATTCGGACATATTCGAACAAAGATTCTGCTCGAAAAATCTTGGTTATTTTTCGATCAATCTACATGTGAACAAACATTTTCAATTATGAATATCAATAAAAACTCTTAACGATCAAGAATCTCAACTACAAAATCAACAACTGCAATTTAAAAAATGTTGGAAAATGTAAAAAAAAGGTTAATTCTTCTCATTAAATTGTTGGCTATTAGAGAATCATTTTTATTTTATGTTGAAATTCTTTTTTCATGATAATAAATAATTTATGTCTAAAAATAGTATTTTACTAACGGCCCACCGTTCATTTTATATTCCTAATGTAACCCTTCATCCAAAAAGTGTGCCCATATCTGATTTAGAATGTCATCCACCTTAATTACTTGTTTCGAAATATCTGCCTACATATTTTGTTATTTATCTTAAACAGACAACTAAACATTTTTTAAACTGATATAAACAGCATCTAATGATAATTAGAGCATTTCCACGAAACTTACTCTCAAGAAGTAGTGGTTTTAGGTAGGCGGAGGTTTGTGAATGACTTTTCTTTCGACCATGTCCGATCCTAATAGGATCATATATGGGCCTCCACAGAGTAGAGGTTTGTATTGACAGATTTTGTTTTTTACGAGAAATAGATGTCGGCCACTTGCTCAACCTATTAGGTCCATACCCTGACAGACACAAAATGAAAAACAATATGTGTACTTTCCAGACCCAAGATGCGAACCTGGGACCCATGGCGTTATAGTCCAACGCTTAAGCCGCGCGGCCACCGTATGAATTACAATTCAACAATAATTATGTTTCTTCATTGTGCAGCGATGAAAGTAAAAGCGGGGAGAGTTTTTTTAGTTCCAGAAACAACTGTACTCACCGTGGTGACGTAGAAGACTTGATATTATGAAAGTCGCACTATAATCTAGTGTCTTTTTTTTCGTTTAAACTGTCCTACGACAATGGTTGCTAAAAATACCGATTTATGCTCCGGACTTCATATCAATTTAAATAAATAACAAATCAATGGATTCTTATCAGTAAAGAGTCTCATCTCATACACTATAAGCTTATGTCATTTGAATTCATTGACTGATCGAACAGAACTTACAGGGCTTGAAATGGACTAGAGCGCACCGGAGCGCCGTTCCTATTCATAAAATCCCTAAAATTATCACTCCGTCTCGTGGAAATATTAATTTGACCGTCTGAACTGGCCAAGTATGCCTATAATAAAAAATCTAACACACTTATTTTTATAAAATACACACACAATAAAATTAGAAAACTATGTTAATATTTATATCAAATTATCGAACGTTCTGCTTCGTAAAATATTCTATTTCGAGCGCTGATAAAGAATCGTTAAATTGATAATCATTTCCACCCTATATTATACAAGAAGGTTTTCTTCAACATATTTGTAGACAAATAAGACAAATATATTTCACAAACCTAATGGGATTCAAACCCCGAAGCGCGCAATCACCGGTGTTCTCTTACCTTTAACTTCCTCGGTTTGCTCCAAAGTTATAGTGATCCTTCCATTTACTTTCTCCCCACTCATAAACACTCCCTGCGGCCGCTCCAAAAACTCCACTTTACAATTGTTGAACATTTTTTTGTTTTAATATTAGTTTATGAAAATTTTTAAATATTTGTTTGACTACAAACTACAAACGATCTCACACCAGGCAACGATTGAACAACTAAGTACCATACAGAACTTTTGTCATCAAATAATATATCGGTTGATTGTATGTATCTTATCTTTGGTGTTTGTGAAATTGCATAGTGTGCTTCGGCGGGTATTAATAATAATAAAATTGTAATCCACCATACTTACTTGGACACAAATACAATTTAGTGAAATATTTAATCAAAACTACTCATACAAGGGGATGGCTAACAGCATGGCCCCCGCATCCTTAAGCGGGCCCTCATGCTAAGATCTTTGGCGGGCACCCTATCTAGCGCTAGAGTTGGGTTTCGGGAATTCTCGAGAAATTTTCGAGATTTTCCATCCCGAATCTCGAGAAATGAATTTTTTAACATTTCGGGAAATCCCGGATCTCGGGAATCTTTTCTCGGGATTTGGGATTTCTTTATTATCAAATATTAATTGAAAAAACGATTTTCTATATGAAAAAAGTGGACAGAAAACACAAAACCGTCAAAGACTGGTCGGGGCATTTAGCACAATTAAGCCAACTTTGACTTCGCAATTTTTGCAACATCTGGGAATTTTGTGTCTAAAAAGCGTACGCGATTGTCAGACGCAGCGACTGACCGTCTGTGTTTTTTGATATTCCATTTTAATAAGTAATGTTTTGAATTATTTTTGTTTTCCTACTTCTATTTTGTTTGTCATCCTACATATATAAAAAAAATCATATTTTTCGGAATTTGTCTTTTTTTACACTAATTTTAGGATTTTTACAGGTTTTTTTAAATTTCCCGATATCTCGAGAATTCTCGAGAATTCTTTTCTGGAAATCCCGAATCTCGAGAATTCAAATTTTCACCATTTCGGGAAATCCTGGATCTCGAGATTGGAAATAACCAACTTTATCTATCGCTAAGGTTAAGGCCAGTGTGACGCTCAACACTCTTCAACATTTTTTTCCAAATGATATTCCGCCAAGCCCCAGAGTTTCAGAAGGTAAAATATTAAGGGTATTTCATGTATTTTTAATATATTTGAATAAAATCACTTGACTTATGGAATTACGTTAAAGTGCCCACCATCACCCGCCATATATGCACAACCATGGATATGCACGGCCGCTTTCTATGACGATTTAAACGTGTCTAAAAGATTGTCAATATCGACAGACAATAATCAAAAATGACATAACACAACTACGAATTTTTAATATTAATACTCTTGAGGTAAAATAGCGCCTGCATGCGACTTTTTATATTATAAAAATTGTTATGTATGTTTATCTCATTCATCTGGTCGACCGGCCACGCCTCTCCTTGTGGGGCCTACGGCTAACAAGGCTTTAGCCTAGGAGTCCAGGCATAGGCGGCCATAGGGGGCTGGGCATTTGGGGGTCAGCCTGGCGAATCGACCAGCTAAGTGAGATAAACATCACAATAAATGCACATTTTGTCTAACAGTAAAAATAGTACAATATTAAAATTTAAAAATACGTGTTCGTGCAAAACAATTTATTGTGCCATGATAATTGATACCTATACTTAAATGATAATTATTTACGTGTAGAATTTGAGAGTGTATAGCAACACACTACTCTTAACCTTAGCGATAGGTAGGGGGGCCCGCTTCAGGATGTGGGGGCCATGCATTTGACACTCCACCAAACTCCTTTAGCAGGGATGGCGAACCTATGGCACGCGTGCCACCAGTGGCACGCGAGATGATTTTGCATAGCACGCCAATGTTTTATTTTGAAGAGTAAAAATGACTTACTAAAAAAATACAAAAGAGTTATACAAATAATTTTAAAAATAATGACGACATAGCCATGCGTATTTTCTTCGATTTTTAATATTATTTTCCCGAATAATGTTAACCTATCGATGCGCAAACGGAAACAACGAAATGCGTAAATGACAGATCGCCTTGTATAAAAAATCATGCTAATACTACACATTTCAAGAATAAGCATTACGTTTTGTAAAATAATTGTACTTAAATATATAACTTTGTTGGTCGGTCCTAATGCCGGGTCCACACCGAAAACAAGTCGCGCGACAACTCGTTAAATTTTACGATAAGCATGATAATTATCGTAAAATTTAACGAGTTGTCGCGCGACTTGTTGCCGGTGTGGACCAGGCATAAGGCTTTATGCGTCACACATAATTTATCGCACATTATCGAACATAGAAAGACTAGCAAAATCCAAATGCTCAAAAGTGCTCCATCCCGCTCAGAGCTCTCTTTCTCTCTCATCACATCCAACAACTACTGTGGTCCAGAGTTATCATCACCAAACACCATCAGTGGGGTAGGGTCCACGACAGCGATCACCCTCTCGTCCAAGAGATGATTTCTGACTATTGTAGATTGGTGCTCCAATAAACGTGTGTTTTTTGAACTGGTATAAATTAATTAAATTAATTGCGTGATTGAGTTATTCCTTTTCCAACCCTAAGCGAAGCAGATCCTACCCCTATCCCTATTTTCCAACCCTAACCGTGAACGTAAGAAGGTAGAAAAGGTGCTTTAGTTGTATGGCGCATTTGAACTCGTCTGAGAAATAAATTGGCGCATGGTATGCAAAAGGTTTGCCCCCCCTGGGATAGATGCTTCCATCCCGTAGCACATTTTGAGTTGAAAACGAATAATGAAAACGCACCTAATCAGATCAGCGAGGTTCTACAGGGAATGATTGAGTCCGCGCGTCAAAAGTTTCACTTCAATAAATGTGTTGTTTATATCATTGAAAGTATATACATGATTACCTACCTACTAAAATATATTTTGTCGAAAATTTCTCGAGAATTCCCATCGTGAAATTCCCGAAACCCAACTCTATTCGTGAACTATATCCATAATTTTATTTTACTAGTATTACGGGATAATAATATATGTAATATTATATATAATTATTAATTCTTAACAGTTAAATATGTAGATATAACTTGGACTTTGGATTAACTAAGTTAATTGACGTAACTGCCGATTTATAAATTTTATTATGGCCAATTAAAAAAATAATTCATCGCGAACATAAATAAAACTCTCTGGTAATAATTTAGTCACAGTTACCGCACATTACCTGCTCTGACTTATCACAGATTTCAGTAGATTTACCTGTATTTTACTGTTATCATGATTGTAAATTTGGCCCATCTGGTTTCTTCAGTGGATACCTAATTGAGTTGGTACCTATATTAACTTTTGTAACCAAATTTAATTAAATATACTTTCACAGGTTCAATCAGATTTAGGGAATCAATGGTGTAAACAAATATTGCTTTGTTAAATTTGATATCTTATCTTATATGCGGCTAATCTTGTGTGTAAGGATGTCAGTCAAAAAGTATTGATTGTTTCTGTTTGGTATCTATCGGCCATATGAGATTGCATAAGGGCGGCACTTTTCCTAGGAACGCCACTGCATACGCTGATGTGGCCCACAGAACAGATTAATAAATAATTACAAGATAAAAAGAACTTTTTATATACAACGTTTTTAAATTTTCTGTTCAATTATTATGCTCAATATGCTCAAACTTGTACTTGATATGAAGTAAATAAAAAACAAACAAACAAACAAAAATATAGAATACTGAAATGTCATTTTGATTTCCATAGTAACGCACGTATATATTAATAGTTTAGTTGCTAGGACCACCCACTTAACAACCAATAATAGTGGATTGGATTACGGATTTCTTCCGAAATAATTTTTCATACAAAACAGAATTAACTGAAAATGAATTCAATTCTACTTAAAGATGGCTAAAAGTATTATAAGAATGCATTGGCATCGTGTTCTGATATATTCTAAAAGTTTCAAATGTCTAGCTAGTCGAGAAGTTAGTTAAAAATCGATTGCAAGATTTGTACTGGACAAACAACCACCGGACAAACAAGAATACGAGCTAATACAAACGTTGTAAAATAGAATTCAGATAGGCTATAATCTATAATACCCCCAAGCAAGGCCTGAACAAAAACGAACCATAAAAATGCTAGTGAGAAAGCATTCGGCACGCTTATATTTTTCGTAATATGCGTTAAAGTAAGATAAAATTTATACGTTTGAATTAAATACTTTTTGTACACATTGCCGGTAAATATTGGTTTGAAAGAACCCATTCATTCAAAAACTGCGAACACGTATTGCTGAAATTTATTGTTTTTGTTTAGGATAAGTTGGTGGTAATTATTTTTAGTTCATTTAGTAGTAAATATGGTTAACTATGGTGTGCTTAAATTTGGTGGCCGTACTGAGAAGCAACATGATGGTAGATACCTATAACGTTAAAATTGAGGTTCTACTGTGTGTTATACGCAAGAAATACGGCTCCATAATATAGCTGAACAATACACACTCTCTTTATATCATTACTCTAATACCCCAATACCCTACATTTTGAAGCAGAGTTTTGAATGTCTGAGTGTCTTACAAAAATGAAACACACATTATAGACGTGCTATAGTATGTGTTGCAGCGCTCGGAATGGACAAGAACGCGCCGGAGCGCCGTTGTGGTTCGTGGAATTCCAAAATATACCGTTCCGGCTCGTGGATTCATTTAAAATTGCGTTGTGGTTCGTTAGATTGAGATAATTATATATGAATGTATCTTTTAAAGATTTTCTCAAAATTAAAAATTAACGAAGTTATGTTATGCCGGGCGTGCAAGGGTTAAAAATAAAAATTATGACATCCCTAAATTTCTTTCAACCTTCTTATTTTGTGTCGATATGTCCATGCCTAAATGCATTGTCTAAATAACAACAAACAACCAGCTGCAAGCGTAAATTACTTTATTACCCAAAAAAGTGTGCCTTGCTGACACTATTTGAAAACTCTTAAAAAATAAAGTATACATTGTTTATTAATTTCTAAAGGATGAAACATTTCAAATCACAATACAATCTTGCCTTTGACTATTACGCATTGTTAATTTACTTACCTACTAATTTATTATATTATTTTATTCGGAGTGACAGAAATTATTACTTCGCCATTTATTTTCGGGTGAATGAATTGTGTTTTCGGTGGTTAATTTAATACAAAAAAGTTTGATAATTTGTTTTCCGCTATAATATTCCTATTAGTTGCCTTTTAAAATATTTTGTATTATTTAAGATATAAATACGTTTCTAAACAAAATTGTTTATATTATTAGTTTGGTGTTTTTTTTTTTGTAACATTTTAATAAGTTTTGTGTTTTAATTTTAACTGTGTGTTTAACTTGATTTTTTAATAAAAAAATGTTCTCCTAAAAGTTGGTCAAAAATGTCATCAGGCGAAACGTGTTAACCGAAACTATTGAAAAATATTTTGTCGCAGGTAACGTAACGCTGGCACATACCTATACAATTTGATCATTTAAAAAATGATATTGAGTTGTTATTTATAAAAATAATAAAGTAGTAGGTAATTCGTGTAAATCTGCTAAAACCACATTACATTAGGAATTCACTCCAATAACCATTGAAGTGGCAACAGATGGTATTCATCTCAACAATTGACTTTTGTTAAAAAAAGTTTATGACATGTCGTAAACCCCTATTTTTACGATGTTTACATTTGTTTTGTAATTTACATTATTGTTGAATTGCGACTATAGTACAATAAATCTTGTGTTATAACTACTACATTCATTCATTTATTTGCCATAGGTCATGATGAGTATACTTTTTTGTAAGTGAATTTTGTTGCTTCTGGTAAGTTTTGTGTTTTAATTTTAACTTTGTGTTGAACATATTTTTAATAACAATTTGTTCTCTTAAAAGTTGGGTAAAATTCTCAGCAGGCGATACGAATACCTTTATATCGTCGGTGTATTGTAAAAAGGGCGAATTAACCAAAATACTATTTTACAGGAGGAGGATTTTTAACCTTTGACATTTATTTATTAATTACCTGTGGATGAATACTGTCCTTATAATAGGCTTTATAATATAATATTTTAAAAAGTCTATTATGTTAAATTCGCTTTTTATTCGTAACACTAAGTGGATAATCACCCTTACAATTATCGTTTTTAATAAGTACTTTCCTGTGGGATACAAATTCGCCATTTTTACATAAATATATTATTACATATCGTCTCTGTTCTGGCAGAACACACTAACTGGAGAATACTAGTTTTGAGTAATTTAATATTAATATAATATTAATTAATTGAAATAATTGTCTATCTTGTGAGTTTATTAAGTAATCGTAAAAAGGATGACTTTCAAATAAAGACTGTTTATTTATTAAGAAGGTTTCCAGACGGTAAAGTTTGAAATAAGGAACATTTTGGTACTAACTCAATATTAAATTTTTTCGAATTAGTGTCTTCTGCCAGAACAGTGACGATATATACCTATATACTATTGTCGCTGGTATCCAAACTGATTTAAGATAATTCTGGCCACACGCACAATTTGATAATTTTGTGGATATTTATAAAAATAATGAAGGCTTACGTAGTAGGTACTTCGTGTAAATCTGCTAAAACATTAGGAATTCTTTCCGGTGGACAATACAGTGGCAACATCTGTTCTGTGATTCAATAATTATTATCATCTCAACAACTTGACTCGTGTTAAAAAAATATTTATGATAAGTCGTAAGCCCCAATTTTTACAATGAATAATGAATGAATTTTTCTACAAAAATGTGTTTGGGCCATTGATGGTTTGGGCAGAAAATATTGAATAGCCTTCTGCAGAGTTTATTTATTTGGGACGTTCCTATTGTATTACAATTATTATTACATGCATTGTAGCTTGTGACTTTAAAAATAATATAAATAATACATAGGTAGTGTGTAGAGAACTTTTACTTAATTTTTGTTTGTAAATTTGTTTAATAGGAATATCCTTCAATAAAAATGTACGACTATCATAATATCTGTATTGTATGTAGGTACCTATTATCATTTCCATGGCAATAATAATGTGAGTAGGGAAGGACAAACAACGTAGATTGAATCGTTTAGAATAAGTAGGTACTAACAAATTAGGTACCTATGTGTCCAGTGCGGACAAATATATATTTTAGGTGGTGTTAGTCATAGATTATTAAATAAATACGGTGGTAGATGTATATTACAATAATGGTAACCAAAGCATCACCATTGTAACATACCATGCATACAATACAAAATTAGTCCTTATAATGTTGAATATAGTAGGTACTTGACAATTTTATATTATTCTATAAGAATCGCGCTTAGCAATCTGAGTTTCACCTTCCGTCATGTTTTATCTTATATAAATGAAAATGATACACCATTGGTAATTTAATTACAAATAATGCTATGTTTACGTTGTTTGGATGACTTGAAACTTTTATTAGATGTAGGTACGGCCATATGCCCCTTATAGTGGAGAAGGTGCAAAATAAATCTTTGAGAATCCTTTAAAGCTGTGTGGATAGTGGATACTATCCATGGTTTTATCCGATTGATTTCTCAAGACGTATGCTTACATACTGTATTCAGAAAGTTAAAAGAGAACTAGGTATTTAGGCTACTTACTTTTTCCAACTTATATATACCCAGTACAAATGAGAACTCTGCCATTATTGGTACTTAGTATTGATTTTATTATATATTATTTTATAACTTTCTTGATAATCTAAGTTGTTTGTTCTGCCAAGGTGCAATAATTGCTAATGATAATTGGGCAGGAAATAACTATGTTAAACCAAATCGCTTCGGATAATCGTATATTCCACCTGCGTGAGAACGAGTTTATGTGAACGTTGTTTTATAAATTCTTGGTATAGGTAGGCACTTACTGTTTTTTCTAATACTATTTCTTTCTTTTTTAAACACTATTTTAATACTATTTCTTGATGTTTGATATTCTGTGCTCGTATTTAAATGGAATTTGTAAAATTTTCTATAAGTACGTAAATAAATTTTTAATTTGAATCTATAAGGTACTTATGTGGATATGTTGTTTGTTATGACTAATTAATTACAAACTTATCTATCCCAAATGAGACAGTAATATAAGTTATAATCAGTGACGGGTGGTGGTAGAGGTATCATGCACTGGTTATAGTGGTAGATAAAGTAAGAATAAAGAATAATACAATTTTTGACGGTATACTTTGTTAAAACAAGATTATTTCGCCTGCGGCGCTGACAATTCTTACCAACCTGCCCAATATAGATCCACGTAAGAAGTTTAAAGTTTATTGTTGCATTTTTATCTCAAAAGTACGTACGTACGTAAAGAAAGGATAAGCATAAGTACTTAGTTTCGGAAAATTATACAGTGTTCCTGTTCGTGAAATTTTCCATTTCGAGCACTGATGTGTTGCAATCTTCAAATACACAAATATTCAATGAGCGTCAGTGCATAAACCGAGAGCAGTTATCAGAACGAAGGACAAGCTTAGAATGAAGTTATTTTTGACACGTGTTTTACGTTTATCCCATATTCTTCCACACTCGAGATCGATTGCCTGTTACTCCACACCCGTTAGATATTTCAGTTCCCATTAATTCTATGTTCCCTGGTTTGGCCGTTTGAGATACCCAGAGAGTCATTTATTATGAATGAGCAGCATGGATTTAGAGCAGGCCGTTCAACGGAAACAAACCTTATGGTATTTACTGATTATAATCATATATATCAGACATAATATGTCACCAGTAATAGATAGGGGCAGCCAGGTTGACTGTTCTTACAATGATTTCTCGAAAGCATTATTGACAGAGTCGATGACGATATTCTAATGGAAAACTCCAACTAATTGGATTGTCTGATCGATTTCTCAGGTTATTCGGGAGTTACTTTAGGAACCGTCAACGTATCAATACGTATCGTACGGCCTTTATCAGTCACAGACATTTGAAACATTTTCTGGTGTGCCTCAGGGCTCAAACTTGGGGCCATTGCTGTTCACGATTTTTATAAATGACATAGCATTGATAATTAAAAATGCTATGTTTTGTTGTTTGCTGATGACTTGAAACTCTTCATGGAAGTTATCACCTTGGACGATTGCCGTCAACTCCAACTTGATATATATAATATTATATTAGATTGGTGCAGGCGTAACAAACTGGACTTCAATATTGATAAATGTAATGTTTTATCGTTTACTAAAGCCTCACGAGTATTGTTTTTCCAGTATTCGATGCATGGCAGAGTTCTCTCGCGAATATCATCTGTAAGAGATCTTGGCATTACGTTTGACAGTAAACTGACGTTAAATGGTCATATAGATACCATTTGTAAAAAGGCGCTAAAGATGTTGGGCTTTGTCTTGTATACCTACTTCCCGGGTCTTTCCGGATGTTACGGTACTAAAAAATCTCTATAACTCCTTAGTTAGAAGCAGACTTGAGAGTGGTTCTATCGTTTGGGCCCCGCATCAGTTGAAGTACGGCCTTATGGTGGAGAGAGTCCAAAAGAAATTTTTGAGACTCCTTTACTTTCGGCTGTATGGATATTATCCGTGGCTCTATCCGACTGACTTTCTTTTAGGTATGCTGACATACTGTAGCTTAAAATTTAGAAGGGATCTTTATTTAGCTACATATTTTTTCAGACTTATACGCGGCGTAAGTGTGAACTCTGCCACTCTTGGTGGTGTTGGCGTGTGTGTCTTTGATAATTACCTTAGGAATCGAGGGCATCCGTTGTTTGTTCTCCCAAGATGCAGAACTAACCTGCTACTAGTAATGCCAATTATGAGAGCAATGTTTAATGAAATCGCTTCGGATATTGATATATTCCACTTACGTGAGGGTGAATTTAGGTGGACGTTGTTTTATAAGTTTTTAAGATAGGGTCTATCAAAGTTCACTCTGTTTGCTTCCATCTAATTTTATTTTTGTTATTTTTTTCTTCTTATTTTATTTCTTATTTTATTACTTATTGTATTATTAACTAACATTTCTCTGTATTTTTATTTTTAAAATTGTTAACGCTTATTTTATGTCATGTCGTGAACGCTAAAGCTTTTATTTTTTTTAAATTTAAAAAAAATAAAAACTTATAATTTGTTATGTTCATTACAATATGTAAAATAAATAAATTTGAATTTGAATATCGTAAGTGCATTTTTTTGATTCTCATTTATTTTTGTCCTTTCACGCTTTCTTTTGTTTTGGCAAGCATTTAATTAAAGTATATGTACCAATCAGTAGGTACTTATATTATAGAAGGTATTTCCTAACAGGCCTACAGCAAAATGTACACACGAGCAGGGACACGATTTAGTAGAAAACTTCCGAGATTAAAATACCCACATATTACAAACTAGATCCATTCAGAAGATTAATTTAAACAACAACGATTATAAGTAGACAAAAAATAAAATAATATAGATAGGTATGCATGAAGGCCATCGAAACTGCAACTGTAGAAAGGCGACATGATGCAATTTAAATTATTGTAGTAGGTACATAACATTAAAAAAAATCGTTGTTTTCTAATTTGGCGTCGGTAGTAAATGGTTCGAAGCTCTCAACCTAATAACTACGGCAGCTAAATAGGGTAGGAAAGTATCGAAATAGGTATTATTAATATATATAAACACTTATTGAATTGAATTGTATTGAATTGAATTGAATTGAATTGTAATTCACTTATTGAATTGAATTGAATTGTAAACAATTAATATAATATATTAAATATTATATAAACACTTATTGTAACAATTACAATAAGTTAGCCGTCTAAATTGTCAAAACTGTCTATCTCACTCTAAAATTTATCACAGCCAAGAGAGGTGCTGTTAAAACATAGCACTTTTTGTAACAATTGCAACTAATTTATTGTCATTGTTACAATAAGTACTTATACTCGGATACCCTAGATAGCGGCCGAAATCAATGTATAGAATAGATGCGCAGGGGTGTCAATAAGGTCGATCGCGAAATGATTTTTGGGCGATTGTCAAAAATATTTAAATTATTTAGAAGTATAATATGATTTTATTTATTATATAAGTACATGTTTCTATTATCCAAATGTTCAATTATCTAATCCTAACACCATAAAACAGATGGAAATAATTCTACCAAATATGCATATTACCAAATATAAATATATTCATATTTAGGGCAGTGACTCATTTCATAGGAATGGTTTCTAAGAAGATATCTCTAACTCTTTTTACAGGGTTAAAAATAATATATCTATTAAATACCATTCAGGGCTTGAAATGGACCGGAGCGCACCAGAGCGCCGTTCTTGTTCGTGAAATCGGTAAGACTATCGTCCTATCTCGTGGAAAAAATAATCTGACAGTCTGAGCTAGATAATCCATATAATATAAAATATAGCACAATTATTTTTATGAAATACACATAAAATTTGATAAATATCTTCAGAAAACTGTCGAGCGCTCCGGTTCGTAAGCTTTTCCATTTCGAACGCTGACTATACTATATATACATATAAGTATATAGGTAGCTACTTACATATATTTATTTTTTTGAGGATTTTTTTTCTCCAAAATAGATTTTATGTAAAAATTAGACACCCCTGGTATATACTTACCTTAAAAATCTGGTAACCCTATTACAAGTAGTCAATAAAACTATCAATAGGTAACTAACTATTGATAGAGGTTCCGATATTTGTAATGGATTGTGTTCATTATTAACGTAAACACGTTTAACAAAAATAGGTACTAACTGTTACGCCCAGACGCTGACCTAATGATAACGATAAAAAACGTAGACACTATAATATTAACACAGGGTTGTCACATTTTTCAACATTTAAGCCTCGTCCGCCATCGTAAATCTGCCCGTAAACAAAAATATGTTATAAACACTGTTTACAAAAATGATCATGCTTTGTTTTGTGCTCTGTATATAGGTATGTGGACAGTCGTAGCACCAGACGCGTGACACTGTCTACAAGCCCAATTAGTCTAAACAATCTAGTACTCTCTCCCATAATAGCATACCCAGTTCTGCTATTGGGCATATATTTTTTTTACCATACACTTACTCCTTTCACATTATACGGTTTGTTTTGACCGTACGGAACAAAAATCGAACGGTAAAAATCCGAATCGGCAACAAGTTCACGCTCTTTTCTATACGGTTTATGCATGGTTTCTTTCAGTCACTAGCTCAGTTTGTGAGTGAGTGTTGTGTTGTTTGTACGATTTGTACGACGTACACCACTGAGTCATCGGTGACCGTCCGGTCGCCGTGCATACAGTGGAAATGGACTGCTGCTATATGGTGCCGTTTCGGTTTTTAACCGTCGCCGTGTAATGTGAAAATAGCCATGCTCTTCTTCGCGCCACTAAAAGAATGTCGCCGTTCGATTGCTTGCCGTACGGTCAAAACCGTATGATGTGAAACGAGCGTTATACAAGAGTCAGCATAAGCATAAGGTATCATGACTCGGCACCATACAGCAGTACTGTCAGGAGAATAAAAGGAATGGATCGCTGTCAGTGACGTCCCATCGGGAGTAGGCAGGGCATGCGTTGGCGAATAAAGGAAGGAATATCAAATATATTTCAACTTTTACAGCACTGACGGTTTTCTATAAAGCAGACAATACGGATGCTACGTTAGAAATTATCGACATCTTAGTTTAAAGCATTATCGAACCATAAAAATCAACAACAAAACTATTGTTTTACTGTAATACCCATTGTAATGCACAGTATCATAAAGCGGTGTACTTATAGCAAAATTTTCACAAGGATACCTCCAAACCTGTAAGCGTCTCAGACATCCACGTTCTTAAAACCACCACTTATTTTTTATCGTGGGGGACGTCAAAATTAGTCAGTGCCTCGGGCCTCCACGTTCCTAAAAACACCACTTATTTTGGTAATTGTGCCGCAGAGGTGGACACGAGCTTTTATATTATTTTTTTTACGAAAACAGTCGTTAATTGAAAAATTTTAATTTTCATACATTTTGATACACTATTATCACAAACTAAGATTATATGAGGTAATATTAGGTTGGGGAAATTTAGATTAGGTTAGGTTAGGTTAGGCTAGGTTTGGTTTGGTCTAAAAAGAAAGTTGTAAAATCTCATGTCCACCTCTGCGGCACATTTACCCTTATTTTTTTTATCGTGGGGGACCTCAAAATTAGTCAGTGCCTCGGGCCTCCAAGTCTTAAAAAATAAAATCATCCCACCACCACTCTCTCACGATTACACGCCCTATTCCCCCGGAGCCATGTGGGCGGCTTATTTTGTAAACTCGGTGTTAAAAATAGCGCTAAGGTGCGACCATTTAAATTTCGTTCTAAAAATACGTCCAGAAAATAAATCAAATGGTTAGGTACCTAAGCTCTACACGGAATGTTTTTAAGCGTGATGACAAAGTATATTAGTCTGCTGATGACCCTACACTCGATTGTGTCATCGACATAGCTGCATAATGAATAATAGGTACCTATCCACTGAGTGGAATCAGCGACGTAGCCCCACCATGCGTTGCTCCGGTACATTCGTCCTCAAGAAATCATTATACACCAACCTTTTTATTGAGGATTAGAATAAGAAACCCGTTATAACACCGCAATTTTATTTTTGACATTTTTCACGTAATGCAGAGACTCCCAACATGTCAAACTAAAGCGTCCGACAATGCAGGGGCGATTTTCTTTTACTCAGATAACGTAATTGGTTCGTCAGCGCTCGAAATGGAAAATTTTACGTTCTGGAGGGCACATTAAGATTTTAACTACATATATATATTAATTTATATAACATTATGCACCATATCATATAAAAATATATGTGTTCGATTTTTTTGGTTCTTGTCTGTTTGTTTAGTGGAAGCCAACGGCAAACAAATTTTAAATAATTACAAGATAAAGAGAACTTTTTATATAGGTACTTACAACGTTTTTAAATTTTCTATTAAATTATTATGCTCAATATGCTCAAACTTGTAATTGATATGAAGTAAATAAAAAAACAAACAAAATATAGAATACTGAAATGTCATTTTGACATTTCATTTTGATTTCCATAGTAACGCACGTATATATTAATAATTTATTTGCTAGGACCACCCCCTTAGCAACCAATATTAGTCTTTTACTTTTTACGGATTTTTCTGAAATAACTTTCCATACAAAACAGAATTAACTGAAAATGAATTCAATTCTGCTTAAAGATGGCTAAAAGTATTAAAAGAATGCATTGGCATCGTGTTCTGATATATTCAAAAAGTTTCAAATGTCTAGCTAGTCGGGGAGCTAGTTAAAAATCGATTGCAAGATTTGTACTGGACAAACAAACACCGGACAAACAAGAATACGAGCTAATAAAAACGTTGTAAAATAGGCGATATATTGGATTATTTGTTAGGTTGTGTTATCATTCTTGAATTCATGAATTTTGTCGAAATCGGTTATAAAATTGCCGCTGTTCCCGCCTGTCTTCCAATAAACAGCTTGTACAGATTTTTTTATTGTATAGGTAGGTTTACAAAACGTCATAATTACTTTTTTTACCATGATTCCGACAAGTTGCATATCAAACTATAAGTAGGTAAATAAAATAAGTTGAACGTACTTAATTACTTTTTAATAATTCACGAACTAGAGAGCAATATTTATTTTTTCACGTCGAGACAGATAGATTTTCTCGTGGATTTCACGAACCGGACAAGCGCCCTGGCTCATTTCGAGCCCTGACGCATTCAATTCGGTTGCGATCATCGCACAAGTAAAACCACCGCTTTAATAATTAATTGTAGGTACCTTCACATTATGTACAAACGGTAATTTATACATTTTCTGCTATACCTACATCCGATTAAGTAAAACGTTTTTGTAGATTTTGCGCTAATTGCTTGCGGTAAGAATATTGAAATTCCATTTGGCATTCGCTTCATGTTGGGTTTTACTAAAAATAAATAAACATCAACTTAGCTAAATTTAGCATGCCATCAAATACCGATGGTTTGTAAAACAGGCGGGCCTTGTAGCTTGTAGCCGGCATTCTGACGCGACGTAAATAGTCACACACTGTGAATTCGTGAGTACGTGCTCTTCCTTCGCGTGTCAGTGCAAAAGTGCCACACTTTAGTTGAATTGATTTTACAATCCGTACAGTGACAATACCTGGTAAAGATGGGAATAAAAGATTGCCAAATCCTCCTCGACAATCAGTGGAATACGTATTACCCAGGTCAAACTATAAATGGGCGTGTGGAGTATACTTTGACAGAGCCGAAAAAAGTTAGCGGTAAATAGAATCCCTTTATTACTAATCAATATTCGTGACATGGCTATTTTAAGAAAAATTTCATATCTGTTCAAGTTATCTGCGTGTTTTCTCAATCACAGTTTCCATTGTCATCCCAAATTACTCTGAAGGTTCCTAAAACCAGACAACAAGAACTTTCGTGTGCGAACTTTTAAAACTGTGTAGGTGTGTCAAATTGACACGACTAAAGTATAATATTATAATATTGTGTTATTACCTTTTTTATGATTAAGTCATAAGAAAAATAATCAACGGTTAAATACAAATGTAAATACTGTTGCCTCCTGATATTATCAATATTATCGATGACATCATTATTTGACATGACAGCTGCGATGTGCTTCGTGAATCGTGACGTGTGGATAGGGTTGCCAGCTGTCCCGACTCACGGTTTGGTTTGGCCGGGATTATCCCAGGCGAGGATTTATCAGCCTCCTACTACTTTACTGTTTCTAATTTTATGGATAGTTTTATTTTTCCATGTCGTTTTTGTGATTGTGTACTTTTGAGACCAAAAAACAAACCTAGGTAGGTTTTCGTTACTGTAACCCAAAAATACATAAGTACGTAGGTTGTGCTGTAGATTCTAGTTTGGTTTTGGTCTTAAAAGACCTCAACCGCAAAAACAATATGTAATAGTTACTATATCTTTACCTTCATTTTCTGTAAATAATCTATAAATACCTACTTACCTAAATTTGTCGCCGTGACATGCATGTCGCCTACTGTCACGCTGCGCGACGACAAATTTACTCTATGGTTTCGTCATTTTTCAGAATATTTTGTTGGAGTTGCCGCCGTGACAAGTACGTCACTGAGAAGTCTTCTATATGCGACTACAGCGACTTCCGGTTATCGATGAGATCTTGTTGTCAGACAGTAATATGTTATATAGTTTAATGTACTTTCAGGAATCTCCATACAGTTCAAAGGCGGAGCAGAGACAACATGGCAAAACAATGCGATGACCACGGGCTCAGATGGAAAGTCAAGACAAAACACGGTAACATATTCGGGGAAAGAAGAATACTTTAGCATCACTTACTACCTGATTGGCAGTAAAAGCGGTAAACATCGTTTTATTTACATTTTCTTCAGAAAAAATATAATTTTGAGAAACTTCAGAAACATACATATTATTAGAAATAATTTTAGATAAAAAGTTAAACCGAGTGGGACTCGATCTCACGTCTTTCACTTTCCGTGTGAGTGCTTTCGCCTTTAAGGTGACGCATCAGTGAAACGGCAAATAATTTTCAACTGTAGGCGCGACGAAATTTTGGACTCGCTCGCATTCAGTGAGAGAACGTCGAGCTAGAGACACGTCACTTTGCTTCGTGATGACGACGGGCCAATTAATTCTAAAATCGTGTAAAGATGACTAAAAACGTTACCCATTTACTTTAAAAAGAAAACATGTCAATGAATATATTATTATTGTTACTAATAGAACAATAAACAGAACATAAAATGGACGTATGTTGGATTTATATGACAAATAATATTTCGTTTGACAGGCGTCATTTGCACCCGCGACCCGCAATCCGCGCATCGCCTAGCAACGATCTTTTTAGACCTTGCCTCAACTGATGTACGGCCTTAAGCTATCAATCCATCTATGATTCCCACTGTCTTTCCCACTTTTTTTTATCGATTTTTATCTAATTCGTATGTTTCTGAGGTTCTTCAAAATTATGTTTTTTCTATAAATCAAATTATACAGAGACATACAAATAAAAATGTCAATCTTCCTTTTTTACAGCTAGTGCGATAGTGATGATAACACACATAACTTTCCACTCGCTCAGTAGCCAACTAGCTAGAGAGTTGAAACCATGTGTTGTTTCTTTAATTTGCTCGTACTTGCAACTAGTTCACTAGCAACTATGTTAACACATGGCTAGTTTACTAGCTAACAAGCCCACACGCCAGCGTGTAACGAGTGAAATAGCCCGGCTTTCAATTTTTCTCATAGATTGTTTACAATCTGCTTGTTAGCTAATTAGATGATTACACTTGGCGATTTTACTAGCAGATAGTAAATTCACCGGCTAGTAGCTTGCAAACTCGCTCAATGTCATCGAGCCTTTAGTTGAATGACCCCTCGTCACTGGTGTGCACACACACACATCCACCCTCATTAGAAAGTCGTAAAGTTCGAAAGTCGTGATACTACAAGTAGTGTCGTATCTAGTCTTGTGGATCTGTTGTATGATTATTAAAATTGATTTATGTTTATTATATTTTTCAGGAAATGAAATAGAAATCCCGGCACAAAAAAATATCTACCCGTTTACATGCGCTCTCCCGCCAACTCTGCCGTCATCTTTTGAAGGAGAATTCGGCTTTGTCCGTTACACCATCAAGATTACTTTGGACAGGCCGTGGAAGTTCGATCTAGACTTGAAGATGGCATTCACCGTTGTCTCACATCTGGACTTAAACATGAACCCTGGTTATAGAGTAAGAATATCAAATTTTCTTTTCAAAATATTATACAGTCATTGTCTAGTTCCAACATTTTCTATACCCTACAGAACGGGAAATGTTTAATTCATACTCACACTCTCGACAAAAAAAATGTTAATAACTTTCGTAATTTGGTCATCACTTATAATATAATATATAATATCGTCAATGTCGAAGCCAATTGTCGTAATTAGGGAATCCAATCCCGAGCCAAAATTCTGATCCCGGGATTACAATTCGACAATCCCGGGATTGGCATTTTTTTCCATTGTTAATATAAAATTTTTATGTTTACAAAAAACATTGATAAAATCGGTCAAAAATAAATCTAGTATAATTTATACTATTTAAGACATTTATTGTTAATATTGCATACATTCAATCTTGGAAATACATAAGTTTAATGGAGTAAATAATATTGTAATATAAATAATAATGTGAACTTAATATGAGATTGCTGTTTCTGATAGAAAAGATTTAATGAATGGGTTAGCGAGATTTAAAATAGCAAAGCCAATCATGGTGTACTTATGGCCTTTCCGCTTCATAAATCTAATTAGTCAGCCAAATATGAAACTGACTGTATGAGATCATGTAATTACTTTTTTAATAGTGCGAAGCATTGTTTTTTTCCAATCTTTCTCATTTTATTAATTTATGTGAAAAAATAAAATCGAATAAAATCGGCAACTTACACATGCGTATAAATCAAACTTCATTCAAACTCAGTTTATTTCTAATGTTTTGTTCTAATTTGTTATTAAAATTATTTTTTCTGTTATATTTTCGTTTTTATTTTATTTTCCATAAAAATTGATATAATAATCAATCCCGAAAGTTATGGGATTATGTTTATCGATCTTGGGATTCATAGGTATTGAAAATAGCTCGGGATCCCTGAATTGGAATCACTAGTCGTAACCCTCAAACATCAAATTGTTCAGAAAGTGAAAAAACTGTAGGCATTGTATTTATTGTAATATTAATCAAAATTATCAATCATATTTGATTGAAAATGGACTTCAAAGCTCTGTTAAAATTGTCTCAATGATAGTATGAGTAGATATTTAACGATTAATGTTTTTCATAAAAAAAATGAGGGTTAAGCGCAAATTATATTATGGTGCATGTCGCTGACTATCACGTGACGTCACAGTAAGCTGCCGCTACGGGAAAAAAGTGTGTAATGTCGTTGTTCTTGGTGTTTAAAATGTTATCAGACTGATGCTGCCATCCCATAGCACATTTTGAACCTTTAAACTAACATTGCCAGTTTGCAAAATCTGCCGAAATCACCAGAACAATGAGGTCACCTCACGTTGAACTGCACTGCATCGACACCTGCATGACTCAATGAATGTTTTGATCATCTTCCACATGCCTACACTTTTTGACTCTCATGTCAAAATCACGTTTTTTTATTTTTATCGGGTGGCACTATGTATTTTCTATAAGATAGTTGTATATTAACTATGGTCTGCAGGTTGGGTTCTGTTCAAAATATTATCTATAGATGTCATGTCGCAAGTAATTTTAATATACGCACACGTGGAAACTGTTAAAAATAATTGAAATTAGTATGAATAAGTAATAATAATTCGAATTACTAATACATTATTGTTGGCACTTTTCATCAGTGTCATTCTTCAGTGAATTTACAGAGATGGTGATCGTTAAAAATATTCTCCAAAATGACGAGACTAAATTTGTCGCCGCGATAGCGTGACAGTAGGCGACATGCACCTCAATTTGATCATAACTGCATGCTACTTGGCTTGGCAAATGTCGGAAAAACTACCGAAACGAATTTTAAAAGTGATGTGTATCATTGTGTAATATTATTTGATTTTGCTCAATTCAAATTGAAGTAAGTTCGGGACTCCAAAAATGGAAGTGAAAATGCTAAAAAATAAACAAACTGGCGTTTAAATAAGAAATTGGTGTGTTTTCCAAAATATTTTAGGATAATTATATATTAGGTATGTAGATAACATCTAAAAAAAACCAATATAGAAATCATGGAATTTAGGGATCAACTGATCCATGGATTCGGGGATTGCAAACCCAAATGATATTGGTCCAAATATAAGTAATTTAAGATAAACAGTAAACAAAATGAATGTATCTGTTTTTAGACACCAATCAACATGCATATGGAGAAGACGTTCTGCTGCTGTTGGTGCAAGTCGGGGCCTCTGGTGATAGACGTGGGTATGCCTGTGTCTGCCTACTGCTCTGGACAGACTATTCCATTCGACGTCAGCTGTGAAAACGGCAGCAATGTGGGAATCACAGATATTAAAATCTACTTCAAAAAGGTAAGAATATTCAGTATCTACTCTACATGTTTTGTATGCTGTGGCATCGACAATTATTACTGTCACGAAGACCTTCCAATCCTGGAGAGCTTAGAGCAGTGATGATGAAGATAAATTATAATCCGCCTTATGCAATGAACGCTCTTGATTCTATTGAGGATTTTCACTCGCCCAGTTTCGATAATTTTACTTTTTGATGAAGCTGTTCAGCTGAAAATATACCTCATCGCTAAATGAGATTTTACATAATTATTTGTCACCTCAGGAAAAAAATTTTTAAATAATACGACACCAGGCGGGGGACTCCACCCAACATACATTGAATTCGTGTCAATGTGCTTTGTCAATTGAGCCACCAGCTTCTTACTTAATTACGATGAAATTAGCTAGTATTCATTCATCTGAAGCACTTTACAAATTGTGTTAATTTCAACAAAGTATTAATAATAGGTACTCACTTTCATCCCTAGCCGATGTCAGGATCTCTTCAAGTACTTAGTTTCATTGAAAAAAATGGTTTAATGAACACTATTTTATTGGCGAATATGGGTTATAATGGGAATAATAATATTTAGTTATTTCAGTACGGTGTTGAACTGTACACTGCACCATATTAACAAATGGCAAATACAGACGAATATACTTAAGAGCATACATAAGTGAAACGGCAAATAATTTTCAACAATAGGTGGGACGAAATTTCGCATTAGTCGCCAATCGCCAAGCAGCATTCAAGGTGGGAGCACGTCGATTTTTTTTGTGATGGCGTCGTGAGAATATATTCTTATATCGTGTAAAGATGACTAAAAAACATTATGCATATAACAATAAACATAACACTAAATGGACGCATGTTGAATTTTTATGACAAATTATGTTCCGTTCGGGAGGTGTCATTAGCACAATCCGCGTGTCGCATAGTTACAATTTTTTAGACCATGCCTCAGCTGAGGTATAGCCTTAACTGTCATAAAATGATGGTAATATTTTTTAATACATAACCTCTAACATAACGTCAAAAATACCTTTCTTTCTTCTACTTATTGAAAAATGCATACATAAAAAAATGGCTACTTAAGTTTTTTTTTTGTTTTTACTAATTAATGTAAGTTGTAGACCATGTCTGATCCTAATAAGATCATATTGTATTGTATTAACAGATTTTGTTTTTACGAGAAATGGATGTCAGCCACTTGCTCAACCTATTAGGTCCATACTCACAAATAAATAAATACACAAATTGAAAAACAATGTGTACTTGCCAGACCCAGGACTCGAACCTGAGACCTACGACGCTTAAGCCGCGCAGCCATCATCACTGAATTCACTGGTAACTTATTTTCACATGAAGTAAGACTTAATCACTGACAAAACGGTCACCCCTTCAGATATATGGCCGGAACCTGGCTGTCATAAATGCCATTCTTTCTCTGCTCAACCATCGTCTTATGCACTGCACTTTTCATCAAAATCAGCTTCAAAGCATCACATTTATACATGTATTGGTATTTTTACAGATAGTCAAATTTAGGTGCCAGACTCCCCAATCAGCCACAAAAGAACAAACAATTGACATTGCTCAAATATCCCTCGGACCAACCTTGGGCAACTCTTCCAAGAATTGGCGAGAGGCTATGGAGATTCCTCCGCTGCCGCCTTCCAACCTCGTCAACTGCAGCCTCATCGATCTGGATTATCAAATTGTGGTGAGTTCATATTTTGTTTTGAAAAACTTTTTTTTACTTAAATTTACTGCTTCAATATCAGTAATGCCACTCGACATGACGTGAATAAATAACCTGGTCCATATGGTCATATCATTCATCTGAGTTGATCTGGAGATTCAATCGTGAACTGAAACTATTCCTATCCTTGAATATCTTGTGATGATTATTTCAACCGATTCAACCTTTATGTATATTCAATATATTTTTTCTGTTATTGCAATTTTTATGAACAGTTTACAAAAACATTCGAATTGAACATGGAAAATCATGGGTTTAATTCTCAACGAATTAAATTTTACGTGTTGATTTCATTTCTCTTAGATCGTTATCTCCTAATAATTTCCGTGTCCGGAAAATTGTACGAAGGTATGCAGTTTGCCGTAACACAGTTTTCTTCGTGACATGTTCTATCGGAAATAGATGGCCCTATACAATATTTAAATCAATTTCTCACCTAAATAAACCACTTCAAAATACGTTATAAAAATGATATAGGTAATAAATGGGTAGATAAGTAAATTGTGTGGTTTTTGTGGGATTTTAATGTGGTGGTTGCTCGTTGCCTTCCACATCACAATATTGAAGTCGTTCATAATATATTCATTATCGCCTTCAAGTGTCTGCTCTAAGGCTGTTCCAATCCCCTTGATCACCACCCTTAGTCAGTACTGAAGAAATTGCTACCTTCCTCCAGTGGACCCCTCTTAGTCTGGCTCCTCATCATAGACCTGTCTGGCTTGGGAGACCCTTCCGATAGTTAGACTACCGCCAGCATAGTCTTACGAATCCTCGGAACGCGCAAGCCTCCTCATCACGACATGGTGGAGATCCATTCGAGGATGTGGTCACGATCCTCAGTCATGAGTGTACGACCAAGAAGAGAAATAAATTAAAAATGCAATCATAATATTGTATAAACTGTGATTTATATAAAATTCTGGTAGGTTCTCGTATCAAGTGGTACCTATCAAATATCTGATCATAATGACAGCGTTATTACCAAACCTTTGATGCCA
Source organism: Rhyacophila brunnea (assembly GCF_057557595.1). Classification (NCBI taxonomy): domain Eukaryota; kingdom Metazoa; phylum Arthropoda; class Insecta; order Trichoptera; family Rhyacophilidae; genus Rhyacophila; species Rhyacophila brunnea. The sequence goes on along the minus strand of NW_028232848.1, from coordinate 10,887,015 downwards.
ATCAGTATCATAATATTATTCTTATTGAATCTAATAAAACTGGATATAATAATGTCTGCAATGATCCACAAACAACGGGTTTTTTTTATCGCTATGGTATGCGTGAATTTCTTTCCGGTAAGATAGCTCACGGTAAACTGTGCTACGGAAAAATATAATACATACAATCTACATGTAAACAATAATGTCTTTGTTGTCTTAACAGATTTTTGGGTTATCACTACGTGTTCTAATTCCTCCTTTGCTCAATGTTTCAGGCTCCTTACAAAGGCCATTCTGAAGAGAAATCTGTTTAAATGTACTGTTAGGTTAGGTTAGGTTAAGACAATACTTCAGTGAAACGGCAAATAATTTTCAACTATAAACACGATGAAATTTTGGACTCGCTGGCAATCAGAGAGCGAACGTCGAGGTGTGAATACGTCAATTTGTTTCGTGATGGCGACAGGGGTATTAATTCTTAAATCGTGTAAAGATGACTAAAAACGTTACCCATTTACTTGAAAAAGAAAACATGCTAATGAATATATTATTATTGTTGGATTTATATGACAAATTATATTTCATTCGGCATACGTCATTTGCACCCGCGACCCGCAATCCGCGCATTGCCTAGCCACGATCTTTTTAAAAATGCCTCAACTGAGGTATAGCATTAATAAAACTTAGGTTAAAAAAAATAAAGGAACTAATGCAGTTCAAAGTGTGTTGAAAGGAGGTCTGTTTAGGGATTGCAATACCGGTATAAAAAAAAGCAGAAAATACCGATGTATTCAGTATTGAAAGTTGAAACAAAATGTATTAATTACCATAAAAGGTTAAACAGGATTTTTTTGTCGGCTTATGCAATGTCTGGTTTACTTTCGTTGCCCTTCAATGTCCCTGGAGAACAGCAATGACACATGCCGATATTTGCGAAATACATTTGCATTATAGGTAGTTACTTCAGCCCTAGTGGCGAATATTTCATGATGCATGTGTAATTTTTCGACGCTTATCTACTAAACAGTAGTTTATACAATAAAGGTTTACATATATGTACTTACCTATTTAGATATGTTTGCTATAAAATATTAATATTTTAACCTTTTTACTGCCGGTAGGTGTATGTATGTCGGTACCTTGCATGTCGCGAATTTTATTGCAAAAATTTAAATTAAAATCAATTAACGTTTTCAAGTAGTAAAAACGATTTCTATTTTAATTCTGAGTATGTGACGATATTCCCAATATATGTCGTGTGTTCAACAATTTGTATGTTTAAAATAATTTATTTACGTCAGTAAAATCCCGTTTAAAGCGGGACGTCCGAAGATGTCATTTTTGTATGAGCGGCGTTCCGTTCACGGAAAAGTTCGCCTCTTAAGACGTCATTGGCGGCCATCCGGTTAAAGAGATTTATATACAGAACTCTCTCAGTAATCCGCCACCCCAAAAACCAGACAAGTGTCCAATTAGTGAAGGGGGGGATTATAGTGCATACATACAAAATATGGTAAAAATTAAAACAGGTAAGTATTTCGTAAAAATAGTTTTTTTTTGAGAAATTTGTACTAGCAAATTACGGTTTTATTTATAATCAAAATCAAGTATTTACTAAATTATACATATTTATAAACTAAGTTTATTAACTAAATATTAAACAGTAAATCACTTGACACAACCAGTTGTTGTTCAGTGAGGCAGATATTCTTGAATGGCTAATTATAGAGCTTGATTTTGTGCTTTCAACTAGTAAAAATAAAAGCGGATTATAGTAGTTGCGGATAATCGAACGGCGGATTACTGAGAGTGTAGGGTAGATACTTCTATTTTTTTCCATATATTTTACGAATACCGGTATTCAATTGGAAATCCCAAAATACCAGTATTGGTATTGCAATCCCTAGGTCTGTTTAGCTGAGAGCAAGCATTGTTCAGTGTAAAAAAGATAAATCAAAAAATACCAGTGAAATATTTCACAGATGGACAGGACTGTAAAATTCATACCACGAGTTGGATAACCCTGTAAATTATAATATATTATTGTATTTTGCTACATTACATTTATTATTCCACGATGACAGGTAATCTGTGAAGTTTCCGGTGCACACATGAATCTTCAAAAAGAGAACACTATATTCCTGGGGACAGTCCCTTTGGTGGGATTCGAACCTCCACCACCGACCGATGGCAATCAAGTGAACGCACCCGTCGAAACGCCCCCCAGTGAAGACTACGGCAAATACCCCAGTCTAAACCCGGTGCAAGATCAACCCATGTCATATCCTAATGCCCCTGGTCAAGAAACGTCTCATGTTGCCCCACCGCCAGCATATCCCGGAGGCGACAGCTTATACCCTTCAATCGGTAATTATAATTGACATTTTTTCCTCTACGTTTTGACAACCTTGAGCAAAACAATACGTTTGGTAAACGATCCGAGTTATACACAAATATACGATAGTAACGAATTTTATTAGCCCATTTGCTACCACGGCAATTTGAAAGGTACGTACTGTCGTAAAATACCACAGTTTTATACTGTTCTTTGGAGTTTTGTAAAAATAATAATATCTTTCTTAACACATTGATCGCCAACTAGTTTTACATAAAATAGTTAAAAAATGATTATTTGTTTCTAAGGTATTATTTGATAGGTTATGAAAGAATATAATGTTTTTTTTCCTTTTGATGATTTTTTTACGTAAATATTGGTTTTTATGATGTGCCGGTCACATGTGTCCGTCGCGGCGCCAACAAGTTAATTTATTATATTGCGCCGGGCCGGCCATTTCGCCGGTAACCTGTCCATATGAGAGAGAGCATGGTGCCATTTTGAGGTCGAATTATATTTAGATTTAGATAGTATAATAAACAGAAAAGGCACAAATACGGAATAAAAGTTTTCAAACTGGGTAGTATAATACCTGGTTACACATAAACTGGAAATATACGTATACATACATTATAATCATTTTTATAATTCTATATTTTTATTATTTACATAATTTTTATAACTTACATTTTTATAATCTATTAAATTTTTATTTTTATATCAATAAAAACACATTTACAATTTAAAAGGAGAACTTTTTTTTTCATTATGTACATTCTTTACATTAGTGAGTCTATATTTTGTGACTGGGAAGACATATTTTCAGGCCAAGTGGCAGTAATATACAGAAGGGCCATGCCGGCCACCGTGTATCGAAAAATTCACTGCGCGCGTGCCCGCCGGTGCTGTAGAACAACTCTAAGGTTGTCTTCTTTGCCGGTCACCGGTGACCCCCATGGCCCTCTTAACGTAATTTATTAATAGTATTAAGAATATTTTATATATAGAATAATTAATAATATTAAGAATATTTTTTATTTTGGAGAAAAATCACCATTGTCTTTCGAATCGTAATATCGCGAATATAAAATTTTTAGTATTTCAGAATAAAAAAATATCAGTTTTATTAGCGTACTATCCATGTCATGATCAATAATAATTGAGAATGCATCAAACAATGCCCCGTATTCTACTCATAACTTATACTATGACTCAAGTATTAGAATAATGAAAACAATAGGAACTTGTTTCATGGCATCATTAAAAAAGGTCCATTAGAAAGAGTATATATCGCCTCATGGTATTTTTAGCAAAGTACGCAAAACCGATATATCGGATGTGTGGTATTCTAAGGGAGAAGTGTAAAAGTAAGTATGCCTGACATTTTTTACCACAGTTGATGCATCCAATTTACCGAATATCGATTATAACTTGACATTTATTTGTTTTTTATTTTGACTGTTATGATCCGACATAAATAGTGCACACTAAACTTTATCAATCGAAAGTATTTGTTTTCATTGAGTTTGTTTGTTAGTTTTTCAAATTCAGGTAGGGCTAATCCGAGCCATAGTAGATAGTAGTCAAAAAATATTCGTTTATCTATAAAATATCTAAGATTATGCAATTAAACCACATATAATTTTAGTTATTTTATAGATAGAAGAATATTTTTTATCGATTATGGTTTGGCATAGACAGGACTTTTTTAAATTTAAAAAAACTAACCAACACCATCTTTAATATGAATTTTTAATTCAACGAAAACAAATAAGTATGACTGAAAAGGTGTGCACTATTTTAGTCAAATCGCCCATAGTATACCTAAACTATTATGGTTTATTTTAGACAGCGTTTAATTAAATTTTAAAAACCAAACAGCACAATCCACAAATTATGTTCTTAGTTCAATGAAAACAAAAAAGTATGACTGACAAAGCTTAGTGTGCACTATTTATGTTGAATCTTAACAGCCTACCTCCACCCCTCACCTCTGCCAAATAGTGATTATCTAATATACCTAGGTAATATGGGTTTTTCCAAACTCTCCAAATTTCTTATATTGCATTTACCATTGGTGAGTGCGCATAGTGCCTGAAGATGCCGTCAGGCGAAACCTGGGTCATAAAAAATTATTCAAATAGAACAGTACAAAACTTAAATCAATTAGTGTTTAATATGAAGAGTTGATTACTTAGTGTGATGTCTGATAATTGTGTATAATATTATGTATGTATTTTCAAAATAGGAAAATAGTTTTTATTTCTCATTGTTTTCATTTTTAGCCCCTCCGACGTTCCGGGAAGGTCAATTTGCAGCGAAGACCATCCACGATAATGATGACCACCAAAACATGGCAGTCCACGGAAGATCCGACTTTGCTCCACGTTACCCTACTTATGGAACCACCGCACCACGGCAATAAACATTTTTAAAAATACATTCACTCATTCAATTCGTTAATCTAAATTGATAATTCATAACATGATCCAAGATGGCACCATTTTCACAGGTGACTTCGGCAGTCACCACTAGAGCAGTGTTTCCCAATTAAATTTAGTCATGGAACCATTTTATATTATGCACAACAAAAGACGAAATAAATAATGGAATAATGCAGATTTTTTAAATATATACATACAACACAAATAATATTGAAATCATGTATAAAGAAACAAATATAGTACAGGTTTATATAAGTGTGTATACAACTGCGTAACCACGTTGCGACTACTACATGTGCTGATACTGTGTACTAATGGGTTTCATCACAGTCGTTTGGACGTAATTTCCAAGTATTTAGTTAGATGCATGCTGTCACAGAATTGATACGTAAAATAGGAATTCAGGCCTATTCTAAGATATCACTTAATATCATAAAAGAGCTAATTGTGATAAATATATCACATTTATCCCTTTACGTATTCTGGCGGTTAATCAGTAAAAAAGTTAACTGTCTGAACTATCTAAAGGTTATATCTTTTAACAGCCCGTCTCTTGGCCGTGCTAACTTTGAGAATTAGACATCAATTTTACATATTGATAATTGAGATGCAAGACCGACTGTTTCGCAATGACATGACAATAAAATTGGAGGTTATATTGATATGTCTGACGTGTCAATACAAAAATTTTGTGTTCGGGTCATTACCGACCGGATGGCGCTGGTTCGACTTTATCCGCTTGGGTTCGGCAGCACAATCATATCCGAATTTGACCGACATGTCTACCAACCTAAATTTTCACCATATTACGAATTAGAGATAGCCGCCTATAACCGTTTAGTGTATAGAATACCTTCCGTGATAATTTGGAACAATGATAATAACGAAAACGTGCTAAGATGATAAGAATAGACCTACAAAGCCAGTCTCCATAAACCAAGACTTTAAAGGCAGTTTTGGTTTATGACTTAGTGATGGTCAGCCCATTAAACGCCACAAATACAATGACCCCTGAATGTCTTCAAATATTACTGATATTCAATGCACATTTCATTCACGTCTTAAATGCATAATATGATACAGATGGAAATATTGAAGATAACAATAGGTGTGCTTAATTTTATCCCATATTTTTCTACACTCAACCCGCTAAAATATTTTAAGCTTTCAATGTGTAAATTATTGGTTTTCTATTTTTTGTTGAACTTCGTGGAACCGCATTTGGGAAACGTTGCACTATGGTATGAAACCGCTGGATCCCCGCATTATTATTTGATCCCAATCTTATTATCTATTATATCTGAAGTTGAATGCTATTATACTGTACTAAAAAAGATATGAGGAAGCCAAAGATATTTTCTAATTCAGAATCAGCTGTTTAATTGAAGCCATGTTGGATTTAAATTTATTTCATCATCGTCTGGTTTCTTTATAAAACGTTAACAATATCTTCTCTAAATTGTCTCTAGTTTATTACGACAGCAAAATGTTATTGTTAATTGTTATGGACTGAGAAAGTACAATGGTGGTATAGTAGAACCTCGATACAACAGGCAAAATAACTGGTCAATTGTAAGTACTGTTAAAAAATCCTGTTAATATTATGCATGCTTAAATCCAAGTGTCACCGCTTGTAAACAATGTTCTACGCATTATAATCATATCATACCTCGCACTCGAATTCGAGTCATAATGTCGTCCTGCTCGTAGACAGAACGTCACTGACGTTTGCAACGCTGGCCACTAATACACACAGCTGCATAGCAGTTTAATTTGTTTACTTGAAGCGAATGGATGCATTTATTACTCAATTCAATAAGTTTACAATGGTTAGAAGTAGATGAAGGAGACCCTGGGTATCACATCATGGCTGAATGTGAAATAGCAGATTTAGGTATGATTTTGGAAATTAAGGATGGAAGTGAAGATAGCGAGGAGGAAGAAACAACACGCCCAAACTGAACATTGACATCATTTCACAACGGGTGTGTCTGGATATTTATCATCCGAAGACGAATAAACAGGATTTTGTTTGTATTTTTATACAATGGACTGCATTAGTCGTTATATCGAGGTTCTACTGGACTTCATTGAATTAACCTAAATATTACATTGTATTATTAATTCTTGTGCTATAATAATATTGCCAAAAAATTAAATTGAAAAATTCTTTTGTCAAAGTTGTTTCAACTAGTCACTTCTAGTCTGGTTGAAATGTTTTAAAAATATATTAATTGTATTCATTTTCTATTAATTTTTTTATCTCAGACTCAAGCACAAATTTTTCCAGCAGAGAGTGTAGCTTCGTGAGATAAAAAATGTACATCATATTTTACTTTCATGTAATTTTATAATATATTTTATGTAGATTTTGTTACTCTTTATATTATTTTAAAGCATATAAAAATTAAGTGTATTTTAAAATCTCTATACATAGCATAATTATGTTTAATTAAATTTAATTGTCATATATCTTGTTTCATATTTTATTACTGATTTTATATTGAAAGTAACCATGGCCCCCACATCCTGAAAGGTACCCCACCCCAGGCTAGAATCTTGGGCGGGTCCCCCTACTTACCACTAAAAGCCAATGTGACGCTACACAAGCATTTTCCACATGGTGTTCGAGGTAAAATTATGGGTATTAAGTTTAACTTTAGCGATTTTTTGTATTTTTGAAAACAACTAGACACATGAATTATGGAGTTGTCGAGTATCGACACACAATAATCAAAAATTGTATTGCTTAATCGCATATTTTAGAATGTTATTTTCTTGAATAGCAGGCGTTTTTTTTACTATTAGAGCAAATTTTTAATCTGCGTTTATCTCACTTAACTGATCGACGCTTCTAAGCCTGCCCCCCCCCAGGCCAGAGCTTTGTTACCTCCTCCTCTTGTGGGGGCCATGAATGTAACCATATCCCATTAATAATTTAATTACTATTTATTATTACACATTTACTGCTGACCAGATAATTACAATTAATTACCACATTTAAATATCATGTTAATTATATCTAATGGCCAACTAATGCAAACGCGCCAGTCGCGTTGTCAGCACTAAATGAGTTAATAACTCATTTCTGGGTTATACATTATACACAATAAAATATTAAATCAATACAACCGGGTGGTAATTTAAATATTCTAAAAATACTGGCCGAAATAATATAATATACTGACCATTTAATATTTATGTATACAAATGTTATTATAATAAACATTAAAAAAGAAGTCAAATAAAATCATTACTTCCTTCATGCCTTTTTTTCGACTGATAAGAAATTGGCCAGTTGCTATACTGGAATTGGAGTGGTGCTTGAATAAATGTAAGAATATACACATAATTTTAAGACTTTCGCATTTATTTCACATTAAATATATTTTTTTTGGCATGTTAACATAATTTATTACTTAAAAACATGCTGCTGTAAACATGGTGTAGTAAGTATTTCTTGCAAGATGTCAATTCGAAACATAGCTTTGCAAGTAATTATAATTTAACAGTTTGGCTAACCATCGTCAGTTATGTAATTTTGTTTTAACTTTTAATAACCGCGAAATTATATTCTGATATTTAACACATAAGTTGTTCCTGTAACGAACTACATATTTGTTATTATATTATGATTTCATTACTCCTTACATATTATTTCATGTTAATTTGACATGCTAAATGAGTGAGATTTTATCATATTACTATTTTGGGTATTCTTTTCATGAGGCACCTAGGCCTCTCCATATCAATTGTTTGTCTCTGGGATTTTTATCATATTAATATTTAATCTGTCTTCTAAGATATGAACAATCCTGATGTCGATTGGATTATTTAGTATCTATTTAAACTTATTTAATTTATAATTGATGTCAGCTCTACTTTCACGTACACATATTCTTTTGTTTTATAATTCTTTCCTAATATTGACAGGTCAGTGACCAAATTGATATTCAAACTGTCATAAACTAAATAACTGAAGTAATAATAATATTATAATTGCATTAAAAAAACATATAATATAATTATTGTAATGAAAGATTTGAGAAAGACATTTCATAAATTCTAAGTTAGACTAAACATTCTATTAAAAACTTTTCTAGTAAATCAATTTTAATATGTGCTGAGGATTAAACGAGTACTAGTGACGTATAAATGATGAATCAAATTAGAACCAGTTTTGCTGTCCAATCTGTCTCCATTTCCGTTGAGCTGTCCGTTAAACTGACGCGTAAATGTATAACTGAAGCGGCTGACTGAAACCAAAACGGAGACGAGACAGGATGGATTTTTTATCAGTTATCGTATCCGTTTTTAGAGTTGCCAGTTGAATTGACGTGTAAATTAGTATGTTGCCATATTTTTAATACTACTTTTCTAATTTGGATTGAAATATTATATATTCTTCAAATATAGATACTGCATTACACCAACCAATGTGTTAAGAAAGTAATTATGAAAATAATATTCATTTTTAGTGGATAAAAAATACGTAAATACAGTAAAACCTCGTTAATACGAATTCCATAGATCCGAAAATCGAAAAAAAATTTGAATTACGAATTATGAAATGTATGGGGGGAAAATATTAAAATTTTGATTTTCATTAATTTCGTTTCCGATCATAGATATGCCTACCGAATTGGGTCATAAAATGTCAGGATTATTTTTATTACCTTAAAATAAGTAATTTTTGATTTTTTAAGAAAAGTCTGTCACAATTTTTAATGACTGGCTCATGAAATAGTGTACTTTATTACGATTTATTGAATATTTTTGTATGCCAGGGACTCTGAAATCATTTCGAATTACGAAATTCGAATTAAAGGTATGGTTTTATATGAAAATAATGTTCAAGGGACTTTTTTTCGAGAAAATTTCGAATTACGGCGAATTTCGAATAATCAGTGTTCTTACTAACAAGGTTTTATACACCGCCAATTCCGAACTGACCTGGCAAGTGAAACCTCGACTGAATGGATAACTGATTGTCTAAATACACCGCCGTTTCAAAACTGAACGGACCAAAACAGAAACCTCGACTGAACGGACAACAGAAATGACGTTTAAAAGGACCTTTATGCAAAGAATTCCAACATAATATTATAACTGATTTGTATGAAAAATTATAAGAATTCTATTCCTAGCAATGTAATTTGAATATTTTGGCTAACTTGTTTTTAATGTTCTGTTGTGGAATGTTCAGTCACATAATATTTAACTTCAAAGTTAATTGAATCCTCAGCACATATATTATTAATCATTAAACAGTTTTTTTTGTATTTAAATTTGAATTTTACAACCCCTTTTTGACTATTTGATTCATATTCATCATATTTTATTAAATCAGAATAATTCATTGCCTTATAAAAATTAAATATCGAGTAAAACGGCCCTTATTCAGTATAACTAGGGAATTCTAATTGCTTAACTGTGGCAACATTTTACAGAATTTTCTTAATGTCTTAATTAACCTATTCCGATGATCGCCCTATGTATATAATTGTAAAATATTTGTATCTTCATTCGTAACATAATATTTCAGTTTGATTACCAAAATTATTAACGAGGCAAACTTATACTCTTGGCTTTAAATATAATTAAATTATTACTAACTATTTTATTGTATAGAAATTAATTGTGTTATTTATATTTGTAACTAATTATTAGTCAATGAATGTGCTTGTTCACTATCCAGCCACAATTTTATTCGCATATAATTAATAATTATAAGTATGGTGATGTGAATTTTTATAATTGAAATGAATTGAATGAATAATAAAATTTAACTAAGTATTGGAAAAACGTAATTTAATATTTGAAAGGCTGAATTCAATAATGTAATATTTTTCAATAAAATTTCTAGGTACTAGAATTTTTCATTGCTCCATGGGATAAATACTGCTTTTTTTTCAGCGGAAGGAAAAAATGATACTCCCAAAGATGTTGAACAAAACGTTCTCGTAGAGAGATGTAGCTTAAATGTATGAAAGTGGTGGCAAAAAGGGGACCATTAGAGTCTCTCAACTTTTTTACACCCTTGGACCACTGACAGTAGGAGAAACGTTTTCCGGACCGCTAACACAGAAATAAAAATTATTATTTATATAGTAACGTATAATGACGTCTGACGGGCCTGTATTTCTATTATATACACAAGGCGGCTATTGACGGCTAAAGTGATTATTACTCTATCATATTTATGTATTGAGGCTGTTAATTGTTACAATAAGTTAACCGTCTCTAACAGTCAAAACTATCATCTCGCTCTAAAAGTTAACACAGCCAAGAGAGAGGCTGTTAAAACATAGCACTTTTTGGCAGTTTTTTTCAGTTTCAGAGTGCTTAGACTTATTTTAGACTTATATAAACGATTAATTCCCTCAATACATAAATATGATAAACTACCGTCGATAGCTGCTGTGTGTATAGAATAGCTTCAGTGGAGAACAATGGAAGGGTAAGCATATTGTGAATTAACAGCTTCATCACTAAAACTTTTTGGGATTATGCCACTCTAATGTAGTTCTCATAGTCCCAATTATTAGGTAGTTATCAGAGTACATGCACAGAAATCCATTATTAAGTTCCGTAGTAGATGCCAAAAACTCCATTATGAAGTGCATCCCATACAGCAATTGAAATTTTTAGTATTAATATGAACCAGAAAAGTGCTTAATTAAAAAAAGAAACGACAACGTTTATTGGTATATGAGATAAGATGAAAATTAAGTATGTATGTCTAAATAAAACTATATGCACAAAAATATTATGTAATATGCTTAAAAAATTTATACTTCACGTTGTTATAACATAATGTATTATTAAAAATGACAGTTACAATTAACAATCATTTATATTGCCTTTATCAATATTTTAAATCCTTTTAAAAAGATGTATAATACCTTTATAAATACACAAGTTTCAACATCTTTATAATAATTTCTGAATGTTATAAAATGTAATCTAATTAAATGTTTAGTCATTTATCATGAGGTTGCTAAGCCAAAAGGGTGTTGAAGATGTTATGGCGATTATGAGCTATTTATGGAGTAGATTATTCAAAATGTAATGTTATCTTCAGCGTAGTTACAATACGTCACTAACACTTTTCTGGCTTACTGTTACCGACATTTATACTATTCATTTGAAATGTTGGCAGCTCACTGCAAAATGGTCACAATTAAATATCTCGCGCTGGCGGTTGAAATCAACATATAAAATTAGAGATTCCTCTTTATCCTTCTTATATCTGCTGCCATTATCAAATCATAAATTATATTAAATATGAATATCGAAATGTTTTCCATATTATCTTTATATTATTACTAAGGTCCTGATGCATAGAATGGTGACATTATGTAAAACTAACTATAAGAACACTATGCATAGATGAAAATGGAATAACTTGGCAACGTGGCTTCTCAAAATTATAAGTTTTTATTTTTATATGCACACCATTAAAATATTTTTTATTTGATAACAATAGTACAGGCATTAAAACTGCACAATATGAATAGTATGCAACTGTAAATAATTTACTAGTTACTTTAGTGTTTTAATTATTATAAATGCATGGACAGTGGACAAAGTATTCCCTTTATTTTTTTTATTATTGAAATGGCAACACCTTCTCTGGATTCAACAATATTAGGTTCGTTTCTTTCAACATGAACGAAACAAATCAAATTAAACCATAGACAATATACATACAAATTGTAGTTGACCGGAAATGGTTTGAGATTTGACGTTTGGTTCAGTGTATCATTGAAAATCCAACCGTTCTCGGACCATCAGAAATGGTTTGACATGAAACGTCAAACCAATTCGGACGATCCATAGACTAATGGCAATATGTCAAAGTGTTGATAAGCATTATTCGGCATTTATATATCGTGAGGTGTTCATATTAATATGTTATATATTTACACCATAGGAGTTCACTTGAATTATATGTATTATAGATTAATAATCAATACCTATTATTCATAAGTAACCAAACGCGAACAAGACGCCGCTTTTGGTCTTATTATCTCAAAATCCAGCACTATTTTCTATGCAAGTTCGATTTAATATCATTACTATAATTATTATGTCAGACAAAGAATTTATTTTCATTTTATTTATATTTTGTAACGGGGATTCTAAACTACAAACTGTGTTAAATCAGCCCGGAATGATCTTTATATTACCTAACGAACTTAATATGTTCGATTGTCGTTTAAGTCACAATATCATACTGTCGACATGAACAAGTGGTCAATTATGAAAAGCTCTAATCAAAAGTAATTTTTAAAAACTCGTCATACCTATAAATCTTATAAATTAACTAAATGGCTACCTATTTATGAAGCATTCTTTATATTTTGTATATTTAAAATGAATGAATACGACAGTTTGTTAAATTTGTATTGTTGTAGACCACGATAGGAGGTTAGAATTTCATAACAAGTTGACGTTTCAAATATGTTTCTGTTTTAGAGACTAATATATTATGAATTAATTTTAAGTACTGGCAACACTAATTAGTTGTCAGAAAAGCGTTTCCGTGGACATTCTACCAAACGGTTCCAAATCAAATAAATCCAACGGTGCCATTTGATTCGTTCAGTTCAGGTTCAATGATACGAACTTTAAATTCACAAAATTAATTATTCAATCAATTTTGGTTGGTGTTAGAGTAGATAATCGATAGATACTCAAAACTTTCAATATTGCTTTGTCCAAAGCAAAATTATTTACTATATTTGTTTACGAAATGTAATTATTTGACAGTCTGTCACTTTTGTTTCAATGTTTCAGTGCCACCTGCTTATTGTTATGCGTTACTTCTTATTTATTCTGAAATCGGGCGACTGATGCATAAGCTGATTTATTTAATAAGTACTACATACTTGTACTATGTATTGGGTCCTAAGCTTGTTATAATTAGGTACCCTTGTTTTTGATGAATTAGTGTTAGTGTCTAAACAAAATGGTGCTTTTAAATTAAATAGAGCTGTGCAGAATCTATTATATAATGTTAAACTGAAAAACCTAACTGTTATTTAAAAGATGAATTTAATCCGCTGCGTAAATGTGTAGCTTTAACAATATATCTCCCATCAATACTTATCACTTCCAAAATACCTTCAAGCGACTGACAAAAGAATCCACTGTCATCGTCCAGTACTGTCGAAAACTAATTAATTATTAACCCATGTATCTTATTGAAAATATTTTTACAACAAAACGCTCAATTCAACACATATTTTAATTAATCAGAGACTTTGACAGGTAGAGAACAAACATAAGGCAAGTGAAAGTAAAATTAAATATCTTCAAATATTGGTCTTAATATTTTTTTAGATTGTCTTGTTATATCAGTATCGTCATTTTTTTGTTCTCATTTGATCATTTCGGGAATGTCTCTCTGATTAGTTAATTATAAATAATTTTTTATTTGGTTTTACAGTGATCCGAACTGATGTTTTTTTTTTTATATAACCACCAAAAATATTAAGTCTAAATTAATGTCACGTGTATCTCACGGTGTGCTTTTTATAATATAATAAACATATTTTTACTGAATACTTGATTTGTTATTGTTCTATTATAATATGGTGGGGTCGCTGCCAAAAGTTGGTAAGTCGATAATTTACGTATCTATTTAGAATTAACAATGGATTATGTGTCTATATATAAATATGTTTGCTAGAAAAAAAATTCAAGGTCGTCCAATATATAGAACATGCACATAAAACACATAAATTAGCATTATGCTTGATTTTAGAGGTCATGTCAAACTTCAAATTTCAATTACTCCATATCATGATTTCTAGACTTAACAACTTTTGGCAGCACCCCTATGAGTACACATGACATCTTTTTCTTCTTCATTCTTCCAATAAATATAGGCTGTTACCAAGTACTTATGATCCGAATATGCCTCTGAAACTTGGATAGTGAAAACAAGAGGAAAGCAGATGCTAGACACTTTTGATATGACGTGTTGCTGAGGGTGGTCATACAGCCGCAGGGAAGATGACAATCTGAAAAATCTATATATATTTGGTATAGTCGAAGGTCAGAGAGGAAGAGTTTCCTCCTGACGGGACGGATCAAATCAATAATACTACAGGTTATCAACTGACATAGGCCCTGCATGCCGCTGAATGTCGAGAGGAATGGAGCCAAGCCATGGAGAAGGCTGTCAGATGGTGAAATCATCACATGGTGACGTTAGTACCACCGCTGAGGAGGGATATCGCACGAGAGCAGCCGTGTACTTTGGGGCGGGCCTGTACTGAATTGAACATCGAAATTTAAAATCAAATGACAGTCAACTTTAAAAGAATTTTATATTATAATTTATTTAAAAAATCATGTTTTAATTGACATTCAAGTGTATCAAATTCATGCATGTACATCATGCGCTGAACTTTATACATATATTAACAAAATTAATATTCAGGTAAGTACCTAGTAGGTATCACAAATAAATACATATCACAGTTACATACAAGTTCATAATATAACATTATAAGGCACCAATATGTCCAGAATTCAATATTTATTTTGTTGTTCACTTTCATACATTTAGGCTCGATCTCTACAGAAGATATTTTAACAGCTTTAGTTATAATCGTCAGCTAAGTGGTCGTCGTTAAATAATGTCAGACATTTGAACCACACCCTGATTCATTATAAAAATTGTTTATTGAAATTTGTCCATTTCAGTATATTCTTACAGAACATTTTATTCTTATGCCTGTGCTCCATTGGCACGCAAGTCAGACGATTTACAGTTCGCAGACCAGGCTCGTTAGATTTCAAACATGTTTAATCTTTCGATGTTTATCAATTATATTTTTATTTGAATTTGTAAAATTTGTGTTGTTTTTACTCCTATATTATTTTATACAAATCTGCATGTAAATAACAACACATTTTGGTATTATCGGAAGACATTAAGACGTTTTTAACTATTGCAATTGTCAAAATTCGACTTTCTTTGTTGATCGTCCGTTGGTCAGTAGCAGAGCATAGACAAATCAGACGACTCAATGTTCTCGGACTCTTGGCTCATCAACGGGAGCGCCTGCATTAGAAAAAAGAGTTTATATGTTGCTTAATGTTACAATTTCTACAATTACTACTTCCAAGAGAGTGACTCATATATGGACGACTCCTAAATGTATAATACTACACTAATAGAATAGATTAAATTGATGTGCAGTTAGTTCTGTTGCTCCATTTATATCTTTAATTTTCTTTATGGGACGGACTAAATCCTCTCATTCTAATTTGTTTGTAACCTTAACTTTATACAGTTTCTTTAATAAATATCTCTGTACGGACAAAAATTAATTTGGCATAGTTAATAATGTTGTTTTTCTTTAATCTAGATTTATCATTGTCTATACATTGTATAATATCTGCGGACCACTAAAAATAAGAGAATCGCTTTGCGGACCGCCAACAAGGAAATTAAAAATATTATTTATATTGTAACGTATAATGACAGTTGATCGCGGTTAATTTCATCACTTAAAACCATTAATCTATTTTAAGAACAAAAAAACAATGGACGAACACGTCTTGCAGGTGCACGGGTTTTAAAAATTTTATTGGAATTTTTACGATAGGCATTTAGATGCACAAAAATTCGCAGACCACCAGAAAAATTCCGCGGACCACCGGTTGAGAAATACTGGTCTATACTACATTTATCCCCAATCAACGGAGATTCAATTTTATAACGAGAAGGACCGGTTTCGTCCACTTAAGAGACAATCTCAAATATCTCGATGGTTTTAATATCTGGATTATAAAATATATATCTCAAGAGATTCAGTATTTACTCTGGATTAATTATTAATATGCTGTATTTATACTTTTAAATATTGAGCAAAACACGTATTGTAATACATTTTCTATATGTGGACTATGTGGTGTATATCAAGTGACAAAATATACACTTGCTTATTATTATTGTTGACCAAATTTGTATGTGGGACAATGTGGTGCGTAATCTTTTCTTGCGTGAATCGTCATACTATTGCCGCCTTCGGGTCCAGAAGTGGATTTGGCAGAAAACTGACTTTCTTGCAATGTTGATTGAACTGAGAACAAAAACAAACATATTATATTAATGCACCCCGAGAATAATGATTTTTAGTTCCTATACAGTGAAACTCCGATTTTACCATTATGAAAGGACTGAAAAATTTAAAACAAATAATATACGAGTATCTCAAAAGTGACACAAATTGGTTTGAAGCATATTATGTCAACGTGTTCTTTCACCATGTCTCAACAAAAAAAAAACTCTTAACTCTAAACAACAAACTTATACAATCGTATTGTGTAAACTTGGTCTTGTGTACACAGTGTGCTGTACCAATACAACAACCAATGGAAGTCTCGATTGCCTTAAGCAAAAATGTTAACATCGTTCTTATGGCTCGTAAACACATACAAACTGCGCCAATTATTGAACAGATAATGCAACACAACGAGCGGGCAACAAGCACACCATGAACTGTTTGAGTTTTTTGCGTGAAGCATGAACATCTTAACAATAAATAATTACAAGATAAAAAGAACTTTTTATATACCACGTTTATAAATTTTCTGTTGAATCATATAAACTTGACAATTCTATGTATTAATACAAAATCTTTTTATTGTACTTGATAGAAATACTGAATAAATATAGAATATTGAAATGTCATTTTGACATTTCATATTGATTTCCATAGTAACGCACGTATATATTAATAATTTAGTTGCTAGGACCCCCTCAGCAACCAACAATAATAACTTTCCATACAAAACAGAATTAACTGAAAATGAATTCATTTCTGCTTAAAAATGGCTAAGCTAAAAGTATTAAAAGAATGCATTGTTGTCGTGTGCTGATGTATTCTAAAAGTTTCAAATGTCTAGCTAGTCGGGAAGTTAGTTAAAAATCTTCAATCGTCCAATACAAATCTTGGATAAACAAGAAAAAATATGTACTGGACACACAAGAAAAAACTAGTACTGGACAAACAAGAATACGAGCTAATAAAAACGTGGTAAAATACCAGGAATCACATCACCAACATTATATCATATCGCTCCACGCTCGTGGAGCTCATTTTTAAACATGTAGACAAATAATATATAAAATGGTAACAAGTGAGTGACTATAACTGATATTGCAGTCAACCTCCGGGTTAATACTATTTAACTAATAAATGAAGCTAGATTCAACATTATATGAATATATTCTTACATAATTATGATGATACTTAGAGAATCAAAATCACCAAAAAAATTTAAAATGGAGGTAACCCACTTTGAAACCAATACCCTCATATTATATCATTGAACTCTATCATACTTAAAAGATTATTGAATCACTATCATCAAGACGTGTTGTAACACAATGAAATCATTAATTAATTATTTACCTAAACTATGGTTCTTACCAACAGCATCGTATGAAGGTGGAGGAGTACTCGGATCTGTTGTACCAGGAATGGCAGTAATCGGCAGCTGGATTGGGGTTTGAGAATCGATGAGAGGGATTGTGCCTATGAAGACAGGGCAGCTCTTGTCCATGTCGAAGTAGAATCCCCCAGGCGAGCATTTCACCTGCAATAGAATTAAAGGAATATGGCATTATCTTTTCCTTAAATAAAAGATTTTATTATATTACATACATAATTTGAGAATACCTTAGATCAGAGGTGGCGAACTTATGGCACGCGTTTAAAGAGAAAAGAATACCTATAATAATAATAAATGATAGATAGCATTGTATAAAAAATAGCAGGCAAATACTTTTCTAGATTAACCATTACGTTTAATTTATACTTAAGTATATAATTTTTTTTAATTTATATATAATAAATATAATTGCAAAGGTCAGTCCTTAGACTTTATGCGTCACATATAATAATACTATATGTGCGATAATATTATTATCGCACTAACCTTATCAGGCGGCGGGGAATGCCGCGCCGCGAACTTCTAATTTTGATCGATTTACAATGCTTAAGACCACTGTACCGAGAGAATGCCTCATTTGATCGGAGCAATTCTGGTGTCAATTTGTGCGTAAATAACAAAACTAAGTAATACATTAACAAACAATTTCGTTTTTAGCTACAATGACTGCACTAAATAAGGAACAAAAACTTGGTGAAGAACCTAGTAGTAATTCTGGCGGATAGTTTTAAAATTGGTGGACCAAAATGTATGGCGTAATTGAAAAAAGTGATCTATATGGGTGCTATGTTCTGTGAATGGTATCTAGAACATCGTCATTTCTTTAATAGAATTTTTACTGACTATTTTTTTGTTATAACTGCTCGGCACGTCAGACAGCGGAAAAATAATATTTGGGAAATTTTGGCATGCGTACGTAAAAAGGTTCGCCAACCCTGCCTTAGATATTATATTATACCTACTTTCAAAAATCTTTTAGAAAAATACAACAACTTGAACCTCTCTGCATCCACTGGATTCTCGGCAATGTGCTTTATCAATTGAGCCACATGGATCCTATCTAATTACGACGAACTTAACTAGGAGTTTTTACACCTTGAAGCGTAAGTATCAATACTAGTTACCTGAACTACTGACTGGTGTCAGGATTTCTTCAAATTTTAGTTATAATGTACTTGCACTTGCCGATAATTTAATATAAACTATTTGTTTTATTCAACGAATAATTCACAAGGTTTGAGAATGTAACTTTCTTTTTATTGAACATTCTGTAAATTATTTTTTAAAACATTTTTTTCATAATATGATTATGGCTCGTTTTTTAAGTTCGTGTGAAATTGAACATAAAATGACGTGTAGGTACATATTGTTTGTTATATTTTGACCGTATATGTGACTGATCAGATATTATCATTAGACACCTCATGTTTAAATGTTTTAAAATATTTGCTTTCAATAAAATAGTGTTTTATGGAATCATCATTATCATCAGCCGGGGTCGATCCACTGCTGGATGAAGGCCTCCACATAGCTCCGTACACTCTTCTCAGTCCATAGTAAAGTTCATCGCTGCTACGTACATCCTTTTGTCATCTTTCCAGTTGCGAGTTTAGAGATGTGGAGGCCCAGTGCGCTGATTTTGAGTTTTAAGTCCCATTTTGACCCACATGACAAAAAATAAAATAAAAACCACAAATCACAACCTTTAACCAAAATTAATTATTATGAAGGACTGCCACACACTAATCCAGCGATTTCCAAGCTGGGAGGCGCGGAGTGTTGCAAAGGGAGGCGCAAAAAGTTTAACACAAATAATGTAGCCACAGGTTTGCAGTTTACAAATGCATAGTTTATAAAGAGCCTGGGGCCCAGGCATAACAGACATCACAAATTTAATCCAATAGTTTAAAAAAAGGCGCGGCGCTACTTTGTTTAAAGACTATTAAATATTTTAAATATGTAGTTGTGCATTGCAATTTGATGTGATACCTATATGATGATTGCTATAGGTACTTAAATGATGACTCCCAGTCCCATGTATAATTTAGGAAACATTACTTTAGAGCACCACACTGCCCTTAACCTCAGCGATAGGTAGGTGGGCCCGCCAAAGATTTTGGCCTGGGGGCCCATGATAGAATCCATTTGTCAGATGATGAATTTGGATTGACTACTATTGAAAAGGAAAAAATTGATAGAATTATCATGCGATAAGTCATTGAAAGAAAAACCCTAGTTCAATTTTGATTGAATCGAAGTGAAGAAATAATATAATACTTTGTCAAGAAAAGCAATGCAAGTCGTAAATAAAGTAGATACTGCTATACCATTCGTAACATCATATTTTTATGCGAAACGGGATTTTCTGCATTAGCTGCAATGACATCCAAAAATCGAGCCCGTTTAGTAGAAAAAGAGCACTTTGTGCTAAGAAACAAGCACATCCATCGCATGAAAAACAAATTAATTTAAAAATGAAAATAATAAAATTACAAAGTAAGTTTTTTTTTTGTTGTATTAAGTAGTACATTTTTGGCTATTTAAGAAGGTGTCTGTATTATTTAATGAAATAAAGGGGGGAGGCGCTAAGATTAGATTTGCTTAAAAGGGAGGCATGGTAACATAAAGTTTGGAAACCACTGCACTAATCTATGACACACAATAATATTAGTGGTATATGTTTGAGTGGTTAATTATGGTCCCGTTTGATGTCAATTGGAGTGTTTTTGTTATGCTTTGGGTAATATTTTATATTATTAAATTTGTGAGAAATAGGGACATACAGTCGAACTCTGTTATCACGATCACAGAAATAGCAAGATCCTGGATGTAATGAGGAAACATTCGATGACATTTTAGTTTATGATTTTCTCCAAACATTTATTCACTTTTATAACGAGCTACTTCTCGGGCAGACTGAGCAAAAAAATATCGTGTCGATCGTTTAAAAACAACATTTTCGACCCTAAGCAATAAAATCTGACTTGGCAGTTAATTAGACCGATGCCGCCGGGATCAGATTACGTTAATGACAATATGTCTAAGTATATAATTGGTGTTTTCACCGACAACAGTAGGTACCTACCAGCGCCGGTGGCTCAGCACTTCATTACAATAAACAACTTCTTTTGTAATGGGATTTTTACGATGGTTTTCAGATTTTTTATGTTCTAACGAGCAAATTCAGTCGGTCCCATCTTCTTCGTAATAACCAAGTTCGACTGTATATTGTTTAAGATTTTGGAATAATTAAAAAAAATTATTTCATTAATTATATTTTTTGACAGGTTTTAACTGTTTCGAGGTCCCTTTATAAATCTTTTGGCGAATCGATTGCGTTATCTGAGTCAAAGAAAGCCTCTGCATCTGTCATGTGTAAAGAAGCCGAAAGGTGAAATCCTGGTTGAGAAATATGATTTCATATAATATTGAATATAATAATATTATAAACTGTCATTTTCTGAAGATGTTAGTACATAATTGAGAACTTGTTTACCTTTATCACATAATCAATGTCGATAATGCTACAATGCAACATATTGGATGAGGGAAGCGCTGGAATCGTCAAAAGACGTTGCCAGCTAAGCGTTGTGTTTGCTTTCACTTTGCCAAAAAACAAATCGCCTATGTCCTCCATGCAACACTCTGTCTCCCCGCTGGAAGTTCGGTATGTAGTAACCTGAAAACACCCCAAAGTCACTTATTTACCAGCCATTTTGATATTGTGTTTTTTTTTCATCAAGTGAAATTACATATTATAGGTCCAATAATAGCGGTGGTCAACCAAGTTGCAGGTGTGTCAACCATGTTGCGCGAAAAAATTCATTATATTATAACAGATTGCATTTTTCAATTGTTTTTTTAATCATTTATATGTTCAGTACCTATCAAATAAAATATAGGTACATTTTTTTAATATGTGTTCTAATATTATGTAAGTGCATAATGATGTTCCAAATTTATATTTTTTTCCAATATTATCGATCGACATGCCACCAATATTACAAGTATTTTTTTAATTTTCTGTAACGAAAGTAAAAAAAGGTTCACCATTGCTATTATAGGATTTGTACGTATTTTTTAAATTATCAGTTTTTGTAAATCGATAACTCGAATTCCTATTTTTTTTTGTGTAGGTACTTAATTCAACTCAGTTCAAAATTCTAATTATTTTTACCACGTTTTTTATTAGCTCGTATTCTTGTTTGTCCGGTACAGGTTTTTTCTTGTGTGTCCAGTATAAACTTTTTCTTGTTTGTCCAAGATTAGTAGTGGACGATTGAAGATTTTTAACTAACTTTCCGACTAACTAGACATTTGAAACTTTTAGTATAAATCAGAACACGATGACAATGCATTCTTTTAATACTTTTAGCCATTTTTAAGCAGAATTGAATTCATTTTCAGTTAATTCTGTTTTGTATGAAAGTTATTATTGTTGGTTGCTAAGGGGGTCCTAGCAACTAAATTATTAATATATACGTGCGTTACTATGGAAATCAATATGAAAAGTCAATATGACATTTCAGTATTCTATATTTATTCAGTATTTCTATCAAGTACAATAAAAAAAATATATGAATACATAAAGTTGTCTGTTGTAATTATTTTGTTATGAAATTGTATTGGCTAATTTTATAATATGAAAAATTACTTTTGTCTGTTATATAAAGTTTACATAATCTATGTGACCAAAGTTTTTCAACTCTAGTTCTAATTAAAAATGATAAGCGGTCATGCTTGAAGGGAAGGGTCTTGACCGATAACTTCGGGTTGCTCTTTCAAATATCAAGCCAAATATATAACTTTTATATTCATTGAAACAAGCTCAGGTATCATATTAATTAGTTATTATTGTATAATAATTATTTTATATTGATTACATAAGTAAATACATACTTAATAATATTATATTTATAATACAAATGCATGTAAATAAATATGTGCATTTAATTCTTAGTAGTATGTTCTATATATTTAATTATTTTTATCAAATAAAAAACATAAATTAATGTAAATTTCGTGTACAAACTTTTTATATATATTTTTACTCGTGTGTCATTGAATTCTGGGAAGACCTTCGGTGTGCCATGGATGAGAAAAGGTTGTAGAGCACTGATAATATAAACAATCAATATTCCATCTTTCTCAATATCTTCGTCTTCACCCATCGAATACCTGATTAATGATTAAGAAATTGTATTACCCATCATTTCTGTCACCATTTATCCTTATCGGAGTTGACCAAA
Source organism: Rhyacophila brunnea (assembly GCF_057557595.1). Lineage (NCBI taxonomy): Eukaryota > Metazoa > Arthropoda > Insecta > Trichoptera > Rhyacophilidae > Rhyacophila > Rhyacophila brunnea. Next base: position 10,863,526 of record NW_028232848.1, on the reverse strand, counting down.
AGTAAATACCTTTCTCAAGCGAATATAGATATTTCTGATGGATGTACTGCTAGTATTTTCACAGGTGACATCAAAAGGCATTGACTGACCGAAGCAAAACCCGCTGACAGGTAACCGCACCACCACGGACACGTGGCCTGATGGGCAGCAGCACCAACCGAATGACTTCTTCAATTCTAATCGAAGCGGCTTCTGTTAGAAAACAGATATGACTGCGTTATTTTCTAAACAATGTTCTCTGGGTTATTGTATGCATTCTGACACTACCACTCCACCATCAGCTGACCCTTTTATCTATGAGAATGACAGTAGGTACCAAAACAACCAAGTCAACAATAGTACATATAATATTGTGAAACAAAATATGTTTATGAGAACATAATAATGAAATCTGAACACACCAAAGTCAATGAAATATGATATTAACACAGAAAAGTTGCACTGAGTTTCCTGGATATTAAGTATCATATGTGCCAAAATGCATGTATATGCCGTTATCACCTTCACAGTACGGGACAATATGGGGCATAATTAGAGGCTGTTTTTATGAGAATGTGTTGTTAAGGTGATACATCAGTGAAACGGAAAATAATTTTCAACTATAGGCGCGACGAAATTTTGGACTCGCTCGCATTCTGAGAGAGAACGTCGAGCTGGAAACACGTCACTTTGTTTCGTGATGGCGACGGGCGTATTAATTCTTAAATCGTGTAAAGATGACTAAAAACGTTACCCATTTACTTGAAAAAGAAAACATGTCAATGAATATATTATTATTGTTACTAATAGAACATAAAACGGATGTATGTTGGATTTATATGACAAATTATATTTCGTTTGGCATGCGTCATTTGCACCCGCGACCCGTAATCCGCGCATCGCCTAGCCACGATATTTTTAGACCGTGCCTCAACTGATGTACAGCCTTAAGGAATTCGTTCAACCCAAATTTGGACATGCCTTGATTTTGTTTACAAAAATAGAAAATATACTATTAAATCAAAAAAAACCTTTATTATTTTATAGGAAATCGGAAAGTTTCTAACTCAAGAGAAATCTTTGGTCATTGAACCGATATTTAAGATAAAATTTTAATCTCAGAATAAGTATAGATACACCATCATAAATCGTCCGGTGTTAGAATTTAGAACTAAGCCCATCACAGTATAAAAAGTATTGAATGATAATATAATATGTCAAATTAATGTAAGCATGTGGCGCCCTCACTCAGCAGACAGTAAATTTATACCTACTGGTGGATATATAAAATGAAAATTAAGATACGTTTTAAGTAAAATAATGATAAATAATACAGACGCACAAACAAAGGGGGCTTCGGGTCTGGAGAAAATATACCATCAAATCATACATAATTTTAGATATTTTATAAATAGATGGAAGATTTTTTTATCTAATATGGTTTGGTTTAGACATGTCGTAATGAATTTTAAAAAAACTAACCACCATCTCTAATATATTGTATCCTTAATTCAACAAAAACAAATAAGTACCTATGATTAAAAAAGTGTGTACTATTTTTATCGAATCGCACATAGCACACCTGAAATATTATAGTTTGGGCAGGGTTTAATTGAATTTTAAAAACTAACTAGCACAATCTGCAATAATTTGTATTTTTAGTTCAATAAAAACAAATAAGTATGACTGACAAAGTTTAGTGTGCACTATTTATGTTGGATCTTAAAAGCCTACCGCCACTCATCATTGGCAAGAATAGACATTTTTCTATTTTGCTATAGACTATCCAAATAGAATATTGAGTCGTATAGTTCCTATATATGATAAGTCAACTTTGATGAAATGTTGGCAAACTAAATAGGTACAGTATAACCCCTATTTTACGTTTTTTAAAGGACTGAAAAAAAAAAACCTAATTGGAGTGAAAATGTAAAAGGGGGGAATTGAAAAAAGAATATTTAAATTTTATGTTTCTCAAAAAATAACGTTTTATTAAAAAAACAACATTCAATTAAAATTTTTATTGAAAAATCGTTCGAATGTCACGACCCAATCATTGTCAAGCGCGCGTAACTCGCATATTTTGAATATTTCCGACGTAAATCGCGGGAAACAAAAACGTAAATGCGGGTATTAAACGTACTGAAATACATCGGGACTGAAAAAAATACACGCAATTGCAGGGAAAACGTGAATTCCGGGCACGTAAAAACGAGATTATACTGTATTTTCATTCAATACTACTTCTTCTTATGAAAACCTATGATTGAATTTATTTTATGGTGGTTTATTGTTTTTATACAAACATTCACAATAAAATTAATCATCATCGTAGCAGTAGAGGAGAAATTGACAAAAAAGTGATGGACTTATCGGCATTTGAAGCTAACTTTTGACTTTTGACTAAAAGTGGACTTATCGTATATAGGAACTTTACAACTAATATATAACACAAGGATTAGGTCAGACAGTCGGCGGAGGTTGCATTGTTTTGAAAATTTAAAAATAATGTCAGACTGATAATATCAGATACTCACCCTGTATAATGGGTCTGAATTCAAATCCAAATTTGACAGAATCGTGAATATCATTATCTTTTTTTCAGTTTTCCATGGTCTGCTCAACCTGACTTTGATTGTGTACCGCACAAATCCGAATTCTCCCTCAAACGATGATGGTAAATTAGTTGGAAGCTGGCAAGAAAAGGGATAAATATTCTTTGCTGCTGGTATACATATCGGATCACCTGTAAAATATTTGTTTATATTGTATACCTTAAGACGATACTTCAGTGAAACGGCAAATAATTGTCAACTATAGGCGCGACAAAATTTTGGACTCGCTGGCATTCGGAGAGCGAACGTCGAGCTGGGAACACGTCAATTTGTTTCGTGATGGTGACGGGGGTATTAATTCTTAAATCGTGTAAAGATGACTATAATACGTTACCCATTTACTTGAAAATGACAACATGTCAATGAATATATTATTATTGTTAGTAATAGAACAATAAACAGAACATTAAATGGACGCATGTTAGATTTATATGACAAATTATATTTCGTTCGGCATGCGTCATTTGCACCCGCGACCCGCAATCCACGCATCGCCTAGCCACGATCTTTTTAGACCATGCCTCAACTGAGGTATAGCCTTAAGGTTTTTAAGTTTTTAATCTATTCTAGATGAGAAAAAGATAAATGATGACTGAAATAACAGATAAATCCACTGTCATTCTGGACCATGTTCTAATAATACCAAATGCCTGATAATCAGCATCGCAAAGTTATAACGCCTGTACACGTGCATGGATTTACTGGCACCAATAGTGTGTATTTTAAATTTCAAGTGTAAGCAAGACGCGTTGTTGTCATTGTATGGCGCTATTTGATAGGTTCGGACAGGTTTGTAGATAATCGGTAAACGTTAAAATGTTCTGTGCGGTGTAGCTCATTTTTCTTCCGACAGGTTCGCCGTTATCATTCTCGTGCGCATACGCATCCGCCATGCAAGTACCAATTATTGCGTGAAAATTGAGAAGCTTCCGAAATTTTTCTTACTGATAATACAACCTCCACATTGTCAATGCCCATATAAATATGGTGATTTAATGTAATGGAACCATGCTTAATCCATCGTCATAATTCGTGTTGTCTTATAAATTCGTTCGATGCACACCACAAAAGCTTCCTGTAGGTACCACAAGTTTGTTTTGTAGGTAAGTATATACATTTGCACTTGCACTAAAAGTACAACATATTCTTAATCTTTTACCAGTGACGTCCCTAGACAAAATGCCGCCCCTAGGCAATGTTAAAATGCTGCCACATTCTTTTATACAGTACTTCTTATCATCCTTTCATGACTCCAATATCTAAGAATAATGGGATACATTACCAATACCAACAAGATATATATACCACTAAATCTAATTTAAATGCCATCTCTGCTTCAATAGACAATATTGCGAGTGTATTGTTTCAGATAGGTACAATTAAAATAAAACTATTCTGGAAATTACTTTAGATTTTTTTGACATGTGCCACATGAGTGCCTAAAATTTGAAATTTCGCTATCGATTGGAAGATTGAAAATTATATTCAGAACAGCAATAGCAATCCCTAGATACAATACTTGCACACTTTAAAAGTTTATCTGTTTTGTCTACATTTAAAAAAAAAACGTATACATAATCTCTTCGTATACATACCATAATCACCGCCTATAATATGAAACTTCGAACGAAAATAATGTTCACTTCCTTTGTGGGTTACGGTACTGGAACCGTCTGTACTATTAGATGACCACCTCAAAATTGTTGTCGAAGCTTCCCCTTTGAATGTTATGCAGATTCCTGGAAAAGAAACAAATATCAAATATTATAATCTGATCATAATGACGATATTATTAGTCCTACTAAAACCGGGAGATATTACCATCTTCGGTTCCATTTTGGCGGCAACTTGAATATCACTGGATGGTTATATTCCATTCACTCATCAAATCTTTTCAAAACACCGTCGCATCCTATAACAATACTCATTATGTGTCGCGTTAATACCGCATACTAATTGTAATTATGACCATTTTGTTTGACGCTAAATGAATACCAGAAAACCTTTCTGTATGGCAGGAGAAAAGCTAATTGAAAAGAACGAAGTGACTGGGAAATTTGGCACCATGAATAGCAGGCACCCGGGGTAAAGAATTTCTCTTTGGTGATAGACCCAACTACCTCGCATATATGTGCATTGTAGCTTTAGCCGCATATGCTGTGGTCTGCGGACATACCCGACGTGCTTGAGCATGACTCAGCGTGTTCTGCACCGCTGTGATTTCGACTGCGAGTGAGGGAGTGAGGATGCACCGGCAAGGCTCGTGTGGCCTGGCGTCTTGTGTCGAGTTGCTTGACTGTGTATACGCAACGACGAGCATGCTTCTAAGTCAACATGTTCGATCGAGCGAAACTGTCGAGCAAGAACGTGCGTGACTACTAGGCTTAAGGATGGCAAGAATTAGAGGAAAAGATAAAATGATAAGGTTTTCAAGAAACAATTTTTCGAAACCTTGGATTGATACAAAATAATGCACACACAAATTTAATTATGCCATCATCAGGTTACTTCGAAAAGGTATTATCAGTGACGTCCCGTGGGGGTAGGCGGATTGAGTGTCGTTTGGGGGCGGCAGTTACTTGAAGGGTGGCAAATCGAGGAAAATCATTTGATATAAGTATATAGAAATAGCTACCTACCTAAACTTAATAGTAACGAAAATATCTTTCCATTAAAAAAATCAGCTCACTGGTTGGAAAAAATAACATAAAGGCTTAACAGGTCTGTAATTTTTTGTCGGATTCGCGATGTCTAGTTTACTTTCTTTGTCCTTCGACGTCCTTGGTGACCAGAAAAGACAAGTGAAGATTTGCGAATAGTGCGCACGAAAGTTGTGTTGACCGTCGAAACTAAAGATGCACCCCCATCTTACGCGCCCCGTCTTGCATAAACGCAACTCAAACGTATAACTGTGTGTGAAAATGTTCGTAGGCAAATTCTTTTTTTGGTTATACGTTTGAGTTGCGCCCGCCGCTCAACGCACCGCTGACTTCGCCCACGAGACGCCCAGTTACACAGAGTCCCACCTGCCGCTCCTGGTCCACGATTTTAGTCTTTTTCGAAGTGTCGTGCTGTCATTATAATATCGATTATCGATTTAATAATTAGTAAAACTTTTAGTGGTAGGTACATATATATTTTGTTAGTAATGTATCCGTACAACACATTTCTTAGATACTGGAGTCGTGAAAGCAATGACATACGTGAAAGGATGATAAAAAATACTGTATAAATAATTACAAGATAAAAAGAACTTTTTATATACAACGTTTTTAAATTTTCTGTTGGATCATATAAACTTGAATTGACTAGCTTAAACGATCAAAATTGTACTTGATAGAAATAATAGGTAAGTACTGAAATGTCATTTTGACAATTTCATATTGATTTCCATAGTAACGCACGTATATAAGTATTAATAATTTAGTTGCTAGGACCCCAGACTCTAGCAACCAATAATAGTGGATTGGATTACGGATTTCTTCCGAAATAACTTCTCATACAAAACAGAATTAACTGAAAATGAATTCAATTCTACATAAAGATGGATAAAAGTATTTAAAAAATGCATTGTCACCTTGTTCTGATATATTCTAAAAGTTTCAAATGTCTAGCTAGTGGGGAAGTTAGTTAAAAATCGATTGCAAGATTTGTACTGGATAAACAACCACCGGACAAATAAGAACACGGCCTAATAAAAACGTTATAAAAATGGGGTGATTTGGCGCTGCCTAGGGGCGGCATTTTGTTTAGGGACATCACTGGGTATTATCAAAAAAAAAAAACACTGGGCATATTTTGTAACTATGGCAACACTATGGAAAAAACAAGCTGTCAAATGACGTAGGTACCTAGGTAGAAAAGGAACGTCATCGGTATTATTATAGATTTGTTAATTTTATTGACAAACATGAAATAAAACCAAATTCCGATTGAACATTTTATAATTATTTATAATGCACTTGCCGTTTAAAACAAATTGGATAGCTGTCAACTTGCCGTTAAATACCTAAATATTATAAATTTAAATATACCAAAGACATTGCACGGAAATCTACTCTTTTTTAAATGACCTTGTTTGCAGAGATTATGGTACAACCTCGGACCAATTATTATTATACTTAAACCCAACTTGTAAAATTATTAAATTGGAAGAAATGGGTAGGTATTCACATAGGGTTTTAAGCCGATAATATTTAAGAAATAATAATTATTCCATGAATCACGATTAAAATTAATATTTATTTTCTAATTGATTTTGGAATCATAAGTATATATTTTTTATGAGTGGCATGTACCTACCTGTGATTTTTTTGGGAGTGTGCACTGTATATTCGATTCTCCCATTCACCACCTCTCCCGGATATATGGCCCTTTGGTTGTCAAGTATTATATCTACGTCTTCAATTGCCATTTTAAATCAGATTCTGTTTAGCTTATAAAACAACTTTACTATTATTTGCCACGAGTGGCCATGGAGAACTGGTTTGCATTATAATATTATTGTATTAATTATCCTCAATTATGTATTTCTTATCATGGCTATGGTACATTATATAATATATGATATAGTGGTTTCCAAACTATATCGTCATTCGAAAGGGAAAAGGACGTAACCCTCAGTTTTTTTCAAAATAGGTTTTATTGGATAATAACGTTGTACACGACTAAATACCTACACGTTGTGTCCAAACGATGTAAGCTGCAAATGCCGATTTATTATCTAAATATAGCTGGCATTTTTTTTTTAAAAAGAAGGAAGTGTAGTGGTAAAAACCACTTAACCATATTTTTTTGTTGGTTTTTATTAATTAATTAACTCAATAATTAATATCATATTAGGAATATAAAATTTTAATTATTATCATGTACTTTGCGGTTATGTCTATTTTGTGTTTTAATTTTGACCGAAAACCAATTCAAAAACGTTTTTGTGCCTCCTGTAAAATTTGATAAGGATCCCAGGGCTCAAAACGGACAGGAGCGCACCGGAGCGCCGTTCCGGTTAATAAAATCCTCAAAATTATCGCTCCGTCTCGTGAGAAAAATAAATTGACCGTCTGAGCTAGGTAGGCCATATAACGAAATATCAAACAAACTTATTTTTATAAAATACATATAAAATTAAATAACTATGCTGATATTTTTGTAAAATTATCACGCGCTCCGGTTCGTAAAATTTTCCAATTCGAGCGCTGAAGGATCCTAAGTAGGTAGATGTATTTTAAGGTAAATTTTCTACAGTATGCAGATTTACACAGAGATACCTCCACATGTTCATACCAACCGCGAGGTGGCGCAGGACACCTTTGGAATAATTTGATCCTAATACAATATATGAAATGATATTGTCACATATCAGTTAGCCCATAAGACGCCGATCACAATAGCATTTTATACTGGTAAAAAATACAATGATAAGTATATTAAGATCATTTTTAAGTAATTTCTAAAACATCATTGATCTAAAGTGGAAAATCTCGATATCAATATTATGTTGAACAATGCTAATTAATCAACATCACTAATGGCAAGTTAGCTCTACCTACACCTTGTTTCTTAAATGTTTTAATAGTTGGTTTGCTGACGTGATTATCATGTTATTATACCATATCTTAAATAAAATTCAATACTTTGCGCGAGTAAGAAGAAAGAGTGGGAAGGATACACACCGATACAACAGGACTGATTTGGATACTATTTTACATAATAGTAGACCATTATAATATTATACAACATACAATTATTTAGTGTCTCCTACCTCTTGTACACGGGGAGAACTCACTTTTCTCATTTTAATTAATACGGTTATTTCGCACGTAAAATGGTGTCACGACCAGCGGCGGCTCCTCTAATACCATGCAAGTGATACACACTGCCAGCATCCCTCAACTTTTCATTGTTATTCATACGTGTATCACTCACTTCGCGAAGTAGAACATGTAGCAGTATTATGAACAATACTCCGTTCATGAGCGCAAAGCGATTGCGTCCAAATAGATTTTCAGTTTGCACAGGATTACAATGAGGTCATTGTATACTACTTAAACGGTGGTCGAATGTTCCTGAAATGGCGTTTTGTGTAGAATTTTTTACACACTTTTAGATCGGCGCACGACACGAAGGACTCTAGAAACAAAAACGCCAGTTTCTGTTTTATACAGCGCTCGAAATGGAAAAGTTCACGAACCGGAGCGTTCGACAATTTTCTGAAGATATTACATAGTTATCAAATTTTATGTGTACTTCATAAAAATAAATGTGTTACATTTTCTATTACATGGCTTATCTAGCTCAGACGGTCAAAATATTTTTTCCACGAGACGGAGCGATAATTTTATCGATGTCACAAATTGGAACGGCGCTCCGGTGCGTTCCGGTCCATTTCGAGCCATGGTTTTATAACAGTGTTGGCGAGTTAATTTTTAACATTTTTAATGAATCGCTAACATGTTACGAAAATACAAATCCGCGCCGCATTTATTTCTAAACCACTCAAATACATTCAAAATAATAAAAAAACACATCAGCGGTTATTTATTTGGCTGACCCATTGTTCGCTCGGAGCGTAAAGCCATAAACTGTGACATTTATATTTCTTTATTGATATTAAATCATTCTAGCTTTTCAAAAACTTTTTTGAGAAATAGTATAAATAAACAAAGACATATTTAATTTACCTTCTGAGAAGTCGGTAAGAGAACACGGCAGCCTTCGGTGATTGAGGTAATCATGAAAAGACGCTTTATGATCTTACGTGGCTAGGACACGTGTTCCGAATGCCGCCAAAGAGTGTGACACTTCGTACCCTTATGGCACAGACTCAAAGGTTCCGTCGCCATGGCCGGCCCTCCCTCACCATGCAGCGGTGCCACAAAAGCGATCTACGTGCTGCAGATCTGACATGGCGGGAGGTGCAAGAGTTGGCGATGGATCGAGGGAAGTGGCGCGAACTTGTGCTTGCCCTATGCCCCAATGCTGGGTCGTGACAGGGTGATCTTCTCTTTATAGAAGGTAAACCATTGTGCACTACCAGAAAATGCTATTCTGAAGACCACCGGCCGCCACTGCTCATGACATGAAAAAGTTTTGGAACCAGTGCTTTATATGATGCCAACAACTCAAGTCTCAATTATACAAGTGTAGTTATAAAAAAAAACAACCTTTAGAATATGTTGTGGAGATAATAGAGATTATAGGGGAGAAGGTTCAAAATAAATCTTTGAGGATCCTTTGAAGCTGTGTGGGTACAATCCATGGTTTTATCCGATTGATTTCTCCTAAGACGTATGCTTACATACTGTAGTCTGAAAGTTAAAAGAGAACTAGGTATTTTAGGCTACATACTTTTTCCAACTTAAATATCTACGCAGTAGGTACAAACGAGGACTCTGTCATTATTGGTACTTAGTATTGACTTAATTTACTTATTACCTTTATAACTTTCTTAAAAATCGGGAACATAATATAATATGTTGTTTGTTCTGCCAAGATGCAGAACTAACCTACAATTAATTGCTAATGATAATTGGGCAGGAAATAACTATGTTCAACCAAATCGCTTCAGATAATCGTATATTCTACCTGCGTGAGAACGAGTTTATGTGAACGTTGTTTTATAAATTCTTAGTATAGGTAGGTACTTACTGTTTTTTCTAATACTATATCTTTATTTTTTAAACACTATTTTAATACTATTTCTTTGATTTTTTTTATATTCTGTGCTCGTATTGAATTTGTAATTTGTAAAATTTTCTATAAGTATGTAAATAAATTATTAATTTGAATCTTTAAGGTATCTGGATACGTTGTTTATTATGACCAATTAATTCCAAACTGAACTATCCCAAATGAGACAGTAATATAAGTTATAATCAGTGACGAGTGGTGGTAGAGGTATCATGCACTGGTATAGTGGTAGATAAAGTAAGAATAAAGAATAGGTAATACAATTTTTGACGGTATACTTTGATTAAACGATATTATTTCGCCTGAGGCGCTGACAATCCTTACCCACTTGCCCAATATACATCCACGTAAGAAGTTTAAAGTTTATTGTTGCATTTGTACATCAATATGTAAAGAAGAAAAAATTAGCATACTTTTTTTTCGAAAAATTATACGGCGCTCCTGTTCGTGAAATTTTCAATTTCGAGCACTTGAATAATATTAAATATTAAAGATTCACTTCGCCGATACGAACCTACTACTTGAGTAGGTACTTGAGACGTGTACGCGTGTTTGGACCGAAGATCCATGTAGATATTGGTATTCAATATTGGATCCATAGTGTAAAATATATCGCCAATAATGTACTTACAAATGTACAGTGAAAACAAAACAATGATTCGGTTGGTCAATAGTGTGCGTGCGGATGTTTAGCCCTACTAGTGCTACTAATTCTGACAGTTGGAGTGCCCGTAGCGATGACAACGGTATACGTATTCGTACGCATCAATCCACGAATATTTCTGAATGCAGAAAAACGACAGCTGTAACCGTAAAGTATATAGATTTTCAATTAATTAAATATAATAGGTAGGTACTCATTTAAAATTCATTTTTCAAATATATTATTTTTATACCCCACTGCCAGTGACTTCCCATGTGGGTGGGCAGGCCATACGTTGCTAAGAGGGCGGTAAATTAAAGAAGTACTTAATGCGGATTTTTCGAGTAGGTTCCATGGAAATGATATTTTTTCGTAATTTAAAAATAGTCGTGTATTACAGAAGCAAGTTGAGCTACTACTGCCTTATTGGTGGAATCAGTGTTGCCATCTTTTCAAAGTGGTATTATAGTACAGAGCCTCCAAAATTATAGTATTTTGGGGAAAATATAGTACGCGTTGTCATCAGTTGAAAATGTATAGGTTTTTTGTTTCTCAGAAAAAAATGCTTTCCGAAGAATTCAAGAAATTTCATTTTAAACCAAAGTCAAGGATTTTTTTACGTTTTTCGAACATTTTTTTTCCAATTTCTCCAAATCGTCGTATATAGCGAAATTATAATACTTTGCACCAATTTAACGAACGGAAATATCGAAATTTTAGTACTTTTTACATATTTTTTTAAGATATTCAAAGTTATAGTATTTTGGGCGTACTGTACTATACCTGTTTTATATCGTACATAGTACGCGGACCAAAATTATAGTACAAATACTATAATTATAGTACGGTTGGCCACACTGGGTGGAATATTATTTTTATGTACCGGCCAGTGTTGCCATATTTTTCTATGCTGATTATTATATTATTTCTGAAAAATATATTATAGTACAGTAACATTTTTCGTCTTGAATCCTTCAAAATTATAGTATTTTGGTATATTTGGCATACGTTGGCATCGGTTGGCATCATTGGTACCAGCCGAAAGTCAAACATAGGTACGTTTTTCTTCACAGGAGGTACCTATTGTGTCTATGACGCAAATTTTTTTCAGATAGATACATAGGTATTATGTGATTAACATTTTTAAACACTATTGTGCAAACTGTTACTGCAATAAGCATCATAATCGAGGATTAAAACATAAAATGTAGTTAGGTAAAGAGTGATGGTTGCCAAGCAAATTTGAATAGGTTGTAGGTTGGACTGTCGCTTGAAATGCATGAAGAATGTACCTACATATGCAATGAATAATGTTCCGTGATAGTGTATCTTGTTTTGGAGACATATTTTGGCGTTTCAGTCATCTTAATGGTGAAATTCAAATTTATAGATATTTAATATTTTCTTACTAACTGGTAAAATATTATTAGATTTTTATTCAATAATAATTTTAACCAAGTTAAATGAACCGATCCACTGGTTATCGTTGAATATTCCACTGATTTGACAAAAGTTTATTTCATGGAACAATAAATACATACCGTTGCGATAATGTCGACAATAAGTTATTTTTTTATGCATATTTATGCATATTATGCAGAACACAGTTTTTTAGAACAACCTGGAAATCAGGCAGCGATACCTACTTCCCACGACCTAAATATTCCAAATAGGTTGAGGTATTGAATATCAGATATTGATAAAGTATTAGTCTCGAAGGATCGATACTTTTTACGGCCCTATCAGTGTTGCCATAATTATAGTATCTGTACTATAATTTTGCTCTGCGTACTATGCAGGTACGATATTATTAAAAAGGTATAGTACGCCCAAAATACTATGATTTTTAAAATCTGAAAAAATACGCAAAAGGTAGGCAGGTACTTACTAAAATTTCGATATTTCCGTACTATAAATTAGTACGAAATACCTACTATAATTTTGCAATTGAAGAAAATTTGGCAAACCAAGAAAAAAAGACGTAAAAAAGGCCTTTGAAATTTATTAAAGAGGTAGGTACCTAAGTAAAAAAAGGCCTAGAATTTCGCATATTATCCGTTATTTTATTTTTGTGAAAAACAAAAATACTGTCATTTTAACTTTTTTAGTAACCTATTATATTTTTTGCAGAAATACTAATTCGGTGACAAAGATATGGCAACACTGCGCCCAATATAATTATAGTCTATGGTCCCACCCTCCGCACTCCTAATCTCCCGGCTGAGAGAATTGAAATTCGCTAACTTCAATAGCCAACTTTAGAATAGTGGTTTATAAGTTTAACAGAGTTTGAAATGGGAATTGAAGACGTGGATATAATACTTGACAACCAATGGAACGTTTATTACCCGGGACAGATGCTGAATGGGAGAATTGAATACACATTGGACACTCCCAAACAAGTCAGAGGTATCTAACTCATAAAAGTATACATTCCAAAATCTATAACATAATTTATTCAAAACACGATTCGATGAAAAATAATGATTGCTTTTAAACTATCGGCATACCTATAACACAATGAACATGTTTTATTATTTGTAAACAAGGTCATTTAAGAGTATTTAAATAATCAAAATATTCATTTAACAGCATGTTGATAACTGTTTAATTTGTTTACACACGCAATTGCACTATATATTTTTACATTTACAATCATAAGTTCATTTTGTTTATTTGACCTGTGTCGAATAAATTCATATTAGGTACCTACTCATTTTGTACGGAATTCTTAGAAAAGTCACTTTGACAGCTGTTTGTTGATTATTTGGATAGTGTTACCACAGTTTCAAAATATTCCCTTAAATATTTATTTTTCTGATAAAAACAGTTTTATTTGTAAGTGCATTTTAGGGTAAATTTTCTACAGATTATAAACCGCACAGATTTATACAGATACCAACCGCGAAGTCCCGTCAACACCTTTTGAACAATTTGATCCAGATACAATATGTGAACCGCGTCATACATTGTCACGTCATGTTAGTTGGCACATAATACACCGTTCATAATAATATTATATACTGCTAAAAAATACAATAATCAGTATATTAAGTAAGGTAAACATATCATTTTGAAGTAATTTATAAAACATCATTGATCTAAACTTGCTCCTACATAAGTGGAATATCTCGATATCCATAGCAATAATATGTTGAACAATGCTAATTAATCAACATCACTAATGGCAAGTTAGCTTTACACCTTGTATCTTAAATGTTTTAATAGTTGGTTTGCTTTCGATACTTAACTTGGTAACTGAATTCAATACTTTGGGCAGGAAGAAGAAAGAATGGGAGAGAGTCCTTAATAAGACATATCGATACAACAGGACCGATTTAAAAACTATTATAGATAGTAGTAGATCATAATATCGTCACCGTTCAGGCAAAAGTCACCAACCCTAAAAACATAGTTTAGAGATATCGCAATTTGAAAGTTTGAAAATGCAGGAAAAATCAGATTTTAATGTTTTGAAGGTTTTATCTACATTAAATTATTTTCTCATGTCTTCTTAATAATTTCTTTAAGGTAATTTTACTTTTTGATGCTAATTAAAACATCTGGAAGGTTTCGAAGGAGGCAAGGTAGCTCAATTATGGTTTGGTGACTTTTGCTTGTTAATAATCTGAACAATGATAGCCAAAAGAAGGATCAGTAAAACTCACCATCCATAGTATAGTGACTTTTGCTTGTATATTTATAACGAAGGATTTTTTTTTTTTATATAGTCAATAATGTCTATTCACCTATAATGACTTTTGCTTGTTAAGATTTTATCGAAAGTCATTTAGTGAAAAACAAATAATTCGGATTTAAGCAAAATTTTACTAACTTATGTACCGTGGTGAGTTTTGCATCTTAAAGAACGTAATTTTACGCTTCGGGTGACATACTCAACTCAAAACTGCCATTTTCAGGGTTGGTGACTTTTGCCTGAACGGTGACGATATACAAAATATAATTTAGCGTCTCCTACCTCTTGTATACGGGGAGAACTCACTTTTCTCATTTTAATAAACACGGTTACCTGGCACGAAAAAGGGGCCCGCAACATGAAGAAGTTTGGGAACCAGTGCTTTATATGATGCTGAAAACTAAAGTGGAATACTCTTACTTTTACCACGCCGAAACCGTGGGGTTCAGCGAAAAACCTTTTGAGAAACACTGCTGTAGAGCATTATTATGCTGCCTTCAACGTTAACAGTAAGTACAAGGGCCTACTAGCTGCCTGGGGGCCCACTGTAGGATGTGGGGACCATGATATCCAATATTTGTTTTTGTTCCAGGAATCTCCGTAAAGTTCAAAGGAGAAGCTTCAACAACAATTTCGAGGTCAACATGTACAAAGACTCTACACTATGAAGGAAATGAACTGTACTTTAATTCAAAATATTATATTATTGGTAGTGACAGGGGTATGTGATATTTTTTTCTAACCGAAATAGATAAATTATGCAAGTATCTCGTATCTAGGGATTCCAATCCTGGACAGAATTTTCGATTATCTATTTATGATTCCAATCTCGATGTGGATGAAAAGAAATGTTTTTTTTTTAAATGTTTTTAATATGGATAGCGTCCGCGATAGCCGAACAGAAATGCGTCTCCATATAAAGTTCTGTGTCTTGGATTCGAATTTCAGGTCTGGCTTGTATTTACAATTTAAGCCCAATATAGTTTATTTTATTTACTTAGAAAAAGAGTATTACGGCATTACAGGGATTGGCCAATGCGCCATAATACATAATAAATACAAATATATAAAAATATCTTAATTACAAATAACAACTAATATAACAAGAAAGTAGAAAAGACAGCATGTGTAAATATTAAAGAAACATGATAATATATACAATTATAAATTTAACCTATTTAACACGTCCACAAAAATTGTATAGTTAATAAAAAATAAATCAACCTTTATGGTGCCATCAAATAAGTTAATTACACGATACACAGCATCATGAAACATAATATCTGTCCTGCGACAAGGTATCTTGAAGACCGTAGAGTTACGAATGATATTGGTGGGAACATGAAAATTAATATTATCCAGTATATACGGATTGTAAATGAACCCACGAAGAAGTAAAAAGAAATGCTTTAAAAGACCAATAACTCTTCGGGTAGACAGGGATTGCATTGATAGCATACCCAGAAGAAAACGAGTCGGGAAATTCATTTTATTATCATAAGGAAAGAACCCGTATGTTCTTAAGTAAAGAAATCTAAAAAATCTATTGTGGACTCCATCCAACTTAATTGTTAAAAACTCTAAAGTTGTGATTATATTGAGATGCATGTCGCGGACTATCACGTAACATCATAGTAAGCTGCCGCTACGGAAAAAAGTGTGTAATGTCATTTTTCTTTGTGCTTAAAATGTTATCAGACTGATGCTCCCATCCCGTAGCACATTTTGAACCTTAAAACGAACATTATCAGTTAGTAAAATCTACCGGAATCACCAGAACAAGAATGAGGTCACCTCACGCGTACCAAACTGCATCGACACCTGCATGACTTGATGAACATTTTTTTATCATTTTCCACATGCCTACACGTTTTCGACTCATTTCAAAATCACATGTTTTTTGTTTTTAGCGGTTGGCACTATGTATCCATTTATGTATTTTCTATAAAAACGTTGTCTATTAATTATCTATAGTCTGTGGGTTGGGTTCTGTTCAAAATAATATCGCAAGTAATTTTAACGTACGTACATGTAGAAACTGTTAAAATTAATTGAAATTAGCATGAATAATGAATAATAATTTAAAATACGAATACATTAGAGTTGGCACTCTCCATCATTGAAGTTACAGAGACGGTGATCATGATTCTGCAAAATGATGAAACCATAGACTAAATTTGTCGTCGTGACAGCGTGACAGTACGCGACGTGCATCTCAATGTAATAATCAGAACTTAATGGGCCCGTCACATTGTTAGTTGTCATGGATTTAGAGCTCTCCGTAAGGTATATGAAAAAACCCCAGTTTATGAGGAAGATATTCACTTTTTGCATATTTCTTTTTAACAGTAAAGTTATCTTGTTCTAATTTACAATAGATTAACAGAATTAAAACAGCATATTAATATAAACACATTTAATTAACAGGTGATCCAATTGATGTACCCATAGGAAAGAATCTTTACTCTTTTTCCTGCCAGCTCCCGCTCAAATTACCAACATCATTTGAGGGAGAATTGGGATTTGTGCGGTACACAATTAAAGTTACGTTGGACAGGCCGTGGAAATTCGATCTGGACACGAAAATGGCCTTTACGATTGTGTCAAATTTGGATTTGAATTCAGAACCATTATACAGAGTGAGTAACTGTCATCATCAGTCAGTGACACTTTGTTCAAATTACATGAAATAACGTAATCTCTGCTGAATGCCTGGCCTGATCGTTGGCGTCATAATAAAAAATCTGTTTATACAGTCTACACCAAAATAAAGTGTCTATTCTTACAAGATTTGTCATAGGCTTGAACGTTATTTATTATTTTAACTTAATAATAATATGAAACAAAAATATTATAAACAAGCTGAAATACCCAGTTTCACTCGGGTGTGATTTATGATGTTTAATATATGACAAACATTCTTTTTTTAAATTCTTTTGAGATATCGAGGTTCAAGAGCTTATTTTGAGGTATCAAATAATGAAATATTCAGAGTCAAATACCTCCAAAAGTATATAATATACACCCACTTTTTTGTATTGCTATCAGGAAACCGAACAAGATGCCTGTTTCAAATTGCTGTTTCAAATTTGTTTCCGAACATATCTATCCAAATATTTACGATCATTATTAATATGTTCTGATACAAATGACCTTGGATTTTTGTTTCCCGGCACGGATGGGAAACATGGGACATAATATACACATGTTCTTGGTCTCGAAAAAAGTTTGTAATTTTGGAAGAATTTTGTATAGACAACTGTTCGGAGCAACAAAAGTTGAGGAAAGTCTCATCAACAACAAGTTTCATCAAAATGGGCCAGGAGTTTTCTAATTATAACCAAATAAGTGAAAACGGACAGACAAGATACTCCAATTTTCTTAAGAAGTAGGTAGGTATATAGTGTGTATGACCGCCCGGCTTAAGCGTCGGTCTATAACATCGTGGGTCCCAGGTTCAAATCCAGGGTCTGACAAGTACACGTATTGTTTTTCAATTTGTGTATGAGTCAGAGTATGGATCTAGTAGGTTGAGCAAGTGGTTGCATCCATTTTTCGTAAAAACAAAATCAAACTCCATGTTGGCCCCCACAGAGTTTGACCCTATTAGGATCGGACATGGTCTATAGAAAAGATATAGTGTGGATAGTTATAATCTTAAAATTGTTACTTGTCGAAACGCGATCTCCAAAAAATTCCTGCCACTTGAAATAAAAAAATACAAGGAGAAACTGTTTAGTGTGGCTAGCAAGCTACAAAAAGATATTTGTTGGTCGCTTAAAATATTTACCACTAACAACATAAACAAAATATTAATATGTTATAAGCCAATCACAAACCTTGAGATGATCCAATTAGTATCTAGATTTTTTATGTAATACACTAAACTCCCGATTATCCGTGTGCAGATTATCCGGTTTGCGGATTATCCGTGCACATTTCGGTGTATAGGTGCAATGATATAATAGCTCTTAGGAAAATTCAAACTGATGTTAGAAAATCATTAAAATATCACATTGGCCTTATTAACTTGTCATATTTGTTGTAACAGAACCCGCTTCGATTAGTATTGGAGAAGTCATTCGGATGTTGTTGTTGCCCATCGGGCCATGTGACCGTGGTGGTGCGGTTACCTGTCCGCGGATATTGCTCCGGTCAAACCATGCCCTTCGACGTAATGTGCCAAAACAATAGTAAAACATCCATCAGGAATGTCAGGATCCGCTTAAGAAAGGTATTTATTTTTCTGTTGAAATCCTTGTATCTACTCAGGTATAGTCTGTATTCTATAAACTTGCGTACACGTCACACGGAGAGTATTGTGCCATCGCGTTGGCAACGCAACTGTTGCAAGTTTTCAGCGGGAGGGAACGAGATAGATGCTGAAGCGGGGGGGAAACCACACGCCAGCTTATAGAAGACAGACTCTAGATTCAAACAAAATTACCTACTTATTTATTGACAGACTCAGGTACCCGGGTACGAAGACTCATAGCGACCACTAGTTAGGTTTGAGAACAGATGCCAACAGAAAAGAACAGAAATGAAAAGATGGTAGTGGGGCATGCAGTCTCTCATCTGTAGATGCAACATTGAAAATGAAGCCTCAAGAAAGTGTCAACCTGACATGTCTCTTCTTCAAGCAAATCAGATCTGGTGTTTTGGAAGGCTATTAAATACGGTTACATGTAAATTGTATGTATTACATTTCACCGTAGCACAGTTCGCCATGAGCTTTCTTATCAGAAAGAGATACAGTCATCTCTATAGCAACGAGATTATTAGATAGAAAATTATGCATTGTTCTGTATTTTCTACTGTCTTTCTCTTATATTTCGGTAGTTTTTATTACGTACTACCTGAAGTACCCGGCTTCGCACAGGGTCGCTTCGTGGTTATATTTATCTTAGATATTTAAAAAACAATAAGAGGTAATTATTTTTTTAATTTAATTTAATAAATATCTGTGTAATACAATATGGCAATATGAAAATAATTCTAATAGGAGTAAAGGTCAAACAAAAGACCACTAAATTAAAATCGAATCCAAAATATGCAAACGTTGTTATTAATATGTAGTAAAAAAAAAATTTAAATTGGATGGAACAAACAAACAACAAACTTTGTATTATATTATATAAAACTAATTTAGAAACCTTCGCAGGTGTGCGCACAACAACTGACAAAAGTTTCATTGCAAACGGATGAATGGTATAGGAACCATACAAATAAAAGAAGATATAATGAAGAAGAAGATGGTTCTACTAATTCAGAAACCTTCGCGGGTGTTGGCACAACCACTAACGAAAGTTTCATTGCAATCGGATGAATGGTATAGGAACCATACGAATAAAAGAAGATATAATGAAGAAGAAGAAGAAGATGGTTTTTCTAATTTAGAAACCTTTGCGGGTGTGCGTACAATAACTGACAAAAATTTCGTCGCAATCGTATGAATGGTATAGGAACCATACGAATAAAAGAAAATAGAATGAAGAAAAAAAAGATGATGATGATTTTTCTATTTCAGAAACCTTCACGGGTGTGCATACAACCACTTACCAGGCGCATAAAATACTAACAAACAAACAAACAAATATTGATTTTTATATTATAGATTTGTGTTTTAGTTACAAGTCGGTTTACAGAAAGCCAGGCGGGAACCGCATCAATTTTCATGGCCAATTTTAGCAAAATTTATGAATTCAAAAATGAAAACCTAACCTAACCTAACAAATAATCCAGTATATCAACTATTTTCAAAATATGTTTGCTGCTGGCTTCCTGTAAACCGACAAGAACCGTGTTTTATTTAGACATGAATTTTATCTCAGTACTATACGACCTAAAGAGGTTGTATGGTCTCTAATATACGAGCATATATTTCCGATACAAAATTTCACGGTGAAGTGTGATACGGCGAACTGCATATGTACAAATTTCCGGACAGGGTTAAATACCATCCACAGTACGTAGCTACGATACTGTCCTGATTATGCATGACCACGTATGCGATGATCTTAAAATCTTAATTTATCATATTCATGATTAGCCTGAAGTAAAAAGTAGACCAATGCTTAGAATGGAGTATTATACTGTACTACTATACTTACATCGCGATACTAGCACCAAGGTCACGCCTCAAGTTTTAACCGTTGGTCTATAATAATGAATTGTTGCAAATGCGTTATTTTCAAGAAGTTTTATATCAGCTTTCAAAAAATTTGAGGTGAAACCATACTATTAGCGATTTATCACCTGTAATAGAACATTTTCTTTTACCATACTATCAGAAATTGTCTTTAAAAGTTGTTTATTTCGATGTAAACAGATCAAATCGGCTGTAAACGAATAATTTTGTATGTTGTCAGATTACCATATATCGAACTCAACATCCCAAGATGCATTCAGTGCATCGCACGGTGGATGTAGGCGAGTTATCGCTTGGCAAGGTGCAAGCTAACACGGCCCTTGATTGGAAACCAATTCTGAAGATTCCGCCGCTTTCTCCTTCCAATTTGTTGCACTGTACCATTATCGACATTGGATATGAAATAAAGGTAAAATTTTTTTTTATTAAGAAACGCTACATTGTGATAATACATAATTATTCGCCGATCAGCGCTGACGGTCAGTGTGACTGGAAAATCAGCCTAAGGATCCAAATTCCTGAACATAGAATTATGTATAGTTATTTTGTTTAGTTATCAGTTAAACATTGTTTAAACCATATTGCAGGTGAACTGCTCGCCTGCGGGTTGCCACTCGGGAGTGGACATGAGCTGCCCCGTCTTTCTAGGCACCATCCCTCTCGTAGATTTCCAATCTCCTTCCCCAGGGGCCGCCACTTCTTTGAAAACCAGCCCACCGTTGCCCACGCCTACGGGAAAATCTGGTACGACAAACCAGAGTGCTCCTCCACCCCCGTATACTTCTGTCGGTAAGAGCAATAGTTTTGATTATGAATATAGAGGGGGCCTATCGAACTCCTTGTATTACAACACATTATAGCGAATATTGATAGACTATTACGATGTTGACATTATACTTCTTTGAAGCATTTTTATTATTTCACGTGTTGGCTAGAATTCTGATGTGGATACAGATGCATTATGCATATGTAAATCACCATGTCGCGAGCCTACAAGGTTCTAAGTGTTCATCCTTGACAAAACAAACCCGACAATTAAATAGTATTCTAAGCTGTCTCATTGTTACTTTTGTTTTGCCAAAAACAAACACTTATAACCTTGTAGTTCTCCAATCACGATGTTCGCTCCTAAAGTTGTGATTATATTATGCTGCACGTCGCATACTATCATGTGACGTCACAGTAAGCTGCCGCTATGGGAAAAAAGTGTGTAATGTCGTTTTTATTGATATTTAAAATGTTATCAGACTGATGCTCCCATCCTGTAGCACATTTTGAACCTTTAAACGAACATTGTCAGTTAGTAAAATCTGCCGAAATCATCAGAACAACAATGAGGTCACCTCACGTTGTACCGCACTGCATCGATACCTGCATGACTCAATGAACGTTTTTTATCATTTTCTACATGCCTACACATTTTCAATTCATGTCAAAATCGCGTGTTTTTGTTTTAGCAGTTAGCACTATGTATTTTCTATTAGAATTTTGTCTATTATCTATGGTCTGCAGGTTGGGTTCAGTTCAAAATATTATCGAATTTACAGAGACTCGTTACTAGGTTAATCCATTATTAAATGTACAGAGATCATGTTCATTCAAAATATTCTGCAAAATGATGAAACCATAGACTAAATTTGTCGCCGTGACAGCGTGACAATATGCAACGTGCATCTCAATATAATCACAACTTAAGCGACATACATCTTTATCTAGATTTTATGAAATTTAAAAATTAGAGTACCTTGTTTCTCTTATTTGAACATCGTTATCAAGATGTTCATTTGTGAGACTGTTTTATTTGTTTTTAACAACCTTAATAGTGAAAGTCAACGGCAATTTATTACGCATTTTATTTCATGATATTTAGTCAAAAATAAAGTTATAAAATCTGACAGGTGGCAGCTATAAACAAGCCACCATGTTTCAATGCGACAGTTTACTAATTTTACTCTCTCTACCAATTCGACTACACCCTCTCTCCAATTCTTTCAGTTGAAGTATGTCTCAAAAGAAAGTGTTTAACTTTATATTAAAAATTGTGATTCTTGTGATGCATTAATATATGCGTTTTTGTTCACAGTGCAACTGACATACGAAGAGTGTCAGTTTACTGCTAAATCCATTTTCGAACCTGAAGACGATAAGAACATGAGGATCCATGGAAGAAAAGATTTCGCACCACGTTATCCCACATATGGAATTGCACAAACACAATAATTAGCAAGATTTAAATGGTGTTACCTGTTGATTCATGATGCAAAGTCATTATGTTAATTAAAACAAAACATTGTAAAGTATAATATAATGTAGACTGGAGTGTCTGGCATGCTCCTGTTACTTACGATATTATGTCTAGACTTAGAAGATAATATTAATATTATATAATCCGCAACACTTGTACCGTGTGAAAACAATTACAAAATGGATAAATAATTGATGCTTTTCTTTACAATTTTACCAATGCTTTGACTGCAACCCGCTGTCATATCGCATCTTCTCCTCTGAGTGAGGATTTGTTGTTCAGGCCGTCTCCAATTCTCTTAAAAAAAACTTTATAATCTTTCCGAGCTCTTCCGTTTCCCAATGTCAGGGCACGTTTGAGCTCCTTGACATCTGCAAGTCACGGCTTTACTCTCTTCATTCAAATTTAGGGCATAGTACCATGTGTGCAATGTCCTCCTGAACAATACATTCATCGAAGAGCTGCGAATCTCTTCTCCCTATGAGGACATTAAATCTCTTGCCCACGGTGTGGCCTGGACTTAGTCTCAATATCAGCTTGAGTTAATTTTTGCTCTGAGGCGACTGACAAACCAGGGCACCAGCCATGGGGAAGGCAGTCTGAACATACTCCATTTCACCTTGTATAGGAATGCCCTGTAGTGGGAATCTATCCACAACTGATGAAGGTTATGCATGACTCGTTTAGATTCTTATATAATAATATTATCTATCCATGAAGTTTTCAAGCCATATATTGTGAAAGAACTACACTTTCAACTTGGTTTTAATTACAATTAAAATTAAATTAAATAAATTCTAAATTTGAAAACTTAACTGATACTTTCATAATAGTTTGACAGATGGTTACAGTGCAGTGCTAGCATTTTACCGCATTCAAGAATATTGACAGGTGCTTTAAGGACAGTTTTGCCACCTGTTTTTTTATTTATTTATTATATAAACCTAAAATATGGTTCTGATTGATATTATTATACATAGTACTACTAGTAACTAGATTAAAGTGAATTTTGATATTATTATTATTATTATTGCCATTGGGTCTGAAATGACATTAAAAACAAAATGTACGTATTGTTCATAAAACTATTTACATATTATTGCTTTTATAAACATGACATTGTATTAAACAGAATTATTAGTGAAGGTAAATTTAATGATTTTTTTTATATTACATAATATTGTTACATATAAATTGTACGTAAAGCATTTCACCATAGCACAGTTTGCCGTGAGCTTTCTATCAGAAAGATATGACCGTATACTATACGCTCTCCAATTTTATTAGATTCAATATGAACATTAATTCAATTTTCATAGCAGATTTTGGCAAAATTCATGAATTCAAGAATGAAAACCTAACCTAACCTAATAAAATAAACCAGTATATTGGCTATTTTCAAAATTTGTTTGCCGCTGGCTTTCTGTAAACCGACAAGAACCGTGATCTATTTAGACATGAATTTTATGTCAGTACTATACGACCCAAAAAGGTTGGACGGTCTTTAATATACGACCATATATTTCCGATACAAAAAAGGTGAAGTGTGATATGGCGAACTGCATACGTACAAATTTCCAGACATGATTACATCTAGGTATTGTCATTTAGTCAAAAAATGACATTAAAAACAATAAATTATATATGTTATGTCTTATTCGTTAAATTCTTTGTTAATATTATAAACATGAGAATGTATTGTACACCAGATGAAATTGAATCCTAATTCATTTTGTTGGATAAATTATTGTAAATAGGTACTCTACATTATGTCTATATATTGTGTGTAAATAGAAAATTAAACTAATTCCCCATTTACACGTGCATGGATTTACTGCTGACAGTACGTATTATCGTGGCCATAACAAGAAAATGCACGTGTAAACATGTGTTATCATGCAAGTTGCAAGATTGCATGCATTTATCAAAAAAGTTCAGAAGCTTCTGAATTTTCACGCAATAATTGGTACTTGCATAGCGGTGTGCATGCACAGTAGAACGATAGTGACGAACCTGCCGGAAGAAATATGAACTACACCGCACAGAATTATCTACGAAATTGTCTGAATCTGTCAAATAGCACCATATGATGACAACATCGCGTCTCGAAGAATGAGATTGGCGAGACAGTCAGCACTTCTACGTGTAAACAGTTATTATCGCGATAGTTTAAACTACACGCTATTGGTGCAAGTAAATCCATGCACGTGTACAGGCGCTATAATATTACATTTAGGTACCTGCACTTACCAGTTTTTTGATTATTTTTAAAATTTCATTACATTATACAAGCCAAATTATTGTTATGATCTCACTATTATTGTAACATAGTACAACGTGATTACAAGTGCCAGAGTACGTATCTGAACCATAAAAGTAACATGTCTACACCAGAGAGTGCAGGCTCAAAAGACTGTTTTTTTATATAGGCCATGAGGCCCAGTGACAGTAGTCTAGTGAAACAGTAGTGTATTTATTAATAGAAGTGAAGCAATCACGAACACCCAGGCTTTGAGAAAATCACAATATATTGCGACCTCACCGGGTCGAACCTGGAGCTCCCGGATGAAACGCCAGCACCTTACACACTCTGTGGAGGCCTATATGGTGTGCTTCGGAGTACAAATATGTAGTAACTTACCCACTCACTTATATTTCTAATGATCAGTGCCTAATATTTTGAACATTCATTTAGATATTTAAAACATTGACGAGGGCCAAATTATATGCCAAATGCTTTTTAGGGCCACATTTACATAATTATGTATATTATTTATATATTTTTGTATAATTATCTAAACCAATTATATTTTACAAAACGACAAAATCTTATTCATTCTTCGATATGCTATTTAAAAAAAAACCTGGTCTATTAAAAAAAAAGTCTGGTCACATGCGGCCCACGGACTGCAGGTTGCTCATCGTTGATTTAGAATTTGAAGAAATAATGACTATTAATATTATTATGAAGTAAATTATGGAAAATGGCTAGAGTAATCATCATTATCTTTCAAGGTCGATCTCTGACCCCTTCTACCACTCTCAGTACTTTTTCCTGCGACAGAAGAATTCATGATACTAAACATAATTTGAGCGTGAACAGTAAGCTGCCAGCGTCTATAATAACAAACCATAATTCAAATCTGTAATTGCTCTCTACTCAGCCTAATATGATGTCATTTTACCCAGTCGGCGCACGATATTCTGGAACTTACGCATGGCGAAAACGATTAGCACGGTTTAAGTTGTTTTATAATGGCTTTAGTTAATACTAAGCTTTGGGATCATTTTAAGTAAACTAAATATATTGCCTGGGCGCAAACGATTTCAGTGAAGATGACGTATACGGTGCATAGTGCCTGTATTATCGCCAATTGGCAATATGGGCACATCGGTTTATGGTTTGCATTACAATAAGTGAGCGATAATATTAAAAACCTATGAAGAAAAAATATGATTTACGATGTTGAACGATGTTTCATAGCAATACAAGTAGTGCAGTGCACTTGTATGATGTTAGACCAGCCGCCGCTGTCCACCACTCTTGGTACTTTTTCCTGCCAGAGAAGAATTCATCATTCCAGCGAGGCTTAAGGTCACCACTGGACTGATCGTTATGTCCAATCTATTGCCATATTATTAGCCATCACGGATCTTCATCCAATGATTTATTTTGTAGTAAAGCAGACACATACTGACATCTTTTGAACACACAAATAAAAAACTCTACAGAAACTGACCCCATTCCAATAAAACTGGTAACCATAGTAACATGTTTAGGTACTGTCTTTGAATTTTGAAAGGAAATTACTCCATTATTACATAATATTTAACTTAGATAATCACTGATGCACTCATTATATGTGACAAACGAGTACAAACAAACGTAATTATTTCATTTTATATTGCTTTTTTATGTTTTAAAGTGTAGATAATATACTACTTAGCATCCAAGCATTAACTAATGCAATTCAAATTATTATGATATGTCGTCTCTTACTGTTATATCATGCCGATAACTATAACTTGAAGTGCGGTAATATGACAAAACTACTACTCACGTCGCGACACTAGTGCCGCGCATCAAGTTATAGTTATTGGTATCTAATGCTGCTTTTTGCGCATTGCTCTTGCATTTGTGTCTCGCGCCCTTAGATCTTGGTTCAAAAACTGTCATAGGAGCAAACATTGCCAAGACGCTGCTAGGAATTGCGAGCTATGACAGGCACAACTACCAAACTATCTTGGGTCGGTGTCAGTGAGGGTGTAGAAGATAAACGACGAATACGACGCATTTTAAACTTTTAATCAAGTAGACACACTTTCCCCACGAACATAAACGCGTGGGGTAAGAGCACCTTTGTGTTGTGTCACACTTCCCCTATATATTTTCTATGAATTTGCAAAGTCATTATTTTAACTAGTGATGGGACACGACGCATTATTTATATTGATCGAAAAAAATGTTCGTAACTGAAATAAAATGTTTGTAATTTTATTATTATAGTTTTATGTTAGCTAAGTAGGGACTCGGAAGAGGAGATAAGAATGCATGTGTTTCATTTTAATACATAAGTTTTTAAAATAAGTGCTTATCAAATTCTGACATGACGTGATATTAATGTGTATTTTTCCCAATGACATTATGGATGAATCATCTGGAAAAGAAAATGACACTCACTTTATTGTCGGGTCTGCCGAATGGCATAATCTGTTCTAACGCCATTACAATAAAGGTGATATTGCTATAAATTCCTCATGCTTTTTGTTGGGTCTGCCGAATGGTTCGGTTCGAACGGGTTCGCTCAAATGAACATTGACGTTAGAAACACTGCTCTAACGCCATTACAATAAAGGTCATATTGCTATAAATTCCCGATGCGTGATATCGCATAATGATATTGCGTGACGTCTACCTATACATGCGAATGCGCAAATTTACTTGCTAGCTACTGTATTGAGTGCGTCGTCCATTAATAATGTCATTGATTTTTCCACATCTAAATACGCTGCTGAAATATAAACGAAAGACAGATACAGGAGCTTACGACAATGGAAAATTACAAGAAACAGTTGAATGTGTAAAAAACAATCTATTGACAGATTATGAAGCTGCGAAAAAATACGGGATCCACGATCTACAATAATTATTGCTCATGTACAGAAGTACAATATTACCCAAAGAGATTGAAACTTCTTTAGCAGAAAATTTGCATACGTTGGAAATGCATGGTTTCTGTTTCACAAAAAAGTAGTCCTCGAATTAATTGGACAGTAAGATTATTAAAAAACTATCCCCGGGGTGCAACAGGTTAAAACTGAAATTCGAGACCCCGACCACGCACTCTGGCTCTGATGCCACTACATACAATAATTATTGTCCGTGAGTGAAGCATTCCGATCTACACGTAACACGTCGCCCGCGCCAACCTGCAGGTTATTAATTTCTTCTAACTAATCTAATCTAATTTAATCTAACTTTGCCATTTGACCTCCGATCAAGCTGAAATAAACGCCAATATTTTTTAAATGTACACATTCTAGCGACATTTTCAATAAAAAATGGTGGTTGCAGCATTAACTTCCGCGTTTCAAGACCTTGTACGCGGCGACTTTTTCCCCGGGTTGCAACGGGTTAAATCTGAAATTTTAGACCCCGACCACTCACTCCGGCTCGTCGGCCCCGTCTACTGTCCAAATTTTGTCGAAATCCGACTGCGCGTGTGGATTTTTACAAAGAAAAACGAAAATTATAGTATAGATAATAAATGTACCTACCTAACGTTTGTTGGACTTCCGTGTTTATGGAATTATTATAATGGTTTATTAACATTTTTCTTAGAGCATAAACATAGTAAAAAGGACACCCGTTGTTTATGCACTAACGTGAATTGGACTTCAGTGATTTTTTAATTAGCTATATCGGTTAATTTACTACTTATGGACTCTAATGTTTTATTCATCTGTGTAATGAAATAAAATAAAATTTTCTACATATTTAACTCAGAAACGGTAAAAACTGGACTTCCGTGGTTTATCCTCTAATGCAGTGCTCCGCAACCTTTTCTCACCCACGGCACACCAAAGGTCTTCCCAGAATTCCGCGGCACACCATACGTAAAACAATTTATATACCAAAACATGAACCCCACATCCTGAAGAGGGACCCCAGGCCAAGATCTTTGGCGGGCCCCCTTATCTATAGCTCAGTTTGAAGACAGCGTGATACTCTAAAATAGCATTTTTAAAATAGTGTTCGAGGTAAAATTAATGGTATTGATTTTATGTTTAGCAATTTTTCGTATGGTTATATTACATTAATATAATTATGGTTAGTTGTCAGGTTAGGAATAATTATTTGTCGAGTATTGTCACAATAATAATAAATTATATCCTACAATAAGATGCCTTAAAATATAGCGTTGCAGGCGACTTTTTTTGACTCGAAAATGGGAGCTGAACTGCGATAGTTTTGTCGGAAATACGAGGATATTTTTTATTAACCGAAATTCAGAAAATAACCAATGGAACATCGGCGAAGTTCAGTTTTAGCGTCCCGTCATATTTTTATCAATTCAACAAATTCCTCTCGAAATTATAGGAAAAGCGCTTCTATAGAATTTTCGGCAATGGTTGTAAAAGGGTTTCGTATCCAGTCGCATTGATTGTATGAAAGTACTGATGAAATTTCTTTTGCAACAAAGTTAAATGTTTTTGAGACGGATCCAAAATTGATTGCTTGTTTTCAATGGTGGTCTGGTAGTTCCTTTGGAACATTTGTAGAGATCCTTCTGCCAAAGTTCGAGTTTATTTTTGAATTCGGCTAATTTATCAGAGCACGTCAATATATTTTCATTCTGACCTTGCATTGTTTTATTAAGTTCATGCAGGTGCTCAAATATATTACCAGCCATGTACGCAAATTTGGCTATTGCACCGCGGCACACCTAGCATCGTCTCACGGCACACCGGTTGCGGAGCACTGCTCTAATGTACAGATAATAATAATTAAAATATTTCTGCAAAAATAATACTTTTCTTGGATCGCGTCCAAATTCGGTGACATAAAGATGGCAACACTGTTAACATGTATTTTAGTTTATGGTCCTCACCTCACCTTCCTCAATCTGCCGCAATCTCCCGGTTGAAAGTTGAACTTTAGTGAATCGGTGCTCAACTTAATAACAGTGGTTTTATAAATTAAACAGCATTTAAAATGGGCATCAAAGACGTGAATATAATAGTTGACAATCAATGGGGCATATATTACCCCGGGCAGAATCTCAATGGGAGAATCGAATACATAGTGGACACTCCCAAAAAAATCAGAGGTATGTACCACTAATACAAAGTATACATTTAATGCTCTAAATCCGATATGAATATTCATGTGATTCATGACTCAATGCGTAATGCAAATTAAATGAATTATTGATATATACCACACTATAAATAATTCACCAAGTTATTCCTTTTATGCATTAAGTTTGTATAATATTAACAACCAAGTAAACAAGGTCATGTAAAAGTGTACATATTTAAATTTATAATATACATTTAACGACGTGTTGACAGCTTTCCAAGTTATTTGCCAGACGAAATTGCATTACAATACATCCAGTCGGAGGTCATGACTTCTTTTAGTATTAGCAATTAAATCCAGATAATACTATCAATTATTATGTTTAGCATGTACGCTTAAACGTCACTATGACAGGTCACAGCAGTGCTGCCATCTTTTTGTCACTGAATTATAGTACGCGGTCCCGAAATTATAATAGATACGCACTGTCTTGAAATGAAATTGAAAATGTATAGGTTTTTTGTTTCTCACAAAAAAATAATAGGGTATTTAGAGAATATTACTTTATATCTAAGGATCAAAAAAAAAACACCGGCGAATCTGAGAAAATCTATTTCGTTTCGTTTTTTTACCTCTCAAACAACTTTTGTTTTCTCGGCTCGCCAAATTTTCTTCTATTATGAAAATAATTATAGTAGTACTTAGCACCAAATTATGCTATACCTACCGAAATTGTGGTAGTTTTGGTGTATTATTTAACGTAGAAATGAAATCCTTATTAAAAAAATATACTTCCGATATTCAAAATTATAGTATTTTGTGCGTACATTTTTAATATCGTATTTAATACACGGATCAAAATTATAATAATATAGTGTTACCACAGTTAAAAAATATCTATAAAATAATTATTTGTGTGTGTGTACATTTCACTTTTATCAATTGTTTTTATAGTAATAAATTTATAACTGCTCATCTTAATATTGATATTTTTTATTTTAAGTGACCGCATATTATATCATTCTATGGCGGTTTTTTTCGAATTTGGTAGGTACCTCAAGTTTAAAGTAGATTTTCTTGTTATAGACCTACTTACAAACTGATTATCTGTAGAATGGCCAAATATGGAACTACGAACTACCATAGGACGCCATTTTGAAAATTTCATTCGAATGTCAGATTTTGTCCAGTTACAAGTCTTGATTGGGTAGTTTTCGACAGTGGCTCCCCCATCCCAGTCTTCAGATAAATTTGTAGGTCTGTAATTTCCTTTGTGATATCATTAGGAGTCGTCCATATATGCCTTCACCTGATATTATGTGACTTGAAAGAACCAAAAAATATTTTTCTGAAAATAAATTGGTGATGTTTGGGCATAACCTGATAACTGCTTTTTTGGTCATTTTATGTTAAGAGTAAAAATTGGGTCACTATCTTCCATTTGGTAATAACCCGATACCTATATAGATTTCATTTGGAATGCTCAATACCAAAGACCTTATCATAGTTTGATTACTGATAAGTGACATTATTTTCCTAATTATTGGAATAATTGACAATCTAAAGAAGAAGAAGAAGAAGAAGAATTATTGTCATATTCTTCTTCAGTTATTTATTTTAAATTTTCACAATATTTGACAAAAAAATCAACCGAGATTTATGTGGGCAATTCAAAGCTTAAAATTGCTCTCCATTTTGCAGTTAACAGGTTATCCCCGAAGAACATTGATAATATAATGTTCTATGTTATCATTATGGCTGACCCGTTATGATCTATATTATAATGTGATCATTGTTTGTTCCAGGAATCTGCATAACCTTCAAAGGGGAAGCTTCTACGTCATTTTCAAAGTCAGAATCCAATCAATCCGGTGGCTCAACGCACTACAAAAGTGTGCAGTACTCAGGAAATGAACAATACTTTCATATGAAGTATTACATTGCCGGCAGTGAAAGTGGTACCTACATCATTCTTTTTAATTGAAACAGAGTTTTTGTGAACTTTTTTTTAAAGCATACTTTGAAACTACAGTCGAACTTGGTTATTACGAGGAAGATGAGACCGACTGAATTTGCTCGTTATAAGCGGTACTCGTTATATCAGAAAATAGGTATTTTTAAATGTGCGGTCACATAACAAAAAAAGTCGAAAATAAAAAATCTGAAAACCATCGTGAAATCCCCGAAACAAGCATGGCATTCATAAAAATTGTCAGCAAAAACAACAATTAGGTAGGTACTTAGACACTTAACTAGTGTCATAAACGTAATCCGTCCCCGGCGGCATCCTGTCCGATCGGATTTTATTGCTTAGGGTCGAAATGTTTTTAAACGATCGACACATTAACAGTATTTTAGCTCGATATATCCTATAAGTTGCTCGTTATAACAGTGAATAAATGTATGGAGAAAATCAAAATTTCAACGATTGTTTCCTCATTACATCCGTGATCGTAATAACCGAGTTCGGCTGTATCAATCGTGGACTTAATTCATAGGCTTACAATTACAAAAAATCAAGTTACCTAAGCTTTAAATTAGTATTCAACACCATATCTAAACTGAAGATCAATTAAATCAGACGGTGAATAAAAAAATTGATATTTTATGTACTTCCAGTTGCAAAATGTCAAGTTTAACTATGAATTAGTATTCAACATCATAATACACAATGTATCCAAACTGAAAATCAATTAAATCAGGTTTATCCGCCATTTTGGAATTTATGGGGCAAATTTTAAAATGGCTTCTTATGGCTGAATATCTTAAAAGTAGCTCATGCCAAATTTTATGGTTTTATACAAAATTGCACCATTCGTCGAATTATTTGAGCTATGCCGCTGAACTATAAGTTAGATTCACTTTACAGGGGATCCCATTGATATACCAATTGGCAAGAATCTTTACCCCTTTGCCTGTCAGCTTCCGCTCAATTTACCATCATCGTTTGAGGGAGAATTAGGATTTGTGCGGTACACAATTAAAGTTACGTTGGACAGGCCGTGGAAATTCGATCTGGACACGAAAATGGCATTCACAGTCGTGTCAAATTTGGATTTGAATTCAAACCCTGTGTACGCGGTGAGTATCCATTCTCATCAATCACTAACGCTTAGTAACAATGACGTCCCTAGATAAAATGCCGCCCCTAAGCAGCGCCGATATGCCGCCTCATTTTTTTATACATTATTTTTATCATCTTTCCATCCATCCAATATCTAAGAAATGTGTTGTATGGATACATTACTAATAATCGAAGGGCAACGAATGTAAACTAGATATCGCAAACCCGACAAAACCAATGAGCTGAATTTTTTAATGGAAAGATATTTTCGTTATTACTAAGTTTAGGTAGCTATTTCTATATATTCCAAATGTTTTTCCTCAATTTGCCGCCCTTCGAGTAATTCCGGCCCCCAAGCGACGCTCAATCTGCCTACCCCCACGGGACGTCACTGCTTAGTAATGAACGATATTGAAGAAAAACCTTCCATGTATTAGATATACCAATGTAAATCGTCCAATGTTTGCATTTGAAACTTAACTGATATGCCAGATGTTGGCATGGAGTGTTTTCAGTCAGAAGACAAGTTATACAATCTTATTTCTAAACTGGTGACCCTGATTTTTTTGTTGTTGATAATAATAACATAAAGTGACCCAAAAATACTCTGAACTAAACCGCCATTATATAACCTCACGTTAACATTATTAATTTTTTTTTTTTGTAATAGTGCCCGCTACAATTTGAGTTGAACAAGTCATTCGGGTGTTGCTGTTGTCCATCAGGCAATGCTTCCGTGGTGGTGCGGCTACCTGTCAGTGGGTTTTGCTCCGGTCAGTCCATGCCTTTTGATGTCACCTGCGAAAACAATAGCAGAACATCCATCAAGAATATCAGGATTCGCTTGAGAAAGGTATTTGCCTTTGGTCAATTTCTCAGGGGTATTAATTATATTGTATCTATATCATGGGTTACTGCCAAAAGTTGGTAAGTCTCGAAATCATGTTATGGAGTAATTGCAATTTGAAGTTTGACAAAATCAGGCATATTGCGCCGGCTAGACGGCAGCGACTTGCCTGTGCGGTATAGACTTTTACAGTGCTTTTCGGTTTGCGGGACCTTCAGTTTTCCCGTCCATACACACGAGCTTCCCGATACAAACCGGTTTGCGCAGGTAAGCTTGTCGTAAAGCATGAGCGTCTAGTCGGTGCCTAACGCTGATTTCGTTGTGCTTTATGTGAACCTTGATTTTTTTTCCGGCATACATATTTATAATTATATAGACACGTAAACCGTTGTTAACTTTAAATACCTAAATTATCGACTTACCAACTTTTGCGACCCCACGAATGTTAATCAATTCCTTTAAGTACCTACCTGAAGGCCAATTCTTGAATGAAGCAGTAAAAAACACTGCTTTAATGAAGCTTTAATGAAGCACGTAAATTTTTTAGTTTTACAGAAGATATTGTGTGTATAAAGCTTCGAACGACTTGCATTCGTGCGAGTGAGAAAGCATTCAGCATGCTTATACCTTATATCCATGCGTTAGAGTAAGGTAGAAAGTAAACATGCCAAAACGAACCGTTTGTGTATTGTTGAAGTACGTAGCCAATTAATCAGTTACGTCTCCAATATAACAATATTACAACACGGAATTTCCGTTGTATTTTGCAAACAAACATGTGTGTTTCTGTATTACAAAATCACAATAAATATTTAAGTGAGAATTTAAACACAAACTAATACTTTCAGCGGTAATAGTTGGGTAAAAGATAGAAAAAATAGAATAACGGCCTGCTCACTACGTACAAATTTTTGACGTTTAATAATATGTCAAAGTCAAATGGAGAGTTACTAGCGCCTCTATCGGCAAAGCGTGTATAGTTAAATTGCATACTGTAGTCGACACCACCGGTCGACATTTTATATACTTCGCTGTAGCAGGTTTGCGCTTAGGTTGTGCAACCGGTAATACTGCTTCATTCAAGAATTGGCCTTCTGGGGGTGTACATCACATGAGATGGTACTTCACAAATACAGCTGGGTGTTTGATACTAGAACGATCCCAGAGACCAAGACGACGGACAGCAGCAAGTCAACAAACAAAAATAACTAATATAAAATATTTACCAACAATAAACTGAGAGCTATGATCGCAAAGTTTCGTGAACTACTGCTATATTGTGCAATAATATTTACAAATTGTTCAGTGTTCCACAAATTGCACAAAGTGTGGAGGCAGGCTGTGGAGATTCGACAAAAAAAGTAGTAGTTGTCAGTAATACTTATTTGTTGTATTGAAATACAAATTGCAGATGGTATTGGTTATTTTTTTAAATTCAATTAATCCCTGCCTAACCAAACCATAATATAGAAGAATATTATTTATCTATTATGATTAGGCAGAGTTTCATTGAATTTTAAAAACTAACCAGAACCATCTCCAATTTGTATTCTAGTTTAATGAAAACAACCCTTTGCCACTGCAATATATGATACAAAGTTTTAAAATATTGATCGAACGATCGAACAGCTGTAAAGTAGTGTTGATAATAATATTGATGAACATCAAACATTTTGCGCAACAGTATTATGTGTTATTATTATGAGGTTCATGTATTGTGTTGTTGCAATCAAACGGTCGTTGATTTACTTTGCGCAATTTTCGGAAAATTGATTCATTTGTAAGTATTTGAATGTGAAAGCATATTATCGACATGGGTCTTCGCAACAATCATTCACATTGCTTATTATAGCTGGATATTTTATATCAGACTTGCTGGTTTAATAATATGCCTTTGGATGCTACTATGTTTTTCGAAATCCGGGCGAGGATTGCTACCAATTACTGTCGATAAATGAAAATATTGTATTATTTTTAGACACCTTACCACTAACGTTCCCTCTACCCCTTGTGTGTGCGGATCATCAACGCATCTGTATCGATAAATTTACCCCACAAACACTCATACAATTTTTCATTAAAACTTATATTTATAGGGTATTTATTAATTTCGTAATTACCATACAAAATTAGCATTTTTTGCACAGATATATCGGTAATTATTAATGTATGAAACCGAGACTTTCGCAATTCTTCAAAAAATTCTTTTTTAATGACTGCATTCGACAAATTCGAACGCATAATTTTTACTTTGCCAGATTTCGGGAATGTCTGTATTTAGATACATGATTATGAATATCTTGTACATAAAGCATAGACGCATTTATTTTTATAGCCAATAGTACATTATTAATTAACACTTTGACTAGATCGCAACCAGTTTTTTTGCGCTCAGCGATCTCAATCTTATTCTTTCTGGGTGTTTCTGTCGTTATTTTCAAAAGTCCACCTCTTTTCTAATTCTTCAATTTCGTAATAGCATCCCTGTGTACTATTTGACTTAAATGCCATTTTAAAAGATACAACCTCCATTCTATACACGTCTTTCCAGATGTGAATTCTCCTTGCATATTAGATATGATGCATTTGACACAATCATCTGTTTCCGAATAAACAAATATATCACCAATTCTTACTTTTTGCGAATGCATTGAAGATGGCATTTCTATTTCAACGATTTCAGAGAGCCATTCCAATTTAAATTTATCGCAGGATTTCTTTTTAATGATCGCATTTGAAATATCACATCCATTCCTTTTTGACATTTTTTTAGGGTTATTTATTAATAAGTATAATTACGTACACTGATCACACCTGTAGTTATTATAAAATGTGGCAATGGAAACTTTCTTTTACAATATTTTTGTGTGAGGACTGTGCAGGGGATGAAAACATGTGTGCGGACACCTTACAGGGAACATTGCTTACCACTCTAATTGATTCAGCGAAATCGGAATATTATTACTTTCGTAATTAATTTATCATTTTGAATAGATAACGAGGCAATTAGATATCCCGCGCCGCATATGCTGTTAAAAGTAATTGACATGTTTCTTTCTCACTCTATCATACGGGTGATCTCGCGAATGAGCGAAATGCACGATCCGCGCACGGAGTTTTGATTTTTAGCAGCTAAAACTTGTTGGTTCCTGTTGTTACTTTATATGTAATTGTATGTTTTTAGGTTATCACATTCCGATCTCATCATCCCAGAATGCTCACAGAATATCGCACGGTGGATATAGGCGAGTTATCGCTTGGAAAAGTACGAGCGAACATGTCGCTTAACTGGCAACCTATGCTGACGATTCCACCACTCCCCCCGTCCAATCTATTGTTCTGTAGCATTATCGACGTTGGCTACGAAATAAAGGTACAAATATTCTCAATTACTTGATTTACATTATACTAATTTAAATTCAAATTCTGGAATGACCGATCAGATATTCTTTTACTTATGAATAATGTAATTTTTATGATCTTTAAATATTTTGCATACAAACAACAGTAATAAACTCGTATGTATCATTGTCAGTTGTATATTTACCATAATATACACCTATAAATCCAAGTCTGAAAATGCTGAATGGCAAAATCTGGGTTCGTAAAAACGATTCCTCTGGAATAAATAGTACAAAGCTTTTATCGATTAGATTTTATTTTCTTATGGCTAAAAAGCCAATCATCTTGAAAAAATTGCTTAGTTATTTTCTATACATTGTGAATTCATATTTATTCACTGTAAGATTGATTGTAAAGGTAAAAATTGAAAAGAAGGAAGGGTATATTTTGGGAATGGGACTACTGGCCTCCGGACAATTGGACGCCGCACTGTCGTAGACACGTGTAGACGAGGTATTTTAATCAGTTTCTATCTACTACTTAGTAGTTTGAATTCATTTTACTCTTAACATAATGTATTCTTTATCGCGGATTGAGAATTACCATGCCTAAGGCTTTATATAAAATAAAAAACTCTTTTTTCGTTGGAACTTAAACATATGCATGATTAAATCATTGTTTACGTCTGCATATTTACATTCTTACCAACTATTAAATCATAATATAATCATTGAAGTATAAATAATAATATTGAATATTTTTTTTTAAAGTACCTATAAGTACCTAACGTCTATTTATTTTCGAATTCCGTGGCGTCCAATTGTCCGGTGCCAAATCGTCCTAGACCCTATATTTTCTAGTAAATAAACATACATATTAATTCAATTGCAGGTAACCTGCTCACCTGCGGGTTGCCACTCGGACGTGGACAGGACTTGCCCCGTCTTTTTGGGCACCATCCCTCTCGTCGGTTTCCAATCCAATTCATCGGGGGATGCCCCACCTTTGGAAACCTCCCCCACTTTGCCGATGTCAATGCCAATGCCGGGCACCCCTTATCCAATATCCATGCCCATGCCCATGCCTACGCCTACGGGCTCACCTGATAGAACAGATCCAAGTGCACCTCCGCCCCCGTACGGCTCTGTCGGTAAGAACCATAGAATTTAGATAAGTAAATAAAAAGTTTCTGTAGGTACCTATTGGTTAATGAAAAATTTACCATATTAGACAATTCACACCTGTAGATAAACTGCCACAAGTCTAAATACATCAAACAGAGGAAATTTACAGTGAAGTTTTTACCCATCATATTATTTAAGTACTTCTATCATTTCATAGAAATAAATGTAGTAACAGTTTGTTCTTTTAGGCTGAGATGCATAGAATGTCATGAATCAGTTCACACCATTTATGTAACTGTTTATCGACTGATAACAGATAACACTACAGCAGTGGCGAAGGGTGATCCGGCATAAATAATGCACACTAAAGATTGTCAGTCATACGTATTTGTTTTCGTTGAACTAAGACTACAATTTACAGATGGTGTTGGTTAGTTTTTAAAATTCGATTAAACCCTGCGAAACCAAGCCATAATAGACAATAGTAAAAAAATACTCATCTCTATAAAATATCTAAAATTATGCAATTAAATCATACATAAGTTTGAATATTTTATAGATTTACTAATTAGGTTTTTACTGACAATTCAACTATTCATAATTTGTTTGTTGTATTTTTTCTTTTTTTGTAACCTCTGACTAGATAAGTAGGTAATGGAGTTTTTACCTACTCTATTGTATTGATTTACTATATAAGGTAGAGTTAAGAGTGTTCGTTGTCAGTGTGTGTTTGCCTTTGGTGAGTGTACACGACGCCTGAAGATGCTGAAAGGCGAAACCCGGGTCGCGAGAAACGACTTAAATGGAATAGTACAGAGCTTGAATCCATTAGAATTCAAACTATAAATGTAGATAAAAAAATATTATTCTATCCATAAAATATCCAAAGTTATGTGTGATTTAATTACATAATATTAGATATTTTATAAATAGATGAGTTTTTTTTACTATTATCTATTATGGCATGATTTTTGCACGGTTTAATTGATTTTAGTTCAATATGTACCATCTGTAAGCATATTATAGTCTTATTTCAATAAAAACGAATACGTATGACTGACAAAGTTTAATGTGCACTATTTATGGCGGATCTTAACAGCCCACCTCTACCCTTCGCCACTGCCATATGGTTGCTCTGATTCTTGGTAAGATGCCGTGGCATTTAATTTTAGCCATGAGTCCCAGACATTCTGTGTTCAGTTGTTTGACAAGAGCTGATCTAAATAACGTTAAAATCAGGGACTTCACAGACTTCCACGTTTACGTTACTATATCTCAAAAGTGATGTATGTATGTTTTTGTCAACAGTTCAACCGACATACCAAGAATGCCAGTTCACTGCCAAATCGATTTTCGGGCCTGAAGACGACAAAAACATGAAGATTTACGGAAGAAAAGATTTTGCACCACGTTATCCCACATATGGATTCACTAAACCGCAAAAATAATCTAGGTTTAATGATAACAATTGTCGATTCTTGATGAAAAGACATTTTATAAACGAAAAAAAAAACAAAGTTTATAGTATTTGAGACTTTCTTCCGTTCTCCTTCGTTCCTCAATGTTTCAGAATTACTGCAGAACCCATTCTCAAGAGATATTGTATTGAAATATACTCAGTGTATGAATGGGAACACTGAACCATTACTGATGCCATTGCCAAGATACTAAGGAAACACGAGATCGAAACGGTGTTTTCAACACCAACGATTATGTGCAATATTTTAAGACCCATAAAACCCTCGCAGCCTTTTATTTTGGCGAGATAAACTGTTGCAGATGTCCAAAAAAGTATGTTAGCAAAACTTGACTAACGGCAAAAAAGGATGTGAATAAACACAAGAGGCCATATTGATCAAAACATTACAAAATGTCAGCGATTGCAAACACTCGATGGACATGGGCCACAAATTTGGCTTTGAGACTAAAACACTGGGCCGGAATAAAGGATATTTTTCCCACTAAGTGAAAGAGGCTATCGAAATTCATGATAGGCTGACAATATTAATAGAAATGATGGGCAACTTAAAAAATGTCATGGCTTCTGGCAGTTTTAGCAAAAACTAATATCCGATCCGGTACCTATATCTGGTCATCGCAACTGACAGTACAGAAGCACACCCTTTTTTCTCTGAGTAATGTTTGCTCTCAGCTAAACAATTCCCTTCTTGACACACTTAAAGTGGTGTTCGCATTCATACACCTTACAGCATGGCCCCCACATCATGAAGCGCCCCCCCCCCCCCCCCCCCCCGAACTATCACTAAGGATAAAGGCAGTGTGACGCTCCACAGTAGCGTTTTCCAAATGGTGTACGCGGTAAAATTAATGTGTATATTTTTATATTTTAATACATCCATTTGAATTATGGAGTTGTCGATATTGTTCGTACGATACAATTTTTATTTGTGTATCGATGAACACATAATTTTAAATAATAACATTATTTAAGGAAACTAGCGCCGCAGGTGACTTTTTTTTACTATTAAAGAGAATTTGTGATGTGTATTTATATTACTTATCTGGTCGACTCGCCACGCCGGGCCCTTGCTGAGCCCGGGCCCTCTTGGTGGGGGCTATGCCTTACAGTACACTTCAATAAATCATCTCTTGAGAATAATTATTGCCTCTGCAACAAACCTGAAACGTCAAGGAAAGAAGGAGGAACCCGAAAAATTAATCACTAATATTAATCCACATAATCTTATATTGAACAGGATGTTTTCTCCTTCTAAGCCTGCAATCCTGAACTAGGTTACGCAAACTCCTATTTTGGGTCCCTGAGAATTAAATAAAAAAAGCCAAAAATAGCACGTTGTTCAAACATTTTTTTGTACATACGTAATTTGAAAACACATACATGTATAAACGAATTCGATATCCATTAATTGAATAAAAAAAAAATTGAAAATTATGCTCAGTTAGATATTTGCGTATTTATAATTGTGAAGCCGAGAGAGTGACATGGGTGGCTTTTTGGTCAAATGGAATTGGATTGGAATTAAGTTGGTAGTAATGAGTGTTGCTCGCATTCCTGCTTACTGTGCACTGGTGTTTGTTGAAATTAATATATTGTGTCGAGTAGTCCAATATTTACGGCAGTGGCATCTTACACTAGGGGTTCCATGTTCGATCCTGGTGAGATCATAATATATCAATGAGGTTTGATTTTTTCGCTACGCTCATAGACGTTCTTACAAACGATAATTCTTATTGCCCACCTTCAATTTGGGCATACTTGATATATAATCTCATTGGCTAAAAACCACTTTGGCTAAATACAATTTAATAGTAATATGCCAACCAATAAATGGCTCCGAATGCTTTAGGAATAATCAGATTGTATATGCATCAAATCTATGTGAATTTAGCTAATAGGCCTATCCTATAATATGGTAAATCAATGTAATTATGTGATTTTTGTAAGCCTTAGTGTTTTTATAATATGTTTCACCACTGTAAGCCGGCTCTCACATCTAAACTCGTCTCATCTGCAATGTGTCGAATACGTCGATGTGACATCATCGTTATTCACAAAACACACGTTATCTTATGGACCTTCGCACACTGCTGGAATAAAACTTTAAGGTTGAAAAAAACATCTGGAGACACATGCAACTATTTTCACCCGACATGGAACGCAGGTATAATCCCGAAATGTCGCACTTCGGCATTCATTTTGGCTTGCCGTGTGACGTCACAGTTTTAGTACGGCCTTGCCTATACGCATATAAGAAAGTTGCATGTTGCGCTCAGTTTTGATTTATGACTATTATCCCAGTCGAGATGATATTCAATGTGCAACTGGGCTAATTGGTACCTTCGTGGCCTGTTGTGTCGAAAAAAGTCATGCAGGGCAGATTTTACTATGAATTTCAAGGACTCCTCTAACCAAAATAAAAGATTAGAAATCACTGCTCTAAGCAGACTAAATCGATCCTGACGGCCATTAAATTATGTGGATTAATAATATGCAACTATTAATAATATGATGTTGCATTTAAAAAACTATTATTTGTTGGTATATTTTTTAATATCATTGTCGATTTTACTGATGTTTTATAGATTCCTTCTTCTTTTGCCATATTATCTGCTCTCTAAGTAAACTATGTGGCCATCACAATATGGTGCCTTCAACATACTCTGTGACTTGTAAGTTGTGCCTAAGATTATATTATGTTTTAATTTTATGGTGGGACGAGGAGTGTCCTCGCAACAAGGAAATTAGGTACTCATGTGGGTTACATGTAAATTGTACGTAAAACATTTCACCGTGGCACAGTTGGCTGTGAGCTTTCTATCGGAAAGAGATGACCATATACTATACGGTCTCCAATTTTATTAAATTCAATATGAACATTAATTCAATTTT
This sequence comes from Rhyacophila brunnea, assembly GCF_057557595.1. Lineage (NCBI taxonomy): Eukaryota > Metazoa > Arthropoda > Insecta > Trichoptera > Rhyacophilidae > Rhyacophila > Rhyacophila brunnea. The sequence goes on along the minus strand of NW_028232848.1, from coordinate 10,820,455 downwards.
CATAGCTGATTTTGGCAAAATTCAAGAATGAAAACCTAACCTAACCTAACAAATAATCCAGTATGTCGGCCATTTCTAAAATTTGTTTGCTGCTGGCTTCCTCTAAAGTGTAAACCGACAAGAACCGTGTTTTATTTAGACATGAATTTTATGTTAGTACTATACGACCCAAAGAGGTTGGAGGGTTTTTAATATACGGCCATATATTTCCGATACAACATTTCACGGTGAACTGCATACGTACAAGTTTCCGGACACGACCCAAGTGATGGTATTTAATAAAAAGTAATAACGAGATACACTGTCCCAGTAAAGACAGGAATGAAGTATGACGGTCATGAAATGACTAGTCAGACTACAGAAATATTCTAGATAAGTAAATAATTATTAAGTACATGGTAAAATTTGTAAAAACTCGAAACTGTTCTGAAGTAATATTTAATGTGTCCATCTCCAAATATTGATATGTTCACGACTCAATATTTGTGAGAAATATTTATAATTTTCAAGCTTTAATGTTTAGTTTTATCGTAATTTTTTTTTCTGTCATATTTTAGAATTAGACCGATATGTGTTTAGCCCATCTACCCTTGATAGACCAAACTGATATCGGTGTAAAATTGGCGATATGCTGAGTAAATAACTAACAACCAAATGCTATAAAAGATCTTTTATGCTCCATATTACGCTATCTTGGAGTAAAAATGGGACTTACTTCATTTTATTATGTTACCATTGGATCTAAAATGTCATAATCAGATGTATGCCAAAAGCGTGTGTATGCACTCTACAATTCTGTGCGCCCAACACTGCCCATAGATTTTAATAAAATACTTTTGTATCTCAAACTTAAATTGTATATACACGCTGAACTTATATTATAAGTACACTCATTATACAGTGGCGAAAAGCGGAGGTAGGCTGTTAAGATCCGACAAAAATAGTACACACTATACATTGTCGAATCTTAACAGTCTACCTCCACCATTTGCCACTGTTATACCAGCCCTAGTTGATTGTTTTAAATACCTACTTAATTTAATATATTGTATACACACTGCCATCTCTTAGAATCATGGTGAAATACTTACCCGAAATGCTATACTTGTAACCCAATGCTTACGGGCCCTTTTAATTAATTTTGTAATTAACGTGTTATTTTGCATTTGAAAAGCAATTAGCAAAAACACAATTTTGTGCGGCCCGTAAGCATTGGGTTAATATATTTCCAAAAAAGATGTTTTTTTTCCATAGAAATTTGCATCCCACTGGGTACCGCCATTCTAATACCTCCCAGCATTAAAAGGGCTTAAAACAATACATAATAAATGTGCTATTAATGATGTAATATAAATATGTATGCTAATTTATTGTATTCAATTAGAAGCGCTAGTTGAAAATGAATTTATATACATTATTATAATTATTTTATAGTATTAATAGTTTATTTTCTTTATGTTTATTATATTGTAAATAAGACTATTGGTTTTAAAGTCGGTTATGATAACCAATTAGTGAAAAAGAGTCAAGCACAATTCATTAGAACTGCAAATAGAATATTTTCTTTTTGCAACCATAATAAATAATTAGAAACATTAAATGGCAAAATAAAATTAGCCGAAAGTCATTAAAATTATTAAAAAACCAGATATTGGATCAATATCATAATGAATCATTTGAGAACAAGCACTCAGTAATAGAATTTAGAACGTCATCTGGACAAGCTCTAAGCATTTATTCAATCCTCAGCAATTCAATAAATTATTCCTAATCTCTTTGTGTAGTGTAGACATAATAATATGTACTATGTATATAATAGTACTTATAGTATGCAATCCGATATTATATTTACCAATTTATGAGATTATTTATATATACATTTTTTTTTATTGTTAACAGTTACATAATATTATATTACATTGAGAATTATAAAATTATATAGAGAAACAATAATAATGATAAAAGAGTAAAACAAAATAAGTGACAAAAGTTGTAAAATTAAACGTTATAAGTACATATATTATATATATAAAATGACAATTAATTATAAAACTATTGATATACTAGGTTTTCTCAAGTATATAAAATACCTCCTCCAGTCCCCTGGATACCTCAAGAGTACCTAAAACAGCGACTGCATTACCTCTTTGGATTTGTATGCTTATTTTCTGTCTCAGGTACGCAGTTGAACGGCACTCACCTGTCTTATCAGTCGACGTATCTCAGCCAGATTCTTCAAAGCAGAAGGTTCAAATGTCTCGAGACCCAGGGGACATACAACACAATTAGGTGACAGACAGTCGTGTTTTTTTGTTTTGTTAGACTTCCAAAAGATCTGCTGAACCTGACGAGTGTATCCACCACAGTGGTATCACAAACCATACATTTTTATTCCTTAGGTCAGTGATGGCGTACCTATAGCATGAGATGATTTTGCATGGCACGCGAATGTTTTATGTTAAATACAAAAAAACTTTAATTTCAAAAATATTTTTTTACAAAAGAGTTTAACAAATAAATATTTAAGTACTATTATATAATATGAACAAATAATGACGACATAGCCATGCGTATTTTCTTCGGTTTTTAATAATATTTTTACCGATACAATTTACCAATCGATTACAAAGAGCAAACGGAAACGACAAAATTTACGCATAAATGACAGATAGCATTGTATAAAAAATAGCAGACAGACACTCTTCAAAAACATGTTTAATTTAAATTGCATAGGGCGATCCTTAGGTTTTATGTGTCACACATAATATTATCGCACTGACCCCATCAGGTGGCGGGGGAAGCTACGCCGCTGAACTCTGATTTTGATCGATTTACAATCATATTACAATGCTTGAGACAATTGTAGCTAGAGAATGCCTCATTCAATCGGAGCATTTTTGCGTAAAAAACCAACCTAATCATGTAGTAATACTCAAGAATTCAATTATAATTTCTCTATGAAAAACTGTTTGGCACGTCAGATAGACAAAAAATAATATTTTGGAAATTTTGGCACGCAAAAAAAGGTTCGCCAACCCTGCCCTAGATGGAATGATCGTGATACCATCAGGTCGCTTGCCATCTTGTCGACATATTATTGTACATATTATACACAATTACTATATACATATACATGAGTTGACTTATTATTAAGGTAAAACTGTTAGATCTGGCAAAAGTTGGTAACGCTGTGTAACATACTGTGTCTTTATATGATAGTAATATATTCATATTTGCCTTTCATGTCTATCGGTATACACTCACTATAAGTGGCTTTATTAATATAAGAAATACAAATTTGGCAATTATTTTAAAAATGTGACCTGTATTTTTATTCATAAAAGGTATTTGGGATATTTTATAAGAAAGATTATCTACCTCAATAATTTTATTTACTATGTAGTACTAAGGATTTATGTACAAGTGAAATAAAAACCTCATTTTTTTTATCTTTATATAAATAAATTCACATTATTTTGTTTTATAGTAGACTCCTGATTATCCGGGCTAATGATGGGGACATTTCACCAAGGCACAGTTCGCCGTGAGCTTTCTATCGGAAAGAAATGACTACACTATACGGTCTCCAATTTTATTAGATTCGATATGAACCTTAATTCAATTTTCATAGCCGATTTTGGCAAAATTCATGAATTCAAGAATTAAAACCTCACCTAACCTAACCTACCCTAACTTGACCTAACCCTAACCTAACAAATAATCCAGTATATCGGATATTTTCAAAAGTTGTTTTCCGCTGGCTTCCTGTAAACCGACAAGAACCGTGTTTTAATATACGACCATATATTTCCAATACAACATTTCATGGTAAAGTGTGATACGGCGAACTGCATACGTACAAATTTTCGGACATGTATGGGAGAGGCGGCACGGATAAACGAAAAAAACAGATAATTCGAACTACAGTTTTATCTTTTTAAAATACGACATTATACATTTCTAAAGCAGACAGTTATTTTAACATGTTTAATACTCATTATTTATTAAGAAAATCTGTGATTTTGGTTTGTTTGCAGGAATCTTTCTAATATCAGTTTGAATTTTCCTGGTTTATGTTTACGAAAGCGAGTGACTTTTTAAAAATAAATTCATGCACGGATAATCCGCAAACCGGATAATCCACACACGGATAATCAGGAGTTTACTGTAGTTTTAAATGTTTTGAAATCTTTTTCTCCACAATTTTAACCAAATTAAGATTTCATGGAATATTCGATGAATTAATTGTTACGATTTTCATATGTATTACGCCTTAACACCCCGTTTACACGTGCATAGATTTACTGCTGACAGTACGTATTATCGCGGCCATAACAATAAAATGCATGTGTAAACACGTATTATCGCGCAAATTGCAAGATTGCATGCATGAATCAAAAAAGTTCAGAAGCTTCTGAATTTTCACACGACAGTTGGGATTGTTCAATATCTACGCCTGCGCAGTAGAACGATAGTGGCGAACCTGCCGGAAAAAAAACCAACTACATGCAGACTCATTTTGAGATCAACCGATTTTCACAACCTGTCAACTATAAAATGACAACATCGTGTCTCGTTTACTCTTGAAGAATGAGATTGGCGACACAGTCAGAACTTTAACGTGTAAACAGTTATTATCGCGGTAGTTTAAATACACACTATTTCTGCAAGTAAATCCATGCATGTGTACAGGCACTATTATAATAATCAATCGATTCCAATGACTCCCATGTAATATAGAAATAACTATCTTAGGTTATAGATATATACATGAGCCAAATATTTATATTCTACCTACTGCGGTAATTATAATTTACAGCGACTACCTATTCAATGTTTGGCCTGTGTCTGTTTGTATCTTTGATTGCCTTAAAACATGACAACAATTAAAATTCCTTATTTGATACAATAGACTCTGTATGTAACTGTGATAATTGTTAATATTTACCTACTTAAATGTTTATATACACTAGAACCTCTATATTACACGCATAATATTATGTAATAATTGGAGACGAAAGTATCCCAGATAATGATAAATCCATTGGTGTTTAGGACCAGAGCGCTTTGGATTTTTTTTCCAGGCTGCACCACACATCAAATGGATGTCATCAAAATTACACAATAATTTTGAATCATTTGTGAATATGAAAAATTATATTATTATTATTAATTTAATTGAGAAAGAATATAAATAAGTATATTTATATCTAGTAATCTGGGCATAAAAATGCGAGAGTTGCAATTAGTCAGTCCAATTCCCAGGTGACTATGGGGGACAACTACATACATGATGTAGGAATAAAAACAAAAACTTTGAGTATAAGTCTGGAAAAATTAGTTGTCAATCATGTGCGTTTGGTATTATGTGTGGGGGCGATTGAAGTGACATGGAGCTATACGTAAATGGCTGGGTAAATGTGGAACTCGATGGCACCTGTTTGATTTTGTTAACGCTGCTTTAAAAAATTTAATTAAATTATTCCCCCCAAATCATTTTTATATATGCGCGGCTACTGACATCCATATGAAGCTAATAATCATAATGATATTTAGGTAATTGAGGTTCTACTGTATCTATAAGGATTAATGTCATAATACACCTGAATTTGAAATACTTGAAAAATAAATAAAATGTCAATAATTAAAAAAAGTGTTGAAATAAAATCATATATTATACAATATGCTTTTAGAGTTGCCTTACATGATATTTTGATAATATTAATTCACCATTACAATGTATTTTTCAAATTTATTTTTCTATTTCTTCATCGCCTAAAACATTTGTGGTAATTGGAAAACAAAATATTGTTGTGTATTTTATACAATAAAGAAAACTATCAAAACATTAAAATGCATTGCTTAATGAGATAATGAGTGGTGTCCAACCCCAACCTTTATACGCCTGCGGACCGGTAAAAATAGAAGAAATAATATTTCGGGGGCCCTTAACGCAGCAAAAAAAAATATATTCATTCATTAGTTTTTAAATCTTATATTTCATTTATCTTAACAGCCTGATCACGAATACCTATTGTTAATTAAAATAGTCAGAAACCAATCAGTAAATAAATTGTTAATAAACATACATAATTTTGAAAAACACTTTCCGAGTAAATTTATTATAACCAATAGAAAAAATCTTTTTGAAAAAAGTAAGCCACCCCGGCAGGGAATCGAACCCTACATCTCCTGGGTTTACGCCCCGTCCGTGCATTACCTCTATGCTACAAGGTGACATACTAATTGCGACAAATTTTAATTATTGGCCTTTTTAATAACCACTCATCAGCGTTCTTCTAAATCAAGCTACTTTGGCAATAGGTTTTTGTTTATTTAATCAAAGTAGATACCTATTATTTGAATTACTAACCGACGTCGTGGATTTCTGAAATATTTTTTATGATGTAACTTACTTGAACTTGCTAATAAATCTATATATATAAAAGAAAGTCGGGTTAGTTACACCATTTATAACTCGAGAACGGCTGGACCGATTTTTACGATCTTTGCATTGTTGGATTTGTCTCATCCCCGAATAGCAGAATAACTATTAAAACATCGGAAAAAATTACGGGAAAAAAATATGAAGAAAATTAATTTTCTCATACATTTTGACATTTTGAACAATGAACGCGCAATCGAAAATAAAATAAAATCACAAAAAATTTAAATCCATATACAACGATACATGACAGAAAGAATAAACAAGAAACAAACAAACAAACAAATGAAAGGCGTTGTGTGCATTATCTCTCCTTTGACAGTTGATTCAGTTCAACCTCAGATAATCCCGAAAGACTTTGTTGTATACTCCGGCGAATTTTGGAGGAAGTTGTCCTGCCTGAATCTTTTTACTTCTTCGACAGCGTCCAAAAATAAAGCCAAGGATAAAATTACATGATCTCATTGCTGGTATTGCTCATTATTTACCTACCAATTTCAAAAACCATCATTCGAACTTCATTCGACAATCGATCTACGTGAATAATCGAGCCGATTACCAGCTAGGTGCGCAAATAGCTATTTCGATCGTGAATTTCAAACGGTAAGTTGCCTTCGAAGATGTTCACTTTGTGAGGTTATCAAATTTGTGATTGTGTGTGCATCGATAACTGCTTCATTATGTAATTTTGAATTATGTGATTAATATTCCAGTGTTTATCATTTGATGATTCGTCAAAATGCTGACAACTATTTGCTGCGATTTCGTCGATTGCTTAAAATCGAGACGGAGCGCATCACTTTCATTCGGTTGAACCAAGCCAAACTGCGATCGGAAGAGTATATTCATTTACGTGATGCAATCAGCACCGTAGGAGATGCAGCTAATGTTGGTCGATTGACTATTCTATCGGCGATGTACATTGGCAGCCCACGTCATATGCATGAATATGCGCAAGATGCAATGACATATGTTCGTCATTACGGTCGTCCAGATCTATTCATCACCTTTACATGAAATCCGAAATGAATAGAAATTGTTCAACTGCTACTCCCCGGACAAACATCAAGTGATCGGCACGACATCACCGCACGTGTGTTTAAACAAAAAATCCTGTCGCTGATGAACTACATTGTTAATCATCGCGTCTTTGGGGATACTCGATGCTGGATGTATTCGATTGAATGACAAAAACGAAGCTTGCCGCATACACACATTCTTATTTGGTGAGTCGAAATAATTCGACCAGACCAAAAAGATGACATCATATGTGCTGAGATTCCTGATCCCGAAACCGATCCAGACCTGCATGATGTTGTAATTACTTACATGATTCATGGACAGTGTGGCGCCATCAACCCCCAATCACCGTGCATGGTCGACGGCAAGTGTTCCAAGCGTTATCCATGAAGTTTAACAGCGGAGACTATCACTGCCAATGATGGTTATCCACTGTATCGGCGTCGATCACCCAATGATAACGGTAGAACTATCACAACGAAAATGAAGTGAAACGATATCGTGGTCGACAACACTTGGATTGTTCCGTATTCGCCACTTCTTTCCAAAATATTCAAGGCGCATTGCAACGTGGAGTTTTGCAATTCAGTGAAGTCCATCAAATACGTCTGCAAATATGTCATCAAAGGCAGCGATATTGTAGTTTTTGGCGTTCAAACTCCCAATACCAACGATGAAATCACGCACTATCAAGTTGGTCGATATGTGAGCTGCAATGAAGCAATTTGGCGTATTCTCTCATTCCCCATTCATGAACGTCATCCCACTGCTGTATATTTGGCGGTGCATCTGGAGAATGGTCAACGAGTTTATTTCAACGCATCGAATGTTGCTCAACGTGCTGAAATATCTCCAGCGCCAACATTGACCAGTTTCTTTTCGATTTGCCAAAACGATCCGTTTGCACGAACGTTGTTCTACTCTAAGATGCCACGTTATTACACTTGGAACGCTTCATCGAAGAAATTTCAACGTCGGAAGCAAGGCGATGCGGTTCCTGATTATCCGGATGTGCATTCTACTGATGCTCTTGGTCGCATTTACACAGTTCATCCGAAGAATGGCGAATGATTCTACTTGCGGTTGTTGCTGGTAAATGTTCGTGGGCCGACATCATTTGAATCACTTCGAACTGTCAATGGTGTAGTGTGCCCAACATTTCGTGCTGCATGTCAAAAGCTCAATTTGCTTGAAAATGATACTCATTGGGACATGACAATCGCTAAAGCATTTGTTTCTGCATCTCCAAGTCAGATACCCACATTATTTGCTATCATTATTTCGACATGCTTCCCATCAAATCCACCTGAGCTGTGGAACAAGTACAAGGATGACATGTCAGAAGACATTTTACATCGAATTCGTGTCAGTTCAGAGAATCCCGATAATACATAACCAGGCTATGGTTTTGATCGAAGACATGTGTTATCTCATGTGCGGCAGTTTGTTAGTCAAGTTAGGAATACCAACGCCTGATCGTGGAATGAATGACGCTTTTAATCGAGAATTGGAACGTGAACGTGAATATGATCAAGATGCATTGAACCTATCGGTCCGATCGAATGTACCAATGTTGAACCCCAAACAGAAAGAAGTGTACGATACGTTAATGAAGGCAATTGATGATGGAAATGGTGGTTTATTTTTCCTCGATACGCCTGGTGGAACTGGGAAGACATTTCTCATGACATTGATTTTGGCCACTGTTCGTGCGAGATCCGAAATTTCTGTAGCAGTTGCTTCTTCTGGGATAGCGGCCACGTTGTTAGAAGGATGCCGAACGGCTCATTCAGCGTTGAAATTGCCGTTAAACCTTCAAATGCAGTGACAAGCAGTATTGCGAAACACTCAGCAATGGCCAAAGTTTTGGTACCTAGCAAGTAAAATCATCACCTGGGATGAATGCACAATGGCGCACAAATGCGCATTGGCAGCACTCAATCGAACTATGAAAGATCTGCGCAATTACTCAAGATATTTTGGTGGCGCAATGATTCTACTATCTGGCAATTTCTGCCAAACACTACCAGTCATTCCAAGATCGACCGCTGCCGATGAAATGAACGCTTGCCTCAAATCATAGACTCTGTGGCGCTATGTGAAGAAACTTTGGCTGACGACGAACATGCGAGTTGCATTGCTAAGCGATCCATCTGCCGACGATTTCTCTAAGCAATTGCTGACTATCGGTAACTGCCGTGTTCCTGTCGACGAATCGAACGGATTGATTTCGTTTCCGCCGAATTTTTGAAATTTCGTCTCAGCGAAGGACGACTTCATCAACATAGTGTTCCCGAACGTCATTGCTAACCACAAAAATCACAATTGGTTGAGTGAACGAGCAATTTTTGCGGCAAAGAACAAAGATGTGGATCACTTAAACTCCACAATTCAAAATCAAATCGTTGGTCCAATGCATTCCTTCAAATCTATCGACCGTATAATAAACGAAGAAGAGCAACCAACTATCCAACTGAATTTTTAAACTTATTGGATCTGCCTGGCTTGCCACCGCACAATTTACAACTGAAGATTAACTTGGTTGTTATCATGCTTCGAAATCTGAACCAACCAAAACTATGTAATCTATTTCATTTTGATTTAATTTTTGCACATTTATTGAACTTAATTCATTTTTAGTATTTTAATTCAGCTAATAAGTTAACACAAGATTATTGATTCTGAGGCGGTACGAAGTTCGCCGGGTCAGCTAGTATATATATATAAAACAAAGTCGGGTTAGTTACACCATTTATAACTCAAGAACGGCTGGACCGATTTTTATGATCTTTGATTTGTTGGATTTGTCTCCGCCCCGAATAGCAGAATAACTATTAAAACATTGGATAAATCACAGAAAATATAAATTATGAAGAAAATTCATTTTCTCATACATTTTGTATGGAACGGCTTTTTTGAGATCTCGAGAACCGATTCACTGATTTCGATGAATTTTTTTTTGTTCGTCTCGGCCTCAAGAAGTGTCCTCGCGCATTGGAAAAGTAAGAAAATCACAAAAAAAAATTATCCATATACCTACAACTAAAATATATCCGTATACAGCTAATAATAAACTGCGTTCGGAGCAGTATATTCATTTACGCGATGCAATGAGCACCGAAGGAGATGCAGCTAATGTTGGTCGATTGACTATTCTACTGCACCGCGATTTCCTAACTATCGACTCGTGTGGCACCAGACGACATGACGTAATTGTGACGTCAGCCAATACACGCTCGAAACATGCCGCCCGCCCGCAGTGCCCACCGTAGATATTATTACGATGAAACACCTATATGTGTATGGTGACAATGAATAGCGCCGCTGTCGGAGTAGCGTTATATTCTCGAGCGCTATTATCACTCCGGTAGTACGTCACAATGACGTCATATGACGTCATGTCGACCGGGCAGCTGGCACTCGCAAGTTCTAACATCGGGCCCCTGGCGATGTACATTGGCAGCCCGCGTCATATACATGAATATGCGCAAGATCCAACGACATAATATGTTCGTCATTACGGTCGTCCAGATCTATTTATCACCTTTACGTGCAATCCGAAATGGATAGAAATTGTTCAAATGCTACTCCCCGGACAAACATCAAGTGATCGGCACGACATCGCCGCACGTGTCTTCAAACAAAAAATCCTGTCGCTGATGAACTACATTGTTAAACATCGCGTCTCTGGAGATACTCGATGCTGGATGTATTCGATTGAATGGCAAAAACGAGGCTTGCCGCATGCACACATTCTTGTTTGGTTAGTGGAAAGAATTCGACCAGACCAAATAGATGACATCATATGTGCCGAGATTCCTGATCCCGAAACCGATCCAGACCTGCATGATGTTGTAATTACTTACATGATTCACGGACCGTGTGGTGCCATCAACCCCTAATCACCGTGCATGGTCGACGGCAAGTGTCCCAAGCTTTATCCACGAAATTTGACGGCGGAGACCATTACTGACAACGATGGTTATCCACTGTATCGGCGACGATCACCCGATGATAACGGTAGAACTATCACAACGAAAGTGAAGGGAAACGATATCATGGTCGACAACGCTTGGATTGTTCCGTATTCACCACTTCTTTCCAAAACATTCAAGGCGCATTGCGGAGTTTTACAATTCAGTGAAGTCCATCAAATACATCTACAAATATGTCACCAAAGGCAGCGATATGGTGGTTTTTGTCGTTCAAATTCCTAACACCAACGATGAAATTACGCACTATCAAGTTGGTCGATATGTGAGCTGCAATGAAGCGATTTGGCGTATTTTCTCATTCCCCATTCACGAACGTCATCCCACTGCTGTACATTTGGCGGTGCATCTGTAGAATGGTCAACGAGTTTATTTCAACGCATCGAATGTTACTCAACGTGCTGAAACACCTCCAGTGACAACATTGACCAGTTTCTTTTCGATTCGCCAAAGCGATCCGTTTGCACGAACGTTGCTCTACTCTGAGATGCCGCGTTGATACCAGATGAAGGTCTCCCACAGGAGACCACCTCAAAGGGCGGACCGAACCATCATCTTTCCTAAAACACCACAGCCTACGTCCACGCTTCGCGGTTCTCGTAACCCTCGGCCGAGCGGAGCCCGCCTCGAAATCCAAAATTCAAATTCGTCCGCGCTCCCGCCAAAACAGACGCAGTCTACCGATAGCGCCGCGCCGCCACTGGTCAATATGTCGGTACAACAGGGAGGTTCGCGACCGAGAGCGCGATGACGCCGAATCTGACGGTTGAACGCGCGCGATAAGCTCTCTCTTGCATCGGACGCCGAACGAACAGCATCTCCAGATTCTCCAGCCCAGCAAGCATCTCTCGCCTCGGAGTCGGACGCCGAGCGACAAGCACCTCCAGCCCAGCCAAAAGATGGCATCGGCAAGCCGCAAGGCCTGACTCTCTTGCATCGGACGCTGAACGAACAGCATCTCCAGATTCTCCAGCCCAGCAAGCATCTCTCGCCTCAAAGTCGGACGCCGAGCGACAAGCATCTCCAGCCCAGCCAAAAGACGGCATCGGCAAGCCGCAAGCCCTTACTCTCTTGCCTCGGATCCCAAGCATAAGCATCTTCAGCCTTCAGCCGAGAAAAGCAGTGAAGCCAATAGCCAGCAAAAACCGCGTTTACAACCGCCAACGACAATACTCTGTACCTAACTGCGACAATATAATAAACACCAGCCTCAACAGCATACATATTGTGAGTTTCTCTCATTCCACCACGCTTCTGGCCTGCTAGTGATACGGCCTTCACCATTCTCCTCGACGGAGAAAGCCCGGTATCAACGTTATTACACTTGGAACTCTTCATCGAAGAAATTTCAACGTCTGAAGCAAGGCGATGCGGTTCCTGATCATCCGGATGTGCATTCTACTGATGCTCTTGGTCGCATTTACATAGTTCATCCGAAGAATGACGAATGCCTCTACTCGCAGTTATTGCTGGTAAATGTTCGTGGGCCGACATCATTTGAATCCCTTCGAACTGTCAATGGTATAGTAGGTACAGTGGCACACCCAGGATTTATTTTTGGGGGGGCAAGTAGAAAGGTTATATATAGTTTCATACGCTAAAGACGCGCCCAGCGCGTAACGATTAAGGTGGCCATTCGATATAATTGGCATGTTATTTACATGTGGTAATTAAAAAGTAATTATCTAGTCAGCAGTCAATGTGTTTCTCTCTGTGTATAGTAAAGGCCAGTCAATTTAATCTTGACTACGTCATGGTATGTCACCTTATGTATGTCACCATGTACACCTTACCTATATGTTTGTTTTTAAAAGGCATAATGTTAAAAATGATCTTTCACTGACGCATGTTGTGACGGGAAGTATTTTAAAAGATGTTGGGGTAAATCGTTTTGTCGCATTTTGATATGGCATCAACAACATTTCTGCATTTGATTTATCGAACTTTTTATACCATAATTTCAATTCGGTATTTAAACTGCCAAGATTTGTAGAAGGCATATCACGGTTATAAACTGGCAAATCACGAAATTCTTGCAATGCAGGAATGCACTTTCTGTTGGAGCATCTTTTCCGTTTGGTAGAATAGTTATAAACTGCTTCAGTACTTCGCGATGTCGCATGAAACGTTCATTGAGCTATAAATGGAACAAAGACAGTTCTTCTGAAATACTCTTCTACTGAATCAGCTGGAACATTACACCTCAATGTTTGTTTCGATGTAGTTCGCGGCTTTTTTATTTCAACATTAAAGTTATTGGCTTTTGCACACGCTTCATCGCAATTGCCAATTTCAAACTGTGTGATGCACAATGAACATATAAAACTTGTGGATATATAGCGGATATTTATGAGATCGGACACCATTAAACTTCCCGCTCATTGGTGTGGCACCGTCGTAACCTTATCCATGTAAATATGACAAATCGATTCCATAATTATGGAAACTTTCCAATATTTTGTCAGATAAGCTTTCTCCTGCGGTGCTTGTTACAGGAACAAATTTAATGAATTTTTCACAAATTTTGTTGTTATTTTCATCGTCTATGTATCTAATACGCAAAGAAAATTGTTGCGTTGTCTAAATGTCAAAAGTTTCATCGGCAAGGATTGAAAAACTATTGAACTAAAATGTTTCTTTTATTAAATTGCAGGCATAGTGGTGGTAACCGTTGAGCGTGTCATCAGCGACTGGCGGATTGGAAGTGACTAACAGCAACCATGCTGGACATGTGCGCCTAGCATTCTAAATCATTACTCAAATAATATCGGCTGTGCTACCCGCTTGGTCTAGAGCAGTGGTTCTTAACCTATTCGAAGTCACGGTGTACTTTTGATCATAAGAAAAAAAAGCGGTGCACCAAAATCAAACGGTCAGAAAACAAATAAAAATATGCGGACATACCTTTTATTACAAATTAAACAGATTACACAACAGTCAAAAAAATATTAAAGAAAAGATATATAAGTACATATTATAATATGGAAAAACTGTAACTAAAATTACCCTTAAGGCGATGTCTTTGGCCTAAATTACACATATAATGTGACTTTCACGCCATCTATTTATATTTAAAGGCATCTACCATGAATTTCTAAAAATCTGTTACTAAAAACTTTGGTCGATTCCAACCAGATGGCAGTAAGTTACCATAATAAGTTGCAAGTATGATGAAATTGCCAGATGAAAAAAATCGCTAGACAAAAATTCATTTACATATTATAAGAATATAATATATTCTACTTACTATAATATTATTATATATATACTTATTCAAATAATTATTAATTTTTTTAAATAAGTACAATATTTTATTATATCGTATTGACATTTTTATGATAGTATAATAGTATATTATAATATATTGTAGGTATATAATTTGATCAAATTCAATTACACAAAAAACGTTGTTTATGGAATTACCTTCACTTATTATAATATAAAAAAGTTCTACTAGTTATTTTGTAATATGTGACAATCTAATTCACTGTGAATTGACACATATAATTTTAAATCGTCTGCCAAGAGTAAAAACTGGATTCCATTGATAACATTGACAATGTCACAAGATTTGATATAATACACGTGATATGATATAAGAAAATAAAATATAATCGCTAAGACACTTCGCTTTCTTCCATTTTTTGTGATGCAAGTGCTTTAATCGTATGTTTTTAATTAAATCAAAATTAAATCATTTTGGGTAGCGACGCGAAGAGCCCGATGATTTTTTTATAAAGAATGACTTGTCAAATACATTATACATTGGTAAAATACCTTCACTGCAGCATTGACGCCACTAATCGAATATAAAATTTCCCAATCAATATTCTGAAATTCGTAATACATATGCAATAGGTCGCCCTTGAAGAAGTTCCACAAATTATTATTAATAAACTTCGATTCAGTACATTCACTGTCTCCATTTCCAACATTATGATGTTGAATACGACTATTTGTGTACCGTAAAGAATTTAATGGCAAATCTATTGAGAGTGCAGGGTGATATTATGCATCTTCAGGTATGAGTGGGTCGGCACAGGCATGTACCGGTACACAACAATCTGAATCCGCCATAACTAAGTCTAAAATTCGCGATTTCACATTTTGATACACCCCTGTTACAGGCGGGCTTCTCCCGGTGTAAAATAATCATTTAGTAGTCATAAGTCGAAACGTAACCCTGACCTCTAGAAACGGCTTCATAAAACATCTAATCTGATTCCTTGCTCAACTAGATAATTTTTTTTTATTCATAAGTAAAGGCCTTCGTTCGATGTGTGAAAATCACATACTGGGCGGAGGTGTAATTAAGATAAATTTAATTTGATTTAAAAAGTTTAAGTGATGATGGATGAGAGAGATAATTTTAAGACTAAATATAAGTATTCATATATAATAAATTTTGCCGTGCTTGCCAGCAACGTTAAAATCTCCACGCGCCTCGTGGTCCACGTGGTCCTCGTGATTCGTCAAATCAAAAGCATCACGCGAGAAAATTTGGCCAATCACGAGAGTCCTTTTTGCTGGACGGCGTGGGTACGGGGAATTTGAAAAAGAAAGTTAGTAAGCGTCCTTTGTAAACCGTGTACGGACCTGCGTAACTAATTGTAAAAACAAAATATGTAATGGACTATAAAGTAACGTTGTCCAACCAAATATTAAAATATATAACACTAAGACCGCACGAGAAAGACTTAGTGTTTTATTTAATTTTACCAACATATATAAATCCTTTTTTTATCTATTTTTGGGAATCCGGGGTTCGATGGACACCTGAGCTAGCCGCTGGAACCCCGGGTATCTCAATTTCTTATCTCTGAAAACTGCTTGAGATTCATACATGATAAAAAATGAGATGAATACAAATTGAAATCACCAATGATGGTTATACAATTATTATCAACTGGCAAGTTTTCAAAGTATGAAAAGAACGAATTATATGCATCGCGAGACGATCGCGGTGGAAAATACACGCAACAGTGAAAAATGACCCATTTCAACGTAATCGAATAATAACGACGTCAATAGCTGCAGCAAAGTGACAGTCAACAACAGATATACTGTCTGCTCGGTCGGAGCGTACAGCAATGAGAACGCCACCACCTCTCTGCCCAAAATAAAAATTGCATTATAGTGAATTTTTTTTAGCTTTATAAGCTGGCGACCCCACAGAAAACCCGTCGCGTTCCGAGGTTGGGAACCCTTGGTCTAAACAGTCATCTCGCTCGAAAGTTTAGCTTTGCCAAGAAAAGTGCTGTTAATTGTAACAATTACAACAATTCGATACAAACCTTCCTTAGATAGCAGCGGGAAGCGTCTTGCGTACATAGTCTAAGGAATAGACACGCTGGATCCAAACACATGTTTGTGAAAATTGTTTAGGTTTAGGAATCAGGTTATAGAAAGTATTGAGAATACTAGACGTGTTGAAAATAAATCTTGGTGAATATCTTCACCTTGGAAGTGAATAGAGGTAATCCACACAAAATTCAAAAACGTTTTTATTTGACCAAACAATTTTTGAAACACTTATTGGTTATAATTATTATTATGGTGAAGAAAAATAACTGATTTTTTTACAGGAACATGTATTTCCATCAAATTTGCTAAACAATCTAATACACAAATGACATCCGTGAAGCTCTATTCACTTCCAAGGCGACGATATCAGGAAAACATGTATAATAAATAGTAAAACGCATGCGTAGATTAGAAATGCTTTTTATTATCGCTCAAGTCCGACAATTCTAGGAATATATTCTGGAAGAATTGCCAAAGAAACCAAAATAACCACTAAATAAACTAACTATATATGGTATATAATTATATAAAAAAGTTCCACTAGTTATTTTCATTAAAACATTTTAGAATATAATAAATCATTGGTTACATTGTATAGCATTGTAAATTAATAATAATTATGAGATATCGTTATAAGCATAGAACACGAAAAATCTGAAAACCATCGTGAAAATCCACGAAACAAGCATGGCATGCATAAACAGCTACAAAAGAAGTTGTTTATTCTAATGAAGTATATATAATAAGCAATATTATTGAAGTTAACCCACGAGCCATCACGTGGCCCTACATTGGTTGATGTGAAGCATCTAGTTCAGTTTTAGGCTGGGAATGCCCTAGGAAAAGATACCCAGGACTAAGGCTGCGCGCACACGGCAAAGCGAAGTTTCGGATTGATCCGCCAAACGACGTTTGCGTTTTGTTTGCGAGCCGATTGCGTTTTAAATGCGTGTCAAATGCGTCAATATTTCGACGATGCTGTCCAAGAGAAACCACGGTTTTCAAGGGGATTCATAAACGCCTTTTTTTGAAACTGCACCCTGCTGCGAGAGTATTTATCTTTCATTACAGTGGCGTGCAAGGGTAAATAAATCAATATAAAATCAGTACATAATATTGCATTATACCTACATTTATTTTCCCACTATTGCTTCTTTTGGAGCTGGACTGTTTTATATCGAAAGCGTTTTGAAAATTACCTATTGTTGAGCCTATTATATACCATCATCATCAATACTATCGACCGAGGGTACTTGATGGAGTTTGAATTTAAATTCTAATTGATTTAAGTTTTGTACTATTATTATTTATTAATACAATAAAAAAAGATTATAAGTTAATACACGAAGAAAGGGTAAAAACCTTATTACCTAGATACCTACTAAGTAAAGGATTAAGTACAAAAACATAATATTTTGAATAATTTGAATATTTGCAGTATTCTAAAAACCTGTTGTAAATACTATTAATACATTCGGTAGGTAAGCAGTTTTACAAAATATAATAAAAAGTTGTGACACAGCACAGCTATGAGAAGAAGTATTTCACGAGAAGAAAGGCTCGCCATATCTATACGGTAAACTAAACTATTATTATTTATTTTGTAGTATGTACTTATTTAATTAATTTTTTTATTAGTTGACACTGTCATCTTCTATAGATACACTAAAATGGAAACGGGTACTAATAATAATATATTGAAGTGAGAATAATGAATACCCACCTACTACTATTGATAGGTATGTGCTTGTGTACTTGTATCGGTACAAGTATATTTATATTAATTATTGTTTTTTTGTTATAATATATTAGTTGCGATTAATTGACAATAAAATTTAGATAATTTATCTATTTAGCCGCTACAGTACCATATTATTCAATTACATATTCAAAAAAAGTTGGTAGTTATGAATTCAAAACACCTTTCATAAAAAACAGATTGAAATATTAGTAGGTACACTAACACGAAATTACCTGATATAGTCTCATTACAATAGCTATCTTTTTAATATGTAGCTATTGAATTCTAAGCAATAATATTCTATTGGAAATATGAACAGATTTTAAGGGGAGATATTTCAAATGTTTATGAATAATATGTTTTAAATGTTTATTTAATAAAAGATACAATAGGTATAATAATATATTACATTGTTCTAACAAATTATATACAAAAAAACTGTAAAATATTTTAAATAAATTATATCTGTTTTCCCCATTGCATTAACGCCACTGTGAAATTCTTGATGACACTAATTAAGAAAGAAGGAAGATTTTTTTAATTTTTTCGAACTAAAGTAATAAATTATGTCATACAATATGTGCCTTATTGTGTTCGGCAAACTTATAGCTATTATGGATATTAGTACTTTTTGTTTTCACCGTTAGTGTTATTATGTAAGAATTTATTTATTGCACTATCCGAAGAATTAAAAAAAACCTTTTTTTTTGTCGCCAGTGGCGAACTAAGATAAATAAAATATAAAAATATAATATGTAAACATTACCTACATAATTATTAAGTATTTCTTTTTTACCATTTTACCTATATTTATTTTTTCCACTATTGCTTGATTTGGAATAGAATTCTGTTATATTATATCGAAAGCGTTTTTTAATTTGATGATATTTTCATAGTGTAGAAATTATTTTTAATGACTTTCATGCGGATTTTTGTTAGCTATACGCAAATGCAGACATAGTCCAAATAAGCATTAATCATTCAAGTGAATCTTTCTGATTGCAAACAATTCATCATGACTTCGACAACAATAACAATACAGAACATGATAAAACAGAACAGCCAGGTTTTCTCCAGGTGTTCTGTTTTGTCATGTTCTGTTTTGTCACTGTCCTGTTTTGTCATGGAACCGACTGAGATTTAACATTCTTCATATTATTATATATGACAATGTGCTAGGTGCAGATTGCGTAGGCTTAAACCTTTACATTATACCCAAGTTTTTAATGAAAATTACCCACTCATCCGGTCATGAGTTTGTCATTGGTAAATAAAATTTATTAGGCCTTTCTGAACATAATTATGTGGTTAATCAGTAATATTTCTTAATACGCGCCCCCATAAATTTCAGCTTTCAAAAGTTCGGTCCTGGCCTAAATGGGAAGATTTAAAAGAACATGTGGTAGGTAGGATATTCATGGCACGTTGTGTATGACATAATTAATTACTCCATTGCTTCAGTGGCGTTCATGCAATGTAGAGCAACAGATATAATTTAATTAAAATATTTTATAGATTTTACTGTAGTGGGTGAATAGATAAATTATCTAAATTTTGTTATCAATTAATCGCAAATAATATATTATAACACGAAAACAATAATTAATATAAATATACATGTACCTACACAAGTACACAGGAACATACCTATCGATAGTAGTAGGAAGGTATTCATTATTCTCACTTCAATATGTTATTATTGGCACCCGTTTCCATTTTAGTGTATCTATAGAAGATAAAAGTGTCAACTAATAAAAAAATAATTAAAGAAGTACTACAAAATAAATAATAATGGTTTAGTTTACCTTATAGTTATGGCGAGCCTTCACGCTTAAAAACAGATTAAATTTAATAAAAATATTTTATAGATTCGATACCTACATAAAGATTCTACAATCATAAAAAGGAGGCATGATTCTATTAAAGATACATATTTATTTAATATCGAATATAACCAAATGCACACCTACTTGTATTCTTCCCAAAAGAATGGTGTTATTTTAAATATGTATTTCATATAATATGAATAGGTAGGTGGGTAATTCAATACGTATCTATAGGTACTTATATAAATATTTTCGGTATAGGTATATAGGTATTCATCAAAAATTATTTAAATTTGCATATTACGAACTATACCTTAACATTGTTTATTCGTTTTTTTTTATTTAGTGAGTAGTTACAGTTGGTGACATCTCTCATTAGTTAATATTATTAAACTCCCAACATATTGCACAACGAGAAAACTATTGTTTACGAGAAATGACATTTTAATACGCTTACCTACCGAATGTATTAATCGTATTTACAACGGGTTTTTTTAGAAACACTGCAAATATTCAAATTATTCAAAATATTATGTTTTTATACTTCATCATTTACTTAGTAGGTATCTAGGTAATAAGGTTTTTACCCTTTCTTCGTGTATTAAGTTATAATCTTTTTTTATTGTAGCTAGAATTTGATGTCAATGTGTATTTGCCATTGGCGAGTGCGCAAAATGCTGAAAGGCAAAAGCCTGATCGCAAAAAAATACTCAAGTGGAATAGTACAAAACTTAAATTAATTAGAATTTAAATTCAAACTCCATCAAGTACCCTCGGTTGATAGTATTAATCAGACCAAGTTTATGATGATACATACAAGGCTCAATAATAGGTAATTTTAAAAACGCTTTCGATATAAAATAGTCCAGTTCCAAAAGAAGCAATAGTAGGAAAATAAATGTAGGTACAGTGGCGAAGGGTGCAGGTAAGCTGTTAAGGTCCGCCATAAATAGTGCGCATTAACCTTTTTCAGTCAATTGTATATGTTCTTATTGAAATACGACTACAATTTACAGATGGTATTGGTTGGATTTTAAAAATCAATTAAGCCCTGTCTTACCAAACCATAATAGTATTGGTATATTTTAGGCGATATGACAAAATTGTGCACATTTTTTCATTCTTACTTATTTTTTTAACTTTAGATTAAAAATACGTATCACACATATTGTAAGTTCATTTTTTTAATTCATCAAGCTATGCCTAAACCAAACTGTAATAGATAAATTGTATTATCCTATCTATAAAATATCCAAATTTATGTTAGATTTCGTATTTTTTTACTATTATATATTATGGCTTTCGGTCGATAGTATTGATGATGATGGTATATAATAGGCTCAACAATAGGTAATTTTCAAAACGCTTTCGGTATAAAACAGTCCAGCTCCAAAAGAAGCAATAGTGGGAAAATAAATGTAGGTATAATGCAATATTATGTACTGATTTTATATTGATTTATTTACCCTTGTACGCCACTGTAATGAAAGATAAATACTCTCGCAGCAGGGTGCAGTTTCAAAAAAAGGCATTTATGAATCCCCTTGAAAACCGTGTTTTCTCTTGGACAGCATCGTCGAAATATTGACGCATTTGACACGCATTTAAAACGCAATCGGCTCGCAAACAAAACGCAAACGTCGTTTGGCGGATGAATCCGAAACTTTGCTTTGCCGTGTGCGCGCAGCCTAAGGTTGCTACACTCAAAGTGAGCTCTGACTGAGTTTAAAGAAGTTACTTTCTAATGCAAATGCAAAGTTCCGGGGAGAGAAGAGCGCAAGGAAATTATTAAAATAAAAATAATTCTATTGTATATATAAAAAAATAATGAAGCTAATCATACGAACAGCAAAAATTACGTGTAGAGATCTTCACGCCCGCAGTAAGACGCCGCAAATTTTTTAAATGCAGGATAATTGGCTGATTTGAAAGTCAATAAAATTAATGTGATACCTGAGCTCGTCGGATTTTGCAGATTTCAGAATGATTAGGCCTTCAATTCTTCATCTAAAATTATAAGACTTTCTCGTTTTTTAGTTTTTATATTAGTTATTGTTGAGAAACCGAGCACAAATATGATGTTGAAAACTGTTGCAAGATTTTCAGTGCCCTCATGTATAGACCTGGATATTCATCTTGGGCAGAAATCCAAAGTTCCTCCTTAGTTATTTCAGAAAATTTATTTTCGAGTACGATCCATTGACAAGGTGACCAATTCTTCATCTTCTCGTGGTCCGAAAATTCAAAACTCGATGTATCAATCGTAGCAAATGGATTCCGTATCCAGTCATAATTTTCTATATTAATTAAGGAAAGAAAATAATGTGCAATCTTTTCTTTCAATAAAGTGAAATGTTATGTTTTAGCGGAAATAGTTCCCACGGCAATGTTTTCGTGCTGTGAAGGAAACATAATATCTACTTTATTTTTCCCTATTATTCGATTTTTCCAAAGAGCTATTTTTTTCGAAATCCTGTCAATTTGTCAGTAGATTTCAAAAAATATTCGTCTTGTCCTTGTGTGCTTGTGTTAATGTTATTTAAGTACTTAATTAAAAGTATCTGCTAAATATGCCATTTTAGCACACCAATCATCATCATTCTGAAGACGTTTAACAAAATCATCCATACTTTGTTATCCATCCTTAATTTTGGAAAAAAGATTAACAATTCATTCTTAAGTTCTATGAATTGGAATAAAATTTTACCCCTACATAACCACCTCACTTCAGTGTGAAAAAGCAAACATTCGTACTTAGCTTCCATAGAAATGCAATTTTTTTTTTAAATGCCTGTTTTTAAAGGTCTGGATTTGATGAAATTTACCATATTGGTCTAGTACAGGTTTTAGCATTGCGGTAATGTTTTCGAAACTATAGATTCCCTGTGTAAAAAAAAACAGTGCGTATATAAGACTGCAATCAATAGTAATTATTCACTAATTTTAGCGGTGGAATAAGCACGTACACATCCGAAAAATATCTCCGTCCAATTTATTTTTTAAATATAATCAAAATCCATGTCACTGTTTTTTATCTGTCAAACTAATATACTAATGATCGTCAATTGTTTTCTTTCGCGAACCGCCTATAACAATTTCATTTGACGTGTCAGAATTCAAATTTAGAATTTGCAGGAATAATTGAAAAAAATGACATTTGCTATTGACTATTAGCACCCATAAATAATCTTTTTCAATGAAGACATTTATTATAAGACTAGCTGACCCGGCAAACGTTGTTCTGCCATATAAATTATTTCTAGAGAATATTTTGGTTGTTAAATAAAAAATAACGAATCTATCGTAAGTGTGTGGGGATGGGATCTATGACAGAAAGAGGAATGGAGCGCTGTAGACGATGACCGCCGATAAAAACAAAAAAACACCAACCATTCATTTTCTCAATTCAAAATGAGTAATGATGTTCATAATGAATGAATTACCTGTGACAGGATCTCGTTGTTTAATTTTTATGCAATATCCGTCTTGTCCCTTTAATTATAAATAATTTAAAATACTTACAATAAATTAGCGGATATTGGAGAGCGTCGTATGAACGGTGTGTGTCAGCGATGAACTCCAGATTATTGTTTCTTCTTCGAATCACGATTTTTCGCGTCGATGTGCGGTCGCCAACCATGATTCCAGCAATGTCGTCAACAACAGGCGCATTGAATCGACACACGTGCTCTCCAGCTGGTGTTTTATCAGGATTGATGACAATAGCCTACTTTATGGTATACTTGGCCTTTGATTTTGAACGTAGAATGGAATTGTTGACCATTTGCCGCAGTATTGTGAACTATTTCTGTTGCTCCGAACGAAGTCATTTGGAAGCATGAATTGAATGTGCGAATGGACTTGAATTGAATCAGGAACAGGTTTGAATCTGGAACCGTGCCGATGAGCAAGCCGTTCAATGGTTCTGGTGGTATCTCAATTTCTGGTAGTTGCACTTTTCCTGATGTGCAACACATCCCGGCTGACGCTGAGCGCATGACAATGGGGACATTTTTTGTCCATACAATCAGCACTTTCGGATGAGCGAAATATTCAATATTGAAAAACAATATGTGTACTTGCCAGACCCAGGATAATCAATACAATCATTGACAAAAATAGTTTACCTATACATAGGTACATTTAATGATGTTTTAAAATATTTATAATACAGTGGCGAAGGGTGACTTTTGGAAAGATGTGGAGATCTGAGAAAAAGAGCACACTTGTCAGGCATACTTACGGGAAATAAGAAGATACTATGATATTACTACCAATGAATATGTAGGTACACACTAATGACAACGACATATTAATTCAATAAAACTTCAAGAACTCACGGACTACATAAAATTGATCGTTGAGTTTAAATTACGTATTTTTCAAAACATTTATATACATCAAAAATCACTAGATAAAATTTCCTTTTAATTTTAAAAACAGTCAATATTTATTAATATGCGATTAAACGCCATAGAAATATATTTTTTAATTTTACCTTACCTTAGATCTGAGATTGCGTATGGTACGTTGTTATGTTCTCTCAATTCTTTTCTATGGTTTGGAAGTATTGCTTCAAAAACCCGTTTCTTATGTTGGCATCCTGTGTCACAGGGTGTCACAGAGTGTAAATACGATGTCATAGCTGTCATACAATATGTATGTATAAATGTCGGAATGGCATAGCTTTGATCATAGACACTAAAACGCTCTTAGCATATATGTGCTCGATCGTTATATAGTCTATTTGAACCTTATGGACGCTAAACCAAGAGATGTCATGGAGAATTAAAGCTTTCGAGATGTGGCTGTATAGATGTATCCTCAAAATTCCTTGGACTGACTGGGTGACAAATCTTGAAGTTCTCAATCGAATGGGAAAGAATCGAGAAGTTCTGCGTAGTGTCAAAACCAGGAAACAACAGTACCTCGGCCACATATGAGAGGACAAAAGTACAGCATTCCTCAACTTGTCATTCAAGGAAAGATCAATGGTAAGCGTAGCAGAGGTCGACTCCGCATTTCGTGGCTTAAGAACCTCTGTGATTGGTATGAGTGCAGCTCCACTGAACTGTTCCGGGTAACAGATGACAAAGCTAAGATCACCTTGATGGTGGCCAACCTCTACAAGGGGATGGCGTAATAAGAATTAATTATTTTGCACAAAGTGCGTCATGACAACAATATTATGCGCAAAATTTTTAGGCTCTGCGATAGGAACCTACCATATTTCATTCAATTCGATAGACTGACTGAGGTTACGTGACGTAAAGTCCATATGAAAAAATATCACAATTCCTTGAGAAATAATCTGACATTTATTCACGTCAAGACCTTTGCAGATTGTTTTGTAATCTGTATAGGTAATACATTCCAACATATTATACGACATCTGTCGTAAGTAAATTAAATTATTTTTATAGAATATAAAATAATCAAGTGATTATATAAATTTTATGTCAATATGCAATTAAAAAATATTTTTCTTAAGAAGGTAAGCTTTAAATAATCGCCTAGTATGGAGTCTTCGCCACTGATATAATACAAGGCTTAGACTCAGGCCACACCGGGCAACTCTGGTTGCGCAGCCAGTTGCGCGACCAGACCAAATGTATGCAGTTATATGGACCATGCCACACCTGGTTGCCCAGTAGTCGCGCAACTAGTTTAGTCGAGCGACCAGTAAAATCTCATTCTTGCGTTCAGTCTGGTTGCCCGATCTCTCTGCAGGGCAATTTTTGAATGAAGCACTACGAAACCCGTCACCAAACGGCTTTGACTGAAGCAGGTAAAATTTTTAGTTTTAAAGTAAATATTGTATTTTCATAGCTTCGAATGGCTTCGACCCATGAACCATAAGAGCGAGTGAGCAAGCATTCGGCACGCTTATACCTCCGGTCCATGCGTTAGAGTAAGATAGAATTTTGACCGTGTCAACAAAATGTCAAGATAGAATATTACAATATTACAATACGGCATTTCCGTTGTATTTTGCAAATAAACATGTTGCTTACTGTATTACAAAATCACAATAAATACTTAAATGAGGATTTAAGTAGGTACCAAATCCACTAGAATTGTCGGTACTTGGTATCATATTATGAAGCACTGATTGCGACCCCCTTTTGTGATAGCCAAGTAACATGCCACACTTGGCCATATAAGTTAAATAGTCATTTTTATTAGTTGTAAAATAATAAAATAAAACTCTAGTCGTAAAATAGCGCCTTTTTTTGCTATTTGTTAGAGTAAATTTGTGGTGTGTGTTTATCTCACTTAACTAGTCGACCTGTCATGGGCCTCCCCCTAAGCCAGGGGCCCTAGGCCAAAGCTCTGTCCTCCTTGTGGGGGCCATGGGATAAGGAATTGTGAAACACAACACTAATATTTAGTTATCAAATATAATATGTAGTACATACTAGCAGAGTCAGCTGTCTAGCTAGGTCTTGTACTATTATAATCTAGATTGGTATCATCATCATCAATCCAGATCGCCATGGCATGTCCAACGCCTCCAAGAATTGATTTGCGAAAATTTAAAAAGGGTGTACACATTCAGTTGTAATATAATATGATTTCATTTATATTTTGATATGGAAGCATTAACCATTTTTATTTCGTATCACTTGATTCATATTATATCACTCACGACTTACCGCAGAAGTGAGAGAATGAGAAGATGTAAATCCTCGTGTTTTAAACTGAGGCATAGTTTTCTCTTACCCTCGCGCCAGAGACGAAGGGTGAAGATAGGCTGTTACGATCCGATATAAATAGTGCACACTAAACTTATTTGTTTTAATTGACCTAAGACTACAATGTGGAGATAATGTTTATTAGTTTTTTAATTTCAATTAAACCCAGCGTACCAAACCATAATAAAATTGTCAAATATTCGTATATCTATAAAATATCTATAATTAGGTATGCCATTAAATCAAACACGATTTTAAATATTTTATTGATTTAACAATTTTTTTTCTCTATTATAGTTTGTTTAGGCAGGCGTAACAAGAATTTAAAAAACTAACCAACATCATCTGTAATAAAAATGTGTGCACTATCTGTGTCAGATCTCCACAGCCTACTCCCACTATGATGATTTGGTTTGCGCAGGGTTAAATCTGCAATTTGTATTCTAAGTTCAATGAAAACAAATAAGCATGATTGACAAAGTTTAGAATACATTATTTATATCGGATTATCACAGCCTACTTCCACCCTTCGCTACTGCGATGCACAAATGGATATTGGTTTTTATGGGCACTTTCTTACCCATGACTACAATGCAAACACAATAAGTTTATTTTAAAAATATGTGATTTGACTTTAACTTTGTATTGAGTCCAAAATCTTCTGGAAGGTGATCACTGTAATCAGACAAATTAGACAGGTTGATAAAAAAAACCACAGGTTATTTTAATCGTTTATTTTTTTCTCACAACATAAAATTACACAATATAATAGGTAAAATTATGCCAAAATGGTTTAATATAACCATAAGTTATAAAAATATGCATATAATAATATATTATTATTTTTAACACTACACAGGTCTAGACAGGCCCAATGACAGTGTATTTAGTAATATAAGTGAAATAATCACAAACACCAAGGCTTTCGGAAAACGCATAAATATATTGTGTGCTCACCGGGATCGACCCCAGAGCTCCCGGATGAAAGGCCAGCGCCTTACATACTGAACCACGAGAGCCATTTAAAGAATATAATGTATTATAAAAATAAATTGCAGACCTGACAAAGAAAAATATATTTATAGTGTAGAAAACCTTAATTATATGTACTGTTGCCATTACGCATATGGTATGATAAACACAATTAATTTAATAACACAGCTCACTTTCGTTTATATAGACTAATGAGGTAGGCAATTCACCATGATTCACCATTGGTAGTTATTCATAGAAGGCACAGACATAGTATTTATGTATGGCATGTTGAATCGTTAAGTTTTCGTGTCCCTTTCATAATATTAGACATATAAATGTAATATAAAAAAATATTTTCATATACTAAACACAATGTTTTTAATTAAACTATTTTTAATTGGTAAAGCACATTGACTGGAATTCGATGGATGCAGGTTTAAGTATATTTCATGAATAGATCTTATAAATTATGTAAGTATATTAAGTACTGTTTTGTATCATCTTGAGTTAAAAAAAGATTTAAATCTAAATAAGGCCTCTTGAGAACAATTATCATTGTTAAGGTAGACTGTAATAGATATTAGAGACATCTAGTAACATATTTAAGAGACATGGAAAGATACGTGTTCCTCTGTAAAATTTACGAATTCAGAGACGTCAATTTGACTTATCTCTTTTCGAATTTACTCATAATGTATTAAGTACAGTTAATTAAGCATATTCAACTCATTTTTCAATTTATAATGCCTTTTCTTTTTGTTGATATAAAACTATTAAAAATAATTACAAGATAAAAAGAACTTTTTATATACGTTTTTAAATTTTCTGTTGAATTATTATGCTCAATATGCTCAAACTTGTACTTCATAATATGAAGTAAATAAAAAACAAACAAATATAGAATACTGAAATGTCATTTTGATTTCCATAGTTACGCACGTATATATTAATAATTTAGTTGCTAGGACCACCCCTAAGCAACCAATATTAGTCTTTTACTTTTTACGGATATTTCTGAAATAACTTTCTATACAAAACAGAATTAACTGAAAATGAATTCAATTCTGCTTAAAGATGGCTAAAAGTATTAAAAGAATGCATTGGCATTGTGTTCTGATATATTCTAAAAGTTTCAAATGTCTAGCTAGTCGGGAAGTTAGTTAAAAATCGATTGCAAGATTTGTACTGGATAAACAACCACCGGACAAACAAGAATACGAGCTAATAAAAATGGTTGTAAATGACTAAGTCATGATATTCTGTGTGCGAATGGAAAAGGAAGATAGGTCACAAAATCACAGCCAAAAGCGAATTGAGTTTTCAACCATTCTGTGTGTGAACTTATATGGTTCTGTGTGAAATTAACTAGTTAATAGTCGTCGATTCGACACATCATGTTAACTTTTTTAATATTATTATTATAGATTATAGGTACATCAATTCTTTTTACAATTTCAAGACTTCTCTCTTTTCTTTTAATATAAATAAAAATGATTTCAACTTAAAAACATTTCATTTTTTAGAAAAATTTATTTTGTTTATATGACCATAGTTCTTGAGAAAAATAAAAAATGAGTAGTATTAATTAGTCAAGCGACGATTCTATAAATGCTTATTTTAAAAAGGCCTATTTACACCAGCAGACTCGCAGACCGTTGTGAGCAATCGTCGACTTTAAATAGCAGTTACACAGTACGATTCAACTACTAACCCGATTGTATTTGCTTGATTTTATTGGTTGATAATATACCCTTAGTTGCTAGTGTTAACAACTATAAATAAATCAAAAAATATCTATTCGTAAGTTTGGTGGCAACACTAAACAGTCTTCCCTCATATTATCTTGTTACTTTATTACTTAATAATTCAAATGGAAACTATTAGAGATTACATTTGGACAAGGAACAAGTTGCTTATTATATTTGGTAGTATATTATTTTATTTTATATTATTATTGTCTGTTAACATAATGAAGAAAGTTAAGCAACATGTACCTAAACGTCAAATTTGCGTTATGTTGAAATCAAGAAAGGTCGCGCTACGTGAGGCCCTTGTTGGAAGCTCACGGGTAATGTGGATAGTTTCATAAGTACTCGCTAACCTTCGACCCAACTATCAACAATTGGCAAGTGAATCGAGAACTAAAAATATGAATTGTTCTATTTTGGCCACGACTCCAGGAAACGATCCAGTGACATTTTATGATCAGTAACGATCGATCGTTGTAAGAATAAGCCAATTTAATTTGAGCTTAGTTATTTTAATTGTGTGTTTTTCTAGAATTAAAAAATATATTTTTTATTTTAATTAGATATGTCAGTCGTTAACAATCAAAACTGGATGTGTCCACTATTTACCGTTCAGAGATCTTTTCTATAATTCGATTTGCCGTAATGATGTAAGTATTAAAAAAAAGTTTAATAAAAATGATCTATACCAGGGGTTCACAAACTTTTTCGTCAAAGGAACAATGTTGAAATCAAAAATATATCGCCCTTTCTTTTGTATATACTTATTTTGTTTTTAAAAAACAAGGCAAAAAAATATTTCATTGTGTAAACTTATATTTTAAACTAAATATACATTATTATTACTCTTATTAATATACTAAAAAATAATATTTAATTTTTTTCACTGTGTGATTTATGCAATTGTTTGTTTGAAAGTAAATCTAGTAAAGTAAAAACAGATGCAATATGGTTGTCTGTTAATTTTGATCTAAGTTTGATTTATTAATGCTCATTGTAGAAGATGTTTTTTCACAAAATATATAGGTACTTCCAAATAAAGAACCCATTTGATGAGCATGAACTATATTTGGATATACCTCAAGTGAAAGTGCTTTGTAGAGTTCAATCAAATTCTTATCACGATAAAATGCTTTTGCTTCCACGTTCTCTTGCAAATCTATTAATTCAAACTGCATATTTACGGGAACATACGGTGACTATACGCTTACATCATTGGCTGAAATGATCATGTATCATTCTGAATGTAACTAACGTTGGACATATCCGGATTAAATCATCCCATATTAAAAACCTATTTCCCATGACGTTTATTAATGTTTTTTGGTTAAAATTGAAAGTCAACCGGATATGAATGCAGTTATATATTCCGCTAATAACTCATTTTAGGTATATGTATATGGAACATGTCCAGTTTGATTTACATGCCTTACGCGTCGGCTTAAATTTCGTGGGTCCCAGGTTCAAATCCTGTGTCTGCCAAATAAACATATTGTTTAGGATATATTAACATATATTAGGATCGGACATGGTCAAATAATAAAATAATATTTAATTAACAATTTTTTTAATTCAACGAAGATTTAGAATATAATATTCTTTTTCGCGCTTCAGAGAGTATTGTAAGAACCATTAGTTAAAATTCGTCCCAATTATATAAGATGCCTATAGTATTGTGGTCAATACGCGTGAGTGCGAATCCCGAGACGCAGGTTCGATTCCTGCAGGGTGTCGTATTTTTTAAAAAAGATTTTTTCTATCGGTTATATATTTTTCTGAAGTTCGGAGAAGAAGAGACAAATTATGTATGTAAAATAATATTTAATTGCATGTATCATATTCCTATCACTGGATGTCCCTATCACTGGATGTCGCTAGCACCTATCAATAGAGCTGCTATATAAAATTGTTGAATGTTCATACAATTGTCATTGTAAATATCTATATTATATCTATAGCTCCATATGGATCATTATGAAAGATTGACTCATTGACAATGGCTACTGAAGGGGATTATTAACTGCTCAATTCCGCCCTGTCAATATGGTGGTCATTAAGAATAAAAGATGTACTATTTGTTACATGTATCACATATGTCACATGTAATATGTTAAATGGTAAACAGTAAATATATCAATAATTCTATCTTAAAAATAACTTATATTCTATGTATATGAGTTTAAGCAATAATTTTAATATCGAAATATAAGAATATTAATATAGTATTTATATATTACTAGCTGAAGTACCCGGCTTCGCACAGGGTCGCTTCGTGGTTATATTTATCTTAATCTGTGTTATACAATATGGCAATATGAAAATAATTCTAATAGGAGTAAAGGTCAAACAAAATACCACTAAATTAAAATCGAATCCAAAACATGCCAACGTTATTAATGTTATTAATATGTAGTAAAAAAAATCAAAATTGCATGGATCAAACAAACAATAAACGTTGTATTTTATATAATACTAATTTAGAAACCTTCGCAGGTGTGCGCACAATAGAGGTGGGAAAACTGGTCGATTTTGAAGACTAAGTATACTTACTACCAGTATTAAAAAATACTTAGTATTGAAACTTGTTCCAAAATACTTACTAGTATTTGAAATATCGGCTATAATAGAATCGTTAAAAATACATCCGCTTTTCGAAAAGTCCCATTTTCGAGACAGGTACAGCTGGAATTATGGCACTAGTCACTCCTGTTTCAGTAGAAAATACTGAAGCATTAAAAGCACTGGTTTCATTTATCTGTAAAGCATTTTCATTTACAGGTGGAGCTATATTTTGCCTGGCAAATTCAATATGAATAGTTGGGTGCTTGCGCTGTAAAAGTTTCTTCAAATTTGACATTGACTTGTATGAATTTTTTATTTTACAAACATTACAGATGGCATAATTTGTAACTATTTCTTTGGAACGATTCCACACGAAACTTAACCTTTTAGTAGCCATTTTTACAATAATTGTTTGTTAAGTATAATATAATTATTATCCATTTATACAATCACGCATACAATTTGAATTCAGTTTATGTTTATAAGTTCCAATTATAACACTAAAAATCGAGAAACTCGACGTGACAAAACCAGATAAACACGTAGTCAGTTCAGTTATTCATTTTCAGTTATCAGAACTCCGCTATTCCGGCTTGCGACTGACGTCAACTCGATGTAAATGTTTTACTCAACTGAAACTAAAACTAAAACCCGTCGCATACTAAACATACGCGAGTCGCGACGCCGAGGCGATGATTTCATACGTAGCAAGACTACAAACTAGCCAGCGGACGGCGAGATCTCATACCATGCGTCGAACTCCTGTACTCGATAAAGTTTCATACTCAACTGAAACCAAAACTCTTAAACTAAAACCCTAAGGCGAACTCAAAAGTATACTATAAAACGAACATGACGTGACCATTTCTGTCCTTCACTATACCAACTTTACAACAGAGGAGAAAGGGAGAACAATGACAGTTGAGTATAATATCACGACTAGACATACGTGTATCATGATATCTCGCTCGCGCGCATTTAATATCAATAGCGTTGAAAGTCAACCAGCATCACGGAATAGCGAGTCACGGCGATGATATTATTATCGAATGCGTTCGAATTCGAACATCTAATACGTTTCAAGTTTCTTGAAACAAGTTTATTGGGCAACAAATACTTAGTATGGGTAGTTTCATCCGAAACTTAAGTACACAAACTGGTGACAGTATTTCCAACTCACCTCTAGCGCACAACAACTGACAAAAGTTTCATTGTAATCGGATGAATGTTATAGGAACGCATACGAATAGAAGAAGAAGATGATTTTCTAATTCAGAAATCTTCGTGGGCATGCGCACGACAACTCACCAAATTTTCATTGCGAATAGAAGAAGATAAAATAGAAAAAGAAGGAGATGGTTATTCTAATTCAGAAACCTTTGTGGGTGTTATCACAACTTCTGACGAAGGTTTCATCGCAATCGGATGAATGGTACAGGAACCATACGAATAAAAGAAGAAGTAGAAGAAGATGGTTTTCCTAATTTAGAAACCTTTGCGGGTGTGTGTACAATAACTGACGAAAGTTTCGTCGCAATCCGATGAATGGTATAGGAACCATACGAATAAAAGAAAATAGAATGATGAAGAAGAAGAAGATGATGATTTTTCTAATTCAGAAACCTTTGCAGGTGTGCATACAAATACTTACCAAAATTTCATCGCAATCGGATGAATGGTATAGGAACGCATAGGGGACAGACAGAAAGACAGACAGACAAACAGGCATACAGACAGACAGACATTCATTTTTATATATAAGATATAGCCTATACTCTTCACGGAAGTGCAAGCAATAAGTTAACAAAGTTTTATCGCAATCGGATGAACGGTATGGCAGTGCATTCAATACGAACAAACAAACAAACACACAAACAAACAAATATTAGTTTTTATATATTAGATAATAATTAATTTTTATTTTATAATTCAATTCAATAGAACTGCACAATATTGAACAACATCTGTACCTCAGAGCTATAGTGTTGTATGTACGATATTGCAAGAAATGAGTTAAGTACAAAATTTATTTCTGAAGCAGTGTTGCCGACTGTCATTCACAAAAATATACTGGAAGAAATTAAGCTAGATGGCAGAATAAATTCTAGATTTTTTTTAAATGAAAAAAGTATCTGGAACTAGCATTTCAATAAAATGGGTCAAAAAAAAACAATAATTTTATTATAAACATCGTTTTACAAGAACAAAGATCTAAAAAGAATTTAGTATCTTATAATAATAATTAATTATAGAATAAGTCATAAAATTTAAAACTATGTTGGTAAGAAATTTAGTTATCATTTTGTATGTAACATTTAGTGTATTAATAAAATTATAAGACATTTATATTTGTCTGCAACGCAGCGCAAAACACACACAGACATTTAAGGTTTGAATACATTATCATCACAGTAAGTTGCGACTACGGGAAAAATATGTATAATGTCATTTTTCTTGATATTTAAAATGTTATCAGGCTGATGCTCTCATCCCGTAGCACATTTTGAACCTTTAAAACGAACATTGTCAGTAAAATCTGCCGAAATGGCCAGAACAACAATGAGGTCACCTCACGCGTATTGTGCTACATCGCCAACCACTTAATGAACGTTTTTCTATTAAATTATTATCTATGTCTACTCTCTATGTATGCTGGTTGGGGTCTGTTCAAATTTTATCTATGGACGCAATATCACAAGTAATTTTAACGTATGCACACTTAGAAACTGTTAAAATTAATTGAAATTACCAAGAATAATGAATTATTCAAAATACTAGATAATAAATTAGAGTTGGCACTTTCCTTAATTGAATTTATACAGATAGTGATCATTCAAAATATTCTGTGGAACGACGAAACCATGGACTTAATTTGTCATCGTGACAGCATATGGCACTGCCACTTGGTATGTTTTCCTAGTAAGATATATAGTATGTAAGACCAGCATGTTGATTTTCAAGCAAATCTGGTATAATATTCCAGCTTTATTATGAGAAGTTTTAAGCTGGTTGTGGTGTCCAAAAAACGCTAGATTTAACGCCGTACACCCGATGGAAATGCAAGCTGCCTATTCAAAAATGCGAAATCTGTCAAGAAAAACGCCAGGTTGGCAACGCTGATTTGAAGTATTATAACTCTCAGAGCCAATTCAAAATAGAAACCTGAAATTTCTAAAATCAAAAGCTGTAAGTCTATCGACATTATTGTTCATACTATATACTAGTTCTGAGGTACAGATATTATTATACATGATTCGTATTTATACAATTATGTTTTACATACACACTATTATAAAAGTATAATTAGTTAGGTATCAATTATTACATTTCGTGTAATTAATAGTGAATATGGTTTTCCTTTTCAAGAGATCCAACATTCACTTGGTGGACAATTCATGATAATTCTATAAAATTCTTTTTCAATCGGTATTCACCACATATAAAAAATAATTTTATGGTGAATACTAAGTGATTGTTAAAAGATTTTACCATAATAACATATCAATGTAATTAAATGCTATTATAGGTTATTCTGTGAGTAAATAATATTATTGTATTACAATTTCATTACTAGCACCATAGTTAAGACAATATTTTTTATAAAAATGTATAATAATAATTAAAATATAATTAAAATTAAATAATGTTAGGTTTCCAGATGTTTTATTTTTGTTATATAAATTTAATCCAAGGGCAACATTGTAATATATTTTATCACAAGTGGCGTAATTTTGTATTGAAACCATTATTTCATGCATTTTCTAATTGTTCTAAAGCAGGCGTTATTATTTCATTGTGTAAACTTATACTTTTAATATTAATACTATCGACTGAAGGTACTTGATTGAATTTAAATTTAAATTCTAATGCCGTGTACACTCACCAAAGGTAAACACACACTGGTGCCGAAGATGCCGAAAGGCGAAACCCGGGTCGCAAAAAACGACTTAAATGGAATAGTACAGAGCTTGAATCCATTAGAATTTATATTTTTAACTAAATATACATTATTATTACTACAAAATAATATTTAATTTTTATCACCATGTGATATATACAATTGTTTGTTTGAAAGTAAATCCTGCAATCTAGACGGAAATTTTGTGGTATGGATACGCAAAACAGATGCGATATGGTTGAATGCAATTGCAATATAACCGGACTTACAGTGGTGATTTGGGGGTTATATTTTGCAACAGAACCGATAAAATTTGACGGCTAACAATACAACAATGGCAGCGGTGCGACTGTAACTGCGCCAAACCCCCCTCACTTCGCACATCCGCATACACAAATATCAAAGTGTCTGACCATTCCTTCTTGCTAGAGGATATTTAATTTTAAATAGTCGATTTGAGGAATAAAAAATAATACAGATTTAATATAAATCTCGCAGGACACATCATAAAGTCACACTTTGTGAACCCCTGTTCTAAAGTGTTGAAAAATAACGTTATATTTTACTATGCTAGACATACATTTTAGTATTTTAAATTTTAAGCTACATATCTATATAATATGATCTTAGGATTGGTTATAGTTCATTTTAAAAGTTACATATTATCAGATACTCCAATCACTCTGCATTCTGCATTACATGCATATTTGCATGATGGAACTCAGTATCAACTCTATTAATATTCAATCAAACACTTGGCGATGAAGTGGCGATCGTCTGCAGTGGAACAATAGAGAAATGGCACATGAGATTCCACACAGAGAGACACAGAGTTCCCGATGTCGGCGTATAGTCTGAACAGAACATCTCAGTTGGGAGGGCGA
Source organism: Rhyacophila brunnea (assembly GCF_057557595.1). Classification (NCBI taxonomy): domain Eukaryota; kingdom Metazoa; phylum Arthropoda; class Insecta; order Trichoptera; family Rhyacophilidae; genus Rhyacophila; species Rhyacophila brunnea. The sequence goes on along the minus strand of NW_028232848.1, from coordinate 10,783,365 downwards.
TAAACCGAACACTAACAAAATCAAAATAAAGGAGAAGAGGATACTTGCTTTTCCCTCCCTCACCCGCCACGTCTTCACACCAGTTATGCAGGCGTATACCGTGGCGTAACGAATGTTAGGCGCTCTTCAAATTTGTGCCGAGAGTGTCCCAGGAGCAACTTCCCAAGACCTTGGTTGGCGTGCACTAGAGTGTGCGTGATTCCTACTTAGATATAATGTACCAAGGTCAATTCTTGATGAGCAAAGACCTTCTCGCTCGCCGTAAAATGCCACAAACTTTTTAAAAGCTGAGAAATTTTCCCTCGTAGTCGCAATGGCCGACCGGTCCAACTGAGGGTCGGACCGGCTTGAGAAGCTCTTCCCTTTCAACCGACATATGGGGACACTCCCAGAGGATGTGATCGGCATCCTACAATTCCTCACATAAGCAAATCGGAGAATTTATTAGGCCAAGCTGACAGAGCTTGAAGGCAAAACCACCGTGGATACTATGATCTCACAAACTATACACTGAAGAAAGTGGAGAACACCTCCTGACATGTCCGTCTGCTGCAAACATGACACGTTGAAAGCCAATACTGTGGCCAAATATTCAAGTTAACAACCCCACAAAACCACACCGTCCAGCCTTGCACCACACCCGGTGTTAATCAGGCGTATCACGAGACCCTATGTTTGATGTAAAGCATATTTTTTTTAACCCTGGGAATGTCTCAGGAGCAGTTATCCAAGACTAAAGCCAAAGTACACTAAAATATGCTTTGAATTTAAATGACTTTAACCCTTAGAATGCTACGCAACGATATATCGTTGTTTTTGATAATGGCCAGAAATGCTAACAACGATCGTCGTTTTGCTTTTGATTTCTGAAATGTTAAGTTAATTTGGGAACATACTACTGCACCAGTGGTACGAAACATTGTTTATCTATTTAGTTTTATTGTTGTGTAATATAACCCGATTCATATATGTTTTGTGACTTAGTAGGTTTAGATATAGGTATTTTTTTCATGACATCACCCTTTTTACAATAAAAACAATTCCAAATACAAATTTCAGTTTACCATATAAAAATTTGTTTACAGTCAAATTCTTGTTTTGACAATGTTTTATTTTATTTTATGCATTTGAAATAATGGGAAAAACTTTTACTCAACTCAGTGTTTAAAGTAGAGTGGATTTGTGCTATATAAAAACAGTTTCATTTATAAAAAAATAATGAAATAAAATCATTTGCAATACTTATTTTAAATGTTCCAATAAAAAAACACCATGAAGACCTTTTTCACAAATCACGCATATTGTACGCGATCTTCTAATGAGTCCACCATGCAAAAATTTTCTTTTTAGCCGGGTAGTTTCCTAATTCCACTACTTTGTATTGTCCCCCGTGTGACATAACCGATTGTTTCCAATAACTGATAAAAATCAAAAATCTGTACGCGGATCGTGCATTTCGCTCGCTCTCGCGATCGCCAGTATGATAGAGCGAGAAAGAGGTATGTCAATTACTTGCCTCGTAATCTATTAAAAACGATAAATTAATTACGAAACGTGTCTTCATAATATTCCGATTTCGCAGAATGAATTAGAGTGGTAAGGTGTCTAAAAATAATACAATACTTTAATTTATCAACAATTGTTGGTAGCAATCCTCGACCGGATTTTGCACAACATCGTAGCAGCCAAAGGGTTAAATTAAGAGGAGAGGAGCATGTAGAGGAAAAATTAAAAACTGTAGTCTGTAACAAAACTCCCAACCAATCTAACTGAAGAGGTCCTTACTTTGTAGGCGACCAGGTCAGACAGTCCGATGGGCCCAATTAGCTGGTTGAGCCGACTTGAGCAACACTTCCCTTTCCATACATATGTTATGGTGTAAGCGCGAACCCCGAGAAGTGGCACCAATTTTTCGTCAAATAAGGGTCACATTCTAAACGTGTGTAAATACTAAGCCAGGCGTTTGTGGCGCTTCTGAAAAATGCCAATCCGTAAGGGTTCTCATACCAGTGATGTACAACTCTATGACACTTATTGCAGTCCTGTTTATATAAAAAAAAAAACGCTTTATGAGAATGTGTAGCCGTAATCTTATAATTGTAATTTATTAATTTTGAACAGTTATATTTATATTATCAAAGGTTAAGTTATAATTAGAGGCAATGCACTTAGTTTGAACACATTATGTTACTAATATTGACCTCTTTGGATAAGGATTAAAAATGGACACAGATTTTACAATAGAGTTCTTAATTCATACTTAATCTATGCATGTACACATTAAGTATCTCTTGTTTCAATTATGCAGAAAGCAACCGGTCCACAGAGAAATAGGTATTAGGTGTGATTATTTGAAACCATACACCCTATCAGTGGCGAAAGGTGGAGATAAGCTGTTAAAATCCAACATAAATTGTGCACATTAAACTTGTCAAACGTATTTGTTGTCATTGAACTAAGACTACAATGTGTCGATAGTGTTTGATAATTTTAAAATTCAATTAAACCCTGCCTAATCCAAGCTATAGTAGATAATAGTCAAAAAATATTCATTTATTTATAAAGTATCTACAATTATGCCATTAAACCATGCATTATTTGATTATAGTTTGGTATATGCAGGGTTTAATGAATATTAAAAAACTAGCCAACACCATCTGTAATATGTATTCTTAATTCAATGAAAACAAATAAGTATGACTGAAAAGTGTGCACTATTTATGTTGGATCGCCCATAGCATACCTAAACTATTATGGTTTGGTTTAGGCAGGAGTAATTTGAATTTGTACTCTTGGAAACAATTAAGTATGACTGGCAAAGTTTAGTGTCTACTATTCACGTCGAATCTTCACAGCCTATCTCCACCCCTCGCCAATGCACGCTATATAGAGATTTAACTTTTACGGAGATGAAATGGAATGTTTATGTATTTTTAGTGTGATTTTTTTCAGCAAATCAAAGGTTTGTAGAACATTTTTGTATATAGGGAGCTTGCGCGGTTCATGCACAATTTATAAAGAGCATGTTAGATTATGGTGCAATACAATAACACTTTTTTGCCCAAATCGTGGACTGGCTGGTATCTGCCAGTGGCGAAGACTCCATACTAGGCGATTATTTAAAGCCTACCTTCTTAAGAAAAATATTTTTTAATTGCATATTGACATATTAATTTACTTAATCACTTCATTATTTTATGTTATATAAAAATAATTTATTTTGCCAACGAGATCGCATATGTAGGAATGTATTACAGTATTACACAGTTTACAAAACAACTGCAAAGGTATTAAAAAAACCACAGCGCGCCGCGCCGTAAATTAAATAATAAACGCCGCGATTTCTCGACGTAAATAAATTTCCGATTATGTTTGGAATAATTCTGAATTTTTTTTGTATGGACTTTACGTCTCGTAACCTCAGCAAGTCTGCAGATTTGTAGGAAATGAGGCAAGCTCCTTTCGCAGAGCCTAAAACATTCGCGCATAATATTGTTGTCACGACTGCGCACTTTGTCCAAAATCATTAATAATAAGATAATTAAAAAAATAATTTCAACGGCATTTAATCGAATATTAATAAATAAGTAAGTATAGATTGTTTTTAAAAATAAAAATAAATTTTATCTAATGATTTTTGATGGGTATACATGTTTTGAAAAATACGTAATTTAAACACATCGCTCATTTTTATGTCGTCAATGAGTTTTTGAAGTTTCATTGAATTAGTGTGTCGTTATCATTTATTAGTGTGTGCCTATTCATTAGTAGTAAATATCGTACTATTCTCGTAAGTATAACTGACAAGTGTGCTCTTTTTATCATATCTCCACAGCCTACCTCTTTCCAAAAGTCACCCTTCGCCACTGGTATCTGCATAACTACACTTAAATGCAAAACAACTGCAAAAGTCGTGAACTTGATAATGTAAAAGTAACTGAATGAACATGCAATATAATGTAGATATAAACCAAATATTACGGTTTTTTTTTAGAAACTCTATTTCTCCTAACAAAGCGAAGATTTCAAACCATAATATATCGAAAATATGTCTTTTGCAGATGCCTTGGTTTTACGCCCACGGTGGGACATAACCAAAGAGGGAGCCTTATAAAATTTTAGTATAACGTAACTTAATGACGATTCGGCAATGTTGTTAATATAGTTGAATTAGTAGATACAGAAAAAATTATATTTTGTACGCTGGCAAATTGAAATATGCTGCCATTTTTAGCAAGTATTGTGATGTTTCGTACGTATGAAATATGTGATATTGTAATTTGTTCATATAAATATTTTAAATAACTGTCAGTCTGTATATTCAACAGCCTATTGATGTATGTTATAATGTAAATGTTTTGGTTTCAGTTAATCAGGGTTTGTGTTCAACAAATTCAAGCTTTAAGCTCAGTCGCGCATAGAAACTCGTCTTGACTGCACGTTGAAATTGTGGATGTGATTTTATTGTCATTCAGAAATCGTCGATTTGGTAGAAATCTGCTTGTCGCATGTAACAAATTTCACTTGACATTGGCCGCAGGTAGAATATCAAAATGTTGCATTAGCACATGTGAGGATGCTGTTTTTCATTAGTTTCAGCCAGCTGCGTGATGTGAAGACACTGTCGCGACTGTGTATGTGGAAGAGAGTTGCAACATCGTTGGCGGTTTTGATTTATGACCATGTCCCAGTCGAGACAATTGAGGGAATTTAAAAAAATATATGGAATTAACTGTTTTTAGCAGTGTGTGTTTACAATGCAAAGTTCAATGATTTGTAGCTAATTTAATTAATAGTCTTATGCATTAATTACATTGAGCTACTTTACGAGCTGTTTGTTGGCGAATTTAAAAGCGGGCGATTCAGCTACTGCGATTGTGATGATGACACACAAAACTTTCCATTCGCTGAGAAGCCAACAAGCTAGCGACTATTTTGACAGAATGTAGTTCGTTCTTTACCGGGAGGTTGCTACTACGTTCTACTCTGCAGACGCAGTAGGCCCACGCCGGCGTGTAGCGTGTAAAGTTGACCGGCTTACAAATTTTCTCGGTAGATTGTTTACAATCTGGTTGTTAGCTTGTTCGATGATGACACTGGGCGACTTTACAAACAGATTGTAAATTCACCAACAAGCAGCTCGTCATTGACGCATTAGTTACCTTTTTTTCATGTTCAGTATTGTACAATAAGGCTCCCTTTATAACATCTTTAGCAATGACTAATTAATTTCATTGTTTTCCTTCGCATTTCACTGTCATCAGTAAAATATTAGTAAATTCAAAATCTTTCATAAACCGGTTAATAATATATAAAAATATACAGATTGGCCCATAGAACACATTCCTTTTGATCCTATAAAATAATAAATATTGATTGAAAAATCATAAAATCAATTGAAATGTTACTCAGTTTCTGAATTTTCTTGAGTGTCTCGACTAAATCGCATAGAAAATATTGACAATCTACAGTTGCTAACATCGAACAAAACTGTATCAAAAGGTTTGAGATAGCTTAACTACTGATCTCTACTATGGAAGGAATCTCTTACACTACACGTATTAGGTTATATTATAGCGGCGGTATTTTCAAATGATGTATATTGTGAATGTCGTGTGAATTATTGAATTGAATAAAAAAAAGTTTATTTTGACGAATGCTGTATGCTTGCATAATCTGGCGGCATAACGAATCCATACGTCGGGTACCGTGGGGCAAAATCATTTCTTCCGTGGATCCTCATATTCTCATTGTCGTCATCGCCAAAGATGGATTGGGCGGTGAACTGGCCTTCGGGATACGTGGGTTGAACTGAAAACGAATGAAAATATTTGTTATGTATGTCTGGCGAAAGAGGTAGACTAAGTTATTGAGAAGTGTGATCATCATCCGTCGAGGCAAAAAACAAAATTATCTCATTTATTGTACGTGGAAGAAATTGCCTCCTTTCTCTTAGAACATGATGTCAAAAGCAAAATGGCACTTGTGCAAAAATATATTTTTGCGAAAATCGCATTTTATGTTTTTTTTGAGTGGAAAAAAATCGTGTAGAGGTTATTTCTTAATATTTTGAAATGAAATTCAGAGCAAAAGACTGATTACTTAGGAGAAATGTAATTTTTAATTTTTTTTATTTTCATATCTTGTAAAGATTCTCAACACAAGGGCCCTTTTTCTGCAACAATTTTTTTTTTTTATACAAAGGCCTTTACACATTTTAAAATAATTATACATAGTATGTTTTTCTAATATTATTTTTTTAACCACTGCACATAGACTGGGAAAATCGTGTGCATGTTACGTTTTTGTTATACGTTAATTGAAGATTATATGGTTTACTTTAGTGAAATGTGATTTCATTGATTTAGCTCCACAAATGCCATTTTGCCTATAATGTAGATAAAAAAAATTACAATCAAAACTACATTCATAACTCAAAACCAATGACATATTAAATGGACGACTCACTTCATACCCGGCGCGCACGAGAAATTGTGCATGAAAGTCGTTCACAGATGTATAGGTAGATGTCACGTGACCATTGACGTATCCGTTTCCATTATGCGATACAAGCTTCGAGAATTTATAGTAATATAACCTTTATTGTAATGGCGTATTAGTGTCATGACTCATTGCGTTAGAAACAGGTTCTCGGTTACTTACGACTTCTCGGAGATTAGACGCCAGTGAGCTCAGCGAATCACAGGCGACTGACTGTCCAATGGTTCCTGTCATTCAATTGCATTGAATAAACATTCATCAATATCTTAAAATGGCATTTTATAAATAATAAATAATACTAACACATGCAAAGTGATATCCCATCTTTCTTGGAGTGTTTAGTAGATTTTTTTACAATTTTTAACTAGGCACATTGGCATTTTGTAACATAATAATAACGGTGGAGTCGAAACCTGACAGTCAGAAATTTTGTATGGGCAGACCCAGCGGTGTCGCCAGACCGCTTGCAAGCAGAATGTTCATTTGAGCGTAGGATACCGATATTTAAATATGAATTTCGCCATCCGGCAGACCCGTCACAAAGTGAGTGTCATTTTATTTTCTAGATGCTTCGTCCATATTAATGTCATTGCTCAAAACCATCAAAATGTCACAATAGTGCCCTTTTGCTTTTGGGGCAACGATATATGGATGCCTCATTGCCCCATATCTCATTTGAAATGCATATTATGACCACAGTTAGACTGTGGCAAGTATAACGTGAAGAGTGGCCGTTTCGAGAACTACAATCCTCCCTACCCCTTTCCTCTTCTTCTCCTCGCCGTGCAATCATTTGACTTTCGTTATTTGTGCGTGCTGCAAATTCGTGTAATGTGCTCAAACGTGTCAATAATGCAAAAAGTGTTGAAAAGTGGTAGCAGGAGGATTATAAGTTGTGTTATAACCTATTACGATGAAACAAAAAACAAAATGAGTTGTGGGCCTCTAAATAAAGTCGATGCAATGACAGGTAGATTATTCTTAGACATTTCAGTGTTACCATATACTTAACTAAAAATATCCTGACAGATTGGAAAAATATTGTCATCTTGTGTTGTATTCGATATGCACATTTTGGTTCAGAAGTAGGGGAAAAAAGTCTCCTAATACTGGCAACCCTTTCATAATATATCAGAACGCCACGACGGCGGCCATGACACATCAAGTTATATTTTTTGCAGTGTAGTGAAGCACCACCATTATTTATCACAGAAAATAACAATATATAATTTTTGCTTTGACTGAAAAATGTGCATTATGATACGTTAAAATTAATTGACCCAGTTTAAAAATTATCAAAAATACAAGATAAAACGTTAAATATTCTGAGAGAAAACTTTATTACCGACAGAATCGTACGAAGGCGGCAGATTTGGGGCACTCGGGACACTTGCGCTGGGCACGGGATAAGAAGATCCCGGCAGAGGTAGCAGCGGCACGCTGCTGTTAGGCTCTGGCGTGAAGTTGTACTCTTTGTTGATGGACTCTTTGGTCTCGGTCACTTCAATAGGGGCACCGCTCTCCACGGACGGCATTTGGAAGCCGTGGAGAGGAATGGTTCCTATAAAAATGGGACGGCTCTTATCTTTGTCAGTTGTGCAGCAGTCAGAGGGCGAGCAGATAACCTGATAATCACAAATGATAATGAAATTAATGAGACTTGTCACCATATAATGTGAATACTGTGTAATTACATCTTCTTTGTCCATGTCAGCTACAGTACACTCTCAGTAATCCACCGCTCGATTATCCGACAACTACTATAATTCGCCGTTATTTTTACTAGTTGAAAGCACAAAATCAAGCTCTATAATTCGCAGGTATTCGATTGTCAAAGTCAGTAGTCCGCCACGTACAAGTATACAACGCAGATGAGACAGGCTTATTTTGGAAACTCCTCCTTCGTAAAACATAAAGTGTACCAGGGAGGAAAGTGACTAAGGACCGCATCACAATAATTATTATGCCATGCTCGAATGCAACTGAGACACACTAAAAAAGCTTTTGGTCATAGGGAAAGCCAGGAATCCTAAGCCATTCAAAAATATCTGCCTCACTGAACATTTGGTTGTGTCAAGTGATTTACTGTTTAATATTTATTTAATAAACTTAGTTTATAAATACATATGTATAATTTAGTAAATACTTGATTTTGATTATAAATAAAACAGTAATTTGCTATTACAAATTTCTCAAAAAAACTATTTTTACGAAATACCTGTTTTAATTTTTACCATATTTTGTATGTATGCACTATAATCCGCCGCTTTCACTAATTGGACACTTGTCTGGTTTTTGGGATGGCGGATTACTGAGAGAGTACTGTACCTAATAGGCGTATAATGCAAACTATATGGTGCCTCCAACAATCCATGAAACTTTCCAGTTTTTTTGGGTCATCAAAAATTATCCTATAACTGCGACGCTGTAACCCAGTAATGTTATTTGACAGCAATCCAGGATTTGTCTCCAGTTATCTTGAAAAAAAAAGGCAGGTAAGCCTCTTAAGGCATCCATGTTGCCCCAACCATTTGTAAGGTGCTATGACTTGCTACCAGTGGTGAAGGGTGGAGGTAGGCTGTGGAGATCTGACATAAATAGCGCACACTAAACTTTGTCTGTCATAGGTACTTATTTGTTTTCATTGAACTAAGAATACAAATTACGGAAGGAATTGATTAATTTTTAAAATTCAATTACACCCCGCCTAGACCGAGCCATCATAGTAAGACGTAGGCTGTGGATATCCAACATAGATAGTGAATACTGTATCAGTCATATCTATTTGATTACATTGAATAAAGAATATAAATTGCAGATGGCGTTGGTTAGTTTTTAAAATTCAAGTAACGCCTGCCTAACCAAACCATAATAGATAAAAAATATTCTATGGATAGACGAATATTTTTTTCTTGGTTTACGCAAGGTTTGATTGATTTTTAAAAACTATCAAGTCAATGTTTAGTGTACACTATTATCTTCACAGCCTACCTTCTACTATAAAACAGCACCGTCAGAATGAAAACGTCGAACAGGGTGCAGTCATGAATCCCAAACATTCCGCATTGAGTTGAATCTTGCTCATGTCATTCCCTATCGAATGGTTAGTTCTCTTTGCGATGTGCCATCTGCCACGATGCGCACCCCGGGTATTTAAAGCTGTCGACAATCTTGATGTTTTGACCGTCGCTAATCACAGGAAATCTGGATCGAGGCAGGTGCTATTGCACAAAACATTGGTTTTCTTTGGTCTGTAAATAAGCACAGTACCAATTGTTGCGTAGTCTGTTGATTATCTTCCGAATGGCCTCGATTGAACTGTCAAATAAAATATCGTTGAATTACTCCAGATCGCACGGTTTCATCCGGTGACAGCAATGCCTCGGTCAGGTGGTATTGATTTTCGTAGTATGAAGTCTAAGACATATTATGTATACTGAATAAAAAAGTTTTACTCCAACCTTATTTTCATCAGAACATTTATAGCGAAAAATGTAAATAATTTAAATAGACAGAAAATAGTATATATTATTTTATATTTGACAAAATAAATATTATTACATAGCTCTATTTTTTTAACAATTGAAGAGTGACATTCCAAACCGGCCTTAGTCCAAAATTACAAATTTTCATGTTTTGATGGAATCCGATAGAGTGTGCTGAGATCTATATTCTCACTAAAACTTATATTTTACAAAAAATCCTAAGTCTCTTAAATTTGATGTCGAAATGTGTCTTTTTTCTCAAAACAGCACTAAGGTAACGGTTGATTCTTTCCAAACTGGCCTAAGGATATATGCGCATGCGCAGTTGAACTCTTTTTGCTACATTTACGCTTCAAGCGGCCATAATATAATATTGTAACACGTCAGATTAGAAATGTCAGACGAAATATTAGAGAATTTGTGTTTTATAAGTTCATGTGCACATCAGTAAACTATTTTTTTATTGAAAATGATCCTACATTGTAGTATTATTATATAATATATTATTATGCTGTAAAAGTTACAATGTTTACCTTTTTATCAAAAAATGCATCAAAGTGAAAGAAATTTTATATAATTTTTATTCATTAATCATCCCAACAGAACTGTCCATGACCACATTCTATTACACAATCATAATTGTATACACAAAAGACACTAAACTTTATTTTATTGTGTCCCAAACTGTACTTAGTACAGACTTAGGGCCATTTTGAAAAAAAAGTCAGTTTTTGAATGAATTTTTTTGGAGTTTTACTATACTTTTTAAAGTTATTTATATACTATGTTTTCGATTCTTTGAATTTTCTATAAAATTGCCAAACATTATAGTACCGAAAAGTTAAGAAGTAAAGTGCAAATCACAAAAATATGATTATCTCAAAATCAGATTTTTAGACTTAGGCCGGTTTGGAATGTCACTCTTCAATTGTAGCCTTCCCCTCAATAATGATCTATGTTACATTTTGGCAGTTTTGAACTAAATATGCAACAATGATCTACATCACATTGCCTCTGTTTTGCAATATTTATTTTTTTGATCTAGTAACATTAAGTCACTTGTTTTTGATCCGTTCGTATTGATATTGGCCTCCCTACAATAATGATCTATGCATTTTTCAAAATGGAGGATGACACGAGAGTTTTTGTTAACACTGCGGATGCAAAAAGACTTCACAGAGAAAATTTCACATGCAAAATTGGAAGAGGAATACAAAAAACGATTAAATGAATTCAGGAGAGGCCTTTTAATTATACATAATTTCTTCTCAACAAAATAGTTTTATATGATTGTCTCAAAATCCCCAAATGTAACATAGATCATTATCGAAGGGGAAGCTTCAATTGCTAGTCAATAACTCTGTATTAATGAAGTTTTAAAATTCAGCGGATGTAAGTGGCAGCAAAAAAAAATAGGGACCGAGATGAGTGGAGAGAGCTATGAGTGGCCTTCATACAGCAGTGGATCGTCCCCGGCTGATGATGATGAATTAAAATTTTTGTTAATTAAAAATATATAAGTATGACAGGCATTTGCAAAAAATGCATTGGATTTCTTCAATTAATTTTTCTAATTAATTTACTAGAAATGTATGTGGTTATTCCTATTCTTAAATAGTCATTTAAATTGGTTACATGTAAATTGTGTGTAAAACATTTCACCGTGGCACAGTTCGCCGTGAGCTTTCTTATCGGAAAGAGATGACGGTGTACTATACGGTTTCCAATTTTATTAGATTCAACAGGAACATTAATTCAATTTTCATAGCTGATTGTGGCAAATTTCATGAATTCAAGAATAAAAACCTAACCTAACAAATCGAGTGCTTAAAGTCAGACAACGTTATCTACAAAAAAGTGTTTTTTTTTTTTTTTTTTGAGATAACATTATTTTACATTTACGGCTACATGATAGTCAAAAAACGTTGTCAATCTTTTCTAATTTCTTATTAAATCGTCAGTAAAGTTTAACGCTAATTACATAAGTTACCCTTGTATTCATATTTTTTAAAAACTATCCCTATAAATTTTAACATCATCATAAGCAAGATAAATTATAAAATATTAACATTAGGTTTTAAATAAACATTTCCCTTGTTAAATTACAAGAATCTAAAATAACGATTTTTGGCTCTCTTGTAAAGTTGCACTTTTGTAGATAGTGTTGTTTGACACTAAGCCCTCGAAATAATCCAGTATATCAGCTTTTTTCAAAATTATTTTGCTGATGGCTTCCTTCCTAAACCGACAAGAACCGTGTTTTATTTAGACATGAATTTTATGTCAGTACTATACGACCCAAAAAGGTTGGACGGTCTTTAATATACGGCCATACATTTCCGATACAACATTTCACGGTGAAGTGTGATACGGCGCACTGGATATGTACAAGTTTCCGGACACGATTTTAATTTGCATCAGTTAATCGCGATCTGTATTTCGATTTTAGTATGCTCATTGTTAAAGATAATACACAAATGAGTCCGTGGGTTCATGCAAAAGTGCCGGAGGGCGCACCTGCGCCCACGGCAACAGGATAGGGAAAATGATTTATTCTGATGTAAATTTTAAGTAGATAAAATGTGCCAATCTTACTTGTACTTCGTAATCCAAATCAATAATGCTACAGCTTTTCAAGTTGGAAGGGGGAAGAGGTGGAATCTGCAAATGCTGTTGCCAATTCAGCGACATGTTTCCATTCACCCTGCCTAGAGAATGCTCCGCTATGTCAATCGTCCAATTCTTACTCGAGTGTCTAGGATAGTGAGATCGGAAAGTGACATTCTGAAAACATACTTTTTAATATTAGCAAGCATTAATACTCTTCTTATTTATTTTATTCATTGGATTTGATTCTGAAGTGGAGCATATCGTCAATGATGGAATGTGTTCTAAATGTGTAGCTATGAAAATTGATTTTGAAAATGTATAAAAGGCAGTTAGTTACATGTTATAACTATTACTGTTTTGAAACAAAGCAAAACTCCCACTCTCCGCCAACAAAGTGTTTTTGGCCGAGGAATTCTTTCTGGATTGCATGGCGAGCTGTTTTAGACTGAGAGCAAGCGACGTGACTGGCCAGTATTGAGGGACTCCCGTCAATAATTGTGGATCCGCTGAATGATCTTCCTGGTTTTAAGATTCCATGGAAATACATGTCTGAACCGAATCCATTGTGGGCATTCCAGATATGCTTATTTGATGCATTAGTGGGTACCTAGAAAGAATCCCCACTAGCAAGTGTGATCAGATTCAGAAGACAGAGCACATCATAGAGTCATGTGACATATGTGCCTTCCCCGGAGGAGTTTCAGCCGTACATCAGGCAGACCGAGAATCTATTACGTGGACTGATGCTATGCCATTGGTATGACCAGTTCTGTGATTTTGTTTTTTTTTATAAACAAAATGTTTTACTTATTTATTTTTTACTATCGCCATATAATTATGTAATAGTATATTTGGCAGATACATTTTTTATTGCAAATTGATAATCGATTACCGTAAAATGAATCTCGGTGACCAAAATAAAATAGTGAGTACCTTTCTGAGGTGAATTATGACATCACCGATGATGTTGCTGCTGTTGTTTTCACACGTAATGTCAAACGGAATGGCCTGGCCGGAGCAGAATCCACTCACAGGAATACGACCGATTATCTTTACGCTCCCCGATGGGCTGCAACCCCATCCAAATGACTTAACCATGTTAAACTCAATCGGTTTCTGTAATATCAATAATTACATAATTTATACAATGAATTTATCACGTCTTAATACCAAATATTTTTCTTCCTGATTTTGTTGTTTACAGGATTTTTGTGCGATTTGTATTTTGATTATTTATTAAATATTGATTTTTTCATGTACAATCAGTCAGTACCTAGATTTAATATGATTTCGTAATGCTATATGATAGCGGATCTGCAATTTCATAACATTGCGAATTAATATTATTACATAAAAATTTCAAAATATTATTTCATAATTCGGCCGGTCAATAAATAGCGGGTCAGAGACGATCGGACATCTCACTCGATTAAAAGTTTCCGTCAAAGACATATCGCACCAAACTACAGTTATATGTATTATATTGCATCGATTGTACCATTGTAGTTATTTGAAACAGTAAGTAACTCCCCCATCATCATGAACAACTACAACCATATCTCATCTGCAATACCTATCCTCCGCCGTACCAAAGAATACCACATGCATAAGAGAGTACGACATACACGATACTCACAATACATTCAGGATTCAAATTCAAATCATAATTTGAAACAATAGTGAATGCCATTTTTATGTCTTGATCAAATTTCCATGGCCTGTCCAGTGTTACTTTAATAGTGTAACGCACATGTCCAAATTCTCCCTCAAATGATGACGGTAAATCAAACGGAAGCTTGCAGGTGAAAGGGTAAATATTTTTACCAGGCGGTAAATCCATGGACTTTCCTTGAAAGTAAAAACATTATCTTTATAATAATATGTAACTACCACTGGCGAAGGGTGGAGGTAGGCAGTTATGATCCGACATAAATAGTGCACACCAAACTTTGTCAGTCAAACGTATTTGTTTTCATTGAAATAAGACTACAATGTGTAGATAGTGTTTGTTAATTTTTAAAATTCAATTAAACTTTAGATATTTTATAGATAGAAGAATATTTTTCATCGATTACGGCTTGGTTTAGGCAGGGCTATTAATTTAAAAAAACTAACCAACACCATCTGTAATATGAATTCTTAATTCAACGAAAACAAATAAGTACAACTGAAAGAGTGTGGACTATTTTTGTCAGATCGCCCATAGTACACCCACACCCACGGTGGCCGCGCGGCATAAGCGTTGGACTATGACGCCGTGGGTCTCAGGTTCGAATCCTGGGTCTGGCAAGTACACATATTGTTTTTCAATTTGTGTGTGAGTCAGGGTATGGACCTAATAGGTTGAGCAAGTGGCTGACATCCATTTCTCGTAAAAAAAACAAAATCTGTTAATACAAACCTCTACTCTGTGGAGGCCCATATGATCCTATTAGGATCGGACATGGTCGGAAAAAAAAAAAGAAAATCTAAAATATTAGGTTTGGTTTAGACATGGTTTAATGGAATTTTAAAAACTAACCAGCACCGTCTGCAAATTATATTATTAGTTCAATGAAAATAAATACGTATGACTGACAAAGTTTAGTGTGCACTATTTATGTTGAATCTTAACAGCCTAACTCCACCCCTTGCCATTGATGCTTCATGATAATACTATTATATGACAATTCAATTTTTACACATCAATATTTTTTATTAGGTCAATTGGCGTGGCTTAGATCAATTACGTTAGCTTTAATTAGCGTTAGTTATGACATCTTTATTGATTCTCTATCGCATTATATCTGACCGTGCTTAACGTTTAACTGACTTAACTTCCACCTAAGTAAAGTAGGTATGCCAAATACTGCAAACAATTGATAAAAATCAGTAAATTTCGATTGCAAAATTCAAAATTATTATAACCTTTGAACCTACCGATTATTTCAGAAAATCTTGGAGTGATCCGTGTCATCGGTTAGTAATTAAGATAATTAATAACTACTTTGATGTAAAATACAAAAGCCGATTGACAATAGTAACTCAATTTAGAAAGCGCTTCAGAGAGAGTCTTGTAAGAGCCAATAGTGAAAATTTGTCGCAATAATTAGATTACAAAAGTTATATGTATTTTACATCAGTCAATCTAAGTTGACCCACCCTGTATATTGTAACAATAAGGGGTTTCTTTTACTACCGGTTTTTACAGATTACTATACAGAACATAATTGAAATTAACATAAGATTAGTAAAAAGACATACCATCTTCGCTGCCGACAAGATAGTATTTGGTTTGAAAGTAATTTTCATTTCCGTGGTAGCGTACGTTCGTACTTTTTGATTTACTGCCTACTGTGTAATGTTCTCTCTTTGTCCAACGTGTGTTCGCTTCTCCTTTGAATGTAATACAGATTCCTGTAACAAATAAGTTAAATATTTAGTTAAGTTTTTTTCTTTATTCTGTAGGTAATAGTGATATTGATATTCATCAGGGCCAAAAACTGACGGAAGTTAATGTTTCATGAAATAGTACAAAATTTAAATCCATTTGAATTTAAATTCAAATTCCATCAAGTACCTTCGGTCGATAGTATTGTTATTAATAAAGTATTTTATTTTGCTAAGATAGAACTTACAAAAGGGTTAACTGTCAAACTTTGATACTGCACTCCCTCCTTAACATTGATGATCAGTATAGTCTGGCAAATCATCATGAACAGCTTCAACTACGGCAAAATTATTCAAATTTACTTTGAAAATCTGTTGTCGTTTCGCATAACTTATACATTGTTTTACCCCAAAATTGTGTTCAGCGATGAGGCTCATTTTTGGCTTAACGGGTTTGTTAATAAGCAAAATTATTGCATATGGAGTGAGACAGCGCCCTCTTAAGATACAAAGCCGGAGCATATCTTTTTGCACAAGCATATTTCTCAAACGAGTGGTCCCACTGTTCAGCTGTAAAAACCAGATCCCAGATTGCTTGACATATTGATTCGCCCATTCTCGTTTCAAATTGAATTATAAAAAAATCGTAAATCAAATATGTTAACTATCGGTATTATTTATAAATATACATTCCTGTTATTATGGTAATATCGATTTCCAAAAAATGTAAAAAATGTCAATAGAGTCGGCTATGAGTGAGACCAATCCAGAAGACGCCCTACAGACTACAGTCAGTGGAGATTGTTATCAAACTATGATCAATGATTTTTTTTTAAATATGGATGTCATTGATTCGGACGAGATGTGGTTTCAATAATATCGCGCTATGTGCCATATGGCGGCTGCAACCATTGACTTATTGAAAACAAAATTTGACGATAAGTTGATTTCGAGAAATAAACCTGTCACTTGGCCTTCAATGTCACCTGCATATTCCCAGAGTACAGTGACAATGGGTGACTTTTGGAAAGAGGTAGGTTGTGGAGTAACCGAGCTTGTCAGATATATATATTACTACTGATGAATAGGTACACTAAATCGATGAAATTTCAAAATCTCAATTAGTTTGATATAATTAGTTTATAAATAAGCAATTAGATTGAATTATTTATTTTCCTATAAACGTAACATACGCTCAAAATATATTATCTATCATCTTTGAAAATATCCGTTGTTGTGTATAATATGTTCCATAACAATTTATATTTTAACCCATAAAACTAGACATTTTAAAATACTTCTATATTTAAAGACAGACTTAGGTTTATAAATAACTGATAAATAAAAATCGCGAGATAAATTATTTTATATTTTTAACAACAATCAATATTTATATGTGATTGAATACCATAGAAATTATTTTTTAAATTATCTTCTTATTAATTATTTTGAATAAATGTGCGGATGTAAGCGCTAACTAAACTATGATTTCGGAATAAAAAGCCAGACAGAGACTAAAAACGCATACAAACCACATCTTAAATTTGCATCGAATATTTCATAACATAGTTGAATCCATGCCGCAGTAGTTATGGTTATAAACCGTACTAATTTATAAAATAAAGGTATGTACTTCTGAATTTTGACGATAGATGACTATCAATTATCTTGGATTTTTCAGTGTATTTATTTTTTTTTAATTTAAATTATTTGCTTGAAGATCTATCGTTCTTAGTAGGTAGGCTTTAAATAATCGCCTACTATGGAGCCTTCGCCAATGCCAGAGTATCAACTGCCAACTTTGCCCACCTATAGGGTTATCACTTTTGTTTATAATTTTTTTGTAAGAAGATTAATTTTAATTAACACATTCAGTCGGATGATTTAGCAGGGTCTAGGGACGATTTGGCGCCGGGACAATTGGGTGCTACGCAATCGAATGAAATTTGACAATAAATAAATGTTTGTGAATTATAGGTACTTTTAAAATATATATATTTAATACTTATATATTATTAATTTTTTTGTGATTTAATTGTGCATATGTTTAAGTTCAAATGAGAATAGAGTTCTTTCATTTTTATATATAGCGTCAGGCATAATAATTCTTAATTCGCAATAAAAAATATTATGTTAAGAGCAAAATGAACTAAAACTACCAAATGGTAGATAGAAACTTATTACACTTCCTCGTCTATTTTCTGTATCAAATCTTAACGAACGCCTTTAATATAACGCCGAACGTTATTTCATTTGACAGTGTGGCGTCCATTTGTCCTGGCGTCCAGTTCTCCCAGTGCCGATTTAGCATATTATTTAACAGATTGTTAGGAATAGTACGATTACATCAAGAGATCCAGAAAAATGATATGCATGCAGGTAATCGTAAAATACAATATTAGACATCATTAAATATAATGTAAGAAAAAATGGATAGCGTTGATGTAACAATAACTTTTATGCGTAAAAAATCAAACGACATGATATTTCATTGCCAATGAAATTAAAGACGTATCGCAAATATTTTCATGTCTAAATTTTATCAAAACCAACAAATTTAACATTCAATGTGGTTTGTTAAAATCTAGAGAAGTATGGAAAAATTACTTAGCCTTTTAGTAATAACCTAAAATACAATCAATTTTTTTATAAATTAAGTAAGTAAAACCATAAAAAGGTTTTAAAAAACTGGCTATTGCACGCTTATTATATTTTTTATTCCTTTACCAAACTGATTTGTGACAAATTGATAAAAGTGTTCGTAACAAATATTGTCTGTTATGTTTCAAACTTTTTGGGATCGGTAACTTTGCCCAGCTTACTAATAATAATTGAACAAAACATGAACGTGGAACAGGAACGATATGGCTGGTAATTTTGCCCACTTAGTTGTTTATATAGTTGATATAAATAAATGATCATCTTCAAATAAAAATGCTTGTTATAAAAATAACTGTTGACATGGACCAAAAAATAAATGTAATTATTACATTCAAAAAGTGGGCAAAGTTGGGTGATTTTACGCTATTATTTTTATTTTTAATCCAATACTGAATATATTGTAGGTACAAGATTCAAGAGTGAGAAATTATTATTGAGTAGGTACGTAAGGGGCCCAGTGATTCCCAACCGGATTCTGTAGAACCCTGGGACTCCGCAAAAATATACAAAAGCTACCAACCATAGACTAATATACTATATACTACAATGGTGGTGAACCTATGGCACACGAGATGATTTTGTACAGCATGCGAATGTTTTGAAGAGATAAAAAAATAAGTTCCAATAAAATTTACAAATAAATATAATCCATATGGGGATAAATAACTCAAACCGCGTCAGCATATTGATCAGCGATTCAATAGCTGACCGCAATTATGAATTCCTTAATATCCATTTCTCGTAGTGTCCAATTATTGCAAACTCAGTCAATATCTGACTGCAATAATTATAATTTCCGTAATATCCGTTTTCCCATATAGTCAGCCATATTCAATTATCGCAAACTCGATATAAAATAGCTGACTCAATTATAATAGTAATTATTTCCTAAATATTCTTTTGATTGAGTATGTCCATAAATAGCGGATCACAATTGATTGGGAATGTCACTCGATTATAACTTCCTGGTCTGGCAGTATCTTAGTTTCTGTATTGCTCCGTACAGGATCTCGCTCTACCGAGCCTCAGACCTCGGAACAGTATTATAATTCTTGTACCAACTGTTTACGTCGCATATAAAACTCTCTCCTCTGACTCTTCATCTCAACTCCTGGTCACCCTCCTACAGCGGTCTCGCCCCTATATCTACAACGAGACCGCCAAAACGGTGACCCGCAACATTTGAATACCTGCCAAATACATATAAAATTCATAAAAACCTTTTTGTTTTCATTTTCCCCATGAAAAACTACTTGGCACGTCAGGAAAAATATTTTTTGGGAAATTTTGGCACGCGTACATAAAAAGGTTCGCCAACCCTGATATTATACTACTACCAACTGATAAATCCAGGGTTCCGGTCTAGCTCAGACAAAGTTCAATTCGAACCCTGGTATCACAATTTTTTGTTAGTAACTGGTAAACGATCACTTTTTATTCTTAGTATGGTTTTTTTTTTTAGGATTTGGGCTTGGTAAAATAACGCACCGGAATTAATTTTATAACGGCAGGGTATATTTACGTCGATGTCATATAATTATTATATAGTTTTATAATTTGTTTTACGGACACAATATGTCTTTTTTTTAAAGAATTATTATAGGTTATTCATCACACACAATTTATAAGCGCAATTGATTCCAAAATTTTTATATCCCCGAGCTGGTTACTTATAATATACAATAGCCGCGAAATGCTATCGACACGCGATTTTTTTTTTATAGTTTATGTTACCGAGTACGAAATACGTGTCCCGCATCTTACTATTTTCGTCATACTCAAGCCATCTTGAAATTCATCCCCAACGGTTTTTTTCTTGGGCGACGTTGCATATCTCCAACGGTCAAAGACAATGTTGCCGGCCGACTTTTAACATTATTTTCTATTTCGGAATCAACGCTGTTAAATTGTTTACATTTATTTTGTACGGCACACTTACGCGTTATTACAACGTAGTGTCCGTACTGCGGATTTTTTTATATATCTTAATTTTACATATCTTACGATTTAGTTATGACGTAATACTCTTTTTCTTCTCCTAGCACTGCCTAACATTCCTCTCTTTCATTCACAATACAAGTTATTACAATCTATTGGCGTTTTGCCTACACATTCTACTGACATGTTTAAGTGGCAAAAGCCCAATTTCATTCGTCGTCTCGCATGCTTTATTATTTATTCAGGCCTGGTCTTCCACGAACCGTGTCCTCAGCCTCAAAGACACGGGCCGTGGGACTTATTTCTGGAAAGAAACGTCCCTCTGGGTGGTCAAGGGTGCGGCTCGGTGCAGTTTATTTGACTACGAGGCCAAGGGCATGTTCAGGCCACTCTACACCCCTAAAAGGTACTCTAGGTATAAGACCCGAAGTCCGAGGTCGTGACAATTCGACCTCTCTGGATTTTGGCGTGAACATAATCCTTGGTCTCAAATAGGCCACCGTTCCCACCACTTGACAAACCGTTGGGTATAGGAATATCGTATACAGTGTTTAGTTTTACATTTATTTTAATTACTTTTGGTTTAATAATGACTCATATATTCCAGCCTCGGAATGTTTACTTTAATCAGGTTTCTATTATTCTATTCAGTATTCTACAAGTTATTTCGTCAATAGACTTCTCCAGAATCAGAGTGTCTAAGGTCTAGGCGTTCGTTCTAGAGGGTAACACGATCGGGGCTATGACTCGCCACATCCAACCTATTTAGACCGTGAGTCGCGAATCTCAGGAACCGGAAAGGGAGGCAGACGTCATCTCGGCCTATAATCAAGCATCACTCCTAAAGGACCGATGTAGACACCAGCATGCGCCTTTTTAGTCCGCCCAATCGAGGAGAGGGTTATTACCAATGCATTGGTCGCAATCCATGGGTTTAGACGGGACTTCCAGTTCGCTCGGGTGACGATACATATACATGCATTCGTTTACATATTTATATATTCCCAGATCTACTAAAGATCTGGCAAATACAACAGAGAAATTCAAATCGAACTTAATTCTCAGGTAGGCTATCAGGGTGTCGGATTATATGTTTTATTAAGCCATATCGTGTGATCAGTGGACTCGCTTATCCGTCCGAATTTAATATGCAGGCATCAGTTAGACCGATGTGAGAATTGCAAACTAATTTATTCCCCCTTTCTACGGCATCGGCTCTCATCTGATCACGTGGCCACACGTCTTACCCTCTGATAGTCTAGAAGATACCTATTATAATAGTTACCTATTGAACCTAAATAGATACTAAAAGGAATCTAGCTTAATATTCTAATTTAACATCTAATCGTGGGGCAATTACTTGCTTACCTAGTTTTAACTTGTGGTTTATGCATAATATTATTAATGTTATATCTAAATTAAGTATATATATTTTTTTTAACTAACAAGTAGGTATCGTCTTGACGATCTCAGTATGGTTTCTTTGATATTATTTATATGGGTATCAGATGGTGAATATTGTTTATTTTTCTTTGTTTTCACGGCCGAACAATCCTGTCAATATCTAGCTCGTGATACTGGGAGGTTTTCGGCGCAAATGGGCGTATTTTTTTTTTTTAAGTCATCCACATATACAGCCTGTGGTTTTGGTCATAATATGTGGGTCCGGATGCATGTTCATAAAGTTAAGTATTAGCAGAATATATTATTTTATCATAATTCTAAGTTTAATCGCCTTTCGTTCCCGCGCGTGACGTCTTACGACACTATGCAAGAGTCCGCATTTATTTTCGTAAAATTAGTTAAGTTTATATTATATTATGCTGATATAGTAATAAGTTTGTTTCTGATCTTCCTCGTGCGCGGCGTCCTACGCCACAACACGAGGGTCCGGGTTTTATATTTTATGTGGTTACATACAATACGTATCGCGTCTTTCGTTTCTTTTTATTTCTTATTTTTTTGATTACTCGTTTTTGTTAGTTATTTCGTACGTGTTTCAGTGACCTTTTGGTACGTCGATTCACGTAGAACGGTCCGCAGGGAAAAAGCGTTTCGGTAGTCGGCGCCTCCCGCTACGTCTAAGTTATTGAGGGTTTAGGTCGACAGACCTATGTCTTGTAACCGCCCTTTCATTGTCCGCAGTTGGTGTGTTAACTGTCGGATCATTTCCAGCTGAGGGGGGTGAGAGAGGCCTTCTAGCACGCCCCTTCTTTCCGCTCCTAGGGCATTTAAGTGGCTTTTTGATAGGTTGGTGTTCGACTTCTGTTGAAGGCGTCCCCTGAACGAAAGTATCTAACACGTTTTCAATCCTATCGTACGTCACTAGTCCGTCAGACGTTGCTTGCGCGGCGTGATCGTCGACGGACGTCACCTTGGCAACGTCGATCATCGAATCAGCTTCGCAGGGCACAGACGTCGTTGATTTAGCACCTTGTCGTTTCTTTCTTTTCTTCGCTCCCTTACGAGCGACCGGCAATGCTCTTGGCGAGCCTCCTGTTATCTCCTGTTCCACTCGTGACGGGTCGCTTTCAGGTCGGTCGTGTTACGATGACGTATTCGGAGAGTGATCAATTCTCATGTCTACATCAGGCGTCTTTGACCCGAGTTGTTCTAGGACGTCGTCTCGAGGGTTGGGGTTTAGAGGAGGCGGTACCCTGGGCTCCGTCGGATCGCTTCCTTCTCCAGCGTCCGCGTTTTCGTCTCCTTCTGTTTCTACTAGTGGAAATCGCTTCCTTATCTGGTCTACGTGGAACTTGTATGGTCGCCCCCGTCGTTCCACGTAGTACATGGCACGTCCAGCCTTCCAGATTACCTGGTGCGGACCAGACCACCTTGGTAACAAACCGACGCAAATTCCAGGTTTCTGGTTAGGGTGCTCCTTGGTGTATACCATCTCGCCAACCTCGTAAGAGGGGGGTCCTGGTCCAGAGACAGGTCTGCGTCGCCTGAAGTATGCCTGTTGGTTGGCCATCACTGCTTCGTTCATTTCTTCTCTGTTTAATGCTGCTCTGTCGCTAGCACTGGTCCTCAACGGGTTATCCCAGTATCCCGGTCGACACATACGGAATCCCCACAAGACTTCCGCGGGTGTAAACCCAGTCGCTTCATTTCGTCTGCAGCGCAAGTCGGCCAGAATGTCTACGAGGGTTTCGTCCCAGCGGTCTTGGCTCGGGCCCGACAAACGGATTCGCATCCCTTTCTTTATCTCTTGGTTTCTACGTTCAGTGGGATTCGCTCTCGGGCAATAGACACCCGTGGTCCAATGAAGTACGCCCCAGGCTTCTAGAGCGAGTGCCCAAGACGGGTGATTGAACTGTGTCCCATTATCCGTTAAAAGTGCCCTCGGTGTCCCATATCGTAGGATAATTTGTTCGCGTATTATGGGTAACGTAATTGCTATCGTCGCAGACCTTATCGCGAATGCTTCGACCCACCGTGAAAATAAGTCTGTGATGACTAATATATATTTATTCCGTCTACGTGTAGTGGGATAGGGTCCCATAAAGTCTAACGCTATTACTTCCCAGGGCCTTTTGGCTTCTACGTGCGAAGTCTGAGGGGCCTTGTGTTGCAGTCCACCTCGTTTTCGGGTGGCGCAAATCTCACATGCTCGAACGTAGGCCTCGACTTGACGTTTTCGTCTGGGCCAAAAATAGTCCTCGCGAATAGCAAAGTCCGTTACTAGTGCTCCCGGATGCCCACTTTCATCGTGGAAAAGTCGCAATACGTCTTTCCGGAGTGATTCGGGTACGACGAGTGTTGGGTCTTGGCTTTCATTATTACGTATTAACATATTATCTCGTACGGATAGGCCCGCGAGTTTCCTATTCGGCCCGGTATCTGTGTTTAATAGATTTATTAGTGTTACCGTTCTTTCGTCGGTTTTCTGTTTCTCAATGATAGCCTGTCGCAAGTTTACCATGGTTATCAACATGGCACTTGGGCATTCTTGTCGTCTCGTAGGAGCAGCCATGCGTTTACTCTCTTCTTCAGGACTCATGGTAGATCCGGCAGGACTTTGAGGAAACCTTGAAAGATGGTCAGCTAAGTAGTTTTCAGCTCCCGAGCAGTGTACGATATCAAACGTGAATTCGGAAAGTAACATTGCCCACCGAGCCAATTTTCCTCTGCCACTCTTCGCAGTATTCAGCCATGTAAGGGCTTGGTTGTCCGTGATGAGGGTAAACTTCTTGTCTTCCAAAAATTCTCGATATTTAGTCACACCCCAGACGGCAGCCATAGTTTCTAGCTCGTTAGAGTGGTATCGACTTTCGACTTCGTTCAGTCGTTTACTGGCATATGCTATGACGTCCCTTCCACCATCGTCCTTAGGCTGGAAGAGGACGGCAGCAATTCCATGTCCTGAGGCGTCCGTCTGGAGACAAAACGGTCTCGAGAAGTCCGGTCGGGCCAGCCTTAAGGGTCGGCCTAAAGCTTCTTTTATTCGTCGGAATGCTTCTGTGGCTGCTTGAGTCCATTGGAATTTGACAGTAGTCCTCAGGAGTTGGGTCAAGGGTGTTGCCATTTCTGCAAATCGCGGTACATACTCTCTTAACCAATTACAGAGTCCTAGGAAGGCCCTCACCTCCCTTCGCGTCTTTGGTTCGGCCGCCGCCTCTACTTCTCGAAGATGGTGGGTCTGAGGTTCGTTTCCCCTTTCAGTTATCCGATGACCCAGATACTCCACCTTTCTCCGACCTATCTGGCACTTCGCTGGGGCTACTCTAAGCTCGTGGTATTGTAGGCGTTCCATTACAAGGCGTAAGTGACGCGTGTGATCCTCCCACGTTTGGCTGTAAACGATTATATCGTCCAAATATACCAAACAGATGCGGTTTATGAGGCCTACCAGCACCTCTTGGCTCATCAGCCTCTGAAAAGCAGATGGCGCGCCACGGAGGCCAAACGGGAGTCTTCGAAACTGATAACGGCACCCATCGGCTGTGGTGAAAGCAGTCAGTGGCTTGGTATCCTGGTGTAGGGGACATTGCCAGTACCCACTTTTTAAATCGATGGAACTGAATATGGTTGCCGTGCCCAGGTCCTTAAGGGTCTCCAGGATGAGTGACAAGGTCGTGGTTTCCTCGGCGGAGACAGAATTCAATCTTCTATAGTCTACACAAAAACGAGAAGTGCCATCTTTTTTCGGGACCATTACGACGGGGCTACTATACGGACTATTGCTCGGCTCAATAATGTTATCGGCTAGCATCTCTTCAACGTCCTCTTGAATCTGTTTACGTCTTGCCTCTGATTGACGATACGGTGCTAAGTGGAACGGCGTCGTATCCTTTAAAAAGATCTTATATTCGGTCGTTCTACTCGGCGGCCCGGTCGCTGCGAATCGATCCTTAAAGTCCTCCATGACCTTCATCAATGAGGACCTAGCCGCATCAGGAATATCGGGAGCCAGCTCGGCCAATACGATTGGGCCACATGGCGTCGGTGTCCGTGTCGTCGAGCAATGAAGTGTCTGCCTTGTTTTATCTCCGAAGTGTATACAGCGACGTTTTAAGTCGATTACCGCTTCTTGTTGGCTTAAAAAGTCCAAGCCTAAAAGTAAGTCAATATGTAATTCATCCAGAGCGAGGGCCCGTATTTCCAACGGACTATCTCGCAAGAATCCTTTAACAACTACTTCGCCTCTGGTGCGAAGATTCGCGCCGCCCGCAGCAATAAGTATTTGTGACGATCCGCTCGTTGTATACGGTGGGCACACTAATTCACCTCGGATAAGGGTATTAGTCGCTCCGGTATCGATCACAGCTTCATATGTGCCATTTACTCCTTCTATACGAAAAGGTATCTTGAGGAGATGCTCGACATTCAATGGCGGCATTGACTTCCCCCCGATCTGATATATACCAGTGATAGCCGAGGTATCTGTTAATACGCACACTGGAGTGCTCGAACCGTTAATAGTTTTACTATCGCTACGTAATTCCTTATTACTAACACTTTTTATATCATTTAAATCCGCAGGCAAATGCTTACATACTAGACATACAGCATCTATTTTATTCATTTCGACACTGTAAAAGTCACTCTTACAAGTCGCACATACGCTATTCGTTACCTTATTTATTTTTTTAATATGTGTATTTTTATTCTCCTTATATGCTAGATGAGTTTTATTAAAGTCATTTATCTCGTTAATAACGTTCCTGTTTATTTCGTTCTTAGCAATAATACTTCCCGGTAATTCCGGCGTATTTGTAGTGTAGAGTAAATCAGCTGTGTTTCGTAGTAAGGGCATTTTTTTTATATCCGAAGGGGCACCTGTTTTCTTTGTACTTTGTTGCGGCGAGATTACCCGCTGTACCCCCGCGTTAACGGTGCCGTCTCCCTGCCCCGCGCAGTCAGCTGATTTCGTTCCCGTGTATCGTGGAGATAATTCCCCCCGTACTCTTGCGTTAACGCTGCCGTTGCCTCCCCGCCCCGTACGATGAGATGCATAAAATGATCGTACGCGGTGTTTATTTGAAATGATGGCGTTATATTTTCTCCCCATATCCAACATATCTTTATAAATATTATTTCTGGTTTGTTCCGACTTATTTAATTGAGCCGGTGTAATACAGAATTTATCAATAACAGGTTTGCCAGTGTCAGCGTTAAATCTACTTACGGTTTTTACTGGTGTCTCTGCTGTTTTTACTGCTTGTCGATGGATCCTCGTATTTTTAATCTCACAAACATTCATCGCCTTTTTAGACACAGTATTTATTATTTTATTACTACTAATTATATTTACAGCTTTGATTGGCTCGCCCTGCGGTTGTTTTCCAACTTTTCTATACCGGCGTGCGGCAATATTTATATTGTTTAGCTTGAAAATGGCTAAAGTTTTATTCAGAATCGGTTGGAAAAAACCACCAGGCGGTGCGTCACGAATGCTTTTTTTTATTATAGACGCTACATTTACAGCCCCTAGGAGAGGGTCCTGTTTCATAACTTTTTCAGCTATCGAAAGGATGTCCTGACTAACGTTACACTTCTTTCCACTTTTGAACACAGGCTTTTTCACAAGCACTTGAAGAGAGTCCTGCGCGACGGTACCTTTGCCAGTGCCGTATGCAGCACGTCGACTGCCATCTGCGAGCCTCAGACGGTGGTCGGGTTCTGCATCTAATCTTCATTCCCTCGGTGTCTCCTGTGTTCGCTGGATCCTTCGTTTCAGTACCTCGCACTCGGAATGTTCATGATACTCAGGGCAATAGTAACACTTCCGAGCTCCGTTAGCATTTGAGTAACTTCCACGGCCCCTAGTTCCAAATGAACCCCGTCGAGGGTATTGGCCTCTATACCCGTAACTCGTCTGAGCCGGCGGTGCTTCATAATTAGTGGTCACTTCGTTCTCCGTTTTTGTAGCGAGTGGTGCGAGGCGTGTATGCGATACCTCGGCGGACCGTGGTTTCGCGTGTCCCCCGGTTTGTTCCATTCGTTTTGTCTGCTCGCCTCGCCACTGACAACTGCATGTTTGAGGTGTGCCTCTTTGAGTGGGTGTTGGTACGGCGATGGTCGGGTTTGTTTTTATCATCCGTAGGTCACGAACGACTTCTAGTAGTTCTTCGAGTGTCTGCCACTTGCACGCTCCCACCCACAATTGTACTCTTTCTGTAAAAAGTTCGTAAAATATGTCGGCGAGGTCTTTACTACTTGCAGTAGGCATTAACGCCTTGGCGAGGTCTCGCTTGTTTAAGAGGAAGGCATAAGGGTCTTCTTCAGGACGCTGTGCTGTGGTTTTCAGTTCATCTTGTTGTTCTCTGGTCCTGGCAGGTGACTCAAAGTGACGGCGGAGTCGGTTGGTAAAGGTCTCCCACCCATCGTCTGGAGACACTGTTCTGGCCCAGGACTTGGCTTCGCCTTTCAGCTGCCCCAAGGCACGTCCTGTCCAGTTATCCTCTGGGGTTCTATACAACCGGAAGAACTCTTCGCATCCGGCCAGAAATGTAGCCACCCTATGTTTGGGGTTACCCCCAAACGTCACTTGTAGTTCTGGCTTATGTGCCCACGGTTTATATGGTAGTTCTGGTCGGGGCACTACCATCGGAAGTACACATGGTATACTAGGTGTGGTCACTTCGGTGCGCGGACTGTCATTAACAAATGGTCGCATTGTTTCGAAATTAGTCGCGAACGCGTTGTCCGTGGAGGCCACTTCCGTGTCGATAATCGGGTCGGCCATGTTTAAAGAGTCTTCAGATGTCTCCTTGTTGGTGTCGGCCTTCGTTTGCGAACGTGTCCGCATTGACATGTGCACTCGTTTAGTTTTTTTTTTTTTTTTAAATAACAAAAAAAAATATTTTTATTTTAATTTTTTTCGGTCCTCATGGTTGCGGGATCGGCAAATCCGTACAATTCACAAGCCGCATATTTTGGGCGCCACATGATAAATCCAGGGTTCCGGTCTAGCTCAGACAAAGTTCAATTCGAACCCTGGTATCACAATTTTTTGTTAGTAACTGGTAAACGATCACTTTTTATTCTTAGTATGGTTTTTTTTTTTTAGGATTTGGGCTGGGTAAAATAACGCACCGGAATTAATTTTATAACGGCAGGGTATATTTACGTCGATGTCATATAATTATTATATAGTTTTATAATTTGTTTTACGGACACAATATGTCTTTTTTTTAAAGAATTATTATAGGTTATTCATCACACACAATTTATAAGCGCAATTGATTCCAAAATTTTTATATCCCCGAGCTGGTTACTTATAATATACAATAGCCGCGAAATGCTATCGACACGCGATTTTTTTTTTATAGTTTATGTTACCGAGTACGAAATACGTGTCCCGCATCTTACTATTTTCGTCATACTCAAGCCATCTTGAAATTCATCCCCAACGGTTTTTTTCTTGGGCGACGTTGCATATCTCCAACGGTCAAAGACAATGTTGCCGGCCGACTTTTAACATTATTTTCTATTTCGGAATCAACGCTGTTAAATTGTTTACATTTATTTTGTACGGCACACTTACGCGTTATTACAACGTAGTGTCCGTACTGCGGATTTTTTTATATATCTTAATTTTACATATCTTACGATTTAGTTATGACGTAATACTCTTTTTCTTCTCCTAGCACTGCCTAACATTCCTCTCTTTCATTCACAATACAAGTTATTACAATCTATTGGCGTTTTGCCTACACATTCTACTGACATGTTTAAGTGGCAAAAGCCCAATTTCATTCGTCGTCTCGCATGCTTTCTTATTTATTCAGGCCTGGTCTTCCACGAACCGTGTCCTCAGCCTCAAAGACACGGGCCGTGGGACTTATTTCTGGAAAGAAACGTCCCTCTGGGTGGTCAAGGGTGCGGCTCGGTGCAGTTTATTTGACTACGAGGCCAAGGGCGTGTTCAGGCCACTCTACACCCCTAAAAGGTACTCTAGGTATAAGACCCGAAGTCCGAGGTCGTGACACAACCAATTTGGCAATAACAGGTAGTATATGGTTGTTATTTCTACCGTGTAAAATTTTTCTATTTAAAAATCTATTGAAAAATACTGAATTTTTAAAATTATATCTAGTAGCACTGATTGTGTCAGTGTTGCCATTCTTACTATAATTATAGTATTTGTACTATAATTTTGGTCCGCGTACTATGTACGATATAAAACAGGTATAGTACGCCCAAAATACTATAATTTTGAATATCGGAAAAAACATGTAAAAAGTGCTAAAATTTCGATATTTCCGTTCGATAAATTGTTGCTATACCGCTGCTAAGTACTATACCGCCGTACTAAGCACAGAGGCCGTATCTGCATTTTAGGCAAGTGGGAAAAACGAGCTCACACATTATTTTACTTTTGCTGCTTCTACTGTAGAGCTTTTGGTTTATTTTATTAGCCTATAATGCTTTATTTTGGTGTAAGATTTGTTAACATCCCTTAAAAAACTCATATCTGTTATTTTTCACATAAATAATGCACTTACGACTTCCTCCATACAAAGCATTTCTTAGAGCGTACTAAGGTAATGTGGCCGTATCTACATTTTCCCCCCATTAATATCAGATATCTTTTTTTCACGCAAGAATTCTGGAGTAAATGGGATTGAATACTATTTAGGATTTCTTTAGGATAATAAAATAATATGGTTTATGATTTTAACATTATATTGTAAGACGATTTATTGTAATTATATTTATTTATATTTATATTTATTTATATTTTTTTTTTATATTTATTATATAATTTATATTTATTATATGTAATTATAAATGAATATAAAAGTAGCAAACAACAGAAAAGCAGTCCTATAAGTTGAAAGTAGTTAGTTATAAAATGTCTAAAATAAGTAAAAAATAAAAAAATTACATAAAACAATATAATATACTTAAATGATTTGAAAATCATATAAATCAGTATTTTGTCTAAAAAGAGTTAGGAGTTAACAGGCAAATCTTTCCAAAACTTCATTCGGTTATTTGGAATAATACCTTTTCCAGAGTCGATTAATTTAGATATAATATTATCCTTTTTTTCTTTAGTTATTCCAATTGGAGTTTTAATATTACCAGGAAAAGGTATACTGGACTTTAATACTTTTGCAGATAAGAAGTTCAATTCAATCAGTGGTCCGTCAAATGTCTTTTTGTATGTTAAAGTAGTTTGTCCTCTATTTGCGATAACTTGTACCATGTCATGCAAGTATGGCCTTTCCGTGTGCTTTTTATTTATTTTATGTATTGAACTGAAGTCTTTCCACTGGAAGAAATCACTCAAATTCATTTCAATCACAGTCACTTTTCCGGAATTAGCCTGCTGAACAGCTTCTTTGAAATCGTTGAAGTCGTATACTTTTTTCATTTTTGTCAATGATTTTTCCACTTGATGGTGAAAAGAGTCTGCAGACATGAAGGTATGTCCAGGTTCAAAATACTTCATACATATAGTTTTAGCATTTATATACGCACTGTTTACTATAAATACTAAAAAGGTAAAAAACGTCCAGTTTCATTTTGGGCTGTACAATTATCTACCCATAAAATAATATGTTCGCAATCACGTTGGGCAATAAAAAACTTATAGAAAGCACTTATAATGTCCTCTTTTTATCTGCCTCTAATAGCATTGTGCCAAACAGCTGCCATTGCATTAATATTTCTATTTTTTTTGCCTACTGGCACAAAACTTTTGTTGTATGCTATCAATCTCTGGACAAAAATTACCGATTTGAACATATCACAACGTGGAAGCATTATAATTTTTTCCAGATCCACAGAAAAAATTACTTCTCTATCCTCAGGTTCCTTCTCTGCGTCATGTCGGTAGAACGAGCGTGCAGACTCTGCCTTCGCCTTGTGTATAATAAATTTTGAACATATCGGGCAAGATGATTCCAAAGATGCTTCTGAGTGTTCATGTAAATTAAAATTCTCGCATGATTCACACTCTTCGTGGCCTAGTTTCACAAAAGATCATTTTTTTTAGCATTGAACGATATAAATCATATGAGCAAAAATCAGGATTTTTTCTTCAAAGTCATCATGCATCATTTTTATCGATAAATCACTCGGAAGATACCGTCTATTAGGATCATGTTCCCTCCTGTAATGTGATATGCAAGGATTAAAAGATTCGATGTGTGTTTCTATAATATCATGATTTAATTTATTATGAGGAGTCCTTCTTTTTCTCCCGTCAGACATTGGTGTAATTCTTGTGAGGTTTTTGGATAATATTTGCAGAATTTTGTCATTATTTTTTTTGTATCCCAATGTACACAGAAAGAATATTTTACAGACAATTGTCGTCATGCCATCTTTATTTTTTAATGAGTATTGAAAAGTAGCCGATCTTCTTGAATTGCTCTATCTGCAGTTCGTCTCTTTATGGGGTTTTTTTTTGTGGAATTTAATACAAATGCCTTTTGATCACAACGCGACATGTTCCAATATTCTGCATTTATATTATTTCTCTGGTTGATGTTAATATTTATATGGCACTTTTTTGCAAATATCTCCACAACTCTCTATCATTACTGGGTGAGACAGCATAAACCTTTTCTTGTTTTTTCTGAACCCTTTCATTTATTGAATTTTTGAACTTTCTTCTTTTTCTTATCTCTCCATTTTTAGTAAAAATGTCTTCAACTTGAGGGTCGTCAATTTGAATATCTTCAACATGAGGGGCATCAATTTGAATATCTAAGAATTGGGGGGCATCATTTTCGATATGAAGATCTTCAATTTGGATATCTTCAATATGGTCACTAACACGGAAACCATCTATTATAAATGGAATGTTTGCGGATATTCTGACGTCTTGCACTGGTGTGGAATCATTTTGTACACTATCAACAAATATCAATTGTTCGGATTGAACTTAAAGAACTAATAATTTTCACACTGTTAACAGATGTGAATAATATCACTTAATTTTTGTCTATTGGTAATAATTTTCGCGCCATGTTCATCATCTTCCATCCTCTGCTTTGTGAAAACATTCTAAAATTAAAACAAAAAAATATATTACTAATCTGATCAATACATTAAAAAACTGAATATCAATACCTACTATACATAATAGGTTAAGTATGTGAAAATATAGTAAGAGATCTTTTTCAACAATTTCTATTTGTAAACATGATTTCTATTACACATTTAATATAATACTATTTATGAAAACAATAAATGCACAGGTTTGCTGGCACCTTTTATAATATAAAATATTGAATAAACCCAGTGCCAATCCACGAAAACATAAAAATGAGGTCAAGTAGACGAAACTAACAGCTGATAACTAACATTTTTATAATATTTTTTTATTAGTCGCAACCGGAGGCACCATCGCTTAAACTTGACATTGAAAGGTATTTGTTATAAGAAGTTATTGTAACTCATAAAATATAAAACATTTCACACTACAACACATTGCTAACATTCAAGTGGGCTTTGTGAATGTCGCCATTGAAAAATGGTCCAAACTATTTTTACACAGTCAATTATTCGAGCCTGACCCATAAATTTGAAATTCATTCAGCGCATGAACGATTTCCTATCGTACGGTCAACAATCGAGGAGTTGTAACCATCGTATTGCAATGCAACCCCGCGCATGGACGATCGAGCGAACGGCCGAATAGAAAATCTGTGTTCAGACACAAAAATTTACCCCGATTCGAACCGGCCGGGGTCCCATTGGCAATGCTTTTAAATGAGAGCCCGCACATGACAATTCATGGCCGGCCGAGAGTGCACTCATACATGCACGCACAAGTGACGCGGTCGTATGTAGCGCACGCATACATCGAACCGCCACATTTGACTTGACAGTTCATCGATGCGTACCTATTGGCTTTGCATGCGCGTACCAGTCGCATTTTTTCAGTTTCTTTCTTCATAAATTAATAATATATACACCCACATTTTAAAACAGTTTGATAATCTATACAAAACCTCTATATATTATATAATATAAGCTCTACAAAATCCATTTTGACGTTTCTTATATTGCGTCCGCCATTTTTCGGTGCGGAAGCATATCATCAGTGCGCGCGCATTGCCTCCAATCTATATCACGCCATGCGCGCTCAAACATACTGGCCGGTAATAATTTGGATCATGCGCGAGCAAACCAACGATTGTCCGAATGCTACCGGCCGGTTATGTAATCGTCCATGCGCAGTAGGCGTAACGGTTCACTAATTGCTTTTATGGGTTTGGTGCGCACATGTTATGAAAAGTATTACATATCACAGCAACATGAGTGACCAGGCGTCTCCGACCGGCGCCACCGGCAGCGAATCTGTATAATAATTTTGAGGTTAAACTTTCGGCTACGTAAAAAAACAAATATTTACTTACAGTGCGTAAATCAACCAAAGTCGAAGTAATCAATTATTATAATACACTTCAAAACAAATATAAGATAATATTACTGCAGTTATCGACAAAAAGCGAATCAAATACACGGTTATAGAATCATTAGGTTCACACTGAGTGACTGTCAAATGTTGAATGCGGCTTTTGCAGTCACCAGTGGCGCACCCAGGATTTAATATTGGGGGGGCCCAAGGAGGAGAATGTAAATTAGTCCTATAGGCTCTTTTTCTTCTTCACAGCCTAATTTCTCGTTTATCGGTCTATTGCACTCGGTGTACCTACACCATGGTCCCCACATCCTGAAACGGGCCCTCAGGCTAGGATATTTGGCGGACCCCCTACCTACCACTAATATTTAGTTTTAGTTCAAATAAAGGGTACTTATACAGTGAATTATTGGCGATTGTTAATACATCTACTTTAATAATGGAGCTGTCGAGAATCGACACATAATAATCAAAAAATATATTGCACAATTATATAAGTAATTGAAAATTTTCATGGCCATGAAGTATAATAGCGCCTTTTTAGAATATAATAGTATAGTAGACATGAAGTATAATAGACTTTTTTTACTATTAAAGCTAATTTATGATGTGTGTTTATCTCACTTATCTGGTCAACCCAACACGCCAGGCCCCCAGGCTAGAGCCCTGTCAGCCCTCCCCAGCCATGACCTACACCACTCCGGAATTCGGGTGGACACCGAGAATTTTTTGACAGTTCCATTAGGGATTGGGTTTCTAAAAAAACCTGACATTAGTGTTTCGAAATTTTTGTGTTAGTAATTAAAATCTAAGAATTTTTTCTAGAAAGGGTGCTGGAGAATTATTACAAATCATTTTTTTGCCGTGTTTTCATTTGTCTAAGCCCAAAGGTATAGGTTATTGGCTTTCAATTTCAATGTTTAAAATCATTCTGATAATCAATCAAATCATTTTTTTGCCGTGTTTTTATTTTTCTAAGTTATTGGCTTTCAGTTTCAATGTTTTTGGGGGGTGCCAGGGCCCCTTGCCCCCCCCCCCCCCCCTGGGTGCGCCACTGACAGTCGCAATAGGGGAATGGGACGACTGGACTCCGGACAATTGGACGCCGTACTGTCGTAGACACGTATACAGGACGTAGACGAGGTATTTTAATCAGTTTCTATCTACTACTTTGTAGTTTTAATTCATTCTCACCAACTATTGAATCATGATATAATCATTTAAATAATAATATTAAATATTTTTTTAAAGTACCTATAAGTACCTAACGTCTATTTATTTTCGAATTCCGTGGCGTCCAGTTGTCCCGGTAACAAATCGTTCTAGACCCCGCAATTAGCGATCGAACTACGGTATTATTACTAAAGCAATTTGGCCGTAACAACAGCGATACTAGGCTAGTTCAGCCGTAAGTCCGAAAAACTAAAGGATATTAGCCGTATCTGTGTCAGATACGTCTTAAATCCTTTAGTAAATGCTAGTTACGGCCGAACCGCTTAGTATTTATCATGTTTTTCCTCATACTGTATATATACGGCTTTTAAAAAACTCAATTTTCTCTGGAAATATAGCAGTTTTGGCTTGTTTTTTTTTACCGATCTTATACAAAAACTCTGCTGAATCCAAATTCATCAAAAAATGAAAATACCTAAATACGTCAGTTACGGCCTCTGTGCTTAGTACGACAGTATAATTTCGCAATATAAGAAGATTTGGAGGACTTATAAAATGTAAAAAAATCCCTTGAATGAAATTTTTTGAATTCTTCAGTAAGCATTTTTGGTCGGAAGAAGTGCATAAATAAAAAGGGGACTAGGAGTTTCTCAAATTCTCGCTTATTTTTTTTTTTGAGAAACAAAAACCCTATACGTTTTCAACAGATGACAACGCGTACTATATTTTTTCCCCAAATACTATAATTTATTTTGGAGGCTCTGTACTATAATTCCGCTTTGAAAAGATGGCAACACTGGATTGTGTCAAACGTCAAGGGTCAAAACAAAAGATGACATTTCCGAAGTTTCCGAATATTCGACAATAATTTTAACATCGATGTATTATTTTTACCTAAATTGACGAGGCTTTGTTTGATTAAATTCAAAGTCATACATACAATTGTATAAAATATACGTTTTTTTAACTGGGCTAAAAAAACGAAAACGATTGTTAAAATGAATGATAAATTACCTACTTTAAAAATTAAGTAATGTTAAATAAAAATAATAATGTTAAAATTTATCATGTAACTTCCGCTATCTTGCATACGCATCGCGAAAAATATCATACATATAATTTTATTGCAAACGTGTGAAGTATTATTGTAATTTTTTGCGACTTGCCTCTGATGCTTTTTGGTGTGTCCAATGTGTATTCAATCCTGCCATTGATGATTTGTCCAGAATAATACGTGTTGAATTCACTGTCGAGTATTATATTGACGTCTTTAATGCCCATTTTGCAGCGTATTTTTTAAAAATAAAATCACGATTTTATAAACGTATAATATAGTCGTATGTATATTGTATGTACACAAGTTATATCAGGTAAGTAAGGCGAGTGCAAGCTTCCCGGTCGAGATGACGTCATATGACATCATTATGACGTACTACCGGAGTGATAATAGCATTCGAGAAAATAGCGAGTGGTCAGACAGCGGCGCTATTCATTGTCACCATACACATATAGGTGTATCATAATAAAATTTTCTATGGTTATTCTGTGCGCGGTCGGCATGCCTCGAGCGTGACGTCACAATTACGTCATCTCGTCTGGTGCCACACGAGACGAGAGTTAGGAAATCGCGGTGAAGATACTGCGTCGTTCTCGAACGTACGGACAGTGTTGCCAAGTCTAAATTTAAAATTTCAGTAGATTTTGACAAAAAATTCAGTAGATTTTGGAAAATGTAGTATCTATATATATATATATAATATATAAAACAAAGTCGGTCTAGTTACACCATTTATAACTCAAGAACGGCTGGACCGATTTTTATGATCTTTGATTTGTTGGATTTGTCTCCGCTCCGAATAGCAGAATAACTATTAAAACATTTGATAAATCACGGAAAAAATAAATTATGAAGAAAATTCATTTTATCATACATTTTGTATCGAACGGCTTTTGACTGATATCGATGAATTTAAAAGATGGAGCTCGCCCATACGAAAACAAAAGAAAATCACAAAAAAAAAAATCCGTATAAACGCCATCTCTAATACATTACAGAAACAATAAACAAACAAACAAAAGAAAGTATGTACATGGCATTTTTGACAGTTGATTCAGTTCAGCCTCAGATAATATCGAAAGACTTTGTTGTAGAAAAATAGCGATTTTGATCGTGATTTTCAAACGATAAGTTGCCTTCTAAAATGTTCACTTTGTGAGGTTATCAAATTTGTGAATGTGCGCGTATCGATAATTGCTTCATTATGTAATTTTGAATTGTGTGATTAATTTTCCAGTGCCGTCGTGACCCCGAACTTCGCCTAGTTTTAGTGTGATTTTGCGTAATATCATAAAAATTAAAATGTTTTCGTAACTAGTAATTATATCCAATGAAGTATTGCGTTGTCAATTTTGTACAAGTGACATGAAATTTCACATTTTGTAGGAAAAACATTAATTTTTGATCATTGAAAGACACCAGGCGAAGCATGGTGTACTTACCCGAACTTCGCCCAGCGTTGTATTTTTCAAATGTAGCCATATATATAAATAAAGGAAAAGATTTAATAGTAAATAGATGTTTTCAAAACAATATGAACCATAGTGATGGGTGTACAAGGTTCAATTTAGCAAGATATTGGTAGTAGGCGAAGTACCGAACCTGTTCTGGCGTGTTTTCATACATTAGATAAACTTTTGTCAGGGTTGTCAATAAAACTAATGTGGAATAATTTTAATAGTTATTTATGATTTTTTTTTTGAACATAGTAGTAAGTATAAAAAAAACATTTGTTTACAACTGCAATAAACTAAATTAACTACACATATGCCTATACCTATTTTAAAATATGTTATAATCATTAGAATACAACTTATTAACATATTGAAATTGAATCGTTTAAAACTACTGAATCAAAATCAAAATTTCTCTGCGATAATATGGGTTCAGTTCGAGTAGAACCAAAACAATATCGGTTTTAATGATTTAAGAAATATAACCAATGGAAATATTACCAATGAAAATATAAAAACGAACATTTGTTTACAACTACAATTAATTAATTTAAATCAACTATACATGTAAGTATACCAATAACGAAAAAAATACAAATCAATCGCATTCGATTAGAATGCCATAGATAAAAAATGATAGGTAATAAAAAAATCTTATGATACAATTATCCAGCAAACTTTTATGCACATAACACAATATTTATTCACTCATAATGTCGTATACACCATACACATTAGAATACAGCTTATTAATATACTGAAAAATTGTTTAAAACTTCTGAATCAAAAATCAAAATTCCTCTGCGATGTGATTTCGGTTCGCTTAGAACCAAAACAATATCGGTTTTATTAATTTGACAAATATCATCTACCACCGGCCAGCCATATCTGTTTCTTCCTTTATTTCTCAAAAATTTTATCGTATAAGTTTCATTTATTTTTTTAATCACTTGTCCAATATAAAAGCGATCCAATTTCTGGACAGGAAATTTGACTAAAACAAAACAATTAACTGCCAGATTGTCATACTGTTCAGGTGTTTCGCTCGTTATATTGAAATCAATATCAGTTTTTATGTTTCTACTCTCAAATTCTTCAGACACTTCACCGAATTTAATAGATTCGGTGTCAACATCACTATCTTCTCGAGGCAAAAAGTCATCAGATTCATCTAATAGCGAATATCTACTAATGCTACTAATAGTCTCTTCAGAATCTGATGAATCTGTAAGTATAATGTGTTCTTTTCGCTTCTTAGTTTTAGTGGGTGGAATTATTTGAATATCCGAAGTTATTGTAATTTTTTTTGTTTTGATGCCTTTCGTGTTCTGAGCATTTCCAATCTTTTGGATCTTTAGATGTTCCAGGTAGAATTATTTACAATTATGCTATTTGCTGATGTATTAGCATATTCTGGAACAATTATTTTACTGGATGTATTAGAACGTTCTGGGGGGAAATTGTAAGTTGACGCAGACGTACCAGGCTGGATGTAAAGTCTTTTATTTCTTTCTTTCTTCATTGGGTTGCGTGACCTATTTTCCTTCAGGTAATCTAAAAATGATTTTTCTATTGAATATTCATTTATATTTGATACATCAGGAAATTTCCGCAGTACTTTCTCTGGGTTAAAAGGGTATATGCCGGTATTTACAAAAGCACTAGTAATATTATGCCTTTTTTCGTCCAATTCGTTAATCAGCTGTTTGAGAAATTCTGGAAAATGTGCCTTATTTAGAGATGTTTCTCTTGGATTCTGGTATTTATATTTTAATAATATAGTACGCCACAACTTCTTCATGGGCCCAAAGTAACAAACATCTAACGGTTGAGTCAAATGACTTGAGTTTGGTGGCAAAAAAACAAATTTAATATTGTTTGATTGACACAAATCTACAACGTTATGATTGATGTGTGTCGCCAAATTATCTCCAATTATAACCTTTGGTCCAATTTTAGAATTAGCCCAAGGTATAGCTATTTGTTGGAACCAAAAATAACAGAATCAAACCAGCCAGATTTGCTCCTGTTATATCTTGCTCCAATAGGTCCATTTATTCGCCGCTGGTGAAATAAATGTTCCGCTTTATAAACCACATACGGTGGCAAGCAAACACCACCTGCAGATATGGCAAACATCACAGAAATTGATCCTTTTGTGTAATTCACTACACGTTCTGGATATTTAATACCGCGGCGAAAAATGCACTTGGACGCACCCGGGTCATCCACCAAATTGGTTTCATCATAATTTAATATATTTTCCGGTGGTACATCTTTCAATGTCTCTTTCAAGTTTTTGAAATACATTTCGATTTCACTTGAATTTTTTTCGGCGCGTGATCTTTTTATATTTTGAGTGGATCGTGTTGTTATATGCCCATTTTTTCCTTGGCGGATTGCCATCAAATAAAAATTGTCGCCCATTGGACAATAGGTATCGATGCACCACAAGTCTTAAGTCCAGCAGAGTCAGTGGACAACCGTAATCCCCAGCAGCAATTAAAACTTTCACAATTTTGTCTTCTTCTTCCTGAGTAAGACGGGTTGGAGAACCAACTGGTTTTACATGTTTACCATGTAGCCTATCCAGCAATGTTCTTCTTGGAATGCCAAATTGTTTTTCCGCTTGATACGACGATAACTTTTTATCTCGCATTAATTCTAATGCAATATTCATCATCTCCTCGTCGTTTTTGGTGGTGTAATTTCTTTTTTATTAGACATTTTCTTCGCACGGAATATTTTATCTGAAACAAAAAATATACTTATGTAGTTAATAAGTAATATTTGTTGACAATATCATGCAGACATATTATTTTAATACAGATATTTCAAAAACATAATTCATGGAATTTAAATAATAAAAAGTACTCATGGTGGTGCCAACCCTACGCGTAGGCGTTTGGCGGGAAAAGGCTCGAGTCTCTTATTAATTCAAATTAAATGCTTATAATCAAAGATAGAGTTCTAAATGTTTTCAATTTATAAATATAAAACTTCATTAAACCTATAGAATACAAAAATAATAACTTACCTTCAACAGATTCTTTTTACAGACAAATTTTTGTAAGACAATTCGTAACTCGACACTCCCGCATCACAAACAAACGTGTTTTCCTGACACATCCACTTGAAGTTAGATTCAAATTTTGGCACAAATATTACCACTATAAAAAAATATATCTTTGAAAAGATAGTAGGAATGCCATTGTCAAAGAAAGAAGTGTAATTTTTAGGTTTAACTAAAATAGGCGATGTAAGGTACTGCAGGCGAAGCTCGGGGTCACGACGGTATTGAAAATATGTGCTATTAAAATTAACATAATAGAGATAGGACAATTTCAATATTAAATTTATACTTTTCTTGAAAGGTAATAGTTATATAATGTTTGAGGCTTTCACGGTTGTTTTTTATCGTAGTATATTCTTGGGTTTTCACCGTGTCTCCTTCTTCCTTCTTTACTCGACGTTTCGGGCTCGTTGCAGAGGCCATTATCAAGAGATATGTTTTATGATGAAATGTGGTGTAGGTATGTGAATGTAAACGTTGCTCTAAGAATGTCAAAAGGAATCCGATTATCTAAGAGCAAACGTTGCTCAGAGTAATCTGTCAATCATTACGACCGGAGATACTGGCTCGAATATTAGATTTTGCTGATAGTGCCGGAAGCCATGACGTTTTTAATCGTAATCCATCATCCTTATTAATGTTTTCAGGGTTTCTGTGGATTTCAATGGCCTCCTTTACCAAACGTGCGAAATATCCTTTATTACGACCCAATATCTTGGTCTCGAAGTCAAATTTGTGCCCTGTATCCATCGAGTGCTCGGCAATTGCCGACATCGTGTAATGTTTAAGACGGTATGCTCTCTCGTGTTCACTCACACGCTTCTGTACCGTTCTAGAAGTCTGGCCTATATACTTTTTTGGGCATCCACGACAGCTTATCTGGTATACACCTGCCGAGTACAAAGGCTGTGAGTCCTTTACTGGTCTTAGCATATTTCGGACCTTTGTCGATGTTGAGAATATTGTTTCAATATTATGTTTCCGAAGTATCCTGGAAATAGTATCTGTGGTGTTTTTGATGTAAGGTAGATAGGCCCGGCCTTTGAACTGTATCTTTTCCTCCTGACTGATCGGGTTGATTTTGCTTCTGGTGGCTTTTTGGATCATATTGTGAGAATATCCGTTTGCTTGAAGAGCCTTTGATACTTGAGATATCTCGGATTTTAAATACGAAGATTCGCAGATACGCCGAGCTCTTGTCATCAAAGTCGAAATCAGACCCATTTTTTGAGCAGGGTGGTGGTGAGAAGAAGCATGTAAATAACGATTGGTATGAGTTGGTTTCCGATAGACTCTGTGTCCTAGAGAACCATCCAATTTTCTGATAACTTCCACGTCAAGAAATGGTAGAGCTCCGTTTTGTTCAATCTCCATCGTGAATTTAATCATCGAATGTAGATTGTTTAAATGGGCCAAAAACTCATTTAGAGCTTCTATACCATGAGGCCATATTAAGAAGGTATCATCGACATACCGTAACCTTTGCAACCACATACCAACGCCACCGCATCATGGGTTAAGGATTCAACACATTTTGTCAAATTATTGGCTGATATGACTATAAAGCCTACTGACCTCTTAGTAAGCTTTGATGTAGAGTCACTATTCACAAATGTCCCCCTAGATGATACCCTAAAATTAATAGGTGAAGTTTTCTCCGCAGAAATGACTGGACTTTTCAAGCACTGTTTGACGTCAAGCTACTTTAGCTTTCAGGGCAAAGTGTTTGAACAAACCGAAGGAGTCGCTATGGGGTCCCCTCTATCTCCCGTGGTTGCGAATTTTTTCATGGAAAATTTTGAACAGACAGCTCTTGACACGTGTAGATTAAAACCTTCGTGCTGGTTACGGTATGTCGATGATACCTTCTTAATATGGCCTCATGGTATAGAAGCTCTAAATGAGTTTTTGGCCCATTTAAACAATCTACATTCGATGATTAAATTCACGATGGAGATTGAACAAAACGGAGCTCTACCATTTCTTGACGTGGAAGTTATCAGAAAATTGGATGGTTCTCTAGGACACAGAGTCTATCGGAAACCAACTCATACCAATCGTTATTTACATGCTTCTTCTCACCACCACCCTGCTCAAAAAATGGGTCTGATTTCGACTTTGATGACAAGAGCTCGGCGTATCTGCGAATCTTCGTATTTAAAATCCGAGATATCTCAAGTATCAAAGGCTCTTCAAGCAAACGGATATTCTCACAATATGATCCAAAAAGCCACCAGAAGCAAAATCAACCCGATCAGTCAGGAGGAAAAGATACAGTTCAAAGGCCGGGCCTATCTACCTTACATCAAAAACACCACAGATACTATTTCCAGGATACTTCGGAAACATAATATTGAAACAATATTCTCAACATCGACAAAGGTCCGAAATATGCTAAGACCAGTAAAGGACTCACAGCCTTTGTACTCGGCAGGTGTATACCAGATAAGCTGTCGTGGATGCCCAAAAAAGTATATAGGCCAGACTTCTAGAACGGTACAGAAGCGTGTGAGTGAACACGAGAGAGCATACCGTCTTAAACATTACACGATGTCGGCAATTGCCGAGCACTCGATGGATACAGGGCACAAATTTGACTTCGAGACCAAGATATTGGGTCGTAATAAAGGATATTTCGCACGTTTGGTAAAGGAGGCCATTGAAATCCACAGAAACCCTGAAAACATTAATAGGGATGATGGATTACGATTAAAAACGTCATGGCTTCCGGCACTATCAGCAAAATCTAATATTCGAGCCAGTATCTCCGGTCGTAATGATTGACAGATTACTCTGAGCAACGTTTGCTCTTAGATAATCGGATTCCTTTTGACATTCTTAGAGCAACGTTTACATTCACATACCTACACCACATTTCATCATAAAACATATCTCTTGATAATGGCCTCTGCAACGAGCCCGAAACGTCGAGTAAAGAAGGAAGAAGGAGACACGGTGAAAACCCAAAAATATACTACGATAGGTAATAGTTAAATTTACGGTGACAAAAAGATGGCAA
This sequence comes from Rhyacophila brunnea, assembly GCF_057557595.1. Lineage (NCBI taxonomy): Eukaryota > Metazoa > Arthropoda > Insecta > Trichoptera > Rhyacophilidae > Rhyacophila > Rhyacophila brunnea. Next base: position 10,739,194 of record NW_028232848.1, on the reverse strand, counting down.
CACTGTTAACATGTATTTTAGTTTATGGTCCTCTCAATCTGTCGCAATCACCCGGTTAAAAGTATATTAGTCTATGCTACCGGTTGAAAGTTGAACTTTAGTGAATCGGTGCTCAACTTAATAACAGTGGTTTTATAAATTAAACAGCATTTGAAATGGGCATCAAAGACGTAAATATAATAGTTGACAATCAATGGGGCATATATTATCCCGGGCAGAATCTCAATGGGAGAATCGAATACATAGTGGACACTCCCAAAAAAATCAGAGGTATGTACCACTAATAAAAAGCATACATTTAATGCTCAAAATCCGATTCATTTGAATCATGACTCATGTGTAATGAAAATTAAATGAGTTATCGGTATATACCACACTATAAATAATTCACCAAGTTAATTCTTTTATGCATTAAGTTTGTATAATATTAACAACCATTGTTAGTAAACAAGGTCATGTAAAAGTGTACATATTTAAATTTATAATATATATTTAACAACGTGTTGACAGCTTTCCAAGTTATTTGCCAGGCGAAATTGCATTGTAATACATCCAGTCGGAGGTCATGACTTCTTTTAGTATTAGCAATTAAATCCAGATAATATTATTAATTATTATGTTTAGCATATTGTACGCTTAAACGTCACTATGACAGGTCACACTGCAGTGTTGCCATATTTTGAAAGTGGAATTATAGTACAGTGCCTTCAAAATTATAGTATTTCGGCAAAAAATATAGTACGCGTTGATTGACCAATAAACTTCTGCATTTTCAAAAAATTAAACGTGGGGTAATTTACGTCTTGTTTTTTTAGACAAAATATCCATGAAGGGTAATTAACGTCTCGTTTTTTTAGACAAAATTCAAATGTTAAGTCAGTGGTTTCCAAACTTTATGTTACTACGCCTCCCTTTTAAAAAAATCTAAAACTAGGCTCCCCCCCCTTATTTCACTAAATAATACAGACACCTTTTTAAATAGTCAACAATGTACCTACTTACGAATACAAAACTGGAAAAAAAACAAGGTTTTCCTACTTATATTACATAAATTTTTGACGAATGTGCTTGTTTATTAGCACAATCAATTTCAATAGTAGTCGATCCAAATTCATCTTCGTTCATTGATAAATGGGTTCTATCATGGACCCCACATCCTGAAGCAGACACCCCGGGTCAAGATTTTTCCACCACATATTGAAAATATTTAATAGTTCCGAAGCAAATCAGTGCCTTTTTTTTGCTATTAATAAAATAATGTGAAAAGTGCATTAGCAAATTAACCAAGAACTCAGTAAATATATTTTTGTTTGCTTCAATATATCTGGCGTAGAAATCATTTGAAAGTGGAGACATGGCGAACTTTTTTTTTGTCATTTTGATTTCCTAAGCTCCAATTTTTTATGAATGCTTTCCTTTGTCGTTTTAAATCAGTGAATGCATTAGTGGTCCTTGGATTGATTAAATTTATTCACTCAATTTTTTAAATTTTTTAACCAAATAGACAAGTTTAACAACAAAATAATCGTTCATAAACAAATTTGCCTCAAATTTCAACATTTTGATTAATTTGACCCTTTTATTTAATTTTTTTTACGAGATAGCCATTGCGCTTCACAATAGTATAGAAGTGAGGGATTATAAAATTAGTCTCCATATTTGCAGAAAGGTTTGCAAACAACCTTTAATAGAACTGTTTTTTGTGTAGTTTATAACTAGCGGCCGTTTTATAAACTATGCATTTGCAAACTGCAAACCTGTGGCTACATTAATTGTGTTAAACTTTTCGCGCCTCCCTTTGCAACACTCCCGCCATCCAGTTTGGAAATCGCTGTATTAAGTATTAACGTTATATTAAGTTATTAACCTTTTTTTAGACATGGGGATTTATTTTTGCTTCTCACGGATTATTTTGGCGTTTTGCTTCTATTGGCAACTTTTTTATCCTATTTCTCAAAATTATAGTATTTTGGGCGTACTATACCTGTTTTATATTGTACATAGTACGCAGACGAAAATTATAGTACAAATACTATAATTATAGTGCAGTTGAAAACACTGGGTCACAGCAGTGCTGCCATCTTTTTGTCACTGAATTATAGTACGCGGTCCCAGAAATTATAGTACGCACTGTCTTCTCTTGAAAATGTATAGGTTTTTTGTTTGTCACAAAAAAATAATAGGGAATTTAGAGAATATTACTTTATCTCTAACGGTCAAAAAAAATTACCGGTGAATCTGAGAAAATCTATTTCGTTTCGAGGACTTTAATTTACCTCTCAAACTTTTGTTTTCTCGGCTCGCCAAATTTTCCTATATTATGAAAATAATTATAGTAGTACTTAGCACCAAGTTATGCTGTACCGAAATTGTGGTAGTTTTAGTGTATTATTTAAACATATAAATAAAATCCTTATTAAAAATATACTTTTTTCCGATATTCAAAATTATAGTATTTTGTGCGTACCTTTTTAATATTGTATATAGTACGCGGATCAAAATTATAATACAATAGAACTATAATTATAGTACGGTTGGCAACACTTGGTCAGATTTCATTGAATGAATAGCTTAGTCCACATTTAGTCACTTCAACACCGACTTCCTCTTCAACTTTTAAATTTTGGTTTTACACCGAGACGTTTTGTGCATGCGCAGAGGAGATGAATCCGTTTTACTGTCTACATTCGTTTATCACAGCTTTCACTTCGTTGAGTCATAGATTATACATCGAAATAGATTTGCAGGTGATGAATAAAATTATTCACGGTAATACAGCTCCACTACGGAGCGTACGGGAAACTAGTGTAAAAAGTTAAAAGAAAACAGTAAGATTTGGAATAACAAATACTTAATTATATTAGTTATTTTTTTTAACTTATTGTCACAATCATATTTGTAATAAATAAGCATAATTGAGTGTGTCCTAACGACAAAATCAGTCATGGAACTAGTTTAGTGCCATATATCGGTGTACTTTGTATTACATTAATGATATTTATTCTTATATGGATATTCACCCTCGCAAATAAAATAGTCTATGCCCAACGTCATCTGAATATTCTGGTTGTCAAAATAAATATTAAAATTATACTAGATATATTGTAATTACATCAATTTAAGTTGAAGTGATTTAAATTTAATGATACAATATGTTTTCTGACCTCTGTTCGGAATAATGAGGGCAACAGAATCAAATGAAAACGTCCTTTTTCAGAACTTTACACGGCAAACTTTGACATGTTGTTGGGAATGGTATAAAGAAAGATAGAAAAACAAAATACTCGTTTAAGGGAAGCAATACCGCCCAAAGTAAATTTGGGTATCACCCTTCGGTATTTGACTACCTATCTGTGATTCTTTCATGTCACTTATGTATTTATGTAAAGTATCAAAGCAGTTTATTTCGATAATGCTTACAGAGGTGCTCAAAGCAATAGGTAGGTAGGTAATTGAATGTTTGAAAGATTACGTCAAGGTAATTGGTTTATTGATATCTATAAGTAGGTACCTACCTACATAATACGACACTTCAATACTACAACTAGATAATAATTATATACAACACGACAGTGACTCATATGCGAACCACGAGGTTTCATGTTTACTGTCAGCCCCAGCTCCACTCTTTGTTTCCTTAGTCTTGTGGAACTCCTTTAAAAAATACGAACTCAAGCAATCAATTTTATTTTTAACCCCTGCTATCGACATGCCAATTGACTCATATGCAAACCACAAGGGTTCATGCTTGTTGTCAGCCCCAGCGCCACTCTTCGTTTCCTTTGTTTTATGGTACTCCTTGGAAAAGTAGGACCTTAAACTTTTTATTTAATTTTTACCCCCAAAACTGACATTCCAAACTTTCCTGCCAATAATATGTAGGCATCATTGCGCTTCAGTTTGTTCGTATAGTCTTTATGGTTATATCCCATAATGCGCAATGTGCCCTAAGGCGCCGGACACATAGAATCGGGCGTGCGGGGCGCTCGCGTATTTTGAATGTGAATCATCGAAAATACAACGTGATCAAATATGACAGAGCACACTGGTTTTGACGAAGCACTGTGCCCGCCCGCCCCATGATTCACGCGTTATTTGTCTTTTCAGCGGGACGAATTAACGAAAATACTACATTGTCAAATATGTCAAAGCCCATTGAACACGGCAAGCAAAAAGGGCGCGCACTGTTTTATTTTATCCGCTTCTGGACGCGTTGTTGATAGACGGGCGAGTAGGCATTATTTAATAACTGTGAACTCATTGTTTAGTTGCTGGGTGTCCGATATTTCGCTGGTAGAATTATGTCATCGTGAATATGAATTACAAGCCGCCGAGAAATAAAATAATATTTTTATTACTTTGTTATGAGAGACGCTGATAATAATAATTATTTTGTGCTTCTCGTGCCCCTTATTATATAGGTGAAGGGTAATGCGCGGGTGGGAGGGGCCTACTTCGTAGTGAGCGCCCCGAGCGCCGTTTCTGGTGGGCTTCATCACTTACTCCTCAATAAAATCCATTGTCATCATTTCAGTCGACATTTTGCAAGAAATCGTAATATTTCAATACTAATATGCATATTATTGACAACGACAACTGACAGGCAACTGCACATACGACCCGAATCTTACCGAAAAAATACGAAGCTGCTGGGGTGTTGAACAGAAATCCAAGCCGGTCGGATCGCAGTGCGTTAGTACTTTCATCACAAAATGGCGGCCATTTTCAAACCGATTTCAAGGCTGACGACGCATGCCCTGAGTTCAATTATTCGTGAGACGTATGGAAAATCCCGAGTGTAGACCTGGCTATTGAGGTATTTCAATAGTGTTACCACAGTTAAAAATATCTGTAAAATAATTATTTGTGTGCGTGTACATTTCACTTTTATCAATTGTTTTTAAAGTAATAAATTAATAACTGCTCATTGTAATATTGACATTTTTTATTTTAAGTGACCGCATATTATATCATTATATGGCGGTTTTTTTTCGAATTTGGTAGGTACCCCAAGTTTAAAGTAGATTTTCTTGTTACAGACCTACTTACAAACTAATTATCTGTAGAATGGCCAAATATGGAACTACGAACTACCATAAGACGCCATTTTGAAAATTTCATTTGAATGTCTGATTTTGTCCAGTTACGAGTCTTGATTGGGTAGTTTTCGACAGTGGCGCCCCCATCCCATTATTCAGATAAATTTGTAGGTCTGTAATTTCCTTTGTGATATCATTAGGAGTCGACCATATATGCCTTCACCTGATATAATGTGACTTGAAAGAACCAAAAAAATATCTCATTTTTCTGAAAATAAATCGGTGCTGTTTGGGCATAACCTGATAACTGCTTTTTTTGGTCATTTTATGTTAAGAGTAAAAATTGGGTCACTATCTTCCATTTGGTAATAACCCGATACCTATATAGATTTCATTTGAAATGCTCAATCCCAAAGACCTTATCATAGTTTGATTACTGATAAGTGACATTATTTTCCTAATTAGTGGAATAATTGACAATCTAATTATTGTCATATTCTTCTTCAGTTATTTATTTTAAATTTTCACAATATTAGACAAAAATATCAACCGAGATTTATGTGGGCAATTCAAAGCTTAAAATTGCTCTCCTGTAAATTCAACATTTTGCAGTTAACAGGTTATCCCCAAATAACATCGATATTATAATGTTCTATGTTATCATTATGGCTGACCCGTTATGATCAGATTATATTATTATGTGATCATTGCTTCTTCCAGGAATCTGCATAACGTTCAAAGGGGAAGCTTCTACGTCATTTTCAAGCTCAGAATCTAATCCATCCGATGGCTCAACGCACTACAAAGGTGTGCAGTACTCAGGAAATGAACAATACTTTCATATGAAGTATTACATTGCCGGCAGTGAAAGTGGTACCTACATCATTCTTTTCAATTGAAACAGAGTTTTGGTGAACTTTTTACTTTTTAAGACATACTTTGAAACTACAGTCGAACTTGGTTATTACGAGGAAAATGGGACCGACTTAATTTTTTTGTTATAAGCGGTACTCGTTATATCAGAGAATAGGTATTTTTAAATGAGCGGTCACATAACAAAAAAAAATCGAAAATAAAAAATCTGAAAACCATCGTAAAAATCCCCAAAACTACAAAATAAGTTGTTTATTGTAATGAACGCTGGTAGGTACCTACGCACTTCACAAACCTTGGATTTTTCAACCATATGCGTGGATACTTTTTCATTATTGTCAGCAAAAACAACAATTAGTTAGGTACTTAGACACTTAACTAGTGTCATAAACATTATCTGTCCCCGGCGGCATACTGTCCGATCGGATTTTATTGCTTAGGGTCGAAATGTTTTAAAACGATCGACACATTAACAGTATTTTAGCTCGGTATATCCGATAAGTTGGTCGTTATAACAGTGAATAAATGTATGGAGAAAATCATAAACCAAAATGTCAACGAATGTTTCCTCATTACATCCGAGATCTCGCTATGTCCAAGATCGTAATAACCGAGTTCAACTGTATTAAACGTGGACTTAATTCATAGGCTTACAGTTGCAAAAAATCAGATTACCTAAGCTTTAATTTAGTATTCAACACCATATCTAAACTGAAGATCAATTAAATCAGACGGTGAATAAAAAAAATCGGTGTGTGTACTTATGTACGCGCATTAGAAGTTATACTTCTTTGGCGTAACAAAACAAAAACAAAACTTGTGATAAACTTGATTCTTCGACTAGCTCTTAATTATCTTGTTAAATTACACACTCAAGAAAAGGGACCGCTTATTGGAACGCCGTTGGTTTATTTTTATTAACTTTAACTTATATTACTAAGTTATATAATTGTTTATCATTGTTTTTATTTTTAAAGTAACAACTGCCACTATGACGCTTAATAGTTTGTTTACGTAAGGAATTTCAAATTGCCGACAATAATAAATTCGCTGCCTAGCAATGGAACAATTCTAAACTAATACTGTATAACTGTCATGATTGCACTATCATTTGATATATTAATATTTTGTAATTGTGATCCTTATCGTCACAACTACAAAATAAAAGAGAAAAGATCTCTAGATTGGATGGAATAAAGTATAAAGTTAAAGAGCTGAGCATGAGACATAAGCAAAGGCCCTGGGTTACATGCATCCTTTTCAAGCTGAACAATAATTACTTCCGTAACCTCTCAACTGACAACTGTAAAATTAAATTTAGAATACAAAAAGGCATTACACGGCTGAAGGCACGTGCAATCTATGGTTAAAAGATGTACCTGGGCGCCACACGATACTGAAACCGTGGAAGATAATAATTTTATAACAGTGTGGAATAAAGGGGAAATAATAAATGAAAGAGCAATTTATGTACTTGACCGAAACTATATTATAGCAAAAACAAGAATATTACATTAAAGGGTTATTAAGGAAATACTATAATAAAGGCAAGCAGCTAAGTTTTAAAAGAAACATTGGAAGATAAGTGAATCCAATAATAATAGTTTTAAAATACCAAACTTGGAACGACACAGAGGCCTCAAGCACTGCGGCTGCAATCGTGCTGCTTTAAGTGACGTCCATTATAAATGTTGGGTAAAACCAAAGCAGAGCACGACTATACTGGATGACAGACAGAATCAAAAAGCCTTGTTGCTTCTTTCACACCTCGCGACGTCCGTTGCGGCCGGAAATTCTGTCAGCAACATCTGTGCAATGGCGTACGCTCCATGACGTGACCATACATATTCGTCGGGGTTGCCAGAGTATGAATGTTAGTTATGTTCATTTTGAACATAACACATTCTGTGGCGTAATGGTTGTGCGTTCGGCTGATAACCGAATAATCGTTGGTTCGAATCCAATCGAGTGTGTTTTGTGTGAAAAAATTAATTATGTGTTACATGTCACATGCCAAAAATACACTCTGATCTGTGGGTCTATTCTATGCTTATCGACCGCTAAAGTGATAAAGTGATAATTATTATCAAACTTAGGGTAGGTTTGTATCAAAATATTAGCACTTATTGTAACAATTACACGAAGTTGGTTTTTATTGTTGCAATAAGTGCTATATTTTAACAGCACATATCTTGCTGCTGTTAAAATATCGCACTTATTGCAACAATAAAAACCAGCTTCGTGTAATTGTTACAATAAGTGCTAATATTTTGATACAAACCTACCCTAAGTTTGATACTATTTATTAATTTAGTGTTCAATAAGTATAGAATAGACCCACTGATTTTCCAAATGCGCCTAAAGAAGTATAACATCAAAAATTGATATTTTATGTACTTCCAATTGCAAAATGTCAAGTTTAACTATGAATAATTAGTATTCAACATCATAACACACAATATATCCAAACTGAAAATTATATCAGATTTATCCGCCATTTTGGAATTTATAGGGAAAATTTTAAAATGGCTTCTTATGGCTAAATATCTTAAAAATAGCTCATGCCAAATTTTATGGTTTTATACAAAATTGCACAATTTGTCGAATTATCTGAGCTATGCCGCTGAACTATAAGTTAAATTCACTTTACAGGTGATCCCATTGATATACCAATTGGCAAGAATCTTTACCCTTTTGCCTGTCAGCTTCCGCTCAATTTACCTTCATCGTTTGAGGGAGAATTAGGATTTGTGCGGTACACAATTAAAGTTACGTTGGACAGGCCGTGGAAATTCGATCTGAACACGAAAATGGCATTCACAGTCGTGTCGAATTTGGATTTGAATTCAAACCCTGTGTACGCGGTGAGTATCCATTCACATCAATCACTAACGCTTAGTAATGAACGATGTTGAAGAAAAACCTTCCATGTATAGATATACCAATGTAAATCGTCCAATGTTTGCATTTGAAGCTTAACTGATATTCCAGATGTTGGCATGGAGTGTTTTCAGTCAGAAGACAACTTAGGTATACCCATAGAGCTATAGATGTAGTTTATTTATATTTATATTATGAAAGTGTAGTAGAAAGAAAATTTACTATGGCTAAATTATATTTTTTTTATTCCTTCATGCTAATTGTACTCTGAGATTTATTTTAGTATTTTAGAAATAGTGCGGTTGACAGCACTGCGAAAATTAGTGATGTCAAATATATTAAACTCTCAATTATCCGTGTGTGGATTGTCCATGCACGATACGGTGTATACAACGATACAATAGCTCTTAAGAAAATTCGAACTGATATTAGATAATCATTAAAAGATTCCTGCAAACAAACCAAAATCACAGATTTTCTTAATAAATAATGTTAAACTTGTTAAAATAATTGTCTGCTTTAGAAATGTATAACATGTCTTTTAAAAAGAAAAAACCATAGATTGGATTATCCGTGTTTTTCATTTATCCATGCTGCCTCTCCCCACCATTAGCCCGAATAATCGGGAGCATGGTCCCCATATTCTGTAGCGGGTCCCCAAGCCAGGATATTTGGCGGGCCCCGCTACCTATCGCTAAGGTTAAAGGCAGTCTAACACTTTACGGTGACGTTTTCTAATTGATGTTCGAGGTCAAATACAGTTCAGTGTATTTTTAACATTTTTTTAAGTCATCGAATTATGGAGTTGTCGAGTATCAACACAAGACAACCAAAAATTGCATTGCACAACCATATATTTAAAAATGTTAATAACCTCAAAGTAAAATACGACTTTTTTCACTATTAGAGCAAATTTAAGATGTGTGTTTATCTCATTTATCTAGTCTACCCACCACGCCGCCCCCTACCTGAGCCCAGAGCCCTGTCAGCCACCCCTTGTGCGGGCCATGATCGGGAGTCTACTGTAGTACCCTTTCAAAACTCTCATGTACCGCCAGGAGTAGATAAAATACAGTTTGGGAAAGACTGCTTTAATATAAAATGCTCCAATGTTTAGTTATCATTTAGTGCTAACACCGCGACGGGCGTGTTTTCAGCAGTTGGCCATTAGATATAATTAACGTGTTATTTAAATGTGGTAATTACCGTTAGGCAATTACTTGTAATTATTCTGTGGCAGGTCAAGGGAATTTCATATTTTTCCCTGGCACATCACCCAGACCGATCTGTGCGTGCAAAGCTCCCATAGATTCTCAAAAAAAGACTTCACTCTTCCTTTCAACTCCGTTACTATATTCATGTTTTGTCTTGACTTGGCCTCATGCCTTAAATTGTTACTAATAACTTAATCTAATTGGTGTAAGAATAGGAAATTAAACTTAAAATTAAAGTCCGTCTTTCAATACAATATACAATCTTATTTCTAAACTGGTGACCCTGATGTAATTTTTTTGTTGTTGATAATAATAACATAAAGTGACCCAAAAATACTCTGAACTAAACTGCCATTATATAACCTCACATTAACATTATTAATTTTTTTTTTGTAATAGTGCCCGCTACAATTTGAGTTGAACAAGTCATTCGGGTGTTGCTGTTGTCCATCAGGCAATGCTTCCGTGGTGGTGCGGCTACCCGTCAGCGGGTTTTGCTCCGGTCAGTCCATGCCTTTTGATGTCACCTGCGAAAACAATAGCAGAACATCCATCAAGAATATCAGGATTCGCTTGAGAAAGGTATTTGCTTTTGGTCAATTTCTCAAGAGTATTAATTATATCTAATCAATAATACTTGTATCTATATCGTGGGTTACTGCCAAAAGTTGATAAGTCTCGAAATCATGTTATGGAGTAATTGCAATTTGAAGTTTAACAAAATCAGGCATATTGTGCCGGCTAGACGGCAGCGACTTGCCTGTGCGGTATAGACTTTAACAGCGCTTTTCGGTTTGCGCGACCCTCAGTTTTCCCGTCCATACACACGGGCTTCCCGATACAAACCGGTTTGCGCAGGTAAGTTTGTCTGGGTTTATCTAGGTGTTTGAATCTAGGACGATCCCAGAGACCAAGATGACGCACAGCAGCACGTCAACAAACAAAAATAGCTAATATAAAATATTTACCAACAATAAACTGAGATTTATGATGGCAAAGTCTCGTGAACTACTGCTCATCTCATCTCTAATTTGTATTCTAGTTTAATCAAAACAACCCTTTGCCACTGCAATATATGATACAAAGTTTTAATATATTGATCGAACGATCGAATAGAATGTAAAGTAGTGCTGATATATTGTTAAACATCAAACATTTTGCGCAACAGTATTATTTGTTATTATTATGACGTTCATGCATTATGTTGTTGCAATCAAAAGGTCGTTGATTTACTTTGCGCAATTTGCGGAAAATTGATTCATTTGTAAGTATTTGAATGCGAAAACATATTATCGACATAGGTCTTCACAACAATCATTCACATTGCTTATTATAGCTGGATATTTTATATCAGACTTGCTGGTTTAACCCCCGGGCGAGGATTGCTACCAATTACTGTCGATACCAATTTCGTAATGCCGTGTGCAGTGTGAATTACTACCTGAAAGCGCAAACACTGATCTACATGTGTCATCAAATTAGCTCCAAATTATTTTGCATCAAAAATACCAGCTGAAAACCAAAAATGTGAATGTTGGTTCCTGTTGTTACTTTATATTTAATTGTATGTTTTTAGGTTATCACATTCCGATCTCATCATCCCAAAATGCTCACAGAATATCGCACGGTGGATATAGGCGAGTTATCACTTGGAAAAGTACGAGCGAACATGTCGCTTAACTGGCAACCTATGCTGACGATTCCACCACTCCCCCCGTCCAATCTATTGTTCTGTAGCATTATCGACGTTGGCTACGAAATAAAGGTACAAATATTCTCAATTTCTGATGTTTCACATAATACTAATTTAAATTCAAATTCTGGAATTACCGATAAGACGTGAACTTTAAATATTTTGCATACAAACAGTAATAAACTCTTATGTGTCATTCTCAGTTGTATATTTACCATAATATAAACCTATAAATCCAAGTCTGAAAATGCTGAATGGCAAAATCTGGGTTCGTAAAAACGATTCCTCTGGAATAAATAGTACAAAGCTTTCATCGATTAGATTTTATTTTCTTATGGCTAAAAAGCCAATCATCTTGAAAAAATTGATTAGTTATTATCTAAACATTGTGAATTCATATTTATTCACTGTAAGATTGTAAAGGTAAGGAAGGGTATATTTTCTAGTAAATAAACATACATATTAATTCAATTGCAGGTAACCTGTTCACCTGCGGGTTGCCACTCTGACGTGGACAGGACTTGCCCCGTCTTTTTGGGCACCATCCCTCTCGTCGGTTTCCAATCCAATTCATCGGGGGATGCCCCACCTTTGGAAACCTCCCCCACTTTGCCAATGCCGGGCACCCCTTACCCAATATCCATGCCCATGCCTACACCTACGGGCTCACCTGATAGAACAGATCCAAGTGCACCTCCGCCCCCGTACGGCTCTGTCGGTAAGAACCATAGAATTCGGATAAGTAAATAAAAAGTTTCTTTAGGTACCTATTGGTTAATGAAAAATTTACCACAGTAGACAATTCACACCTGTAGGTAAACTGCCACAAGTCTAAATACATCAAACAGAGGAAATTTACTGTGAAGTTTTTACCCATCATATTTAAGTACCTACTATCATTTTGAAATAAATTTAGTAACAGTTTGTTCTTTTAGGCTGAGATGCATAGAATGTCATGAATCAGTTCACACCATTTATGTAACTGTTTATCGACTGATAACAGATAACACTACAGCAGTGGCGAAGGGTGGAGACAGGCTGTTATGATCCGGCATGAATAGTGCACACCAAAGATTGTCAGTCATACGTATTTGTTTGTTTTCGTTGAACTAAGACTACAATTTACAGATAGTTTTTAAAATTCAATTAAACCCTGCGAAACCAAGCCATAATAGACAATAGGAAAGAAATACTCATCTCTATAAAATATCTAAAATTATGCAATTACATCATACATAATGTCACCACCCACCTGTAGGTAGGTGTCTTCGCCTAATAAATTAATTAGTAATAAGCCGACATGTAAACCTGATCTCTAACTATACGGCTTAGTAAAACGCCTAAAACGCTTCCTTGTCTAATCATATATAATGGTTTATCTGTTCACAGGTTTTTACGCTACCCGTTCGGTATGTAAACATATCGAACGGGGCATCGATTGCTACGAACAAGGTAATACAGTATAAAAGAATGATGGATGTGAAATTGCCTTGTTCTGCACAATAAAACCTGTGATTATGTAATATAAAATGTTAGATATAAGTTTATTATGTAATTGTACATTAGTATAAATGGGGAAGAAGGATTGCCAACATAAAGACGAGGAATGCCGTCGCGAGAGATTATTATAAGAGTGTATAAGTGTAATTAATATATTTTGTAATAGTATGAAAGAAGAAGAATAACTGTTAACATAAAGAAGAAGAACGCGGTAGCGAGTGATTAGTATTAAAAGTGTATATAAATAATTAATATGTCTTGTGGGACACACTAATCGAATAATATTTCAATCCGTAAAATCGTTAATAATTAAACTAATAATTATAGAATCAATGTATAACATGGCAACACCGGCCAACGCGCGGGTATGTGTGCGTGTCGGTGTAAGAATGCTGCAAATGGCCATACTTAATTTATAACATGGCAACACCAGCCAACGCGTTGGTGTGTGTGCGTCGGTGTGTACGCAAAAATGTCTCGCGCACGCAAAAGAAAAACCTATTACTTCACTAGAGTCCTTTAAATTTAATTTTTATGAAATATTGTTCGATTTTTGTGTTCATAATTAGTATAGTTATCGTCTGTAATATAAAGCATGAGGAAATTCGCATATTTAAGAACGCATAAATTCTTGATTGCAACTAGCGCGGGCTTCGCTAATTTCTGATCAAATAAATTAAAAACACGACCTTTATGCAGCTGTGCGGTGTAAAAACAGCGGCTAAAAATAAGGCAATGCGGGGAAAATATCGCCGATCGATATACTCTTGCACATTGACACCGAATTTCCTTTACGTGAGGTAGTATCTTGCTATTTTTGGAAATAGTAAAATATTATTTCATATTACTATATAAGACGTAGTTTTAAGAATAAATTGTTATTACTATAAATGTAAAATTGAAAAAGGTAAAGGCAACAGACAGGTTTTACGTCGTAAAATCACAAATGTTTATGTGAAGGTCGATGGATAATAATTACAGGGCCTATTATTATGTTAATAGGTACCTAGTAAGTAGTTGTAAATGCATGTAATTTAAACGCTAATCAAATCGTGTGTTTACTCCTGGCATAAGACTAAAACCGCGAGTTTATGCCGGAGATAGCTATTTAAATGCTCTAAATAAATTCATATAAAATCCATAGAATTAGATAGACGATATTTTATAACGTCAATATATCCATCCACGTGCACAGAATATATTATCTCTTGATACTTGGTCCTTCTGACAAACCAGTAAATTCTTATTAAATAAACAAGAGGTAACATGTAGTACGAATTAACGGACATAGTAGAATCTTTGGTCACCCCTTCTCAAACTCTTTGGACCAATTAGAACAAGGGAGGCTGCTATAAAAGAGGGCGCATCCGAGAGATTTTTATCAGTCTACCGGATCATCCCTCGGGAACAACATCTTCTCTACTAGCAGCCTCTCTTCAACCAGTCTCACCAGTCTCGCCGCGCATCTCTTCGCATACTCTAGACGCTGAAGTACTACCCGGTGGAATAATTTCATCCCGTTTACTTACGGGTGAGATTAATTTCTCGCATATTCACCCGCAGTAAACGTGTCTGTCGCCTCACCTGCATCGTACGAATATTGTACCAGAAATATAAACGGAACGTGTACATTGGAAAAAGAAAATAAACAGAGTTAAAGCACACTCTCAAGAGAAAAGAAATATCGTCTTTATTTTTATTAATAACCCCTCACCGACTGAGCTGAAATACATCAACGAATTGCGCAGTAGCGTATCGTTGAGGGGGTGTTGTTAATAACTTTGAATATTTTATAGATAGAAAAATATTTTTTTATCTATTATAGTTTGGTTTAGGTAGGGCGTAATGAATTAATTAATTAACCAACAATATTTGTAATATATATTTTTAATCCAACGAAAACAAATAAGTATGAATGAAAAAGTGTGCACAATTTTGTTGTATCGCCCAAAATATACCAAAACTATTATGGTTACACAATTTACAGATGGTGTTGGTTAGTTTTTTAAAAATCAATTAAACCCTGCCTAAACACAACCACACTTTTTCATTCATACTTATTTGTTTTCGTTGGATTAAGAATACATATTACACTTATAGTGGATTCATTTTTTTAAATTCATTATGCCCTGCCTAAACCAAACTATATTATGTAGATAAAAAATATTATTTTATCCATAAAATATCCAAAGTTATGTGTGATTTAATTACATAATATTAGATATTTATAAATAAACGAGTATTTTTTGATTCTTATCTATTATGGTATGGTTTCCGCAGGGTTCATTGATTTTTAAAAACTAACCAATATCATCTGTGTAAGTATATTATAGGCTTATTTCAATAAAAACAAATACGTATGACTGAAAAAGTTTAATGTGCACTATTTATGTGCGGATCTTAACAGCCTACCTTCACCCTTCGCCACTGCTGCTTGCAATGGTTGTTCTGATTCTTGTATTCTTCTGAATCACAGTCAGAATGCAAGCATTGAACAGGTGGCATTTAATTTTAGCGTGAGTCCCAGACATTCTGTGTTCAGTTGTTTGACAAGAGCTGATCTAAATAATGTTAAATTCTGAATCAGGGACTTCACATACTCCATGTTTACGTTACTATTTCTCAAAAGTATAGATGTATGTATGTTTTTGTCAACAGTTCAACCGACATACCAAGAATGCCAGTTCACTGCCAAATCGATTTTAGGGCCCGAAGATGACAAAAACATGAAGATTTACGGAAGAAAAGATTTTGCACCACGTTATCCCACATATGAATTCACTAAACCGCAAAAATAATCTAGGTTTAATGATAACAATTGTCGATTCTTGATGAAAAGACATTTTATAAATGAAAAAAAACAAATATTTGAGACTTTCTTCCGTTCTTCCTTCTTCGTTTCTCAATGTTTCAGAATTACTGCAGAACCCATTCTCAAGAGATATTGTATTGAAATATACTCTTAAGTGTATGAATGGGAACACTGAACCATTACTGATACCATTGCCAAGATACTAAGGAAACACGAGATCGAAACGGTGTTTTCAATACCAACGATTATGCGCATTATTTTTAGACCCATAAAACCCTCGCAGCCTTTCGATATAGCGAGGTAAACTGTTGCAGATGTCCAAAAAAGTATGTTGGCAAAACCTGACTAATGGCAAAACAGCATGTGAATAAACACAAGAGGCCATATTGATTAAAAAACTACAAAATGTGAGCGATTGCAAACACTCGATGGACACGGGCCACAAATTTGACTTTGAGACTAAGGCATTTGGCCGGAATAAAGGATGTTTTTCCCACTAAGTAAAATAGGCTATCAAAATTCATGATAGGCTGACAGTATTAATAGAAATGATGGGCAACTTAAAAAATGTCATGGCTTCTGGCACTTTTAGCAAAAACTAATATTCGATCCGGTACCTATATCTGGTCGTCACAACTGACAGTACAGAAGCACCCCCTTTTTTCTCTGAGTAATGTTTGCTCTCAGCTAAACAAACCCCTTCTTGACACACTTAAAGTGGTGTTCGCATTCATACACCTTACAGCATGGCCCCCACATCTTTAAGCGCGTCACATGGGTGGCTTTTTGGTCAAATGGGAATTTACATAATGGATTGGATTTAAGTTGGTAGTAACAGTGCCGAAGACACCATACTAGGCGATTATTTAAAGCCTACCTCCTTAAGAAAAATATTTTTTAATTTTATATTGACATATTAAATAATATAATCACATAATAATATATTCAATATGCCCAACGACATCTATCGTGTAATTGTCATAATAATTTTACGATCTTTTCCACTATTTCAATAAGCACCATTTATGGCATGTTTCGAAGGTTTAAAAAAATAAGCGACATCTCGTTTCATTTCACATATTGTATGGATTACGTTCGCGTGAATCGAAAACTTTTTTTATATGAAGTTTATTTCTCATAATTTCAAGACGTCTGCGGCGGCCCATATAAATTTGTAAGCTATTTAAGGAGCGCTTACATTTTACGTAAGTGCACATTAAAATTTATTCAAAATAATTTATAAGATAATTTAAAAAAATAATTTCTAGGGATTCAATCACATATAAATATTGTTTGTTGTTAAAAATAATAAATAATTTTTCTCGTGATTTTTATTTGTCAGTTAGCTTATTCATAGACTAAGACAATTTATTCAGCCAATTATGTAAGTTGAAATCTGATATTGTATCTAAGTCTGTGTTTTAAATATACGGGTTAAATTATAAATTGTTATAGAACAGATTCACAACAACGGATATTTTCAATATATTTTGAGCGTATCTTTCGTTCATATTTAAGAAAATACATAATTCAAATTAATTGCTTCATTGTATACCATCAGTGAGCTTTTGAAATTTCATCGGTTTTTGTGTACCTACCTATTCATCAGTAGTTATGTCGGATTATCTTCTTATTTCCCGTAAATACATCTAACAAGTGTGCTTTCTCCACAGCCTACCTGTTTCCAAAAGTCACCCTTCGCCACTGGGTAGTAATGAGTGTTGCTCGTATCCCTGCTTACTATGCGCTAGTGTTTGTTGAGATTAGTATATTGTGTTGTGTAGTCCAATATTTACGGCAGTGGTATCTTACACCAGGGGTTCCATGTTCCATCCCGGTGAGATCATAATATATCAATGAGGTTTGATTTTTTATACTCTACATCCATTCTACGCTCATAGACGTTCTTACAAACGAAAATAGTATATTGCCCACCTTCAATTCAACCACTTACAACTTGATATAAAATCTCATTGACTAAAAACCACTTCTTACTAATCAGTCTATATCTCATTGGCTGCATACAATTTAATAGTAATATGCCAACCAATAAATGGCTCCGAATGCTTTACGAATAATCAGATTGTATATGTGTTACACCGAATGTGCGAAATTGACTATTACATGAAATGGGCAAAATTTTGGCTAATTCATGTAATAGTCAAGCCTGTTGCCTTATTCATGAATTAGGTAAATTTTCTGCTGAGTACATGAATTCGCCAGGGTATGGAATTCTTGAACTGTCAACATGACAGAAGAAAAAGTAAATTTAATACGGATGGTTTTTATAGTTATAATTGGACATAATATAATATTATTAGGTTAGGTTAGGTTAGGTTTTGTAATTCTGAATTAAATTATTAAACTGAATGTCCATTTTGAGGTTAGCTATCAAGTGTCAACAAACTATCACAAACATTCAATCGACCATTGCACAATTGATTGATACCCAAGCACGAATCAAATCGCGAAAATATTTTTCAATAAAATTCTTCCGTTATCATATAGTTCTAAATTTTTTTTGCGCATAGTAAATGGATATGAACGTCATTGTAGTTATTGATTGGTATATTTTTTATATTATAATCAATGACATTTGACACATTTGTTTAGTTTGATTAGTTGCAAAAAACACCACCGGAGCGCGATCATCTATTTTGACCATAGATAATATATGTACATTTTGACCAATGCATGAGCATTTTGATACATTTAGTTTAGTTGCAAAAAATACCACCGTAGCGCTACTATCTAATTTGTCCAATACATGAACTAGGCAGAAAAATTACTGCCGAATTCACGCACTCTCCAGATATTTTGTCTAATTCATGAATAAAGCAACGGGCTTGCATTTTTCATGATTTAGGCAAAATTTTGCCGATTTCATGTAATATTCAATTTCGCACATTCGGCGTAACATATGCATCAAATCTATGTGAATTTAGCTAATTGGCCTATCCTATAATATGGTAAATCAATGTAATTATGTGATTTTTGTTAGCCTTAGTGTTTTTATAATATGTTTCACCACTGTAAGCCGGCTCTCACATCTAAACTCGTCTCGTCTGTAATGTGTCGAATATGTCGATGTGATGTTATCGTTATTCACAAACCACACGTTATCTTATGGACCTTCGTACACTGCTGGAATAAAACATTTAAGGTTGAAAAAAAGATCTGGAGGTATTTTCACCCAACATGCAGCGCAGGTATAATCCCGAAATGACGCACTTCGGCATTCATTTTGGCTTGCTGTGTGACGTCACAGTTTTAGTACGGCCTTGCCTATACGCAGATAAGAAAGTTGCATGTTGCGCTCAGTTTTGATTTATGACTATTATCCCAGTCGAGATGATATTCAATGTGCGACTGGGCTAATTGGTGCATTCGTGGCCTGATGTAGTGTCGAAAAAAGTCATGCACGGCAGATTTTACTATGAATTTCAAGGACTCCTCTAACCTAAATAAAAGATTAGAAATCACTGCTCTAAGCAGACTAAATCGATCCTGACGGCTATTAAATTATGTGGATTAATAATATGCAACTATTAATAATATGATGTTGCATTTAAAAAACTATTATTTGTTGGTATATTTTTTAATATCATTGTCGATTTTACTGATGTTTTATAGATTCTTTCTTCTATTGCCATATTATCTGCTCTCTAAGTAAACTATGTGGCCATCACAATAATATGGTGCCTTCAAAATACTCTGTGACTTGTAAGTTGTGCCTAAGATTATATTATGTTTTAATTTTATGGTGGGACGAGGAGTGCCACAAGGAAATTAGGTACCTACCCATGTGGGTTACATGTAAATTGTACATAAAACATTTCACTGTGGCACAGTTCGCTGTGATCTTTTATCGGAAAGAGATGACCGTATACTATACGGTCTCCAATTTTATTAAATTCAATATGAACATTAATTCAATTTTCATAGCTGATTTTAGCAAAATTCATGAATTCAAGAATGAAAACCTAACCTAACCTAACCTAACAAATAATCCAGTATGTCAGCTGTTACCAAAATTTGTTTGTTGCTGTCTTAATGTAAAGTGTAAACCGACAAGAGCTGTGTTTTATTTAGACATGAATTTTATGTCAGTACTATACGACCCAAAGAGGTTGGAGGGTTTGTAATATACGGCCATATATTTCCGATACAACATTTCACGGTGAAGTGTGATACGGCAAACTGCATACGTACAAGTTTCCGGACACAACCCAAGTGATTGTATTTAATAAAAAGTAATAACGAGATACACTGTCCCAGTAAAGACAGGAATGAAGTATGACTGTCATGAAATGACTAGTCAATGACTACAGAAATATTCTAGATAAGTAAATAATTATTAAGTACATGGTAAAATTTGTAAAAACTTGAAACTGTTCTGAAGTAATATTTGATGTATCTATCTCCAAATATCAATATGGCCACGACTCAATATTTGTGAGAAATATTTATAATTTTCAAGCTTTAATGTTTAGTTATATCGTAATTTTTTTTTTTGTCATTATATTTTAGAATTAGACCGACATGTGTGTAAAGATCTTTTATGCTCCATATTCGCTATCTTGGAGTAAAAATGGGACTTACTTCATTTTATTATGTTACCATTGGATCTAAAATGTCATAATCAGATGCATGCCAAAAGCGTGTGTACGCACTGTACAATTCGCAGTAGAACGATAGTGGTGAACTTGCCTGACAAAAAACCAACTATACGCAGACTCATTTTGAGATCAACCGATTTTCACAACCTGTCAAATAGTACTATAAAATGAAAGCACTTTTGAAGAATGAGAGTGGCGACACAGTCAGCACTTTTACGTCTAAACAGTTATTATCGCGGTAGTTTAAATACACACTATTTCTGCAAGTAAATCCATTCACGTGTACGGGCACAATTATAATAATCAATCGATTCCAATGACTCCCATGTAATATAGAAATAACTATCTTAGGTTATAGATACACATGAGTGAAATATTTATATTCTACATACTGCGGTAATTATAATTTACAACGACTACCTATTCAATGTTTGGCCTGTGTCTATTTGTATCTTTGATTGCCTTAAAACATGACAACAATCAAAATTCCTCATTTGCTACAATAGACTGTATGTAACTGTGATAATTGTTAATATTTATTTACCTACTTACTTAAATGTTTATATACACTAGAACAATGATACTCAACCTTTTTTTTCTTCGGGCCAAATACATATATTTGTAAAGTAACGCGGGCCGCATCACTACTGGTGTGACGAAAAAAATCATGAAACCCTCCCTTTTTTACAAAACATTTTTGAGATATTAAAAATTATGCGTGTTTTTTTTAAATCAATCGTGTGCAATAGCAACACTCTTATACCAGATCGTATTTGGACCATAATGACAATCCTCTTTGGGTGTCACTATATGTGCGTCAAAGTCGCAACTAATCTCAAGATATACGAAATTCCTGATAATAAATGTTTTTTGGGCCGCATATAAAAGCTTAAAGGGCCGCATGTGGCCTGCGGGCCGCAGGTTGAGTATCGCTGCACTAGAACCTCTATATTAATCCTACTACCTCCAATATTACACACATATATGTAATAATTGGAGACGAAAGTATCCCAGATAATGATAAATCCAGTAGTGTTTCGGACCAGAGCGCTCTGGATTTTTTTTTCAGGCTGGACCACACTTCAAACGGATGTCATCAATATTACACACAATAATTTTGAATCATTTGTGAATACAGTATAACCTCGTTTTTACGTGCCCGGAATTCACGTTTTCCCGGCAATTGCGTGTATTTTTTTCAGTCCCAATGTATTTCAGTACATTTAATACCCGCATTTATGTTTTTCTTTCCCGCGATTTACGTCAGAAATATTCAAAATATGCGAGTTACGCGCGCTTGACAATGATTGGGTCGTGACATTCGAACGATTTTTCAATAAAAATTTAAATTGAATGTTGTTTTTTAATAAAACGTTATTTTTTTAGAAACATAAAATTTAAATGTTCTTTTTTTCAATACCCCCCTTTTACATTTTCCCTCCAATTAGGGGTTATACTGTATAGAAAAATATTTTGTTATTTTTAATTTAGAAAGAAAACTTAAATAAGTATATTCGTGCGTAGTAATCTGGGCAGAAAAACGCGTGATACAATTAGTTAGTCCAATTCCCAGATGACTATGGAAGACGGCTACTTTCATAACATAGAAAGAAAAAACTAAAACTTTGAGTATAAGTAAGTCTGGAAAAATCAGTTGTTAATCATGTGCGTTTTGTATTATGTGTGGGGGTGATCGAAGCGACGTGGAGCTATACGTAGCAG
The DNA here is from genome assembly GCF_057557595.1 of Rhyacophila brunnea. Classification (NCBI taxonomy): domain Eukaryota; kingdom Metazoa; phylum Arthropoda; class Insecta; order Trichoptera; family Rhyacophilidae; genus Rhyacophila; species Rhyacophila brunnea. Next base: position 10,716,842 of record NW_028232848.1, on the reverse strand, counting down.
GCTGGGTAAATGTGGAACTCGATGCACCTGTTAGATTTTTTTAACGCTGCTTTAAAAATTTTAATTAAATTATGAATATTTTTTCAAACTGGATTCCCCCCAAATCATTTTTATTAATGCGCGCCTACTGACATCCATATGAAGCTAATAATCATAATGATATTTAGGTAATTGAGGTTCTACTGTATCAATAAGGATTAATTAAATACACCTGAATTTGAAATACTTTTGTATGTCAATAATTAAAAAAATGTGTTGAAATAAATTATATATTATACAATAATATGCTTTTAGAGTTGCCTTTACGCCTTACATGATATTTTGTATTTTGATATTAATTCACCATTACAGTGTATTTTTCAAATTTATTTTTCTATTTCTTCATCACATAAAATATTTGTGGTAATTGGAAAACAAAATATTGTTGTGTATTTTAAACAATAAAGAAAACTATCAAAACATTAAAATGCATTGCTTAATGAGTGGTGTCCAACCCCAACCTTTATAGGTACGCATTTATACACATAATATTTCGGGGACGTTTAACGCAGCGAAAAAATTAGTAATTTATTCATTAGTTTTTAAATCTTATATTAATAACAGACATATTATAACAGTCTGATCACGAATATCTATTGTTAATTAAAATAGTCAGAAACCGATCAGTAAAATTCGCTTCAGCGTTATTTCGGAAAGATGAAGCATTGACATTTATTGATTGGTGTCTTTGTTTTTTTACTGACATAGCTGTCAAAGTCTTCTCACATGAATAGGCCGAAAATGTGGAAGACAATGGTTTTGTAACCTAAAAAAAATGTATTTTATGTCTAAATACCTAAGTGGTATCAAAAGACAACTCAATTAATTTTCCTTATTCATGAGTATTCATTGCTCATCGATTGACGTCTTCCATGAAGGGGTTACGTTTTTTTAAACGTGAATTTGTTTGGAATATAGGCATGTGCATTTTAAAACTTTGAACAACTTTTACGGATTGGCACCGGTCCCATATCGGTCCATAGACTAGTCGTCTCTAAAATGGGTCACACGTGCCCCAGTAAGTATGTGAGTGGATCTGTAGTATATGCAAAACACGTTTGTGTTTGTTCTGTCTTCAGAGCGTTCATGAATATGAGCTACCTACATGCACAGAGAAAATTGTGTATGACTGACTAGAGCCGCGTTGCCACAATCCGAGTGCGATCCGAGTACACTCGGACCTTCATACTAATTACTCCTATCCGAGCTATCACGGAAGAGTTATGCCTTGTTCGGACTGTGCCAGTGATTTAGTAAAGTAGCGAGTGATTTGGTAAAAAACCGTGTCTGAACAGACAAATTTAGTCGAGTAGTTTAGTAAAATGGTCAGTCAATTCGATCCATTTTATTCTATTATTTCGGGCGAGTAGCGACCCCCACCACCTCTCACTATATACTAAACAAGCCACGAAACAAATCTGAACAGGCGAGTTCATTAGTTGTCGACTGCCGTAAGAATGACACAGCGCTGGAGCGAAGACACTACTTATAAATTCATTTTGGAATATTTAAGCCATGAGTGCCTATGGAATTTCAAATCTCCATTATATAAAAATAAACAGGCTAGGCAATTTGTTTATAACGACTTAGAAGTTACAATGAATATTTCTGGATTTGGTGAGAAGGAGATTAAGTCAAAAATTAAAAATATAAGGTCTATATATTATATACTATACCATATTGCTTTGACTTTTCGTGACTTCTGCATCCATGTTTCGCAGGATATCATCCAACAAATAAAACCATTTTATAGACGGAACGTACATTGTGTCAGTCCCGGCACCAGATTTTTTTGATTCTTTTATTTTTTTCAACTCTTGCGAGTAGGTAGATCTAAAAATTAAAAAGAAATATTAATGGCTACTTAGTAGGAATTAACTGCTTATTCTGACAATTATTAAATTGTAATAAAAACAAAATATGTTGTAATAAATAAAAACCTATACCTTATTGGACCTTATGTATAGGTTTTTATTTATAGTTCTTTTTTCTCGCAAATTTTTTCCTCCAATTCTTCTGTTATAGGCATTACAACTGAAGTTATTAACTTGTTTATTTTTGCTTTGTTACGTTGTGCTCTGTTCATTTTGACACGTCACTTACTAATGAACTGTGTTCGGACACTTTTCAGTTACTAAATCACTCGCCACTCTACTAAATCACTCGCCTGGTCCGGACCGGCCTTTCAATGCAGTCCGAGTAGTTTTTAAACAAGACTTAATAGTCCAGTCAATCTGTATTTTATGGTTGCAAAAGGTGGGGTAGAAGATTTTTTTTTTTCTATTTGTATATATGGTAATGAGTGACAAGAAAACGAATTTTGCCAATTCGGATGACTTCGGCACAACTTTTGGCGGGCAAAAAACTGCAAAATTTTGGGTGTTTTTTTGGTTTTTCGCTTATATCTCAAAAACAGTTGGTCGTAGAAAAATATTGTTTTACCCAGAATTAAAGCCTATTAAATTTCCTAAAAATATTTATACAACACGTTTTTTTCTATCTTTAGCCGTTTATGAAATATTTGCTGTTGAAAACAGGCGCTTTAGTAAAAATCAAACTTTAATGAGAAGAAATACTAATCTAAACTTAAGATCTTACAAATAAAGTATATTCATAGTTTTAGTAATGATAGCCAAACAAATGTTAATATGTATAGAATAATAATATTCACCAAACATCTTAATTTTTTAACCGTTTCTGCCGATTTGGTGAGGTGGAGTAGGCAAAGGTTGTACGTCGTCAAAGTCTTGCAATGCAGCTCCCACGTCGGGATCATTATCCTACAAAACTATATATATTCCAATAATTTGAAAAGAATGGAGAGATATTATATTATATATATATTAATTTCATATCATCCATTAGGGGAAAGGGAGGCGGTTTCAGCATATGTTCGCATTCAGCCATGCATGTTATTTCCTAACCCTGTAGAATATTAATTGGGGAGAAAATATTATATTATTACTGACAATACTTCCGTTTGTCATATGAGGTTGTCGCTGGAGTTTTTTCTACATTGGAAGAAATACAATAAAATAAAGTGTGTTTTTCATACTCAAAGGTAAGATTTTCACTGCAGCTAATATTGTGATTTATGTTTTGTACTTGAGTTTCTTATTGTTTTTACTTATCGATTAAACAGAGTGTTAAAAACGAATACTTTTATATCATAAATTTAACTTAAGAACGTAACTTAACGGAAGAAAAAGAAATGCATAATGAAAAACATCTTTTCAAATACTTCTTCAAAGAATAAAAGACCTAAATATTCATCCTGCTCTAGTGATTCTGTTTCTGAATCTGACATGATGCTTGAGTCAGATGATTCATTATGTCTAGGGAATCCAATCCCGGGATCCCGAGCTATTTTCGATACCTATGAATCCCGGGATTGATAAACATAATCCCGGGATTTCGGGATTGATTTTTTTTATCAATTTTTATGGAAAATATAACAGAAAAAATACTTTTAATACAAAATAACTACATTAGAAATAAATTGAGTTTGAATGAAGTTTGATGTGTAGGTTGCCGATTCATTTTATTTTTCACATAGATTATTAAAAATGAGAAAGATTGGTAAAAAAACAATGCTTCGCACTTTTAACAAAGTAATTCCACCATGATATCATACGTTTTACGGCAGTTTCATATTTGGCTGACTAATTAGATTTATGAAGCGGAAAGGCCATAAGTACGCCATGATTATTTGCTTTACTATTTTAAATCTCGCTGATCTATTCATTATGTCTTTACTATCAGAAATAGCAATCTCATATTAAATTCACATTATTATTTATATTACAATATTATTTACTCCATTAAACTTGTGTATTTCCAAGATTTAACGTATACAATATTAACAATAAATGTCTTAAATAGTATAAATTATACTAGATTCATTTTTGACCGATTTTATCAATTATATTTGTAAATATAAAAATTTTATATTAACAATGGAAAAAAATCCCAATCCTGGGACCAGTCCCGGGATCCCGGGATTGTCAAATTGTAATCCCGAAATCCCGGGATCAGAATTTTGGCTCGGGATTGGATTCCCTAATTATGTCTAGCGAGTGCAGAAGGGGACGATATACTCTTATGTGATAGGGGAATATTGGACGATGAAGTGATCGAAAAAGAGGATTATTTGATAATCAAATTTTTGACGAAGTCTACGAGTGTTTACTATGTGGGAAATGTGATTGAGAAAATGGATCCTGATTATGTGATCAAATTTGTACACTGTAAGAGTGTAAGGTATCAACTTTGTACAAATTCTTATATCCATTAATAGAAGATATCGCATCTATAAATTGCAATGACGTTCTCGCAAAATCGCTGCAACCTGTACAGACAAACGGAACAGCACGAACAATGCAATCATGCACATTTATGTATGATTTTTCTAATTTTAATATAAAATTATATCATACATATTATGTCCTGTTTTATATATCCCACAAATCATTTAAAATAAAGATTGACATTCATTTTATCTATTTTTTCAATAAAATTAACCTTACAATTTTACAGTGGCTGAATCTACCCCTTCCTGAAACATGAAATGGCTGAAAGTGCCCCGGTTATGGGGCACTTTCAGCAAGTTTCTCATTTTTTCCAGAGCATATATTTTTATGTTGAACTTAACTTTAAAAAATTAAACTATTTTCTTAGTTAGTTAAATGTATAAACTACTAGAGAAACTTATTTTTATGTGGAAATATTATATTCCCAGGCTGTGAAAAATAATCTTGTGAAAAGTGGCCGAAGGCGCCCCCCTCTCCCCTACCTGTTCATTACTGGGAAGTTCTGCTTGAGTATAAAAGTCATCTTCTTCAGAATCCTCTTCCTCCAATCCAGAAATATCTGCTACATTTTGACAATTTACTCCACTGCAGTTCTTGCAAATTGACGAACAGTTCATCCCTGATTTTCGACAGGTACATGCTTTACTGCACTCCTTCTTGTATGTACAAGAAAGTACTTTCAGTATTTTTTCAGGCCCTGGATCTTTAATGATCTTCACGGGTATTAGGCCATTGCTGGTTCGCTGCCACCCCCAATCTTCTGGTTTTTTAACATTGCCAAGCCAAGTTTGTATTTGGTAGTAGAATATCAGCGAATGGTGTCGCGCTGCGTCTCGAGTTGGTGGTAGTCTTGATAGATTAAATTTAATCTGTTTGGCCGATTTCATGAATAGCCGATAACGCAAAGTGTCCAGTGTTTCCTCAGGTCTACAGGCATCACTGTACAACCTCATAAGTACCTGTTCTCCTGCTACAGCTATTTCATCAGTGCTGGCGTCTGGATTGTTGAATACTGTGACCACTTCCTTCAACTGAATATTCTTCTCCAAAATACCACACAATTTAATCTTTCCATGGCCAAATAGAGAAGATGTTGTATCACACCCACTGAACGCGTATGTGAAAAGAATGTTACGTGCGTCATATTTAAACGATTTTGTCGAGAACAACACATCTGGTTTACTTCTCTTTCCAGGTTTTCGAAAGAATAAGTTGTCCAAGAATTGTCCTCTTGCCGACATTGAGTACAAGAAGGTCAATATCTTCACCTATTATTACAACGCTTTTAAATTCATTTGCTTATGAAATGGCAGTAGTTACAATCAAAACATCGGCATCCTCTTCTGCCTGGTTCACTTTTATGCCAACCCGTGAGAAATGTGTTTTAAGTAGTGTCATCAAGCGATTTTTATTACTTCCGTTGCTCAAAAAAAGTTCCGGTCCACCTGATTGACAGTGTTTCCTTGAAACATAATTTCAGGGCAAGGTTTTAAATTTATACGGCGTAATCTTTCTACAAACTTTGTCCCACTGGATGCAGCATTGGATGGATATCTGTCAAATACAACTTCAATTTGTAACTTATAATGTTTTGTCAAATAATCTGAATACATCTTCGCAATGTTATCAAAGCATGAATTTCGGGGCCAAACTACTTTATGTAGGAGAAATATGTCCTCCGTCAACCACAATAAACTGATTGTTAATGTTGGTGCTGTGAGTCTCAATGCTGGTGAAAGCCTTGTAGAATAACGATTTTGTCCCTTTTCTCATACCCTGTTCTGAAAACATAGATATAGGGTAGGGTGCTAATTCATATGTAAAGAAATGTTGCAAATCTTCCTTCGTTTCTTTACTTATACATATTCTTTGAAATAGGGTAAGCGGATCTGCTACAATAACTTTAGCGCTTCCTGCTTTCATACAACATCCCAACGGATGCAAGGGTAACAATTTTGTCTATTCTTTTGAATTTAACATTGTGAAAGTCGTTACCGACTATTCTATTGATCCCTTTTAACCCCTCTTCTTGGGAATTATAGCAGTTTACTGCTGCTCCTCCAACAATCCCACTACTCAACGACATTATCTCGTCGGTTTTGGGGAATGGGTAGTGTAATGATAGCCATTCAAGAAGCTTACTCGAGTCAGCATTTTCTCAGTCAATCCGGGAACTTCTCATTTCAACATACTGTTCCGATGATTCGGACTGAACATTACAGAATGACTCAATTTCATTGCATATGTTCTGCATACTGACCATTCCCAAAGTCCATCTGGTTAGAACACTGTTTAGGTAACTAACCTTTTATTATTATATAAGTAGGTACCCTAATAATTTCAATTCTTAATAATTTTAATATTACTGACCATATTTTGAATCAGAAAGATATTCTTAAGCCAATAAAAGGTAATTATAGGATAATTTCAAATAACAATAACAAAATATTTAATATCAATAGCATATTAACTGAAAAAACCCAGCGGAATTAATGGACTTTATCTAACTAGTCACTCCATTACATGTGGCCCAAATTCCATGAATGAAATAAACCCACCATTACCTACCCAACCTATTTATTAAATGTAAAAATAAAATAGTAATATTGAAATATAAGGTAATGAACTTTGTTTTTCGTCTCCTGAACATTTCGCATATTGTCGCTTTGGACAATATAATCCTAGAGCGACGATATACTGTTTTCAACACCAAGTATCTCATAAACGGTCAGAGATAGAAAAAACGTGTTATATAAACATTTTAGGAAATCTAATCAGCTTTAATTCTGTATATAACAATATTTTTGCTACGACTAACCGTTTTTGAGATATAACCGAAACACCCAAATTTTTGCGGTTTTTTACCCGCCAAAAGTTGTGCCGAAGTCATCCGAATTGGAAAAACTCATTTTCTTGTCTCTCATTACCATTGGGTCTACTCTATACTTATCGAACACTAAATTGATAAATAGTATCAAACTTAAGGTAGGTTTGTATCAAAATATTAGCACTTATTGTAACAATTACACGAAGCTGGTTTTTATTGGCGCAATAAGTGCGATATTTTAACAGCAGCAAGATAGGTGCTGTTAAAATATAGCACTTATTGCAACAATAAAAACCAACTTCGTGTAATTGTTACAATAAGTGCTAATATTTTGATACAAACCTACCCTAAGTTTGATAATATTTATCACTTTATCACTTTAGCGGTCGATAAGCATAGAATAGACCCACATATATACAAATAGAAAAAAAATCTTCTACCCGACGTTTTGCAACCATAACGTATTTTTCGGTCGAATTTCACTGGACTATTAAGTGAAACAAGAAAAAGGTTAAAAATGTCCCTCTGAAAATGTTTAAAATTTTTTTACATGAATTTTATTTTACTTATGTATTTTTTTTATAAAAAGTGATAAATTTGCATCTGTAAATTTAGTTTTATCCCTGGGCCACCAATCATTTTAATCGAAAAACTAAAATTTTATTTTGATTTCCATAGCAACGCACGTAGATAATAATTTGTTGCTAGGACGCCTAGCAACCAACTTTTATCTTTGCTTCAATGTTTTTGAGCCCTATGCACAATCGTCTGTCATAATTACAACAAAATTACAACAAAACACTATACAGAAAGCATTTCATAGTTATGATCGAGTTGTCTATGGTCCACCAAATCTGCAATAGCTTCGTTCTGTTTTTCTATTGAAAATATTACCATATATAAAAATTCTCTTTTTCATAATTTAGGTAAATTATTTTGTAATTGTTAAACGATGACAAAAATATGAAAAATATACAAAATAAATTCAATAACTATAAATACACAATTAATATTTAATTAAAATGATTAAATGTCTCCGCAATTAGTGAATAATATAAGTTATTTTTTGACCCATGTTTTTCCCGATACGGTAACACTTGCCGTTGAAATGTCAGATTTTGTCATTTACAATTATTTCAAATATGCCATGATGTGAATAATTATATATAGTGATTAAAACTAATATTACCATGTTGGTGTGTAGGTAACTAAGTACTTATATATTTCAACTACCTATCTATTGGTTTAATATTACATACATATCTAAATCTGAATAAGAAAAGTTAATTCATAATTAATTGACACTGACATTTCAATTCGATAATCGGTTTTACTAAATTAAGACATGTACAGAATCAAGAAAATAAGGGAAAATGTGTCGTATTAAATGTCACGGATATTTAATAGTTGTTCAATACCCATATTGAGATCAATTGTTAAATGAATTTGAGTGTATTGGCCGTTTTAAAGCCACGTCAATTTATTTTGACAGCAGCTGTCAGTGGTAAATGGCAATACGCAAGGGGGGCAAGGGGGCGAGTTCATAACAAAAGTAGTCTATGAGCCCTAGATGCACAATCGTCTGTCATAATTACAACAAAATTACAACAAAACACTATCCAGAAAGCCTTTCATAGTTATGATCGAGTTGTCTATGGTCCACCAAATCTGCAATAGCTTCGTTCTGTTTTTCTATTGAAAATATTACCATATATAAAAATTCTCTTTTTCTTAATTTAGGTAAATTATTTTGTAATTGTTAAACGATGACAAAAATATGAAAAATATAAAAAATAAATTCAATAACTATAAATACACAATTAATATTTAATAAAAATGATTAAATGTCTCCGCAATTAGTGAATAATATAAGATATTTTTTGACCATGTTTTTCCCGATACGGTAACACTTGCCGTTGAAATGTCAGATTTTGTCATTTACAATTATTACAAATATATGCCATGATGTGAATAATTATATAGAGTGATTAAAACTAATATTACCATGTTGGTGTGTAGGTAACTAAGTACTTATATATTTCAACTACCTATCTATTGGTTTAATATTACATAAATATCTAAATCTGAATAAGAAAAGTTAATTCATAATTCATTGACACTGACATTTCAATTCGATAATCGGTTTTACTAAATTAAGACATGTACAGAATCAAGAAAGTAAAGGAAAATATGTCGTATTAAATGTCACGGATATTTAATAGTTGTTCAATACCCATATTGAGATCAATTGTTAAATGAATTTGAGTGTATTGGCCGTTTTAAAGACACGTCAATTTATTTTGACAGCAGCTGTCAGTGGTAAATGGCAATACGGAAGGGGGGCAAGGGGGCGAGTTCATAACAAAAGTAGTCTATGGTTAAGGATTCCTTATCTCTATAATCTATAGTTAACAGATGGATTTCGGCTACTTACAATTTTTACTGTTATTTTATGGTAAGTACGAATTGAGCATCGCGCTCTATGGTTAAGGATTCCTTATATCTATAATCTATAGTTAACAGATGGATTTCGGCTACTTACAATTTTTACTGTTATTTTATGGTAAGTACGAATTGAGCATCGGGCTCTTTATAGAAAATAAGAAAATCTCCAATAATTATCTTGTATTCAAAATCTTTCGTATTTACAATAATTTTAGTCCGCGTACAACGGAAAATATGATAATAATTATATTATAAAGGGTTAAATTATGCCAAAAACACTAAATTAGACGATTAATTTTGTCAATAAAGGCGTCACGTTTGGTTGAAAATATAATTTTTCGCATACTTGGATACTTGCATACGGAGAATAACTCTTCTCAACAAAAAAATAAGTAGTATTAAAGGTTGGTATTATAATTATTATTGTCGAAATATTATAATTTCAGACCACGTAGGTACTTTATTTTGGTGACAAACATATGGCAACACTGATTACAATCCACCAATATGAATTGTCTATGGTTGCATAACGTAACGTGCCAACCGTACTATAGTTATAGTCATAGACTAATATACTATATACTATAGATAGGCCACTTCAATGTGTAGAAGTGGTTCAAAATCATTCTATATATATCTCTCTCTAATTTGGACTGGAGGTCTTCGTTTTAAAAAATGGCTCGAATCTTAAAACTGGAGGTCTTCGTTTTAAAAAGTGGCTTGAATCTTGGACTGGGACTTAGGCGGGAATTAAAAACAAAAAAATATTATATGTTTGACATTTTATTTTTTGAAATACAGAACAGCATATAAAATAAAAATATAAATACATAATATTACAACAAAATATCATCAGATTATCGAAAACAGAATGTAATATGACAAATTCAATAAAATCTTAAATCAAAGTAAGGTTTAACATTTTTTAATTAACCACAAGAAATTTTACTGAAGGCTTATATAATTTATATTAAATGAGATAGCATTTAATTGGAAGAATTCCATTTGCAATGCAATATTGAAACTATGTACACTGATAAATGAGCGGAAAAAATTGCAAAAATAAATAGGTACATTTTCATTATAGACGATTAACGCCATGTTAATTTAAATACTTACACAAATTAATTCATGTAGTTTTATTTTATAGATTCAAGGCTCAAAATGATAAAATGTCATTTACTCTTAAAGAGTAGCATATTATTATGATTCTCGCTAGAGAATCGATTTTTTGAGGAACATATTAGTTTATTTAAAGTACCCCTTAAAATATCAAATTTATCAAAAATCATGAGAATTTTTATCCTTATGTATAAGTAGGTAGGTACCTACATAATAATATATTCATTATCTTTAAGTTTGTAATAATACATTGAATTAACAGTGAAGCCATAGCTGTTTTAATATTATTAAGGTTGAGAAATTCAAATTAGTATTATTTATAATCAAGCTGCATTTGTGTGGTAACTTGCAAAGTGGATTTGATATTTTGATATGATTATTGATAACTTTAGAAATTAGTAAATAAATAATAATAAAAAATAGTAAAATTAATTATAAACTAAATAATACCATACAAATACAAATTATTTCCTATTTTTGTAATTATATTTAGTAAAGCGATCCCTGGCGGCAGACTTAACAGGATCATTGCCATTATACCTGCTATTTCTACCGCTCAGTATTCGGCACACATCCTTACACCACCAGTGTAAGAGAATCCTTATACTTAATGATGATATATAATTTATAAAGACATCCTTATGATTTTGACAATTAATAAAATCAAAATTGACATCACGCAGTATCTGAGAATGAATTTTCTTTTTCAAACCTAATGAGTGGCATTCATTTTTTTAAAAAGTGATTAATAATTTGCTTCATATGGTTAAAGGTATTAATAATATCCGCAGATGGATATCGAAGCCAATGTTTATGGGAATATTCGCGAGCAGTAATGATGGCCATGCCTGACGCATTAGGGTCGCCAAAAGAAAAAGCATTGCACAGAGAACATTGTTTAAAAAATTTTTTTTGTATCTTTCTTATTATATAGCCAGCAACGTAAGTTGAGCTGCCGGCTTCCAAAGATGTCATACTCTCAGATATTATTGTAGATTCAGAAAATAAAATGTTGTTTTTTGAATTTGTACATGTATCTTTCGCAGGGGTAATGTCTTGTCGATCACTCAGAAGTGCTCTAAGTGGTCGTAGACATTTCCCTGCATTATCTTCCTCACAATTCGAACCTACTGAGTGAGACGATACCATGTTGTTCATGAGTAACGTCTTGTACGCGGCTTCAAATCCTGAGCAAGTCGGCATAATATTTCGCACCCCCTGACTTCGAATAGATCCGTAAAAGTTCTCCAGGGAGTCTTGGTTAAAATGCCGAAGAAGCAATGATTTGAAACCGCGACCGTTCAGTTCTCTCCATATGTCTCGTAAAGCCTTAATAGTAAAAATCCAATTCCCCAAGGAAGGTGGCTTACTACATTTACCATTGTCATCAACAAAATCCATAGAGCTGAGTATGGCGATAGCCTCTGACCAAAATTTCAAATGGTTTGACGTTTCAGTCAGGGCGGCTCGTAATTCTTTACCTTTGACGGCAATTGCGAAACTACTGTTGACAGAGTCAAAGAGTTTATCAAAGAAGAGTATAATTCGAGCTGTTTCGCGTGCTTCGCTCGGGATATAGTTGACATCTGAAAATAAATAAAGTCAATTAGACATAGGTACCTAATAATATTGTTATTAGGTATCTACTCGTTTCACTATACGAGTATGTCGTATTCGATTATATTGTTATAATGAATTATTAGTTATGAAAATATTTTAATTAGCTTAGTTATTTTAAATTTTCAGATGTGATGATTTCAGATGTTTACATTTATACTATGAGTAATTATTTATCAACTGAAATGGCATAGGAATGCGAAAATCTTCTACATGTAGGTAATCAAACAAAGCTAATCTGGGAAATCTGAAAGCACTATTAAATTTAAAACATCATTCAGTAATAGGCAAATAGGTACATACTGGCAAAATGTAGCATTATCGCACCCACCGTGTGACTAAAAATCTCACTGGCATATTTGACTTTCATTTTGGGAATCTTATCAGGCTCTACATGATAATCTGTCAATTTTGGTAACACCCTCATATCGTTTTTCGTAACATCACAATGATATACTTGCTGTAGGTGTTCCCATTTTCCAACTAAAATTTTCCCCTCAATTTTGCACCTTATAGATTTACCGATCGAGTTATTTCTCATTCCTTTAAGTAAATGAGGAGGATCAAATAATGGTATTACTTTTTTCCCCTCAACCTCAAAGAAACTATCCTCATCCTTCCATAGCGATTTACGGTTTTCGTCGCTTAAATACGATCTTTTTGTCTGCTGGATGAGTTGCTTAATGGCAGACTCATTACTCTTGCCTTGATCGCAAACTGTTGCAATAACTCTTAGTCCAGTTGAGTTGACAGCTTTAATAACGGCTCTCAACTGAAACATGAGTTCAGGTGTTTTCGTTGACCCTGTACAAAATGTGTAGGCAACAGGTTGTTTAAATTTACGGCGTATGCCCCTTATCATGAAAACAAGAACATGATCAGCAATTTGATTGCTCCTTCGATTATTGCCAAAGTCTTCGAAGCCTTCGATTCTGTCCTTCCTTTCATCATATAGTAAACGGGGACTCAGACTCATTTCATCAAAGAGCAATGTGCAATATCGATGGTGCGGTGGTATTCTACGCACCATCTGTTTGAGGTGGGAAAATAATTGATCATTTATGCCAGTGGAGATTGGTACTCTGTTAAGAACCTTCAGCAATGTTCGTGGGGCAGGCAACACAAATATCTTGTATAAAAATCTGTATGCTTTTGGGCTTTGCTTATATATTGACAGCGAAAGTATTTTTTCGTCTTCCGTAAACCGTCTTCCTCTGGCCTTCTTACCAGACTGGAGCATTTGAAGACCAGTAAAGATCTTTGCAGAAGCTGTCATGTTCTCCGTAACCTGCATAAATGCTGTGTTTTTCCCCAATACTTTCGCTGCATGGAGTCTACTTCTAAAACTCTTATTTTTTTTTAATGCCCTTAACATCTGCCTTCGAAAATCTGTTGCTGTTTTATGGAGTACTCTTTCCTTGGGGGTGAGTTGATTAGTGCGAGACACTCCGACACGTGCCAAGAGACTATCATATGTTTTACCTGGAATATTAAAAATAAAAAAATATTTATTTACTTATATAATGAGAAGTCTGTAAGTTTTAAATTTTATAGAATGAGCCTTTAACCATTGACAAAAAAACTAGAGATATCAGTTAGTAGGTAGGCACCTACCTTTACCTAGAATGTTTTCCAGAATTTCTTATAGGTACCTAATCCTTCTCACACAATGTCTCTAACATATTTTTGAATCTAATGAATATAGAAAATTGTATCATCTTCACTTGGGGATAAATATTACAGCATCCTGGCACCCAGAATGCAACATTGGCATTCATGATAATCTGGTTCCATTATTTTAAATTTTGTTAACTATCTACCTACCTATATAATAAGCGTTTTTTCAGTGGGCCTTTTATCTGATGTGAATGTATGTCGCATCTTTCTTTTTAGGAGATATGGATTTCAATCACTTGCTGAACCAATTAGGTTCATACATAGGTAGGTACTTACATTGAATAATAAAATGTGAATTTTCCAAACTTGGGGTTCAAATCAAAGATTTTATGCTTACAAATAGGTACATGTTAGTATTTATTTAGCGCTGAAAATGTTAGGGTTAGAATCATAAAATCTTACTTACGTTTCTTGTCCAAGTTATTCGAAGACAAGTGATAGACCTCTTCACTAGCGGTACCGGTTGTTGATGGGCCAAAAACAATGGTGTGGATTCCAGACGTTCAACTGAAATCATAACATAATTACTATTATTAGTAGGAAAAATAGGAATTATTGCAATTCGATTACGACTCTGGGGAACGACTCAAAATTGAGTTTTCAACAAAGGGTTGGAGTGAAGCTCGGAGCTGGAGCACGGAGCAGTGGAGCAAGGGGGTTTTAACCGGATCACCGAAAATTTGTACTGCCCACTGCTCCGGAAGCTTTTTTTATTATTAGCTAAATGGGGTATAGGTGTATATTTGCATAATTAAATAGACAGTTTTCAAAACTTTTAAAACTAATATTGTTTTCTAACATTTGTATACGTATAATACCTATTAAAAGTTGATAGAACTAGCGCAAGTAATAGGGAGCAGTCCGCTCCAACCCCCTGGTTTTCACGATCAGGGCTACCGTGGCAGACGGTTTCCTTGAGAATTTGCCAATGTAATATGCGCTTAAGTCAATGCCAAACATGTTTTCGACATATGAGAGTAATATAGACAGATTAATAATTGTAACATGGTCTGTCGGGTGAGAAAAAAATATGACTTACAATGGTTCTGCTCATTAGAGATGTAAGACAGTAAGCTCGACTGTGGCAGAAGTGCTTCTGCTGACTCCCTGGACCGAACAAAACAATCCTCAGATTTCCGGTTCAATGGATCATCATAATGTGAAACTGAAATTGTGCAAAAAAATAGGTGGATCTAAATTGTATTTGTCTTTTATTCTACAATTTGTTTAATTTTATTTAACTTCTATTTAGTTTTAGAACCTAAAGTCAATTAAAGTCTAGCCGTATTGTTTCTTATGCTCAGTGTATATTATCCCGCTCTCTTATATACTCATAATCATTATACTTAATACTACCCCGTTTGGAAAATTTGTAAAACCAAGACTGTGTTTATAATATTATGGTGTATGTTTTAGTTTTAGATTAATAGCAATTGCGACCTAGTAATATAAATTACTTTGTTTCTTGTTCTTGTTTTCTATTCTTGTTGGTGTCTCTTGTTGCCTAACCCTAAGAGGACATACACCCTCTGTAAAGATTCCATAAGACCATTATAATTCTGTGTCATTATTATAACCAAGTGTCAGTTATTGTTAATATTGATTGTTTAGTATTTTTGTAAATCACGGCTTCGATCTGCCAACTAGCGACATCTGCACAAAGCAGACTGATTCTTTTTATAGAGGGGTTTAGCTCCAAGGTCAAAATTTATCTCTGATGCTGCTCAAATTCTCGATGACTTCATTTCTTACTTTTGCTTTTAATAATAACCCTAATTTAAATCCTTTAAAAATAAATTAGATTCACTACACAGTAGTGTTAAACCAATCGAAGGATTTGTTGACCTGTATTTCTTCATGTCAGGGGTCATTATCATACTATTAATGACTTGTTAATTTATAAGCTTGTATTTCTTTATAACTCGACTAAACATAGGGGCAGACAATATATCGTGGCTTGTCCCAGATCGGCATGAGTACCAATACTATTAATCTACACCGACACAGCCACTACGACTCCCCAATATTCACCTAGAAATAAATAAACTTCCAGAGGAAGAGGTTACCGCCATCTGTTGAGCGCTTCAGGAAGTAGACTTTCCAGTATAATTTCTATTAGAATTCGATAAGCTATTACATTGTCACTATTATATTATACCTTTCGACCATTAGATCCCCTGTGCCAATAAACGTTCTCAGTGGGCGAACGAACCCGGCGTTTAATTCATATTGATCTCAATATATATATAGATTAATTGTAACATGGTCTGTGACAGAAGAAAAATATGACTTACGATGGTTCTGCTTATCAAAAGTGTCAGACGGCAAACTCAAATGTGGTAGAGGTGATTCTGACTCCATGGGTTGATCTAAAAAGATAAAATTAATTGTATATGCTTTTAGAATCAGACACGGGAGACTCATTTCTATAAAATTTCAAAGATCAGAATTCAGAACAGATTTCGAAATGAAGTTGAAACATGGGTATTTGATTACCTATAATAAGATTAAATAATCATGGAATAATATAAAAATTCTTTAGATACCTATTACAATAAACGATAATAAACAATAAATTCAAAGCAGGTTTTTTATGTATGCTTATGAAAAATCTTTGTGGGCTTTCCAAGATCTACATCATATTATTGAGCTAAATAAAAAAAGAACACCTAAAGATACATTCTTAAAATAAGCATATGACCCCATGTCTTTTCAGTTGTAAAAAATAATATATTATTCTTTGCTGCTACTCTTAAAGCAAAATGATATGATAATAACACCTACCATTATCACAAAAAGCTAGTTATCTTATGAATATTACGATACAAAACTGAAATGTCATCTTACCCGGAAGAAGGAGTGATGGAATTGCTAACACACTCAACCTGTTATGTCTTAGACGGAATTTGCTGTTGAAATGACAGGTGCATATCCGACGATTATCATAAATAAATTTAGGGTCCAAATCCGACAAGTTGCCACCACTGGACTTTACCCACTCCAGAAACCTGTCTTTATGTTTTTCGGGTTGTGGGTACCGATGCAGCACCGCTTCAGCTGAAATTTATGAGTGCATGGTTTTTAATATGCATGGCTTATCGTGGTATAGTGTTGATTAAAAATGCATGAAGCGCTGATTATTTTTTTTATATTTTTAGAACAATCTTTAATCCATATTTTGCAAGTGAAGTAGGTACCTACTGAGAATTGATTAACAATTATGTATTATTATGTAGATGGAAGCTATATATTTATTTTCATATTTAAATTGAACAATGTTTGCATAAAGAAATGTTTTAATGTGTGAGGTAGGTATACATTTTGTACAATAATTGATATAATAAGCGAAATTTGTTATATATTATACATATTATCATTTTTATGTGAAAAAAAATTACTTACGTGCTAAACTATCACATCCTTTTACTGCACACCTATCCTTCGACATTATTTAATAAATTTTATCTAATATTAATTATTACTAGTCAATTATTACGAAAAGTATTCAATTTCACACACGTTTTAGCAGATTTCGATGTGTTTTTCACCAATCCGATTGTGTTTTGTTTCTTATTCATTTGACATTTGAAAAATCCAGTAAACAAAATATAAATATTCAAAATAAGAACTCTCGACCTAATAAAATTATTTTCAAAGGATAAATGTTATGACGTATTATATTCACGATATGGTCATAGAGTAAATTGAATCGAGATTAAGGTACAAATTTACTGACGTATATTTATGTTTGGCCCATGATATAAACTTGTAATCTCTATCTGTCTATCCGTTTGTCTGATTTTAACGCAAAATCCACTCAACCGATATACCAATTATACAACCGAATATAGCAATTCAAATGACAGAAAGGAGTAGAATCAGGCTAGGGAGGTCTTTATCCAGCAGTGGATTGGTTCAGGTCGATGTTGATAAGGATGATAGAAATAGGTATACTATCACGAATTTGTTTAACCGCTAGTAGTAGATTCAGGTTGCGGAACCCTTCATCCAGCAGTGGATTGATCCTAGTTGATGATGATAACGATATGAATATGTATATAAATATAATATCACTTATAGTAGGTATGGTATAGTAGGTATGGTATAGGTAGGTATTTTTTTGCAACTATACTAACATCCATATATCACAAATTAAATAATATGTTACAATTTATTATAAATTATAACAATATACCTAATAAACATGCTGCACAATAAAAACTCTCTAATATGAAATATTATTAATAAATTATCTAGAGGATAATTAAATAACTGGAAATAATTGAAATAAGATTTCTCCACTTGATAAACACAAGGTTCAAAGAATATATTTATTTTATAAAGAAACATTAATAAATAATGAAGAGATAATAAACATACATTATAATTATTTAATCCTTCACGATCCTGCTGGGTGTCGTATTTGTTTCAAAAAGATTTTTTCTAGTAGTTATATATTTTTCAGAAGTGTTTTAAAATAATGTAAGTATGACATTTCTAAATCTTGTAATTATTCGTTGAATAAAAAAAATATTTATTACACATGGCAAATATAAATGTACAATATAGCTGGATAACATCTATGATAGCTGGTCACATTTTTCATCGCCATTTTGTAACAGTAGTTCTAGTAGATATCTACAATATCCTGTCACATGACATACCGCCATTTTGTTAAGCAGTCGATCCAACAGATCTCTACAGTCTGGACTGCATACAAATCATTTAATACCTCTTAGGTGTATGCCTGATACACCCCCCTGTTATAGTATTTGTACTATACCTGCTCTGGATCAATTTTGACATTTTTTTAAAATTATTAATAACCATGTCCTTGCTTTTTCGTACAAAGTAGTTAGTAATTTTGAACAATCACAAACACCCAGGTTTTAAGAAAATCACATCCATAATAATTATATTGTGTCCTTACCGGTCAAACCCAGAGCTCCCGGGTAGAAGGCCAGCGCCTACGCACTGCACCACGAGAGCCGCCTTGAATTTTACGATAAAAGTACCAAAATTTATATATTTCCGTACTATAAATTGGTGCAAAGTACTACCATTTTGCAAAAGAAGACAATTTGGCAAGCCTAAAAATATTAGTACCTACTAGTTAATGACATTCATTATTTTTAGATAAATTTATAATAGTTTTCAGAGTTAAATATATTTTGCCCTGCACCAAAGCGAAGGCATTCGTAAAATAATATTTTTTTTGTTAATAGCAACTGTATTTTTAGAGAATTAGATAATCACATGTATGATACTTCGCCATTAACAAACCACGTCACAAATTTAATGAAACTAGTTTCAAAAAAATATTTAGAATTAATAAGGTATTATCATTTAGCAAAAAATGCAGAGCAACTATATTAGACAATATTTTAATAGATTAATTATACTTAGGAATCAATAGTTTTTCAAAATATTATTTTCTTAATGCTGACTTTCATACATTATATTTCAAATAAAAACATTTTCGTTTTAAATAATCGATTTTTTTGTATGAATTCATATTATATATGCAGGGCTTCTCTGATAATAATATTATGTTAGATAGATAAAATATTGTAATTAACTATATAATCAAATTTTCAACATACCTACCTGTATTTTGTGTCTAATAGGTTGATATAAACAAGTAATTTTATACACAATATCAAAAACGAACCAATGTTATATTTTTATTTCATAAAATATTTTCAAAATACACATGTGTCAATAGGTAGGTAATATAATAACCTTTTTTGTTTGTTTGTAATTAACTGAAATTATTTGTGTTTTTTATTTAACAGTTTTATCTAAACAATAATGCTATGTTATTATTTTTATATAGAACAATATGTAAAAACAAGACCATATTTCTTATTCTAATATTTAACCATTTGCTATTAACTGATTTTGTGTTTAATTTTTCAAAATATTGTGTTTTTTGTGTTATTAAAAATAAAATACTTACTTCCATTTGCATTATTCTTTCTTACCCTGAATCATAATAAAGTTTTTATTGCGGGAACTTTTTATAATGAAAATACGTTTATTATAAATTGGTTGTGCGCTGAAGTGTTGATAAAAAAAATACTCAGTGGGGCGTTTTTATGTCCGAGTAAGGCATAAAGCCCACCAAGAAAGCGTTTGGTGCGCTCACTACTGAGTAGGCCCCCTCCCACCCGCGCATTAGGCTGCGAGCACACGGCAAAGCGAAGTTTCGGATTCATCCGCCAAACGACGTTTGCGTTTTATTTGCGTTTTATTTGCGAGCCGATTGCGTTTTAAATGCGTGTCAAATGCGTCAAAATTTCGACAATGCTGTCCAAGAGAAAACACGGTTTTCAAGGGGATTCATAAACGCCTTTTTTTGAAACTGCACCCTGCTGCGAGAGTATTTATCTTTCATTACAGTGGCGTACAAGGGTAAATAAATCAATATAAAATCAGTACGTAATATTGCATTATACCTACATTTATTTTCCCACTATTGCTTCTTTTGGAGCTGGACTGTTTTATATCGAAAGCGTTTTGAAAATTACCTATTGTTGAGCCTATTATATACCATCATCACCAATACTATCGACCGAGGGTACTTGATGGAGTTTGAATTTAAATTCTAATTGATTTAAGTTTTGTACTATTATTATTTATTAATACAATAAAAAAAGATTATAAGTTAATACACGAAGAAAGGGTAAAAACCTTATTACCTAGATACCTACTAAGTAAAGGATTAAGTACAAAAACATAATATTTTGAATAATTTGAATATTTGCAGTATTCTAAAAACCTGTTGTAAATACTATTAATACATTCGGTAGGTAAGCAGTTTTACAAAATATAATAAAAAGTTGTGACACAGCACAGCTATGAGAAGAAGTATTTCACGAGAAGAAAGGCTCGCCATATCTATACGGTAAACTAAACTATTATTATTTATTTTGTAGTATGTACTTATTTAATTAATTTTTTTATTAGTTGACACTGTCATCTTCTATAGATACACTAAAATGGAAACGGGTACTAATAATAATATATTGAAGTGAGAATAATGAATACCCACCTACTACTATTGATAGGTATGTGCTTGTGTACTTGTATCGGTACAAGTATATTTATATTAATTATTGTTTTTTTGTTATAATATATTAGTTGCGATTAATTGACAATAAAATTTTGATAATTTATCTATTTAGCCGCTACAGTACCATATTATTCAATTACATATTCAAAAAAAGTTGGTAGTTATGAATTCAAAACACCTTTCATAAAAAATAGATTGAAATATTAGTAGGTACACTAACACGAAATTACCTGATATAGTCTCATTACAATAGCTATCTTTTTAATATGTAGCTATTGAATTCTAAGCAATAATATTCTATTGGAAATATGAACAGATTTTAAGGGGAGATATTTCAAATGTTTATGAATAATATGTTTTAAATGTTTATTTAATAAAAGATACAATAGGTATAATAATATATTACATTGTTCTAACAAATTATATACAAAAACCCTATAAAATATTTTAATTAAATTATATCTGTTTTCCCCATTGCATTAACGCCACTGTGAAATTCTTGATGACACTAAAGGAAGATTTTTTAAATTTTTTCGGACTAAAGTAATAAATTATGTCATACAATATGTGCCTTATTGTGTTCGCCAACTTATAGCTATTATGGATATTAGTACTTTTTGTTTTCACCGTTAGTGTTATTATGTAAGAATTTATTTATTGCACTATCCGAAGAATTAAAAAAAACCTTTTTTTTGTCGCCAGTGGCGAACTAAGATAAATAAAATATAAAAATATAATATGTAAACATTACCTACATAATTATTAAGTACTTATTTCTTTTTTACCATTTTACCTATATTTATTTTTTCCACTATTGCTTGATTTGGAATAGAATTCTGTTATATTATATCGAAAGCGTTTTTTAATTTGATGATATTTTCATAGTGTAGAAATTATTTTTAATGACTTTCATGCGGATTTTTGTTAGCTATACGCAAATGCAGACATAGTCCAAATAAGCATTAATCATTCAAGTGAATCTTTCTGGTTGCAAACAATTCATCATGACTTCGACAACAATAACAATACAGAACATGATAAAACAGAACAGCCAGGTTTTCTCCAGGTGTTCTGTTTTGTCATGTTCTGTTTTGTCACTGTCCTGTTTTGTCATGGAACCGACTGAGATTTAACATTCTTCATATTATTATATATGACAATGTGCTAGGTGCAGATTGCGTAGGCTTAAACCTTTACATTATACCCAAGTTTTTAATGAAAAATACCCACTCATCTGGTCATGAGTTTGTCATTGGTAAATAAAATTTATTAGGCCTTTCTGAACATAATTATGTGGTTAATCAGTAATATTTCTTAATACGCGCCCCCATAAATTTCAGCTTTCAAAAGTTCGGTCCTGGCCTAAATGGGAAGATTTAAAAGAACATGTGGTAGGTAGTATATTCATGGCACGTATTGCATGACATAATTAATTACTCCATTGCTTCAGTGGCGTTCATGCAATGTAGAGCAACAGATATAATTTAATTAAAATATTTTATAGATTTTACTGTAGCGGGTGAATAGATAAATTATCTAAATTTTGTTATCAATTAATCGCAAATAATATATTATAACACGAAAACAATAATTAATATAAATATACATGTACCTACACAAGTACACAGGAACATACCTATCGATAGTAGTAGGAAGGTATTCATTATTCTCACTTCAATATGTTATTATTGGCACCCGTTTCCATTTTAGTGTATCTATAGAAGATAAAAGTGTCAACTAATAAAAAAAATAATTAAAGAAGTACATACTTACTACAAAATAAATAATAATGGTTTAGTTTACCTTATAGTTATGGCGAGCCTTCACGCTTAAAAACAGATTTAATTTAATAAAAATATTTTATAGATTCGATACCTACATAAAGATTCTACTACTAAAACGGAGGCATGATTCTATTAAAGATACATACTTATTTAATATCGAATATAACCAAATGCATACCTACTTGTATTCTTCCCAAAAGAATGGTGTTATTTTAAATATGTATTTCATATAATATGAATAGGTAGGTGGGTAATTCAATACGTATCTATAGGTACTTATATAAATATTTTCGGTATAGGTATATAGGTATTCATCAAAAATTATTTAAATTTGCATATTACGAACTATACCTTAACATTGTTTATTCGTTTTTTTTTTATTTAGTGAGTAGTTACAGTTGGTGACATCTCTCATTAGTTAATATTATTAAACTCCCAACATATTGCACAACGAGAAAACTATTGTTTACGAGAAATGACATTTTAATACGCTTACCTACCGAATGTATTAATCGTATTTACAACGGGTTTTTTTAGAAACACTGCAAATATTCAAATTATTCAAAATATTATGTTTTTATACTTCATCATTTACTTAGTAGGTATCTAGGTAATAAGGTTTTTACCCTTTCTTCGTGTATTAACTTATAATCTTTTTTTATTGTATTAATAAATAATAATAGTACAAAACTTAAATCAATTAGAATTTAAATTCAAATTCCATCAAGTACCCTCGGTTGATAGTATTGATGATGGTATACCTACTAATATTTCAATCTATTTTTTATGAAAGGTGTTTTGAATTCATAACCACCAACTTTTTTTGAATATGTAATTGAATAATATGGTACTGTAGCGGCTAAATAGATAAATTATCAAAATTTTATTGTCAATTAATCGCAACTAATATATTATAACAAAAAAACAATAATTAATATAAATATACTTGTACCGATACAAGTACACAAGCACATACCTATCAATAGTAGTAGGTGGGTATTCATTATTCTCACTTCAATATATTATTATTAGTACCCGTTTCCATTTTAGTGTATCTATAGAAGATGACAGTGTCAACTAATAAAAAAATTAATTAAAGAAGTACATACTACAAAATAAATAATAATAGTTTAGTTTACCGTATAGATATGGCGAGCCTTTCTTCTCGTGAAATACTTCTTCTCATAGCTGTGCTGTGTCACAACTTTTTATTATATTTTGTAAAACTGCTTACCTACCGAATGTATTAATAGTATTTACAACAGGTTTTTAGAATACTGCAAATATTCAAATTATTCAAAATATTATGTTTTTGTACTTAATCCTTTACTTAGTAGGTATCTAGGTAATAAGGTTTTTACCCTTTCTTCGTGTATTAACTTATAATCTTTTTTTATTGTATTAATAAATAATAATAGTACAAAACTTAAATCAATTAGAATTTAAATTCAAACTCCATCAAGTACCCTCGGTCGATAGTATTGATGATGATGGTATATAATAGGCTCAACAATAGGTAATTTTCAAAACGCTTTCGATATAAAACAGTCCAGCTCCAAAAGAAGCAATAGTGGGAAAATAAATGTAGGTATAATGCAATATTACGTACTGATTTTATATTGATTTATTTACCCTTGTACGCCACTGTAATGAAAGATAAATACTCTCGCAGCAGGGTGCAGTTTCAAAAAAAGGCGTTTATGAATCCCCTTGAAAACCGTGTTTTCTCTTGGACAGCATTGTCGAAATTTTGACGCATTTGACACGCATTTAAAACGCAATCGGCTCGCAAATAAAACGCAAATAAAACGCAAACGTCGTTTGGCGGATGAATCCGAAACTTCGCTTTGCCGTGTGCTCGCAGCCTTACCCTTCACCTATGTAATAAGGGGCTCAAGCAGCACAAAATAATTATTATTATCAGCGTCTCTCATAGCAAAGCAATAAAAATATTATTAAATTTCTCGGGGCTTGTAATTAAAATCGGACACGCAATAACTAAAAAAAGAGTTCGCTGTTCTAAAATAATAGCTTCTCGCCCGTCGCATTGACGACGCTTCGAGGAGCGTGATTTTGCTCGCCGTTTTCAATGAATGGACTACGTTGTATTTTCGTTAAATCGTATCGCCGAGAAGCCAAAAAACGATGACTCATGGGGCAGGCGGGCATAATGCGTCGTCAAATCCAGTGTGCGCTGGCGTATTTGATTACGTTGTATTTTCGTTGATTTACGCGCCACTTGTGAAATTTTGCGCGAGAGCCCCACTAGCTGCGTTAAGTGGGTTTTACGCCTAAGGCTCATTTGCAGCAAAGTGTACCTAATTTCAGAGAGATAAAACTTTGTCTCACAAAACGAGTACGCACTGACAATTATTGTGTGCTACCTCTGTGGGAGGAGTCCAATCACTTTGTTAAAATACTATAATTTCTTGGACCGCGTACTATAATTTGGTGACAAAAAGATGATAACGTAATTTTAACCATATATCATAGCTGATATGTAGTAACTTTTATAGTCAGAAGTATTAGTCTATGGTCAGAAGCATGTCAGAAGTGTCAGAGCGTAAACAAACCTTGATTATTTGATAACATTGTTAACAATTACAAAATGATAACGAAAGACCTCGAGATAATTGTTGACAACAAATGTAGGACATACTATGCAGGGCAAATGGTCAGTGGCCAGATCGAGTACACGGTATTACATAGACCCGAAATAATATGTGGTTAGTCATGATCAACTTACTATGAATCCAAATAATAATGTCATTTTAATGGAAAGTTGCTTCTTGCTTCACACATTCTTGTATTGTGTTATATTAGTGTCAATAATATAATAATATTTTCATGTTCACGATCACCCATACTTTACTGAAAAAGAATGAACTTTGCCCCTATTTATTATTATATTTGTTTTAACTTCATTGATGTCATATTGCAGTATTATCAAATTTTCAGTATGGTATGCAGGTACATACCACATAAGGTAATATGATAATATGCGCTTAGGTCGAGACACAGTTAAAAAAAAATAAAACCTATATTATACTTAGTACTTACTAACACAAATCGGTGACAGAAGCAAATGCAGCAAAATTCGATGGCGGCAGGTGGATTTTTAATTAATACCATATTATGCATTCAAGTTGATTTCTACATTTAAAATTGAGGAAATGGAGTATTGTATGTTTACCAGTGGCGAAGGCTCCATAGTAGGTGATTATTTTATTGATAATATGATTTAGTGTACTGCGATATCCAGGGTTCCGGTGGCTAGCTCAGGTGTCGGTCGAACCCCGGATTCACAAAAAAAAAATTTAAAAAAAAACCAAAGAAATTTAAATAAAACAAGGTCTTTTGTGTTCGTGACGTGGTCTTGTCTTATATTTTTAATTTTTAGTTTCACAAGTTTGCATTTGGGTTTTTTCAGTTACAGTCGTCAGGGCCGTATGCTTTGAAAACAGAACACTCACTAACTTTTTCCTCAGGGTTCCCTTTTTTTGAAATTCCTCCGAACCCACGCCGACTTATCAAAGAGCTCGTGATTAGCCAAATCTGATCGGATGATCTTTGGATTCGGCGAATCACGAGCCTGACGTTGCGCAATGCGCGGCAAAATTTACATCATTTGAATTCTATATTTTATTTAGTCTTAAAATTGACTCTTTCATCCATCATTATTTATACTTTAAAATTTATCTTAATTACACCTCCTCCCGGTAAGTGACCGGACGAAGGCCTTTACCTATGAATAAAATATTGACGTAGTTGAGCAGGGAACCAGATCAGGTGTTTTATTTAAATGTTTATAGAGATCAGGGTAGCAGTTTGCCCGTTTTTATTTAATATTTATAAAAATCGACAAAAGCCTGTTGATAACAGGTTTGTGTCAGTAGTAATATTGGGTTATCTTCTTATTTCCCGTAAATATATCTGACAAGCATGGATACTGCACAGCCTGCCTCTTTCCAAAAGTCACCCTTTGCCGCTGATGTTTACCAAGGTAATCAATCAAATTGGACCACTAGATGGCTAGACCATGTCAAGAGGATGGACTAGTCACATATGTCAAGCAACGTCGATCTTGTACAGGATGAAACGATAGTATCAAATTGAATTTAAGGTCCTTTGGCATCCGCCAATTTGACGATTTAAACTCGAAAGAAGCGAATTTGAACAGACCTGGATGTAGGTCAAAATTCGCATAAGGCTATAGCGCCAGGAAGATTATTAACACTAGAAGAGCCAGCTGTCTCGTTAGGTCTTGTATTAATATTAAATAAAATACTTGAATGCTGGCATTATATTAGGCTATTGGTTTCAAAGACCCTCCGTTTTTTATTTATGTTTTTATTGTCACAGCACACTTTTCCATCGTATGTATATTCATAGAATATCAAACCCAGGTCCATTTGCTAGTTTGCAAAGTTGGTTATGTTCATCAGTCGCCATTTTTTATATTTTAAACATGATTTTTTTATTAATTGTAATGATGTCAAACACATTTTACTTCGGTATTCGCTTTTTCTAGTTGTTTACTAATATGTTTGCAATAAGGCCAATAAGAAAATATTCTATTTACGGTTCTAAATTTGGTTGACAGTTTATTGCAAATATCTTAAAATGCCGGAATATGGAGGTAACCTACTTAGAAACTAATCGCCTACAAATTTCATCCATTGATAGTCATTAATAGTTTCTGGTTATATTGACATGACGATCCATCCGTTCAAATGGAGTCAGGGGATGTCATATCAATAGAAAACGTATCAAAACTTGCAAGTATTGTATCGAAGAAAATCAACTAAATTTGTCCATCCAAAATCTTAATAACCCCTTTTAAAAGCCTCCCAACGTAAAAGTATCAATAATTTTTGAACATGCATAATTTTAAAACACTTCTGAGAAATATATAACCAATAGAAAAAATCTTTTTGAAAAAAAATTCAACATCCAGCAGGATTCGAACCTGTGTCTCTCAGGAATCGCACCCATGTGCACTGACAATAATTATGATATAGGTATCATATCTGATTGCGATGGAATTTGAGCTAATGCAATTTGAACTAATGGTTCTTACAATACCCTCTAAAGTGCTTTTTTAAATTGCGTTATTAATTGGCAATCGGCTTTTATTTTTTTAAATCAAAGTATTAAATTACCGTAATTACAAACCGATGTCGGGATTGCTCCAAGTTTTTTGTTATAACGTATATGCACTTTTTCAAGATTTAAGAATTAATTTAAGGCTATACTTCAGCTGGGGCACGGCCTAAAACGATCGTGACTACGCGACGTGAATATTGTGCAAACTACGCGTGCAGAACAAAACATAATTTGTCATAAAAATTCAACATGCGTCCATTTAATGTTATGATTTTTGTTCTATTAGTAATAATAATAGTATATTCATTGACATGTTTTCTTTTTCAAGTAAATGGGTAACGTTTTTTAGTCATCTTTACACGATTTAAGAATTAATTCCCCCGACGCCATCACAAAACAAATTGACGTGTTCACAGCTCGACTTCATTCCTCGATTGGCAGCGATTCCGAAATTTCGTCACACCTATAGTTGAAAATTATTTGCCGTTTCACTGAAGTGTGCTCTTAAGAATGTAACATTCTTTTATTATGTTTAGGCTCGATTTTTATACAGGAAGGTTTTCTTCAACATATTTGGTACAAATGGATCATTGTTAAATATATAGGTCATTAATGGTGATGACACCCATGGTGGCCGCACGGCTTAAGCGTTGGACTATCACGCCGTGGGTCCCAGGTTCGAATCCTGGGTCAGGCAAGTACACATATTGTTTTTCAATTTGTGTGTGAGTCAGGGTATGGACCTAATAGGTTGAGCAAGTGGCTGACATCCATTTCTCGTAAAAAACAAAATCTGTTAATACAAACCTCTACTCTGTGGAGGCCCATATGATCCTATTAGGATCGGGCATGGTCAGAATTTAATGGTAGGTACCTACATCATTTTGTTGTTTAAGGAATCGGTTTAACTTTCAATGGAAAAGGTAACACAGCATGGAACGAGATGGAAAGTCATCGGGAAAACAACCAATCCAATACAATAACTGTACCGTACTCCGGACATGAAGAATACTTCAACAATTCATTATATATTGTTGGCAGTGAATATGGCAGGTTTTTCTTTCCTATTAAAGCTTTTTGCAGTGACTCATTAGCTTTGTCCAGTGATCTCCACCGGTTTCTGCGAGAGTTCGCCGAGAGGTACCTATAACTTTGCGAACCTAATACTACAAGGTTCTAAGTCTAAGTGTTAATCCTAGAGAAAACAAACCAACAATGAAGTAGTATTCTAAGCTGCTTCATTGTTACTTTCATTTTGTCAAAAACAAACACTTAGAACCTTGTTGTAGTTCTCCACTCGCTACTTGAAACCTTTTCCGTATTAGACTAAATAATAAGTTTTTCTTACATATCGAACCAGAGTTTTACTTGGGAGAGGAGTTTAAGGAACATAAATTCAAAAATTGAGTTGCGGAAGTGTACTTTATTTTGAAACGAAGTTTTTTTATTTCAAAACCATTGTAATAAAGTGCTACCATGTAAACGTTGGTTCAGTTGGACAATAAATTAGTCAATTATTGTTCACTAAATCTTCTGGCCGTGCTGGTATGCAGATGGTGAGTTGCTTACGTACATCTTATTCTAAGGGGGCTGCAAATTAAAGTAGGAATGCGAATAATATAACTTTAGTAGATTCCACATAAAATACAAAATTTTCCTGCTAATATCTTGTAAATTTTATAAATATTGTGTATATTCAAATTTTAAAGATTTTTGTGCATGTATCTGTTCCTGAGAATATGATGAGAAGTGTTTCAAAGGTTGGGGATCACTGGCTTTAGCAAATTTTTCCAGTATTTTATTGGCAAAGCAACAGCCTAGCGCTCAAAAAGTCTCTAGTTCAATCCAAATTGGGTAAATCAAATATTTTTTTTTTGAATTGGCATGACTACTGTAGCAATTTAATTTTCAGTGCAATAACACCATATAACCGACACACTCTCAGGCCTTCTTCGAACTAAGAAATTATAAAAAACATACATAACCTCAGAAACATAACTATTTAAAAAAAATATATTTCTACCTACATAAAAGTAGGTCGAGCTTCAATATTGGGAGCACACCTAAGTAAGATTTGATATAAATAAAAAGGATTTGTATATACATTTATATTTTTATAAAAATCAATGTTTTTTAAAATGAATATAAAAAATATTAAAATTATGAATTAGTCAAAAATCTCTTCGATAAAACATAGAAAACTTAATAAACTAAATTTTAATAATAAACATGAACATAAAATAATATGTCATAATACGATGGGATCCTTTAACAAATTCACATTTTTTTACAATAATTCTAAGTTTATCTTTGACTTAAAATAAAAAAAATCTTTTTAATGTTTTCAGATACATATTTATTAATTAAAACAGTTTAAATTGTAAATTTCAAAAAAAAATGTCTCAAATTCAAGCTTCGTATTTTTCCACTAGGTGCCTCTGAAGTTTTAATACTGTAGCATCTGACAGGGAATGTGCAAAACAAAGCCCAACATTTCGACACCATAGTTATATACAACAACAATTCAAAAAACCTTGTAAGACAATGGCATTTGAAGTTTTCCTTAATTTTTTAGAGATACCTATTTGTTTAGTGATACCTATTTGTTTTCATTGAACTTAAAATACATATTATTGCGGTGTTAGTTAGTTTTTTAAATTGACATGCATAAGCATGCATACCCAGAAGAAAACATATGGGAAATTTCCTTTGATTTTAATTGTCATGAGGAAAGCATGTAAACATCCTATTACATTCTATGACTCACAATATTACTATGGCAGTATCTGACAGGCCGCAGATTTTTAATGACACGTTGAATGTAGAGCGAAGCTAAATAGAGAAGTAATTCTGATAATTTGTGGGTTAGTATTTAATTGTGTGTTTAATTTTTTAAATTATGCAAATCAATCGACAGTGGCAAGTAATTTGATTTTAAAGTCAGATGAAATAACTCGAGAAAAGAAGTTTGTATGTGTGGCCTGTCGATCACGGCCTCATAGAGCGAGACAACTCGCAGAAGGCGTAGAACAGGTTAATAAGAGCTTTGTCAATAATGCTATAGCTTTCTTCCTCCTTTCCGCTTTTGTCGTGCTGCTTAACAAAGTCGCTTAAAATATAATCGCAACCTGGCTTCAATATTCTTACGAATCTCAATATCATAATAATTACTGGCTAAATGTCATTAATTTTGTTATACTTTTAAACATTCCAGGTGATCCTTTGAAAATACCAATTGGAAAAAATGTTTACCCTTTTTCCTGTCAGCTTCCATTTAATTTACCATCTTCGTTTGAAGGAGAATTCGGGTATGTGCGCTACGACATTATTGTTAATGTAGACAGACCTTCAAAATCTGATAAGACCATCAATTCAATACCCTTCACAGTCGTGTCGCATTTGGATCTGAATTCAAGTCTGAAATACAGAGTGAGTAATACTGTCATCTGCACACTAATCTGGTCCCATATTAATTTTGGCAATGGTCTTCCCATTTTGTAGGAATGTAATACTATAGAAAAATGAATGATGACACAAATATAAGATTTAATTTGCATGAGTATTCGAAGGAAGCCAGGGTATACCTGAATTCCCAACAAAAATTTTAAGCAAATATGCGTTGTGTACAACTTCATTATTTCAGGGGCGAAACCAGGCCGGGTGAATAATAAAAAATAAATTATAGTTAATAATATACTTCAAACAAAATAAATACGTGGCAAAAATGCGTTTTAATCTTACAAAAATTTGATAGCTTGGATATGAGCTCTTACAAAGTTATGAGGTCCCACCTTCCTTTTTTCTAGGATTTTTTCCAATGGCTGTCTACTCGACTTCTAATGTCGTGGGTCTCAGGTTGGAATCCTGTGTATGGCAAATGCACATGTGAGTCACCTAGAGTCATAACTCACGTTTTGCAATTTTGTCATTTTTTAGTTAAATATAATATAGTGATTCTAAAGACATTAATCTATATAAAGAAATAATTACAACATAAAAAAAACTTTTTATATACATCGTTTTTAAATTTTCTGTTGAATTATTATGCTCAATATGCTCAAACTTGTACTTGATATGAAGTAAATAAAAAACAAACAAACAAAAAAATATAGAATACTGAAATGTCATTTTGATTTCCATAGTAACGCACGTTATTGCTATGACCACCCACTTAGCATCCAATAATAGTGGATTGGATTACGGATTTCTTCCAAAATAACTTAAACAAAACTGAATTAACTGAAAATGAATTCAATTGTACTTAAAGATGGCTAAAAGTATTAAAATAATGCATTGGTATCGTGTTCTGATATATTCTAAAAGTTTCAAATGTCTAGCTAGTCGGGAAGTTTGTTAAAAATCGATTGCAAGATTTGTACTGGATAAACAACCACTGGACAAATAAGAATACGATCTAATAAAAATGTTGTAATTAAATAGTTGGCTATCAAAGTCACTTTAAACAAAGTTTACTGTTGGTGCCGTAACTCACATTTTTTAATGAATATTGTGAGTTCTGTCATCAATGCCTTTCTAACCAATCAGAGAGCTCTATTTCTCATAGTGTGCTGTGTGTCTGCAGCATTGAGTATTATATATATATATTTTTTTAAATAATGTAAATGGACTCACTAACTCATTAATATTCAAGGGCGTTCAATACTTTTCTTCTGATTACAAAAAACAGTGCTCTGGTGGTATTTTGTGATTATCTCAAAACTCAATTTTTGGAATATGTGAGGTATGACTCTAGGCCACTCATTGTTTTTCAATTTGTGTTTAGAATCAGAGTATGGATGTAATACGTTGAGCAACATCCATTTCTCATAAAAAAAAAAAAAAAGTGGAGACCTATTTATGATCGTCTCAGGACCAGACATCGATTGCTTAAGGCTATACCTCAGCTGAGGCATGGTCTAAAAAGATCGTGACTAGGTGATACGCGGAATGCGGGTCGCGGGTGCAAATGACGGAAGCCGAACGAAATATAATTTGTCAAAAGTTCAACATGCGTCCTTTTTATGTTATGTTTATTATTATATTCGTAATAATAATAGTATATTCAGTGACATGTTTTCTTTTTTAAGTACATACGTAAAGTTTTTTAGTCATCTTTACACGATTTAAGAATATTTTCATCCGACGCCATGACAAAACGAATCAACGTGCAGACGCCTCGACTATCGCTCTCCGAATGGCAATGCGGCCGTAATTTTGTTCTACATACAGTTGAAAATTATTTGCCGTTTCACTTATGTACGCTCTTAATCTGCAAACTGGCTAACTCCATTTGGGCAAATGGTTCACGAAGGAGAAAAAACATAATAATTGAACTATCGAGCGGTATTTAACAATTCCAAAAATATACTGGAATTTTTCTTTTACAAATATGCTGCGTTATGAATTAATACCTAAACTATTTTTGCTTCCATTTTATATATATAAAGAAAATTTATATAAAGAGCGGAGTTGTTCCATTTACAATATTAGAAATTTGGCACCTGCAGTTGGCTATATTGTATAAAGAATGATAACGCATTTATATATAGGTTTAAGAGTTTGAAATTTTGTGTCAGCATAGAAAACATGCTTTATAAGAAAATGCCATCAAAATATCATTTTTGGTCAAAAGCGCAGTTGGCTGGCTTGCAGACTAAGTAGTCGACATAGTAAAGTAAGTGTTTCTGAGGTTTATCAAAAACTTTTCTTTTCAATTATAAAAATACATTCAATAACAACCTTAAATATTGTGTGTATACAGTATCAAATATATTGTGTGTATACAGTATCAAATAGTAAATTAATATACAGTGAATTCCCGATTTTACATTTTTGGAGGCATTGACAAAAAACAACATACAGGCGGCCCTCGACTTTCGTATTTTCTACTTTCGTACATTCCTTAAAATTTAGACTTCTTTATATACAAAATTGTGCGCTTCCATGAAGTCGCTTCTGTCTTAACCGCTCCCCGTCATCTTCTCAAATACGTAAACAAGTTAATCTTGTGTTAGGATATGTGCTGATGTGTTGTGCGTTTTATAAATATTTCACCATTATAAATTTATAAATATGAGTGAGAAACGTAGAAACTGCAGTGTTGATACAGACAAAAAGAAATTAAGCACACACTTCATTCGATCGAGAAAAAGATGGAACTTATATGGTTATTTGAATCTCACTCAGAACCTCTGTGAAACGAATACTCAATTGAGCAACAAGAGTTAAATGAAATACAAAATGAAAGTGAAGAAGAAGAAGCTGACGAAGAAACTCATCATCAAGACTTCGACAATCAAAAATATGAATTAAGTCTTCATGCATCTTGACAATAATTTCATTCATGGAAGAATGTGATCCCAATGGAGAATGTATACCTCAAGTACGTAGAGCTATTGATAAAGATACCGCATGCCATAGAGCTCTTTATAAAGGAAAGAAAAAAGGTGGTATACAACTATCTCTTAAAGAAAACACCTGATGGTTAATACGCCTCGTTAACTTTGTTATGACCATTGATAAATAAATATTGTAGAGTACACTTTTTCAATATTATAATTTGATTTTAAGGCATGATCTATTTGACATTATTTAAACAAATAGCGAGTGGTACAAGGTTCTAAGTGTTTGTCCTTGGAGAAACAAAAGTAACAATGAGGCAGCTTATAATACTACTTCATTGTTGGGTTTGTTTTTTCAAGGACGAACACTTAGAACCTTGTAGTATTAGGCTCGCAAAATGTAAACACAAAACAACTTTATTTATTGAAACACATTAATGTAGGTACATATTACTTTTCTAATCGATCACATTTAACATTAAACTATAATATGATTATTAATAATTAATGTTTAATATTCAGAAGCTTCTGAATCTTGATTCAAGCATGCAATTTTGTAATTTGCACGATAATACATGCTTACACATGCATTTTTTTGTTATGGCCGCGATAATATGTACTGTCAGCAGTAAATCCATGCACATATTATATTACCCTCCACGTAACCTTGCAATTTGGAATAGATTTTTTTGAATTATTTGATAAAGTCAGCCAATCAGGCGCCTGGCATTTACTAACAGTGACGTCCCGTGGGGGTAGGCAGATAGAGCGTCGCTTGGGGGCGGCAGTTGCTCGAAGGGCAGCAAATCGAGGGGAATCATTTGGTATACATAGAAATAGCTACCTAAATTTAGTAATAACGAAAATATCTTTCCATTAATAAATTCAGCTCACCAGTTGGAAACAAAATGTATTAAGTAATGTCTGTAATTTTTTGTCGAGTTCGCGAAGTCTGGTGACAAGAAACGACACCGTGCACGGATGATACAAAACACTGTATGAAAAAAATTGGGCGAGATTTTGGCGCTGCCCAGGGGCGGCATTTTGTCTAGGGACGTCACTGTTTACTAATACACTAATACGCAGTGCGTATTACACACAAATCTTGTCACTGCGTACAATTGCAAAGTTACGTGGAGGATACTCTACCTTTATGTTGAAAAATCTTTGTGAGGCAGAATTCAACTAATATGGACATGTAAAAATTATTAAATAAATACATATTTATTGACAACCTCTTAATTGTGCAATTCACATTATAATGTTATTGTCAAAACAGAATCCAGTGGATATTGAGCTAGTGAAGTCATTGGGATGTTTATGCTGTGTTTCTGGGGATGTGATCATCAATGTGCATTTACCCGTGAGTGGCTATTGTCCCGGCCAGCCCATGTTATTTGAAATCGAATGCGAAAACAAAAGTTCTACTTCTGTCGACGAGATCAAGATCTACCTTAAGGGGGTATTTAATGTTTTACTATCATAAACTAGCCTTATGTACTTCATATACTTATATCAATTTTATTTAGTATACAAGAATAAGCCAGAATTATAATGAGTCCTTATGGATCTATCCACATTATGAGACAGGATCAAGTTCAAAATAAATTTCTTTGATTTTTGTATGCAAGTACCTATGCACAGATTCCTACCTTATGACGATGAAAATCAAAAGAAATTTCACATACCTATTATGCTTTTTTCTATGTAATGTTATAAACACTATCCATCTCCACTAGAAGAGTGATTTTTCTTTCTATTTAATTCTTTATGGGTTAATTTACAATTATTCTTCTATACTAGCAAGCAGTGATGAAGGTGGAGGTAGGCTGTTAAGATCCGACATAAATTGTACACACTAAACTTCAGTCAAACGTATTTGTTTTCTCATTCAACTAAGACTATAATGACATGTAGATAGTGTTTGTTAATTTTTTAAATTCAATTTAACCCTGCCTAATCCAAGCCATAGTAGATAATAATCAAAAAATATTTGTTTATCTATAAAATATCTAAAATTATTCATTTTAACCTAGGGGCGGCATTGTATATGAAAGTATGGTGAAGCCGGCAAGTATGGTGAAAAAGGTTGGTAATCAGTTTGCGGCAAAATTTCCACGTTCACATTATATTATATGGATACGTTATAAAAATCAAAGTAAATCATCAGTGATGCAATGCATTTTTTTTTATCGCATCGCCATTTCTCGTAAGTTGTCGGCGACTGTTGGCCTGCTTCATTCAGTTGTATTAGAAAGCCGATTACTTGCCTATCTCTACTTTTAATACATCTATGATTTTAACCATACTTACAACAGAATATTTTTTTGTTATTATCTACTACAGCTTAGATTAAGCAGGGCTTAATTGAATTATAAAAACTAACAAGCACCATCTGCAAATTGTATTCTTAGTTCAATGAAAACAAATAAGTATGACGGACAAAGTTTGATGTGCACTATTTATGTCGAGTCTTAACAGCCTAACTCCACCCCTCACCACTGCTAACAGGTAAGAAGGTATGCAGTAGTCACATAAGTCCGGGAAATATGGTAAATCGGAACCAAATTCGAAACACATTTCATGCAATTTTACCATTGCAACAGTCGATTTGTGGACCACGCATTCTCCTGATGGAAGAAAACTTTTTATCCACCAATCTTGGATGTTTTTCTTTCAATTTGTCTTTCGAATAACACTGCATAATAAACCCCTGTTATTGTTTTTCCCTTTACCAAATGGAAAATCATAATGATTCCTTGGAAATCTCAAGAAACAGTGCTCATTACCTTCACAATCTTTCACCAGTCCATTGTTTTGACTGATTCTGAACTCACTGGGTGTGTAGCGGCGGATCAAAGTTTCGTCAACAGTCTTGAATCAATGCAAAAACTCATACAGTTTACGAATAAATATCGCCAAACACTGTACTGAAATGTTTTAAGTCGATTGTCAACTATCACAGTACTCTCTCGCAGGCACTTTTTTATCTACCATCTCCACCTTTATAAAGGCGCTGTTCCTTTAAGATGCCCAAAATTTCAGCATTCTTTAATTAAAATACTGTGGATTTTTTCAATGATTTCCTCAGTGGTGATCCCGATTGAGTGTCCAGATTGTGGTTATGCCAGTATGGCCGCGTTTAAACTTATAGTTATAAGGTTCATTCGCGCTATCAGTGGAGTGTGATACTGACATAATTTTCAACTGGATATTCATAGGTATGGCATGCCCTAGATCCAACCGTTGTCTATGGTTACATTTAAGTTGTACGTATGCAGTTGGCCGTAGGACACTTCTTTGTGAGACGTTGTACTTGAAACATTTGTTCGTATAGCATTTAATCAAATGACGAGTTGTTCATTGAACATTCACCGTGGAGTATATTGTATGTATGTTACAAAATGCAGCACTAGTTTGCAAACAGCAATGTTCCAATTAGATTCAATATGAATTTTATGAGATGTTTTTATTGGTTTTTAAATAATTTAATGATGAAACTACATAAATATAGTTCCATGACAAAACAGAACAGTGACAAAACAGAACATCACAAAACAGAACAGTAACAAAACAGAACAACGATAAATATAACTACCTATGACCTTTCAGGAAAAATATAAATTTAATATTGAAATTTTTCAATCTCTATTATGCTAGAAAGCCTCAAATAAACGGGACTTTGCCGGCAAGCTTAGGATATCTCATCTTAATCAATATAATATGTTCAAAATGGTTGGGTGACTAGTTACAACGAAATAATGACCTAACCTAACCTAAATAGATTCCACAAAAATTAATGTTTCATTTTTCCCCAGACTGTTCTGTTTTGTCCGGTTACCGTTTCAAGGACAACAGCTTACGAAGAAGTGTTCTACGATCAATTGTATACGTACAAATTTCCGGACATGGATGTCTATATCTAATTGATTCGAAAAAATTTAATTTGAATCAGTCTATTTATTCATTTTATAATACTTGCACAATACTTTTCTGAATGAATAAATGATTAATTATAATGTTTGTTTTCAGACTATCACCTTCCAATCTCTCACTCACTCTAACACTAAGCAAACCATGTTGGATATTGCCGAGCTGTCCCTTGGCAAAGTGAAACACAACACCTGCGTCAACTGGCAACCTCATTTAGAAGTGCCAGCTGTTCCCGCTTCCAATAAATACTGTGCCATAATTGATGTTCAATATAAAATAGTGGTAAGATAACACAACACGGTGATTATGCCTGAATTCCCCATCGAAAACCTAAAGAAATTTAAACTTTTATTATTATTCAACGAATAATTCCTAAGAATTGAAGCAAATCTGTTAATACAAACCTCCACTCTGTGGAGGTCCATATGATCCTATTAGGATCAGACATGGTCGGAAAAAAAAGTTCAAAGTCCCCTAAAATGAAAATCATTTGATTTTTAATTTATTCTCTTGGTGAAATATGATACAAGTGAGTAATAGATATTAAACAAAATACTCTTTAGAATGTATGAATCAAAATAATAAACACATAAAGTTTACAGATTTAATAAATATGAGTTTTTCTCAGTTTTCTCAAAACTATGTAAAATCGTTTTAAGGGGTTTTGAAACTAGTCGCTTCAATTTTCAAATGAAACATTCTTTTTTTTATTGGCTCTACAATCCTATGTAGTATCCGCCTGTAGCCATAGGATTCACCTAGGTTGCTGCCGGTCCCAAGCACGGATAAAGGAGGAGGGTTCATCGTAGAGCTAATCACCCTACATGGTAAAAACACCAGATTACAAACACCAACACAAGCGCCTCGGAACACAGGACCCCTATCAATGAAAGACCCCGGCTACAAATTAAGGACAAACGATTTTATTTACACTGCGGAACTTGGAACATAAGAACAATGTTGCAAGCAGGAAAGATGGAAGAAGTTGCAAACGAACTTTATAAATATAATATGGACGTAACAACTCTGCAGGAGATAAGGTGGAAGGACAGTGGCTGCATTAATAAAATGAAATATTCTCTGTACTTTAGTGGAGCACTGAATACACAACGGCATCATGGAACTGGATTTATAAGACTATTATTACTTACTATTAAGACTGATCGACCATGCCACAACATTGAAAAAGGAAGCGGAAAAGCTTGGATTAGAAATAAATGCCTGCAAAACAAAATACATGGTATCCACGTGAGAGCAGGGTCCACCTCGAAATATCTGTGTGGAGCAGCAGGTATGGGAAGAGGTTCGGAGCTTCACGTACCTGGGCTCTAACCTAAACACACTCAATAAAACAACAGAAGAGGTGAACATACGACTCACAGCTGCTAATAAGTGCTTCTACGCCTGTAAGGGTCTACTGAGTTCGAAAATCCTAAGCAAGAATAGCAAACTGCTTATCTACAAAACAGTTATTCGACCAGTAGCTACCTATGGCTGTGAGACATGATGCCTCATTCAAAGGGAAGAACATAAACTGGCCATATTCGAAAGAAAGATCCTCAGGAGAATTTTCGGGCCCACATTGGAAAATAGAAGTTACAGGATAAAAATGAACCACGAGTTAGAAGAGTTAATAAAACATGAAACGGTGGTGAAATTCTGTCGATCCCAAAGACTAAGGTGGGCTGGACACGTTGAGAGAATGCCTGAGCACAGGACGCCAAAAATCATGACCAAATGGATCCCACAGTGGAAACGGTCTAGGGGCGGACCAAAGAAGAGGTGGGCTGACTTTATCGAAGGGGACTGGAGAAAGATGGGGAGGGCTGGAGACTGGAGAGGAGCAGCCAGGGAAAGGAGCGTGTGGAGGACAATTGTAGAGGAGGCCAAATCCTGCCCCGGGATGTAGTGCCGAGAAAGAGAGAGAGACAATCCTATGTGGATCTAGGTCGCGTGGAAGAGGTTTCTTAACAGAGAGGACAATTGTAGAGGAGGCCAAATCCTGCCCCGGGATGTAGTGCCGAGAAAGAGAGAGAGACAATCCTATGTGGATCTAGGTTGCGTGGAAGAGGTTTCTTAACAGATTTTTCTTTGTACGAAATGGATGCTAAGTCACTTGCTCAACATTATTATGTCCATACTCTGGGTCCAAATACACATTAAAAAACAACATTAAAATTTTTGCCAGACCTGGGATTCGAACCCGGGATCCACGACATTATAAGCCTAATGCGTAGCCACTCGGCCATTGTGTGCGTTCAGTGAACATACATAATTTGGAAACACCCAATGCCGGTGCTCCATTGGCACGCAAGTCGACGATTTACAGTCTTCGGACTTTTTTTTCGCGTGGAGCACCCCAGATCTGCGGACTTTTTAATCCGCAGACCACGCTCGTTGGATTTCAAACATGTTTGATATTTTACTCTCCGAATTGCCAGACTTCGTCTGTCGATCACTACGAAAATTCATTCACACAATCATTCGGACCGAAAAAAATCTGTAATTGTTTTAAATATTTTTATTGATTGATTTGTTAATTTACACATTAGGAAATGAGAGATGATCATAAAAAAAAAACGTAAAACTTGTGTTCTATTCACTGCTATATTATTTTATGCAAGTCTACATATAAATAACACATAATTATAGGATTATTGGAAGACATTACGATAATCGCAACATTTGACTTTTGACTTTTTTATTCTTTCGTTGATCAGTAGCAGAGCATAGACAAATTGGATGATTTATTGTCCTCGGACTTTTGGCTCGCCAATGGAGCGCTGGCATTGGAAGCGTGTCCAGAAATTTGTACGTATGTAGTTGGCCGTAACACAGTTAATCGTGATATGTATCGGAAATAGGTGGCTGTATAATATTGAAAACAATTCTTTGCCTTAATAAGATACGTAATAAAAACCATCGGAATACAATGGAAAGACAGAAGAAAATAGGTAGGTTAGTAAATTCGAAATCCAACCATATTGCATAATTTATATGTATAAAATTCTAATAGGTTCTTGTATCAAGTCGTACCTACCTATCAAATTTAATATCTGATTATAATGACAATGTTATTATCAAACATGTGATATTGTGGTACCTACCAATAAAATGTCAAATTAATGTTCTTATTGTATCTGATAAAA
This sequence comes from Rhyacophila brunnea, assembly GCF_057557595.1. Lineage (NCBI taxonomy): Eukaryota > Metazoa > Arthropoda > Insecta > Trichoptera > Rhyacophilidae > Rhyacophila > Rhyacophila brunnea. The sequence goes on along the minus strand of NW_028232848.1, from coordinate 10,675,417 downwards.
TTGGGACAATACTGTCTATATTTTTTTTCTCAATGCTATACCGGAATCTCTTTCCAGTAAGATATCTCACAGATCTTTGCTATGGCGAAATGTTATATGTACAATTTACGTGTAACCCCTTAAAAGCATACCATAAAGCACATTGGCCGGAATACGATGGATGACAGGTTTGAGGCCATATTTTTTTAAAGATTTTTTCTAATAGGTATATTTCTGTGGTGTTTTCAAATTACATACTACATACATTAAGATTTTGTATTTATCTTCTTAAATTTGAATCGATCTTATGAAAATTGTATAAAAATAAATTATTCATTATACCGCATTTCCCTTTATGGATAATTTTCCAGGAATATAGCTCGGCTGCAGTGGCGAAGGGTGGAGGTAGGCTGTTAAGATCCGACATAAATAGTGCTCATTAAACTTTGTCAGTCATTTATATTTGCTTTTATTTAACTAAGACTACAATTTACAGATGGTGTTGGTTAGTTTTAAAAAATCAATGAAACCTTGCCTAAACTAAACCATAATAATATTAATACTTTCGACCGAAGGTACTTGATGGAATTTGAATTTAAATTCTAATGGATTCAAGCGCTGTACTATTCCATTTAAGTCGTTTTTTGCGACCCGGGTTTCGCCTTTCGGCATCTTCAGGTGTCGTGTACACTCACCAAAGGCAAACACACACTGACAACAAACACCCTTAACTCTACCTTATATAGTAAATCAATACAATAAAGTAGGTAAAAACTCCGTTACCTACCTATTTAGTCAGAGGTTACAACAAAAAATACAATAAACAAATTATGAATAGCTAAAGTATCAGTAAAAAACCTAATTAGTAAAAACCCCTATCTTATTAATAACAATACACTGGACAGCATATTATTATAATAAATCGTCAAACCTAATAATAGGTCAAAATTCTTTATAACAATAAAAATACTACACTCAAGAGGTGAAAATCGTCAATTCTAAGAAAAATAATTAATCGAGTTAACTAATGAGATATTAGTCAGACTATATTATGGTCAATTGTATTGACACAAAATTTATATATGTTTGTATGAGAGTCTATGGATGAGGATTTAGGTATGTATAGTTGTATAATATATATATATTATATTAGGTGAGTTATATATTATATTATACTAGCTGAAGTACCCGGTTTCGCACAGGGTCGCTTCGTGGTTATATTTATCTTAGATATTTGAAAAATAATAAGAGGTAATTATTTTTTTAATATTAAAATATCTGTGTAATACAATATGGCAATATGAAAATAATTCTAATAGGAGTAAAGGTCAAACATAAGAACACTAAATTAAAATCGAATCCAAAATATGAAAACGTTATTAATGTTATTAATATGTAGTAAAAAAAAAAAAACAAAATTGGATGGAACAAACAAACAGCAAACTTTGTATTTTATATAATAATAATTTAGAAACCTTCGCAGGTGTGCGCACAACAACTGACAAAAGTTTCATCGCAATCGGATGAATGGTATAGGAACGCATACGAATAGTAGAAGAAGATGATTTTCTAATTCAGAAATCTTCGTGGGCATGCGCATGACAATTCACCAAAGTTTCATTGCAATCGGATTAATGGTATAGGAACGGATACGAATAGAAGAAGAAGAAGATGGTTGTACTAATTCAAAAACCTTCGCGGGCGTGCGCACAACAACTGGTCAAAATTTCATCACAATCGGATGAATGGCATAAGAACGCATACAAATAGAAGAAGAAAAAGATGGTTGTACTAATTCAGAAACCTTTGCGGGCGTGCGCACAACAACTGGTCAAAATTTCATCACAATCGGATGAATGGCATAAGAACGCATACAAATAGAAGAAGAAAAAGATGGTTGTACTAATTCAGAAACCTTTGCGGGCGTGCGCACAACAACTGGTCAAAATTTCATCACAATCGGATGAATGGCATAAGAACGCATACAAATAGAAGAAGAAAAATATGGTTGTACTAATTCAGAAACCTTTGCGGGCGTGCGCACAACAACTGGTCAAAATTTCATCACAATCGGATGAATGGCATAAGAACGCATACAAATAGAAGAAGAAAAAGATGATTGTACTAATTCAGAAACCTTTGCGGGCAAGGGCACAACACTTGATCAAAATGTCATTGCAATCGGATGAATGGTATAGGAACGCATACGAATAGAAGTAGAAGATGATTTTCTAATTCAGAAATCTTTGTGGGCATGCGCACGATAACTCACCAAAGTTTCATTGCAATCGGATGAATGGTGTAGGTACGCATTCGAATAGAAGAAGATGATGGTTGTACTAATTCAGAAACCTTCGCAGGCGTGCGCACGACAACTCACCAAAGTTTCATTGCAATCGGATGAATGGTATAGGAACGCATACGAATAGAAGAAGAAGAAGATGGTTGTACTAATTCAGAAACCTTCGCGGGCTTGCGCACAATAACTGGTCAAAATTTCATTGCAATCGGATGAATGGTATAGGAACGCATACGAATAGAAGAAGAAGATGGTTGTACTAATTCAGAAACCTTCGCGGGTGTTGGCACAATTACTGACGAAAATTTTATTGCAATCGGATAAATGGAATAGAAACGCATACGAATAGAAGAATATAGAATAGAAGAAGAAGATAGTTGTACTAATTCAAAAACCATTACGGGTGTTACCACAACAACTGACGAAGGTTTCATCGCAATCGGATGAATGGTATAGGGACCATACGAATAAAAGAAGATAGAATGAAGAAGAAGAAGAAGAAGATGGTTGTACTAATTCAGAAACCTTCGCGGGTGTTGGCATAATTACTGCCGAAAATTTTATTGCAATCGGATGAATGGAATAGGAACGCATACGAATAGAAAAATATAGAATAGAAGAAGAAGATGGTTGTACTAATTCAAAAACCATTGCGTGTGTTACCACAAAAACTGACGAAGGTTTCATTGCAATCGGATGAATGGTATGGGGACCATACGAATAAAAGAAGATAGAATGAAGAAGAAGAAGAAGAAGAAGATGGTTGTACTATTTCAGAAACCTTTGCGGGTGTTAACACAACAACTGACGAAGGTTTCATCGCAATCGGATGAATGGTATAGGAACCATACGAATAAAAGAAGATAGAATGAAGAAGAGGCCAAAGATTCGCTGGTTAGATGGAGCTGCCAGTGACTGCCATATTCTGGGGGTACCAAATTGGAAAACGGCCACACTGGATAGGAACAGGCGGAGAGAGCTGTTGGACGAGGCCAGGACCCACACTGGGTTGTCGCGCCCCTGATGATGATGATGATGAGAATGAAGAAGAAGAAGAAGATGATGATTTTTCTAATTCAGAAACCTTCATGGGTGTGCATACAACCACTTACCAAAATTTCATTGCAATCGGATGAATGGTATAGGAACCATACGAATAAAAGAAAATAGAATGAAGAAGAAGAAGAAGATGATGATTTTTCTAATTCAAAAACCTTCATGGGTGTGCATACAACCACTTACCAAAATTTCATCGCAATCGGATGAATGGTATAGGAACGCATACGGGACAGACACACAGACATACAGACAGAGACACATTCATTTTTATATATTAGTATAGCCTATACTCTTCCGGCTAGTGCAAGCAATAAGTTTACAAAGTTTTATCGCAATCGGAAGAACGGTATGGCTGCGCATTAAATACGAACAAACAAACACACAAACAAATATTAATTTTTATATATTAGATTAAGCGAGTTTATATTATGTATAATTTTGTTTTTGTTAAAAAAAAAATGTAAAAAGTAATGTTAGAAAAGTAGGTACCTTGTAAGAGTATTAAGACTAATATCTCATTAGTTAACTCGATTAATTATATTTCTTAGAATTGACGATTTACACCTCTTGAGTGTAGTATTTTTATTGTTATAAAGAATTTTGACCTATTATTAGGTTTTGAGATACCCGGGGTTCCTGGTGGCTAGCTCAGGAGTCCATCGAACCCCAGGTTCACAAAAAAAAAAGGAACGATATATTTATGTTTGTGGTTAAATAAAACACTAAGACTTTCTTGTGCGTAACTTGGTATTAGGTATATATTTTAATCTTGAGTTTGACAAGGTTATTTTGTAGTTTTTTTACAGTTACAGTCGTCAGTCCGTATCGTTTGAAAACCGGACGCTCACTAACTTTTTTTTTTCTTTTTCAAACTTCGCGTACCCACGCCATTCTACAAAAAGGACTCTCGTGATTGGCCAAATTTTATCACGAGGACCACCTCGGCGCAGGCGCGCGGAGACTTCAACGTTGCCGCCAAAATTTATTAGATTTGAATAAGTACTTATATTTAGTCTTAAAATTATCGCTTTCATCCATCATCATTTATACTTTTTAAATTAAATTAAATTTATCTTAATTACACCTCCGCCCAGTATATGATTTTCACACACCGGACGAAGGCCTTTACTTATGAATAAAAAAATACTTACGTGGTTGAGCAAGGAAACAGATTAGATGTTTTATGAAGCCGTTTATAGAGGTCAGGGTTACGTTTCGACTTGATAGCTACTAAATGATTATTTTACACCGGGAGAAGCCCGCCTGTAACAGGGGTGTATCAGTTTGACGATTTATTATAATAATATGCTGTCCAGTGTATTGTTATTAATAAGATAGGGGTTTTTACTAATTAGGTTTTTTACTGATACTTTAGCTATTCATAATTTGTTTATTGTATTTTTTGTTGTAACCTCTGACTAAATAGGTAGGTAACGGAGTTTTTACCTACTTTATTGTATTGATTTACTATATAAGGTAGAGTTAAGGGTGTTTGTTGTCAGTGTGTGTTTGCCTTTGGTGAGTGTACACGACGCCTGAAGATGCCGAAAGGCGAAACCCGGGTCACAAAAAACAACTTAAATGGAATAGTACAGAGCTTGAATGCATTAGAATTTAAACCATAATAGTTTTGCTATGTTATGGGCGATTCAACAAAATAGTACACACTTTTTCATTCATACTTATTTTTTTTCGTTGAATTAAGAATACATATTGCACATGTTGTTAGTTAGTTTTTTAAATTCATTATGCCCTGCCCAACCAAACCATAGAAGATAAAAGTATTATACTATCCATAAAATATCCAAAATTATGTATGGTTTAATGACTTAATTTTAGATATTTTATAGATAGACGATTATTTTTTGACTATTATCTATTATGACTTGGTTTTCGCAGTGTTTAATTGAATTTAAAAAAAAAACTAACCAACACCATCAGCTGTGAATTGTAGACTAAGTTCAATGATAATAAATAGGTATGACTGACAAAGTTTATTGTGCACTATTTATGTCGGATCTTAACAGCCTTCCTCCACCCTACGCCACTGCTCGGCCGTAAAGCGAGGTATTTAGTATATTGATGTAATATTTTCTTCAACATCTGCAAGGATTTTCATATTTCTGTTTGATTTCCAGGTTGGATGTTACTTTTCGGGTTGTCACATGGACAAAGAAGAAAGCAGTCCTGTCACCATAGGAACAGTACCTTTAGCCCCTCACGAACTACCCATCACAGCACAAGAAACGATCCAAATTGATGTACCCATCATCGAATCTTACCCCATGCCATATCCCATGCCTACTGAAATGGACTCGATGGAACCGAGTGCCCCACCGCCTTCCACAATGTATGCACCGAGCTATTCGTACCAAAATCCGGCAGAGATTCCGCCCCCTTCATATGATTCAGTCGGTAAGAATGATTTTATTTTTAATCTTTTGAAAACATTTGGATGGTCACCGTTTGTTATTTATTCTATATCCCTCCGTGAAATTTCATGTAATGTCAGCGATTGCCAAGTACTCGATGGATACAGACCGCACTTTTGATACCAAGTGACCTAAATATATGAAATTGAAGCAATGAAAAATACCTCTGGTCTACTGATTAAGTTGGCTAAAATTCACTTCACATTGTAAGTTCATTTGAAGATAAGTTCACACTAATTCTACTATGACATTACACTTTAATTAATTAATACATGAGTATATGTGCAAATATCACCAAAATAAGTCTTGATCAGGTACTTAAATTCATACGATTTGGATAGTATCTAATTAAATTTGACATTTTACACATCTCACATATGAGGCGTCTAATTACAAAATGCGACAAGTCCACAATTCAATATTTTCGGGAAACAACGTTTTTATATTTCAAGCTTTAATTATTTGTTTTAACGTGAGATTATTTTTTCCGTTGTATTCTGTCAAAATTAGAACCAAATTGCAATTTGTTTCAGCCAATAAACTCTTAAATGTAATAAATATGTATAGGCAAAATAAAATTGGACGTAGCGCTATTTGTACTTTACTTTTTAATTTACTCCTCATAAGGCACATATTTCCGTGGCACTGTCATGAGTTTACCAGATGCTACAGCATGGTGATGCCCTTTTCAATATTGAACGTTCCCTTATTGGTTGATTTAAACATGCGCGAAATCAACCAAGCTTTAAATAATATGAAACACGGACTTGGCGCTTTTTGTAATAAATCAAAACATAAAATATTTTTTTTCGTAGGGTTATGTCGCGTCTTGGAATTTATAGATCAATACATATTGTGTAAAATTATACAAAGAATACGTGCGTATTTTTTTCTCGATTTTGACCAAATGTGGACTTATCGCTTTTTGGAATTAGACGCCTCAAATTGCCTTATTGAAGCAGACATTTGAATATAAAACAGTTACTTGTGGGACGTTATTCTCTCATTAATTTTATGTAGGCGGCCAAAAGCAATACATTGTCTATTATTTTTAATCAATCAATCAATTTTAAACTTGGATGCAAGCTGCCATTTTGCTTTAGGGACCGCCAATAGAAGAATAAAAATAATGAACTTATTACCAATACAACTACACAATTCAAAAATCAACCTCAAAATTCCTAATACTCAATGTGTATGACTCATTCTAACTAGAGTCTAAACTCTCAATTATCATTAAAAATTCTGGGAATCCCTGTCAATTCTGTCTGAGATTACAACCCCTAATGTTATCATATTAATATAGATGTGGGGAATCTAACTCATTCTTATAAACACATTAAAAGTCTGTGGACAGTTTTTTTAGAGTACAAATTGTGAGTATCTCGGCAGCTTTCTTCAAACCTGCCACGAGTGTTCCAAAACGTGGTTGTATCCGCGATAAATGATATTTTTATTCAGCCTATGTTCGAATCTGCGGATAGTTCCGCAGGTCGAGATGTCTGTAGCAAGTATTTTCCGTGGCATCTACAGGCCACAGAAAATACTTGCTACTTTCGTGTACGTCTTACATTGTAAATATGTTTACAAATTACTTACGATTCCACACAATTTATTTCTTTAACGTTTTGCCTAGAAATGCTTAGTTCTAGCTATTTTCCATCCATTTTAAAATGTGCAATGATTTTGTAATGTCAAATGGTTGAAGTACCTACTTATGTTTTTTGATTTTCATTCAATAACAGTATTGTTTTAATTATACAAATCATCAGCTGAATGCCTATTCTAACTTACATTTGAAATATTTTACAAGAGAGTTCTTTGAAACGACTTATTGAAATAATGTATTAATTTTAGTAGGATAATCGATGAAAGAAAACGTGCATACTTGTCTATATAAATAATAAATAACTGAAGTAGGCTGTTTCAAAAAACTTTTCTGTGAAATATTTCAAATATGAGTTAGAATAGTTCTGCATTCAGCTGACGAAATATTCATTCTGACTAACATCCTAAATAAATGTGTAGATAATATTATCACAGTACATAGTAAATCATCCGTCGTCTGCAAATCTATTGTCATTTTAAAAGCTAATAGTTATGTACATAATTGCCATATAAATTTCCCAACGTCATTTCGTTTTCTCTAGTGCGCATGCGCATTACAAAAATACGTAAATAATTCGTTAAAATTCGCATGTTCTACAATTTATTGATTTACTGTTAGATATGAGCGATAGATTAGCGCGCCTCGGATTCAAGTTGCGTTGAGTAACCAATGTGATAACTACTTATTAATCTCAACGCAGTAGATTGAACTCACGGTGGGTACACTGAATAAAGCTGATGGCCTTCTTCCAATATGTCAGCTAGCACTTTAGCATCATTAATACAACCAATTTATAGCATATTTATTAAGATAATCATTTTTTTCTCCTCAGTTAACTCAACATCTCAGGAAAAGCAACTTGCTAATGATTACAATAATGAGACCACAAGTGGCCACGCGAGGCAAGACGTTACTCGGCCGTATCCCGCATATGGATTTGTTATACCACCAAAATAATTATCTTAAGAGCAAACTTGAATCACAAACAATCGCAGGGTTTCAAGACACTATCTTTTATAACAAGCATCTTATGAATGAACTTCTTTCGAAATATAAGATAGATATAATATTTCTGTGAATAGTAAGTATGACTGTAATGAGAAGTATGATTTACTACAGCTTAAGAGGGCAGCGGAGGCATATGTGGAAGGTGATTCACTTTGGTATGCAAACTATGTAAGTGACTCAATGTCTACGGCCCTGGGATCTAATATGACTGGCCCAGGACAGGGACATGTACTACAATTTGCTCGCCAACCATCAATAGAGGACAGCACCGAAAGAAGAAGAATATGATTATTTGATAGTAATTTTCTATGTGTATTTAAGACAAAGTATGTTTGTCCTTCTAATTTTGAATTTTTAGCACAAATTTACATGAAGTTTGCATATTTTCAATTCAATTTTAACTTTTAGAATTATTTTTATTTTGACATATTGCATTCCAACATTAAATTGTTATTATTAATATTGAAAACAATGATAATTATTAGGGCCCGGATTTATATGCTAGTGCATGTTTTATTAGGGTATGCACAGTTATGAGAGTTGCACAGAAATCTGTTTTGAAAGATACAGAATCCAAAAATAAAATTTTATTGTGCATATAAATGCATATTTCAGACGTTAGTGCATATTTCATAAATAAATGCATATTTTAGAGCTTTGGAATTTATAATTTTAGTTTTTTAAATTATTTTATCGAAATATAACTAAGTTAAGAAGGTAGATAGTTTAGATGCACTTGCATTTTTAATGCCATCTCCAAGCTGTGGATTTATCAGAAAAAATGAAGTCGACTCGGGCACTTTTATTAAAATTTTGCCCAATCACCTCTGTGGACGTTGAAAGGTCGTTTTCCGCATGTAAACAATTTTAAGTTATGTTTGGTTTGCATTGCATTTGAAAATTGTAATTGAGTAATTTTATATTCATTGCTTGTGTTTTTTTGTTCTGCTATCGTATTATATCGACCTAGTTATTCGATTTTTTGTCAGTAATATTGGGTAAAGTGGGTATTTACAATTTTTTCCCACAAAAAATGTAAATTTTTAACTGCATATTTCTTCGGTTTTAGTGCATATTTTATTGATTTTAAGTGCATACGTGCATGCATATAATTATGTTTTTTGCTGCATATAAATCCGCTCCCTAATAATTATTATTGATTCGTTAAGTGGGATAAACATATATCGATCAACAAAGCTACCTCGTGCGTAACCGTGCACTTCAATTGGTTATAATATAATATATTATGTATATGTTTAATCATCCTAAACTTATGAAACCTATTACTGTTAAGAACTAAACCAAATAACTGATAATGTTACTGATTTATGCATTTACGTAATGTGATCTTTGCACTGGATCAAACGTACATTGAAAAAATAGTATGCATTTTTTTGCCAGCTGAGTAACCAACGGGTTCATAAACGACCGCTGTACCAACTGGGCTACCATGGGTGCATATATTAATAATATAAATGAACATATTATAACATATATAATTTTGAAAAACACTTTCTGAGAGTATATTATAACCAATAGAAAAAATCTTTTTTGAAAAAAATAAGCCACCCCGGCCGGGAATTGAACCCTGCATCTCCCGGGTATACGCCCCATCCGTCGCATTTAACCAATATGCTACGGCGTGACATACTAATTGCGACAAATTTTAACTCTCAGTCAATTTTTAATACCTACTCATCAGCGTTCTTCCAAATCAAGCTACTTTGGCAATCGATTTTTGTTTCTTAAATCAAGTAGGTAATTATTACTATTACATCGATTACTAACCGACGTCGTGGAATTTCTCCAATATTTTTTAGATGTAACTACTTGCACTTGCTAATAATTTATAATTAAATATTTCTTTTATTCAACGAATAATTCATAAGATTTAAGATAATATAATATACCCTCAGAAAGTGTTTTTCAAAATTATATATTATGTTCAATAATCAGAATGATATATTCTTAAATCTTGTGAATTATTCGTTGAATAAAAGAAATAGTTAATTATAAACATATAACAATATGATCCGAGTATTTGATGAATGTTTTGGTATTATGAAAGTCAATGAAAGTATTCACTGTAAATTTACATGGCTTTTAGGTGGACTAAAAGAAATAATTGTCCACCGGCCGATAATTAAGCTAAAATCAACTCTATTAGTTTACAACAGTTAGAGTTAGTGAAAATGCAAAGATGTTTAAGTCTTTTTCCAGATGGATGAAAGTAGCTATTTCAGCCATATACTGAAAAACTTTTTGGGCCATAAATCAAAATTGATGGACTTAATAGGTTGAATCAAGACTAACATACATTTTGACTACTTAATCTGCAAACCAACTAACTGTACTTTTGACCAAAAATGAGTTTTTGATGGTATTTTGTTATAAAGCATGTTTTCTATGTTCACACAAAATTTCAATCCAAGTGTCTTTTCGGAATTGCTAAATTCCGCTCGATAGTCAAATTATTAAGTTTTTTCTCCTTCCTGAACAATTTTGGAGTTGAACGGTTTGCAGATTTAGCAGTCGATTTGTCGTAAAACAAAAATCTGTTGGTCAATAACTTGAAAACTTTGGTCAATATTCATAATGAATTGTAGAGCGAGTCAATTGTGCATTATTAAGGTTGATGCATGCATCCATGAATTGCATGCGTCGTCACTGCCATGACCTCTTCTGGACTAAAACTGTTTCCTCTTGTCAGGCATACAGACGAGCGGTCTGCGGCTGGTCAGTGCATCTCCTAGAAACTTAGACATGTTTGTTGATGCTGCATGTATGGTGTTTTATCATTTAAAAAAATCTTTGATTATTTTTGGTCAAAATTTTTTATTTCATTGCTAATTTTTTCTCTAAGAATATTCTTGAGTTTGTATTTTTATTATAGGTAGCTTTAGCTGTTATTTTTTATTCTAGATGTCATCTGAATGTCTTAAATTAATTATTTATTATGTACTTTTAAGTAGTTACTTAAATAAATAAAAAAACCTGAATTTTTGATATTTTTTTATTTCAATAATTAAAACACATGCCGCCTTGAAATAAATCGTAATATGGAATGCCTTTTGAAAAATCTTACTTGTTATGTTGAATTTTGATATTAAATTCACCATAACAATGTTTGTTTCAAATTTATTTTTATATAGATTATTCATGACCTAAAATATCTATAAATATATAAATACGGAAGTCAATACCACCCGACCGAGGCATACCTGTCACCCCCACGGTGAAGCTATGCGACCTGGAATACGCCGATGATGCTGTCCTATTCGACAACTCAATCGAGGGCATTCAAGAGACAATCGACAGGTTGCATAACAACTCCTCTCGCGTTGGTTTGAAAATCAACGCGAAGAAAACCAACGTCTTGTGCAATAGCACCTGTCCTGATCCAGATTTCCCTCTGATTAGCGATGGACAGAGCATCGAGAGCGTCGACAGCTTCAAGTACCTGGGGGTACACATCACGGGAGATGGCATTTTGCAGAAAGAGCTCGCTATCCGAATGGGAATGGCTGGAGCAACATTCAACTCGATGCGAAATGTCTGGGACTCACGATTGTACTCGGTCAAAACCAAATGCCGCCTATTCGACGCTTGCATTCTGACGGTGCTGCTTTACGGTAGCGAATCATGGCACCTAACAAAGGCTCAGAGCAACCGTATACTGAGCTTCGAAAACAGATGTTTGCGACGAATACTGGGTGTGCGGTGGTATGACTTTAGGAGCAACGAGGAGATAAGAGAACGTACCAAGCAGCCTCTCATCACGCTGAAAGTGAAGAGGCGACGTTGGACCTGGCTCGGCCACGTGCTGCGGATGCCAGAAGAGAACTTTAACCTGGCTTGCCTGTTCTTCAAGCCGACCGGATTCCGGCGTCCTGGAAGGCCGCTAAATACAATCTACAGAGTGTATACGGCGGAGCTACGGGATGCTGGTTTGACCTGGAACGAAGCAAGAAGACTGGCGAGCGACAGGGATTCTTGGAGGCGCCGCGTGGTGTCCATATGCTCCAGTTAAGGGGCGGATATGGGCAAAGAAGAAGAAAATATCTGCAGTCAATAGCAAAGCAAAATGTTGTGTATTCTTAATGTACCTACCTAATAAAAAAAAATCAAATGCATTGATAATTGGTTATTAATTCAAGTTTGGTTTACAGTCAATGCCTGATTATTTCAAACGGCATTCACGTCTTGTACAAAATTTATTCATAATTTTTCAATATTTCTGGTGCTACTTTTGGAATATTCTGGAAGATCCACTTCCCGGTTGCTTTAGCTGTGCATCCTTAAATCGCTAATGGCGCAGCCCAACCATATCAGTTTCCCTCCAGCAATCTAGACATGTGGCAGATCCAACGCAGTGAACACTGATAAAGATTATTGTTATTTTTATAATATGGATTACAAAGTTATTTTTTCAATTATATAATTACACCGACTTTGAAATAATTTAGTTTGATGTAGAATTGCACATTGTTTTTAAGTAAAAATTATAATACAAAATCTTGAAAAGAGGAAAAATTTAGTACAAAGAAAAAAGACTCCAAAGGTATGCAGCTTTTGTCTTTATTTCCCCACGACGATTTCATTCTTTTGAACAAATTCTCTTTGTGATTTAAAAAAAACCTCATGTTAATCATGAACTTGTTTCCATTTATATACAAGATCAAATTAAAATCTAAATAATGTGTAATACTATATTTATTATTATAGTAAGCAGGCCTGTTAAGACATTTTAAGTCCCGCCGCATACTATCTCGCCGAATTAAAAGCACTCTTTACAGGACACTTGTAAAGCCAGTGCTCACCTACGCATCGGAAACCTGGACATTAACTCTGAGAAATGAACGAGCCCCGAACATCTTTGAAAGAACAATTCTCCGCCATATATATGGACCGATCACGGATGGCACCAATTGGAGGAGAAGATATAATGCTGAGTTCTACGGGCTGTACGAAGATTGCAGCGCAGTTCAATCAATTAAGATTGGGAGACTGCGATGGCTAGATCATGTGCACCGTATGAATGACAATGAACCGGCAAAGAGAGTGATGTCCAGCAATCCAATAGGACATAGAAGAAGAGGGAGGCCAAAGATTCGCTGGTTGGATGGAGCTGCCAGTGACTGCCGTATTTTGGGGGTACCAAATTGGAAAGCGGCCACACTGGATAGGGACAGGTGGAGGGAGCTGTTGGAGGAGGCCAGGACCAACACCGGGTTGTTGCGCCCCTGATGATGATGATGACTATATTTATTATTATAGTAAGCAGTGTTTTACGTATATTATCTATGAAGCAGTGGCAAGGGTTGGATTTAGGCTGTTAAGATTCAACATAAATAGTGCACACTAAACTTTTTCAGTCATATTTATTTGTTTTCATTCAACTTTAGAATACAATTTGCAGATGGTCCTGGTTACTTTTTGAAATTCAATTGAAACCTGCATAACCAAACCAAAATAGTTTAGGTATGCTATGGGCGATCCGACAAAAATAGTGCACACTTTTTCAGTCATCTTATTTGTTTTCGTTGAATTAAGAATAGGTACATATCACAGATGGTGTTGGTTAGTTTTTTTAAATTTATTAATAACCAAATCATAATTTTTAGATATTTTATAGATAAAAGAATATTTTTTTACTATTGGCTTGGCTTGGATTAGGCAAGTTTAATTGAATTTTAAAAACTAACCAACATTACCTACAGTCCATTGATTCCCAAAGTGGGGCATACACTCCACTGGGGGGCAGTTTGAATGTTTTGGGGAGTAAAAATATCATCTTGAAAATCATTTGAAGACGAAGCATAGGTATCACAAGGATCACACTAATTTTCTTCCAAGTTGTACATGTAACATAATATACATATTTACTTATGAAAGTTAAATTAAATAATCACAAGATAAAAAGAACTATTTATATACCATGTTTTTAAATTTTCTGTTGAATCATATAAACTTGACAATTCTATGTATTAATAAAAACTTATTATTGTACTTGATAGAAATACTGAATAAATATATAATACTGAAATGTCAAAATGACATTTCGTATTGATTTCCATAGTAACGCACGTATATATTAATAATTTAGTTGCTAGGACCCCCTTAGCAACCAACAATAATAACTTTCCATACAAAACAGAATTAACTGAAAATGAATTCAATTCTGCTTAAAAATGGCTAAAAGTATTAAAAGAATGCATTGTCGTCGTGTTTCGATAGATTCTAAAATTTCAAATGTCTAGCTAGTCGGGAAGTTAGTTAAAAATCTTCAATCATCCCATACAAATCTTGGACAAACAAGAAAAAATTTATATTGGACACACAAGAAAAAATCTGTACCGGACAAACAAGAATATGAGCTAATAAAAATGTGGTAAAATAGTATTGCCTATGTGCATTTTTTATTTGAAGCAATTCATTTTTTTTCAGAATTAGGTAACTATAAAATTTTGAAGGGGCATGGAGAATTTTGAAGGGTTGAAGTGGAGCTTGGCAGAAATAAGGTTGGGAAACAAATATTCACGTTCAATGAAAACAAATACTTTTGACTGACAAAGTTTAGTGTGTACTATTAATGTTGGATCTTAACAGCCTACCTCCACCCTTTATCACCGATAGTAGGGCTGAAAACACTGACTTGATCGAATACAAGATATCTAGATTATTAACCATCCCACCCACGGTGGCCGCGCGGCTTAAGCGTTGGACTATATCGCCTTGACTCCCAGGTTCGAATCCAGGGTCTGGCAAGTACACATTATTGTTTTTCAATTTGTGTGTGAGTCAGGGTATGGACCTAATAGGTTGAGCAAGTGGCTGACATCCATTTCTCGTAAAAAAAAATCTGTTAATATATACCTCTACTCTGTGGAGACCCATTTGATCGGACATGGTTGGAAAAAAAAAAGAAGATTATTAATAATTTATATTTTCAATCAATTGCCTAGTTACGGAATAGGTCACCTAATTTTGGCAAGACCAATCAGTTGGCGCCAAACAGAATGTTTTGAAAAAACAGTGGTAATATAATATCCAAAATTGATAGGTATTATTTAACCTAACAAATAATCCAGTATATCGGGTATTTTCAAAATGTGTTTGCCGCTGTATTCCGTATAACCGAACTGTACCAAGTAAAGTTATAAACAAAGTGAAGTATCAACTATGACAAAGTGGTTCAATATCTCTGATTATGGTTATACGAATTCTACCGTAGTGACTATAGTATAATACAATCAAGGTCACACGACCCGACTTCAGACCAATCAAACTTCATTTTCTAATCTTTTGAACAGCTGACAGCTACTGCTAAACCTGGATTTAGTAAACTTTTAACTTTATTAAATGTGAACTTCGATTAGTTTAAAACAATAACAAAAAATGCAAGACCTCGAAATAATACTCGACAATCAATGGATTACATATTTCCCAGGACAAATGCTCAGTGGCAAAATAGAGTACACAATTTTGAATAATCCTGAAAGAATAAGAGGTTAGTTTACTCAACTTGAAATTTTTTTATTTAATCAGAAATAAATAATACTTTTTGAGTGAAAGCTACCTCCCACGTTATTATGTTTTATTATAAAACTGTCAAATATATATATCTGAAGAATAAAACAATAATAATTATGCTCCCATATCATTTACTTCATTAATGACATTTTAATTGACTTTAATTAAACATAAATGCCTAGGTATCGTTGAATTTGACAGTATACGTAAGTAATATGTCGAAATTTACTAGAATATGAAATCAAGCAATCAATCTTTACATAATGTTATTCTATTTTTAATTAATAAGATTTAAGAGGATGGAAACATCAATTTGATTTTATTATTCAACGCTAATATTACGATCCGACTTAAATAGTGCATACTAAACTTAGTCACTCATAATTATTTGTTTTCATTAATCTAAGAATACAATTTGCAGACGGTGCTGGTTAGTTTTGAAAATTCAATTTAACTCTGCCAATATCAAACCCAGTGATGTCCCTAGATAAAATGCCGCCTCATTTTTTTATACAGTATTTTTATCATCCTTTCATGAGTCCAATATATAAGTCTAAGAAATGTGTTGTATGGATACATTACTAACAACATATCAGACTAATTATTCACAAATCTGCTCGTGTCATTTTTGGTCACTGAGGACTTCGAACGGCAACGGAAGTAAACTAGATATCGCGAACCCGATAAAACCGGTGACCTAATTTTTTAATGGAAAGATATTTTCGTTATTACTAAGTTTAGGTAACTATTTCTATATGTTATTCCAAATGATATTCCTTGATTTGCAGCCCTTTGAGTAACTGCCGCCCCCAACCGACGCTCAATCTGCTTACCCTCACGGGACATCACTGATCAAACCATAATCGTTTAGATACAGTATTGGCGATCCTATAATAGATAGCGCCTGTACACATGCATGGATTTACTGGCAACAGTGAGTATTTTAAACTATCATGACAATAACTGTTAACACGTAAAAGTGCTGACTGTTTCTCCAATTCATTCTTTAAGAGTGAGCGAGACGAGATGTTGTCATTTTATGGTACTATTTGACAGGTAGTGAAAATCGGTCAACCTGAAAGTTCGTCCGTAGTTCTTTTTTTTGCCGGCAGGTTCGCCACTGTCGCATGAAAATTCAGAAGCTTCCAAACTTTTTTGATTCATCCATGCAATCTTGCCAACTTCACGATTATACATGTTAACGCATAGATTTTCTTGTTATGGCCACGATAATACTTACTGTCGATAGTAAATCCATGCACGTGTAAACGGGCATTATGGCCCATTTACACTTGCATGGATTTATTGGCGGTAGTATGTATTGTCACAACCATAATGATAAAATGCAGATATAAACATGTATTATCGTGCATGCTGCAAAACTGCATGCACGGTTCAAAAAAGTTTAGCGACTTCCCAATTTTCATGCGATAGTTGCAGCCTGTATGACGTATGCGCATGCGCAGTAGAACAATACGGACTATACCGCACACAGCATTTTAATGTTTACCAATTTTCACAACCTGTCAAATTGCACCATACAATGGCATCAACTCGTCTCGCTTACGATTACAAATGAGATTGACGAGACAGTCAGCACTTTTGTGTGTAAAATAATTTGTAAGTTATTATCGTGATAGTTTCATTTTCACACCATTGATGCCAGTAAATCCATACACGTATACAGGCGTTATTAAACTCAGTTTGCTATAGAAAGTTAAATGTTTTAGAAGATCTAAAGTTTTTTTGGTATAATAGTGAAATACTAAACCATGACAGATTACAAAAAATTTAATAAGAGTTTCGTTTGACTTTCAACATGTATCATTAGAGCAGGAGAAAAGTTTGCAGCCTGCCCTGCCGGTTGTGATAAAAATAACATGTAGCATAAAAGGGCTTTAATAGATCCACCAGTATAAGTTGTCCGCTGAGTGACGACGCCACACACTAATATTTGACATATCATTCAATACTTTTTATACGGTGGTGAGGTTAGTTCTAAATTCGAACACCTGACGTTTTACGATGGTATATCTCTTAGTATCAATTATTATTGTGATTTATTTATTTATTATGATACATATGGCATTAAATAAACAATTTATTTTAAATGTGTCTATTGTTTCAGGAATCGGATTAAGTATCAAAGGACAAGGCGAAACATCATGGAACGAACAGGAAAGTCATCGGGTAGATGGTAAAGACGAAACAGTGATAATACCGTACTCTGGACATGAAGAATACTTCAATAATTCATTGTATATTGTTGGCAGCGAACATGGTAGGGTTTCTTTCTAATTAAAACTTTTCCCAGTACATTTTTTTTTGATTCTTGGTAATTATTTCAAATACTACCTACGGAATATCATTATAGTTCATTTCTTAAATTTATTTAATGGCCGCAATGGCTGAGCATCAACATGTCCGCTTATAAAGTTTGAATCTCACGTCTGGGAAAATCACATTTTTTGTGTGTGCATGTGTGTTTGGAACCAGAGTATGGACCGAATAGGTAAAGCAGGTGGCTATAGTGAAAAAACTTAAGCGCGATCGTGCGCAACAGCATGCCTCTTTTCATGGGTTACATGTAAATTGTTCGTAAAACATTTCACTGTAGCACAGTTCGCTGTGAGCTTTCTTATTGGAAAGAGATGACCGTATACTATACGGTCTCTAATTTTATTAGATTCAATATGAACATTAATTTAACTTTCATGGCTGATTTTTGCAAAATTCATGTATTCAAGAATGAAAACCTAACCTAACAAATAATCCAGTATATCGGCTATTTTCAAAATTATTTCGCTGCTGGCTTCCTGTAAAGTGTAAACCGACAAGAACCGTGTTTTATTTATACATGAATTTTATGTCAGTACTGTACGACCCAAAGGGGAGGAACTCCAGAGGAAGTTAGCCATGTTTATCGGCAATAGCTCTTGCTGTGGAGGGATCCTACCAGGACAACGGTCGTGACAAGAAGACTTTGCCAGCGGGAGCAGGATCTTTCTATCGTCGACCAGCGGGTAGCGGACCTTTCTCTTTTTCCGCTCGGATCTCCCTATCTAAGGCGGTGGTCTCGAGTGGCCGTTTATGGTACCTTTTGTGTCTCGCCGCCCCACGTGGCTAAGTATCCGATTGTAGGAACCCATGTGGCGAAACATGTTATTATTGTTTTTTTTATATAGCTTTAGGCAATTGAATTAAATGCTAAGTATTTATTTGTTGGCAAGTCTGTTGATAAGTTACTATGTAGTTAAATGTAAAGTTGAAGTTGCTTTTGAAATTTTTATTATTTGCTAAGAGTGGAAGTAGGCTGTGGCAGGCTGTGGTTTTTGGGACAGTCGATAGTTCGTTCAGACCCTTTGCGGTGGTCTCCCATGGGAGACCTTCATCTGGTATCAATACATAACTTTGGATATTTTATAGATAGAATAATAAATTTTATCTATTATAGTTTGGTTTAGGCAGGGCTTAATAAATTTAAAAAAATGAACCAACAATATGAAGTGTAATATTATATAAGTATGAATGAAAAAGTGTGCACAATTTTGTCATATCGCCCAAAATATACCAAATCTATTATGGTTTGGTTTGGGCAGGGTTTCATTGATTTTTAAAAACTAACCAATACCATCTGTAAATTGTGGTCTTAGTTCAATAAAAACAAATATGTATGACTAACAAAGTTCAATGTGCACTATTTATGGTGGATCTTAACAGCCTACCTCCACTCTTCGCTACTGGTGGGTCTAGGACAATTTGGCGCTGGGACAACTGGACGCCACGGAATTCTAAAATAAATAGACGTTAGGTACTTATAGGTACTTTAAAAAAATATTTAATATTAGTATTTATATTTAAATTATTATATTATAATTTAATAGTTGGTAAGAATATAAATATGCAGACGTAAATAATGATTTATACGTGAAAATGTTTAATTTCCAACGAAAAAAGAGTTTTTTATTTTATATAAAGCCTTAGGCTTCTCTATCCGCAATAAAGAATACATTATGTTAAGAGTAAAATGAATTAAAACTAGTAAGTAGTAGATAGAAACTGATTAAAATACCTCGTCTACGTTCTGTATACGTGTCTACGACAGTGTGGCGTCCAATTGTCTGGAGTCCAATTGTCCCATTCCCGCTACTGGTATCTTGTGTCTGCCATTAGTCACTAATGCTAACTCCTCATGCCACTTTCTCGTCTCTTTCACATTTTCAAGAAAAATTATCTTAAAACATAACTGGAACATGGGTCTCGCTGCAAAATTATTATGGTATGGTATGGTATGGTAGCTCAATGTTATTTACATTTTTTATATTTTAAACTTTGCAGGTGATTCCATGGAAATACCAGTTGGAAAAAATGTTTACCCTTTTACCTGCCAGCTTCCGTTTAATTTACCATCTTCGTTTGAAGGAGAAATGGGGTTTGTGCGGTACACCATTGACGTTACGGTGGACAGACCTTGGAAATCTGATAAGACTGTCAGTTCAATTTCATTTATGGTCGTGTCACATTTGGATTTGAACAGGAGTCCTGAATACAGAGTGAGTCGTACCATCATCTTTTTCCTCTTCATACTATATCTCAGGGTTGGAGAACCTTTTAACGTGCGCGTGCCAAAATTTTCCAAATATTATTTTTCAACTGTCTGACGTGCCAAGCAGTTTTTCGTGGGGCAAAAACTGAAAAAAAAGGTTTTTAAGAATTGCATAAGTATGTTACAAGTTTAAAAAGTAAAGTTGAGTTCTTGAGATTCTATCTTTTACCGTGTTTCTGAAGGCTGAATTATTTTAAATTATTTAATTTTCAAAAAGATCGTAGGAGCATTTTAACCACACTTCTTTCATAGACTGCCCTCATATGGAAAAAGGCAGCTTTTCGACAAAAATCACAAATTGAGTTAGTGTACAGATAATACTCTACGAGAAATTCTGAACCATTTAACGTAAAGTCAAAAGCGGTATAAAATTTATTTCAGTATAATAATCGACATATTGTTTTTCATTTTTTTTTACAAAAACGGTAGTTATTCTAAACAAAAAGACATTATAACGAGTTTCATAAGCAAAAACACAGCATCGATTGAAAATATACTGGTTTTTGCTTATACCATATATCAAATTTAATGATTCATCCATATTATTTAAAAATTTATTAAGGAAAGTTGAAAAAACGTTAATGTCTCATTATCTCAAAATGTGACTTTGGCAAATAGCTGCCTTTTTGCTTATGGGGGAAGTATATTTCCCATCACTAAACGGTTTTTCATTTTTAGTAATCATGTTGGAGACAAAATAACAAGCAGGTGTTATATTTGAATAACTAAAGCCGTTTTTGTAGATAGCAATGAAATTGTTTGTTAATGTATTACTTTGTTTGGTTATTTATGCCCAAATTGACATCAGAATTCCTCCGATCAGATGAGGCATTCTCTCGCTACAGAGGTCTCAAGCATTGTAAATCGATCAAAATCAGAGATTCGCTGCGCGGTTTCCCCCTCCGCCTGATGTGGTTAGTTCAATAATATTTTGTGTAACGCATAAAGGTTAAAGACCATCTCTGTCATTATATAATTTGATTAAACATAATACCAATTTTCAAGAGTATTTTTTAAATATATTAGCCTGCTATTTTTTATACAATTCGATCTGTCATTTATGCATGAATTTCGTCGTTTCCGTTTGCGCATCGATCGGCAAATATTATTGATAAAAATAATGTTAAAAATAGGCATGGCTATGTCGTCACTATTTTTTAATGTTATATAATATACTTATTGTAAAACTTAATTATATTTTTTTGTATTTTTTCTTCTTTTCAAAATAAAACATTCGCGTGCCCTGCAAAATCATCTTACGTGCCATTGGTTCGTCATCACTGCTATATCTGGACAATTATTCACCATGACTTTGATAAAGATATCCCTCTACTGTAGAAACAATATGTTACTAGTATAGCAAAATATAATAAATATATTATGTATTTCAGAAAATATTGTTTTAATCAAATAGATGATATGTGTCGCTGAGTTTCAAAACCCCCTATAACACCTTTTCGTTTTGTTGAGAAAATCAATAAAAACTTCTCGTTTATGGATAAAGGGATTATCGATGTTTTTCTTTTTTTTGCCCAATGATAGATATTTTTTGGAAATATTTTGCATATCTATTTATATTGTATTCTAGTCCACTGATTAAATAAAAGACTTAAATGTTTGGTTATAGGGGGTTTTGTAAGTAACATAGTGTTATAGCGGTTTTTGAAATACCCATCGAAGGTTATAGCGTATTTTGTTAGGGAAACTTTTGACAACTTAAAGTCAGAATCTTCCATTGGTGGCGCGTGGTAGGATGAAAAAGATTTACATATTTGTATTTAATAAACGTTTTATCATTTAAAATTAGTATTATAAGTAGGTAAATATTCTAAAATAGCAGTTTAAAATGAAAAAAAACATTATCATCTTGTTCCTATATTACATATAAAGACATAATTAAAAATTAGGAAACATTAAAAATTATTAAAAATGTTACAATTTTTCATTGTTCAGTAAAAATAATTCAATTAAAAATGCAATGCAATTTACATAAAAACACTGTGTGTATAGCTTATTTTTTCGTTCTCACAAAAATAATATAAAATAAAATATATTGGTTTTAAAAAATATGAGTGACGCGGTACTCTCATAATTTGACTGCAAACGTGTTTCATTCATTCATTTTATATTTTACTTGAGTAAATTAATTGTTTGCCTTCTTTATTTTTCATAACATTTTTTATAAGTCGATAACATGTAAATAAGTGAGTCAAATAATCTGTCACCGCGCTGAGCCAGTAGCATCACCACTTGAACTTGAATGTGAAAAGTATTTGTTATACTTATAAAGTAACTAAGTTATTATGTGTAATAAATTATAAAACATTTCGCAGTACCTACACATTGATGACATACAAGTGCGGTTTGTGAATGGCGCCATTGAAAAATGGTCCAAAATATAATAATTTACATGGTTTATCGTCATTTAGTTAGTTAGCGCATTAGTGCTTGACCAATAAATCGGTGTTATGGGGTTTGGTGCTCACATGTTATGAAAAGTATTAAATTTAATATCAGAGCAACCATTTGAATAATACTGTAGAGCTAAATATTTTCTTTAAAACAGTGGCGTGCTTGACAAACAAACTGTTTTCTTCACAAAATCATACTGAAAATATTCTAAATAACATAACACTGCCACTGCTGAATATGTGATAAGTGATAAGGTGATAACGATTACCCATCAAAAGGTTTTTATAGAAATTTATACAGAAAAATAAACTTATAATTATAAATTATAAAAATATAATATTAGAGAAAAGAACACTTTTAACCAGTTCATAATTGAGTTACACGCCACTGGAAATTCTGATGATGACCTGCGCATTTTTAACACATTTATGTCTAATTTAACTTACCGTTGAAGGCGTATTTCGTTGACTTTCCAAGATTTTGGTTAGCTCAACCTCTTCATAGCTTTATTAACTGTAGATTTAACCATATTTATAAGTTCGTCACACATTTTAAGACTATAAATCGTAAGAATATCAAATCAACAAAACAGCACTCCTACCGCAACTCCCAACATAAATGTACTGGCGGCCATGTTGCATTTCGTCTGATTCTCGCTTCTTATTGGTCAGTTGTGTTATAGGGGATTTTGAATGTAACACATAGTGTTATAGCGTGAATTGATTGGCACATTGATTTTCTTTCATAAATGACAGTCAATCGTAGCGGACTTTGAAAGAGACAATAAAATTTTCATGCAGAGATTTTAATAACGAATCCATTGATATATATATCTCAATTATTTCAAAAAGGTGTTATAGCGGGTTTTGAAACTCAGCGACACATATGTCAATTTCATCTTCAATTTTTAATCTATTCAAATTCGATTTTCTTAAAATATTATCTGTTAATACAAACTCTACTCTTATGCTTCGTATGCTCCTCTTAGGATCGAGCATGGTATTTTGCATGTAGTTAGTAAATCATTGCATATCAACTGCTTAATCCGCAAACCAGCTAACTGCACTTTTGACCAAAAATTAAATTTTGATGGCATTTTGTTATAAAGCATGTTTTATATGCTCACACAAAATTTCCAACTCCTAAACTTATAAATAAATGTATTATCGTTCTTCACACAAAACAACCAACTGCAGGTGCCAAATTTCCAATATCGTAAATGGAACAACGCCGCTCTTTATATAAATTTTATTTATATGTAAAAAGAAAGCTAAAATAATGTATTAGTTCATAGTGCAGCTTATTTGTAAAAAAAAAAAAATTCTGAATAAGTGTATTTATGGAATAAATTTTTAAATTCAATTAAATTATTATGTTTTTTCTCCTTCCTGAACAATTTGCCGAAATGGAGATAGCCAGTTTGTAGATTAAGCAGTCGATATGTTTGAATAATGTCATAGTTTGTTAAATGACCTTATAAATATTGTGCATGGAGTACCTCAAAATTGCCTAATTAATATTGTTATATTATTATCGTAACAGAATCCAGTGGAGATTGAACTGGTGAAGACATTGGGATGCTGCTGCTGTGTCTCTGGGGATGTAACCATCGATGTGCGTTTACCTGTGAGCGGATTCTGCTCCGGCCAGTCCATGCCATTTGACGTTACGTGCGAAAACAATACTACGACTTCTATCAGCGACATTAAGATCTACCTTAGGAAGGTATTTACGATTTACTCACTATTATAAACTATTAAATATATCATAGAAGTATCCTCAAATATGCCATGAATACTCACAGATCTATCCACACACTAAGGAAACAACATCAAATCGACAATAAATTTCTTCAATTTTTGTGTTTAATCAGTTCTATGCCTTCAGCGAGATTTCTCGCTCTATGAGGTCGTGATTGACAGGCCGCACATACAAATTTCGGGAGTTATATCATCCGACTTCAAACTCATATTACTATAGCCACTGTCGATTGATTTGCATAATTTAAAAAATTAAACACACAATGACATCTGTTTGAATAGTTATGAAATTCTAAGCCACAAATTATCGGTATTACTTCTCTATTTCGCTTCGTTCTACATTCAACGTGTGTCATTAAAAATCTGCGGCGTGTCAGATACTGCCATATAGTAATATCATGAGGCATATGACAATGAAAATCAAAGGAAATTTCCCATATGTTTTCTTCTGGGTATGCCATGCTTATGCATCAGTCAATTTAAAAAAAACTAACTGACACTGTCTACAATCTGTATTGTAAGTTCAATGAAAAAAAAATAGGTATTACTAACAAAGTGTGTACAGTAGAACCTCGATATAACGAACTACGGATATAACAGACAAAATATCCGGTCAAATTTTAAAACTGTTAAAAACATCCTGTTATTGTTATACATCTTTAAATCTAAGTGACTAACAACATTTATTGACTATTCGTCTGGTAATGTAATTCAACTAAATTGTACGCATATTCGTAATTTTAGATATAAAAAAAACAGCAAAGTTCAAAAGTGCAAACAAAACTTGATTCTTTTTTCAAAGCAGGATTACCGAAAGCAAGCGTGTTGACATCGAACATTATCGTCACTCCACAACGGGTGCGTCTGGATATATGTATCATCTGAAGATGAATAAACTGGATTTTATTTGTTTTTATATAACGGACTTTCGGCTTTGACGGACACCCCCTCACCCGCATTAGTCAGCTATATCGAGGTTCTACTGTACTATTTATGTCAGTTCCACAGCCTGATAACAGCTTTCAGATTCACTTTCATTGCTTCAAACCTGTTTAACAAAGATAGTTTTTAAGTAGTGTTGGAGTCGTTGATGGTGTTGTAGATGAAAGACGATCGTGGTTATTATAATTATTATTATGATGATGGAGAAGTGAGAGTTTATTTATGGTTACATATGTACAAGGTCACAATCTGTACAATATAACAGAGGTACTAAGTTCTCTAGCAAGATACAAGTTTATCAAGTGAATATAACACAGTTTTAATACGTGGACAACTCGTCGATAACCGGAAGTCGTTGCAGTGCGGTTAAAAGTAAGAGGGGCTTATTAGTCCACAGTTTAACACGTTGACAAGAAGATGTTGTTTGAGAGTAATTGGTTCCAGAAAATGTGTACGAATGTTGAATATACAAAGTAAAGCATTGTAAAAAAAACATCAAAAAGTGTATTTTAAAAAATTTTGGCGAATGAGGAATTAAATTCATTTCCACCATCTTTATCTGTACTGGGTGCTTCTTCAGTGAATATAATGTTATGTAAAGAATACCTCAATTTAAATTTGTCAAACCAGCCTTTATTTGCTTGAAATGCACTGTTAGAATCTTCTTTTAATCGAGTCTTGCAATCCTCATGCAAACTAAAAGCGTTCGCTTGAATAATTGAAAAACTCAAAGAGCTCTCCATTTCATCTATCATCACTATGCCATGTCTTTTGGAAACAATCTTTGAAGATTTATTTCCATCATGGACCGGCTCTAATCGTATGAACGCAAAAAGATTTGCCATTTTCAGAATGTTTAATTATTTCTACCTTTATCTCAATCATATGAAGAGTCTTAATTTTTTTTTGTCAGTCAGTTTCTCCTTTTCTCACCCATGTTTATAAATGTATAAGGGCTAAATATTTCAGGGAACGACTGCATGGAAACGTACAGATTTGCATTAATATATGAAAGTTGAGGACTGCCTATATATTATTGTAGTATTCAAAATGCTGTAGATACCTTAGAACAGGGTTTCCCAAACCATGTTCCGTAGAACACTAGTGTTCCGCCGAACCTGAATAGGTGTTCCGCGACAATTTGGAAAGGTTTTATACACTGCAACACATTTTTAAAGATCTTCTACTAAATAGAAGTAAAATAGTAAAACCAAAATAAGTAAAGAATCTACTTTTGCAATATTTTCCAAAAACTAGTAAGGACGATTCCTGGGTTCGGAATCCATTTTCTATGACAGCTAAACAAGTAGGCTTAAGTGCAAGTGACTATGAAAATCTAATTGATTTAATTAGTGACTCTGATTTGAAACAATAATACAAACATCAGACTTATGATTTCTGGGTGAGTTTATCAGAAGAGTACCAGAATTTTTCAAAACAAGCTATTATTGCTTTATTTCCATTTTCTAAAGCCTATTTATGCGAAGCGGGATTTTCTTTTTATGCTGCAACGAAGTCATAGTGCAGGAACAGGCGCGACGCCACACCAGATATTAGAATGCAACTTACCAATATTGTGCCTGATATCATGAAGATATGCAATTCAAGAACTTAAAATCATCAAAGTCATAAGTGCTTTATTTATTCATATTTTTATGTTTATATTATATTACAGTTTTATATTTAAAAAAAGTTACTAAATAAATAATGTGTTTTAATTACATTGTTTTTAATTTTTACTAGTAGGAATTACCCAACCTAAAAAATAAGCAGTGTTCCGTCAAAATTTCCGGGTTTGCAAAGTGTTCCATTGCAGAAGAAGTTTGGGAAACCCTGCCTTAGAAGGTCATTCATATTTCTTTTGTATACATATTGGTTAAGCATGATAAAATTCATTTTGTGTACTATTTAATTAAATCAACTTAAGATAAATTGCCCCAACATGACGCTTGCACATTTTTGTCTCACTAAATACACAACAAAGAGCACCATTCTATACACATCGTAAAATTAAAATCTTATACTATCATCATCATCATCATCATCATCAGCCTGAATCTATCCACTGCTGGATGAAGGCCTCTTCAAGTTGCTTCCACTTCTCTCGGTCCTGTGCATTGCGTTGCCACGTACTTCCGCAGAACTTTATCATTTCATCGATCCAGCGGCCTCTAGGTCTACCTTGTGGACGTTTTGTACTTCTTGGATACCACTGGATGACTAGATTTGTCCAACGATTGTCTCTTCTTCGAGCTATGTGTCCAGCCCATCTCCATTTAAGGCTTTTAATAAACTCTATTACATCGCAAACCCTTGTCTGCTTCCTTATCCACTCATTCCTCGTTTTGTCCTTTCGCGTTATGCCCAGCATGCACCTCTCCATACCACGTTGTGCTACTACTATGTACTATCATGTACTATCATATTCAGACATATATGTGGTTCCACAGAATTATAAACTTTTCATCTCAGGCCACAATACTTTTTCTGAATAAATAAATAACTTCTAAAGATTACTTATGTATGTTTTCAGATTGTCACCTTCCGATCTCTCACTCCCTCTGAAACTACTAAGCAAACTAAATCGGATGTTGCGAACCTGTCATTTGGCAAAGTGAGACGCAACATGTCACTCAATTGGCAACAACTCATGCAAGTTCCGCCTCTTCCCGTCTCTGATTTAAAAAACTGCGGCATTATTGACGTGGATTATGAAATAGTGGTAAGATAATTTGTTCTGTCACGGGTGTGAGGTTACTATACATCAGTGGCGGAGACCTGATATTAAGCTGTTATTAACCTATCATCTTGAGTCATAAAAATAATTTAAACACGGGGTATTAAAAATATTATTTTTTTACCATATCCGATCCTAATAGGATCATCTGGGCCCCCACAGACTGGAGGTTTGTATTAACAAAATTTTGTTATTACGAGAAATGGACGTTAGCTACTTGCTCAACCTATTAGGTCCATACTCTGATTCAAGACACACATTGAAAAACAATATGTGTATTTGGCAGACCCATGATTCGAACTGGGACCCACGATATTGTAAGCCGACGCGTAAGCCACTCGGCTACTGTAGGACTGTCAAATACTGAACATATTCTTCTTATTCCGATATTGCGAGACAGATAGAACAAAATGGCCACACAATACTTATACGATAACTATATTGATATTTTAAAGCACAGATGTAGGGTATGTTTCAATATTGAGTTGATAATGCAGTTTAGTGTAATTTGTTCATGTCATACCAAATTATCGCACGTTACTGTGTACTGAAACTATATCATCACCTCAATGCTACAATTAGATAACTCTGATTTGGTCATTGTTGGGAAAATGAAATTTAAACTTTACTTCATTAACATTACGGGAGCCGAATACTACAAGGTTCTAAGTGTTCGTCCTTGAAAAAACAAACCCAACAATGAAGTAGTATTCTAAGCTGCTGACATGACCCGGCTCGCGGCTAGCTCAGTAATGTAACCGGGTCGTCACTAAGGAGACTAGTGATGAATTAGGGGGGTGGAGCTCCCTTGTGGTAACACAACTTTTGATTATCCCAAATAAAACTCTCGGTCGGTGTGATACCAAATTTATTCAGGTTCAATGTTCACAGTGTCACAATCAAGTTATTTGTTATTGTTCAAACAATTAAAACTTATCAAGATGTCCGTGAACTATTTAGTTAATTGTTATATAATCTTTATGAAACTTTCCAAAAAGATTCAAAATGTTCACACTCAATCTGAGGAAAGTATACGCAGATGTTCGATAATTATTTTTATTTCGTAAAATATTTTCTTTTACAACGTCACAATCGTATTATATTCACATAATATCAGGTTTAAAAAATAGTTTTTATTTTTATAAACTGCTTATAAAAGGTTCATTCATATTTATAAACTTATTTACTAATAGTTTATTTTTATTTACAAACTTATTGACAGAAAGTTTGTTTATTATTATATAGTTTCAAAATTTATTATTATAACTATAAAATAGTTTCTAAAATTTATTATTATAACTATTAAATAGTTTCTAAAGTTTGTTATTATTATTACAAACTCAATTTATTAATTTGTTTTTATTTCAAAAACAAACTATGGCGCGATTTATTTCGATTACGTCACCTCGAAAAATACGTAGCGAAATCCACGTGTCTCGTCCGAGAGCGCGCGAAAAGAATTACTCCGCCGGTACGTCACGGTTAACGGTTAACTGGTATCCGGTTTTTCGCGTTGCTAATCGCCTCCTTTCGAAGGAGGACTTTAATTCGAATTCGCGTACGATTTTCGCCCTGACAGTAAGGGTCTTACGATCGACGACTTGGTAAGCTGCTGAATGGTAAACTGTTGCTTGTATGGGGAAAGGTCGAGTTTTGACTTGCCGACAAGGACTATGGGACTTATATACATCTTATTAGTACTTTGTCGCGAGGTTGTCGCATGGCTTTTGAGTGGCAGAATTGACTACAAGGCTAGATTTGTATAGTTATGTTGTCAACCATACTCTTTTTCAAACACCAACTGAAGGTCGGCGTTTTTATTCGTGTCACTGCCTCATTGTTACTTTTGTTTCTCCAAGGACAAACACTTAGAACCTTGTAGTTCTCCACTCGCGATTGGTGTATAATTATTATTTAAAATAATGGAAAATTGTGGTTGTCAATTAAATAATGTTAAATTGTATTTAAAAAATATTGTTTGGCTTCTCCGGCTTGGAGAAATACATCCCCTCCTCTCGTTTTTCAGTACTTACAAAACTTCAAAATCGAAAACCATAGACAAGATACAACACGAGCGCCGCCGCCAGGTCTCACGTTAAAGATTTCGCAGTCTATATTATTGTATTGGTACAAGTCGGTTATGTGGAATACAGCGGCAAACACATTTTGAAAATAGCCGATATACTGGATTATTTGTTAGTTTGGGTTAATTTAGGTTAGGTGAGGTTAGGTTTGGTTAGGTTAAGCTAACAAATAATCCAGTTTATCGGCTATTTTCAAAATGTGTTTTCCGCTGTATTCCTTATAACCGAACAGTACCGTTTTTTCTTCAACATTTTAAGCAGGGGATTACTGTGTTTGTTTTATTTTCAGGTTGTATGTGAGCCCTCGGGTTGTCACATGGACAAAGAAAAGAGCAGTCCCGTCACTATAGGAACGATACCTCTCGCCGGGTTCGAATCGCTCACCGCAGTACCACCAGAAGTGGCGCAAACTGACGTACCTGTCAACCAATCTTACCTCATGCCCGATGTTTCTACTGAAATGGACTCAACAAACCCGAGCGCCCCGCCGCGTATCGGAATGTACTCGCCGAGCCATTCATACACAAACCCGGCAGAGTGTCCGCCTCCTTCATACGATTCAGTCGGTAAGAAACTTTATGTTGATTTTAATTAGTTTTTTTTCAAGGCTATGCACAAGATGTGAGAATATAGCATTCGTTAAAACCACATAACTTAGAAAAACTTCAGACATTATCATGGTTAATTGCACTACAGTCTGTCTCCATCATTGTTCTTCACTATCTCCTCCGCATTCAGCCATCGGAGTCGTGATTTTCCAGCGCATTCCAAATTTGTCGACATTAAGCGCTTAGCTGATGTATTGTTCATCTTCTCCGTGTCCTAGTCAGCAAAGTCTTTCGATCATTATAAATTTCACAATATCCAGCTCATCGCATACATTACAGCTTGTGATTAAACAGCGCCGCTATACTCCATTTTCACAGAATGGCCTAAGAATCTTTCTGAATACCACAGTCAACGGAGCACAGCGTCTTTGTTTCGGCCCAGTATGACAGCATCAGTCTCACGAGAGTTTTGTACAACCATATTAAATAATTGTTTTGATTTAATATCATTAGTAGACCATAGAAGCATCTATTTGCAATAATTACTCTATATTTGATTTCAATGCTCACTTTATTATCGACATTTACGAAGGAGCCTAGGTACACAAATTCATTCTACTTTTCAAGACAGCAACCAACAAAACACTTGGGGAATTATGTTGTGTGTTTTGTCATGCAGAGGCAACAATATACCCATCAGAACAATCGAAAAGCTCACCTGTTTGCGAAACATGTGTCGTAAATCCTTTTTTATAAGTTACCTTGAATTACCGCTAAGTAAACGCTGAATCTTCTGAAAAAAATAGCAACTGTAATTTGTAGAATAATATTATGTATTTTTCTCTCAGTTAACTCCACATCTGGGGAAGGTCAACCCGTTGCTGCTCAGACCACAGGAAATGATGGAATACCATTCATTACTCCACCTTATCCCGCATATGGATTTGTCATACCACCAAACTAAATAAGCCTAATAATTACATATTATATTAAACTCGTCTTACATGCAGATTGAATGTAACCGTCAACTCATCAACTTTATTGTATTGTAATCCACAAACATATGTATCTTGTATTGATGATTGTACACACAGAAGTTGACGATATAATCAAAACGGTAACTAAGCTTGGCTCAATTGTTAAAACCCAGAAAAAAGTACTGAAAATGAAGCTGTTAGAGCAACAACCCATTGAATAAAATGGTAAATTAAATAATGATAATTATAATAATTATTTTATGCATGGCCCCCACAAGGTGGGGGTTGACAGGGCTTTAACCTGGAGGCCCGGCGTGGTGGGTCAACCAGATAAGTGAGATAAACGTACGACATGACAAATTGACCCCAATAGTAAAATAGTTGCCTACGGTAATTTACTTCAAATATTAATGTTGATTATGGTTTTAAAACATGTACTTATGCGATGCAATTTTGATGTGTGTCAATACTCCACAATTCAATAATTCAAGTAGATGTATTAAAAAATACTAAAATAGTTAAAAAATATACTAAATACTCTTAATTTTACCTTGAACACCATTTGGAAAAGTTACTGTAGAACGCCATACTGCCTACTGGGCAGGGGCTACCAAAGATGGCCTGGCCTGGGGGCCCACTTCAGGGTGTGGAGGCCATGACTTTATGACAGTGCCAGCTTGTACACTGCTCTGCCTCAGTGGTAACATAATGCTGTCTATTGGAAAATATAACTTTGTGTGGACAATAAAATTAAATACGTCATGTTGCTTTCGGTGAAACTGCCACCATTACTAGAATTGTTTATTTGTCATTCATATATTGAGTCATATATTATTATTATCAAACATTGCAACTTGTCTTTTTATTGATTTTTAGGAGGATATAATTTATATAATATATTTATTTCACTATTATTCATTATTATTTACTCAATATTTTTATGGAATGGTAATTGTATTACATAGTTATATTATTTTTTACTATAATCGTAAGTATACACAATGTGCATCTCATCTATAAGTGTATAAAATTAATTGTAATGTTGTGTTAATTTAAGAAAATATATTACTGTTTTATAAGGGTCGCCAATTTCTTACAGAATATGGTTAGAAAAACTAAGGACCAAAAACTGATAATATTACCGAAATATAAATTATTTCATCAATAATCTGAGAATAATCATTCAACCATGATGCCTCTTTGATAATCACTTTTGGATAGTTTTTATTATCAATTTTTGAATAAGGAAACTACATATTTGTAGATGAGACTACAGCGTCCTCACTTTTGATGTCAACTCGCAGTTGTCATATATTATCAACATTCATTATTAGAATTAAAAGATAAAATGGTAAACACATTAACTATAATAATAATAAACGCTTATTTAAAAAGATCTTATTAATTATAAGATATACATACCTACCTCATATTTTTTCATTATCGCTAATGACATCACTACGTTAAAACGGAGTGAATAAGAACGTTTTCAGGTTTTATAATATTCGATTTAAATCCTATGCTAGATGTCTGAAAAGCTAAATTTACTTGCCAAAGTTGTGTTTGCAATTTAGCAATCTGGTTTAGTGAATGGCAGTAGCGAGGGGTGGAAATAGGCTGTTAAGATTCAACATAAATAGTGCACACTAAACTTTTTCTTTCATTCTTTTTAGTTTTCGTTGAACTAACAATACAATTTGCAGATCGTTCTGGTTAGTTTTTAAAATTCAATTAAACCCTGCCTAACCAAACCATAATATATAATTAACTATTTCTTTTATTCAACGAATAATTCACAAGATTTTAATTGTTGCCAAATTAATTGATTGCCAAAGTAGCTTGATTTGGAAGAGCGCTGATGAGTAGGTATTATATTTACCAATAGTTAAAATTTTTCGCAATTAGTATATCACGTCGTAGCATAATGGTAATGCATAGATGGGGCGTAAACCCGGGAGATACAGGGTTCAATTCCCCATCGGGGTGGCTTACTTTTTTCAAAAAAAGATTTTTTCTATTGGTTATAATATACTTATGTATTTTCAAACCATAATAGTTTAGGTATGCCATGGCGATCTGACAAAGTAGTCGACACTT
Organism: Rhyacophila brunnea; assembly: GCF_057557595.1. Taxonomy (NCBI): domain Eukaryota; kingdom Metazoa; phylum Arthropoda; class Insecta; order Trichoptera; family Rhyacophilidae; genus Rhyacophila; species Rhyacophila brunnea. Next base: position 10,641,335 of record NW_028232848.1, on the reverse strand, counting down.
TTGCTAACATAATTATATGTTTTCATTGAATTATGAAAACATATTACAAATAAGTAGTTGTTTTTTTAAATTACATTAAACCCTGCCTGACCAAACCAAAATTGATAAACAATATTCTTCTATTTATAAAATATCAAACATGTAACGTTTAATGGCATAATTTTAGATATCTTATGGTTAAACGAATATTTTTTGACTATTATCTACCATGGCTTTGATTAGGCAGGGTTGAAATGAATAACAAACACTATCCACACGTCGTAGTCTTAATTCAATATAAACAAAGACCTACATTTGACTGACAAAGTTTAGTAGGCACTATTTATGTCGAATCTTAACAGCCTACCTCCACCCTTCGCCTCTGGATTGAATGGGAATGTTTGTTATTCACTCGCCATCGATATTTTCCCAAAATTATCGTCTGTTCCTATTTACCAGCAAAACGGGTTCAATAGGAACGGGAAGGTAAGGAAACATGATTAAAGAAAGAAACATTTATTTAGAAAATATAAATTGTATTACATATTTGTTTAATCAGTGGATTAGCTGGAACAAAAGTAGGTACTTATTTAATTGCGTTGAGTTGATCAACCATGCGGATCGCAACAAATTTTTTAACGCCTGATGAATAACAAACGATCACGTTTCCTATCCTATCGGAGTTTCCATAGAGCAAAAAAAAAAATTATTTATCAAACAACATTGATATTGGAATGAATGCAAACAGTAGCATTTTAGCTACTGTAGCACTCTGAACCCTTTTTCCCGGGAACTGTTCCAATACACCACATCACTTCTATTCACCCCGTTTTACCGATGTAACTTATAGGATGTTCATCCAAAATTTTCGAATGCGATTTTACGCCAGATATATAATACGCCCGTATAATTGCGTTCATCCAAATTTAGTACATAAGCATCTTGCCGAACCCGAACACCTAATGCCCCTCTACCATAAGTTTAGCGAAACCGATTGCTAAATTCGGCAGAGTCCATTTTTGACAGATCGCAACTGACAGCCCGCGTTTGTTGATAATTGTCATAGGTTCTTGTTTTCTTCCGTATTTCATTATGATTCAGTGTATTATTTTGATTATTGTCTAATGCTACTATCTATTTTACAATTGATTCTATAATTGGTGCTTATTTTATTCAATCATGAATGCTTTATTTATAGGTAGTAAACTTTGCTTTCGTAGATAAAGCTAATCTACAATGCCGCAAATTTCGTAAAAGAGGCGACGCTTTCAAATTTAAGAGTCTCGTTAGTAAATACACATCAGACGCAGATTCATGAAATCAAATAAATACAAGTAATAAAATATTTTGAACAACTCAATTCACATGATTATGCTGGAATCGATTTATGCATAATAATTATATGGTAGGTAGGTATACTATCACGATAACCATTTACTTTCATTTGTTTATATTGTAATGATTATTTATTCAATAACGTTTATTCGGCATTCGGATTATCCGGCCATAATGTAGTATTAATCGAAAAATAAAAGAAATAATATGAAAGTAAATGTAATAGCGAGTTCAAAATATATGGACCACTAGGGATATCTAGCGGCAAAATGTGAGAAATTGTCATTTATTTGACAGTTAAGTGCCCATAGACATCAAAAACTGACCATAGAGAAAAAATATTTTTCTGTTTTAATATAAGGAATACTTGTTTCAAATAGGCGCGCATGTACAAACACCGTTATTTGCATAGAGCATAATGGAACACGGCGGCGCCCGTATATACAAATCCGAAGCTAAGTGGGTGAACACTCGACAAGTTTTATTACGGCAATAAACGGTTTCGGCGTAAGGTGAGACCGTCATAAACCATTCGGTTCGGCTTATTTCCATGGAAACCCTATTAATTGCTGTTGGTGAAACTAAACTCATAACAACTTGACATGAAACCAATACAATAAGTTAATCTACTCAATTAAATCTCACATAGGTAGAGTTGAATTTAATATTTAAGACGGTCAATAACACCAACATAATATTTGTTATCCGATAGAATTTGCTTTATATGGCTACCCATTGGCCGATATAAATAGTCAGTATTATCAGTTATTTTAATTAGTTTAAACTATTATTTTTGAGCACAAAAAGCTACACAAAACCGTCTTATAAATTTGTACTGAGTCTAACAGCTATGTAATACATACGCACGGTATACACGGACGGGGAGTAACCCCAAGAGATGTATATTCGATTCCTGCCGGGTGATTTTTTCTATTAGTTATAATATATTTTCTCAGAAGTGTTTTTCAAAATTATGTTTGTTCAATAATTAGAATGGTACATTCTTAAATCTTGTGAATTGTTCGTTGAATAACTGGGCGTCTTACGTGGGCGATGTCGGCGAAGCGTTGAGCGACGCGCGCAACTCAAACGTATAACCGTGTGTGAAAATGTTCGTAGACAAAGTCGTTTTTTGGTTATACATTTGAGTTGCGCGTGCTTACCTAAGACGAGCCATAAAAGAAATAGTTAATTAAAAACTTAGCAAAGAATTACTATGTTGACAATTGTATTTAATTTATAATTGGCCATTGCCAAGTATTTATTGCACCATGAATCTCTGGTTCATCGACTATTACATATCGTCACCTCAACACTACAACTAGATAACTCTGATTTGGTCATTGTTGGGAAAATGAAATTTAAACTTTACTTGTTTTACATAAATCTAGGCTATAATTATTATTTAAATAAAAATGGAAAATTGTGATTGTGAATTGGGAACAATGAAATAATGTTCAATTGTATGAAAAAATATTGTAGATATATTATTTTATTTATTTAATGCATTTATGGTTTTAAATTTCTCTAATATTTTCAAACATAAAATTAAGACAATTCTCATTAACAGGGTTGGCGAACCTGTTTACATACACGTGCCAAAAATTCCCAAATATTATTTTTCAACTCTCTGACGTGCCGAGCAGTTGTAGGGATAAAATAGTTTTTAAGAAGTCTATTAAAAAATATGATCTTCTAGATACCATTCACAGAACATGGCACACATATAGCTTTATCACATTTTTCAATTACGCCATACATTTTGGTCCACCAATTTTGTAACTGTCTGCCAGAATTACTAATACTAGCTTCACCAAGTTTTTGTTTCTTATTTGGTACAGTCATTTTTGTGGTAAGAAATGAAATTGTTTGTTATTGTATTAATTAGTTTGGTTCTTTACGCACAAAATGACACCAGAATTGCTCCGATCAGATGATTACAGAATAGTGGTATCAAGCATTGTAAATCGATCAAAACTAGAGGTTCGCGATGCGGTATTTCCCGCCGCCTGATGAGGTTAGCGCGATAATATTATATGTGACACATAAAGTCTTGAAGACTGATTTATTCAATTATATATTTAAATTGAACTTAATGTTTGTTCTTGAAGAGTATTTTCCTGCTATTTTTTATACATTGCGATCTGTCATTTATTATTATTATAGGTATTTTTTTCTCTTCAAACGCGTGCCATGCAAAATCATCTCGTATGCCACAGGTTCGCCACCACTGCCATTAACTTCTGACTTACCTAGTGTTATCACCTTGTAGAGAAGTAAATGTAAAATCATATTCAATAGCTAATTCAAAAACTGAAAATCAAGTTATCTAGTTGTAGTATTGAGGTGACGATATAATATATTCATTAATAAGTTCAACCGCATCAAATACGGAAATAAATATTGAAATATTTGACAGACAACCATGTAAACACTCAATCTCTGGAAAAGTGATATGCATTTTATTATTATCTACCATTTAATGCAATTTTAGTACAATTTGTCTTCCGTCCTAGAGAAGAATTTTATTGAAAAATTGTAACTATTTTAAGGTAAAATATTTATATTTTAAGCTGCTATACATACACCCATCAATGTAGTATTATGTAGATAATAATATTTAATATTAATAAGAGCTTTCATATAAGCAACTCTTGCGTCCTGTAATGAAATTAGAATATTTTTTCTTTCACTTGAGGTGAAGTAAACATGTAACGCTGATTTTTATTATAATAAAAGAAAATAATATTATTAACACAATAAATTGAGCGGATAAGGATTTAAAAAGTACAAGTGACATAATAAAAACAAATAAGTAAGTGCAGTTTTAATTTGATCACCACATACCTATTTATAACTACGTGAAAAAGTTTTTAAAAAATTTCACCTGTATATAAAATGTTATCAACTAATCCGAATGTTTTTGCCTGATTTTTATTGCATTTTTGTATCCCCTCCCTTCCTCCCTTTTCTGATTTGTAGATTAATAAAAATCAAGGAATATCAATATTTAAAATAATAATGTGTAGGTAATATCTTAATTGGAATTTAAATTCTAATTGATTTGATTATTGTACTATTTTTTGTGACCCTACACTTTAGGAACTACACGAGATGGCAAATACACACTTGTTATTCCTGGCACATTTTTGTCAACCAATATTTAAAAACTCTCATTTTTCTAGTTTTATATGTATGTAAACATTATTTTTGGTTCGTAGTATATTCTTGGGTTTTCACCGTGTCTCCTTCTTCCTTCTTTATTCGACGTTTCGGGCTCGTTGCAGAGGCCATTATCAAGAGATATGTTTTATGATGAAATGTAGTGTAGGTATGTGAATGTAAACGTTGCTCTTAGAATGTCAACAAGAATATACTACGGTAAAAAACAACCGTGAAAGCCTCAAACATTATTTTTGGTGTCAATTTAAATAAAAGGCCATTATATTTTCTTCTTTAAACTATTCAGATGCATAAAAAGTAGTACTTGAGTATTATTTTCTATGGTCGTTATCGCTCACACTGTTTACATACAAATTGCTATTGTTGTATTGGCTTGTTTCCCTCGTGTCCTCCACCTGTCCTTTCTTATTACCTGGCCGAATTATCAAAGTTTATTTACAATGAGGTTGTATATAATATTATAGTGTGGATTCAAATGGAACCACACATTCAATGGTCGCTTTATGTCTTATATTGTGAGTGGGCTGCAATTTTTATTATTAATATACAAAGTTTGGTCTAAGAAATCGAATAAATGAATAAAATATTGATAAAAAGATGTTATTATAATGAACATAATATTATATGGTTTTATTGTTATACACATATAATTATATTTTGATTAGTATTTGAATAAACGCACTTTGACATTAATCTCTCTGACTTTTATTTTATTTGGTACTTGTCTATAATACCGTCTAATTAACTTAAGTGCATTTGTGTACCCAAATAATAAGTTGCTAAGGCAACATGGTCAATAAAATTGCATGGGATTGCTGCCAAAAGTTGCTAAGTCGAAAACTTTGGTATTTAGTGGGCTCGCACATCAGAACTCGCCGCATGCGTCTTACGACGTTCATGTTCATACAATCAACACAATAAAAATAGCAGACGAGAGACTTCGCCTTTTTCGCGTTTGACGTTTGCCGCTAGGCAGATGTGCGAGGTTGTAGCATGCAACATTCGCTGGCAGTCTCAGAAGTCTTTGATTTATGGCCGTCAGGCACACAAGGCGAGTTGTGATGTGCGAGCCGGCTTATAGTTAACCTGATCCTTGTCACAGACGAGCTAACTCGGGGATTCTTGTAAACGTCATAACTTCTGAATAAACATTCTGTGTATATTTTCTGAACAATATTTATCATTTTAGTGTGAAAATATTCACGATGAACTCGATAAACATGTTGTGTTGGTAAGTTTTCACAAATATTTATCATTCTGTGTCCTATTTCGTGTTTTTTAAGGGATTTATTTTATTCTGAAAATAGCTGGCCTACAAGTGTCCACCTAGTAAAAATTGGCTGGCAGTGGTAAGGTTAAAGGATTATGATGGATGGTTCTGCATTGTGCTCTATTATTACTATAAACATGCGTGGCTAGAAAAAAAATTCAAGGTCATCCAATATACAGAACGTGCACATATATCACAAAGAAATTAGCATTATGCCTGATTTTAGAAAGCATGTCAAACTTCAAATTGCAATTACATGATTTTGAGACTTATCAAGTTGGACTTGGGACATTTAAACAACCAAAATCTTTAGACCTTAACAGAAAAGTTGATTGTTATTGTGATTGGTTTATTGGCTTGTCATCAAATGGAGGAGGAACATCCATATTTCATCGACATTTCGAGTTTGTTGCAGGAACTTTGACAATATTAATAGGGAACACAAGTACCGCTTAAAAACGTCATAGTAGTCGGTGCAAACATAGTAAACTATCATACCCCTTACAGTGTGAAAATAATTTGTTGAAGTGTCGCTGCGCTGCAATCTATGCCAGTATTGTAGTTCTCGAAACGGCCACGCTTCACGTTAAACTTGCCGCAGACTATTACTTTATCATTTTACACGGGCGGCACACTTACCGTTTTTTTCCAGACGTATTCTGCAGGCACCAAACTAGAAGACTCCAACCTTCGCACTGGATTAGCCAGTTCCTCACCGGCCATGGCAACTTCGCCGCCAGACTCCACGAGTTTGGCTTGATAGTAGATGGGCCGGGTTGTACCTGCGGGCATGACCACCAAGATGTTGAACACATCCTCTGGGATTGCCCGGTTATGGAATTCGAACGAGCGGAGCTGTTTGCCAGGGTCCGTCCTCACACGGGCCCAATTGGTCATGGAGATCTGGTAGCAACCGAGGCCAACTTTGCGGCATTTGAGAAATTTGCAGTGTCATATGGGGAGCGGGATAGTCCCGACTCTTCTGTAGACTCATCCATTTCAATTCGTGACACTCAGTATGCGGGTACACAAAGCGCTTAACGTCAGCGGACAGCAGAGCCAGTCCAAAAAACAAAAAATTTTCTTTCTTAACTTTCTTCTTTAAGCACTACGGTGCATGGTTGCAGCATCAGTCCCGTGCGGCTCCGTCTCGGGACGGAATGAGCACTTAAAATCACTTCTTTCAGACACGTTTAAAGCGTCATAGAAAGCGGCCGTGCATATCCACGGTTGTGCATATATGACGGGTGGTGGTGGGCACTTTTTTTTTTTTGTACATTATCTCTTGAGAATGGCTTCTGCAATGAGCCCAAAACATCGCGAAAAGAATGAGGAAGAACACGCAGTGACAACCCATAAACCAAAATCTAAAGTCCGTACTAGACCAATATACAACCACTCACAAACAAATTAAGTAGGTACCTACCTATAAAATTATTTGTAAACTTTCGATATTACGCAAATTGACGTGCACACAGATTTGTTTAAAAATCAACGCATGCAAACATCCCAAACAAATTAAACGCACTTTGGACTGTCCACATAGTAAAAACCATGATGCGTGCGTCTGTACATGAACAATGTGTGAGGTGAATGAATGCCACTCTGTGTGTCGAAAATTAGAGTGGCTTTCACAATTAATACACCTTACAATATCCCTTGAGAATGGCCTCTGCAACGAGCCTGAAATGTCACTGATAGAAAAGGGAAGAACACATGGTGACAATACGAAAATGCAATGAATATGCAATACCTACATTTTCCTTAATTTGTTCACATTTACTACTAGTGTGTCAGACACAATAGGCAGTACGCAGGGCTTTTTTTGTAATGTTATGTAATACGGTGGAACAGCGTTCTGGCACCTTTTTTCACGGTATTTTTAATGTTTCAAAAGCAATTAGATGAAACATAGTTCGCGATTACATAGTACAAATTAATTTTCCTGAATCATCTCATATGAAAAGGCATATCCTGAAAAACTATTGCGTTTGATATGTGCATTGAATTCTAATACCATTTCTTCAAGTGAATGTGAACGTGAATTTTCGCAAATGAATCTAATTATTACCCAAATAAGAGCTTCGTTGAAGACCATATCAGTTTTGGCACTTTTGGTCATCAAACTCGTCGAACCACATTTGACACTTTTCGATCATTCAAAATACATTGATCGGTGGTGACTCAGTGGAAGAAGACATTCGGCCATAGACTCTAACTATAAGAAAAGGAATCGAGACGATTTGTCTGACACAAATTGGACTGAAGTTTGGAAATCACCATGGCCCCCATAAAGGGGGGGCTGACAGGGCTTTAGCCTGCGGGATCGGCCAGATAATTGAAATAACGCAAATCAGAAATTTGCTCTAATTGTAAAAAAAATCGCCCTGCGGCGCTAATTTCCTATAGACATATTAACATATCGTCGTGGTAAATGCAATAGGTCGTATGTCAAAGATACCAAACTTTTCAGGAGAGACAAAAAACTATCCCATCTTAACCCCAATGCACCGATTTTTTTCACAAATTTATTTACTTAGTAGAATTTGTTCCCTGTTAAGACTGTTATCATCATTTTGATGTAAGATGAATAATAAGAAAGTTAGGTTGACATACAACTATTTGATCGTCAATGTTGGCCACTTTTGTTGACATAAGTCCAATTTTTATGCAAACATACTTAAATTGAAAACACTAAAATTAGGTATTTATAATGAAACAAAATATAATATTATATTAATATAGACATATTATTATACACTTGTACATAAACGTTTAAAAAGTAAGCTTAAACTAATGAAAAAGTTTTTTTTTATTATAAATCTCTGTTTAATTAGGCACTTGTATAAAAACGATTTCAATGTTTAAAAGAAAAGATTAAAAGTTAATATTCAAAATAACACACAATAATTTTTAAAAAGATTTATTTAAAAATATCATAGTTTAATTATGTATTTGCATAAAACAGAGCAGGTAAATACCTACTTAAAAGAAAAAAGAACAGTTTTAAAAGAATACTTTTTTTTAGAAAAGTAATTTTTTTATTTAAACGGTAGGTAGTATTATTTTGTTTTCTTCCAAAAATTTGTGAATAGCAAGCTGCGTTGTTCATCACTGATTGTATCGCACTTAAAGGCTATTTTTGGCCCACCCTTTTGAGCATGTCACTATGCCCACCACAACGTGGACCTATGGTCATAGAATCTTTTTTAGACGTCTGTCTATACTTGCCGCCCTTGCCGGACTCTTCATGCTTCTCAAAACCCGCATAAGACTTGCCTAGCAATCGCAGTTGAGCTGATTGAGTTGAGTTGAGCAGTTGAGATGTATCTATAGTCTAAGCAGTTGAGAGTTTTTTTTGCCTCTTCCACTCTTTACAATTATTGCTTTGCCCTTTTCGTTTTCTTTGATTGACTTGCTCAGTAGGTTCGTCACCATGGGTGTCAGACTGCATAGCAAACTCCTCTAAGTCTTCTGATGAGCTTGATTGATTTGATTCAGGTTGATACAGAGCTTCAGAGTCACTACTGATATCAGATAGTAAATGTTCAGGGCCACTTAGATGTTCAGTCATCGTCATATCACAATCTATATTTTATCTCAGGGATGATTGTGTTGATACAATGTTCTCTGCTATCTTTATGTCCGAAGGTTGCCTCAGCAATGATTCTGCTTGTTCTAAAATTGGAGTTTTGATAGTCAAAGTATTATTAACCTCAGCGAAATCGAGTTCTATTTCTGAACCAATATTTTGAAAAGTGATTTCAAATGGATGCTCTAAGACTAAGATTTCGAGTTCCGCTGCATTCCCAGGTTCAACTTGTAACGCCATATAGTCAGTGGTTCTTACGACTTCACAGGTTATTTGAGGTCCTGAAGAAAATAATCATTTTTAAATTTGATAATCGTTAATGCATCTCAGCAAAATATCATCTCCACTCCACATTTGTGGCGACATAATCTTATTTATTCTTACCATTAGTATCCGGTGAAGTAATGTTGCTGACTGCTAAAGATACCAAGTACCGCCCACACCTTCCATTAATCATTTTAATAGCTTTTTACTAAATAATTTTTAACTAAATAAACAGTGTCTTATTAAAACTGTCAATCGTGATTGGTGAACAAATAATTACTTTGACAATAAATAAATGAGACAAAAAGTCATCATCATCAGGGGCACGACAACCCGGTGTGGGTCTTGGCCTCCTCCAACAGCTCCCTCCACCTGTCCCTATCCAGTGTGGCCGCTTTCCAATTTGGTACCCCTAGAACACGGCAGTCATTGGCAGCTCCATCCAACCAGCGAATCTTTGGCCTGCCTCTTCTTCTACGCCCGATTGGATTGCCGGACATCATACGTACGTACATTCATACGGTGCACATGACCTAGCCATCGCAGTCCCCCAATCTTAATTGATTGAACTGCGCTGCAATCTTCGTATAGCCCGTAGAGCTCAGCAATATATCTTCTTCTCCAATTGGTGCTGTCCCTGATCGGTCCATATATACGTCGGAGAATTTTTCTTTAGTTTGAGACAAAAAGTAATGTTAGATTATCTGTAGAAAGAATCTTGAAAATTTTACTAAATCTGACAACAATAATGTAATTATAAAGTAGATTTTAAAAAACAGTGATTGGTAAATTACTTACATCGTATTATTTGACGAATTCTTTAGTATAAAGTCAAGAACGAGGAATAAAAATAAACAAAAACATTACTATCATTATGATGAGCTCTGACATACGACTGTTTGGCGTGACCAATATCAATGACGTGTCGGTTCGTCTTTTTGCAAGTGTTGGGATAGTCGACTTCTTATTGGTCTAACGACATAAGACCTATTGGAGATGGTGTAGATGACTGGGCTGGTCACTATGGTGCAATAAAACAAAATTGAAATTTTTTTGACATACGACCTATTGCATTTACCACGACGATATGTGGTTATATAATTGCATTTTTGGTTAATGTTTGTTGATATATGTGTTATGGGTTGGAATTATTAAAAGATATTATTAATTATATTTAATGTTGTCCTTTATTTCCGGTTATTAACATAAAATCACATAACATAAAATTACTGGTATCCTAATATAAGGTTGAATATTACTAGGTACAATATGTGTTTCTTGTGAGAAGTCCGACTGAAGAGTGTTTTATATACTGGAATACTACAAAAAAGGAACAATAAAAATGATGCAACGAACTTAAGAAATGAACAAGATTTAACATGTAAAAATAATAATGAACTCATTATTTCAGCCGGTCGAATTCGACTGGCTGACTCACTAACAGTTACAGAATTTGAATGGCACATAACATATGTACTGAATACCTTTAATTTTACATCGAACACCATTTGAAAAACGCTACTATATAGCATCACACTGCCTTAAACCTTGGTGATAGTAGGGGGCCCGCTTCAGGATATGGGTACCATGAAATCACTATATACTTTTATTCAATTAGGTATATGACGTTTTTACAATAGGTAAATTGTTTGGCAAGAAGTGAGTTCCGCCACCTTTTTTTTTTTTAAAAAGCCCTGGCAGTATGTATTATAGATTGGTGTAGTAAGGTGGGTGTCTTGACTAGACATTCAATTAGATGTGTTGAGAGATATACCCACTCTAACGTAGTGAACATAGCCTATTTTTCAATGTCACTTTGGACCAATCAGATTGTCTATTTGTCGAATCTCATTTTGCCGCCGCCGGCAGGACGTTTAGTTTAGTTTAGTAATGGTTTAGTAATACAACTTGTGTATACCTACGACTATTATACGTGAGCTTCGAAATTTAATAATCGTGATTTTATTTTAAAAAATACGTTGCAAAATGGGCATTAAAGACGTCAATATAATACTCGACAGTGAATTCAACACGTATTATTCTGGTCAAATCATCAATGGCAGGATTGAATACACATTGGACACACCGAAAAGCATCAGAGGCATGTCGCAAAAAATTATAATACTTCACACGTTTGCAATAAAATGATAATATGTATGATATTTTTCGCGATGCGTGTACATCAGTGCACAAATTATCTATTATGTAAGATAGGTAGCGGAAGTTACATGATAATTATAACACTATTATCTTTATTTAACATTACTCAATTTTTAAAGTAATTTATCATTCATTTTAACAATCGTTTTCGTTTTTTTAGCCCAATGAAAAAAACGTATATTTTAAACAATTGCATCAGTATATGTATGACCTTGAATTTACTCAAACAAAGCCTTGTCAATTTCGTTTAAAAATAACATCGATGTTTAAAATTGTCGAATATTCGGAATCTTCGGAAATGTCATCTTTTGTTTTGACCCTTGACGTTTGACACAATCCATTGTTGCCATCTTTTCAAAGTGGAATTATAGTACAGAGCCTCCAAAATTATAGTATTTGGGGAAAAAATATAGTACGCGTTGCCATCTGTTGAAAATGTATAGGTTTTTTGTTTCTCAGAAAAAAAAACAACGGAGAATTTGAGAAACTCCGAGACGCCTTTTTATTTAGGTACCTCTTCCGACCAAAAATGTTTACCGAAGAATTCAAAAAATTTCATTTTAAACCGAAGTCAAGGGATTTTTTTACATTTTTCGAGCATTTTTGTTTCAAAGTTCTCCAAATTTTCTAATATTGCGAAATTATAGTACTTTGCACCAATTAATCGAAATTTCAGTATTTTCTACATGTTTTTTCCGATATTCAAAATTATAGTATTTTGGGCGTACTATACCTGTTTTATATTGTACATAGTACGCGGACCAAAATTATAGTACAAATACTATAATTATAGTACGAATGGCAACACTGACACAATCAGTGTTACGAGATATAATTTTAAAAATTCAGTATTTTTCAATAGATTTTTAAATTGAAAAATTTTACATGACATAGAAATAACAACGATATACTACCTGTTATTGCGAATTGGTTGGTAGTAGTATAATATCAGGGTTGGCAAACTTTTTTATGTATGCGTGCCAAAATTTCCCAAAAAATGTAGTTTTTCATGGGAAAATGAAAACAAAAAGGTTTTTAAGAATTTTATATGTATTTGGCAGGTATTCAAATGTTGCTGGTCACCATTTTGGCGGTCTCGTTGTAGATGTAGGGGCGAGATCGCTGTAGGAGGGTGACCAGGAGTTGAGATGAAGAGTCAGAGGAGCGAGTTTTATTTACGACGTAAACAGTTGGTGCAAGAATTATGATACTGTTCCGAGGTCCGAGACTCGGTAGAACGAGATCCTGTACAGAGCTATACAGACTAAGATACTGACAGACCAGGAAGTTATAATCGAGTGGCATTCCCAATCAATTGTGATCCGCTATTTATGGACATACTCAATCAAAAGAATATCTTGAAAAAAATATTTAGTAAAAAATTACTATTATAATTGAGTCAGCTATTTTATATCGAGTTTGCGATAATTGAATATGGCTGACTATATGGGAAAACGGATATTACGGAAATTATAATATTGCAGTCAGATATTTACTGAGTTTGCAATAATTGGACACTACGAGAAATGGATATTAAGGAATTCATAATTGCGGTCAGCTATTTAATCGCTGATCAATATGCTGATGCGGCTTGAATTGTTTATCCCCATATAGATTATATTTATTTGTAAAACTTTATTGGAAATTTTATTGGTACTTATTTTTTTATCTCTTTAAAACATTTGCGTGCTGTGCAAAATCATCTCGTGTGCTATAGGTTCGCCACCATTGTAGTATAAAGGATATTAGTCTATGGTTGGTAGCTTTTGAATATTTTTGCGGAGTCCCAGGCATAGACTAATATACTTGTCCCAGGGTTCTACAGAATCCGGTTGGGAATCACTGGGCCCCTTACCTACCTACTCAATAATAATTTCTCACTCTTGAATCTTGTACCTACAATATATTCAGTATTGGATTAAAAATAAAAATAATACCGTGAAATCACCCAACTTTGCCGACTTTTTGAATGTAATAATTACATTTATTTTTTGGTCCATGTCAACAAATATTTTTATAACAAGCATTTTTATTTGAAAATGAAACCGTGAAATCACCCAACTTTGCCCACTTTGTGAATGTAATAATTACATTTATTTTTTGGTCCATATCAACAATTATTTTTATAAAAAGCATTTTTATTTGAAGATGATCATTTATTTATATCATTATTGGTTTGAAAAAACTATAGAAACAACTAAGTGGGCAAAATTACCAGCCATATCTCTCAACATTGCAAATTTTATTGAAAAATAGGCACTATTCATAATATTATGTTCTTTTGTTCAATTATTACCAAGCTGGGCAAAGTTACCGATCCCAAAAAGTTTGACACATAGACAATATTTGTTACGAACACTTTTATCAATTTGTCACAAAACAGTTTGGTAAAGGAATAAAAAATATAATAAGCGTGCAATAGCCAGATTTTTAAAACCTTTTTATTATTTTACTTACTTAATTTATTAAAAAATTGATTGTATTTTAGGTTATTACTAAAAGGCTATGTAATTTTTCCATACTTATACAGACCACATTCAATCCTAAATTTGTTGGTTATGATAAAATTTAGACATCATTATGAAAATATTTGCAATACGTCTTTAATTTCATTGGGAATGAAATATCATGTCGTTTGATTTTTTACGCATAAAAGTTATTGTTACATCAACGCTATCCATTTTTTCTTACATTATATTTAATGATGTCTAATATTGTATTTTACGATTACCTACATGCATATCATTTTTCTGGATCTCTTGATGTAATCGTACTATTCCTAACAATCTGTTAAATATGCTAAATCGGTACTGGGAGAACTGGACGCCAGGACAAATGGGCGCCACACTGTCAAATGAAATAACGTTCATTTATGAAATAAATATGCGTTCGTTGCGATTTGATACAGAAAATAGACGAGGAAGTTTAATAAGTTTCTATCTACCATTTGGTAGTTTAAGAATTATTCTGCCTGACGCTATATATAAAAATGAATGAACTCTATTCTCATTTGAACTTAAACATATGCACAATTAAATCACAAAAAAATTAATAATACATAAGTATTAAATATATATTTTAAAAGTACCTATAATTCACAAACATTTATTTATTGTCAAATTTCATTCGATTGCGTAGCACCGAATTGTCCCGGCGCCAAATCGTCCCTAGACCCTGCTAAATCATCCGACTGAATGTGTTAATTAAGATTAATCGTCTTACAAAAAAATTATAAACAAAAGTGATAAGTTGGCAGTTGATACTCTGGCAGTGGCGAAGGCTCCATAGTAGGCGATTATTTAAAGCCTACCTACTAATAACAATAGATCTTCAAGCAAATAATTTAAATTAAAAAAAAAAAAAACACTGAAAAATCAAAGATAATTGATACTTAGTCATCTATCGTCAAAATTCAGAAGTACATACCTTTATTTTATAAATTAGTACGGTTTATAACCATAACTACTGCGGCATGGATTCAACTATGTTATGAAATATTCGATGCGAATTTAAGATGTGGTTTGTATGCGTTTTTAGTCACGTGACGCCACTGACGCCAGTCTCTGTCTGGCTTTTTATTCCGAAATGATAGTTTAGTTAGCGCTTATTTCTGCACATTTATTCAAAATAATTAACAAGAAGATAATTTAAAAAATAATTTCTATGGTATTCAATCACATATAAATATTGATTGTTGTTAAAAATATAAAATAATTTATCTCGCGATTTTTATTTATCACTTATTTATACCTAAGTCTGTCTTTTAAATATAGAAGTATTTTAAAATGTCTAGTTTTACGGGTTAAAATATAAATTGTTATGGAACATATTATACACAACAACGGATAAGATGATAGATAATATATTTTGAGTGTATGCTACGTTTATAGGAAAATAAATAATTCAATCTAATTGCTTATTTATAAACTAATTATATCAAACTAATTGAGATTTGAAATTTCATCGATTTAGTGTACCTATTCATCAGTAGTAATATATATATCTGACAAGCTCGGTTACTCCACAACCTACCTCTTTCCAAAAGTCACCCTTCGCCACTGTACTCTAGGAATATGCAGGTGACATTGAAGGCCAATTGACAGGTCTATTTCTCGAAATCAACTTGTCGTCAAATTTTGTTTTCAATAAGTCAATGGTTCCAGCCGCCATATGGCACATAGCGCGACATTATTGAAACCACATCTCGTCCGGATCAATGACATCCATATTTAAAAAAAAATCATTGATCATAGTTTGATAACGATCTCCATCGACCGTAACATGAGCTATGCCCTCATTTTTGAAAAAATAAGGTCCGATGATGCCAGCAGCGTGCAAACCGGATGTAATTTTGTGGATGTAATGAAGTCTGTAGGGCGTCTTCTGGATTGGTCTCACTCATAGCCGACTCTATTGACATTTTTTACATTTTTTGGAAATCGATATTACCATAATAACATGAATGTATATTTATAAATAATACCGATAGTTAACATATTTGATTTGCGAATTTTTTATAATTCAATTTGAAACGAGAATGGGCGAATCAATATGTCAAGCAATCTGGGATCTGGTTTTTACAGCTGAACAGTGGGACCACTCGTTTGAGAAATATGCTTGTGCAAAAAGATATGCTCCGGGTTTGTATCTTAAGAGGGCGCTGTCTCACTCCATATGCAACAATTTTGCTTATTAACAAACCCGTTGAGCCAAAAATGAGCCTCATCGCTGAACACAATTTTGCGGTAAAACAATGTCTATAAGTTATGCGAAACGACAACAGATTTTCAAAGTAAATTTGAATAATTTTGTACCGTAGTTGAAGCTGTTCATGATGATTTGCCAGACTATACTGATCATCAATGTTAAGGAGGGAGTGCAGTATCAAAGTTTGACAGTTAACCCTTTTGTAAGTTCTATCTTAGCAAAATAAAATACTTTATTAATAATAATACTATCGACCGAAGGTACTTGATGGAATTTGAATTTAAATTCTAATGGATTTAAATTTTGTACTATTTCATTAAACATAAACTTCCGTCAGTTTTTGGCCCTGATGAATATCAATATCACTATTACCTACAGAATAAAGAAAAAACTTAACTAAACATTTAACTTATTTGTTACAGGAATCTGTATTACATTCAAAGGAGAAGCGAACACGCGTTGGACAAAGAGAGAACATTACACAGTAGGCGGTAAATCAAAAAGTACGAATGTACGCTACCACGGAAATGAAAATTACTTTAAAACCAAATACTATCTTGTCGGCAGCGAAGATGGTATGTCTTTTTACTAATCTTATGTTAATTTCAATTATGTTATCTGTAATAGTATTATGTATATATTATAATCTGTAAAAACCGGTAGTAAAAGAAACCCCTCATTGTTACAATATACAGGGTGGGTCAACTTAGATTGACTGATGTAAAATACATATAACTTTTGTAATCTAATTATTTGCGACAAATTTTCACTATTGGCTCTTACAATACTCTCTGAAGCGCTTTCTTAATTGAGTTACTATTGTCAATCGGCTTTTGTATTTTACATCAAAGTAGGTATTAATTATCTTAATTACTAACCGATGACACGGATCACTCCAAGATTTTCTGAAATAATTGGTAGGTTCAAAGGTTATAATAATTTTGAATTTTGCAATGGAAATTTACTGATTTTTATCAATTGTTTGCAGTATTTGGCATACCTACTTTACTTAGGTGGAAGTTAAGTCAGTTAAACGTTAAGCACGGTCAGATATAATGTGATAGAGAATCAATAAAGATGTCATAACTAACGCTAATTAAAGCTAACGTAATTGATCTAATAAAAAATATTGATGTGTAAAAACTGAATTGTCATATAATAGTATTATCATGAAGCATCAATGGCAAGGGGTGGAGTTAGGCTGTTAAGATTCGACATAAATAGTGCACACTAAACTTTGTCAGTCATACGTATTTATTTTCATTGAACTAATAATATAATTTGCAGACGGTGCTGGTTAGTTTTTAAAATTCCATTAAACCAGGGGGGGGCAAATTGCGGCCCGCCATCATTAATTGTACTTCTGATTACGAATAACTTTTTTATAATTTTTTAAAAAATATTGACAATAGATTAATATTTGAAGAATTTGTTGTTTCGTGAATGTATTATCTCAGTACGTCTTCTTTGCGTCTCGTCTCACATTATGTAACCACTATTTTCTACGTTGAACATCGTGACATATTTAAATACTTTTAACTTCGCGTTGCAAGGAAAAAAAATATATGCCCATGATATGGTAAAAAGTTTGAATGGATTTCAATTAAAACTCAAGTTATTCCTTCGACAAATATCAAATAACAAAGTGGACCACTTTCCAACTTTGAAGTTGTGAATATATCAGAATATAAATTTGAAGAATATGGTAAAATTATCAAAGCTCTGAATGACGATTTTTCACAAAGATTTGGTGACTTCCGAAAAACTGAGACAAGTTTAGCAATAGTACGCGATCCATTTTCAATAGATATTGATAGTGTACCGACAGAGCTACAACTTGAAATTATTATTCTGCAGTGTGACACTGATTTAAGAGAATTGCATCGTCGTGAAGAAATCTCCAAATTTTACAAAGCCCTTAATTCAGACAAATTCGACCAACGTAAAGATTATGCAAGAAAAATGTTCGTTTTTTTTCTTTCAAATTTTGGATCAACCTATATACCTATGTGAACAAACATTTTCGATCATGAACCTCAATAAAAATTCTTTACGATCAAATATCTCCGGTGCCCATTTACAAGCAGTTTTGAGAATATCAACTACAAAATTAACACCTGAATTTAAAAAAACAGTTTCATTCTTCTCATTAATTTTTTTGTAATGTTTATTTTTCGTTATAATAAATAGTGTATATCTAAAAATGGTATTTTACTTGCGGCCCGCCGCTCATTTTGAATTCTTGAATTTGGCCCTCCATCCAAAAAGTTTGCCCCCCCCTGCATTAAACCATGCCTAAACCAAACCTAATATTTTAGATATACTATGGGCAATCCGACAAAAATAGTCCACACTCTTTCAGTTGTACTTATTTGTTTTCGTTGAATTAAAAATTCATATTACAGATGGTGTTGGTTAGTTTTTTTAAATTAATAGCCCTGCCTTAACCAAACCATAATCGATGAAAAATATTCTTCTATCTATAAAATATCTAAAATGGTTTAATGAATTTTTAGATATTTTATAGATAAACAAATATTTTTTTACTATTGTCTATTATGGCTTTGATTATGCAGGGTTTAATTGAATTTTAAAAATTAACAAACACTATCTACACATTGTGGTCTTATTTCAATGAAAACAAATACGTTTGACTGACAAAGTTTAGTGTGCACTAATTATGTCGGATCATAACTGCCTACCTCCACCCTTCGCCAGTGGTAGTTACATATTATAAAGATAATGTTTTTACTTTCAAGGAGAGTCCATGGATTTACCGCCTGGTAAAAATATTTACCCTTTCACCTGCCAGCTTCCGTTTGATTTACCGTCATCATTTGAGGGAGAATTTGGACATGTGCGTTACACTATCAAAATAACACTGGACAGGCCATGGAAATTTGATCAAGACACAAAAATGGCATTCACTATTATTTCAAATTATGATTTGAATTTGAATCCTGAATGTATTGTGAGTATCGTGTGTGTCGTATTCTCTTATGCATGTGGTATTCTTTGGTATGGCGGAGGATAGGTTTTGCAGATGAGATATGGTTGTAGTTGTTCGTGATGATGGGGGAGTTACTTACTGTTTCAAACTACAATGGTACAATCGATGCAATATAATAAATATAACTGTAGTTTGGTGCGATATGTCTTTGACGGAAACTTTTAATCGAGTGAGATGTCCGATCGACTGACCCGCTATTTATTGACCGGCCACATTATGAAATAATATTTTGAAATTATTATGAAACAATGTTATGAAATTGCAGATCCGCTATCATATAGTAATACGAAATCATATTAAATCTAGGTACTGACTGATTGTACATGAAAAAATCAATATTTAATAAATAATCAAAATACAAATCGCACAAAAATCCTGTAAACAACAAAATCACGAAGAAAAATATTTAAATTGTAAATAAAATCCTTAAGGGGGGGGGGGCTGAAGAGCTCGACATTCAAATATAATTTAGTATAAAAAGGACCTCGGCGTCGTAAGTACATTAATTTAAATCGATCTTTTTGCAAAAATCACTAATCATCGGAGATTTTATTTCAAGAAACAATATTATTATTGATATTGTCTGCCGCTGAACATTATTATTATTTTATAAACACCTGCAAGATGTACGTCGATCAGAAAACAGGGCTGTCAAAATAATATTATGAATTAATATTTTTAAAATGTTAATTTCATCATAGTTTTTAATCAAACCTGTGCAAGTACATACTGATAACTTGGGTGGATTTTGTAGCAAACATACTATTGATATATATTCGGGTATATTATTATAACCCAATTCAAATTGAACATAGGTTGATACTCATATACTATTATAGTATGTTTATGATTTCGAGAAAATAATACGATGGTATAATTAATCCATATCAATTATTTGAAAACATTACATTCGCACTTTGCAAGATAACATCAAAATGTGTATATACTTATCTAAATGACGAATGACATTCATGAGTGAGCACGGCTGAAAGCTTGGAAATGTGTTTTTTTCTATTTCAAAATCTTTTAATTGTGTATTATTTTATTACAGATTCAAGGCCAACTTCATATAACTAATAAAAAATACTGTTTGTTTCTACGAATAAAAAAAGACAGGAAGGAAGATGTGTACAAATCACGGCAATCAGAAAGGCCGGCAAATTTGGCCGACAATGCGTGATACACAAACATAAAATACACAAAATTACAAACACATTCGAAGTTTGCCGCACACGTACAGACCACGTGATATTTGTTTACGCAAAATCGTTGCTTTTCAAAATGGCGAATTTGATTGCCAGATTTTACTGCGATGAATCAGTATGTTCCTTCTTGTCTTTTTTTATTCGTAGGTTTGTTTACTATGTACACCGAGAAATTTCCATTTATAAAATCGGAAACGATTTTTACAGAAGAGTTTTGGAATATAATGCAACCAAAACTGGAAAAAATTCTATCATGGGTGTTGACTTTGAATTAGTTAACCCCAGGTCCATGCCACTACGTGAACCACAGTGGATATTAAGCCATTTCCACACTGGCAACAAGTTGCTGGCAACCTCATTAAATTTTACGATACTTACCATAATTGCTTAAGAAATTTTACGATAATCATCATAATTATCGTAAAATCTAACGAGGTTGCCAGCAACTTAACTTGTTGCCAGTGTGGACCCGGCATTAGATGCACAAAACTTAAATAATATATATTATAAATAAAAAATTTTAATTATAAATATTTATGATTTATGTCTTCGACAGCCCTGATGAAATATGAGTCGGATCGAGTCATAGAGCAAATTTATTGACACAAACAACTTTGACACGACCTTTTTATATTAATTAGTAGACCAGATATTATGGACCACATGTTAAAAAATCATATTTTCAATTCTCAAGGCCAATTCTGTAGAACGTCCCCTTAAAGTCTGTGCTTAAAGACTATAATGTTTCTTCCTTTACTGACAGTCGTGCCCGTGACAATTATTATTAGGTAATAGTTCTTGACAAACTCTCACCTATGTTTTTGTTGCTTCCATAAATATATATCTTCTATATCTTGTATGAAAAGGAAAAGTTTAGGAATTGCAATACTGGTATTGCACATGTAATCTATGGTATTAAGACATGATAAATTCATTGTATAAATTATTTTATTATTAATATTACAGAAACCGATTGAGTTTAACATGGTTAAGTCGTTTGGATGGTGTTGCTGCCCATCGGGGAGCGTAAAGATAAACGTTCGTATTCCCGTGAGTGGATTCTGCTCCGGCCAGGCCATTCCGTTTGACATTACGTGTGAAAACAACAGCAGCAACACCGTCGGTGATGTCATAATACGCCTCAGAAAGGTACTCACTATTTTATTTTGGTTACCGAGATTCATTTTACGGTAATCGATTATCAATTTGCAATAAAAAATGTATCTGCCAAATATACTATTACATAATTATATGGCAATAGTAAAAAATAAATAAGTAAAACATTCTGTTCATAAAGAAAACAAAATCACAGAACTGGTCATTCCATAGAAATAAGAAAGGATCAGTCTACGTAATAGATTCTCGGTCGGCTTGGTGTACGGCTGAAACTCCTCCAGGGAAGGCACATATGTTACATAACAGTACGATGTGCTCTGTCTTCTGAATCTGACCACACTTGCTAGTCCCACTTATGCATCAAATAAGCATATCTGGAATGCCCACAACGGATTCGGTTCAGACATGTATTTCCGTGGAATCTTAAAACCAGGAAGATCATTCAGCGGATCCACAATTATTGACGGGAGTCCCTCAATACTGGCCAGTCACGTCGCTTGGTCTCAGTCTAAAACTGCTCCCCATGCAATCCACAAAGAATTCCTCGGCCAAAGACACTTTGTTGGCGGAGAGTGGGAGTTTTGCTTAGTTTCAAAACAGTAATAGGAATAACATCTAACTAACTGCCTTTTATACATTTTCAAACTAAATCTTCAAAGCTACACATTTAGAACACATGCCATCATTGACCATATCGTCGGTGTTTTGTAAAAAGGGCGAATTAACCAAAATGCTACTTTACAGGAGGAGGATTTTTAACTTTTGACATTTATTTGTTTTTTACCTGTAGATGATTATAAATATCTAACAAGTTTATAATAAAGCTTAGAAAGGATACTGTCATTATAATATGTTTTATTATATAATATTTTAAATGGCCTAATATGTCACATTTGCTTTTTATTTCGTAATTTTAATTAATTTAATTTTAGTCAATTATCGTTTTTAAGTACTTTCCTGTGGAGATAAAAATTCGCCGTTTTTACACAACAAATCTAGTGGGGTACATATTGTATTTTCATTAAAATCTCGATTTCGCCAAAATGGTTGATTCGCCCTTTTTACAAAACACCGACGATATGCTTGACTTCGGAATCAAATCCAATGAATAAAGTATTAGAGTATTAATGCTTGCTAATATTAAAAAGTATGTTTTCAGAATGTCACTTTCCGATCTCACTATCCTAGGCACTCGAGTAAGTATCGCACGATTAACATAGCGGAGCATTCTCTGGGCAGGGTGAATGGAAACATGTCGCTGAATTGGCAACAGCATTTGCAGATTCCACCTCTTCCCCCTTCCAACTTGAAAAACTGCAGCATTATTGATTTGGATTACGAAGTACAAGTAAGAATGGCACACTTTATCTACTTAAAATTTACATCAGAATAAATCATTTTCCCTAACGCTGTGGCCATGGGCGCACGTGCGCCCTTAAGCACTTTTACATGAACCCACGGACTCATTTGTGTATTATTTTTAACAATGAGCATACTAAAAGCGAAATACGGATTGCGATTAACTGATGCGAATTTAAATGGTGTCCGGAAACTTGTACGTATGCAGTACGCCGTATCACACTTCACCGTGAAATGTTGTATCGGAAATATATGGCCGTATATTAAAGACTGTCCAACCTTTTTGGGTCGTATATTACTGACATAAAATTCATGTCTAAATAAAACACGGTTCTAGTCGGTTTACACTTTACAGGAAGCCAGCAACAAACAAATTTTCTAATATATATCTTACACCGAATGTGCGAAATTGACTATTACATGAAATGGGCAAAATTTTGGCTAATTCATGTAATAGTCAAGCCTGTTGCCTTATTCATGAATTAGGTAAATTTTCTGTTGAGTACATGAAATCGCCAGGGTATGGAATTCTTGAACTGTCAACATGACAAGAAAAAGTAAATTTAATACGGATGGTTTTATTAGTTATAATTGGACATAATGTAATATTATTATTATTAGGTTAGTAACAACTCCCCCTCAATCAAGTAGGGTACATATAAGTAGTATACCTCTCGATGAATTGTGTAGCTCAGTCGGTGAGGGGTTGTTAAAATAAATAAGATATTTCCTTTTTATATAGGAGTGCTGTATGACTCCGTTTATTCGTTTTTCTCTGGATATAATGTCGGTTTACAATTTCAGCGTAGTGGGTGAAGGCGTCAGACACGTAGATGGGGCGACCGAGTTCGATTTTATAAATAAATACGCGGGAATCAATCTCACCCGTAAGTGAACGGGATGAAATTATTCCACCGGGTAGTATTTCAGCGTTCGAGAAGTTCTTAGTAGAGATGAGCGGGTCCAAGTTGAAGAGATACTGCTGGTCGGCGAGAAACTGATGATTTATTGCCCGGATGCATCTCTATTTATAGCAGCATCCCTGTTTCTAATTGGTCCAAAGAGATAATAAGAGGGGGTGACCAAAGATTCTAATGTATTCGTTAATTCGTACTACGTGTCATCTCTTGTTTATTTAATAGGAATTTACTAAGTTGTCAGAGTGACCAAGTACCAAGAGATAATATGTTATATGCATGTGGATGGATGTTTTGACGTTATAAAATATCGTCTATCTAATTCGATTGATTTTAAATGAATTTATCTAGAGCATTTGTATAGCTATATCTGGCATAGACTCGCGATTAATAGCCTATGCCAAGAGTAAACACACGATTTGATTAGCGTTTAAATTACATGCACTTACAACTACTTACTAGGTACCTATTGACATAATAATAGGCCCTGTAATTGTCATCCATCGACCTTCACATAAATATTTGTGATTTTACGACGTAAACCTGTCTGTTGCCTTTACCTTTTACAAATACATATTAATCATATATTCATATAATCAGATATAATTATTATGAACACAAAAATCGAATAATATTTCATAAGAGTTACATTTTGGTGACTTCTATGCCGTTATTCCGTTTATTCGTCTGAGCGCCTGATACTTTTTTGGCGGGAAACATTTTTGCGTATGGGCACCGATGCACACACATACCAATGCATCGGCCGGCCGTTGATGCGTTGTCATGCCCGTTTATCTGCGATACGGACATGTATCGACAGGTTTACATCTCTGTTGCTATGCGCTTCGTTCCTACGCGGTTTACAAATATTACCGCGCTAGATTATTTATTCTATATTTATGAGTTTATAGATTGAAATATTATTCGATTAGTGTGTTCCACATAACATTTTATATACACCTTATTATAATCTCTCGCTACTGCATTCGTCTCTTTATATTTAACAATCATTCTTCCCCTTTTATACTAGTACCTACATATATAATATTAATAAACTTATACCTAACATTTTATAATAACATAATCACAGGTTTTATTGTACAGAATAAGGCAATTTCACATCCATCATTCTTTTATACCGTATTACCTTGTTCGTAGCGATCGATGCCCCGTTCGATATGTTTACATACCGAACGGGTAGCGTGAAACCTGTGAACAGATAAACAATTTACATATGATTAGACAAGGAAGGCGTTGTAGGTGTTTTACTAAGCCGTATAGTTAGAGATCAGGTTTAAATGTCGGCTTATTACTACTTAATTTACAATGCGGATACGCCCGCCTACCTGCAGGTTGTGACATTAGGTTAGGTTAAGTTTTCTTTGGCCTCCCTCTTCTTCTACGTCCTATTGGATTACTGGACATCACTCTCTTTGCTGGTTCATTGTCATTCATACGGTGCACATGACCTAGCCATCGCAGTATCCTAATCTTAATTGATTGAACTGCGCTGCAATCTTCGTACAGCCCGTAGACCTCAGCATTATATCTTCTCCTCCAATTGGTGCCATCCCTGATCGGTCCACATATACGGCGGAGAATCAAAGATGTTCAGGGCTCGTTCATTTCGCAGAGTTAATGTCCAGGTTTCCGATGCGTAGGTGAGCACTGGCTTTACAAGTGTCTTGTAAAGAGTGCTTTTAGTTCGGCGAGATAGTATGCGGGACTTAAAATGTCTTAACAAGTCAAAGTAGCATTTATTCGCAGACATGATTCTCTTGTTGATTTCTTCTGTAATATCATTATGTCAAGTTACAAGAGATCCAAGGTATATGAAACTGTCGACCGTATCAAACTTGTATGCACCAATATCTAACTTTGGTGCGACTTCTCGTGGTGTGACATAGACAGGCATTTATTTAGTTTTTGCCTCGTTTATTTGTAAACCCATTCTTTTGGCAGAGGTTTCTAGTGCTGTGAATGCCTTTTTCAATGGTAATATGATATGGCAATGATGTCAATATCATCGGCATACTCCAGCAGCTGCACATGTTTAGTAAATACCGTGCCACTGCCACGGGCATTTCAATTCAATTTTCAATTTCAATTTCAATTTATTTATTTTTACATATTGTGGACATTACAAATTATAAGTTTAAGACGTTCACAACATGACATAAAAAAGAGATAGATAATATGTTATTAAACAAATATGTACATACAAAAATATTAATTATATAGGTACATGGAAATACACCGGATGAGTTAAGCAGACCCTATTTTAAAAATTTATAAAATAACGTCCACCTATACTCATCCTCACGTAGGTGGAATATATCAACACCCGAAGCAATTTCGTTGAACATAGTTATCGCCCTCCCAATTGGCATTACCAGTGGCAGGTTGGTTCTGCACTTTGGGAGAATAAACAACTGATGTTCTCTATTTCTAAGATAGTTATCAGGGACACACAGGTCAACACTGCCCAGAATGGCAGAGTTCTCATTTATACCTCGTATAAGTCGAAAAAAATACATAGCTAAATAAAGATTTCTTCTAAATTGCAAACTGCAGTATGTAAGCATGCCTAAGAGAAAGTCAGTTGGATAAAGCCACGGATAGTATCCGTACAACCTCAAATAAAGGAGTCTCAAGAATTTCTTCTGAACCCTCTCCACCATAAGGCCATACTTCAACTGATGCGGTGCCCAAACAATAGACCCACTCTCAAGTCTGCTTCGAACTAAAGAATTAAATAAAAGTTTTAATACCGTAACATCCGAAAAGACCCGGGAAGTACGCATGACGAAGCCCAACATTTTAAGCGCCTTGTTACAAATGGTAACTATATGGCTATCTTTGCATCCCGTATCGCCTTTTCTAGCGCAATATTGAAAAGAAGGCATGCCAGAGCGTCACCTTGCCTGAGGCCATTCAGTGATATAAATGGCTCGGATATTTCCGCTTGAAGCTTCAATATAATTATACATATGTATTTATAAACTGAGTTTATTCAATAAATAACAGTAAATCACTTGACACAACCAGTTGTTCAGTAAGGCAGATATTCTTGAATGGCTTAGGATTCCTGGCTTTCCCTATGACCAAAAGCTTCATTTAGTGTGTCCCGGTTGCATTCGAGCATGGCATAATAATTATTGTGTTGCGGTCCTTGGGCACTTTCCTCCCTGGTACATTTTACGTTTTACGAAGGAGAAGTTTCCAAAATAAGTCTGTGTCATCTGCGATGTATACTTGTACGTGGCGGACCACTGAACTTGACAATCGAATACCGGCGAATTATAGAGCTTGATTTTGTGCTTTCAACTAGTAAAAATAACGGCGAATTATAGTAGTTGTCGGATAATCGAGTGGCGGATTACTGAGAGTGTACTGTAGTTGACATGGACAAAGAAGAAGATGTAATTACTTAATAGTAATTCACATTATATGGTGACAAGTCTCATTAATTTCATTATCATTTGTCAGGTTGTCTGCTCGCCCTCTGGCTGCTGCAGTACTGACAAAGACAAGAGCCGTCCCATTTTTATAGGAACCATTCCTCTCCACGGCTTCCAAATGCCGTCTGTGGAGAGCGGTGCCCCTATTGAAGTGACAGAGACCAAAGAGTCCCTCAACAGAGAGTACAACTTCACACCGGAGCCTAACAGCAGCGTGCCTCTGCTACCTCTGCCGGGATCTCCTTATCCCATGCCCGGCGCAAGTGTCCCGAGTGCCCCGAATCTGCCGCCTTCATACGATTCTGTCGGTAATAAAGTTTTCTCTCACAATATTTAATGTTTTATCTTGTATTTTTGATAATTTTTAAACTGAGTCAATTATTTTTAACGTATCAAAATGCACATTTTTCAGTCGAAGCAAAAATTATATATTGCAATTTGCATTATATGCAAAAAATATAACTTGATGTGTCATGGCCGCCGTCGTGGCGCTCTAATATATTATGAAAGGGTTGCCAGTATTAGGAGACTTTTTTCCCCTACTTCTGAACCAAAATGTGAATATCGAATACAACACAAGACGACAATATTTTTCCAATCTGTCAGGATATTTTTAGTTAAGTATATGGTAACACAGAAATGTCTAAGAATAATTTACCTGTCATTGCATCGACTTTATTTAGAGGCCCACAGCTCATTTTGTTTTTTGTTTCTTCGTAATAGGTTATAACACGACTTATAATCCTCCTGCTACCACTTTTCAACACTTTTTGCATTATTGACACGTTTAAGCACATTGCACGAATTTGCAGCACACACAAATAATGAAAGTCAAATGATTGCACGGCGAGGAGAAGAAGAGGAAAGGGGTAGGGAGGATTGTAGTTCTCGAAACGGCCACGCTTCACGTTATACTTGCCACAGTTTAACAATGGTCATAATATGCATTTCAATGAAAATCTCATGCATTTCAAATGAGATATGGGGCAATGAGGCATCCATATATCGTTGCCCCAAAAGCAAAAGGGCACTATTGTGACATTTTGATGGTTTTGAGTTATGAATGTAGTTTTGATTGTAATTTTTTTTATCTACATTATAGGCAAAATGGCATTTGTGGAGCTAAATCAATGAAATCACAATTCACTAAAGTAAACCATGTAATCTTCAATTAACGTATAACAAAAACGTAACATGCACACGATTTTCCCAGTCTATGTGCAGTGGTTAAAAAAATAATATTAGAAAATCGTACTATGTATAATTATTTTAAAATGTCTAAAGGCAGGTTTGTATAAAAAAAAAGATTTTGTTGCAGGAAAAGAGCCCTTGAGAATCTTCACAAGATATGAAAATAAAAAAAATTTAAAATCACATTTCAACTAAGGAGTCTTTTGCTCTGAATTTCATTTCAAAATATTAAGAAATAACCTCTACACGATTTTTTTCCACTCAAAAAAAACATAAAACGCGATTTTCGCAAAAATATATTTTTGCACAAGTGCCATTTTGCTTTTGACATCATGCTCTAGTCTAAGAGAAAGGAGGCAATTTCTTCCACATGCAATAAATGAGATAATTTTGTTTTTTGCCTCGACGGATGATGATCAGACTTCTCAATAACTTAGTCTACCTCTTTCGCCAGACATACATAACAAATGTTTTCATTCGTTTTCAGTTCAACCCACGTATCCCGAAGGCCAGTTCACCGCCCAATCCATCTTTGGCGATGACGACAATGAGAATATGAGGATCCACGGAAGAAATGATTTTGCCCCACGGTACCCGACGTATGGATTCGTAATGCCGCCAGATTATGCAAGCATACAGCATTCGTCAAAATAAACTTTTTTTTATTCAATTCAATAATTCACACGACATTCACAATATACATAATTTGAAAATACCGCCGCTATAATATAACCTAATACGTGTAGTGTAAGAGATTCCTTCCACAGTAGAGATCAGTAGTTAAGCTATCTCGAACCTTTTGATACAGTTTTGTTTGATGTTAGCAACTGTAAATTGTCAATATTTTATATGCGATTTAGTTGAGATCCAAAATTCAGAAACTGAGTAACATTTCAATTGATTTTATGATTTTTCAATCAATATTTATTATTTTATAGGATCAAAAGGAATGTGTTTTATGGGCCAATCTGTATCTCTATATATATAAAAATCTCGTGTCACGATGTTTGTGGTCGAACTCCTCCGAAATGGCTCGACCGATTTTTATGAATTTTTTTTATGTATATTTGTTAGGTATGAGAATAGGTCAACAAGTATATTTCATACCGCTAGGTGATTAGGGTATCTCTATCCAGAAAAATTTTCTTTTATTTTTTTGACAATTTTTTTTTTGTATTTTTTTTATTATTTGCCATAAAAAATACCTATAACCTCAAATTTTCACTTTCCTACCCCCATCCTCCCATTTTTTAATCGCGATTTTATTATTTTTGTATGAACAAATTTAACCGTCGTTCGTATTTCAAACAGAACGAAATTATTTATGTTGTTGAATGACAGATGGCACTACGTCCGAGAAGAATTCAAGAGAAGCGTCGCGTCATTTTGACATTTCATTCGGCAAATCACAACGCAGTGCGTGCAAAATTTTGTACGATTTATTTTAATTTATCTATTTTTATGTGCGTGTATTACAGTGCACAATGCCAGCAAGACGAAAGGGGGGCCATTTGGGCCGTCGAACGAATAAAGCAACAAACATGCAAAATAGTAGAGTAGAAAGAACAGACGAACAAATCCAACAAGATAACAAAAACGTGCGTGTAAGCATGTCGCCATTGCGTGCATCTCAATTACAAGAGGCACGAGCTGAACGAAATCAACAACGACAATTGGAACGGAGCCAAGCGCGCCGGTTCGTAGTTAACACACGCAGAGCAAATGATCGACAACGCCAACAAGTACATCGAACATTTACATCCGCTTCGTTCCTTCGTCTCGCATTCGAGTACGAGCCAGATATTGAATATTCCGCTCATCCAAAAGTGCTGATTGGTGCTATGGACAAAGAATGTCCCCATTGTCATGCGCTCAAATTCAAACATGAGTCAGCCGGGATGTGTTGCGCATCAGGAAAAGTGCAACTACCAGAAATTGAGATACCACCAGAACCATTGAACAGCTTGCTCATTGACACGGTTCCAGATTCAAACCTGTTCCTGAAATCCATTCGCACATTCAATTCATGCTTCCAAATGACTTCGTCCGGAGCAACAGAAATAGTTCACAATACTGCGGCAAATGGTCAACAATTCCATTCTACGTTCAAAATCAAAGGTCAAGTATACCACAAAGTAGGCTCATTGCTGCTAATGCCAAACGAACCACATACATTTTTACAAATCTACTTCATGGGCCCGGTGAGGACATCAATCATGTGGATGCACGTTGCGGCTACAATAGCCTCAATGCCTAATGCCAGGCGCATCGTCGGCGAACTGTTGAATGAGCACAATGAATTATTGAAATTCTTCAAAGCACACATGCACGAATTGCAAAGTGACAATCACGCTATTGTCATCAATCCTGATAAAACACCAGCTGGAGAGCACGTACGTCGATTCAATGCGACTGTTGTTGACGACATTGCTGGAATCATGGTTGGCGACCGCACATCGACGCGAGAAATCGTGATTCGAAGAAGAAACAATAATCTGGAGTTCATCGCTGACACACACCGTTCATACGACGCTCTCCAATATCCGCTAATTTTCTGGAAGGGACAAGACGGATATTGCATAAACATTAAACAACGAGATCCTGTCACAGGTAATTCATTCATTATGAACATCATTACTCATTTTGAATTGAGAAAATGAATGGTTGATGTTTTTTTGTTTTTATCGGCGGTCATCGTCTACAGTGCTCTATTCCTCTTTCTGTCATAGATCCCATCCCCACACACTTACGATACATTCGTTACTTTTTATTTAACAACCAAAATATTCACTAGAAATAATTTATATTTCAAACAACGTTTGCCTGGTCAGCTAGTATTTTTATGATGACAGTGAAATACGAAGGAAAACAATGAAATTCATTAGTCATTGCTAAAGGTGTTATAAAGGGAGCCTTATTGTACAATACTGAACATGAAAAAAGGTAACTAATGTGTCAATGACATTGAGCTACTTTACGAGCTGCTTGTTGGCGAATTTACAATCTGTTTGTAAAGTCGCCCAGTCTAACAAGCAGATTGTAAACAATCTACCGAGAAAAGTTGAAAGCCAGTCAACTTTACACGCTACACGCCGGCGTGTGGGCCTACTGCGTCTGCGCAGTAGAGCGTAGTAGCGACCTCCTGGTGAAGAACGAACTATGTTCTGTCAAAATAGTCGCTAGCTTGTTGGCTTCTCAGTGAATGGAAAGTTTTGTGTGTCATCATCACAATCGCAGTAGCTGAATCGCCCGCTTTTAAATTCGCCAACAAACAGTTCGTAAAGTAGCTCAATCTAATTGATGCATAAGACTATTAATTAAATTAGCTACAAATCATTGAACTTTGCATTGTAAACACACACTGCTAAAAACAGTCAATTCCATATATTTTTTTAAATTCCCTCAATTGTCTCGACTGGGACATGGTCATAAATCAAAACCGCCAACGATGTTGCAACTCTCTTCCACATACACAGGCGCGACAGTGTCTTCACATCACGCAGCTGGCTGAAACTAATGAAAAACAGCATCCTCACATGTGCTAATGCAACATTTTGATATTCTACCTGCGGCCAATGTCAAGTGAAATTTGTTAGATGCGACAAGCAGATTTCTACCAAATCGACGATTTCTGAATGACAATAAAATCACATCCACAATTTCAACGTGCAGTCAAGACGAATTTCTATGTGCGACTGAGCTTAAAGCTTGAATTTGTTGAACACAAAACATGATTAACCGAAACCAAAACATTTACATTATAACATACATCAATAGGCTGTTGAATATAAAGACTTATCATTAATTAATAATTACAATATCACATATTTCATACGTACGAAACATCACAATACTTGCTAAAAATGGCAGCATATTTCAATTTTCCAGCGTACAAAATATAATTTTTTCTGTATCTACTAATTCAACTATAATATTAACAACATTGCCGAATCGTCATTAAGTTACGTTATACTAAAAGTTTATAAGGCTCCCTCTTTGGTTATGTTGTAAAACCAAGGCAAGGGTGTAAAACCAAGGCATCTGCAAAGGACATATTTTGGATATATTAGGGTTTGAAGTCTTCGCTTTGTTAGGAGAAATAGAGTTTCTAAAAAAAAACCATAATATTTGGTTTATATCTACATTATATTGCATGTTCATTCAGTTACTTCACTTTTACATTATCAAGTTCACGACTTTTGCAGTTGTTTTGCATTCAATCCCGAATTTGAAAAATTTGCAGATGCCTTGGTTTTACACTCACGGTGCGATGTATTTGTAAATCAAGTGCCGTTTTTTACTGAGATAGTGCATCGACATATAATATGTAAATATATGCAGTCTGAGTGATAGTGTTTAATTCTACTCTCCTAAATTGACACGGATTAATATTTTTGTGCATTTACATAAGTATAATACGTTGTGTCAAATCTGAAATTAATTAATCCGCACTCACTGACAAAATAACAGACTGTTTTAGATCTAGCTAACTACCCACTGCAAGACTACAGCAAGAGTAACTATTAATAATGAGTGTGTAAACACATGTGTGTAAATGCAAATCACTTTTGATTTGCAGAAAAAAACACACTAAAAATACGTAAATATTCCATTTTATCTCCTTAAAAGTTAAATCTGTATATAGCGTGCATTGGCGAGGGGTAGAGATATGCAGTGAAGATTCAACGTGAATAGTGCACACTAAACTTTGCCAGTCATCCTTAATTGTTTCTGAGAGTACAAATTCAAATTACTCCTGCCTAAACCAAACCATAATAGTTTAGGTATGCTATGGGCGATCCGACATAAATAGTGCACACTTTTCAGTCATACTTATTTGTTTTCATTGAATTAAGAATACATATTTACAGATGGTGTTGGCTAGTTTTTTAAAATTCATTAAGGGCGGACGCAGCGTGGGTCAAAATAGAGCTTTTTTTCTATTTTCAAAGCATGATCCTGGACATACCTTAAACGTTGTAGATAATCTATTTATATAATTTTGAAGCCTTATTACCCGTTATATTTATTTTAAACATTTGATGACTGCATAAAGTACATGCATAGATTAAGTATGAATTAAGAACTCTATTGTAAAATCTGTGTCCATTTTTAATCCTTATCCAAAGAGGCAATATTAGTAACATAATGTATTCAAACTAAGTGCATTGCCTCTAATATAACTTAATCTTTGACAATATAAATATAACAGTTAAAAAATATTAAATTACAATTATAAGATTACGGGTACGATTACATTATCATAAGGCTTTTTTTTTTTTATAAACTGGACTGCAATAAGTGTCATAGAGTTGTACATCACTGGTGTAAGAAGTGTTGCTCAAGTCGACTCAACCAGCTCTTGGGCCCATCGGATTGTCTGACCTGGTCGCCTACGAAGTAAGGACCTCTTCATTTAGATTATTTGGGAGTTTTGTTACAGACTACAGTTTTTAATTTTGCCTCTACATGCTCCTATCCCGTGTATACTCTTAATTTAAAGTCATGTAAATTCAAAGGATATTTTAGTGTACGGCGGCCTCGGTCTTAGATAACTGCTCCTGAGACATTCCCAGCGATAAAAAAATTATGCTTTACATCAAACGTAGGGTCTCGTGAAACGCCCGATTAACACCGGGTGTGGTGCAGGGCTGGTGTGGTTTTGTGGGGTCGTTAACTTCAATATTTGGCCACAGTATTGGCTTTCAACGTGTCATGTTTGCAGCAGACGGACATGTCAGGAGGTGATCTCCACTTTCTTCAGTGTATAGTTTGTGAACTCATCACAGTATCCATGGTGGTTTTGCCTCCAAGCTCTGTGAGCTTGGCCTAATAAAATCTCCGACTTGCTTATGTGGTGAATTGCAGGATGCCGATCACACCCTCTGGGAGTGTCCCCATATGTCGGGTTGAAAGGTAAGAGCTTCTTAAGTCAGTCCGACCCTCAGTTAGACCGGTCGGCCATTGCGACTTGGTCTGTACGAGGGAAAATTTCTCAGCTTTTGAAAAGTTTGTGGCATTTTACAGCGAGCGAGAAGGTCTTTTCTCGAAATATCGAAGTAGGAATCACGCACTTTAGTGCACGCCAACCAAGGTCTTGGTAAAGATGCTCCTGGGACACTTTCGGCACAAATTTGAAGAGCGCTTAACGTTCAGTACGCCTGCATAACGGGTGTGGAGAAGTGGCGGGTGGTGGAGGGAAAAGCAAGTATCCTCTCTTCTCCTTTTTTTAGTTTTTGTTAGCCCTCCCAACTGAGATGTTCTGTTTAGACTATACGCCGACATCGGTAACTCTGTATGATAGAATCTCATGTGCCATTTCTGCAGACGATAAATATTTTATCATTAAGTGTTTTATTGAACATTTATAGAGTTGATACTGAGTTCCATCATGCAAATATGCATGTAATGCAGAATGGAGAGTGATAGGAGTGTCTGATAATATGTAACTTTTAAAATTAACTATAACCAATCCTAAGAAGACCATTTATAAATATGTAACTTTTAAAATAATAAATTGTATGTCTAATCTAGTAAAATATAACGTTATTTTTCAATTTTTTAGAACAGGGGTTCACAAACTGTGACTTTATGATATGTCCCGCGAGATTAGCTGTCAAATTTTAACGGTTCTGTTGAAAAATATAACCCTCAAATCACCACTGCAAGTCCGGTAATATTGCAATTGCATTCAACCATATTGCATCTGTTTTGCGTATTAACACCACAAAATTTGCGCCTAGATTGCAGGTTTTACTTTCAAACAAACAATTGCATAAATCACATGGTGATAAAAATTTTAATATTATTTTTTAGTATATTTATAAGATTAATAATAATGTATATTTAGTTAAAAATATAAATTCTAATGGATTCAAGCTCTGTACTATTCCATTTAAGTCGTTTTTTGCGACCCGGGATTTCGCCTTTCGGCATCTTCAGGCACCGGTGTGTGTTTACCTTTGGTGAGTGTACACGGCATTAGAATTCAAATTCAATCAAGTACCTTCAGTCGATAGTATTAATATTAAAAGTATAAGTTTACACAATGAAATAATAACGCCTGCTTTAGAACAATTAGAAAATGCATGAAATAATGCTTTCGATACAAAACTACGCCGCTTGTGATAAAATATATTATAATGTTGCCTTTGGATTCAATTTATATAACAAAAATTAAACATCTGGAAACCTAACGTTATTTAATTTTAATTATAATAATTATTATTATACATTTTTATAAAAAATATTGTATTGAAATTGTTAAACATTTATATTATATACTCACAGATTAACCTATAATAGCATTTAATTACATAGATATGTTATTATGGTAAAATATTTTAATAATCACTTAGTATTCACACACACTATGTGGTGAATACCGAATGAAAAAGAATTTTATAGAATTATCATGAATTGTCCACCAAGTGAATATTGGATCTCTTGAAAAGGAAAACCACATTCACTATCTGTTTTAAATTAATTACATGAAATGTAATAATTGATACCTACCTAATTATATTTTTATAATAGTGTGTATGTAAAACATAATTGTTTAAATACGAATTATGTATAATATCTGTAAAATTTTGACGTTTACATGTTGCTTAACTTTCTTCATTATGTTAACAGACAATAATAATATAAAATAAAATAATATACTACCAAATATAATAAGCAACTTGTTCCTTGTCCAAATGTAATCTCTAATAGTTTCCATTGGAATTTAAAGTAACAATATAATATGAGGGAACTGTTGAAACTGTTGAAAGATATTATAAGGGAACGGGGAGGACTGTTTAGTATTGCCACCAAACTTACGAATAGATATTTTTTGATTTATTTATAGTTGTTAACACTAGCAAAGTAAGTGTATATTATCCACCAATAAAATCGGGTTGGTAGTTGAATCGTACTGTGTAACTGCTATTTAAAGTCGACGATTGCTCACAACGGTCACCGTGAATCGTAGGATCTGCGAGTCTGCTGGTGTAAATAAGCCTTTTTAAAATAAGCACTTATAGAATCGTCGCTTGACTAATACTACTCATTTTTTATTTTTCTCAAGAACTATGGTCATATTATAAACAAAATAAATTTTTCTAAAAAATGAAATGTTTTTAAGTTGAAATCATTTTACAACGTTTTTATTAGCTCGTATTCTTGTTTGTCCAGTACAAATCTTGCAATCGATTTTTAACTAACTTCCCGACTAGCTAGACATTTGAAACTTTTAGAATATATCAGAACACGATGCCAATGCATTCTTTTAATACTTTAGAAAAGAGATAAGTCAAATTGACGTCTCTGAATTCGTAAATTTTACAGAGGAACACGTATCTTTCCATGTCTCTTAAATATGTTACTATATGTCTCTAATATCTATCACAGATTGTTCTCGGAGGCCTTATTTAGATTTAAATCTTTTTTTAACTCACGATGATACAAAATAGTACTTAATATACTTACATAATTTATAAGACCTCAAAAACATACCTATTCATGAAATATACTTAAACCTGCATCCATCGGATTACAGTCAATGTGCTTTACCAATTAAAAATAGTTTAATTAAAAACATAGTGTTTAGTTTATGAAAATATTTTTTTATAATACATAATTATAATATGTCTAATATTATGAAAAATACACGTAAACTTAACGATTCAACATGCCATACATAAATACTATGTCTGCGCCTTCTATGAATAACTGCCAATGGTGAATCATGGTGAATTGCCTGCCTCATTAGTCTATAATAATATAATCGAAAGTGCACTGTGTTATTAAATTAATTGTGTTTAACCAAATAAACGTTGTTGTCACTGTTAGTCTGCCTTGAACCCAATTAATGGTGGAAACAGATTGGGAATACGCCACACGACGCATGTGTAATGACATTTATCCTTTACCATTTTCTATTGAGTACTGTGGCACAGATATATGTTATTAACGCCCGGTGTGACACGTTCAATCCGTTCAGCGTGTTATCGGTGGTGGGGGGAAACATACTACCTGACGCATCATGGGCAATAATGTTTCTCGTCAACTTCAATATATTAACTCGTGTATCTTCTGAAACTGCAGACTATCTAGTCGAAAATGTATCTGAAATTGCTTATTATCTTAAGATGATGAAATTCGTCAAATACATTTATTTTTTAATTTATTTCATTAGCCCAATATCTCTAGATTCCTTTTTTTCTTAGTTTTTCTATTTGTATACGATTACCTGGTGATGTTTCATAGTGCCGAGTATGTATAATTTGCACAGATCGCTTTGGGTGGGGACACGTCGTGTAGCGTGTTCCTCATCAATTCCCACCTTAAATCTGTTGTCACGGTTGATCTGCCTTCAACCAAATTAATAATGATTAAATTGCCTACCTCATTAGTCAGTATAATCGAAAATACACTGTTATTAAATTAATAACTATGTTGCCATATTGTATCTGATTTTAACCGAATTAACTTTGTTGTCATTATATGTTTTTTATTAATTGTCTTTAACCAAATTAACTTTATTGTTGAATAAATTTTTAACTACAATATTATAATTTCAACAATTCTTCATATTTTCTTATTTATCATTATTTGGAAACGACAGCTAAATGATGAAATATAATTTGCATAATGGCAGCAGTTTAATAAGTCCATATAATTAAGGTTTTCTAAACTATAAATATATTTTTCTTTGTCAGGTGTGAGACTTATTTTTATAATACATTATATGAGGCGTCTAATTACAAAAAGCGACAAGTCCACAATTCAATATTTTCGGGAAACAACGTTTTTATGTTTCAGACTTCAATTATTTGTTTTAACGTGAGATCATTTTTTCCATTGTATTCTATGTCGAAATTAGAACCAAATGGCAACTTGTTTCAGCCGATAAACTCTTAAATGTAATAAATATAGGCAAAATAAAATTGGACGTAGCGCTACTTGTACCTCACTTTTTAATTTATTCCGCATAAGGCACATATTTCCGTGGCACTGTCATGAGTTTACCAGATGCTACAGCATGGGAGACACCCTTTTTAATATTGAACTATTGAACTTTCCCTTATTGGTTGACTTAAACACACGTGAAATCAACCAAGCTTTAAATAATATGAAACACGGACTTGGCGCTTTTTGTAATAAATCGAGACTTAAAATATTTTTTTTCGTAGGGTTATGTTGCGTTTTGGAATTTATAGATCAATACATATTGTGTAAAATTATACAACGAATACGTGCGTATTTTTTTTCTCGATTTTGACCAAATGTGGACTTATCGCTTTTTGGAATTAGACGGCTCATATTCTTTAAATGGCTCTCGTGGTTCAGTGTGTAAGGCACTGGCCTTTAATCTGAGAGCTCCGGGTTCGATCCCGGTGAGCACACAATATATTTATGCGATTTTCTGAAAGCCTTGGTGTTTGTGATTAGTTCACTTATATTACTAAATACACTGTCATTGGGCCTGTCTAGCCTGTGTAGTGTTAAAAATAATAATATATTATTATACATATGCATATTTTTATAACTTATGGTTATATTAAACCATTTTGACATAATTTTACCTATTATATTGTGTAATTTTATATTGTGAGAAAAAAATAAAACATTAAAATAACCTGTGGTTTTTTGTTATCAACCTGTCTGGTTTATCTGATTACAGTGGATCACCTTCTAGAAGATTTTGGACTCAATACAAAGTTAAAGTAAATCACATTTTTTTAAATAAACTTATTTTGTTTGCATTGTAGGCATGGGTAAGAAAATACCCATAAAGACCAATATACATTTGTGTACAGCAGTGGCGAAGGGCGAAAGTAGGCTGTGATGATTCAACATAAATAATGTACTCTAAACTTTGTCTGTCTTACTTATTTGTTTTCATTGAACTAAGAATACAAATTGTAGATGGTGCTGAATAGTTTTGAAAATATATTTTCATAAACAGAAATCATAAGTTTAGTATGGCACACGGTTCTAAACCACATAAGGTTTCAGTCTACGGATGGCCTCTTAGAAGAGAAAAAAGATAACTACTACTTCACCCTGTTACGCCCCCGCATTGAGGCATAAGGCAAGCACATGGACCTCTCGGTTCATCGTCATGACCTGCAGCATGTAGATCGCTTTTGTAGCACCGCTGCAGGGTGAGGTCACGGCGATGGAACCTTTGAGGTGGTGCCACAAGGATACAGAGTCCGCAATCCGAAACACATGTCCCAGCCACATGAAGATGTCTCTTCGTGACACCTTCAATCACCAAGGTCTGCCGTGTTTGCTCACAAACTCAAGTGTTTGTAACACGGTCATAGCAATGTACAGTGCACAGCCATAAATCAAACCTTGTAAGAACATCGCACCGATGTTGCAAATGATGCATATGCGCCTAGCTACAGTAGCATGTATATATATGGGATGCGGCGACTGGCGAGCTTCAACGTCTAAACAGGAATGACCAATTCGTAGGGTGTGCGTATGCGTAACTGTAAGTCGGACGGCATTCGACTTGCATGTGGACTCGCGTGAGATTTATTGCAAGCAACGCCAGATGTTTTTATCAAACTAAATTCCGGGTGTGTGAATAACCATTACATCATATCGACGTATTCGACATGTTGCAGACGAGACGAGTTTAGAAGTACTAGCCGGCTAAGATTTGACGGAGACATCGATTCTAAAAGCTCAAAAGTCAAGAACTCTGGAGTCTGGTAAAGTGCCATGTCTCATAAGAGAAAAAGATAAACTGAAGAATAATAAAGTTATATCTAAAAATAAAATAAGATTTTGTAAAAATACCAAATTTAATATTCACAAGGTCTATTATCACAATGAAATTTGTATTAGAGTAAATCAGTCACGTTGAAGATGTACCGAAATCAGCTGAAAACCGTATTCCTGATATGAAAATTGACTATGTATTCAGAGTTTGTCCGTTGAACGCTAATGGCGAACGGGTCGGTGGGGTGGAAGGTGAAAGCCACCAGTCTTCTGGCCGTCGCTGGGGCCGCTTGCCCTAGAACTCCGGCGTATATTCGGAACTTCAGCAATCCCGAGTCACGAGCGTAAAATCTGAAAACATTGTATTATTGGATATAACACGATAGGACACTAATTTCAAAACAAACATAATAAATTACGTCATTAAAAAATTGTAATTACATAATTTAAAATATCTCTTATTTAAATATTAATTCATTGGTAAAGAATAGACCTAACGATAGTAATGTGAGCTAAAATATTATGACAATAATATAGACCGCAAAACTTTACGATTCCTTCCAATTTACGAGTCAATTAAAAACATCAATCAAAAGTTCAAAATCAATGAAAAAGTCTACCTAAATGAAACAAAATACCGCTTTATTCAAAGGGAATATAATGACGAATACTATAATAATTATTATAGACATGATCATTAATTATTGTAGATATATAATATCATTTGACGAGAAAAGATAGGGCGTTATGACACGAATATTTTTATTACAAAATTTACGAATTTTTCCCTAATCCCTAATTTACCTACTCAAATTCTTTATTTTCAACCTCTAGAGCACTTCTCCCGTTAAAGATTGTCTTAAAAAAAACCTCCATTGATAGTAAATATTAATTTTGTGGGAACGGCGAAGGGTGGAGGTAGGCTGTTAAGATCCGACATAAATGGTGCACACTAAACTTTGTCAGTGAAACGTATTTGTTTTTATAAAATTAAATTGACTGAAGGTACTTAATGGAAATTGAATTTGAATTCTAATGGATTTTAGATTATTTTTACTATTCCATTTGAGTCGATTTTTGCAACCCGGGTTTCGCCTTTCGGCATTTTTGTGTGTATTTGTCTTTTGGTGAGTGCACATAGTGCCTGAAAATGCCGAAAGGCAAAACCCGGGTTGCAAAAAACGACTCAAATGGAATAATACAAAACTTACATACATTAGTATTTGAAGCGCTTACTTTCAATAGCGGGTAAAACAGTTTTTCGAGTATTTTGAGTTGGATATATATTTTGATAAATATATTTGTCTACCATAGTATGGTCTGAGTTTTAATTTCAAAACTCGGCTAAATACGTCGATATTGGTTATTAAAAATCTACCTTAGTTTCAAAATGGGCTAAAACAGTAGTAAAATATAGATAAATTGAATCAAAATTGCATAAAACCGTTTGAGCCGCTTTTGAAAGTAAGCGCTTCATTTTTTTTCATTGAACTAAGACTATAATGTGTAGACTGTATGACATTAATATGGACGAAGCATCTGGAAAAAAAGATGAAACTCACTTTTTTGTCGGGTGTGCCGAATGGCATAATCTGTTCTAACGCCATTACAATAAAGGTGATATTGATATAAATTCCCGATGCTTTTGTCGGGTCTGCCGAATGGTTCGGTGCGAATGTGTTCGCTCAAATGAACATTGACATTAGAAACACTGTTCTAACGCCATTACAATAAAGGTGATATTGCTATAAATTCCCTATGCGTGATATCGCATAATGAAAATTGCGATACATAGCAACATTCGCATATACATGTGCGAATGTTGCTATGCGCGAATTTACTTGCTAGCTACTGTATTGAGTGCGTTGTCCATTAATAATGTCATTGATCAAATATTTAAAATTATGCAGTTAAATCATACATTATTAGATGTTTTATAGATGGAAGAATAATTTTATCGCATACAGTTTGGTCTAGGCATGGCTTGATGAATTTAAAAATACTTGCCAACACCATCTTTATGTATATATCATACAAGAAAACAAATAAACATTAATGAAAAAGTGTGCAGTATTTTGTTGGATCGCCGATATGGTTTGGTTTAGGCATAGATTACTTGAAATTAAAAATCTAATCAGCGCCATCTGCAAATTATATTCTTAATATTATGAAAACAAATATGTACGGCTGACAAAGTTTAGTGTGCACTATTTATGTTGAATCTTGACAGCCTACCTCCACCCCTCGCCACTGTATAAAGTATTTGCATGGTTTTTCGCCATTGGCAAAAATTTACATTTCTATTACAAACATTAAAAAAACTGTTTTATCCAAAATGTCATGTCTTCACCAATCCAGAAAATGGTAATACTATTTCCGAAATTGAAAATACTAATACTGGCATTGGAAATACTAATCTCGGGATTGAAAACTATAAATGGGTTTGTTGATACGTAATTTGTATACTATAATGAACTTCATTTGGACATAGTTATGCAGAAAGTAGCCAGTCCACAAAAAATAAAAAATTGAGATATGATATAGATCAGATGCGAGAAGGTGTTCTCTACGTTCTGCTGAAAATAGCCAAGCCGCAAACAAATTATTCTTGAAATAAAATACTATTTACAATTTGACATTTTATATACATTTTTAATAATCATGATGTTGCTAAAGTGCAATTATCTCAGCTCGACATTATTGTGGACTGGCTACATTCTGCATAACTACGTTCATTTTAGTTACCTGATAGGATATTCTCCATACGCTTTAGGCCGCTCCATGACTGAGACCCATTTGTCATCATAGCTGAACAGACCGAGATCCAAATACGGGGAACTGCTATAGGACTGCGCACTAATAGGCAGCTGTGCCAATATTCTCTTAGTCGCTTCTGTCTTTCCTCCGTATATTGCTCTCACGATGGTATGCTTAAACCTCTGCTGCGTCAGTCTTGCGTATAAATTATTAGAAGGCGAACACGTGAACTGAGATTCGGAATACAGCCTGGCGTTACGAAACGAATCACAGAAATTTTCAAACAGCTCCAGTAAACTCTCCGAAGTGTTTTCGTACACTTCTAATATTTTACTTTCACTCATGTTATAGATAACGAAGAATGATGACTGACTATTTGGTTCGGCGACCCGGAGTGTGACAACATCTTCGCTAGCGTATTTTATAAACAGATGATCTTCATCAAGCAACTGCATCTTCCACATCCGTAACGACTTAAACATGTCAAAATACTTGTAAAACTTCCT
This sequence comes from Rhyacophila brunnea, assembly GCF_057557595.1. Lineage (NCBI taxonomy): Eukaryota > Metazoa > Arthropoda > Insecta > Trichoptera > Rhyacophilidae > Rhyacophila > Rhyacophila brunnea. Next base: position 10,597,599 of record NW_028232848.1, on the reverse strand, counting down.
CAATTCTAAAGGATTTCCCGACATATCTGTTATGTTTTTGGCACGCTTGTACAGAAACACTAATAGCCTATGTTTCAAAGAGTTTATTGATAATTCCAAGAAAGGCTTTAAATTTACTGGCGGTACAAAAATTGACGTTAAATAATCATCGTCTTCGTGGCAAAATCTACCAATTTTTCGCACCTCCAATAGCATTCCGTCAAGAATTTGGAATATATGAATCGTCTGGTGTTGTACCGACAGAACGGCTAGCATGTCTTTGTAAAGATATATGCCCTGGTTGTGAGACAGGTATATCTTGTCAACTTTGAAGTGTCGAGTATCACATAATCTTCCGTTCACCAGGTCGACCAAATGTAAGGAGTAGTCTTCGAGAGCGGACCTGAAAGTAAGTTGAATACATTAATTCCACCGAAGAACAGATCAATAAGATAAAATATGTATGTAATACACATATATATATTCCCCAATGATAGGAGTGCAGTAAGCATCACATAAACACCATGGCTTTGAGAAAACCATATAAATACATTGTGACCTCACTGGGGATCGAACCTGGAGCCCCCAGGTGAGAGTGCAGTGCCTTATGCACTGAACCATGAGGGCAGTGACAGAAATACGAAAGCCATACAGTGAGAATACAGAGACTAACATGAAAGTGTCAAAATTCCAATTTTCCATAAATTATTAAAATATTTCTTAACTGACAAAAGTATAACTGCGCAATATAAATTTATCAATTAGAAATCAATTATTACACAAACTTTAAATAGTTTAATGGCTGCTTTATCGGTGAATGCACGCATTATGGATACGAATGTCACTAGAATTTGGACAATACTTCTTGAATGCAAGTATTGCAATACCCACTACATCAGTTGATGCATGTATACAATATAATAATACGTCGATTTCGTTTTAATTGTTTGAATAATAATATAAGACCTGTTAAATACTGCTAGTCTTTCGTCTTTGAATAGATAATCAGTAATCAAAACAATTTTTCTCTATCGGAAATAAGTGAGCGACATTCAAAATTATATTTAGGTATTTGATTTTTGTTTAGAATACGTAACTTTTGTATCAATTTCGTCACCTGTTTCTTGTTATGTGTAATTTCTTATAAGTCGGAAAATCGACTGACTAATGCATAAGCCCATCATTTGAATAAGTATTGATATGGAAGGGTTCATGTCGGAGGTTTTGTTTTCACTTTAAGTATATTTTGCTTTTCACACGAGATATAATATATTGATTGAAATAACAAAACCTAGGTGACATTTTGTTTATTAATGATTGTTAATAATGTCACGGGCAATTTGTCATTATTAAGGATGAAGTACTATTATTTCTTTATGCACTAGTTAATAATATTAAATAATGGCTTTACGTTTGGATTACACGTTGTTATTAAAACTAGCTATGCGTATTTTGGAGCGGGAAAAGAAAGGTGGCGAATTAGGTTAGACGGTTTCAAGGGTTACTCTATCCTTCGTAACGGTATTTTCTTCACTATCACATCATTTAAAAGTTACAACTATTATTACCTACGAGTTAGATATAATATTTTTCATCCTAATTCTGTCGATTACAGGATTATTGATGGGGGATGAATTAGTATACATTATTAGCAACTAGACCCACTATATTACGACAAAAAGATTGTTGACCCATGAAAGGTCATTGGTTGGGCCGATTATGTTCCCAATCCAATCCTCAAACCCGCACAAATATCTCATACCTACTATCCTCATTTATTGTTGTCATCCAGGCGCTTAACTATTTAACGAGCTATCATTTGCCCGTGATTAATACAAAGGCAGTTATTCGTAGACCGTGGCTGTATTAACTTGTACTGTGTGACCGTCTTCCAAGCAATAATTCAATTCGAGTCGCCTTACGAACTCAGTCAATTAGACCACCTATCATGCCGTGTTACCGGCACAAGGTGTCTCATACAAACTTGTCATCATCATTTATATTTATAAGTGTATATATGAGTGATAAACAGAACCATTTGCCTACTAGTGCGTGAACGCATGACCCGGGATCTGCTCCAGCCATAAAGCCAAACAACGTCAAGGATAGTGCCTGGATCGACTCCCGTTTAAGCCCCCCTTCTCCAGCATCCACATCCACAATCATCCCAAATCACAGTCCTCAAAAGCGCAGCCAATCATAAATCATATATTTGCATAAGCAGGTTACGGATGTGACGTGCAACATTAAGCGGCTCTCGTGGTGCAATGAGTAAGCCGCCGACCTTTCAGCCGGGAGCTCCTGGTTTATCTCAAAGCCTGGGTTTTTATGAAAGTTTCACTTCTTTTACCTACTGTTAAACTACACTACTGTCATTGGGCCTCTAGGAAATATTGTAATGTTAAAAAGAATATATAAAGAAAAATATTTTATTAATATGTACCTCATAGTGGGCGTCACTGCTTCATTGTTACTGTATATCTGATAAAAATGAGGTCGTAAGTCGTCAGGAATTTGGGCAGCTGACCCTACTATCACATATTTTCCATCGTCGGTGAAAAGACTGCATTCTCGGTTGAGCTGATCGAAGCCCAGATTATGCTGGCGGAACTGGCATACATTCACAACAAACTTTGGCTGAAAATTAATACAAAAACAAGTTTTTAAAAAACTATTCATGTTCAGGTTATAGAGACATCTCATGGTGTAAAGCAGGGATCGGCAACGCGGCGCCCTCGGAGAATATTTGATGCGCCCTCAAGATACCATCAAATTATAATACTGTCACTCCACTAACAAGTTGAATATCTTCATACTGTGCTACGACATATTCTTGGGAGTCTTTGTTTCCTAACATGAAATATTTAAAATCAAAATATCGGTGAAGACTCACAGACCCTCACTTGGACAATTATTGCTTAAGGGCAGGTAATTCTAATTATGTACCTGACTAATAAGTTAGCTAAAGATTTGCAGTCCAAGTGTCGCATTGAATTTTTTTGCATAATTATGATGTATTCGTATATAAATATATGTATGTACATTTAAATATAGCACCAGGGAACTCAGAAATAATGGGAACTGAAATACACAATGGGTAAGGCGATAGCAGGTAACCGACTCGAGTAAGGAAGAATCCGGGTTAAACTTACACTCGTGTCTAGAATACGTTTTACGTCAAATACTGAAAACTGCTCTCGGTTTATGTATTTACGCTCATTTAATATTGGTGTATTACACACACTATTGCACGTGCATAATGCGTGCTTCATTTTCGTAGGACACTCACACATTCAAAAGCCTGCTTCACCATGCGACGAATTGAATATAACCTATTGGTATTCTATTTATTATCTGTCCTGTGTATAGCACCCATTTTAAAATACTTATTAACAATTTAAATTTATAATAATGTTGAATCTTGGTTTATTGTTTAACTTTTTTAGTACATGGTATTTTTTATTTTAGAGCTTGAAATTTTAGTTAATTTCTTGTGATTGCTGTTGATTTATGTCGATATGTATGTATCTTCTCTTAAATAAATATGAATTGACCGATTAACATGGTGTTTAATTTACAGAACTCCATATTATTAATAATGCACATTTCTGTGTTTTTCGGGGTTATATCAAGATTTTCTATTGGGATTTTTAACAGTTATCAGCCTTAAAGAAAAGTATATAGGTATATACATATATGTATATATTATGCGCCCCTGGCTTTGTTCAAAATTTGTATTTCGCCCTTCGTGGCAACAAGGTTGCCGACCCGACCCTTTTACACTGTAAAGTATAAGCATAAACTACTGACTGAGCAGAAAAAGAAATGTTATCTCAAATAAAGAATCTAAATGACAAAGTCAGGGATTAATTAATATAATAAATGATATCAAAAATATAGTTAATGAAAGGCTTAGAAACAAGGTACCTAGTAAGAAATCAGAAAGTTGAAAATCACTATGCAAGGAGAAATGTTATTCTTATTGAATCGATAAGTACAGTTTCTCAGAATAATTTTTACTTGGTGGTAGGTAATTCATGATAATTTAGTGAGTCACAACATATACAAATTGTTTTACAACATGTGTTGGCCCTTGTGGTTCAGTGCGTAAGGCACTGGGGTCTCATTCAGGCGCTCCGGATTTGACCCACGATGAGGTCATAATATATTTATGTAGTTTTCTCAAAGCCTACGATCTTTAAATTTATATTACTACACTATTGCCACTGGGCGTCATGGCCTGTTGTAGAGTTTAAAAAAGAAGATTAAAGTTCACTACATGAGCGAAATGCATTTCCTAAAACAATAATTTTTAAATGTGGTGAATGTGAAGTGATTTTTTTGTGACTCATTTTATTTAAAGGTTAAATCAAGATTTAGTATTACAATGATATGATATTATTACAATATCATAATATGTACTGTTATAAAATGGAATTCTACCAAATAAATAATAAAATATGGACTCTAATTTACTGGATGCCCCATTCATCCATGTATATCTGGACCTCAGCTCATTTTACCCGGAAAATATATATAGCCTGAGGTGCATGGAATGTCGAATTATGTTAAATCGAAATATAAACAAATTAACATGCTTAGATCGAACGTTGCATTTGAAGTAAGAATTCTTGCCATTTTATAAATTTCGATTTCTTGATAATTATAAAAATTTATATTAATTTATTATAAGACAATGGTAAAAAGTATGCAAAAGGCACAATATAGATTGAATGATAATAGTCAATATAAACATTAAGTAACACAGTGGTTACTTTATCAGAGATGTAATTGTAAACATGAATGATGATAAAATATACCTACAGTGCCATGGGTATATTTTTTTATTGATATGACAAGAAATTGGTATAAGTATCATAATCTTTCAAAATTTGATGGTGTCTGTTTACAAGAATAATAATATATGTCAGATGAAGATGTCAGCAACGTTGTTTATAATATAATAAGACGTAGTTAGTACACTCTCAGTAATCCGCCGCTCGATTATCCGACAACTACTATAATCCGCCGTTATTTTTACTAGTTGAAAGCACAGAATCAAGCTCTATAATTCGCAGGTATTTGATTGTCAAATTCAGTAGTCCGCCGCGTACAAGTATACAACGCAGATGAGACGAGTTTATTTTGAAAATATCCCCTTCGTGAAACATACGTTCATCGTGAATAAAGTAATGTACTAGGGAGGAAAACGCCCAAGGACCGCATCACAATTATGCCGTGCTCTAATGCAACCGGGACACACAAAATGAAGCTTTTGGTCATAGGGAAAACCAGGAATCCTAAGCCATTCAAGAATATCTGCCTCACTGAACAACTGGTTGTGTCACGTGATTTAATGTTTAATATTTAGTTAATGAACTTAGTTTATAAATATGTATGATTTAGTAAATACTTGATTTTGATTATAAATAAAACCTTAATTTGCTAATACACATTTCTCAAATAAAACTATTTTTACGAAATACCTGTTTTAATTTTTATCATATCTTGTATGTATGCACTATAATCTGCCGCTTTCACTAATTGGACACTTGTCTGGTTTTTGGGATGGCGGATTACTGAGAGAGTACTGTATTATATTACTTTATTTCTTACTTTGAAAAATCGGTGAAATATATTTGTACGGATGTGCTGATGGCGCTCATCCGGATCATTCTGCACCAGCTCGCATGGGAACCCGTTCACCAGGTCACCTGCTGCACCAGCTCCACAATAATTATATACCTACAAATTGAATACATATTTTTACAGGGTCCACGGTGAGTAATGGGAGAGCGTCTATCACTAATGCCCCAACTGCACTATTCCGAATTGCTAAAATTACGAAAAAATATGACTGCCTGTCACCTAATTATATTGTCTGTGCCCTGCCTGGGTTTCGAGACATTTGAACCCGTGGGACCGTCTGCTTTGAAGACGATGGCTGAGATTGGTCGTCGCTTCCCTGATAAAACAGATGAGTGCCGTACAACCGAGTACCTGAGACAACGAATAAGCATAGAAATCCAAAGAGAGTTAGGTATCCAGGGGACTGAAGACGGTATATACCTGGGGAAATCTACTATATCCATAGTTTTATATAATTTATATTTGTATGTAATTTATTATTTCAATGTAATATAAAATGTAATTGTTTGTTTACAATAATAAAATCAATTTCATCGATTTAAAATTTTAATAAAATTTGTTAAGTTTTCCAAAATTCTAGTTAATACTAGTCTAAAACCAAGATAAATATTATGTGTGTGAACAACTTATCAGTAAACATCTGTCCTAACACAAATGTACGTACACAGTGCACTGTTTTGAAACTCCACACCTATAAACATTGCTATCAAGTAGTTTTAACAGTTTATCTTGTACAAATGTGTGCGATTAAAGGTTTGAACACATTATTATCACGTCACATGCTGTCACAGTGACGAATTTAGTCTATGGTTTTGTCATTCTGCAGAATATTTTGAATGATCACTATCTCTATAAATTCAATTATGGAAAGTGCCAACTTTAATTTATTAGTATTTTGAATTATTAATTTTGACAGTTTCTATGTGTGCGTACGTTAAAATTACTTAACACAGTGCTTACGGGCCCTTTTAATTAATTTTGTAATTAACGTGTTAATTTGCATTTGAAAAGTAATTGGCAAAAACACAATTTTGTGCGGGCCCGTAAGCATTGGGTTAATACTTTGCAATATTGCATTCATAGATAATATTTTGAACAGACCCCCCCAGCAGACCATAGGTAATAGACGTAAACACCAGAAAAAACAATTAAAAACAAAGTGCACACGTTTTGACATGAGTTGAAAATGTGTAGGCATGTAGAAAATAATAAAAAACGTTCATTGAATCATGCGGTTGGCGATATAGCGCGATACGCGTGAGGTGATCTCATTATTTTTCTGGCCATTTCGGCAGATTTTGCCAACTGACAATGTTCGTTTAAAGGTCTAAAATGTGCTACGGGACGGGAGCATCAGTCTGATAACATTTTAAATACCAACAAAAACGAGTTACACATTTTTTTCCTGTAGCGGCAGCTTACTGTTAAAGCACGGAACGTGATAATAATGTATTCGAACCACACATCACTACTTCCAATGAAATACTAAATTAAAATTACCCCAAACATGGTCAAAGTTACTTATTTGTAAGTATTTTTGTACATGTTTTTATACAACATTATTTTGTTCACCCACAGATGTATCTTGGTCTGGACTAGGCATCCGCATGCAAGCTGTTTAGTGTTTATGTTATACTAATGCATGGATAAATTGCATACCTCTAGCGATGTCTGATCTGATGAAAATGCTATAAAATGTTTTCCATCGGGGCTGAATTTCCGCAAAAAACAAGGCGGTTTTTCCACATTGACCACTGTGAAATTCGGGAAGATGTTTTGATAGAATTCTCGGGCAACATGGAAGTGAGAACCGGGTTTTTTGGCACCGAAAGTCTCCCGGTTGAATAACCTAATAACGATATTTTGGGGCTTAATTTTTCTAGGGGTTATCTTTTCACTGCAAATAAAATCGTCTTTGGGGTCTGCCTCGTCATTTGCGTTTTCATCTTCATAAAGACTTACGTTAGTTGTATTGAAAACATTCATTATAACAACCAATATATTAATAACAACTCGGCACCTACTATATTATTGAAACGTCACACTGACAGTTCGGTTGCCATAAAAAGATGTTGCCATACTAAAATAATATATTTTCGTATGCAGAAAACCAAAGTGAAACGAGTACCTACTAATGGTGAAAATACACTCAATGGCGAGGGCACATATAATAATATGGCGAAAACCCCGTTTCTTATGTTGGGGTCCTGTGTCACAGAGTGTATATACGATGTCATAGACTGTCATATATATGTCAAACGATCTGACAGCCTTCAATGTCATAGTTTTTCGGCTAAGGTCCTCCTCCGACGGCGCAACTGAAATCTGACAGAACTGGTTGGTAATGGAACTCATAAACTGGCCAATGCAGGGCTCGAAATGGACCGGAGCGCTGTTCCGGTTCGTGGAATCTGTAAAGTTATCGCTCCGTCTCGTGGTTAAAATATTTTGACCGTCTGAGCTAGATATGCCATATAACAAAAAATCTAGCACACTTATGTTTATAAAATACCCATAAAATTTGATAACCATGTTAACATCCTCAGAAAATTTTCGAGCGCTCCGGTTCGTAAACTTTTCCATTTCGAGTGCTGACTTGAAATAATAATCACATTACCTCAAATTGGACCATCAGCTGTTTCGTACAAAAACTGACAGCACGCACGCTTGACATCATCTTGACCATAGACTAAATCTTGACAGAGTAGAAACAGGTAGGTACACGGTAATAATAAAATTGTTATATAAATAGTAATAAAATGGATAAAATTGATAAAAGAGTCTATGGAGACATTTTTAAGTCGGTAGATACCTACCTACGTTATGTTCGAATTAAAAAAAATCTTTTATTTTGTTATTTGACAATAAATTTCTACAGCTCTGCAAAGCATGTTATATTATGTGATGGATGTTGACAATAATAAAACTGCATGTTAAATCAATCTTTTTTTATTTTATTTCTGAAATTATACATAAATACAATCATATACGTACCTATTATAATTCTCTTATTAATTAATTATGGTAGGTTGCATCCGTGCGTTTCAAGTTTCGCAATCCATCATCAATCCATTCACGCACCCAAACTCGTCTGCTTCTAATTTGTTTTTATTTTCTCCCAACGATAAATACGCTACCATTGCCGCTGCAGCAACTCCATTCGCCGGTATTATATTCATATTATAATACGATGTGGACAAGAACAAAATACCTAGTTGATATAGATTTAAAATCTTACTAGGTATGCTTCAAATACACTCTATGACGATTGGTCATACAGGGCTCGAAATAGACCGGAACGCACCGGAGCGCCGTTCCTGTTCGTGAAATCGGTAAAATTATCGCTCCGTCTCGTGAAATAAATAATTTGACCGTCTGAGCTGGATAGGCCATATAATAGAAAATCTAACACTTATTTTTATGAAAAAAAACACATGAACTTTGATAACTTTACTATGTAAAAATCTTCAGAAAACTATTGAGCGCTCCGATTCGTAAATTTTTCCATTTCGAGCGCTGCGGTCATATATATGTCGAAAAACCCGTTTCTTATGTTGGCGTCCTGTCGTCGCTATAGGATTTGTTTCCCGAATATCCATTTTTGTCGAAATCGACATTTTAATGCATTACAATTTCTTTTATCGAACTCTACCGAAATCATTTATAAAAACAATATATTTTTATCTAGGAACAGAGATATTTTTTGAAAAACCCGAATACGCCATGTTAAGTTGCAATTACTCCGTGTTGTTCTCCCGAATGTCCAACTATTCGTACCTGAATATCCAAGTTAATTTCGGTCGAAATAAATCTCGGCTGAGTTTTTATTTCCCGAATATGACTTTTAGCCAATCAAACCGCGCTGACGCCGTGCATCTCGCTCCCACATTCACGCTGTCCAGCTCTAAAACAATCACGCCCACTTTCATATTTTTCGGCCGTCCGGAGGGCTCTTTCAAATTTCGTCTTATTGATATTGTTTTTAAAGTTACTATTGTTTTAATAGTGAATTCATCAAATTTGAAGAGATCATTTATAGCTGATACATCACCAGTTCGCCCTGAACTTATAGTAAAGTTTTGGAAGTGAGTATTTTAACCTAAATAACTGCATTTTGTTTTGATAAATGACACAAAATCCCAACGGTTATATGAATTCTACAGTATGACCCGGCAACTACTATGACGTAAAAAATAATTATTATTTCAAATTATTATTAATCAAACATTGTTTGTCTTTATTTTACTTTTAATCTAGGCATTTCTATGAAAATAAAGGCGATGCTATTATTTATTTTTGAATGCGCTGATAGTTAATTTAATTTAATATGTATGTTACTATTTATTTGGTGAATATTATATACTTAGGATATTGGTACCTACCTAATATTAGCAGCCAATGGTAATTAATTTATAGATGCTATTATTTTGTGTTGTCATTCCAATAGTAAATATATAATATTTATTTGGTGGTTTGTAATAAGTTTAATTGTTAATTATAGAAATATATAGATATAATAATATACAATACATAGATTTTTTTTTTTTGGAAAAAGTATTAATATAAAATTGTTAGCAAGTACGAGTAAGTACCATCATAAAATATTGGAGAAATTCGTGACGTCGGTTAGTAATTGAAGTAGTAGATACCTACTTTTATTTAATAAACAAAAACCGATCGCCGATAGTCGCTTGATTTTGAAGAATACTGATGAGCAGGTATTAAAAGGCCAATAGTTCAAGTTTGTCGTTATAAGTATGTCACCTCGTAGCATAGTGGATAATTCGTGGACTGGGTCGTAAACCCAGGAGATGCAGGACGATTCCTGCCGGGTGTCTTACTTTTTCAAAAAGATTTTTTCTATTGGTTATAATATATTTTCTCAGAAGTGATTTTCAAAATTATGTATGTTCAATAATTAGAGTGGTACATTCTTAAATCTTGTGAATTATTCGTTGAATAAAAAAAAAGATTATTAAAAACTATTTTATTACTTATTACGAAAAAAACCGAAAAAAGCGAATGCCGCATGTTATTATTACCTACGAACTTGGGTTATTACGATCATTAGATATTTAAATAGTAAAAGTAATCATTTACAATTATCGTGTAAATAAATATAACATTTGAGGTGCGTACTTTTTGACCACTCAGTAATCCGTGGGCCGTGCAGCAACACAACACGGTCTTAAGTCCCTAACGTCCATGTTTTGTCCCGAATATCCATTATTCTGAGAGAGCGCTAAAAATTTCCCGAATATCCACAACGAGTACTTGTAAATAAAACGCATTTTCTGTGCATTTACTGATGTATACCAGTATATTATTCTTGGAATCTATTCTTAGATAATGTTGCAATCATACAGTGTAAAAATAATGATTGATACATCTACTGATATTTCAATATACGACAATGAAATTTGTTTTTCGTCTCCTGAAAAATTGACATTTGGTCTATTCGGGAAACAAATCCTATAGCGACGCTGTGTCACAGGGTGTCACAGAGTGTAAATACGATGTCATAGCTGTCATAAAATATGTATGTATAATACGTCGGAAGGCATAGAATTGATCATAGACACTAAATCGCTCAGCATATTATGTGCCCGATCGTCATATAGTGTATTTGAACCTGTACCTAGCAAGCCAAAAATGATGTATTTTCATTTTCATTTGACGTTTACGAGGACGCGTAGACTAGGTATACTTTTTGAAGACGTACCAACCATAAACGGAATGACAAAGATATGATCATAGACACTAAAACGCTCTTGTCACATATGTGCCCAATCGTCATAATAATATAGTCTATTTGAACCTTAAAGTCTATCAAATGTCATATTGGTAGTACAGACCTACAAACTTATCTGGAGAATGGCCCAAAATGGAACTACGAACTACTAGGACGCCATATTGACAAACGTCATTCAAATGTTTGCCAGTTACGAGTCGTGATTGGGTAGTTTTCGACAGTGGCTCCCCTATCTCATTCTCCAGATAAAGCCGCGTTGACACGGTCCAAGTACAATCTAAGTACACTTGGACCGAGTGCCATCCAAGTAGACATATTCATACTAATTATTCCTATCCAAGCTACTTGGACCGCGTCCTACTCATCCAAGTTAACTTGGTAGGAATAAATAGGTAGTATGAAGCTGTCACTTGGATGGCAGTCGTCCAAGTGTACCCACTTGGATCCGTACTTGGACCGTGTCAACGCGGCTTAAGTTTGTAGGTCTGTATTTATCAGTGGCAAATATGTGACAAATAGATTTTACGGCATCGTGTGTAAACACATTGGCTAATACGGGAGTCATAGATTCTATGTCCACGCCTCTGTCATAGATTTTTTTTTCATATATTTACTTATGTGTAAACGGAATAGCATAGATATGATCATAGACACTAAAACGCGTAGCATAATATATAATATGTGCAAGTTCGTCATTGTGTTTATTAGTACCTTAAGCCATATTGGTTTTAATTATTTCTCAAATTAAAAAAAATATTGTTTGTTTAAAAGAACTGCTAGATTATAATTTTGAAACGTTGAAGTAGGTACCTAGGTATATTGTTTAATAAAATAAACTTTTGTCAAATCAGTTAAGTTAATCAGTTAAGGAAATATTAATTGGATTATAAATTTAAATTTCACTTTATGCTAATTCTTCTTCGATGGCACTACAGCTCAAGTCGAGCCCTGGCCTCCTCCACCGCCGTCCTCCTGCCGGAACGGTCCTCCGCACGTCTTTTCAGTTCCTGATTTTTAGCAGCTGGTTGGCATCTTTTGTAATGTTGAAACGCCAAAATATGTCTACAGACACACCTTTCTTACTTTATTATGAAACTATAAAAAGAACGGTCAAAAATGGAACTACGAACAATCACATGGACGCCATTTTGAAAACGTTATTCGAATGTCAGATTCTGTCCAGTTGCGAGTCTTGTTTGGGTAGTTTTCTACTGTGGCTCCTCCATCCATTCTTTAGATACGTTTGTATCTATTCCAAACAATAGGTAATATTGTAATATATTATTAGCTACACATTTTTTCACATAAGTAATAAGTACCTATGTTTAATTTTTTTCTTTGAAAAAAGGATAATAATCTAATGGATTAATTTCGCCTCATTTTACCATATTATATTATGTTGTTTATGGTATATATTTTTCTTATGCCGGCGCTCCATTGGCACGCAAGTCAGACGATTTACAGTCTTCGGACTTTTTTTTCGCGTGGAGCACCCCAGGTCTGCGGACTTTTTAATCCGCAGACCAGGCTCGTTGGATTTCAAACATGTTTGATATTTTACTCGCCGAGCCGCTGAAATTCGTACGTTCACCACGCTTTACCGTCACATTATTTATATCTATGCCGACGGACGACAGCGCCATATATTAGTCTATGAGCGCCATCATTATTTTACTGTCATTCAAAGTGTTCGGACATCGAAAACAACAATGGTAGATCTACGAGTGCATTCGAAAAGTTTCTTGGAAGATTTTATTAGTTGTTTTAAAGACAACCCGTCGTTGTGGAAGACGACAAGAATCGTGATGCCAAGTCCTTGGCGTATGCGGAACTTTTGGAAATATTAATCAAGGTGGAGCCGCAGGCAACGGTCAACGATGTCAAAAAGAAAATACAGACATTGAGGTCGGGTTACAGAAAGGAGAGAAATAAAGTAAGGACATCATATCGAAGCGGAGCTGGCACAGACGCAGTATATCTACCCAAACTGTGGTACTATAAAAATTTGGAGTTCTTGAATGACCAAATGGAAGGTACGTGGGAATGCTTTAAAGCTATTTATTATTCACGTGCAGATTATGAAATTGTCGTAGCTCTGAAAGTGACATCGCATTAGATTAGCTACTATTAAGCAATTAAAACATACAGCTATGAATCATTTCTAGTCACAATAAAATTACTTATTCTTTGCTGAGGTAGGTAATAAATAATAATAATATATAGGTACGAGGGAATGCTTTAAAGCTATTTATTATACACGTGCAGACTATGACATTGTCGTAGCTCTGAAAGTGACATCGCATTAGATTAGCAACTATTAAGCAATTAAAACATACAGCTATGAATCATTTCTAGTCACAATAAAATTACTTATTCTTTGCTGAGGTAGGTAAGAAATAATAATATATAGGTACGATGATGGCGGTGGAAGCGCGGCTTAAGCGTTGGCTTATTGAGTCGTGGTCGGGTCCCAGGTTCAAATCCTGGGTCTGACAAGTACACATTGAATTTCAATTTGTGTATGAGTCAGAGTATGGACCTAATATGTTGAGCAAGTGGCTGACATCCATTTCTCGTAAAAACAAAATCTGTCAATACAAACCTCCACTCCGTGGAGGTCCATATTATGATCGGACATGGTCGAAAGAAGAAGAAAAGAAATGATCATGAAATCAAAAATCGCTCGAGTTAGGTTCCTTCAGAGACAATCAATAAATCGTCAATCATCAATCAAAATTAATGGTACAGTTTGGTTATGAGGAATACAGCGGAAAACACATTTTGAAAATACCTGATATACTGGATTACACCAATTATACCAATATAAATAATCATATCAATATTAACCGTATGAAGGAATGGGTACTTAGGGGAGAGATAATAAAAAACAAGTTTGAGTATTATGTTGTATTTTAACAATTTACATTTTGTTTTACAGAATCGAGCTCAATATCCAGCATGGCGGACGATTTGGAAAACATGTCTCCTGATGAGACTTACTCCAACTCGTTAAACAACGAAGATTGTATTGAGGTAAAACATTTTAACTAAACTGTTACATTGGTTTAATTTATCTATTGCTTATCATACTTTCTTGCCATGTGACAGCCCCGGTAGTATTAAAATATTTTTCAAAATCTCCTCGCGCTTTCTTAGCATTGGCAGTCGAGTTCCGATTAGTCGTTGCTTCCAAAGGCGCTAAGGTGTCCTGTAACCTCAGTCCGAGCTCTATTAAACCTGTCTCAGGATTTTCCCTATCAAGGTCATGAGAAGGAGTATAAGAATGTGTTGATTTGCGACGAAGAAAGTTGTGCAGCACACAACAAGCTAATACAACTGTATTGATATTTTCAATTTTCATGTTTATTGGAGCTTGAAAAATGCGGAATCTAGCAGCTAAAATGCCAAAAACATTTTCTATAATTCGCCTGGCTCTGCATGTCCGATAATTAAATATTATTTTACTGTGATTTAATTGCCTTTGTGAATACGGCTTTAAGAAATCGTTACGTAATGCAAAGGCTTCATCGCCAATGGCAGTGCATCAGAATTAGCAGTAGGTTTTTTTTGTGCAGGTATTTTTAATCTGCCTTCGTCTAAACGTTTGAAAAAAATAGATTTTCTCAGTACGCCTCCATCAGAAATATGTCCATTTGTTCCAACATCAACATAAATAAATTCATAATTAGCATTTGCAATCGCCATCAAAACAATGCTGTGGAAATGTTTGTAATTATAAAAGTGGGAGCCGGCGCCTGCAGGTGGCACATTGCAATGTGTTTCCCATCAACTGCGCCCAGGCAATTTGGAAATTGCCATTTACTATTAAATTCTTTTGCAATCGTCTCCATTTCTTCGTGCGTATCAGGGAACTGCAACAAAAAATAATCAATATTTTATTTACAGATAGAATATTCGCCTTCAACATCAACGTTGTCGACTACTCCAAGGTCGAATCTTAATAGAGCACCAGAACCCCCATCGTTCAAACGAAAAAAATCGAATGATAGCGCCAACAAAGTGTTAAAATTAATCACCGACAAACTAAGCAAGACTGAAGATGAATTTGATGTTTTTGGCAAAATGATGGCCATGAAACTACGATCGATGTCACAGGGACAAAGATTGCTGGCCGAG
Source organism: Rhyacophila brunnea (assembly GCF_057557595.1). Lineage (NCBI taxonomy): Eukaryota > Metazoa > Arthropoda > Insecta > Trichoptera > Rhyacophilidae > Rhyacophila > Rhyacophila brunnea. The sequence continues at coordinate 10,582,082 of NW_028232848.1, read as the reverse complement.
AAGCTGATGCATGAAGTTGCCTTTATGGGACAAAGTGACAAAATAATGCCAGCAACTACTGTTCATACTCAACCAGTTTATCGTATATTAAGCAAAAATGTACAAAAGCCGGTATAATAAATTAATGTTTTTTGTGTGAATAAATATCTTGTAAAATATTTGTTTTTTTGTTTGTTTTTTATGCCTATAAACCTTAAGGCTTAAGCGATACAACAAATGGTAAGTATTTGAGTTATGTTAGCATACCTATATTATTATGTGGCCTCATTTAGAAATCAAATTCCATGCTTGCTTTTCGAAGAATATGACTAGTATTACAATACATTCAACAGGAATAATTAAGTAGCTTGCTTACAGCCTATATGGAGAGTCCTGGCTAGGTACAGAATTCTAACGGTCTATTGAATATTTAGCATGTCAACGATGGCCTTATTTGTGACTATATATATACCTATCTCAAATGCATCTTGTCTGTCATTCTTATGCTGTTGCCGTCTATGAGTTATATAGGTAAAACAATCCACTAAACGTTCACTTTATAAGACCAACCGACGTCTACTTGTTAATTATATATTTGTAAATTTGCCCAACTTTATTAGATGACGTATAATATAATACACACCTTGAAATATTCTCCTTTCAAAACGTCAATGATGACTTGGCAAGTTTCGGGAATTATCTTGCCCAGAGTTTGTCTTCCAATCGCAGTTCTATAATGCAAGTCAGTGAACGTTCCGCCGGCAGTCAAAAATCGCAGGGTTGCACATAATCTATCATGAGGAGAAATAGCTTCCCTCATAATAGTATTTTTTTTTAATAAATGGGGAGACCAAATTATAAAGTTCTGTGTATACATCCTCCGAAATTCGCAAATAATTGCGGAAATCGCTCGGTTGCAAACGCAATTCTCATATTAAATTTGTGTAGGATAATGTCGTTCGTTTCCTTAACCATTGTTTCACCCAGTATTTGTGTACCCTTTGCTTCGTTATTAGATTATCTGCCACCCAATAACCCAAAAAACACAAAACGTCGGTATCATTTAACGCCATCACGATTTAACTGTCAAATTTACGTATATTATCTATGCTGTCAAAGTCGACGGTTTTACTCGTCAAATTAATAATATACCTCGTTTCGTTGAACGTCTGTTAGCCAGTAGCAGAATGTAGAAAAATCTGAAGACTTATTGTCCTCGGACTTTTGGCTCGCCAATGGAGCGCTGGCATTATACCATTTTGTTGTACAAAGTAGTCTATGGCCAAACCGTCAGATATTCAAATAGAAAATATTGTTCATTGTTCATGTTCGATGGAAAATCAATAAAAAGTGAGTCGTTATTTTTGTGTGACAATACAATATTAATATTGTTTATTATAAATCGCAAAGCATATTAAAAAGTAAGCAAAAACAACATTTTTAAATTCTTTATCCATGCTACCTGTAAATTGTTACTAAATTATCGAATTGTGAACCTAATTTCCGTAAAATTGAAAATTTTATTGTCGTTTGAAAGTCTGACTTTTCGTTTTTTATGATTTAGCTTTATTACAGCGGAGTTTATATTGACATAATAATATGTGGTACATTAAAATATTTAGATTAGCCGTTGTTTTGCATGTGCATAGGTACTATGGCAATTTTAGAACGACATGCATTAGGATAATATATTATTATATGCACCAAAACTTTCGAACAAATTTGACATTTTTTTTCAATTTACCAAATTGTATACAATTATGATTGTTCCATTACCATCATTTTTATGGAATGATGATCTCCCCGAATAGTTTGATGGAGAAACCAAAAATTGATGACCTTTTTCCTGGTACTACAACTCTATATGGATCTTCACTAGGTCGCCACTTCGAAAGAAAGGTATCGAAGCTTTTATAACATCCCTCCTCCAGCATCTGCTCATGAGTTTTCATTCACCTCAGACAGTTTGACATTTCGATGATTTGTCAGTTTTACGATTTGCATGTCGTCACTGCCAATATAAATTTGGGGTTATATGCGTAGTCTATTTGGAGTTTGGCCTTCACAATATCGTCTGACACCACCTCAGGCTGCTTGGCCTAGTAGAACAGCTAGCAATCGCCGATTGCTACCACTGACATTTTAATTTTAATACAATATATGTGTAGGTATGTGCATTTAAATATGAAAAATAATTATACATCTCAATCATTCGAATAAGTATACAGCAATATAGTAATATGTGAATAATATAAATGGCAATCCAATATAACGTGAATATTAATCTCTTTCGGGTCCCATTTAGATAATAAAAAAAGGTTAGCAGCGTGAAAAATAAATTTAAACATTTTGTTTCATTGTCTATTAAAAATAAATGCTTTTGCAACCATAGAATAATATTTAAAAATTAACCTTAAACAATATAGTTTCCCGGTGCGGGACATTCATATCGAGACAAACGTTGATAAATAATAAAGCAATACATATTATATCTGAGAGGAATAGACCAATTCTGATAAGAATAGGAATTTATAAGACCTAAAGATGTGGAATCAGCTTAAAGAGGCCTTTATCCAGCAGTGGATTGATATAGGTTGATGACGATAGTGACAATATAAATGGGTAGGTACTTATATAAAATCACAAATTTAAAAAAATATAGCAGTTTATATGACCAAGAAGAGAAGAATTAGGTAGGGATAACCTTCAGCCAGCAGTGGATTGATCTTGGTTGATGATGATAATGACGGTATTATGAATGGGTAAATATAATATCAGAATTTTTTATAAATATAGCAATTCATATGACCAATAGAAATACAAACAACTTAGAGAGGCCTTTATCCACCAGTGGATTGATTCAGGCTGATGATGATAATGGCATTATAAATAGATATAATATCACCAATTTTGATAAATACAGCAATTCAAATGATAGAAAGGAGTATAATCAGGCTATGGGAGGCCTTTATCCAGCAGTGGATTGGTTCAGGTCGATGATGATAAGGATGATAGAAATAGGTATAATATCACAAATTCGCTAAACCAATAGTAGTAGAATCACGTTACGGAACCCTTCATTCAGCAGTGGATTGATCCTATTGATGATGATGACGGTATGAATATGTAGATAAATAACATTTGTCATTTTTAATAAATACAGAAATTCATTTAAGACTGTCAAGAATACAATCAACGTAGAGAGGCCTTCATCCAGCAGTGGATTGATTGAGGCCCGTGATAATAATGGCATTATATATAGATAGGTAAATAATATTATAATATCACCAATTTTGATAAATATAACAATTCATGTGTAAGTAAGGAGTAGAATAAGGTTGAGGAGGCCTTCATCCAGCAGTGGATAGGTCCAGATTGATGATGATAAGGATTATGAAAATAGGTAGATATTATACAATATCACAAATTTTGATAACTATAACAATTCGTATATCTAACAGGAGTAGCATCAGGTTGCGGAGCCCGTAGTGGTTTGGAAATATGTAGATATTATAATAATTGTATCACCTGTTGTTATGTTGTCTTTCACGTAGTAATATCAGATTGATTAATAAAATAAAAAAATATTTTTTTTTCATTCCTTCAGTAGATTCAAATTTGCCATATTAATATGACTATATTGTAATCTATGGAAATTAGTAGCCGTTAGGTAATTATTCAATAAAAAAAATAGTGTGTGAACGGCCACAAAGAAGTATTTAAAAAAAATCAAATTTGGAATACAATTACGTTATCCATGGAATTAAACCAGTGACAGCGCTGGCAGACTATGCGAGAATTTCAAATCATTCCAAAATTATAGTTTTTTTACCGCAAAAAAATTAAGTGCACCGATCTGTACATAGTAACATTTTGAGATACCCGGTGAGAAACCCGGGGTTCCAGCGGCTAGCTCAGGTGTCCATCGAACCCCGGATTCACAAAAAAAAGAAGATGAGATATAAACGATTGGAGTGTAAATAAAACACGGTCTTTCGTGCTCGTAACGTGGTCTTCTTATATTTTACATTTTCTTTAAACGTTTACATATTTTGTTTTAACAATAAGTTTCGTAGGTCCGTACATGTTGGAAAAAGGACGCTCACTAACTTTTTTTTTCTTTTTCAAACTTCGCGTACCCACGCCATTCCACAAAAAGGACTCTCGTGATTGGCCAAATTTTATCGCGTGATGTTTTTTGATTTCACGAATCACGAGGACCACCCTGGCGCAGGCGCGTCGAAATTTGGACGTTGCCGACAAGCGCGGCAAAATTTATTATTTTTGAATCCTTATATTTAGTCTTAAAATTATCTCTTTCATCCATCATCATTTTTACTTTTTAAATTAAATTAAATTTATCTTAATTACACCTCCGCCCAATATGCGATTTTCACACACGGGACGAAGGCCTTTACCTATGAATAAAAAATACTTACGTGGTTGAGCAAGGAATCAGATTAGATGTTTTACGAAGCCGTTTCTAGAGGTCAGGGTTACATTTCGACTTGATAGCTACTAAATGATTATTTTACACCGGGAGAAGCCCGCCTGTAACAGGGGTGTATCAATTCGCCACATCTGGATTAAAGTCGAAAGGTACGCCCTGATCTCATCGGCCACCCATCCAATTCCTTGTTCATCCGTTAAGTACATGGCATGAAAACAGTTTATAAAAGAATTCAACTACAATCTAACTATTCTAACATAAAACTCTATACTTTAGCTCTATTTTTATTATTTTCTATATTTATTTTGGATTATTATTTTCAGCTCAAAGCAATGCTTTCGCGATACTTCTGAATAGGTCAGAGTTTGATTTAATTTCAGTGTAGTACATTTATTTTGTGTTACTTTGTTTTCATTATGTTTTCTTGTTATTTTATTCGTTTTTATTAGTCAGCGGAGGGGTCGCGAAGCTGCAGTCTTTGACTCTCGCGCTTTCCAATCTTTCTTTTGTATTCCTAGGGGCTATATTCGTAGACGTTTGGCCCTCGTTCGGAATTATAGTTTCGTGTTACGCTTTACCTTTATTTTATTCTTGCTCAATAGGAGCATACCTAGCTGGACGTCGTCTGCCTTCGCGACGAGGGCGAGATAGTAGCGTGACTACTGGGCCAGGCTCGTCCCGAGCAGCGGATATCTTTCTATGGAAAATTTCCCACTCGTCTGCTGGTCTCTGTAGCATCACCTCATGGGTAGATACTGCGCTTGCATCCATTCCTACCGCTGTGGGCAAAGCGTCATTTAGCGGTACAACGGCCAGGCTCGTTGACGGCATGGCTTTCCCACCGGTGGTAGTAGGATGGTTCTTAGCCGCAAGTATTCTCTTCCACTTCCTCTTTTTTCTTCTCTTCGTGTATGGCAACGCTTCGAGAGTACCTCTCGTTGTGCCACGACCTCTTTCAGGCGTCACGTCCCTAGCCTCCTCATGAACCTGCGACGAGAAAGGAGAGTGCGCACTCTCCACACCATCAAGCTCTGGTATCATAAGTTGCCCGGTTACGCTGCCTTCAGATTCGCTCACTTCGAGAGGAGACCCACTTAGTGCTTCCAAATTGTCTTCATCTGTGTTTATTCTTTTACTTTCTTTAGTGATTTATTCGTTCATTAGACTTCATTCTACTTTAAATTTAGTCGAATTTACATTATTAATTATTCCTACCCCATACATTAAATAGCTACTAATTTTATATAAAATCTTCCCATTGTACTTATGGCACTTACTATCACATTTAATATTTTACCCTAATACCCATAAATATTTTGCAACATTGTATTGACTGTATAAATAACATTGATATTAAAAATTTAAATATTCCACCCTCTCATTATATTTATTTACTGAATCAGTAAACTTAAAACTGTGTAAACCCGTTTTATTTAAAAAAAAAAAATTGTTGTTTCGTTTTACGCGCGCGATCCCGGCGTTATCGCGTTAAGTCTCATGTCATCCGATTCCAAAGGTGCGCCGATTTGCGGTGCTTCTCACGTTTTATTAACATTTTTTTTTTTTTTTTTTATCACAAGCATACAATCTCTACTTTCATCCTCTTATACCTAATTTTAACTTATTATTAAAATTTCATTTATCAACTATAATATACACTTCGTCGAGTGATGCCGTATTATTCCCGTTCCGTTTTCGCTGTGTTAAATTTACGATTGGTAATTTGTAAAGAAATAATAGTGACGGTCGTATACTATTTTCTTCGTTTCTCTTTGGATTCAAATTATTAACACGGCGTAACTTTGAAACAGGTTTCGCGCTACTGTAGAATATCCTTTCTTTCCCGTTTATAAAATTGTTTGCGATTTTCAATGTTAATGTTTTCGAATTCATTCATATTTTCTTTATTTGAACGGAAAAAATTGGCGTCACTTTGCGAAGCGTTATTTTTAAAACTAGAATGTACATTTTTCGTACTAATGAACTTAAGATTACAAGGCTCAGAAAGTTTGTCCTTAATTAACTTTATATCCGTAATTAGAAGAATTTCCGGATGTTTTATTCGTATAATCTACACATTTCACTTCTAACAGCAACTCGGCGTTCACTCTTGACTCGAGGGTTGGCGACTGGTCCTGCTTCATCTCTTCGTGGTCGAGCCTGCGCCCGCACAGCTTCGGTTCATCTCAGCTTGCGCGCCTTTTCAGCCCTCTTGTGAGGCTCCCTGGCCTCGCGTTTCCTTTTTCTCTCCTCACCGAACATCCCGTGGTCGACTAGGGTACACGACATGTTAGTGATACCCTAGGAAAATCGGCATTTTGCTCGCCGTTTTTCGTCGCGAGTGGGCCGTGGCCTCTACGAGCCCTCCTCGCTGGATACCGTCGATGATATGTCATGGTCTCCATAGGTGGGATTTGTGCAGCCATTCGTCGTACTGGAGACGCGCTGGTGCTACGGTCTCCAGCACGACGCTAGGCGCGGTCAGCTCCGTATGTGGACTGTCTTCGAACACCAGAGGGCTCTCCCGGTTTGATGTTGGAGACAGCACTTCTTCTTCGATAAGGATCACATCGTAGTCCGCTTTTTAGTTAACCATTTCATGGTTGTTCCGGCTCCTGGATCATAAACTTTTATTTAGCGTTCGCGGGCGTAAATTTTATTTCGCGGGTTCGGAATAATTAATGCGATTCTTCACGCCTCATGTTGCCAGGGCGCCATTGAGATACCCGGGGTTCCAGCGGCTAGCTCAGGTGTCCATCGAACCCCGGATTCACAAAAATAAAAAGGAACGATATATTTATGTTTGTGGTTAAATAAAACACTAAGACTTTCTTGTGCGTAACTTGGTATTAGTATATATTTAAATCTTGAGTTTGACAAGGTTATTTTGTAGTTTTTTACAGTTACAGTCGTCAGTCCGTATCGTTTTAAAACCGGACTAACTTTTTTTTTTTTTAAACTTCGCGTACCCACGCCATTCTACAAAAAGGACTCTCGTGATTGGCCAAATTTTATCGCGTGATCCGTTCGATTTGACGAATCACGAGGACCACCTCGGCGCAGGCGCGCGGAGACTTCAACGTTGCCGGCAAAATTTATTAGATTTGAATAAGTACTTATATTTAGTCTTAAAATTATCGCTTTCATCCATCATCATTTATACTTTTTAAATTAAATTAAATGTATCTTAATTACACCTCCGCCCAATATGTGATTTTCACACACCGGACGAAGGCCTTTACTTATGAATAAAAAAATACTTACGTGGTTGAGCAAGGAATCAGATTAGATGTTTTACGAAGCCGTTTCTAGAGGTCAGGGTTACATTTCGACTTGATAGCTACTAAATGATTATTTTACACCGGGAGAAGCCCGCCTGTAACAGGGGTGTATCAATTTGAATAAAAATAATTAGTTCTATCTGTCAATAAAGGATTAGAAGGTATTAAGCGACGAAGATGTAATTTTGTTAGGCGTGAACAGTAAGTATGGCAATCGTATACAGTATGTAAGAAAATATTGGATATAAACATCACGTACCTTTAAAATCAGGGAAAATTTCTGAAATGTGTTCAATTCAAACAGTAGATAATTCGGTAGTGTACATATCGAAGTGAAGATGTAAAAATAACAATAAAATGTCGCTTAAATGAGCAGTTAGTGCGTTTTCCAAAATCTAAGGATAATAATATATAGGAGATTATTTCAACCACGTCTTGTGTTATTGATTTTTATTAATATTATGATTCATGTTATGTTGTGAATGACTTGCGCTTGTAATTTGTATAGTTTACTCATGATATTATTGTTGCTTTACAGTATTTTCAAGATGTCCCAATTGTCGGAGTTACAAGAGAGCACGCTGGTGGACAGCAGTTCGACGAGCACGTGTGCCGACATGTATAGCCGTGACACGTTTGGGCGAGACGTGGCGTCATACATCGAGCCGCGCGACCCCAGTATCACCAACCGATGGATGCGGCCGCGGCCTATACATGGCACCAACCTCGGCCCTCTCTTCGACAATACCGCAACGCCTCCCGAGGAAAACCTTCACTTGGAAGTATACCTAAGAATCAAACCGATTGCTGAATCAAAAAAACAAACATCTGTCTATGAAATACAAGACAAGTTTCTAATAACGACAACACCCTGCATCAAGAAACTATATAACTTTTCACATATATTCTCTCCATCAAGTACGCAGGTTCAAGTGTTCGAAACTATTATAAAAAACAACCTATTTAAGTTCGTCGAAATGCAAGACTTCAGCCTTCTTACGTACGGGTCATCGGGTTCAGGGAAAACATACTCGCTCATGGGCACTGATTCCCAGCCGGGTATTATTCCAAGGTGTCTGGAGTTTCTTTTCGCCAGAGTTCAGCCCGCAAAGCAGCCTCGCTACAAACCCATCGATGGCAATGGCCTCGAAGAGTTGGCCCCCACCGTAAAAGAGAAAGAAATCCAGGTGAATATTTAAACTTTACTCATTAACATTGCTATTATGGTCAGAAATGTCATGAAATCGGTGGGGGGTGCCCAATTTGAAATGGAGGACAAAGGACTGTCTCTTAAATGGATGGAGGACATTATTTTTAAGTCGAAAAGACGCGGCTGCATATACATGGCGGGTGGAGATGCGGCAACTCAAATCATGTCCTCCTTTTGGATAACATCTTGTAACCATAGTTCAAGGTCTTTAAATCCAACTCTGCACGTTGTCTAGCACAAATCTTCTCTTAATTTAGATTTCTAGGATACTCTCACTGTTAATTCAGGATCCCAAATATACCATTGTTGTAATATGGTATGTATTTACAAAAAAAATCTGGATGTCAATGTGCTCCGCCCAGGACCGAATATCAGTGGCGATTCTCCCTTGAGAGCGCTGGAGCGGTGCACACCCACCCACTCAATTTATGCGAAAAGACTTTTTTTAAATGAGTATTTAATTTATATTTGATTAATTAAAAGTGTTCTGATCTATTACCGTAGTCATTAATTCATATACAAAAACAAATTCTAATATGTGTTTTTAACCGGCTATTTTAAATAATAATATTATATGTTGATGGGAGCGATATTCGCCATCGCTCGACCAAAGCGCCCAGTAATCTAATTTCGATTTCTTTGCAATGAGAAAGAGCGTCGTCTGTCGCGTGGAATAGCAATACGTAAATATTTTTTCTATGTGCTCGGGAGCGACAGTTTCAGTCGCTCTCGGCCCGAACGCAGATTCATCGGTTTTAAAACAATACAGCCCGTATCACACATACAATTATTGTTTGACAATTTTTATTCAATATTATTATAAAAATAAATTCTTTTCACAGTACGCATTTAAATTTCCGCACATGTTGACAACATTTCTCAAATTTAGGCGAAGTACAATTTAAAAATAAACTTCAAGTTTTTTTTCAGTTTGATAACTAAATTCACAATGTTTATCAATTATGATATCTCTCCAAACTAGCTCTGTAATACGTCTGACTTTTTAGATAAAAATAAACTCAAAAATGAATTGTCTGTTATTTACAGCTTGGATAATTTTTATAATGCTGACACATTTACGGAAACGGTTTTACTATTTAATTTAATTTTTACTATTCCGATGACATCAGTGGAAAGCGAAAGATGTTTTTTCACACTCAAACGGATCAAGTGTTTTAGTAGAAACACCATCGCGCAATCAAGATTGAACGCATTATGTATACTCAGTATCGAAAAAAGAATGATACAAGAGATTCCTGACTTCAACAAACGCGTAATTGAAAAATTTGTGTCGATGAAAAACAGAAGAATGGATTTCTCATACAAATGAACAATAAATTCCGGTCACTGCCAGATACGAGATATTTCGGCAGTACTAATAATTCGGTCAAAACAAAATAGTTCGTGTCAACCAGTTTGTGTTAAAGTTTAAAATCCATTTTTTTCAAGAAAAACTGTTTTAAGAGGTACAACAAATAATAAATAGTGAGTTATTTATGATTTCTTTTAAATGTACTAAATTAAAAAAACCAATAGTTTTTTTTTTTTTTTTGGTGAAGTTTTGATGAAGGCAAATGCCTTTTTACGGCAGTCAAAAGGTGAAAAAAGTGAACTCCCAGTAAAATAACTCACCAGTCGCCACTGCCGAATATGCTATATTTTTAACTATAATTTATTCTTGTTTATGACCAATAACTGAGTGAGTCACCTGGAAAAGGTTGTCAGCAAAAAATATGACCTAAAAACCAATATTTTTCTTATTTTTGCAGTAATTTATTAATATATAATAATATATAACTTATTCGACTATCTTCTTCGGCCATATCCGCCCCTTAATTGGAGCATATGGACACCACGAGGCACCTCCTAGAATCCCTGTGACTCGCCAGTCTTCTAGCATCGTTCCAGGTCAAACCACCATCCCGTAACTCCGCCGTATACACTTTATATAATATATATAGTATTTAGCGGCCTCCCAGGACGCCGGAATCCGATTGGCTTGAAGAACAGGCAAGCCAGGTTAAATTCTCTTCTGGCATCCGCAGCACGCAGCACGTGGCCATCGCAAACATCTGTTTTCTAAGCTCAGTATACGGTTGCTTTGACCATTCATAAGGTGCCATGATTAGCTAGTAGCACCGTCAGAATGCAAGTTTCAAATAGGCGGCATTTGGTTTTGACCGAGTAAAATCGTGAGTCCCAGACACTCCACATCGAGTTGAATGTTGCTCTAGTCATACCCATTCGAATAGCGAGCTCTCTCTGCAAAATGCCATCTACCATGATGTGTACCCCCAGGTATTTAAAGCTGTCGAGGCTCTCGATGTTTTGTGCCTCGCTAATCAGAGGGAAATCTGGAAGGACAGGTGCTGTTGCATAAAACATTGGTTTTCTTCGCATTGATATTGAAACCAACACGAGACGAATTGTCATGCAACCTGTCGATTGTCTCCTGAATACCCTCGATTGAGTTGTCAAATAGGACAGTGTCATCGGCATATTCCAGGTCGCATAGCTTCACCGTGGGGGTAACAGATATGCCTCGGTTAGGTGGTATTGACTTCCGTAGTATGAAGTCATAGAAGGTGATGAAGAGAAACGGAGCAAGGACACAACCCTGCCTTACTCCGGTCGTGACGCCGAACCATTCCGTGATAGTGTCACCAATTCTGACACAGCATTCGCTTTTCTCATGCAGGCATTTGATTATGGCAATGATCTTGGGGGGATCCTGTATGCTCCCAGTATCCTCCAGAAGGATGGGCGGTGCGAACTGTCGAAAGCCTTCTCATAATCCACAAAGCAGCTGGCCAACGGACTGTTTAGCTCATGGCTCTGCTGGAGAAGACATCGAAGGTTGTCGATTTGGTCAGCATACGCTCGTCCAGGTAGAAACCCGGCCTGGTTTTTCCTGAGGACGTGCATTATCGAGTCCCTTATTCTCATCAAGATGATGTTTGCCAAAACCCTTCCCAGAACGCTGACTAGCGTAATGCCTTGGTAATTGTCGCAGTTAAGAGGCTCAGTTTTTTTGTAAAATGCTTGCAATGAGTAACTCGTGGTCCCTATGGATATCGGCCGCCTCTGTAGGTGCGCACGTCGAGAAGTTCCTTTCGGTGTTTCAAGTGGTCAATCTGCGTCCATGTGTCCACGTGTATTTGTGTATGTCTGTGGGGGAAAACGGTGCCTCCAATGGCGAGCTCGTTCAGGGTGGCGAATTCTACGAGCCGCTCACCATGTCGTTGGGGTCACCGAGGCCGTGTCGTCCCATTTTACAACGTTTCATTTTTCATCGGTATTCTTATTTGTCCGGTACAAATCTTGTATACAATTTTTAACTAACTTCCCGACTAGCTAGACATTTGAAACTTTTAGAATATATCAGAACACAATGCCAATGCATTTTTTTAATACTTTTAGCCATCTTTAAGTAGAATTTAATTCGTTTTCAGAAAGTTATTTCGATACCATTATTGGTTGCTAGGGGGTCCTAGCAACTAAATTATTAATATATAATACGTGCGTTACTATGGAAATCAATATGAAATGACATTTCATTATTCAGTATTTCTATCAAATACAAATTTTTTTGATCATTTAAGCTAGTCAAGTCAAGTTTATATGATTCAACAGAAAAGAAAAGAAGAAAGTTCTTTTTATCTTGTAATTATTTCCCTTTATTTATGAGTTTTGAAGCACCGAAACTCATCACAATATCACCACGGTCCGACATCTTACAACATTATTCCACCAACAGTCAAACCTTCAGCGACAGTGTTGACATGAAAAAAAATCCTAGTGTAACTTTTTATAGATCAAACTGTCTGGAAGCTCCAGTAAAACGTTTTTCCATTGAAAAGTCAACTTGGACTATTTTGTTAGTTACAACGTTTCCAAATGACCAACTCAATTGATAAAGGATTCTTTATTGGCTTTTCTCCTATAGATGGATATTCTTTTTTACAGTTAGTAAATAAAAAGAATGTTACATTCTTAAATCTTGTGAATTATTCATTGAATAAAAAAAAAGGTAATTAAAAATACAGACAATTGATTATCTTGGCGGCTCTTGTGGTGCAGTGCATAAGGCGCTGGCCTTCCACCCGAGAGTTCTATGTTTGATCCTGGTGAGGACACAATATTTGTGTTTTTCCCAAAGTCTGGGTGTTTGTGATTCTTCAATCCATTTTCTTTAATCTATCATAGTGTTCGAGTCAAAGGCCACAAGAGTAATGCGCATAAAGCACAGTAGATGCTGACAACCATAACTTACCAGAGTATTGCAAACTATTAGTCCTCCAAATCACCGCACCTCAAGTTATAGTTGTCAGTGTTTGGCACTTACTTTGATGATGTCCATCATGCATGATACAAGAATGAGAGGGCTAGCACTTCTGCTCAGGAAAAAACATGCTGTGAGTGTAGAGTTGACATAATATATTGCTTAGGTAATCGACACCATCGTTAAGTGCTGCTCATCAGTGCAAGCATCAGCAGGTCTGGACAAGTACCGGCGGATGAGTCGCTGCCTCATGCGAGAGAGTCGCCAATGGATGGGACAGCGACAACCTAACAACCAATACGAGGTACCCCTATTCAACATGTTTTTTGCCTGCATCGTTGGAATTAGGGAATCCAATCCCGAGCCAAAATTTTGATTCCGGGATTTCGGGATTACCATTTTGACGATCCCGGGATTGGCATTATTTCAATAATTAATATTTAATTTTTATATATACAAATAATGTTCATAAAATCGGTCAAAAATAAATCTAGTATAATTTATACTATTTAAAACGTTTATTGTTTATTATTGTGTATGTTCAATCTTGGAAATACATATGTTTAATGGAGTAAATAATATTGTAATATAAATAATAATGTGAAAGTAAAACAGTTTTATTTATTTATGAAAAGATAACAAATACAAGTTCAACTAAAATTAAAAATAACCTATTGTGTTGACAATAAATACAATATAAAAAATTAAAGATTTAAGTAATTAAAACATTATTCTGAATAATACATATGCCCGAAGTTATACCAAAGCATCAAGTGTTTCGTCATTTAATCTCGATCTAATTTTGGTACCCAGGCAGCCTGTGAACTTCATTCAAACTCAGTTTATTTCTAATGTAGTTATATGTTATTAAAAGTATTTTTTCTGTTATATTTTCGTTTTTATTTGAATTTCCATAAAAATTGATTAAAAAAATCAATCGCGGAAGTGTCGGGATTATGTTTATCAATCCCGGGATTCATAGTTATCTAATATAGTTCGGGATCCCGGGATTGGAATCCCTAGTTGGGATATATTGAAATCTATTATATTGAAACAACATACACTCTTTTTTCACTGATTCTATGCATTCAGCGAGTTATCTCATCCGACTTTAAACTCAAATTACTAGCCACTGTCGATTGATTTGCATAATCTAAAAACTAAATACACAATGTCATTTTTTGAATAATTATGAAATACTAAGCCACAAATTAAAGGTATTGTAGAGCGATTGTAGAGACCGGTGCGGAGCCTCACATTAAATTTGTCGGTCTTCAGTAAGAGATCCGCTCTACATCAACAAGTGTCGTTAAAAATCTGCGGCCTATCAGATACTGGCATGGTAATATAGTGAGGCATAGAAAAGGTTAATTAACACGATCATAAATTGAGATGTTATGTTTTGAAGGTTGAACTAATACACCAGTGACCAAGTTGAGTAAATCTACTCACTTCAGTTATGAGATGCACAAATTTGTGTTTTTGCTAATTGCTTTTCAAATGCAAATAACATGTTAATTATAAAATGAATTAAAAGTCCCCTTAGCCATTGTGTAAAAATAAATACGTGATCGTAACTTATAGTGCATTACATTGTGCAAATGAGATAATATTTTCAAATGATCCATTATTCTAATAAACTCGCAATGGCGGAGCGGTAATGTGTTAGCTTATTATGTTGTGGGTCCCGGATTTGAATCTCAGGTCTGGCAAATTTAATTCAATATGTGTTTGGGCCCAAAGTGTGGATCTATCACAAAAATAAAAATCTGTTAATACAACCTCCACTGTATGTAGGCCCATATGTTTCTCTTAAGATCAAACAAGGTGCTTTATGTCTTTTAATGTTTTGATCAAAACTGTGGTAAAATGACAGCATTTTACACACCATGTCCATGGGAGACATAATGAATAATTTTAATCATTCTTATTTTCATTGTATCTATACTTACGCGCACAGGTGTGGGTGTCGTTCGTGGAAATATATAATGAATCTGTCCATGATCTTCTCCGGGTGGAAGCAGCCTGCCGCATGCAGGCCCCGCCCAGGCTCAAGATTGTCCAGTCTGCGACGCACCAGCCCTACATCAAGGTGACACACTCAAACCTTACGACCCCATTAGTGTGAAATAGCAGCACTTCATGTCTTCTCCTTAAAGATAATTTTGCAACTGGTTTACATGTTTGTTCCCGTGCCAACAAGAATCACACTCTACCTTCCTGGCAGGAGCATAAATAATTGAACTTGGGCAATGCGCAAAAATCATATATTTGCTGCGCGGCTTAAGCGTCAGTCTATAACGTCATGGGTCCCAGGTTCGAATCCTGGGTCTGGCAAGTACACATTGTTTTTCAATTTGTGTATGAGTCAGAGAATGGACCTAATAGGTTGAGCAAGTGGCTAACATCCATTTCTCGTAAAATTAAAAATATGTAAATATAAAACCTCCACTCTGTGGAGGATATGATCTTATTATGATTGGACATGGTATTAACACATTTACTGCTGACCAGATAATTACTAATTAATTACCACATTTAAATATCATGTTAATTATATCTAATGGCCAACTAATGCAAACGCGCCACTCGCGTTGTCAGCACTAGATGAATTAATTATGAATTAAAAATTATGCAACGAATTACTTTTTTATGCTTAATAATTCGACTGAATCAAACAAGAGGTTTTGTAGTGGATCAATTTGACATTGAAGATGCGCAGAAGTGGTTTCTTTTAGTGCGTATGAATTACAAAGGGCGAGTTTGATTAATGTTAAGTTTCTATTGCCGACTTCACCTACATCAAACCTATTGCACTGCTGTTTTCTCTCGCTCTGCGCCCCTCCAACTATGACATATTTGCTGTAAAAACTATCTAATATCATGTTAATGTGGTGTATTTATAATAAGTATGTTAATATTTTGACAGGGTGTACGATGGGTGTCAGTCAGAAGTGGTGTGGAAGCGTACGCTGCACTCGCTTATGGCAAGAGACGGCTGCGTTACGCGCACACAAACATTAATTCACACAGCTCCCGATCGCATTGTCTCTTCACTTTGAAACTCGTGAAGTATAAACCTGGTGAGTGCACTTTTTATTAATTCTGCCAAACATCCTTGTTCACAAACTTTACAGAGTGGGGGTAGCTTGAAAAGCTTGGTAAAAAGGCAAGCGGAACACATACATATGATATAGCTGAGGGGTGGAGATAACCAGCACCATCTGCAAATTGTATTCTTAGTTCAATGAAAACAAATAAATATGCCTGACAAAGTTTAGTGTGCACTATTTATGTCGGATCTTAACAGCCCACCTCCACCCTTCACTACTGTGATATACCACCCTTTAAGGGCTACGGCGAAACCCCAATTCTACGGTTTTCAAGGGACCCTAGAAAAAAAACGATATGTGCGGGAAACAATAAATGCGGGATTCGTTTTTCTTATTGGATTTTTTTCAACGTCTTAAATATTTTCAGTTTCTCAGTTGAACGTAGTTATGCAGAAGGTAGCCAGTCCACAATAATGTCGAGCTGAGATAATGGCACTTTAGCAACAACATGATATTAACCTTTCTAACGCGGCAACTGACTTTAGTCAGCCTATACGCGCAAGTCATCCGCGCGTCAGCTGACTAAAGTCATTTCGATTTTCGTTTGCCTAGTACTGCTTTCGGCCAGGCGCGAAAAAATCTAATATTGATTTAATTTATTCAGAAATCATCCTTCTCTTGACATCTGTCAATGAATAGCCTAAACTTTTGTTCTATCTAATTTAAATAAATATTTTTCGGGAGCGTGTCTTGGATAAAAAAATATCAGTCATCGGGCCAATTCAAACTTGCCGGGTATATAGTGTCTTATCGCTTCTTAGTGCATGTGCGCCGAAGATATTTGACTGACGCGTTTGTAGCGATACGAATTCGCGATATAATATGTTATATTGTTTTTTAGTGATTGAAAAACTATTTGGTGCATAAACTGTTATATAGAATATGAGAAAGTTACATTGATCAAAGTGAATTTACAAAACATTTTACAAAAGGAATGCTTTTTGAGATTGCATTCATTCGTCTACCTGCTAGTATATTATCCGCGAGTTAATAGTTTCGGAAAATAATTTGAACAAGGTGTAATTTAAATATAAGAGTCCGCGATTCAATATTTCTCTTTGTTTATTGTTGATTAACATTTTTAAATACTATTTTCCGATTATACTAATAGGTAAAACGGACAAAAGTTGTTTATTTACCTTAGTTATCAGTCATTTATAAAGAAAAGATATGTTAAGTAAATAAACATTTTCACACAATTGAAAATTTCTGTATCGGAAAAATTAAAAACATTTTGTGATAGCATATTGTGTGTGGTCGATATTTTGTCATTATTTTAAAATGGATATCCCTGGTAATTTGAGCGATGAAATGGGAGAAGCAATTCATGATCCTGATTCAGATTATGAATTGAGTGAAAATGAGTACTACGATGATTCAGATACTTCCAGTGCCCCATCAGAAAGTGCTGCTGCCGCCGCCTCTAATTTAAATGTAAATCGTAATGTTGACGATCTGTCTTCGTGGACTACTGGACCTTTCATACCAGTTGTTCACGAATTTGATGATTTCTTTTCTGGAGTCAGCCCGCACACAAATTTATCAGATAGCTCTAAAGAAATAGAATTTTTTGAGCATTTTTTGAATTCAAATATAATGGACAGAATCGTAATCGAAACAAATAACTATTATACAGA
Organism: Rhyacophila brunnea; assembly: GCF_057557595.1. Lineage (NCBI taxonomy): Eukaryota > Metazoa > Arthropoda > Insecta > Trichoptera > Rhyacophilidae > Rhyacophila > Rhyacophila brunnea. The sequence continues at coordinate 10,564,130 of NW_028232848.1, read as the reverse complement.
AGACATTAGAACACAAGAACCATCGCCGAAATCACGAATGCATAAGTGGGTCAACACAGACGTCCCAGAAATGTACATTTTTTTTGCTGTAAGTATGTTGATGACTAGAAATCGTCACATCACAATAGAGGAACATTGGTCAACCGATCCACTCTTATCCAGCCAAATGTTCGGGAAAGTAATGCCAAGAGACAGATATACTTTGCTTTTGAGGATGTTGCACTTTTCGGATCCCAATACTCAAATTCCTGGAGATAAATTACATAAAATTAAAATTCTGATCGACCATTGCCGAGAAATATTCAAAAAAACAATGATGCCGCACGAGAACTTATGTATCGACGAAAGCATAATTGTTTTCAAAGGTAGATTGCTGTTTAAACAGTACATTCCTTCAAAACGCCACCGTTTCGGCATAAAAATGTTCGTTCTTTGCGATGTGATGACTGGTTATATATTAGATTTCATAATACGAGGGTGGGTCAATAATTCCTTAGAAAAAAGCATTAAAACAGTTTTTATTTTTGTATTTTTTTTTTATTTCTCAACATAATCTCCTTGGAGCTCAATACACTTGGTTAGACGTTTCTCAATTTTCTTTAAACCGTCAGAAAAATAAGTTTTCGGAAGGTCCTCAAAATAAGCATTTGTCCGATCGATGACTTCTTCATTTGAAAAAAAACGTTGTCCACTTAGCCATTTTTTTAAGTTTGGGAAAAGGAAAAAGTCACTGGGGGCTAAATCTGGCGAATACGGTGGGTGGTCGACCAATTCGAACTTCAATTCTTCAATTTTAGCCATTGATCGTAAACATGTGTGAACACGGGCATTGTCCTGATGAAAGAGGATTTTTTTCCTGTTTAAATGAGGCCATTTTTCTTCAATTTTGTTTTTTAGCTGGTCCAATAAAGATGCATAATAATCCCCTGTTATTGTTTTTCCTTTTTCCAAATAGTCAACGAAAATAATTTCACGTGCATCCCAAAATACAGTAGCCATAACCTTACCAGCTGATTTTACGGTTTTCGCCTTCTTTGGACATGGTTTGCCTTCGCAATCCACTGCTTTGACTGTTCTTTCGTCTCGGGAGTATAGTGGTGTATCCATGTTTCATCTACAGTCACAAAGCGACGAAAAAATTCATCCGGATTGCGTTGCATGAGCGACAACAGGGCTTTAGAGGCCACCACCCTATTGCGTTTATTGTCGACTGTGAGCAAACGCGGCACCCATCTTGCAGAAATATTTTTCATGCCCAATTTGTCATGTAAAATAGAAATGACGCTACCTTTTGAGATCCCTGTAACCTCAATTATCTCACTCAACTTTAATCTTCGGTCACTTAACACCATATCGTGGATTTTATTGATCATTTCTGGTGTAGTCACCTCTACAGGACGTCCTGAGCGTGGTTCATCCTTTGTTGATGTACGACCACGTTTAAATTCATTTAACCAGTTATAAATAGTTGCAAGTGAAGGAGCAGATATGCCGTGAACTAAATCCAACTCATTTTTTATTTCCTTTGCTGTTAACCCTTTTATATTAAAATGTTTAATAACAGCTCTAAACTCAATTTTCTCCATTTTCCATTTTTCCATTTTCCACAAGCAAATTTTTTTTTTAAATGTACGAGAAACACACAACAACCCGACCAATCTGATTGAAACTTCGCAGCATACTGAATCGGTAGTGCCGCTGCATGAAAACAAACCGCTTACAGTACTAGTCGCGCCACCTGTCGGCTTTTCTAAGGACTTATTGACCCACCCTCGTATATTGCGGGGAAGGAACAGATATTGTCGATGAGCAGGGACTTGGCATTTCGGGAGCTGTGGTAACGACATTAATGAACGAATATTTCGGTAAAGGTCATACTATGTGGACTGACAACTGGTATTCAAGCCCAGACTTATTTAAACATCTTCATGAAAAAAAAACAAATGCTTGCGGAACAGTCCGAAAAAATCGAAGAAATATGCCAACATTTAGGAAGCTCAAGAAAGGAGAAGTGGAGTCAAAAAATAGTAGCTCGCTATTGGCTATAAAATGGCACGACCGGCGCGAAGTCCATATGTTGACTACATTGCACAATGATTCATTTACACCCACAGGAAAATTCAATAGGCAGACCGGAGAGCCTATACTGAAACCTACATGTGTTATCCAATATAATAAATGTATGGGATCTGTAGATAAAGCTGATATGATGTTAAGTACACTAAGTTGTATGCGAAAATCAATAAAATGGTACAAAAAGGTGGCTTTCCATATCATAGATCTGTTTTTATTAAATTCATATATTCTGTTTAGTACTATCACAGGCAAAAAAACAGGTCTAGCTAATTTTCAGTTAAAAGTAATCAGGCAAATATTTGAAAAATATCAAGTTCCAGCCACATCCCGCGCACAGCAACCCGTCGACCATCCACTGCGCTTATCAGCTAGAGCGATGGCAAAGCATATGCCGGACATAATTCCTCCCGCAAATAAACGGATAAATCCTTGCAGAGTTTGTCATCTTTGTGCGAATACAAAAAAAAAGCCGAAAACCAAAAAATATTCCAGATACATGTGTTCCGAGTGTAACGTGCCATTATGCGTGTATCCGTGCTTTAGAGAATACCATGAAAAGGTGAACTATTAAAATATTTAAGTGTTTCAAAAATACTAAAATGACCTACCTACATATCAGACGATGTTGAAATTTATAAATTAATAACATTTGAAACTATGTGCCATAATTATGTGAAAGCCGACACGTCAACAAAATGGCGACTGAAACGTAAGTCACACGCTTTTTGTATAACGCGGCTTGTTCGTCATTCTTTATCATAATAAGGGCACAAATGTTTATTTTTAAGATCGTTAAAAATATTACGACTATTCATAATCACCGTTGAACACTTAAAATATTTTTGATGACTGTATTTGTACATGTTTGACTGACATTTATTGTGATTTATCAATACTTGAAATCATGACGCGCTCTATTGTATTAAAGCGGTATTCTTGACGCTTTGAAAGGGTTAAAAATGTATGTAAAATTGTAAATAGTATTTTATTTCAAGGATAATTTGTTTGCGGCTTCGCTATTTTCAGCAGAACGTAGAGAAAACCTTCTCTTTTCTCTTCTTTTCTCAACAAAGCGAAAGGTCTGTATGTATCATTAACAATTCTACGAAAGCGAAATGAAAAATATTCAACATAAACAGTCAATCGGAATAATATTTGTGACGTAACATAATATTTAGACGATAGATCGAGGAAAACGATAAATCGGGGAACGGTTAATACAGGATTATTTAACATTGTTCTTATGGGTGTTCAGCGAGACTTTCAAAAATGAACAATCCGTGTGGGAAAACGATTTATGCGAGAACGGTAGATCGGGGTTCCACTTAACACACTTCGTCAAACAATTTACACATTATTACATTACGCCACAGAGGGCGACCTTTTTTTATTTTTCTATTTTAGCTTATGACACGCATCTGCCTGTGAAATAGCTGTACAGTGCGTAAAAAAAAATATGTATTAACACTAAATCTGTTAATACATTTATTGAGAAAACTATCTAACATAGAGTGTGACACTGGCCTTTGGCTTTCCCGTGCCCTGGTCGAAAGCTATACACCGCCTGTAGATATGTTAAATTTACGGGAATGAAATTTGAATTCGTATTGCAGACGGGAGCTGTACTCAAATGAGCACCCTTCGCCTGTGCGACCTGGCCGGCCTGGAGAGGGCCAAGAAGACCCTCAATGAGGGAGCCCGCCTGGCAGAGTCTCGTAACATTAATATGTCACTGCATGTCTTGGAGAAGTGCCTCGAAGCTACGAGGTGCAACCAGACCGGAATGAAAGCAGTGCCCCCCTACAGGTATTGCTTATTAATTAATTATCTTGCAGATAACTGATATCATCCCCACTACCTCCCTCCAAGGTAGTGACTGATTCCCATCAGTTTTTGTTTTTACGTAGCCCTGGACTGAAGCCACTATTTTTAAATCAAATGGTAAATATTGACTCATTAAATTGTATTTTACCATACGTATTTGGTTGTAATTAAGAGTGGACTATATGGATGTTGAGAACACGGATGATGAACCTTCAATCAGGATCAACCTTGATATTGAAGTTGACAATTATTGGTTACCAGCATTTTCACGGGCTGGTTGACAGCTTTTAAGAACAATTGTGAACTGCGCCATTGATGGGACCCAAATACTCACTTATTTTGAATCACTCTATTAATACTATCTCGATGTACCTTGTGTTGACTTCTAGTAGAACATGCCTGTCTCAGTGACGGTGGATTGAAAACTAACTTTATAAGGTGTCACTTGTGGAGTGTATTGTTGTACCATTGTCAAGGTAGGTAGGGGAGGTTGTATGTGGGATTTGGCAGAAACAGTTTTATTTTAAATTCAACGTGGCCCTTAGAGACTGAAAAGGAAACCAGGCAAACTGCAAGATCTCAGTGAAATTGCCTTGTCCAGCAATGCGTGGGTGTTGTGATGATATTTTAATTATGCGCAGGGAATCCAAGCTGACTCAGCTTCTACAGAACGCTCTGTCAGGGCGAGAGGCCATCGCCATGCTGGTGAATATCAACCCGGAGCCCAGTTTCTACGATGAGACGCAGAGGGTCCTAAAATTCTCAGCTCTCGCTGCGCAAATATGTCAGTATAATTTGGATCACTAACGAGGAAGTGGAGATTATATTAATAGCCTTTTTTTTACGAGGTATTGTTTTGGCCATTTGTCCAACCTATTGACTTCTCGGTTTAGATTGCTGCTTTTATTTCTCTATATGTATAACTACTTTCCATCAGGATTGGAGATTTGACATGGATACAATTTTTTAGTCAGGTTTGCATTGCGATTACAGCAACGTCTGCATCTAAAGTGGTAAAAATAGTAACCTAGAATTAAGTTCCTTTATACCCAAACAGAGTCCAAAGATCACCCGTGATATCCCTTTGTATCTGCCATACAAGGCAAATGATGTTTGATAATTTACAGTCCGCAATTCTGTCCAATAGTATCATTTTTGATAACAAAGATTGATACATATCTACCTCACTTTCTATGTCATTTTTTTTTTTTTTGGAACCTTGGTAATTGGAATTTAACATTTTAGGCAATTAAGAAATGTGTCTGCCCCAATCCCCCGGATGTAAGCATTCTTTGTTTTATTCTTCGTCTGTTTGTGTTATGTATTGTATTTTACTTGACTAACACTAAATATAATTACGAATGTGTGCATAGTGCGGGATGGGGAATATAAAACAGATCCTGTGCTGACCGAATTGAAGCTGCAGAAAGTGTTGGAGCGGCCCAAATCACCACATCTGGCTTCGGTGTCAGGCCAGCTGGAACTGTCGGCCGATCGGAGTCTTATGAGAGAAAATGAGGACCTCAGGGAGCAACTGGAAAGGTATTTCAACCTCATCACATATCTAACACATTAATGCAGTGTGTGCCAAACTTTTTTACCTGATGGCACGCTGCGAAAGGAGAATTTATTTCATGGCACACCAAACGAAAATCCCCCTAAAATTATGTATACTTTATTACCTAATAATGAATAAAAAAAATCTTAGTATAAGTAACAATAGAATAATATTGTTTTATCAAGAGTAGGTAATTAATGTAATAGTCTGACAACAAGAAATCGGCGATAACAGGAAGTCGCTGTAATCGCATATAGAAGACTTCTCAGTGACGTGCCTGTCATGGCGGCAACACACGCACGGCAGGCACGCTTAAATAATGTATCGGCTCTCTTTTTAGATAGGACTTCTTTTCTTCTTGGCAATTAACCAAAACTTTACTTTTAATTATCCAGCAATCGATTCCGGTTTTTTTTATTTCATTTTCATCAGCGCTGAGAATCCAGATTCTCAAAGATACTGACTCCAAATCGAAATCCAAAATGCTATCAACTGTAGTATAGGAAATGAGACATATGAATAGGATTATGGTCAACTCGATTAATTTTTCTACTACTGTTAAAGTCAGGTGTGTATTGTCGGATCTTGAGAAAGGATTGATGATGCACTCATACATTTGATAATCAAGTGTTGGAAAATACTTAGAAAATCATGCAAATGTCTTATAATGGTCTTCTGCACTTCTGACAAAATTTTAAATTTGTTTGAGAAAGTTTCTACTCCTGGGAAGCGATGAAGCTGTGATTTAGAGATTTCTTTTGCGGCACACCTAGAACCTTTCAGTTTGGCAGACACTGCATTAATGTAACAATAGTTTAATTAAGAAAAGAAAACAAAAAATTCATAAACAAAAGAAATGTGACTATAGTGACACAACAAACATGTACATAGCAGTGGCGAAGGGTGACTTTTGGAAAGAGGTAAGCTGTGGAGATCAGAAAAAAGGAGCACACTTGTCAGGTAACTTACGGGAAATAAGAAGATAATACTTACAATATGACTACTGATGAATAGGTGCACACTAATGACAACGACACACTGGTCATAGGTTTCACCGCTGAATTTGTCAAATTATTTAAATCACTTATAGTAGAATTCCACGCATACTTTTCTTTACCAAACAATACGCATCGCCAACAAAAAAGTTTGTTTAATGTATAACTGCCAGTTAAAAACAAATATTTATCATATAAATTGTTGTGAAAATGTCTAATATAAGTCTTTTTGCTGTATTCAAATCTAAATGAACCCTTGGAAGGTCAAGCTTTGATAATTTTTAATTGTTGAAGAAACGTCAAACTCGGGAATGATTTTTTTAAATGCAATCGTTCGCACATTTTCTATCGGGACACTACACAATTTAATAAATACTTATATATTGAAAGCACGGGCGAATGGTTTCGGTACAATATGAGATAATTTATTGAAATGTCAAAATGACATGAACTGTGAATATTATGTTTGTTATGTATGTTATGTTTGTCTATGACTGAAGTAACCTAAATAATAATCGCGAATTAATACAATATTTATTTTTAATAACAATTTATAAACTATTACTATACTACTAATAATAACTATTGCTAATAACTTCTAGTGCTGTGAATGACTTTTTCAGTGCCATGTACATAGCAAGAACCAGCAAATACCACTTCTTCCCATTCTCAAGAAATAGATGCTAGTTTGTATATTGTCTATGGTTGCTATCGTCAACAGGTTTACTCGGCTATTTACATATTGTTTTACTGCTAAGCCTGTATATTACCTGATTTTTTTTTAAAACCATCAAACTTAATAATTAAAATTAAAAATTAATAATTATCTCTTCTTGGTTGTACACTCATGGCTGAGGATCGTGACTACATTTGAATTTCGCCATCCTTTTTTTTTTTTGCTTAACCGCTAGCTGTAGAATAAGGTGGCGGAGCCCTTCATTCAGCAGTGGATTGATCCTGGTTAATGATGATGATGATAACAATATGAATATGTAGATAAATATAATATCACCGATTTTGCTAAATACGGCAATTCAAATGACAGAAAGGAGTAGCATCAGGGTAGGGAGGCCTTCATCCAGCAGTGGATAGGTTCAGGTCGATGATGATGACAATATGAATATGTATATAAATATAATATCACCGATTTTGATAAATACAGCAATTCAAATGACAGAAAGGAATAGAATCAGGCTAGGGAGACCTTTATCCAGCAGTGGATTGGTTAACGTCGATGTTGATAAGGATGATAGAAATAGGTATAATATCATAAATTTGTTTAACTGCTAGTAGTAGAATCAGGTGGCGGAACCCTTCATCCAGCAGTGGATTGATCCTGGTTAATGATGATGATGATTATGATGACGATATGAATATATATAAGGAATAGAATCAGGCTAAGGAACCCTTCATCCAGCAGTGGATTGATCCTGGTTAATGATGATGATGATAACGATATGAATATGTAGATAAATATAATATCACCGATTTTGATAAATACAGCAATTCAAATGACAGAAAGGAGTAGAATCAGGCTAGGGAAACCTTTATCCAGCAGTGGATTGGTTCAGGTCGATGATGATGATGACGATATGAATATGTATATAAATATAATATCACCGATTTTGATAAATACAGCAATTCAAATGACAAAAAGGAATAGAATCAGGCTAGGGAGGCCTTTGTCCAGCAGTGGATTGATCCTGGTTGATGATGATGATGACAATATGAATATGTAGATAAATATAATATCACCGATTTTGATAAATACAGATATTCATATGACAGAAAGTAGTAATATCAGGCTAGGGAGGTCTTTATTAAGCAGTGGATTGATCCTGTTGATGATGATGATGACGATGACGATATGAATATGTAGAAAAATATAATATTACAGATTTTGATAAATACAGCAATTCAAATGACAGAAAGGAGTAGAATCAGGCTAGGGAGGCCTTTATCCAGCAGTGGATTGGTTAAGGTCGATGTTGATAACGATGATAGAAATAGGCATAGTATCACAAATTTGTTTAACCGCTAGTAGTAGAATCAGGTTGCGGAGCCCTTCATCCAGCAGTGGATTGATCCTGGTTGATGATGATTTAAATAATATGTATATTATAATACCAATTATTGTTGAATACCTTTTAAATATTTTTGGGTTATAATGAGCTAATTAAATGTATATAAGTTTCATTAGTTCAAAAAAATTATCATTCCAACAGCCATACAAAAAAGTAACGTTATCAAATTTTGTAATATTATTCCTTGGTGTAAAACGCCGATACATGCGCCCGCGGGTGAAATGAAATAAACAGTTTTAATGGGAATTCGTATAAATGTTATTGTTTATTTGAATAATTATAGTTATCTATAGGTACTTGCTATAAATGTGAGTTATTATATCGTCGGTATAGTGGCAAAAGGCGTTAAGTCAAAAAACCTTGTTTTGAGATAATCATCATTTTCTAAATTCAAGAAATTGAAACCTCTCTATTTAAATAGTTTACACATTTTTACCTAAACTTACTACTTGATGATATTCGGTAATCATTTATGAATTCGATTTCAGTATTGTCAAGTCTTTTTTATAGTAATAATAATTAGTTTTTTGAGTTTATTTACAAAAAGGTGAATTAACGTTTTTTGCCACAACGATTTTTGAGTTAATAGAATAGTCAAACATAAAATGTTGTAGTTGAGTAGTAATACATTGGACTCTAATAATAATAGAAACTGACCAATTTAAAATAAAATTAAAATTAAAACAGAAATAATATTAGGTAGGTGGATACTATTAGGTAGGTATAGAAGTAATTTAATATTTTTGTACGTAAGATTAGTAATAATCTTGTTTCAAATTATGATATTTTTCATCTTTATTAAATTATTAAACATAGATTTGTGTGGCTAAGTACTAGGTAAAAATAATAAAAAGAATACATTTTTATTTAATTTATTTATCAGAACATTGGATTAGAGGTGGATAAACAGTATGGGGATGTGATTACACAAAAATAACTTATGAAAACAATTAAAATTAACAATTACCCTATAAAATTAATTAAGAAAACTTAAAATATAATTAAGAGATCATTTCCGCTTCATCATAGCCAACCTCGAAGGGTTCGAGAACAGTATTTAATTTATTTATTAGAAACATCGGATAACAGGTGGATAAACGGTATGGAGATTTAAGAATGAAATTTGGCAAATACTTTCTTTTAATTCATTTTGATAAAAGTGGTATGATTTTGAGTCCTTGCGCAGTTTGCCGTCAGCAATTCGTACCCTTTGGGTTTTTGGAGCAGCACTGTCTGCATTCCTTAAAATAAAATCCCCTTTGCGCTCGAAGCTCTTTCTTCGTCTTTTTGGCTGTAACCGCCCTTTAATTGGAGCATATGGACACCACGCGGCGCCTCCAAGAATCCTTGTTGCTCGCCAGTCTTTTTGCTCCGTTCCAGGTCAAACCAGCATCCCGTAGCTCCGCTGTAAACACTCTATAGATAGTATTTAGTAGCCTTCCAGGACGCCGGAGACCGGTCGGCTTGAAGAACAGGCAAGCCAAGTTGAGGTTCTCTTCTGGCATCCGCAGCACGTGGCCGAGCCAGGTCCAACGTCGCCTCTTGACTCTCAGCGTGATGAGAAGCTGTTTGGTGCATTCTCTTATCTCCTCGATCCTAAAGTCATACAACCGCACACCCAGTATTCATCGCAAACATCTGTTTTCGAAGCTCAGTATACGGTTGTCCTGAGCCTTCGTAAGGTGCCATGATTCGCTACCGTAAAGCAGCACCGTCAGAATGCAAGCGTTAAATAGGCGGCATTTGGTTTTGACCGAGTACAATCGTGACTCCCAGACATTTTGCATCGAATTCAATGTTGCTCCAGCCATTCCCATTCGGATAGCGAGCTCTTTCTGTAAAATCCTATCTCCCGTGATGTGTACCCCCAGGTACTTGAAGCTGTCGACGCTCTCGATGTTTTATCATTATTAATTATTAGTAATTATTAAGACTGGGTGGATGGTAAAACCAGAGTAACAATCGCACGTGGAGAGACCATGACCAGATGAATTAGAAAATACTGACATTGTATCCGACTGGCAATTCAAGACAAACAAGAGGAGATGAGCCCACACCGGGTTTAGTGATTAAACTATCAAGTTTTCAGTTTCCAATTTCATTCCCATTTGACTCATTATTTTTCTGCCGTTGTCACCGCAAGTATTATGTTCGTCAGCGCATGATTATCTTCATATTCTCCAAGTCAACTTCATCATTTATCGATCCGTCTTCTGTAATCAAATGCATAATGTTAGCATTATAAAGATGAAAGTAAATCAAGGGTAAAGTACCTAAACACTTTTTCATCAACAACTTATATTATACTACTAAAACCTTCCTGCGGCTATAATATAATTTGTAAGTACCTAATGAACGAGCTAAAAAACTTAACTATTGTCCTACAAACCTGTTGCCATGAAAGTAGTAGGATTATTATTAATATTGTCTCCATCCACAACATCACTTTGGTGTGCATCATCTAAAATATAAATAAAACATATGCGTTAGTAAGGATGTCTTTCCGATTACATAAAAATACGCCATAGAAACGTGATATCAGTACAAAAATAATCAATAATCGTAGAGCAAACTTCATTTTGAGGTTATGTTGAATTAAGTTGCTTACCTTTTACATGCTCCCTTATTTTATTCTGTTGCCCATACAGAAACATAATATTTTCCAATCTTAAATTATACACGTTGATAAAAACGATTATACAATAGATTACAAGCACAATTGTAGAAAATATGAGATATATAAATACGCGCGAAACGTCAACATTCAGAACCAACTGTCAAATGGTGCAAGCTGTGTGTGGCATAGACAATAAGTCAATATAAATAATGGACAAGTGACTAGAAGCTTGAAGCGAAATAACGTTAAGTCATCTTATTGTTATTTGCCACTATGAAGTATGAAAGAAAGTGACTTAATACGTATTAAATTAATTAAATTATGTCACAACTACATGGACTTTGGCGAAGCTTGTTTTTTCAGACGATAGAGCGTGTTAAACTTTATCATTCTGCATTCATAACTCAAATCAGCCAATTTTTGACTTATCGTCTTCTGCCACTATACCGACGATATAGTGCTGTGCATCTTTAAAATCATTATAAGACGTAAATAATCTCAGCTACAACTTCGTAATGATGACGGATGGTAGTTTTTAAAAGTGGTTTTTTGTGACTGTGTTGAGTTTTATAAAATTGTGTTGGATTCGAATTATAGCCACTCGAATGCATCCGATAAGTAAATATGTGGTGAGAAAATTGAAATAATGTAGTTTAGTATACATAGCGTGATAAATACATAGTGTCAAAATACTTTCTTTCTGTCAAGAGGTGTAAAAACTTAAAACAAAGAACTTAATTCATAAAAATATAAATAAATCAGTTCTAATATGTTTATCGGTTAATCTTATTATGATTAGTTTGTGAAAATTGATTGTATATCGGTTAAAACGCATTTTAAATTTAAAGCGGCCATCTTTGGTGAGTTGGTTTGAGTGTTGCAAACATTGTGAAAAAATAAATTCCCCAACATAATCAGTTGTCAATAAAGTCACATGTCACTCGAAAATGTATTGGGAAATGAACAAAAATCACCGAATTCGAATGGAAACTAATCATGCGGGTGTCAACTATGGAAAACCCATTTTAAACGATCCGAGAACCGATTATTTTTTTGAACCCATCGGACATGACGAATAAGGCACGCAATCGCTCGCCAAAACCTGGAAAAGCTGTAGGATAATGATATATAGGAGATACTTAAAAAGAGTGTGACATATACATAAACATGTAAGTAAAAGTCTGCAATGCAATGACGCGAAGATAACTTCTATTTTTGCAGATTGGAAGAAGATTTTGAGCGTCAGCTTACTATCAGGGACAGGGATATCCGTAACGAGGTCTCGGAGAAGTTCATCCAGATCATGAAGCAGAGGGACATCACCCATCAAATGGAAATAGATGATGTCAAGGAGATAATGGCTACACAGTTCGAGTTTCAGGTCAGCTCATATAATATATATATTTTTAATATTAATATCAACCGAAGGTACTTGATGGAATTTGAATTTAAATTCTAATGGATTTAAGTTTTGAACTATTCCATTTGAATTATATGTACTATTCCATTGAACTCAAATGGAATAGTATAAAACTTATACCCTTATTATATAACCTTAAAACTTATATAGAATATATATTTTTTTATTCATTTATCTGTTACTTTTCCGTAGAAGGTGATCTGTTATTATAGAGTTAATTACATATTTGCATACTATGAAGAGGTTAAGATTTAAAAAATTTGTTAAATTACAGTTTTAGGTGAAGTTTGCATTAGGTTGTATTCTTCCATTTATTTCTTAAATTTTTTTTAGTGGCCAAAATATTTTTTGTAATGTTTCTGTGTTTTTACGTTTTGTTTCTCTCTTGAGTCAAGTTTTTGAAGTTTAATATTGTAATTGTGTTGTTGGCACTGAAAACCTGTCGCACCTTTCCTGGTTTTGGGCAGTCGTTAATGATATGCCACATTGTTTAGTTGTTGGGTATTGCCATCACATGGACAACAAATCATCGTCCCCATGCTTGACTTTTTTTAGATAGGTTCTAAGCACACATATTAGATGTCTAATAAGTAGGGCGCGGACAACTTCTGTCTTTTTTTTCAGGGTCGAACTCAAATATTGCAACATGTTTTAATTTAAAAATGCCTCAATAATTTGACATACCTGTTTATTTTATGACAAATGAGTAATGTATATGAACTCTAGTAACGTGTGATGGAGGTACAGCGAAATAAGGATTTAATATTAATTTGCTATAGGACACGTTATTAGGTAATATCAAGGAATTTTCGTTATATAGATGTTTTGGTGTTATTTTATACAAACTATTGAACAATTTTATTGTCAAAATAATACATTATTTATTCAATGTACATGATGGAATAAAATAATAATTACTCATGTGGGTACTTAGTGGCAATTTTACTTCTGCGATCATCGCATACGAACTGAATGTGTCAATTCAAATGGCAGTGATTTTACTTGTGCATGCGATGCCATCATCGCACTCGATTCTACATTTTGTGCACTGTACTATATATTTTGGCTGAAATATCACAATAGATTTTGCAAACCAAATTACTATTATTTTAAAATTACATTTTAATATGATGTTATTTACATGGAGGATGTTTTGGCCCTTGGGTAAATCTAACTCGAACAACTCTGCATATTTTTGTTTTATTACAAGAATCAAAACTCTTCGTCGTTATAATACGTGGACAGAATTTCAAACTTGTATCTACCTACAGACTATTCATATTAATTTATTTAACAAACTTTCCCAATGCGGTAGCTAATAATATTTAATTTCAAACTTGTATCTACCTACAGACTATTCATATTAATTTATTTAACAAACTTTCCCAATGCGGTAGCTAATAATATTTATAATATGTTAACATATCGTCGTTGATTCTGCAATACCTGCTATGTGCACATTTTGTCAGTTTTGAGTTATTTACATCGTTGGATAGGTTATTTTTTTCTCCATTCATCGATACTACTTGCTATGTGATTGGAATTACCAAAATATTCTAAATAAATAAAAACCAAAGCTGTCATATGTCGGTGTTGAATTCAGTGATGGTAATATCTGCTATGTGATATAAGTGTACATAGCAGTAATTAACTTAAGATCACCTTTATGACATTGATCACATGGCAGATATTACTAAATGAAATATCAGTTATGTGCAATACAAACAAATATTGATATGACTCTCACACATTTTAATGAGTCAAGTTAATACTTTTGTCAGTCACATGACAGGAATTAGGTATCCATTGATTTGTTGCATGGTGAGAATTATATTATTTCTTCTACTTACTATAATAAAATTATATAATTGTATTCAAGAATTAAAAATGTTTGAAATTTAGTGGGTAAGGTTGAAGTAACTTTTACTATTTACTCTGTTAGGTGTAAAGTTATTGTAACATCAACATGGTTGAAAACACATTTTGCCATTACTTAATTTCAATTTAGGTATTTAAAAAGATTAGAGCCGCTATAATCTACATCAGGGGGGGGCAAACTGCGGCCCGCGGGCCGCATGTGGCCCGCCGGGTATTTTTTTGCGGCCCGCCATCATTAATTGTACTTCTGATTACGAATAACTTTTTTATAATTTTTTAAGAAATATTGACAATAGATTAAAATTTGAAGAATTTGTTGTTTCGTAAATGTGTTATCTCAGTAGGTACGTCTTCCTTGCGTCTCGTCTCACACTATGTAACCAATATTTTCGACGTTGAACATCGTGACATATTTAAATACTTTTAACTCCGCGTTGCAAGGAAAAAAAATATATGCCCATGATATGGTAAAAAGTTTGATTGGATTTCAATTAAAACTCAAGTTAATCCTTCGACAAATATCGAATAACAACGTGGACCACTTTCCAACTTTGAAGTTGCTGAATATACCAGAATATAAATTTGAATAATATGGTAAAATTATTAAAGCTCTGAATGACGATTTTTCACAAAGATTTGGTGACTTCCAAAAAATTGAGACAAGTTTAGCAATAGTACGCAATCCATTTTCAATAGATATTGATAGTGTACCGCATGGCCCCCACAAGGGGGGAGCTGACAGGGCTCTAGCCTAGGGGCCCGGGCTCAGGTGGGGCCCAGCGTGACGGGTCGACCAGATAAATGAGATAAACACACATCTTAATTTTGCTCTAATAGCAAAAAAAAGTCGCCTGCGGCGCTAGCTTACTTCTAACCTATTACCATTTTAAAACATATAGTTGGGACGAGTTGAGAAATACTGTGTTAAAAAATCGCTAAATTACACTGAATTTTATTTGACCTCGAACACCATTTGAAAAACAATACTGGAGAGCGTCAGACTGCCTTTAACCATAGCGATAGGTACGGGGCCCGCCCAAGACCCTGGCTTCGGGGCCCGCGTCAAGATGTGGGGGGCATGGTGTACCGACAGAGCTACAACTTAAGATTATTGATCTGCAGTGTGACACTGATTTAAGAGAATTGCATCGTCGTGAAGAAATCTCCAAATTTTACAAAGCCCTTAATTCAGACAAATTCGACCAACTTAAAGATTATGCAAGAAAAATGTTCGTTATTTTTGGATCAACCTATATATGTGAACAAACATTTTCGATCATGAACCTCAATAAAAATTCTTTACGATCAAATATCTCCGATGCCCATTTACAAGCAGTTTTGAGAATATCAACTACAAAATTAACACCTGAATTTAAAAAATGTTAAAAAAAACAGTTTCGTTCTTCTAATTAATTTTTTTGTAATGTTTATTTTTCGTGATAATAAATAGTGTATATCTAAAAATGGTATTTTACTTGCGGCCCGCCACTCATTTTGAATTCTTGAATTTGGCCCTCCATCCAAAAAGTTTGCCCCCCCCTGATCTACATTAAGGTTTTATCCGAATTCAGGAAGTATATTAACAACCACCACCTCAATACCCAATATTTAAATTTTACTTTCCTATGTTTATAATAATCAAAAGTGAAACGTTTTATCTGTTTTCATTCGTGTGTTCATTGTCATTTTAACTGTTTTTTTGACATGTAATTTTCATAACATTGTTTTTAGAGATGTCATATCGAGGGAAAATATTCTTGAATTAGCACTACACAAAAAGTATCAAGGATCTGGGGGAACTTTAGATAATTTTACAGCTTCTGGCTCTGATACGAAGCTCCTTCAGATTTTTAACCCTTTCCCGGCGACCGTATTCCAGTAGGATACAGCTAGTACGTAACACATGGGCGACCGTATAGCAGTCAGATACGCAAACCTTGACCTGTGGATAACGCAAGAAATATTGTTCATGCGGCATTGAGAATTTTATTAAAAAATAGCTCGATCCATCCGCCTACTTCCACCTATATAACTTTGTCAAAAATATGTTGTTTTACTACCTATCATAATCATCGATCTTTCGAACCCTCTCGATCTATTGAGATTCGCCGGTACGATTGCATCAGTTCAAATCTACGCGGTATTTTACAGCGCCTGCGCACTAGGCATACAAAATATTTTCATTCGAGTTGAATGTGCGCCGAGTGATTTACCTTGTAAAGTTTCAATATTCATATCACCGCGATCTTTACAACACCCTGTTTGCGGGAATAAAAGACAACCAAAAAACCGAACCGAAAACAATAAATAATGTGTCGTCGAAATATTTCTAAATATGTACTTGAACTTGTGTTCTGGATTATGTCATTTATTTTTATAACTCATGGTCATGTCATCATGTGTCACCCCAATTGTTTGAAAGTCATAAATCGAGCTCATTATTGAAAGTCGTAAATATTTGTAAAGATGCGTCCACACGGAATGAAAAAATATAATATATTATTATATTTTAGTTAGGACGATTGCGAGTTTTACCAATAAATTACGAATTACTATGAAGGAATATATAAAACGTATAAATAAACGTAAGTATAAAAAAAACACACGGGTATAATACAACATAATATAAAATATAAATCATGGAATATTGACTTTTCAACTATATTACATATTATCTTTGCATGCAATTTAATGTTTATAAAATTTTAAAACCTCACGCAAAAAATGTTTTTATAGCACTTAAAAAATTACGCAGATTTTACAAAATAAATATTATTTTTTTTATAAAACATAAAACGACAATCACTAACATAACACAATGCTCAATAAAACTGAAAAGTTTAATCTAGTAAAAATCCAAATTTCACTCAAAAAATAACAAAAGAAATTATTATAATATTTCAACCAGTGTGGACTCAACTTTACGCGAACCATAAAACATGTAATAATATGTGACACACACATAAAAGCTATTATTTTCAATATTTTTAATGGCATTTTTAAGTGTTTCTAACATGAGTAAAATATTATAGTGAGTGATTTATTAATTTTTATGGGCGCACAAGCGTGTCTACGTCATCAAACATGGCTCCATGATTTTTCAATACAAAGGACTATCAATGATTTCATTGAAGTAAACACAGCTAAATTCAACAATAGATTCTATTTTTTAGTGTGGTACTTCGAACCTTATGTATCTAGGCATGATAACAGTTATACCAGCTATTTTTAATTGCCGTATTTATCATAATACAGCGAAGCACAGCATTTATAAAAACCTTACCGCAGAGCGGGCTTCTTTCATATTGAAACTGACGCGGCGGCCGGGTTAATGAAGCTCCTCCATCGTTGATCTCCAGATGTTGGAGATATTATTTTAACTCCCGTAGATGGTCATAGAAATTTAAATGAATTCACAAATTCAAATGCAGATACCTTTAAATTTCTAGACTATATTACATTGCTACCCCCTGACGATGGACTTACTCATATTTTAAATGGAACATTCCGTTCAGGTGAACAACATAATATTATACACATAAATAATGATCCTTCTACGGTCGTCAATGAAAAATGTATCCGTGTCTTCAGATATTATATAACAAGCTGAGTTGTTGGAGCCTTCGGTTAAAACTCTTCAAAAAAACACTCTTATAGGGCTGCAAAAAAATGCTTCAAAAGAGAGTGCAAGTTCTGAAAAACTGGTATTGACCATGGATTTCCAAAGTGTACTTTTGTGCCCCAAAACAGATGCTTCTGCCATGTATTACAAGCAAAAACTCTAAGTTCATAACTTCATCATATATGAATTTAATAATAAAGAAGTGTCATTGTACGTATGGCATGAAGCAAATGGGGGTGTATCAAGTATGAATTATGGATTATATAGAAAATCTACCCCTAGCTATAAAGAAGTGGTACTTATATCTAATGGCTGTAATTACCAGAATGGCAATAAAGTGTTAGCCAGTGCTCTAAGCGATACGGCTAAGAAAAAATCGATAACAATATTTATCAACATATTTTGGAAAAAAGTCACGCTATGATGGAGGCCGACAGTGTTCATGCGACGCTGGAACATTATTTCAAGGCAACAATAAATTCACCATCGGATTACATAGCACGGATGAGATTAGCACGACAGAAGCAACAATATAAGGTGAAAGTACTAAATTTTGATTTTTTTTTTCACAGTATGATCAGTTACAAACAAACCTCATATCACTCAGACCAGGCAAGAGAGCCGGAGACCCTGCTGCCGATGATATTCGTCAATTAAAATATTTACCGAATGGTGATATCAACTATTGTTTGAGCTATTCATGTGAATGGCTACCTCTTTTGCAACGAAGAAAATCAGGCAATAATATTGTCTAAAAATGTATATCGAGGATATACCCATTTTTGCATCCAAATATTGTCACCTTCAAGAGCTGAAAAACGATAGGTATCGAAAAGGATCATCACATTCTATGATAATTTGCGGTTTACGTCAATATCATAGCAAAATATTATAAAAATAATTTTGATTGTCATGGTAGTATGTTCTTTGTTTGATTCATTTTATTTTCAGAAACTTGATTATAAAATACTACGTATAATATTTTTTCATGGATGTTCACATTTTTCTAAAATTGATTTTGAAAATTTGTTCACAACAAATACCTGTTATGTAATCAAAAAGATGCTGACAATATCTGTCATGTGCTAATAAAGAGAATAATCAAGGTTTATTGTCTATTTCCTTTCTTTTTTTTTTTTTTTTTTTATAATTCAATAAATGTAAAACTATTCATCAATGTCATCAAATTGTATAGTCAACTGACTTGAAACATATTTAGCTATTTTTTAAAACAGTTTTTTTTTTGTCTATTTACAATTTGGTTTTGTACTCATTGCAGGTATTGTAGAATCAACGACGATATTTAAAATGAAATGTATCATATGAAAATATATAATAGCTATGGAGGGATTTATCTCTTAAATTTCAGCTTGGCTAAATATATTTGTGATAAATGATTTACGAGGGTGGGTCAATAAGTCCTTAGAAAAGCCGACAGGTGGCGCGACTAGTACTGTAAGCGGTTTGTTTTCATGCAGCGGCACTACCGATTCAGTATGCTGCGAAGTTTCAATCAGATTGGTCGGGTTGTTGTGTGTTTCTCGTACATTTAAAAAAAAAAATTGCTTGTGAAAAATGGAAAAATGGAAAATGGAGAAAATTGAGTTTAGAGCTGTTATTAAACATTTTAATATAAAAGGGTTAACAGCAAAGGAAATAAAAAATGAGTTGGATTTAGTTCACGGCATATCTGCTCCTTCACTTGCAACTATTTATAACTGGTTAAATGAATTTAAACGTGGTCGTACATCAACAAAGGATGAACCACGCTCAGGACGTCCTGTAGAGGTGACTACACCAGAAATGATCAATAAAATCCACGATATGGTGTTAAGTGACCAAAGATTAAAGTTGAGTGAGATAATTGAGGTTACAGGGATCTCAAAAGGTAGCGTCATTTCTATTTTACATGACAAATTGGACATGAAAAATATTTCTGCAAGATGGATGCCGCGTTTGCTCACAGTCGACAATAAACGCAATAGGCTGGTGGCCTCTAAAGCCCTGTTGTCGCTCATGCAACGCAATCCGGATGAATTTTTTCGTCGCTTTGTGACTGTAGATGAAACATGGATACACCACTATACTCCCGAGACGAAAGAACAGTCAAAGCAGTGGATTGCGAAGGCAAACCATGTCCAAAGAAGGCGAAAACCGTAAAATCAGCTGGTAAGGTTATGGCTACTGTATTTTGGGATGCACGTGAAATTATTTTCGTTGACTATTTGGAAAAAGGAAAAACAATAACAGGGGATTATTATGCATCTTTATTGGACCAGCTAAAAAACAAAATTGAAGAAAAACGGCCTCATTTAAACAGGAAAAAAATCCTCTTTCATCAGGACAATGCCCGTGTTCACACATGTTTACGATCAATGGCTAAAATTGAAGAATTGAAGTTCGAATTGGTCGACCACCCACCGTATTCGCCAGATTTAGCTCCCAGTGACTTTTTCCTTTTCCCAAACTTAAAAAAATGGCTAAGTGGACAACGTTTTTTTTCAAATGAAGAAGTCATCGATCGGACAAATGCTTATTTTGAGGACCTTCCGAAAACTTATTTTTCTGACGGTTTAAAAAAAATTGAGAAACTTCTAACCAAGTGTATTGAGCTCCAAGGAGATTATGTTGAGAAATAAAAAAAAAATACAAAAATAAAAACTGTTTTAATGCTTTTTTCTAAGGAATTATTGACCCACCCTCGTATATCGCAATTAAAAATAATACGCAGGTAGCTTAGTTGGCAGAGCACATTGGCGCGAATCCAGCGGGCGCAGGTTCGTATCCTGCTGGGCATCGTATTATTTGTTAATAAGATCTTTTCAGTGGTTAAATATTTCTTTGATGTGTTTTCAAACTATGTAGCTATCTTCAGTTTAAATTTTACATTGTCAAATCTTGTGAATTAAAAGTTGAATAAAAAAATAGTTCATTGGATGATTTATAATTTTCTAAAGCTCTTATTGTACATTTCGCATATTTATTTGTTGTATATTAAATATCTACTTACTTATACATCTGTATGTAATATTATATCTTTGAATTCCTTACTTATTAACTTAAAAATAACAATAATGGATGAAATAGTCATACTCATAAAATATATTATATCACTTCAAGTACCTACCGATAACAAGGGCTGCGTGACTTATCAATACTCTCACTAGAAACGTGTACATCTTGCTATGTATTAGGTATACTTATAAATTACTTCACTTACTCTTCTTTAAATTACATATCATATTGTGAACGTCGTGGATTAATAATTCTTTATGTACACAATATCCTTTAAATAATAAAAACATTGTCTTTATGGAGCTTTCTATATTCTGTTACGCCAATAAATTATATAAAACAACTGATTTAAGAACAATACGCATACCTAAAATAATGATAGATAGATGGATACCATTTTCAGTCCTAATTTGAAAACATATATCTCTATGCAGTGCAAGTTATACCTACCTTTTAACGTACCCTTCTTTACGAGGAATAATTATTATTGTTAGTCGATTCACCCAACCCACTAACTTCATTCAGTAGATCGAGTAGGTACACGCTGAAAAAACAATATGCTTTATTTTTCCCATCTGCCGGATTGAACCCGCAACCCATAGTTTCATATATGGGTACACTACATCTCAGTCAACATGTGTACAAAATCTTGTATTTCGATAAAAATATATACTATATTGGTGTATACCACAGCTGATGATGATAAATAATATTGTATTGAAAATAATTCATTTTAAAGTTGTTCACTTTCTTCATTTATGAAGCGATTACAAGCAATTCAAAATTTGTCACCTACAGTTGATGAATTTTAAACATAGCAAATTTTTCAGTGATAAAGTTGCCCCATCTCATAACGTACTGATACCAGATGGAAATCTCCCACAGGAGACTACCTCAAAGGGCGGACCGAACCATCATATTTCCCAAAATACCACAGCCTACGTCCACTCTTCGCGGTGATCGCAACCCTCGGCCGAGCGGAACCCGTCTCCTTGAAATTCAAATTCGTCAGAATCCCGCCAAAACAGACGCGGCCTACCGATAGCGCCGCCACCGGTCAATTTGTCGGTAAAACAGGGAGGTTCGCGACCGAGAGCGGGATGACGCCGAATCTGACGGTTGAACACGCATCCAACACGCACGCCAAGCATCAGCAGCTAGGACGCAAAGAAGCCACGTTTGCAGCCCGCCAATTACCGACCGACCGCCATGACAATAACATGTAACGACTTACAATAAACCAGCCTTGACCAAATACCCCGTGCGTTTCTGTCCCCCACCCCCGCTTTGACCTTGACGTTATCACGGCCTGCCATCTCCGCTTCAGAGCGCGCAGAAGGCCGGTGATAGTACCTATCCATATAAATCAGTCATTTAATAAATAAGTACAAATATCACCAAGCAGTCAGTTTTTTATTAAAGCTAATTTTTATGTACGCAACAATATGCGCCTATATTTTTTTGGTGTTATTCAATTAAAAATGTCCATTACGATAAAAAATATTAGGTATATATCAAAATTACAAAAGTACAAAAAAAATTAAAACTTTCATATTAAGGTGATGTCTCTATGTAAAGTTGTTATCTAAAAATAGCTAGAAAAGTTTATTAATCGGTAAATATATATTCAAAAGTAATGAGAAAAATAAAATAAAAAATTTAAAGTCATCATGTAATTCCATATTCCAAAAATACGTGTCAAATTCGGTACATTTGTATCGGGTGGCAAGAATAAATGACATAAGTTTAATTATCAAAATTACGATAAAAATATACGTAAATCTATTACCTAGGAAAACGCTAAACGGAAATTGGAATTTATTATATCCTTAAATCTTTTTTTTTCAAATTTAAAAAACATCGATTTTGAGGTTAGAAAGTATGTAATTAAAATCGAAAAAACTCGGTTTGTACGCAATAACTGTGAAAAAGCGGTTAGCGTTTCTATTAAAAATATTATTTATTAATTTTTAGGGTAGTTATTTAAATTTAATTGTGTATTTTTGTATATTAACTAATCGATTGTAAATAAAATTAATATTTGACAAGACTTGATCGACATGTGCTGCTAACGCGGAAATAAATCGAACCATTTTTGAAACAATACTTACATAGATTAAAAAATACACACACACACATACATTGAAAATAAAGGTTAGTCATGTATGAAGGCAAGAACTCTGTTAAATTTTGCTCTGTCCATAATAATATTTTCGGCTTGCGATATTGGAGCATATGTCACAATGGACGATCATATATCAACCTCCACTTTTTGAAATAGTGTTGTGAAATTATTTCAGATATTTATTACTGTTTTGACGTACCTACCTTTTATATAGCGATTTTAAAATAAATATAGTTTCATAATAATATAAAGAAAGCATACTTATGACACACATCACATTTAATCTTTGTCTAGTGACTGTACAATTTCTCCCTATTTATGTTAAGTGTTTAAAATGTTTATAAGTAAGTAAAATTCGTCTATTCACGTGGTAGTCGCGAAAATTATGAACAATATACAATGTTAAAAATAATAAGAATTGTTAAAATTTCTAGTCACAATATTATTCAAAGACAAATTAACCCGATCAAAACAGCCTCGACAAACTTCCACATCACTAACTTTTGTTCTATATGTTTATCCTGGATACAGCGGCAAACACATTTTGAAAATAGCCGATATACTAGATTATTTGTTAGTTTGGGTTAGATTAAGTTAGATTAGGTTAGGTTAGGTAACCCTAACAAATAATCTAGTATATCGGCTATTTTCAATATGTGTTTGCCGCTGTATCCAGGATAACCGACTTGTACCCTAACTTTAATTACATACATACTATTGTACTATATTTGGGCCATCGAACGTTCATTCCTGTCTACGACCTTAAAATTATTATCTACGTGCCTATTATAACTGTCTGTCGTAAACTGTAGGTTGATAATTTAGTATGTTAAAAAAAGTAAAGACTATATGCTTTGAAAAGATAGGGTAAACAATTCAGTGAATGAACACATAAGAGATGAATTTGAATTAAAATAAATTAAATTAAAACAACGATTATGAAAATTAACTAAGAAAATTATAACAATAAGTAGGTACAATAAATTGTGTATAACCGTGGTATTACTAATTTTATGCCGTGATGCTTTGATAGTTGGAGTTTTCATAATATTTGGATCACTATTTAGTTGCTCATTTATCTGCCACATCATAAAGTCGTAAATATTGTTTTTTATGAAGCAATCATAAATACAAATAATTAAGATCTACTTTTCAATCATAATAGATACCTAGGAATTTGGTATAGGTATTGATAATTTTTAATTACTTATTCGAGATGAGGGAATTACAAAAGTCCACACCTAGAAACCACTGGGCCAAAAAGGTTTCTTTTTATATCTCCAAATCCATTTCACCTACATATTTATAGGTAAAATAAATATAACTATCTTTTATTTTATCTTGCACTGTTCGTTAAAATCGACATAAGATTTTTTCAAAGAATTCACGTTCTGTCTTTTTCTTAGAATATTATGTAATCAGTGGTGCACCTACCTCAAATTCTAAATTTTTTTTCTTACATTTTACAATTTTTTTTTTAATTTGTCACTTATTTTGTCCTTGGGTTTGCTTATCAAGATTTGTTCCCATGTTTATTTACGTTTTTTCTTACCTTCAACTTCTTTTTTATTCAATTCGTTGGTGTCTTACTTTATTCTTATCTCGGTTAGTTAATTAATACAAACCGTCCACTCTGTGGAGGCCCATATGATCCCATTAGGATCGGACATGGTTGAAACGAAACAAATTGGGATGTCTATATATCATAATTATAACTACAGTCGAACTCGGTTATTACAATCTTGGACATAGCGAGATCTCGGATTTAATGAAGAAACAATCGTTGACATTTGGTATATGATTTTCTCCATACATTTTTATTTACTGTTATAACAAGATACTTATCGGATATACCGAGCTAAAATACTGTGTGTTGATCGTTTAAAAACCCCCGGTCCGGTCGGACAGGATGCTGCCGGGGACGGATTACGTTTATGACACTAGTTAAGTGTCTAATTGTTGTTTTCGCCGACAATAAAAATACCTATTCTCTGATATAACGAGTACCGCTTATAACTAGCAAATTCAGCCGGTCCAACCTTCCTAGTAATAACCAAGTACAACTGTATATTCCTTATTTTGTTTAATAATAATTCGAATGGCATTTGTTTTGCTATTCATTTAATAATATTCTTTTTTTATTCCACCTCCAGAAATTCGATGTACTTAATTGTCAATTGTTCAAGATTAAACTCAATCTTATAAACATTTGAAGAACTTAAATGTTCATTTACTACTATAAATGAACTTCACTGTAGAAAAATATTTATATTAGTATTGACAACGTAAAAAAATCTGGTTCATTAACTGGACAGGTTACCCTTTTATGGCCACTGTAAAAAAATTACGGTAAACAAAATGAAAAAATCATAAACACTTTAAATCAAATCAAATAGACATGTTAGAATTGTAAATATTTTCCCATTGTAAATATTTTATGGGGAAAATATTAATTGTAAATATTTTTACGTAGGTAAGTAAATATATAATAAATTTAAATGCATTTTTATCAAGCTTATGATTTTTAATATGTGGCGACACTCAATATTTTATTTTATATTTTATTGCCATCTGGTTGCGATCGACCAAAGTTTTTAGTAATGTTTTTTAGAAATTCATGGGAAGATGCCTTTAGATGGCGTTGAAGTCACATTTCATCGTAAATTGAGGCAAAGACATCCTCTTAAGGCCATGCATTAGTTGAGACACGGTCTAAAAAGATCGTCGCTAGGCGATGCGCGGTTTGCGGGTCGCGTGTGCAAATGAGGCCTGTCAAACCAAATATTATTTGTCTTATAAATCCAACATGTGTCCATTTAATGTTCTGTTTATTATTTTATCAGTGACAATAATAATATATTCATTGACATGTTTTCTTTTTAAAGTAAATGGGTAACGTTTTAAGTCATCTTTACACGATTTAGGAATTATTACGGCCGTCGCCATCACGAAGCAAAATGACGTCCTTCCAGCTCTACATGCTCTCTCAGAATGGGAGCGAGTGCAAAATTTCGTCGCGCCTATGGTAGAAAATTATTTGGCGTTTCACTGATGAATCACCTTAAGTGTTTATTAAAGGAATATGTGTCTAGGTGCCTGTCGTTTTATATCATGAATAGTTTTTTTTACACTTTACATGCATTTAAATCAAATAAGAATACCTAAATACACGATTAAATGGGTGTGTCTGGAAATCTGTAGGTACATATTATGCAGTTCGCCGTATCTCAATTCACCGTGAAATATTGTATCGGATATAATATATGCCGGATGCCGCCAAAGAGTGCAGCACTTCGTACACTTGTGGTACAGCCTCAAGGGTTCCGTCGCCGTGGCCGGCCCTCCCTCACCCTGCAGCGATGCTACAAAAGCGATGTACGTGCTGCAGGTCTGACATGGCGGGAGGCGCAGGAGTTGGCGATGGACCGAGGGAAGTGGCGCCAACTTGTGTTTGCCCTATGCCCCAATGTTGGGACGTGACAGGGTGGAAGAAGAAGAAGAATAACATATGGTCGTATATTAACCCTTTCGCTGCGAGCCATTTTCGCGGGAATTTATTTTCAGTCAACTGATCTGTTAAAATGGTCACTACAGGTAAAACAGATCGATTTCAAAATTAAAAAATAGATTACTAGATGAACTATATATCAGTTATTCCAAATGCACCAAGAAATAAACTCTATTCGTGACATTCTCACTAAAATAAATCGAAGAAAATGAAGACGCTAAAAAAATCCAAGCTTTCACCGCGCGTTCAAAATGGCGACCGTCCACTCTTCACATACACGGTTTGAACACATACTACCGAGCAATTTGCCGCATTGGTATTTGCTATGCACAGGGCTGAGTTGAGCTTGCGGGATGACAGATATATTACTAAATCACTTGTGGAATAATCAGTGGGTTATCGGGTTATCGCATTTAGTATGTCGTAAACTAAAATTTTATTACCGTTTCAAATTCCGAAACTATATTTATTTTCGTTGCCATAAAATAATGTCATCATGACACTTACTTATTATTATACTTACCATTAGGATGTTTTGGAGAATAAAACACTAAAAATAATTACTGCACTGCTAAAATACTATTATGATATAATTTATGAGGCGCCGTCGGCTTTTTCATTGTACATAGGGCCTGTCGAATGTGAACAGAGCTAACACAGTTTCGTGGCACATAAAAAATAAAAATTATTACCCATTATAATAATGTAAATATCAAATATGGAACAATGAACAAAGCCAAACAAATTTACTGGAGAGCTGTGCGTCGATAAAATATTTTCCAGCATTATTTCTTCGATAATATTATGTGGTAGTGACATTTTGGCGGGTGAAATAATTATTTCACATATATTTATATTGACAAAAAATACTAAAAACAAATCGTCAAAATGTTTCTATCGAGATCACAAATCACTAAGAAAAAATACATAACACTAACGTAATCGTAATAATTAATTAAAAGGTAAATAAAAATATTATCGATGCACACTTATCGATGCAAGACCAATGTTTTGTTTTGATAACCCTGGTGACACATCGAGTACACCCGTCTTCGCAATGGCGCGCGATTCAAATGACTGAATAACGAGTGTTCTTTTCAAAAATATATTTCATTGTGTTTTACTTGACATTTTTATGATCTGTTGCCTGATATGTCTACCTAAAGGTTTGAACTAATTTTTAAAGCATATTATCCACAAGTGTCTCTTCTAGTTAGGTCAAAAATACGAGATAAAGTCTATGGCATGTTTACATGCCATACGCAGTCTAAGGGTTAAAGACCGTCCAACCTCTTTAAGTCGTATAGTACTGAGATAAAATTCATCTCTAAATAAAACACTGTTCTTGTCGGTTTACATGAAGCCAGTGGCAAACAAATTTTGAAAATAGCCGATTACTGGATAATTATTTGTTAGGTTAGATTTTCATTATTGAATTTATGAATTTTGCCACAATCGGCTATGAAAATTTAATTAATATTCATATTGAATCTAATAAAATTGGATACCTTGTATACGGTCATCTCTTTCCGATAGAAAGCTTACCGCAAACTGTGCCACGGTGAAATGTATTACGTACAATTTACATGTAACCTTAAATGGGACGGGCGGTGACTTTTTTTAAATTAACGGTAACCTACATTTTATCTACTTAAGGTTTTATAGCTAATTTAATTACGGTAAGTAGTAAAGTGTGTGTCATTGCGGATTAGTAAGTAGCTCTGTAATATTCTAAATCTAAATGTATTAACGTAAAATTTATAATGAACCGAAGTGAAAATTTGAAGCGTTATTGCAAAACCTTTAGAAGAATGCAATTACGGCTGACGCAATACATAATAAATTATAATTATATAATAATTATTCAAACGAATATTTCCAGAGAACCTATTGTTTTGATCCTATGCACATACTTGGTAATGATATCAATATGATACTTGTAGAATATTTCAAGAAGGTCCACGGACAAAACCTTTCAATATTTGTAGGTATCTATTAATTGGTATTTGTATGTATAATAGTTGTAAGTACCTACGCAAAAGTTCTTAGATCTATAATTATTAAAACATGTATTTTACACGCAATGTATAAAATGGTTCACTATTGCTTACAATAAAATTGCTGCAATAAAAAGAACAATAAATATAGTCACCCGAGAATTTTAATTGCCAATGTCAATTGTTTGCAATACGCCGCTCAGCTAAAATTATTTTCGCAAGATAATTATGATAAGTACCTTCGCATCTGAGCTGGCAGAAAAAACAACTATCAAATTGTAGAAATCCATACTAAGAATAATTTGGGCAAAAGTCTCCTTAGAATATTGGATTCGTCCACCAATTTAATGTGTTTTTTTATGGGTTGACCGTTATAAACTCCACAAATCCGCTCTCTACTAATAAGAGACAATCACAATATGTACACCAGCTCATTGAAAATATTTACAGCTTTACTATATAGAGATGGTAATTTTGAAATTCTTTCTCACACGTGAATAAAAGTGTAGTTCCTGCATGCATTGCGCACTGTTGCACACGTCGATGACATTGAGGTACTTTACAAGCTACAAGCCAGCGAATTTACAATCTGCTTGTAAACTCGCCCAGTGTCATGATCGAACTAGCTAACAAACAGATTGTAAATAATCTACCGAAGAAAGTCGGAAGCCAGGCTACTCTACTCGCTATTCACTGGCGTGTGGGTCGATCTGCGTCTGCGCAGTAGAGTGATAGTGGTGACCTCCCTGTAAAAAAACCAACTACTCTACATCCTGTCAAAATAGTACCAAAAATACGGTTACAACCCATTAACTTGTTGGCTTCTGAGTGAGTGGAAAGTTTTGTGTGTCATCATCACAATCGCACTAGCTGACTCGCCCGCTTTTAAACTCGCTGACAAGCAGCTTGTAAAGTAGCTCAATGTCATCGACGCTTTAGAAAGAGTTTTTGGACAATTGGCGCATACACAATAAGTAATACCAAATTTTAGTAACATCCGGATTTTTTGATTCCCGTTAATGCATGAATTTCTATATTCTCTGGCATCGTCACCATAATAAGATTAATGTTATACTTTCCAGATACACATGGTGAAGGACTACTACAAGAAGCAAGTGACAGAACTCCTATCAGAGGGTCAGAAGGAGACGTCGAACATGAGCTGTGACATCTCTTCTGTAAACAGGACTCTGGTGGAAGAAGGGCTCCGCGAGGAACTAGCGCTTTACAAGGAGAAACTGGCCAACGACAGGAGATCCGTCTGCCCCCCCAGGAATAACACCATGGCGGCAGAGCTAGAAATGGCCAAGCAGCAAATAGAGATTCTCCAGAGACAGGTAACTCATATTTCAATCATTCATATTTTTAGCAAAGCTAATAATGATGTTAATTTGTATTTGACGTCTAAACATTTTAACTATACTTAAAAAAAATATATTGTATTGTGACAAAAAACTGAAAAGGCAGTAAAACCAGCGTGCGCATCACCTAGATCGGTGAATTTCTCTGCGGTGTGATTGAGTGGCAACAGTAACAAGATCCCTAAAGGTCTACTTATTCCATATGCTGTCCACTCTAACGAATCAAGTATTGTTACATTAAAAATTTGGTTAATAAATTTTCATTCCTGCTTTCGATCCGATAAACACATGAGTTACTATTACTATCACATACAGATATGTACTGCTAACCCAGAGACGATTAGCTAAATTATTTTTTATTCATAAACAATACACAAATACACGATATTTAAGAATGTATCATTAATTATCGAACATGCGTAAATTAGAACAAACCCAGAAATAAAAAAAAAAGGCAAGTGAAATTATGTTCAAATTTAAATTCAGAGACCGTCTATGATTCAATATGTATTAGTATTGTAAATACCTTTGATTTAAATATTACAAAAGATGGTCAGCAATATAATATTGCCAGTATTAGAAATAACATGCATTGCTGCACAGACAGTATGTGTGCTGGTAGCTTAATCGGTAAATCCCATTGAGTGCAATTTAATTTCTGGGATATTTTTTAGTATTTATGTTTCTGGGATTATTTCAAATAATGTGTCGGAATATTAATTTTAGCATTATTACCAATTGATTCATACTTACGTCAGGGGTTGATATGGTTTATTCTTTCAGTTGGAAAGTGAACGGGCAGTTAACGAAAAGCAGCAGAAGGAACTGGCCAGACTGACAGCTGATAATTACTGCTTGGAGGTAATGTAATAATAATATTTAGACACCAGCGTTATGTAAACTGTGTTATAATTTTTAAAAAAAAAGTTGCCCGACTGGGCTATCCTAAATAATTAACACGGATATCACTCGGAGCAATTCCATAAACAAGGCGGTTATCTACAATAATTGTTGGCACAGTTAGCACGTCTTACTTGATTCCAAATGCATCCGATTAGAATCAAGTAAGCGTTAAAAAACATGGCTGACAGTTGGGGCAATTGATTGATTGAATGCGACATGAAATTTATCACTTTTATTGATTTTGGAGTTAAGTGATATGTTAGAATAGCCCTTTTATGTGTTAGATATTGGTACTGCAAAATCTAAATGTTTTCTAAATAACTTTACCTCTGGTTCAGATTTATAGATCACACTCATATATTATCATTTCCATACATTTGGCTAAGAGGAAAAAACCCCACAGACAATATTATTAAACAGTGAAAATATAATTCTAAGAGTGATAATACTTAGTGACACCCAACAGAAATTTTGTAGGATTCCAAAGTTCGGTGCGGTTTGATCAGATACTGAGTGCGACTGAGGGTCAACTAAGATGATTCAGCGCCACCATCTAAGCAACACCGACTTAAAACATACCATATTAGTGTGAGAGTTAATAGTTTTTTTTTCCAGAAAATAAGATGTATTTGGAGGGGTGCCGAACGAGAGAAAGCAATGTAATATTGTTGATGTAGATACAGTCGACAATAATCAACATGATTCCTGCGAACTATATAAATCGCAACTGTGCATGTTCAAGGTTAAACGGTCACACTATAGATGCCAGGACGACTGAACAACGGACGTCTGGACACTGCGATAGATGAATGAATGAAATGAATGACTTGAAACAGCAAGTAGACAACCAAAGTCTAATATAGAGTTTCAGTGTTGCCTGTAATGAGTTCAAAGTAGGAATAACTTTCTGTACGGTATAAAATACTGGAATGTTCTGATGAAATCGCACCTTTGTAAAAATTATCTACATGCAGTAAAACCTCGTTAATACGAATTCCACGGGACCGAAAAACGAAATATGTAATGTATGGGGGGAAAATATTAAAATTTTGAAATGTTTTTATTTTTATTTTCATTAATTTTGTTTATGATCATAGATGTGCCTACCTTATTTTCGATACAATTCTTTCAAATTAAAATCTGTGCAAATACCACGTGTTGAGCTAGAATTATAAAAAAATACGAAATATTTTTTATTTTTCCAATTTGTCAACACAGTTGATTGGCATTGGGTCTCTAGTAAAACTATGTGAAAATCCAATAAACAATCCACAATTAAGGATGTAATGTTAATGTAAGGATTATTTTTATTACCTTCATAAAATAAGTAATTTATCATGTTTTAAGAAAAGTCTGTCATAATTTTCAATGACTAGCTCATGAAATAGTGAACTTTATTAAGACGTATTGAATATTTTTATATGCCAGGACCTTGAAATCATTTCGAATTACGAAATTCGAATTAAAGGTATGATTTTGATATGTATATATTGATATGGATTTGACGCCGAATTTAGAATTATCCGTGTTCTTATTAACGACGTTTTACTGTCAACGTTTTGGCCACTATAAAGAAGTCACACTATAGCTACTAATTCAACTATACTAAAAACATTCTGGGATTATGAATTTAATTGGTCGGTCGGCTACCTCTTCATCAGTCTGAAGTCTTTGGATGTGTCGCATGAATCACCAATTTTTTTTAAAGTTTTCAAGCTTTATTTTGAGACCAACTTGATTCCATATCTATTTCAAAATGACTTAGTGATTTTGAAAATGAATTGCTGGAATTTCAGATGGAAACCGAGGAACTGACAGGAGACTATCTACTGGCTGAATCAAAGTATCATTCTTCTCAGAGGCAGTTGAAAAAAGCAGAAAAGTCCATCTTGAATATGACCGGTGAGTTTTTCTGATTCCGTCTGACGACATTTGCCGATAAAACTTCATTGTAATCAAAAACATTGGAAAAAACCAGTCCAAAAACATGAAATTGAAGCTGAAGTCAATGTGTACTATAACTAATCTTTAAATTAGCTGCAAAGTGTTTCCCATAACGGATTCATTTGTATCATACTTCACACTATTATCTCCTGTATCTGACAAAAACTGCAAGCATCTCGACTAAATTTCAACATTTCTTTATTCAATGAATAACACACAAAATATAAAGGTGCATTTAGACCAAACCAACAAGAACGTAGAGCGAGAGCCAGAGCATTCTGATCACGCTCGGCTGGTGTAAACGCCTAGTGAACAATATCCACAAAACAAGTTTAAACTAAAAGAACTAGAATATAGAACATAATCTATTTAGTAATCGTATAGGTATATTTGTCAGCGAGCGAAGAACACATTGATGAAACCACTCCACCAGTGAACGCGACCGAACACAAACAAATGCTCAACGGAACTGTGCTCTCACTCTAGCATGTGTTTAGATCAAACGAACGAGCATTGTAGCTAAATGCTTGCGGAGAGTATAAAACTCTTGCACTTTTTGACGTATTGTACATACTGTCCAATATAATCTTATTTTTTCCAGGCGTCGAGGAGGCATAAGACGATATTCCTGTAAATTAATGATACACTTAAGTACATACATAATTTTAAGCATTGTTGTAAATTTTATATCTCTGTTAATTATTGGTTTAATGACAATGTTTATTCTTGAAAATATTCTTCCCGATTTATTTTTGCACTGCCATTGTACTTAAATGATCATTTTTATTTTTATATCTCTAAAAATATTAATAAAATACGATTACGATACACACAACTTTACTATATGATTTATACAAACATAATTCCCAGTATTTGGGGAAATATTTCTAGTAAACTGTATTTTGACATACCTGTCATGGCAACTTGTGCCTGGGGCTTTTTTAAATATTATATTGGCTCGCATTTTAGTTGCGACTCTTTTTCTTCTTCGCCTTCGCAATAAACCAAAAGTTTATTAATAATAGTTCTAACATCACTCCTGATCATTTTAGCCGTATTTTTATTATAAAAAGCTTCAAATTATCTGAATTGATTTAACCGTACACCACGGGAGCATATAATGAAATGATAAATTTGGGGGCATTCCTCATCTGAAAACAGGAGTGCGATTAGCTGTACTTGAGGGGATTTTTAGAGTTTTAACACGTTCGACAGTAAAAATTTTCCAGAAATATCATCAAGTGTCCTAATACCATATTATGGTTAATTTCAGTCATAGTCTTGTTACAATGTCTATATTCTTCTTCCAGGTAAATCAGAGACATTTGATTCAGAATCAGAGGATGAAGAAGCACAAGTGGAAGAAATGCAGGATGAACAAATTGAAGTCGAAATACTTGGGTGTGAAGTGGCTCATGACGAAGCTAGAGACAGTGGGTGTCTTGAGAATGACAATGCAACAATTGACGGTTCATTATCCGTTTTAGCAGTAAATTTTAAAACTAGTTTAAGTCTATCGGGTGATGTTGATAAACAAGACTTGGAAATGAACAGGGATATTGTTGAAAATATTGTTAACAAACATGACGGTACATTTGTAATGGAAGAATCTGTAGCTATTCTTGATGAATTAAATGAACAAGGCTCAACTGAATTGGGTGACATCTCAAAATGTAGAGCTGTTTGTGATCAAGCGATAAATAAAAGTGACGGTTCATTTGTACATTTGAATACGTCAGCGAAATATGAAATCGTACTCGATCAATCACTCAAGCGAGAGGCAAAAAGTGACGATTTGGAAACTGTAGAATTGCATGTCTCAGAAAGTGAATTTATCGATGACAACACATGTTCGAATCTCATTGATGTGACAAACAGGACGTTTGCTCATTTGAATCCGATTGTAGTATGTGAAATCATTCCAGGTGTGAGTTCTTTCAATGTTAAGGAGGAACCGAAGATGAACAGTTTAGAAACTTTGAAAATTAATGATGTATCGGAATGTATTACTGTTGAATGTGAAAAAATACCCGATTTAGAAAAGGATTTCAATAAGGAGAATTTTGCTAATACTGTTAATGTTACCCCCGAAAGAAATATTACCGATAATGTTGTCACGCATCCCGACTGCATAATCAAGTGTGAGCGTATTCCCCATACAGACAATAGTTCGAATAATGAGAATGCCGCCAACACTTATGTTACCCCCGAAAGAAATCAGTGTGATATTGTCGAAGAGAGATTGGTGCATGGATTTTATACAGTGAAAAAGGAAAAATCTGACGATTTCGATTGGTGCGTATTCTAATATTATTTAGTATTACTGATTAGGTAAAATGTCATAACCCACATTAATTTATAAGTTTCACGTGCATACCACATGGCTCCAAAATTTTTATCATTTTATAAACAAAACATCACAGAATTTAATTAAGATAACTACTTTTCAAAAACTATAACTGAACATTTCGTCGATGTATATTAAATACCTCCTATGTGGTGATTTTGACGAAAGTGAGTATTCATACCACGTGATGTGTATTTTTTTTCTCTACCATTATTAAGTATTGTATCACTTGTGGAAAGATCAAATAAAAAATTAAATCACCAAATAAAATCGATAGTAAATTAATACTGTGTAAGAGCATCTAAGATCATTTACACGTGATTCAACGTATTTAACACAGTGCATATAGACTTAATCCTATTTGATAAAAACATGGAAAAAGCTACGATTTTACAACTTAATAGATATATAAAAAAAATATCCAATTTTAATTTATGATTAGGATCTACAAAAAATTTTAAAACCTCAGCAATGATATATAGAGAGCGCCCATTTTTCGACAAAATAAAGCCGTGTTTCTTGCGTATAACGCACAGTAGAACCTCGATTTTATTATTATCAACTTAACTATGAAACGTTATACCATCGTATTGCTTCTCAGTACGGCTACCAAATTTAAACACAACATAGTTAACAATATGTTCTACTAAAATAACTAAAAATAATTACCACTAACTTTATATTTAACACAACAACAATAAATTTCAGCAACACATGCTCGCAGTTTTTAAATGAATGTAATCAATCCAGCCTATTTTAACCGGCGACGTTTTGAAAAAATGTTTAATTTTGCCGTAGTGCGAAGATATAAGCGTGCCGAATGCTTACTCATTCGCACTTATGGTTCATTTTTGTTCAAGCCTTGGTTCAAACATTTTATATCATTTACGATTATTTTTTAAAACAGTTTTTTTTTGATAATCTCAGAATATGACTCAAACCAAATAGGAGGTATTTAAAATACAGCGACGATTTGCAATTCATAAATAATTATAGGAAGAGAGAATGCATTTTGTCATCCACTTGAGGGTGAAAGTAATGCCTCAAGTGAAAACTGCAATTTAATGATTTTCATTTTAAATATTAAAAAAACATTAAAAAGATTTTTTTTTATCATTAAAATATAGTTTACTAAATTCTGAATACTATAGGAAGATTTTTTTATAATCCATTCAATGCAGCTTGAATTTATTTTATATGTATCGAATCGAGCTTTGCTGCATTCACAATACATATTAAAGATGCATGATGTTTCTACTATTTGTGATTTCACTGACTGACATATTAAAATTTTCAGCATGAGCGGGGCAAAAAGTTCTCGCCGCAAGCTGTTCGCCAGACGGCCCTTGGATGAAGTGGCGGCGGAGACGCGCATCACTCGATCCAACAAATGCCTTAACTTTGCCGCTGACTCTCCTGACTGCATTGTGGCGCCATCTGTCCCCAAACCGTATGCGCTTGAGAAGCCCAAGTCAACCAGGAAGAAGAAATGAAGTGTTTTTGACTATACTAGAACCATCATATCTTGGCTACGATTTTATAGCGCTGTATGTAGTGTTGCGGACTATAGCGGGGGTCGGGTGCATAGACTTATACCTGAAAGTGCGAGGGGGGTTGTAGTTCCTCAAATCACCGTTATAACATCCGTAGCCAAGATATAAAGCTATACTGTGCCCCCTTTATCCGGCGGCCTTCGCAGTCCATAGCGTAAGGCGCTGGCTTTCGTCCGAGGGCTCCCGGTTCGATTCCCGGCGAGGGCACAAAGTATTTATGTGATTTTCTCAAAGCTTGGATGTTTATGATTATTTCAGGTACTACACTACTACTACTACTGTCATTGGGCCTCATGGTCTGTTGTAGTGCTAAAATATACTATAAACTGTGATTCCACAACTTATTATGTATGTACATACACTGGAAATTTTCAATATAAAATATTCGAAACTTGCAGACAAATCACTTAATAGCTGGCCATACACAGCAAGGTTGAGTAGCAGGTTGAACCTGCCAATTAACACGTAATGGCGCCCATACAGTTATCTTTGGTAGATAAATCTCCTGTGCCTATAGACGAATAGTCTTCGACCGCCAGGCTCAAACTGCCGGCGACCCCCCACTCCCGTGTTTTTGTAAAACTGTTGAACTTCCGACTTGCCGAAAGTTTTCGGGTGACATTAGATGTGGATGACGTAATGTAGAAGATACCGCGCTGTATGGCTGCGGCTGTGTTGCTTGTTATAAAATAAAAATTCATTTATTATTAATAATGTAATAATATGGATCGCAAATTTATTTTATTTATTTTTATGTAAACATATTATTTTATACAATATAATTAGAGAACATTATAAATAGCTATTGTGAAAATATAGACTAATAACTCGAGTACTTATTCAAATTTTATTTATTTTATGTAGTGAATATTACAGATTATTAATTTAAGACGTTCACAACATAAACTAATATACCAAATCGTGAATGACAATGTCGGTAAATCTAAATAAAATTTACATATATATTTAATAATAACATAGTAATTATTATAATAATGATTGATGTAAATATAATTTTGTGACATGTTTAAAAATTGTGTATAAAATCAATATATAAATATTACCATATTCTAAAAATATGACCAAATAGATAAATGCTGACTCATATGCCCATTTTATAAAAGGAATAATTTATTCAAAAGAAAAGAATCTAAATCATATATTCACACAATTATAATTATTTTTTCAGTGAATCGATTAAATACGTAACATCAGCGAAATCAAGGTTTATTTTACCAACGTCATTAGCGTGTATTTTATGTCAATTTGTTTCTAATAAAAATAACTATAGTTATAATAATTAGCAAAGTAAAATTATTCATGTATCAATATCGTTCAAGTACACCCTACTTAAAACCAATTTAAACACTACCCGTGTGTATTGTCTCCGCGAACCCTGTTGAACCACATCTGTTGACAGTTCGAAAGATTTTAATGGGGTAATTTGAACTGATCTGTGGTGTGCCCACTAACGTACAATTATTGTCTGCTAGGTTCAACCTGCTACTCAACCTCACCGTGTATAGCCAGCTATTCTCCTGCAGAGTGGCGAAGGGTGGAGGTAGGCTGTAGAGATCCGACATAAATAGTGCATATTAAATTTTGTCAGTCATACGTATTTGTTTTCATGGAACTAAGAATTCAGATGGAAGAATATTTTTTTATCTACTATGGTTTGGTTGGACAAGGTTTAATCGAATTATTTTAAAAACCATTGAAATTTGTATTCTTATTTCAATGAAAACAAATAAGTATGACTGACAAAGTGTGCATTATTTTTGTCGAATCTCCACAGACTGCCTCCACCCTTCGCCATTGATCTGCTGTAGTAGGTTGTTGCCATTCATCGTAGATTTCCGTCATTGTCATTTCCAATTCACCAATTTAATTCATTGTTAGGATATTATTTATGATGTCATGAGACTATTGATAATTATCATTAAGAGTTATTTTCTGAAACTTTACCAACAATACCAACAACCGACAACAATGTGAAACAGTGAAACCCTGATTTTACATTTTTTAAGGATTGACAAAGTGTACAAAGAAATTTAAAAAAATATTTTTTTTTATTCAAAAAAATCATGCAACCGGTTTCGTTTTGTGCGTCATTAATGCTAATATGCACAAAAAAAACAATCAAAATGCAAAAATGATGTAAACTATAAGAAAGAAAAATGTCAGCAACAAGTGACCATAACATTTGAGCCGAAACAGGGAATGACAAAAACAGTATTGTGTGATTTACGTAATCGCCCAACAATCACATTGTATAAACTTTGCCTTAGACACGTA
Source organism: Rhyacophila brunnea (assembly GCF_057557595.1). NCBI lineage: Eukaryota > Metazoa > Arthropoda > Insecta > Trichoptera > Rhyacophilidae > Rhyacophila > Rhyacophila brunnea. The sequence continues at coordinate 10,525,008 of NW_028232848.1, read as the reverse complement.
GACATGTCCATAAAAAGAAATGCGTCTGCACATTAATGTTCATTTCAACGATTGTCGTACATTTATGTAGGTAATCGAATAATATTCTATAAATATATTAAAATAAATTAATGTATTTATGATATGTATAATACATGAAAACGTGAATTCTGCGTATGTAAAATCGGGGTTCCACTCTAAAATAGTAAACCTATAGATTTAATTGTGTAGTGATAAAAATTTTATGTAACCAAAAATGTTTTGTACATGTTCCTAGTTACTGTACGAAAACATTTTCTTGGCTACGTGTTAAAACTGTGAGCTAACATGCTCCGCCCATTTTTAACCGCAATTCCATTATAAGCTCCTCCTATTTAGTAAACAACAGCGCCTGGAAGCGTAGCATAGAAGGTGTTTTCGTACAGTAGTAATCAATTTTCTCTGTTATTTGTTGAAGAATGTGTTTCGAGAAGTCACAATCTACTTATTGTTTTTATCTATTACTCTGCAGTATTCAAAAGAGTGTAGAAGAGACAATATAGCATTTACGACAAAGTTTATGTGTCTTTTAAATATTAAGAATGTCATACGTCATACTCGATTTTTATTTTGCCCTGTTTTATCAAATGTATTTTTTGACAGCCATTTGATGTTAAAAATAAATGACAACCAATGTGATATTGTACAATAAATATATGTTTTATATCTTCGTGACCTGCTTGTTGACATTATTAGTGATGAATGTTTATGTACCTAAATCTTCGTCTCCAATGATTTCGCGAATAAAATATTTCATTACAAATAAGAGTAATTTAATTGATTTATTCCTTATGCTGCGTTCTCACATGGCGATATTTGTCTTTCAACTGTGTGTATAGAAAGTAAGAATTATAACAATAAAGTTGAGGTATTTTCTACTTTTGTCAGGTCAACAATGAATCATCATTCGAGTCAACTCATTGCCTAAAGTAAATCGCTGCTTCAAACTTATTTTGTTTCACTTGATGCCATCTTGATTACAATTATCAGTTGGCTCAACTTAAATCAATATGCTAAGTGCACACACACACGTTCTTGCTCGATGGTTTTTTGTTCGATATCGAGCAAAACGGCTCGATGCGAAAAAGATTCAAGGTCCATAATTCTTGTTCGATGTTCGGTAAGAAATTCGCTTGAGCATGTCTTAACGTGTAGCGCTTTGACGGCTTTGACTGAGCATCTTGTGTCGAGCTGCTCGAGCGTGTGGACGCAACGACGAGCATGCTTCCAAGTCAACATGTTCGATCGAGCAAGAACGTGGGTACTTAGCAGTATGTTAGAACATTCCTTTCAACATTCAATATTGATGACAAAAATCATATTCATATTGGTGTTTACAATTGACAGCACTTGTGTACTATTGAATAGATGACTACATATTCCTGAATTTTCTGAACATGCAATGATATTCATCTTAAATATATTTTTTAAAATAATATATTGCGGAATGAATAAATTTTGTAAAAAATCAATTCAGTTAATTATGCGAAAATAATGTGTATAACTATTACATAATATGCAGTCCCCAAAGAGTTTTGATATTCAATAAATTGGGCTCTCATAAAGAGAAAGGTTGCTCATCACTGAATTGTATGAGATCAACACTGTTAAACTTGTGTGAACCTTATGGTCATCCATCTAAAATTAACTGGATGTAATATTATTTTTATTCTAGCATTAAAATAATATAAGATCCTAGGTGAAGTATCGCCGTGAAGGAGACTACTTGGTTTTGTACAAAAAAAAAAGTCCATGAGATTTGAGAAATGTTTAGAAGGAAGAAGTAAAAAAAGGTCATATATTTACATCATGTTTTTAGACAACAGCCATGTCTTTTTGGTATTTTTGGAAAACGTATTCAAATGCATAGACAAATAAGTGTGGTTATGCATAATGAATTTTTTATTGTTCCATCAGAAGTAGCGATGCATAGTCTTGTGGAATATTATTTTGATTAAGGCTCGCAAATTTGTATGACAATAGACTTCAAACTACATTTAATTTGATAGCAATGTTTGCTGGTGTATCCATGAATTTAATTTCAAACAAAAAAATTTGTGAGTATGACATGTGTAGCAGCAAGCTCACAAACCATTTTATAAATTTGTCTACGGGGTACATGGACCTATACCACGTCTGCTTAGTACACACTAATTATAATACTAGCAGAGCCAGCTGGCAGTCGCCAGTCTGTCTCGCTAGGTCTTGCAGACGGCTTGGCGATGTTGGATTTTAATATAATTGTGAAGTATGCATAGAGAGCTCCATAGTTTTCCCTTCGGGATGGGTTTTTTATTCACGTCAGACGGTTTGACATTTCACTGATTTGTCAGTTTTACGATTTGCAAATCGTCACTTTGCAAATTTGGGCTCATATGTGTAGTCTATTCAGGAGTCTGGCCTTCACAATATCGTCTTACACCACCTTAGGCTGCTATGCCTAGTAGAACAGCTGGCAATCGCCGATTGCTACCACTGACATTTTAATTTTAATACAATATAATATGTGTAGATATGTGCAGTTAAATAATATGATAAATAATTATACATCTCAATCATTCGAATATAAAGCAATATATTATGTGATTATCATAAATAGCGATCCAATATAACGTGATACTAATCTCCTTCGGGTCCCATCGAGATAATAGAAGAAGGTTAGCAGTGTAAAAAACAAATTTAAACATTATTTTGTTTCATTGTCTATAAAAAATAAATGCTTGAAAAAATCAAAATTTGAATTAAAAATTAACCTTAACCCTTTTACTCCCACGGGGGCGATATTTCGGCCCACCATACCTATGCGAAAACTCCATCTGGGCCGATCCATCGGCCGAAAGTTTGGAACCAAATTTACGATTTATTCCAAATTTTTTCCCGTCATATTTCGTTCATGTAGACGAAGCATTATATTCACTGTGTGTTGGGTGGTGACTAACATTTATTTTAGTGTTGGCATTGTTTATAATTATGCCATACCCTAATAACTCACAAGTCATAATTGCTCTGCTGTCGAACTTGAGACCAATATTTTTATGACACATTTTAAATTCTGATATTTCTTTTAGTTGTTTTATGATTCATATATCACATTACAAAATGAAATTTGTAATTTTTGAACTAACAATGGATGCCACTGTATTTTTGGTAAGATGGTGAAAAAATACATGAATATAAATAATATTATAAATGATTTAGTGCTTTGAGACTTATTTTTTGAAATTACTTCATTCCATATCAGTTAGTCGTCGATACTGTATCGAATTCTCTTGCGATTTCGTGAATTGAATAATATTCTTGAATACCTTGACACTATACGATTTTTTTTGATTACTTTATAAAAATTCTATTTCATAGAGAAATAATAATATGTTTATTTTTTTTTCTGTTACTACATAAGGATAGATTATATTATAAAATTTGATATATCAATTATAAATAAAAAAATGTTGTCACACTTGTTTTGTTGTTCAAACATAGTTTTATCCGTTCATTTCTAAATAAATATTGATACATTATTTTTTTCTTTTGTTTTATTGATGTAAACTATCAATATTATTACTTATTATTGCTTTATACACCATTGAGAACACACAAAAAAAATTTCAAATTTTTAAAACATGTGTAGAATTAGTTATTTAAAAAAAACTAAATCGACGATTTGTTGTCAAAAAACGCTTGGGAGTTTTCGCATATGCTAGGCTAAATCAGCTGGGAGTAAAAGAGTTAAACAATATAGTTTCCCGGTGCGGGACATTCATATCGAGACAAATGTTGATAAATATTGAAGCAATACATATTATATCTGAGAGGAATAGAACAATACTGATAAGAATAGGAATTTATAAGATCTAAAGATGTGGAACCAGCTTAAAGAGGCCTTCATCCAGCAGTGGATTGATACAGGTTGATGACGATATAAATGGGCAGGTATATAAAATCACAAATTTAAAAAAAAATAGCAGTTTATATGAAGAGTAGAATTAGGTTAACCTTCATCCAGCAGTGGGTTGATCTTGGTTGATGATGATAATGACGATATTATGAATGGGTAAATATAAATCAGCAATTTTGATAAATATAGCAATTCAAACAACTTAGAGAGGCCTTCATCCACCGGTGGATTGATTCAGGGTCATGATGATAATGGAAATATAAATAGATATAATATAATATCACCAATTTTGATAAATACAGCAATTCAAATGACAGAAAGAAGTAGAATCAAGCATGGGAGACCTTTATCCAGCAGTGGATGGGTTCAGGTCAATGATGATAAGGACGATAGAAATGGGTATAATATAGTAGTAGATTCAGGTTGCGGAACCATTCATCCAGCAGTGGATTGATCCTGGTTGATGATGACAATATGAATATGTTAATAAATGTAATAACACCGATTTTGATAAATACAGAGATTCATATGACAAAAAAGAGTAGAATCAGGCTAGGGAGGTCTTTATTAAGCAGTGGATTAATCCTGGTTGATGATGATGATGATGACTAAATGAATATGTAGATAAATATAATATCACCGATTTTGATAAATACAGAAATTCATATGACAGAAAGGAGTAGAATCAGGCTAGGGAGGTCTTTATTAAGCAGTGGATTGATCCTGGTTGATGATGATGATGATGACGATATGAATATGTAGATAAATATAATATCACCAATTTTGATAAATACAGATATTCATATGACAGAAAGGAGTAGAATCAGGCTAGTGACGGGGCCTCCACTGCCGCGGCTAGTTCCAAGGGTATGGAAGTGAAGGTTGTCAATGCCAAGAGGAGTCACAGGCCAAGGTCTTCGTATGGTTGGAAGTCAGAATAAAAACTCATAGTTGGTAGATGGTCCATATATTGTTCAAGTTCACAAAAAGTTCACAAAGGTTCATCATATTATAATTATTAATGTTCGGAAAGTTAATATTATTCACATAAATGTTCAAGCACGGTATACGGTCATCCGTCAGATGATAAAGTACATTAACACTCGCAACAAAGAAATATTAATTCGAAGAAAAGTTCCACAATTATTCAAAGTATTAAAAGATTACTACTATCGAACTTAAGTTGACAGTCAGGTACACACGACCCGATGAATAGCAGATAGAAGTCGAAAAAGATTCAGGGCCTCCGTTGAAGAACCGCTGTACGAAATTATACTTTTCACTCGAAAATTTTTAAAGTACCAGATAGGTATTTATATTCGAAAAATTATTCGCGAAATTTTTCTAAGTCGGGGTTAGGTATTTATAAACGAATACTCGCGCCGAAACGACTAAGTCCAACTTTAGGTAATTTTACCCGCAGGAGGAAAAGGGGGAGTTGGGTGGTCCCAAACTCCTGTGCAGACTTGCACAATTATATGAATTTGTAAAATAAATCAGACCGACACCCGACGTGGGCCCGGTCCTGGAAGCAGTAGGAAACTGGATACAGAATTCGGAAATCCTGGGTTTTTATTCGAATCGGGAGATTTCATCCCCTCGGGCGAGCGTTCTACGGGTCAAAAATCCACATATCATTTTCACTATGAGATCTGGACTTAATTGATTGCCCCGCGAAACCGCAAGTCGCGAGGGAGCTGAAATCAACGGTGTTCGGTAGGCGCGGGCTGCCGGCATAAAATCTCGTTCGCGACATCCCGCTGAGAGCGCGATTTCACATAGCTCTCCCTACAATGAATGCGTTTTTTAGCTGGTATTGTACTTTTCGTTTTTAATTAACCAAGCGAAAACTCAATGTATCAAAGAGTGTGATACGTCAATCTGCTCGTTACCGCTTACGCTAGCATTTGAGTATGCACCCCGTGATGTGAGTCTCCTCATGATTGAATGGCGGGAGCCACAAGTTCGGACCTATAAGCGGGCCGCCCACGCGCTACGTGTATATTTATGATAAAAATAAAAATTATTAAAATACTAGGTCTTATTCTCTACGTATAAATATAAATGTTATATCTAATTAACTTATATTTAAGGCGCTAAAATTTAATGGAATCTGACCCGTCTCTGAGCTCTATATCTCGCGAACCTTTATGGTCACGCGCACTATAAAATAACTAAAATCTCCGCGGTCCATAGACGCATATGTCATTTCAAGTTTCACGTTGATCGGACACGCGCAGCTCTAGCTATCATTAATAATGTGTTTGTATGGAGATCTCGCGGCCGTCATGGATTGCGTAACCGGGATTTCGCTCCACACATGAGCCAATCGGCTGCGGCCGCGGTCGGGATAGGGAATTGATCCAGTTGTGCGAGGGAGACAACTGTCCGGTTACCGACCGGCGAACGCAGCGCCAAGGCTGCTCATATGTTACACATGATCCGCGAGAAATTCCGCGGGGCAATCTCGCGCTGGATGCGCGGATCACGCGTATGGTATTAATATGGGAGTGATGAAAATTAGATGCCAGAGGTATACAGTACCTCGCGAGTGGCTTAGATGCTATGTAGATGCTACGTACAGAGCCCAGGTCTAGACCGATTCTCGTCTAATTAAATTAATTAAAATATTGATTAATTATTATCTAGCTTAATTTCGTGGATCGAACTATGTCAACATTATACTCTAATTATAGGTACAGATTTATATATTAATGTCGGTTTACAATTACACACGCTGACAATATCTAATCATCGCAATTATACAATATTAGATCCATTTATCTTAATTACATTATTATATCTACTCGAAGTCCAATACAGTATTATGCTAATTTAATATTTATGTATCTATCAATTATTTATTTAACATGGTAAAATATCTATTACTAACATTATATACCTATTGCTAACATCTTAATTAGGACACATAATCTTCATACTGCATCTTATTAATTGAATTTTAATTACTACCTTATTATTACTCCGTCGTTATTTACATTCTTACCACCACTCTTCATGGTCCTTATGACCGACTTATCTCATCTACAGTTCACCCTGAGGAGCAGTGGGGCCTGCGGGGCAACTGTAGGACTTACTCATACATCATATATGGCTTGTCTTCGTCGAGGGTCGCAAGCTTATTACTTTATAACCGGTGGTACATTGACTATTTTGATCAGATCGAGCGGTTGGATGGTACCACTCCTTATGGGAGCGTCCTCTCAGGGCACACTAAACGTGTTCGTGTCACTAGGGAGGTCTTTATTAAGAAGTGGATTGGTTCAGGTCAATGATGTTGATGACGATATGAATATGTAGATAAATATAATATCACCGATTTTGATAAATACAGATATTCATATGACAGAAAGGAGTAGAATCAGGCTAGGGAGGTCTTTATTAAGCAGTGGATTGGTTCAGGTCAATGATGTTGATGACGATATGAATATGTAGATAAATATAATATCACCGATTTTGATAAATACAGATATTCATATGACAGAAAGTAGTAATATCAGGCTAGGGAGGTCTTTATTAAGCAGTGGATTGATCCTGGTTGATGATGATGATGACGATGACGATATGAATATGTAGATAAATATAATATCACCGATTTTGATAATTACAGAAATTCATATGACAGAAAGGAGTAGAATCAGGCTAGGGAGGTCTTTATTAAGCAGTGGATCGGCTTAGGTCGATGAAGATGATGATGATGACTAAATGAATATGTAGATAAATATAATATCACTGATTTTGATAAATACAGAAATTCATACAACAGAAAGGAGTAGAATCAGGCTAGGGAGTTCTTTATTAAGCAGTGGATTGATCCTGGTTGATGATGATGATGATGACGATATGACTATTTAGATAAATATAATATCACCGATTTTGATAAATACAGAAATTCATATGACAGAAAGGAGTAGAATCAGGCTAGGGAGGTCTTTATTAAGCAGTGGACTGGTTCAGGTCGATGATGATGATGACGATATTAATATGTAGATAAATATAATATCACCGATTTTGGATAAATACAGCAATTCATATGACAGAAAGGAGTAGAACCGAGCTAGGGAGGCCATTATCCAGCAGTGGATTGGTTCAGGTCGATGATGATAAGAATGATAGGAATAGGTATAATATCACAAATTCGTTAAACCAATAGTAGTAGAATCAGGTTGTGGAACCCTTCATCCAGCAGTGGATTGATCCTGGTTGATGATGATGATGATTATGATGACAATATGAATATGTAGATAAATAACATTAGCATTTTTAATAAATATAGAAATTCAATACTGTCAAGAATACAATCAACGTAGAGAGGCTTTCATCCAGCAGTGGATTTATTGAGGCTCGTGATAATAATGGCATTATAAATAAATAGGTAGATAATAATATAATATCACTGATTTTGATAAATATAACAATTCATGTGTAATCAAGGAGTAGAATAAGGCTGAGGAGGCCTTCATCCAGCAGTGGATAGGTCAAGATTGATGATGATAGGAACGATAAAAATAGGTAGATATTATACAATATCACACATTTTGATAACTATAACAATTCGTATTAATTTCTTTCATTGTTTGCAATGGCAACTTTGTTAGTTTAACTATATTGTGATCTATGGAAATTAGTAGCCTAGGTATTTCAATAAGAAAAAGTGTGCGTGAACAACCACAAAGAAGTATTTAAAAAGAATCAAATTTGGAATAGCAGTGGCCAAGTGGCTATATATGCTAAACGCTCCCAAAAGAGTTCGACGTCAAATTAATTTGTTATTATATTACATATTTTGTTAATTACACAATTTTATAGTACTCCATATCGTTTTTGTGACCGAGATCTTTTGAGACGAAAAACCAAACCAAAGAGAAAAAAAGTTGGACCGAGTGGGACTTGAACTTTCGTCTCACTTGCTGAAACGAATGGGGTGGGGGCAACGTTCCCTCTAATTTTTATGTTGTGTGTGCGGATCAACAACGCATCTGTGCAGGGTTGGTTTCATCCGGTGCGGTAAATTTACACCCCCCCCACAAACATACACATACAAATTCTTTTTTAATGACAAAGTTTAAAATTTAAGTCGAATTCGAACGCATAATCGGTAATATCTGTGTTTTTAGATACATGATTATGAATATCTTGTCAGAGAGCCATTCCAATTTAAATGTATCGCAGGATATCTTCTTACACACACTCCACATCCACTCCTTTTTGACATTTTTAGCGGATAAGTTTTCTATAATAATTTTATTGTACTAAGTATAATATAATTATTATGTAACTGTGAAAACAATTGTATTGTTCACTTGAATTGTTTGTTACGTACAACACTGAACACACCTGTAGTTATTTATTACAAAAATTGATTGTTAGTTTTGTGTTATAAATATTTTAAGTAAAAAACACTGCTTTTTGGCACAAACACTTTTACCGTTAAAAAAATATTGTAAGAACTGTGATGTTTTGACAATAACGACTACTATGAGACTGTACTGACAATGTTTCTTGCAAGTTGAAACATGTCAAAGGAAATGAAGAGGACCCGGCACATAGATGGTCATTGCTAAACTCTAAAATACGTATCTTTTTTCGTATACTTTGGCATGCAATAGATCGGGACGGATATGGTGATCCCTTTTTGAAACTTTCTTTTACAATACCAGTGTTATGTGAGGACTCTGCGGGAGATGAAAACATGTTTGCGGACATATTTTGGTAGGTGTGAAAACTTAAGGTACAAGTCGGTTATGGGGAAACCAGGCGGGCACCGTGTTAATTTTCATAGCCGATTTTGGCAAAATTCATGAATTCAAGAATGAAAACATAAACTAACCTAACCTAACAAATAGTCCAGTATATCGGCTATTTTCAAAATGTGTTTGCCGCTGGCTTCCCCATAACCGACTTGTACCAAACTTAATTTAGACAGGGGTGAAAGAGATCTTGTAATGAAATGAAAACGATTGGGAGAATCATTTATAGACGACCCCTTACAGAATCAATGACAATATGGAATATCATCTTTTTATGTTAATGTATATGGTTACATGTAAATTGTATGTAAAACATTTCACCGTGGCACAGTTTGTTGTGAGTTTTCTTATCGGAAAGAGATGACTGTATACCATGGCCCCCACATGGGGGGGGGGCTGACAGGCCTCTATCCTGGGGGCCCGGCGTGGGAGATCGACCAGCCAAGTGAGATACGCACAACACACAATTGCATTAATAGTAAAAAAATGTCGCCCGTGGCGCTGTTTCACTTCAAGCGTACTAACATTATATAATAATATGTGGTAGTGCGATGCAAATTTTGATTATTATCGATATTTGACAAGTCCATAATTGTGCATAGCAATACAAAAGTGGGTGTATTAAAAATACAAAAAAATCGCTACAAATACCCGTAATTTTACCTCGAAAACAATTTGGAATATGCAACTGTAGATCGTCACACTGCCACATTGTCACACCGTCACATTGACTGCTGACTAGATAATTACTATTTAATTATAATAATTATATCGAATGGACACCTAATCGTTACGCGCTAGGTGCGTCTTTAGCGTTCAATGTATTAACCTTAGCGATAGGTAGGGGGGCCCGCCAACGTTCCTAGCCTGGGGGACCGCTTCGGGATGCAGGGGCCATGCCATATACTATACGGTCTCCAATTTTATTATATTCAATATTAATATTAATTCAATTTTCATAGCTGATTTTGCCAAAATTCATAAATTCAAGAATGAAAACCTAATCTAACCTAACAAATAATAATCCAGTATATCGGCTATTTTCAAAATTTGTTTGCTGCTGGCTTACTGTAAACTGACAAGAACTGTGTTTTTTTAGACATAAATTTTATGTCAGTACTCGACACAAAGCGGGTGGACGGTCTTTAATATTCGGCCATATATTTCCGATTCAACATTTCAAGGTGAAGTGCGAACTGCATACGTACAAGTTACCGGATACGAACGTCTACACTACAATAGCCGTGGCTAGTTATCGATTATTGAATCCAATATGATACTAAAATATTCACAATAAATGAATTTATTTCATTATGCGACAATTATCATTTTTCTGCAGACAGATTATGTGGTTGCATTTTAACTATGAGTAATATGAGGGGAGTTCCATAAGTTCGCGGAATGGTGATGAAAGTAGCAAGTATTGGGGTTAAAATTATTTTTTTATTGTTAGGTACCTAATCCTTTTTAGGTATACTTGTGCAATTTCAAGTTGATTGTTTTATTAAATCGCTTCTAATATTCAAAAGAGCAAACGAAAGTCGATGATAAAATATATATATTCTTTTTTTTGTCCCATTTCGCGAACTTATGGAACTCCCCTCGTAGCACAAGCATCGAAGTTTGTAGCTTCGTGTCACGGCCTGACTATAGTCCAATTTCTTTGTGTGTGGTTTTCAGGTATTACTATAAAGTTTAAGGGATTTGCAAAGACAACGTGGTACGGGATGAAGGGCGATGGACAGAACAGCCCGACTGCCGTTAATTATCTTGGAGATGCACAGGAGAGCACATCATATTACTTGATTGGCAAAAAGTCTGGTAACCATTTTATCTCGCTATTCGCTGTTTCTAATACAGTCGAACATGTTTATTATGAGGAAGATGGGACCGACTGAATTTGCTCGTTTTAAGCATTAGAGAATAGGTATTTTTAAATGAGCGGTCACATAACACAAAAAGTCGTAATTCAAAGAAAAATACACAATTAGAATTTTTCCCCGTAACAAGCATGGCATTCATAAACTATAAAAGAAGTTGTTTATTGTAATGACCGCTGGTAGGTACCCAGTGACTTCACAAAGCATGAAATTTCAACCATATGCGTGGATACTTTTTCAATATTGTCGGCGAAAACATCAATTAGGTACATGACACTTAGCTAGTGTCATAAACGTAATCCGATTCCGGCGGCATCAGTCTACGGTCGGATTTTATTGTTTAGATATAAGTTAACAAAATGGAGTATTCTCGAAAGCGTAAACATGACACTTTAACTTTAAAATAAAAATTGGAAATTTTACGAAAGATAGATAGCGGTGCTTCATTTACTGACATTGCTAAAATGTACAATATTGGTTGGCCGCCCATGGTTTAAGACATGTAGGAATAAACTTAGCTTATTTAATATGTATAATTTAATAAATACTTACTTGATTTTGATTATAAAGAAAACCATTACATAATATAGTAGTTGCTAGTACAAATTCCTCAATAAAAACTATTTTTATGAAATATGTACATGTTTTAAATTTTACCATATTATTTTGTGTGTATGCACCATAATTTGCCCTATTCACTAATTGGACACTTGTCTGGCTTATATGGTGGCGGATTACTGAGAGAGTATTGTACATTTAATATATTTTCAAAAATTATATGTTTATTAGGTTTTACTTTTTCATAAAATGTCGCGGCTTGCCAGGTACCATCATGCTAATACCTCCCGGCATTTATTGAGTTAATGTGTTTTTTTCAAGAGTGTTGGCTTTTTGGTATTTTGGACAGGACATGGGTGGCTGAGTCGCTTGAAGCAATCCTGCCTTTTGACTACCGGGTGAAAACTGCAACCATCATTCATCGTCAAAATTATGTTCGATAGAGAGTGAGCTGGTGATCCCGGAAGGCAAGCATGTTTACCCGTTCACGTGCGCTCTACCCCCCAGTCTCCCCTGCTCTTTTGAGGGGGAGTTTGGACATATACGATCAAGGTGACCATGGAAAGGCCGTGGAAGTTCGACCATGATACCAAGATGGCATTCACCATCGTCTCTCCTTTGGACGTAAACCAGAATCCCAATTGCAAGGTAAGAAACATTAAAAATTCAGTCAAATTCCGCATTTTCATCATGTTCTTCTCAAAGATGTTGAAGAAAATTCTTCTTCTGGAGTTTTTATATAGGTAGGTACTGCCAGTGAAGCTGAACAGCGATTATTAAGGAGTGAAAAAACAATATTAGATATAAACGAAAAAGATTTCACACATGTGCACTTTTATCGTCATTTCCATTGTCAGGTACCAACTATTATTATGATTGATCTTTGTTCGATATCTGCTGATGTACCTACCGAGAATTTTTGCTAAATTATGATGAATGCAATAGTTCAACGAGGACGCGCAGTTAATTATAATAAAGATGCAGTGTTGCATTTGTGCATACTATAATTGTAGTATTTGTACTATAATTTTCGTCCGCGTACTATGTACGACAGTGGTTTCCAAACATTACGTTACTCACAATCTAATCTTGGCGCCTCCCTTTATTTCATTAAATATATTTTTACAGAGTGGTTTTTTTTTCTAAGCGGGCTCGATATATGGATTTCATTGCATCTAATGCAGAAAATTCCGTTTCGCATAAATATGTTACGAATGGTAGCAGTACCTACTCGCATTGCTTTTCTTGACAAAGTATTATATTATTCTTCAGTTCGATTCAACCAAAATTGAACAAAGGTTTTTGTTTCCATATAGCCATTTTTATTAGTCAGGAAATACCTACACTACAAATAATTATAAAATAAAATTCTACAATATGTGAATTATCATCAATCAAACATACCACACAATCACATTAAATTGTATCAAACAGACACATCTTCTAATAAATAAAAATCAATATTTGTTCGATTGTTAGTTCGTGTTTTATGCGCTGCCATACCGTTCATCCGATTGCGATAAAACTTTGTCAACTTATTGCTTGCACTTGCGCGAAGAGTATAGGCTATATCTTATATATAAAAATGAATGTCTGTCTGTCCCGTATGCGTTCCTATACCATTCATCCGATTGCGATGAAATTTTGGTAAGTGATTGTATGCACACCCGCGAAGGTTTCTGAATTAGACAAATCATTATCTTTTTCTTCTTCATCATTCTATTTTGTTTTATTCGTATGGTTCCTATACCATTCATCCGATTGCTACGAAACTTTCATCAGTTATTGTACGCACACCCACAAAGGTTTCTAAATTAGAATAATTATCTTTTTCTTCTTCTTTTTCATTATATCTTTTTTTATTCATATGGTTCCTATACCATTCATCCGATTGCGATGAAACCTTCGTCAGTTGTTGTGGTAACACTCGTAAAGGTTTTTGAATTAGTGCAATCATCTTCTTCTTCATTTTATCTTCATTTATTCATATAGTTCCTATACCATTCATCCGATTGCAATGAAACTTTCGTCAGTTGTTGTGCCGATACCCGCGAAGGTTTCTGAATTAGTATAAACATCTTCTTCTTCTTCTTCGTTCTATCTTATTTTATTTGTATGGTTTCTATACCATTCATCCGATTGCAATGAAACTTTCGTCAGTTGTTTTACCGGCAGGTTTGCTACTATCGTTCTACTGCGCAGGCGCAGATCGAAAAAATCCCAATTGTCGCATGAAAATTCAGAAGCTTCCGAACTTTTTTGATTCATGCATGCAATCTTGCAACTGCAGGATAATATGTACATGTTTACACATACATTTTCTTGTTATGGCCGCGATGGCATATAATTTTAGATATTTTGTGGATAGAAGAATATTTTTTATCTTTTATAAGCTATTATGGTTTGGTTTAGGCAGGGTTTAATCGAAATTTAGAAATTAACCGACAAGATCTGCAATTTGTATTCTTACTTGAAAACAATGAAGTTTGACTGACAAAGCTTAGCGTGCACTTTTTATGTCGAATCTTCACAGCCTACCTCAACCCTTCACCACAGAAATATAGACGGCAAACTGCTGTCGTATAATATATGTACCTTTAAAGTATTCTCTTTCCTTGACAAAAGAATCTATATGCTGTCATTGAATTGAGTCAATTTATATCCTTTAAAATTATAGCTGTTTAGCACAATCTACTTAATATGGAAAGGATGCAAGTCTGTTGTGTCAAACATACCACTTTAGTATGGGGCTTGATAGTCTTGTCAGAAAATGTGACATGCACCAGGTCTGACATGGCACCAAGCAAAAGGAAGCAATGTAATAATTATTGTCTTGATACAACTGCAGTCAAGAAATAGCAACCGTAACAAAAATCGCATTCGCCCTGCCTAATTGCTCTGCACATGTTTAAGGTTAAATTTTTCCACTATAACTTATTTATATAAGATATAAATGTTACTATCAAAAAAAAATGTTTATTATTATTATTATGACTACTCTTTAATGGTACATAAAGCTTTATTCAACTTTTAGATCTCTTTACATTATAAATGTATCTAAATTAAATGGCTGTTTATCTATCTTATACAGGCGGACCTCGACTTACGAACGTTCGACTTTCGCACATTTCAAAAAAATCGTTTTTTTTAAACGTCGCGCTGGCCGTGGGGTTAAGATATCCTTTTCTCGCTTGCTCACAAGCAAGTGCATTTCTTGCGTCACTTGCATCCTGCTCGCACCCGTCACTTTGCTTATGAGCTAGCTAGGATAGGTTTAGTCTTGCGCAGGAGCGCGTGCGGGCGTTGTCGTGTTGTGCGTTTTGCTAATTTTCTTCATTTGAAATATTTCACCCTAAAAATTTATAAACATGAGTGAGAAACGGAAAAACTGCAGTGTTGATACGAACAAAAAGAAATCAAGGACATATAAACTTCACATGACGTTCTGATTGCGGTGAATCTTTTGCTTCAATCGGACGTTCGTATGATACAAATAGGTCTACTACGATATGTTCAATTTTGAAAAATAAAAATGAACTTAAGGAATACGTTCAAAATTGTGGAAATATATTATCTTTAAAGGTTGTTTCCAAAAGACACGGCATAGTTATGGATGAAATGGAAAAATATTTGTCATCATGGATCGACGACCAACATCAAAAAGATGTCCCTCTGAATATTTCAATTATTCAAGCGAAGGCTCTTAGTTTGTACAAAGATTGGAAGGCTAGAAAAAGAAGATTCTAACACGATTTTTCAAGCAAGTAACGGTTGGTTTATATTAAATTCACTGGAGAATCGGCTGATGCGGATAAAGATGCTGCAAAAGAATTTATTTCTTCATTATCCAAAATTATTGAAGATGGAGAATATTCCTCTAGCCAAATATTTAATGTAGATGACACAGGTTTATTTTGGAAAAAATGCCTAGTCGTACATTCTTATCTAAGGAAGAATCGGTTGCCCCTGGGCATAAACCTTCTAAAAACCGATTGACATTGCTTCTTGGTGGAAATTTGGCTGGTGATTTAAAATTGATGCCAATGTTAATTTATCAACCAGAAAATCCCAGAGCATTCATTGAAAGGGAAGGATAAAGAATTGCTTCCAGTGATCAAATAAAAAAGCATGGGTTTACTGCGTTAATATTAAAAGATTGGTTCACTTTACATTTCGTGCCAGCAGTTAAGCAATATTGTAAAGTTAATGATTTACCATTTAAAATATTTTATTTAAAATAAGAAAAAGAAGAGTGGCAAGCAGTTAACTCTTGATAACTTTTTAATGGAAACACCCGCATACCCCACTTAAACATGTCTCTTAAACATCTTATATTTACTTGATAAATACATATTTCAAAATACACACAATTTAATTTTTTTTTTACTTCCCTCTACTTTCGAACATTCAACATTCGCACACCTTTTCAGGAACCAATTATGTGCGAAAGTCGAGGTACTCCTGTATTATGATATTATAGATTTATTAAGGGATACTTACTACATATATTTTTTACTTTAAGATTTTTATAAATATCAGCGACAAACTGATCAATTTCTTGTGCCTTTAACTGCATTATTGAACACAAAATAATGTGTCATATTTTTTGTGATAAAACCCTGCCAATATATAATATGTATACCTCTAAAAAGAAGTAACTTTTACCTCATGAATCTATTTTTATATAATGACTTTATGAATGGTGTTATTTTTTAGTATACAGTAGAACCTAGATAAAACGGACAAAATTTCCAGTCAAATGTGAAAAACGTTGTTAATGTTATACTTGTTTAAATCCATGTGTCATCACTTGTAAACAATATTCTGCGCATGATAATCTAATAACATTTATTGACTATTTATAGTCAGATAATGAAATTAAACTATATTACACGCATTTTTGTAATATTAGTGAGTGAGTTTAGTAAATAAAAAGTATAAATAATTACAAGATAAAAAGAACTTCTTATATACGTTTTTAAATTTTCTGTTGAATCATATTATAAACTTGACTTGACTAGCTTAAACGATCAAAAAAATTTGTAGGTACTTGATAGAAATAATACTGAAATGTCATATTGATTTCCATAGTAACACACGTATATATTGATATTAATAATTTAGTTGCTAGGACCCACTTAGCAACCAATAATAGATTTACTTTTTACGGATTTCTTCCAAAATAACTTTTCATACAAAACAGAATTAACTGAAAATGAAATCAATTCTACTTAAAGATGGCTAAAAGTATTAAAAAAATGCATTGGCATCGTGTTCTGATATATTCTAAAAGTTTCAAATGTCTAGCTAGTCAGGAAGTTAGTTAAAAATCGATTGCAAGATTTGTACTGGACAAATAAGAATACGAGCTAAGAAAAACGTTGTAAAAAATAGCAGACTTCAAAAGTGCAAATAGAACTTGATTCTTTTTTCAAAGCAGTATTACCGAAAGCAAGCGTGTCGACTTTGAACATTAACGTTACTCCACAACGGGTGTGTCCGGATATATCATCTGAACACGAATAATTTTGTTTGCGTTTTTATATAACTGACTTTCGGCTTTAACAGACTCTCCCTCACCCGCATTAGTCCGTTATATCGAGGTTCTACTGTACTTAGATTTTTATACTTAATTTAAGATGTCTCCATGACTCTCTCTCTTTGGGTGGTATAGTACTGACATAAAATTCATGTCTAAATAAAACACGGTTCTAGTCAGTTTATAGGAAGCCAGCGGCCATGAAAATTGAATTAATGTTCATATTGAATCTAATACAGTATACGTTCATCTCTTTCTGATAGAAAGCTCATGGCGAAGCTACGGTGAAATGTTTCACGTACAATTTACATGTAACCGTTTTCAACATCTTTGGGGCAAAACGTTACCTTTTTTTCCTAGCAGAGATGATATTGGTACTATTTTCTAATAAACAATTTTCAAATAAAACAAGGCTTCTTCATACTATTTTATTCATCATGAAACATTAATAACAAAATTTTTCTTAGCATTAACAGAAGGAATGATGTAAGACGGGAGTTCAGCATTGGTAGATTCTTCACCGAGATACGATCCGGCCGAAAGAAGAGTAAACATTCCTTCCAACGACGCCATGTCTTTCGCCAACTCAACTTCTTCCCTTAGTCTATCCTCAAATATTTTTAAGAACCTCAAAACACCCGGCGCCATATTGTTAATGCCACTCTCGTAAACATCCATAAAGACATTACCGACTTCCAATAACGTAACAGTAAAACGACAATCGCCGACATTCTTGATCATGAATTTCAAGATAGAGCATAAACTCTTCTCATCCCTTCCAGCCAGAGCGGTGTGAAGAGCTCTTCTCCGGATTAATTCTTGCAGAAGCGAAACTGTCACATCGGGAGTCTTTGTAGTTACATATGTAGACATGACAACATCCAAAGCTTTCGAATATTGAAATTTTCTAACAAAAACATCATGTCTGGAAGACTTCTCCTGCACCTGTTCCGGTACGATCTCATCGACGTACGACGGTATATAATCTTTAACAGGTTTAATATTCTTTTTATCTTCAGCCGATTTTGGTTCTTCTCGTCGCCGTATCGAAATAAGCCCGTCCACCATTCCTACAACTAACGTCTCGTCATTTTGCGGAATAGCTAAACTTAAAATAGCATTTGAATAATCTAAAGTGTGAACAGTTTTAAACGTTGTCAGATCGTAGATTTTAATGTGTCTATCCAGAGAACCTGATAATAATCGTTTATTATTGCTAGCCAAATGCATACACGTCACCGTCTTATGATGCTGAGAAATGCTGGCTAATAATTTACCACCTGTAAAGGCGTCCCAAACTTTAATCTCTGTACCTCCGCTACTTAAAAACATCCCCCCCGTAGGTAAAAATAGTGTCGATTCGACGGGGCTTCCATGATCGATCGAGAACACTGATTGGCCAGTCCTGATATCGTACATTTTGACTTTTCCATCGTAGCCTCCCGATATGAGGATGTCGGGAGATACGGGGCTGACAGACCCTGCTCTTACGTAGTCTTCATGTTCGGCAAACGTTGCAATTTTAGCTTCACCCGCTATGTCCCAAATGCAAACTGTTTTATCATCGGAGAAACTCGCCACAGTGGTTTGTTTCTCGGTGAAATATGTCCTGTGCACCTGTGGAAAGAAAAAATATATTTATTTTCATTTAAATTTATTTATTACGTTTATTTGGAAGCCAGGACGGAATCATTGACATGTTTTGCTCAACTTTACTAAACCGTCTATGCAATATGGGCTGCTGCTGCAATGGGCTTGGGGCATTCAAAGAGACAGTGACCACATGTCTGAGGAATATCGTCATTAATTTTCTACAAACACGTATCTCAAGTTTTGTCAGTTTTGAGTTATTTGATGTTATGAATTCAGAATTTGAATATGCACATATTCCACTAACAAGTATCTCAAAATATACTTAATAACAATATAATAGATTTAAGCAGTTACAAAAAAATCATAGCACAATAAAAGACTTTTATAAATATTATAAACTCGTATCTTGAGATACGTGTTTGTAAGTACACAGAATAGTGAACTCCGACCAATAATTATAATGAAGTTCTTTCTCGCAAGTCAAGATACATGTCTACTGCAATAATATTGTGGAATGATTCACAGTAAAGTTGCAACGCATTCTCATATCTTCGACAATATGACTGATTGGTCGAAAGTATAGTGCGATAGATTGAAGAAACAACATTTTTTTCATGAAAATATGTGTAACTACTAAACACATATTTCATAGAAGAAAATTCATTTCTGAATTAAAAACTAAAAGAATAGTTGTTTTTTGCCTCTCCTGAAAAGTTGTGTTTTTTGAGATACGTGGTTGTAGAAGCCACGAAGAATGTAGGATGTTAAAAAGTATCTTTATTTTTCTTGTAATAGATTTTTGGGTTTCCACCGCGTGTTCTTCCTCCTTCTTTCCTATACGTATCGGGTTCGTTCCAGAGACCACTTTCAAGAGATAATGTGTTGATAAAGTATACTATAAAGTGTATGTATAAAATTATACTAGCATCGATGATTTTTTTCGAACCGATACCGATATGAAGAATAGATACATTTTTTTTGGAGATGTCATTCCCTGGTGATGAAGTCACTTTGGCATAATTCCATCTTTCTCTAGCCGTTGCCACACCCATTGTAGCAGAACTGTAGAAGTCCATACCACTTGGATGATTTAGCAAAGTTGAGTTAAACGTGTGAATGGTTCCCTTCTACCTTCCGTACATAGTGTACCAAAAAAATTATAAAACTGGAATCAGATCTATCATTTACAGAACATTGAAAACAGTTATGTAGAATGTATAATCACATATTTATTCCAGAAGTGAATTTACCTTGGTTACCTATAATCCTTTCAATCCTCAATAAGTCAATTAGCAATAACCACATCTGTCGGTGCTACTCTGACAAAGTCTTTACTGTATAAATCAATTTACAGTCGAACTTGGTTATTACGAGGAAGATGGGACCGACTGAATTTGTTTGTTATAAGCATTACTCGTTATTTCATTATATAACATTTTTCGCACCACATTCTATTGAAGCATCGAACATAAAAAATCTGAAAACCATGGTAAAAATCCCCGAAACAAGCATGACATTCATAAACTACAAAAGAAGTTGTTTATTGTAATGAAGTGCTGAGTCACCGGCGCTGGTAGGTACCTACTGACTTCACAAAGCTTGGATTTTTTACATGCAATTTCAACGATATGCGTAGATACTTTTTCAATGTTGTCGGCTAAAACATTAATTAGGTACTTAGACACTTAACTAGTGTCATAAGCGTAATCCGATCCCGGTGGCATCTTCTAGTTAACTGCCAGTTTTTAACAGTTTTGCTCGGTATACCCGAGAAGTAGCTCGTTATAAAAGTGAATAAATGTATGGAGAAAATAATAAACTAAAATGTCAATGAATGTTTCCTCATTACATCCGAGATCTCACTATTTCCGTAATCGTAATAACCAAGTTCGACTGTATATTATTTCCTCTGTATAAAGTTGTAAATTTTTCAGTAACTTGTATTTAATTTTATTAGTAGATGTCTCTAATAACTATTACACATGAATAACAACTTTGTAATTACCGGAGCCGTATGTCCCGTGAATAATCTGAGCAAGCTCTTGGATTGGACATCGAACAGACGAACGATATTCTCGTCGCCTCCCGCAACGATCAGCCGTCCGTCGGAGCGGAACGTACCGCCATATGCAGTCTGACGAAAGCGAGATAGGTTTCTCGCTACTTGTCTTGTGATTGGATTGTATACCTGTAACATAAACAAGAGAACATATTTACAATGTGTGTCTGGACTAAATGAATCTTCGTATAAATAGTATAATATACAAATAGATAATCAGCTGGGCTGTAGTACTTTTGGCCGCCTGAATAATATCTTCAAAAATGACCTCCCACTGTGCCTCAAGCGCAAAGTGTTCAACCAATGTGTGCTTCCCATAATCACGTGTGTGAAACATGGACCTTAAGTAAAAGAGAGATCCAGAAACTTACGAGTAACACAGCGTGGTATGGAGAGGTGCACGCTGGGCAACGCCAAAGGGCAAAAAACGGAATGAGTGGATAAGAGAACAGATAACGGTTTGTGATGTAACAAAGTTTGGTAAAAATCTCAAATGGGCTGGACACATAGATTGAAGAAGGGACAATCGCTGGACAAATCTAGTCATCCTGTGGTACCCAAGAGGTACAACACGTCCGCAAGGTAGACTTAGAGGCCGCTGAATCAATGAAATGGTTAAGTTCTATGGACCAGCACTTTAGCTTTAGGGTTAAGCACAGGACCAAGAGAAGTCGAATCGGCTTGGAGAGGCCTCAATCCAGCAGTGGATAGATTCAGCCTGATGATGACGATGGATCAACAGATGATTCATCTTTATATAGAAGAAATTTCTAGTGAAATGTTTTTACCTGAACTCGAACTGAACACGTCACAGCGAAGTAATGAGGTTCAACGGGCGAAAAGTCGATGTAGTCAATTGCACCAAATTCTTTTACTAAAACTGGAGCCTGTAAATTAAAGTATTTTTATAATAAGTATACACGTACAAGACCAGGGATATATTCTACATTGAGAATGAACTCTAAACCAGGAGGTAAGATTACTTACATTATAGAAAAATAATATATTAAAATGACACTAATCACCAGAAATTTTCATGGAACAATACAATAAAAAATGACTGGGAATTTTAAGGAATATGACAAGTTCAGACATACTGTCAATTTCAGTAGTTATTACAAATAATGATGGATTGATACAATTGAATACACTACTATAATTAAAATTGGTATAAGTACATTACAATTTGTTAGGTTAAGCTAATAACGAAATTTGTAATATATTGGGAAGATTTTACAATGTAACGGTACTTACGCCAAGCTTTTTCCAGTAAATGTTATTATTAGTAAGTGGAATTGCAGTTTTCTGATATGATTTCAAATCGATCTTTTTAAATTGAAAGGAAGCCATCGCGAGGCTGACATGTGTTTCTGTTTTGAATTAGCTGTCAAAATAATGGTGCTGTGTTACCATACCTATACCATTACTATAATTCTATTTATCCCTATGAATCTCTCATTAAAATTACCTTCAACAAATAACGTGTGTATACAAAAATAATATTGATTAGGTTCATTAAAATAAATTTGAAAAATATTGAATCGGATCATGTATTGAAAGTAATTGGAATTATACTAAAAATATGATAATACGCTTAAAATGCTTAAAATGTGCTATAGACACAATTTCCTATTTTTTTGTTCTAGCATATTCAGTTTGACCAACGACATAATATTACAATAATTACAAATGTCAACGAAAACATCGAGTTGCGTACCCACCACATGTTCATTAATGTCAAAATAAGATATTATATTATTTAAACTTTTCAAATAAAAACAAAATGGGAAAGTTAAACGTTACGATTTTACGGTATCTGTCGAGGGAGGACTTTCGTGTTCTGACGGCGGTAAGACATGACGCTGTGTCAGTTCATTCACATATTATTATTATAAGTCGATTTCCTAACCAATTTCTTTCCAGATTGAGATGGGAATGAAAAATCATGAATTGGTCCCCGGAGCTTTGGCTGCCTCTATTGCTAATTTAAGACACGGCGGTGTACACAAACTATTGAAGGAATTATGCAAACAGAAACTGCTTAGTTATGAGCGTGGCAAACATTGTAAGTATTAAATATCCTTCTTTTCTGTTAGCTGGCTCGCACATCAAAGCTTGTCCCGTCTGCAACGTGTCGAATACGTCGACGTGACGTCATCGTTATTCACAAAACACACATTGCCAAATGGAGCTCCACACATTGCTCGAATGTGACTTTTTAGCTTGAAAAAACATCTAGTGCTGCTAACAACAAATCGCATGCGTCTCGGGCTACGAGTCGAAGACGCCAGTACGCATACATACGAATTGGTCATTTCTATACCGGCTCGTTGGTCGCCACATCCAAATATATATACGTTTCGAGAGGTTACTCGCCACTGTCGCTAGGTAGATGTACGCCTTCATATGCAACATTGGAGCGACGTTGCTAGAGGTTTGATTTATGGCTGTGCTGCAGACGAGGCGCATTTAGATGTACGAGCCGGCTTAATTTTCTTGATTTTGGTCTCTGTAGAGATTGCAATTCTCAGATAATCCTTCTATATGATAACCCATGATCAAGACAGTATTTTTGGAACTGGAGTCGCATATCGATAAAGTTATTTATTTATGGAATATACTTAGATAGGTATTTTATTAAAATACCTATCCATTGTTTTTGCTGTTGAATTTACAATTGTGTTATGTAACTTTCAATTACTCAACTTGGTCAATGGTGCACTTGTATCTGTTCAATCCTCATCACCACGATTTGTTAAGTCCTTAATTGAATGTTGATTTTAAAAAAATGTACTTATATAAATATTTAACATTTCGCTAAATTCAAATTAATAATGTTTCAGATGATGGATTTCGGCTGACAAACTCAGGATACGATTACCTGTCCCTCAAAGCTCTGACTATGCGCAGTGTTGTGGCTTCTTTCGGAAACCAAATCGGCGTCGGAAAAGAATCCAACATTTATATCGTAGCCGATGACGAAGGCAATCCCCTCTGTTTAAAATTACACAGGTGACTTATAACTGATCAAAACTAATCATGGGACGCAATTATAATGTCCACCTTATATTATATGACCAGCAACCGAATAGATTATTGTAATAACATATAGACCAGGGGGGGGCAAACTTTTTGGATGGAGGGCCAAATTCAAGAATTCAAAATGAGTGGCGGGCCGCAAGTAAAATACCATTTTTAGATATACACTATTTATTATCACGAAAAATAAACATTACAAAAAAATTAATTAGAAGAACGAAACTGTTTTTTTTTTAACATTTTTTAAATTCAGGTGTTAATTTTGTAGTTGATATTCTCAAAACGGCTTGTAAATGGGCATCGGAGATATTTGATCGTAAAGAATTTTTATTGAGGTTCATGATCGAAAATGGTTGTTCACATATACAGGTTGATCCAAAAATAACGAACATTTTTCTTGCATAATCTTTAAGTTGGTCGAATTTGTCTGAATTAAGGGCCTTGTAAAATTTGGAGATTTCTTCACGACGATGCAATTCTCTTAAATCAGTGTCACACTGCAGATCAATAATCTTAAGTTGTAGCTCTGTCGGTACACCATGCCCTCCACATCTTGACGCAATTTGTCAAGTATAGTCACGCGAGTGCGTGTAGTGCCTGACGATGCTGAAAGGGGATAACTGGTTCGGAAAAAAGAACTCAAATGGAATAGTACAAAACGCAGTGCATTAGAATACTTTACAGTATTAACTGTCAATTTGATACATTGTATTTGGTTGTCGAGCTCTCCGCCTGTGTTCTTCCTCTTTCTTTTCTTGATTCCATTTAGACTATTCTCAATAAATTCAAGGCCTCTGCGACAAACCTGATTGTGTCAGTGACCTGACTCAAACTCTCGAACCTGACAATATTGAGCTCTAAATGTTTTTATTAGCTGGTGAACCCTTAATTGCAATAATTATAAACAAAATAAAATTGGACATATTGTTTTATATCTTTTTATTTTATCGGTTTATATATGCAGATGACGGGTTTAGAATATTACGAATCATTGTAAGTATTATATTTCGGCCATGTGGACTGTTTTTGGTAATAGAAATTGGTCTTAAGCCTGAATATTTCTAAGATATTTTCACTGCTACTACTACTTTGGTGTTTTAATATTAATACACTACTGTAATTGGGCTTTTTGTCTTGTTGTAGTGTTATAAACAGGGAACTCAAAAATAATGGTAACTGAAATACCTAACGGGTGTGGCGAAGCAGGCAACTGATCACGAGTGTGGAAAAATACGGGATAAACTTAAACACTTGTCAAGAATACGTGATACATTGAATACTGACAACTGCTCTCGGCTTATGCATTGACTCTCATTTAATATTGGTGTATTAAAGGTTGCAACGCACACTATTGCACGTCTATAATGCGTGGGTCATTTTCGTAGGACACTCACACATTCAAAACCCTCCGTCAAAATGTAGTGAGTTCATTGAAATATAGCCTATCAGAATTCCATTTATTAATCTGTTCTGTGGTTATAAAAAAGAAGAAAAAAACTACATGTAAAATAATCTGTACCTGTTTTTCCAGATTGGGTCGTACGTGTTTTCGGAACATAAAAAACAAAAGAGAGTACCATTTGCACAAACACAGGGCATCATGGCTGTACCTGTCCCGTATCTCAGCCACAAAAGAGTTTGCGTACATGAAGGCCTTGTACGATAGGGGATTTCCCGTTCCTAAACCGATTGATTACAACCGACACTGTGTTGTGATGGAATTGGTAAAGGGTGGTCCACTGTAAGCAATTCCAATTTTCCATACTTACCTTATAAAGTGGCTAGACTCTTAAGTAAACAATTTTGAAATTCACAAATTTGTCAGATCACCACCAAGGTGACATAATGTAATAATCTGTGTTATTGTTAGAACACACGTCAACTCCGTTCCGGATGTGGAGGCGTTGTACGATGACCTGATGAACATGATTGTGAGATTCGGAAACTGCGGAGTCATCCACGGGGACTTCAACGAATTCAACATCATGATCGACGAGGAAGGTCACCCCATCATCATTGATTTCCCACAAATGGTGTCCACCTCACATCTCAATGCCGAAGTGTAAGTTAATCCTACCATTGAATATTAGAGGTGGCGCAAACTATATTTGAGACATTTTAGCACGCACAAAATGCACACCAGAAAAACAACAATCTCTATGGTGGAAATTCTAATTATATAATAATATACTTCATCATAATTAGATAGCATGCATATGGCTCAATTGGTGAATACTGGTTTGAGTCCATGGCTTCGAACTGGAACTGAACCGAAAACCGGAAAAACCGTTATTGTTGTCGGAACGAAAACCTATATATTCGATACCCTAGTTCTATAGGGAAACAACTCAAAATTGCTTGTTCCAAGATAATGGCGTTTGAAAATTTTTAACAAATTTTCATTTTGGTGTTAAAGCCTTGATTTTTGAAGTAAATGTATTTATTTTTTATTTAGTTCAAATGAACTTAGCAATGCAAAATGAAATGTTACAGTTTAACAAATAATTAATTCAGACATTCCCGTTAATATTTGAATTAATGATTAATCCCAAAAACGGTTTTACGATTTTTTGACCCTTTGAAGAGATTTTTTAAATTTTTTTTATTGAATTATAAAGATACAACCGTTCTACATTGAATGGCATTATTAACACAAAACCTTGAAATTTTGAGTTGTTTCCCTATAGAAATACATGTTCAAAAACGCGCGTTAACATGATCTTACTCTCCGCAGTCCCCACTTCAGTTGTTCAGTTGTTGTAGGCGCAACACGTCTCACGTCTTGAATCTTGGAAACGTTTAAAAATTAATCACTCGGAGCTGAATCGGAAAAACTGTTATTTTTTTCAGAACTAAAACTGGAACTGAACTGATATATATTTTTACTTGAACCGGAACGCAAACCGAAACAAAAAAAAAACGGTTCTGATTAGTATATCTGAGGTGTTTTTAAATTATGTATATTCTGTAAAGAATGTTACATTCTCAAATCTTGTGAATTATTCGTTCAATAAAAAATCGGTTTATTAAATTAAGTGATATTTCAATTTGAATACATATGTGGAGTTTTATGGTTTCTACCCATTTATTTTTCTTCCGGTGCTTTTATTTTGATGATATCTGTCTTCCTATTGGTAATTTCGAGACGTACATCAATACAGAGCAATGTCTCGTTATCTTTATATCCTTCAATCTGTATCTTAATGGAGCCGGACGATGAATACGACAGGAAGTTTATGATGTTGGAATCGATGCTACAATCTTCAAGTTTATAATCACCAATTTTTATTGGGCATGATATCCTGGAAACAATTAATTTTGGTGATTATTTATAGACTAAGGAAAGCTTCATTAGTGGTTTTGTAAAGTATGTATTACCAAATTGAAATTTTTCTATAACCTTCAATAACCTACTGTATCTTGAGATTTACCCTCTTGATTGGGAGCACATTCTTCCATGATGGTAGAAATTTTTTCATGGTGCATGAAATATTAATTCATATTGGATAAAAATCCTGGATGGATAAAAGTTTGAAATAAGTACGATTTTCGTACCTCTTATATTTAAATACTTACCCCCTAAAGGTTCTTGGTATTTAATTATTATTTATTTCTGATGTCTACGTCTATTATCTATGGTCTGGTGGTTGGGTTCTGTTCAAAATATTATCTATGAATGCAATATCACAAGTGATTTTAACATACGCACACGTAGAAACTGTAGAAAATTCAAAATACTAATAAATTTCCATAATTGAATTTGAAGAGATAGAGTGCGAAAAGTTTACGGTGATGGGCGGTGGCTTGGAGAACTAGATCCCCTCCTCGTGTTTCAGTATTCATTCCCCTCACCTTGAACGCATTTGCCGTTTCTTATAGAGTCTATATCATTTAGACGTGTTAATAATGGCAAAAGTTTTGAAAAGTGACAGCAGGAAGTTTATAAGTCATTTTATCTCCTACTGTGAAGAAGAAAAACGACAAAATAACCTCATTCGGCTCTTCAACAATGTTATCGAAAGAGTTGCCGCGATGACAGCTACAAAACACACTTAAAATTTTAATGTTGCCATATAAGTTATTGGGATAAGTGTATATCATTATTTGAAATTTGCGAAAATATATACCTATTTAAGGAAGTGGAAAATAATATCTTCCAATCCTGGCAATATTTCCAAATCGAAAACCATAGATAAGATACAACACGAGCGCCGCCGCCAGGCCTCACGTTAAACTTTTCGGTCTCTAGTGATCATTCAAAATATTCTGTGGAATGACGAAACCATAGACTAAATTTGTCGTCGTACCAGCATGTGACAGCACATGACGTGATCATAATGTAACCGCAGCATTATAGTCACTATGTAATAAGTAATTGCATATAGCATTTGAAATGATGTCACTTACTTAGGATGTATATCATTGAAAATATTTGCATAGTCTTCAAACATTTGCGTCAACAGTGTGCAACCATCATCGTTTTTAAGTTTATCCAGATATATCTCACAGGATTCGGGTGTGTGAGAGTCCTTGCATTTATAGACATACACCTATAATTATTCAGTTCATTTGATAAAGACAACCTTTTAGGGTCATAATAAAAGACATTAAAGAAATATATCTGATATAGCGTGTCCGGAAACTTGTATGTATGCAGTTCGCCGTATCACACTTCACCGTGAAATGTTGTATCGGAAATATACGGCTGTATATTAAAGACCGTCCAACCTCTTGGGGTCGTATAGTACTGACATAAAATTAATGTCTAAATAAAACACGGTTCTTGTCGTTTTACACTTTACAAGAAGCCAGCAGCAAATAAATTTTGAAAATAGTCGATATACTGGACTATTTGTTAGGTTAGATCAGATTAGGTTAGGTTTTCATTCTTGAATTCATGAATTTTGCCAAAATCAGCTATGAAAATTGAAGTAATATTTATATTGAATCTAATAAAATTGGAGACAATATAATATCTCTTTCCGATACGAAAAGCTCACGGCGAACTGTGCCACGTTGAAATGTTTTACGTACAATTTACATGTAACCCCAATACAGATGTAGCTTAAAAAATATGCTTCTCACAGGTAGTGAAGATTTGGAAATATTCTTAAATGCCCTTGGGTTTTCTTCTTCTTCTTCGGCCATATCGGCCCCTTAATTGGAGCTATGGACACCACGTGGCGCCTCCAAGAATCCCTGTTGCTCGCCAGTCTTCTTACTTCGTTCCAGATCAAACCAGCATCCCGTAGCTTCGCCGTATACACTATAGATAGTATTTAGCGGCCTTCCAGGACACCGGAATCCGGTCGGCTTGAAGAACAGGCAAGCCGGGTTGAGGTTCTCTTCTGGCATCCGCAGCACGTGGCCGAGCCAGGTCCAACGTCGCCTCTTCACTCTCAGCGTGATGAGAGGCTGCTTGGTGCGTTCTCTTATCTCCTCGTTGCTCCTAAAGTCATACCACCGCACACCTAGTATCCGTCGCAAACATCTGTTTTCGAAGCTCAGTATACGGTTGCTCTGAGCCTTCGTAAGGTGCCATGATTCGCTACCATAAAGCAGCACCGTCAGAATGCAAGCGTCGAATAGGCGGCATTTGGTTTTGACCGAGCACAATCGTGAGTCCCAGACATTCCGCATCGAGTTGAATGCTGATCCAGCCATTCCCATTCGGATAGCGAGCTTGGATTTTTGCTGTGGTAAATTAGAAATGGCTTGATTTTGCAATTAAAATCCGGCATTGATTTTTCTAGTTTGGATACATATACATATGACCAATCTGGCATTTTTTTCCAGTATGGTCCAGACTCGTCCACATTAAAAATTTGTTGGGGCAGGTAATCCTCATTTTTCATGATTTCTGCTAGACTCTTGATAAAATTCATAGCTCCCTCTGTGTCTGCACTAGCACCCTCACCTGTCACTTTGATGTTGTTCAGTTTATTGCGGTCTTTAAATCTTTGAAACCATCCGGGGCTTGCAGTGAATGTATGAGTATCAACACTATCATTATATTTGCACCTTAGGTCTTCATAAATACTCAAGGCTTTCTCTTATATTAACGTAAGGCTTATTGGGAGGTATATACCTCTATTCTTGTTAATAATCGTAGAATGCATTGGTACTGATTTTTTCACATGATTCGTAATTCAAACTTTATCGAGTATAATAATTGTTCTAATCGTAGAATGACTCATTTTATGAATGCGTGCGATGTCTGCCAATTTTTTCACCTTTTTCGTATTAATTAATTAATTATTTTTTATTTAATCACATAAGTATGAATTTACGTAAGTCGAGGACTTACTGTACAACAAAATAAATAAGTATGACTGAAACATTTTGCACTATATTGCCATATCACACACAGCATACCTGAACTATTATGGTTTGGTTAGGCAGGGTTTAATTGAATTTTAAAAACTAACCAACACTATCTGCAGATTGTAGTCTTAGTTCAATGGCAAATACTATGAATGACTGACAAAGTTAAGTATGCATTATTTATGTGAGATATTAACAGCCTACCTCCACCCGTCGCCACTGCTCATACCTGTGTGGCTTTTCGCTATAACAACCCTTTTTAATTGCCATGCAATTGTAAAAAATAAATGCATGAAACCTCCAACCTTCGCCACTGGGTAAGAGTGTAATTTAATTCCACAATATTGTGAACTGTTACTGGCCCGATTTGCTCACCTGTAGCTTCCAATCTTCGGGCATATCTTGCTTGACGTTGAAAGTGCCTTCGAGTATATGCTCTCCTTTTGTCTTCTGTATGACCCTGAAAGCTGACAAGACAATCGGTAGATCCTTCGAGCCCCCGCACTGGGAAAACTGCTTCAGCAGAACCTTTTTCATTTCATATCCGTTTACCGGACTCTCGTAAATTATCAACAGTAAAAATAAAACCAGAGAATCGCACAGGCTCTGTGTTGAAAACATTTCAACCGAATGAATTTATGGTTGCAGCAATGGTATACCGAAAATGATCCCATTTTTAGATAAGCAATATTTTGCTGTTGGCTAATTGCTTTCCGCTCATTTACTCTGCTGATTCAGATGGTCATACATAGAATATTATATCTTCAAACATTAATAAAACTATGTTATTTTTGTTCGGTAGTTTTGTCAATACATAATTGACACAGTTCGATAAACATACAAATTGGAAAAATCTTCAATTAAACACGTATTTGAACCGACCGACACAAATGTCAGTGTCATGAAGGCTACCATCTTTGTAATTTATATCAAGGCTTATGGATGGTATCAGGCAGTGGCAAAGGGTGGAGGTAGGCTATTAAGATCCGCCATAAATAGTGCACACTAAACTTTGTCAGACATACGTATTTGTTTTCATTGAACAAAGCCTATAATTTACAGATGGTGTCGGTTAGTTTTTAAAATTCAATTAAACCCTGTGAAACCAAACCATACTAGATAATAGTCAAAAAAATACTCGCCTATCTATAAAATATCTAAAATTATGCCATTGAATCAATCATACGTAATTTTGGATATTTTATAAAATATAATAATAATTTTTGTCTATTATAGTTTGGTTAGGCAGAGCTTAATGAATTTAAAAAAAATAACCGATGACAACATGTGTAATATGTATTTCTAATTCAACAAAAACAAATAAGCATGAATGAAAAAGTGTGCACAATTTTGTCGGATCGCTCAAAATATACCAAAACTATTATGGTTTGGTTTAGGCAGGGTTTAATTGATTTTTAAAAACTAACCAACACCATCTGTAAATTGTAGTGTTAGTTCAATAAAAACAAACATGTATGACTAACAAGTTTAATGTCTGCTATTTATGTCGGATCAGCCTACCTCCACCCTTCGCCATTGGTATCAGGATTACTCCAAATTCTAATTTTGACACCTTGCTAATAAATTACAATGATTGTAGATAGCGATTTCTTGGCAGAATTTGAAATACCTCAGATATAGTAGTTATAGCAAAGATGTTGAAAAACACCTTATAATAATTATAATATAGATTTAGCCTAAACATATGAAAATGAGGCAAAAAGGATATCTGGGACCCCTAATTTTCATACACACTTTGAAATGAGAGAAAATACCACGTGCCCAAGTGCGCCGTGTAGGTCAAAATGGAATTTTATGGTATTTTCAGAGCATGATCCTGGACATTCCTTAAACATTGTAGATAATCTATTTATATAATTTTGAAGCCTTATTATCCTTTATATTTATTTTAAACATTTGATGACTGCATAAAGTATTTTTATTACATAAAATAGTATTCTTTTAAACGTTTAAGGAATGTCCAGGATCATGCTCTGAAAATACCATAAACCTCCATCGTGACCTACGCGGCGGCGCACGTGGGTCCTTAAAATCAGGCTCTTAAATTATTTTTTTAATGATAAATTTTCTTGTTTTTCGCCCTGTAGATATTTTGATCGGGATGTGACATGCATAAGAGACTTCTTCAAGAGAAGATTCGGCTACGAGAGTCATTTGTTCCCCACTTTTGCTGATCTGGAGAAGGATGACGAGCTGGACAAAGAAATCGCCTGCTCCGGTTACGGCTTCACCGGAGAGATGAACGATGACTTACTCCGGGTTAGTTTGACATTCTTCAATTGTTTTATTCATCATTTTAATAATTGTGTCACTATCCATGTCTTACAGAATACAGAAAAATACAACATTTCATATGAAGCGCCTAGTTTCAAAAGCCCCTGAAACGATTTTAGTTAGTTCTGAGAAAAATGAGAAAAACTGTTTTAGGTAGTTTTGAAAAAAATGAGATAAAATCATATCGATTAAATCTGTGAACTTTATTTATTTATTTTTCAATTTGTTACATTCTAAGGAGTATTTTGGCTTTCCATTTTAGGGGTATTTGAAAAGCACACCCAACCATTTTAGCACGTTTTGAAATTAACCCTAATTTTTGATCACACATATTGACGGTTTTTGACGTTTTTTAAAGTTCAATCTTTGGCCATCATATAGGTAACAAAAATATCCATTTAAATACGAGGGTGGGTCAATAATTCCTTAGAAAAAGCATTAAAACAGTTTTTATTTTTGTATTTTTTTTTTTATTTCTCAACATAATCTCCTTGGAGCTCAATACACTTGGTTAGACGTTTCTCAATTTTTTTTAATCCGTCAGAAAAATAAGTTTTCGGAAGGTCCTCAAAATAAGCATTTGTCCGATCGATGACTTCTTCATTTGAAAAAAAACGTTGTCCACTTAGCCATTTTTTTAAGTTTGGGAAAAGGAAAAAGTCACTGGGGGGGGGCTAAATCTGGCGAATACGGTGGGTGGTCGACCAATTCGAGCTTCAATTCTTCAATTTTAGCCATTGATCGTAAACATGTGTGAACACGGGCATTGTCCTGATGAAAGAGGATTTTTTTCCTGTTTAAACGAGGCCGTTTTTCTTCAATTTTGTTTTTTAGCTGGTCCAATAAAGATGCATAATAATCCCCTGTTATTGTTTTTCCTTTTTCCAAATAGTCAACGAAAATAATTTCACGTGCATCCCAAAATACAGTAGCCATAACCTTACCAGCTGATTTTACGGTTTTCGCCTTCTTTGGACATGGTTTGCCTTCGCAATCCACTGCTTTGACTGTTCTTTCGTCTCGGGAGTATAGTGGTGTATCCATGTTTCATCTACAGTCACAAAGCGACGAAAAAATTCATCCGGATTGCGTTGCATGAGCGACAACAGGGCTTTAGAGGCCACCACCCTATTGCGTTTATTGTCGACTGTGAGCAAACGCGGCACCCATCTTGCAGAAATATTTTTCATGCCCAATTTGTCATGTAAAATAGAAATGACGCTACCTTTTGAGATCCCTGTAACCTCAATTATCTCACTCAACTTTAATCTTCGGTCACTTAACACCATATCGTGGATTTTATTGATCATTTCTGGTGTAGTCACCTCTACAGGACGTCCTGAGCGTGGTTCATCCTTTGTTGATGTACGACCACGTTTAAATTCATTTAACCAGTTATAAATAGTTGCAAGTGAAGGAGCAGATATGCCGTGAACTAAATCCAACTCATTTTTTATTTCCTTTGCTGTTAACCCTTTTATATTAAAATGTTTAATAACAGCTCTAAACTCAATTTTCTCCATTTTCCATTTTTCCATTTTCCACAAGCAAATTTTTTTTTTAAATGTACGAGAAACACACAACAACCCGACCAATCTGATTGAAACTTCGCAGCATACTGAATCGGTAGTGCCGCTGCATGAAAACAAACCGCTTACAGTACTAGTCGCGCCACCTGTCGGCTTTTCTAAGGACTTATTGACCCACCCTCGTACATATCTAACTCAAAAATTTTCAAAAACCGTTTTAGGGGCTTTTGAAACTAGGCGCTTCATATTACATCAAAGATATTGAAAACCTCCTATATGAATTGAGCATAAATGTATGAAATTGAAGCAAAAAAACGACCACTGCCCATATGAAATTACAGTCGAACTTCATTATTACAAGGAAGATGGGACCGACTGAATTTACTCGTTATAAGCATTACTCGTTTTTCGTTATATAACATTTTTCGCGCCACTGCTATTAAACTATAGAACATAAAAAATCTGAAAACCATCGTAAAAATCCCCGAAACAAACATATCATTCCTAAACTACAAAAGAAGTTGTTTATTGTAATGAAGTGCTGACCCACCGGCGCTGGTAGGTACCTACTGACTTCACAAAGCTTGGATTTTTTACATGCAATTTCAACCATATGCATGAATACTTTTTTAATGTTGTCGGCGAAAACACCAATTAGGTACTTGGACACTTAACTAGTGTCATAAACGTAATCCGATCCTGGCGGCATCGGTCTAGTTAACTGCCCGATCGGATTTTATTGCTTAGGGTCGAAAATGTTGTTTTTAAACTATCAACACAATCAGCACACAAGAAATATTAATATTCACAGAGTTTACTGACTTAACCATATTTCATGCGCTTGCAAACAATTTCAAATGTCATAATATAAATAACGTATAAGACTTCTATTTATAGTCCAAATTAATTCTTTGTATTACATACTATTATTTTTATCTCTTTGCGAACATACAATTGTGTTTTTCTGGTGGATATAGATTTTGTTTTGCGACTCCATCGGTGGTTATATAAAGTTATATGTATGTTTTCTTTAATATATTATGCGGAATCAGTGCAGTGGTGCTTGTTTCAAAACTTTCTTAATTCACATTGACAGTATGTAATTTAAGTGTTGTATTTTTTTTAGGAATACGGATTTATCAAAACCAACTCTCTCCTCCGAACTCCTGATGATGACGACGATGACGATTATGAATCTGACGACGATAACCAAGACGTGGGACAGGAATACGATGAGAAATTGGCTTCTGAATGCGATGGACAATTTTCTGTTAAGGAACTCGATGATTTGAGACATAAGGTAATGATTTAATTAATATTTTTATATAACAGCCAGTTCCGAGCGATTCCCTGACTCACTTTCTACAAATTATACAATGTATTTCATGTGGTCAAATCAATATTAGAGTACTCGTTATACAGTGAAACCTCGATGAAACAGACTAATTTGGGCGGGGGAATGTCTGTTACTACCAAAAGTCCAGTTTTCTGAATGCACATGCTAAAAAATTGACAATCTAGTTATAAAACTGGTTTTTAATTATATGTATTTAAGTAACCAAATAATCAATGTTCTGAGAAGCTTAACGAATTTATAGAAATAAATCCTCACGCATTGCTGCAGAAAGTCCCTCCATTCGAACAGGCCATGAGCCCAATGACCAGTAGTGTAGCGAAAGAATAGTGTAATAGAAGAAGTGGAACGATCACATAAATATATTGTGGCCTCATATGGAATCGAACCAGGAACCCCCGGATGAGTAGCCAGTGTCTTACGCACTAAATTACAAGGGATAATCATGCGCGGAACATTGTTTTTAAGTGGAATACGAATCGGAAATTTTGTCTGAGGGTTTACTGTACCAATTTTTAGCAGTTCCAAAAAGCATAACCTTTTTTTTAAAGCCATGTATAATAATATAATATATCAATATGTCTGAATATACCTACTAGATGATTTAAAAATTTTATTCGTCAATTTAATTTTTAGGTGGAGGAATCATTGAAAATGGATGAAAAACTTAAAAAAAATATTGAAAAATGTTCAAAATTCATTAATAGCACTATTATTGATCAATACGAAACAACACTCCTTGAACCACCAATAGAACCGTCCAGTGATGACCCAGAAGACAAGCTAATACCATCCGAAAACATAATTGATGATTTACCACCAATCCTAGAAGATATTCTAAGTATACCCGAAGAAGATGAACTGTGTAAATTACCAGAAAAGATCGATAAGAATTCGCAAAAGTACCGATTGGCTATGGTCGAAAAGGCTCTGTCTGACGTGCGCTCTATGAGATCTTATTCCACGGCGTCTACCATAGCTCCATCCGTTATTAAAGACAGAGTCAAGAAGAATATAAACCACAAACAAAAGAAGATTGAAAGGAAACATTGTGTGGTTAAAGGAGAGGCCAGTGCTGCCACTAGAAGTAAACGTGAAAACAAAGACACAATTAAACATAGCAAGGGTATATGGGGTTGGGATGAATAGACAATAGATACAGTATTCTTGAATTCGAGATCCTAATGTGAATAGTCTATCATATTCAATAAGCAAGATTATATAAATTTGTTAATTCTGTACAAGTTAACTTTGGCATTTTATATTTCAACTTCTTACCTATTAGGTATATTCTACAAGTATTTTGTAATGTACAAAATTCCTAAGAAAAAAATATAATGGTTCATAATAATTTATAATAAGTGCATTATTATTATTGCATACATCAAACTGAAGATAATCGTGGTGTTGCTGCGAAAAGTTGGTGTGTGGATAATTTAGGTATTTAGAGTTAACAATGGATTATGTGTCTATATAAATATATTGTATGCTAGAAAAAAAATCAAGGTCATCCGATATATAGAACATGAACATAAAGCACAAAGAAATTAGCATTATTCCTGATTTTAGAGGGCATGTCAAACTTCAAATTGCAATTATGTACTCCATAACATGATTTCGAAACTTACCAACTTTTGGCAGTAACCCCACGAATTATTATATTATCATGGACAGGAGAAGGATGGCAGAAGTTACTATGTATGATAACATGATTCAAAGTATAAAGGCAATTTTTTTTATACTTCGCTCTCTGATTTAAGAGTAAATTTTTCTGAATCCACACACTTTTGCTGATGTGATTTTTGTCTAATTAGCAACTCTTTTATTGTTCATCTCATGAAGCATTATGGACACCATGCAGCGTCACCGAGAAACCCTGTCACTTGTCAGTCTTCGGACACTTCAGGTGAGTATCATATAGTTAGGTGTATATGTTACGCCGAATGTGCGAAATTGAATATTACATGAAATGGGCAAAATTTTGCCTAAATCATGAAAAATGCAAGCCCGTTGTCTTATTCATGAATTAGACAAAATATCTGGAGAGTGCGTGAAATCGGCAGTAATTTTTCTGCCTACTTCATGTCTTGGACAAATTAGATACTAGCGCTACGGTGGTATTTTTTGCAACTAAACTAAATGTGTGAAATGCTCGTGGATTGGTCAAAATATACGTATATTGTCTATGGTCGAAATAGGTGGTCGCGCTCCGGTGGTATTTTTTGCAACTAACCAAATTTGTGTCAAATGTCATTGATTATAATATAAAAATATACCAATCAATAACTAAAATGACGTTCATGTCCATTTACTATGCGCAAAAAAACTAGAACTATAATATGATAACGGATGAATTTTATTTAAAGGTATTTTCGCGATTTGATTCGTGCTTGGGTATCGTACATGCAATGGTCGATTGTATTGTTGACACTTGTTAGCTAACCTCAAAATGGACATTCAGTTGAATAATTCAGAATTTCAAAACCTAATCTAACCTAACCCAACCTAACCTAATAATATTATATTATGTCCAATTATAACTAATAAAATCATCCGTATTAAATTTACTTTTTCTGCTGTCATGTTGACAGTTTAAGAATTCCATGCCCTGGCGACTTCATGTACTCGGTAGAAAATTTACCTTATTCATGAATAAGGCAACAGGCTTGACTATTACATGAATTAGCCAAAATTTAGCCCATTTCATGTAATAGTCGATTTCGCACATTCGGTGTAACATATACACCATGTGGATAGCATTTAATTACCTTCTAGTACACTATAGTCCGATTGGCATGGAAAAAAATAGGCCAGGTTGAGACACCGAGGCATCCATAGCAAGTCGCCGAACGGAGTGCAATATTGTATCTTTGCCTTGTGGCAAGATATTGCATGGACTACCCTCATTTCTAACAAAGTCATATCCAGTATCTGCTGCAAACATCTCGCTTTGAAGCTTAGCATCATTGCTCTAAATCTATGTAAAGTGCCATGATTCGCCGCCGTAAAGCATTACTGCCAGAATACAGGTATTCACTATAGGCTATTGACAGAGCGTCCATCTCTGTAGCCTTGAATCGTGTGTTCAAATCCTGTATCTGGCAAATTCTAACGGCGCTTATATTAAGTTCATATTTGTTAACTTAAAAGTACAATTATTTTCCTAGCAACCTAATATATAAGTAACTACTACCATAATTATTGAAAAAATAATATCTTTGACTAGGTGGGTAGCAGTGACGAAGGGTGGAGGTAGGCTGTTAAGATCCTACATAAATAGTGCACACTAAACTTTGTCAGTCAAACGTATTTGTTTTCATCGAACTATGACTACAAATTGCAGAGTGTTGGCTAGTATTCAAAAGTCAAAAAATATTAATTTATCTATAAAATATAAAATTACATTTTTATCGATCATGGTTTGGTATAGGGCAGGGCTTATTTTAAAAAACTAACCGACACCATTTGTAATGTATTCTTAAGTCGACGAAAACAAATAAGTATGACTGAAAAAGTGTGCACTATTTTTGTCGGATCGCCCATATTATACGTCATAAAGTATTAGGGTTTAATTGAATTTTATAAAACTAACCATCACCATCTGCAATTTGTATTCTTAAATCGATATAAATAAATAAGTATGACTGACAAAGTTTAATGTGCACTATTTATGTTGAATCTTAACAGTCTACCTCCACCCCTTGCCACTGTTGCATAGTAAGTTGTAGATACTTGTGCATTTCAAAGATTGGCAAAATAGGTAGGTATAGTTTATTTATTTGGAATCATAAAACATATGCTTATTGTTATAATATTTGAAGTAGTACCTATATTTTCATATCTTACAGTAGATACTAATTAGAAAGTTTAACCAGGGTCATTATTTTTAATATAACATAGAATTACATGGATTCTTAATAATAAAAATATAATATAATTATAAGTACTGATCTATTGACAAACAAACCATGGGAGTGCATAATTTTATAACAATATAATTGACCCCGAGAGGTGAATAATTGTGAATCTAGTCGAAAGAGAGGGAGAGAGTAGAATCAGTTCGGTTTGATAACCGTAACTATGTACTGTTGTTAAGTACCGAAGAGAATGAGTTAAACTAAGGCTTCCCAACTGTACCCGCTGTAAATTATTGAATCATAAGTCTTATAAACATACAACATAAGTGAAAAGTTCAATAGCTTTGACAGAAAATGTCATGTGGTTAAAGCGACACCGATCGAGATAAAACAACGCAATAGACTTCATGTAAGAGCGGTCGGAAAGCAGTAAAAGAAATGATAATCTGCGCAATTTCAAGGTTAAGTTGTTTCACTATAGTAGGTAATCTTTTTTTGTGTATGCTTTCATATTTTTAAACATAAAGTTCACAAGAAATAGTATTGTGGATGGTGCAGGGCTCCGTTCCACTCCTCTCTCAGACATGAATTTGATATAAATGCTATACAGCCATCTGTTTCCGGTACAACAGCGAACTGCATACATACAATTTACACGTACAGACCTACAAACTTATGTAAAGAATGGATGGGGGAGCCACCGTCGAAAACTACCCAATCAAAAGTCGCATCTAGACCGAATATGACGTTTTAAAAATGGCATCCATATGGTAGTTTGTAGTTCCATTTTTGACCGTTCTTTAGATA
Source organism: Rhyacophila brunnea (assembly GCF_057557595.1). Classification (NCBI taxonomy): domain Eukaryota; kingdom Metazoa; phylum Arthropoda; class Insecta; order Trichoptera; family Rhyacophilidae; genus Rhyacophila; species Rhyacophila brunnea. The sequence continues at coordinate 10,484,490 of NW_028232848.1, read as the reverse complement.
AGTTTGTCGGACTGTAACGATGGGAGTCTGACATTTTCTCAATCTCTTTAAAATGAGCTTTGCAGTCCAATCTCTTTGTCTTTGCAGCGTATGGTAGGTAGGTATGTCTTTAAGAATGAGATTTTTTCAATGTTCCGGAATAAACTAATATTTATTTTATATTGCTAAAAAAAAGTCACTGGCAAAGTGAATTTATAAAATTATTTTCAAGAATGAGATTGAATTATGTTCAATAAGTTGAATCTGCTAATATTTTTGAAAAATAACTGATTTTTGACACTATTTATTCTGGCAACATTTTGAACAGCTTTCAAACGTCATAAGCAACCAGTGTTGCCATGTCTACTGTAATTTCAGTAAATCTACTGAAATTTTGGTCAGGAAAAGAAAAATTTATGATATTTGTGATGAATAAAAGTCACTTTTATCTGATATCTTAAAAGACACTTGTGAGATTATGTCAATATGCACGCTTTCACCAAACACAATCATTGAATTTCATACATTTTTGTCAATCTACTGATATTTTGAAGAAAAAATCAAAAAAGGTACTGAATTTTGAAAATTTTAGTTGGCAACACTGTAAGCAACAACATTCAAAAATGACATATTTTTGAATGACGTAATAGTAAAATTTCGTGCTGAAAATAATATAAATGCTTCAATAATAATTTTGCTCAGAAAATTGGGTTAGAACTTTTAGTTTTAACAAATTTAATTATGTATATTCGTGTAGTTTGAGAATTCTGATTTATTTTTATAACCTGTTGACACTTAGCTTCAAGACGTGATAATAAGCTTCTCATAAACAATTACATTGATAAAGCACTTAATTTATGATTGTTAAGTAACATTAATAATTATACGTTTGCTGATAACATTGACACTGTCAATAATAAATTATCTAACATTATAGCGCTGACTTGTTTGATAAAGTCAAGTTGCTTATTTTAAAATATTTCCCCATTTGGCGGTTAGTTTATTATCAACTCCCGCTGATGTCGCTTGTTTGCTGACGAGTTCATATACGTTTTGTAATAAATAAAATAATATATTATCCACAATGGCCACAGACAACTTGACAGCCGTGCTTTACAAAACCAAAGATCTCCGATTGGTAAGTTGTAGAGGTGAGTTGGAAATACTGTCACCAGTTTGTGTACTTAAGTTTCGGATGAAACTACCCATACTAAGTATTTGTGGCCCAATAAACTTGTTTCAAGAAACTTGAAACGTTTAGATGTTCGAATTCGAACGCATTCGATGATCTTCCTAGGTCCTTTTTCTTGAGTGTGTAATTTAACAAGATAATTAAGAGCTAGTCGAAGAATCTAGTTTATCACAAGTTTTGTTTTGTTACGCCAAAGAAGTATAACTTCTAACGAGTGTACATAAGTACACACACCGATTTTTTTGACGAAGCAGGGCAAAATTTAAAACTCGCACCTCGATAGCCTGCTAGACCTATTGATATAGCTATAGCACATACGTAGCAATGGAAAAGGGTGGATGTAGACTGTTAAGATCCAATATAAATAGTCCACACTAAACTTTGTCAGTCAAACGTATTTGTTTTCATTAAACGAAGACCACAATGTGTTGATAGTGTTTGTTAGTCTTTAAAATTCAATTAAACCCTGTCAAAACTCAAGTCATGTTAGATAATATTTTATAGATAAACGAATATTTTTTATCGATTATGGTTTGGTTTAAGCAGCAACGCCATCTGTAATATGTAGCCCTAAGTCAAAGAAAACAAATAAGACAGTATGACTGAAAAAGTGTGGACTATTTTTGTAGGATCGCCCATGCCTACCAAAATTATCATGGCTTGGTTAGGCACCAGCACCATCTGCAAATCATATTCTTAGTTCAATGAAAACAAATATGTATGACTGACAAAGTTTAATGTGCTCTATTTACGTATTACACTCCACCCCTCGCTACTGATACATCCATTCAAAACTAGTTTTATTGAAAAATCGCCCAGAGCGGGTTTGTCGACTAAGCAACTCATATGTTAGACTGTTAGAGTAAACGCTTCATAACTTTGCACTCCGGCTCTAGGATGAAAATGATGTAATACATTCTAAAAATATTTTTTTACATATTATCTATTTATTTTCTTATGAAGTACTAATATAAATACAAGTGAATATCATTTGATCTAATTTTATGCGAGGTAATCAGGGAAAGAGGCGTATCAGTGTAGTAAAAAGTGCAAAGTTATAAAACGTATACTCTACCTATGGCAAATTTACGTAACTTTATTTTAAAATAGCCGATGATGTTCATTCAGGTGCTCGGAAGTCCATCATCTTGGTATCAGAGTAGAGTGAGGTGATGGGGGATCTTTGCAAAGACTTGGAACACACAGTTATTTATCAGTATAAGCAAAGAAAACACGGAACTTGTAATTTAATACCTCTGCGCAGAATTAGATTAAATATTAGTGTCACAGTAAAATTAGGGGTAGAGTTGTAAGGGGCGAACAATTAATTATCTTAAATATTTGATATATCATTACTAAGGCTACATATTTTCTAGCTAGAGACGGTTTAGTTAGGTTGGTATTTCGCTGACCGGCACTTAAGAACACTTATCAATGGAGCACAATATTACACTTGTTATTAGATGTATTTGTTTAGATTACGACTGATCTTATGTCACTTATTAAATAAATACGGGTAATTTAATGTTCGGCTGGGCCGCACATTTTGTCAGTGTGCAGCGAATACTTTATAATTAAAATAGTGTGCTGTGACACGAATAAGTTTCGAAAGTACTGATCTAATTGAGACAGACGGTGTTTTGGGTTCAGATGTACGAGTATACATAATTTATTATTCTTGCTAAAACTGATCTTTGTCTAAGTCATTGTAAGTTAATTTTAATTATGTATTGTGACTGTATTGTTTTCTTTTTCAGGAACAACGAGCGATACCTACCATCACAGATGAGCGTAAATATACACATTGAATAATTCTAATTCTTTTGAATTCATAATCGAGGGTATACTGACAGAAAGCATTAACCCATTAAAACAAGTTCTGAGACAATCGCAAAAAGGAATTTAATTTTTTTTTCAAAGCGTTCTCCCACATAGATTTTTTTATGATTTAAAAACATTTTTTCTACATTATAAAGACTAACCTTTATGGCAAACACAATATACGTTTACAAAAAGTCCAACATTTTATTAATTGAGAAAAATCTAAATTATTTCTAATGTATCACAATAAATGACTGCAGATTTACATATTGGAGTTTTTTAAGGTTACGCAACTTGAGAAATTTATTCAACATTCTACATGTTCTGGAATTAATGTGACTGGTGTAGGAGAGGGAAGCGTAGTGCAATTTGATAGTATACATCACCGCAACAAGATTTATTGATTATATTACGTTTATTTCTACAGAGGTCCTACTCAAGATGGATTCCGTGGGAATCTGTGGATCAGACGTGCACTACTGGACCACAGGGCGATGTGGAAACTTCATTGTGGAAGCACCCATGGTCATTGGGCACGAAGCATCCGGTATCGTAGCCAAAGTAATCAATCTTCCTCTACTCTACCTCTATTCATATTAACAATTTAGAGCTTGTTCAGATGGTGTGTGTTACCGGTGGTACGCCGCGAGTGCATGTGGACGGCTGATTTGTTACGTGTGAGTAAAAGAGAGCTCTTAAGCTACAATGCCAAACATATGGGCTTCCAAAGAGTGGAGATTATTGTAACAGCTTTTTACGAGGAATATTTATCAGCAATTTGCTCGAATCATTGAATCCTCGCTCCAGATCCAAACACATATTGAAATTAACATCTGAATGTGACTGACTGCTTTAAAGGCAAGTTGTCTACCACTACTTAATTTTATTTATAATAATAATGTAAGAATTATTGTTATTTTTCTACAGCCAACAATCTATACATCAAAATGAAAAAACTACTTATAAATTCATCTTATCTGTGTTCCAAAAATCTTATTTATGTTCTTATTTAAATTCTATGGCATTTATCTTCTTTGTTTAATTCTTAGTTTAAAATACCTGAAATATGTTTGTAGTATCAACAAAATGGGAGATAAGTCAAGCAAACTGAAATTGAGATATGTAGCTAATTAATTGTTCATTTTTATTAACAAATAATTACAAGATAAAAAGAACTTTTTATATACGTTTTTAAATTTTCTGTTGAATCATATAAACTTGACTTGACTAGCTTAAATGATCAAAAAAAATTGTATTTGATAGAAATAATACTGAAATGTAATGTTGACATGTCAAATTGATTTCCATAGTAACGCATGTATATATTAATAATTTAGTTGCTGGGACCCCAGGCCCCTAGCTACCAATAATGGTGTCAAAATAACTTTTCGTACAAAACAGAATTAACTGAAAATGAATTCAATTCTACTTAAAGATGGCTAAAAGTATTAAAAAAATGCATTGGCATCGTGTTCTGATATATTCTAAAAGTTTCAAATGTCTAGCTAGTCGGGAAGTTAATTAAAAATCAATCAATCAATCAAGATTTGTACCGGACAAATAAGAATACGAGCTAAGAAAAACGTTGTAAAAACAGGAGATAAATAGGAATCTCTTCTCTATTTATTATTGTATGTATTTGTAATTATCTCATTTCAAATATCTAAAGATAAACAATACTCTACTGACTGATCTAACCTAACCATGCTCTGTGTGTTTGATAAGTATTTTCTAATATCTTAACAGAAATAACATATAAGCAGGCACGCACACAAGATGGAGGTTATCGGGTCCGGACCCCCCCAGAAACAAAAAATACAAATTATTTAGGTAAATGGAATATTACTTCTGCTTCATTTTCGTCAGGACCTCATGACTGAGGATTGTGACCCGGATGATTTGTCTGTTGAACAACCTTCTCAACGGGTTGGTCCCACTCCTCTCGGCATTATACAAAATGCGACACCTATGGTGACTGGAAGACCAGTGGCACTCATAAATTGGCGAAACTATCTGGAGCGTTCAATGTTCGCTTTCATATTCAGATGCGGCATGTCTAAAAGACAAGACAGTACGGATAATACAAACGGACACATATTCATGAGTGCTAAGCCACGCTCATTCGATAACCACTTGTGGATGCGACAACTCGTATTAAATCGTAGGTGAACACCCTTATACCTGCAGGCCAGATATTTATCACAAGACTCAAACTATGGAGTGTCTGGGTATGTGAATTTACCTGGAAAAGTGCGGTATATTTGTGGTTTAAGCGATGAGAAGCTATAGGCAGGGTAAATCTTGTCCGGAAACTTGTATGTATGCAGTTCACCGTGAAATGTTGTATGGGAAATATATGGCCGTATATTAAAAACCCTCCGTCGACCAAGGGGTCGTATAGTACTGACATAAAATTCATGTCTAAATAAAACACGGTTCTTGTCGGTTTACACTTTACAGGAACCCAGCAGCAAACAAATTTTGAAAATAGCCGATATACTGGATTATTTGTTAAGTTAGGTTAGGTTTTCATTCTTGAATTCTTGAATTTTGCTAAAATCAGCGATGAAAATTGAATTAATCTTCATATTGAATCTAATAAAATTGGAGACCGTATATACGGTCATCTCTTTCCGATAAGAAAGCTCACGGCGAACTGTGCCACGGTGAAATGTTTTACATACAATTTACATGTAACCGGGGTAAATATAGAGATATTATGGATGTTTTTTACAAAATGGACTCCCCCAAACCATTTTACATCGAAAGGACAATGGATATAATCATGTAACATTGATTTCTAGAATAAGAAAACACAGGACATAATAAAATAATATATATTTCTCAAAGTCTACACATTGCTCAGATTAAGGTTCCAAAGATACCCTAAATTCTTAATTTCCAACCTTAACACAGCACATTGGCTCTTAAGCAACTGGCAAAATCAATTAACAGAGCTGACAGCAGCGAAGTAAATATGTAAATATTTGAATTGAATGTTTTGTTTTATTCAGGTTGGAGGCAAAGTAAAAAATTTGAAAGTAGGCGATCGGGTTGCTATTGAACCAGGAGTTCCGTGCCGGTACTGTGACTTCTGCAAGAATGGCCAGTACAACCTCTGTCCTGACATGTACTTCTGCGCTACGCCTCCTGTCCATGGCAATCTTACACGATATTACGCCCACGCTGCAGACTTCTGCTACAAGTAATAATTCTCTAGTAGATTTATATATTATAGGTATAAGCATAGATATGGTAAATAAGTAGATGGAGTGTTTACATACAGAAATGCTACGAAATAGTTGGTCATGAAATTTAAGCTAATTCGAGAGTTATAATGGCGGAAAATGTCGGCCAGGAGACCAGTTCAGGACTAGCCCTTATAAAGAAATATTGACTGTTTGGTGGGTCAATGTATTGTGAGCTCACCGAGAATCGAGCCCCTCAGCCCCGGGGTGAGGAAATAAGAGCATCAGAAGTATTTTAAAAATTTTTATAAGTATATAAATATTTCAAGAAAGACAATATGTTGTTCAATAAACTGCAATATCTCATATATTTTGCTGGCTTATCTCTTTATTGTATTTTTATAAATATCATACAGATTCAACTCAATTTCATGTTTTTGACTTGTCTTCTTTGTCCTTGAGACCGCAGAATTAATTTTACAAATGTGTATAAATCGCAGGCTTCCCGACCATGTGAGTATGGAAGAAGGAGCCATGCTGGAGCCACTGTCGGTGGGTGTGCACGGTTGCCGTAGGGCTGGCGTTACTGCGGGTAGCGCGGTGCTCATCTTAGGGGCAGGGCCCATCGGGTTGGTGACACTGCTCACCGCCAAGGCTATGGGCGCCACCGATATCCTTATCACAGGTGAAAATGAAAATTTTTACAATTGACAAAATAAAATAATATATAATTTTTCTACTTAATCTACATAACAATCAGATTACGGAGAAGATCTTAACTCTTACGAAAATCATTAGTGCTGTAAATGACAAAATAAAAACAAATACGGAAGATTAACTATAATGGTTTGGAAATCATTTTTTTGTTAATTCTACAATATTTGAGTTATTTATATTGACAGTTTTGGGCTATAAATCCATCCTCAGAACGATCCAAATATAACCAATGTCCGTAGAAATAAACCTTTTTCAATGTAACAATTTCAACCCCCGTCATCACTATTCTGACTTTTTTTAAATCTTATATTATCAATGACATTATTAATGGACAACGCACTCAGTACAGTATCTAGCAAGTAAATTAGCGCATAGCGATATTTGCACATGCCTAGGTAGATGTCATGTGACAAAATTTCGCAATTTCCATTATGCGATATCACGCATCGGGCACTTATAGCAATATCACCTTTATTGTGATGGCGTTAGAACAGTGTTTCTAGTGTCAATGTTCATTTGAGCAAGCAATATTGTTATTAAAATATGAATTATGCCATTCGGCAAACTCGACAACAAGCATCAGGAATTTATAGCAATACTACCTTTATTGTAATGGCATTAGAACAGATTATGCCATTCGGCAGACCCGACAAAAAAGTGAGTGTCATTTTTTTTCCAGATGCTTCGTCCATATTAATGTCATTGTGTATTATAATAGATTAATTAAATAAAATTGAAACCTTACTCCGCTACAGCCATGTGCAGGGGGTGAGGCAGATAGATTTCAGAAAGCACATCATCTTCCACTGACATGAATTTAGACTCACTAAACGTTCGCTGTTTGAATTTTAGCTTTAGTTAAATTCTTATTATTCTGAGAATGAATTTATATCGCAATACAACTGTCAACAAACATATCCCAAATAATGTAGAATTGACAAAAAGATTTTTTCCAAGCCATTATAATGGAGCTCTACCATGTAAATGTTAATTCAATTAACAAGAGACTTATGTTTCAATTCAGTTTTAAAGATTTACTCATGTTACGATGGCCAAGCGGCTTACGCGTCGGTCTATAATGTCTTAGGTCCCAGATTCAAATCCATGCACATATATCGTTTTTCAATTTGTGTTTAGAGTCAGAGTATGAACCTAATAGGTTGAGCAAGTGGCTAACATCCATTTCTCGTAAAAACAATAATCTACTGATACAAACCTTCATTCTGTGCAGGATCGGACATCGTCTAATAATAATAAATAATATTATATCATAAAAATGTTTCTCTTGCAGATTTACTCCAAAGCCGTTTAGACCTGGCAAAAGAATTAGGTGCCACGCACACTCTGCTCATCAAGAGGGAGGATAAAGAAGAGGACATTGTTAAGAACATCTGCAAAAAAATGGGAATGGAACCCGACAAAACCCTCGACTGCAGTGGAGTTGAATCCACCATTCGTATCGCGGTTCTGGTAATTCCACCATTCCTTACATACTAATTCAATTTGATTCATTTAAGGGGGATCAATAAATACACCAACCTAGCGGAAAAATACGAAGCTTGCAGTTGGAGATTTTTTTGTGATAATTTACAATTCCAACTGTATTAATTAATAAATATGTATCTGAAAACATTAGAAAGATTTATTTTTCTTAAGTCAATTATTGTAAAAAAAAATGTGAATTTGTCACATATTTGGTACATAGCTTTCGTTATTATTACATTATTTTTATGGTTTTATTTATTATTAAAATTTAGTTTATTAAGTTTTCAAATTTTCGCCGTTTAAATTTTTGACTAATTCATAGTTTTAATATTTTTTATATCTATTTTAAAAAAACATTGATTTTTATAAAAAATATAAATGTGTATAACTTGAAATCCTTTTTATTTATATGAAATCTTATTTAGGTATGGTCCCAATATTTAAGCTTGATTTAAATGAATACGACAATTAAATTTGTGTTATTCCAGATGACGAGCTATAGGAGGTTAGAATTTCATAACAAGTTGACATTTCAATAAATGTGTTACTGTTACTGAGACAAATAAATTATTGAATTCATTTTAGGTACTGGCCACACTAATTAGTTGTCAGAATCGCGTTCCTGTAAAATTTCTGCCAAATAGTCAGAGATTCAACCGTCCGGTTCGATTTGTTTGATTCAGTTTGATTTGATTAGCTGGAACGTACCTATTAATAATGAATCTGATTTTTTTTTGATCGTTCACAATTCTTCGTATTATAAGTATTCTCTATATGAGACTCACAATGTTTGCATACTTGATCAAAAATTCTTTCCCAATGTATATTATAATAATATTGTGTACTGCGTACGTTGTTACTTACGTCATCTATTGTGAAATATTATACTTTGGGTAAAAGTAATGATTGGCAACAGTCTGATTATGAACAAACGTTCTTCATTTTTTTCACTCACTTCACATAAACATGACATATCATGATTAAAATTCACTTGAAAATGCAAGATTTAAACCAAATCTGTACCTATTTGAACCTTAGAATCAGAAATGAAATGTTTTACTGTTCAGTATTATTGGATTTTTATTTAACAAAGCTGAAGAAATGAAAAACAAACTGATTTGAAATTCTATCTAATATATTTATTGAATCGTTGGCATCTGTATTACTATGTGAGTCGGCACCCTCCAAACTTGGATTTATAGAGATAGTGATCATTAAAAATATAATACGGAATGACGAAACCATAGACTAAATTTATCAATAAACAATAGTATGTTTTTTTCCTTCTCTTTATATTGTGTTCTCATTACAGGTAACACGTCCCGGCGGAGTAGCAGTACTAATTGGCATGGGTGCTTCCGAAGTGAAGATTCCTCTGCAGCACGCTTTGGCCAGAGAAGTTGACATTAGAGGCATTTTCCGATATTGCAATGAGTGAGTGTATACTGTTTACTATTTATATCCAATGTTTTTAACATCATTGTAATAGAGTTCTACCAAAAACACCATTTCAATTAATATATAATATAGAAGTATATATATAATAATACAGACTATGATATTCATATGCACGTCTAAAATGACTGAGCGGTTACCGCGTCGGTTTGGATCCGTGTCTAGCAAAAATTCACATATTTTTCTGAATGTTTGTTTGGATCGAGAGTATGGATCTAATAGGTTGAGCAAGTGGCTAACATCCATTTCTTGTAAAAAGAAAATACAAAAATCTGTAGATACAACCTCCACTCTGTGAGTGTCCATGTGATCTTAGAGTCGAACATGGTATATAAAAAAATATTAATACTGCCCATTGTGGAGTGGTAAACAAAGAAACAGAGTAATGCAGTTCTTTATCCGACACTTCAGACCCAGTGCCACCAGAAAATCACTTGACAATTATTAATTGCAAGCTTTACAGAAAGGACTCAGCTCAATTGAAAAGGGTTTAAAAATTTAAAAAAACATAGACTCCAACGAAGAACGCGTTATAGCTACAAAGCAAGGAATAAAAAAATTATTAGCTTGCTACAAAGAAGTCCTGCATGAAAAAAAGAAGGCTCTGTGTCGTCAGACAAATTTGTTAGATTTTATGAAGCCGACATTGAAATAATTTATTTACGAAACTCATTTATTTTTTTAATATATATACTGTATGTACAAAGAACTGTATTTAATTAAATATTTTTCTTGTAAACTAGTGTTCTTGTTAGTCCTTGGTCCCAATTAAACAAAATTTATATTTATTTATATGCAAAGTTGTACCCAGACTTACGCAAATTTGATTTAAGCGATTTTCGTCGGACCCACCTATTGTGTAACTCCGGGGTATTACTGTATACCATAAACCTGTGGCTGTCATTAGATTCCTGGGACCCAGATCACAATTGAGGCGCCGAGTCGCTAAACTGGCTCCTGGCGATTTTTTGATAAAATTAGTTTTGAATGTACACATGTGCTATATTGATATATCTACCAACTTTTCCAGTTGAGAGTTTCATATTCCTTCCTATTTCGTCAATAAATCAAAATAAATATTGACGTGAGTCGCCAAGCGCGCTCTTTGAAAAAATAATGAGTCGATAAATTGTCTCTTCATAACCGACCAATCAGACGCCGCCATTCAAATGCTGATTTTAAACGTACTTTAAATTCTCTATGCAATCGTGTCAAACTGGTCACGTGTGTACAGTGAAAAAGTCATGATTTTGCTTCGTCTATTTGATTGTTTTTATTAATTAATAATGGATGCTTCATTAGTTAGTGTACGGGAATCTCAACCAGGAGAATCAAGGAAGCGTTTGAGAAATCCAGCTGGCTGGAGATGTAATGCGTTACGCCAGGAAAAGTATTTGAAAATGGGCATTCCAAACATTAATTTTTGCTATAGTTTGAATAATCCAGTGGTGTCACATATTAATTTTTAGTTTCATATGCATTTTTTTTAAGTATGCCGTAAAAAAAAAAAAAAAAAAAAAATTGGATAATAAGCGTGATGTAATTAAGATTTTTAAATAAAAGTTTTTAACATATTTTTAGTTTGTGTCAAAAATATTATTATTGGGACCCTTATTAATTGAACATTATTTTTGAATCATTTGACGACTTTCTAAGCGAATCCATAATTATAATAAATTAATTAACATAACCGCCTTAAAGGTCTTTATATAAATATTTACATATCTATATTAAAAGCTGATAACCCGTGCATAGGATTGGTTGGGCACTGCGCTACCCTAATATTGGTTTATGCCATAGACCAACTCTGATAATTTCAATAAGTCATGGGATATGACTTACATGTTGATATGATTACTCATAGGATTGCGTTTGGTTTAAAAACATACTTTTTGGGATGTATTTATTTAGTTATAAGTAGACACATGTTTCGACTTACATCATCAAATTCGTTTTTTGGCTTTACTCCAGCAAACACTGATTAAAATTATTTTTCGTTACCTACTTCATACTTAATAGTCCCCATACAAGTTACGAAAAAAAATTATTTCGAAAAATTTAGTATAATATGGCGATTATCGTTTATTCGAAATCAAATTTTTAGGGACCGCTGTAGTTAAAGAATTATACTGTACTAATATTTTATTTAATCAACTTATTTCCAATCATCCCCAGAAATCACTTATTCTTTTATTTTGTATACTTCTGTAATTTCTTGCTTGCTGCTCCTTGATAAACAACGATTCATTATTACGAAAAAATGCTTTTTTATGTATGTATGTATACCACTTTAAAAGCTAAATAGATGCAATGTAAAAAAAGACCTACCAGCTAGTAGGTAAGTATGGCTACGAAATATTTGTTTGGCAAAATAAATTATAAAATATCTATATTTTATTGAAATAAATACGGGCCGTTACTGAGCTGTCATTTCCGGCCGACCATGTTCCCGCAAGTGCCAAATTCGACTCTATTGACATGGAATGTCAAAATGTGAGTAACAAATTTTGCTCCTTGCGACAGCGAGTGACTCAAGTCCGCTCTCCGGACAATTTAAATGGATTTATTTGGAATGTTGCCACATATAAATTGAATTTGAGGTTTTATTTTACTTTTAATATTAACCTGGAAGATACAAAACCACTTAAATTACACATAAAGTTAACACACTGTCCATAACATTTTTTCGTAATTTACTCAAAACTCAAAAAACCCTCAGGAGCCACTTTAGCGACTCAGCGCCTCAATTATAGTATTATTTATTGAATATTCATTTTTCATGTACAATCGATTGATTGATGATTTCGTAATGTTATGAGATAGTGGGTCTGCAATTTCAATCGGTCAGTGCCTGTATATATATGATTTCGTAATGTTATGAGATAGTGGGTCTGCAATTTCAATCGGTCAGTGCCTGTATATGATTTCGTAATGTTATGAGATAGTGGGTCTGCAATTTCAATCGGTCAGTCCCTGTATATGATTTCGTAATGTTATGAGATAGTGGGTCTGCAATTTCAATCGGTCAGTGCCTGTATATGATTTCGTAATGTTATGAGATAGTGGGTCTGCAATTTCAATCGGTCAGTGCCTGTATATATATGATTTCGTAATGTTATGAGATAGTGGGTCTGCAATTTCAATCGGTCAGTGCCTGTATATGATTTCGTAATGTTATGAGATAGTGGGTCTGCAATTTCAATCGGTCAGTCCCTGTATATGATTTCGTAATGTTATGGGATAGTGGGTCTGCAATTTCATAACATTACGAATTAATTTCGTTATAATTTCATAATATTATTCCATACTCTAAAAATGTATAAAAGCGGGTCCAAATCAATTGGAGATGTCACTCGATTACAAATTTCCATTAAACACACATCGAACCGAATTACCGTTATATTTATTGTTATCATCATTATTTGAAAAGTAAATAAATTCACGCCTCCTTCACGAACAACTACTACCGTCTTTAATCGGCAACATGTATCTTGTTTGTAGGTATAGCATACCTACATACCCGTGAGTATTTTAAAGTAATATTTATATTTTTTTTTACAGTTATCCCCTTGCATTGTCTATGGTTGCCAGCGGACAGATAAATGTGAAGCCCCTTGTAACTCATCACTTTACCATGGAAGAGACAGAGAAGGCGTTTGAAACGGCCAGGGCAGGATTGGGCGTCAAAGTTATGATTCATGTACAGCCACAAAATACTAACAATAAAGTTTGAAACAATAAATATACATAATAATCAATTTACAATGTTGTATGATTAAAAATATTGTAAGAACAAAAAAAGGCAATAATTTGAATAATAATCTTTTACCAATTGAAAATATTATATTATATAATGTATCATTTACTTAAGTAAGTTTGATTATATTTCTGTGGTCAAGGAAAAGGTAAATATGTCTAAAATCATGTTATGTACACTAACTACCACCTAATGTTTATTAATATGGAGAAGGAAGATGAGTCAAAATCTACAATAATTTTCTGCTTTCAAGAAAAAATATAATTACCGGATAACTTTATCTTATTATGTACTTGTTTAAAATACATCTCACTTTCATGTTATTGACTTATTTCCCTTTTCCTTGAGACGATAAATTTTGATACTGTATCGTGTGTCTCATTGTATAAAACAGATACAACTTTTGTTTATTTAACATATTTATTTGTAATATTTTAATATGAATATTTTTTAATAAAAATTAAGTGCCATAACAATAACAATAATGACATTATTTATTCCTCATCTTCTTGCCAAAGCAAAGAACAATGAGGCTGTTCAATCCAGCTAAAGCTCCGGGACACGACAGCTTCACGGCGGATATCTGTCTCAATTCATTCTTAACTGTTCCTAGCATAGTTGTCGCTTTTTATAATGCCTGTTTGCGAATTGGTCATTTTCCAAAAATCTGGAAGGTAGCTAGAGTGGTGGTTATTCCCAAACCGGGAAAGGACGACTACGCTAACGTCTCGTCATATCGGCCCATCGGATTGCTGTCCGTGTTCGGCAAAGTACTCGAAAAATTATTTATTAATCGAGTTTCCTGGAAACTTCAAACTAAACACCTGCTCAACGAATACCAGTACGGTTTCACCTCTCAAAAGAGTACTGAAGACGCGCTTCATGCAGCAATTGATAGAATCAGGGGGATTAACCGCGATAGTCAGCTCGTAGTGGCGGTATCTCTAGATATCAAAGGCGCGTTTGACAACGCATGGTGGCCATATCTTCTTCAACAGTTGAAATCTAAAAATTGTCCCGCTAACATTTTCAGGCTCATCAAAAACTATCTATCCGACCGAGAAGTTTTCGTTGAATATGCTGGAGCATCTGCTACCAAAGAGACATCAAAGGGATGCATACAAGGTTCGTCTTGCGGCCCTGTCCTGTGGAATATAGTTCTCGACGATCTTCTCTCTATGCCGTTTCCTAAAGGTGTACACGCACAGGCCTTTGCTGATTGTGGAATCCAACGAACTTGGTTTTCTAGAAACCATGACTAACAGCGTGTTGGAGAGCGTCGAGGCCTGGGGAAGGAAGGTCAAATTGTCTTTCTCCGCGGAGAAAACGAAGGCCTTATTCTTTACTAGGAGGCGCGTCTCTCCGCCTTCGCTGGTGATGAATGGGCAACCTCTATCTTTTTCTAGGGATTTTAAGCTTTTAGGGGTTGTAATCGATGACAAACTAAATTGGTCAAAGCACGCGGATAGCATCTGCAAAAGAGCAGCGATTACTTCGCTCAAACTAGCAAGAATGGCCAAACCCACATGGGGTGTATCTTCTGAAGCTCTTCGAATTCTCTACACTTGTGCTATTGAGCCTATGATCACGTATGCGGCCAGCATATGGTATGAAGCTGCCAAACGGAAAAACATAGCAAAAAAACTCAATACGGTTCAGCGTGCACTAGCTATACGAATATGCAGAGCTTACCGCACGGCTTCACTAAATTCAACGCAAGCTCTAGCAGGACTTATGCCTCTAGATTTACGTTTAAAACAAATCGCTCTCACTTACAGAGCTAAGAAGGGCGAGGAGGGCCTCGCAGGTTTTCTGCCAGACGATAGGCTTTACGAAAAACCGGTGGACTATAGAAGGCTGCCACACCCGGCTATACTATTTTCTGAAGTGGTTTCTTATCCTTCTTATCCTTATCCAACGTTGGAAACAACGAATACAAGAATATGCCGATTTTCACGGATGGGAGCAAAATTGATGGCGGTACTGGTGCAGGGTTTGTGGCATACATTAATGGCGGTGAGATAGCGGCTCGTAAGTACCGCCTTGCTAGCTATTGTACGGCAATGCAGGCCGAACTCTATGCCATCCAATGCGCTCTGGAGTGGGCAGGCTCAGATCCAATACAACGAAAGCTCACCGAAAACCATAGTATTTGTATTTATTTTGACTCCAAAAGCTCAATCCAAGCAATTGGAGATCCCTTGTCTACTAATCCGATTGTCTTTTCTATTCACAGCGAGTCCGCAATACTGAGACGGCGCCACCCCGAGGTGCACTTCAAGTGGATAAGGGGACACACCGGGATAGAAGGAAATGAAAGAGCCGACAAATTGGCTCGGCATGGTGCCTCTAAACCTAAGACCGCGATAGCTTATGACAAATTTCCTCTGAGCTACGCGAAAATTACAATTTCAGATATGGTGAAAAGCGAATGGAACTCACGATACATAAACTCATCGACAGGGGAGTTGACCCGAAAGTTTTTACCTTCGATTACAGCAGCACGAGACGTCAGGGTGCATAAAGGGCTGTGTTTTGAGATGACTCAGATTCTTACAGGTCACGGAGTCATGCGAGCATACCTGCACCGGTTTAAAATAACATCTGATGGAAAGTATCCATGCGACGACGGAAGCGACCAGGACGTCCTACATTTACTCCTAGATTGTCAAATCTTTAGCAAGGAGCGGCACAACCTGAACTTTTTATTACAGATGGCAGATGCGGAAATTCAAGACCTTCCGGGGACCATGACAAACGAGGCCGGAAGAGATGCACTTCTTAATTTCTGTATTGATGTAATAAAAAGAATAAAAATAATAAATGGTGACATGTAACGATGATTCATGCCTTTCAGATCTAGTGACTGCAACCATATAAGATAGGATAAGTATATGCTCAGAATATCAGTCCTATGCGACATTTCTTTTACCACGGGAAAAAACTCGGCTACAAATCGCAGTCCTCAGTTCACAATGAATACGACAAAATATTCATCAGAATCACCACCGCCTTGCGCTACAAAGAATTTTCCAGGATTTTTGCAAGGCGGTTTCATAGGCCTTGGCCGAATTCAAATTAGCAATACCCGATGCGGGTAGAAGAATATTTTTCAATAAGGCATATTCTCTAAGCCGGCACAAAGAGTAGTTTGCGTGCCAAAGTCCTTAAGAAACCTCGATAGTAAATGCGAGGTATCCATAAAGGCATCTAGAAAAGAAAAAAAAGCTACGCTCAATCTGCCTACCCCCACGGAACGTCACTGTACTGTATTCGTTTACAAATACCTATTGTATTATTCAGCGACTTTTTTACTGGTAAATAATAACAAAATTTATGAGAATTTTGGAACCTACAATATCCGTACTCAAAATGTCCCTGGAAAGGCCGAGCATCAAACAGAAATACTCTCTCAATACCAGTTAGATGTTCTCGGGATCAGTGAGCTTCGACTCACTAGCATTGGCGAGAAGTTTATTCGTGGGTTTCGTCTATTGTACTCCGGACATGCCATATTGCGACGTAGTGGAGTCGGATTGCTGATGTCCAAGGAAGCTTGCAAGTGCCTCACCAGCTGGGAACCTATCTCCGAACGTCTTCTCCGTGCTACTTTCAAGACCAAGTCAAGCTCCATAATTTTTCTGCAGTGCTATACTCCCACAGAGGTTGCTAGCGATGCAGATAAGGATACATTCTACGAAAGTTTGGCGGAAGCCGCTGGAAATATCCGCAGCTGTGATCACGCAATTATTCTGGTGATCTAAATGCCAAAGTAGGATCTGACCTCTCGCGTGGACCCTTTGTGCTGGGAAAACATGGCCTTGGCCAAATGAACGATAATGGTTCCCGTCTGGTAGATTTTGCCTCCATGAATGGTCTTGTGATTGGTGGTAGTCTTTTCCCTCATAAGACCATCCACAAATATACATGGACATCGCCAGACGGCAATAAAAGAAACCAGATCGACCACATTTTGGTCAAAGCGAAATATCGGCATGAACTGCTAGACGTGCGGACATATAGAGGTGCAGACATCCACAGTGACCACGAACTCTTGGTGGGAAAATCTCGTATAGACCTTAAACGAGTCCCAAAACCCAAAAGAACCGTCAGACTCGATGTGGAAAAACTGAAAAGTACCCGTGTGCGTGCAACCTATGAGCTGGAGCTGCGGAAGCGCTTATATGATGCTCGGACTCTTTCTGGTACGTCTTCCATCGACTCGGATCCCTTGGAAGGAAAATGGATATTATTCCGGGATGCTATAATGAGCTCCGCAACTACTGCCTTAGCAGAACGGCATATGCATAGGCAGGACTGGATGTCACCTCATACATGGGAGATGATTGAGAAGAGGAAGCTTCTGAAAGAATTGCGGGACAATGGTACATACGACCCACAGCGCAGCGCGGAATACCAGACAATGGACAGCGTGGTAAAGCGTTCTGCCCGCCGCGATAAGCACCGACGCCTGGATGACCTCATTCGGGATGCGGAATCTGCTGCCTGCAAGAATAATCCAAGAGCTCTCTTCCGCATCACCAGAGCAATTTGCGGTAGGAAACGTCCAATGGCCACTGCATTAAGCAACTCTGACGGAATGACAGTCACTGAACCTGCAAAGGTCCAAGAGCTATGGCGCCAACATTTCAGGTAGGTATGTCCTGAATCGCCCACATCCATTGCATCCCTTCGATATTCCGTCGGAGATCACCGCCCTCGGAATCACTACTGCATCGGGATTCTGCGAAGATCCTCCGACAACTGCTGAAGTTAAAGAGGCAGTCAAAAGTCTGAAGCGCAGGAAATCTCCTGGAGATGATGGCATCCATGCAGAATTTCTGCTCAGCGGACTGACCGCTATATTGCCGTCCTTGGGAGAGGGTGGGAGAGGGAGCAGTGCCCTAAAGCTTGGAGGGATGGTATCGTTGTTATTCTGCACAAAAAGGGTAACCCACAAGATTGTAATAATTACAGAGGAATCACTCTCCTCATCGTTCCCGGGAAGGTGTTGGCGCAGATTTTCCTGTACAGGATTAGAAGTCCCATGCTGGAAGTTTTGCGTGCGCAGCAGAGTGGATGTGTCCCGGGGAAGTCCTGCTCGCAGCATATTTCAACTCTCCGATGCCTCGTGCAATAGTACCAAGAGATGAATATACCTGTCGTCTGCTGCTTCATGCACTATGAAAAGGCCTTTGACAGTCTTCATCATGAATCTCTGTGGCAAATTCTGCTAGGCTATGATGTCCCACGAAAACTGGTCGCCGTGATAAGTGCTCTCTGGTATACAGAGTGTCGCGTGAGAGCAGCCGGAACATCCTCTGACCTCTTTGAAATCACGCCAGGAGTCAAGCAAGGATGTGTACT
Organism: Rhyacophila brunnea; assembly: GCF_057557595.1. Lineage (NCBI taxonomy): Eukaryota > Metazoa > Arthropoda > Insecta > Trichoptera > Rhyacophilidae > Rhyacophila > Rhyacophila brunnea. Next base: position 10,465,529 of record NW_028232848.1, on the reverse strand, counting down.
TACGCTCTTTCTTTTTATCATCATGATGGATTTCATAATGTGTAAGACGTTTTTGCCCGACAGTGGGATACGCCTACATCATGATGACACAACCGATCTATGCGAAAAAAGACTGTGCGACATGGAGTATGAAGATGACGCAGTCGTGTTTGACTCGACGATCGAACGGTTGGAGGTAACCGTGAACAGGCTCGCCGCGAACTCGAAACGTGTGGGTCTTAATCTGAATGCGGCTAAGACCAAATCCATGTGCAGTGCTGCATGCATCGACGCCGACACTCCTCTGCGGGTTTCCGGTCTGCCCGTCGAGCTGGTGTCCAGATTCAAATACTTGGGTGCCACGGTTGCCGATGATGGTGGTATTTCTAGTGAGCTTGGAATCCGCATGGGTGTGGCAGGTTCTGCGTTCAACCAACTTGGAGTCGCATGGGGGTCAAGGGCTGTATTCTGTGAGGAGTGAGGACCAAATGTCGTTTGTTTAACGCGCGCGTGCTACTTGTGCTCCTGTATGGCTGTGAGACATGGCATCTTACTAAGCTTCAAGAGTATGAGATCCCCGGGGTTCCAGCGGCTAGCTCAGGTGTCCATCGAACCCCGGATTCACAAAAAAAAAAAGTACGATATATTTGAGGGTGGAATTAAATAAAACCACGTCTGTCTCGTGTAACTTGGTATTCCTTATATTTTACACTTTCTTTACATGTTTAGGTTTTTACAATTAGTTACGCAGGTCCGTATATGTCGGAAAGGGGACGCTTACTCATTTATTTATTTTTTTAAACGTCGCGTACCCACGCCATTAGTAAAAGGGACTAGTGATTGGCCAAGTCTTGATCGCATGATCTTTGATTCGGCGAATCACGAGCCTGACCCTGGCGCCGGCGCGCGAGGATTTCACGCACAATGCGCGGCAAAATTTATTATATTTGAATACTTATATTTAGTCTTAAAATTATCGCTTTCATCCATCATCATTTATACCTTTTAAATTAAATTAAATTTATCTTAATTACACCTCCGCCCAATATGCGATTTTCACACACCGGACGAAGGCCTTTACTTATGATTAAAAAATACTTACGTGGCTGAGCAAGGAATCAGATTAGATGTTTTATGAAGCCGTTTCTAGAGGTCAGGGTTACGTTTCGACTTGAGCTACTAAATGATTATTTTACACCGGGAGAAGCCCGCCGGTAACAGGGGTGTATCATTCGCCCCATCTGGATTAAAGTCGAAAGGTACGCCCTGATCTCATCGGCCACCCATCCAATTCCTTGTTCATCCGTTAAATACATGGCATGATAACAGTTTATATAAAAAAAAATCAACTACAATCTAACTATTCTAACAAAAAAAAAAAAAAACAACTAACTTTACGTATTGTTTCTATATTTATTTTAATTACTATTTTCCTGCTCAAAGCAATGCTCCTGAATAAGTCAGAGTTTGATTTATTTTCCTTTCTTATTATCATTTGTCATAATTTATTATTATTTTATTTTTCTCCTGTAATGTCGTGCGTTTATTTTGTTTTCGTAATGTTTTTTTATTCTTCTCGTTCTTTTATACTAGTCAGCGAAGGGGTCGTGGCGCTGCAGTCTTCGACTCTTGGGCTGTCCATTTTTTTTGTATTCCGAGAGGCTACATTTGTAGACGTTTGGCCCTCGTTCGGAATTATTATTTCGTGTTACGTTTTTCTTCTTCTGGTGCAATAGGAGCGTACCTCGTTTGGCGTCGTCTGCCTTTGCAACCAGGGCGTGGTAGTGGCGTTACTATTGAGCCAGGCTCGTTTCGAGCAGCGGATATCCTTCTGTGGAAAGTTTTCCACTCATCTGCTGGTCTCTGGAGTATCACCTCACGGACAGATACTGTGTCTCCCTCTGTTCCTATTACTGCGGGCAAGGCATCGTATAGCGGTACAACGGCCAGGCTCGTTGACGGCGGCACGGCTTTCTCACAGGTACTAGGATGGATTTTCACAATAAGTATCCCTTTCCCTTTCCTTTTTAGATGGTTACACTTCGGAAGTACCTCTTGTTGTTTCACGATATCTTTCAGGCGTCACGTCCCTAGTCTATCCATGAACCTGCGCGAGAAAGGAGAGTGCGCACTCTCCACACCATCAAGCTTTGGTATCATGAATTTTCGGCTACGCTGCCTTTGGATGCGCTTACTTCGAGAGGTGGCTCTCTTTGTGCTTCCAAATTGTCTTCATCTGTATTTATTCTTTTTCTTTCTTTAGTCATTTATTCGTTCATTAGACTTCATTGATATTAAAAATTTAAATATTTCACCCTCTCATTATATTTATTTCTGAATCAATACACTTAAAACTGTGTAATTAACTTTATTTTTAGTGAAACCCATTTTATTTTAAAAAAATTGTTGTTTCGTTTTACGCGCCCGACATCCTATTCCAAAGGCGCGCCGCGCCGATTTGCGGTGCCTCTCACGTTTTATTATTATTATTTTTTTTCATTATTGAAACCCCGTTGAGAAATTTACGGCTTATAGACTCATTTTTTTTTTTTATCACAAGCATACAATCTCTACTTTCATCCTCTTATACCTAATTTTAACTTATTATTAAAATTTAACATAACAACTAACACTTCGTCGAGTGATGCCTTATTATTCCCGTTCCGTTTTCGCTGTGTTAAATTTACGATTGGTAATTTGTAAAGAAATAATAGCGACGGTCGTATACTATTTTCTTCGTTTCTCTTTGGATTCAAATTATTAACACGTCGTAACTTTGAAACAGGTTTCGCGCTACTGTAGAATATCCTCTTTCCCGTTTATAAAATTGTTTGCGATTTTCAATGTTAATGTTTTCGAATTCATTCATATTTACTTTATTTGAACGGAAAGAATTGGCGTCACTTTGCGAAGCGTTATTTTTAAAACTAGAATGTACATTTTTCTTACTAATGAACTTAAGTTTACAAGGCTCAGAAAGTGGGTCCTTAATTAACTTTGTATCCGTAATTAGAAGAATTTCCGGATGTTTTATTCGTATAATCTACACATTTCACTTCCAACAGGAACTCGGCGTTCACCCTTGACTCGAGGGTTGGCGACTGGTCCTGCTTCATCTCCTCGTGGTCGAGCCTGCGCCCGCACAGCTTCGATTCCTCTCAGCTTGCGCGCCTTTTCAGTCCTCTTGTGAGGCTCCCTGGCCTCGCGTTTCCTTTTTCTCTCCTCACCGAACATCCCGTGGTCGACTAGGGTACACGACATGTTAGTGATACCCTAGGAAAATTGGCATTTTGCTCGCCGTTTTTCGTCGCGAGTGGGCCGTGGCCTCTACGAGCCCTCCTCGCTGGATACCGTCGATGATGTGTCTGGTCTCCATAGGTGGGATTTGTGCAGCCATTCGTCGTACTGGAGACGCGCTGGTGCTACGGTCTCCAGCACGACGCTAGGCGCGGTCAGCTCCGTATGTGGACTGTCTTCAAACACCAGAGGAGGGCTCTCCCGGTTTGATGTTGGAGACAGCACTTCTTCTTTGATAAGGGTCACGTCGGAGTCCACTTTTTAGTTAACCATTTTCATGTTCCGGCTCCTGGATCATAAACTTTTATTTAGCGTTCGCGGGCGTAAATTTTATTTCGCGGGTTCGGAAGAATCCATGCGATTCTTCGAGCTTCACGTTGCCAAGGCGCCATTGAGATCCCCGGTGTTCCAGCGGCTAGCTCAGGTGTCCATCAAACCCCGGATTTACAAAAAAAAGAAATTCAAACGGTTGGAGTATAAATAAAACACGGTCTTTCGTGCTCGTAACGTGGTCTTCTTATATTTTACATTTTCTTTAAACGTTTACATATTTTGTTTTAACAATAAGTTTCGCAGGTCCTATCCTATCGGAAAGGGGACGCTTACTGCCTTTTTTTTTTCTTTTTAAATTTCGCGTACCGACGCCGTCCAGCAAAAAGGACTCTCGTGATTGGCCAAATTTTATCGCGTGATCTTTGATTCGGCGAATCACGAGCTTGACCCTGGCGCCGGCGCGCGAGGATTTCACGCACAATGCGCGGCAAAATTTATTATATTTAAATACTTATATTTAGTCTTAAAATTATCTCTTTCATCCATCATCATTTTTACTTTTTAAATTAAAAAAAATACTTACGTGGTTGAGCAAGGAATCAGATTAGATGTTTTATGAAGCCGTTTCTAGAGGTCAGGGTTACGTTTCGACTTGAGCTACTAAATGATTATTTTACACCGGGAGAAGCCCGCCTGTAACAGGGGTGTATCAGTACTTACTATCACATTTAATATTTTACCCTAATACCCATAATTATTTTGCAACATTGTATTGACTGTATAAATCACATTGATATTAAAAATTGAAATATTCCACCCTCTCATTATATTTATTTCTGAATCAGTACACTTAAAACTGTGTAATTAACTTTATTTTTAGTGAAACCCGTTTTATTTTAAAAAAAAAATTGTTGTTTCGTTTTACGCGCCCGATATCCTATTCCAAAGGCGCGCCGCGCCGATTTGCGGTGCCTCTCACGTTTTATTATTATTATTTTTTTTTATTTTTTTTTTCATTATTGAAACCCGAAGAAATTTGAGAAATTTACGGCTTATTGACTCATTTTTTTTTATCACAAGCATACAATCTCTACTTTCATCCTCTTATACCTAATTTTAACTTATTATTAAAATTTAACATAACAACTATATACACTTCGTCGAGTGATGCCGTATTATTCCCGTTCCGTTTTCGCTGTGTTAAATTTACGATTGGTAATTTGTAAAGAAATAATAGTGACGGTCGTATACTATTTTCCTCGTTTCTCTTTGAATTCAAATTATTAACACGGCGTAACTTTGAAACAGGTTTCGCGCTACTGTAGAATATCCTCTTTCCCGTTTATAAAATTGTTTGCGATTTTCAATGTTAATGTTTTCGAATTCATTCATATTTACTTTATTTGAACGGAAAGAATTGGCGTCACTCTGCGAAGCGTTATTTTTAAAACTAGAATGTACATTTTTCTTACTAATGAACTTAAGTTTACAAGGCTCAGAAAGTGGGTCCTTAATTAACTTTGTATCCGTAATTAGAAGAATTTCCGGATGTTTTATTCGTATAATCTACACATTTCACTTCCAACAGGAACTCGGCGTTCACCCTTGACTCGAGGGTTGGCGACTGGTCCTGCTTCATCTCCTCGTGGTCGAGCCTGCGCCCGCACAGCTTCTTTGATTCCTCTCAGCTTGCGCGCCTTCTCAGCCCTCTTTTGAGGCTCCCTGGCCTCCCGTTTCCTTTTTCTCTCCTCACCGAATATCCCGTGGTCGAATAGGGTACACAACATGTTAGTGATACCCTAGGAAAATCGGCATTTTGCTCGCCGTTTTTCGTCGCGAGTGGGCCGTGGCCTCTACGAGCCCTCCTCGCTGGATACCGTCGATGATGTGTCTGGTCTCCATAGGTGGGATTTGTGCAGCCATTCGTCGTACTGGAGACGCGCTGGTGCTACGGTCTCCAGCACGACGCTAGGCGCGGTCAGCTCCGTATGTGGACTGTCTTCGAACACCAGAGGAGGGCTCTCCCGGTTTGATGTTGGAGACAGCACTTCTTCTTTGATAAGGGTCACGTCGGAGTCCACTTTTTAGTTAACCATTTCTTGGTTGTTCCGGCTCCTGGATCATAAACTTTTATTTAGCGTTCGCGGGCGTAAATTTTATTTCGCGGGTTCGGAAGAATCCATGCGATTCTTCGAGCTTCACGTTGCCAAGGCGCCATTGAGATCCCCGGTGTTCCAGCGGCTAGCTCAGGTGTCCATCGAACCCCGGATTCACAAAAAAAAAGTACGATATATTTGAGGGTGGAATTAAATAAAACCACGTCTGTCTCGTGTAACTTGGTATTCCTTATATTTTACACTTTCTTTACATGTTTAGGTTTTTACAATTAGTTACGCAGGTCCGTATATGTCGGAAAGGGGACGCTTACTCATTTATTTATTTTTTTAAACTTCGCGTACCCACGTCATTAGTAAAAGGGACTAGTGATTGGCCAAGTCTTGATCGCATGATCTTTGATTCGGCGAATCACGAGCCTGACCCTGGCGCCGGCGCGCGAGGATTTCACGCACAATGCGCGGCAAAATTTATTATATTTGAATACTTATATTTAGTCTTAAAATTATCGCTTTCATCCATCATCATTTATACCTTTTAAATTAAATTAAATTTATCTTAATTACACCTCCGCCCAATATGCGATTTTCACACACCGGACGAAGGCCTTTACTTATGATTAAAAAATACTTACGTGGTTGAGCAAGGAATCAGATTAGATGTTTTATGAAGCCGTTTCTAGAGGTCAGGGTTACGTTTCGACTTGAGCTACTAAATGATTATTTTACACCGGGAGAAGCCCGCCTGTAACAGGGGTGTATCAAGTACCTACTTAGCTAACATAAAACTATAATAATAAAATTATAAACATTTTATTTCAATTACGAACGTTTTTTCGATCGATATAAATAACGCGTCGTGTCCCATCACTAGTTTAAATAATGACTATGCGAATTCATAGAAAATATATCGGGGAAGTGTAACACAAAACAAAGGTGCACTTACCCCTGGCGTTTACTTTCGTGGGGAAAGTGTGTCTACTCGATTAAAGCTTTAAAATGCTTATCAATAAGTAAAACGATAACAACACGTGAAGCAGGGTATCAAAACACATATACTCACCAAATTTTACAACCATAATGTGCAGATTTCCGTGTTTTAAAAAATAGTTTAGTAACAGCTACCATCTCACTCGTCGACTTCAAAATGTCGTCTAGAGAATAATCCATGTAGTCACCTCAAAAAACATGGTATCGACACCATTTCTGATTATTTTTATAAATCGGTGACTTTGATATCACCTTTCCGTAGATGGCATCATCCAATTTGTAGTAGATACTGAGATATCTTAGTAGCTACACTTACCCCAAAGTTACACTTACTCCGATACACCTTACACCTTTTAGGAGGTTGAAATTTCTGCACAATATCATCAAATGGATACAAGAGTGTATCTATGTTATCGGGCTATTTCCAGCTTTTTTATGTTTTGCATGTAGCTAACAACTCTGCACCTTCATCAGTATTCTCAAAATCTTATCAAGAAAATAAGACCCTTCGTCGATATAGGTACGAATATTACAAAATTCCCTGCTATTTCCTTTTCTAAAAATAAATATTTTTACTTACCCACCTCCATTCCATCCATTAACAAAATATTAAAAACAAATATTAATTTATACTTAATTGTGTACTTTACTTGGAAGCTGATTGATACAACTTGGTCACTGGTTTATTTGTATTTCTTCAATCCTCAGCACCCCAATTATCATAATCCTTAGTTCTGTTATGTATCTATAATTCCTCTCTATCTTTTGCTAAATTATAAATTTATTTCTAAATAAGTTGATATTACTTACCATGATCAACTCGATCGAAAGCCTATAGATTGCATCAAGGTTTGTAACTGTAATAAGTTTGGTTTATTATTATTTTGCTCGATAGTCGGTGATTGCTTTGTGCCTGTCATGTGCCTGTAATTAGTAAAGGGATACTAACTCATTATAAAATGTGCCTAAACAGCAAATTTATTTAATATTTAACCAGGCTAGCCAACATGCAACATGTTTAAGTGAAAATGTCATATTTTGACGTGTCGACTGTCGAAACCAATATTTGACAGATCGAATTTTATTGTTATTTTTATTCAACATTTGGTTGAATCGATCATCAGTAAACATGGATACTCGAGATGTATGTTTCGAAATTGAAAACGATGACTTCTTTCGTCAATTCCTCACTAAATCCACCAGACAAGACGACGTTGAAACTGTCGGCGTCACCGACAAGATTGAAAAGCTTACGAAAGGTATTGAAAAGATCAATTCGGAGCTAGAAAAGCAGGTTTTATCAAAGCACCATGATCTCCTCACCCAAGCCAGCCACGCCACAAATCTCGAAAGCGTAATTGGCTCTATGCACATAGACGCACAAACTTTATTAACCGGTATCGAGAAATTGCGATCCCAAGTGTTGATACCGTATAACGTCCTCGAAAGTCAAACGACTGTTTTGGGCAGAATCCAAAGAGTTTGCCATATAATGAGACATGCCGCAAAAATAATCCAGTTCTGCAAAGACTTAAAAGAACTCGATAAAAATCCATCGTTGCAAGCTATTCTGCTGTTTGAAATTGACCAACTGATCAGCGATGATGATTTCTCTGGAATTGACTGTTTGACAGAAAATCTTGAAAGCATTAAAAGAACTAAAGATAAAGTCATTTCGGATGCTTCGCAACAACTCCATAAAGGACTTACAAACGGAGATAAAACTCTTCTGTTATCTAGTTTTAAAGTCTTCAATAACATGCACTGCGCTAAAGAAAGAATTGATGAAGTAACTTCAGCCGTGCTTAAAGATTGTACTGTTTTAATTCAGAATGCTCTTGATGTGAAAGCACCGATTGTTGATGCTAAAAAACAAGGAGAAATGAATAAATTAACTCCTGGTAAAGTCAACATCATGAACACACAGGCGTTTAAACAAATCTTTTGGAATAACATAGAAAAACTATTCTCTGAACACTTATACTCTGGCTGTAAGAAAATAATACTTTTACAAAACGTCATCAATGATTTACGAACAATTGAAAATTTTAACTATGTTTCTAAAGGATTTTGGGATAAGTTATCGACCACTTTTGCGTCTGAACTGAAAAAGGGTACTATAACCATTAACCAGTGTGTCGAGATTGATTTCCCTCGTTTGTTAAAATGCTACAACGATCTCTCCAGTAAGTTGCATTATAAAGATTTTACTGTACACCGAGATACTCTGGCACCTTGGGAAAATTCATTTTTAAACAGTTCTTTGGAGAAACTCTTGGATCCGGTGCGGACGATGTGGCATTTACATCAGATTCCCAATACGGAACAGATCGATGCAGCGGTCAGAGTTATATCCTCTGTGCTAAGTGTCTCGTTGGGTGATAAGCAACTCGGGATAGCGTTGGCGACAAACGTCTCGAAATGTTTGAAACAAATGAGTACGGAAGCCGAACAAAGAGTCTGCGTAGACGCTGATGCTGGACAAATCGTCGAAGCTCCCTCGAGTTCCCAACAGAGAAATGCTGACCTTTCTAATACACTGTATTATTTAACGAGTCAAATAACAAGAGTTTTAACGAACATGTCGAATATTTTACATTCCGAAAGTATAAGTATTATACAAGAGAGCCTCAAAGAAATATCCAATGTGTCAGTATTACATCCATTCCGGTTATCTATTAATTGTGCTGTTGATCTCATCTTAGGAAGTATGCACAGCGAAACGGAACTAAGCCGCAATGAAAATCCTGACAATATAAATATTAATTGCTCACTATATTTGAGAGAGTTACAGCAATTTATAACGAGGTGTAAAGATATTTATTTATCATTATACCAAGATATAGCAGCAGTTAATAAAAGCTGTGAAGAGATCACTACGCATAGTATTAATATTTTTGTTCAAAATGTTTGTTCGGTCAGACCGATATCCGATTATGGCAGAAGGAAATTACAAGTTGATTGCAAACATTTGGAGATTGCGTTAAAACCGCTCATGCCAGACTTGAGCTCTTTGGATAATTACAGAGAATTACGAGCTCTTCATAGTCTGTTGGGATTATCACCGAGCGAAATACTGGAGAGCCAATCGAAAGGTGCGTCATTATCGTACTCTTTGGTTATGATGTTAATTTTTTCGTACGGCGGGAAGGACCTGCTATCGCCTCATCAATGTGCGGGATGGTCAAACCACAAACTGATGCAGTGGCTGGTAGAGCACCGAAACGAACGGGAGCGATTGGAATTCATTGCCGGTGCTCTACAGCGGTACCAAAGTCACATAAGGCAGCATAATATCAGCAAATACGACGACGTTTATCCTATTTTAGTACAGCTCCTGGAAGATGGTCGCCAAAGCTGTGTTTAACATTTGAAATAGTTTGTACAATACTTACTAATTGGCTGGCAAGTACAGACGGCAACTATAACAAGGTGTGACAGTTTTGAGAACTAATAGCTCACAGTATACCGGCAATATTCAGATTCCAACACTAGTGCCAGGGTCACGCTCCAAGCTATAGTTGTAGGCCTATAAACGCATATTGAAAACAATATTTTAAACATTCAAATAAATATTATCAAGGACTTTTAATTGGCAAATATAAGTTTGTTATGATGTTGGAATGATACATTTAAATGTGCAAAATACCCTTTTTAATGTTGGGCGCACTGTACTGTGTTCAGTACCTACACTTTTTTCAAATGCGCAAACTCACTACCTACTTTGTTAATTCTTAATTTTAAGTCATATATTTTTTTCAGAATGTTCTGAAATAGGTCATAAATTTTTTTATAAAGTAGAGTATTCTAAACAATCAAGTAGGCAACATTTTATAAAACAATCTCGGGTTAAATACATTAATATATTGTTTCACATGTAGGTACATGCATTTTGAAATCGTAATTAAGCACATTCAACTGTAAGTTTAAACTGCAAATAGTCAATGTGACCTAAACCAATAAAATTGTAAAAACATGTTAAATTTTAAGTTTTCTAATGATAAATTGTGTTTTATAATCTTAATAAAAAAAATGTACCCATATTTTGAATAGTTTATTTCTTTTTTATTAACTAATTTGCGAAGCTATTCTATACACAAGGTAGCTATCGGTGATAGTTTATCATATTTATGTATTGAGGCAGTTAAATGTAACAATAAGTTAACGGGCTAAACACTCTAAAACTGTCAAAACGTGCTACCTATGTATGGTTAACTCATTCGCTGCTGACTAGATAATGATTTTTTAATTACCACCTTTAAAATGTACGTTAATTACATCGATCGGCTGCCTGGTCATTACGCGCTAGGTGCAATTACAGCAGTGGCGAAGGGTGGAGGTAGGCTGCTAAGATCCGCCATAAACAATGCACATTAAACTTTTTCAGACATACATATTTGTTTTCGTTGAAATAAGACTACAATTTACAGATAGTGTTGGTTAGTTGTTAAAATTCAATTTAACCCTGAGAAACCAAGCCATAATAGATAATAGTCCAAAAATACATGTCTATCTATAAAATATCTAAAATTATGCAATTAAATCATACATAACTTTGAATATTTTATAAATAGAATAATATTTTTTATTTACTATAGCTTGGTTAAGTCAGGGCTAAATGAATTAAAAACAATTAACCAACAATATGTGTAATATGTATTTTTAATCCAATGAAAACAAATAACTATGAATGAAAAAGTGTGCACAATTTTGTCGTATTGCCCAAATTAGACCAAAACTATTATGGTTTCGTTTAGGCATGGTTTAATTGATTTTTAAAAACCAACTAATACCATCTGTAAATTGTAGTCTTATTTCAATAAAAACAAATACATATCACTAAAAAAGTTTAGTGTGCACTATTTATAGCAAATCTTAACAGCCTACCTCCACCCTTCGCCACTGAATTACAGAGTCCAAAGTATTAACTTATTGTAACAATTAACCGCCTCAATACATAAATATGATAGTGATAATTTTTCTCACTTTAGATATTATAAATAGCCGCCTTGTGTATAGAATAGACCCACTGATCAATTAAAATGTGTTTTAAAAATTACTTTTATGGATTAGTCAGTTATAACCGTATCCACCTCTGCTAAATCATTTGACTAGCTCAAAGTTACGTTTTTCAATGTGTATTTGATCAAACTTGTGTATTGGCTTGACCCATAGCGACAGTGACGTCCCGTGGGGGTAGGCAGATTGAGCGTCGCTCGGGGGCGGCACTTTCCCCAAGGGCGGCAAATCGAGGAGAATCATTATTAATATATAGAAATAGCTACCTAAACTTAGTAATAACGAAAATACATTTCCATTAAAAAATTCAGCTCACTGGTTGGAAACAAAACGTGTTAATTATTACTATAAAAGTTTTAAAACGACTTTATTTTTTTTTGTCGGGTTCGCGATGTCTTGTTTACTTCCGTTGTCCTTGAACGTCACGTGAACAGCAATGACACGTGTAGATTTGCAAATATTTGGATTGTAGGTAGGTACATAAGTACTTACATTAATTTAAAATTTATCCAAATATGTTTGCTAGTTACTCGATTTTGAAGTTATCAGGCGTATTATTAAATGTACCTATCTGAAATCGTAAATACGCGATATTGTCTATTAACGCAGAAGTGGCATTTAAATTAGATTAACTAGTGGTATTGTTAGTAATGTATCCATACAACACATTTCTTAGATATTGTAGTCATGAAGGATGATAAAAAGTACTGTATAAAAAAATGTGACGGCATTTTGGCACTGCCTAGGGGCGGCATTTTGTCTAGGGACGTCACTGCATAGCGAGCACATTGGGTAGGTATAGATAACAACCATTTCTTGCAAAAGAAGTAGGTACCTATAAGATTACCAACACTCCACCTAAAAGTCATTTAATCCATTTTGGAGCCAAATATAAGATCAATAGAATATTTTTGCGTCAGTCCGAAAATATTTATGTTCATAGGAAATGTGTAAAATAATTCAATGACACGGCAACCCCATTTTTTGCAGTGATTTAATGGTGGTTTAATTTCAATTGGGTTAATTACACAGTGTTGTCCTATTAATTATGTTTATTAACCTCTGTAATTCAAAGCCGTAAATATTGCTATGACGATTGGGATAATAATTTTATTTTAATTTGCAAATGAATTAGTTTCAAAAAGAATTACAATTCATACTATTAATTTAAATATTGGTAATAATATGTTTTGTATTATTTTAATACCATAAAGTAAATATTCAGAAGTGGCAGCACTGCTCGAAGCATGACATTTGCGGCTGCATGAAAAATGTGTATTGTTGATACCGTGACCGTGCCGCAGAAATCGATGTAGCAACTGACATTATAAAACCATAACTCCGTCCTCAATTCTCCTTTAAATATTGATAAGAGATTTTATCAACATGTCAAATAAGTTTATTTATCGGGCGCTAAGCGTTGTCATCGTAAGATAAGCATAATGAGCTATGTTTTGGTTGAGAATGGCAAAGAAAGGGTTAGTTCTCTCGACGTACTATATCGCAATGTTATATTATATTTTCTGACTGAATAGAGTAGCGATGATGCACGAAACTTAAGATAACACATCTATTGATAGTTTTTTGTTATACTTTGGCTTGAGTAATGTATTTTTTTGTATGACATTCAATATTTAAGATTTTAATGCAGATTCGAATCCTTTCTTATGTTTTCCTACAACCACTATAGTAGTGTTAATCGTTTGTTACAGCAAAAGAATCTGCTGGCGTGATGATAATGGTAACAGCATCACATCTTGGGAAGCATTAATTGTATCGTGATTGAGTAAAGAAGATTTATAATTGAATTTTAATGTCATCATATACCGACGATTTTTGTTTTGTTTGGTAAGCATTTATATTTTATATAAACTACAGATTAAGTTAAATAAACAGGTATTGCATGGAAATATATTAACACAGAAAATAGCATGAGTTTTTTGCCTCTCCCCATCCTCTGACAATGGATACCCGTTCAAATTATCAACCGATCACAGTGTCACTTACAAATTGATTAGCTCACGCGACAAATGTTTCAGTAATAGTGCCGCAGATGCCCGCATGAGCTTTTATAACTTTCTTTTTAGACCAAACCCAACCTAACCTAACCTCAGTATGTGATAATATTGCATCGAAATGTATGAAAATTTTAACTTCTAACGAATGGGAAAGGATCGTCAATTTCTGCATAGTATCAAAACCAGAAACTACTATACCTCAGCCATATTACATGGACGAAAGTACAGCATTCTCCAACTCGTTGTCCAAGGAAACTCCATAATTAGTATAAGTGCAGATCCATTGAATTGTTCGCGTAGTAGATGATAATGCAAAGATTGCACCGGTGGTTGCTGACCACCAATAAGGGATGTCACAATTGGACTGCCTAATATGTTTTTATTATATCTGTAATTACTAGGAAGTGGTTTATATGCAACAAAAAACATGATTATATGCATCCACGTATGCACTAAAACCGAAGAAATATGCAGTTAAAAATTAACATTTTTTGTGGGAAAAAATTGTAAATACTCACTTTACCCAATATTACTTACTGACAAAAAATCGAATAACTAGTTTCAACATAATACGATAGCAAAATAAAAAAGCACAAACAATGAATATAAAGTTAATCAATTACAATTTTCAAAATAGTTTTTTCACAAGTACAAATAATTGAATAATAAATGCAATGTAAACCAAACTTAAAAAACAGAAACGACACACTTAACTATTCCTAAATACTATTTTCTGTTTTTTGTCCGAAAAAAAATTACAATATTATTCTCTGGCATTCAATTTTTCCGCATAGGTATCTGTCAGTATTTTGTTTATATGCGATGTACCAATACATAATACAATACATGATACAAAAAAAATTTATTTTTGGATTCTGTGTCTTTCAAAACAGATTTCTGTGCAACTCTCATAGCTGTGAATACACCCTAACAAAACATCCACTAGCATATAAATCCGGGCCCTAGTAATTATACCTGCATACCTATATATGCATAATATACCTACATACATATCTATACAGGAGGACCTCGACTTTCGCACATTATTGGTTTCTGAAAAGGTGTGTGAATGTTCGAAAGTAGAGGGAAGTAAAAAAAAAATTTAATTGTGTGTATTTTGAAATATGTATTTATCAAGTAAATATAAGATGTTTAAGAGACATGTTTAAGTGGGGTTTGCGGATGTTTCCCTTAAAAAGTTATCAAGAGTTAACTGTTTGCCACTCTTCTTTTTCTTATTTTAAATGGTAAATTATTAACTTTACAATATTGCTTAACTGCTGGCATGAAATGTAAAGTGAACCAATCTTTTAATATTAACGCAGTAAACCCAGGTTTTTTTTGATCTTTATTTGATTACTGGAAGCAATTCTTTATCCTTCCCTTTCAATGCCCTGGGATTTTCTGGTTGATAAATTAACATTGGCATCAATTTTAAATCACCAGCCAAGTTTCCACCAAGAAGCAATGTCAATCGGTTTTTAGAAGGTTTATGCCCAGGGGCAACTGATTCTTCCTTAGATAAGAATGTACTAGGCATTTTTTTTCCAAAATAAACCTGTGTCAACTACATTAAATATTTGGCTAGAGGAATATTCTCCATCTTCAATAATTTTGGATAATGAGGAAATAAATTCTCCGTGAAAATCAGCCGATTCTCCAGTGAATTTAATATAAACCAACCGTTACTTGCTTGAAAAATCGTGTTAGAATCTTCTTTTAATCTAGCCTTCCAATCTTTGTGCAAACTAAGAGCCTTCACTTGAATAATTGAAATATTCAGAGGGACATCTTTTTGATGTTGGTCGTCGATCCATGACAAATATTTTTCCATTTCATCCATAACTATGCCGTGTCTTTTGGAAACAACCTTTAAAGATAT
Organism: Rhyacophila brunnea; assembly: GCF_057557595.1. Classification (NCBI taxonomy): domain Eukaryota; kingdom Metazoa; phylum Arthropoda; class Insecta; order Trichoptera; family Rhyacophilidae; genus Rhyacophila; species Rhyacophila brunnea. The sequence goes on along the minus strand of NW_028232848.1, from coordinate 10,449,957 downwards.
ATTTACCCAATTTTGAACATATTCCTTAATTTTATTTTTATTTTTCAAAATTGAACAATATCGTAGTAGACCTGTTTGTATCATACGAACGTCCGATTGAAGAAAAAGATTCACCGCAATCAGAACGTCGTGCGAAGTTTATAAGTCCTTGATTTCTCTTTGTTCGTATCAACACTGCAGTTTTTCTGTTTCTCACTCTTGTTTATAAATCTTTAGGGTGAAATATTTCAAATGAATAAAATTAACAAAACGCACAACATGACACGCCCACACGCGCTCCTGCGCAAGACTAAACCTATCCTAGCTAGCTCACAAACAAAGTGACGGGTGCGAGCAGGACGCAAGATATGCACTTGCTTGTGAGCGAGCGAGAAGGGGATATCTTAACCCCACGGCCAGCGTGACGTTTTAAAAAAAGGTTTTTTTTGAAATGTGCGAAATAGCGAATTGTGCAAAAGTCGAACGTTCGTAAGTCGAGGTCCGCCTGTATATGCATAATTTTATATTGAAGTAATTTATTCTTTTATTCCAGGTATTCAAGGTATAAACTGTCAAATCATTGAGATGGGATGAAAAGAGTCGATTAAGAATTACAACCCGTTAATCAGCAACCATCAGAGAAATGACTAAAATGTACTCGCCGCACCAGAAAATAGTCTGGTTCGCCTTCTCCACCAGGATTTTCATACTGACCACGCAGTTGGTATGCAACCTGCTCATTCCGGACCACAATGCCCACGTCTTCGTGAGCCCTCAAGACCCCGATCTGAAGATATCCTGGCTGGATCAGGGAGTAGATTTGGCGCTGGGTGGCTTGAAGAGATGGGATGCCCAGTACTTTCTGCACATATCACAATATGGTTATACTTACGAGAACTCCTTGGCATTTTTTCCGCTCTTTCCTTTGACCGTTCGATACTTGGCGTACGCTCTGTCTCACTTGTTCGGAAGTTTTATAAACTATCACAGTCTTCTACTATTATCGGCCGCAGTTTTAAACTTGTTTTTCTTTATTAAGTCGGCCGACGCCTTGCATAAACTCAGTTTAAAAGTATTGAAAAGCGAAAGTCTGGCTTATAAAGCGACAATTCTTTACTGCGTTAACCCTGGAAGTATATTTTTCACTGCGCCATATTCGGAAAGCCTTTTCGCCTGGCTAAGTTTCCGAGGAATGTTAAAGTGTACCGAGCAAGAGACATTACGATTTACCAACATCGATATCATTAGCAGCATTCCGATCGGTCTGTCCCTGATCACCAGATCGAACGGGATTCTTAACCTGGGTTTTGTTTTGTACGCGACATTCAAAAATGTAATGGAAAAGACAATACCTGATATATTTCACCGCTATAAAACACTTCAGTATAATATATTGATTCCACTTCTGGCACTGCCGCTGATGGCGTCCATCATGGCTTTAGTTCTCACGTTGACATTGAGCATTCTTCCATTCTGTCTTATTCAGATGTATAATTATTATAAGTTCTGCATTCACCATGAGCATAATCTTCCGCAGTATCTAGTCGAAGGAGAGTGGGTGCTGCCAGGGCAAGTCAAAGGCGAATGGTGTAACACCACTCTTCCGTTGGCTTACTCTTACGTCCAAAAACACTATTGGAACGTCGGATTCCTCAATTATTACCAATGGAAGCAGATTCCTAACTTCTTATTAGCCGCACCGATCACTTGTATAATTATTTATCACTGTTATAAATACATCAGACAAAACCTGAGACATTGCCTTAAGTTAGGCATTTCAGGGAGAAGATTTCAGAGAACTACAAGCTACGACAGCGCCGGGTCAAAAAGTAATAGAGTCGGTAAGATACCTAATCTATTGCACGTGTACGATCCCGATATGTTTGTGTACATCATTCACGGGTTGTGTTTAGCCGTCTTCAACGTATTCTTTGTCCACGTTCAGGTTACCACGCGAATGTTGGCCTCGGCGAGTCCTCTGCTGTATTGGTTTATGGCCGGCCGAATCAAACCGATTCCTTCCAAAATGGCCGAACAGAATCATATCAACGAACACTTTAGAAAGATAGGAACGTCGGGTAGACTCTCCGGTGAATTCTTCGCAATTACTAACCTGGAAGGCGTTAGCAACATGTACAGTAAGTGGAGAACGTTTATTTTATCGCGGAACGTCACCGATACTAATTTTAAACTCATCCGGTTGTTCTTCATCGGTTATTTCTTAATAGGCACGATTTGCTTCAGCAATTTTTACCCGTGGACGTAATCACGTCGAAGTCAATTATATCGGATAGGATAGAATTCGTCTTAGAGTTATTATTGTTACCCGTCATTCTGTTTACACATTTAAGTAAATAATTACGAGCCTCTCGGAAGCTTTTGCAATTATTAATGTAAATTTCGACAATTAAATAGTTACAGCACAATTATTAATTATCAAACATCGCATCCTAAGTATAATTACATTCAAGTCTTCTATAGGCATAAGTTTCAATTATAATTGAGTGCGTCACTCGAAAAATGGTCCATATTCGATTGAAAAAACAAATATATACATACATACATATCTAAAATATTCTCAGTGAAAAAGTCCAATAAAAATATATTTCGACAAAGTATCAATATTATTGCAAAATGAAACAAATCTGTGCGTGAAAGGAAAATAGATGATATAACTGACAAAATTAAGTTAATTATGCCGAATTGATAATATGTATCTAATGTATATTATACTGTTGAATTTCGCTACCTAATCCAACACTTCAGGGGTCCGATGCATCCTGATATCCGATACTATCTGTGCCACAGTTTGAATGCAAGAAAAACATTATGTTTTGCTCCTATGTATAAAACCCAACAGATTTTTTAAATTCATAATGTATGTAAAAAACATTTCCATAAATTTTGATTTAGTTTTTCGACACATTTCAGTAATTTCAATAATCTGGTTTCATGTCAGCGGCAAAGGGTGGAGGTAGGCTGTTAAGATCCGCCAATTCATAATTATCAAAAAATAATCGTCTATAAAATATCTAAAATTATGCCATTAAATTATACATCATTTTAGATATTTTATAGATAGAATAATATGTTTTATCTATTATAGTTGTTTGGTTAGGCAGGGCTTAATGAAATTAAAAAAAATATCCAACAAAATGTGTATGTAATATGTATTCTAATTCAACGAAAACAAATAAGTATGAATGAAAAAGTGTGCACAATTTTATCTTCTTCTTCGACCATCTCCGATCCTAATAGGATCATATGGGCCTCCACAGAGTAGAGGTTTGTATTAACAGATTTTGTTTTTACGAGAAATGGATGTCAACCACTTGCTCAACCTATTAGGTCCATACCCTGACTCACACACATATTGAAAAACAATATGTGTACTTGCCAGACCCAGGCAACACGCGCGTCATTATCATTTTACTACCTACTTCAATTATAGTTTGTCAATTTATGGCTACGGCCGTATGTTGTAGCTTAACCACTGGAGAATGACAAAAGAAATGGCGTATTTAAAAAAAACACTACCTTATTCTTAGGTCAATAATTATTATAAAGCAATCATTATTCATAAGATGTTTATCACACTTGAATGGTCAAAGACATAGCTTATAATAAGTATCTTTAGAATCATCTTCAAATGTGTTAATCTTGCCGATTTTTTGAATAATAAAATGCCTAATTCTTGTCAAATTTGGGATCACAGAGATTATCAATATAATTTTTTATCGTGAATATTTTACAAAAATTATCTCGTAATAAATTATACTAATGATTTTATAAATGCGTTTAAAAATTAATAAATGTAAAAAATCTTAACACCACTGCACAGTTATGTACCGAAATATGACTATATTCTAAAACATTAGAGCGAGAGGTTTAAAAGAATACTATTTTATGTAACAAAAATACTTTATGCAGTCATCAAATGTTTAAAATAATTATAAAGGATAATAAGGCTTCAAAATTATATAAATAGATTATCTACAACGTTTAAGGAGTGTCCAGGATCATGGTTTGAAAATACAATAAAAACTCAATTTTGACCTACGACGAGCACGTGGGCCGTTAAACACTGTAATATATTCAGTCCTCAATAAAAATTATATGTATATTAAAATAGAGGGCTATTTTGAAATACAAATCCTACACATCAATTTGATCTCACGGTGAACTGCATACGTACAATTTTCCGACACGGATAGATAAATTATGTCCGTTATATCGAGGTTTTACTGTATATTATAATGTGTATACTTATAACATTTTTTTGTTATGCCGGATATTCCAATTTAAAAATACGTACATTTTCTCCAGATTACTAATTAATACAAATAACATATAATCGCTGCCATTAGTTTGTAATTAAATTATACATGCGAATAGTTGATGGTGGCTTCCTCTTCAAATAACGGGGAACAGTTACTAGGTTACAAGCCCCGCACCACATCACAGTTGCTCTGATAGCGAGCAATACCGGACAGCTAGTAATTTAATTATGAATATACTTTTTTTGAGAGACGCATTCATTTAATGAATTAATAAGCATGCATGTGGATGCTTTTATTTACATAGTACAAAAACTTCCCTAGTCATAATTGAGTACTGTTAAGTTTCGATGGAAATAAAAATTGGACGAACGATGGTCCAGAGCTACAGGGACACAACTCACTCTTTAAGAGTTGAAAAAACTACACTTCGTAATCATAATCTTCTTCAACCATATCATTAACTTACTAAGTAAGAATTATCGTAGAGATCAAATCAAATATAGTGTTCAGATCCAACGATGATCAGGTAATTGTTTATTTTCAATCTGCCACTGTTTAGTTTATTATGGTAATAATAAATTATTGTAAATTTATTAAATTTTATTTATTCTAAATAAAAAAAACCATTCCAATGCAATTGTATTTTTGTTTTATTCATTTTTTATAATTATATTTGAAGACGACACACCTAGGTACTATCTTTTGGTGGTTCGACCTTACATAATAACCTGTACCATGTTGGGGTTATATAATTGAAATTGAAATCTGAATAAATAAAAATTGCCACCTACCAATAGTGCTAATGTAAATGTATATTGTGGGTTGCCGCCAAAAGTCGATAATTTAGGTAGGTATTTAGAGTAAACAACATTATGTGTCGTTATAAAATCCAAGGTCATCCGATATATAGAATACGCATATAAAACACAAAGAAATTAGCATTATGCCTGATTTTAGAAGGCATCATAACATGATTTCGAAACATGTGCTAACTTTTGGCAGTAACACCACAGTATATTCTTTGACTACAACAGGCCATGATCCTCAATGACAGTAGTGTACTTAGTAATAGAAGTGAAACAATCACAAACACCTGATATAGAGAACATCACAGAAATGTTTGATACCTGTGCTACATCCATAAATGATGGTCACACGATTACTTTTCTACGTGAAATCTTTTACGCTATCTAAATTACAGTGAACTTGTTTGAAGAATCGATAGGGGAGCCACAGTCGAAAACTACCCAATCAAGACTCGTAACTGGATAGAATCAAGACAGTGGTATGACATGTTCAATAATATGGTGTCATAGTAGTTCCATTTTTGTCCGTTCTTCAGATATGTTTGAGGGACTGTATGTCAGTGTTTACATCTTTGTATTATAGAATCATCATAAAAAGATGACAACACTGCTTCCTGTGAAATGTTGAAAACTGTTCGACATAGAAGTGTAGATAGTTTACGCGGTGCATAACACACTTTCAACCTAAAGCATGTGCAAAACTACTCTTCTGCAACATCTTCTTGGCTACGCTTCTGTGCGCTGTTCTCTACTAAATGGGAGGAGCTTGTTAGTTTATAATGGAAGTGCGGTTAAAAATGGGCGGAGCATGTTAGTTCACAGTTTTAACACGTGGCCAAGATGTTGCTGATGAGTAGTTGAAACCACAATTTAAAAAATTGAAGTGAAGTGATCAAATCTAGACATAGGTATTAGCTGCATACTGTTTATTACCAATACACCGACCAATAGACAGCCTTAAATGCTTCGTGAACCGTCAGACGATTTAAAGTCTTCGGAGTTTTTTTTCATGTGGAGCACCCCAGATCCATTGGATTTTAAACATGTTTGATATACTCTCCGAGTTGCCAGACTTCGTCCGTCGATCACTACGTAAATTCGATTTGACATCAATACGCAATCATTCGGACCGAAAAAAATCTGTAATTGTTTGATTAATTTGTTAATTTACACTTTTATTTGTATTCATGAAATTCATAAATGAAAAGGAACGTAAAACTTGTGTTGTTTTCACTGCTATATTATTTTATGCAAGTCTACATATAAATAACACAAAATTGTAGGATTATCGGAAGACATTACAATAATCGCAACTTTTGACTGACTTTAATTTGACAGCTCGACTTTTTTATTCATTCGTGGATCAGTAGCAGAGCATAGACAAATAGGACGATTTATTCTCCTCGGACTTTTGGCTCGCCAATGGAGCGCCGGCATAAGAAATGGTGTACACATTAAATCTGATTGATCTGTAAATTTACCTTAAATCCTGTCATAGTAAATCAATAAGTAGAACACATTTAGATATTTTTTAATCTTTTATTTGTATACTTGGCCATACTGTTTTGTGCATGTAGCGGAAGTATAATTATTATACAGTAGAACCTCGGTAATTCGAAATCCAAGGGACCCTGAAAATTTGATTTCGAATTAGCAAAATTCGCTATAAATCGAAATTTTCGAAAAAAGGCGCGAAAACTCGAAATGTCTCAAATGCAATTTTGGTAGGCAAAATTAGAGTGGTATTTAGTATTGAAATTCATTGTGTTTATTTATGCAAACGCCAAATTAATCACAATATCAACAATGCCTATTAAAATGTATTATAAAACATTTAATGAAATGATAACTTGTTTGTGTATTTTACATTGATAGGTTAAGTTACATATAAAACACGTCAAATATAATAAAAACACTAACCACTATAAGTTACTGTTTGCACAGAAGAAATTCTGATTAAAAAAATTATCACGAGAGAAAATGATACCTACAATTATCACAAGAAATTTTACTTTTAGTACTTTTGACATTGCAAATCAAAACAAAGTAGCAATCTATTTACCGTTTGTCAGTACCATAGACGTCAGTACTATAGACTAATATTACATTATTGTGTATTGCCAGTCGTGATAATATTTTTAATGGGACAAACAATAAAACACTAAATTCAATGAAAGTAGGTAATTAAACAAACCTGCAATAATTTTGTATGAGCACATTGTTCAACATGGCAATAGGTATAGTTACATAGGTGCACAATAAAACACTAATTAAAATCACTTAAAGTAGTCCACAATTTTTCCTTGTCTCTTTTTACAATTTAATTCATTTTCAAATGAATCAAATGTCTATAGATATTTGGTCGTAATAATCTAATATATTTTGCGGCATAGTTGATGTTCCTGACATCACGTGCCTCTGCATGATGTCAAGAGCGTTAAATAATTCAACTTTTGAGGGGAGAGGCAAAGGAGGCGTTTCGTCGGCATCGCCTTCATCTTCCGAAATTGCATCATCCACTACGTCATCACGTTCACGCTCCACCGCAGTCCCTGTGTCATGCACAGCAGATGTCACTAAGCCGTCGTCGCACGAAACGAAATCACTAAAATTAGCCGGGTTTAATAAGACATTTTCCAATATCGAGTCTTCCTCAACTTCCGGAATCGGATCGACCGGGTGGCACAATATTCCTGATTTTTTAAAACAATTTGAAATTGTCTATGGTGACTGAGTGCCAGGCGGTCAACATTGCCCGACATGCATCCAAAACTGTCCACTTCCGCAAGCTTTTCGGGGAGCAGCCCCTATTTAATTGGATGATGCAAGAGTTTAATAATAGTTTTCGAAAATGGCACTTAAAACTATTTATTCCTGGTCGAGTGGCTGTAAAATACTAGTGGTATTCGGAGGCAAAAATAAAAACTCTACATTTGGCGTATTTAGCTCGGGCACAAAGTGAGCTGTACAGTTGTCGAGCAGTAATAAAATTTTCCGATTCAATGCGGCCATCTTTCTCTGTAGTCGTATCACGAATAATTTAAAAATTTTCCTTGTCATCCACGCTTTTGCATTTTACTCATAGTGTATTGATAAACTAGCCATATTAACACCTTTAAAACATCTCGGTTGCTTGTATTTGCCAATTATTATAGTTAATTTTGTCTTTTCGGATCCATCCATGTTTGTACACAAAACAACTGTCAGTCTCTCCTTACTTCTTTTGCCTCCGTGGCATTTTTCGCCTTTTATAGCCAACGTTCGGTCTGGTAACAGATTATAAAAAACACCCGACTCATCCATATTATATATGTCTCTTGGCTGATATCCATCAATGATATGTTTGTTGGTCTGCAACCAATTTGAGACCTCTGTCATATGATTACATATTCATATGATTGGCTAACGATTTCGCCTTTTCAACTAATAACGGGCCCGATATCGGAATATTAGCCGATCGTATATTTGAAAAATATTCAAATAGCTTTGACTCTAATTCTTCGTGACTCGCGTGTCGCAATCAAAAATTATCACCATTCATCTTGAATTGGTGAAATGCCATTTCTACCCTTTCCCGATTTTTCAAAATGGTGGACAACGATGAATTCGGTATGATTATATATTCGGTAGTATGGTATTAATTGCCAGCTTTCCTTTGCTGTCAACTTTATTGTCGACATCACGAATCAAATTCATTTTTTCGGCGATCGTAAGAACCTTATATGTTTTTTTTAACTACATCAGCCATTGTTACAAATATAAAATAATAAAGTCTGCCTTGAGTGAATAACACTAAATTAATGTCGTAAATAAACGAAATACGAGAAAAACACAGTCACAAGAACGCCAGTCCGAAACACTATCGATAAACAAATGTAGTAAATGAGAACACACGAGAAAAACACAAGTCATAAAAATTCCAGTCCGAAACACTATCGATAAATAAATGTCGTAAATAAGTAAAATACGAGAAAAACGCCAGACACTATCAATAAACACAGGTATAAAATATAAAAAAATGTCTGTAGCCACATATAAAAACAACGAGACTAACTGCTAATATAAATACACGGGTATTACGAATACACACGTTTATTTGTTTTCTATTGTATCGATAATTTTGTATGATATGTACTGCACGCGGTGCGCGGCCGTGAGTTGATAACAAATGAAACGAACTCAGCTGATGCTCAGCTCTGTGTGCCTATTACTACGCGACGCCGATGCGTCATCGCTATAACGGTAGATGTACAATAATAATAACTAATCGCCGATTCGCCCATAGCTGGCGGGAATTTGTATGAATTTCAAAATATTTTGAGTAAACAAAAATAAACTTCTTAATAAAGTGCTGACTGTTTCGCTAATCTTATTCTTCAAGAGCAAGCGAGACGCAATGTTGTCATTGTATATAACTATTTGACAGGTCGTGAAAATCAGTTAACCTCAAAATGAGTCTGCGTGTGTTGTTTGTTTTTTTACCGTCAGGTTTCGCCACTATCGTTCTACTGCACAGGTGCAGATATCGCACGGTCCAATTGTCGCGTGAAAATTTAGCTTCTGAAGTTTTTTGATCCGAGCATCCAATCTTGCAATTTACACGATAATGTGTTTACAGATGCACTCTTTTGTTATGGCCCCAATAATACGTACTCTCAGCAGTAAATCCATGCACGTGTAAACGGGGTATTATGCCGGGTCCACACGGGCAACATGTCGTCGGCAACCTCGTTAAATTTTACGATAAGTATGATAATTATCGTAAAATTTCTTAAGCAATTATGATAATTATCGTAAAATTTAACGAGGTTGCCTGTCGACATGTTGCCAGTGTGGACCCGGCATTAGACTACGACTGAAATAGTTGTCAACTAAAAGTAATAATTTGAATTTACTATTTAGTGTCGCTAGATTTCAAAATCACCCAAGTCCACCTTTAGGTATTTTAGACTTTTTTGTGAATTGCTGAAGAACTATTGTTTTTTAACATTTCTGCATTATCGAAATGTGGAACTTATTATTATTAATTTCCGTTATGGATATGGCTGATTTTGAAATCTAGCGTCACTAAATAATAAAATACAGTCGAAAAATGGTATTCTTTCTAATCAATTAATAAAAATTATACTTTTGACAAAATTGTATTTCTGAAGTTTACAATTAGTTACATTAACAATTTGGATAAAAAAAATAATTTTCACAAACCCAACTTAACGAATATATCATCAAATAATAAATACAATACATTAAAATACGTAAAGAGGTACATACATACTTATTACAGTCTTATAGGGATGTCATATCGATATTCGTATCATATCGGAACAAAAATATCGTATTGCTACCGATGTATTGGTCAAATATTGAAATTTTTTTTGCATCCCTACTCATGTAGCCGAAGGTGTTTGGGTGTGTACACACCCCGAATTGACAATACGGGGGGCAATAAAGAATAGCGGGTGTCATAAAACGATATTAAAAAGGCCATCATATTATATCACATAACGAACGTAGACTTACATCAATTACATAATATGATACGTACACATTACATTTTTATAAACCTTGAACATATGAGAGACTATGATCTTCTTAAATTTTAATTGGTAAATAATATGTAATACTATTCTACCAGTGGCGAAGGGTAGGAGGTAGGCTGTTAAGATCCGGTTTAGGCAGGGTTTGATAGATTTTTAAAAACTAATCAACACCATCTGTAAATTGTAGTCTTAGTTCAATAAAAACAAATACGTATGACTGACAAAGTTTAGTGTGCACTATTTATGGCGGATCTTAACAGTCTACATCCACCCTTCGCCACTGCAAGCTACACACATGCATTCTTGGTCGAACATCGAACATGTTGACTTAGAAGTATGCTCGTCGTTGCGTCCACACGCTTGACACAGAACGCTCAGTCAAAGCGCTACACGTTGAGACATGCTCGAGCGAACATCGAGCAAGAATTACGGGCCCTTTAATGTTTTACGTATCGAGCCATTTGCTCGATATTCAATATAAAGGCATCGAGCGAGATAGTACACTCGTTGAGACATGTTCGAATGAGCGTAATACCATCGAGCAAGAATGTGCGTGGGTACTTAGCATTATACTTTACTGTGTGTTGTAATGAATAAAGATTTATCAGATTCTTAAAGTCGGTTAAAATAGCACACTCTCTTCCAAAAAAATTCTGGCCAAACCGCTGACTACATTCATTCATCTTAAATTCTACACTTTGATCCATATTCCTGGTTTAATTACATTGGAGAGAGTACAAGCTACGTAACCAAATTGATTGTCTCTGTGTTGAAACCTGAAAAATAAACAAAAACCTAATTTAGTATAAAAGATATGATATTATTAAAACAAATTATTTAACTAAGAATGAAAAAGCACAGTTTCTACTTTTGTATTTTGCTAATAAGGAAAAGCATTTATTCTATCTTCCTGCAACGTATTGTACTGATCTTCGGCACACTGTTCGACAAATAACCAAACAGCCTTAGTTCTCGGTGTTATGTAGGTACCAGGTAAAAAAGTTGGATTTATCAATCCGGTTGGCGAAAGAGAATAAAATGAAGAGATATTCCAAAGTCATCACAATTAGCAGACTGAGTTTATAGTGTAATTAATTTACCCAGGGCGTCTTGTAATTTCCTCCTGGCCCGGTTGACTCTCTCCTCTTGTCTTCTGATGTCCTCTTCGGCGACGGTCACCGCCTGGACGAGAGGCTGCTCTGGGTTGAGAAACACGCCAGGGTTTTGTGCGATGGCGGTTTTTGATCCCGTTTGACCTGCAATTCACACCAATCAAATTATAAAATGATTACAGTAAAACCTCGTTAATATGAATTCCACGAGACCGAAAATCGAAAAAAAATTCGAATTATGAAATGTATGAGGGAAAAATATTAAAATTTTGAAAAAATTAATATTGTGTCATTAATATTATTTACGATCATTGATGTGCCTACCAAATTTCCTGTTCCGTGTGTGTTAATAGGTCATAAAATGTCAGGACTATTTTTATTACCTTCTTAAAATAAGTAGTTTATGATGTTTTAAGAAAAGTCTGTCACAATTTTCAATGACTGGCTCATGAAATAGTGTACTTTTTTATGATTTATTGAATATTTTTATATGCCAGAACTCTGAAATAATTTTGAATTACGAAATTCGAATTAAAAAAGTATTGTTTTATATGAAAATAATGTTTCCATAATTTTTCATTTCACAGCGTCTTCTTTGGCGCCCTAAAGTTATCCCTTCAGAATCATATTCGAAACCTCTTTTTAATCTTTCTGTGTGGCTAATCAAAGATGTGTTTCAGAATCAAACATTAGAATTGATTTGTGTGTGAATCTATGCACTCTTTTTATGGGTGTTACATTTTTTTTTCTATGGTATTAACTGGAAATACATTGTACGAGGGTGGGTCAATAAGTCCTTAGAAAAGCCGACAGGTGGCGCGACTAGTACTGCAAGCGGTTTGTTTTCATGCAGCGGCACTACCGATTCAGTATGCTGCGAAGTTTCAATCAGATTGGTCGGGTTGTTGTGTGTTTCTCGTACATTTAAAAAAAAAATTTGCTTGTGGAAAATGGAAAAATGGAAAATGGAGAAAATTGAGTTTAGAGTTGTTATTAAACATTTTAATATAAAAGGGTTAACAGCAAAGGAAATAAAAAATGAGTTGGATTTAGTTCACGGCATATCTGCTCCTTCACTTGCAACTATTTATAACTGGTTAAATGAATTTAAACGTGGTCGTACATCAACAAAGGATGAACCATGCTCAGGACGTCCTGTAGAGGTGACTACACCAGAAATGATCAATAAAATCCACGATATGGTGTTAAGTGACCGAAGATTAAAGTTGAGTGAGATAATTGAGGTTACAGGGATCTCAAAAGGTAGCGTCATTTCTATTTTACATGACAAATTGGGCATGAAAAATATTTCTGCAAGATGGGTGCCCGTCAATTTGTTTTGTGATGGCGTCAGAGGAATATCGTGTAAAGATGACTAAAAAACGTTTACTCGAAAAAGAAAACATGTCAATGAAAATATTATTATTATTTCTAATATAACAATAAATGGACGCATGTTGAATTTTTGTGACAAATTATGTTTTGTTCGTCACGAGTCATTTGCACAATCTGCGCGTCGCATAGTCACGATCTTTTTAGACCATGCCTCAGCTGAAGTATAGCCTTAATATTAATAAGGACCGGTTTAATCCGCTTCAATGGGACATTGTCAACTTGTATGTACATACATATTAGGTACCTTTCGGTTCTAAATAAAAATTATTTATTAAGGCTATACCTCAGTTGAGGCACGGTCTAAAAAGATCGTGGCTAGGCGATGCGCGGATTGCGGGTCGCGGGTGCAAATGACGCATGCCAAACGAAATATAATTTGTCATATAAATCCAAAATGCTTCCATTTAACGTTCTGTTTATTGTTCTATTAGTAACAATAATAATATATTCATTCACATTTTTCTTTTTAAAGTAAATGGGTAACGTTTTTAGTCATCTTTACACAATTTAAGAATTAATACCCCCGTCGCCATCACGAAACAAATTGACGTGTTCCCAGCTCGACGTTTTCTTTCCGAATGGCAGTGAGTCCAAAATTTCGTCGTGCCTATAGTTGAAAATTATTTGCCGTTTCACTGATGTACCGCCTTAAACAGATTTATGTAGAGAAAAAGAACAAAAAATATGTAAGTTTTTGAAAATGAAAAATAAATCTATATGAAACAACAGAATAAGAGGATATGTCCTCTAAATAAAGGACAAACGATCACCGAAAGACAAGGAAACAGCAGTTTACATTTTTTGTTATCCTCTGAAGAAAACGGCTACCTGTACTTACGAATCTATCATTTATTGTGAGTGGAGGAAGGTTGCGGAGATCTGACACAAATAGACAAAGCTTTGTCATTGATATTTATTTGTTTTCATTGAACTAAGTATACAAACTGTAGATGGTATTGGTTAGTTTTTAAAATTAAATTAAACCCTCACTACCCAAACCATAATAGATGAAAAATATTCATTTATCAATAAAATATCTAAAATTATGCCATTAAATAATTAAGCGAAGAACAACCTGCCAGACGGAAACTCATCATGGCGCCACTGATCTAATATCATGTAGTTATGAAAGACTAAAATGGATATTAAGAGAATGTGAAGTTACCGGTGACTGGTTGCGGGGTGACATGCAACGCTGTGGCCAGGGCCTGTATCGTGGTGGCGTCATTGATGTGTGGCCCCATGCACTTGATACCTCTGGGAAGTGATGCGCCTCCCAGCACACCCCATGAGTCGCATGCACTCAAACCCTACACAAGATGAAAATAATTATATCGTCAAATTTTTCTCTCTCTTATATTATCCCTTGACTTAAAACTAAGGCTAATTATATACATAATCCCAATATTAAAGTGGATACATTAACTGCAGAATAAGTCAAATACATATATGAATACAAATTTTCAATATTAGCACCCGCAGATTATTAAACCTGAGTCCCTCAATCATGGCCCGTAGGCAAGGATCTATGGCGGACCCCCTACCCATCACTAGGGTTAAAGTTTATAGTTTTCTAAATGTTGTTTCAGGTAAAATTAACGGTGTTCGGGTATTTTTAGCGATTTTTTTGTATTGTTGAATAAATCCAATTGAATTATAGAGTTGTCGAATATATAAAAATAGCGCCCATTAGAGCAAATTTGTGATGTGTGTTTATCTCATATATAGTGTCGACCCTCCGGGCCCCCAGGCTAGAGCCCTGTTAAGGCCCCCATAGACGGACAGTTCTCGTAGCAGTTTGAACATGGCACAGACAATAACTGTTCAATAACTGTACGTTAGTGGACACACCACAGATCAGTTTAACTACCCCATTTAAATCTGTCGAACTGTCAACAGACGTGCCCATATACGTACAGTTATTGTCTGTGGCAGAGCAAGTGTCAAAAACTATGGAGGTTATGTTCGCGGAGATAATACACAAGGGGTATTGTTTAAATTAGTTTTAGGTAGGGTATACTTGAACGATGATACACGAATAATTTAACTTTGAATTTATTATGGTTATAATTGTTTTTATTAGAAACAAATTGACATAAAATACACACCTATGACGTTGGTAAAATAAATCATGATTTCGCTAGTGGATTGTGTATTTTATCGATCGTACACATTCGTGTAAATATAAAATATAATCTTTTCTTTTGAATAAATTATTCCCTTTAATGGACAGTATTAATTAAGTAAGAAAACGGTAATATTTATAAAGGTATTGATTTTATATACAATAAGCCACAAAATTATATTTACATCAATCATCAGTATAATAATTAATTACTATGATATTATTAAAATATATACTTAAATTTTATTTAGATTTAGCGACATTGTCATTCACAATTAGGTATATTAATTCATGTTGTGAACGTCTTAAATTAATAATTTGTAATATTCACTACATACAATAAATAAAATTAGTCTATATTTTCACAATAACTTAATATTTATAATGCTCTCTAAAATTTTAACATTTATATTATATTGTATAAAATATTATGTTTACATAAATAACTATTACTTTGTTTTACTCTCGTAAAAATAAATAAATTATAATATTTGCGATCTCCGCGTACATAATAATTATTATATTTTTAATAATAAATGAATTTGTATTTTATAACAAGCAACACCAGCCGTAGTTGTATCGCGCGGTATATTCTACTTTACGTTACTGACATCTAATGTCACTCGAGAACTTTCGGCTAGTTGAAATTCCAACAGTTTTACAAAAACACGGGAGTGGGGGGTCGCTGGCAGTTTGAACATGGCACACATCTGAAAGGTCGAAAAGTGTCCGTCTATGGGCGCAGCAGATTATCTACCAAAGATAACTGTATGGTTATGAACTGGCATGTTCAACCTGTTACGAGAACTGTCCGTCTGTGGCCGGCATTAGTCCCCCCCTTTGTGGGGGCCATGACCTCAATCATGGTTGCTGGTACAATTTAGAAGAGATCTTAATTTAGCTATGTACTTTTTCGACTTATACGAGGTATAAATGAGAACTCTGCCACCTGGGCAGTGTTGACCTGTGTGTGTCTGATAACTATCTTAGAAATAGAGAGCATCAGTTGTCTATTCTCCCAAGGTGCAAAACCAACCTGCCACTGGTAATGCTAATTGGGAGGGCGATAACTATGTTCAACCAAATTGCTTCGGGTGTTGATATATTCCACTTGCGTGAGGTGAGTGTAGGTGGATGCTATTTTATAAATTCTTAAAATATGTGTACTTTTTTGAACTTCTATGATGTTTCACTACTTTTGTATGTTTATATCGTCGGTCGCTATTAAAAAAGTCAGATTTGAAATTTTGTCATTTTCGGATTATTACGTAAAAGTTATTTAAACACTTTAAACATTTATACCACAATCACAGTTTTTTTTGTTTGTTTGAAAAATTTCGAGATACTCAAGTTAAAAATGACGGATCTACCGAGAGTGTCCGAATAACAATGTCGGTTATTACCAACCGACATTTTGGCTGGGCGTGGGTGAGCAAGATGCGTCGGATCTGACAGTTGCTGCTATGTTCACCGGACAGACAGATGTTTTTATAAACGTTTAGAAAAATTTCTATAACGCATATTTTTATTCATTATGGCAAGCAATAGGTCACAAAGAATATTCGATGAAACATCTTTGATTGCTCGTACTGAAAAATAGCATTTTGCAGATCCAACTTTTTTAATAGGGACCGACGATATTATGTTCTCTTTTTATATTTTCATTTTTATCGTTTTTATTACTTTTCTTCTTTATAATAATGTTTCATGTCATGTTGTGAACGTCTTAAACTTATAATCTGTAATGTCCATATGTTAAAAAAATAAATTGAAATCGAATAAAAAAATCCCTGAATAATGTCAAAAAAAGTGCCTACCTCAAGTCTTTTCTCCCAGAACAACTGCTTGGGTTTATCTTGTGGGCCGTGTTTGAAGTCTGTCTTCACCTTGCTCTCCTGACTCTTATGCACGGTGACGGGCTGCTTGAAGATGGACGCCGTCTGCCGGATGGGAGGTACAAGAGACGCATCCGACCGCACCCCTCGACTAATACCAAACAAACAAACGGTAAATTCACCACACCTCACTTGATTAATACACAGGTAGAGTAGCTAGCTACATTCAGTTGTGATGTTTGCGAGGTCGTTTCGGTGGGAGAGCGGGGACCTAGGGAATTCACTCAAATATAGAACATAATGATTTTAGTAATTTCCCCATGTCCCACTGTCAGAAAGAATGTATCTTATCAGACTTATTTTGATTGTTAGTCATTGGCTAAATAAATTGAGCACATGGGGATGGATTCAAATAGATTGATTGAAGAAATAGGATGGGAATTTGTCCCAGATGCAGGATTCGAACCTACGAACGACCCATGGTATATCCTACTAATATAATTTAGCAGTGGCGAAGGGTGGAGGTAGGCTGTTAAGATTCGCTATGAATAGTGCACACTAAACTTTTTTAGTCATATGTATTTGTTTTTATTGAACAAAGACTACAATTGACAGATGGTGTTAGTTAGTTTTTAAAAATCAATTAAACCCTGCCTCAACGAAACCATAATAGTTTTGGTCTAATTTGGGCAAAACGACAAAATTGTGCACACTTTTTCATTCATAGTTATTTGTTTTCGTTGGATTAAAAATACATATTACACATATTGTTGGTTATTTTTTTTAATTCATATAAGCCATGACTAAACCAAACTATAATAAATAAAAAATAGTATTCTATTCATAAAATATTCAAAGTTATGTATGATTTAATTGCATAATTTTATATATTTTATAGATAGACATGTATTTTTTGACTATTATCTATTATGGCTTGGTTTCTCAGGGTTTAATTGAATTTTAAAAACTAATCAACACTATCTGTAAATTGTAGTCTTATTTCAATGAAAACAAATATGTATGTCTGACAAAGTTTAATGTGCACTGTTTATGGCGGATCTTAAAAGCCTACCTCCACCCTTCGCCACTGTAATTTAGTTAGGAACAGAATATTATTTCATTCAAACGTATTCTAATATTAAAATCAGATTTCAAATTGTTTTTTGGACAACAGAGCGGTCAGTATTTCTAATGGACACATTATGAGTATCAATCAGTAATGAAACATGTGGAGTAA
Organism: Rhyacophila brunnea; assembly: GCF_057557595.1. Classification (NCBI taxonomy): domain Eukaryota; kingdom Metazoa; phylum Arthropoda; class Insecta; order Trichoptera; family Rhyacophilidae; genus Rhyacophila; species Rhyacophila brunnea. The sequence continues at coordinate 10,431,648 of NW_028232848.1, read as the reverse complement.
ATTTAAAAAAAAAAATTCATTTCATAATATCGTCGCTGTACCTGTATTAAATACCTCGTGTAATGCGCATTTTTTTTCTCTACTTCTTAATTATATCACATGTGGAAAGATCAAATAAAAAATGAAATCACCAAATAAAATCAATATTAAATTAACACTATGTGAGAGCATCCAAAATCATGCAACATAATTAATCCTATGTGAGCGTCCGGCTGCAATAGATCAGTATTAAAATAATCTTATATGAACACGGCATGTTTACGCATGATTCAACGTATTCGACACGGTGCATGTAGAATTCATCCTATGTGATAAAAACATGGAAAAAGCTACAATTTTACCATTTAATAATAAATATATTATGAAAAAAATATGATTATCCAATTTTAATTTATTAATAGGTCTATAAAAAACGTTAAGACATAATATAATATATCATTTAAGATTATCTTTTAAAACAGTTTTTTTCGATTATCACAGAATATGACCACATAGTAGGTATTTAAAATAGTTCGACGATATATTGACTGTAAAAAGGCAAAACCGCACAAGTGATTTTTTGCAATTTATCATTTTCTATACAACACAGTGATGCCAACCGTACTATAATTATAGTACAACACTATAATTTTAATTCTGCGAAAAACGTAAAATACTATAATTTTACGCCAAATATACCAAAATACTATAATTTTAAAGGATTCAAGACGAAAAATGTTCCTGTACTATATATTTTTTAGAAATACTATAATTTTTACGCCTTTGTACTATAATCAGCATAGAAAAAGATGGCAACACTGATACAACACTTTAATTAATGATTTGGTTGCTCTTGTGGTCTGACAAATTAACAGATCAAAAAAATGTTTCCTATCGATTATTTTAACATCCAAACACATCACATGATTTAAAATTCAGCTTGCATTGTGAAATTATTGTTTTTACTTTACCGAAAGTTAGCATTATGCCTTATTCTCATATGACGATTTATGCTATTCAACCGCCTATTGAATGTTGAACAGGAAATCGAAAGGAATGTTCCCACATATAGATTTAAGTTGAACCAATAGTCGTAATCAAGATCGTGTCAAGTGAAACAAACATGTTTGACATGCCGATGTAAGTTGTTATCGTCTTGATTAATCTAGGCAACCAGTTGAATCGAGTCATGATTCACTGCTGAATTGACAAAAGTAAAAAGGTTCTCAAATTAGTTCAATTTAACTTGCAAGTTGATCGACTTTGTTGGTATATAGCAGTGGCGAAGGGTGGAGGTAGGCTGTTAAGATCCAACATAAATAGTGCACACTGAACGTTGTCAATCAAACGTATTTGTGTTCATTGAACTAAGACTACAATCAGTAGATAGTGTTATCCCACTTATCAATTGACTTTCTACTCCATTCAACACACAGTTGAATGACAAAAATCTGCACGTGAGTACGTGGCATTAATCGCTTTCAACAGTAGACATGGTAAATACAAATTGTATTAAATAGATCATCAAATCTTGAGTAACTATGTCGATCCAAATGTAAATTAATAAGAATTCAATGTTTTTGTTTTACTGAAAACATGGCCAATGGTCACTTGTGTGGTTCTGCATTTCAACGGTCGATATGGTAAATATAAATATTATTAAATTCATTATGAATTTACTACCAAGAAAAAGCCTAATCCTTTGCAAAGAGTAAAGGGTAAATAATTTCTGTAACCACGTCGACCTAAATGTAAAGCGACCCCTTATTTTAGTATTTAAAAAACAACATTCATATTAAAGTACAGTATAACCCTGTTAATTCAAAATCGAGTTACGAAATACAAAATGTATGACAAAAAACAGTAAAATTTGAAAAAAGTTTTTTTTTATTCTAATTTTATAATGTTCGAAATAGCTATAAAGGTGCTTTTAAACGTCAGTTCTGTTGGCTGTTCAGTCGAGGTTTCAGTTGCCAGTTCTGTTCGGAATCGGCGGTGTATGTTTACGTATTTTTTATCCACTAAAAATGAATATTATTATTACCTTCTAAACATATTGGTTGGTGTAATGCAGTACCTATATTTAAAGAAAATATAATATTTCAATCAAAATTAGAAAAGTAGTATTAAAAATATGGCAACATACTAATTTACACGTAAATTTAACTGGCATCTCTAAAAACGGATATGATAACTGATAGAAAATCCATACTGTCTCGACTCCGTTTTGGTTTCAGTCGGCCGCATCAGTTTTGCATTTACACGTTAGTTTAACCCATCGCGCCCTACAGATGCAGGACATGATGAAAATCTAAATTTTTTAATCACATTTTGATTTTTTTAAAAGTTGAAATTATTTAATAATAGATGTAGCTATCATTTTATGATGTTAGTTAGGTATATACAGTCCAATATATTTTTTAAGAAATATTTGATTTATAAAACCTATTTTTATTTTAATTTGTCAAAATAATGATCAGTTCGCTAGGTATGAGGTGTTTGAGACAGTTATAAACATAAAATGGCCCTCCATCTTCTAAATATCTTGAAGAGTATTATATTTAGCTCCAGTTTTAGTATATCTTCCTTTTATTATTTACTTATATCATGGACTTCATTTATCTATGTCATTTTGTATAAAAAAAATGCTAAAAAACCCAAAAAACTATATTTGACATGTTTTTTTCATTCCACTTTTACACAAAGTTTACTTAAAATGTAAATACTTAATAGAAAAATTCAAAACCTATAAATATTTAAAAGGATTATTTGAATTGAATGAATAATACATGAGTTATATCAATTTTAGTAATCAGTGTGCCTTTTTAAGTGTTCCTGAAAAATTAATTCTGTCTGCAATTGGTTGACGAACAGCTCGACGGAAACGGTGACTGATTATAGATAGCAAAACTGATCGTTTAAAAGCACTTTTAATGAATTTTATGAATTTTCGCGAAAATTTCGATTACGATGAACTTTGAATTGACTGTGTTCGTATAAACAGGGTTTTACTGTAAATGTATGACAAAATTTATTTTTACATTCATTTCTAGGATATATCAAAATATTAACTATATGAATGAAGGTCAATATATCGCAACCGGCAGATGAAATAAGGGGGCGCTTTACTGAGTCTAACGGGCTAATAAATAATTTTCCAAATTGAAATACCTCAAAGCAGTCACCGCAATCTACATACATAGATTAGTCAAAGGAAAAAAAAATACAAAAATTACAACACCATTCAAGTACACAAAGGAGATCTTTCAAATTGATAATAACTACGTCCTGCCAGCTAAGTCGCCGGTGAACACGGCACGGCAATTCAAAGTGACATATTTAGGAAACTGAACTAATCGTCTTTAAAGTTCTGTCTTTTTAAAAATATATATGCAAAAGGCATTGGCGCACTGGCACTTCATTCAAAACTCTCTCAGAGTAACATGTTTACTCATTAACTACATTGAATCAACAATTATTGATAGTAAAATTGCCAAACAACACCTCACTAATAAAACTTGTAAAAAGTGGTCAAAACTATATATTATTCCATGAAACATTATTAAGTTAATAATTTTGTGGTTCTTGGGTCAACATTCCTAAGACAGTCTTGTTGGAGCTGAGCAGAGCTGATTTTAATTTCTTTTCCTTTGGGTCTATTCTATACTTATCAACGGCTTAAGTGATAAATATTATCAAACTTAGTGTAGGTTTGTATCAAAGTATTAGCACTCAGGCTGTGATAAAATTTAGAGTGAGATTGACTGTTTAGACGGTTAACTTATTGTGACAATTATAATACCTCAATACAAATATTATGTAATAAATACTATCACTTTAGCGTTCGATAGTCGCCTTGTGTATAGAACTTATTGTGACAATTATAATACCTCAATACAAATATTATGTAATAAATACTATCACTTTAGCGTTCGATAGTCGCCTTGTGTATAGAATAGACCCGCTGATGTGACTACCCGCCGAATTATGTAATAACTGTAAACTTTATTAAATTTGATCGTATATTTAGTAAATACTTACAAAAAAGGATCTGCCATGACAGAAAAGAGTGTTATTTACCAAAAGCTGAAACAAACTGTTTTTTCAATGATAAAATGTGTATTTACGGTGAGATGCTATACGGCAATTTTACCCAGTTGATTCTTGACAATTCATAACATTATGATGAAAAATATTGGATGATGGTGACAATGATAGGTAACTGAATGAACTATTGACTGTATAGATAAACCTGTAATCGAATTGCGTGCCCCGTGGCTTCCTTTTGCGTAGCAACAGAGTGTTGAGGCGGCCCTGTTGGAAGTCAAAGCAGGCCAAGTCCAGGCTGTCCCCCAGGTAGCGCGCCAGCTGCGGCTTACTGCGGAACTTCTTCCCGGACGGACTGTTAATTAAACCACAACACCCTCTTACTTAACAATCACTGTATATATTTTTTAAACAGTGTCCGATCCGGACACAATGAGAAGTTGTAGAGAATACCTTTTTGCAAGGCGTCATTGGTGGTTAGCCAATCGCTCGACCCTCCGCAACGGTAGGACAAAGGATGAGATGGGGAGAACATCGGGAGCATCATCATTTAAAAGACTAATTTTAACAGGCGTGATATTGTCATTGAAATAATGGACAGGCATATCCAATTATGCATCATGCAGGTACTAAAGGCACTAAATAGAATAAGCCTGCAGAGTACTAAATATTATAATTTCCTGTGAATTGGCAGTTCACCGTTTGCCTTATATATTATATTCGTGAAGAAACAAGAAAGACTGGAAAAAACTCTCCAATGCTCAGGAATCAATTACACATGTTAATCGAAAAAAATCAACATGCTAAATGTACTGTATTTTAATCCATAATTTTCCACGAAAAAACATGTAGGAAGAGGCTAGAATAAGCCCACATAAAATCAATACAGGCGGTCCTCTACTTTCATACATAATTGGTTTGTGAAAATGTGTATGAATGTTGTATGTACGAAAGTAGAGCAATGTAAAAAAAACATCATGTGTATTTAAAAATATTTATTTATCGGGGCCATGGTTATAATAAAGTTAACAAAGCATATTAGCACTCAAGTATTTTTTTTATAAAATTGTCAAGAGAGGGAGCGGATGAAAGGGAAGCAACTGCATGGAAGCGTACAGTTTTTGCATTATTGACCAAAATCTAAATTTTATGTACAAATGTACAAAAGTCGAGTACTGCCTGTAGTTTTTTTTTAAATGTCAGTAATATTATTTTTAAATCAATCTATAAACGAGTGTTATTTTGTTCAATTCTAAACATTGCTGCAGTTAAAATTATTGTCCAGGGAATAGTTTCATGGTGACCCCCGATTGCGTATCGAATTACAGGTTTAATCTACACAACATTGAAATGGTGTTAACTTAGATAAAGCACATTTGACAATCCTACTAAATAAAACTTATCTGAACGTGAACTAACTTTGATACACCTGCGAAACCGGCCATATGGACAAATCTCATAAATGAAGATATTTGAAATAATTAAATACTTCTCTAATTTGGCTTTATGTACATCAAGTCAACCAACCAGGAGATTCATTCGGCTAGAGTGTCAAAATTTTGCACATACTCAATAATTAGATGCAGAACTATCATAAAACGCATTTTAAATATATGTCTGTACAAAAAATAGCAATTGAATTTGACTGTCACAAATGTAATATATTATGTGAATTGTGACTTAAGATAATTCTGCGTTGTTACATCATGTAACGTGAGCAGTAGATCTGCTGTGTAATTTCGACATATTTATAATTTGATAATACTATTTGTAACTGAGCATAGCAGTTCGCTACGTGTTTAATAACGTAAATACGTAAATAATTACCATTGTCATTCCACGGCAAAGCGTATCGTTGCACATTAACGCAAAAGTCACCAAAACAGATTCAGAAAAAAATACTCTAATAAAGGAAATTATCATGTTCCATGACAAGCGGAGCATATGGGCCTCCATAGAGTGGAAATTGTATTGACAGATTTTTATTTTTGAGCAATGGATGTTAGCCACTAGTTCAAGCTATTAGGGCCATACTCTGGGTCGAAAACAAACTGATTTTTTAAACATTCATAAAACTATATTTCTGCCGATTGTGATTTTTGTCTGAACGACGACAGCAGGTTATCTTAACAATTTTTTTTTATGAAAAACGGTTAGCCAAATTCTCATAATGTGTTTAGTGCTTGCTCTGAATCAAACTAAGACATTAAAAACAAGAAGTGAATTTGAGCCGGTCACAGGTGTCAGACTGCGATCCGGCATTTTGGAGGCGAGCGTTCTGCGACTGCTCCATTATGGGCGCTGTATTGATGAGTGAATCTCTAAAATTATTGTATATTAAGGGCGGACGTGCTCAGCGTGGGTCAAAATGGAGCTTTTATTCTATTTTCAAAGCATGATCCTGGACATTCCTTAAACGTTGTAGATAATCTATTTATATAATTTTGAAGCCTTATTATCCTTTATATTTATTTTAAGCATTTGATGATAAAGCAATCATTATTCGTAGGATGTTTATCACACTTGAATGGCCAAAGACATAGCTTATAATTAGTATCTTTAGAATTATCTTCAAATGTGATCCATTCCATCCAAATTTCAAAAAAATTCAAATCCATTTTTTGAATAATAAAATGCCTAATTCTTGTCAAATTTGGGATCACAGAGATTATCAATATAATTTTTTATCGTAAATATTTCACTATAATAATGTCGACATAAATTATACTGATGGTTTTATAAATGCATTTAAAAATTAATAAATGTAAAAAATCTTAACACCACTGCACATGCATGTACTGAAATATGACTATATTCTAAAACATTAGAGCGAGAGGTTTAAAAGGATACTATGTTATGTAATAAAAATACTTTATGCAGTCATCAAATGTTTAAAATAAATATAAAGGATAATAAGGCTTTAAAATTATATAAATAGATTATCTACAACGTTTAAGGAATGTCCAGGATCATGCTTTGAAAATAGAATAAAAGCTCCATTTTGACCTACGCTGAGCATGTCCCCCCTTAAGACAGAGTAATTTTTTTTCATATATTATTTTGTAAACTTGTTCAGGTAAACCCGGTATCACAGGTGTAATGACGATATATAGTTTTTATCTTAAAATAATATGCTAATCCACCTACTTTGGTAATAAGAACATAGAAACAATTATTACTGAAGACTATAACTAATTTAATACCAGGTACCTACATACCTATATAAATTACAGAATAAAAGATTTACTGACTTTAAATGAAATACTATTCGACATCCAATATTCTGCAAAAATTTAATCTTCCGGATACATAAACAAACATTTTTTTTACTTACCATTAATATAACTGCAATATAATAATATAAAATTATATTTTTTATTTATATGACATCTATTTTCTGGAAGTCAATAATTATTATTATCCACCACAATATATAAAGATAAAGTAATATACAATAACACTCGTTGACAGATTAAATTGAAAATATGTACAAAATTCAGTCATTGCAATTTTTAAAACAAGGTGTTAAGAATAGGGAAATTAAACATGCAAGATTGGGTGTCGGGGTTACTGTACACTAAAAATTTTATATTTTTTTTCTAATGTATATAATTGGAAAGTTTTGATGTATTTTATGTATGTAGCAACTGTACACCATCTTAAATCTGGCTTTTTGATGTTGTCTATTTATTATGACACAAAAAAGCTTTATATCCCATTTACATGTGCATGGATTTACTGTTCACAATGAGAAAATGTATGGGTAAACATGTATTATCCTGCAGTTGGCAAGATTGCGTGCATCAATCAAACAAGTTTGCAAGCTTCTGAATTTTAATGCGCAAGTAAGATCTGCGCCTGCGTAGCATTTTGAGGTAAACCGATTTTCAATACGTCCTGTCGAATAGTATTATATAATGACAACATCGCGTCTCGCTTACTCTTGAAGAATGAGATTGGAGAGAGTCTTTTACGTGTGAACAGTTATTGTCATGATAGTTTAAAATAAGCACTATTGCCGCCAGTAAATCCATGCACGTGTACATGTGCTATTATGCTCCCTTCAAGGCGAATTTACATGGACACCATATTCAGGTTGTGTGGCTTATGGCCGGCAAATGTTTGCTGTTGTTTCAACACGCAACAAAGAGACCCAATGCACTGTGAAGGTGATACAGTGCAAATCCAGAATTTTTTGTGCACACATGCAACATAAAATCAGAGGGAATATTGGTTATGGCAATTAAAAAAGATTATTTGTTTTTAAAATTTTGTTTGCAACGATAGTACTGATCTGATTTTTCTAAGAGAACAACAATGGGAAAATTAGTGACATGCTGAATAATACATGTTTGTAGCCATTTTGAGTTTAATTAGGTAACTATTTAATGCAGGGCAATTGTGCCACAGATGCTGTCATGAGCTTCTATCATTTTTTTTTTTACGAGAACAGTTTATTCCATGTAGACAATTATAATAAATACCTTTTCCTGTCGGCGTATAGGCTTTTCGATCCAATAATTATTAATTTAAAATTTGAAATTTTCATACATTTTGATGCATCATTATCACCAACTAAGATTATATTAGGTAATATTAGGTTGGGGTAGGTTAGGTTAGGTTTGGTCTTAAAAGAAAGTTATAAAATCTCATGACGGCATCTGCGGCACATTTACGTAATGCAGTAAAGGATTGTCAGGTAATCAACAGGTCTCTTGAAAGAGTTTATGAAGTATTTGATTTTTTTTTCTAAAATAAATTGTGTTACAGGGAGTAATCAAATAATGAGAGCTCAATTATTTCATTAAAAATATATTATTAGGACAGTGCGAAGTTATAGTGATATGTCATTGTAAAACAACCGATTTTACTTTAGAATTTATTAAACAACGGGTATTATTACCAACTTCGAAAGATAGAATTTAATAATCTTTTACTATACTAAGTACCTACCTACACAACAATGCTACAAGACTGAAATGAGGGCACACACCAACCATGCGTTTTACAGATGTTTTACTTAGTTAAAGACATTCAGATAAAACTAAAATGTGCATTGTTTGTCACCTGTAATAGTAAACATCAACTTTTCCTGCGGATAATCCCGATTTCCTTAACACCTCTTCTCGCTGCCATCCTTTGGGCAAAGCAGCGCAGTCCGTCTTTTTCTTTTCTATCGATAGACTCATTATGAGACAATAAAATCTAAAGAATCGACGTCGTCAATAAATTCTTTGATTTAAAAAAAACCTCCGCGACCTTATTACAAAAATAAAAACCAAGGAAAACACCGGTAATGCAAATCAATTGAGAAGATCAAGCCGCATTCAACGCCAATCAAGCTAGTTTGCCAACCATAGATAATATATGTAAACTGTCAACAGTGTCAAGTCTATGGTATAATTTACACCATAGACTGCCAAAAGCAATGCTGCCATCTTTTTTACAAAATTTTAGGTAATTGGTGCTAACAATGACTATTCGTGATACGTGGATCGTGACTTCACTAATTTGTGAGCCTCCAATATAATGAAACAAGAAAAAAATAATTAAAATTATTAGGTGTGACACGTCACCTGACCTCTAGTCAACAATGGGCGTACGTACGTCCAAAATTCCTTGATTGACTGTCAAAATATTCAACATGTGCTTAGCACGTAAGAATTGTATCTAATTATAATAATAGATCAGGGAAGAATGTGATTGTGCCGAATAAAAGAGACAAAATACAAAGAAATTTAATATTATGGAGTAAGTAAAAGTCCGAAGTGCTCGGCCGTAGTCATTTGGCAGGCGCGGCGCAGCGGCGTCTTGCGAAACTCAAACGTATAACCGTGTGTATTATGCCCCAAAAAAGACACTGTCTACGAACATTTTACACACGGTTATACGTTTGAGGATCGCAAGACGCCGCCGCGCCGCTTGCACTAAGTCTAGGGTCGCCATTTAAAGAGGGACATCGGCCCTCACAACTCAGAGAGTAAAACAAATACAAATCGAGCATGGAAGTGAAAAATGTTTGGAAATAAAACATTTGGAAGCAAAGAGATTGGACTCCCTCTTTGTTTGGAAGTGTAACTAACATGAGTAATCTAAGAATATAAATCAACCGAAATAAAACAAGTTTCATTTAATCCTACCATGAAACAGATTACAATTTAGATTAATTTTTGTGAATCTTGGGTTCTACCAACCCGGGATATCTCAGTACCTACATGTTTAGCCGAAATAGGTAGGTACTACCTACAATCTCTTGGTCAGCGTCAAAGAGATTAGACTCCGGTGAGTGAACATTTATCATCCTTTTCGTACGAACACGTACGAAGCAATACGAAATAGAAAAAAGGACTGTTGGTATTACTGTAAGCCGCTACTCTAGGGGCGGCAGGTTATATAAAAGTATGGTGAAGCAGGCTAGTATGGGGAAAAAGTATGGTAAGGCAGGCTGGTAATCAATTTGCGGCAAGATTTCCACATTAACATTACCTATATCATATGATTACGTTATAATGACCAAAGTAAACCTCCGTGATGCCCTGCATTTTTTTTATCGGGTCGCTAGTTTTCGTAAGTTGCCGGCTATTGTTGGCCTGCTTCATTCAGTTGTATGAGAAAGCCGATTCCTGACCCCTCTATATATTTAATACCTCTATGCCGCTACTTCACAACCGTTCGCTTGTGTTGTAAAAAAACATGGCGGATATTGTTGTATGTTAAGTATTGTATTTTACAAAGATTTCAGATGTTATTCGGCTAAAAAAGTGTTTATTAATGGAAGAATACAAAGGAGTAACATCATTTCGGAACAATATATTCATACATATTATTAATTATAAATTGATAGGTAGTTTTTCCTAAAACATCTGTTACAATAGGTAACAATTATGTCAAACGTGAAAATGTTTACTCTCCAATGTCATGTATCAGGGCCGTACTCGTTATATTATTTTGAACCCAAGATATAAGATTTGTTTTTCAAAGTAAAAAATATTGGTGCTAGTTAATGACATTCATTATTTAGATAAATTTATAATTCATTTCGGAGTTAAATATATTTTTAAGAATACGTAGGTGCCAAATAAAAAATTGTATTTATATGAATCATGTAACGGAGTATAATAGCGGCCTTTACACACACGTTCTTTGCCGCATGCTCAGGAGTGTACGCGCCGGAACCCGTTATTGAACGCGTAATATCACACGTGTCAGATGTATGGTGCTACAATTTACATGTCAACTATATCCTGCGCGATAGCGCAACGTTTTGGACATGTTTTGAGGAGCACGCGCCGGGATTGAGCGTCTAAAGGAATATCGCACGGTCATTACGGCGTGATCGTGAAAGTCGTTGGAGCGTACATCAATTCAACGGTTTTAGCATGTTTTTAGTAAGAGTGTGTTATTTTGACACACCGCATTTTGACATTTAACTCAAACACAGTTTGATATAAATGGATATACAAAGAAAAAGATTATACTAGCTGAGTTTGTGCAGGCGCAAGTATAAGTATACGTCAAAACAAAAAACAAAAAGTCTGGGTTAAAGATAATAGACGGTGTTTTGGTCACCTACCCTTAATTCGTGAATTACGTCTAAACTATCCCAATGATTTAAAAAAATATTTAATAATGAACAGTAGTTCATCATCCTCAATATCCCCGACTCCTAATCCATATTTGACATGTTTGCCGTTGGAAGCTCTTGGTTCTTCGTGAAGAGCAGCAGACCGTAACACCACAATGATGGCTCATATACCTACTTCATCTCTTCCGCTACCGCTACGTCGACTTTCCTCTACTTTTTTATAACTCTCCGAAAATAACCCCTAAGGCTTTGATATTTTTTTTACTACAAAGTCTCTATTAGCCTTGGGAAATCCTCTCTCTTTGAAGAAATTAATTATTTTTGTATACGCCACATTGTGTAAATTTCTATTTTCATAAGCCGCCGATTTGATTCTCAACAAACATGGGAATATTTTATATATGTCCATAAGGTCCGTAATAAATTGGCGAGAGAAATTGCAAACGTTCATTTGTGACGAACGTAGTTAAACGATTTGACGTACGGCACACGTGAAAGATTAAACGTGGTAAAATGTGTTAAAAAAACGACTTGACGTACGGCACGCGTAAAAGATTGGACGCGACCAACCCCACTCTTTCCGCTGTTCGCTACGCGACTTTAGACACACGATCATTCCCGTGCGACATCGCGCACACGATGCTTTCACGCAGACAAGATTGTGTGTGTGCAGGCCGCTAATGTGGCAATTTTGTGATGTTATATAATCGTTTTTTTTTTGTATAAATACCTATATTCATATAATATATTATTATTCGTTATTGACTCTGAAGTCCCTTGAGATGTTGATCGTATTTTTAGCCTTGTGTTCTTCTGTGCTGGCCCTTTTTACCCCCTTTTCTTCTCGATTATTTATCTCTCTGATTACTCATCTTGTTTAGCAGGCTGGCAGGACTGACGCTTCTGTTAGTGGCGTCCTTTGTCTCTGCTATTTATTAGTTGATTGTTTTTTTTCTTTGTTCGCAAGCGGAAAAAATTGAGTACGGAAAAAGAAAGTACTTACAGTAAAATTTTGAAATTGTGCATTAACATGAAGTGTAATAAAGACAGCAACGTCGCGGAAGAACTGGCAATGGAGACCGACTCAAATGAGTCGGGATTACTGATGGAGGATCCCGTGAGTGAGCTGAGGGCGTCAGTAATGTCACTGGATAATAAGGTATCGCAGATCTTTTCAATATTGACCCAACATGGTCTGCCTGCAGTGGTACCTACTCCGCAGAAGCCGATGGTGGACATCGACTCTCCGGTAAGTTTTTTACGGCCGCCCGCAAAGCCCGAACCAGCGGAAAAACCCAACAGAATTCCGTTGCCTGTATTTAGTGTCGTAGTACAGGAGCCTGCTTTTCCGATGCCAGACAAAGCTCGGGAAGCGGAACTTACCAGACTCCAGCTTTTCGACACAGATAATTGGGCGGGGGTTTGCTATACTGAAACCCAAAAACAGTATTTGGCGGCCCCGTCCTTCGTTGAGTTGGGACTCAACGATGAATTACGCCCCTACGATCGTTCATCGCAAACCATTCACCTGATGGAACGTACGATCGCTGGCCTCCAAAATGCGATGCTCGCTCAAAAGGAGTGCATTCGGGTCTCGTTACAGCGAGTGGTTGATTCTGTCAGCGACCACACCATTGGTATGGACCTTTTTGAGACGGTCGTAAAAGAGTTCGGGAACTCATCAGTACTCAACAAAGTGTCTGAGGACGTCATCCGAATCCTTTGTGGAAAACGGGCAGAGTTGATTCAGACGAGACGGCAGAAAATCCTCTCAGTAATAAAAAAAACACCTTTACGCGAGAGGCTCTTATCAAGATCCCACCTAGCGACGAACATATCTTCAACAAAGATAAACTGGCGGTTTTCCTAGAAAGAGGTGGGGGTCGCTAGAAGGTCTTCGATCAGACCTCCAAAGTGGTTGACCAGGGCAGGGTAGAGAGTCAACCTAGGACTTCGTCAGATGGACACAAAGACACCTTTCGGAGGCAGGAATACACGAAGAGGATATCAGACCAGATTAGGGGTGGCTTGCCGAGAAGCCCGCGCCCCATCCAACCGAGGTTTTCTCAGAGGTAACCGAGGTGGTGCGAGGGGCACTTACCCTAAACGCATGTGACCAGGTCTCACTCTCCACGCTCACAGGGGGACGCCTCCAGCATTTCCAGGAAATCTGGCAGGCCATGGATGCACCACCACCATTATTAAAAATAATAACGGGAACCAGTATTCCGTTTATAAAGAAACCCTCTCTAATAAAGCCTTCCGTACAATTCCAGAAGGATTTCCAAACGTGACAATCGCCGGAGATTGCATCACAAATCGCGGAACTGAAGAAATCGGGAGTATTGGAATCGGCAGAGCCATCTCCGAGCTTCCTCAGCAAGTCGGCAGTCAACAACCCGTCTTCAACCTAAAACGCCTAAATGGTTTCCTACAAGCAAGGTCGTTCAATCTGTTCCACCATTTCAAGGTCCCAACATTTCTGCAAAGGGAAGACTGGTTAGTAAAAATAGACCTAAGCCAAGCGTACCTACATGTACCTATAGCTATACAACATCGCCGATTCCTTCGGCTAGTTTACCAAGGAGAACTCCTGCAATTCATATGCCTGCCGTTCGGACTGTCGGCAGCACCAAGACTGTTTGCCTCATTAACAAACTGGGTGGCCAAACACCTCCGAAGAAAAGGTATGAGAATCGTCACTTACTTAGACGACTTTCTGATGGCAAATCAGTCCAGAGAGATTCTTCTGTCGAAACTAACTTATATGATAGATTTCATGCAGGCACTAGGCTGGATAATCAACAAGAAAAAATCTTGTCTAATCCCACGCCAACAACGGGGGTTCTTGGGTATCACGTGGGATACTCACAACAATCGGAAATATCTATCAACAGAGAAGTGCACATAACTTCGTCACCACATGCAATTGCAGATCCAAAAAGGTAGTTGGTCGAGGCCCAACGCCTCCTCGGGCGACTCAACTTTGCAAACTTCTTCACTCCACAGGGGAGGTTGCATTGCCGACGTCTACAATGTACAAGCGCTCAATTACTCGTATCAAGGAGCCACCCTCACCGAACAACATCGATTTCACCACAAGCTCGAGAGGACATCATGTGATGGATTCGAGCGGTGGGCTCTGAAAGATTCACAGGGCAACCTACAATCACTACCCCACCACAGACGCAGCCGATTTAGGCTGGGGAGCGCAGTTAGACGAGTACCACCTATCAGGTATATCGACACAAGGCCAATCCACGTGGGACTCCAACCGAAAAGAGCTGTCTCTCAGCCATACAACTCCGGGAGCAAACGCTCAGAGGATCAGAATTACTCCTACAAACCGATAACAAAACAGTGGTGGCCTACATCAACAACGAAGGGGGCACAAAGTCCGCAACCCTACTAAGTCTTTGCCGACAGATTCTGGAAATCGCCAACCAAGCCAGTATATCATTGACTGCACAATACCTTCCAGGCAAATACAACTGCGTGGCAGACCATCTCTCACGTAGCAAAATTATCCCAGAATGGCACCTAGTTATGGCGGCTATAAATAACTCCCCTATTTCAAAGATGAGGACTCTCAGACGTAGACCTTTCGCGTCCAACACAGCCCATGTTGTCGCGACGTATGTCTCACAAAATCCGAACGATGCCCTTACACTGTTCCATGATGCCTTCGACAGTGGGACTTCAAACTAGCCTGGATATTCCCGCCACCGAATCAAATTCCACAAGTATTGGCACACCTGAACACGGCAAGGGGAACATATTTACTAGTGGCCCCATGGTGGAAGAAGTGTTTTTGGAGCGCAGACCTACAGCAGAGATCACTGTAACCCCCCTACCCGATCCCGCACTTGGAATCATTTCTAGTGGACATGGTGACAAACCATCCATCTCCACAAGTCCGGGACCTATCACTCCAGTTATGGATAATTTCGGCTGGTCAGTAGAGGACAGATGACTTCTCACTTCCGGCTGGCGACCATCCACTTTGAAGACCTATAAACCTGCATGGGACAAATGGAAGACATGGTGCATGGCCAACTCGATAAGCTATAATACCCTCGACCCGATTGAAGTGGCTAGATACCTGGGTCACTTATACAATAAAGAAGGTCTTTCATATAACACTATTCTTGTACATAAGTCAGCCATAGCTACCTTTTGCAAACCTATGATCATTAAAGACATCAGTAGTAACATAGCAGTGCGTCATAAGTTAAAAGCTATATCCACCCGCAAGACTAAACCTACAAAACCACCGATTTGGGATCCAAGAATAGTCGTAGACTACCTCAAGAAAACAACACCACTAGTATACAACCCATATGAAGTTTCACGCAGAACAGTTATATTATTATTACTCGCATCGAGACGACGGGTTCATGACCTTACCCTACTCAGTGTAGCGGATAATGGCCTAGTCGATAATGGCGACCATATAATTCTATGGCCAGTGTTTGGTTCCAAGACAGACACATCAAGGCACCGCCAATCTGGATGGAAATTAAATACTTCCAGTTGTCAAAACATCGATCCAGTATTTTGGCTACGAAAACTTAGTTGCGTTTCCAATGAGAGAAGAGAAGAAGGTGGTAATATTCCGGCATTATTTATCTCGTTAAGAGGACCCCCAAAACCTGCGGCTCGAGCAGTCATCGGAAATTGGGTGAAGTCAGTACTCGCTGATGCAGGAGTACAGGAATCACCAGGCAGTACTCGATCAGCAGTCGCCTACCTAAATTGGTTAGAGAATTATCCCATAGATGAGTCGTATAGTTCCTATATACGATACCTAAGTCCACTTTTGGTCAAAATTGAGATAATGATAACATTTTTTACTACCGTCAGCGCTCTATAATTTGGTTCAGTTGATCGGTTCCTAAAGGCTATAAATTCATATGAAAAGAGAGTTTCAAAATCACGATGAATTCCTATCGGCGATAAATCCACGGTGCGGTTTGTTCCAAAGGCCGATAAGTCCATGCGACCTTGTAGACAGCCAATTAGCATCGAGCATTTGCTAAAATCAACATGGCCGTTGTAGCAGTTCGCGTCATCAAAAGTGTTTCAAGTTTTTAGTAGAAATACAACGAAATAATGTCTGATCTTACCCAGAATGTTGCTAAAGTGGAAGGAAATACATCAAGGAAACTATGTATCAATTAGGAATTATGGAAAAATAACGTGGATCATCGGGAAAGGTATTTAAAATACGACTATTTTGCATTAAATGTTGGCAAATACTGGGTGATTGAGAATTTCTCTCGAATTAAACAATTGTTTTTATTTTAGTTATGTCCGTACGTTTTTGTAAATGTTCTACCTGCACAAAATAAAATCTGTGTGAATGTAAACTTCCCTCGTTTCAAATAATGGTTTTTTAATAAGATTTTTTATAACATTTTTTTCTGTTAAAAATTACTCGGACTACGTTTATTTAAAAAAAAATATTGTGATTACATTATTGATAGTAAGTACTGTACGACAACATTATTTAGGCAACAACAGGAAGTCGCTCTTATCGCGTATAGAATATTTCACAGTGTTGTCATTTTTTGAGAAAACATATCCCGCGAAATTAGGTTTTAAGTTTATATCAATTCTATCCTCAGTAAGTTTATAAGTACATTAATTTATAAGTCTAATTATTGTTCAATAAATATCAATAGAATTTTTTTTTCAAATAATTTCACCTCTTAATTATTACTATTATATTAGGTTAATTATTACAGCGTAATTATTGAATTTGGAAGGAAATGTATCATTGAACCCACATTAACTGATAATATTGCTGCAGGTATTTATTAATTAAATAACTAGAACACAAATTATGAGTAAAAAAGTAGAAGTGAAAGATATAACATATTCAATATTATATTGATGACCCAATCACATGTTTTATAATTTACAAATGATGTCTTTATATCGTATTTTTAGTAAAATTGTTGTAGAAACACATACTGTGAAAATAATTTTCTATAAATTAAATTATATCCACCTTACATAAATTTTAAAACAATATGTACCTACTTATCGGTTTAAAAATTAGGAAAAAATAGGACAATTCATTAACTAACTAATGATCATTTATACTTAATTATTATACGTCTAAAAATATTAATAAAATAGATTACGATACACATAACTTTATAATGTACAAACATAATTTCCAGTATTTGGGGAAATATTTCTAGTATTACAACACTGAATTTTGACATACCTGACATGACAGGAACCCGTAAAATGGGCTTGTTGAAAGTATTGTATAGGCTCACCTTTTAAATACGACTCTTTTTCTTCTTCGCAATAAATCAAAAGTTTACTGATAATAATTCGAACATCATTTCGTATTGTGTTAGACATCTTTTGATTATAAAAAGCTTCAAATTACGTAAATTGATAGATGCGTCCAATACGAAGTGTCAAAAATGTAATGAAAAATTTGGGGGCGTTCCTAATTTGAAACCGGAAGTTCGATTAGCTGTACGTAGTTCACAGATTTGCCACGTAGCCAAGATGAAGTTGCCGGACAATAAGTGTGAATATTATACGTAATAGGTACATTTGTGTAAAAGTGCATGTTGTTTTTTCAATGTATGCTTGATCTAGTGCAAGGGCCCAATGGGTTGGGCGAATGGCTAACAACCATTCCACGAAAAAAAGGGTCTGTTAATATAACCTTCACTCTGTGGAGGTTCATATGCTCTGCTTAGGAGCGAAGACGGTAATTACATTTGTGTATCTTTTTCTACTATCATTTACCTAAAACATCTTTTAAAGTTACCTAATCATTGACATGACCCGGCTCACGGCTAGCTCAATAATGCTACCGGGCCGTCACTGAGGAGACTAGTGATGAATCAGGAGGGTGGATCTCCTTTGTAGTATCACAACTTTTGAATTCCCAAATAAAACTCTCAGCTGGTGTGGTGCCGAATTTATTCAGGTTCTAGAGTTCACGGTTTCACAATAAAGTTAACTGTCATTGTTCCCGTAATTAAATCTCATTAAAGTATCAGTAAACTATTTATTTGTTCACTAGAGGATCTCTGTGAAATCTTTCACAAGTTTCCAAAAAGTCACACCTAACTCGGAGAATGTATACGCAGATATTCTTAGAATATTTTTATTTCATGAAATATTTTCCCATAAGAAAAATATAAATTATTATTTAGTCACATAGTATTGGGTTTATAAAAAAGAATAGAATTTATTTTATTGTTGTTTACAAAGTTTATTTATGTTCACAGTACGTTTACAAATATTTATTTGTGTTCACAAACTTGTTTACAAAAGGTTTGCTTAATGTTTACAAATTTATTTACTAAAATCTGTTTTTATGTTTACAAATTTATTTACTAAAATTTGTTTTTATAATTATGTTTACTTAATAAAGTTTCAAAAATTTATTTTATAATTCCGAAAAAGATTTGTAAAATTTATTATTACAAACTAAGTTTATTAATTTGTTTTTATAAAACAAATCCGATCGCGTAATTTATCCCGATTACGTCACCTCGTATGATGAGTAATAAAAAATAAAATTACTCCGCGTGTGCGTCACTACCGGCAGATACGAGATATTCGCGCTACGTTTTAGCGGCATACGTCACTACCGACAGACACGTGGTGTTCGCGCTACGTTTAGCGGCACACGTCACTACCGGCAGATACGAGATATTCGCGTTACTTTTTGCCCGCCGATGGGGACTTATTATAGGTAAATTTCACGATTGTTACTGAGAACCGTGTCTCGTATCCGCGGAAGGACTGCTGCTTTGTAGGAGTTCGCTGGTGAGAAGTGTAGAAACTAATGATTTTACGGAAAAAGTGGCCGCCTTTTATACCCTTCAGATAGAGGTTTAACAGGAAATAGTCCGTAAGGGATAGCAGATCTATATCTTTCTCTCACGGGATAAATTTACGTATATCTCCCGTTCCTGGCAACTTTCTAATAGAGATATCTTCTACTTTAGTCGGGTTAAATTTACTCTACTTTATTTCCGCAAAATTAAGACTCAATAGGGGTGTTTTGAGCACCCTCTAGAACATGTCCCTTAAATACGCCGTTAGGATGACGTAAGCCAAATATTTGATTTTATATGATTTTTCGTGTTCGAACGAAGGGGAAAGTTTTTAGCTTTCCAACGAGGTATCGGAATAGGTATTCGTGTACCAGATAA
Source organism: Rhyacophila brunnea (assembly GCF_057557595.1). Taxonomy (NCBI): domain Eukaryota; kingdom Metazoa; phylum Arthropoda; class Insecta; order Trichoptera; family Rhyacophilidae; genus Rhyacophila; species Rhyacophila brunnea. Next base: position 10,411,839 of record NW_028232848.1, on the reverse strand, counting down.
GGGGATGGCAGTCTTTAAATTTAAAACGTCAAAACGAAAGGTTGACACCCACGTGCTGGTCCTTTCCACCACTCTTGGCCTTTTTAGGCCAATAGAATTTTACTGGGTTTTAATAAAACTGTTTGGTCCCGCAGAAACTTTCTCATTCGATATTTACCTTTCGGACGAACATTATTACGTGAAAATACTATAATATTATACTTAACATTTCCACTTAAGTATATAAATGCTTAATTCTAACAAGATGTTATACCCGAGCGGTTACTAACTTATTTAATCTTGCATGGTAGCTTTTACATAATAATTTGAATGTAACCTTGAATCTATTTTTACCTCGCGAGCTAGCACAGCTGGGCCATGTTTTGCCTGAAATAGATTTTCTTTAAAGTTCAAGGTCGTGTGATAATTCGTATTTTTAGTTGTAATTTTTGATTCTTTTATTACTTAGGAAGCTATTAAGATTTATTATTGTTTATGGGTAGAAACCCATCTATACCAGAATCTTAAGTTTTTCCAATTGTTACTTTTACAATATTCATTATAGCCAGCGAGTTATAGTATTAACAAAATCTATAATTATAATTACGCGTCTTTAGATATAGGTACGCGTTTACAGTATTTTTATAACGGTAGTTAGCTTCTATCTTGTATCGATAAAATTAGTATTAAAATTCTTTATTTACAATTATACAGTATATAAATTTATAAATATTCAATTTTCTTTTTCAATTTTCATACATTTCCATTATTGCTATAAAAGTTATTGAAGCATGTACTTGCTAAATTTTACGTAAACAATCTCTCCCATAACTTATTTTCTAAGTTTAATGGAGATTTCCCGGAAATTTATATTCAAAATAGATCGAATTGAAATTTCACGACGTGACATTTCGAGGTCTGTGGTCACAGCGTTCCAATTACACTTGAGCAGTCTCGATTCTCTGAGGCGAAATTTTTACGTAAAATTTTTATTACATTTACAAAGAAAAAGTTAACAACATACATTTTACTTCTTAATACTAAACGATTACGCTACTGGTTACCTGTTCATGGTCTTTTTCGACCATTTCATTCTTACTCCTTCCATAGTTTAGAACCATGGGACTTATATATTCTGTTTGTACCTTGTCGTGAGGTTGTCGCACGGCTATTGAGAAGTAGAATTGACTACAAGGCTAGATTTGTATAGTTATGTCGTTAAACCATACTCTGCCACAAACACTAACTGAAGGTCGGCGTTTCTGCTCGTGTCACCATGTTAATATTTTTTTGATTTTATTTTAATAATCATTTGTCTATTAGATGAAGAGAAGACAAAACTTATGTCCGATTCGTTCTAATGTATTAGGTTGTATGATAGAAAATAAATTTAAAAAAAATACGATTTTTATTTTACTGACGAAAATTCTCAATCACTAATGAATGAAATCATTCTAACAAATTATTTTTGTATTTATTGAAATAATAATTGTTTTTATTTACCCTATACTTGTCAACCACTTATCGTTAGTGTTGAGAAACAAAGACCGATAAGTCACACCTACTGGGTTCCTAAATACGATAAATTTGATAGTTAGTTTCAAATGCCGATAAGTCCATCACTCTTTTGTCAATTTCTCCTTTACTGCTACGAAAATGATTAATTTTATTGTGAATATTTGTATAAAAACAACACACCACCATAATATAAATTCAATCATAGGTTTTCATAAGAAGAAGTAGTATTAAATAAAAATATTTAGTTTGCCAACATTTCATCAAAGTGGACTTATCGTATATAGGAACTATACGACTCAGATGACATCCTGCAGAGAGGTAATTGGCGCCAGGAAGCTACTTTTAAAACATTTTACCAGAGACCGATAAACACACAGACTTCTAAAGCGGGGGAACAAAATATATTGGCCTCTTTGTTCAGCCCGGTCCACTGAGTCTAAAAGCAAGGAATCTAATATATATTGTTATCCTAAGAGATTTTGAAAAACGCACTAACAGCTCATTTAAGCGACATTTTATTGTTATTTTTACATCTTCACTTCGAAATGTGCGCTACCGATTGAATTGAACACATTTCTGAAATTTTCCATGATTTTACATGTACGTGACGTTTATATCCGATATTTTCTTACACACCGTATACAATCACCATATTTACTGTTTACGCCTCACAGTGATATTACATTTATCTACATAATTCATATCGTCATCATCATCGTCGACCTGAACCAATCCACTGCTTAATAAAGACCTCCTTAGCCTGATTCTACTCCTTTCTGTCATATGAATGTCTGTATTTATCAAAATCGGTGATATTACAATTATCTATATATTCATATCGTCATCATCATCAACCAGGATCAATCCACTGCTGGATGAAAGGTTCCGCAACCTGATTCTACCTCTATATTATACCTATTTCTATCGTCCTTATCATCATTTACCTGAACCCATCCACTGCTGGATAAAGGCCTCCCATGCCTGATTCTACTCCTTTCTGTCATTTGAATTGCTGTATTTATCAAAATCGGTGATTTTATATTATATGTATTTATATTTCCATTATCATCATGACCCTGAATCAATCCACCGGTGGATGAAGGCCTCTCTAAGTTGTTTGAATTTCTGTCGGTCATATGAATTGCTATAGTTATCAAAATTGCTGATATTATATTTACCCATTCATAATATCGTCATTGTCATCATCAACCAAGATCAATCCACTGCTGGATGAAGGTTATACCAACATAATTCTACTCTTCTTAGTCATATAAACTGCTATATTTTTAAAAAAAATGTGATTTTATATACCTACCCATTTATATCGTCATTATCATCATCAACCTGTATCAATCCACTGCTGTATGAAGGCTTCTTTAAGCTGATTCCACATCTTTAGGTCTTATAAATTCATATTCTTATCAAAATTGTTCTATTCCTCTCAGATATAATATGTATTGCTTCATTATTTGTCTCGATATGAATATCCCGCACCGGGAAACTATATTGTATTATAGTTTAAATATTATTCTATGGCTGCAAGCATTTATTTTTTATAGACAATGAAACAAATTAATGCTTAAATTTATTTTTTACACTGCTAACCTTCTATTATCTCAATGGAACCCGAAGGAGATTAATATCACGTTATATTGGATCGCTATTTATGATAATCACATAATATATTGCTTTATATTCGAATGATTGAGATGTATAATTATTTATCATATTTTACTGCACATACATACACATATATTGTATTAAAATTAAAATGTCAGTGGTAGCAATCGGCGATTGCCAGCTGTTCTGCTAGGCATAGCAGCCTAAGGTGGTGTTAGATTGTGAAGGCCAGACTCCTGAATAGACTACGCATATGAGTCCAAATTTATATTGGCAGTGACCAGTGACGATTTGCAAATCGTAAAAAATGACAAATCAGCGAAATGTCAAACTGTCTGACGTGAATAAAAAACCCATCCCGAAGGGAAAACTATGGCGCCATCTATGCATACTTCACAATTATATTAAAATACAACACCGCCAAGCCGTCTGCAAGACCTAGCGAGACAGATTGGCGGCCGCCAGCTGGCTCAGCTAGTATATTATAATTACCTAATTCTCATGCTAGGTTTCATCCATCCTATCTTGCAGGATCTATCTTGCTTTACCAGGTGATAACAAACAGATATCTCAAGGGGCTTCAGAGTCAATAGCGAATAATGAAAAGAATTTTACCTACCATTAAAACTCTTCAGTTCAAGTCCAGAGAACACCCACCTGGTTTCCTTGAGACATATCAAAATGAACAGCAGAGACAAAGGACGCCACCAACAGAAGCGTCAGTCCTGGCAGCCTGCTAAACAAGATGAGCAACCAGAGAGATAAATAATCGAGAAGAAAAGGGGGTAAAAAGGGCCAGCACAGAAGAACACAAGGCAAAAAATACGATCAACATCTCAAGGAACTTCAGAGTCAACAAGAATAATAAGAGTTTTAATTGTAGGTAAAACTCCTTTTATTATGCAGGGCTTCTCTGATAATATTATGCGAAAGAGATAAATATTGTAATTAACTATATGTATAATCAAATTTTCAACATTACCTGTATTTTCTGTCCAATAGTTTTATATAAACAGTGAGCAATTTTATGTATAAACAATATTATGTCGAAAACAAACCCATGTTATATTTTTGTTTCATAAAATATTTTCAAAATACACATACCTACCCACATGAGTGAAGAGTTAATATAATTATTTTTTTGTTTGTAATTAAATGTGTAATTATTTTTCAACATTTATCTGTTTTTTGTATATAACAGTTTTATTTAAACAACAATAATGAAAGGAGTTTTACCTACCAATAAAACCTTTATTATTCATGTTGACTTTGAAGTCCTTGAGATAGGGTTTGCTCTTTCTTCTTTGCGTGAGGCTATATTCTACTAATTTATTTTCCTTTTTCTTGTCGTTGGTCATTCCTCCGTTTTTATTTACTGGTCATACCCGCGCGTCAATTTTTTATGTATGGAGTTTGGGATTCTTTTGTCTTCATTATGATATGACTCAAGGAACCAGGTAGAAGTTACCTGGACTTCAAAGTCAGCATGAATAATAAGAGTTTTATTGGTAGGTAAAACTCCTTTCATTATTCAAATTTGACTTTGAAGTCCTTGAGATATCTGTTTGTTATCACCTGGTGATGGGTATGCCAAATTACTGTATGTGACAATGATTCATTGACGAGGTATAGACCATCGTGACTTTCCATGTATATGGTTGAATAGAGAAGTTAATGGGTTCTTTTCCCCTTCTGATGGTGGTGTATCCATCGTTCTCTGGTAGTTGTCGTGAAATGTCGACTCACTACGCCAGTTACCTCTCTTTAAGATATCATCTATTGGGTATATTTACGGTTTAAGGAAGTCACCACTGAGCGGACACTGCCTGGTAGTTCTTGTACCCCTGCTTCCAACAGTACTGACCTTGTCCAATTCCCTACAACTGTCCTGGTGGCTGGTTTTGGTGATCCTCTTGAAGATATAAATAATACCGCAAAATATCCCCACCTTCCCCTCTCCATGGGTTTGACATGCGGATGAGTTTCCGTAACCAGAATACTGGGTCGATGTTTTGACACGTGGAAGCGCTTAGCTTCCATTCCGATTGACGATGCTTGGCGGTATCTGTATTTGAGCCAAAAATTGGCCATACAATTATGTGGTCACGTTTTTCCACCAATCCATTGTCTACTATGACTGAGTAGTGTGAGGTCATGAACCCTTCGTCCCGATGCGAGAAGCAGCCGAGTAGGTAGCTGTCCTGCGAGAGGTTTCCAATAGGTTGTACTCCACCGGTGTTGTTTTCCTAAGAAGATCTACCACTCGTCCTGGATCCCAAACCGGTAGTTTGACGGGTTTCGTTTTATGTAACGAAATTGCCTGTAACATATTGTGTTGTACTACCACGTTGATGCTGATATCTATAATGATAATCGATTTGCAAAATGTGGCTATGGCTGACTTATGCACCAGGATGGTGTTGTACGACAAACCCTCCATGTTGTGCATGTAGTCTAGGTATCTGGCCAATTCCATTGGTTGAGGGCTATTATGATCCATTAGGTTCATGTTACCCATGTCATTGTCTTCCATTTGTTCCAAGCTGGTTTGTAAGTTTTTAGAGTCGAAGGCCGCCATCTGGAAGTAAGGAGTGCCCTTTCTTCCACCATTCAATTTGATGTTATTTTCACCCCACCCGAAATTATCCATAGTTAAAGGGACAGGTCCTGGGTCCTTGGAGGTGTACGGTTGGTCTCCATACCTACTAGTGTCGTATGTAGGTGAGGCATTGTATAAGGAGGTACTATCGCCCTTTTTCGTAAGTCCACTCCCCAAAAGCATTGTTTCCAGCTCGGTGCCACTCTAGTAAGTATTTCCCTTTTGCTGAGTTCAGGTGCGCTGGGACTCGTGAAAGTATGTTTCATGGGGGAAATATCCACGCCAGTCTGAAGTCCCACACTCGGCTGAAGGCGTCGTGAAACAGCGCGCCACTGTCTGTAACGTCTCGTGACACATACGTTGCAATGACATGTGCTGTTTCGCTTGCGAATAAGTCCACCTCAGGAACACCCCATCTTTAAAACAGGGGGGTGGTTGCGGTGTAGACAAGGTGCCATTCGGGAATGACTTGTCTGCGGGAGAGATGATCTGCCACGCAGTTGTAGGAGGGTGACAGATTTTGTGCCGCCCTCGTTGTTGATGTATGCCACCACTGTTTTGTTGTCTGTCTGCAGAAGCAGATCTGATCCTATGATTGATTGTACCTGAGATTGAATTGCAAACATTTCTTTCCTGTTGGATTGCTATGCCATGCTAACTGGTCTTGTTCCCACGTACCTGATAGGTGGTGTTCATTTAGTTGGGCTCCCTAGCCTGTGTCAGCTGCGTCTGTCGTCAGGAAGTGATTGATGTGTGTCAACTCTGAGGAGCCTATCACCTGGAGTAACCACATGATGTCCTGTTAGGCCTGTGGTGAGATTGTCGTCTATTGGCGAGAATGGGACCTCGACAATATTGATGACTGGAGCTTTGTAGCCGTCGGCAATGCAACCTTCCCCGTGGAGGTAGGATGCGAAGTTAAGTCGCCCCAGAAGGGATTGAACATGTGCCTGCCTGAGGGACCAACTCCCTCTTTGTACCTGCATTGTGTCAAATCTGAGGATCCTATCGCCTAGGGCCACCACATGATGTCCCGTTGGGTCTGTGGTGGGATTGTTATCAATTAGCGAGGATGGGACCTTAGCCATATTGATGACTGGAGCTTTGTAGCCGTCGGAAATGCAACCTTCCTCGTGGAGGTAGGATGTGAAGTTGAGTCGCCCCAGAAGGGATTGGATATGTGCCTGTCTGAGGGACCAACTGCCTTTTTGTACCTGCATTAGCAGATGGTGACGGAGTGCTACACATTTCTCCGGCAACAGAAACCTCCGCTTGTTGTGTGTGTTCTACGTGATGTCCAGGGACCCTCATTGTTGGCTTGGGTTCAAACAGGATCTTTTAATATTTATTAACCACCCTAAAGACTGTAGGAAGGTTATCCTGTATTCCACCTGAACCGAGACTGTTTCTCGGATTGGTTGGCTACTAAGAAGTCGTCTAGGTAAGTGAATATTCTCAGCCATTCTTTCGTAGGCGTTCAGCGACCCAATTGGTCAGGGATGCCAACATAATCGGAGCGGTTGGCAGTACGAACGGGAGACACGTGAATTGTAGGAGCTCCCCTTGGTAGGCTAGTTGAACGAATCGACGATGTTGAGAAGCCATTGATACCTGGAGGTACGCCTGGCTTAGATCTATTATTACTAGCCAGTCTTCTGTTTGTAAGACGGCTGGAACCTCGTAATGGTGAATTAGTTTGAATGGCTTTGGCTGTAGGAACGCATTCAAACGCTTTCGGTTGAAAACAGGGCATAGAGCCCCGTCTTCTTTATTGATCAGAAACAGGGCTGAGAGAAAAACTGGGGGTTTGACCCGCTTCTTCTAGAACCCCTGAGTTCTTTAAGTCCTCGATCTCGAGAGTGACCTCTGCTGAATTTGCGTTTGAAATTCTTTCCGTAAAAGTAACGAAGGACTTACCAATGGTGGTATCCGCACAAAAGGTATGCGGGCTACGGCTATAATTTTTACCAATGTTGGGGGGGGGTACACTACGCCATCCAGACTCCCCGAAAGTCTCTTAGGCGGCCCCCAATGTTGTTGGTCGTCCAGATGCGGTCACCTTTGCTTAGAGTACGGATCCCTGGTGGAGCCCGTACCTCCGATGGAGAACTCCCTTCCCACAGGACGTCGCCCCTTGGGAGTATCCCGGCCATAATGTGAGTTCGAGGGCCTTCCGGGACTCTCAGCTCGGAGGAATCCTTGATAGTGCCTCCCGAGTGAAGGTATCCTTCCGGTAAGGATCTGAGTCATGTTCTCGCAAATTTTATTATGCGTTGTCCCCAAAACCCTCTTCGATTTTTTTTGGTACAGGCTCATCGCTGTTATGATGTTTTGAGGATTGGTTGCCCAATCCACTAACCTTTACATACCCTTTCAGAAGCTGTCCCGTTGGGAAAACATCGCATTCTGGAGGGCCGCGATGGTCCTCTCCGTCAGATGGTTAGCTGATGACGAGTGGTCGCACCGACGCAACTTGTCATTTAGACCTAACTCTACGACCGCGGGGGCCGCCAAGAATTATTTTTTGGGCGTTGTGCCACTCCTTGCCGGGCCCCCCTGCTGAAATAAGGTACGTAACGAGGATACCTCAAACATCAGCATCTTAATCGACGCTCGTACGTTGAACTTTTCCTCCTGTAGCAGTTCTGCTTCGCCGTTTGGTGTCCATTGCTTTTAGAATATCCTCCTCATGGTTATTCAGATGTTGCGCCATAATCACTGATCACTTAATGTTCACTTAACTATCACTTAACGTTCGTCCAAAATATTTTTTTTGATAGTTAGAATAAACTGTCAGACGCAACATGTAAACAATAAGAAAGTCAAATCCTTAAGGGGACGCTCTACAGAATTGCCCTTGAGAATTGAAAATATGATTTTTTTACATGTGGTCCGGAATTGTTGCTCTACTGGTAATATTCAAAGGTCACCGACAATGCTTTGGTCTAAAGTAAATAATGATCTCTTATTTAATTTAAATCATAACACTGTCAAAGTGTATAAAATATGGGGTGACCAAAAAATGATATCTTCTAATATACGTAAAGGTTATTAAATTCAATTTGTTAATCAGCTGTTTGGTGGAAAATATTGCAACCAATATGATGGATAGCCACGATATAAACTTAATTATAATATATTAATAACGTTTTAACCTGAAATTGTCCGAGAGCTAAACATACGAAGAATGTTGAAATACATATCTACCTACATTTTTATTTCATGTGCTATCCAAAAAACATTATTATTAATAGTATTTATTTTGAATGTGTTAGACCTATTACATAATTATTTAAAAAAAAAATAGGTACATATTGTTTAATTCTAATGCATATTTAAAAAAAAATTAATATAAGTAGTGATGTCTGTTTATTATAAAAAGAAAGTGACTTTTTATTAAAAGAAATGAAAATATAATTAATTATATTTTCATTTCTTTTAAAATGGAATTCTTCAAAGTAAATGCTAACTCAATTAATGACTTTTTATTACTTACCCGATTAGTTTAATTAATTTAGTCTGACACTTTTACAAACAAGTAACGCAACTTTACTTTTAGTTGGTAGGTACAATAATTATTGTATTTTGTTGGTCAGTAAAGCCAATGCAAGAAATAATTTATACTTATAAAAAAATATTATTAACGTGGTCACCCACGGATTATTTTTTATTCAAAGCTAGCGGATCGCAGAGAACAAGACAAAAAAAAACTGCCGACTTTATTGAATCACCCAGGGCTGTCGAAGACGTCTTACTTGTTTTTGTGATAAATTGTTTTTAATTGTGTGCAATTTGGCGGAAAATCTAATATATACAGTTGCTTACCATTCGGTTATCCAATGAGCTGGGTTTTGTTTACTCTTCTGCCGACATCCTACAGTTTTATTTTTTATCTTGCCCATCTCGCGTAAGGCTATCTGATATTATAAAAGTCACACAGTACAACAGTGTTTAAATCTAATATGTAATTGCACCGGTTTAATTAAAAACTATAACGAAATTAACATTTTAATGATTTACAGATTTTCCTATGTTATATCAACTTAATAGCAATTTTAATGAGACAAGATACATATTACGATATATCCAAAATACAGATCATCAGATAATATGTGAAATATTTTGATAAGCAAAAAAATAAGAACAATACAAAAATAACATAACATAATCAGCTAGTATTTTCATAATTATTTTAGATGAATGTTGTATGCCGTTTGACGCTTGGAAGTATGTAATTATTCCATCTGTATAGGAAGCTATTTTTAACTTTAAATTTGTAACTTTTTAAAACGTACCATTTATTAGATTGATATTATTTTGACAGCCCTGTATTCTGTCGGCCGGCATCAGGTGTTATGTCGCATACATGTTATGTTTGAAGGTAATAATAATAATAATAATTATTCATTCGACCGAGAATTGTAATTAATAATTATTGCGTTTCTTAAAATAAATCCCCGATGGTTAGAGGTTTTTGAGGTTAGACTGAATTAAAATGACGTCCTTTCAACGCTGAGATTACTCTCTGAATGAACTACGAATGACCTTTGCTGTTCGACAGTGTTGCCATATTTTGAAAGTGGAATTATAGTACAAAGCCTCCAAAATTATAGTATTTGGGGATAAAATATAGTACGCGTTGTCATCTGTTGAAAATGAAAATTTTCCCAATTTTTTACAGTCGACTCGTTTTTATTAGGTGAAATATTTCGTCGCGGGCCGCAGGTTCCCAATTTTTCATAGTCGGCTTGTTTTTTTTAGGAAAAATATTTCGCCGCGGGCCGCAAATTTACAAATTTCCGAAGACCACTCGATTGCGAAATGGCAAGTGCAAAATTATAGTACTTATATGTAAAATTATAGTACGATTTTCAAAATTATAGTATTTTGGGCGTACTATACCTATTTTATATCGTACATAGTACGCGGACCAAAATTATAGTACAAATACTATAATTATAGTACGGTTGGCAACACTGTGTTCGGCCCACTCGTATTGAAAAATACATACACTACTGCAAACATACATAAAAAATGGACGCGCGGGTATGACCAGTAAATAAAAACGGAGGAATGACCAACGACAAGAAAAAAGAATATAAATTAGTAGAATATAACCTCACGCGACGAAGAAAGAGCATACCCTATCTCAAGGACTTCAAAGTCACATTCGAATAATATGTAATTTTATATACTTATTATGAACAATATATAAATACAAGATCATATTTTTTTTCCAAGATTTAGCCATTTATAAACATGAACGTATTGTTATTAACCGATTTGTGTTTAATTTTTCAAAATATTATGCGTTTTTTGTATTGCTATTAAAAATAAAATACTTCCATTTGCATTATTCTTTCTTACCCTCAATCTTTATAAAGTTTTTATTGCGGGAACTTTTCATAATGAAAATAAGCTCATCAGCTGAAGTATTGTTGAAAAAGTAATCAATAGCGGTCTGGATACACACAATCTTGTCTGCGTGAAAGCCTCGTGTGCGCGATGTCGCACGGGAATGATCGTGACTGTGTCTAAAGTCGCATAGCGAACAGCGGAAAGAGTGGGGTTCGTCGCGTCCAATCTTTCACGCGTGCCGTACGTCAAGTCGTTTTTTTAACAGATTTTACCACGTTTAATCCTTCACGTGTGCCGTACGTTAAATCGTTTAACTACGTTCGTCACAAATGAACGTTTGCAATATCTCTCGCCAATTTATTACGGATCTTATGAACATGTATAAAATATTCCCATGTTTGTTGAGAATCAAATCGGCGGCTTATGAAAATAGAAATTTACGCAATGTGGCGTATACAAAAATAATTAATTTCATCAAAGAGAGAGGATTTCCCGATGCTAATAGAGACTTTGTAGTAAAAAAAATATCAAAGCCTTGGGGTTTTTTTTCGGAGAGTTATAAAAAAGGAGAGGAAATTCGACGTAGCGGTAGCGGAAGAGATGAAGTAGGTATATGAGCCATCATTGCGGTGTTACGGTCTGCTGCTCTTCACGAAGAACCAAGAGCTTCCAACGGCAAACATGTCAAATATGGATTAGGAGTCGGGGATATTGAGGATGATGAACTACTGTTCATTATTAAATATTTTTTTAAATCATTGGGATAGTTTTGACGTAATTCACGAATTAAGGGTAGGTGACCAAAACACCGTCTTTTAATTGTCTTTAACCCAGACTTTTTGTTTTTTGTTTTGACTTATACTTATACTTGCGCCTGCACAACCTCAGCTAGTATAATATTTCTTCTTTGTATATCCATTTATAGTGTACAAATTAAGTGTGTAATGATGCCTTCTTGTATAAAACTAAACTACCTATGTTATTATATTAATAATCTTGTTCACGCATTATATTTTGGTTATGTTGTGTGCGGAAGGATTTGATTGAATTGTTTTATCTCAAGAATGGTTTGTTTGCGAAACTGTGTTTGAGTTAAATGTCAAAATGCAGTGTGTCAAAATAACACACTCACTCTTACTAAAACCGTTGAATTATTGTGTGCTCTAGCGACTTCCACGATCATGCCGTTATGAACGCGCGATATGCCTTTAGACGCTCAATCCCGGCCCGTGCTCCTCAAAACATGGACTAGTAAAAAAGGATATAGTTGACATGTAAATTGTAGCAGCAGACATCTGACACGTGTGATATTACGCGCTCAATAACGGGTCCCGGCGCGTACGCTTCTGAGCATGCAGTAAAGAATGTGTGTGTAAAGGCTGCTAATGCTAATAATAAATATAATAATATATGCTATAAATAATAATTTTTATGTCCGAGTACGGCCCACTTCATCTGTAGGCCTACAAAGCGAGCTTCAGTTTGACATTTACGTGCCCATCTGTAGGCACCGTGTAATGTCTTTGGCCAGCGTACTTTCCATGACAAAAATATGGCAACACTGGCTTTTTTAAAAAAAAAGTAATTCTCAAAAAATCAGAGACAAGGCAATTATATCGTGTAATTTCATCATTCACTCACGATATTGAAATAATTATAGTAGTGGTGTAGCAGTGAGTTTATCACGTTATATCGATATATGCCACGTTATTGCGAAGAAGGCGCATTATCCAGAAAAGTTCAAGTGAATAAGTAAACAGAATGGCAGATTTAGACGTATCCACGTTGTCATTAGGTTAGTTTTTATGTTTTACACCGGCACTATCGTAACGTCACTTTTCATTTTGTCATTTTGTGCAATTTTCTAAATGATGATTGTAATATGCTCCTGAAAAAATATAACAATTATCTCTAAGCAGTCGTCACCATTCATGTATGCTTATTTTATTCGCAGCGGATATAATATAAGTATTCGGTCTCTCAAAATCTGCCGTAACATAGTTCCAATATGGAAATGTCAAAAATGGTTTAAGTATAATAATTTCGTAAATACCTATTATGTACATACTTTTTTTTTAAATCGCTGCTGGAGCAGAAAAAATGCAAATGTTCATCATTGGTGTTACGAATGGTCATGTTTTATGACATCATCCTATAAAAACATTATTTTTCCACTATGAACAAAACTTTAACTGAAGAATTAAGTGCATTATTTTAATCATTCTGAATTGTTTTCTAAGCGGAGATCTATACTTCCGACTCCCGCGGAAATGACGAAACCGGAGACGGCACTAAGGAAAAGCCTCTCAAAACTGTTTTACAGGCTATGCGAAAAGCCGGAAAGGAGCCCTTCCCGACCATATACTCTGACAGTAAAGCAGACCCCTCTGTGTATGAGCCCACGGCCAAGACCCAGCTGAAGAAAGTGCACAAATTCTGGATTAAGGAAGCCGAGAAGAATGAAAACAAAGGCAAGAAAGAAGCTGAAGATGCAGAGAAACGCCAGCACAACATGGAGGAAGCCAAGAAGATTGTTATCACCCAAGATACCAGTCTGCCTGAAGCCAAATTGGTTAAAGTAAAAGAATGTAAGTAGAATGATTATAAGTTTTTCCAAAGCTGGTGGTTTATTTTTTTTACAGCTGGATTCAGGGCCGGATTTCTACTCACTGCCAGGCTCTGGTGCCTGGCCTAATAGTCGCCTAATTGGTGTCCCAAATAAGTAATAAAATAACTTTTTGAAGTGAAAATTTTTTATATGCGATATTTGAGTGAATCCTGCTTATTCGTGACAAAAAATCGTCATGTTTTGCTTCAAAGGCGGCGGATGGGATTTTGGGAAGGCGTGCATGCTATTGTTCGCCAATTAACCAAAATCTACACTATTTTAACATCTTTTACTTTACTGCAATTAAACTCTAATCAGTTTTGGTTAAGGCTGTACCTCAGTTGAGGCACAGTCTAAAAAGATCGTGGCTAGGCGATGCACGGATTGCGGGTCGCGGGTGCAAATGACGCATGCCAAACGAAATATAATTTGTCATATAAATCCAACATACGTCCATTTAATGTTCTGTTTATTGTTCTATTAGTAACAATAATAATATATTCATTGACATGTTTTCTTTTTAAAGTAAATGGGTAACGTTTTTAGTCATCTTTACACGATTTAAGAATTAATACGTCCGTCGCCATCACGAAACAAAGTGACATGTTTCCAGCTCGACGTTCTCTCTCAGAATGCGAGCGAGTCCAAAATTTCGTCGCGCCTATAGTTGAAAATTATTTGCCGTTTCACTGATGTATCCCTTAACATTGTGTTAATAATTTTTAATTTGTGACAATGTGGTCAACAATCTTTCTAATTTGATCTCTCTTTTTTGTGTCTTCAATTCAAAGCAAGGACCCAATGAGTTACGCGGATAACTAACAACCATTCCTTGTAAAACAAATCTGATATAACCTCCACCATGTGGGGTGTATATACTTCACTTAGAAGCGAAAATGGTGTTATTTTTATAATTATTCAACCATGCGTAGCTGTGCATAAAGTATTACAGTAGACCCCCGACTATCCAGACTTATTGGGGATGAAGATAGTCCTATTAATAAAAAAACACGGATAAACGAAAACTCAAACAACAATTTATTCTTACTACTATTTACTTTAACATAAATCTTACATTTTTTTTATAATAATCTTACGGAGCTGACTGATCATTAATTATTATTATAAAACCAGATAATCAAGGTTTTACATTATCAATAATTATTGTTCATTAGGTGCAAAGATGAGCGGTTCCCGAGTGCGTGTGAAAGGCTGGGTGCATCGACTGCGCAGGCAGGGCGCCAAACTGATGTTCATCTCCATCCGCGACGGCAGCGGATATCTTCAGTCCATTCTAGCCGACAAGCTTTGCCAGACGTACAACGGTCTTGTCCTCACCACAGAGTCAACTGTTCAGCTCTTCGGAAGACTGGAGAAAGTACCTGAAGGAAAAACAGTCAGTACCTTTTTGCTTATCTGTTAACGTTATTCATTTTATATATCGTCGGCGTTCAGGCAAAAATCAACACAAATATTAAGCAATAATAGTCTGTTTTGAATGTATGTATAAAAATGTATTTTTAAAACAACCCAAAATTATGGCATGTGTGCTTCGATTAGTCAGGTTTAGTATTTTGTCCTATGGCTTTTGCCAATTTCTCTTCCTTGTCATCATTCTCATAATGACTGAGGATTATGAACACTCTGTAAAAGGTACAGCAGAGTTCTAGATCAGCTTTCTCCATCTATTATGCATACCTTATGGTGAATGTCATAGGTTTTCCATTGAATTACCTTCATTTGGTCACTGCCTCATCAGTGTTCGCTCTTTACCCATACAGAAAGATTTAAATATATTAGTAATATTATGAATGTATTGTCTGACAACAAGCAATCGGTGAAAACTGGATGCCGCTGCAGTCGCATGTAGAAGAGTTCTAGTGACGTACTTTCCATGGCGACAATACGTGTTAGAGGTGTATTTCAATAATGTATCAGTCTTCTTTTAGATGCGATCACAATAAAACAAAAGTTTTTCAATATTAATTCTAACATCACTCCCGATCGTTTTAGACATATTTTTATTATAAAAAGCTTCAAATTACGTAAATTGACAGATCTCTACACCATGGGAGCGTAAAATTCGTTCCTCATTTGAAAACAAGCTGCACTGAAGGGGATTGTTATTTCACAGTATTAACACGTGGAGAAGACATTCTTGTTCGACAGTGATAAATGATATTTTATAACGTAGCGTGCAGCCCTGATCGATTCACTCAAAATGTCTAAACCAGTCGTAAATATTATACATGTAAACATAATACCTATGTTAATTGTCATATCTACTAATAGATCTAATTGAAAATTTGTATAAAGCAGTGTTTCCCAGACTTGCATATCTTTAGACATATCAATTTTACTTCATTTCAATATATTTATTATGTAAGATTCAAGATCTTTTTCTTAGCTACACATTGGAAATTTTCCCTTTGACTGAGGACTTAAACTTTTTTTTTTATTCAACGAATAAGACACAAGATTTCAGAATGTAACATTCTATATATTGAATATACATAATTTTAAAACATCTCATGCCACACTAGAAAAAATCATTTTGTAGAAAAAAAATACGACACCCGACAGGACTTAAACTTGTACCTACTAATAATTAAGGAATTACTTGATACGTGCCTTAATTTAATATACTAAATCCGATGCCAACATTATAATGTAATTCGACAAGCATTTCATTTAACAACTACTAGTTAAAGTCATCGTAATTAACTTAGATGTCCGTAGTTTAATTGGAAAAGCATACTGGCGCGAATCCAGCAGATACGGGTTCAAGTACCGTCGGATGTCGTATTTTTCTCTACAAAATGATGTTTTCTAGTGTGTACATATATGCTTGGGCGTGAATCCATCAGATACAGGTTCAAATCCTGTCAGGTGTCGTATTTTTTTCTGCAAAATGATATTCAATAAATAATATGTATGCATTATTTTTTATCTATATTATCACTTCTCCGATGTTGTAAATTATATTTCCAACAATGCAAATGCAATATTACAGATTGTATTCGCTGTCATAGACAAACTGGTGAAAAAATATTTCTTTGTTTAATCACATTTTGAGAAACACTAGTTTAAAGCACACTAATTGGTATTAAAAAATTATTTGAACGACACAAAATCAGTGTCAATAGAATATGACATGACGTATGTCTAACAAATTTAAAAGCAAAACTTGAAAATATCAATTACCTGTATCAAAAGTAACTCCTATCTGACCTTATAGAGATTATTTTTGCACCCAGATACAAGTCCACATCACCATAATATAATTTTCTTTCAAATACATTTAAAAAAAAAAAAATAATAATCATTAGAAACAATGCCAAATAACAGTTATCAGAAGTAGGTATCCAATCTTAAAAATTATGCACTGAATTTACGTTTTTGAGAATCAAAAATTAAACATCGCTAAAACCATTGATACATTATAACAGTAGCGAAGGGTGGAGGTAGGCTCTTAAAATCCGCTATAAATTGTGCACATTAAACTTTGTAAGTCATGCATATTTGTTTTTATTGAACTGAGACGACAATTTACAGATGGTGTTAGTTAGTTTTTAAAATCATTTAAACCCTGTCTAAAGCCTCAATTACATTGAGCTTCTTTACGAGCTGTTTATTGGCGAATTAACAATCTGCCTGTAAAGTCGCCCAGTGTAATCATCGAATAAGCTAATAAGCAGGTTGTAAACACTCTACCGAGAAAAGTTGAAAGCCGGTCAACTTAACACGCTACACGCCGGCGTGTGGGCCTGCTGCGTCTGCGCAGTAGAGCACAGTACCAAAAAAAAAAATATTATTTTATCTATAAAATATTATTCTAAAGTTATGTATAATTTAATTGCATAATTTAATCTCAGAGTTTAATTGAATTTTAAAAACTAACCAACACTGTCTGTAAATTGTAGTCTTATTTCAATGAAAACAAATACGAGGGTGGGTCAATAAGTCCTTAGAAAAGCCGACATGTGGCGCGACTAGTACTGTAAGCGGTTTGTTTTCATGCAGCGGCACTACCGATTCAGTATGATGCGAAGTTTCAATCAGATTGGTCGGGTTGTTTTTTATTTTCGTACATTTAAAAAAAAAATTTGCTTGTTTACAAAAATGGAGAAAATTGAGTTTAGAGCTGTTATTAAACATTTTAATATAAAAGGGTTAACAGCAAAGGAAATAAAAAATGAGTTGGATTTAGTTCACGGCATATCTGCTCCTTCACTTGCAACTATTTATAACTGGTTAAATGAATTTAAACGTGGTCGTACATCAACAAAGGATGAACCACGCTCAGGACGTCCTGTAGAGGTGACTACACCAGAAATGATCAATAAAATCCACGATATGGTGTTAAGTGACCGAAGATTAAAGTTGAGTGAGATAATTGAGGTTACAGGGATCTCAAAAGGTAGCGTCATTTCTATTTTACATGACAAATTGGGCATGAAAAAAGTTTCTGCAAGATGGGTGCCGCGTTTGCTCACAGTCGACAATAAACGCAATAGGGTGGTGGCCTCTAAAGCCCTGTTGTCGCTCATGCAACGCAATCCGGATGAATTTTTTCGTCGCTTTGTGACTGTAGATGAAACATGGATACACCACTATACTCCCGAGACGAAAGAACAGTCAAAGCAGTGGATTGCGAAAGGCGAACCATGTCCAAAGAAGGCGAAAACCGTAAAATCAGCTGGTAAGGTTATGGCTACTGTATTTTGGGATGCACGTGGAATTATTTTCGTTGACTATTTGGAAAAAGGAAAAACAATAACAGGGGATTATTATGCATCTTTATTGGACCAGCTAAAAAACGAAATTGAAGAAAAACGGCCTCATTTAAACAGGAAAAAAATCCTCTTTCATCAGGACAATGCCCGTGTTCACACATGTTTACGATCAATGGCTAAAATTGAAGAATTGAAGTTCGAATTGGTCGACTACCCACCGTATTCGCCAGATTTAGCCCCCCAGTGACTTTTTCCTTTTCCCAAACTTAAAAAAATGGCTAAGTGGACAACGTTTTTTTTCAAATGAAGAAGTCATCGATCGGACAAATGCTTATTTTGAGGACCTTCCGAAAACTTATTTTTCTGACGGTTTAAAAAAAATTGAGAAACGTCTAACCAAGTGTATTGAGCTCCAAGGAGATTATGTTGAGAAATAAAAAAAAAATACAAAAATAAAAACTGTTTTAATGCTTTTTTCTAAGGAATTATTGACCCACCCTCGTACGTATGACTGACAAAGTTTAGTGTGCACTATTTATGGCGGATCTTAACAGCCTCCCTCCACCCTTCGCCACTGCATTATATACATACAGGTTACTAAGATAGAAATGTGAAAGTCAGTCGCCATAGATCAAGACTTTGAAGCTAGTTTTGATTTATGATTTAACGGCGGTCAGACCATTAAAACACAATAAACAATGCCCCCTGAGTGTCCTGTATGCAGTAGGCATTAAGTTTTTGAATCTCTTGAATTTCAGGTTCATATTTCGCACCCATATTATGTGTTGGTACTAGAAGAATACATTGGTTAAACACAATTTTTTCAGACATCTGAATGCACTTCATCCAAGCTCTGATCTCTAGATAATTTCTTCACAAATTCTGCCATCTACAGTCGAACTTGGTTATTACGAGGAAGATAGGACCGACTGAATTTGCTCATTATAAGCATTACTCGTTATATCGTTATATAACATTTTTCGCGCCACGTTCTATTTAAGCATAGAACATAACTGAAAACCTTCGTAAAAATCCCTGAAACAAGCATGGCATTCATAAACTATAAAAGAAGTTGTTTATTGTAATGAAGTGGGAGTGAGAGTGGCCGCCACCTAACCTTATCATTTGGAATAGATTTTTTTGAATTAAAACGTGAGTAAACCAATCAAGTGCTTGGAATTTACTAATACAATTATACGGCGTACGTGAGTAAACCAATCAAGTGCCTGGCTTTTACTTATTACTTATTATTATATGGTTGCGTATACCCACAAATCCTTGTCACTGTGTACAATGGCAAGGTTATCTGGAGGATAATCTAGGTACCTACTGACTTCACAAAGCTTGGATTTTTTACATGCAATTTCAACCATATGCGTGGATACTTTTTCAATTTTGTCAGTGAAAACACCAATTAGGTACTTAGACACTAATTAACTAGTGCCATAAACGTAATCCGATCCCGGCGGCATCATGCCCGGTCGGATTTTATTGCTTAGGGTCGAAAATGTTGTTTTTAAACGATCGACATATTAACAGTTTTGCTCGGTATACCCGAGAAATAGCTCATTATAAAAGTTAATAAATGTATGGAGAAAATCATAAACTAAAATGTCAACGAATGTTTCCTCATTACATCCGAGATCTCGCTATTTCCGTGATCGTAATAACCAAGTTCTACTGTATTACTTAAGTCATAACTTTTCATTGTTTTGATAGGCCCCTGGTGGAATTGAACTGGTTGTGGACTACTGGGAGCTGATCGGTCTCGCCCCGCCCGGTGGAGCTGATACTATCCTCAACGAAGAAGCTAATGTCGATGTGCAGTTGGATAACAGGTAATTTATTAACTCATCCCACATACAATCTTGTCTTAGAAAGATACCTTTAAAATGTGTGACTGTTGAATTAAATAATTTGGTTAAAGTTGTAAATTTGAGTGGACTGTATGGATGGGGTAGGTTGGAACGGCGAAAGTTTGTAGATGATGGGAATCCCACAATGTGCACTACCTTATTGACAGCTTTTAAAAACACTTGTAACTATATTGTGTGTTATAGAAAGCATTAATACTGAATAAATTCGGGTTTAAGCAATATTTTCTAATGAATTTCACATAAATCTTATGTAAATCACAATACTCATTGATTTGACATTCAAGATTTAACAATAATTTTAACCGTACCTCAAAAAGTTTTTATACGAATTATGCGTCAAATACATTATCATCACGTTATGTGCTGTCACAGTAAGCTGCTGCTACGGAAAAAAAGTGTATTTAGAATGTTATCAGACCGATGCTCCCATCCCGTAGCACATTTTGAACCTTTAAATGAACATTGTCACATTGACAAAATCTGCCAAAATCGCCAGAACAACAATGAGGTCACCTCACACGTACCGCGCTACATCGGCAGCCGCATGACTCAATGAAAGTCTTTTATTATGGTCTACATGCCTACACATTTTTGACTCACGTCGTTGTTTTCCTTTTTTTTTCTCTATGGATTTTCTATTAAATCATTATCCATGTCTGGTGTTTACGTCTATTATCTGTGATCTGCTGGTTGGGTTCTGTTCAAAATATTATCGATGGATGCAATATCGCAAGTGATTTTAACGTACGCACATGTAGAAATTGTTAAAATTAATTGAAATTACCATGAATAATAATTCAAAATACTAATAAATTAGAGTTGGCACTTTTCATAATTGAATTTATAGAGATAGAGATCATTCAAACTATACTGCGGAATGACAAAACCATAGACTAAATTTGTTGCCGTAGCAGCATGTGACAGCACGTGACGTGATCATAATAACATCGCATTATTTTCCTTCTCGTGCCAACATAGAGTTTGTAGATAAGCAGTTTGCGAGTTAAGCCGACGTTATGCTTTTTACTTCTCTCACAATATGAACATACATATCATATTTTCTTCTGTATGCACTTATTTTATGCTCTATTTGAAGTCGTCAAAATATGTTATTCATTCAGAATGTCTTATCAAATGAATCAATAATATGATTTTGCAAGCAATTGTATTGAAGTCGTAAGACTGTTATGGCCCATAATTCCTTATCAAGATTTATGACCTGGTCTATAAATATATTTATAAGTAAATATTTTTAACATCCGATTGAATTAAATTAAAATTTACATGTAAGAATTGTGAAAACTGAACAAAATAACAATACTAATTCGCTTCGTACTAAATTTACGATGTGGCAAACAGTAGGCACATTTACCTGGGGCGTTCATTGATAATCTGTTTTTGTATTCAAAATGGTCCTCTGGCTTTTACCACTTCTACTACAACTTAGGATTTCTATGATGAACTTTACATACTTATACGAGGGTGGGTCAATAAGTCCTTAGAAAAGCCGACAGGTGGCGCGACTAGTACTGTAAGCGGTTTGTTTTCATGCAGCGGCACTACCGATTCAGTATGCTGCGAAGTTTCAATCAGATTGGTCGGGTTGTTGTGTGTTTCTCGTACATTTAAAAAAAAAATTTGCTTGTGGAAAATGGAAAAATGGAAAATGGAGAAAATTGAGTTTAGAGCTGTTATTAAACATTTTAATATAAAAGGGTTAACAGCAAAGGAAATAAAAAATGAGTTGGATTTAGTTCACGGCATATCTGCTCCTTCACTTGCAACTATTTATAACTGGTTAAATGAATTTAAACGTGGTCGTACATCAACAAAGGATGAACCACGCTCAGGACGTCCTGTAGAGGTGACTACACCAGAAATGATCAATAAAATCCACGATATGGTGTTAAGTGACCGAAGATTAAAGTTGAGTGAGATAATTGAGGTTACAGGGATCTCAAAAGGTAGCGTCATTTCTATTTTACATGACAAATTGGGCATGAAAAATATTTCTGCAAGATGGGTGCCGCGTTTGCTCACAGTCGACAATAAACGCAATAGGGTGGTGGCCTCTAAAGCCCTGTTGTCGCTCATGCAACGCAATCCGGATGAATTTTTTCGTCGCTTTGTGACTGTAGATGAAACATGGATACACCACTATACTCCCGAGACGAAAGAACAGTCAAAGCAGTGGATTGCGAAGGCAAACCATGTCCAAAGAAGGCGAAAACCGTAAAATCAGCTGGTAAGGTTATGGCTACTGTATTTTGGGATGCACGTGAAATTATTTTCGTTGACTATTTGGAAAAAGGAAAAACAATAACAGGGGATTATTATGCATCTTTATTGGACCAGCTAAAAAACAAAATTGAAGAAAAACGGCCTCATTTAAACAGGAAAAAAATCCTCTTTCATCAGGACAATGCCCGTGTTCACACATGTTTACGATCAATGGCTAAAATTGAAGAATTGAAGTTCGAATTGGTCGACCACCCACCGTATTCGCCGTGACTTTTTCCTTTTCCCAAACTTAAAAAAATGGCTAAGTGGACAACGTTTTTTTTCAAATGAAGAAGTCATCGATCGGACAAATGCTTATTTTGAGGACCTTCCGAAAACTTATTTTTCTGACGGTTTAAAAAAAATTGAGAAACGTCTAACCAAGTGTATTGAGCTCCAAGGAGATTATGTTGAGAAATAAAAAAAAAATACAAAAATAAAAACTGTTTTAATGCTTTTTTCTAAGGAATTATTGACCCACCCTCGTATCTCATCTCCTGTCACCATAGATGAAAACAAAATACTGGGTCCTCTTTGTTTATTGTTCTATTAGTAACAATAATAATATATTCATTGACATGTTTTCATTTTCAAGTAAATGGGTAACGTTTTTTAGTCATCTTTACACGATTTAAGAATTAATACCTCCGTCGCCATCACGAAATAAATTGACGTGTTCACAGCTCGACGTTCGCTCTCCGATTGCCAGCGAGTCCAAAATTTCGTCGCACCTATAGTTGAAAATTATTTGCTGTTTCACTGAAGTACCGTCTTAATAAATAATATGTAATAAGTATCACTAAAATCATTGTAATAGTATGTTATGAATGCTTGTTGACAGGCACATCATGATTCGAGGTGAAAACACTTCGAGAGTGTTGCGGATGCGATCCACAGTAGTGGAGGCCTTCCGAGCCTTTTACAGTCAGAAAGACTTCACGGAGATGTTCCCCCCCACTTTGGTGCAGACGCAGGTTGAAGGGGGCTCCACTCTCTTCAAACTAGACTATTTTGGGTGAGTATTTTCATAGCTACATTTGATTTCTTAACATAATATAATCAATTTATGATGAATCAATCAACATTGATCATTTCGAGATAGGCATACACTTAGTTTTATGAGGTCTAGGAGCAGCTAGTAGTAACATAATAATTGTTTTACTGCGATTACATTTGTGTTGTAATCACAATGACATGACTAGTAAAATTGTAGGTTATGTTGATATGTTTGACGTTTCAATACAAAATTCTCGGGCGTATCCGCCAGCACGAATATACACAAATTTGACCTATATGTCTACCAGCCTACATTTTCGCCAATTATTGCAGATAACTGTCGATAACCGCTTTGTGTATGGAATGCCTTCCGTGTTAATTTGGACTAATGAAAATAACGGAAACGTGTTAAAGTGCCAACTGTTAAAAATAGCTGCGCTGAAGCTATTACTGAAAATACATCATACATTGTCCACGTCTTTTTTTTACAGATAAATCAATGCTCCACTGCACAATATATTATTTTATTGCGGTTATAATCAAACTATCCAGTTCATCTTTCATTTTCAATACGTAATTCTTACAGGGAGGAAGCATATCTCACCCAAAGTTCTCAACTTTATCTGGAGACGTGTTTACCAGCCTTCGGAGATGTGTTCTGCATAGCGCAGAGCTATCGTGCTGAGCAGAGTAGAACGAGACGTCATCTATCGGAGTGAGTAATCTGTTGTCTTCAATTGATTTGATGAAGATTAACCACCACTTACCAATTTAAATCTCTAAAAAGGGCTTTAACTGTGTAACTGCTTTGTATGGATAAGTTATAAGCATTTTATTTACAACATTGGATTACATTCTGTGAACGCCTCTGTACAAAACGTTGTAATTATAGTGTGTCAAATTTCAATGTTTTCATCTGACTTATACCCCTTCAAATACTTATGTTAAACTGTTAAAAGGGCTTAACCCACACAAGTCAAATTTTACAGGAGGCACAAAAACATTTTTGTTATGCTTTTCGGTCAAAGTTAAACCATACAATAGACATAAACCTTAAGGGGGAAGGTGTTCCATGTCAGCTATTTTCTGGTATTTTCGGAGGTTAAGCCTGAATCTTACGTAAGATTTATAGAAAAACTATTTATATAATTATGAAGCTTATTCATCGGCAAATATTTATGTTAAACATTTGATAACTGCATAAAGTATTTTTATGACGTAAAATAATATTCTTTGGAACCTTGAAATGTAATAATTGATAACGAAGCCATATTTTTGTGACATTAATAGACTGTGTTGATAACCGTTTTTTCCACTAAATATTATGTCAAAACGTTTATTATAGATAGCTTTAATGTTATCAAACATAATGTAGTAAAATATATTCAGTATAATTATAATATTTGCAGTTTCTGTTCCCTCTAAATCTAACGGAATCGACTAGACATTTTGTTATTAAAATATGCTATAATTATAGACATTCCAAATAATCTAAAGCTACGTATCAGAAGGGTTATCATTAATCATTGAATAAATGATGAAACATCTTGTTAATTATAAATTTATAATACTAAATAGTGAAATATTTTAAACGACAATTTCCGTGAAATTTTCGACAAGCTAATCTTCCATTAGAATCGCCTACGAACTGGCGCATGATGTCTAGTATTTATAGCTCGTATTATTTTCACTTTATATGTCCAAAAAAATACGCCAACACACTAGTATTGTACACAAATTTGTTTGTAACACTAAATGCTACAAATTGAGCACAAAAATAGGTTAAATAAACGGATATTCAAGCGTATTATAGCAAACGTAAAATCATTTTGACAGAAGGATCGGAAAGCAAAAAAAATCTGAAGAAATTTGTGTTTGCGTAAATTCTACGTAATGTCATACTAAATCATACATTCTAATTTTTAACACTGTTGCAATCTATTTTGCCTAATATTGCAACATAGCAGTTAGTTTTCTGTCCCTTTCTACAACTATCTCCCTCTACATTCAAAATAATTATGATTGTAGTAGGTATGTATTTTATAAATTGTGATAGATTTTATTTTATTTCAGTGAAATATATCGGGTCGTCCAGTATTGCCATATCTACTAAAATATTATTGGATTGATATTTTAGTAAATAAGTGAATGAAGTTTTTCACCATTTGTATCTACTATTAGTTTTACTATTTTTATTTAATAAATAATACACATGAGGTTTTACGAATTTCACATTTGTTATTAAACATACTTACATAATTTAGAACACCCCAAACACATCGCGAAGTAAAAATATCTATATTTTTTACTTAGCCAAATTATGAATCTACCTAGGTTAGGTACCTACTGATATTTATATTACAGAAAATTTAACTTTTACTAAATTATGAATTTGCGAGATTATAATAATACAGATGATTTTAAAGAATACTTTCATCAAATAATAACATAATAATGGATGCCTGTACTTACATAATATTTTCCAATGAAATATTTTTTTCTTTTAAATTAACTTTAATTTCGAAAGTTTAGCCTGGCAATACTATGAACGTCATTTATTTCAGCGGGAATGCGAAATTTTCATCCTCGGTTTTTGACATAGGTACCTAACAATATTATCACAATTATTTATATCGATTGTACTTACAAAAAATGCCACGAACTCACTATCCGATGGCTGGAAGTTCCAAAAAAAGACGTAGGAGAAAAGATGGAAATATTAATACATTAAAAACACAAAGGTTTGAAATTATTATTTTATAATTTTACATAATTATACATAGTTGAAAAAACCACATTTCACAGAAAATTTTGGTTCACAATATTTATTTATCTTGCAAAAGGAAGTTTTGCGTATTACTTATTAATACACACAATTAAGTATAATGATCATTTGTACTTATATTATGTTTGTGCCATGTCTTATTCGAAATTAGTGTGTCTGTGACAAAAATTATAATCTGGTACAATAATTAATAGCAGCTATACATTTTGTTTTCTGTTAACTATCTACTAAACTAATATTTTTGAATGTATTATAGTATTGATATATTGCCGAAGACTATGCCTGAGCATGGAAATCCTCAAAGCATACTACCTGAACCAGAATTTCATCCCACATTTGAACACGAACACGAAGAATTTATTATAGAAAATGAAATTGAAGATTCAAGCCCTAAATTCCGTGTAGAAGGCCGTAGAATTATAGACTTTTCATATTTTTTCCAACAACTTCAATTAATTAGCCACCATGATTCTCCATTTAATTGTAATTTATCACATTTAGAAATTTTTGGGGAAAATCGGGATAACTTTAGTAGTACATTTTTTATCCAATGTAAACTTTGTGGTAAAAAATTAAAATTATATACCACTGAAATGAACAAAAACAAAATGAATCTGTGTGACGCATTTGTATCCAGTATAATCAGTATCGGCAGTGGATTTTCAAATCTGGAAGAAATGTGTTCAGCAATTGACGTACCATCGATTACAGCAAGAACATACAGAAAGAGTCAACAGAAGGTGTACGAGTGGTTTGAAGAAACCAAAAATAAGAGTATGGAAAACGCTGCGAAAGAAGAGCGACAACTTGCAATCGAAAATGGTGACGTCGATTCTTCTGGTATTCCCATGATATCAGTTGTTGCAGACGGCTGTTGGTCGAAACGTTCATACAGATGCAATTATTCCGCAGCATCTGGCGCTGCCACGATCATTGGTCAAAGAACCGGAAAGATTTTGTACATGTCAGTGAAAAATAAATATTGCGATTTGTGCGCCAAAGCTAAAAATAAAAATATCCCTGCTCAACAACATAAATGCTTTTTAAATTACACCGGTCCGTCAGCTGGAATGGAATCTACAGCAATATTAGAAGGCTTTAAAGAATCTAATAATACACATGGATTGATTTATTCAAAATTGATTGCTGATGGAGATTCCAGCACATACAAAAAAATTCTTGATTGTCACCCATATCCGAATGTAACTGTCGAGAAAGTTGAATGTAAAAACCATTTAATTAGAAATTATTGTGGCAAAATAGAGGCATTAACCAAAGACACAAGATATCCCTTGAATGTAAGAAAAATCATTGCGTCAAGAAAAAGACGTCTGCGGAAAGCCGTCATAGGTGCAATCAAGTATAGAAAACTACAAGATAGTACTTTCGAAGAAAAGGTTATCGCTTTGAAAAAAGATTTAATTAATGGACCGCACCATGTTTTTGGAGACCATACTTCTTGTCTACCAAATTTTTGTACAAATGAACCAAATACAGAGGACATGCTTGATGTAAATTATGTACCAGCATTAAAAGAATGCAGTCTATTTTCTCAATTAATGATATATAATTCTCGTTTGGTGCTAAATTCAAAAAGTTTAATTTATAATTTTTCTACTAATATTTCAGAATCTTTTAATAACATGATTGCAAAATTTGTAGGCGGCAAGAGAATTAACTACTCTCAAAGACAATCGTACATGGGACGATGTGCAGCGGCGGTAATCGCATTTAATACAAATAAGTTACATTGCACAATTCAAAAACAAGTTTATAAAAATAGCCCAAAAGCCTTCATAAATCGCTTAGAATCAAGAAGGTTGAAAATAAATAAAAAGAAAATAGGAAAACCTTGGCGAAAACCAATACATTCTGTTCCTTTATCTAATCCAGATTATGGATAGAGTTGCCAAAAACCTGATATGGACAAAAATCAATATCAATAATTGTTAAAAGAAACTTTTTTGAAAAAACTCAAACTAACAAACTATGAGAGGAGGGATATAGAAAGACGCACTGTATTACAATCTGAATGTGCAGAATGGCTAGAAAGGCGACGAAACCTTCTTACTGCCTCTGTTTTTGGAAAGGTGTGTAAGCGGCGAGAAAATACAAAATTTGGGCCTTTGGTAAAACGTTTATTATATAGCCAATCATTAGCCAACGTGAAAGCGGTAAAATATGGTAAAGAAAATGAATCAATAGCTTTACAACAGCTTAGTGTACAAGAACGAATTAAGATTGAGAGATGTGGATTGTTTATCGATGATGTGTATGATTTTATCGGTGCAACGCCAGATGGCATCAGCGATGATGATACAATTATTGAAATAAAATGTCCTTTCTCAGCTGCTGGAATAAGTGCAGATGAAGCTATTGTACAGAAAAAAATTAAATTTTGGAAAGTAGATAAAGACAGGAATATGGTAATAGATAAAAATCACGATTGGTACTTCCAGATTCAGGGGCAGCTTCATATTACTAAGAAAGATGTCTGTTTATTTGGAGTTTGGACGGGACATAATTTTCCTGTTAAAATAGAATTAATCAAAAAAGACGAGACATTTTGGATTGAAACGATTGAAAAAAAGATATATCACTTTTATATGAATTGTCTACTGCCAGAAATAGTAGATCCCAGAACCAGTAGATCTATGAATATTAGAGAACCAGAAAGGCTGAATTTCTAAATTTTTATTTTAAATTTTATTATGCTTAATATATTTTCAACAAGTCTATATTACATCACTATTTTATAGTTCATCAAGATATATCTAATTTACTAATATAGTTTACTGTTACGAGACACCTAGAACGAGTGTAATTTTATGAAATTCAAAATAATATGTATACTTACATCTAAATAATGATACCTACAGATTTTGCTGGCGATTCCACTGTGCCATATTTTGTATAAGCATTCGTCTCTGCAGCCGTGGGGTTTGGTTCCGTGTAAAAAGTACATTTTGTTCTCAAGGTCAAAAACCAAATTGGTTGTGCCAATGGCTTATAACCATTCCTCATAAATGATTATAACTGATATCACCTCATAACTGATCAGTGCCACGCACGAGTTAACTCGCGGGATCTTTTAAACGTCATAACTTCTGAATGAACTGTTTGTGTATATTTTCTTAACAATATTTATCATTTTAGTGTGAAAATATTCACGTTAAACATGTTGATTTGGTAAATTTTCACAAATATTTATCATTCTATTCTTATTTCATATTTTTTAAGGGATTCATTTTATTCCAAAAATAACTGACCTACAAGTACCCACCTGGTAAAAATTGGATTTGGATTGGATGGAATTTCCTAGTAGATTTTCCAACTAAACAACATGACGCTTTCTATATATTATTTACTGTTAGTTTTGAAATTATTGTATTTGAAATAAATAATGTATCAATAATACACATAGAAATCAATAGATATATAAAATAGATATCACAGTTTAAAAATCAGAAAGATCAATGCATATTACCATTGTTTATGTTACAATATAAAACAACATTTATCATTGAACGTAGGTACCAAGAAAAATAGACTTCATTAAAATGTGTCAATATAGTATATACCCGATATAATTATATAAATTATTATATTGTTAATTACTCTGTGGGGTCCATATATACTGCTTCAATTGTAATTTAATTTTACAGTATAATTATTTATGTTAAGTACTTGATTTACTTATTATATGTACAAATGTAATATACTTACCTACTTATTAGGATATATCTTGGTGAATTTTAAAATAAGAGGAAATTAAATGGAGTTCATCGTGTCTAACTAGATGTCAGCCGTTGTTAAGTCTTATATAAATATTTATACATTATTAAATTGTTTTTCTGTTTTTTATTGATGTAAAGACATGGCATGTATTCAAAGTAATAACAAATTAGCTGTGTACTATTTATTTAACTTATATTAAAACCCCAAGATTGATTTCGTCTTACGACATATTTTATTCTTCTAAGTTTTACTATGACATTGTAATATGAACCATGGATATAGTATAGTACTTAAAAAAATCAAAACTGGTAATATATTATTTCAATATTTAATTGTCAATTTTCATTTGAAGTCAGCATTTAATTACTGGTATAACACATAATTATTAACTGATATCTACAACTTCAGATGGACAAATTAATTGATATATCATAATATCAGTTTTCATTTCCTTTCAACAATGTATTCATTCTAGCAGCTATTTTAAATATCTTACTAGTTTTTATGTCATGGCACCTTACAAAGGCTCCGAGCAACCGTATACTGAGCTTCGAGAACAAATGTTTACGACGGATACTGGGTGTGCGGTAATTTTAGAAGTAACGGGAGATAAAAGAACGCACCAAATAGCCTCCCATCACGCTGAGAGTGAATACGCAACTTTGTACCTGGCCCGGCCACGTGCTGCGAGTGCCTGAAGAGAATCCCAATCTGGTTTGCCTGTTCTTCAAGCCAACCGGATTCCGGCGTCCTGGATGGCCACTAAATACTATCTATATAGCATATCTGGCGGAGTTACGGGCTGCTAGTATGACCTGGAACGATGCAAAAAAACTAGAGTGACAGAGATTCTTGGAGGCGCCGCATTGTATCCATATGCTGCAACTAAGATGCGGATATAGCCGAAGAGAAGAAGTAATTAATATACAGCATCTAGAAAACTTAAAGCCTTTGAAATGTGTGTGTATAGATACATGCACCTTTCATTGGTGTTGGAAAGACAATTTTTCTAATATCAAAGTGATATTGAGGCTGAAAAAGACAAGACTTGGAGAGTAAGCTCTACCAAATGACATACCTAATATGATACAAGTAACTGATATGCACAATTATATTATATTTTATATTACGAATCAAAATAGCAACTTTTATATCATTATCGATAATAATAAATTTAGTGCAAAAATGTTTTTATAAAATTGTTTTATTTTTTAAACATTAGTCACTTTATATTTACCTTGTGTAATTGTACTATTAAATCTATAAAATGGGTGTATATGCTTGATGGTCGACGTCATAAATCACGCCATGTTCGAAACGTACGCCGAAAGTTGGATTTATTTCATTATTAATTAAAAGATTTATTTCATTCCATCTTATTCATATGAAACCGTCGACAAGCAAAGATCTCGGTAGACATTTTCTCCATCTGCAAAAAACATAACATAGGAACTGTTAATAGTGTGATTTTTAATCTTTTATAGTTGGCGACTGTTTGAAGAGTGGTAATTAAAACGGATTAGTGATAATACAAAGCATCAAAAAAGATTGATTAACTAAAATAAAGTAATCAGGTAGGTAACATGTTTAATAACAACTAGAACGCCTTAGATTATATCAAACAAATATATATGAAATCACAGGTTTTATATAATTCTGGAATGAATGTAACTAACCTCAAAAAAAGGATTGTATTACGTCGGAATTATGAAACATTGAAAGTATGTATAGACTAAGAAAACAATAAATAAACACTTGAATAATATATGCAAAACACACAGAATACTACGATAGTAATAAATAACATAATATTGTACTTACAGATAGTGTTTCTTATTCCTGATATAAAACACAATTGTTTTAGGTACCTTGCAATTTGCAAACATAATATTTGACAGGAGAGAGATTTTTATATTAGTCTATGGCCAAAAATACGGATTTATTTGGCCGGCTAAAAAAAAGATTTTAATATAGCAAGAACATTTTAAATATGCGACAAATAAATAAAAGTATATATAATATAGTTGTTAAAAAAATCTGTGTACATTATAAAATATATTTAATATTATAAATACATATATTTTTTAAATTTATGTTATAATTTGTAAACGACGAAGCACGTCAGCTAATACGCATAGTAAATGTTTAAACTTCGGTAATCAAATTCGAATGTGACAGAAAGAGAAAGAATAACTTTTTAATCATATTAGCATGCGTAAAAGAGATGTAACATAATATCACTTTCACTTTAAAAATCATACCTAGTATTCAATGTCATAGTTCAACTTTAAATGAAAAAACAGAAACTCTAGGTAAGCATGTGTGCCCTTAAGTGCGTGAATATAATTATTTTGATGTTTTATGTTGCCAGTCTTATATTAATTATTATTCAGGTAATTAAAGAAAAATTAATACAAACGATGGTTAAGTCTTTTTTTCCACTTCACTTCCTTTTAAAAAAAATTAAACAAAATTTAGATAATAATTTGGAATTTGGGCACAGCGTTTTTTTAGTCATGTTCAATGTTATTATCCGTTAAAACCTATTTGGATAAAACTGAGAGGTTAACTCCTTTTTCCTTCCTACAGTCAAATAGATGTATCGATATTTTTTCCTGGAACAGTAATAATGGATCATTTGAGAACAGGTCCTCATTAACAGAATGTTAGACACATTTTAAATTTCATTGTGATCCATTTCCTTCCTTTAGGTGTAAGTTTATTTTTGAGAGGTTATTCTTTAACTGGTTCTATACCTTCTGCGAGTTATCTCGCTCTATGAGGCCGTGAATCACCCACGATGGCTGCGCGGCTAAAGCGTCGGCCTATAGCGTCGTGGGTCCCAAGTTCGAATCCTGGGTCCGGCAAGTACACATATTGTTTTTCAAGTTGAGCTTCTTGAAAGAAGGTTGAGCAAGTGGCTGACATTCATTTCTCGTAAAAAACAAAATTCCGTTAATACAAACCTTCCACTCTGTGGTGGCCCATATGATCTTATTAGGATCTGACATGGTCGGATGAACCCGTAATCAACAGGCGGCACATACAAGTTTCGCGAGTTATCTCGTCCGACTTTAAACTCAAATTACTTGCCGCTGTCGATTGATATACATAATCTAAACAATTAAACACAAAGTGACATATTTGAATAATTATGAAATACTAAGCCACAAATTATCGGTATTACAGTGATTGCAGTAAGAACTTCGCTCTACATTCAACGTATGTCGTTAAAAATCTGCGGCCTGTCAGATACTGCCATAGTAATATCGTGAGGCAAAGATAGTAAAAATGTTAGGTTAAGTTGAAACTATTACAAATTGCTAGAGTATCAGGTACATTTACATTTTACCAGTTTTAGATATTTAGTGTAGGTACTTAGTGTTCTTGTGTTTAGTATTTTGTCAGGTATTTTAGAGGTCAATTTCATGATTATGTTGTCCTCACAAAGCTCCGAGAACCCATCATTGCTTTTCTAGTATTTGGCAGTCATTAATGACATGCCACACTGATTGAGAGGTGTTGCCATCACATGGACAGCAGCCGTGTAGAATTTACAATCCCATATTCAACTTTGAAGTCGATTTACAGTTTTATGATGATTTACTTAGTCACCGGTGTACTTGTATTCGTTTAATCCTCAACTCCTCATTAGTTCTTATCGCTGAAAGAGTTACCCAAAGTTTTATAAAATACAGTCAACTTCAGGTACTTTCGCAATATTTAAACCAAATTTTCTCTTCCGATTGTTTACATAGGTACAGCCACATTGAAGGTGAATCTCCATTCATTACTTACGAGGACTTACTGAATCATTTGGAAGACATGGTCGTGGACGTGGTGGACAGGGTTTTGGCATCACCCCTCGGTCATATGGTCCATGAGCTCAACCCTACCTTCCAGGTAATTTAACCTTCGTTTTCTCTTTAACCATATCCGCTCCATAGCTGGAATATATTATGTACAATACACAGTGCTTGCCAACCTAGTTGCATCTTCCCGGATCACGAAAGTATCCAGTAGCTCTGCCGGAATACACCAGGACGTTAGAATCCAGTAACCTTGAAGAAAAGGTAACACATATTGAGTCTCTTAAAACATCGTTGCCATGACATGTCTTACCACTATGTGGGAGGAACGAGCTATCTCAATTGTCACAAAAAGTATGCTTGTGCTTTAGTGTTCGTGTTTCCTGAACAGAGCATAGAACAAACCAGTCAATTAACCAGAGAGTCGAAATTAAGGAATGGCTGTGGATCGTATTCGAGCATATTGCAGTTTTTTTTGACATATTGCAGACCAGATAATTTGGAGGGATTGGTGGTTTTGCGTAGGCTACCAGGAAGGCGAAGCAGGGAAAGAGCGTCGGCATGCTGGAGTTTCCAAGTGAAGGAGCTTACTGGGGACAGCATTCACTCTGACGCGAGAGAAGCAGAGTCTTAGTCGCTCTGAAGATAAATGCATTTCAGAGTGGTCACGATCCTCAGCCACAATGGAACGACCGAGAAGAGAAAGAAGCATCTGTAGCGTGTGCAGGTGCTACGTCACATCTTCACCTTAGATGTGACGAGAGGCTGTACGATCTGTTATTTTATCTTCTCATTTCTGACTCGTCTTTGTAAAGTTACTATAAAACATCATTATTAGGTAGATAATTGTAAATTTGCCTTATTTTTTAATGAATAATGTTACACTACATTCCAATAACACACCTACATGTATTTTGTTTACAGAGACCTCAAAAGCCATTCAAAAGGATGGACTACACGGCGGCGATTGAATATTTAAGAGAAAACAACATTACCAAAGACGATGGTTCATTTTATGAATTCGGGGAGGTCAGTATTTTTATTTTGATGCTTTATATACTGTGTGATTTGTTGTTAATAAATAAGGCAATAAGGTGTTGACAATAATTAGACTGCATTATTTAATTAATTGCATATACATGAACATTACAAATTAAAACTTCAGACTTTCACAATATGACATGTAAAACAATGAAAATAGTGAGGTTAATTAACATAATATATATTTTAAATAAATATACTACAGACAAAATGATATATTAGTACAAGGAAGTACACCAACGCATCTATTCTATTCATAAGACTGGTATCGTCCGCTATCGTCGGCTATCGAGGGTAGTTGATCATATATATTGAGGTATTATAATTGTTAGACGGCTAACTTATTGTTAGCCGTCTAAACTGTCTATATCGCTAATACAGCCAAGAGAGGTGTTGTTAAAACATAGCACTTATTGTAACAATTATAATACATTAATATGATAAACTACCCTTGATAGCCACCGATAGAAGTCTTGTGTATAGAATAGATGTGCAAGTGAGCTAAATAAGTCCTTATTTAAAGAATGCACAAAGCAACGTAACCAAACCTAACTCAACCTTAAAGTCAAATTACATTAGCAGATTCTCGTGCTGTATCACCAATGGAAGGTTGTTTTTACACATTGCGAAAACAAACAATTGAGGCGTCTAATTCCAAAAAGCGATAAGTCCACATTTGGTTAAAATCGAGAAAAAAATACGCACGTATTCTTTGTATAATTTTACACAATATGTATTGATCTATAAATTCCAAAATGCGACATAACCCTACGAAAAAAAATATTTTAAGTCTCGATTTATTACAAAAAGCGCCAAGTCCGTGTTTCATATTATTTAAAGCTTGGTTGATTTCGCGCGTGTTTAAGTCAACCAATAAGGGAACGTTCAATATTGAAAAGGGCATCTCCCATGCTGTAGCATCTGGTAAACTCATGACAGTGCCACGGAAATATGTGCCTTATGCGGAATAAATTAAAAAGTGAGGTACAAGTAGCGCTACGTCCAATTTTATTTTGCCTATATTTATTACATTTGAGAGTTTATCGGCTGAAACAAATTGCCATTTGGTTCTACTTTCGTCATAGGATACAACGGAAAAAATAATCTCATGTTAAAACCAAATAATTGAAGCTTGAAACATAAAAACGTTGTTTCCCGAAAATATTGAATTGTGGACTTGTCGCTTTTTGTAATTAGACGCCTTAATTGATGTTTGTAATTGCATGATCAACATTCAAGGATGGCAGAGTTCTGTGCCACTAGCACTATGCAGTTCCATCACTGATGCAACTAATATTTTCTCTCGCGTCAGTTTACAGTTAAATGAAAAATTTATTCGTGTATTGCAGGACATTCCTGAAATGCCAGAGCGTAAGATGACAGACAAGCTGAATGTGCCGATAATGCTGTGTCGCTTCCCGGCCAATATAAAGTCCTTCTACATGTCGCGCTGTCCCGAAGATAACCGTCTCACGGAGTCGGTGGACGTGCTGTTGCCGGGAGTGGGAGAGATCATCGGGGGATCCATGAGGATCAGTGATCTCGATGAGCTTCTTGAAGGTAATTAATTTTGTTACCCACCTATAATAGATTTTACCAAGATAAACTGTGAAACTAGAATTTTTTATGAATGGGTGGTATTGGTTTATTTATTTTCATATATATTGATACTTTCATACACGTTAACACAGCGATTTCCAAGCTGGGAGGCGCGGAGGGTTGCAAAGTGAGGCGCGAAAAGTTTAACACAATTAATGTAGC
Source organism: Rhyacophila brunnea (assembly GCF_057557595.1). Lineage (NCBI taxonomy): Eukaryota > Metazoa > Arthropoda > Insecta > Trichoptera > Rhyacophilidae > Rhyacophila > Rhyacophila brunnea. Next base: position 10,375,134 of record NW_028232848.1, on the reverse strand, counting down.
CACAGGCCTGCAGTTTGCAAATGCATAGTTTATAAAACGGCCGCTAGTTATAAACTACATACAAAAATATCCTATAAAAGGTTGTTTGCAAACCTGTCTGAAAATATGGAGACTAATTTTATAATACCTCACTTCAATACTATTGTGAAGCGTGATAAAATGAAATAAAAGGGTCAAATCATAATGTTGAAATTTGAGGCAAATTTGTTTAGGAATGATAATTTTGTTGTTAAACTTGTCTATTTGGTTGAAATTAAAAGAAAAATGAGTGAATAAATCAATGCAAGGACCACTAATGCTTTCACTGATTTAAAAAGACAAAGTGAAGGCATTCATAAAAAATGGAGCTTTGGAAAAAATAAGTTCGACATGTTTCCACTTTTAAATGATTTCTGCGCCAGATTACATATATTGAAGCAAACAAAAATCTATTTACCGAGTTCTTGGTTAGTTTGCTAGTGCACTTTTCACATTATTTCATTTATAGTAAGTAATAGTACCTAACCGTTTTTTTTTTTTTTTAAACGGTACATGTTCAAACATGCGCGTTAACATCATTTCACTCCCTACTTCAATTATAGTTTGTCAATTTATGGCTACGGCCGTATGTTGTCTTAACTTAACCACTGGGGAATGCCAAAAGGAATGGCGTATTTCAAAAAAACCCTACCTTATTCTTAGGTCAATAATTATTATAAAGCAATCATTATTCGTAGGATATTTATCACACTTGAATGGTCAAAGACATAGCTTTTATTGAGTATCTTTAGAATTATCTTGAAATGTGTTAATCTTGCCCATTTTTTGAATAATAAAATACCTAATTCTTGTTAAATTTGGGATCACAGAGATTATCAATATAATTTTTAAATATTTCACTATAATAATGTCGATATAAATTATACTGATGGTTTTATAAATGCGTTTAAAAATTTGATAAATGTAAAAAATCTTAACACCACTGCACATTTATGTACTGAAATATGACTATATTCTAAAACATTAGAGCGAGAGGTTTAAAAGAATACTATTTTATGTAATAAAAATACTTTATGCAGTCATCAAATGTTTAAAATAAATATAAAGGATAATAAGGCTTTAAAATTATATAAATAGATTATCTACAACGTTTAAGGTATGTCCAGGATCATGCTTTGAAAATAGAACAAAAGCTCCATTTTTACCTACGCTGAGCATGTCCCCCCTTAACTATTTTAAATATGTGGTTGTGTATTGCAATTTGACGTGATACCTATGTGATGATAACTCCTGTGTATAATTTAGGAAACACTACATTAGAGCACCATACCGCCCTTAACCTCAGCGATAGGTAGGTGGGCCCGCTTCAGGATGTGGGGCCCATGATAGAATCCATTTGTCAATGAATGTTGATGAATTTGGAATGACTACTATTGAAATTGATTGTGCTAATAAACAAGCACATTCATCGCATGAAAAACAAATTAATTTAAAAATGAATATAATCTAAGTAGTAAAACCTTGTTTATTTTTATATTTTTTTTCATTTTTGTATTAGTACATTGTTGACTATTTAAAAATAGTGTCTGTATTATTTAACCTTTTAACAGCCCATCTGAAAGTACTAGGTATACTCCCCAGGGCCCAGGAATTAATTATATTATAAAAAAATTAAAAGAATAGTGAAAAGTCCAATATAATGCACTTACATATATGAGACCTCAATTGAAGTTCGGCGAAAAAGTTTTTCATACACAATTTCGTGAAAATGTCTGAAAATTTTCAGGTATGGTAGGGTTGTCACAACACTGCACTTACAAGAATTAGTTGATTTTTTTTTTTTTTTTTAATATAAGTATTTTGAAAAATAAATTTTATAGTATTTTTGTAAAATGTCACCATAAATACTTATAGCACTAAGAAGTATACTAAACACATTAAAATCACTAAAAACTTTCTTGTGTATGGAAAATTTCGAAGCACGGTTCAAAACACAGAGCAATGTCGCATTGCTTGCACAAATACCTAGTTTCTTTCCGTCTTTTCTGATTTTTTGTATTGGCACATACATAACATCTTCTTGCCGCATTAATTTTATTGTTAGTAGGTGGTATTTTACCCAAAAAATGTCTTTCTGTTAGCCTAGAGGGTAAGGGTGCTTTTCGCTTCAAAAGAGTTTTTGGTTCTAACTTATGTTTTTCGATCAGTTGTCCGATGACTTTCAATTGAAATTCACCCAGCGGTTGTTTTTTTCCAGTTTTTTGTTGGAACAATACATGGGCATTCAGCAGAGATAAATCTATCAAATGGAAAAAAAGTTTTTTGTACCATTTGACAGTTTTTCTTGTCGAATTTACAGAAGAAATTATCATATCACTACGATCCACAGCACCCATGTTTTTATTGTAATCAACAATGCATTCCGGCTTGGAAATCGGAATTTTAGTCTTATAGTCTACTTTTCCAGTAGGTTTGAAAGTATTGTTGTGAATTGTGGACAACATTGTAACATCCTTTTTATCCTTCCACGCCAAAGCCATAATTTCGTCAGTATGGAATGTATCGGTTTCCCCTTTTTTCAATTTCTTAGTAAATTTGGGCATCCCAATTCTGTTTCTCCTTACGGTTCCACAGGCATTCGTCCGGTGATCATAAAGATACTTGAATAACGTTGGGCTGCTGTACCAGTTGTCAATGTACAATGTATGCCCTAGTTCCAAGTATGGTCCAAGCATCGTTACCACCACGTTGCCCGATATACCGATGTAATTATTTTTCTCAATTTCAGTTTGTTTTCCGGTATAAATGATTACATTTAAGACAAAACCAGTTTTGCAATCAGCCATTACAAAAATTTTTATTCCGAAACGACTAGCCTTCGTCCTGATGAATTGGCGGAATAAAAGTCTGCCTTTGAAAAGGAGAAGACTCTCATCAATACATATGTTCTGATATGGACACATGTACTGCTTGAAAGAAATTTTCAGTTCCTTCAGGACCTGTCTAATTTTATATAGTCGATCTCCGGGAACCTGCGTTTCATTGTCACAAAAATGCAACATTCGATGCATCAGTTCGAAACGATTCCTGGACATGGTTTCGGAATAACATGGTGAAAATAACAATCTGTGGATAGACCAGTGTTCAGATATTTTATTCCGTGAATTCCTTGACATTAGCATACACAGCCCCAAAAATGTGTACATATCATCAATTGTGCAGTCTACCCATCGCCGTAGACGATCACTCAAAACTGTGATATTTTTTGTGGCAAATACAAATTGTCTGTTGGTCTCTCGGACTAACATTTCAACAAAAGAAATATCGATGAAACATTTGAAATAGTCCATTTCGAGTGCATCCGAAGTCAAATTATCAGCTTTGCATCCCGAAACGTTAGCATCGAAGGAAAATGCGCGTGGCTCAAACATATCCGATTTCCACTCAAATGTCGGTCTTTCAGTGGATTCCGGTGTGATAATTTCACTTTCATCGACTTCCAAAGTTTCCTCAAGTTCGACATCCGAATCATCACTTCCATCGTCTTCAGATTCAACTGTTTCGATAAGGTTATCGATTTCACCAACTTCGTCGATCTCATCCATTTTGAATAATAAAATTTGTAAAACTAAACTCGTAAATAAAACACTTTGTATACGCAAATCGAATCCGAAATACAAATAAAAAATAGTCACAACACTTAGTTCTTTGTCAATTTCTATCTAAAAACATCGAAAATCTTTCTTTTCATTCAAGTTTAGTAGGTAAAATCTAAAACAAAACTCGTAAATATAACACTTTTTTATACGCAAATTGTATATGAAATATAAATAAAAACACTTGGTCACTCAATAGAAATTAAATTTCAATGTAAAAACATTGAAAACATTCCAATTATAACGCAAATCTGAATAAGAAAGCATTCCGAATTAGCATCCCGACTAAATGATATTCCGGCGACAACTGACTCATCACTATCGAATCATACCAACTGCCTATTGTACAAGATATCCCAGTGTGCAGGGGAATTTTGAGCTAACCCTGATTTGGCCTCTCGGGAAATTCCCTTATTCTCGCGATGTATGCGCCGTACAAATGTTTTTTGCTTGCAAGGTCTGATCAGAAATGTAGTTACACGTTTTAAAATTAAATAAATAAATATTTGACTCATACAAGCGCGTAGAACGGCTCGGCGTATATCGTACGGTACGGGCGCCTGAATCACCGCCGTGCATGACGTAAACGTTACGTTACGGGCAGCTATCAGGTTTATGAAATAAAGGGGGGTGGGAGCCGCCAAGATTAGATTTTTTTTAAAGGGAGGCGTAGTAACATAAAGTTTGGAAACCACTGCGTTAACATATCATACCAAAACCAAAGCATTCACATTATAATACAAATGTGGCTAAAACTAGGGTTACCTAAGAAAGCGGTGCCGTTATGTAGCGGATGTAACATGATGTCATGCGGCGTACGTAAGAAAACAGCTGTAAGAACTATAAACAGAGATGTAAACTTTAAAAAAGATGGACAATGACCAGTGAGCCTATTGCGGTGGAGAATGGACAATCTAGACATAGCATTATTACTATATTTGGAAGATGAAAACTGTCATTTGGAGGAGAGTGAGATATTTAGAAATGGTACTATAGAATGTGAATTCCAAATTTTAGTGTGTCGTCGTCTGCACTGCAACGAGGAAAATTCAGAGAATACTTTTGCTTAAAACCAGTATTGTTCGGTTATGTACTAAATCACATAAGAGATGGCTTTTCTAGTTTTTGTTATTCGAATTATATAAAGCTTCATTATTTCTTACAAAATCAATCAATAACTCATCACTTTCGCTGGTCCAAATTACGTCTGCAGTGTTTACACTAATTTTTTATTTTAAAATGGTCACCGCTACACGGGCAAAAATGTTCCACGACTGTTTGTTCTGCTATGACAGTCATCATGCAAATGGCGGCACCGTTATTTGACATTAAGCTTGCATCCAACGCTCTCTAGGAAACCAACACCATATGGTTTGCATAGACAAGGTTTTAGTGACGTCAACCACCGCTACATAACGGCACCGCTTTCTTAGTAAACCCTAGCTTAAAGCCGCGTTGACACGGTCCAAGTACGATCCAAGTACACTTGGATCGAGTGCCATCCAAGTGTCAGCTTCATACTAATTATTCCTATCCAAGTTAAATTGGATGAGTAGGACGCGGTCCAAGTAGCTTGGATAGGAATAATTAGTACGAAGATGTCTCATACGAGTGCACTTGAATGGCACTCAGTCCAAGTGTACTTGGATCGTACTTGGACCGTATCAACACGGCTTTAAGACTGCTTGTAAAAGAACAGATTCCATCAATTTATTGTTGATTGTAGCCAAATGTATTGAACTGTCGTTATTTAGAATATAATAAAACAACTAAAAAAATTCCGGTCACACCCAAGGAACACAAAAATAAGGGAAATGGGTTGCCTTCTGGGTGTGGCTGTAACGAGGTATGATTCTCATGTATGGCGAAATAGGAGATAAACCTAAACGCACGTTAAACAATCTTATTTTCAATATTTACATCTGTATAATAATATGCATTAAAGTTTGTCGCGTAAACGAAACATGCATTAAATATTGGTAATATTTGAGCATTTGTATTTGTTTGGTCTGACCGTCATTAAGTTATAAACCGAAACTGCTTTTAAAGTCTTCGTCTGTCTTGTGGTCACACTGCAGAATATTTACCATTTCAATCACACTGAAAACGTTGTAGTATTGCCCATTGATTATTGTAATACAAAAAGGCTTATAAGACCCACTCTAGTTATAATCTAAGCTCTTTGCCAGTGACTTTGAAAACAACCCTGAGTGCCATTTTGATATTTTCTCCCGCTAATGTGGTCCCTTAGTCAATAAATGATGCACAACACTGTTCTATGCAATTGCATACATACTACTGTTTTATACTGTTTTAGTCGAAAAGCATGCAAATTTCAACTAAGACTTTTCCTAAGTTATAGTGACAAAATTAATGAATCATTGTATTTTTCAGGATTCAAGAGGGAAGGAATCAATCCTGCCCCGTACTACTGGTACAGCGACCAGAGAAAGTTGGGGACTTGCCCTCACGGAGGCTACGGCCTGGGACTGGAAAGGTTCCTCTGTTGGCTGCTCAACAGACAACACATCCGAGAAGTCTGTCTCTATCCAAGATTCTTGGAACGCTGCAAGCCTTAAACAACGTTAATTATGATGCCCATATGACTTGGATTTTTTAAAAATATATTTATAATTTATTGGCTTTATTTTTTATGAACTGCTTATTAAATATTTGCTTGAAATTCAAAGAGTCACAATTATTTAATTTAGTCTTTTGTCTTTTATCGCCTTATAAATGTCAAATTTGAATAGATTTAAGTTTTGTACTATTACATTTGAGTCGTTTTTTGCGACCCGGGTTTCGCCTTTCGGCATCTTCAGGCACATGCGCACTCGCCAATGGTAAATACACACTGACTTTTAAATTCAAATTTCATCAATTACCCTCAGTCGATAGTATTAATATTATAAATATCAGTATCTAAAGCGATAGAGCCGGCTATCGATGTTGGGTTGTCATGGATTGTGTCACCAGTGGCGAAGAATCAGTGCTTACAACGCGAAAAACTTCTTCCTGATGCTACAACCCTACGTGTGTCTTCGTCCATCCTGTCTGGCCCAAACATCTACGGCGGCGAATATTTCTCCGATAGTCATTTTCATTTTGGTCTATATAATGCCAATGTCGTCCGCATATGCTAATATTTGACGCGATTATATATGGGTGAGATCTATAATTAATTGAAATTATTCACTCAAGAATCCATGAAAACAATTATCACCACATTACGGCGAAATAAGAAAGATTCAGAAGTCTGAAAAAATACGCTTCAAAGAAGCTGTTCAACGAGCGTTTAGTTACAGGGGTGGCCAACCTTTTGCATACCGTGCACCAATTTTTTTCACAGATGAGCCATACAATTCAAGCACGTTTTCTACCTTCTTACGTTCACGGTTGGGGTTGAAAAATAGGGATAGGGGTAGGATCTGCTTCGCTTATGGGAGGAAAAGGAATAACTCAATCACGCAATTAAATTAATTAATTAATGCCAGTTCAAAAAACACATGTTTATTGGAGCACTAATCTAGAATACTCAGAAATCATTTCTTGGACGAGGGGGGGTGATTGCTGTCGTGGACCCCGCTGGTGGTGCTACAGCTGCCGGAAAGTCGTTTGGTGAAGATAACTCTGGACCGCAGTTGTCGGATGTGATGAGAGAGAGAGAGAGAGAGAGATAGACAGCTCTTAGCGGGATGTAGCACTGAGAGGTTTTGAGCGTTTAGATTTCGCTATGTTTGGTGTTAAATTTGTTACTGAGAGCAGCAGAGAATTCTTCAAATTTGAATCAGTTATTCGCGACCTTGTTTTCTTTTAATCAGCACTCAGGTGTTGAAAATATGAAGATGGATTCAGTTATGGCGCCTACTTCAAAAGAATAAGTAGGCGCAAGGATGCAATGCGCCACGATTTGGCCACCACTGGTTTAGTAGAATGAGACTCGTATCTGCATCCATTGGATTACAGCCAATGTGCTTTACCAATTTATCTACCTGCACTCTTCTCTAATCACAATAAAAATTATTCATTAATTATTAATAGTCATGTAACTGAAGCACTTCTCGAATTTTGTTAATGTACCAGCTTTTATGGTATGAATCAAGATATTGACAGATTAGTGAGGAGTGGTTTTCGGGCCAATGATATTATATTTAGGGTTTGGACAAACTGAAAGTGGGCAATAAACGATTTTTGTAAATATGGACGCCTCATGAGCGTAGCGAAAAAATCAAACCCCATTAGGTAAATGGGATTATATTTATTATTTCGTATTTTATCACGTGACACCAGTTGAGCGGTGGAGCCAACATAAATAGTGTACAATAAACTTTGTCAAGTCATACTTATTCATTTTCATTGAACTAAGAATACAGATTACAGATGGTGTCTATGATGATGTATCTACGATGTTTTTAAAATTCAATTAAACCTTGCCTAAACCAACCACAACAGATAAAAAATATGAAATAAAATGTCTAAAAAAACAAGTATGTGTGACTGACAAAGTTTAGTGTGTACTATTTATATCCGATCTCCACAGCCTACCTCCACCACTGTAATCATGTATATATTTCCCACATATGCATTTTAAACATTGGTACTGAACTTGCATTGGCTCCTCATCCGAGGGCTCTGGGTTCGATCCCGGTGAGGTCACAATACATCTGTGATTTTATCAAAGCCTCAGTGTTTTTGTGATTGTTTCACCAGTACACTACTGTCATTAGGCCTCATAGCTTGTATTGACTGGCGATTGATGTGCAAATGGCATAAAAATGTGCAAAACTTAATTTTAATATCGTCACATTCAGTCCCTTACCTGGCGCCCGCTTCTGTCACGAATGTAGTACGAGAAATTTTGCAAAACTACGGGGCTACAGCGTTTCTGTCGCCAATGTTGTACGTAAAAATTCGCCGGTCGATAATGTCGAAAATTCAGGACGCATGATTTTGAAATCTCTACCATAATTTGCCGTGTTTTATTACCAACAGTGACATATATATAATATTGTCAAATAAATTTTGTTACAATACTAAAACTTTGATCTTTGACATGCCTTCGATAGGCCATCAATCTTCGCTCATTTAATTTTGGTTTGAAACATGGCGCCACTTTACTGCGTTTGTGCAGTATGCGTAATATCACTGTTGTGAGAGGACTGTGCAAGGAATCACTCAAAGTGTCTTAACCATATTTTTTTGGACTATTTTACCTTTGTTATCGTGTGAGTGTTTGGTTTCGAACTGTTTTCAAACTTCAATATGGCTGGTTTAAGTGAGGAATTGGACTCCGATTATGAAATGTCCGAAGAAGAATTGAAACCATCTGACCTCAGTGATGTAGGTATATCAGAAGAGCCAATTGAACACTTGAGAACATGGACATCCGGACCCCATGTTCCGATCGTGTATGATTTTGATGATTTTCAATCCGGCATAGCTAACAGCGATTTGACCGAGACATCGCCTGAGTGTCTTTTTTTGAACATTTTTTAAACCGTGATATAATGCTGAAGGTAGTCCAAACAAACATTTTTTTCCACTACCAGTATAACACTCAAGAACTTGGACCAAAATTACGTTCTCATAATTGGATCGATACAACTGTATCAGAACTATATGCATTTTTTGCGTTTGCATTTGTCACGAGAAGAACACTGGAGTACGGATTGTTTTTTAAGTGCACCCATTTTCGGTCAGACGATGCCTAGGGATCGATATGAGTTATTGCTCCAAATGCTCCATTTTTCTGATCCAACAAGTGTTACCTCAGATAGACTTAATAAAATAAGATTACTTTTAGAGCATACATGCAAAATTTTCAAAGACATGATGATTCCGCATCAATATCTCTGTATCGATGAGAGCATCATTGTTTTTAAAGGGAGACTTATTTTTAAACAATTTATTCCATCGAAGCGTCATCATTTCGGTATTAAAATGTTCATGCTGTGTGACGTTATGACGGGTTATATTTTAGATTTTATTATTTATTGTGGTGAAGGGACAGACATGGTGGATAGCCAAAACTTTGGAATTTACGGAGCTGTTGTGACAACGCTGCTGACCGAGTATCTGGGCAAAGGGCATTTGTTGTGGTGCGATAACTGGTACACCGGTCCACAGTTATTCAAGCACCTCCATGAAAATAAAACCAATGCTTGTGGGACTGTACGTAAGAATCGTAAAGAAATGCCATGCTTCAAAAAGCTAAAAAAGGGGGAGACAGGCAAAATCAAACAGCCCATTGTTGGCTCTCAAATGGTGTGACAGAAGAGATGATGTTTCACATGCTTACAATCATGCACGATGACTCCTTTGGTCCAACCGGTAAAACTAATTTTATAACCGGAGAACCCATAATGAAGCCAAAGTGCGTCTTAGAATATAATAAAAATATGGGGACTGTCGACAAGGCCGACATGATGCTCAGCAGCTTGTCATGTATGAGGAAATCTGTAAAATGGTACAAAAAGGTAGCATTTCACATGATTGACCTCTATTTATTAAATGCTTTCTATATGTATAAATCTGTTACTGGTAGTAAAAAAACTCTAAGAGAATTTCAGTTAGTCGTGATAAAACAATTAGTTGCTAAGTACGCTGTGAAAATCACGAAAACTCCACAACCCAGACCATCAACTAATGAAAATCCATTGGTTGTTGCCTAGAACTTGAACAGATCATTTGCCGGAACACATTCCGCCCACGGCAAATAATAAAAAGCCCAGAAGACGCTGTCATGTGTGCGGAAATTCAAAAATTAATAAAAAAAAATGGCTCTATCTAGATATATGTGTTGTCTTTGTAGTTGCTTTATGTCTCACTCCTTGTTATAAAATCTACCACTCTTCAAAACAATTTTAAATATGTAAAGTAAATATAAATACGTAACTCATTAATAATATTTAATAGCTGTTTAAGTATCTGACTAAAAGTTTGTTTAGTTTAAAATTGTGCTATATTTACGACCCTACTCAGGGAAAAAACATTATGTGTGATTAATTTATTACCACTTGTGAAGTGTTCTATACTTAAATCAAACACGACGACCATGACGAAAATCTAAATGCACGCCTTGCAGTGCTCCATATACATAAAACAAAATTGCGGATCTGTTCTAAATGGTAAGTGATTGTATAGAATTTATTTGTTCAGATATTTTTGACATTATGACTGATTTATTACGGTTTTTTAGTGTTTTAAAATAATCTGAACATGTCTAGGTGCCTAAAGAGTCATAAAACTCATTTTTTATTGCCATTTATATTATGAAACACAGAAGTTAAACAAACTAAAAAAGAGTGCCAGGTTAAGTTGAAATTTTGGCATTATTTCTTTGAACTCATTATATCTAGAAATGTAATCATTCTGTCTTTATCATTAACAAAATAACTGCCTTGTTTATGGCCGTCATTCTGTAACATTAATATTACAAATTTAAATATTAATATTATGATGATTGCACAGTGGAACCATGACAGAGGTCAGATGCATGCAATCATCCCCCTTAAGTCACCTTTTTTATAAATAAAAAGATAAAAAACATTGTTATTTCAAATATAATACTTACTAATGACATTGCGGAAAAACTGACTGCTTCTAATTCATGAGTTTGACTAATTTTATTGTACATCCACAAATTCACAGGTGATTCATCTTTCGGGGCCAGACCCCACAAATATTCGTTTTAACAAACCGAAAATAATTCAATATGAAATTTCACATCACCAACTCACTGATACTGCCCTGGTCATATTGTTATTGTGTTGTGAATTCTATATGTACGTTGGCGGCCCCTAGATTGGTTACACAGTGCATTTTTGAACCTCTCAAAATGTACAGAGCTAAATATATGCTCCCAGGCTATGAAAAATATATTTTAATATAAATTAACATAGTTTGCTGAAATTTATGGAGATATTGTCTAAATTGGATACAGATTTTTTAATTTTTTTTATGTATTCTTTTCTATGCCTCACGTATTACTATGGCAGTATCTGACAGGCCGCAGATTAACGATACGTTGAGTGTAGAGCGAAGCTCTTACTAAAATTGCTTTAGTCTCGATAATTTGTAACTTAGTATTTCATAATTATTCAAACAGATGTCACTGTGTGTTTAATTTTTTAGATTAAGCAAATCAATCGACAGTGGATAATAATTTTAGTTTAAAGTTTTTTCGGTCCCTATGATTGGTTAACGGGCGAATTCTGGCAACTCGCCGAGTAAAATATCAAATATGTTTGAAATCCAATGAACTTGGTCTGCGACACGTGCCAATGGAGCAGAAGCATAATATGTGATTTTAATTGAATTTTGAATATTTATGTAAATTGCGGGAAATAAAAATGTAAAACTGGGATTTAACTGCACCAAAATGAAATCGACTGCAGAAACTACACGCAAGTAGCGGGAAAACATAAAATCAGCATTCCACTATATTTTACAATTCGAGGGCTTAGTGTCAAACAACACTATCTACAAAAGTGCAACTTTACAGGAGAGCCAAAAATCGTTATTTTAGATTCTTGTAACTCAACAAGGGAAATGTTTATTTAAACCTAATGTTAATATTTTATAATTTATTGTGTATTGTACATTTATCTTGCTTATGATGATGTTAAAATTTATAGGGATAGTTTAAAAAAAATATGAAAACAAGGGTAACTTATGTAGTTAGCGTTAAGCTTAGCTGACGATTTAATAAGAAATTAGAAAAGATTTTCATAACGTTGTTTGACTATCATGTAGCCGTAAATGTAAAATAACGTTATCTCAAAAAAAAAAAAAAACACTTTTTTGTAGATAACGTTGTCTGACTTTAAGCACTCGAATTCAAATATAATATTCATATATTTAAACTATTTCTTTTATTCAACGAATAAGACACAAGATTTTAGAATGTAACATTCTATATATTGAACATACATAATTTGAAAACATCTCATGCATAATACAACACACCAGAAAAAATCTTATTGTAGAAAAAATACGACACCCGATGGGACTTGAACCTTTATCCGCTGGATTCGTGCCAGTGTGCTTTTCCAATTAAGCTATGGGCATCCTACTTAACCTATTTTAACTAGTAGTTGTTGCCTGAAATGCTTATCGAATTGCGTTATAATGTTGGCTATCGGTTTTAGTATATTAAATATTTATTTAGTATGTCATATTTTTTTCTACAAAAAGTTTTTTTGTAGGTAGTGTGTGTATGCATAAGATGTTTTCAAATTATGTATATACATATTATTAAATTTGGCTGTATCTGTTTATCTTTATACGATCATAAACCATCCACTGCTCAAATAATTATATATAAGTATATTAAATAACAAACGAAGGTTATATTTATTGTAGATCTCGCGATTTTTATCTAAAATGTAGATCAAGAGTAAATTTTCTTATTTAGTACTTATAATACTGAGTGGGTTTTATCTTTGAACGGACAATATTATAGGTACTCTAAATATTATATAAAAGCTTGTTGCTAGGAAGGGACTATTTACTCTACTAATATCTATAGCGTCATAAATTTATTTTGAGTTTACTATTTATAATTGCCTGTGTCGATTTGACTAAACATAATATTATAGTATTTCAACACTTAAACACAAATATTAAAAAACACTATGCTTCTCAAAATGTTATATAGTCAACAGCTCGTTGAGTTGTTAAAACCTATAATGTGACAAAAATTGAAATTTACAGGAAACAAAAAACTGCTTTATATATTCACAGAAATGAAGTAAATTTTTTTGTATGTCTCTAAATTAGTAAAGTATTATCATTTATCTAAACATTCTAAACAAAAGGTAGATGCAAGCTTGTCATCATAGAGTAGTTGTAATACCTACGATTCGATGACTACATTATCACTACATACATTGAAGGTATTATTAAAATGTGACAATGTTACGTTGGATGTTTCTAGAATTAATTATTTTTTAATCCGTACACTACGCCAATTTAAACTTGTACGAAGGAATAGAGTATGTTGTGATGGGCATTTAAACATGCACATAATTAATTTTAAACAAATTTTGCCACTTTTGAATTTTGTACTATGTACCTAGTCTAATATAAACAAACAGAATATATATTAAAATAAAAACCATTTTGGCAAAATTGTCACATCATAGGTTTTAACAGGTCACTGATGATACAGTAAAACCTCAGTATAACAGACTAATACTGGTGAGACGGTGTCAGTTAAAGCCAAAAATCTGTTTTATAAAAACACAAATAAAAACATGTTTATTCATCTTCGGATGATATATCAAGATACACCCGTTGTGGAGTGACGTTAATGTTCGATGCACTTTCTTTCGATAATCCTGCTTTGAAAAAAGGGTTCCATGACAAAACAGAACAACGATAAATATAAATATGACCTTTCAGGAAAAATATTAATTTAATATTGAAATTGTCCTATCTCAATTATGTTGATAGATTTTTAATAGCACAGATTTTCAATACGCCATAATAAATCAAATTATTTACCCAATTTCTGCATTCTTAATTGCTAGAAAGTCTCAAATAACGGGACTTTGCCGGCAAGCTTAGGATATCTCATCTTAATCAATAACAGGGATGTGTCACTAACCTAATCTAAATAGATTCCACAAAAATTAATGTTTCATTTTTCCCCTGACTTCTGTTTTGTCATGTTCTGCTTTGTCTGGTTACCAAAAAAAGAATCTTTGTTTGTACCTTTGAAGTCTGCGATTTTTGTATAATCAACTCCAAAATTACGAAAATCCGTTATCTGACAAAAATAGTCAATAAATGTAATTAGATCGTCGAGATGCGATCTTATCACTGATAACTTTGTTTTTGGGCATGTTGTTTCGTCTTCCTCGATATCTTTACTTCTATCCTCATTTTCCAAGATCATAACTTCATCTGCCATTTGACTTTCACACAATATGATGTGATACCTTCATCTACTTCTAACTTCTAAATCTATACTTATTGAATGGAGTAATAAATGCATCCATTCCCTTTGAGTAAACAAATTAAACTGCTGTGCGGCTTCGTGAATTAGCGGCCAGCGTTGCAAAAATCAGTGAGGAAAAATACGAGCAGGGCGGCGTGATTGTCATGTGCAGAACATTGTTAATAAGCGGTGACACTTGGATTTAAACATGTAACAGGATGTTTTCAACAAATTTCACACTTTACCGGATATTTTGTCTATTATATCGATGTTCTACTGTTATATTATCTTTGGTAAATATACATTATTATTTTAATTACGATAATATGAATGTTATTGCTTAATTGCATTCAAATAATGGTGTCCTATGGCCAGTTTATCTTATTCCATGTGAATGATTATATAATATTTTGTCATAATCAACTGTTACTATGTACTAAACGGCAGTTAAAATAATTATACCATTCTAAATGCGGCGAGAAGATAGTTATTTACCACATCTATGCTTACATTTGTAACTTATCTTGTTACAAAAATAACTTACATGGTTTTGTTATTATGTATTTATAATTAAAGAGTTATTAATAAAAAACTTTAAATATTAACTTGTGTGATTTAATTACATACTTACTCTATTATCTCTTATTGCAATATATGCCTAATGGCACCATAACATTATAGCGCCTGTACACGTGCATGGAGTTACTGGCAGCAATAGTATGTATTTTAAATTGTCGTGACAATAACTGTAACAGTCCAGGCTCTCTCTCCATCTCATTCTTCAAGAGTGAGCGAGACGCAATGTTGTCATTTTATGATACTATTTGACAGGTAGTGAAAATCGGTTAATCTAAAAATGAGGCTGCGCGGTGTAGTTCGTTTTTTTGGAAGTATTTTCCTACGGTGTTCTGATATTTTATGTTTCTATAAGATCCAAGTTGTAAGAGTTTATCAGCGAAATCCCCATGACCATATATACCAAGATTGAGAAACACTGAGTCCATTTAGGTAGTAAGTAGTAAAATTATATAATATACATATTGATTTCACATTGTGAAGGTATAGATGGGTTTGCGATTTCCGAATCTTAATACTTAAGTTTTTAGTTGTTTCTGAAAGTGTTAATGTTGTTTTTTTTTTTTTAATATAAAACAAGATAGTTTTGTGCAAAAAATAAATCATAATATGATAACATAAAAAATGTCACTGTATTTGGAAAGAGATTAAAATATTTTTTTGTGAAATCGCTATCGTTTCAACCAGTTGATTACTGTAGTGAAGTAACAAGATGTTTCGGGTAGGTATCAGTACTAACACAAAAGCAATCATAGAAAAAATAATCGAACACGAAGAAATAACCGAAGCAAAAATTACAGTGACCGATGCGTCAGAAAAAGGAAACAATTTCATGGGTGCTTTGCAGCGTGTCACAATCGAAGGAATAAAAGATGGCAAAGTAGTTACGGAAAAAATAATCTGTAAGTCAATACCGCCGAGTCAGGCGATACGTGATGCTTTAGCAATTGTTAAATACTTCCGACGTGAAATACACGCGTACAATGAGTGCATTCCAGCATTTAAGAGTCTTCAAAACAAGTTCAATATCGCAGAAGAAGATAAATTTCATTTCGTTGAATGTTACAAAGCCAACCCAGAGAATTTACACGAGGTTATCTTATTGGAAGACCTGTGCAATCGAGGGTTTGAGATTTTCGACCGGAAGAAGATGCTGGATATGGAACATATTGGATTAGTTATCAACGATATCGCACGACTACACGCTATATCATTTGTCCTCAAAGAAGATAATCCAACTGTATTTGGGGATTTGGTGAAAGACCTTAAAAAGGATTATGATGTCAGCGAACCGGTTAAGCAGTTTATAATCGCTTCTAAAGATCAAGTTTTGGACGTCTTAACTGATACTCAATGCTATGAGAAATTTCATAAGTACAGTGAAAACTTCTTTGATAAATTCTTTTTGAGCATAAATCCGGAACGTACCGAACCCTACAATGTTATCTGCCACGGAGATTGCTGGGTCAACAATTTCCTGTTTAAATATAAAGTAAGTATTTTTTTTTTATGATTTTACCGAGGCATTGACTGCGACTCGCTGTCATATCGCCTCTTCTCATCTAGAAGAGGATCCGCCTATCAGGCCCTCACTCCAATTCTGTTAAAGAACTTTACGATTCTACCAAGGTCTTCCGTCCTATTCACCGCCAGGGCACCTTTCAATCATTTGACATTATGGTTAGCAATCAATCCTGCTTATAATCTGCTAGTATAAATCGATATCTTTTTTTTGATACCATACATTTCCGATCCTAATATGATCAAATATGGGCCTCCACAGAGTGAAGGTTTGTATTAACAGATTTTTTGTTTTTTTAGGAGAAATGGATGTCAGCCACTTGCTCAACCTATCAGGTCCATACTCTGACTCATATATAAATTGAAAAACAATACAGTAAAACCTCGTTAATAAGAACACGGATATTTCGAAATTCACCGTAATTCAAAATTTTCGCAAAAAAATAGTCCCTTGAACATTATTTTCATATAAAACCGTAGCTTTAATTCGAATTTCATAATTCGAAATGATTTCAGAGTCCTGGCATACAAAAATATTCAATAAATCGTAATAAAGTACACTATTTCATGAGCCAGTCATTGAAAATTATATCTTACTATAACTTATTTTAAGAAGGTAATATACATAATTCTGACATTTTATGACCCATTAACACACACGGAATAGGAAATTTCGTAGGCACATCTATGATCGTAAACAAAATTAATAAAAATCAAAAAAATATTTTTTTTTCAAAATTTTAATATTTTTCCCCCCATATATTTCGTAATTCGAATTTTTTTTTCGATTTTCGGTCCCGTGGAATTCGTATTAACGAGGTTTTACTATATGTGTACTCGCCAGACTTAGGATTCGAACCTGGGGTCCATGACGTTATAGGCCGACGTTTAAGCCACGTGGCCATTGTGGGTGTTCGTGGACGTGGGCTCCATAAATCGATATATGTACACTAAACAGTTTGGACTAGAGCCAGCTACAAACGTAATTGCATACTTGAGCGATATACTTATGCAATTTTCCTGAACATTTTTATAAGAGTAAGATATTATTGCACAAGTATTTTGGCTGTACAAGCGACATGGAAATCATTGAATTTCTTCGTTGTATGTATGTAGCAGAGACTTGCAAGAGCAGCTAAAGCGAGCGTCTTGTCATTGTTCTTCAACTAGATGGTTCAAGTGTAAACTTGCACTGTTCAATTATAACTGTGCTGTGTGAAAGTTGCACATGTATATCTACTACTCAAGTATGTTACATTTGTCTCTCTTTTTGATCGTTCCCTCATGACTGAGGATCATGAAACCTTAAAATTCAGTCATCTTCTGAGAGACCAAGACTCTCAACCCCTCTCGATCCTCTGCTTCTCTCAGGCCAGAGTCAGTGTCCTGTGCTGTTTAAGAAATACGAAGCATTCACCGCCAATACCACATTTCGAAGCCATCAATTGCCATTCAATCCCTTGCCCTTAATGACTCAACATTGTACAAAAAAATGGAAAACACTAATCTTTGTCAAGGCAATTGAAATTTCTCGATCCTTCCATATAGTGGTACGACATGTCATCACATTTTTCGCAATCTGTGTGCTTCTTCTTATTCCTGCTTCACATCTGTCTTTTCCACTAATGGTTGATCTCAGATATTCAAATTCATCCACTGTTTATAGATTTTTGACAGGGAACTCAGAAATAATGGGAACTGAAATACCTACCCTACCTAAGGAGTAGCAGGTCTTGAGTAAGGAAGAATCCGGGATAAACTTAAACACGTGTCAAGAATACGTCATACGTTGATTACTGACAACTGTTCTCGGTTTATGCATTGACGCTCATTTAATATTGGTGTATTACACAAATTATTGTACTTGCATAATGCGTGTTTCATTTTCGTAGGACACTCACACATTCAAAACCCTACATCAAAATGTATAGTATTGAATATAGCCTATCGGAACTCTATTTATTGGCTGTTCTGTGATTTTGGAGTATACTTGTTGTTGGTGGCAGGTTAGCCAGATCGATAGCTACGTTTGTAGCCGGCTTAATAAAATGGGAACATATCGATTAATTTTAAGTTGGCAACGTTGTATGGCGGGTTGTGTACTTACTGGTCTAAAAAAGAATGTTTTCGTCAACATCTTTGAGTTATTATGAGGTTTTATTATTGTTCAATATGTGTGTTTTGTTTTCCAGAATAAACAACCAATAGAAGTTCGATTCGTAGACTGGCAATTGATGAAATACAACTCGCCAGTTGTTGATCTTCTACACATGATTTTCACGTGTCTGGACGAGGAGTCTAGACGGCAGCATTACGAAGAAATATTTCATACTTACTACGAAGTGTTACGACATCAATTAAAAAAATTCAACTGTAACGTAGAGAAATGTTACCCTGAACAGATATTTAGAAAGCACCAAAAAATGATGTTGCCGTATGGACTGACAGTTGCAGTGATGTCGCTCCCACTACTCCTGTGCCAGGCTGACGAAGTGATAGATATGGAGAATTTAGCGCAACGTGGGACATATGATGAAAGAGACTATCTGAAGAATACCGCCTCCATCAATGCTTTGAGGGAACGGATGGAAGGTGTCATTCGGGATTTGATTAAATTAAATTTCTTTTAAAAAGTATATTGCCAATATTTAAACACAAATGACTGTAGCACTCACAGATAAGACCTGAAACATCACATTATCTTAATTTGGAAGACTAGAACTGCCTTTAGACAAGAAGCCTTCCAAAGCCACGGCAGTTATTTCATATTCCTTTTCCGACTTGAGTCCTCGGAGTACTATAATTATAGTCATTGTCCACTTCAACATCGGTGGATTTGACAATGGATTCACCTTCAATCCAGTGTTTCAGGAAGAAATTGCTTCCGGAATTATCATTCGGGAACCAAGTGGCATGGACATCAACAGTATCATTTTCTGAAAAGTTTTATTGAAAAAACAATATGTGATTTTTGACACAGGCCAGTTACTACTTCACTTTGGGTGTTTAAAATCATGATAATGAAATAAGTTATTATTTCTACTGTGTTTTATTGTTAACCAGTTAACTATTTTGGTGCACGCATACTGGTGATTAGGGAATCCAATCCCGAGATAGCAGACAATACCTATGAATCCGAGGATTAGTAAACATAATTCCGAAACTTTCGGGATTGATTTTTTTATCAATCACAATCAATTAGTATGTGTACAAAATTATGTAAGTGAAGTGTATGTACCTGCACATGTCACAGGGGGAATCGCCAGATGCTCACGGATAATAAATAACCATTTTTTGTTATCATACGCAATCGTAACAACATCAGAGAAATATTAAATTCGTTCATTTAACCAGCTAGACGCCACTAACGTGCTGGCACGTGAACGGCGTCTAACCGTCAGTGCCACGGACGTGTAGGCAGGCACTTGTTTCTACGTCGAATTTTATGAATGTTATCTTTTCTTAAATAAATAAAACAAACATTTCGACCCTAAGCAATAAAATCCGACCGGACAGAATGCCACCGGGTTGGATTACGTTTATGACACTAGTTAAGTGTCTAAGTACCTACCTGATTGGTGTTTTCGCGGACAATATTGAAAAAGTTTCCACGCATATGGTTGAAATTGCATGTAAAAAATTCAAGGTTTTTGAAGTCAGTAGGTACCTACCAGTGTTCATTACAATAAACAACTTCTTTTGTAGTTTATGAATGCCATGCTTGTTTCGGGGAAAAATTCTAACTGTGTATTTTTGTTTGAATTGCAACTTTTTGTGTTATGTGACCGCTCATTTAAAAATACCTATTCTCTGATATAATACGATTATAATGAACAAATTCAGTCGGTCCCATCTTCCTTGGAATGACCAAGTTTGACCGTATAATATAAATATTCTTTGTCAAATGCTTGTGACAAAGACCTTCCTTTTGAATTTGACTGTTTGTTTCATGTGGTCAGTGTTTGGATAATGATTTTTATTAAGTTTGCCATCTCTAATAAATAATAATTTTCCGCAAAACGGAGTCATTAACCATTTTTGTGGATAATGAATGATAAATCTTTCCGCCTGCCATTAATGTGATATATGAATAAATTGCATGTTATTATTATATTGTACAGCATGACCCCCACATCCTGAAGTGGGGCCCCAGGCTAGGATCTATGACGGGCCCCCCTACCTATCGCTAAGGGTAAAGGCAGTGTGATGCTCTACAGTAGCGTTTTCTAAATTACTGTGTATTTTTAATGCATCCATTAGAATTCTAGAGTAGTCGAGTAACGACACACAATTAAAAATTGTATTGCACAATCACATATTTTAAAATATTATTATTGTAGTAACACTTTCTCGCTGTTATACATTCATTCATATAAAACCAATTTAGGTTAAAATTGTCTGGTGGCTCGACTCTGCAGAACCTTGAATCTTCATTGATTGAGTAGATCTGCTTTGTTCTCTTGCCTCTTTCAAATTAAGTTGCTCCAAAATCCATGACTAATTATTGTATCTGGACGACTGCTTATTTTTATTGTATTTTTTTTTTTAATTGTACCATTCTTTTCGTGCATTGCCTGTCTTATCTACGTATATACAATACACTCTCAGTAATCCGCCGCTCGATTATCCGACAACTGCTATAAACCGCCGTTATTTTTACTAGTTGAATACACAAAATCAAGCCCTATAATTCGCCGGTATTCGATTTTCAAATTCAGTAGTCCGCCGCGTACAAGTATACAATGCATATGAGACGGGTTTATTTTGGAAACTTTTCCTTCGTAAAACGTACGTTCGTCACAAAGAAAGTAATGTACCAGGGAGGAAAGTGCCCAAGGACCGCATCACAATTATGCAGTGCTCCAATGCAACCGGGACACACAAACTGAAGCTTTCATAGGGAAAGCCAGGAATCCTAGGCCATTCAAGAATATCTGCCTCACTGAACAACTGGTTGTGTCAAGTGATTTACTGTTTAATATTTAATTTGTAAATATGTATAATTTAGTAAATACTTGATTTTGATTATAAATAAAACCGTAATTTGCTAGTACAAGTTTCTCAAAAAAACTATTTTTTACGAAATACATGTTTTAATTTTTACCATATTTTGTATGTATGCACTATAATCCGTCGCTTTCACTGATTGGACACTTGTCTGGTTTTTGGGGTGATGGATTACTGAGAGAGTACTGTACTTCTTTTTATGTTTTTTCTCTCTCTCTATTTTTCTTTAACGATTTTTAATAACTCTTCGATCATATTCATTACAGCTGTACATAATATTTGATATAATTTAATTTGATTTATTATGCTTTTTGTGTCCGCCTGTTATTGGGACCATACCATATTTTTTTTTTCTATATTGTATTGTGATATCCTATGTGATTGATCCTGTTGGTTGAGCTAAATAAACAATAAAAAAAACATAGCAGACTTTTTTTACTATTAGAGCAAATTTGTGATGTGTGTGTGTCTCACTTATCAGTCTCTGTCAGCCCCCCCTTTGTGGGGGCCATGTCGTACAGGTACTGTAATAATAAGGATGTGAAACGCTTATGTACTTTTAGTCAAGCAATCACCAGAAAGTATAGAATACGAAAATAAAATGAATGATAACCTCTTAAGATGTGGGTTAAGGTGAAAGTATTTTACATAACAAATGCATAAATAAAATTTAATTTGTGTAGATCACAGAACAGATAATAAATAGAATACCGATTGGCTATATTCAATACCCCGCACGTTGAAGCAGAGTTTTTGAATGTGTGAGTGTAGTACGAAAATTAAGCACGCATTATGCACGTGCAATAGTGTGTGTAATACACCAACATTAAATGAGCGTAAATGCATAAACCGAGAGCAGTTTTCAGTATTAGACGTACAACGTATTCTTGACAAGTTTAACCCGGATTCTTCCTTACTCAAGACGGTTACCTGCTATCGCCTTAACCGTTGGGTATTTCAGTTCCCATTACTGTGTAGATAATACATTTCAGTCTATCAATTAATAATCTAGCAAAAAGCATAAAAGTATCCCACCACTGCTATGAAAGTAAAAAAAATACCATTTTCACACCTAAGCAAGGTATATACAGTAAACTCTCAATTTTCTGTGTGTAGGTTATTTGGTTTGCGGATTATCCGTGCATGAATTTAATTTTTTTTTAAATCGCTCGCTTTCATGTTTACGCGTCCTATCATCATCATCATCAGCCTGAATCTATCCACTGCTGGATGAAGGCCTCTTCAAGCAGCTTCCACTTCTCTCGGTCCTGTGCGTTGCGTTGCCACGTACTTCCGCAGATCTTTATCATTTCATCGATCCAGCGGCCTCTAGGTCTACCTTGCGGACGTTTTGTACTTCTTGGATGACTAGATTTGTCCAATGATTGTCTCTTCTTCGAG
Organism: Rhyacophila brunnea; assembly: GCF_057557595.1. NCBI lineage: Eukaryota > Metazoa > Arthropoda > Insecta > Trichoptera > Rhyacophilidae > Rhyacophila > Rhyacophila brunnea. The sequence goes on along the minus strand of NW_028232848.1, from coordinate 10,352,052 downwards.
CTGTGTCCAGCCCATCTCCATTTAAGGCTTTTAATAAACTCTATTACATCGCATACCTTTGTCTGCTTGCTTATCCACTCATTCCTCTTTTTGTCCTTTTGCGTTATGCCCAGCATGCACCTCTCCATACCACGTTGTGCTACTCTAAGTTTCTGGATCTCTCTTTTACTTAGGGTCCATGTTTCACACGCATATAAGTGCACTTAAACGCGCAATAAGAAATGTTCCTGTTGATTATTACGGTTACATGTAAATTGTACATAAAACATTTCACCGTAAGCTTTCTGTTGGAAAGAGATGAATGTATACTATACGGTCTCCAATTTTATGAGGTTCAATATGAACATTAATTCAATTTTCATAGCTGATTTTGACAAAATTCATGAATTATTCAAGAATGAAAACCTAACAAATAATCCAATATATCGGCTATTTTAATTTGTTCGCTGCTGACTTCCTGTAAAGTATAAACCGACAAGAACCGAGTTTTATTTAGACATGAATTTTATGCCGGTATTATACGACCCAAAGAAGTTAGGCTGTCTTTAATATACGGCCATATATTTCCAATATAACATTTCACGGTGAAGTGTAATATGGTGAACTGCATACGTACAAGTTTCCGGATACGGATTATTACAACCAGAAAGGAGCATGGTTGAGTAGAAGGATCTTTGAAGATTGGTTGAAAACTAAATGAGTTCCAGAAGTGAGATTTTTTGAAAAATAAGGGGTTGCCGCAGAAAGCAGTGCTGTTATTAGATAATGCTCCTTCTCATCCAAACGAAAGCACGTAGATCTACTGAAATTCCAGAGACATAGTAACACTAACACGGCCCATAGATCTTAATCCGTCTGTCAACTTTTTCAACCCTTTAAAATCTTATACCATAACAGTGGCGAGAGGTGGAGGTAAGCTGTTAAGATTCTACATAAATAGTGCACACTAAACTTTGTCAGTCATACTTATTTGTTTTCATTGAACTAAAAAATTTATTTGCAGACTGCTTGTTAGTTTTTAAAATTCAATTAAGCCCTGCCGAAACCAAACCATAATACTTTAGATGTGCTGTGTGTAGGCAATCCGACAAAGATAGTGCATACTTTTTCAGTCATACTTATTTGATTTCGTTGAATTAAGAATACATATTAAAAATGTGTTGGTTAGTTTTTTAATATTCATAAGCCCGGCCTAACCAAACCATAATCGATTAAAAATATTCTTCTATCTATAAAATATCTAAAAGTAAGTATGGTTTAATTGAATTTTAAAAACTAATAAACACTATCTACACATTGTAGTCTTTCGTTAACGAAAACAAATACGTTTGACTGACAAAATTTAGTGTGCACTATTTATGTTGGATCTTAACAGCCTACCTTCACCCTTCGCCACTATACTATAGTATCAGCTCTCTCGGAATAAACACATTCTTCGCAAAGATACTGACTAATTTTTCAATCACCCACTCATCATCACTTCAACACCAGAGGTCCACAGAGAATAGTTTATTTCAATAATTAAAAATAAAACACCCTTTTCTTTGGCATAAATATATTTTATTAAAATTCGAATATAAAAACAGGCAATGCATCATAATAATAATTTTTGATTTCTGATTTATTTGTTTTGAATTTCAAAAAAATTCAATATAAAGCTGGGTTTAAATTGTAAAATACATATTATATTAATTAAGCTGCCTAAGGGGAAATCTAGCATGACGTGTACACTAGTGGAAGTACATAAAACGTTTAAAGATGTGTCACCGACTTTCAGTAGTAAGGTCTTCTCGGGTTATTCTGTAACAAAGTAAAAAAAAATATCACCTGGCCATTTTCAAAAATATATCCTAACTATTGAGAAACATAACCGTGAGGTGTCTTATCGGAAAGAGATCGCCGTATAGCATTGAGATAAAAAATAATGCGTTGTAATGTTCCAATTTCATTAGATTCAATAAGAACATAAATTTGATATTGATAGGTATGAACGACTTAATACTTACGAGCACATACCATAACATAAATTATACAATATGATTATAACTCTAATTTAATTACTTACCAATTCCGCCCTGCTAAGTAAAAAGATGATGGTTTGGTTTTAGCGAAGTCGGAGAACCTAAGTTTTAACCCTTTCACTGTGGAGTATTTAATTACTATTTAATTACCACATTTAAATAACATGCTAATTATATCGAATGGCCGACTAATGAGGGCACAACAGCTATGCCATGTACAATAATTATTGAATTGTTTTGACATTATCTCTAAATAGACACATCTGTTTAGATATTATGTCAAAACAACCCACGATAGCCTCGCGGCTTAAACATCGGGCTATAGTGTTGTGGGTCCCAGGTTCGAATCCTGGGTCTGGCAAGTACACAAATTGTTTTTCAATTTGTGTATGAGTCAGAGTATGGATCTAATAGGTTGAGCAAGTGGCTGACGTCCATTTCTTGTAAAAACAAAACCTGTTAATACAAACCTCCACTCTGTGGAGGCCCATATCGGCCCCTTAGAGTCAAAGAAACGTATTTCATTTTTCTCTACTTTACAAGATACCCCAAAAACTAGTAAATTTACATTACACAGACATTGACGATAACGTGTTTGCAGGAGATATGTATTGACTTGTCTTTTATCCATTGAATTTTTTGATAAGTTTCTTTGTCACTTAACATAACATGTCATTTAACGTCCAGTAACATACGTAACTCAAAACTGTTAAAAATTAAGATAGGCTGCTTTGACTCTAAGGGGCCGATATGATTTTATTAGGATCGGACATGGTCGGAAAAAAATAAGAGAAAAAATAGTTTAAAACTTGGGTGACTTCACTAAAACCACATTACTGTCTTTTTACTAAGCAGGTCAATATAATTTTCTGTCTATGTTTTATTTAGACATGAATTTGATCTCAATACAACATGGCTGTCTGTTTTCGATACAACAGTTCACGATGAACTGTGATACGGCCAACTGCAAACATACAAATTTCTGGACACGTCTATTTATCTATCTATATACTTTTTAATAAAATTAAATACCAGGTCTGTCAGAATTAAAAATTATATAATTACTGAGCAATCATAGTTCAATAACAATTTAAATGTCTGTCACTAATCGACCAATCACAGTAGTCATTACTGTAATATAAAAATAAAACAATAATAACAACTTTGGAATGTTATTTATGACTGTACTATAAAAATCATACATTTGGCAGGGGTTACATAAACACAATGCAGTGACGCATCACGATAGTGCAAAGTTTGACAGATATGAATATATTGTTTAGATGAGTGAAGTAAAACCAATTGATTTATTGAACTTATTTTGTATGGAAAATGTGCATATGTCTAAACACGCCAATGTGGCGTGTGGTTCGTAACGATTGGCTACTACAGCATGCCGCATATTTAGGAGCGGTTATTAAGAGACTTCCGAGAATCGACTGTTAAGTCATTCGTCTGTTCAATTGGGATTAAACACATAATGAAAAAGGTCATGTATTTTTGCCAGTGAGATCAACAATACTCAGATCGGCTCAGAATATTAATCAACATGAGGCGGTCCTTGTAGTCCAGTGTGTAAGCCACTGAGCTTTCATCCGGGGGCTCCGGGTTCGATCCCAGTGAGGTCACAATATATTTATGTGATTTTCTCAACGCCCTGGGAATTTGTGATTGTTTCACTTCTATTAGTTGTAGTGCTAAAAAAGGATAATGAACTGACCAACGGATTAGGACGAAATCGGTAAGCGAGCATCATCCGCTTTCGGTAAGCGTCGAATACATCATCATCTTCTTCTAAATTGTCTGTGCGGTCGATACCCAACCCGTGGTTGGAATCTCGCTGCGAGGCCCTGCAAAAAGATCACCATTGTAGGATATTATGTGCACCAGCGTTTCCTATATCGCCAAGCTATACTGTAAACCACATAATTCAATAACAAAATGACAACGATATTTATGAAGTTAGCAAATTTTTCCATTGCATGAACACGAATAGCAGTTTTCTAGTAAATCACAACACTTTATCATCAAGAATCAGCAAAATTAACTCTATCACAGTTTTCGTGTATCAAAAAGTTTAACTTCAATAATGAAGAAATCATAAGTGAACATACTTATTAACTGGATTAACGATCCCTGATCCATCCGCGCCGAGACCTTCCCCTTCCGACCATCCCAGCTTCTGCAGCATTTTGAAACCTATTTAAACAGAAATCTCACGTTACGAGTCCATACGGTAGTTAATTGATCTATGGATTCTATACTGTGTTCATGAGTATCACAGAAATTGAAGTTACCGAGTAGCTAGAATTATAGAAAAATACGAAATATTTTTAATTTTTCCAATTTGTCAACACGATTGTTTGGCATTGGTTCTCTAATAAAACTATGTGAAAATCCAACAAACAATCAACAATTATATACCTGCAGCCCTGAAACATGTGAAGTATTGTTTTTTGTTTGAGTGGAGTGCAGTTGTGCCTCAGATGACATACCGCTGTGTGTGTCAATGGCTCATAAAATGTCAGGATCATTTTTATTACCTTCATAAAATAAGTAATTTTTGATGTTTTAAGAAAAGTCTGTCACAATTTTCAATGACTGGCTCATGGAATAGTGCACTTTATTACGATTTATTGAATATTTTTATATGCCAGGACTCTGAAATCATTTTGAATTACGAAATTTCGAATTAAAGGTACGGTTTTATATGAAAATAATGTCCAAGGGACTTTTTTTTTGCGAAAATTTCAAATTACAGTGAATGTCGAATTATTCTTAATCTTAATAGCGAGGTTCTACTGTATTTGTAAATCGGCTATATGAGGCGTCTAATTCCAAAAAGCGATAAGCCCACATTTGGTCAAAATAGAGAAAAAAATATGCACGTATTCTTTGTATAATTTTAAACAATATGTATTGATCTATAAATTCCAAAACGCGACATAACCCTACGAAAAAAAATATTTTAAGTCTCGTTTTATTACAAAAAGCGCCAAGTCCGTGTTTCATATTATTTAAAGCTTAGATGATTTTGCGCGTGTTTAAGTCAACCAATAAGGGAACGTTCAATATTGAAAAGGGCGTCTCCCATGCTGTAGCATCTCATAAACTCATGACAGTGCCACGGAAATATATGCCTTATGCGGAATAAATTAAAAAGTGAGGTACAAGTAGCGCCACGTCCAATTCTATTTGGCCTATATTTATTATATTTAAGAGTTTATCGGCTGAAACAAATTGCCATTTGGTTCTAATTTCGACATAGAATACAACGGAAAAAATAATCTCACGTTAAAACAAATAATTGAAGCTTGAAACATAAAAATGTTGTTTCCCGAAAATATTGAATTGTGGACTTGTCGCTTTTTGTAATTAGAAGCCTCATATGTCTAATATGATTAGTATATGAAGATTCTATAAAAACTGACCTATATTGTCTTCCTTCAGTTTGAACTCCTTGTAGTCGCTCAGATCCGGTTCTTTCCCACCTTTCACTGCAGAATATTTCTCCATAAATCTATGAAACAAAAAACAAATATGGTCGTAATGACTATAAATAAATAAACATATGTTATTTCAGTAAGAAGGTTGAAGGCTTTGCTTGTACGCTGATGTTTTCGGATAAATGGCTTGTGACTATTACACAACCAGGATACCAACTCTGACTGCCCTGTTTCAAAGCTCACCCAAGACGCATTTGAAGTAATGAAAGTGACTACAGTCGAACTTGGTTATTACGAGGAAGATGGGACCTATTGAATTTGCTTGTTATAAGCATTACTCGTTATATCTGAGAATAGGTGTTTTTAAATGAGCGGTCACATAACGCAAAAAGTCGCAATTCAAATAAAAATACACAATTAGAATTTTACCCCGAAACAAGCATGCATCCATTAACTACAGAAGAAGTTGTTTATTGTAATGCACACTGGTAGGTACGTACTGAGTTTCAACCATGAGTGGATACTTTTTCAATATTGTCGACGAAAACACCAATTAGGTAAACACTTAACTGTTGTCATAAATGTAATCCGACCCCGGCGGCATCCTGTCCGGTCGGATTTTATTGCTTAGGGTCGAAATGTTTTCAAACGATCGACACATTAAGGTGACGCATCAGTGAAACGCCAAATAATTGTCAACTGTACGCGCGACGAAATTTTGTACTTGCTTCGCATTCATTGAGAGAACGTGGAGTCAGACACACGTCACTTTGCTGCGTGATGGCGACGAGCCAATTAATTCTAAAATCGTGTAAAGATGACTAAAAACTTTACCCATTTACTTTAAAAAGAAAACATGTCAATGAATATATTATTATTGTTACTAATGGAATAATAAACAGAACATAAAATGGACGTATGTTGGATTTATATGAGAAATAATATTTCGTTTGACAGGCGTCATTTTCACCCGCGACCCGCAATCCGCACATCGCCTAGCAACGATCTTTTTAGACCGTGCCTCAACTAATGCATGGCCTTAACAGTTTTAAGACAATTTTTGACAATATTTTAGCTTGGTATATCCGATAAGGAGCCCTTTATAAAAGTGAATTAATATATGGAGAAAATCATAAACTAAAAATAAATGTCAACGAATGTTTCCTCATTATATCTGAGATCTCGCTATATACGTGATTGTAATAACCGAGTTCGACTGTATTTATGAAAATTGTGTTAATTTTCAATATTGATTGTAGATGTCATTAATGTAAGTTTCTGCTTACAGTAGGGTTTGCAATTCCGAATCCCGCTTGATAAGTTGATTCCATAATACCGGAATTGAAAATGTTGGAATCCCGGCATTAGAAGATTATTGTAATAATTAACATAGTTATTCATTGTTTAAAAGATCGCAAATATTACATCTTTGTCATTATAATAAGAACGAAAGATCATTCATGTAAATTTTGATAAACCAGTGAATTTAATGAGATTGTGAGAATATTCATAGTTTTTAAGACTTGAACAGCTAAATCATAATAAAAATATATCACTTAGGCTTAGGCCACATAGGCAGGTGCCTTGCTTGGTGGCTACGTGCTAGGGGACATATCCTAGCGATCGGACGCACACTATACTATCGCAATGGCCACACTGCACGTTTCGCGCCTCGCTATGTGATTATTAGTCACCTAGCAAGTCTCCCGGCGAACAAACGTATTGGTTATTTTTATTGTGTCACCTAGTGATTTTGCAAGATGGCGGATATTTCTTCAGTATGACAAATACCGTATATTTTAGAGATCATGAATAATGACGCATGGGATGAATAGACATTATGCACACAAGTTCGAATTTGAGACTTTCGAAATTTTAAACTTAAATTCTCTGTGAGAAGTAGCTTTCTGATTAGTTTTGAGAGTGACATATCGTTGTTGACTTGAGCGCTCCCAAATGTCCAATGAATTTGTACCGAAGCACGTAGCGTGCAATGTGGCAGTAGTGTTTTTAGTAGACAAGCATAGCACCTAGCTCAGCACCTACCTATGTGGCCGAAGCCTAAATGTGAAATATTAGTGTATAGATAAACCCTTGATTCGTATTCTCATCCTGAAATTTCGCCATTAAAAATTCTATCTGGGATTACAATCCCTAGTTAGCATCTTGCAAGAAGAATAATGGAGCTATATGCAGGGTGTAAAGTGATTGTACCTCTTGAGTTCATCGGGTGGAAGGAAGTCCCCGATGTGGTGCTTGCCACTGGCCTGTCGAGTGAGCTCTCCAGCCCAGCGCTGCGTGGCCTCCATTTCCTGTTGACGCAGTCGGTGCTCCCAGGTGCCCCCCTCCTCGTCTACTTCCTCATCCGAGTCATACTCATACTTGAACTTGCCCTTGGCTGCCAACTTCTCAATCTCCTGACGCTTCACCAGCATCTCCTGCAGACACCCGAACAAGACAGCGATATAAACGTTACATATATGTTTTGAATGTTTTTAGTATGGTTGGATTGATAACTATAGAAAAGTTAATATTTTCTGAGTTGGCAAAACTGAATACATACATTGTAAATAAAATGAAAAAGGCAGCCTGTTATTGTCAATATTTTTCTGGTTACTGACTTATGTAATGTTATTTGAGATTTTACATGATTATCTGAATAAAGAAATTCTCAGTGCAACACTGGCAAATAAATCGTACAATACTAGTGTGAAGCTTGCTAAAAATGAACCCACAATGCAAAATGACCCATAATTAGTCCAAGCCTTAACCCTTTCTAAGCGTTACGAATCCCGACTTAGTACAACAGTGCGCGTTGTGATTTCAAGCATCAATAAATCGTAATAAATGTCAGTCAAACATACACAAATAGAGTAGTAAAAAATCGGAGTCAAGTTCAAAAATGATTATGACAGAACCTAATATTTTATGTGACTCTAAAAATAAACATTCGTCGCCTAAATCTGATAAGAAATCACGAACAAGACTTCTTCATTGAAAAAATGCCAGCTTACTCGAGCGGCGCCATGACACTTACGAAATGGTGCTGGACTAATGCGTCGATGACAGATTAACAAGTGTGAACAGTTCAGTATTCTTATAGTCTACCGGCTACCATTTCGACAAATATGTCATACACATAATGAATAATAATATGGTTTATGACTTTTATGAGCATTTTTGTTCAGTGTGTTGAAAAAATATCAGTCATAAATAACTCATTTTTATAGCATCCAGGACATCTCAAACTGTGTAACTTTTGTTTGAACTCGCATACACATTGCAGCACTGCAGGCCGAATATAAATAAATCATCCTTGAGAACTACTGGCTATTTGAGAGTGATGTACTTACCACCAGTGCCTGGTTTGTACCTACCATTGACCCCGAACTGAATGGAATCGAATGACACATAGTTTATATAACAAAATGGTTTATTTTTCGAATACCTATTACAATTCGTAAAATATTAAATTTCAAACACTTTTTGCACTTCTAAATGCTTTATAGTCACCACAATTTTATTTTCAAGTTCATTTGTTTTTTTTTTATTATATTACTTCAATAACCTGGTACTAGAATAGGTAATCTCTTATTTTATTATAATGACGTGATAGTAAGTAACTCGAGTTATTTTCGACTATAAATATAAGAAGAATTCTACATAAAAAAAATAGTAGTCATGAATCAAACCCTTTTGAATAGTATTACGAAAAAAATAATTCTCAAGTGTCTGTCTCACACCAGCAGACGATGATTTGCCGCGCAGTGTATAAAAATTCAGTAGCGCGGGACCTGGTGTTTGCGTAATACGACAATTTCCGCATTTATGCGGGAACGGGCGTCTGAGTGTTCGTGTCTTTTCTTTATAAATGGCTGATAACTAGGGTAAATAAATAATTTTTGTCTGTTTCACCTAATACTATAACCAGAAAATAGTATTTAAAAATGTTAATCAATGATAAACAAAGAGACATATTAAATCGCGGACTTCTAGGTATATTTAAATGACACCTGGTTCAAATTATTTTCCGAAACTATAAACTCGCGGATAATATACTGGCAGATAGGCGAATGAATGCAATCTCCAAAAGCTTTCCTTTTGTAAAAATATTTTGTAAATTCACTTTGATCAATGTAACTTTCGAATATTCTATTTAACAGTTTACGCACCAAATAGTTTTTAAATCACTAAAAAACAATAAAACTTATTATATCGCAAACTCGTATCGTTACAAACACGTCAGTCAAATGTCTTCGGCGCACATGCACTAAGAAGCGATAAGACACTATATACGCGGCAAATTTGAATTGGCCCGATGACTGATATATTTTTATTCAAGACACGCTCCCGAAAAATATTTATTTAAATTAGATAGAACAAAAGTTTAGGCTATCCATTGACAGATGTCAAGAGAAGGATGATTTTTGAATAAATTAAATCAATATTCGAATTATTCGCGCCTGGCGGAAAGCAGTACTAGGCAAACGAAAATCGAAATGACTTTAGTCAGCTGACGCGCGGATGACTCGCGCGTATAGGCTGACTAAAGTCAGTTGCCGCGTTAGAAAGGTTAATAACCCTATTATTAATGCCACTTGCATATTACATGAAGTCGCCATCTTAACAGAAGAAGGTATTTCTCCAACATCTTTACTTCTACCTATGTCCGGAGACACCATAGAAAAGGTAAGAGAAGAGACAGTTCCGATGACACTTCAGATCCCAAATGTGGTCTACACCAAGTTAATAGCTCAATGACTACAATATTTATTAACAGTCTTATCCATACTTTGTAAAACCATACATATTATCATTACCCTAGTTCGAACTTAACAAAAGGTGCACTTAATTAATTATGAGGTAATGGAGACTAAGGACTGAATTGCATTAATGAATTTCCAAAATTTTATCTGATATGCAAAAAAAACAATAGAATAATATTGATATAGCGACCTGATAGAGAAGACTGATCTTATAGTGATCTTCGCATTTCTTCCATTCTTGGTCGCTGAGGTTGAAGTTTCCGTAAGTGGAGATGGCGTACTGCAGCAGGCCGGGGTCTTGCCGAGTTATCCTGGTGAGCTGAGGCTTTGCAGTACCCACCGTTTGGCCAACGGGAATTGGTGAATTCACCAGTCCTACAAGGCCAATATAATGATTAGCTAACTATTTCTATTCAACGAATAATTCACATGTTTTTAAGAATGTACCATTCTAATTATTGAACATACATAATTCTCAATTAGTAACTCAATTTGCGGAGCACTTATGAGCAGGTATTAAAAAGGCCAATAGTTAAAATTTGTCGCAATTAAGCATGGCAGTCGTAGCATAGTGGTAATTCAAAAGACGCAGGTTAGATTCCTGCCGGGTGTCTTACTTTTTTCAACAAAGATTTTTTTTATTGGCTATATTTTCTCATGAGTGTTTTCAGAATTATGTATGTTCAATAATGATTAACGTTTAAGTGTTGAGAATATCTTATTTCTATTATTCATTGTAAGCATAATAAGAGTGTTATAGATGCGTTGACAAGAGTTAAGGCCAAGCAATACTCGGACAGACGCATTGTTTACAAAAAGGAATACAGAAATATCTCAAAAAAAGTTCAATTACCTCCCAAGGATATGACTTCAGCGACGTCCGCCATGGTGACTTCGCTCGGATCACTCATGGCCGTATCTCCCCACCGGGACTTGCGTTTCTTCAAATTCTTCTCGTCTTTCACGAGAGACTCTTCATCAGAACCGTCACCCAACTTCTCCTGTACGTCTATTTTGACAGCCAGCATCGGTTCACTGCTTTCGGGTTTTACGCAATCCAGCCGAAAATTGATAGACGGCATAAATTTTTTATACAAATCAATACTGTTTTCATTTTCATTTTCTTTTTTTATATCGGTTTTGGAATCGTCGTCAGATTCTGAATCGTCGTCTTGCAGACTGAAATCCGGTTCGTACCGTTCCTCTTTGAGTGGACTCTTGGGATAATCGTTCTCTTGGGCCAGAGGATCATATATGTCATCGCTGGCGGGGGAATTGTTCGCATTCAGTTCATTGCGGAATTTTACCACCAGGCTTTGATACATTTTGTAGTCAGGGCTGAATACGTCTCGAAGAAACCTAAAAACAACAGACACTATAAAGACAATTTGCTTCGTAAACTCAATCGTTTTGCTTTGCTTACGACTACACAAACTGCATGAATATATTTCCACATCTTAATCCTGAAAAACATATTGATGACTTCAATAATAATCAATATTTAAGACAGAGTTGAAGTTTTTGGCCGTCTCTCATAAATTTTTATTGAAATAGAATAACCATTTTAGGATAACAAATAGAACTTGTTTAAAATGTTATTGGCCGTTAATAAACAAAGAACATTTTAAACAGGTCATCTCATTGGTTACAAATCGTGCCAATGAATTAATATCGTTATAACACTACCTTTATCGAAAAAATCGACTATACTAGACAGAGCCTTATGAATTTTTAGTATTACTGGAACATCCGAAATGGGGTTAAATTGGTAGTCAAGAAAACTTAATATTTTAAGAGATGCTCTTTGAAATAAAGTATAGCATTGTTTTTTAGCTGACAGGCTGTTTGAAAAATTTAATAAGTCCAAACAATTGACGCTGACGCACGATATAAAATTGATTTTGAAAAGCACCTATCTTACCACAACTGGTTTCAAAAATACTTTCAAAATAATATGGGAAGTACACATGGCTTCAAGATCTGAGATGAGTGTGGTCGCAGTGACGTCCCATATGACAAACAGGACATGTGTTGCTTAGGGCGGCAAATTATGGAAGAAATGTGAATAATACAACTTTTTAGAGTAGATTCGACGAAGACAACGGTCTGTGTATATCATAAATTAAAATAATCTTTGTGTGGATTCCTCTAGTGCAGTGTTTCTCAACCTTATTTGTGCCATGCCCCACTTCAACGCTTCAAAAATCTCCACCCCCCCCCATTTAAAATTTCATATTTAACAAACAAAATCTGAAAAAAAAGAATAATTGCTTCAAATAAAAATTGCACATAGGCAATATTATTTTTAATTTAACTTTCGTAATTAAATATCTATGTGTAATAAGTATATTAGATGTACACCTCAGAAGAAAATTAGCGCGATCATTGTGCTTGATGTGAGCTGCAAAGAGTTTTTATGTGAGGTACTATTTGGTCAATTTTAATCTTAAATCTTCAGAGTTTGTGATATCAAAACGATTTCTTTTTTTCAGTAAGAAATCATTTACAGCGCTAATGCGCCGTATTCAACTAAAAATTATGATGGCAATCGCAACCGTAATTTTCTCGGAAAACCATGGTTGCAATACCAAAAAATTTTTTTTTGGAAATGCGTTTTTTAACAAAAAATGTACCAAATATTAATGATTTGCACATTTGTACGCCCTACATTGGGAATCACTGCTCTAGTGAGTCTAGCGTTTAGGATAGTGTAATATTGTTGTAGAAGTGGGTACCTACTTAATGATTAAAGATAAAATTTAAACTGAAAAATAATAATAGGGCATTAATTTTTAAGGGTGGCACTTTGCCTAGGTATGTAACTGGGTAGCTGTTTGAGCCCACACAGGGTGAAAAAGTTTGAAAACCAATGACATATGTGATTAAATAATTTTTTATTATATATATATTTTAAGTAACCATGATGATGGTGGTTCTACTTGGTAAATTGGTCTCGGGTTTGAATCCCGGATCTGACAAAATTGACATGTCATTTTTCAATGTGTGTTTGGATCCAGAGTATGGACCAAATAGGTCGAGCAATCAGTGGCGAAGGGTGGAGGTAGGCTGTTAAGATTCGCTATAAATAGTGCACACTAAACTTTTTTAGTCATATGTATTCGTTTTTATTGAACTAAGACTACAATTTACAGATGGTGTTAGTTAGTTTTTAAAAATCAACTAAACCCTGCCTAAACGAAACCATAATAGTTTTAGTCTAATTTGGGCAATACGACAAAATTGTGCACACTTTTTCATTCATAGTTATTTGTTTTTGTTGGATTAAAAATACATATTGCACATATTCTTGGTTATTTTTTTTTAATTCATTAAGCCCTGCCTCCACCAAACTATAATATATATAAAATATTATTCTATTTATAAAATATTCAAAGTTATGTATGATTTAATTGCATAATTTTAGATATTTTATAGATATACATGTATTTTTTGACTATTATCTATTATGGCTTGGTTTCTCAGGGTTTAATTGAATTTTAAAAACTAACCAACATTATCTGTAAATTGTAGTCTTATTTCAACGAAAACAAATATCTATGTCTGAAAAAGTTTAATGTGCACTGTTTATGGCGGATCTTAACAGCCTACCTCCACCCTTCGCCACTGCGAGCAATAGCTAATATCCATTTCTCATATAAATAGATATATTACAAAACCTTTTCGTGAGCTGACCAAGATCCAGACTGGATTGCAGAGCCAATTGAAATAATTATGGTAGTGTATTTAGCTATAAACTGCATTTGCACTATAATGTGAATGCTTTAGATGAAGAATTTTGAATTGACTGATTGAGTGGATCTGAAATTGTGTTGAAATACATGTTTGTGAGTGAAGGTTGTTTCAGCAGCAAATTTCAACATTGATCAACGAGCCTTTTTTCCAGCATCACTTTCGTACATATATTCAAGCTCCGTCTAGTAAAGAAGGTTTCCTTCAACGTATTTAATGATTAAGTTTATTAATTGTCAAAACTGAACACCGCCATTCCGCATGCAACGAACCAAAAAATCCATCGCCACCTAATGTATATGTAAGCAAAGTAAAAAGTAATAAAAATAGATTTCTCCGGTGACGTTTCCATATGGACATATTCAGACGGGCGACATCGGTTAGCAGGTCTCTGTATTACCATAAGGAATTATCTTGGGCGCTTTGTGCCTTCAGCATTTCCTCCCAGTGGTGACCGCCCTCGGCCACTTGTTTAGCCGCCGCCTCCATCCCCCAACTGGCCACATCTGTGGAGAGAACTAAACGACACACATCAACAATTTGCCTCCAGAAATACTCAGCTACGTAACACACCGTAATTGAAACAGTCCCCGATACCTCATTTAAGAGTATAGAAACTACAATTAAAAGTGTCGTAAAATTTGTTAAAATTCAATTCCAAAAAATTTGTACACAAACTATAACCGCAGATTATAAGGCTAATAGTTTGAAAACTTTTTAATAATTGAGGTCTGAGGATTGAACAAATATAAGTGACAAACGTACAATAGAACTCCTATTTTATATGTCCTGAATTAAAGTTTTCCCACTATTTTCGTGTAGTTTCAGCAGCCACGTTTTATTTTACTACATTTAATTCCCGGTTGTGGGTTTTAGGTTCGAATCCTAGATTTGGCAAATACACATTTTGTTTTTCAATTTGTGTTTGCAGTCAGAGTATGGACCTAATACGTTGAGCACGTGGCCAGCATACATTTCTCATAAAAAAACAATGTTAATACAACCTCCACTCTGTGGAAGCGCATACGATCCTCTCAGGATCGAACATGGTGAAGTAGTAAGTGATTCCCGGTTTTACTTTTTTATTTAACGGATCTTGTATTCAAATATTCAAAATTTAATTAAAAATAAAAATCCAATTTATTTCAATGCATTCAATTGTCAAAGTGAAATTAATTCTGACACATTATTAATAAACTGGAGTTTACGCCCATTCAAATACTGTCAGCAAAGAAAAACGTTGTCAGTTAAGAGAAAAAGAATATTGAAAGAACATGTTGACACAATATGCTCTAAACCAATTTAACACATTGTGACTGACTTTATTTTTGTATATAGAATACAAAATTGACTAGGTACACACAACAATCAAACATTAATAACTCGTGTTTAAATCATTTGATTTTTTAAATAAAAAAAAAGATGCTTTAATGCGATTTAAAAGACAAAGAAAAAAATTATATTTAAAGCGAGATAGGGAGGTTCAAAGTTTAATAAAAAATAACTTTGATTTTTTGTTTTCAGAATTTTAAGTTTAGTGCTAAATAAAAAACCAATTACGTCCTAAAGATTTAAAAAACTGCTTATATTATAAAGCGTAATCTATTTTCATATGATAACTTTACTCAAAAAATATGTGAAAATTATTGACAAATGCCGTACTTTTCGCATTTCTAGCAATAAGTGTAATTTCGCAAACTTATTCCGATTTTCTCGAAATTCCGATTTTTTGTTCCAAAACTTCAAAATACAAATAATAATTTGTAATAAAACTTTTCCCAGTATTATCCTGTATCTAGAGTGGCTTCCGAGGTTTGGAAACATATTATATACATAATTTTAATCTGTGCAGTGACCTTTTTTACTAAATATTGGACTAAAGATTCAATCAACAGATGTCACAAATGGAAAAAATTAAAAAAAAAAATTTTAAAAGCTGTACTATTTTTTTTTGTATGAAATATTTAAAATCCAATATTTTATACTAGTTGCGAAGAATCCTAAATATGATAAGAATTTCTAAGCACATTGAATACCAGAAATTTTTAATAGATGCCCTAATATAGTGTAAAAAAACACATTACCAAGTACCTGTTCTAACATGAGAATTTCTTTGGGCTTATTTATTTTCAATACACCCAATTATTTACGTTTTCCATTTATCTAGGTTCTTTTTGTTAGTCCCTTCACAAATGTGAAATCAGGGTTTTACTGTAATCAAAACAATGGGCGAATTTACAATTGAAACAGGATTAAAACTGCTTTGTATGAAAAGTTATAACCATTTTATTCATAATATTGGATTATATTACATCGTCATGGCGCATATAACATTATGTAATGGAATAACTATTGCTATGCTCAGATTCAATTTATTCCGTGTGCAGTAAATAAGCATGGATAACATTGTTAATGAATGCTATTGTGGGCCTTGCTAAGATTGTACCCTGGCACCCATACTCTCTTGTATTATGGCCAAATTTTAACCTTGCAGTCGATTTACTCAACATAGTTTCTGGAGTTCTTGTATTTGTTCAAGCTTCAAAACCACAAATGTATTTGCCCTGGTTGTTTAGCAATACTAAAGCTGCTGATTAATTGAAATATCTTTCCTATACAATGTACGTATTGCAGTAAAGATTTCCTGCTTCTTTCTTCGGAAATTATTATCATTTGAGGATAAAAATAGAATACCTTGATGAGAGAATTAGATATATCTTACCTGTAGAGATAGGCGGCTGAGGTATCGAGCACAGATCCAGTTCTTTAGGCTTCGGGATCTGAGTGAGGCAGATGGGGGAGGGCGAGGGGATGGCTTTGAGATTCATGGGTTTCGGCGGAGGGATTTTAACCGCCTCGAGGGGCTTAGGAGGCGGTATGGTGACGGGGGCAAGCGGCTCCGGGGGAGGGATCGACTCCGTGTCGATTGGGCGCGGCTGCGGAATAGTGTGCAGCGGAATATTCATCGGCGGAGGAATGGCAGACAAAGGCACGCCGGGAAACGGAGCTCTGCTTGGAAAACTCATGATTCCCACCGGAGGCGGTCGATTCTGAGGCGCATTGAAATTCGCAAAGGGAAAGTTGGCGCCCAGGACGGGAGGAATGGAAAATGGCGGCGGATTATTCGGAAGAATGCCTCCGCACATTGGATTATTGAAATTATTTGGGTTTGCAGGCGGCGGATTGCTGACGAAATTGGGATTATTCATGGGTATCATATTCTGCATCGGAGGATGCCGATACGGTGGCATCGGCATAGCATTAACACAGTTGGGGATCTGAACATTGAAATTATTCATTGATGGTCTTTGAGGCAAGACATTCGACATGTTAATATCCTGAACGTTGCCCATAATTTGATTCGAATAGGGCGGATTCAGTAGCATATGCTGCGGTTTGGTCATGGGCGGTACAATATTGTGGGGGATGGCCGGGTTTTGGACAGGGCTTTGAATGCATTCGCCGAATGGCGGATTACGAGGAGATTGATTTGAGTAATTCGTCTGGGCCGGCGGGACGATGTTGGAGAATCGGGAAATTTTCCTCGTCGGCATGTCTTCGAGGACGGGCGTGGACGGCGAAGTCGAGCGGCGCCGGTTTCTCCCGCCCGAATCCCATCTTCGTGGTCTGTTATCCCTGTAATATTAAGTATATTGCGGTATTGTGAACATCAAACATACCAATATTTACATATCCGAAGACAAATTATTCAATGAATTGTGCTTGCACGACATTTATTTGAAACTCAATTTATGTGCACACCTACAATTAGTATTGGTATTGAATTAAAGGTAATTTGGTCCTTCGCATTAAGTATTATTATGAATTGGTGTATTTTGATTGGAAATTAATATGACGAAATGTGATTGTTTAATTTTTTAAAACAACTCACACGATTTCGTATTAGATAAACGTTTTATAAAATCGCCATAGGTGGTATGCACAATCGAAAAAGTAAAATGGTCAGTATAACTTGAAAAACAAACTATATAGTGTTTGTTTACCCAAATCGGGCAGACAATAATAATAATTAGGATTTATTAACTTGTGTTAGAAATATTATTAAGTATGTAAAGTCTTTGTTTTCGGTATGAGGACAAACATGCTTACGCATTACTTTTTTGTGTTAAAATAAATGTATTTAACAGTAAATGTGTTTGTTTTGATGGTGAAATTGCTGTACAAATAAATACTCTTGACAAATCGCCAACCAAGTGAAATTTTTATTTAGGTTATTAAATGAGTTACTCACATTTTTCAATTTTCACAAATTTTTAATTAAGAACTCAGATTCTAAATGCATCATTCTATATAAAATAAATAGTTGGATATAAAAAAATACTTTTAATGTATCGTCGCTATAGGATTGGTTCGTCGAATATCTGTTTTTGTCGAAATTGACCTTTCAATGCAAAACGATTTTTGTATCTAAATCATGGGTGGCCAACACGAGGCCCGCAGGCCGCAAGTGGCCCGCTGGGTTTCAAGTTGTGGCCCGTGAAGAAGTGAGAAAATAAAAATAATATCAAATGCTGTCACTAGATGTACTAATTTCGCAAATTGAGATTCGATATTGGCTCAAGATTTTAAAAAGCACCTGTGCTTTTTGCTGCATTTGCAACGCCATTCTCCGTAGACGTGAATTTATTACCGGGAAATTTACAAATGGAACATTGTGAAATATGTTGCGATGAACAGTTAAAGGAGAAATTCCATCAGGTTGGTTTGGAAGAGTTTTACAAAACATATTTGGACAAGGAGAAATATCCTGCATTTTACAAACATGCTTTAATGATGACTTCGCTATTTGGAAACACTTACACGTGTGAACAGCTTTTTAGTCGGATGATGCATATCAAATCCCGAGTGAGAACACGAATCACTGATGTGCATTTGGAAAACTGTCTGCGTGTAGGAACAACCTCACTCGATATCGATATTGATGCACTTAGTTCTGCCACACAAAATCAAAATTCTCACTAAAATTTATTATTTTGTTTATTTTTTATTATTTAAAAAAGTCTAATCTAATAAATATGTTTGATTCTCATTTTTGTTATTATATTTCTTTTTTGTTTTGTATAATAAAAAAATCGGTTGTGCGGCCCGGTAGGAAATCTCATTTTTAGAATCCGGCCCGGCTGCTGAAAAGGTTGGCCACCCATGATCTAAATGGACCAGAACCATCCTTTTCTTTAAATTGGTTTGTAATGAAAACAGCATTCATATGCTGTAAAACCAACAATTTAAATACCTCTATATATTTAAATATAGGTTAATGATATTTGTTTTTCGTCTCTTGAACATTTGAAATTTTGTCTGTTCGACAAACCAATCCTACAGCGACGGTATGTAAAAACAAAACTATTTCCAAAAATCACTCTTGGGTAAATAATATTCTGGCCCTATGGTCTTTCTAACAAACCAGGAATCTATATACATAATGCCATATACAGGCGTACCTCGACTTTCGAACGTTTGACTTTCGCACAAATCGCTATTTCGCACATTTAAAAAATATTGTTTTTTTAAAACATTGCGATGTGGGGTAAAGATTCCTCCTCTCGCTCGCTCACAAGCAAGTGCATTTCTTGCATCACTTGCATTCTGCTCACACCCGTCACTTTGCTTGTGAGCTAGCTAGGATAGGTTTAGTGAGTGAGAAACGGAAAAACTGCAGTGTTGATTCGAACAAAAAGAAATCAAGGGCTCATAAACTTCACACGATCGAGACAAAGATGGAAATTATGAGACGTTCTGATACCGGTGAATCTTTTGCATCAATCGGACGTTCGTATGATACAAACAGATATTTGTGGACATATATCTTTAAAGATTGTTTCCAAAAGACACGGCATAGTTATGGATGAAATGGAAAAATCTTTGTCATCGTGGATCGATGACCAACATCAAAAAGATGTCCCTCTGAGTATTTCAATTATTCAAGCGAAGGCTCTTAGTTTGCACAAAGATTGGAAGGCTAGATTAAAAGAAGATTCTAACACGATTTTCAAGCAAGTAACGGTTGGTTTATATTAAATTCACTGGAGAATCGGCTGATGCGGATAAAGATGCTGCAAAAGAATTTATTTCCTCATTATCCAAAATTATTGAAGATGGAGAATATTCCTCTAGCCAAATATTTAATGTAGATGAGATAGGTTTATTTTGGAAAAAATGCCTAGTCGTACATTCTATCTAAGGAAGAATCAGTTGCCCCTGGGCATAAACCTTCTAAAAACCGATTGACATTGCTTCTTGGTGGAAACTTAGCTGGTGATTTAAAATTGATGCCAATATTAATTTATCAACCAGAAAATCCCAGAGCATTGAAATGGAAAGATAAAGAATTGCTTCCAGTCATTTGGTAAACAGCCTGGGTTACTGAGTTAATATTTAGATTGGTTCAATTTAAATTTCGTGCCAGCAGTTAAGCAATATTGTAAAGTTAATAATTTACCATTTAAAATAAGAAAGAAAGAGAGGCAAACAGTTAGCTCTTGATAACTTTTTATTTGAAACACCCGCAAACACCACTTAAACATGTCTCGTAAACGCCTCTTAAACATCTTATATTTACTTGATAGATAAATATTTTAAAATACACACAATTTAAATATTTTTTTACTTCCCTCTACTTTCGAACATTTAACATTCGCACACACTTTCAGGAACCAATTATGTGCGAAAGTCGAGGTCTTCCTGTATGTACTTAAAAATTTCACTCATTATTCATGATATTTTATTACTATTTTGTGATAATGAAAGGCAGCATTTTATGATTTGTTCAAAACTTAATTTTTGGAGAATGTGAGTTATGACTCTAGGCGACTCAAATACACCCCTAATATTAAAATCACTGCTCAATGGTTCTTTACCTAGTGGAAGGTAACCGAAGGAGAGAAGGTTACTATATATGGCTGCATTTTTGCTATCCAGGATAGACATTGTTACACTTTGAGATATGTTCTGAACTAACTAACTTCGAAAAAAGGATGTATTTATTAATTCGTGTCCGGAAACTTGTACGTATGCAGTTCGCCGTATCACACTCCACCGTGAAATGTTGTATCGGAAATATATGGTCGTATATTAAAGACTGTCCAACCTCTTTGGGTCGTATTATAGTACTGGGATAAAATTCATGTCTAAATAAAACACGGTTCTTGTCGGTTTACAGGAATTCTGCGGCAACCCAATTTTGAAAATAGCCGATATACTGGATTATTAATTATTAGGTTAGGTTAAGTTTACATTCTTGAATTTTGCCAAAATCGGCTATGAAAATTGGCACGGTTCCCGCCTGGCTTCTTGCAAACCGACTCGTAATTAAAACTCTGACATAAATATAATATAACAAAATACGTAATAAAAACTACCGAAGTACACGGGAAAGACAGTAGAAAATAGATATGTAATTAAATTAGAAATACAGAACGCATGATTTTTTCATCTCGGTGCTATAGTCAGAGATGACCGTATATGTATACTATAGTCATCTCTTTCCGATAAGAAAGCTCACGGCGAACTGTGCACCGATGGAATACTGTACACTCTCAGTAATCCGCTGCTCGATTATCCGATAACTACTAAAATCAGCTGTTATTTTTACTAGTTGAAAGCACAAAGTCAAGCTCTATAATTCAATTGTCAAATTCAGTAGTCCGCCGCGTACAAGTATACAGCGCAGGTGAGACAGGTTTATTTTGGAAACGTCTCCTTCGTAAAACATACGTTCATCGCAAAGAAAGTAATGTACCAGGGAGGAAAGTGCCCAAGGACCGCATCACAATTATGCTGTGCTCCAATGCAACCGGGACAAGCAAACTGAAGCTTTTGGTCATAGGGAAAGCCAGGAATCCTAAGCCATTCAAGAATATCTGCCTCACTGAACAACTGGTTGTGTCAAGTCATTTAATGTTTAATATTTAGTTAATAATAAATACGTATAATTTAGTAAATACTTGTTTTTCATTATAAATAAAACCGTAATTTGCTAGTACAAATTTCTCAAAAAAACTATTTTTACGAAATACCTGTTTTAATTTTGGTAAATGTGCCGCAGAGGTGGCCATGAGATTTTACAACTTTCTTTTTAGACCAAACCAAACCTAACCTAACCTACCCCAACCTAATATTACCTCATATAATCTTAGTTTGTGATAATGGTGCATCAAAATGTATGAAAACTTCAAATTTTTAATTAACGATTATTGGATCGAAAAGCCGATGCGCCGACAGAAAAAGGTTTTCATTATAATTGTCTACATGGAATAAACTGTTTTCGTAAAAAATATATATAAAAGCTCATGGCCACCTCTGCAGCACAATTACCTTAATTTTTACCATATTTTGTATGTATGCACTATAATCGGCCGGTTTCACTAATTTGACACTTGTCTGGTTTTTGGGGTGGCGTATTACTGAGAGAGTACTGTATGTACAATTTTCATGTAACTTTACTATTTACCTGTAGTTTTTCCTATCATTTCTTTCATTTCTATCACTCCTGTCTCTTCTTCTGTCTCGTTCCCGACTTGGACTTCTACTCCGATCTCTATATTTATGGCTGGAGCTGGAACTTCTGTACTTCTCGTGAGTGTCTCTCTTTTTCTCGTGGTTATTTTTCTGCCTGTCATAGTGCTCCGAAGATTTCGACGGCTCCTCGGTCCACTTCGGTTGGTCAACAGAAGCGGCGGCTTTGGCAGGGGGCGGAGGCGGCGGATTGTTAGTCGCTATCTTTTGGAAACGGTTCAGGAAAAAACCGTCGTTTGAGAACACGTTCGGAGCAGACTTCGGCGTAGTAGCCAACGGTGCAACAACTGCCGGGGACTTTTCACTGCAAAGAAGTTGATTTTCTCGAGAAAAACATATTTTTGACATATCGATCGGTAAGTGCAAACGCATGTATGTATGTTTTTGAAAATCGAATTTGAAACATACTACCTAGGTATATCAATAGTAATTCAATTCCATTAGTCTTTGTAGCAAATGTATGGGGTAATGGTGTAATTAAAAACCATAGTATTCCAGGAAAAATATTATGATAATAGTTACTATAAACTCTTACTTTAAAAGAAAGACTGTAGCGTTAATCAATTCGATGCAAAGATTGATATAATGGATATGAAATATTACATAAAAACATTGCAAAAGCTCACCTCTTTGACTTTAATTTTGCCGCAAGTGAGGAGCGCCTTTGCGCATCCATTTTCGCTTGTATCTCCATTTTTTTCTTCTCTATTATTTGCTCCTGTTTACTCATTTCTGCCCATCTCGCGCTGAGAGGAGTTCTTGGGTTTAAAGTATCAAAACCTACGTAATTCATCATGATAATAATGTCAACAAATCCTGATAAGGTAGCAAAGATGGCGGGTTGACATTTTAATGTTGTCAACAAAAATATTATATTTTCCCAAAACCCAGTGCTGCCATCTTTTTGTCATCAAATTACCCAGGAAAATTGCATTGCGGCAAATAGTAGGTACCTACCTACTCGTTGTCTTCATTAGAAAATGTATTTATAGAAATAATTCAAATAATTTATGAAATTCATATCAAAGTCGAGAGCTTTTTGGTGCTTGTGACTAGTTGTACGCCATCGTCAGCTGTCAGTCGTCATTGTTAAAATCTGCTAGGTATCTTTTTGTCATCGAATTATAGTACGCGGTCCAAGTAATTAAATTATAGTACGATTTTCAAAATTATAGTATTTTGGGCGTACTATACCTATTTTATATCGTACATAGTACGCGGACCAAAATTATAGTACAAATACTATAATTATAGTACGGTTGGCAACACTGCTGGGCATGACGTGTTGCGGTCCGGCAGTCGAAACAATGAGGTGGGGTAAGAACGGAAATTTGGACATATACAACAGTTGGCCGTCGGAAATAGAAGGCCATATATTATTGAAATCAATTCCTTGTCTTAAAAAAACCACTTACGAATAAAAAGTAATAAAAACCACCGGAATACAATGGAAAGACAGAAGAAAATAGGTAGGTAAGTAAATTCGAAATAAAATTATATCGTATAATTTGTTTCATTTGGGATGCGGAATCTGCTGCCTGCAAGAATAATGCAAGTGCTCTCTTCCGCATCACCAGAGCAATTTGCGGTAAGAAACGTCCAGTGGTCACTGCATTACGCAACTCTGACGGAGTGACAGTCACCGAACCTGCAAAGGTCCAGGAGCTATGGCGCCAACATTTCAGTGATGTCCTGAATCGCCCACCTCCATTGCATCCCTTCGATATTCCGTCGGAGATCACCGCCCTCGGAATCACTACTGCATCGGGATTCTGCGAAGATCCTCCGACAACTGCTGAAGTTAAAGAGGCTGTCAAAAGACTGAAGCGCAGGAAAGCTCCTGGAGATGATGGCATCCATGCAGAATTTCTGCTCTGCGGACTGAGCGCTGTATTGCCGTCCTTGTGTGACCTTCTGCACGAGGTGTGGGAAAGGGAGCAGTGCCCCAAAGCCTGGAGGGATGGTACCGTTGTTACTCTGCACAAAAAGGGTAACCCACAAGACTGTAATAATTACAGAGGAATCACTCTCCTCAGCGTTCCCGGGAAGGTGTTGGCGCAGATTCTCCTGTACAGGATTAGAAGTCCCATGCTGGACGTTTTGCGTGCGCAGCAGAGTGGATTTGTCCCGGGGAAGTCCTGCTCAGAGCATATTTCAACTCTCCGAAGCCTTCTGCAACAGTACCAAGAGATGAATATACCTGTCGCCTGCTGCTTCGTGGACTATGAAAAGGCATTTGACAGTCCTCATCGTGAATCTCTGTGGCAAATTCTGCTAGGATATGGTGTCCCACGGAAACTGGTCGCCGTGATAAGTGCTCTCTACACCAATACAGAGTGTCGCGTGAGAGCAGCCGGAACATCCTCTGACCTCTTTGAAATCACGTCAGGAGTCAAGCAAGGATGTGTACTTGCGCCCTTTCTTTTTATCATCATGATGGATTTCATAATGCGTAAGACGGTTTGCCCCGACAGTGGGATACGCCTACATCATGATGACACAAGCGATCTATGCGAAGAAAGACTGTGCGACTTGGAGTATGCAGACGACGCAGTCGTGTTTGACTCGACGATCGAGAGGTTGGAGGTGACCGTGAACAGGCTAGCCGCGAACTCGATGCGTGTGGGTCTTCATCTGAATGCCGCTAAGACCAAATCCATGTGCAGTGCTGCTTGCATCGACGCCGACACTCCTCTGCGGGTTTCTGGTCTGCCCGTCGAGCTGGTGTCCAGATTCAGGTACTTGGGTGCCACGGTTGCCGATGATGGTGGTATTTCTAGTGAGCTTGGAATCCGCATGGGTGTGGCGGGCTCTGCGTTCAACCAACTTGGAGTCGCATGGAGGTCAAGGCTGTATTCTGTGAGGACCAAATGTCGTTTGTTTAACGCGTGCGTGCTACCTGTGCTCCTGTATGGCTGTGAGACATGGCATCTTACTAAGCTTCAAGAGTCACGGCTTTTGAGCTTTGAGAATCGATGTCTCCGCAGAATCTTAGGGGTACATTGGTACGACCGCGTTACAAATATCCGAGTTCGTGAGCAGACACAACAGCCTTCGGTGATTGAAGTTATCACGAAGAGACGATTCACGTGGCTGGGACATGTATTCCGGATGCCGCCAAAGAGTGCGGCACTTCGTACCCTTGTGGCACAGCCTCAAGGGTTCCGTCGCCGTGGCCGGCCCTCCCTCACCCTGCAGCGATGCTACAAAAGCGACCTACGTGCTGGAGGTCTGACATGGCGGGAGGCACAGGAGTTGGCGATGGACCGAGGGAAGTGGCGCCAACTTGTGCTTGCCCTATGCCCCAATGTTGGGACGTGACAGGGTGAAAGAAAGAAAGAAGAAGATTCTCGTATGAAGTCGTACCTACCTTTCAAATATCTAATTATAATGACAACGTTATTATCAAACATGTGATACTAATAAATACAAAGTTAATGTTATTATTGAATCTAATAAAATTGGACCACTACTATCTGCAATGCTCCACGAACAATGCATATTTTTTTTCTATACGGAAATCTCTTTCTGGTAGACAGCTCACGATAAACTGTGCTATGGAAAAATTTTATACATACAATTTTTATGTAACCGAAATCAATAGCACTGTCTAAATGTGAACTTTCCAAACTCCATAGAGAGTCGTACTCTTTGTGGTGTGTACATATGAAGACTTAACACTGGTATATTATTATAAAAGTACTATAATTTTGCATTTGCCATTTCGCAATCTAGTGGTTTTCGAATATTTCTCCTAATAAAAACGAGCCGACTATGAAAAATTGGGAAAATTTTCATTGACAACGCGTACTATATTTTCGCCCCAAATACTATAATTTTGGAGGCTCTGTACTATAATTCCACTTTCAAAATATGGCAACACTGATGCCCAGACACTTTGTGTATTGTTCTTCTCTGCTCCTCTACCCATCCTTTTCCACAAATGCAAAATTAAAACATTCACTATTGCTATATCATTATCTCGATGTCTCGTCTCGTCTGTCTCGAAGACACTCAAATTTTTTTTACAGCGAGTTGAAGAAATGTATTACAGGCGTATGCATATAACAGCAAACTGCATTCAAGTTATTTACTGCAAATTTGCATGCATAAACCTAAATGTATCTGACGGATAGTGACGTCACAATCGTCAAATTTTGAAATTGTGAATCGGTGTAAAAATGTGCAAACGGTACCATATAAATTTAATAATTATAAATAAATAATTATCATGAACTTTAAATAATTTATTTGTTACAAAATCATATTTATTTTTTACTTCATAATGCACGAAATGATCAAAGTATACCCAGTAAATATTTCCATAATATGGCAATACAGCTTCACGGATCATTGTCAATCAGTGTTGCCATGTCTACTGAAATTTCAGTAGATCAACTGATATTTTTTGCCAATATACTGAATTTTTGATTTTTTTTCGAAATTCAAGAAATCTACTGATATTTGTGTTTCTCCATAATTGTAAATTAACTGATGATTATTTTAATAATAAACTTGAAATGATTTACGCATGACCTTTTTTGATGTTATACACTTCTAAATTGACATAAAAAGCATTGTAACTCTACCCAAGAGCGCCATTTTACCCATTAATATCATCATTGTTTACAATAAATTAATATTATTAGTTATTGTTATTCTTATAGTTTTAAATCATATCTAATAAACCACATTTTTCAAAATCTACTGATATTTTATGAAATCTACTGAATTTTTTGTCAAAATCTACTGAAATTTTAGATTTTGACTTGGCAACACTGTTGTCAATTGTCAATATTATATTTACAAACACTAACACGTATCAGTGTTGCCAACCGTACTATAATTATAGTATTTGTACTATAATTTTCATCTGCGTACTATGTACGATATAAAACAGGTATAGTACGCCCAAAATACTATAATTTTGAGAAATCGGAAAAAAAGTTTCCAATAGAAGAAAAACAACGCCAAAATAATTCGTGAGAAGCAAAAAAAAAATCCCCATGTCTAAAAAAGGTGACGTTAATTACTTAACACAGCGATTTCCAAACTGGAGGCGCGAAAAGTTCAACACAATTAATGTAGCCACAGGCTTGCAGTTTTCAAATGCATAGTTTATAAAACGGCCGCTAGTTATAAACTACACAAAAAAACAGTCCTATGAAAGGTTGTTTGCAAACCTTTATGCAAATATGGAGATTAATTTTATAATCCCTCACTTCTATACTATTGTGAAGCCCAATGGCTATCTCGTAAAAAATTAAATAAAAGGGTCAAATTAATAATAATGTTGAAATTTGAGGCAAATTTGTTCAGGAATGATAATTTTGTTGTTAAACTTGTCTATTTGGTTAAAATTTAAAAAAAAAAATGAGTGAATAAATCAATCCAAAGACCACTAATGCATTCACTGATTTAAAACGACAAAGTGAACGCATTCATAAAAAATTGGAGCTTAGGAAATCAAAATGACAAAAAAAGTTCGCCATGTCTCCACTTTTAAATGATTTCTACGCCAGATATATTGAAGCAAACAAAAATCTATTTACTGAGTTCTTGGTTAGTTTGCTAATGCACTTTTCACATTATTTTATTGATAGCAAAAAAAAAATTTCGGCGCTGCTTTGTTTCGGATATATTAAATATGTGGTCGAAAAATCCTGACCCGAAAGGTCCGCTTCAGGATGGAGGGTCCATGATAGAATCCATTTGTCAATGAACGAAGAAAAATCTGCATTGACTACTATTGAAATTGATTGAGCTAATAAACAAGCACATTCGTCAAAAAATAATGTGATATAAGTAGTAAAACCTTGTTTATTTTTTTTTCAATTTTGTATTCGTTAGTAGGTAAATTGAGGGGTGTAGTTTCAAAAACAACTTATTCCACTTTTACAAATTGTTGGCAAACAACAAAAAACTGTTTACGGTGTTGATTTTACATATTTTTTTGTTATTTCTGTTGAAAATTGTAGTTAACACTTTGAAATGGATATCTCAATGCTAAAATCTATAAAAATGATCTTAAAAGTAGGTTTTTTCTAATATTATATTTGGAGTAAGTTACTTTTGTTTCTGAAACTTGGAATAAGTTATATTTGAAACTAACACATTTGGAATAAATTGCGTTTGTAAAAACCACTAAAAAAACTGTCATGTTAAATGTTGCAGGAAAAGTCGTGAATATTCGTACCCATTCAAAATAATTATTCTGGGTTACTAATTTTAAAATATTTGAAATTAGGTAAATAAAATTGGTCATTCAAATTATTTCACTGTTTTGTGATACAAAATAATATTTTTGAAGTTATACTTCTTTTGGCGCGTTTAGTAGAGGGTACAATAATTGAGAGCTGCGCGCGCACACCGTTACGAAAGTGCGACATAATCACGTGATCGGGGTATTAGCGGAAGATTTAATTTATAAAATGTACCATGTGTTTATTATTAAAGAATACAAACTACTCCAAACTTTCGAAATGTTCCATTTCAATTTCCTACCAATAAGACAAACAAACAATTTAAATAGTTCGATGAACCAAAGAAAAACTTTTATTTACTATATGAACCTGATTCTAAGTCACCACGTTTTGTTTTGTTACGCCAAAGAAGTATAACTTCTAACGCGCACGCGCGTATATAAGTACACGCACCGATTTTCTATTATTATAACAAAAACAACAAACGTTAGTTAGAAAATAGTAATCAAACAATAAAATACCTTATATTTTTATTAAGTATACTAATATAAAGAAAGTGTAATTTTACAATGAAAATTAGGTAAGTAAATAATAATTCATAATAATATTATAAAAAAAAATATGAGTAGTGATATAAACCTAACCCGTGATACTCAAATTACGAAATAACATAAAATTGCTAAGATACTTGTCACCGAAGCAAGCTTCTGTCGACTTTTTGTTTAAATATATATTAAACAAGATTACTTATCCTCATTTGAGAATAAATTTTACGGCCCTCGGACGAAAAATAATTAAAATATCAATAAATTAACACGACGTGCAATTAATGTTGATGCATGCAGGAATTCGTGAAGACGCCCGAAATATTTTCAAACATACGATTGTTAAAAATCGCATTACGAAATTCTTAGTAGTTAGTACCATTAATAATATTATTTATTTCTGATGAACGGATTCTTTAAAAAAAAATATTGTGACTTCCTTCGCTAAGGAATTATCACAACAAAACAAAGTATAAGTGGTTAATCAAATTTAAATAGTTATAGATAGACTAAAAATACTTATCCTATATACTTAGTAAACTGAAAGCATTAATAATTTAGTGCCACGGTACCAATGATAGTTATTTCGCTTGAAAATAATACTTAAATAATTATAATAATATCTATGTACTTCCAAAAATAACACGAAAACTTGGCCAAATCAGCATTAAAATTCTCCAAAGTGGATAATTTTGTTCTGTACCTACCCGTGTTTTATAAAAACTTTTCATCAAACCCCAAAATATTCCATACAATTCAACAATAATTCGTTCACTTTCTGGAAATTATGTGTTTTCTCTCACTTATTCATTTAGAGTACATTGACAGTAACATAGGGAACTTACTGTCGAATTTTCACGATATTTCTTTTTCATTTTTCCGTGTGACGTATTCGTTTTCTGGCATTTTTTGGGTATTACAGGTGAAGCTTGCACATCCATGATGATATTAAACAACTAATAATTATATTAATTGGCTTGTAACACTGTTTTTTCATCTAAAATTTGGTAAGAAATTTCGTACCGTGTTTACTGTTTAACTTAAAGACGCCATTGCAAATGCAGTCTTTTTATTGGTCAATTTGGAATAAGTGAAAAATGGTTTGCGACACTCCTGGAATAAGTTTCTTTTGTAACCAATAGCGATTTTAAAATTGATTTTTCTACTAGATTGAATGCTATTAGGTCGTTAAATACAAAAAATACTTGTTCAAAAACTTCTCCTTTAGATTTTGGCATGCATAACTCATTTTCGTTAAGAAGTGGAGTAAGTTGTTTTTGAAACTACACGCCTCGTATATTGTTGACTATTTAAAAAGGTGTCTGTATTATTTAATGAAATAAGGGGGGGGAGGCGCCAAGATTAGATTTTTTTAAAAGGGAGGCGTACTAACATAAAGTTTGGAAACCATTGACTTAACATTTGAATTTTGTCTAAAAAACAAGACGTTAATTACCCTTCGTGGATATTTTGTATAAAAAAAACAAGACGTTAATTACCCCACGTTTAATTTTTTGAAAATGCAGAAAATTATTAGTCACTCAATGCGTACTATATTTTTTGCCGAAATACTATAATTTTGAAGGCACTGTACTATAATTCCACTTTCCAAATATGGCAACACTGACACGTATATTAGTCAGCATCATTTTTATTTTCATTTTTTAGCATCATGAATCCTATTGTGGCACAACGACGACGGGCAGTTAACTTCACGCAAGATGAAAAGGAATTATTAGTTAGCTGTGCCGATAGGGAAACATTGATAATAAATTCGCGTATAACAAATGCGTTCAGCAATGCGCGAAAACGTGCCGCCTGGGCTAGGATAACAGTCGAATTCAATAGGCGAAGCCATAGACTAATATACTTTTAGGCGAAGCCAAGGAATAACAGTAAGTAATGATATTATGTACTATATTATATAGATTGAACTACAGTTTAGAGATATTATATCAATAGAAGGTTATTTTATTGGAACATTTAAGTCCATTTACGCACTAGGTACCAACCGGCGGCACGCCGACAGTGTGCGTAAGCGGGCATAGGTAAGTCTTTTACGTGTCTTAATATCATTTTCATGAATAATACGCATATGTCACATCAATATAATTAATAATTTATGGTAAAACTGCTTTATTCTAGCGAACTGCCGCTATGTTAAACACATTGTGGAATACCATGAGGTCAAACATAAGGAAAGCTGACACGGCAGAGAGGGCCAGCATCATGAGAACTGGCGGTGGTCCACCCTTGGCTTCCAGACCAACCAACAACCCGGCTGCGTTCGCAGCTGTAGCAGACAATCTGCGAATAGAGTGGCAGCATAATGGAGATATTGATGTCAGATTGATAAACTATGATCATTAATAAAAAGTTATACTATGAAAATTAATGGTTTATTATTACATTGCTTGGAGACTGCCCACAAATTTTTATGGAAAGTATTGTAACCTCTCTTTTCCCAAATATCTGGGTAGGTACTGAAAAAGGTTGCAGGTTTTAGTATATTATAGCGCCAGTACACATGCATGGAATTACTATCGGCAATCGTGCTTATTTAAAACTGTCATGACAATAACTGTTTACACGTAAAAGTGCTGACTGACTCTCCAATCTCATTCTTCAAGAGTAAGCGAGACGCGAGGTTGTCATTTTATACTACTGATCTATATCTGACAGGTCGTATTGAAAATCGGAGCTCAAAATGAGTAGTTTGTTTTTTTGCCGGCAGGTTCGCTACGATCGCTCTACTGCGCAGGCACATATCGAAAATAATCTTACTGTCGCATTGGAAATTCGGAATCTTCCAATCTTGTTTGATTTATGCACGCAATCTTGCCAACTGCAGGATAATACATGTTTCCCCATACATTTTCTTACTGTGCACAGTACATCCATGCACGTGTAAACGGGGTATTATTCTTTTATATTATGGAATAGATTCATCAGATATTTTTTATTGCTTCACTCATTTATCATTTTCAGACTATTTGAATCAATTGGACCTCATAGATTCATGTTGATAAGTATTTTTGCCAGTGATCAAAACGATTCATTCTGATAATTTTTATCAATTATTAGTAAGAGCGCGATGCAGAACCACATTTAGGCGTGTAAGTCCCTGAGATATGCGCCTAACTTTAAGAGGACAATTTTGGTAACTAAGTTCAGTGAGAAAATCATATATTATCTTATTAGAACGCCTAAGTGGAAGAGAGAAAGAATGACGTCACGTGTTTCTTAATATTATTCTTGTTAGAATGGATGTTTAGCGTCGACAATTCTGCATTGCGCTCCAAGTTTGTAGTTGTTGTAGAAATAACTTCAGACTGATCATATAATCATAAGAAATACATTCAGGTACAGTTAATTAATGAATAAAAATGAATAAACAAAACTAGTAATACATGTTTTTATAATAAAAGTTTATTTAAAAATATAGAACAAGGTAAGTAATATTAATTATTGGGATGAGTGAATTTATTATTTCAGCATATTTCTTAGAAATCTGGTTATGTCCAAAACAATATTGAAAATGCCATTAAGAAACATGAAAATGCGACATATGGAGATTTTCTTTCACCGATTCGAGCGCATTTCCAAAATGTCCCGAGAAGTCTGCAAACAAAAAAAAATACAGTCTATTACATGAAGGTGAAAAGATTGAAATAGTTGGTTTAACTTAATTCCTGGTTTGCTCTTTTAAATACAGTCGAACTTGGTTATTACGACCACGGAAATAGCGAGATCTCGGATGTAATGAGGAAACATTTTAGTTTATGATTTTCTCCATACATTTTTTTCACTTTTATAACGAGCTACTTCGCGTGTATACCGAGCAAAACTGTTAATGTGTCGATCGTTTAAAAACAACATTTTCGACACTAAGCAATAAAATCCGACCGGGCAGTTAACTAGACCGATGCCACCAGGATCGGATTACATTTATGACACTAGTTAAGTGTCTAAGTACCTAATTGGTGTTTTCGCCGACAACATTGAAAAAGTATCCACGCATATGGTTGAAATTGCATGTAAAAAATCTAAGCTTTGTGAAGTCAGTAGGTACCTACCAGCGCCAGCGGCTCAGCACTTCATTACAATAAACAACTTCTTTTGTAGTTTAAGAATGCCATGCTTGTTTCGGGGATTTTTACGATGGTTTTCAGATTTTTTTATGTTCTATGCTACGAGGGTGGGTCAATAAGTCCTTAGAAAAGCCGACAGGTGGCGCGACTAGTACTGTAAGCGGTTTGTTTTCATGCAGCGGCACTACCGATTCAGTATGCTGCGAAGTTTCAATCAGATTGGTCGGGTTGTTGTGTGTTTCTCGTACATTTCAAAAAAAAAATTTGCTTGTTTACAAAAATGGAGAAAATTGAGTTTAGAGCTGTTATTAAACATTTTAATACAAAAGGGTTAACAGCAAAGGAAATAAAAAATGAGTTGGATTTAGTTCACGGCACATCTGCTCCTTCACTTGCAACTATTTATAACTGGTTAAATGAATTTAAACGTGGTCGTACATCAACAAAGGATGAACCACGCTCAGGACGTCCTGTAGAGGTGACTACACCAGAAATGATCAATAAAATCCACGATATGGTGTTAAGTGACCGAAGATTAAAATTGAGTGAGATAATTGAGGTTACAGGGATCTCAAAAGGTAGCGTCATTTCTATTTTACATGACAAATTGGGCATGAAAAAAATTTCTGCAAGATGGGTGCCGCGTTTGCTCACAGTCGACAATAAACGCAATAGGGTGGTGGCCTCTAAAGCCCTGTTGTCGCTCATGCAACGCAATCCGGATGAATTTTTTCGTCGCTTTGTGACTGTAGATGAAACATGGATACACCACTATACTCCCGAGACGAAAGAACAGTCAAAGCAGTGGATTGCGAAAGGCGAACCATGTCCAAAGAAGGCGAAAACCGTAAAATCAGCTGGTAAAGTTATGGCTACTGTATTTTGGGATGCACGTGGAATTATTTTCGTTGACTATTTGGAAAAAGGAAAAACAATAACAGGGGATTATTATGCATCTTTATTGGACCAGCTAAAAAACAAAATTGAAGAAAAACGGCCTCATTTAAACAGGAAAAAAATCCTCTTTCATCAGGACAATGCCCGTGTTCACACATGTTTACGATCAATGGCTAAAATTGAAGAATTGAAGTTCGAATTGGTCGACCACCCACCGTATTCGCCAGATTTAGCCCCCAGTGACTTTTTCCTTTTCCCAAACTTAAAAAAATGGCTAAGTGGACAACTTTTTTTTTCAAATGAAGAAGTCATCGATCGGACAAATGCTTATTTTGAGGACCTTCCGAAAACTTATTTTTCTGACGGTTTAAAAAAAATTGAGAAACGTCTAACCAAGTGTATTGAGCTCCAAGAAGATTATGTTGAGAAATAAAAAAAAATACAAAAATAAAAACTGTTTTAATGCTTTTTTCTAATGAATTATTGACCCACCCTCGTAAAATGGCGTGAAATGTGACCGCTCATTTAAAAGCACCTATTCTCTGATATAACGAGTAATGATTATAACGAGCAAATTCAGTTGGTCCCATCTTCCTCGTAATAACCAAGTTCGACTGTCGTAACCATTGCACTATTATTCAAAGACTTTAGTAATGTTAATAACAAAGATAACTATGGTGCGATTTTTATATTCTGCCCGCAATGTAGGATGCTGCTTTTAGTGTAAAAGAAACAAAGCGTACTGGTAGAATAGATATGTAAGTGAAATGGGTGGGAGAAATTATAGTCCCCCCTTCGCAATTTGTTTCAATATAATGTTC
Source organism: Rhyacophila brunnea (assembly GCF_057557595.1). Lineage (NCBI taxonomy): Eukaryota > Metazoa > Arthropoda > Insecta > Trichoptera > Rhyacophilidae > Rhyacophila > Rhyacophila brunnea. Next base: position 10,316,977 of record NW_028232848.1, on the reverse strand, counting down.
TCACAGATTCTTACAGAAGAAAATCAGTTAATTTTATCCAGTTAATGATTTAGAAATCTATTGCGGGTTATAGACCGAAAGGCAGCCCCAAGGTACACTGGATTGATGAAATATTAAGGTTTAACAGAATTACATGACAGAGAAGAACGAGAAACCAAAAAGGATATAAGGAGCTTGAGGAGGCCTTCATCCAGGAATGGAACAGGTTGATGACGATGATAAGTGCCTATGCGGCGGTTATTAGATTATTTTCGGTTATAGTGCCGCAGATGACCATGTTATATCATTTTTTTTGGCGGAAACAGTTAATCCCATGTAGACAATACCCTTTTCTATCGGAGCAGATTAGATGTGAGTTGGAAATACTGTCACCAGTTTGTGTACTCAAGTATCGGATGAAACTACCCATACTCAGTACGTGTGGCCCAATAAACTTGTTCCAAAAAGCTAGTGATGATATCATCGCGAGTCGCTGACTAGTTCGTAGACTTTCAATACTATTGACATTAAATGCGCACAAGCGAGATAGCACTTGAATATAATTATATTTTAATTTATTAGTCTATGCATGCGAATGACATCATCTTATTTATGAACAATAGGTCATAAATTTTCTGTAGCAGCATATTATTCCCTCGGAAATGTGGTGAGGTGACTGAGGTGATGCAGTTTACAATAGAAAAATCAATGTTGTTCATTTTATGCTAACAAGAATATTATAACATAACATAAAAACAACTCATAAATTTGAAATGTGTTTAAAATTTTATAATAAATGGCACATTTCGAAAAGAGCAGCTCAGTGTATTTTTAGCGATTCTATTGAAGCCGATATTTCAAATACTAATATGGAGTTAAGTTTTAGTTCCAGTTTAGTATGAGACTTATGTCGCATACGCACGCCAAACCCTCTATATAGTATTCCAAATACTAGTAAGTATTTTGATACAAAGTATTTTTTTATACTGGTAGTAAGTATACTTACTCTTCAACATCAACCAGTTTCCCCCCCTCTAGCGCAATGCTTTTCGATCGAATAATTTTAATTTTAAAGTTTGATATTTTCATACATTTCAATGCATCATTATCACACACTAAGGTTGGGTTTGGGTTAGATTAGGTTGGGGTATATTAGGTTAGGTTAGGTTTGGTCTAAAAATAATGTTATAAAGGGTCATCTGCGGCACTATTACCGCGGATCGTTCATAAATTTAAAATACTATTAATTGATAATAATATCAGCATTAGAGGAAAAGTATACATACCCAGTTTTGTTTCTATCCATTATACTGGGAAATAATGACCTGAGGTATGTGCAGGTACAAATCAACAGAAGCACCACTGATAACAGACTTTGGAAATTAAAGATTGCACTCTGAAACAATACAAAAAAAACCATTTTTATAAATGTACATGATAACTATGGACTATGGTAATATAAATACCTATTCAAAAACTTCTATGACATGTAGGTTTAATTTATTTTAAAATCTAGCATGTTAGAAGATTAATTATTGAGTAACTAATATACTATCGAATTTAAAATATATTGTTGTAAGTACTTGAATCAATAGGATAATTTTTGTACCATGATTTTCTATCGTGTTTCATCCGAATTGTTCAAAACTGTCAGATTCTATTCTGTCACACGTCAGTTGTCAATTTGACAACTAACCGGAACAGAGAATAATAATTCAAATCGTATTATATTATTGTCTATTAGAATAGTTACAAAATTATTGAGGATTTCTTTTATTTGATGAAAAAATACCTAATTAATATGTAATAAAAAGAGACTAAAATATGAATAGACAAAATATTGTATTGAACACAAATACAATTGTATTTAATTTTTAATATATTTATATTAGGCATATCGATTGTAACCGAATCAATAAAAAATTAAAGAATAATAATTTAATCACTTATCGGGTTATATTCTAGCATAAAATAACTCATTTAATTGCTTTAATAATCCATACAAAAATTAAGATTTATTTGTTAGTTAGTAGCAGTGTTGCCAACCGTACTATAATTATAGTATTTGTACTATAATTTTGGTCCGCGTACTATGTACGATATAAAATAGGTATAGTACGGCCAAAATACTATAATTTTGAAAATCGTACTATAATTTTATATAAAAGTACTATAATTCTGCATTTGCCATTTCGCAATCGAGTGGTCTTCGAAAATTTGGAAATCTGCGGCCCGCGGCGAAATATTTTTCCTAAAAAAAACAAGCCGACCATGAAAATTTGGGAACCTGCGGCCCGCGACGAAATATCTTTCTTAAAAAAAACGAGCCGACCATGAAAAATTGGGAACCTGCGGCCCGCGAAGAAATATTTTTTCTAATGAAAAATTGGGAAAATTTTCATTTTCAAGAGATGACAACGCGTACTATATTTTATCCCCAAATACTATAATTTTGGAGGCTCTGTACTATAATTCCACTTTCAAAATATGGCAACACTGGTTAGTAGCCATATAATAATAGACAACGGTAAACAGATGACAACAAAAGAAATAAAAATTTGTTCTCAAATTAAATTTACGATTTGATTTAGTTTAATTAAATTTGACGTGTGATATGTTATTTGCGTTTTGATATCGTACATTATAATAATACCGGCCATGGACCAGGACAAAAATTTTATGGCTGAGAAAATAATCAAAGACTTAGCCACAATTTTCTGGAAAGATAACCTTCTGTGAGTATTGTCAAATTATCAGTTTGGTTTATTAAAAAGTCATCTCTACGTATGAGGATATCTAGATTTACGATTTTATGCCTAAAATCTATATTTTATTTATTATGTTAACATCAAATCAGTCTTATAATTCTAGTCCCAACAACAATTAATAGTATTCCTGTAACAGTTATTTGATAGAATTTTATATTTAGGTTTAGGCTTCATTAACGAAATATGTTTGAAGAACAACGTTTTTTAATGGAAAAGGAAACTTGGTATGACAGTGAAGTTGATAAGAAGGCTTCTACTGATTTAAATATGATCTGCATGTAATTTGTTTCAGGTAGTTATACACTTTTTTAGTAGTCTTGGTTTATGCAGGTTTTAATTTTATTGAATTTTAAAAACTAATCAATACTATATACAATTTATAGTCTTATAGCGGCTGTACACGTGCATGTATTTACTTGCACCAATAGCGTGTATTTTAAAGTATCGCGATAATAACTGTTCGCCAGTCTCATTCTTCAAGAGTAAGCAAGACATGATGTTATGACACGTATTATCGTGCAAGATTGCATGCATGAATCAAGTTCAGAAGCTTCTGAATTTTTACACGACAGTTGGAACTTGTGAGATATTTGCGCCTGCACAGTAGAACGATAGTGGCGGACCTGCTGGAAAAAAACCAACTACACCGCAGAGTATTTTTGGCGTTCATCAATTTTCACAACCAGTCAAATAGCACCATAAAATGACAACGCATCTCGTTTACACTTGAAGAATGAGATTGGCGAGACAGTCGGTACTTTTTCGTGTAAACAGTTATTATCGTGATAGTTGAACTATTGGAGCCAGTAAAATCATGCAGGCGTACAGGCCATATTAGTTTAATGAAAACAAATACCTACATATGATAGACAAAGTTTAGTGTGCCCTATTTATGTCGGATCTTAACAGCGTGCCATCACCCATCGCCACTGATGTATTTTATATACATACATAAACACCTTTTTGGTAGCTGTATCGCGACTATCTTTTATGATTTTACCACGTTTTTATTAGCTCGTATTCTTGTTTGTCCAGTACAAATTTTTTCTTGTTTGTCCAAGATTTGTATTAGACAATTAACTTCCCGACTAGCTAGACATTTGAAACTTTTAGAATATATCAGAACATGACGTCAATGCATTCTTTTAATACTTTTAGCCATCTTTAAGCAGAATTGAATTCATTTTCAGTTAATTCTGTTTTGTATGGAAAGTTATTTCGGAAAAAAATCGTAAAAAGTAAAACACTATTATTGGTTGCTAAGGGGGTGCTGAAGCTGTGGGTCCCAGGTTCGAATCCTGGGTCTGGCAAGTACACATATTGTTTTTCAATTTGTGTCTGTCAGGGTATGGACCTAATAGGTTGAGCAAGTGGCTGACACCCATTTCTCGTAAAAAACAGAATCTGTTAATACAAACCTCTACTCTGTGGAGGCCCATATGATCCTATTAGGATCGGACATGGTCGAAAGAAATATTTATTCAGTACTTATTTCTATCAAGTACAAAAAAAAGTTTTCGTAATTGTGCCGCAGAGGTGGACACGAGCTTTTTTAATTTTCTTTTTACGAAAACAGTCTATTCCATGTAGAAAATTATAATAAATACCGTTTTCTGTCGGCGCATCGTCTTTTCGATCCAATAATCGTTAATTAAGAATTTGAAATTTTCATACATTTTGATACACCATTATCATAAACTAAGATTATATGAGGTAATATTAGGTTGGGGTAGGTTAGATTAGGTTAGGTTATGTTAGGTTAGGTTTGGTTTGGTCTAAAACGAAAGTTGTAAAATCTCATGTCCACCTCTGCGGCACATTTACCAAACTTTTATTAATACATAAAATTGTCAAGTTTATATGATTCGACAGAAAATTTTAAAACGTGGTAAGTATATAAAAAGTTCTTTTTATCTTGTAATTATTTTATTTTAATAATGTTTTGTTATTTCGTGTTTTCAGAAAGGAATTTGACATTATACCTGTGGCAACTAATGACAGTAATAGATCTCCAGTGGTTCACGTGTCTCATATGCTGGGGCTGGAATCGTGGTGTGTGAAATATGTGTACAGCTATGCTTACAACACTCTTATGGAAAGATATTTCGACAAATGCAATAGCCACAAGCTCACCAAAGTGACACTGAACAACTTCGAAGAGGTGAATAAGCTTCTCCTCGGCGCCCTCCTCATAAACCCGGATGTTAATTTTTTCTGGAACAAACGTCGGGAGATGTATCTGAAGGGGTTTACGACATTCTTCGAAGAAATGAAATTCTCCAGAATAGTGCTGACGCGGAAACCGAAAAGCAATGAAGCCTTTTCATACAGGAGATGGCTATTTGAAGAACTTTTTAGCACAAGTAAATATTTATTTATTTGTTTATTTGTAAGCACCTTAGGGGTCGTCTATATATTGTCGCTGTAGGATTGGTTTGTCGAATAGACCAAATGTCAACTGTTCAGGAGACGAAAAACAAATTTGATTATCCTATATTTAAATACATGAAGGTATTTAAATTGTTGTTTTTACAGCATATGAATGATGTTTTCATTACAAAGCAATTTAAAGAAAAGGATGGTTCTGGTCCATTTAGATACAAAAAATCATTCTGCATTCAAAGGTTGATTTCGACAAAAACGGATATTCGACAAACCAATCCTATAGCAACGATATGACATCACGCAATAAGGAGGGAAGGGAGTCTGACATAATGTGATGATTTTTGACGATTGCGACACCACAAGACCAACAAAATATCTTTTCTGAGAATATAATATTCTGTGAGAACATTTAACTGAAAACGATTATTTTCAATGGATTTATTTTTCAACGACGGCGTTAATAAATTAATAAGAATAGAGTTATAAGAATAATTAAACAAGTAGTTATAAAAAGAATATCAAAAGACAAGATGAGCACACAGTACAAAAAATCATTTGCTATAATGCTCGAGTGCTTCAATGGAGGTATTAAACATGTCAATTTACAAACTATTAGAAAGAGAATGAATCCTAAGTATTGACTATTGAAGAATGTTGAGGTTGTGTTGGTCAGTGCTGCGAACATATTTATTCTAATGAGTAGTTTATCGAAATGTAAGAGAAAGAAAAGGTGGTGAGTGCGGAACTACTTACTACAAAGAGAAAGAAGAGAGGAATTCGAGTGACTCATGTTGAGCGACATGTTGCACACCTGTCTACACTCGCCAACATTTGACGCGGGACAGACGCGCGGCCTTGCGATTGATTGTGAAGTGACAACATCCAACATGTCCCGCGTCACGTAGAAAAGCCGCACTATGTAGCTGCAATGTTGGGGGACAGCGCGCAACGTTGCAGCGACACACGACATTTTGTCCCCTAGTGCTTTATTAGTACTACATTTCATTTTTATTTTTTATATAAATGAATCATTGGGTAGGATATTTTAAATCGAATGTTTATCCATTTAAAACGGTTCCTTCTTTTATTTTGTCCTTAATTAGATACCGTTTTATTATTGTAATTGAACTTGCAACGCTAGGACAGTATCGATACTGGAAAGATAATTTGTGTCGCTACATTTCAAAATCAGCCAAGTCCACCTTTAGGTATTTTTGACTTTTTTGTGAATTGCTGAAGAACTACTGCTTTTTCACATTTATGCATTATCAAAATGTGGAATTTATTAATTTTAAATATTCTATACTCGAAATAATATAAAATTTCAGCCGTGTGACTGTGTATTTGAGAAAACAAGAAGCTGGTTTTCTCCTATTCATCTATTATGGACTTGGCTGATTTTGAAATTTAGTGACACATTTGATGTAGAAATAGGTCATAATACTGTTCAATTTTTCAGAATATATCATGTGGCCATCGCAAAACCAGATGAGCGACTTGGTGCAAGAAGAACAATCTTTAACGGCTTTGTGCGCAGATAAGAATCCCAACAATTACCACGCGTGGAGTCATCGGATATGGTTTATGAATTGGCTCATGAAAATCTCTTCAGATTCGTCTTTCAAAACTACATACTGCCAAGAGCTTTCATTTTCCGAAGACTGGATCGCCAATCACATATCGGACCACAGCGGTTTGCATTATCGACAGATGATCTTATTAGCCGTGTTGGAACACTGCTTGGACATGCTGGAGACGCAGGAAATATACGCAAATAATGCAGCTGGTTTTGTCACGGAGAACAGCTCTGACGTTTACGGTTTTGATGCAGAAATGAACTCTAATGTGGACCTGGAAAAAAATATTGTCAATAGTTTTATTTTGGAAGGCGGTGATCATCGTGTATGTTTAGTTAATTTGAATATTGTGTTATACGAACTGAATTTGAACGAAAACCTTATGAATATATATCCGTGTCACGAGGCTCTCTGGAGTCACCGGAGGTTTATCTTAAAGCTTCTAATAAAGTTAATTACCGATAATAGTTTTAGTAAAAGTCAGCAGATGAAAATTGTTAACACGACGGTTGCGTCGATAAATTTGAATTTCATTAGTAAAGGATCGTCGCAAAATATTACAAGTATACCTAATGTTGTCAAATTAAAAGATACAACTGGCGAATTTGACAGTTTAGGAAAGGAAGCGAAGATATTGAAATTCGACGATCACTCCGTTGAAAATGGCATTTTATACAGAGCGGTTGTCTGCAATGAAAAGAAGTGGATTAAACAATGGGCCGAAAGAAATGATCCTTTTGTGTTCAAGTATCAAAATTGGCTGCGGATGTCTTTGACTTTACCAGTTTAATTGTGTTGCCTCAACGACGATGCGTCGGAATATCGATGATCCAGTCCTGTAAAAAGATATGTAATAAATGAAATTTTGATTTCTAAATTAATATATGATGTTTTTAAGTTTATCTAGATCAATAGGTGATGCATTTCGAGAACGAATATATGTCACTCTCTTGGTGAAATGATGTTTGTTGCAGTCAATATGTAATGCAATACATATTATATTGTATCAAAGATAAAACTCGTTAGGTGCGATAGTTTATTATTGCACTAAATGAGCTTTATCTTTAATATAACTGCATAAATCCACAGTAATGAATCAGGCATTTAAATATATGAAATCACAGTTAAAGGGCTTGTCGCCGCGATGTATAATGCTTTTTGCCTCTACAAAGTGATATGTAGGCATATGTAATAATTATTAACTAAAAGATAACTATTTGATTCATTGCGTCGTAAAAATGAAAAGTGTGTTCATATTCCCTTATGTGTATTTGACATATTGGGTCTAATGTACTGCGTCTCTTTAAAATACGTACTCAATGTAAGGAGAGCAATAAATTGATGAAATAATGCAGAATAATAGAAGTGCGGTGACATCATATTAAATCAAATCAACCGTGCTTGTTAGTTTTGCCTGGGTTTTCAAAATTTATATGATTTTATTGAACTTTTGCCATTTTGCTTTTTAAAACTGCATATTATATAATAGGAATTTCCATCTACTTTTTATATAAATATATTATATATATACATAAATCTCATGTTCGAATAATGAGAAATTGTCTATAAGAGTAGTATAAATCTATTGAGCAATGCTTTCTAAAATGTAAATTATATTTTGTATACTGGAATAATATAAATTCCGTTAGATTCATTGTTACAATAGCTTACTACAATGTGCAGAAAGTGGATAATTTAATAAAATAATATCTTCACTGTCCTGGCAGAAGACACTATTTCGAAAAAATGACATATTGAGTTAGTTATACCAAAATGTTCCTTATTTCAAACTTTACCGTCTGGAAACCATTTTAATAAATAGTCTTTATTTTAAAGTCATCCTTTTTACGATTACTTAATAAACTCACATGATAGACCATTTCAAACATTTTAACAACTTCAAAGTCAAATTACTCAAAACTAGTATTCTCCAGTTAGTGTGTTCTGCCAGAACAGAGATGATATTATAATATGTTGAGTTTTATATAAATTGTAATCGATTCAAACAATATTTCTGCCATTGAAACTTATTATTAATGTCCCCATTTTGACCTTGCGATATAATTATTTTGCATAGTATAAAATTCAAATATTATGTAGATTTTCCTGTAGATTTTAAAATATTGTAGAACATATAATAGGGCAATAGAATGCTATTGTTTATAACGTACAAATCTTCTTCAATTAGACTAGGTGATAAATTGTATGGATGTGTTTATTTCTAAAGCTGTGCATCTATACTGCCGGTCTTGGCTTGCTGGATTTCAGTCAGTTACACCGCTCCGTATGCCTGAAGCATTGTTACAATTTAGAGTAACATTGTTCCAATGTCCATTGGCGAATGTCAGTTATCAACACAGTAACGAACTGTCGACTTTGTCAATATTTTAACAATAGATTATCACAGATTTCTTGAATGTATATCAAATGAATATTATGTTACGGTCAAAATACAGCTGCCATAGGAACTATTCTTTAAAATTAATTTTCTGTACCTGAATACAATCAGTTCCTGGACATTATCTGTAAACCGTGAATAAATAATACAATTATTGTGTACACAAAAAAAATGTAATGTAAAAACTAATTCATTACCAAGGTTTGTGATTTCAATTAGTCGTTATGTGTAGTTATTTGTTTCCATTGACCAATATCTGAATTTCATAATATTGTATAGTTAATATATAAACTTTGATAATATTCATAGCATGATATAGAGATATTATGTAATTAGTGAATTAGAAAGACGAGTGGATACTATTTCGAAATTGCTAAGCCAAAAGGTTAGGGGTATTTCCACAAAAAATAGTAATGTATGAGGTTAAATTGCTTAGAATCTAATTTTTAGCATCCCAAAGTCAAATACAGTTATTTTGTGACGAATTTATAACTTTATTTGGTAATGTGTTATTAAAAGATATAACGCCGAAACTTGTTGATTAGAATCCATGTCGGAGAATTCCATATATGAGGCGTCTAATTCCAAAAAGCGATAAGTCCACATTTGGTCAAAATCGAGAAAAAAAATACTCTTTCTTTGTATAATTTTACACATGTATTGATCTATAAATTCCAAAACGCGACATAACCCTATGAAAAAAAATATTTTAAGTCTTGATTTATTACAAAAAGCGCCAAGTCCGTGTTTCCTATTATTTAAAGCTTGGTTTATTTCGCGCGTGTTTAGGTCAACCAATAAGGGAACGTTCAATATTGAAAAGGGCGTCTCCCATGCTGTAGCCTCTGGTAAACTCATGACAGTGCCACGGAAATATGTGCCTTATGCGGAATAAATTAAAAAGTGAGGAACAAGAAGCGCTACGTCCAATTTTATTTTGCCTATATTTATTACATTTAAGAGTTTGTCGGCTGAAACAAATTGCCATTTGGTTCTAATTTCAACATAGAATACAACGGAAAAAATAATCTCACGTTAAAACAAATAATTGAAGCTTGAAACATAAAAACGTTGTTTCCTGAAAATATTGAATTGTGGACTTGTCGCTTTTTGTAATTAGATGCCTCATATATTGTTGAATGAAAGTTGTCAGCCGATTGTGGTATAAAAGCAGGATTGATATTAAAACGGCGGTTTACATTAACTAAATTTACGGTTGGTTTGAGGTACAGTTTGCGCATTTATTTACGTATAATATTAATCTGGAGTACGTACAACTCGGGAATGATACTGTATTAGAATTGAATTACGTGATACTAGATTGACTTTGGAATTTGAAGTGATGTGAAATCTGATAGTGTTTCACTTGTTCTTTTGTCAATACTGTTTGTGCTGGCACCTAACGGTTCGAATTCGTAGCTATGTAAGTGTCAGTGACAACTTCTGTTTCATGTCTACCGATAGATGTCGCCACAAAAGTTGCAAAATTTGTCCCTTACTGTCCCTCTGGCTTAACAATAAATAATTAATAAATAAAAAATACATTATGCAATTTACAGACTATTCCTTCTATGCATTGTTTATACTATAATCATTTGTATATATTATGCCGGGTCCACACTGGCAACATGTCGCCGGCAACCTCGTTAAATTTTACGATAATTATCATACTTATCGTAAAATTTAACGAGGTTGCTGGCGACATGTTGCCAGTGTGGACCCGGCATTATGCCAACTTGTGTGATAACCTCAAAATATTATATTTTTGTCATTCATAGCGCTTTCTTTCGTAAATATTAATAATAGTCTTCACTACTAATTTCTAGTTTCCAAAATGTATCCTACTTGCAATAATATAAAACTCTCACTCTTAAATTGCATTCTCATCTATAATAAAGTACTATGTACGTATGCGTCTACAATTTCTCACAAATAAACTAATGTAATAACCATGTATTTATAAAAATACAGATGTTTTTTTTTTGTTTTTCAGTACAAATTTGTCTTTATTGGAATTCTCAATAAATTACAATCACCTGATTACCTACCTACTATATTGTGTAGCTTATTAATAAATCGCAGGAATGTTTTTTGTTTAAATTGACAAAATGTAGTCATATTAAAAATAATGTGATTGAAATAATATATTGTTTATTTGTGTGGGCAATATTATTTATAAACGAATATATAATTATATTTATAAAAAATCAAATGGAAATATTTCTGTGGATAAGAACCTAATTCACATTAAGATGGAGTGTAATAGTTAATATATGTACCAAATAGTAAATAAGGTCCGGTGGTTTGTTTGGGAGACAATAAAGAGAGCGAAGGTGTTCAAGCACGACAAGCAGATACAACAGAAGCTAACAATGTCGAAGAAGTTAACAATGTCGGCGTTACGAACCACATGTGACTACTTGTGTATGGGAAGAAATGCCATCCTCTTCACTGTCATATTATTTTGAATTGCAAGACTTGCAATTAAATAGAATTATTTATGACACAACATAATTTGAGGAAATGAGGTTTATAAATCCAATTTTTATGGCGTTTTGAGCTTTTTTTCAAGCCCTTTGAGCCAAGCGTAAGGAGATGGAGCATTATTAATTATTTCAGATAATTAAAATTCAAGGCACTATGAATTCGAAACTCAATTAATATTATTAGCTATTCAAAAAAATAATGTTGCTACAATAGTGAAGCTTGATTAGATATAAATATAAAGGGTTTCAAATTAAAAACATTTTTATTACCTAGAGAAGTCAATGTTTTTAAAATTAAATAATACGTTAAAATTAACTGGTGGGAAAGAACACGCTCACTGACTCATAGCAAATTTGTTTCTAGTCAACAAGTGATCCCACGTGTCATCTGTCAATGTCATTTTGATATATTCATATGGATACCTCCTCAAACAATGATTGAACTAGATCTGAAATCGCTCATTTTCTTTTCCAAATCTTTAAAAAGCACATGAAATTCGAAGAAATATATTTCTTTATTGATTTATTTCATGGATCCAATACCTTTTCTTTCTTCGTTCTTTTTATCGTTTTTGGTACAAAATAAAAACAAAACATTTTCATCAAATCTGGTAAATCGTCACCTGGTGACGTTTCATAGCGTCGCGTGTGTATGATGTGCACGATTCGTATCGGGTGTGGACACATCGTGTGGCGTGTTAACAGTGCGTCCCCTCCTTAACGGTGACAACTTATTAAATTGCATGTCATTGATGAAAATAGATAATTATTCAGTTAATACCTATTGTAAAATCATTTTCTGTCTCCTCCATCACTAGATGTGACTATAATCGTTTGGTGATTTAGAACTTAGCTCATCACAGTTAAAAAGTAGGTATTGAATGATATGTCAAATGTTAGCATATTGTGGCACCCTCACTCAGCTGACAACTTTTATTGGTGGATCTAATAGTAACTATTACACTCTACCATAATTTAATAAAATGACATAGTAAGTTTCTTCAAATTAAGATCGGAATGAAATATTTTCTATAAAACAACTCACTACAGTCACTCTCTTGATTTTTGTATGAAAATCAATATTTTAACTCATATTTTGTTGATCTAAGTAATACCCACACTGTATCCTATTTTGTTAAACCAATTATTTTGATAGTCATACTGATTACATGTTCTAAAATATAAATTTGTAGAACCGATTAGTAATTGATTTAAACATTATAGTAGTAAAGATAATCAGTTTATCTTTGAATAATCGGTTTGTTGCATGTTGAAGAACATTATACATGGTCAACTGATACAGAGGTAATTTTTATCACTACAGAAAATATTAATTTGAAGGATCTTATCAAGTGTGTTATTCTATAATTTTTTTCAAAATAGGACATCTTGATAAATGCCTATAAAAAACTATGCGTTTTGCCAACATGTATTGTTAATTTTTGCTGTTATTTTATATGTATTATTATTAAATTTGACAAGTGATGACATTCTGATAATAAAAAAAATGTTAAATAAACTGTTTTTCTTATTTATTTAGTTAGAGCCTCCACACACACAACTACCGAACGCGGCCACAGCTTGGCCACTAGTGGACGCGTTCAGCTGCGGTCTAATATTTCTATGGGTTTCAAAGAACACTAGGCGCTTGAGTGGACGCGTTCGGTCCACTAGCTGTGGCAGACGCCTACATTAGTGGTTGAGCACCTGCGCACACTAGGCAGAATCGCCAGTGATTCTCAGTCTACCTCCGAGAGTTGAAAGGCAAGTGCGTGTGTTGTAGTGTATATGCATTGTGTACTCTACTTAATGTAAAATTTCTTTTCGTCTTCGTAAAATTAGTACAAACGCTAGTGCTAGCAACAGAAAATCCATTTTCACACACGTCCGCCTTTGTCAATCGTTTACGAATGCACTCAGATAGTTGCCGTCACCGGATCCAGGTGTTTCTGGCCGCCACTAGTGGCTCGACCCGACCCTGTGTTCAGTGGCTGTGTGTGCGGAGGCTCTTAAGTACCTATTAGGTTGGGTCATTTTTATCTTTCTATAATAGATAGAACATTAAAAGAAAAAATAGAAATCGAAACTTTTTGGGGTTCAGTGTTGCCATCTTTTTGTCACGTGGTCTAAGAAATTACCTCTAGTAGTTCCGCCAAAAATATAGTAAAACGTATAGGATTTTTGTTTTTCACGTAAGAAAATAACAGAATTTGAGAAATTCCAGGGCCTTACTCTCAAGGTACCTCTTCTGACCAAAAATGCTTATCGGCGAATTCAATAAATTTAGTTTTAAACCAAAGTCAAAAGCTTTTTTTACCTCTTTTTTTTGGTTCGCCAAATTTGCTAATAATCTTGCAAAATTATAGTACCTACTTTGCACGAATTTACAATACAGACATATTGAAATTTTAATAAGTACCTACTTTTTGCGTATTTTTCCTGATATTCAAAATTATAGTATTTTGAGAATACTACACATTTTTAATATCGTACATAGTATGCGGATCAAAATTATAGTACAAATACTATATAATTATGGTATGGTTGGCAAATTGCAATACATTGATCATGATGGATAGTGAGCAGTGTTGTCAACATACCGTTTTTCTTGCCAGATCTAGCATTTTCGGTACTGTTCGGTTATACCGGAGGCAGCGGAAAACGCATTTTGAAAATAGCCGATAAACTGGATTATTTGTTAGGTTAACCTAACCAAACCTAACCTAACCTAACCTAACCTAACCCAACCTAACCGAACCTAAACTAACCCAAACTAACAAATAATCCAGTTTATCGACTATTTACAAAATGCGTTTTCCGCTGCCTCCGGTATAACCGAACAGTACCGCATTTTCAAATAGGCTTATGAAAAAATCGCACTAGGCGTATTAACTTCTCATTTTATAACTAGAATATTATACCAAATTTTATTATAATATTGTCTTATAAATAAAATAAATACTATACAAAATGTTAACAATGCTTCTTACCTGCATTAACTTTATGACTTATTTTATTATTTGTAAAACATGACATTCGTCTTCGAACTTTATTCTTACAAAATCAAAGTTCAGACAGTTTTTGAATTTTGAGAAAATCTAGCATACTTTTGAGAATGACAATTAATAATTGGCCGCACTGAAGTGAGAATGAGGAAAGTCCCCTCACTCTCTTTCCGAAGTGGTGGACAGTTGACCAGAGACAAAGAAAGGTAAAATAATATATTAATTAGTTATTTAAATTGCTTGACAAATAATGCTATTGTAGGTAGCAATTACCTATTTTTAATGTTTACATTATAACGTTTTCTAGAAATGAGTCATTTGATTCAACAGTGAAATGAATAATACCTTATAACCCACTTTAATGCTAAAAGAAGTCTTTTGGCGCTGATTCTATCCACCCAAGTGTATTACCAGTTATTATTAATCTACCATATTAAAAATCTCCATAGTTCAAGCTATGACTGAGCTGCAAATTATACGTAAAATGTCACGCTGACAAGTTGGATGTCAGCGAATTTTTTCGTGGGTCTGTCGTCTGGAGGGTTCGAAATGGACCGGAGCGCAGTTCCGGTTCATAAAATCTCCAAAATTATCGCTCCGTCTCGTGAAAAAATAAGTTGACCATTTGAGTTAGACAGGCCATGTAATAAAAAATCTAACACACTTTTTTTGGAAAATATACATAAAATTAGATAATGATACACCCCTGTTACAGGCGGGCTTCTCCCGGTGTAAAATAATCATTTAGTAGCTTAAGTCGAAACGTAACCCTGACCTCTAGAAACGGCTTCATAAAACATCTAATCTGATTCCTTGCTCAACCACGTAAGTAATTTTTTTAATTTAAAATGTATAAATGATGATGTATGAAAGAGATAATTTTAAGACTAAATATAAGTATTTAAATATATTAAATTTTGCCGCGCATTGTGCATGAAATCCTCGCGCGCCGGCGCCAGGGTCAGGCTCGTGATTCGCCGAATCAAAGATCACGCGATAAAATTTGGCCAATCACGAGTCCTTTTTTTTGCTGGATGGCGTCGGTACGAGGAATTTGAAAGAAAGAAAAAAGTAATTAGTAAGCGTCCCCTTTCCGATAGGTACGGACCTGACGACTACAACTGTAAAAATCCCAAATATAATTTGTAAAACTAAAAATTAAGAAAATATAAGAAGACCACGTTACGAGCACGAAAGACCGAGTTTTATTTATACTCCAACCGAATTAATTTTTTTTTTTGTGAATCCGGGGTTCGATGGACTCCTGAGCTAGCCGCTGGAACCCCGGGGATCTCAATGGCGCCCAACGTGGGGCGTGAAGAATCGCATTAATTCTTCCGAACCCGCGAAATAAAATTTACGCCCGCGAACGCTAAATAAAAGTTGACGATCCAGGAGCCGGAACAACCAAGAAATGGTTAACTAAAAAGCGGACTCCGACGTAACCCTTATCGAAGAAGAAGTGCTGTCTCCAACATCAAACCGGGAGGGCCCTCTGGTGTTCGAAGACAGTCCACATACGGAGCTGACCGCGCCTAGCGTCGTGCTGGAGACCGTAGCACCAGCGCGTCTCCAGTACGACGAATGGCTGCACAAATCCCACCTATGGAGACCAGACACATCATCGACGGTATCCAGCGAGGAGGGCTCGTAGAGGCCACGGCCCACTCACGACGAAAAACGGCGAGCAAAATGCCGATTTTCCTAGGGTATCACTAACATGTGTACCCTAGTCGACCACGGGATGTTCGGTGAGGAGAGAAAAAGGAAACGCGAGGCTAGGGAGCCTCACAAGAGGGCTGAGAAGGCGCGCAAGCTGAGATGAATCGAAGAAGCTGTACGGGCGCAGGCTCGACCACGAGGAGATGAAGCAGGACCAGTCGCCAACCCTCTAGTCAAGGGTGAACGCCGAGTTGCTGTTGGAAGTTTCAGTGTAAACAGTGTAGTTAAAAGTGAAGATAATAATCGTAAATATCCGGAAATTCTTCTAATTACGGATAAAAAGTTAATTAAGGACCCACTTTCTGAGCCCTATAATCTTAAGTTCGTTAGTAAGAAAAATGTACATTCTAGTTTTAAAAATAACGCTTCGCAAAGTGACGCCAATTCTTTCCGTTCAAATAAAGTAAATATGAATGAATTCGAAAACATTAACATTGAAAATCGCAAACAATTTTATAAACGGGAAAGAGGATATTCTACAGTAGCGCGAAACCTGTTTCAAAGTTACGCCGTGTTAATAATTTGAATCCAAAGAGAAACGAAGAAAATAGTATACGACCGTCACTATTATTTCTTTACAAATTACCAATCGTAAATTTAACACAGCGAAAACGGAACGGGAATAATAAGGCATCACTCGACGAAAGTTGTTATGTTAAATTTTAATAATAAGTTAAAATTAGGTATAAAAGGATGAAAGTAGAGATTGTATGCTTGTGATAAAAAAAAAAAAAAAAAATGAGTCAATAAGCCGTAAATTTCTCAACGGGGTTTCAATAATAAAAAAAAAAATAATAATAATAATAAAACGTGAGAGGCACCGTAAATCGGCGCGGCGCGCCTTTGGAATAGGATGTCGGGCGCGTAAAACGAAACAACAATTTTTTTTTAAATAAAATGGGTTTCACTAAAAATAAAGTTAACTACACAGTTTTAAGTGTACTGATTCAGAAATAAATATAATGAGAGGGTGGAATATTTCAATTTTTAATATCAATGTGATTTATACAGTCAATACAATGTTGCAAAATAATTATGGGTATTAGGGTAAAATATTAAATGTGATAGTAAGTACCATAAGTACAATGGGAAGATTTTATATAAAATTAGTAGCTATTTAATGTATGGGGTAGGAGTAATTAATAAAGTAAACTCGAATAAATTTAAAGTACAGGAAGTCTAATGAACGAATAAATTACTAAAGAAAGAGAAAGAATAAATACAGATGAAGACAATTTGGAAGCACAAAGGGAGCCACCTCTCGAAGTAAGCGCATCCAAAGGCAGCGTAGCCGAAAATTCATGATACCAAAGCTTGATGGTGTGGAGAGTGCGCACTCTCCTTTCTCGCGCAGGTTCATGGAGAGACTAGGGACGTGACGCCTGAAAGATCGTGAAACAACAAGAGGTACTTCCGAAGTGTAACCATCTATAAAAAAAAAAAGAAAGGGAAAAGGATACTTATTGTAAACATCCATCCTATTACCTGTGGGAAAGCCGTGCCGCCGTCAACGAGCCTGGCCGTTGTACCGCTATACGATGCCTTGCCCGCAGTCATAGGAACAGATGGAGACACAGTACCTGTCCATCTATGAGGTGATACTCCAGAGACCAGCAGATCAGTGGAAAACTTTCCACAGAAAGATATCCGCTGCTCGGAACGAGCCTGGCTCAATAGTAACGCCACTACCACGCCCTGGTTGCAAAGGCAGACGACGCCAAACGAGGTACGCTCCTATTGCACCAGAAGAAGAAAAACGTAACACGAAATAATAATTCCGAACGAGGGCCAAACGTCTACGAATGTAGCCCCTAGGAATACAAAAGAAAGATTGGAAAGCGCGAGAGTCAAAGACTGCAGCTTCGCGACCCCTCCGCTGACTAATAAAAACGAATAAAATAACAAGAAAACCTAATTAAAACAAAGTAACACAAAATAAATGTACTACACTGAAATTAAATCAAACTCTGACCTATTCAAAAGTATCGCGAAAGCATTGCTTTGAGCTGAAAATAATAATCCCAAAATAAATATAGAAAATAATAAAAATAGAGCTAAAGTATAGAGTTTTATGTTAGAATAGTTAGATTGTAGTTGAATTCTTTTATAAACTGTTTATCATGCCATGTACTTAACGGATGAACAAGGAATTGGATGGGTGGCCGATGAGATCAGGGCGTACCTTTCGACTTTAATCCAGATGGGGCGAATGATACACCCCTGTTACAGGCGGGCTTCTCCCGGTGTAAAATAATCATTTAGTAGCTTAAGTCGAAACGTAACCCTGACCTCTAGAAACGGCTTCATAAAACATCTAATCTGATTCCTTGCTCAACCACGTAAGTAATTTTTTTAATTTAAAATGTATAAATGATGATGTATGAAAGAGATAATTTTAAGACTAAATATAAGTATTTAAATATATTAAATTTTGCCGCGCATTGTGCATGAAATCCTCGCGCGCCGGCGCCAGGGTCAGGCTCGTGATTCGCCGAATCAAAGATCACGCGATAAAATTTGGCCAATCACGAGTCCTTTTTTTTGCTGGATGGCGTCGGTACGAGGAATTTGAAAGAAAGAAAAAAGTAATTAGTAAGCGTCCCCTTTCCGATAGGTACGGACCTGATGACTACAACTGTAAAAATCCCAAATATAATTTGTAAAACTAAAAATTAAGAAAATATAAGAAGACCACGTTACGAGCACGAAAGACCGAGTTTTATTTATACTCCAACCGAATTAATTTTTTTTTTGTGAATCCGGGGTTCGATGGACTCCTGAGCTAGCCGCTGGAACCCCGGGGATCTCAATAACTACCTTTGTTCATATTTTCGTAAAATTATAGAGCGCTCCGGTTCGTAAAATTTTCCATTTCGAGCGCTGGTCGTCTGTTACTGTCGTAAAGATTTAATTTTGGCCTCTGTGATTCTTCCTCTGCCTTTTTTCAGTTTAGGTAGTTTTTTTGCTTTTTTGCGGCAGTAGTCTCGGCATCCCGAACCTGTAAGACAAAATTTTTTATAATGTTGGTTTCAAAATTCGTTAGAATATATTGGGTGATTCACGAAATATTAAAATTTTTGAGTGATTTTTCGATAATTCTTTTTCACCCTGTAAACATATTCATTAGGTACCTTTCAAACGATCTATCGCTCACTTCTATAGTCTCTAGTTCCCAAGGCAGTTGAGCACTGTGAATAAACATAGTTTCACTCACGAGCCCTTATCAACTAAATTTAAAACTTTTTTATATATTACAAAATATCTGTAATTTTACTATTATTTTTAATGTACTGTTTAGTTTGTTTTATTCTGTCTAAGACAGAAAAATCAAAACCAATCAAGACAAAATGCAGGTAGTGTAGGTACCTAAGTATATATATTTATAAAAATTTTAATATTATTTTATTAGTAGAAAAAAAATCGAAACATTCGCAATTTTAAAAAGTGAAAGATTGATTAAACAAATTAGATGCATGTAGGTACAGGGCTCGGAATGAACCGGAGCGCTCCGGAGCGAAAATTATCGCTCCGTCTCGTGGAAAAAATAATTTGACCCTCTGAGCTAGATAGGCCATTTATACCTAATAGAAAATCTAACACACTTATTTTTATGAAATACACATAAAATTTGATAACTGTCTTCTAGCTATGATAAGATGCCTGATGACCTATGTATTGTTCTTCAGAAAACCGTGGAGCGCTCCGGTTCTTTTAAACTAATTAAAGACATTATGTAAACAAGTTTAAAATAATACAATAAAAACAGATGGATATCGATCTTAAAATAAGGGATGGATTCATTGGCGTATCTACTACTCTCCAACAAGAAGATTTAGGCAAAAGGATGGCGCTGTTGTCGACTAAATGGGAGGAGCTTGTTAGCTTATAATGGAATTGCGGTTAAAAATGGGAGGAGCTAATGTCAATATGATTTTTTCATTACAATGCCTATAAAGAATATTTCATAAAAATTTACAAAAAAATGTAAATATTTACCTATCATAAATACGCTGTTAATATCTATCGACTTCTATATAATATAGGTAGGTACAAAAAAATATATCACAGTTTTAACACGTAGCCAAGAAGATATTGTTCGACTATAGTTATAAAATAATATATTAGGCCCTTATGGAAACAACCCTTCCTCCTCGATGTTTTGAAATATGAGGGATCATAATTCGATGAAATCAAAATGGTTTTTTCCTTCACAATAAATAGGTGACTTTGAAACAAAATTATTTCATTCATGGAATTATCAATGCATGAACGAATATATTATTATTAACTAAATCAACGAACTTGAATTTCAAGATTAGTTATGTCTGTACCACTAATAATTATTGCGTTCGGCAGGATATATCATTATGTACAATACGAATTTCATTTCATACCTTAAAAACAAACATCGAAGTGAGATTTAAGTCACTTTGCACACTATTTTAGCCACAAGATAGATAGATACCTACGCTGCTGAATGGATAACATCGCTTTCATAGCCAGTGACGTCCGTAGACAAAATGCCGCCCTAGACAGTGCCAAAATGCCGCCACATTTTTTTATACAGTACTTTATAATCATCCTTTCATGACTCCATTATCTAAGAAATGTGTTGTATGGATACATTACTAACAATACTTATATATACCACTAAATCTAATTTAAATGCCATCTCTGCTTCAATAGACAATATTGCGAGTCTACGGTTTCAGATAGGTAGATACATTTAAAAATACACTAGACTACTTCAACTCGCGAGTGACTGGCAAACATATTTGGATAAATTTTAAATTAGGTATGCACATGTCATTGCTGTTCACCAAGAACGTGACTTTCAAGGACAACGGAAGTAAACTAGATATCGCGAACCCGACAAAAAATCCTGTTAAAACTTTTATAGTACATAATTAATACATTTTGTTCCAACCAGTTGTTGATTTTTTTTAATGGAAAGATACTTCCGTTATTACTAAGTTTAGGTAGCTATTTCTATATATATACCTAGTGATTCTCCTCAATTTGCCGCCCTTTGGGTAACTGCCGCCCCCAAGCGACGCTCAATCTGCCTACCCCCACGGGACGTCACTGTTCATAGCCATCTGCACTTTATTATAATGATAACTATGAGTCTTGAAGTTAAAGTCCCTCCACCAAACCCGCCCCGTACCACCCTCGGTCTTAATCGAGAGCAGTGACGTCCCGTGGGGGTAGGCAGATTGAGCGTCGCTTGGGGGCGGCAGATACTCGAAGGGCGGCAAATCGAGGAGAATCATTTGGTATTATATAGAAATAGCTACCTAAACTTAGTTATATTATAACCAGAGCTTTGGAGATGTTTTGTTCCGGATGCTTTTCTTTATTATTATCCAGTCGGTACTCGCAGCGATTTTAGTATGATGTCACCACGCTCCGCTAGAGATTTTTTTATTTTATTTTTGACTGCTCGGTTTCGTATACAAATGCTAATAAACTTGGCGCCTATACACATTATGAATATTTTTATAAATGTAAAACATCACAAACGAATAATAAATCAGTCATAATAATATAATGTCATTTACTCAGATTAAAGAGTTCCTTTCATAACAGTGGTAGGTATACTGCGCAAAAACCAATAATTATGTCGCGCCATAGTTATTAAAAGAAAATAATATTATATATTATATCAACGTTGGTAACGAAACAAGGAGAATTTATGGTAGAGATTTATAGGTAGGTAGGTACATACCGTATTTTTTAATTTATCCAAATATTTTTGCCAGTCATTCGCGAGATTTAAAAGTTGCCGGATGTACCTATTGCAAATAGATACCTATTCATAATGATTATTAATCCTTATTGACATTTGACATAATCAATTAGTATTCGTGCATATAATAGGTATTTACGTTAAGTACCAGCTAATTGTAATAAAAATGTACACTAGTAGGTATCTACCTAGATTATATCATATTTATCGTGCTGTGAATACAATACTGTGCAATACCTTCTTTTAAGTCGTTTTTTTTGTAAACATATTTTTTGCTGATAATAGTGTGGATTTGTAGTTTATTTCAATCATCAACGGTTGAATGTTGAGACCATTAATTAATAGTGTATTTATGATTAAATTTAGGTTTATATTAAAAAATAATGAGGAAAATTATTTTGTTTACATGTTGTAGGGTACAATAACAGCATAGAAAAAATGGTACAAATACTAAATATAATACAATATACATATATAATACAAATATAATATAATACTAAATGATACAAACCAAATGTGTCAGACATATTAACCAAATGGCATCTCAGACTCTGGTGATTTGGGTAAGTGTCTAACTAATATTATATTTATTCGCTTATTTATTTATTGATATCTAAATTTAATTTTGTATGTTTCAGCTTAGTGGTAGGTGTATATTTTATTAGTAATGTATCCAAACCATGGCCCCCACAAGGGGGGGGCTGTCAGAGCTCTAACCTAGGGCTCGGGCTCGATAAGTGAGATAAACACGCAAAAAATTCGCCTGCGGCGCTATTTTCCTATTATTTAAAATTATGTGGTTACACAATACAATTTATAATTGTGTAGCGATACTCAAAAACTCCACGATTCAAGTGTATGTATTAAAATATACAAAAAAACACTAAATATACACATCAATTTTAACGCGTACACCATTTGGAAAACATTACTGTAGAGCGTCACACTGCTTTTATCCTTAGCGATAGGTAGGTGGGGCAAAGATCCTAACATGGGGCCCGCTTCAGGATGAGGGGGCCATGCTTCATACAACACATTTCATAGATATTGGAGTAATGAAAGGATGATAAAAAAAATGGGGCGGCATTTTGACGCTGCCTAGGGGCGGCATTTTGTCTAGGGACGTCACTGATCGAGAGTATCACGGGACCCGTCAATTGGTGATGTGAAGCATCTAAGAATTGGCCTGGGAGTGTCCTGGGAGAAGATGCCCAAGACTTAGATTGCTACGCTCAAAGTGAGCTCTGACTGAGTTTACTGAGTTTACTCTAATGCAAAGTGCCAGGGAGAGAAAAAGCACATGGAAATTACTAAAAAGAAAATGAAGCTACTTGTTTATTAAATTAAAGAACGAAGCTAATCATACAGGCAGCAAAATTATTAGTCTATTAAACTATGAGTCTATGATATTCCTAAGAGCACGATGGAGAACGATCCTAAGATACGCGTCTATCTTCGAGAGGACAATATCGGCAACTAGATTACGTCGCCTACAATATCCATCCATAACACGCCATGTGGTAAATAAAAGATAGTAAGTAGCCCACAACGAAACCATTTAAATTGCGGCTAAGACACGCCTGACTACGTCGAGCTAAATTGGCAACTCTGGATGGTGTTTATTGCTAAGTTAATCCAGATGGTTCTACATCGCGTTGCGTGTGCAAAGGTTACTAAACTTTTTCGGTCCACGGAGGGTAAAACCAGCCAAGGGTTCTAGTGCCAAAAATGATGATTATTATTATCAAGAAGTACCGAATAAGGTTGTTGATTAAATTTATCAATTCGCTCATAAGCTTCTTAGATAGGCCACCTTCAATCGTTTAGGTATGATCCGTGCTTACTTTGTTCACGCGATTAATAATAAAAGATTGTCTTTGAAAATATTTGGCGTTAAGTCGGGTTTCAAATTCCTATCCAAGTCCGTAGAGGAATATTTTTTTCCACTGAAAATATTTGAACAGTGACATCCCGTGGGGGTAGGCAGATTTAGCGTCGCTTGGGGGCGGTAATTGCTTGAAGGGCGGCAAATCGAAGAGAATCATTTGATATTTAGAAATAACTAAAATTATTTTGTTTACATGTTGTACAATAAATAGCATAGGAAAAGTGGTGTGAGAATAATAAATCTGTGTATTGCTAAATGACACAAATCAAATTTGTCTGAAATATCCACCAAATAGAATCTCACACTTCTGGTGATTTTGTAAGTGTCTAACATAGGTAATTACCTATGTTATATGTATTCGCTTTTTATATCCAAAGTTAATTTTGTATATTTCAGTAGTATATATTTTTTTAGTAAGTAATGCATCCGTACAACACATTTCTTAAATATTGGAGTCATGAAAGGACGATAAAATAATTACAAGATAAAAAGAACTTTTTATATCTTACCACGTTTTTAAATTTTCCATTGAATCATAATATAAACTCGACAATTCTTTCTATGTACCTATCAATAATTTAGGACAAATAAGGCAGTAATTGTCAACAAATCAGTTTTTTGCTATTTTGCAACGAACAAACAAATATAGAATACCTACTGAAATGTCATTTTGATTTCCATAGTAACGCACGTATATATTAGATAATAATTTAGTTGCTAGGACCACTAACTTAGCAACCAATAATAGTGGATTGGATTACGGATTTCTTCCGAAATAACTTTTCATACAAAACAGAATTAACTGAAAATGAATTCAATTCTACTTAAAGATGGCTAAAGGTATTAAAATAATGCTTTGGCATCGTGTTCTGATATATTCTAAAAGTTTCAAATGTCTAGCTAGTCGGGAAGTAAGTTAAAAATCGATTGCAAAATTTGTACTGGATATACAACCACCGGACAAACAAGAATACGAGCTAAGAAAAACGTGATAAAAAATGGGGCGGAAATTTGGCGCTGCCTAGGAGCGGTATTTTGTCTAGGGACGTCACTGAATTTGAATATTTCCCGGCGCCCCTGTTGAACACCCCTTCGACACTTTGGGGCGCCGCGGCACACGGTTTCGTAATCCTTGAAGTAGGTATATGACTAAAGAAAATTAATCACCACACAATAATATACTTACTTTAATATCGATATTTAAAACAATGATAATACGTGTCTCCCGTTTCCCGTATAAGTAATAAATAACATTGCATTATTGCGGTTTGAACAACCCTACTTTTAAACCGCAAAATTTTAACTCTCCACACCTGTCCTTGTCCGCGGTTAGAATCACAATTTATTTATAAATATATTTAATTGCTAATATGAAAATGACACGTGATTTTCCTACGGCGTGCTGCCAACAAAATTCAGAAACAGTCAGATTTCGGTTTCGACGTCGGCAGCACGGCCGCTGCGCTCGAGGAAATCGTACTCGTGCCGCGCGGCGTTCGGCGCGTGTGATTTTAATTGATAAACAAAACATGACATGTGGCTTTGCACGAATTATTTTGACGTAACGAAAATAATTAATTCACTTGCAACACTGTGATATTTTAAAAATATAATTCAAATTTAGAACAATATGATGATAATTATTATTTAAATCTCGCGCTACTTTCACAGTTTGTTATGTGCGTTTAAATTTAAAATAAAGTTGTAAAGTATAATACATTGTAATGTACAATAATAAAATTATTATTTAGAAGTCAGTTAAAGTTTCAACACTTCATATTATTGTGATTATAACGGACCATTACAGATTATTCTAGGTATATAATATTTTACTGTTATTGTACCTAAGACAATGTGAGTGTTTTGAATACATACTGTGTTTAGGTATGTTCTTATAGTGCTATTTTGAAATTTTGGCAAAGTGATAATTAGTACCTACATATGTATATAATAACAAATAACCTTCTACTGTGAAAACGAATGACAGCAATAAAGATAACCAAAAGCAGGGGTTCACAAACTTTTTCGTAAAAGGGACAATTTTGAAATCAAAAATATTTAGCGGGCCGCCGCCCTTTCTTTTGTAGGCAAAACAATATTATTTCATTGTGTAAACTTATATTTTTAACTAAATATACATTATTATTACTCTTATTATTATACTAAAAAATAATATTTACATTTTTCACCATGTGATTTATGCAATTATTGTTTGTTTGAAACTCAATCCTGCAATCTAGGCTCAAATTTTCTGGACCATTCATTCTTGCCAGATGATATTTAATTTGAAATGTAACGACGAATATTGAGTATTTCTTTGTGACGGTAAAAGACAATTTATTAGTGTTCACAGCTTATCTGAAGTTGGTCATGCCTGTTGTATATTATTCTTATTTAAATCGATCGGTATAAAACTCTTCCATTGAAGCTAACAGTGGCAAAACTAACGTTCGCATGACGTCAAAATGTGTGAAGAGAAGTAGAATATAAAACTTTTACCTGAAAGTCATTTTGTCGTTTCCAAAACACTTTCGGAAAAATGTAATTTAAGATTTTTCAGCCGTTCGATATTAATGAATTTTCGACATTTTTATTTTATGAATCGTGGGCCCCAGGTTCGTATGGCAAATATACAATATAACGTTTTTCAATGTATGGACCTAATAGGTTGAGTAAATAAATGGTTAACATATTAAATTTATCCTAAAAACACAAATTTGTTCATACAAACCTCCACTCTATGGAAGCCCATCTTACAATCGAATATGGTTAAAATAATAATAAAAACAACATTATGACACTAATTCAGGGATGGCGAACCAATGGCACATTTGGTTTCATTTTGAAGAGAAAAGAAATATTACTATTTTATATATAGGATTTGAAAAATATTTTTTTTATAAAAAAAGGTTTTACAAATAAAATATAATATCCTTACAACAAACAATGGCGACATAGCCATGCGTATTTTCTTCGGTTTTTCATAATTTATGTTTAGGTACCAATCGATGCGCAAACGGAAACGATGAAATTCAAGCATAAATAATGACAAATTGCATTGTATAAAAAATTGCAGGCAAATCATTACGTTTAATGTAATCATACGATTGCATAGGTCGGTCCTTAGGATTGGATAATTAAACATAAACATATACAATAAACAAACCTTATGAAATTAATTATCGGCAGTCATTCAAATATAATAACTGCTTGTTATTTAACCTCAAACATGAATCTCTAAAAACGGAAAACCGCTCAATGATGGAGAATATAATAATATGAAAGAATAGTGGTTTAAATGCTTCCACGATCACTTTGAGTAATTTGAAAACAAGGAAAAAAATATTCAATGAATAAAAAATATGCCTTCGGCTAGAAATACTATTAGATTAGAAGAAATAATAATTAACTATTTTTTTATAAAACTAAAAACAAAAATCGCCTTAAAAAACTGTTTGGCACGTCGGACAGTTGAAAAATATTATTTGGGAAATTTTGGCACGCGTACGTAAAAAGGTTCGCCATTCCTGCACTAAGCCATCGTTACATGCTGGCTCTGAGGTACAGATTTATTTTTCGCACCAAATTCGCAAGATAGTTAATGAAATTATCTAATTTATAATTTCAAAGTGAATAAAATTAGTCCGAATACGGTTTGGTGAGCCACACGCAGAGTTTAATTGAAATGATGAGAAACTATGTATTAATTCATTAAAGCTGTTGGACCAGGTCCTGTAATTATATGCAGAATTAGAGCTCGGATCCCTCCAATCGCTAGGCAGTGACGTTCCAAGACAAAAAGCCGCCCCTAAGCAGTGCCAAAATGCCGCCTCATTTTTTTTATACCTACCATATTTTTTATCATCTCATGACACCAATATCTAAGAAATGTGTTGTATGGATACATTACTAACAATACCTATACCACTAAATCTAATTTAAATACCATCTCTACTTCAATAGACAAAAAGTCCACGGTTTCAGATACATTAATACACGTAATAACTTCCAAAGCTCGCGAATGACTGGCAAAAATATTTGGATTTTTTTAAAATTAGGGTATGTGAGTATGTAGGTACCTACCTATAATTCAAATGCAATTCGCTAATCTGCGCATGTGCGCAAGGACGTGACGTCCAATGACAACGGAAGTAAACTAGACATCGCGAACCCGGCAAAAAATTACAGTCCTATTAAACCTTTTTAGTAATAATTATGAATACACTTTGTTTCCAACCAGTGAGCTTATTTTTTTAAGGAAAGATATTTCCGTTATAACTAAGTTTAGGTGGCTATTTCTATATATACCTAATGATTCTCCTCGATTTTCCGCCCTTCGGGTAACTGCCGCCCCCAAGCGACGCTCAATCTGCCTACCCCCACGGGACGTTACTGTCGCTAGGCTGTTGCTTTATCCGCTTTATCGACATGACCAATGGTTTAACAATATATTACCCACATGGGCCTCCATTTAGCTGAAACTAATATAACCGACGTAAATACTTCGAGGAACTCAGCTTCCTACATTAAAAAAGTATGTAATAAACAGCATTACTTGCTAAAAGTACCTACAGATTCTCAAGGTATTTGTCGACTTTACCCGTGTATAATCTATAGTTATCTAATACTACTTGTATTGGCAGTTGCCGCCAGACAGCGTCGCTGACGACAAAACAAGTTTTTTCACATCATAACATGCTCAAATTTTTTATACAACTAACAGTCAATGGATTAGATCAGTGTTTCACAAACTGTGGTAGATAGCAGCGCTCGAAATAGAAAAGTTTATGAATCGATAACGTGTGCGGGTATTTTTATTATATACCTTATGTACCTACGTACTTACCAGGGAATACAGAATTAAAGGGAACTGAAATACCTAACGGGTGCAGTGGCGAAGGCTGACTTTTGGAACGAGGTAGGTTGTGGAGATTAGAGAAAAATAGCACACTTTTCAGGTATACTTACGGAAAATACTACTGATGAATAGGTAGGCATTCAATCACATAAATAAATATAGATTGTTTTTAAACATAAAAATAAATTTAATGTAATAATTTTTGATGTGTATAAATGTTTAAGAAAATACATACTTTATACTCTTTGCTCAATTATATATCGACAGTCAGTTATTGAAATTTCATCGATTTAATGTGTCGTTACCTACTCACACATCAGTAATAATATCGTATTACTGACAAGTGTGCTCTTTTTCTCTAATCTTTACAGTCAACCTCTTTCCAAATGTTAGCCTTCGCTACTGCTGTACCATAATAATTATAGTATATGTACTATAATTTTGGTCCGCGTACTATGTACGCCAGTGAGTACACTAAGAAACTAGATTTTCCGTAGTCACCTACTATAAATTTGTCGGAAATACTATAAGTAACTGTAAAAATCGGAAAAGTGTTTAGACTTTGAAGGGAAATGTTTAATTGGCGTGTCAGAAAATCTAAAACAACAGTTGATATTTCATTGTCAAAAATGGGGGTTAATTAATTTAAATCCCTAAAAGGGTAGGTACTAGCTCGATCTATATTCGGGAAACACTGTATTGGAGAAAGTACCAATACGATCTCAGCAGAAATTTGCTAAACACATGGAAACAGGTGAGGATGTCAGATTAGATTCTAAATGGAGTAAACATTTAAATTTTGTCACAAAAAATAAACAGTCTTTTTTATACTTTGGTTGGAAAATTTGCGCTATCTCCTTGATATTGAATGGCGGCATTGTAAAAAAGAAAGCGCTCACGATAGTCCAGTGGTATCGCATTCGCTTGGTCGAATCCTGAGTCTCAAAAAAAAATCATTATTTTTCAATATGACGTGTTTGGACCCAGTAGGTTGAGCAAGTGGCTAACATCCATCTTTCCTAACTGTTATGAAGCCTCGACCTAGGCTAGGTGGCCTAGGGCAGGGATCGCGAACCTTTTTACGTATGCGTGCCAAAATTTCCCAAATAATATTTTTCGACTGTCTGACGTGCCAAGCAGTTTTTTATGGCGACAAAATAAGTTTTCTAAAAAATAGTTTTTAAGAATCCCATTAAAAAAGTTTAAAAATTACAATTGAGTTCTTGATATTCTATCTTTCACCGTATTTCTAGCCGAATGCATATCTTGGTACTGTTCGGTTAAAGCGGATACAGCAGAAAACGCATTTTGAAAATAGCCGATAAACTAGATTATTTGTTAGTTTGGGTTAGTTTAGGTTAGGTTAGATTAGGTTAGGCTTGGTTAGGTTAACCTAACACAATATCTAGTTTATCGGCTATTTTCAAAATGCGTTTTCCGCTGTATCCGCTTTAACCGAACAGTACCCATATCTTTTGTTCTTTGAATTTGTTTCCCTTGTTTATCGTAATGATTATTCTTGAAAAGCAGGGCTCGAAATAGACCGGAACGCACCGGAGCGCCGTTCCTGCTCGTGAAATTCTAAAAGATACCGTTCCGGCTCCAGGCTTCTATGAAAATTGCGTTCCGTTTCATGTTATTGAGGTAATATTGCATGTTGTTTTTAAAGTTGTAAGAACTGATTTGTGGGAAAAAAAATCGCCTGCGGTGCTGACATGGTGCGTATATTATTTATTAATGATTAGTCCTACAAGGTCTATAATATAATATAGGCTGTTTGGTCTTCAGATGTGTTTGCAAAAAGGGCTAAAGGGGCTACAGGTCCAGGACCTTAAATTAGTAGGTCTCCGGAACCTGAAAAATAATTTGAAATCACAAAAGAACCTTGCAGCGAAGTAATACACAAATACACGAGCTTCTAGAATTTTGAAGATAAGAGCCCAATTCAAGAAAATTCACGAAAAATAAGTGATTTTGCAAAAATAAGTAGGTAGGGGAGAGGGGGTCTTTTCACAAGACTATTTTTCACAGCCTGGGAATATAATATTTCTATATGCAAATAAGTTTATCTAGTAGTTTATACATTTACCTAACGAAGGAAATAGTTTAATTTTTTAAGATAAGTTCAACATAAAAATATATGCCCTGGAAAAAAAAGAGAAACTGAAAGTGCCCCGGCTGTAGTGCACTTTCAGCCATTTCATGTTTCAGGGGGGGGGGGGAGGGGGTAGATTCAGCCACTGTAAAATTGTTTGGTTAGTTGAAAAGATAGATAAAATTAATGTCAATTTTTATTTGACAAAACATATAAAACAGGACCTAATATGTATGATATTATTTTATATTAAAATTAGAAAATCATACATAAATGTGCATGATTGCATTGTTCGTGTTGTTCCATTTGTCTGTACAGGTTGCAGCAATTTTGCGACAGCGTCATTGCGATTTATAGATGCGATATCTTCTATTAATGTATATAAGAATTTGTACGTAGTTGGTCCCTTACAGCGTACAAATTTGATCACATAATCAGGATCCATTTTCTCAATCACTTTTTCCACATAGTAAATATTCGTAGACTTCGTCAAAAATTTGATTATCAAAAAATCCTCTTTTTCGATCACTTCATCATCCAATATTCCCCTATCACATAAGAGTACATTGTCCTTTTCAGCACTCGCTAGACACAATGAATCATCTGACTCAAGCATCATGTCAGCTTCAAAATCACTAGATGAGGATGAATATTTAGGTTTTTTATTATTTGAAGAAGTATTTGAAAAGATGTTTTTCATAATGCATTTCTTTTTCTTCCCATTCTAACCATATAAAACAGCATTAAAGTAATGTTAACTGGGAGCGGAATGCACAATCTAAGATTTCGTTCCTAAGGATAAGTCGCCGATAAGCATGACTTAACTATAGACAATCCTGAGTATAGAGTTAAGGAATCCTTAACCATAGACTACTTTTGTTATGAACACGCCCCCTTCTGTATTACTATTTACCACTGACAGCTGCTGTCAAAATAAATTCGCATGTCTATAACACAGTCCATACACTAGAATTATTTTAACAATGTATCTCAATATGGATATTGATAGTGTTAATTCGTTTGGCATGTACTTGCAGAACATTATTTTATTTTTATACGCCAGCCCGCAGAAATACAAAATACCAGATGAAGAATGACACTTGATGCTAGTGTTACCATGTTAAAAAAAAATCTTGTGGTGCCTGTGGAATCACGTATAATGACTTATAACGGAAACATAAGAGTATTATAATTAAATATTAATATGTATTTATAGTTATTGCATTTATAAAATGCAGTTGTCATATTTTTGTCATCGTTTAATAATTATAAAATAATTTACCTAATTTACCTAACGAGAATTTTTAAATATGGTATTATTTTCAATAAAAATGATCTTAACTTAAGGACAGTGTCTCTGCATAGTGTTTTCTGCTAAGGAAATTTTAGTTATGACAAATTTTTCTGCATTCCGCTCTGGGTACTGTATTTTTAAAAAAAGTTGTCTTTATACCAACAGCGAAAGAGTGACGTTAAATTTATGATATAAAAGTATCCGTTTTTAACACACTGTTTAATCTAATAAGTAAAACAAAATATGAAACTTAGGTGCAAAACATTAATCACAATATTAGCTGCAGTGAAAATCTTCTCTTTGAGTATGAAAACACACACTTTATTTTATTATATTTTTTCCAATGTAGAAAAAACTCCAGCGACAATCTCTGATGACAAACGGAAGTATTGTTAGTAATAATATATTTTTTTCCCAATTAATATTCTACAGGGATAGGAAATAACATGCATGGCTGAATGGAAACATATGCTGAAACCGCCTCCCTCTCCCCTACCCATTTAAAAAAAAAACTACATTTTAATGTTGTATTGAGGGGGGGGGGGGTAATGTGTATTAGCGCAGAGCCCCTTCAAGTATAAATGAAACCCGGATTATTAGGCATATCGCCCTTATGATGTCCGAAAAATATTTAACATAATTTCATATTTTTGAATGATTATTCAGCGCTCCGGTTCGTAAGATTTTCTATTTCGAGCTTTTTTTTAATAAATACAGAAATCTCAGATTAATTTTGGTGTAGATTTATGGTAGTTTTCACTTTTTAGTTTGAATGTGGTCAAAATCAGAAATACTCATTTTACCACTAAAACACATTCCTCACGATGACTAACACATTACATTATTACATAACTGAACAACTTGAGTTTTGTATGCTAAGATAAATAATGCTAAGTGTGCAAATATTATTATATTGACAAAAGTAAAAAAATCGTATGGGCTCGTATACTTTATCATAAGTAGTTTTTATGAAATAGGTACTCGAGATAATAGGAACGGATCAATGCGCCCCTATTTACATTGTGTGTGTGTGTGTTAAAAAAAACACCAAATCACATAACACCGAAATCAACAAAAAAGCGATAAATATGATATGTCGTATTCAGACAGTTAGAATAATTATTCCGGTAACCGGTGGAGTAACACAGTTAACACGTCTTACTTGATTCGAAATGCATCCCATTGGAATAAAGTAACACGTGTAAACTGTGCTAACAATTATTGTAGATAGCCGCCTTGTCCGTGAAATTTGCGCTATCCGTGCCGATTTTGGAGCAATATAATTTAAGGAAACGTGTTAGGTACCGTATTAACTATTTCGATAAACCTTGCAATAAGTAGCAGAGCTGTTAGAATCACCATTTTAAAGTTTAGTTCCGAGGTCGATTCCATCAAATAAAAATTAAAATTCCCGGTTTTTCAGAAAACTAATATACTCATCCACATAATTACATACTAGAGTTATGTGTATCTTATGGTTGTTTTATTTTATTTTTAAAACTCAAAAGTACCTAGGTATTTACTTATCTATACTATTTTTTCAAGATATCCTTCCCAGTGGGTCTATTCTATACACAAGGCGGCTATCGGCGCTATCGACGGTAATTGTTAAGGCTATACCTCAGTTGAGGCATGGTCTAAAAAGATCGTGGCTAGGCGATGCGCGGATTGCGGGTCGCGGGTGCAAATGACGCATGCCGAACGAAATATAATTTGTCATATAAATCCAACATGCGTCCATTTAATGTTCTGTTTATTGTTCTATTAGTAACTTTGCGGCCGAACTGCAGGGGTTTGGTTTGGCAGGACATGGGTAGGGTTGCTCATGTGGACACGACCAGCAGGACGCAGAGCACGTCCTGTGGGACTGTCCACTTATGGGCCCCGAACGAGCGGAGTTGTTTGCCCGGGTCCGACCCCATTCGGGCCCAATAGGACACACGGACATGGTGACAACCGAGGCCAATTTTGCGGCCTTTACTAAATTCGCCAGAGCGTACGGGGGGCGGGACACTCTCGACTCCCCTTGCGACTCTTCAAATTAAAGTCACTCTGATAGTTGCCATATAAATTAACATCATGCATTCGCACTTCAGTGCAAGGTTGCATCACCAGTCCCGTGCGGTTCTGCTCGGGACAAAATGAGGGCTTAAATTCTTTGATCTGGCACACGTAAGGGTTATGTTAGCCGGCCGCGTATGACGTGGCTGCATATACATAACGGGAGCGGAGGTGGGAAGTTTACACACCATGTTGTTCTATTAGTAACAATAATAATATATTCATTGACATGTTTTCTTTTTCAAGCAAATGGGTAACGTTTTTAGTCATCTTTACACGATTTAAGAATTAATACCCCCGTCGCCATCACGAAACAAATTGACGTGTTCCCAGTTCGACGTTCTCTCTCCGAATGCCAGCGAGTCCAAAATTTCGTCGCGCCTACAGTTGAAAATTATTTGCCGTTTCACTGAAGTATCGCCTTAATAAGTTAGCCTTCTAAACTCCGAACCCGTCATTTTTTAATGGTTCCGGTTACGATCCAGTGTTTTCGAGTTTCGATTTCAAATTAATTAAGTTGTTTTCAGAATCCAGTTTAGGTTAAATTTTCAGCTGTGATAAGTACCTACAGTAAAAACAAAACAATGATTCGGTTGGTCGCTTGACCGGAAATTTGTACGTATGCAGTTCGCCGTAGCACGCTTCACCGTGAAATGTTGTATCGGAAATATATGGCCGTATATTAAAGATCGTCCAACCTCTTTGAGTCATATAATGGTCATATAGTACTGATATACAATTCATGTCTAAATGAAACACGGTTCTTGTCGTTTTACACTTTACACGAAGCTAGCAGCAAACAAATTTTGAAAATAGCCGATATACTGGATTATTTGTTAGGTTAGGTTAGGTTGGGTTTTTATTCTTGAATTTTGCCAAATTCAGCTATGAAAATTGAATTAATGTTTATATTGAATCTAATAAAATTGGAGACCGTATAGTATACGGATACGGCCATCTCTTTCCGATAAGAACGCTCATGGCGAACTGTGCCACGGTGAAATGTTTTACGTACAATTTACATGTAACCGGTTGGTCGATGGTGTGCGTGAGGATGGGGAGCCGTACGAAATACCTGGCAACAGATGATTGCGTATTAGTAGGTATTCTTACGTATTCGTACGCATACAATCCACGAACCGAATCATTGTTTTGTTTTTACTGTACCCCATATTAAACTCTAGCCATATTCTACTTTTACTTGACCTGAGAAATTTTGATGGAAATCGAAATAAAAAAATAATTTGATACGTATGAAGATAAATCTATTCATAATAAAATAATGTGCTTCTTATATAAAAGTTTTACACGCGATATTAAAATATTAATGTGAAGTGATTTAAACAAACCCGTGCCAAATCTAAATTAAACTAAATTTAATAATAATATTATTATGGTCATGGAGAAAATGACAGACTCGGCTGAGAGTTTGTCCGAGAACAAGGGCAAGATGTCCATGGCGTCCGGAAGCTCTCACTCGAGCAGCTCCTCGTCAAGTCTGGAGACCAAGTTCCTCAGACTTAACATGAAACTGAGAAGCACCATTCGAAAATCGTGGAGCTTCAGGAAGATGGAAGAGTACTCCAAGAGGGGGAGGTCGCAGTCGGATCTAGGATTCTACGAGACGCCTTCGAACCCCGACGATCGTAAGACCATATTTATGTTTTTAATTTTATTTATGATTACATTTTTATTATATTATTTTATTATGACTTTTGTAATTTTACCGATTTATTCAGTACTATCCAACCAAGAAAGAATTGTTAATAATATCTAATAATTCCAAACGTCAGCCGGAACCGGCATTTGGGGGCCAAATAAGCTGTAAGATCTCCAATATTAAGTTATATTTTTGTATGCTTAGATTAGTTTTAAGAATTGTAACAAACAATACCTGCCTATCAGTGACGTCCCTAGACAAAATGCCGCCCCATTTTTATACAGTATTTATTATCATTTTTTCGTGACTCCAATATCTAAGAAATGTGTTGTATGGATACAATACCTACTAACAAAATATATACTTACCACTGAAAACAAAATTAAATCGTGGATGAAGAGCGGTATGTGGGACGCTCCGTAAGAGGGGGTTGTATCTTCAGTTTCGACGGCCAACGCAATTTCCGTGCGTACTGGTTAATAAAACAGATCGTTTCTGGATACCAATGACGTCGAAGGGCAACGGAAGTAAACTAGACATCGCGAACACGACAAAAAAAAATACAATCCTCTTAAAACTTTTTTGTTTCCAACCAGTGATTTTTTAATGGAACGATATTTTCGATATTACTAAATTTAAGCAGCTATGTCTATATATTCCAAATGATTCTCTCGATTTGCCTCCCTTCGAGTAACTGACGCCCCCAAGCGACGCTCAATCTGCCTACTCCCACGGGACGTCATGGGCCCTAGAGCGGAATGCCTAATTCCGATTTCATTTCAACTGTAGTATCTGTAAACATCTTTTTCTTGAATACACAAGGTTCCCCGGATCAACTTCTTGAATATTAATTAAATGTAATAATATCCGCATCAAATTTACATATATCCGGGTAAAAAACCTGGATAACCGTAATTGAGATGATTGGATTTCACCACATGACGTTTTAAGAATGCATTCTCAACACATTATAAACAATTACAAGATAAAAAGAACTTTTTATATACAACGTTTTTAAATTTGCTGTTGAATTATTACACTCAATATGCTCAAACTTGTACTTGATATGAAGTAAATAAAAAACAAACAAATATAGAATACTGAAATGTCATTTTGATTTCCATAGCTGCATTGCTAGGGCCACCCACTTAGCAACCAATAATAGTGGATTGGATTACGGATTTCTTCCGAAATAACTTTTCATACAAAACAGAATTGACTGAAAATGAATTCAATTCTACTAAATATATATTTTTTTTCCGACCATGTCCGATCCTAATAGGATCAAATGGGCCGCCACAGAGTAGAGGTTTGTATTAACAGATTTTGTTTTTTTTTTACGAGAAATGGATGTCAGCCACTTGCTCAACCTATTAGGTCCATACCCTGACTCACACACAAATTGAAAAACAATATGTCTACTTGCCAGACCCAGGATTCGAATCTGTGACCCACGGCGTGATAGTCCAACGCTCAAGCCGCGCGGCCACCTTGGGCCTATATTTTAGTAGCAATATTATATTTATTTAGTAATTAGGCAATTGCCGAATTTCGAACAGGTAAGAATTATCATCAGAATCACTGCCATAAACACAAAGCAAATACATAAGTACCGGATGTCAATAATTTTATCTGTTTTCCTTTACAATTCTAGAAGTAATGTTTAGTTTCGTAACCAATTATTGTCGGTGAGTTAACAATATAATGTATGCAGTAAGCAGGGCCGGTCTTAGCAATCGCGACGCCCGATCGGAGCATGTTCGCGAGGCCCCTAGGTATGGGTCACGATTCTTATGTTCCACTCCAAAAATGGTTAACGCCTAACCCATCCCATCATGACTGTAGGGATTGCAATACCGATATTTCAAAACCGGTATTCAATTCTTTAACGATACCGAAATACCGGTTTAAAAAATCCAATATACCGGTATTAAAGAAGCATATACGTTTATAATTAACTATTTCTTTTATTCAATGAATAATTCACAAGATTTAAGAATATATCATTCTGATTATTGAACATATATAATTTAGAAAAACACTTTCTGAGAGCATACATTATAACCAATAGAAAAAATCTTTTTTGAAAAAAGTAAGCCAACCCGACGGGGATTCGAACTCCGTATCTCCCAGGTATACGCCCTGATCCGCTGCATTACCATTATGCTACGAGGTGACATACTAATAGCGACAAATTTTAACTATTGGTCAATATTAATACCTACTCATCAATGTTATTCCAAATCAAGCTACTTTGGCAAAAGGCTTTTTCAAAAAAGATTTTTTCTATTGGTTATAATGTATGCTCTCAGAAAGTGTTTTTCTAAATTATATATGTTCAATAATCAGAATGATATATTCTTAAATCTTGTGAATTATTCATTGAATAAAAGAAATAGTTAATTATAAATTATTAGCAAGTGCAAGTAGTTACATCTAAAAAATATTGGAGAAATTCCACGACGTCGGTTAGTAATCAAAGTAATAAGTAAATAGTTACCTACTTTGATTTAAGAAACAAAAATCGATTGCCAAAGTAGCTTGATTTGGAATAACATTGATGAGTAGGTATTAATATTGACCAATAGTTAAAATTTGTCGCTATTAGTATGTCACCTCGTAGCATAATGGTAATGCAGCGGATCAGGGCGTATATCTGGGAGATACGGAGTTCGAATCCCCGTCGGGTTGGCTTACTTTTTTCAAAAAAGATTTTTTCTATTGGTTATAATGTATGCTCTCAGAAAGTGTTTTTCTAAATTATATATGTTCAATATACGTTTATGTTTTTCGAAAACGATTTTAATGTCATTTTTTCATTATTTACTACTATATTGATTTAATATATAAGTTTAATGTATAAGAAATTAAATGTATAAGTTTTATGCTGCCAAATAACCAACAAAAGTTAAATAATATTGAAACAAAATCGCTCAAATATACTTATAGAATATTGTCGCGATGAATTAACATATTTTAACATTCGTGGCAAATATTTCGAATTATTCTATAACTATTGATCCAACGTTGATAGTACATCCAACAAACATTGAATTTGAGAGAGATTTTCCTGTACCCAGACTTATAAATAGTAGGTATGTGTAAAAATTATAAGTTTTAAAATATTATGATCTATACATATATGTATATAAAGTTCAACATAGTAAATGTACGTAAGTAGGTTGCTATACAATAGTGTTTGAAATAGATTTTAATAGTTATACTAATTGATAGGTACTTATTCTTTTCTATAATATTAAGTTTTGACAAGGTTCAATTTTCAATAAGGAATACCGAAATATCGGTATTTGTTAATTCATTCGGTATTGCAATCCCAAATCACGAGTTATTGTGATTTGTTTACTTACAAAAACCTATTTTTTAAATCTTCACTAACAACTACATTATAACACATTATCTGGCGGCGCTCGTGGTGTAGTGCGCAAGGCGCTGGCCTTCCACCCGAGAGTTATGGGTTCGATTCCCGGTGAGGACACAATATTTATGTGTTTTTCTCAAAGCCTGAGTGTTTGTGATTGTTCAAAATTACTAACAACCACATTGTACGAAAAAGCAAGGACATGGGTATTACTTATTAATAATTAAAAAAAAAAACAATACATAATTTATGTATGTGAAAATTACTTACCTAAACATTATATTATTTTTCTTGGCTTTTTGTCGGCAAATTAGGCATAATTATTCAAAATTTAGACTTATTAATCAGAAAATTGACAAATAAAATTGCAAACACAGTAAAATACTTGCAGCTTTTATTCGTTAATAACAGTATTATTTTGTACTGTATCTTCATGATGCAGATTGATAATCTTTGACATATTTTGGAAACCTTTTTCTAATTATAATTTATACCCCGGTTATACGTGCATGGATTTAATGTTGACAGTAGGGATTATCACGGATATAACAGAAAATGCCCGCGTAAACACGTATTATCGTGAACGTTGCAAGTTTGCATGCATGGATCAAAAAAGTTCGAAAGCTTCTAAATTTTCACGCGGTTAGAAAGATAGTGGCGAACCTGCTGGAAAAAATACGAACTACACCGCACAGAGCATTTATTACGTTCACCAATTTTCACAACCTATCAAAAATAGTGTGACAATGACAACAACGCGTCTCGCTTATGCATGAAGAATGAGATTGGCTTGACAGTCAGCACTATTACGTATGAACAGTTATTATCGCGTTAGGTTAATTTACACACTATTGGTGCCAGTAAATCCATGAAAGTATACAGGCGCTATTAGTTCCTGAATAATTTTATTAGAAACACGCCGTAGTTACTCGATTTTTCCGGAGAATTCTATGATTCTACTGCACAAATATTTGATAGCAATTTAAAACCAACTTTAGTCTATTGTTTTTTTTATTATTATTTTTTTTATTGCAACGGGAAACCCGATTAGGTCCAATCGTTCGAATCTCTCCAAGACCATGTCTGGTAGTAAGTATATTATATATACTGTAAAGGTTAAGAAAGACACACATAATATATATCATTGTCATCAACCTATTTTAATCGACTGCTGTATGGAGACCTTTCAAGTGCACCCTACTGATCTCGGTTACTAGTTTTTCGCTGCCACGTAATTCCGCTAAACCCTAGGCCCGTTTCAGACGTGACACCGGTGTCGCGCTCGTATATAATATAGGAGGCCTTTGTATTCGAATAAAGGGGCCTTTGTATTATGTTTGTGAACGCCCCAGAGCTAATGAGTCAACGCGTGCCCGGTACACTTTTCCGTCGGCCGCTAGATTCTCAAGCCGATACACTTGTATCTGATAGTCAGAAACTTGATGCGCATGAAATTAAATAAACTAAAAATCTAGGGTTTTTTCAATACATTTAAAGCTGTTGGAGGCATCAGAAACGCTAGTAAAAACGCCACAAGCCAGATGCGTTTTTTGCAGTCTAGATGCCTATCGAAAAATGCTAGATCTGGCAAGAAAAACGCTAAATTGGCGACGCTCGTCATGTGTGCCGCTTTAGAAGAAGGTTGCAAAACACTGTATTATAGAATAGCGCCATTCAAATACACACACGAAAATGTTATCAATGTTATCATCGAAAAAAAACACTGCACCAATATTTCCAAATCAAAAGATACGACACGTGCCCCGTTGTTGATTTAAAAAAATAATACTTAATAACGTGATACTTGAAATATGATGATAAAATGATATTTAGAGTTTATTATTTGTCAATAAATTTTTGTTTAGAAACATTTTTGAGTATAAATTATTAATAGCATGGATAATATAAAAAAAACATTATTTTAATGTTTACAAACCTCAATAATCTCCAAATAAATGTGTATCAAAAGAGGATGGCGGGCAGTGTTTCCATCTTTTCAAAGTGTAATTATAGTACAGAGCCTCCAAAATTATATTATTTGGGGGAAAATATAGTACCTACAGCTGTCATCTGTTGAAAATATATAGGTTTTTTGTTTCTCAAAAAAAAAATACGGAGAATTTGAGAAACTCCGAGACCCCTTTTTATTTAGGTACCTCTTCCGACTTCATAAAAGCTTACCGAAGAATTCAAGAAATTTCATTTTAACCAAAGTCAAGGGATTTTTTTACGTTTTTCGAGCATTTTTTTCCAAGTCCTCCAAATCTTCTTATATTGCGAAATTATGGTACTTTTCACCAATTTATCGAACGAAAATATATAAATTTTAGTACTTTTTAGTTTTTACATATTCAAAATTATAGTATTTTGGGCCTACTATACCTGTTTTATATCGTACATAGAACGCGGAACAAAGGTATAGTACAAATACTATAATTATAGTACGGTTGGCAACACTGATGGAGGGTGACGTTCCAGTTTCCTAGAAGCTTCAAGTGCTTAACCAATGTGTTTGGTGGTGGGGATAATGACGACAAGGTCAGAAGCACTGGTTGATATTGAGGCCCCCTACGATAACAAATAAAAATAAAAACCATTCACCAACTAGTGATGTACCTACTTAGGCAAAGTGCCATCCTTTTTTATTTCTGTTTCAAATTGTATCCAAATTTGTTGGCTAGTTTACCTACCAACGACTATTGCATTTCCACGAAACATCTGTATTTTAGGAACGTGTTGGCAATGTCAGGTTTGGAGGCCCCCTCGTGATTTTTTCCAATGCAACAAACCACCATCGGGTATTACGATGCAAAATAGGAATATGGATGGGTTACCAGGATTTTTAATGCTTCCATTTTTCTAAGATGTCGGCACTTTATAACAAATCGACATCGTCTGCTTCATGAACAACAACCTCTGCTACCATAAGTTGTAATATTCGTGTTCGTTCCTTCATTTACCGCTCCCCTAAGCAACGCATGCCTTGCTGTCCCGGGACTTCAGTGACTGTTTGATTAGTTATCCCCGGGTATAAGTGCTTTTGAGGTTAGTTTGCAGGGATTCTGTTATGCTTTGTATAATATTGTACACATTTTTTTGAGAAATACGCATATTTTTTATATTTCGGTATATAATATAATAATTTTATGATTAGTTAGAACTTTTTCAACGCCCCCTTTTAAATCTATTGCGTCACCTGCGTGAAATAAAATCGCCACTAAATGTGTTGTTCCAGTCCCAATATCAGGTAAGAATTAAACCGCGTGTGTCCTATCTAATTATTACGAAATCAACTAGATTGCGTTGTTTTTGGCAGTCGACTTTTGGAAAAGCACATTGGCGCGACTCCAGTGGATGCGGGTTTGGGTTCCGCCGTGCGTCGTATTTTTTTGAAGATTTTTTGTAGTAGGTATAATAATAATATATCTGTGGGTATATTCTATACACAGGGCGGCTATCGGTAGCTATCGACGGTAGTTTTTCAAATGTATGTATTGATGCGGTCAATTGTAACAAGTTAACCGTCTAAACTGCCAAAAAGTGCTAGGTATGTTGTAACAGCCCCTCTATTGGCTGTTAACTTTTAGAGCGAGATAGACAGTTTTGACAGTTTACACATTTTATACGGCTAACTGTAACAATTATAAGCCTCAATCATAAATATGATAAACTACTGTCGATAGGCGCCTTTTGTATAGAATAGACCCACTGAGGTGTTTTCAATTTACATTGTGTACACTTGGTTTGCTCCTTTACAAATTAGGTAGGTAGGTACCTATGTATTTTACTTTTTTACGTTTTTCTTAGCTCGTATTCTTATTGGTCCGGTGGTTCTTTGTCGGGTACAAATCTTGCAATCGATTTTTAACTAACTTCCCGACTAGCTAGGCACTTGAAACATTTAGAATATATCAGAACACGATGCCAATGCATTTTTTAAATACTTTTAGCCATCTTTCAGTAGAATTG
The DNA here is from genome assembly GCF_057557595.1 of Rhyacophila brunnea. Classification (NCBI taxonomy): domain Eukaryota; kingdom Metazoa; phylum Arthropoda; class Insecta; order Trichoptera; family Rhyacophilidae; genus Rhyacophila; species Rhyacophila brunnea. The sequence continues at coordinate 10,273,704 of NW_028232848.1, read as the reverse complement.
AATTCATTTTCAGTTAATCCTGTTTTGTATGAAAAGTTATTTCGACACCACTATTGGTTGCTAAGCGGATGGTCCTAGCAACTAAATTATTAATATATACGTGCGTTACTATGGAAATCAATATGAATGTCAAAATAACATTTCAGTATTATTTTTATCAAGTACATTTTTTTTCAAGTCAAGTTTATATGATTCAACAGAAAATTTAAAAACGTTGTATACAAAAGTTCTTTTTATCTTGTAATTATTTCAATTTAGTCTTAAATCTTTGGAATTAATTGTTGATCAATAAAAACATTGTTTAAGTATTTATAATTTACAATTACGACCAACTAGAATTGGGTTAGGTCCATATTTCGTAAAAAATATAAAATGAATATTTATTTTCCACCCACTAGGAAGAATGTTATTTTTACCATCACATGTAATTTGAATATGGAACATCTGTTTAAATAATTCACTAAAACAGATTATATTAATTTATGTAAACTCATATTGTATCTAACGTGTTTTTTTTATGATCTTTTGGACCCCGACCTACTAGTTGGAGATAACAGATGACATTTTTATTGTATAGTTAATAATATATTTAATATTTTTTTATCAAGTGAGGGGATAGTGTGTATCAGTGGCGAGCGGTGGAGGTAGGCTATTAAGATTCGACAAAATAGTGAACACAAACTTTGCTAGTTATACATATTTGTTTTCATTCAACTAAGAATACAAATTGCAGAAGGTGCCGTTTTGGGTTTTAAGATTTAATGAATCCCTGCCTAAATCAAACCATAATAGTTTAGGTATGCTATGGGCGATCTGACAAAATATTGCACACTTTTTTCAGTCATACTTATTTGTTTTCGTTGAATAATATTACAGGCGGTTTTGATTAGTTTTTTTTTAATTCATTAAGCCCTGCCTACCCAAACCGTAATCGATAGAAAATATTCTTCTATTTATAAAATATTTATTGATTATTATCCACTATGGCTTGGATTAGGTAAGATTTAATTGAATTTTAAAAACTAACAAATACTAGTATCACTACGCAATGTAGTATTAGTTCAACGAAAACAAATCCGTTTGACTGAAAAAGTTTAGCATCCACTATTTATGTCGGATTTTATGAGCTTACCTCCACCCTTCGCCACTGTATATTATGCGTTACTGGCAGTGACGTCCCATGGGGGTAGGCAGATTGAGCGTCGCTTGGGGGCGGCAGTTACTCGAAGGGCGGCAAATCGAGGAGAATCATTAGATATTATAAGAATAGGTACATACGGAAATATCTTTCCATTAAAATAATCAGCTCGCTGGGTGGAAACAAAATGTATTAATTAACATAAAAGGTTTAACAGGACTGCAATTTTTTGTCGGGTTCGCGATGCCTCGTTTACTTCCGTTGTCTTTGGACGTCACGTCCTTGATGATCGGCAATGACACGTGCAGATTTGCGAATTATATTTGAATAATAGGTAGGTACATACCTACTTACTTAATTAATTTATCCAAATATTTTCTCAAGTGATTCGCGAATTTTGAAAGTTGTCAGGTGTATTTTTAAATGTATCTGAAACCGTGGACTCTCAATATTGTCTATTGAAGTAGAGATGACATTTAAATTAGTATATTTTGTATATTTTGTTAGTAATGAATCTATACAACACATTTCTTAGATATTGGAGTCTTGGTCTGAATCAATCATACATACAAAAATCAACTTGTGATTTATGCTCGTAGACTCGGGGATCACATTTACGATGCCTGTTTCAGAGATGGGTGATCTGTAAATATTCTACCGTAGGGTGTGATTTATAAAAATATAATCCAAAGATAGGCATTGGGCTCATAGGTAATAGTATTCAGAGGGTATACAAGTATGGGTTTTAGAGTAAAAATCAAACTTAGCTTGCTGATATAATGTTTGAGGCTTTCACGGTTGTTTTTTATCGTAGTAGATTTTTGGGTTTCCACCGTGTGTCCTTCTTCCTCCTTTACTCGACGTTTCGGGCTCGTTGCAGAGGCCATTATCAAGACGCATGGCTTCCAGGACTATCAGCAAAATCCAATATTCGAGCCGGTATCTCTGGTCGTAACGATTGACACATTACTCTGAGCAACGTTTGCTCTTAGTTAATCGGATTCCTTTTGACATTCTAATGCCGGGTCCACACTGGCAACATGTCGCGCGACAACCTCGTTAAATTTTACGATAAGTATGATAATTATCGTAAAATTTCTTAAGCAATTATGATAATTATCGTAAAATTTAACGAGGTTGTCGCGCGACATGTTGCCAGTGTGGACCCGGCATTAGAGCAACGTTTACATTCATATACCTTCACTACATTTTCATCATAAAACATATCATTTCTTGATAATGGCCTCTGCAACGAGCCCGAAACGTCGAGTAAAGGAGGAAGACGGTCACACGGTGGAAACCCAAAAATCTACTACGTTAGCTTGCTGAATTTACGAGTGTCATAATTATTAACGGTTATTCGAAAGCAAAGAGAAGACAAACGCAATTAACGAGAACTAAAAAGATTAAAGACAAAGCATTCGTCAGTCATATTTTCGGAAAATTATCGAGCAACGTACCGGTTCGTAAAATTTTCTATTTCGAGCGCTGTATATGTGTGTAATAAATTCTTTGTCGGCATTGAATGTAATAAATATGTCGGTATTCATCAAGATAAAAAGATATTATAAGGCTTACGTATTATTACAGTTTTACGGAAATATATAAGTATTGTAAATATACCAAAAATATAAACAATACATAGAATGTATCGTTTGTCTAAATTGTATTCAGGTCGCAGTACAGTCATCGTCAACATTCTCTGTAAAAGGGTGCGGTCTCACAAAAGTTACGAACTTGTAAAATCGTGAGTTTGTTTGCCTCACACGCGATTGTCTTATTTGGGTCAATTAATAAACTTATTTTGAGATTATGTACCTATGTACTTTTCCGCTGAACTGGGCATGCAATTAAACTATGTTTCGACGCTCTTGTTTCGACTGCAAACAATGACAAACACGACCAACTCTTAGTGTAAATAAAAGAACACGATATAAAAAACACATAGTTGTAACTAGGGATTGCAATACCGAATGAATATATCAATACCGGTATTTCGGTATTTCTTATTGAATACCGGTATTAATACCGGTACTTGTCAAAACTTATAAAATAAAATAATTAAGTTCAAGATAAAAATAACTTTTTATATACAACGTTTTTAAATTTTCTGTTGAATTATTATGCTCAAACTTGTACTTGATAATAAAAAACAAACAAATATAAAATACTGAAATGTCATTTTGACATTTCATTTTGATTTCCATAGTAACGCACGTATATATTAATAATTTAGTTGCTAGGACCACCCATTTAACAACCAATAATAGTGGATTTCCCACGGTGGCCGCGCGGCATAAGCGTTGGACTATAAAGCCGTGGGTCCCAGGTTCGAATCCTGGGTCTGGCAAGTACACATATTGTTTTTCAATTTGTGTGTGTCAGGGTATGGACCTAATAGGTAGAGCAAGTGGCTGACACCCATTTCTCGTAATGATCCTATCAGGATTGGGCATGGTCGAAAAAAAAAAAACGAAAAAAAATAGTGGATTGGATTACGGATTACTTCCGAAATAACTTTTGATACAAAAGAGAATTAACTGAAAATGAATTCATTTCTGCTTAAAGATGGCTAAAAGTATTAAAAGAATGCATTGGCATAGTGTTCTGATATATTATAAAAGTTTCAAATGTCTAGCTAGTCGGGAAGTTAGTTAAAAATAATCGATTGCAAGATTTGTACTGGACAAACAACCACCGGACAAACAAGAATACGAGCTAATAAAAACGTTGTAAAAACGAAGTACCTATCAATAAATATAACTATTCAAATACTATTTTTTTGCAATCTACCTACATTTATTATGTTGATCTTTATACATATATATAGATGATAATATTTTAAAACTGCTAATTTTTACAGAATACTATTCTGGGTACAGGAAAATCTTTCTAAAATACAACGTTTGTTGGATGTACTATCAACGTTGGATCAATAGTAATAATTATAGAATAGTTGGAGATATTTGCCACGAATTTCTTCTTTTTCGAAATATCATAGCGACAATTCTATAAGTAAATTTGAGGGATTTTGTTTTAATATTAAGTAACTTTTGTTGGTTTCAGTCAATATATTTGCGTTTTGGCAGCATACAATTTATACACTATATATTTAAACAATATAGTAGTAAATAATAAAAAAATAACATTAATTTATTTTCGAAAACATAACATTTCTTAATACCGAAAATACCGGTATTTCGCTATCGATAAATAATTGAATACCGGTATTACAATCCCTAGTTGTAACTACAATCACATATGGATTACTTACTAGTTGGTGAAATAATTTAGAAAACATCATCATTTAAATATTTCAAAATTTGAAATTAAATTTAAATTTGCTAAATAAAATTGTGCTGGGTATTTAAGCCTCGCTGTTCTATAAGATAGGTCCTCATATGTGCAGTTTCCCCTTTTCATTCCCTTCCATTCAAACTGCATATTTACGGGAACAGCACTTCGCACATCCGCATACACAAATATCAAAGTTTCTGACCATTCATTCTTACCAGAGGATATTTAATTTTAAATATAATTTTTAATATTCGATACGAAGAATAAAAAATAATACAGATTTAACATAAATCTCGCGGGACACACTTTGTGAACTCCTGCTTTATACATTATAGGGATAGTAGGACAAAATGTGAAACAACGGAATATGTAGCGTATAAAAGGGGCGTTTGGCCATTCTATAAAGCAATGGTTTCCAAACTTTATGTTACTACGCCTCCCTTTTAAAAAAATCTAATCTTGGCGCTTCCCCGCCTTTACTTCATTAAATAATACAGACACCTTATCAAATAGTCAACAATGTACTAATACAAAAATGAAAAAGGTATCACATCAAATTTCAATGCACAACCACATATTTAATAGTCCTGAAACAAAGCAGCGTCGCGGGCGACTTTTTTTTACAATTAAAATAATTTAATAAGTGCATTAGCAAACTGACCAAGGACAAGCACTTAAATAGATTTTTGTTTACTTCAATATATCTGGCGCAGAAATTTAAAAGTGGAACATGGCGAACTTATTTTTTTTTGTAATTTTGATTTCCAAAGCTCTAATTTTTTATGAATGCCTTCACTTAGTCTTTTTAAATCACGAATGAAATTTCAACCAAATAGACAAGTTTAACAACAAAATTATCGTTCCTAAACAAATTTCCCTCAAATTTCAACATTATGATTTGATCCTTTTATTTCATTTGTTACGAGATAGCCAGCGTAAGGTATTATAAAATTAGTCTCCATATTTTCTGACAGGTTTGTAAACAACCTTTTATAGGACTGTTTTTTATGTAGTTTATAACTAGCGGCCGTTTAATAAACTATGCGTTTGCAAACTGCAAACATGTGCTATACCTCAGCTGAGGCATGGTCTAAAAAGATCGTGACTAGGCGATGCGCGGATTACGAGTCGCGGGTGTAAATGACGCAAGCCGAACGAAATATAATTTGTCATAAAAGTTCAACATGCGTCCTTTTTATGTTATGTTTATTATTATATTCGTAATAATAATAGTATATTCATTCACATGTTTTCTTTTTTAAGTACATGCGTAAAGTTTTTTAGTCATCTTTATACAATTCAAGAATTAATACCCCCGTCGACATCACGAAACAAAATGACGTATTGACACCTCGGCGTTCGCTCTCAGACTGCCAGCGAGTCCAAAATTTCGTCGCGCCTATTAGTTGAAAATTATTTGCCGTTTCACTGAAGTATCGCCTTAATAATAATTGTGTTAAACTTTTCGCGCCTCCCTTTGCAACACTCCGCGCCTCCCAGTTTGTAAATCGCTGCTATACAGATACAATATAAGCACACGTTTTCAATGTTATCATGTTATCAATGTTACCATATTCGCCCTTGAAAATCAAATTTCACAGTGGAATAGATAAGCCGGAATGATAATTCGTATCGTTGGATCGCCCATTACCGTCCCGCGCAATAATCCTTCCATGATGATTAGCATTGTCTCCGAAACCGGACATGCTCAATTGAAATGGCTGATTCCGACAGGCGATTTTGTCACCGGCGGTCAGTAGTTATTTACCTCCAAGTGGCGAGCAGTGAAACGATCCACTTTGCGTGGTCTTCGAATAGGTAAAGTACCGTCCAAATTCAATTAGTTATTTCATAAATTAATGCAAATTGATAGCTGCCTCAGAATGTCCGGAGTAACCGCGTTAGCATTTTTATAAAGGTCTGAACAAAAACGAATCATAATTACGTGCGAGTGAGAAATAGAGATGGGAAAACTGGTCGATTTTGAAGACTAAGCTTAGTATACTTACTACCAGTATAAAAAAATACTTAGTATAAACATAGTATGTCCATCAAGATTTACGCGAAACTAAACTTTGTACCATATCAGTCGTAGCGGTTCTAATTATGCACAAAACTCTTTTATTCGGCGCTCTTGTTTAAATTATATGTATTTTTCCACCGTTGATCCTTTTAATAATTCACCTGTTTCATTTAAACGCGCCATCTCCAAAATTTTGTATAAATATATATATATATTTATATATATTTTTTATGTTACTTTTTTTTGTATGTAATTTAATTATCTATTATTCTTCCTCATTTTTCTCATGTAATTTTATGATGTAATTTCTTTATTTGTTATTCTTACTGTCTATCTTGTTAGGCTTAACTATATTATAATGTATAGATGGAAACTTTGCTGGTTGCAATAACTTTTCAATATTATGTTTTAAATTTTTGTAATCAAAATGTAACTGTTTTTTTCCTTAATAAATAAGATAAAGATAAATAGATAAATAAATAAACTTGTTCCAAAATACTTACTAGTATTTGGAATACTATATAGATCGTATGGCGTGCGTATGCGACAAAAGTTTCATACTCAACTGCAATGACATTAATATGGACGAATCATCTGGAAAAAATAATGACACTCACTTTTTTGTCGGGTCTGCCGAATGGCATAATCTGTTCTAACGCCATTACAATAAAGGTGATATTGATATAAATTCCCAATACTTTTTGTCGGGTCTGCCGAATGGTTCGGTTCGAACGGGTTCGCTCAAATGAACATTGACACTGTAAACACTGTTCTAACGCCATTACAATAAAGGTGATATTGCTATAAATTCCCGATGCGTGATATCGCATAATGGAAATTGCGAGACGTGTACTTATACACGTGCGAATATCGCTGTATTGAGTGCGTTGTCCATTAATAATGTCATTGCTCAACTGAAACTAAAACCAACTCCATATTATTAGTATTTTAAAATACGTATCGGCTCAGGGAACTCAGACTGTGTATCGGCTTCAATATAATCGCTAAAAATACCCTGTGCTCCGCTTGTCGAAAAGTCCCATTTATTATAAAATTTTAAATTTATGAGTGGTTTTTCTGTTAGGTTACAATATTACCTATTGTTAACAAAAATGAATAACAGTGATTTTTTTTAAATTTTAAACATGTTTTGAGCGGTATATAACAAGCCTAGCCTGTGCGTCATCTCACCACTGTGCTGGGACACAAAATTAATGTCTTATTATTATTCATACAGTCGAACGCAATAGACTAATGAATTAAAATATACCTATATTCAAGTGCTATTTCGTTCGTGCGCATTTAATGTCAATAGTGTTGAAAGTCTACCAACTGGCGAGTGCACAGAACAGCGACTCGCGATATCATCACAAGTTTTTTAGAATAAGTTTATTGGGTCACAAATACTAAGTATGGGTAGTTTCATCCGAAACTTGAGTACACAAACTGGTGACAGTATTTCCAACTCACCTCTACTGAGAAAGCATTTGGCACGCTTATATATCCACAATATGCGTTAGCGGTTAGAGTAAGATAGAATTTCTACGCCTAAATAAAATATTGTTTGTAAACGTCGCCGGTAAATATTGATTTGTATGACTACATTCATTTAAGAGCGTACATAAGTGAAACGGCAAATAATTTTCAACTGTATGTGTAACGAAATTTCGGCCGCGTTGCCATTCGGAGAGCGATAGTGGACCTGTTTGCACGTCAATTTGTTTTGTGATGGCGTCGGAGGAATATATTCTTAAATCGTGTAAAGATGACTAAAAAACGTTCCGCATGTACTTGAAAAAGAAAATATATCAATGAATATACTATTATTATTACTTATTACGAATATAATAATAAACATAACATACAAAGGACGCATGTTGAACTTTTATGACAAATTATATTGCGTTCGGCTCGCGTCATTTGCACAATCCGCCCATCGCCTCGTTACGATCTTTTTAGACCATGCCTCAGCTGTAGTATAGCCTTACACAACATCGTCTTTCGTTATTTGCCTGTTTTGTCAAAAAAGTGAGATTATATTTATCACTCGACAGTGTTGCCGTATTTCAAATTATTCCAATGTTGCAAATTGTCAATTATAATATTATTTTCATTGGATTTTAAGATGAACGTTTAATAATAAAAAAAAACACCGGAGCATTGGAGCACTAGAAATTTAGGTGCTCCGGGTAAAACCCCATAGCTCCACTGCTCCGGGCTCTTGCTTCGAGCTCCGCTCCATCGCTCTGAGTAATACCAACAACTGTTTTTTTTAACGCATACCGAAATACAATATTATGTATACCGTGGAATGGGATGAGATTAGACCAATTGAATGCTATTTACAACAGTTTTGTATTTAGTGAATAATTAACTTTTTCAGCCTCAAAACTTGTTCAACAGCCATCGCGTAAGACTATTTATATTTAGTAGATACCTCTATTACATTATTATGATTAAGGGTCGTCCACATATGACGCCACACGATTTTAGCGAAAATCTTTTACCCCCCTGCCTATATTACGTCACATTTTTGACACCCACACAGAAATTGTATTTTTTATTATTACAACGTTTTTATTAGCTCGTATTCTTATTTGTGTGGTGGTTGTTTATCCGGTACAAATCTTGCAATCGATTTTTAACTAACTTTCCGACTAGCTAGACATTTGAAACTTTTAGAATATATCGGAACACGATGCCAATGCTTTCTTTTAATACTTTTAGCCATCTTTCAGTAGAATTGAATTCATTTTCAGTTTATTCTGTTTTGTATGAAAAGTTATTTCGGAAGAAATCCGTAATCCAATCCACTATTATTGGTTGCTAAGGGGGTGGTCCTAGCAACTAAATTATTAATATATACGTGCGTTACTATGGAAATCAAAATGACATTTCAGTATTCTATATATTTTTTTGTTTGTTTCTTGTAAAATAGCAAAAAAATGATTTGTTGACAATTGCCTTATTTATCCTAAATTATTAATAAATACAATTGTCAAGTTTATATGATTCAAACGAAAATTTAAAAACGTGGTATATAACAAGTTCTTTTTATCTTGTATTTATTTTGTTTATAGAGCGTGATGTTATATGGATGGCCCCTTATTGCTTTTCACAAAAATATTGCGTTTTTTTTTGTAATATTTTAAATGTTTCAATACTTTCATAATACGAAACCAATACTAAGTATTGATAGGTACATTTTCTTTTGATATTACGACAACCTTTCCCACTCAAATCTACAAATTCTCTGTTATTCTAAGAACTATGTCGAAATTGATGTTGAATGTGTAGAAGAATAGTGATAAGTCTGGTGAAACGAGAGCACCCGTGTTTAGGGAAATGTGTCATCCGAGATTTTGAAGAAAAACCTGACTCGAATAAAAGGGAAAACTGCAGACTGGCTTGGAATTAGGCCACCAACAAAAATAAAATTCTTACAAAACAAAACCGGAGTCACAACTACTGAACTGCCCACACTGTTAATTTGTCAAATACAATTTTTAAACGAAAAACTGTGTCTAATATAACCAATGATGTTATGTTATATTATATTATATCAATGAATATAACACTGTGAAAAAGATCGGGGCGCAATTTAATGGTATGTGAAAATATCCCATAGAAAAAGTATGTAATAACAATCAGTCATATATTTTATTGTTTAGCTCTTCAAAAAAAAAAACTTCCAGCATCAAGATAATTAAATTCAAAGTTACGATTTTAAAAATAAATGACTAAACTGGGTTTTTGGGGTTGGAGCTGCATTACTAGCTAATGTGGTGAAGGGCGGAGGTAGCATATTGTTAAGATCCGCGATAAATAGTACACACTAAACTTTGTCAGTCATTTGTTTTCATTGAAACAAGACTACAATAATTAAATTTATAGATGGTGTTGGTTAGTTTATTAAAATTTAATTAAACCCTTTGATAACCAACCCATAATACATAATAGTCAAAAAATACTAAATTATGCAATTAAAAATCATACATAACTTTCGAAGAATAATATTTTTTATCTATTATAGTTTGGCTTAGGCAGGGCTTAATGAATTAAAAAAATGAATCAAATGTGTAATATGTGTAATATGTATTCTTAATCAAACGTAAACAAATAAGTATGAATGAAAAAGTGTGCACAATTTTGTCGTATCGCCCAAAATATACCAAAACTATTATGGTTTGGTTTAGGCAGGGTTTAAATGCTAGATCTGGCAAGGAAAATGTTAAGTTGGCAACGCTGCGTGGGACCCAAACGGGCCTAATGCCAGCGCTCCATTGGCGAGCCAAAAGTCCGTGGACAATTCATCGTCCGATTTGTCTATGCTCTGCTACTGATCAACGAACGAATAAAAAAACCCAGCTGTCAAAAGTCAAAAGTTGCGATTACCGTAATGTCTTCCGCCTAATTTGGTCTTATTTATATGTAGATTTGCATACAATAATATAGCAGTGAAAACAACACAAGATTTAGGTTTTCTTTTATGAATTTCATTAATGCAAATAAAAAAATAATTTATAAATCTCTCATTTTCTAATGTGTAAATTAACAAAATAATCAATGAATATGTTTAAAAGAATAACAAATTTTTGTCGGTCCGAATAATCGCGTATTAATGTTAAATCGAGTACGCATAGTGATCGACGGACAAAGTCTGGCAACTCAGAGAGGAACATATCAAACATGTTTGAAATCCAACGAGCCTGGTCTGCGGATTAAAAAGTCAGCAGATCTGGGGTGCTCCACGCGAAAAAAAAGTCCGAAGACTGTAAATCGTCTGACTTGCGTGCCAATGGAGCGCCGGCAGAAGAGGCACGTGGAGATTTTCAACAATATTTAATCAACTTAACACCAACGTTGAAATAAAATTTATGTTGGCAAAAAATAATGTATTCGGGATATGAAAGATTTCTCTAATGCAGTTAGCCAAATAATAAGCACAAGTATATTGGCATTGATCTACAAAATGATACGATTCAATATATAAATAAATTGAAATTTTAAATGTATTCGGATGTGTTAATAAATGTTTTTATTAGCGGCCACATAACCCAAGAACTTTTAATAAAATATTCTATAATATATAGATAGCCGAGCCTAAGTATAATATTATGTAAGATAATATTTCATATAATTTGAAAAACTGTTCAAATGATACTGCCCATAGTTTCTGTTCGAAGTAACTGGAAGTCTTAGTAGATATACTTAGCACGGTTCCATGACAAAACAGAACAACGATAAATATAATTATGACCTTTCAGGAAAAATATAAATTTAATATTGAAATATTTGTCCCATCTCTATTATGTTGATAGATTTTTAGCACAGATTTTCTATACGTCATAATAAAACAAATTATATACCTAATTTCTACATTCCTAACGCTAGAAAGCCTCAAATAAACGGGACTTAGCTCGGTGTTGCCGGCAAGCTTAGGATATCTCATTAATATGTGCAAAATGATTAGGTGACTAGGTACAACGAAATAATGACCTAACATAGATTCCACATGACCTGTTTTGTCCGGTTACCACTAAGCACGATACAATTTCAAAAATTACATAATGCATTTTTCTTGATAATAATATGTCTGTCTGTAACGCAGTGCACCGCAGCACACACACACACACTCCACGCATCAGAGCAGTCGCATTGCACTGTATAGTACGTAATGATGGCGCGATCGAGCCCGCGTGGTAGCTCTCTCATGTCTGTCCAAGGCTCGAAATGGACCGGAGCGTACCGGAGCGCCATACCTGTTAATACAATCCTCAAGATTATCGCGTCGTCTCGTGGATATATTCAATTCACCGTCTGAGCTAGATATGCCATATAATAAAAATTCGAACACACTCATGTTTATAAAATCTTGACCATGTCCGATCCTAATCGGATCATATGGGCCTCCACAGAGTAGAGGTTTGTATCAACAGATTTTGTTTTTTTTACGATGGATGTCAGCCACTTGCTCAACCTATTAGGTCCATACCCTGACTCACATACAAATTGAAAAACAATATGCGTACTTGCCAGACCCAGGATTCGAACCTGGGACCCACAACACTGAGACCCACGGCGTGATAGTCCAACGCTTAAGCAGCGCGGCCACCGTGGCCATACAATAATTAGATAAGTAACTATGTTAATATTTTCGTAAAATTATCGAGCGCTCCGGTTTGTGAATTTTTAAATTTCGAGCCCTGACTGTCAAATCAACGCGTTTTTAGCTGTGAGATGAAAGACGTCTTGAAACTGAAATTTACTGATCATACAATTATTAAATTATACTTACTAATTTCTTAAAAGGTTGATATTTCTCACAAATTTTGGTGTTATTTTATGTGTCACCAGTCATCACCGTCATGTTGAAAAATAATTATGTTTAGTTACTGGTTGTGATTCTTGGAAAGAGATATTATATAGGTCCATTGACATTGTTTACTACTTAAATATGGTGGAATTATTTTTATTTTATTTTATTTTTCTATTGTGGGAGGCTTCAAAATCAGTCAGTGCTTCGGGCCATGCCCCCCACGTCCTGAATCGGGCCCCCAGGCCAGGATGTTTGGTTGACCCCTACATACCGCTAAGGGTAAGGGCAATGTGGTGTTCTACAGTAGTGTTACCAAAATGGTATTCCTCGGTAAAATTAAGGACATTCCGTGTATTTTTAACGATTTTTGTATCTTTAAATAAATTTCCTTGGACTATTGAGTTGTCGGCACTAAGCATCATATTATGTAGTAGGTACTGACAGCGACAATTTTGTGGTAACCAAGTAACATACGACCCTTCGCCATATTGGATAAATAGCCACTTTTATTGGTCAAGAAACAACACAATAAAATAGAAGTCTACGCGTGAATTCTCATTCAATTATATCACATCAAATTGCGTCACACACAGTGACGTCCCGTGGGGGTAGGCAGATTGAGTATCGCTGGGAGTGGCAGTTGCTCGAAGGGCGGCAATCCGAGGATAATCATTAGGTATATATACAAATAGGTACCTAAACTTAGTAATAAGAAGTAATAGAATCTCTTTTCATTAAAAAATTGAGCTCACTGGTTGGAAACAAAATGTATTAATTAACATGCAAGGTTTAACAGGAATGTAATTTTGTTGTCGAGTTCGCGATGTCTAGTTTACTTCCGTTGTTCTTGGACGTCACGTCCTTGATGACCAGTAATGACACGTGCAGATTTGCGAATTATATTTTAATTATAGGTAGGGAATCCAATCCCGAGCCAAAATTCTGATCCCGGGATTTCGGGATTACAATTTGACAATCCCGGGATCCCGGGACTGGTCCCGGGATTGGCATTTTTTCCATTGTTAATATAAAATTTTTATATTTACAAATAACATTGATAAAATCGGTCAAAAATAAATCTAGTACCTATAATTTATACAATTTAAGACATTTATTGTTAAAATTTTATACGTTGAATCTTGGAAATACACAAGTTTAACGGAGTAAATAATATTGTAATTTAAATAATAATGTGAATTTAGAGATTGCTGTTTCTGATAGTAAAGACTTGATGAATGGATTAGCGAGATTTAAAATATTAAAGCAAATAATCATGGCGTACTTATGACCTTTCCGCTTCATAAATCTAATTAGTCAGACAAATTTGAAACTGCCGTAAAACGTATGATACATAATATATCATGGTGGAAATACTTTGTTAAAAGTGCGAAGCATTGTTTTTTCCAATCTTTCCATTTTTAATAATTTACGTGAAAAAATAAAATGAATCGGCAACCAAACTAAATCAAACTTCATTCAAACTCAGTTTATTTCTAATGTAGTTATTTTTTATTAAAAGTATTTTTTCTGTTATATTTTCGCTTTTATTTTATTTTCCATAAAAATTGATAAAAAAATCAATCCCGAAATCCCGGGATTATGTTTATCAATCCCGGGATTCATAGGTATCGAAAATAGCTCGGGATCCCGGGATTGGAATCCCTAATTATAGGTGGGTACATACTAAACTAATAAATTTATCCATATATTTTTGCCAGTCACTCGCTGGTGAAAGTTGTGTCCATACAAAAGGTGAAGTATCCATACAGCACATTTCTTAGATATTGGAGTCATGAAAGAATGATAAAAATACTGTGTAAAAATGGGGCAGCATATTGGCGCTGCTTAGGGGCGGCATTTTCTCTAGGGACTTCACTGGTCAGCTACATGTTTACTATTAGAGTAAATTTGAGGTCTGTGTTTATCTCACTTAATAGGTTGACCCACCACGCCGGGCCCCCAGGCGAGAGCCCTGTCAGCCCCCCCTCCATATGAGGGCCATGCCTCGGGCCGAAACCCGCCATTGAATCCAAGCCCTTACTATTACTTTGATATAAGCCTTTTGTTTTCCTGGCTATTGAATTCACATCATATTGTTTTGGTTTCCCTGGTCGTGAAAGTTGTGTCGAGATTTTAAATTGAAATTTATAAATTTAATAACACACAAGCTAGCTACCTACTTGTTTTGATAATGTTCCATAAATATATTTTTTACAGTAATTCCGTTACGCCCACAACATTTACTAAGTTTAGTGTAAGCACGCTTATATTTTCATTCGTCGACGGAATGTTTTTATTGAGGTAGGTCGTCAGGTTATGTTTTTAAATTATATTTTTTTGTGAATTTTATCGATTCATATGACTAGATCTAGACCAGTGACCACCAAACGGTCGCTCGCGAGATACCGGTAGCTCGCGTAGGATATTTTATCATATTTATAAATTTGCCTTTCAAATTTTATTGCTCAAAATGAAGGCATTGTTTTATTCTACCTACTTATGTGAATCAATGTTTCCACTATGAAGGTGGTTAAATGTAAATATAGAAACAGACTCACAGATGCACGTCTTGATAATTGCATTAAGATGGAAGTGACAAGGTACTCACCGAGAATTGAAGAAAATGTGGAGGAAAGTGAATGCCATTCTTTTCACTAATTATTTTTACTTTTACTCACACTAATTTAAAGATATTTTTTATTTATTATTTTGTTTATAAATAAATAAATAATGTACGCATTTTATGTACGAGTATTATTGGAAGTCCGATGTCCTATTCATTTTAAGTAATATAATAATTTTATGTATGGTACAATAAAGAACGATGGTAAAAAATTATAAAGAAGGAATATGTATAAGTAGCTCAACAATTTCAATTTCTGAAAGTAGCTCACATCCTTATTCGAGTTTGGGGACCACTGATCTAGATCATCGGAAAAGATTATGTTTCTTTGACAGTAATTAATGGGTGGATTACAAAAACAACATATACATACCAATACCTATGTCAGTTTTTTTTCATATTTGAGATTTATAATATGTCATTTGGTTTTTTTTTTCATTAAATGTTGTAACTATTCTCTCATTATCGTTCTTTCAAAAGCAGTACACAACACGAGTTAAAAGGTGTTTAAGTTTTTTTAATCTTGGAAAAATAATCATTTGACAAAAGAGTTTCTACAAATACCTACATCACACTAGAGTCAGCGATACTCAACCTGCGGCCCTTTAAGCTTTTATGTGCGGCCCGAAACACATTTATTATCAGGAATTTCGTATATGTTGAGATTCGTTTCGACTTTGACGCACAGATAGTGACACCCGAAGAGGATTGTCATTATGGTCTACATCAGATCTGGTATCAGAGTGTTGCTATTGCACACAATTAATTTAAAAAAACACGCATAATTTTTTAAATCTCATCTAAAAAGGGATTTTTTTCGTCACACCAGTAGTGATGCGGCCCGCGTTACTTTACAAATATATGTATTTGGCCCCAAGAAAAAAAAGGTTGAGTATCATTGTACTAGACTCTAGAGCAGTGTTTCCAAACATTATTTGTGCCATGCCCCACTTCAACGCTTCAAAAATCTCCATGCCCCCTCCCCTTTCAAATTTTCATAGTTAACTAATAAATTCTGAAAAAAATGATTTGCTTCAAATAAAAAATGCACATAGGCAATATTGTTTTTAATTTAACTTTCGTAAGTAAGTACCTATGTGTATTAAGTATGTTAGATGTACAACTCAGAAGAAAATTAGTGCGATTTTTGTGCTTGATGTGAGCTGCAAAGAGTTTTTATGCGAGGTACTAATTATTCGGTCAATTTTAATCGTAAGTCTCCACAGTTTGTGATATCAAAACGATTTCTTTTGAAGCTTTCTTCCTCTGCTGAAACGGAGGGGGAAGGGAAGCCGCAAGCCAGCTTATAATGGGTGTTTTTTAGAGGTATAGAACTTTAAATTGGAATAAAACAAAGATGACTTTTTATATTGACATGAAATTTACTTTATTCGAAAGATGCTCTTCTGACATTATAATTTAAATATGACTTCTGGCATATGACCACCACGGCTGGCTCGGACGTAGTCTAATCGGAGGTCCAATTTTCGATGATTTTTTCCAACATTTGTGGCCGTATATCGGCAATAACGCGGCGAATGTTGTCCTCCAAGTGGTCAAGCGTTTCGGGTTTATCGGCGTAGACTAGCGACTTCACATATCCCCACAGAAAATAGTCAAGCGGCGTTAAATCGCACGATCTTGGAGGCCAATTCACGGGTCCGAAACGTGAAACTATGCGGTTACCAAACGTTTCCTTCAATAAATCAATTGTGGCACGAGCTGTGTGACATGTTGCGCCGTCTTGTTGAAATCACAGCTCCTGCACATCATGGTTGTTCAATTGATGAACGAAAAAGTCAGTAATCATGGCTCTATAGCGGTCACCATTGACTGTAACGTTCTGGTCAGCATCGTTTTTAAAGAAGTACGGACCAATTATTCCACCAGCCCATAAAGCACACCAAACAGTCAATTTTTCTGGATGTAACGGTGTCTCAACATACACTTGAGGATTATCATCACTCCAAATACGGCAGTTTTGTTTATTGACGTATCCATTCAACCAAAAGTGAGCTTCATCGCTAAACAAAATTCGCTTATGAAAATCGGGATCAACGGCAATCTTGTTTTAAAATAAATTTTCACAATTTGGAAGCGTTGTTCAGGCGTCAGTCTATTCATGTTAAAATGCCAAACCAAACTAAACATAAATCACTTAACAGCTGACAAAATGGCCGCCAATTAAAAAAGTGCTGCCAGCTTAAAGTTCTATACCTCTAAAAAACACACCCTTTAGAAGACATATTATTCTAGTTACCGTATCTGCAACGGTCACAGTTACGGCTCGCTAATGACTAATTAGTACCCGCCTTAGGCTTACTTTTGAAGGTATACCGTATAATCGGGTCAGTGTATTTATTTGTTTATTTATTATCCAATTTATTTTCAGCAGCATCAGATCACAAGCTTCAAATACCTTCAGAAAACATCGCCAGGATTTTAGCAGCCCACGCCCTTCGACTAGCGCGCCCCGCAGCCCATATCAGAGAAGACTTATTGTGAGTTTTCTACAATTTCATAGTATATTACAATAACATGGCGTGGATAATTTTACAATCTATCACAATTTATAGTGGATACCCATTATCTTCATATTACAAACACGTTATACACAGGATAGCTCAATTATTCGTCAAATGAGTAGGCAAAACAAAAGTAAATTGCCAATTTCGTAGACGCTCGATAATTTTCCGATTAATACATATTATATTTATGTTATTTTATATAAAAATAGATTAGTGAGGTCTTTGCTAGGTATATACCAATATACCTCAATCGCGAAGGGTGGTAGGCTGTCTATAGGGTCTAAGTGCCAAAAGAAAATCTATAACAATTTTTTACTTGAATACAATCTATATGCCAAGCCTAATGATATTCTGAAGGGTCTTTTAGGGAAGTTCCTAACTCTACCATTTTTGTCACACAAATACTGTTGAAAATGTCCCTCTGAGGCGGTCGAAACCGGTCCTAATTTATTGATTAAAAGTGGAATAAGTGCAAGAAATAATAATTGCGTTTTATTAAATTAAAACAACAATATCACACAAATACACTGAAATATGAGCGGAGTCTATGTGCCCCTACATACCTCTCTACATAGAGCGTTTCAATATTGTCCATGTTTAAATATTTTATTCTTCCTTTGTTTATTTATCTTTAGAATTACGTAAACTTGTCATAATATTATTATACTGATGGTCTTCTGTAACGTTGTATAAATAAAAATGTAAGTTTTCATATAATACTATCTATGGTTTTATTATTTTTTTGTTATATTTATCTCAGTTTCAAATTTTTGGCACTTAGACCCCATAGTCTTTCAACCCTTAAATTGTGAACATCACGCGTATTTGTTTCATTGCAGTAATGCTACAATGTGTAGACAGTGTTTATTAGTTTTAAATTCTATTAAACCCTGCCTAATCCAAGCCATAGTAGATATAACTCAATAAATATTCATTTATCTATAAAATATCTATGCCATTAAACCAAACATAATTTTAGGTATTTTACATATTTTAATATTTTTTTTATCGATTATGGTTTGATTTAGGAAAGGCTCAATGAATATTAAATAAACTAATCAAAGCCATCTGTAATATGTATTTTTAATTGAACAGAAAGCAAATAAGTGTAAGTAAAAAAGTGTGAACTATTTTTGTTGAATCGCCCATAGCATACTTAAACTATTATGGTTAGGTTTAATGGCCCACATGCTCAGCGTAGGTCAAAATTGAGCTTTTATGGTATTTTCAGAGCATAACCCTGCACATTCCTTAAACGTTGTAGATAATCTATTTCTATAATTTTGAAGCCTTATTATCCTTTATATTTATTTTAAACATTTGATGACTGCATAAAGTATTTTTATTACATAACATAGTATTATTTTAAACCTCTCGCTCTAATGTTTTAAAATATAGTCATATTTCAGTACTTCCATGTGAAGTGGTGTTAAGATTTTTTAGATTTATTGATTTTTAAACGCATTTACAAAACCACTAGTAAAATTAATGTTAACATTATATAGTGAAATATTTACGATATAAAATTATATTTTATAATCTTTTTGATCCCAAATTTGACAAGAATTAGGTATTTTATTATTCAAAAATGGGCACGATTAATACATTTGAAGATAATTCTAAAGATACTGATTATAAGCTATATCTGTGACCATTCACATGTGATAAACATCCTACGAATAATATTTGCTTTATAAAAATTATTGACCTAAGAATAATGTAGTATTTTTTTGAAATACGCCATTTCTATTGGCATTTTCCAGTGACTAAGCTACAACACACGGCCGTAGCCATAAATTGACAAACGATAAATGAAGTAAGGAGTAAGATCATGTTATTGCGCGTGTTTGAACATGTACCTAACCGAAAGAAAAAATATTTTTTTAAAAAAGGTACATGTTCAAACACGCGCGTTAGCATGATCTTACTTCCTACTTCATTCATACGAAAATTAACCACGCATTATAGACGTGCAATAGTGTGTGTTGCAATCTTCAATACACCAATATTAAATTCTAATTGATTTAAGTTTAGTAAATTCCAGGTAGGTGATAACGTTTCTACCTACTTTATTATATTAATTTATTATGTATATAAGTTAGAATTAAGTGTATTCGTTGTCTGTGTGTATTTTTTTACCTTTTGGTGAGTGTATTTACTGCCTGAAGATGCCGAAAGGCGAAACCCGGGTCGCAAAAAACGACTCAAATGGACAAAACTTAAATCCATTAGAATTTGAATTCAAATTCTATCAAGTAACTTAGGTCGATTGTAATAATATTAAATGACCATCAGTGCATAAACCGAGAGCAGTTGTCAGAATTCGACGTATGACGTTTTCTTGACACGTGTTCAACTTTATCCCGTATTCTTCCACACTCGTGATCGGTTACCTGCTTCTCCAGTCTCCACACCCGTTATGCCGGGTCCACACTGGCAACATCTCACGCGACAACCTCGTTAAATTTTACGATAATTATCATACTTATCGTAAATATTAACGAGGTTGTCGCGCGACATGTTGCCAGTGTGGACCCGGCATTAGGCATTTCAGTTCCCATTTCTTCTGAGTTGCCTGTATGAAGCATTCTTTGCCAACACCTCATTTTACATATCAGTAGGTACCTAATGCTGGGTCCACACTGGTAACATGTCGCCGCCAACCTCGTTAAATAATATCATAATTAAATAAATAATAAAAAAGTATGATAATTATCGTAAAATTTAACGAGGTTGCCGGCGACATGTTGCCAGTGTGGACCTGGCATTACATATCAACCTACACTAGTAAAAATGCTCAACGCTGCTAAGTGTCTTGAAAGTTGAAGTACGTACCAGAATTGTACCTACATTATTTTGAATAAGTATGTATTAATAATCTGTTCAAACACGCGTGATAGATGAATATTTTTTTTCCTGATTTGTTGGACTAAACTTGTTTTTCGTCAACGTGTGTTTCCAACAATTATTTTTATCACTGGCATTTAATTTATTTCATTTAGCAAAGTAATTTATATTCTTTTCCGCCGAACTTTTGTTTACCTTTAGCCAATAATATGAGGCCGACAGACGTAATCTTTCCAGACCAATGGTGAGTCTTTAAAAACTCGTATGATGTTTTTGACGCGGTAAAAAAAACTACACCGGCATCATTGAAATCGTACAATCGAATTTAATTATTATCAAATTTTAAAATTGAAAAAAAAACTGTTTTGTTATTGAATTGACATTTTCACGACTGTTGCGATTGTAATGTAAAAAATAAACCTTTTTTCCAAACTAAAGTTTACAAAAACCGTGAAATAAGCCATGCAAAATAAAATGTGAATATAAATTATCATATTACGATGAACAAAAAGTAAAACATCTTATGCATTGTTGAGACCAGCGTTGCCAATTTAGTGGTTTTTCTTGCCAGATCTAGCATTTTTTGATAGGCATATAGCTTGAAAAAAAATGCATCTGGCTTGTGGCATTTTTACTAGCGTTTTTTGATACCTTCAACAGCTATAAATGTGTTGAAAAAACACTAGATAATATTTAGTTTATTTATTTTCATACGCATCAAATTTCTGACTAATGCGGGTAGGTCGGTGCCTATTTTAGTGAGAAATGAAACATGATGAAACCATTTCATGTATTATTTCATGTTTTTGTATATTATTCCGAATCTCCGCGTATATAAAATAATAATTTAACATTTGAATACCGTTGAGAAAAAAGGTGATAAGTACCAAAAATACAAAAAAACTATATTTTACGTGGAATGGGTGCCAAGTACTATCATGCGTTAAATTGCAAAAGGGCTATGGCTCCAGAAGTATAGAAAATAGTTTATGATCGATCAACAAATGGCAGTGCCCCGTGTTGTATACCATTTTTAATTTCATTTTTCATTATTTTTTTTCCTATCTATTATTATTATATTGCTTTTTTAAGTATTGTAACCTATGAAGCGTAATATCGGAGCTGCATTGTAGGTTTTTAGGCCACAATTTTTATTTTTGGCACATAGCACCTTTCTACTCAACGGTATTCATTTATTAATCTAAAAGGTATGTTCTTAAATTATCTATGTCTGTCCTACAAAAAAGAAGCTCTCGTCTTCAATGAAACGAAACTTGAACGCCGTAGACATTTGTTGTCAATTTTAAAAAACCTATATTTTTGTTAAAATATGTGGCTTTTATACGTATCGACATTTTTTCGATTTTTGCAATTTTTTCGATAGGTACAAGAAAGCAAAGCGACTTCATTCTTGTGGTAGAGTAAGTAAATTTTCTTGCAATTGTATTTTCACAAAATCTAGCGTTTTTTCCTGCCAAAAAATAGCTTGTTTTCATACCCTGTCTGGCATATTTTTGTCAACGACGGTTGGCAACACTGGTTGAGACAGTTCAGTCGCCTGAAATTATAAACTGGCGGCGGAAGCGTCTATTTATGGCAACTATCTGATGGTAACAATCTCTACTCCAGGTTAAACTGGATATTTCACACAATGCGTTACTTCTTGACGTGACATCCAGAGTTAATATTTGAACAGGAAACGATAGTCAGTTGCATTTTGTACCTACTACTATATATTCATTAAAATCAAAGAGTAAAAACAAAAATAGTAGGTAGCTTCTTTATATTATTATCATCCACATTGTTTTTGATATCTAACGAAAGACACAGTAGAAATTTGCTAACCTGTCAGAAATTGTTATAAAAAAGTTATTTTGAAGCAGGGAGTAGTTATTTACCAATCAAACATACAAGCGCATGCCCATATTTGCAGAATAGATTGGAGGTTCATGTAGAAAAAATAAATGTATTATTTAAAAATTACTCGAAAATCGACATTAAGAATATAAGTACTTATAGTACTTACCTATGTTTTTTTTTATTATAAAATAGAAACTCTTCCGGTTTAGTATTTATTCAGAGTTCACAGAGGTATAATCGATAATAACAGAGAATATTTTAAACAGTTTAAACGGTACACGAAAACAAATGCACAAGATAAATAAGATCGACGAATCGTTCGATCGAAGATTCGACCAAATAACCAGATGAACTTGCCAAAGCATTTGTTCAGTTCAGGTAGGTATCACATTTGACAACTAGAAACGAATCTCGATAGTGTAAGTCATGGCCACCACATCCTGAAGCGGGCCCCATAACTATGATGCTTGGCAGGCCCCCCTACCTATCGCTAAGGGTAAGGGACGCGCCGCAGTCTCGTTTTCCAAATAGTGTACGCGGTAAAATTAAGGTGTATTTGTATTTTTAATATGTAGGTACATCCAGTTGAATTACCTATGGAGTTGTCGATTATCGGCACACAGTTAAAAATGGTATCGTGCCTAGAACCTTACTTTTTACCGCTAGAACTAGAACTTTAACTAGAACTAGAGCTAGAACTAGAACTTTACCATTTGAGCAAATTTGTGATCTGTGTTTATCTCACATATCTGGTCAATTCACCACGCCGGGCCCTTTTTGAGCCCGGGCCCCAAGGCTAGAGCCCTATCAGCCCTCCCCCCCCTTGTGGGGGCCATGGTGTAAGGTACTTGGTTTCAAAATAGAGGACCTGTATGATCAAAAGGGTCAGAGCTAATCAGAATAAACTGACTGGCAGTAAGACTGTGAGAGATAAAAATTACGGAGTTAACATAGAGTTAAATCCTAATCCGTTTACATAGCGCTTGCGGCGTCCAGTCAATGGGCAGCGCCATCTATGGGTCTCTTTTCGAAGTCACGACGCTACAACATTTATTTTCTTGTAAATGTATGTACATTTCTTAAATCGACATAAGTAATCCATATTCTCTGAACAAGTACTAATTAATTTATAATTAGGTACTTATTTAATTTTTCTTAGTCTTATTACATTTAAAATGACATGAAATAATTCCAATATCTATCTATTTAATTGATTATTTTTTCTTTTACAAATATACAATTAGTGTGCCACAAATGGAGTTAAATACCATGTTTTTTTCCGATACAGATAATTTTTGGGTAAGATAAAATACAATTCGTATTGAAAATTTTGAGTTTTTCAGCGTTCCTCCAAAAAAATCTATTCAGAATCCAAGTCTAGATAAAATTAAATTGCTTTTTTAATCTCGTTTTCACAAAACCCCCTAATCAAGTTTTTTAAAATATCCCCCCCCCCAAACCCACATCGGAAAGTATTTCTTTCAGTACCTACGTACGGTTTTCCTACCCGAAATGCAATTTCCTTCGTCGTCTGATTTAGCCAGGGAACTCAGAAATAATGGGAATTGAAATACCTAACGGTTAAGGAATAGCAGGTAACCGATCTTGAGTAGGGAAGAATCCGGGATAAACTTAAACACGTGTCAAGAAAACGTCATACGTCGAATACTGACAACTACTCTCGATTTATGCATTGACGCTTATTTAATATTGGTGTATTACACACACGATTGCACGTGCATAATACGTGTTTCATTTTCGTAGGATACTCACACAATTCAAAACACTGCATCAAATTATAGCGTATTGAATATCGTATCTGTTCTGGCAGAGAACACACTAACTGGAGAATACTAGTTTTGAGTAATTTGACTTTGAAGTTGTTAAAATGTTTGAAATGGTCTATCATGTGAGTTTACTAAGTAATCGTAAAAAGGATGACTCTAAAATAAAGACTGTTTATTTATTAAGAAGGTTTCCAGACGGTAAAGTTTGAAATAAGGAACATTATGGTATAACTAACTCAATATGTCATTTTTTCGAATTAGTGTCTTCTGCCAGAACAGTGCCAATATAGCCTATCGGAGTTCTATTTATTATCTGTTCTGTGGTTTTAGTTTTCTTTTATAATTTTGCCTGGTGTAACGTTTCGTTCTAAACTGTCCAAAAAAAAATATTGTCGCTGGTTTCTAAAAGTTTGTACTGTTTTCGTCCTGGTTGAGTTTCACCCGGAATCCGGGACGATCTTGGTCAAACCGAGACGGTTGGCAACCCTAGTCACAGACGAAGGTCCTCTACAGAGGACATTGTAACTGAATGTGCCAATTGTTTCCACAAATACGTTAAAAATATTTTTTTCCGCATAAGCTCTTTTTGTGAACGCAATAAAAATATTTAAAAAATCAGAACGTCACAAATTGAACAGAATGAAACTAGTAACTAATAATATTATTATATGTCATTCTGGTGAATATATTTTTACATTATCACAAAAGTCTGTAGAGATATTGTGTGTTTTTTCACCCATCGTTCAGGTATAACTTAGGTACGTGATTACTGATTAGTAGGGCCCGGATTTATATGCTAGTGCATGTTTTGTTAGGGTGTATGCACACAGTGACGTCCCTAGATAAAATGCCGCCCCTAGGCAGCGCCAAAATGCCGCCCCATTTTTTATACAGTATTTTTATTATCCTTTCATTAGTCCAATATCTAAGAAATGTGTTGTACTTGTTTGGATACATTACTAACAAAATATCAGGCTGTAATTATTCGCAAATCTGTACGTGTCGTTTCTAGTCACCAAGGACGTCGAAGGGGCAACGGAAGTATACTAGATATCGCGAACCCGACAAAACCAGTGAGCTAATTTTTTTAATGGAAAGGTGTTTTCGTTATTACTAAGTTTAAGTACTTAGCTATTTCTATATTATATTCCAAATGATTCTCCTCGAATTGCCGCCCTTCGAGTAACTGCCGCCCCCAGGCGACACTCAATCCGCCTACCCACACGGGACGTCACTGTATGCACAGCTTTGACGGTTGCACAGAAATCCGTTTTGAAAGACGCAGAATCCAAAAATCAAATTTTAATGTGCATACAAATGCATATTTGAGACATTAGTGCATATTTCGTAAATAAATCCATATTTTAGGGCTTTTGCATTCATAATTTTAGTTTTTTTAAATTATTTTATCGAAATATTACTAAATCAGGTAGGTAGATAGTTTAGATGCACTTGCATTTTTAATGGCATCCCCTAGCTGTGGATTTATCAGAAAAAATGAAGTCAACTCGGGCACTTTTATTTAATTTTTTCACAATCACCTATGTGGACGTTGAGAGGTCGTTTTCCGCATATAAACAAAATACTGACAGATATGCGGAAGATTTTAATACCAGAGCACATTATTGTAACTTTTTTTCGGAGAAAAATAACAGCAAATATGTAATATTTAGGAATAATACCTACCTGGTTAAGTATGTCGTTTTCGTTTTTTTAAGTTGTGTATAGTTTACATTGCATTTCTTATTCAATTATTTGTACTTGTAAACAAACTATTTTAAAAATTTTAATTGATTAACTTTATATTGATTATTTGTATTTTTTGTTATTGTATTATATTAATTGAGATTATTATCATTGTTATCAGTAATATTGAGTGAAGTGGGTTTTTACAATTTTTTTCCATAAAAATGTAAATTTTTAACTGCATATTTCTTTAGTTTTAGTGCATATTTTAATGATTTTAAGTGCATATGTGCATGCATATAATCATGTTTTTGTTGCATATAAATCCGCTACCTACTAATTAGGTTTCTTTGTAATATAACATACAAACATCTATTGCTATATACAACTGTGTTAGATATAGCTCAGAGATTTTAAAGTCCTAAATAACAATAATTATTAATTATTATGCAGAAAATAATTGTACACTAATTCGCTACGATTATCCGATTTGCCGCCCTTCGGCAGTGATCAACATACGTTGGTACTTTATACATTTCACTGTAAAATTCAGTTTATGTGATTGAATATATTAAGTATATTTTTTAATAAAATGATTAAAAAATGCGGACTTTCGCCGCCCCCTGAACACTGCCGCTCCTAACACCACCGCTTGGTGCGCCCCTGTACATAAAATGAAATTTCATGAATTAGGTAGGTAAGTATGTAGTTTTAGTAGGCCAATTTTGTTGCATTTAGAAAATTCGCGACGACATTATTAACATCGTGAAGATCTTTACTTACTTATAAATATTGTTCTGCAGTTTTGTATTAATTAGCTTTTTTGTTACTCACTACCCACAATTTTTGATTTTGCCTCAACATGCTTGTCCCTCATTTGGGCACTCTTAACATAAAGTCATATAAATTCGGTCAAAGCACTTCTGAGTGCACGGCGACCTCAGTCTTGGGTAACTGTTCCCAGTGATGTCCCGTGGGGGTAGGAAGATTGAGCGTCGTTTGGGGTCGGCAGTTACTCGAAGGGCGGCAAATCGAGGAGAATGATTTTATATAATATATAGACATAGCTAAAATTATTTTGTTTACATACTCACAATAATAGCATAGTAAAAATGGTGTGGAAATAATAAATCTGTGTATTGCTAAATTTAATGGGACAACCAAATGTGTGTAAAATATCAAACACATAACCTCAGACTCTGATGATTTGGGTATATTTATTCGCTTTTTATATCTAAATTTAATTTTGTATGTATTAGTGGTACCTATATATTTTGTTAGTAATGTATCCATACATGAGATTTATTAGATATTTGAGTCATGAAATGATGATAAAAAATACTGTATAAAAAATGGGGCGGCATTTTGGCGCTGCCTAGGGGCGACATTTTGTCTAGGGACGTCACTGACTGTTCCAGTGGGTTCATCAATCGACGGTAGCTTATCATATTTAATTTATGTATTGAGGCGGCTAATTATTGTTACAATAAGTTAACCGTCTTAACTCTAAATTGTCAAAAAGTACTATGTTTTAACAGCCCCTCTCTTGGCTGTGTTAACTTTTAGAGCGAAATAGACAGTTTTGACAGTTTAGGCGGCTAACTTATTATAACAATAACAATAATAATAGGAACATCTCGATACATAAATATGATAAACTGCCGTCGATGGCCGCATTGTGTATAGAATAGACCCACTGAGACATTCTCAATCATAAAAAATAGTGATTATTTACATCCCGTGATACACCCGATTAAGACTGGCTGTGGTGCGAGGCGGGTCTATTTTGGTGTGGCCATTAACTTTTAGTTTTACACACTAAAACACACACACATAGAAATTTTTGTTTCCTTTTTTTGTAAAAGATTCCAAGTGTTCGATGTCATTGAATATATTTTGAATATGGTTTGTTCCACGCTTGTCTTTGGAATAATAATATGTAGTACTTATTCGAGATTGTCTATAACTCTGTAAAATATTAATTTTGAGTAGGTAGGTATGTTTTAGTTTATGGGATCAAAACTTCCACCCGCCCAATTACTTACCTACTATCACCCTTTATTATCATTCGTATGCAAGTAATTGGATCGTGAGTGAATATAATGTTATTTTAGTGTTTATGTATTTGCTTCGAGATTAGAATAAATCTTTCTACCTATAACGTTATTACTTTGTCCCGATCACAATCTAATGATCTTTATTTTCAGTGACTCGGTTTACTTTGGACTAGAGACGTGGGCAGACTAGGCAAGACGTTTCAAAGATTAATAAGGATGGGTACATCGAACGGGTATCGTAATATCCGATACTCAATACTGATTCGAATATTGATCGTATTGTGACAAACATAATAATTATATTATTGTAATAATAATTGTATAATATAATAATGATTATTATATTGTGAATTAGTGATACATTCGAATGGATATGAATTAATTTGACAAGTCATTACGATTTGATTTTTACAATTATTCATGTCTCGCGCGATTTGGTGTTGCATAAAGGTTTAATAAAACCCCTAATACGTGTCCGTACACAGGTACGATACATTTTTTAGACACGAAAAACAGGGACGCTAATCGACCTTGCGTGTTCAGTCCAGTGACGTCCTCTTTTATTTGTAATCAATAAGTGCATCTAGAATTTGTCTTCTATAAGCTGGCGTGCCGGTTTCTCCCCCGCTTCAGCATCCATCTCGTTCCCTCCCGTTGAAAACTTGCAACAGTTGAAAGGGATGGCACAATGCTTTCCTTGTGACGTGTACGCCAGTTTATAGAATACAGACTCTACCTATTTTACTATTTTAAACCGACGAATGCCACAATAATTTTGAAAAAAATTACGTACATGTCATCTACTGAGGATTAGAGAATTTCTAGGAAACCTACTCCCAAACAGCAATGCTTTTCGATACGCGAAGGTCTGGGCACTGGGAGCCCCCCTTGTGATTTCTCTAAACCAAGATGTATGTACTCTCTAACGAAGCGGTCGCATCTTCCACTTAATTGAACACTGGCACTACTTTCAAAAGTTGCAATAATAGTACGCATTCCTTAATTTTCCGCCATTAAGCAACGCATTGTCTGCCTATCCCTACGAGACGTCTACTGAGTTAGTCATTTGTGTTAGAAGTATATTATGTAAAGTCATTCCGCTATTGTTTTTGGGGACAGAAGACGCGGATCGTACATACTCCATAACCGCTGTATACATTTAAAATAATATATGTACCTACCCATAACTATTCAAATCGTATGTATTTATATTTTAATAGTCAAATGTAAAACAAATGTTTTTTGTTATTTAAACACACCTATCTCAAATTGAAATCACGTTTGGTTGCTTTATACCACGTGAAAGGTAAAGGGTAGGAGCTAACAATATCCATCGTCATTGGTAAAAGCTCAATTTAGTCGATTTACCCATCTGAAGCTTTTAAATTTATACGGAATAACATAATTTTTAGTGCTAAATTATTTAGAATGGCTATTATGGCATTTAAAAATTGCTAAAAGATGTTTGATAAATTTTTTCTATATCAGTTTTATGTCAATATTTTTGTTATTGTTTGTTTGTTCGGGTAGGAGGATAAATATGAAATTACACAATTATGAAATACATCAGAAAATATATACTTATATAATTTTTAAAAATCGTGAAAAAAAGTGTTGCTAAATATCACATCTTTTTAATGTCCGGTTGGCTGAGTCCCTGAGCTGTTGGTCTGTCTGGGCAGGTTAATATTTATAATTTCTGAGGTAATAATATATCAAAATTATGTATTTCCTATATTAAGGCTATACCTCAGTTGAGACATGGTCTAAAAAGTTCGTGGCTAGGCGATGCGCGGATTGCGGGTGCAAATGACGCATGCCGACCGAAATATAATTTGTCATATAAATCCAACATGCGTCCATTTAATGTTCTGTTTATGATGTTGAACACATCCTCTGGGATTGCCCGCTTATGGAATTCGAACGAGCGGAGCTGTTTGCCAGGGTCCGTCCTCACACGGGCCCAATTGGTCATGGAAATCTGGTAGCAACCGAGGCCAACTTTGCGGCATTTGAGAAATTTGCAGCGTCGTATGGGGAGCGGGATAGTCCCGACTCTTCTGTAGACTCATCCATTTCAATTCGTGACACTCAGTATGCGGGTACACAAAGCGCTTAGCGTCAGCAAACAGCAGAGCCAGTCCAAAAAACAAACATTTTCTTTCTTAACTTTCTTCTTTAAGCACTACGGTGCATGGTTGCAGCATCAGTCCCGTGCGGCTCCGTCTCGGGACGGAATGAGCACGTAAAATCACTTCTTCCAGACACGTTTAAAGCGTCATAGAAAGCGGCCGTGCATATCCACGGTTGTGCATATATGACGGGTGGTGGTGGGCACTTTTTTTTGTTCTATTAGTAACAATAATAATAAATTCATTGACATGTTTTCTTTTTAAAATAAATGTGAAACGTTTTTTAGTCATCTTAACACGATTTAAGAATTAATACCCCCGTCGCCATCACGAAACAAATTTACGTATTCACACCTCAACGTTCGCTCTCAGACTGCCAGCGAGTCCAAAATTTCGTCGCGCCTATAGTTGAAAATTATTTGCCGTTTCACTGAAGTATCGCCTTAAGAATGTAATGTGTACTCAATATTGATTATAAAATAATTTGAAATATTAAAACATATAGGTAGGTACATTTGGCCATCCTTATGCAATGCACATTTCACACGTACAGAAGAAACGGTCTGCGGTTTAGTAACGATTACTCATATTGAATAAATTGGATACCCATCTCGGTATTGATTCAAATATTATCGATAGTTTTTTATGTAACGCCTTCTCTATGCATACGACATCATTTTGTGTAAATGACGCAATTCATGACGTTTGCGTCAC
This sequence comes from Rhyacophila brunnea, assembly GCF_057557595.1. Classification (NCBI taxonomy): domain Eukaryota; kingdom Metazoa; phylum Arthropoda; class Insecta; order Trichoptera; family Rhyacophilidae; genus Rhyacophila; species Rhyacophila brunnea. The sequence goes on along the minus strand of NW_028232848.1, from coordinate 10,242,693 downwards.
AGAAATAATCAGATGGGATCGCGCGATGCGAGGAAAACCGAATAGATCCGAATGCCACCGCGTGGGCGATGTGACGATCTATTTGACAGGCCGCAGGCCAGGGCATTCAACTTATTGTTGATATAAATATTTTGGTAATCCCGACCCGTCTGTAAAAGATATGATTGTTATTCAGGCATCTTTTAAAAACTATGTCCGCTCCTGATTAAATATATTTACTTATACCTATATTATTTCCTATAAATGTGTAAGCCTTATTCGGTGACTGATTTCGTGCCCCCCAACGATGGAAATTAAAGCACTTATTGAAAATACATAATTTGAAAACACTTCTGAGAAATATAATAACCACTAGAAAAAATCCTTTTGACAAAATACGACGCCCAGCAGAATTCAAAAAGATTTAAACAATTATGGAACGGCGTGATCAACTTCATAGGTATAAACACCTTTATATTTAAGTATTTATTTATTTAAGAAAACAAAACATTGTGGACATAACGTATCTAAATTCAAAATGTACACAACATGAGATTTAACAAAAATATTACCCTCCCAAGACAGAAGAAGAAAATATAGAAAATTGTGATAATAATAACAAAAACAATAAATCAAAACATACGTAGTTACTTAAATACAATTCTATACAGAAAAATGATATTTTGAAAACAATAAACATACAATTTTATACAGAAAAATAATATTTCGAATACAAAATACATAGCACATCACCGAAAATATCTACGTCTTTGGAGAGAGAATTGATTAGTCTTGCACCCCTCGCTAATGGTGCCTGATAGGCTTGACACGAGGAAACGTTCCGTTCCAGAATAAATCATGGCTGCGACCACGTAAGTTATTGACAGGCGCATGTAAATTCAAATTCATTAGGACACCAGGATTGGAAATCATCCCTCGCGATAATTTAAACTAGCTTTGTTAGAAGGTAATCACTGTTCTGGCAGAAGACACTAATTCGAAAAGATGACATATTGAGTTAGTTATACCAAAATGTTCCTTATTTCAAATTTTACCGTCTGGAAACCTTCTTAATAAATAAACAGTCTTTATAATAAAGTCATCCTTTTTATGATTACTTAATAAACTCACATAATAGACCATTTCAAACATTTTAACAACTTCAAAGTCAAATTACTCAAAACTAGTATTCTCCAGTTAGTGTGTTCTGCTAGAACAGAGACGATATAATTATAATAGATTATGTTAACAGTCTGATTTGATAAAGTGGTTGAATGAGGTCGATGCGTCCTTCTCCAAGGTTGCTCGTTGAGTTAAAACTGAATTGAAAAGCTATTTCGATTTTGTATAAAAGGAAACATTAAAGAAAATGTGCCAAAGTATGTGGATAGATTTTCACCATAGGGCATCATTAGAAAAGGGGTAATGGAGTAAGTCTATTCTACCATCACCACGAGAGGTGCCATGGTTTGTAGAGTCTTCTTTGACGAGGAATGAGCTTAAGTTAATACTAAGGCTAAGAACAGGGCACACCATGGGCAAAAGATTTGATGTCCTCATGGGAAGAAGCGAATCGCAGCTCTGCGATGAATGTCATGTTTTAGAGGACATTGTACATATAGCACTACAATGCCCTAAATATGAACTTCACAGAGTACAGCTGCGAATTTCGGATATCTATGAGAATGTCGACGAATGGCGGTGGGTAAGACGGAAGAGCTATGCAAAATTGTAAAGCTATTTAACAGAATAGGAGTGAGGACCTGATCGACGGATCCCCTTCTAGAAGAGAAGAGGCGATATGACAGCGAGTCGCAGTCAAAGCCTCGGTAAAATCACAAAAAAAATTAATATTACGTATGGTATTCTCAGTCGACATTATCCGTTAGAAAAAAGTTTGAAACAATGAGCGATAATGATGCATTGCATTACTGATGTTTATAAGATTGGTAAGAACAATGGTGCGATAAAGCAAATCTTTATCAAATACATGTCATACCATTCATTATGCATGCTTATTAATACTTTATAAGAATACAAAGATAGGCTCAAAACTGCGGGGCTATAACAAAACCTGCGCCCCTGTATCTTCGTCCGAATCTTTCTATTAAAAAAATAATCCGACAGTAATAGTCTTTCATTATCTGCCTCTTCTGTAAAAAAGGTGATGCCGTATTTAAAATAATTCCGGTCTGTAAAGTGTCAAATATAATGTTTAATCAATTTTACAAATAAAAAAAAACATCCGGAGCAGTGGTGCACTTAAAATTCTCGGTGGTCCGGATAAAACCCCATTGTTTCACTGCTCCGTGGACCTACTCCGAGCTCCGCTCCAACGCTCTGGTTCTACCCCTCTAGGCGCCTTGCGGCGCCGAATCGTCCTGTACCTAAACTGGAACTGGTGGAAGACGCGCCTATAATATGATTGTCCTACAAGGACTGAGGATGAAAAAAAATTGTGAGAAATATTAAGTTTTCAGTCCGGCGATTATCTTGAAAAGTTTATTATCTCTGGTGAGTAAATAATATATGTTTCAATAGCAATGGTAGGTATTATTACTTTCCATATATAATATTAATAATTAATAATATTGGAAAACTTTTTTCGCATCGGAGGCTCTGAAAGTTTTTTTTTTGATTTATGATACGACAGCTGTATTTATTTATATGTCCTACAGTGCCATTTTCATCGAAGATTGATGACCTAATTTCATTGCGAACGTTGGACCTCTTATTAGTCTAGGTGCTGAGATCTTTACGTATACATAATATGAGAGACACAGTTTATTTTATGATTCATCAACCTGAGACGATATTATACAAGGTACCACTTCCGTAACTTGGTAGTTGACAAGAACCGCGCACGTGCCTCGGGTGTGTACGATGCAATGTTTTTGTAATTCATGTATATTCTATCTAATACGATAGTACACAGCAACGGCATGGTGCCAGCCACATATGGATCCCCCACTATTCGCCTCTTAACGAAGAGGTTCGCCTCTTTTAATGACACCACGTGCTCGCCTCAATTTTGAATACATACATAATAATATGATATACCTACACACGTTGCGAACTCATTACATAACAAACCCGAGATGTAATAGAGTTCGCCAAAATCCTTAAGTAGAAATGGGTTTGACACATAGCTCGAAGAAGGGACAATCGCTGGACAAATCTAGTCATCCAGTGTTGCCCAAGATGTACAAAACGTCCGCAAGAGGCCACTGGATCAATGAAATGGTTTAGTTCAGCCGGAAGTACGTGGCAACGCAACGCACAGGACCGAGAGAAGTGGAATCAGCTTGGATATGCCTTCATCCAGCAGTGGATATGTTCAGGCTAATGGTGATACGCACGTTGACTTCTGATATGTATTAAGTACCTATGCACTTATTAATTCTAAGCGTATTTTTCGTCGGGACGTCATGATTGGGGACCATGGCTCAAGTGATCTGACCGTCGAGCAGAAACCTTCTTCACTAAAGCACAAACTCTAGTCCTGTCGACATCCAGAGGCACTCAGAGAAATATACCATATCGAGAATATAACTTTATTAAATTTTATATTATAGGTAGATACTTTGTATTAGGTTTAACGTACCTATATGAAGTTATTCACTCATTTCATTCATATAATATATCGGTGCCCAGATGTCCGTTACGTATTTGTCCTGTCGTTCAGTTGTCTGGCGTCCAGCCGACGTCGTCGATTCGTCTCATTTAGCGCGGAACCGCTGCATATTTTGGCAATCACATTTAAACGTCACCCATGCTGTGTGTAATGCCATACCCTACTTCATCATCAGCCTGAATCTATCCACTGCTGGATGAAGGCCTCTTCAAGCTGCTTCCACTTCTCTCTGTCCTGTGAATTGCGTTGCCACGTACTTCCACAGAACTTTATCATTTCATCGATCCAGCGGCCTCTAAGTCTACCTTGCGGACGTTTTGTACTTCTTGGATACCACTGGATGACTTGATTTGTCCAACGATTGTCTCTTCTTCGAGCTATGTGTCCAGCCCGTCTCCATTTAAGGCTTTTAATAAACTCTATTACAACACAAACCCTTGTTTGCTTCCTTATCCACTCATTCCTCTTTTTGTCCTTTCGCGTTATGCCCAGCATGCACCTCTCCGTACCACGTTGTGCTACTCTAAGTTTCTGGATCTCTCTTTTACTTAGGGTCCATGTTTCCATACCCTACTTATCCGCCGGAAATACAAGCCGGGCTAATTATTAAACATTGTTGCAGGCTCACCCAGAAGCAAACCGATTTCTCATTATTTTTGTGTTCCTTGTGAATAACGTAGATACGTACACGTTTCTTTTGCTTTTTGTATAGGGTACAAAGAGTATTTAGATTTTTTCATATTTTTTAATATTGTTTATAAATTTTAATTAAGTATTGATAATTAGGAAAACAAAACACATGAAATTAGCATTCATTATTCTAAACTATTAACGGAAATGACGTTCACTTCTAGGATATAATGAATAATACGCAAAATTACTTATTTAAATGTGTACATAGCATTGAATTTAACGTACCTAATTAGGCGTATTTTATTTAAAATAAAACACCAGGATATTATTGGTTTTCATTATATATTATATTATCACTATCATCATTATATAATTTATAGTCCAATGATGGTGAACCTATGGCACGCGTTTGAAGAGAAAAAAATACCTATAATAATAATAAATGACAGATCGCATTGTATAAGAAACAGCAGGCAAATACTTTTCAAGAATAAGCATTAAGTTTAATTTAAATATAAAAATGTATAGGTCGGTCCATAGTAGAGATGGGAAAACTGTTCGATTTTGAAGACTTAGTATACTTACTACCAGTATAAAAAAATACTTAGTATAGAAACTTGTTCCAAAATACTTACTAGTATTTGGAATACTATATAGATAGAGCGTTTGGCGTGCGTATGCGACAAAAGTTTCATACTCAACTGAAACTAAAACCAACTCCATATTAGTTTTTGAAATACGTATCGGCTCAGGGCACTCAGACTGTGTATCGGTTTCAATAGAATCGCTAAAAATATACTGAGCTCCGCTTGTCGAAAAGTCCAATTTATTATAAAATTTTAAACACATTTTAAATTTATGAGCTGTTTTTCTGTTATGTTACAATATTCTTGTTTGTGTTGTGTGTTGAAAGTCTACCAACTGGCGAGTGCACAAAACAGCGACTCGCGATGATACCATCACAAGTTTTTTGGAATAAGTTTATTGGGCCACACATACTGAGTATGGGTAGTTTCATCCTAAACTTGAGTACACAAACTGGTGACAGTATTTCCAACTCACCTCTAGTCCATAGACTTGCTTTAATTAGCTTTCATTTTTATTTGAAACATTTTTTTCTACATGCACCGTTTCCAAAATATAAGCGAAAAACCAAAAAATGCGACCTTTCGACCCCCCTCCTGTCTTTATCTCACCTCCCAGGGGCGGGACTTTTAGTATGTTTACCTACTAACTACTCATAACAAAGTCCTGAAGTCAAAAATTATGACATATTCCATGCACTCTACAATATATTCATTAACTGGACTATATCTTCTCCTGAGACATTATCAGACTTAAAAAAAATGCTGATGCTTCACATCCAAACGTAAAGCCTCGTGATACGCTCGATTAAGACCGAGTATGGTTCGGGGCGTGTCGGCTTGGAGCTTCTTTATTATTTGTGTTCTGTATTTGGATATGACTGTGACCGCGTAGGCGTGGGTATTTATTTTACACGTAGCAATATCCTCATAATAGTCGACCATGTCCGATCCTAATAAGATCATATGGACCTCCACGGAGTGTGAGCACTGCCGTTTAATTAAATTTCGTTTGGATAGTTCACATCATACAAATTTACGTGCTTGAATAGAAACAATATTCCACGAAACCACTGGGAAAAAAACCTCCCTTATAGGTAAATTGTTCATTTCTTTACTGGCAAAATATGTCAGTCAGGACTAGACTTGAGGCATGACCCTAGGGTAACACTAACTTGCTATAATATGTGTTGTTATTTAGATATACCATACATTTATGTAACTACCTATCTACCTTGGAAACTGTCTGCAATTCGTTAAAACTTTTTGCATGGTTATTTTTTTATTTGGTAGTTGGTTTAGTGGCGTGCACATAATTAACAACACATATAAGTACTTAAATATATAAAAAAAAACATATTAAATATTGTTCCCACATGAAATGGTATTATCACTAGTGATGTTCCCAGTCTATATCTGCAATATTAACCGTTTGCTCGTCGCCCATTTTTTTTTTGACACATCATAAAAAAGTTCGCCATCGCTGATGTAAATTGTGCATTGTATCCACAAAACAGATAATAAATAGAATTCCGATATGCTGTATTCAATACGCTACATTTTGATGCAGGGTTTTGAATGTGTGAGTGTCCTACGTAAATGAAACACGCATTATGCACGTGTAATAGTGTGTGTAATATACCAATATTAAATGAGCGTTCATGCATAAACCTAGAGCAGTAGCACCTAGTCAGTATTCGACGTATGACGTTTTCTTGACACGTGTTTAAGTTTATCCCGGTTTCTTCCTTGCTGGAGATCGGTTACCTGCTACTCCTTACCCGTTAGGTATTTCAGTTCCCATTATTTCTGAGTTCCCTGGCTAAATCAGACGACGAAGGAAATTGCATTTCGGGTAGGAAAACAGTACATAGGTACTGAAAGAAAAACTTCCCGATGTGAGTTTTGGGGGGGGGATATTTTAAAAAACTTGATTGTACTGAGGGGTTTGATTTTACCGGTTCCATGAATAAACAGAACATGAAGAAACAGAACGATAAAGAAAATTATGACATTTCAGGAAAATTCGATATTTAAATTATCGTATCTATGTTGGTATAGATCTTTAATAACACAGGTTTTCAATACGCCGTAAAAATCAAATTATATAATTTGTGTATTTCTAATTAATTGCTGGAGAGCCTCAATTAAATGGGACTCAACTCGGTGTTGCCGGCAAGCTAGGTATATCTCGTGTTAATCAATCTAATATGTTCAAATGCTTCGGTAATTAGGCATTTACAACGAAATAGTGAATTTAATAATTCTGTGGAGATAAAAGCAGGAAGATCACATTTCTTTCCAATTAGAACATGGAATCATTTTGCGGCTACTGCTGAGAGATGTCCTAAGACACAAATTGTTGTGAAGGTTTTCACAAAGCCTTAAACATCGACGGTTCTCGTGGTGCATTGTGTAAGGCGCTGGCCTTCCATCCGGGAGGTCTGGGTTCGATTCCCGATGAGGAGACAATATATTTGTGATTGTTCAAAATTACTAACAACCACATTGTATGAAAAGGTAAGGGCATGGTTATTAATAATTAAAATAGTAAAAAAAAAACACTTTAATATCATTGTTTCATCGTAGTCACCCAATAATATGGAACCTATTAGATGAATTAAGACGAGATATAGCTTGCCAGCGATTATTATTAACCAATGCCCATACAGGTCACCTTAAAGTTAAAAAAGATATACGATCCTTAGTAATCGAGTGGCAATAGTCACGCATGATTATAAAAATCAATCAGATAAACTGAGGTTTTTACGCCGAATGGCCAAACATGCAGTGATTATAATTGTATTATATTCAATATTTATATATATTTCTTTTATAAACTTAATTTTTATAAGTATTTTATTAATTCATAGATAAGACAAAAATGAATGTTTTATTTTTCCACTGACTGTTCTGTTTTGTCACGGTTCTGTTTCTTCATGTTCTGTTTTGTCCGGTTAACCATTTTAGTTTTTACCGTATGCGGCATTTTAGTCTTTGTTTTGTTACCTATGCTGTTGATAACATTTTTTTTAATATTAATATTTAAATACGCTTAAGAGAGTTGTAAAAACAAACTAGACATTACCAACATAATCCATAACACGTCATACTCGTGATGTTTAAACTTTGACGATAACCATGTGAGTACTATTCGGAATCACATTTTTTTGTACGCCACTGCATCTAAAGCCATCGGTGGATTGGCTAGCGTCCAAGAATGGCAACCGTCTTGAGAAAGTGCATAATGTGCAATTCTGTCGCGATAAAGTTCAGGGCCGGAAGGGAAAAGTCTGACGATAGGACTTTATGCGTCACATATAATATTATCGCACTAACTTCATTAGGCGGCGAGGGAGGTCGTTCCACTAGCCTCTGATTTTGATCGATTGAGACCACTGTAGCGAGAGAATGCCTGATCTGGTATCTGATCAAACTAAGCATTTTTTTTTTCTACCATGTCCGATCCTGATAGGATCACATGGGCCTCCACAGAGTGGAGGTTTGTATTGACAAATTTTTCTTTTTTACGAGAAATGGATGTCAGCCACTTGCTCAACCTATTAGGTCCATACTCTGACACACACAAATTGAAAAACAATATGTGTACTTGCCAGACCCAGGATTCGAACCTGGGACCCACGGCTTTATAGTCCAGCGCTTAAGCCGCGCGGCCACCGTGTTTGTAAACTAAGCAATACAATAACAAAAAAATCATTTCTAGCCACAAAAATGGCTTTACCAAATAAGAAACAAAAAGGTGATGGAGCTTTTAGTAGTAATTGTGCCCAGTTTCAGGAACAGTTTCAAAATTGGTGTACCGAAACGTGTAGCGTAATTATTGAAAAAAGTGATAAAGCTATAAGTATGCTATATTTTATTAGTAATAGTATCTAGCATATCATATTTTTAATAGAATTCTTAAAAATCATTTTATCTCCATGAAAAACTGCTCGGGACGTCAGACAGTCGAAAAATAATATTTGAGAAATTTTGGCACGCGTACGTAAAAAGGTTCGCCAACCCTGTTATATATTATATAATAGAGGTGTGCTGCAAAGGTTTGTATCAGATTGTGATTTTTTTAAACATATTGACGAATTACGCTTTAAGGGGAACCGCCACTGGGAACATTTAGTTTTAGAGTTTTTAGCCAATGGTCGGCAACCTGCATACAGAAACAAATTTATAAAACATTTCGAAAACAGTGCCGGTGAACTGTGATACGGTGAAATGTAATACGTACAATTTACAAGTATATACTTTCGTCGTAATTAGGTATGGTGTATGCGGCTAAATAATCGATGAAGCATATTGGCTTGACATCCCGCTCGGCCCCTATGTACCTATATTTTCTTTTCTTTCTAATACGTGTTTATGATGTGCTTCCGAATTATGTATGATTATTATTATATATTATTATTATGTTATAAAAATAATGTCGTGTAAATGTAAGTGTTAAAAACTTGAATGTAGGTATAACATGCGTGATTTGAATTTTCTGTTTAATTGAACATGATAACAATATATGATGTTGTTATGTAAAATTGCATTTCCTATTGAGTAAAAACGTGCTAACTCAATTAACACCGTTTTGTATCCACTTTTCCATGCAGTGAATCAAGCTATATCTACTGCGGTATAAATATATTAGTCCATATACTGTGGAAAACGATATTACCTACGTAGCTGAGCGTAGTTGCTAATTTTATAGTGTTGACTGTGTGTCTATGATTAGATGCGTACACAAAGAGGGGATTCTTCGGGTCCGACCCGCCCCCAGATACGACAAAAAATAACAAATTAATTAGGTGAACGGAATATTGCTTATCGCGATAAAATCAAACGAAATGTTTGCTTTTGATATTGCGTAAAAGACAGTAAAGACACAGATCTTTTTGTCACCGAATTATAGTACGCGGTCCAAGAAATTATAGTATTTCGGCAAAAAATATAGTACACGTTGTCATATTTTTGAATTTACATGCGCCTGCCAATTACCTACTTGGTCGCAGCCATGATTTATTCTGAATCGGAACCGTTTCCTCGTGTCAAGCCTATCCGGCACCATTAACTAGGGGTGCAAGATTAGTAAATGCGCTCCCTAAAGACATAGACATTTTCAGTGATGTACTTTGCATTTTGTTTTTGAAATTTTATTTTTCTGTACTTAAATATGTTTTGATTTAATTTGTTACTATATATTACTATTACTATATTCTATATTTGTTATAGCGTAAATCTCATGTTGTGTACGTCTAGAATTTAGATTTGTTACGTTCACAATGTTTTGTATTCTTAAATAAATAAATAAATATTATTTTTCAAAAAATAACGGAGTATAGACAAAATCTGAGATCCTTTTTATTTAGGTACGTACCTCTTCAGCCCAAAAACACTTTATTTTATTTTAAACAATGTCAAGGTTTTTTTTTGCATTTTCGAGTAATTTTTCCCATGTTCTCCAAATTTTCTTATATTGCGAAATTATAGTACTTTGCACCAATTTATAGTACGGAATAATACAAAATACTATAATTATAGTACGGTTGGCAACACTGAAAAAACAACAACATAAACGAAAACTAACCATTCTAATGATTATACGCACGGTAACTACTTGCAGGTGTGACAGATCGCAGCAAATCGTATGTGAGTATCCCACCCTTAGACTATAGATATATCTAGACGCCATCCATTGCATTCTTAGACTATAGATACATCTAGACGCCACCCGTTGCATTGTTAAATGAAGCCGCTTGCCTTGCGTTTGGTTTGTGAGCGAGCAAACGCATTCGTCTACAAATGTTCGAGACCATAGACCATTTCGCTAGTGCTCGCCCAAAGTGCTCGCACTAGACGCTCAGAATTAAAGTATAATTTTCTATTTTTTTACGTTATATAGTATTTTTAAGCGGTCAAAATGCAACCATTAGATAAAGATATCTATAATTTAAGTTATTTCAAAAAAACACTAGGTCACTGATATTAAAATATATAATAAAATACAAATAAATTATCACGAACATGTATCAACTTACCTATGAAACGTTATACCATCTTCTTGCTTATCAGTACGGCTACCACATTTTAAGACAACACACAGAACCATCTTTTCTACTTAATTAACTAAAAATATTTACCACTGACTTTATGTTTAACACAAAAATATCAATTTTAGCAACACGAGCTCGCAAGTTATCGACGCTGTGTGAAGCGTTTTGCCCCGATTTGATGGCGATATTTTTGGAAACTAGCTTACACAAATGTAGACCTTTTATCTTACTCTAGCGCGTGTCAAAGAGATCGTAAGGGTGCCGAATACTTTCTCACTCGCACTCATGCATCGTTTTTGTTCAGGCCTTGATTGCATTGCTAAATGAAGCTGCGTGCCGTGCGTTTGGTTTCTGGGCGAGCGAACGCATTCGTATTCAAATGTTCGAGACCGTATACCATTTCGCTAGTGCTCGCCTAAAGTGCTCGCACTATACGCACATAATTAAAATATATTTTTCTATTTTTTTACGTTATATAGTATTTTTAAGCGGTCAAAATGCAACCATTAGGTAAAAATATCCATAATTTAAGTTATTTTAAAGAAACACGGTCACTTGATATTAAAATATATAATAATAAACAAATAAATTATCACGAACATATATCAACTTACCTATGAAACGTAATACCATCTTCTTGCTTATCAGTACGGCTACCACATTTTAATACAATACACAGAACCATCTTTTCTACTTAATTATCTAAAAATATTTAAGTACCACTGACTTTATGTTTAACACAAAAATAGCAATTTTAGCAACACGGTTATCGACGCTTAGTTAAGCAATAAAGTAAGATTTGGCGGCTACACCGTAGCAAACCATCTCCCACATCTGTAAACCTTTTATCTTACTCTAGCGCGTGTCGCAGAGATTATAAGGGTGCCGAATACTTTCTCACTCGCACTTATGCATCGTTTTTGTTCAAGCTTTGATCCCACCAGTGGTTTAGCTACAGGTTAGGTATTCGCCATTAAAATGAATGGATTATCTTGGCACGAATAATGTATATAGGTACTTAAAGTAGCGGGCGAAGTTGGAGTTTAGATTTCCCGAGAATTCTAGAATTTAAGAATAATTATTCTTTTCTTAAAATTTGAAGAGTCTATTCTCCAGTACCACGTAGGGTGAACGCATCGTGATATCTCATCAGGCGGAAGTCGAAGAGGACACAGAACAGTCAGATGGATGGATAAAATTAAGAATGACACGGGTGTTATAGTGCGAATTTTATATTAAGTCGTCTACGTCACACTTACGTCACGTGCTCTTTGCGTGTTGACTTGTCATAGCAGATACTCTATCTATGGTACTATTGCAATGAATTAAAATCTTTCTTTTTTGGTTTCCTCTTCACAATACTTATACATTCCAAATAACGTTCTTCATCTGCTTCCGTAAATGTACATGCATTTTAATGTTAATACAACTTCACGCGCGATATCAAACACACATTGAATTTGGGCGCGGGGAATGTAGAAGACTTGTATAAAAGACGTACTGTATACTGAAACTGGCTCTGAGTGCCGCTGGATTCCGAGAGGTGTAGAACGGAATCGCGAGTAGGTATTTTGCTCGACGGCTAAATCATTCGGGTCATGACCATGAAGTCTCGACGAAGAAGAAGAATTATGCTAACCAAGAACCTAAGTAAAAGTGCCGAATGATGATGATTATGTATGCGAGTCCCAGTAGCGAAGGGTGTAGGTAGGCTATTAATATCCGCCATAAAAAGTGCACATTATACTTTGTTAGTCAAACGAATTTGTTTTTATTGATCACAGACTTTAATTTACAGATGGTATTAGTTAGTTTTTAATAATAAATTAAACCCTGCCGACTCCAAACCATAATAGTTTTGGTATATTTTGTGGATACGACAAAACTATGCACACTTTTTCATTCATACTTATTGGATTTCATTTGATTAAGGGGGATGCTTATACTATCAGAGGCGAAAAGAGGCACCTAACGGAAAAATACGAAGCTTGCAATTTGAGATTTTTTTTTGATAATTTACAATTTCAACTGTAGTAATTAATAAACATGTATCTGAAAACACTAAAAAGATTTTTTATTTTTTTTTAAATTAAAAGATAAATTGGAAATTGTAAAAAAATGTAATAAAATGTGAATTCGTTGCAGGGTCAAATCTTATTATTACATTATATTTTATGGCCATATTTATAATTAAAATTTAGTTTATTAAGTTCTAGATTTTTTGTCGTTTAGATTTTTGATTAATTCATCGTTTTAATATTTTTTATATATATTTTAAAAAACATCGATTTTTATAAAAATATAAATGTGTATAACTTGAAATCCTTATTATTTATATCAAATTTTATTTTAGGCATGGTCACAATATTGAAGCTCGAGTTGATATACATAAAAAGGATTTCAAGTTATACACATTTATATTTTTATAAAAATCGATGTTTTTAAAAATAAATATAAAAAATATTAAAACGATGAATTAGTCAAAAATCTAAACGACAGAAAATCTAAAACTTAATAAACTAAATTTTAATGATAATTATGACCATAAAATATAATGCAGTAATAAGATTTGACCTTGCGACGAATTCACATTTTATTACATTTTTTTACGATTGTAAGTTTATCTTTAAGTTTAAAAAAAATAAAAAAATCTTTTTAATGTTTTCGGATACATATTTATTAATTAATACAGTTGAAATTGTAAATTATCAAAAAAAAATCTCAAATTGCAAGTTTCGTATATTTCCGCTAGGTTCTCTGCTGGCATGCGTCTCCCCCTTAAGAATACATATTACACATATTGTTGGTTCATTTTTTTTTTAATTTATTAAGCCCTATAATAGATAAAAATAATATTATTCTATCTATAAAATATTCAAAGTTATGTATGATTTAATTGCATAATTTTAGATATTTTTTAGATAGACGAGTATTTTTTTACTATTATCTATTATGGCTTCGTTTTCGCAGGGTTTAATTGAATTTAAAAAAATAACCAACACTATCTGCAATTTGTAGGCTTATTCAATGAAAACAAATAACGTATGTGCACTATTTCAGGTGGATCTTAACAGCCTACCTCCACCCTACGCCACTGGTGAGTATAACAAAGTGTGATTGGATTTGTGTTTGTTATTAAATTTATGTTACGATTGTTATGAATGTTATGTTAAGTTATGCATCTACTTATCACGTTTTTTTAAAACAAATTGAATTCGTCTCGACTCGACTCTATTGACCCCGTGACCCTGAATTATTTAGGCAGCTGTATTGGGGACATGCTTTTGACTTCTCGATTTATCACATTATAAGCGATAAGTTAACTAGAATGAATAATGGCTGGTGCTGAAGTGGTGTTTCCACCTGATTGCTTCCTGCAGTGATGTTAACCAACATAATGATATTAGTCGCTGGTATGTGTTATCATTGCTGTCAAGTATCAAAAACAAGCAAATGCCAGGCACAAGGCAACTTCGTACCCCCTTTTGTAAAGTCCACATATAACACGTTCGCGCTACGCGGGTAGACTGGGTATTAACAGGGAACATACAAATAATGAGAAGTAGTTGTCTTCTGGTTAGATAAGGTTTAATTATCGAGTGTGGAGAAATATGTCGTGATAAACTTAAACAAAATAATATGAATGGTACACGGCAAAAACAGACTTATCGACGAAATGATAATTGTGCAGGAGAGCAAAATGAAGAATGAAATCGTTTTTGGTTGGAAAATGGGTTTAATATTAAGAATTTATATATTTATTTCAAAATATAATAAAAGTGAAAAAAAATGAATAAAAACATATCCCACGTTTTTGTGCAGTTTCATATACAATGAGTTGATTTTCGCCTTGACTACACTTCCTTCTTCCTTCATTTATGAAGCAGTGAAATCGATTTTGGTAGTTTTAATGATACCATTCTTGAACACTTCATCTGTTGAACGAATTAAAAATGAAGCTTGTTTTTGCCGTGTACACTCCATATGTTATTTGAATGGGCATGTCTGTAGTATGGAACGTGCATTCAATATCATTAAAACGGTAAATTCTTGGTTTTATGTAATGACCGTCATTAAGTCATCAACCAAATCTTGATTCACATTATTTTTCTTATTAATCTGTTTTATGGGTGGGTAGTAATGTTCTATTCACTGCTGACGAGTTAATTACCACAACTCAGTCAGTGCTAAAGATAGCATGATAATTAAACGTGGTAAATAACTGGTCAGCAGTGAAAGTATATGTATCTAAAGGCCACACGCCAACACGCGTGTTTTGAGCACTGACTGTGTTAATATAATATAATATTTTTAATTTCTTATTTAAATTTAACTATTAAACATATAGTGAACTTACAAAATACAAATTCAAGACGTTCATAACATGCCACAGGATAAATCAAAGTAAGTAATACGTAGGTAACAATTTGAACAGTACATGGAGCAGTGTACACGGGCTTAGTACTATTCATTAGTACTCGCTAGTCGTTCTACCGCTAATACTCCTCTGCTCGTATTCTTATTTGTCACTAAGCACTAGTTGGGCGCGAGTTGGGCGGTTTACTCGTTGCGACAAGTTGCGAGTGCGAGTGGAGTTATGGTGGGGGTACGCATTTAATTATAATAATACGTATTTAATTATAAATAGATTCCACAAAAATGAATGTTTTATTTTTTCCCTAGCTGTTTTGTTTTGTCATGGTCTGATTTGTCACCGTTCTGTTTTGTCATGTTCTGTTTTGTCACTGTTATGTTTTGTTCTATTTTGTCCGGTTACGAATATATTTATTTACGGCGTGATGTAAGAAAATAATTAATTTAAATAAGTCAATCTTCTTTTCTACTTTTCCCCGAATTTTCTTCGTGTGTTCAAGTTGGTACAGTTGAATGCCCAGACGCCTGTAACGTATTTTACTTTTGATCACAGTAAGAACCCTCTTAGTAAGGAGAATCGATATGCGTGCGCAGACGCTAGACGCGACGCCTCACTCAACGTGGAAACCACGCAATAAAAACGCTTATTTCACTGTCAAATAAAATCCATATTCGCTTGGAAAATATTCCCTCCCCTGGAAAATTACCGCCAACGATTTCAATTCAAATGCAACATGGTAATAGTGACTATTTTCGCGTGGGCGTCCGATGCTCCGAGAGCAAACTAGTACGAATTCGGTCGACAACTTGGAAATTGGAAATCATCTCATACGAATTTTACCAAGGGACCGGAACGGGCTGTCGCTCGGAAAATTCGCTCAGTAATACACAAGAAATTTGTCGATTCTATCAACTGATAATACAGTGGTGTATTGTTTTAAATTTAAATTAATTTCTAATTAGTGAACCGGAGTGCCAAAGTCTATTTCAGTGTTCAAACGACATCAGTAAAAGTGATTTTGTTAGTGTCATATGTGTGAAATACTGAGTGATTAATAATTAAACAGTAAACAAAGTTGGAAAATATAGATTTCATTTTGATAACAACATCAATCCGGACTACTGTAAATTGAAAACTTCAGGTACATACAATTTAATTTTTATATTATTACAAAACATTAGCTATTAATATAGAATAAATAATATGTCTTTTATTATCTTTTTAATAGGTATTTATTTATTAATAACAGACCATTTTTTTTTAAATAAAATAAAAATATCTTTTTAATTTCGTTAAAAGAATAGTTTTATTATATTATTTAATTGTCGTTAATTAAAAATATATTATTTATTGTTAATCAATTGTTTTTGCTTCAGTATATTATAAAAGAAGACTTATTAGCTAATATTCAATGGCGATGTATCACATCGCACAGTTTTACAAAGATGTCTGCAGTCAAACGAAAGAAAAATGTGATTTCTGAATGAAATTTAAATGACAATCTATGAATTATCCTGTAAATATGTTATAGGTATTATAAACTTTGATCAAATTGATCGTAGACATAGAATCGCCCGAAAATATTCAGTCAGGATCAATCCAAAGGCGCAGTAAATAGTCCTTCCAGATATTTTCATGTGCTCGCCCCAAAATTCCCGATAGTATGTATACACGTTTCTTATATTATTATTACAGAGCTATACTGATTTATATTACGGAAATTTTCAAATGTGTATTTGAAACAATCATAATACGTGTGCAATTGTGACTAACAAAGCCATTATTTAGTGTTTTCCTGCCTTAATAATTTAAATGGCCTCCTAATTGACCATTTTTTTTTCTCTACACGACGTACTAACTGTGTAAACGAATTCTCTAATAACAACGATGTTAAGATTACTTTAATAATTAAAAGATAAAAAGAACTTTTTATATACAACATTTATAAATTTTCTGTTGAATCATATGAACTTGACTTGACTAGCTTAAACGGTCCAAAAAATTGTACTTGATAGAAATACTGAATAATGAAATGTCATTCCATATATATTTTTCCATAGTAACGCACGTATATATTATTTATAATAATTTAGTTCCTAGGACCCCGTATCAATCAATAATGGTATCGAAACAACTTTTCATACAAAACAGAATTAACTAAAAATGAATTCAATTCAACGTAAAGATGGCTAAAAGTATTAAAAAATGCATTGGCATCGTGTTCTGATATATTCTAAAAGTTTCAAATGTCTAGCTAGTCGGGAAGTTAGTTAAAAATTGATTGCAAGATTTGTACCGGACAAACAACCACCGGACAAATAAGAATATGACCTAAGAAAAACGTTGTAAAAATGTAAAAATCTCAGAAATTCACATATGTACATGTGTTCTCTAATTTCTATTATTTTTTTATAAAGGTATATATGTAAATATTAAAAATTACTAACGCAATTTTGTTCAATTCAATTGAATACCTACTGCATATACAAACAGTTTAAGAATGTTAAATTCTGCATTTTTTTTCGACCATGTCCGATCCTAATAAGATCATATGGGCCTCCATAGTGTGGAGGTTTGTATTAACATATTTAGTTTTACGAGAAATGGATGTCAGCCACTTGCTCAACCTATTAGGTCCATACTCTGACTCATACACAAATTGAAACACACGATTTGTGTACTTGCCAGACCCAGGATTCAAACCTGTGACCCCACGACGTTCATTCGACGCCGACGCTCAAAATTCTATATTAGATAGGTACTTATAGAAAAAATATAAAATTTAGAAAAATCTCACAAACATGGTATTGCACGTTTTTGATTTTATGTGTCATAATGTTTAGACAGTTAGTAAGGTGGCTTTTGATATAATATAAACTTGTGTATGGTAAAAATCTCTTCCAGTGGCATACTTTTTCGTTGTAATTCAGTTGATAAATTGTATATTTAATCACAATCTACTTGCTTTTGGACCATGAAAATTTATTCGCGCAGAGTCAGCTACTTCGTCTGGGTAAATGTTTTAAAATTTTTGATCTTAGGACGATTGGACCCACAGAACAGATAATAAATAGAATTCCGATAGGCTATATTCAATATACTACATTTTGATGCAGGGTGTTGAATGTGTGAGTGTCCTACGAAAATGAAACACGCATTATGCACGTGCAATACTAATAATAGTAATAATACACCAATATTAAATGAGCGTCAATGCATAAACCGAGAGCAGTTGTCAGTATTCGATGTATGGCGTATTCTTGACACGTGTTTAAACATCAATCAATCCGGTTTAAACTTAAGTTTAAGCCGGATTCTTCCTTACCTGCTACTCCTTCCCCGTTAATTATTTCAGTTCCCATTATTTTTGAGTTCCCTAATTGGATCGTCTGGGGTCAATTATTGAGCCTCGCGCTCCAACTCAAGACATTCGTTATCAAAGATTTGAATAAACATTTTAAACGCAAGGCCCTTGTGCAGTAAAATCATAGAATTCTCGCTTAAAAATAAGTAGCATGACGTGTTTCTAATAAAGCCTTTTGGAAGGAAATTTAAGTATTTTTTTTTTATATAAAAACACATTCAAAATAATCATATCAGCATGATAGAAGACACAGTATAAAAAAATACTATTAAACGATTGAAATCTGTAAATTTTCTTAATTTCTCTGTTACTGAAAAAGCTGGGACTTTTGAATACCTAATTTGCCGATAAATGGTAAGTATAGGCACATCCACGATGGCCACGCGGCTGAAGCGTTGGACTATAACGCCGTGGGTCCCGGGCTCGAATCCTGGGTCTGGTAATTACACATATTGTTGTGGCTGACATCCATTTCTTGTAAAAAACAAAATCTTTTAATACAAACCTCTACTCTGTGGAGGCCCAAATGATCCTATTAGGATCGGACATGGTCGAAAGAAAAAAGAAGAAATAGATATCATTAAAATGGCCTGTAAATTGTTATGTAATCAGCGATTTGTTGTCAGTGGCGAAGGGTGGAGGCAGGCTGTTAAGATCCGACATAAATAGTGTATAATAAATTTTGTCAGTCATATACGTATTTGTTTTCATTGAACTAAGCCTACAATTTACAGATGGTGTTAGTTAGTTGTTTTTTTTAATTCAATTAAATATTGCGAAAAAGAAGCCTTAACAGACATTAGTCAAAAAATAATCATCTATCTATAAAATGACATTAAATCATACATAATTTTGAATATTTTATAGATAAACTAACAGTGGCGAAGGCTCCATAGTAGGCGATTATTTAAAGCCTACCTACTAAGAAAAATAGATCTTCAAGCAAATAATTTAAATAAAAAAAAAAATCACTGAAAAATCCAAGATAATTGATAGTCATCTATCGTCAAAATTCAGAAGTACATAGCTTTATTTTATAAATTAGTATGGTTTAGAGCCATAACTACTGCCGCGTGGATTCAACTATGTTATGAAATATTCGATGGGAATTTAAGATGTGGTTTGTATGCGTTTTTAGTCACGTGACGCCACTGACGCCAGTCTTTGTCTGGCTTTTTATTCCGAAATCATAGGCTGTTTAGTTAGCGCTTACATCCGCACATTTATTCAAAATAATTAATAAGAAGATAATTTAAAAAATAATTTCTATGGGATTCAATCACATATAAATATTGATTGTTGTTAAAAATATAAAATAATTTATCTCGCGATTTTTATTTATCAGTTATTTATACCTAAGTGTGTCTTTTAAATATATACGTATTTTAAAATGTCTAGTTTTACGGGTTAAATTATAAATTGTTATGGAACATATTATGCACAAGAACGGATATTTTCAAAGATGATAGATAATATATTTTGAGCGTATGTTACGTTTATTGGAAAATACATAATTCAATCTAATTGCTTATTTATCAACTTATTATATCAAACTAATTGAGATTTTGAAATTTCATCGATTTAGTGTACCTATTCATCAGTAGTAATATATGGTTATCTTCTTATTTCCCGTAAATATATCTGACAAGCTTGGTTATTCCACAGCCTACCTCTTTCCAAAAGTCACCCTTCGCCACTGTAGACTAATATTTTTTATCTACTATGATTTGGTTTAAGCAGGGTTTAATGGATTTAAAATAACTAACCAAGAAATTGTGTAATATGTATTCTTAATTCATCGAAAACTAATAACTATGAATGAAAAGTGTGTACTACTCGTATTTTGTCGAATCGTCCATAACATACCGACACTATTATGATTTGGTTTAAGCAAGGTTTGATTGATTTTTATTGTAAATTGGGGTCTTAGTTCAATACAAACAATTACGAATGACTGACAATGTTTAATGTGCACTATTTATGTTGGATCTTAACAGCTTACCTCCACTCTTCGCCACTGTTTGTTGATGAAGACTTAAAAAATAGGATTTTCTAGTAAACGAAAAATAATACTACGCGGCCTCGTGCACATGGTCCAATCGGGTCTTGCACTTACTAAGACCTACCCTGCCCGGAGCTCCTGTAAATTGGTGGGCCTTATGCCGGGTCCACATTGGCACCATGTCGCGCGACATCCTCGTTAAATTTTACGATAATTATCATACTTATCGTAAAATTTAACGAGGTTGTCGCGCGACATGTTGCCAGTGTGGACCCGGCATTAGGTTATAGCTCCTTTAGCCTTGCAGTAAAATCTGGCCCTGTATGTAGAGTTGGGTTTCGGGAATTTCCCGACGGGAATTCTCGAGAAATTTTCGGGATTTTCCATCCCGAATCTCGAGAATGGAAATTTTTAACATTTCGGGAAATCCCGGATCTCGAGAATCTTTTCTCGGGATTTCTTTATTATCAAATATTAATTGAAAAAACGATTTTCTATATGGAAAAAGTGGATGGAAACACAAAATTCAAGGACTGATCGGGGCATTTAATACAATTAAGCCAACGTCGAATCAAAATGAGCGCAATTTTTTTCAACATCAGGGAATTTTGTGTCTCAAAAGCGTACGCGATTGTCAGACGCAGCGATTGACAGTATGTGTTTTTTGAAATTCTATTTTATTAAGTAATGTTTTAAATTATTTTTGTTTTCCCACTTCTATTTTGTTTGTCTTCTCACATGAATTAAAAAAATCATATTTTTTTGGAATTTGTCTGTTTTTACACAGATTTTAGGGTTTTTACAAGTTTTTTTGAAATTTCCCCATTTCTCGAGAATTCTTTTCTGGAAATCCCGAATCTCGAGAATTCAAAATTTCATCATTTCGGGAAATACCCAACTCTACCTGTATGTACCTTCACTAATTCTATAGAATAGTAAACTAGATACCAACTGAAAACCCTGACAGCGTATTTCTTTTTTATCGTTAAATGTATTATTCTGTTTATATTTTCGACGCGAAAAACGTTTTATTTGTTTTTTCTCCAATTAATACCTTTTTTATGGGTGCGTTTTTTTAGACCGGCGTGCGATGTTCGCAACATGTTTCTTTTCAAACTTTGACCATCGTTGTAACATAAACTAACATAATATTAGGTATTGTGTCTTATTTTATATTGCGCATTGTATAAAAACTGTCTTGTGATTATCATGACGTATTTCTTGACAATAATGCAACTACGATTATATTAACAAAATGAGTTTATTGCCTGATATTCACCGCGCAATAATTGTTTTACGACATAATAAATGACAATATGGGCTTTTGTCAATTAGCATGCGATCACTGTGATCGGGTATATATCGGAAAAACCCAGCGGGCATCCAATTTTATTTTTTAATGAACTTATTAGATGTTAGACATTTTTTTTTAATAAATCTGCAAAACCTCATAATCGAACTTAACTTTGTTAAAGATAATATGAAAATCTTTCATCACGCGAATAAGATTAACTGCTTTTAATTAATTGCTTGAATTCCTCGTGTCCGGAAAATTTTACGTAAGTATGTAGTTGGCCGTATCACAGTTTGCCGTGAAATGCACTGCAATCAAATGTATTTCTAAATAAAACACTTAAACAAATGAGGTGCGACAAAATTTCGAACTCGCTGGCAATCGGAGAGCGAAAGTTGAGCTGTGAACACGTCAATTTGTTTTTGTGATGGCGACAGGGGAATTAATTCTTAAATCGTGTAAAGATGACTAGAAAACGTTACCCATTTACTTGAAAAAGAAAACATGTCAATGAATATATTATTATTATTACTAATAGAACAATAAACATAACATTAAATGGCGCATGTTGGATTTTTATGACAAATTATGTTTTGTTCTGCACGCGTCGTTTGCACAATCTTCGCGTCGCGTAGTCACGATCGTTTTAGACCGTACCCCAGCTGAAGTATAGCCTTAAGGCTATACCTCAGTTGAGGCATGGTCTAAAAAGATCGTGGCTAGGCGATGCGCGGATTGAAATGACGCATGCCGATTGAAATATAATTTGTCATATAAATCCACCATGCGTCCATTTAATGTTCTGTTTATTGTTCTATTAGTAACAATAATAATATATTATTTGACATGTTTTCTTTTTCAAGTAAATGGGTAACGTTTTTAGTCATCTTTACACGATTTAATTTAATTAATTAATACCCCCGTCGCCATCACGTAACAAATTGACATGTTCCCAGCTCGACGTTCTCTCCGAATGCCAGCGAGTCCAAAATTTCGTCGCGCCTATAGTTGAAAATTATTTGCCGTTTCACTGATGTATCGTCTTAATGGTGCTCTATGGAAGACCAAAGTCTTTCCATTCACACCGATTTGTAGCGATTCACGAAACGAAGGCCTCAATAGGATAAACATTGACATTTACGAGTCATAGTTCTGTAAATGATACACATCACTTTATTGGTTGCTTTCAAATGAACGTACATATTATATTATGTCAGAGGTCGACAGAACTTATTTAAGGGCACAATAAATTAGTCAAAAGTGCAATCGTGCAATATCGTCATATTTTTGTAGATACTCGTACCACATCGAAGATTTGGCACCGGACATCTGGGCGCCACGGAATTCGAAAATAAATAGACGTTAGGTACTTATAGGTACTTTAAAAAAATATTCTATATTATTATTATTTCTATTTCAATGATTATAATATTATGATTCAATAGTTGGTGAGAATGTAAATATGCAGACGTAAACAATGATTTAATCGTGCATATGTTTAAGTTCCAACGAAAAAAGAGTTTTTAATGTTATATAAAGCCTTAAGCGTGGTAATTCTCAATCCGCGATAAAGAATACATTATGTTAAGAGTAAAATGAATTCAAACTACTAAGTAGTAGATAGAAACTGATTAAAATACCTCGTCTACACGTGTCTACGACAGTGCGGCGTCCAATTGTCCGGAGGCCAGTCGTCCCATTCCCACACCTGGACGTCAGCGATAATTTTGGGAATCTTTATCAGTAGCGGGTTTAGGGACTGGTAAATCTGGTGCTATGCCCCCAGCCCACCCCGTTTAGTTAAGGTGATACATAAGCGAAACGGCAAATACTATTCAACTATAGGCACGACGAAATTTTGGACTCGCTCGCATTCTGAGAGAGAACGTCGAGCTGGAAACACGTCACTTTGTTTCGTGATGGCGACGGGCGTATTAATTCTTAAATCGTGTAAAGATGACTAAAAAACGTAACCCATTTACTTGAAAAAGAAAACATGTCAATGAATATATTATTATTGTTACTAATAGAACAATAAACAGAACATAAAATGGACGTATGTTGGATTTATATGACAAATTATATTTCGTTTGGCATGCGTCATTTGCATGCGCAATCCGCGCATCGCCTAGCCACGATCTTTTTAGACCGTGCCTCAACTGAGGTACAACCTTTTAAGGCAACGGGATGTTCTATAGCAGTCAGTGGCGAGGGGTGGAGGCTGTTAAGATTCGACATAAATAGTGCACAATAAACTTTGTCATTCATATTTATTTGTTTTCATTGAAATAAGAATACAATTTGCAGATGGTGCTGGTTAGTTTTTAAAATTCAATTGAACCTTGCCTAAACCAAACCATAATAGGTATGTTATGGGTGATCCGACAAAAATAGTCCACACTTTTTCAGTCATACTTGTTTGTTGTCATTGCATTAAGGTGACGCATCAGTGAAACGCCAAATAATTTCCAACTGTAGGCGCGACGAAATTTTGGACTCGCTGCCATTCACTGAGAGAATCTCGATCCAGAGGCACGTCACTTTGCTGCGTGATGGCGACGGGTCAATTAATTCTAAAATCGTGTAAAGATGACTAAAAACGTTACCTATTTACTTTAAAAAGAAAACATGTCAATGAATATATTATTATTGTTACTAATAGAACAATAAACAGAACATAAAATGAACGTATGTTGGATTTATATGAAAAATAATATTTCGTTTGACAGGTGTCATTTGCACCCGCGACCCGCAGTCCGCGCATCGCCTAGCAACGATCTTTTTAGACCGTGCCTCAACTAATGCATGGCCTTAACAATACATAGATGATGTGTTGATGGTGTTGGTTAGTTTTTTAAAACTCATTAAAACCTGCCGAACCAAACCATAATCGATAAAAAATGTTTTTCTATCTATAAAATATCAAAAAATATATATAGTTTAATGGCATAATTTTAGATATTGTATAGCTATAGATAAACGAATATTTTTGACTATTATCTATTATGGCTTGGATTAGGCAGGGTTTAATTGAATTTTAAAAACTAACAAACACTATCTCCACATTGTAGTCTGAGACTTAGATCAATGAAAACCAGTGACGTCCCGTGGGGATAGGCAGATTGAGCGTCGCTTGGGGGCGGCGGTTACTCGAAGGGCGGCAAATCGAGAAGAATCATTTGTTATATATGGAAATAGCTACCTAAACTGAGTACTTAATAACGAAAATATCTTTTCTTTAAAAATTCCGCTCACTGGTTGGAAACAAAATGTATTAATTTACATATAAGGTTTAACAGGACTGACTTTTTGTCGGGTTCGCGATGTTTAGTTTACTTCCATTGATTTTTGATGTCATTCGTGACCAGAAACGACACGAGCACAGATGATAAAAAATATTGTATAAACAATGGGGCGGCATTTTGTCTAGGGGCGTCACTGATGAAAACATATACGTTTGACTGACAAAGTTTAGTGTGCACTACTTATGTCGAATCTTAATAGCCTACCTCCACCCTTCGCAACTGATAGCAGTGTTCCCTAAATGGTATTCCGAGTAACCCCAGGTTTCCGCGCGTTAAAATTAGGGGTAATTCATGTATTTTTAGCGTTTTTTTTGTATTTTTAAATAAATCCACTTGAATTATTGAGTTATCTGCATTTTTCATCATATTATAATATAACACTGATCGCAACCTTTTGTGACCAAATAACTTGTGACACTTCGCCATATTGGATAAATACCTATTATTATTTGCCAAGATACACACTAAAAATAATTATAGAATATAATTCTGTATGTGAATTATCATTTAATTATATCAACAACCGATAACATTCAATAGTAAAAACAGACAACCCACAAAAACATTGTTTCAATCAATCACCCATCATTTGAACCTCTCTTTAAACTACTAAATCAAAGATACGTGAGGTCATGTGACCCGAAAATGTGTAAATTTTCAAGGAAAGAAAAGTTTTATCACACGTGGGGTGAGCTTAGTGTATTTTTTTCTCATTTTGGTAGATTTTGCTAACTGACACTATTCGTTTACGCCTCAAAATGTGTTGCGTAAAGGGAGCATCTGTCTTATTTATAACATTTTAAATATCAAGTAAAATGACAATGCACACTTTTACTCGTGGCATGAGCTTACGTGACGTGATATTAATGTGTTTCTAGCATTACCCACAAAAATGTTTCCTATGTATCTATTCTCAGTCGACACTTTTAGTAGGTACTTGATCTTGTCAATGCTAACCCTCAGTATTGGCCATTGGGAACAGCGTTGCCAACTTAGCGTTTTTAGATAGGTAGGCATCTAGCTTGTAAAAAAATGTATCTAGCTTATGGCGTTTTTATTAGCATTTTGTGATGCCTTCAACAGCCTTAAATGTGCTGAAAATAAGCTAGATATTTAGTTTATTTATTTTCTCGCACACTAAATCAGATATTTAATGAAGGTGGCTCGTTACTTGAGAAATAAAACAACTCAATGAAACAATATGAGCATTATTGGCGTTATAGTGATATATTCTTTT
This sequence comes from Rhyacophila brunnea, assembly GCF_057557595.1. Lineage (NCBI taxonomy): Eukaryota > Metazoa > Arthropoda > Insecta > Trichoptera > Rhyacophilidae > Rhyacophila > Rhyacophila brunnea. The sequence goes on along the minus strand of NW_028232848.1, from coordinate 10,216,230 downwards.
TCTTCGGCCGTATCCGCCCCTTAATTGGATTATATAGACACCACGCAGCGCCTCCAAGAATCCCTGTCTCTCGCCAGTCTTCTTGCTTCGTTCCAGGCCAAACCAGCATCCCGTAACTCCGCCGTATACACTCTATAGATAGTATTTAGCTGCCTTCCAGGACGCCGGAATCCGGTCGGTTTGAAGAACAGGCAAGCCAGGTTGAGGTTCACTTCTGGCATCCGCAGCACGTGATAGTCATAGTAATATAAATACTGGTATCAAATATTATAATTTAATGTGTGCTTAGGTATGTGGCATCAGATTGACAATTAACGGATATTCCACTCTATAATACGGTATTACGTAATTATTACTTATCGTAGGTTGTAAGATAAATAAATTATTTTTTGTCAATTTTGAAATGAGTTTCTGGGAAAATGTGTTTTTACCCCATATTGGGAATTTTTTCGATAGGCATAAAAGCTAGTGAAATTTTATTTTCACAAAATCTAACGTGTTTTCCTGCCAAATAGCTTGTTTTCGTATCCCGTCTTTTTTGTCAACGAAAGTTGGCAATACTGAGTGGCAATGTTATTTTATTTTATTACCACGTTTTTCTTAGCTCGTATTCTTGTTTGTCGGGTGGTTGTTTATCCAGTACAAATCTTGCAATCGATTTTTAACTAACTTCCCGACTAGCTAGACATTTGAAACTTTTAGAATATATCAGAACACGATGCCAATGCATTATTTTAATAGTTTTAGCCATCTTTAAGTAGAATTGAATTCATTTTCAGTTAAGTAATTCTGTTTTGTATGAAAAGTTATTTCGGAAGAAATCCGTAATCCAATCCACTATTATTGGTTGCTAAGAGGGTGGTCCTAGCAACTAAAATATTAATATATACGTGCGTTACTATGGAAATCAAAATGACATTTCAGTATTCTATAATATTTTGTTTGTTTGCTGCAAAATAGCAAAAAAAATGATTTGTTGACAATTGCCTTATTTGTCCTAAATTATTAATACATAGAATTGTCAAGTTTATATGATTCGACAGAATATTTAAAGACTTGGTATATAAAAAGTACTTTTTATCTTGTAATTATTTTTTATTACAGACCTGTATTCATTTTACAATGGTTGGCAATAAATACGTTGCTCGCTAAATAGGAAACGGCTCGATTTTTCTTCGCATGAGCTCCAATTAGGTATGCTGGAGGTCCCCGCTGAAATGCACTACCATTATTCATTATCTCCCTCTATCAATTTATTATATCTAGCCATTGCCGACTCAAGAAGAAAGCCGATACATTCACAACGACTGGTCCTACTTTTTCCGCCCCTTCCATTGTTATCTAAAGATGATCTGTCATTACCTGTCATTTTTATATAGAGTGGCGAGTGCTCATACTGACGCGTCTGTCGTGTTCACACAGGGAATGGTTTGATTTGAATAGATAAGTTACATGATAAATAATAATACACTAGCATTAACACACCTTCCACAAATGTAATGCATAGATCAATGCTACATATTTTTTGGAAATCGATATTACCAACGGTTTTTGTGTGAAGGACTAGTCTGACTTTGACAGCTGATGAATAACATTAATGTATATTATTTTTAAATAACACTGAAAGTTAAGTAATATATTTGATTTGAGAATTTTTTATAATTCTATTTGAAACGAGAAAGGGCGAATCAATATGTCAAGCAATCTGGGATCTGATTGACAGCTGAACAGTGGACCACTCGTTGCTTGTGCAAAAATATGTGCTCAGGTTTTATTAATCTAAAGATGGCGCTGATCTAGCTCATAAACTAATACTAGTCATGCATAATGCCAATGACTAATGGTAGTTTTTTTCCACGCGGGTGATGCAGTTGATTCAAACATCAAAACAGTTCATTTATAATTGTCATTAATTTATGTATAGGTACTAAGAAATAATTGTATTTCTCACGACTTGAGTATAAAATGTTAACCTCTAAATAATAACAAAATTCCTGTCCTACATCAATTACTGTAATAATATGTAACAAAAATTGTTTGAATTGACAGAACAAATAAATAAACCACTAGGCACTTATATATTATTATAATGTCAACCTCAATATTAATTAATAATAGTTGGTTGGGCTTTTTAAGTGGACTGTACTTATTTTGTGGGAAGATGAGGAGGTCGGATCTAGGGGTGGGGGCGATGGAACAGAATGCCGGACACTGACCTTTGTGATGATGTATGATGGCTCCGTGGTCTAGTTTTGGGTCACCCGGTTCGGAATGATGATGATAGATTCTGAATGAGTCTGTATTTATTGAGTCAATCACTTAAGCGACGGAAAGCTATTAGAGGCCCGCTATCGAGATGCAACTCAATGTTCCTTGTAATACCGTCTCTCATGATCGGCAATTGCTTATTGATTGTCTGGTAACAATAACACTGGGGATTAGGAGGTGGGTGAGGAGATAAGGAGTGGAATGGGAACATAAATGGCCCAACCAGGTTGGTTTAAGGTTTTTATTTTATTTTTTATCGTGGGATGTCAAAATAAGTTATTGAGTCGGGCCTCCACGTTCCTAAACCTGCCACTGCTCTGGACGATGTATCATATTTTATAAGGTTACATGTAAATTGTACGTAAAACATTTCACCGTGGCACAGTTTGCCGTGAGCTTTCTTATCGGAAAGAGATGACCGTATACTATACGGTCTCCAATTATATTGTATTCAATTAGAAAATTAATTCAATTTTCATAGCTGATTTTGGAAAAATTCACGAATTCAAGGATGAAAACTTAATCAACCTAACAAATAATCCTGTATATCGGCTTTTTTCAAAATTTATTTGCTGCTGGCTTCCTGTAGAGTGTAAACCGACAATAACCGTGTTTTTTTAGACATGAATTTTATGTCGGTACTATACGACCCAAAAGAGGTTGGACGGTCTTTAATATACGGCCATATATTTCCGATATAACATTTCACGGTGAAGTGTGATACGGCGAACTGCATACGTACAAGTTTCCGGGCACGATTTTATAATATAAGAGTATTTCCAAATCCCGAATGACGAGCTTCATAGCCAGAGCTAGAAATGGAAAATTTTACAAACCGGAACGCTTGATAATTTTCCGAAGATTATAATATATGTAATATATTTTTTTTTCCGACCATGTCCGATCCTGATAGGATCATATGGGCCTCCACAGAGTGGAAGTTTGTATTGACAGATTTTGTTTTTTTTTTTTATGAGAAATGGATGTCAGCCACTTGCTCAACCTATTAGGTCCATACTCTGACACACACACAAATTGAAAAAAACAATATGTGTACTTGCCAGACCCAGGATTCGAACCTGGGACCCACGGCTTTATAGTCCAACGCTTATGCCGCGCGGCCACCGTGGGCGTTAGGTTAGGTTAGGTTAGGTTAGGTTAGGAAATGTAATATATACCTATGCATTATATAAAAGTAAATATGCGTGCTAGATTTTTTGTTATATGGCCTACCTTGCTCAGATGCTCAAATTATTTTTTCAACAAGACATAGAGAGAATATTTCACGAACTTAGAGCTGTGGGTACTTTTAACTTTACCTTCTTCTTAGTCGTAACCAGTTAATCCAATTCCGAGCCAAAATCTTGATCCCGGGATTGGCATTTTTTCAATAATTAATATAAAATTTCTATATAACGTTGATAAAATCGGTCAAAAATAAATTTGTTAATATTGTGTACGTTCAATCTCGGAAATACATAGGTTTAATGGAGTAAATAATATTGTAATATAATAATAATGTGTACAATAACAGTTTTATTTATTTATGAAAAGATAACAAATACAAGTTCAATTAAAATAAAAAAAGACAAATGCATGTTTTTAACATGGTGGAATTACTTTGTTAAAAGTGCGAAGCATTGTTTTTTCCAATCTTTCTCATTTTTATTAATCTATGTGAAAAAATAAAATGAATTGGCAACACATAGGTAATGAATCAAACTTCATTCAAACTCAGTTTATTTCTAATGTATTTGTATGTTATTAAAAGTATTTTTTCTGTTATATTTTAGTTTTTATTTTATTTTCCATAAAAATTGATAAAAAAACTCAATCCCGAAAGTTTCGGGATTATGTTTATCAATCCCGGGATTCATAGGTATCGAAAATAGTTCGGGATCCCGGGATTGGAATCCCTAGTCGTGACTCGTGACCACCGTAAAATTTTTTAATTTTTTGAGCGACCAAGATTTTCCACCCCTCTCGAGCCTCTGATTTTGTCATGGTAGAGTGAAGACTGCCCCATGTCAGCTTTTTCACTTGGTTACTCCAGCGCGCCGACGCTCTTCCTTCGCGAGCCTTCCCGGGATGTTACCCAAAACCAACAGTCCATCCCTGTCCGCGCCGAACAATATGTCAAAAAATCTGCAGAATGCGTCTCAAACACATTGCCGACAGCCATTTTTTTATCTGTAGTCTCTGGTAGTCTTAAATTAATAGCGTACTTCAGTGAAACGGCAAATAATTTTCAACAGCAGGTGCGACGAAATTTCTCACTAGTCGCCAATCGGAGACAGACAGTCGAGGTGTCCGCACATCGATTTATTTTGTCTTTCTTAAATCGTGTAAAGATGACTAGAAAACTTTACGTATGTACCTACTTAAAAAGAAAACAAGTCAATAAATATACTATTATTATTAGTCTTAATATAATAATAAACATAACATTAAATGGACGCATGTTGGATTGTTATGACAAATTATATTTCGTTCGGCACGCGTCATTTGTACAATTCGCGCATCGCCTAGCCACGATCTTTTTAGACCATGCCTCAACTGAAGTATAGCCTTAAAGTCATGTGAATTAAGCCAAAGCCCACTTGAGTGCCTGGCGACCTTGGTCTTGGGAAACTCCTTCTGAGTCCCAGTTAAAATGATGCTTTACAGGGGTAGTCAACCTTTTTATACCTACCGCCCACTTTTGTATCTCTGTTAGCAGTAAAATTTTCTGACCGCCCATTCCACAGTAATGGTGATTTATAAAGTAGGGAAGTAACTTAACTTTATATAATTTACTACTTAAACTTTACTATTTACTATTTAAACTTTAGAGTTGCAGCAAGTTAAAGCATATCATAATAATTACTTACCAAATACTTTATGTCAGACGTTCACTAAGTTTGGCAGAATAAACCTTCATAAAACAACTTACTGTAGTTAAATCTATCTATGTATTCATCTTCCACCCTGTCACGACCCAACATTGGGGCATAGGGTAAGCACAAGTTCGCGCCACTTCCCAAGATCCATCGCCAACTCTTGCGCCTCCCTTTTATGTATGCTTTGCATTTAATATGTAAGCATGAAGTCTGATGAAATTACATTCAATTAATTAAATTATTAATGAGATCACTGAGGCTGATGCTGAGAAACTAAATACTGGATATCTATCTGGCTCAATTTTTGTGAGGAACAAACGAAAGTCTCCTCTTTCGGAAATATTCAGGCGGTTTCTTTGTTTGGTCATAATATGATTAACAGCACTAAAGCCTGATTCAACAAGATGAAAATACAATGAAAATGTTTTTAAACTCCTACCGCCCACCATGAAGGCTGGAACGCCCTCTAGTGGGCGGTAAGTAACAGGTTGACTACCTCTGCTTTACATCAAGCGTAGGGTCCCGTGATCCGCCCGAAAAGATTGAACGTGATGCGATTTTACAATAAAACATTAATTTTTATTATATTAATCAAAGTCTTTTTAATTCTTGCACGTTCAACATAACTTCAATTTTGCGCCCCTACTCGAGCTGCCTCGCGTTTGCACACCCCTTTTTACGTCACTTGGTATAACATACCTACTGCTTTTACCATTATAGCATTCCCTGCATTCTCAATTCAATTGACTATTTTCCCAATTGAGATTAACAAAAATTTTAAAAGCTCTAAATAGAAAATACTTCGCACACTTTGGTTAATTAAGTTGGTCGATGAAAGCTCAGCTGCTTTGTAAGGTAGGTACTCGTTGCAAAACTTTTAAATTGCTGAACTCTGCCGATCTAGCTATAGAATATTTTCACAAAGGCTTACAGGTCATTTCACTTTGTGACCTAGATTCAATAAAATGCAGGCTGGGTGTAGAATATTTTTTTTATTAACCTTCACTAACTTATAATAGAGAAACACTTTCACTACCTATATTATTACTATGGCGAAGATACCATACTAGGCGATTATTTAAATTGTACCTTCTAGTGCTAAAATCGTGGCAACGGAATGTGGAATTCCACTTTTTCAAAAATCCTGGGACACACTTTAAACGTGATTTTTTTCAATATTGGTCCAAATTTACCGAAAAACTGTATATTTTCCAAAAATATATAATGTAAGCCAGTGGTTCCCAAAGTTGACTGGGCTCCGACCCATCTAACAAAAATTTCCAATCTTGGGACCCACCTCTTAGCTGTCTTAGAGAAAAGAGGGCATACATATTGGCAATGCTCATATTCCCTAGTGGCGAGTCGTGGAACTACTTAATGCTGTCTTATTTGGTCTAATTGAAATAATTTTTTTTTCTTTATAAGTGTTACCAATATGAATGAAATACTGTTGAAATAAGAAACAACTTAAATAAAAAAAAAAATATTACTTAAATACCTACACCTGCAAGGTTTTTTTACAAAGTTATTTCAATGGGAAGGATGTATTTGTTTCTTATTTTTCTTCATTCCAGTTTTAGCATCAACTTCAACTTTAGTTACTTTTAATCGCAGTGAGTTTGATATATCCAATTTATTTCGGTATTTAGTAGCCGAAAATCCGACCTCACATAGATATTAGGTAGTAAAGATGAGGAGGACTTTCATAGCTTCATCGAACATTCATTATTTTATCACGATATTTTCCGTAACTTAAGTTTAATTCAATTTTTAGGAATTATAAATAGCTGAATGAAATATCAAATTTATCACTTCCTATTTTTTAAAATTTATGTATACAGTGGCGAGGGCCCACTCAATATTCGCTCGCGACCCACTGATGGGTCGGGACCCATAGTTTGGGAAACAATGATGTAAGCTATTGAAGACACTAAAAATTGAATTTTACACACTCAAAATTAATGACGAAATCAGACTTTGTTTATTTGAATTTAGGGGTGGGACATGGTAAAAACACACTACCTTTCGATCTAAATAATCAATTAAAAATATATACAGGTCAGACAGTTGTATTTAACTGACCAAATAGTGTAAATTAATAAATTTTCATGTTAAAAATACATAACTTTCCAATATTCAATAATATAATAACTATGAAAAAATCAATCGAAGTCATGGGACATGCCAAAAACGCAATGTACAAACTTTGGCTAAAATGCCCATCTTCATTATTTTATATTCTACAAAAAAAATACATCTGTCTGTAGGTATGTATTTTAAATTAATTATCGACTTGGTCAAGCAGACGGTACGTAGCAATTTCATTAATACGTAAAGAGCTATAACACAAACACAGTATGATAAAGACTTTGGCACATTTAATGCATACTACACGTATTCTTCTTCTTATTGTGCCATCCCCTAGCGAAGGTCGGCCACCATCAAGGCGATCTTAGCTTTGTCGTCTGCTACCCGGAACAGTTCAGTTGAGCTGCACTCGTACCAATTACGGAGGTTCTTAAATCACGAAATGCGGCGCCGTCCTCTGCTACGCTTACCATTGATCTTTCTTTGAATGACAAGTTGGGGAATATTGTACTTTTGTCTTCTCATAATGTGGTCGAGGTACTGTAGTTTCATGGTTTTGATACTACGTAGAACTTCTCGGTCCTTCCTCATTCGATTGAGAACTTCAACATTTGTCACCCGGTCAGTCCAAAGAATTTAGAGGATGCGTCTATACGGCCACACCTCGAAAGCTTCCTACACATACCTACCTAAAATACATACCTTATGAAAAAAATACTAAAAGATATATATTATAATATATATAAAAGCTTGACATGTTTACAGTGGTGTATTTTTGTATATTTCATTATTTTTTTGCGCTGGAGCCAGGTCCAACGTCGCCTCTTCACTCTCTGCTTTATTCGTTCTCTTATCTTCTCGTTATTCCTATAGTCATACCACCCGCATCTGTTCTCGAAGCTCAGTACACGGTTGCTCTAAGTCTTCGTAAGGTGCCATGGTACGCTACCGTAAAACAGCACCGTCAGTATACTAACGTCGAGTAGGCTCTGGTTTTGACTGAGTACAGTCGTAAGTCCCGCATCGAGTTGAATGTTGCACCAATATCAATATTTTTTATTCAATCTTACTGTCTGCGGTGTTCCACGAACAACGAGTCATTTTCTGATCTCAATGGTATACGGTGGACTGTGATACGGCGAAATATAATACGTACAATTTACATGCAACCTAGTTTTTTTACTGGATTATAAATACAGTAACGTCCCGTGGGGGTAGGCAGATTGAACGTCGCTTGGGGGCGGCAGTTACTCGAAGGGCGGCAAATTGAGGAGAATCATTTGGTATATATAGAAATAGCATCCCAGACTGAGTACCTACCTAATAATGAAGATAATATCTTTCCTCAAAAAACTCATCTCACTGGTTGGAACCATAATATGTATTAATTAACATAAAGGGTTTAACATGACTGTATTTTTTATCGGGTTCGCGATGTCTAGTTTACTTCCGTTGCCCTTCGACGTCCTTAGTGACCAGAAACGACACGAGCACGAATGATAAAAAATATTGTATAAAAAAATGGGGCGGCTTTATGGCCCTGCCCAGGGGCGGAGTTTTGTCTAGGGACGTCACTGAATAAATAGATCGCAGCCTACTTAAAGTTGAGCATGCCTGATATAGGTAAATCACCCAACAGTGACACCTAAGTACGGCAAAAACGATTCGCAGTTGTATTGGTAATGATTGCTAGCATTGGAATAAGCATTATAGAATACACATTTATTATAAACATAATTTACGAATCGCCCTTATACCCACTATATTATATGCAACGATTTACCTTTCCTTTATATTGCTTGGAATAGTGAGAGATATTAAATTATTTTTCATTCTTCAATAAGATTCAATAAGTCGATTTATTTAATTTGGTTATCGGTGCATTTCAATTGTCAGCATTTCAATTACATATTATAGTATATCGCGGGATTATCGTAAAAAGTCACCAACTAACATTTTTTATAAAATCCGGGATATACATACCCGGCTCAATCCACTGATGAAGACTTCTCCAAGCTTATTCCATTCCTTTCGATAGTGTGCATTTTTAAATCACTATAAAGACTATTCGACTAATAAACTGAAGTGAAATCAGCAAAATATTTTAGTCGAACTTATGGCTTCGAGAAACATTGCCTCAATAAAATAATTACTTTTGCTAGAAACACATAATTGCCCAAACATATTGCCATCACGTCACGCGATATTGAATCACTATCTTTATCACAAAGTTTCTATTTCTATCTCAGCGTGTCAATACGTGAGATCACAGTAAGTTGCGCCACGGGCAAAAAGTGTGCAGTGTCGTTTTACTTAGTATTCTGCACAGTGTCGCAAATTTGCGACATTTCAATCTTTTTCGATATAGCCAATGCCATCTGTGTAAATTATCAAATAATATCCTTTTTCGATGCCTAGAAAACTGTTTTACCATAAACATCCTACTTTACCGATTTTGTTTGGACATTTCAAGAAATAAAGCATTTCTGCATTATAGTCTCTGCATTTCTGCTTTGACAGTTGACGAATTCGTATGTACGCGAAAATCCGCATTTGTAAATAAATAAAAAAAATGTACTTACAGAAGATTGAAATTGGTCGAATAAAAATATCTACACATCAAATAAGGTGTGTACATTAGTTTTTTATGATTGTTATCATTTGGTTTTGTATGTTGTCATACTGAAATGTAAGATTTCCTAATGTCGTAAATCTGCGACACCACGCAGTAACATACAAAATTTAATGTAATTTTCGAAAAAAAAAAATATTTTTCCTCCATTCACAAGGCATTTTGACAACAAGAAAAATTAAAAATTTTCAAAACAAAAAAATCATGCAGTGAAGGGTTCAGGTTGATGCTTCCATCCCGTAGCACATTTAAACCAAAATCGAATAGTGTCAGTTAGAAAAATCTGCCAAAATATATCAGAACCGGATTAAGGTCACCTAACGTGTATCACTCCACATCACCAATCTGATGCACGATTGAAATTTATTCTATATTACTCGTATGTAAGTTTATACATCGTTGAGTCACGTGCTCTCACATATTTTTTTACATTAGTGGTTTGGGAGGGAGCTATAAATGAGAGGTAATCCACACAATATTTTTTCTAGGTTGCCAGTTTTTATTATTGAATGTTCTAATTGTTATAGTAGGTACGTGCGCACACGTGACACGATGGTAATGTATTTCTAGCATAATGTACTATCCCGCATGGTACCGATAATAATAATATGTCATCTGACCAATCTGTATTGATGTAATCAACAAAAATATAAATATATGACAGCCAAAATTTTCAGCTGATTAAAAGATGTTTTACACTATTAATCAGTGTGGCCATGTAATGTAAACAAAACAAAATTTTAGATAAACAAATTATCAACCTTTGTACCTCTGATTGATGTTTTAATTTAATAATTTGGAATATTGTTCTTTGTTATTTACATTATTTGATAGATCACGTCTGTAAACCTTCTTAATAAATAAACAGTCTTTATTTTAAAGTCATCCTTTTTACGGTTACTTAATAAACTCACATGATAGACCATTTCAAACATTTTAACAACTTCAAAGTCAAATTACTCAAAACTAGTATTCTCCAGTTAGTGTGTTCTGCCATAACAGAGACGACATTATGCCCTTACGTTAGGTTAGGTTACGTCTAGAATTCAATTCTGGGAGTGGTGTAGTAATTTATATACTTATAATACAGTACACTCTCAGAAATCTGCCGCTCGATTATCCGACAACTACTATAATCCGCCGTTATTTTTACTAGTTGAAAGCACAAAATCAAGCTCTATAATTCGCCTTTATTCGATTGTCAAATTCAGTAGTCCGCCGCGTACAAGTATGCAACGCAGATGAGACGGGTTTATTTTGGAAACTTCTCCTTCGTAAAACGTACGTTCATCGCGAAGAAAGTAATGTACCAGGGAGGAAACTTCCCAAGGACCGCGCCGTGCTCCAATGCAACCGTACACACAAAATGAAGCTTTTGGTCAAAGGGAAAGCCAGGAATCCTTCTTCAGAAAGCCATTCAAGAATATCTGCCTCACTGAACAACTGGTTGTGTCAAGTTTAGTGATTTACTATATTTAGTTAATAAACTTAGTTTATAAAAATATGTATAATTTAGTAAATATTTGATTTTAATTATAAATAAAATCGTAATTTGCTAGTACGAATTTCTCAAAAAAACTATTTTTACGAAATACCTGTTTTAATTACAACGTTTTCCTTAGGTCGTATTCTTATTAGTCCGGTACAAATCTTGCAATCGATTTTTAACTAACTTCCCGACTAAAGTTATTTCGATATCATTATTGGTTGTTAGGAGGTCCTAGCAACTAAATTATTAAATAATATATACGTGCGTTACTATGGAAATCAATATGAAATGACATTTCATTATTCAGTATTTCTATCAAGTACAAATTTTTTTGATCGTTTTATCAGTTGCTTTACAAACAAACACAGATATATTTTGATACAAATTTACAAAGCACATTTAGTTCGTATTTTTACACGGTTATGGAATTGTTTTTTTAAAACGTTCTGGAAGGGGCTGTAGAGTACAACTCCACTGCTCAAGTGTTCCACTTGTCCCGAAAAAGAAGAAATCTATAGCATATAGTTGAAATTCTTATGTTTTTATAAACGGTTCTATATAATTATAATGCTTGTCGGGTGACTGTTGACTCTTAATTACCACCTTTAAAATGCACGTTAATGACATCGATCGGCCGCCTGGTCATTACGCGCCAGGTGCGTCTTCAGCGTCCAAAGTATTAATTACTAACCGACGCCCGGCTCTCGCCAAATAGCCTATAATAACGCAATTTGATAAGAGCGTACTTCAGTGAAACGGCAAATAATTTTCAACAGTAGGTGCGACGAAATTTCTCACTCGTCGCCAATCGGAGATAGATAAGAGGTGTGCGCACGTCGATTTGTTTTGTCATGGCGTCGGATGAAAATATTCTTAAATCGTGTAAAGATGACTAAAAAACGTTACCCATTTACTTGAAAAAGAAAACATGTCAATGAAAATACTATTATTATTAGTAATATAACAATAAGCAAAACATTAAATGGACGCATGTTGGATTTTTATGACAAATTATATTTCGTTCGGCACGCGTCATTTGCACAATCCGTGCATCGCCTAGCCACGACTTTTTTAGACCATGCCTCAACCGAAGTATAGCCTTAATTACTAACCGACGCCCGGCTCTCGCCAAATAGCCTATAACAGCGCAATTTGATAAGCATTTCATGTATGACCTACTAGTTTAAATTGTCGTTTGATGTGAATTGGATAGGAGGCTCGTAGCATAATGTATTTATGCACAGTTGGCGCGATACCAGTGGTTATACGGGCTCAAATCCCGTCGAGGATCGTATTTTTTAAAAATGTTTTTTTCTAGTGGGTATATTATATCTGAGGTGCTTTCAAGTTATGTATGTTCAATAATGCATTGGTTCACAAGACGTATTACCTACGCATTATCATGATATTAATGGTATGCAGGACAGGTACACATTATTATGAGGGCTACCCAGTGACGTCCCGTGGGGGTAGGCAAATTGAGCGTCGCTTGAAGCGGCAGTTACTCGAAGGGCGGCAAATTGAGGAGGATCATTAGGTGTAAGTATATAGAAATCGGTATCTAAACTTAGTAATAACGGAAATATCTTACTATTGAAAGATTGACCTCACTGGTTAGAAACAAAATGTACCTGTTAATTAACATAAAAGGCTTAACAGGCCTGATTTTTTTGTCGGGTTCGCGATGTCTAGCTTACTTCCGTTGTCCTTGGACGTCACATCCTCGATGACTAGCAATGACAGGTGCATATTTGTGAATTTTATTTGAATTATAGGCAGTGACCTATATAATTTATCCAAATATTTTTGCCAGTCATTCGCGAGTTTTGAAAGATTCAAGTGTATATTTAAATGTATCTGAAACCGTGAACACGCACTCTTGGAAACTGAAGTATGGCATTTAAATTAGATTTAGTGGTATATATATATTTTTTTTATTGATGCACCTATGCAACACATTTCTTAGATATCGGAGTCATGAAAGGATGATAAAAAAAATTGGTGTATACTTCTTTGGCGTAACAAAACAAAATAAGCCGTTGCCTGAGTCTACGCGATTCATCTGTGTCTCATATAGCACATGATAGTTGTAATTTAATTATTGTATTGGATCAAAACTCATCTTTACCATACAGCGGTTATAATCGATTCAGAAGTGCCCATGATAAATTAATAAAAAATAAATTTTAATATATTTTTTGAATTATTTACCAACTCAACATTCACAAAATGTATTTATTTATATATAACTTTACTCATATACTCATCATACTTACATCTAATCATAATATTTACATAAATGTATCCTCAAATCTTGATACACAATCTTTATAATGAAAAATAAATATACACTCCAATATAAATAAAGTTTTATGAATATAAATTAACAGTGTAGAATGTTATGGTACGTTTACATCTGACACTTATATTGTCATATTTATGTATGACACCATATTCACCAAGTGTAAACAGTAATTATATTTGTACCAGCCACTTATTTTGCGTGTGTCGACACTCACCTGTCACTTATTCAATCTACTTATATACGCAAATGTAAACACCGCGTATTCGACAATTCCGAACTTGCCGCGATATATCACCGAAGTTGGACCACCGTCTACTTTTATATCAAATACCTGACACATTATTCGTAGTTTGACAGGTACCTAGTGAATTGCATAGGTATATTTCTAAAACAATGGACAATCAATTATCATAGGTACACCATGAATGTATGCCCAACGTTTACGTTAAGAAATGTACTGTAGCGATCTGTCAAAAATCATAGACAGTGAGAAATAAATCGGATGTGCCGTGTTCTATGGATTTTCTTCGAAAATAAAATATCGCTTGTTCTCGGCACATACGATTAATTCTGATGCACTCTGTGAAGAAAAAATGCGCTTCAAATGGTTTTACCTAATTCATTTTGGCCCACACCTGCACTAGTAATATGATAATATTATATTGAATATGCAATGACGATCAAGTGCTAGATATCGCAATGTTACTGTTAATCGTTCTTCTACACTTATGGCATTTCTAAATTGTGTGTCTTATTTTTTGGCAAAAGGTCCAATCTTGCAAACTAAAGTTCACAAATTGAGTTAGATCTTCGATTTAAACTCTGACATTAAACGGAAGGCACCTAGTTCTACTCGTCGCTGAATCCATTGCCGCACCCATCTAGACCATTTTTTCTTCCTTTTTGTTGCCAAAAGACTTAAAATAATAACACTCGCTCCTTTCTTTTTTAACATTCCCATATTGACAACTGACATAACGTTTTTGAGAAGTATACAAAATAAGTGTCCGAATAAATTACAATATCATATGTAAACACCGCATATATTTATTCCAATGTTGCCATTGAATAAAGTGTCGAGACTTTATTTCAACGAGAAGTATACCAGAATTTTATGTCAGATCCATGCAGGTGTAAACAGTAAGTGAAATTTTATGTCAGACACATAAAATAAGTATAACGGTATAAGTGTCAGATGTAAACGTACCATAAGTCTCTTGAAATTTGTTTCTTATGACACAATATTGGTTATGTTTACAACACGTGCTGTTTACTTGGTTGTATTGAACGACCAACTAAATGACGCTATGCGCATGCGCATGAGCATGTACCCCTGAGACCGAAATGAATATAATCATAATAATAAATTGTGTTGCATCGGCGCGCGCAACTTCCGTCACACGCCAAACGTGTTATATCGGCGCGCGCAACTTCGTCACACGCCAAAAATACACTCTGATCTGTATTCCCAAACGCGCCAAAAGAAGTATAACTTATAAAATACTATATAAAAAATGGGGCAGCATTTTGGCGCTGTTTAGGGGCGGCATTTTGTCTCGGGACGTCACTGGGGGGGGCTATCTGTTAACAAGGCGCGTATGTATGGTGATTCGCCGATTTGCGCGGGTCGACTGCATATTGCACAATACTCGGAATTTAATTCAAGTTCAACCAGGGTCATGGTCATTGATGCAGTGACATATAAATGCAGGTTTGTAGGGCTTATTCACTTCAATTGGACGCATAAATGTCGTTAGTAATTAGAGTAAATACAACTTTCGGGTAGCAAAAATTTTATTTGAAAAATGATTCTCTCGAATTTGAGCGATATTGACACGTCACGTGACTTCGGCCTGACTTCAAACGTTGGCGTGTATGCTACATTTCAATGGGATCGGCTTTGGTTATATGTAAATTGTACGTAAAACATTTCACCGTGGCACAGTGTGAGCTTTCTTATCGGAAAGAGATGACCGTATATTATACGGTCTCCAATTTTATTATATTCAATATGAACATTAATTTAATTTTTATAGCTAATTTTGGGAAAATTCATGAATTCAAGAATGAAAATATAACCTTACAAAATTTGTTATGGATTATTTAATAATCCAGTATATCGGATATTTTCAAAATTTGTTCGCTGCTCGATTCCTGTAAAGTGTCAACCGATAAGAACCATGTTTTATTTAGACATGAATTTGGATGGACATGATTGGATTTGATGGAAGATGTGTAGCAGTGACGTCCCTAGATAAAATGCCGCCCCATTTTTTACACAGTGTTTTTATCACCCTTGCATGAGTCCAATATCTAAGAAATGTGTTGTATGGATACATTACTAACAAAATATCAGACTGTAATTATTCGCAATTCTGCACGTGTCGTTTTTAGTCAACAAGAGCAACGGAAGTAAACTAGATATCGCGAACCCGATAAAACCAGTGAGCTGAATTTTTTAATGGATAAGTGTTTAAGTTATTACTAAGTTTATGTAGCTATTTCCATATATTCCAAATGATTCTCCTCGATTTGCCGCCCTTCGAATAATTGCCGCCCCCAAGCGACGCTCAATCTGCCTATACCCACGGGACGTCACTGATGTGTAGGGTAGAAGCATGTCCAGGTGGGATAGAAATGGCACGTGCTACAGATTTTCAACTGAAAGGGTATTGGTATAATATACGGAGAAGTGGAAAACAGCTAATCAATTAGTATAATCCTATTGTGTACCCTACCTGCAGCCCCACCTGTGCACCGGGGGGATTAATTAGTTCGTTATCATTTTGTTTAGATTATCGGAAAATTGCGCAAACGAAAAATGTACTTATACAATTTCAGTTATTCATAAATCAGTTTTACTTTTATGTATATCTTCTTCTGAGTCGTTCCCTCGTGGCTGAGGAACGTGACCACCTTGAAATTCTGTCATCTTTTGAGCGACCAAGACTTTCCAGCCTTTTGTAAAAAATTGCCTCTGCGATAATTTGATAGGTTGTCATGATTTTTTATGTTTCTACTATTTTTTAAGCCATGATATCAGCACTTTCTAACGAAGCGACCGCATCGTATGGCTTCATGGAAAACAGCCACTGCTTTCAAAAGTTGTAATGTCTGTATTCGTTCCTTCATTTGACTCCCTTTATAATGTGTAACGTAGGGGTAGTCAACCTTTTTATACCTACAGTCCATTTTGTATCTTAGTAGTAGTAAAATTTTCTAACCACCCACCGGTTTCACAGTAATGATGATTTATGAAGTAGGGAAGTAACTTTATAAAATTTATAAAGCAGAGTTACAGCAGGTTAAAGCATATACTTAATAAAAAAATTTTCCGACCATGTCCGATCCTAATAGGATCATACGGGCCTCCACAGAGTAGAGGTTTGTATTAACAGATTTTGTTTTTACGAGAAATGGATGTCAGCCACTTGCTCAACCTATTAGGTCCATAGGTACTCTGACTCACACACAAATTGAAAAACAATATGTGTACTTGCCAGACCCAGGATTCGAACTTGGGACCCACGGCGTTATAGTCTAACGCTTAAGCCGCGCGGCCACCGTGGGTGTTATATTTACTTACCGAATACTTTATGTCAGACTTTCGCTTTTTTTCTAAGTTTGGCAGAATAAATCTTTATAAAATAACTTACAGCAGTTAAATATATCCTTTTATTTATACTTTGCATACATAGAAGCATGAAGTCTGATGAAATTACATTTAATTAATTAAATTATTAATGAGATCCCTGAGGCTGCGAAACTAAATACCTACTGGATATCTGGTACAATTTTTGTGAGGAAGAAACGAAGGTCTCCTCTTCCGGAAATATTCAGGCGGTTTCTTTCTTTGGTCATAATATTATTCACAGCACTAAAGCCTGATTCCACAAGATATGAGGTAGAGAAGGGTATCAATAAACTGAATATTATTTTCCACATATTTGGATGAGGGCAATAAAAATAGTTTATTTTCTGAAATTTAAATTGTCACGGGGAATTTTATGAAAACATAATGAGTTTTAAAAACCCCTACCACCCACCATGAAAGCTGGAACACCCACTAGTGGGCGGTAAGGACCAGGTTGGCTATCCCTGGTGTAACGCATGATCAACGTATACCCGCGAGAGTCACTGTTCACATGCAACGGTAGGAAGAAAAGTTCAACGATGGATGCATAATAGATCCTGCTCTCATTTCCTCAAAAACAGTCCTAATCGAACACATACCTTCGATCTACTTCACAATCTTGACTAATGAGATTTTGTGTATTTATCTGTTTCTTTCTGCAACGACCCCCTACTGCTGTAATGCTCAAATTACATTGGCAGATGGCGAAGGGTGACTTTTGGAAAGAGGTAGGCTGTGGAGATCTGATAAAAAGAGCACACTTGTCAGGTATACTTACGAGAATAGTACGATATTTACTACTAATGAATAGGTACACACGAATAAATGACAACGACACACTAATTCAATGAAACTTCAAAAACTCATTGACGACATAAAAATGAGCGATGTGTTTAAATTACGTATTTTTCAAAACATGTATACCCATCAAAAATCATTAGATAAAATTTATTTTTATTTATAAAAACAATGCTTACTTATTTATGAATATTCGATTAAACGCCGTTAAAATTATTTTTTTAATTATCCAATTATTAATGATTTTGGACAAAGTGCGCAGTCGTGACAACATTATTATGCGCGAATGTTTTAGGCTCTGCGATAGGAGCTTACATTATTTCGTACAAATCAGCAGACTTGCTGAGGTTACGAGACGTAAAGTACATACGAAAAAAATTCAGAATTATTTCACACATAATCGGCGATTTATTTACGTCGAGACGTCGCGGCGTTTGTTATTTATTTACGGTGCGCTGTGGTATATTTTTTATTACCTTTGCAGTTGTTTTGTAAACTGTGTAATACTGTAATACATTCCTACATATACGACATCTCTCGTTGGTAAATTAAATTATTTTTATTTAACATAAAATAATGAAGTGATTAAGTATATAAATATGTCAATATGCAATTAAAAAATAATTTTCTTAAGAAGGTAGGCTTTAAATAATCGCCTAGTATGGAGTCTTCGCCACTGGCAGATTGCGTCTGGCCCGATCGTCTGCCACGATTGTCAAAATCTATTATCTATGGTTTTTCGGGATCGTGAACGATCGTGAGTAAATTGGAACCAATCATATTTCTGTCTGCCACGATTCACGAAGACTCAAGCGAAGATTGCCGAGAACGTACGAAAATATCCGAAGCTACCGCCCTCTTGCGAGGTTAGGTTTGACAGCTGAGTTTTGACGTAAAATTACAAGGGAAAACTGTTCAGTGTAGCCACCAATGTAACGAAGAAATAGTTTTCGGTCAACCTATATGTTTAATAATTGTAACACTATGTTTATTAAACCAATCAAATGCAAGGACCAACGAGATCGAATCGTTGTGTGCATTGCCGACTCAAGTAGAAAGACGATACATTCACAACGACTGGTCCTATTTTTTCCGCCCATCCCGTTGTTGTATATGGAGGACCTGTCGTTGCCTGTCATTGTTCTATAGATAGAGTGCTCATACTTACGCGTCTGTCGTGTTCACACAGGTAATGGTTTGATTTGGATAAGTATACGAGTTACATGATAAATAATTCACTAGCACTAACACACCTTCTACAAATGTAATGCATAGATCAATGCTACATATTTTTTGGAAATCGATATTACCACCGGTTTTTGTATAAAGGACTGGTCTGACTGACAGCTAATGACTAACAGGAATGTATATTATTTATAAGTAACACTGATAGTTAATATATATTTGATTTGAGATTTTTTTTATAATTCAATTTGAAACGAGAAAGGGCGAATCAATATGTCAAGTAATCTGGGATCTGCTTTTGACAGCTAAACAGTGGACCACTCGTTGCTTGTGCAAAAAGATATGCTCAGGCTTTATTAATCTAAAGATGGCGCTGGTTGCGTGTAATTGCTTAATAGTGTAAAGACATTGATCACGACGGTCGGCGTGGATCGTTGGATCTGGTTGGATCTGCGCGTCTGCCAATGTGATTAAGCCTTGAGAATAAGTAACATGTATTTTTCTATGAATTAATTTAATTTGTTTTGTTCTTAGGTTAAAGGTGACGAGAAGAAAGCCAGTTGGAGATATTTTCTTGCATGCCCTTCCTCTACACCAAAGACATATTCAATTTCTCGTTTACCAATTTCAATATCCACCGGATAAGCGATGCGGAGGTACAATATTGTTTAATCTTGCTTTTATCCGTCCATTTTGTAAATATATCTGCCATAGGCTATTGACATCGATGCAGTGCACAATTAATGTCATTCGAACCACATTATATGTACACACCCCAATAATAAAATTGATGCTATTACTCAAGCTAGATAGAAGAGTTTTTGTCATGTATGTAGTTAATCATTTCATATATAATATATATCAGTAGCGAAGGGTAGAGGTAGGCTGTTAAGATCTGCCATAAATAGTGCACATTAACCTATATTAGTCATACGTATTTGTTTTTATTGAACTAAGACTACAATTTACATATGTTGGTTACTTTTTAAAAAACAATTAAACCCTGCCCAAACCAAACCATAATAGTTTTGACATATATTGAGCGATACGACAAAATTGCGCACATTTTTTCATTCGTAGGTACTTATCCGTTTTCGTTAGATTAAAAATACGTACCTACATATTACACATATTGTTGGTTCAGTTTTTCAGTGATTTAATTGGATAATTTTAGATATTTTATAGATATACGTGTATTTTTTTACTATTATCTATTATGGCTTGGTTTTCGCAGGGGTTAATTTAATTTCGAAAACTAACCAACACTATCTGTAAATTATAGTCTTGTTTCAATGATAACATATACGTATGACTGACAAAATTTAATGTGCACTATTTAGGGCGGATCTTAGCAGCCTACCTCCACCCTTCGCCACTGATATATATATATATATATATATTATATATTAAGACTATTCGGCAATGTAATCATCACCTTTCACTTCGGTAGTGTTTTTCAACTTTATTACTAAAGCGGCACATCCTCTTGACCCCCTTGCCAGAATCCTAGGCGTGTGACACCCATGTAGGACTGATTAAAACTTTATGAGTTCGTTAATCAATCGTACACTACAGTGTTGCCATATTTTAAAAGTGGAATTATAGTACAGTGGCTCCAAAATTATAGTATTTCGGCAAAAAATATAGTACGCGTTGAGTGACCAATAATTTTCTGCATTTTCAAAAAAATAAACGTGGGGTAATTAACGTCTCCTTTTTTTCTAGACAAAATTATGTTAAGTAATTAACGTCACCTTTTTTTAGACATGGGGATTATTTTTTTGCTTCTCACGGATTATTTTGGCGTTGTTTTTCTTCTATTGGCAACTTTTTTTCCGATTTCTCAAAATTATAGTATTTTGGGCGTACAATACCTATTTTATATCGTACATAGTACGCAGACGAAAATTATAGTACAAATACTATAATTATAGTACGATTGGCAACACTGGTACACTATTGTCTACGCGCATGCGTCATGACTGACTCATAACGTCATGGCTAAAAAGCTACAGACCTACAGACTTATCTAAAGAATGGATGGGAGGCACTGTAGAAAACTACCAAATCAACTCTCAACTGGACAGAATCTGAAATTCGAATGACCTTTTCAAAATGGCGTCCATAGGGTACTTCGTAGTTCAATTTTTAACCGTTCTCTAGATAAGTTCGTAGGACTGTACGTTTCCATTCAGAGCACGTCATCGTGAATGCTTTTAAAACAGGAACGAGTCGGAGCGTCCTCCGTGAACGTGCTTTTGTCCGTTCAGTCGATTTGTCAGTTTTGGTCCGTTCAATTTTGAAATAGCGCTATATTTTGAGATTAGACGTCAGTTTATTTGTCGTACATACCTACAGCCTCCAAACTTACCTGTAGAATGGCCAAAAATGGAACTACGAACTACCATAGGATGCCATTTTGAAAAGGTCATTCGAATTTCAGATTCTGTCCAGTTGAGAGTTGATTTGGTAGTTTTCTACAGTGCCTCCCATCCATTCTTTAGATAAGTCTGTAGGTCTGTAGCTTTTTAGCCATGACGTTATGAGTCAGTCATGACGCATTCGCGTAGACAATAGTGTACCAGTGTTGCCAACCGTACTATAATTATAGTAATTGTACTATAATTTTCGTCGGAGCGTCCTCCGTGAACGTGCTTTTGTCCGTTCAGTCGATTTGTCAGTTTTGGTCCGTTCAATTTTGAAATAGCGCTATATTTTGAGATTAGACGTCAGTTTATTTGTCGTACATACCTACAGCCTCCAAACTTACCTGTAGAATGGCCAAAAATGGAACTACGAACTACCATAGGATGCCATTTTGAAAATTTCATTCGACTGTCAAATTTTGTCCAGTTACGAGTCTTGATTGGGTAGTTTTCGACAGTGGCTCCCCATCCCATTTTTCAGATAAGTTTGTAGGTCCGTACTTTCTGAGTTACTAAAAAAGATACTTCCATATTTTAGAATTTGATTTTTTTTTCGTATTCGTATATCGTAGGAAGCTTCTCTTTTATTGACAATGTGGTGATCACTCTTTTATCCACAAGCATAAATCTTAATAAACTCTGTCATTTACACGTCAATTGAATTGGCAATTCTAAAAACGGATATGGTAACTGAAGAAAACCCATCCTGTCTCGTCTCCGTTTCAATTTCAGTCATTTACAGTTTTACTGACAGCTCGACGGAAACGGAGACGGACACAACTGATCGTTTAAAAGCACCTTTATAACTTTATAATGTTCAATAATTATATTATTAATGCATTATAGAGTTAGAAAACATAGAAAAAGAACATGTCATTTCGAACACATTTCAATTACACACCTTGATCATTCAAAAAATCAACACAATATTAATATAGTAACAGCATTGATCCAAAAATTGGAATTTGATTCCAAGACAATAATTCGCATGTTTATTTTTAGACTGAAAACCTACTATATTAGTAGTTATGGGAGACAAGTTAGTTAAATCGATACGTTTAGTTAGATTATACCAATATAAGTTTAATTTTATTCATATATACAAACACTCATACTCTGAACACGCTTACAACATTTCCGCATTTTACATAATGTCTCATACTATTGTCATGACTACCAATAACTTTACATATAATACGGTGTCTAGTAAGTTTCAAATTTCATGTAAATACGTGCACATACTCAGGGGCGAATTAAACCATTCGGGGGCCCTACCTGAAGTACCAATAATTGGGATACAACATATAAACCAGTGGCGATTCTCCCTTGAGAGCGCTGGAGCGGTGCACACCCACCCACTCAATTTATGCGAAAAGACTTTTTTAAATGAGTATTTAATTTATATTTGATTAATTAAAAGTGTTCTGATCTATTACCGTAGTCATTAATTCATATACAAAAACAAATTCTAATATGTGTTTTTAACCGGCTATTTTAAATAATAATATTATATGTTGATGGGAGCGATATTCGCCATCGCACGACCAAAGCGCCCAGTAATCTAATTTCGATTTCTTTGCAATGAGAAAGAGCGTCGTCTGTCGCGTGGAATAGCAATACGTAAATATTTTTTCTACGTGCTCGGGAGCGACAGTTTCAGTCGCTCTCGGCCCGAACGCAGATTCATCGGTTTTAAAACAATACAGCCCGTATCACACATACAATTATTGTTTGACAATTTTTATTTAATATTATTATAAAAATAAATTCTTTTCACAGTACGCATTTAAATTTCCGCACATGTTGACAACATTTCTCAAATTTAGGCGAAGTACAATTTAAAAATAAACTTCAAGTTTTTTTTCAGTTTGATAACTAAATTCACAATGTTTATCAATTATGATATCTCTCCAAACTAGCTCTGTAATACGTCTGACTTTTTAGATAAAAATAAACTCAAAAATGAATTGTCTGTTATTTACAGCTTGGATAATTTTTATAATGCTGACACATTTACGGAAACGGTTTTACTATTAAATTTAATTTTTACTATTCCGATGACATCGGTGGAAAGCGAAAGATGTTTTTTCACACTCAAACGGATCAAGTGTTTTAGTAGAAACACCATCGCGCAATCAAGATTGAACGCATTATGTATACTCAGTATCGAAAAAAGAATGATACAAGAGATTCCTGACTTCAACAAACGCGTAATTGAAAAATTTGTGTCGATGAAAAACAGAAGAATGGATTTCTCATACAAATGAACAATAAATCCCGGTCACTGTCAGATACGAGATATTTCGGTAGTACTAATAATTCGGTCAAAACAAAATAGTTCGTGTCAACCAGTTTGTGTTAAAGTTTAAAATCCATTTTTTCAAGAAAAACTGTTTTAAGAAGTACAACAAATAATAAATAGTGAGTTATTTATGATTTCTTTTAAATGTACTAAATTGAAAAAACCAATAGTTTTTTTTTTTATTTTTTGGTGAAGTTTTGATGAAGGCAAATGCCTTTTTACGGCAGTCAAAAGGTGAAAAAAGTGAACTCCCAGTAAAATAACTCACCGGTCGCCACTGATATAAACAAATATTTTAATTACCTACGACTACTACTAATGTGACGAAAACTTGCATTTTATAATTGTTTAATTTCTTAAATAGACAAAAGCAATAACTTTCAAATAGGTACTCAAAAATTTATATCTGTATTTAGGAACGTCCCTAGACAAAATGCCGCCCCATTTTTTATCATCCTTCCATGACTCCAATATCTAAAAAATATGTTGTATGGATATATTACTAATAAAATAAATACCACTGAAATATATAAAATTAAATTTCGATATAAAAAGCGAATAAATATAATATAATAATAGGTAAATCACCAGAAATCTGAGGTTTTATTTGGTGGATATTTCTGATACATTTGATTTGTACCATTTGGCAATACACAGATAATTATATTTATCATTTTCACTATGCTATTATTGTACCTACAATATGTAAACAAAATAATTTGAGCTATTTCTATATACTCCAAATGATTCTCCTCGATTTGCCGCCCTTCGAGTAACTGCCGCCCCCAAACGACGCTCAATCCGCCTACGCCCACGGGACGTCACTGTCTGTATTAGGTAAAATGTGATTCTACAATTAATTAGTCTTAATTGGTTCCACAGTACCTACATTTATCTTTTTACGTTTTGTGCCATTTTGTCTTTAAAATTGTAATCAAGATTTTCTATAAACTCTGTAAAATATTCGTGCCTACAGTTATTTTGTTATTCATTAATAAATGTTTCGTAGACAGAAGATAATAACTCTACAGCTGTTAATGGGAAACCAGTGGGTTTATTCTATACACAAGGCGGCTACAGGGTCTATCGACTGCAGTTTATATCATATTTATATATTGAGGTATTCTAATTGCAATAAGTTAGCCGTCTAAACTATCAAAACTGTCTTTCTCGATTTAAAAGTTAACACAGTCAAGAGATGGGCTGTTAAAACATAGCACTTTTTGACAGTTTAGACGGTTAATTTATTTGTAACAATTAACCGCCTTAATACAAATATATGATAAACTACAGTCGATAATCGCCTTGTGTAAAATAAACCCACAGAAATACATTTGACAACAATGGTTTCATAAAATTGTAATAAAATTATTTGCCATGTATTTGGCTGTTTTTGGGTTAACGGCCCACATGCTCGTCGTAGGTCAAAATTGAGTTTTTATTGTATTTTAAAACCATGATCCTGGACACTCCTTAAACGTTGTAGATGATCTATTTATATAATTTTGAAGCCTTATTATCCTTTATATTTATTTTAAACATTTGATGACTGCATAAAGTATTTTTGTTACATAAAATAGTATTCTTTTAAACCTCTCGCTCTAATGTTTTAGAATAAAGTCATATTTCGGTACATGAATGTGCAGTGGTGTTAAGATTTTTTACATTTATTAATTTTTAATCGCATTTATAAAACCATTAGTATAATTTATGACGAGATAATTTTAGTAAAATATTTACGATTAAAAATTATATTGATAATCTCTGTGATCCCAAATTTGACAAGAATTAGGCATTTTATTATTCAAAAAATCGGCAAAATATTTTTGACATTTTTAAACTTGGGGCCCCTTCCTGATGCAGGGTCCTACTCCTGCTCATCAGAGTACAGGCAAATCAACCCCCCCCCCCCCACGTACTCAGGGCTAACCAGCGACTCTTTGTGCGCCTTGGGAAAGTTACATTTTGGCGCCCCTGCTTGCTATGCATAATAATACATGGATGTGACAGTTAGACATGTAAATTACTAGCGGTTTGAAAATTGATTGTTTTACTATATTTAATATAATATATGGAAAACATTGTAGAAGTCATTCAATTAGATGTTAGAATATTTGGGTATACGTGCAGGGCAATAAGCATTATCAAATACATTTAATTTTTATAGTCGGTATGCAAAAACGACTGTTAGTATAATAACCCGAGCTATCTTCCTTATAGATTTTATGATTGTATTATTTCGTGCAATATACTTAATATGTAGAAAACTTAATACAGAAATACACAAAAACTCATAATACCATAATTGTCAGAAGCGATACTTCTCCCGTAGTACAAATTTCAATTACTTAAGAGTTATTTGATCGTTAGTCAAATCGATAACTGTGGAATAATGTAATAAAAAAATGTGTGCACGCTATTCTTTGTATTGCACATTATTCAGTGGTATGTAAATAAATGAATAATAAATAAATATTTTCTAAATTTGTATGTATTTTAACATTTTGCTGCTCCGAGGTTAACCCCCTTTAATGTACTAGTATGTACATATTAATTTTCTAATCAACCGCATTCAATGTTTAATATTATTATAATATAGCAGTGGCATCTATGAATAAGAATACTTATAACTATTTTGTCAGTACACTTTGTCCACTACAGAAAACTGCAAGTTTTAAAATAAAATTTCATTCGCACAAATAAATATAAAGAATAATACAGTTTCTAAAAGGAAACACCGTGAAATTAAGGGTAATTTTGATGTACCGTTCGGCCTTCCGACTCGCCTACACACCGGCCGGCTCTGCTTTTTGCATTGGCATTCAAAGATCACTGGTTAATAAAGAAACCCCTATAATATATTATAATGTCTCAATATGCGTGTGTGCCGGGCAATAATTTTGTGTTACCTATCTGGATTTTTAATACAACAACATAATATTATAATATACTTTCATCGTGTCTACTCGTGAAGGATCATAGCTTCCTCTTTGAAGGGTGCCTGAGTGGATGACGTATCAGTAGGTAGTAATATAGATGTGATTTAAAAAAAATCAAATAGGTATAGTAAGCAGGTGCACATATAAGGGAAGAGGGTAGGTTCGAGTCAGGATCCCCCCAGGAATGAACAAAATACAAATCATATATGAGAATGGATTAATAATTCATTGATTGGACCTCATGACTGAGGATCCTGATATGGATGGTTTGGCCGTCGAACTGTCATTTCAAAGAGTTCACCCCACTCCTCTCGGCATTTTATGGTACGCCTGTGCCCCTGGTGTTCATGATTCGGATCAACCATCTGGGGCATCCAATGCTTGCTTTAAAAGCGTACATAAGTGAAACGGCAAATAATTTTCAACAGTATGTGGGATGTAATTACGGCCGCGTTGCCAGTCGGAGAGCGATAGTCGACCTGTGAGCACGTCAATTTGTTTTGTGATGGCGTCGGAGGAATGTATTCTTAAATCGTGTAAAGATGACTAAAAAACGTTCCGCATGTACTTGAAAAAGAAAACATGTCAATGAATATACTATTATTATTACGAATATAATAATAAACATAACATGAAAAGGACGCATGCTAAATTTTTATGACAAATTATATTTCGTTCGGCTCGCGTCATTTGCACAATCTGCGCATCGCCTAGTCACGATCTTTTTAGACCATGCCTCAGCTGAGGTATAGCCTTAAAGTAAAAATCCGAATAATTCATCGCACCCCCAGTAAGATACTGTAGTAAGTCAAAAATTGGCATTTTGCAGGAGAGCCATTTGAAGTTTCAAATATTCTTTGCAAATACAGGAAAAGTCTGCATGTAAAAATTATTACTCATTTTTATGGAAAAACATGATCTATTTTCAGCTGTATTCATCATTTTTCTCTAAAACATATACAAATGGAGATATTTTAATATTTATGAGTTACGACTGTATTTTATTAGGACATTTGAAAATTTCATGGTAAAATTTGAATCAACTCAATACTTTCTATGTAAAATTCCCAACCACCACTATAATAATTTTAACTAATTTCTTGGGCACTGTAAAGGAAGGTTTTCAAAATATTAAGTTATGGTACAATCTTTAAAGATTTATTGAAAAAAACAATAAAAATACAATTATTAGTTCAAAACAACAAAAAATTACTTAATTATTTTATTTAATGGGCAAATAAAATTGTTAGGTACAATTTTTAATTTGTAATCATCACTTGGAAGAGAAGCAAAAAAACATAATAAAATTCATGATGTTTAGCAGTGCAGAAAGAAAGCAAATCCTTATTTTTAATTGTCGTTATTTTTGGTCGTTCTTGATATGCTTTGGATAAATTGAGACCATCCATTGGTAACGGTTTACCTATTTGCCGTTGACGAACATTCAATTTCCTACATTCTTCATGATAACTGGTTTTAAAAAAAATAATGTATGGATAGTCTCAGTCTACTCTTATAACTTTAATCTTCTACCACAAATATTTTTTCTCCATTTTCATCCGTGTTGTAATTTCTACCGATTTCATCTGCTAGTTTTTTCATGTTGTGAAAATTATTGTCGTCATAGGTTTAACTATGTATGGTTGTCCTGTTTTTTTACTTGCTTGTACAATGGTAATCATTTGGCTGGGCACAAATATCAGTCCACTTTTTAAAGCCCTAGTCTTCTGCTGCTCAATTGTAGAATGGACACTATTGCCTTCATTTTGGGTATGCCCGGTGATCAAAAACTTAAGGGAGATCGTTTTGATCTTCTGTGAATTCTTGATGGCATATAAATACATTGCAGCAATGTATTTATTTTTATTCTGCCCGGCACAAAATGTCGCTGTAAAATATAAAACGCTCAATGTGGTGATATTTTTGACATGCAATGTAATCGAGTACACAGCTACCAATTTCATTGGATCCTCGTGCAGCTTGACTCTTGTCCCACATGTAGCAGTTTGCAATATTTTCAGTGATATTATAGACTGTAAGATTGTACATTGCCGACTTTCGTTTATAATAGAAAGTTGACAGATTTCCGCAAGGAAGCGGTAAAACAGCCTGCAAATCATATACATCTATATTAATGACACTATTTTGGCCATTAGTTCGGGACTCTGCTATGTCTTTGGTCTTTTCATCCCTTACCTCTTTTTTCCATGTTGATGTGCCTCATACTTTTCTTGAAATTTTTCTTCTGGTGAAGAATTATTGTATAGGTTGCATTCAACGCACAAATCTTTTTTAGGCTTAAAGAAGCCAATAATAAATTCGTTGTTAAATATGAATGCGTATAAGAGTTCTTTTCCAAATGGCATATTGTTGTCAGCTTGTTGTTTTTTGTGTAACAGATAAATTTCAGCAATTGTTAATTTACCATCTAAATACAATCTAGACGTCTGTGCACGCAAATAATGTGACTCGATCAATGGGGAAAATTAATAATGTGAGCTCTTATATATTTTTTTAAAACATTATCAATTTTTTTTGTGATTGCCATAGTGACCTCTTTGTTCGGGAATTGGCGTTCCGGAAAGGAGATCTCTTGTTTTCTACGCAGTGGAGCAGTACCTTTCACTCACCCCAAATGTGTTGATAAAGTATTTTTTGCATACTTACTTGTATTTTACTTCCATTCAATTGAAGTTAATAACAAAAATTGTTGCCTCTGCTGTTTCCAGTTTTTTTGTTTGAATATTTTGGAACAATAATATCCATGCAACTAGTGAATAGTAACAGAGTTACAACAGTATTTTTTTGAGAAATATTGTTTTAGTTTTTTAGAAAGCTTCTTGTAAAATACTGTCGTAACTTAGTTACAACACTATTTTATTATCGATTTAATAGTTTTCGGAGTGTAATGTACTGTATTAAGTGCTTTCTCTCTGACACTATTTGAGTTTGAGATACGACAGTATTTTATTAAAAAAAGCAAAAAAAAACGAATCCAACCACATCCATAACTCGAAAACGCCCATTTCAGACTTACAACAGTATCTTACTGGGGGTGCGTTATGACTATTCCACCATGCGCATTCGATAATGATTTGTGTATGCGACATGTAAGCAGGCGTTGTTATAGCTGTATTATAGGTGTACATCGCTGTACTCAAAGTTTGGAGCGTCTGGGTATGGAGAATGTACACGGAAAAGTTTGGAGGTTCGCAGTTAAAGCGAAGAAGCAATCGGAGGGGTAAATACGAAAGTCAGTGGCATCTGTTAGATTTCGTTAACCCTGCCCTCTCCCGCTAATTGGAAAAATCGACATTTTTATAAAATGATATTATAAAACACGTTGATTGGACCACGTGTGCAAATTATTATTATATAAGTCCCACGATGGAAACATATTGGTCCAATCAAGGAGCATGTGGTCCAACAAATAAAAATTTGATTTTCCTGTTAAATCTCGAAAATGGTTAATTTTATTGGACTGATAAAACTATATATAAATAATATATTGAAAAGAACTATTTGTTTGATTTTATTTTTAATACTTGATGGGTTATATCATCGCAAAGTTAAGTGGTCCAATCATAGCAACCTTCCCCTAAATTATAATGCATATTTTTTCCCCCAAACCATTTTTCTGTGTGCGATAGTATTAAGTACGTCGGTTGTCCAATAATTAAAGACCTTTATTCATTTTTGGCAACGCGGATGTTATTTCTCAAAAGATGGCAGGATTGGCGTGTAGCGCAGACTTCCCTCTCCAGAATGAGTGGTGAGCCGGCTCGGTAGCTGCTTCGGTATGACCTTTGCGTCCGTTTGAGATAGACGCTCCGCTGTAGAATCCCGCCGCCTGCGAGATGCGTTCAATCATTCGGTTTCTCAACCATTAGGGAGTCCATCTTGTTGAAATCCCACACCCAATTATGGTAATGTGATGAACTAGCGAAATGTCAGGAAGTGGTGTACTGAGTTTTCGAGTGGTAGAACGAGTATTCATGATGAGGAGGGGAGAGGAAGGAGGTCCTCAATTGGTGACGTTTTGCTGAAGAAAATCAATGATAAAGTACGTGCAGATCACCGTCTGACAGTCTGTGAGCTCGCAATTTTGATCCCAGACGTCAGTAAGTCTACCATCTAAACAATTTTGAGGAGAAAATTGGGGAATGCAAAGATGTGCTCGTTGGGTGCCCAAAATGTTGACGGAAGCTCACAAACAAAATCGTGTGAAAAGCGCTTAGGTCTTTTTAGGACTCATTCAAATGGGATGTCCTCCGTCATCCTGCTCCCCGACCTTAATTTGGCGCCAAGTTATTTCTTTCTTTTTCTTCACCTGAAGCAACATTTGGCCGGAAAATGACCGACGAGGACGTGGAGGAAGAGATGAGAACATTTTTGAGATCAGCGGGTTCGGTGTTGTACTAGGGAGTCGAGAACCTAGTACCACGGCTCACCAAGTGCATCGATCGTAACGGGGACTACGTCAAAAAATAGTGGAGATATGTACCTAAAATTTTCCTGATTTTTTAAATAATAAAGGTCTTTTTGAATTTTTGAACAACCCTCGTAGTATGATTAGTAGGTACTGTACTAAGTAAAACCAATACAAGACTAACATTGTATCAGCCAGTAAGCTAGTTTATAATGCATAATAATCGATGTAGTAAAAGACGTATAGATACTGTTGCATTCACGACAAAGTCCATTTATTTATTCACAAGCAAGATAATAATAAAATCGGTAATGTCACATTGTATTCCGACGAGAAACCATTGCCGACTCAAGTAGAAAGCCGATACATTCACAACGACTGGTCCTACTTTTCCGCCCCTCCCGTTGTTGTCTATGTATGAACTGTCATTGCCTGTCATTGTTCTATAGAGTGCTCATGCTGACGCGTCTGTCGTGATCACACAGGGAATGGTTTGATTTGAATAGATAAGTTACATGATAAATACACTAGCATTAACACACCTTCTACAATAATGTAATGCATAGATCAATGCTACATATTTTTTGAAAATCGATATTACCACCGGTTTATGTGTAAAGGACTAGTCTCACTTTGACAGCTGATGAATATCAGGAATGTATATTATTTATTAATAACACTGATAGTTAACATATTTGATTTGAGAGTTTTTTATAATTCAATTTGAAACGAGAAAGGGCGACTCAATATGTCAAGCAATCTGGGATCTGATTTTGACAGCTGAAAAGTGGACCACTCGTTGCTTGTGCAAAAAGTTATGCTCGGGCTTTATTAATCTAAAGATGGCGGTGCGTGAAACCCATCAATTTTCCAACCACTTGCAACGCCCTTTCATATCGACATAATAATATTTCTTTCAATATGTTTCCATTACAGTCCTTAGTAGTGTTTACAATATACATGTACATTAGGCGTTATCTATGCTTACATGTAAATTGTACGTATTACATATCACCGAAGTACATGCAGTTCGCCGTGAGTTTTCTTGTCAGAAAGAGATGACGTATACTATACGATCATCTCTATAGCACCGAGATGAAAAATTACGCGTTGTTCTGTATTTCTAATTTAATTACATACCTATTTTCTACTGTCTTCCCTTGTATTTCGGTAGTTTTTATTACGTATTTTGTAAGTGTTTTAGGTACAAGTCGGTTTATGGGAAGCCAGGCGGGAACCGTGCCAATTTTCATAGCCGATTTTGACAAAATTCACGAATTCAAGAATGAAAGCCTAACCTACGAGTAACTTAACAAATAATCCAGTATATCGGGCAAGAAGGCCTATAAACAGACAAGAACCGTGTTTTATTTAGACATGAATTTCATCTCAGTAGGTACTAGACGACCCAAAGAGGTTGGACGGTCTTTGATATACGTCCATATATGTTCGATACAACATTTCACGGTGAAGTGTGATACGGCGAACTACATACGTACAAATTTCCGGATACGGTTATCTTTGACACACTAGATGATACAATCATAGCAATCGTCAGAAAATTTAAAAGGGACCTCGAAACAATTCAAACAGTTTTGCTTCATTATAGAGGATGGTGATCACTGAAATTATAGGATTTGCCAATAATCTCCTTTCATCTTAAGCGATACTGCACTGATCTTGTAGCTTCGATTGTTGTTAATTAATAAGAGTAACCATCTAGAAAGCGTACGCCTTCGCAACCTCCGCCTTTCGAATCCACCAGCGATCACTCGCCTCTCCAGGCTGCTCGTATCTCTTCCAAAGAACGCGTTTCTTGCTGTTTCTATAATGCCAAGTTCTTCCAGAATATTGATTGAATTTTTCGATTCTTTTTATCCAAATCGCTAAAATTAGATCGCTGGAATCAACGTTCCAGGGTCGTAAAAAACCACCCCTTCCCACAGGGATGAAATCTTTTGTCAATTTTCCGATTCGCAAGTAATTTCTATCAAATTCGTACAAGTCGGTTAAGCACAAATTGTTCTCTGATTCTATGCGAAATTTACCAAGTTTAGTCGTTACACTGTAGGTAAATACAGTGGTTTACGCAATTAAGCGCACTTGTAGAAACCGCGGTTTCTTGTTCCTGGCGCCCCCTCGAGTATCGCACATACTTTCTAAAATATACACTCTACTTATATTTAGAGACTATGTTTAAACAATCCAATAATTTTACATAATATAAAAGAAAAGGTTGTTTAAAACTTGGATTCTCATTTCATTACTACAAAAAACACTGTCATTTTACTTGGCAGGGCAGAATATCAGTTCGTGGCTACAATCCTTATTGATTTTTTACCACGTTTTTCTTAGCTCGTATTCTTGTTTGTCCGGTGGTTATATATCCAGTACAAATCTTGCAATCGATTTTTAACTAACTTCCCGACTAGCTAGACATTTTAAACTTTTAGAATATATCAGAACACGATGCCAATGCATTCTTTTAATACTTTTAGCCATCTTTAAGTAGAATTGAATTCATTTTCAGTTAATTCTGTTTTGTATGAAGAGTTATTTTGACACCATTATTGGTAGCTAGGGGTCTGGGGTCCTAGCAACTAAAATATTAATATATACGTGCGTTACTATGGAAATCAAAATGACATTTCAGTATTCTATATTTGTTTGTTTGTTGCAAAATAACAAAAAAATGATTTGTTGACAATTGCCTTATTTGTCCTAAATTATTAATACATAGCATTGTCAAGTTTATATGATTCAACAGAAAAATTAAAAACGTGTTAAATAAAAAGTTCTTTTGTCGGTAATTAAAATGAAATCAGCCCCTACAATATTTAAACCTTTTTTCGATTCGTTGACAAGAATCTGACATCCGGTCTGGTAGTATAAATATATATACCTACTTAATATATTATTCGAATCTTCCACTTTTAAACAGTTTAAACTGATTGTATATTTACCTGTAAAAATCGATATGATTCATTTAACTAATAAAATTATAATAAAAATAAGTTGACATTTTTCTTCACTGTTGAGGATTGTGACTCAATTCAAAAGTTTCTTAACGAGGAAAACTTGTCCACTTAAACTCATAGGTATAAGTGGAATTTATCAATATTCATAATATTATAAGATCACCGTTTTCATTTACCTACTTATTTCAAAGTTTATTTCTAATGGTTTGGCTTTTTTGAAAAGCATTTGAATTTGAGGAACCCTTGTCAGAGCGCGCCCGTGGTTCTGTGCGGAAACAGAGTACATACTGGTAAATCCGCCCCTAAAGGGCCATTCTAACATATCACGTAACGCCAAAAGTGATAGATATGATAAGTTAGTCGTATTCAGGCAGTTCTCAGAATTTTAGGTAAATTCAGGCAAAAAATCTCCGCCGTATATATGGACCGATCAAGAACGGCACGAATTGGAGGAGAAGATATAATGCTGAGCTCTACGGGCTCTACGAAGATTGCAGCGCAGTTCAATCAATTAAGATTGGGAGACTGCTTGGGAATTTTGCACCGTATGAATGATAATGAACCGGCAAAGAGAGTGATGTCCAGAAATCCAATAGAGCGTAGAAGACGAGGCAGGCCAAAGATTCGCTGGTTGGATGGAGCTGCCAGTGACTGCCGTATTCTGGGGGTACCGAATTGGAAAGTGGCCACACTGGATAGGGACAGGTAGAGGGAGCTGTTGGAGGAGGCCAGGACCTACACCGGGCTGTCGCGCCCCTGATGATGATGATTCAGGCAGTTAATTATCCCGGGAAGTTAACTGTCAGGCGTGATGTTTTTTTTAACACGACCGCTCATAACCGCGAGCTGTCACATGTCGTTGAATAGTAGTTACTGTAACATATTATATATTTTAACTCGTCATACTTGATTCCAAATCTATCCGATTAGAATCCCAATTGTGTCCACGTGTCCGGAAACTTGTACGTATGCAGTTCGCCGTATCACACTTCACCGTGAAATGACCGTCCAACCTCTTTGGGTCGTATAGTACTGACATAAAAATCAAGTCTAAATAAAACACGGTTCTTTTCGGTTAACGCTTTACAGGAAGCCAGCAGTAAACAAATTTTGAAAAAAGCCGATATACTGGATTATTTGTTGGGTTAGGTTTTCATTTTTGAATTCATAAATTTTGCCAAAATCAGCTATGAATATTGAATTAACATTTTACAAGAAATTAAAATATAATTAATATTAAATTCTACAGGTTTTAAAAAGGTTTGTCGATAGCTATTTCGGTTGTAACACCATTATCAAGACTATTCAGATAGGCCGTTTGCCTTTGCTTAAATACTATACGTGTATAGATAGAGACAGAATACATTTTCTTATTCTTAGATATCCATTAATATAAAAAAACATTAATTAATTAATAATAAGTTAAATAATTAAACAATTAATAATAAGTGTACAAATTCACAATATTGCTGGAACGAATAAGAAAATGTATTCTGTCTCTATCTATACACGTATAGTATTTAAGCAAAGGCAAACGGCCTATCTGAATATTCTTGATAATGGTGTTACAACCGAAATAGCTATCGACAAACCTTTTAAAAACCTGTAGAATTTAATATTAATTATATTTTCATTTCCTGTAAAATGGAATTCTACCAAGTAAATGCTAACTCAATTAATGAATTAACATTCTTATTGAATCCAATAAAATTGGTGACGGTCATCTCTTTTCTAAGAAAGCTCACGGCGAACTGTGCCGCGGTGAAATGTTTTACGTACAATTTACATGTAACCGTGTTACCAAGTATTGTGGATGACCGCCTTGTATATTATGGAATTGCCCTGAGTAATATCCGTGTTATTTTGGATTAAGACAAATAATGGAAAAATGTATTACCACGTTAACTAGTTAGAATAGAATAGTCCTGGTGGACTATTCTATTGGGTTCGATTGCGGTTTGGTTTTTATGAAATGCATCGCTGTGGCATTTTTATTATATTCCAAAGTAATATAACGAGAAACAAAAAATGCATGATCAATAAGTATTGTTTATCCTGTAATTAAAAACATATTTCGAAATCAACTTTAATGAGTAATTACTATACACGCAACATATTATTATTTCAGTTCCATACAGAAATTTTTTTGAATGCATGTCACCATTTTTGTTTCCTTATGGCTTGTCCACAGCGAGACACATTGATATAAATTTAAGGTTATATTTCATCGTTTTTAACCTTTCTGAGCCGTGACCGAAATTATAGACAACATTTTATATCAAATCTCTACGTCACGGCGCTGCATGCGCTGAAGCTAGGGTTTCATAAGAAAGCGGTGCCGTTATGTAGCGGCCGTAAAGTATCGGTGGTTGACGTTACAAAAACGTTGTCTATGCAAACAAGGTGGCGTTGGTTTCCTAGAGAGCGTTGGTTGTGAGCGTAACGTCAAATAGCTGTGCCGTCATAGCGAAACAAACAGTCGTGGAACGTTATTTTCCCGTGTGCGGTTACCGTTGTAAAATAAAAAAGGAGTGTAAATACTGCAAACGTAATTTTGACCATCGAAAATGTCGACATATTGATTGATTTTGTAAGAAATAATGAAGCTTTATATAATGTGAATTGCAAAGACTATAGAAAAGCCCAATTAAAACAAAATACATAACCTATACCAAAAAAGTATACATAACTTTTCTTCTGGGAATATTGACTTTTTGGGTCTTTTATAATTATCATGGTTTTAAAGTTAATTCATTTCTTATGTGATTCAGTACATAATCAAATAAAAAGGCCCCCGGCGACGCAGCAACTGAAATCCGCCGGAACTGAAACTCCAATATCTAGCTAATGTATTTCAATGGCGGCTCGTTGATGGTAAGACTGGAGTCTCTCAGTTTCAAAGTATCCGCAACTGAAATTGAGGAAACGCGACATGCTAGGCTCCCAGTCTCTCAGTTGCCAGTCATCCATTAAACAGTGGTACCAATAGCAGTAGATTCGATGAAAAAATCATATTTTATTACCAGAATCGGTAGCACTTCTAACAACGTCATGCCATAAACCATAACAAGATTACAAAGCCAAGACGTCAAACGCGAGCAAAGATGAACACATTTTTAATTTAAATTGTGTGGCAGAAGTCGAAAAACATCCCTGCCTATATAATTACAGACTACCAGATTATTCCCGTAGAGATATTACGGAAAAGGCTTGGAATGAAGTAGGATGTTTGGAATCCGTTTCTCGTAGTTCATGCGCAGCAATGAATAGTCTGCAGTTTATATTTTTGTCTTTATAAGGATGTATCCAAAATTTTCTTTTATTTTGTGTCCTGTATCTGTAATATTGGTATAGAATCAAAGCCTCGTCATCACGTGACCCGCTCGAAGACATTATTAATTAATATTCGATGGACAGGATAATAAACTAAAGAGAGTGATGCATTCTAGTAATTGCGTCAGCGTGCGTGTTGTAATATTTTTGGCACGATTTGCAACACCGGCATCGTGTATAAAACAGCTGATTTTGCCTAGTTTGACAGTTCGAGGTAATGAGATTAGAGTTCCAGTAGCGCTGTGTGCGAAGCACCAGTCACAGGCCAGTTTATGAGTTCCATCACCAGCCAATTTGCGGGATTTCAGTTGCTGCGTCGGCGGAGGGCCTAATTGCCTGGATTTCTCCTCGTTGCAGTGCAGATGGCGAGTGATGGCGACGCACTAAATTTGAAATGCACCCTCTGTAGTACGATTTCTAAATATTTATCTCTCCTCCAAACGACAGTTTTCGTCTTCCGATGACTCCTCGTCTTCCAAAATAATATAGTAATAATGCTATGTTTAGATTCAAGACCGTCCATTCTCCATTTTCCACGCAATACTTTCACTGACCGATGTCTGGCTTTTTTAAGTTTACGGTTACCGTTCTTACGGCCGTTTTCTTGCGTCCGCCGCATCACGTACGTCATGTTACGGCCGCTACATAACGGCACCGCTTTCATAGGAAACCCTAGCTTAACACTTTATGTCACGTGGTTTTTGCGTGTTAACTTGTCATAGCAGATACTCTATCTCTGGCACCGTTGACAGGAATTAAAAGTTTTATTTTCTGTTTGTCCTCGTCACAGTACATCTATATTCAAAATCATACTCTTTGTCAGCTTCCGCAAAGATTTAGACATTTTAATATTACCTAATAAAACTCCACGCTATATCGAACACACACTGAATTATGGGTATGGGGAATGTAGTAGCGGTGATAGTAAATGCGGGGGGACGGTTTTACTTCCAGAAACGACCGTGGTGACGTAGCTTACTCGATATGAAAGTCGCACTGTAAGGTGTTTTGGCACGGAAGTCAGAAATAATGGGAACTGAAATATCTAACGGGTAAGGAGTAGCAGGTAACCGATCTCGAGTAAGGAAGAATCCGGGATTAACTTAAACACGTGTCAAGAATACGTTATACGTAGAATACTGACAACTGCTCTCGGTTTATGAATTGACGCTAATTTAATATTGTTGTATTACACACACGTGCATAATGCGTGTTTCAATTTCGTAGGATACTGACACATTCAAAATCCTGCATCAAACTGTAGCGTATTGAATATTGCCTATTGGAATTCTATTTATTATAATCTGTTCTGTGAGTTTTGGTTTTGACACCCAATACAATATGAATAAAATAACACATACAAATAAAAAATAAATTTATTTTAATAGGTAATACAAAATTTGTGCACTATCGGCAACAACATTAGGCATATTATTATTAATGTGAACCTCGGCTTTGGATAAATTTGGAGATCTTAGACCCCTGCTTTTATTTTGAATATATCTATTATTAAAATGTAACTGACAACAATTTTGAATAATTTGCAATTAGTTATTGATCGTCAATATTTTTAAACCTGAATATATTCAATAACACACACGTAGGCCGCGTGGCTTAAACGCCCTCCTATTGAGTCGAGGATCCCAGGTTCGAATCCTGGGTCTGGCAAGTACACATACTGTTTTTCAATTTGTGTATGAGTCAGAGTATGGACCTAATAGGTTGAGCAAGTGGCTGACATCCATTTCTCGTAAAAATAAAATCTGTTGATAAAAACCTTCACTCTGTGGAAGCCCATATTATGATCCTATTACGATCGGACATGGTCGAAGAAGAAGAAGAAAAATATTTAATAATATTTCAATACATACTAGATTTTTTGCATTGAGAGTATAGAGTAAAATAACAGTTATATTAGATTGGCTGCAACTTAGGTCGTCTTCAGGTCGACAGCGGTCGAATTGGAAAAGTTTACGAACCGGAGCGCTCGACAAGTTTCTGATGATATTAACATAGTTATCAAATTTTATGTGTATTTTATAGAAATAAGTGTGTTGGATATTCTATTATATTATGGTCTATCTAGCTCAGACTGTCAAAATCTGTTTTCTGCGAGACGGATCGATAATTATACCGATGTCATGAACCGGAACGGCGCTCCGGTGCACTCCGGTCCATTTCGAGCCCTGGGCTGCAGTAAGTTCTGAAATTGGTTTTGAAAACCGGATCTGTGGGTCTATTCCATACTTATCGACCGCTAAAGTGATACAGTGATAAATATTATCAAACTTAAGGTAGGTTTGTAACTTAGTATTAGCACGTATTGTAACAATTACAATAAGTTGTTTGTAATTGTTGCAATAAGTGATATATTTTAACAGCACCTCTCTTGCTGCTAATACTGCTAATACTTTGATAAAAACCTACCCTAAGTTTAATAATATCTATCACTTTATCACTTTAGCGGTCGATAAGTATAGAATAGACACACGAACCGATATATTTTTATTTTAACCGGAATTACAACCGAAATGAAAAAAAATAACGATTTAAAGTCCTGCTTTTAAGTCTGCCTAAGGGCGGCACTTTGTCCAGGAACGTCACTGGAAATTTAACTTGGACTCGCAAAATATTGGTCAATAAGACTATCACAAATATTGCAATGTGTCGCCGTGTGAACAATGCTTTATCGTAATGATATGATGTAAACTTAATAGTGAAATAATTACTACATGGGCTTTATCGGCTCACGCTATATTTTGCAGGTAGAATATTTCACTCTTTGATAATAATTTTATAGTTCATGTAACACTATTTAATTAGTTACCTAAATTATAATAAAATTTAATATAATTGTGTTATCACAAGATTTTTATTCGGTAAATAAACTGTGAATTATAAAATTATATTGGAGATAAATATTTAGGTACTATTAATCATTTTTTTAGCGATCGACCATGGGCTTCCAATCATGAGTCGCCACCACCAGATGTTTCTTGCGAGTAGGGATTGCAATACCGAATTAAAATACTAATACCGTTATTTCGATACTTGTTTCCTATTGAATACCGGTATTTATACCGTTATTCGTGAAACATATGGAAAAAAAAAACAAAAGTATCTATCAATAAATATATAGATAAAGTTCTTTAAAATATTAATATTTTATAGCACGTGCCATTGGTGATCTCTAAGGGCATTGAAGGGCAACGAAAGTAATTTTGTAAGTATAAGTACCATCACTTGAATATCGAACCATGCAAATGGTTAATAATTGTTTTATTGAGAGGTTTGATGGAAAGGTTGTTTTTTTGTTGTGAATTAGAACAATGCGGCGAGTGCTTTCGAAAACTTGTGCAAATTGTCTGTACTGATGCATCCTTACGATACAATATAAAAAACATATGCTTAAAACGTGCTAGACTTAAAATATACAGTACATAACATAATAAGCTTAACGTCTGTCAACTTCGGAAAGTTACATGTCGCGCCGTATTGAATAAGTCGAGGATTTATTCTTTCAAAGAAGCCATTTTGTAACAGCTGAATGACACTTACATAGGTACTCTTTAAATATCTTGCAACGCAATTAACGGTGTCATTCGTCTGGTTATGCCAATCCGCTATGCGCCGATTTGTGATACAGATGTTAGCATCGAAAATTAATAACACATTAATGCTTTCCCTCGACCACAGGGCTAACAACTCTAAAAACTAACGAGATATCAATGGCGAAGGGTGACTTTTGGACTTGGGAAGGGAGAAGTAGGCTGTGGAGATCAAAGACTTGTCAGGTATACTCACGGGAAATAAGTCGATAATACGATTTTACTACTGATGATTAGGTTCACACTAATGAAATTTCAATAGCTCACTGACGATATAGAATTGAGCAATCAATATAAATTATGTATTTTCCTATACCTACACGTAACATATGCATAAAAATAATATATCATTGGTAAATATAAGCGGTATCAACAGCTCTATATGACAAACAACTAAACAAAAAAATAATATATATTATATAATATGTTAGGCTATGACATGACTGAATTAACTACTGATAAATAATAATCATGAGATAAAATTATTAAATATTTTTAAAAATATTCTATCTCTATATGACGTAATTGAACCCATAGATTTTTTTTAATTATCGCATTATTATTTATTACGAGTACCTGTTTGAATAAAGCGGCTGTCCTCGACACTAAATATATCCGGAGATAAACTTTGCCTTATAAGCTTATGGATTTGTATGATCAAAACCAGACTACCTCGATGCCCTTGTCACGCAGTTCATACAATAAGCTTGCCAAA
Organism: Rhyacophila brunnea; assembly: GCF_057557595.1. Classification (NCBI taxonomy): domain Eukaryota; kingdom Metazoa; phylum Arthropoda; class Insecta; order Trichoptera; family Rhyacophilidae; genus Rhyacophila; species Rhyacophila brunnea. Next base: position 10,174,222 of record NW_028232848.1, on the reverse strand, counting down.
ATCATCTCATCGATATTCCAATACTAGAGGCGCTGCTTTGTCACTTATTTTTTATTTATTCTAAATTATTCTGACGATAGATAGCTCTCATTTATTTATATTTTTTTAAATATTGATTAATTATTCTGACGATACCTATATTAAACTGGTTCCCGCACATTTTTTTATTTATTTAAATTTAAATACTTTCTATCTATTTTTCGTAGAAGGTAGGCTTCAAATAATCGCCTACTATGGAGCCTTCACCACGGGTCTAGGACGATTTGGCACTGGGACAACTGGACGCCACGGAATTCGAAAATAAATAGACGTTAGGTACTTATAGGTACTTAAAAATATTTAATATTATTATTTATATTTAAATGATTATATTATGATTTAATAGTTGGTGAGAATGTAAATATGCAGACGTAAATAATGATTTAATCGTGCATATGTTTAAGTTCCAACGAAAAAAGAGTTTTTTTATTTTATATAAAGCCTTAGGCATGGTAATTCTCAATCCGCAATAAAGAATACATTATGTTAAGAGTAAAATCAATTGAAACTACTAAGTAGTAGATAGAAACTGATTAAAATACCCCGTCTACGTTCTGTATACGTGTCTACGACAGTGCGGCGTCCGATTGTCCGGAGTCCAGTCGTCCCATTCCCTTCGCCACTGCGAAATATATATTATAATCACAAGGGTTCGCGCCAAAGGCTACTGCGATGTACTGATTTCCGTTAAGTTGTGTAATATATGGGCGACGTTGAAATGAGATCGATGCGATGAAAAGCTACATTGGTGTAGGCGTAGGATTTGTTAAATCGCATCCTGAGAAGGCATTCATGTTGCAGGGCTACATAATTTTTGTGCTCAGTGGCTTAAATCTCACCACAATCGCAAATGGGAGCTTCTTTCAAGACCCTTTTATGTTACGTAATTTAGACATGCTGATAGATTTTGTGACGAAGTGTTACGACGGTGATAGAGGGTGTAAAACATACCGAAAATTACAATATTTTTATAACGACCCCTAAACGTAACCATCGTCGTCGTATTGACATTATTTGTCTTAATAGCGCCTGTACACGTGCATGGAATTACTGTCGGCAATCGTGCTTATTTTAAAATATCGTGACAATAACTGTTTACACGTAAAAGTGTTGACTGCCTCTCCAATTTCATTCTTCAAGAGTAAGCGAGACGCGGTGTTGTCATTTTATAGTACTATTTTGACAGGACGTATTGAAAATCGGTGCACCTCAAAATGAGTAGTTCGTTTTTTTACCGGCAGGTTCGCCATTATCGTTTTACTGCGCAGGCGCAGATCTTACTTGCACATAAAAAAATCAGAACAATTCAGAAGCTTCCAAACGTGTTTGATTCATGCATGCAATCCTGCGAACTGCAGGATAATACATGTTTTCTCTATACATTTTCTTACTGTTGACAGTACGTATATCGCGACCATAACAAGAAAATGTACGTGTAAACACTCATATTATCGTGCAAGTTGCAAGATTACATGCATGGATCAAAAAAAATCAGAAGTTTCTGAATTTTTACGCGATAGTTGGAACTTGCATGACACATGACGCGCAGTAGTGAGTAAAATGATAGTGGCGAACCTGCCGGAAAAAATACGAACTAGGAAATAGAGACGTTTACCAATTTTCACAACCTATCAAATAGCTTTCATAGGCTCTACCCGAATTCAAATTAGCAATACCCGATGCGGGTAGAAGAATAGTTTTCAATAAGGCATATTCTCTCAGCCGGCACAATTTTCATTTGACTAGCATCAAGTAGAGTAGTTTGCGTGCCAAAGTCCTGAAAGAAACCTAGATAGTAAAGGCGAAGTATACATAAAGGCATCTAGAAAAGAAAAAAAAAACCTATCAAATAGCACCATTCAATGACAACGGCCCGTTTCGGATACGTTTGAAGATGAGATTGGCGAGACAGGCAGCACTTTTACGTGTAAACAGTTATTATCGCGATAGTTTAATTTAAACAATATGGATGCCAGTAAATCCATGCACGTGTACAGGCGTTATAACATCATGTAACTTGCAACCTTATATTTACACATAGCTGTTAACAGCAGTATCGACTATCCTGACAAATCGACCACACAAAAAACACTGTGGAAGTGTTGCTATAAAAAAAACTTTATTTAAATCGCCACACAATTGAAAAGGGCAATTAAATCCATTGTACACATCACTGGATCGTAATGAATCTGTCAATATGACAAGTTCGACGAGCAACACGTGTTTTAATTCAATCCTTTGGTCTACAATAATTCATAGCATACGTTGATTTTGCGTTGAAACATTATTACATTAGCGAGATTTACATCAATTAACAATATTAATACTATCGATTGATCATATTCTTCTTCTTCGGCCATATCCGACCCTTAGTTAGAGCATATGGACACCACGCGGCGCTTCCAAGAATGTCTGTCGGTCGCCAGCCTTCTTGCATCGTTCCAGGTCAAACCAGCATCCCGTAGCTCCGCCGCATACACTATATAGATATTATTTAGCGACCTTCAAGGACGCCGGAATCCGGTTGGCTTGAAGAACCGGCATCCGAAGCACGTGGCCGAGCCAGGTCCAACGTCGCTTCTTCACTCTCAACGTGATGAGAGGTTGCTAGGCTGCGTTCTCTTATCTCCTCGTTACTCCTAAAGACATACCACCCCACCGCACACCCAGTATCCGTCGCAAACATCTTTTTTCGAAGCTCAGTATACGGTTGCTCTGAGCCTTCGTAGGGTGCCATGATTCGCTACCGTAAATCAGCACCATCAGAATACAAGCATAGGCTGCATTTGGATTTGACCGAGTACCCAGATACTCCATTCCCATTCGGATAGCGAGCTCTCCTTGCAAAATTTACGTTAAACGCTTTTTGTTGAGCGAGCATAAGAATCTCGCTGGAGTGGGGGAAGAACAAACGTTCGCTCGCTTGGTCTAAATGCGGCTTTAAATGTTGTGAATTATTCGTTGAATAAAAAAAAATAGTTTAATAAAAGTAATTACTTAGTAATACCGGAATTCGGAATCCCGGCATTGCAAACCCTAATAGAGTGTATTTATGTACATGGCTACTAATAAGCCGTTTCCCGTCAAAATTTGACGTGAAAATTTCGGTAATTTATCAAGTTTAATAGTGATAATGTGGTCCAATTTTTTCCGTAAGGGAGGTTATTAGGTTGATGGTATATTTTGCACGGCATTGCCGTCCGGAAAAACCTTGTTTTAGGGGTGAAGGTTACGCGCTTGCTATTTCGGTATACTCTGATTCGTATCACGATGGCTTGCCACGCCACTCCTTACGTGTGCTAACGTAATACAATAATAAAAATACAGTGGCTTACTTTAATTGCGTCTTTTCAACTTGTGTCGTTGTCGAATTGCATCGCTAAAATATTTTGTACTCGAATTGCGTCGTTTTTGGAACTAAAAAAATGGTGTACCTATCTTAAATTATATTAGATTCCATTTATGTAAATATGTATATGTGAGGCGCCCAGTATCAAAGTGGCTCAAATGCACTTTTCAGCGTTATTTAAATGTTAATGCCAAAAAAATCTTTATACCAATATCTACCATTCTTACATATTTTGGGCATCAAAAACAGCCAGAACCTATTCTAAATAATCGACTTTTAAGATGTAAATGAATATCAAAAACAGCCAAAGTCAATATGGCCGCCATAACACATCTTTCGTCTGCAAGACCTGAAAGATCATCACTTATTACGGCCAAACTAGTATAGAGCTAAAATAGTAAGTATCAAAAGTGGCCAAGAGTATATTTTAGATGTCAAATTGAGCTTTGTTGATAAAGTTATACTTAAATTTACTATTTAAAAGTATTCAGGAAAGGTTAGAGTTTATTAAGAAAAATATACTTAATACTTAAATATACGTTGTTAAAAGTATAACGATAGCCTTCCTGTAAAAAACATCAAGGTCCCTTTGGCCCACTTTGACACTGAGAGCGTCATGTACTACTGATATATTTAAAAAAAAAATGGTATTTTTACTAATGTTCTCTAAAGAAAAAGACAAAGTATTTGTTTGTTTTTTAAGAAATACATATGAATTACATATTTATGCAAATAAATTACTAATCTTTTTGAACCACTGGATTCGCGCCAATGTGATTTATCAATTAAGGTGCAGGCATCATATCTAATTACGACGAGATTAACAAGGTAGTAATTTGTATATGAAATGCTTATTAAATTATTTTTTAAATCGAGGTATCGGTTAATTATTACAAATTTGATGCTGGAATATACAATTTACAAACATGCCTCATGTAAAATAACAAAAAGAGATTGCCTAAATCCCCCCAATATAAAGTTGATACCTAATTCTAAAATTATTTTTTCCTACTCTACTAAGAAGGTTGCGTTTATGGAAGTATTGTTTTTCCACAAGTATTACCACAAAATGTTCCCTATTATTATAAGGAACCACCATACAATATAATATTCACATATAATTTAATTAATACTTAACTGTTTTTTCAGCGCGTAATGCGAATGACAGCGACGCTATTTTGATTTGTTTTGTTCATCTGTCACTTGAAAATAATATATATTCAAGACATCTTCAAGTCTTGAAAATTGTGACAGGGAGTTAACATCCTGCTTTTGAGATTGGTAAAGCATGGCTGACGCCTTCTATTCATACGAGGGAATACTTTTAATTTAAATAGTAATTAATTTTAAGTGGACCAATATATATGTATTTATATGAAGTTTTCTTTTTTTTTTGAGAACGTAAAATATAAGTTGGTACTTCTCTTTCATTCAAATTAGGTGTAATGTTTTGTAGATACGTTTGTGTTGATAACAGACATGGTAAAGTAAAATACGGGCTGCCACTGGTAGTAATAAAAAAGTTCTAATAAATTATGAAATCTGCACACAGGTGGTGAATATAGCAAAAGTTGAAGGCAACATCGAATGAAAGGTCAATCTTTATAAATTGCGGTTAAAGGAATCTTAAAAAATAATCTATTCCTTTGGTTCAATTACTTACTAGGTGAATACTTATTTAACCATAAATGCATTGTTTTCATTACTATGTTTATTATACTAATTAGGTTTTATTATGTTTATTTATGTCGTTAGTTGGGTGGAAAAAACCTAATTTCATATTTTGTGATAATGATCAAAAATGATTTCCGGATTTTGATATTATGCTCTGGAACTGGTACTTATTTCAATTTATATGTTTACATATTGTAATGCGTTACCGTACGTTTCGATAGTTTGTGCAACGAACGGGAAAGAGTGAGACAAGCCGATACAACAGGCGCGACTTTGATACAATCAGCAATCCAGTCTGCCCCCCTTGTAAAGTACTAACTACACTACTGGTTCACTACGCTGCTGTCCACGAGATTCTCAGCACCCGCCTTCAGCACCATATTTCAATCATAACTTCTGCCTTTCTCCACCCAATTTTCAGTCTTCAGAGGAATACAATAATAAACAGATCAGGAAGACACGAGTTATACGTAGAGGTTGTGATAGAAAATATCTTCTTGAGAATTGTCGAGAAATAGTCAGAAACAACCAATCTCAAATCTCGAGAAATTAATTTTCAGAAATTTCGTGTATTCCGTTTCTCGATAAATCATCAATAAGATTCTCGAAAAATCGAGAAATTGTCACTGGGATAAAATAAAGAACATTTTTGTGAACGGAATTTTTGAAATTCCCCATTAAAAAAAATATTTATCGGAAGAACGAAAAAAAATTCTCTTCTTTCATTGTGAACGGAATTTGTTAAATTTCTCTCAAAATGTAAAAATTCTCTCTCTCTCTCTCTCTCTCAAAAATTCTTGGCCGGAAGAGTTAAAAAAAGGTCTCAAATTTCATTGTGAATGGAATTTGTTCAATTTCTCGAGAAAATAAAATATATTCTTGATTTCGTGAATTCTTGAATCTCTAGCTAGGAGCTAGGAGAATGGAGAAATTACAAGCTCTAGTCACATGAGATCTACTTTAGTCGCTTTGAAAACTATTGTGTTCTCCCAAATCGGTTGCAGTTTCGACCTAGCAAGCAGCATTAAAGCACAATGCAACTCGACGCATGTGGCAGCAATATATTTTTTTCAAGCGTCGCAGTTGCATCGACCAATCTGCGAATCTCCCTTTAATAACGTTTGTTTCTTGGTTTACGATTACGTCACATCGACGAATTCGACATGCGACGCATGGGGCGAGTTCTGATGTGCGAGCCCACTAATGTTTAAATTATATGCGTCAGTACTTCCCCTCTGCAACGTATATTTGACTTAGGTTAATCTTAAACAAAAATAAAAATAATAATTATTGTTTGAATTTACAATAGTAGTGAAAAAAAATAATCCCACAATTGAAATAATAAAACGTAAAAATACAGAGCTTATTTTATTGTATTAGAAAGACACCGTATATTTCAGTGGCGAAGGATGGAGGTAGGCCGTTAAGGTCCACCATAAATAGTGCACATTAAACTTTGTCAGTCATACGTATTTGTTTTCATTGAAATAATACTACAATAATTTTCAGATGGTGTTGGTTATTTTTCCATGCAAAAACCATGCCATAATAGATAATAGTCAAAAAATACTCGCCTATCTATAAAATATCGGAAATTGTGCAATTAAATCATCCACAACTTTGCCTATTTTATAGATAGAATAATATTTTTTATCTATTATAGTTTGGTTTAAACATGGCTTAATGAATTAAAAAAAAATGAACCATCAATATGTGTAATATGTATTTTTAATCCAACGAAAACAAATAAGTATTAATGAAAAAGTGTGCACAATTTTGTCGTATCGCCCAAAATATACCAAAACTATAATGGTTTGGTTTAGGCAGGGTTTAATTGATTTTTAAAAATTTACCAACACCATCTATGTATGACTTGACTAACAAAGTTTAATGCGCACCATTTATCTTCCCACCCTTCGCTACTGGACTATGGTCACTACACACTTGTGTATTGCGGACACTTGCTAGATGAGTTGCGTAAGACCTCTTTTCCTATCCCCTCCACTATTATTTTTTTGGTTTATTATTTTTGTACCTAATGAAAACCAAATCAATTATTGTAACCGATTAGTAAATTATTTTTATGTTTTTTTTTTCATTCGCAGGCCACGAGGCAGTCCACTACTAGTTGAAGATCCGCCCACTGACAGCGATGACAGCAGTGACGATGCAGACATCCACGATCACAACTTATTAATAGGGTGAGTAATTTTAAATATACCAAAACCTAAGGTCTTCTCGCAATCGACTGCAATCTATGGTGGTTTTGGCCAGGGTCTGATAGATTAATACATAATATTATTAGGGGCCCCAGAAAAACAAAAAATGCATTTCACAATAATTTTGTTATATTGTTGTTAGGATGGAAAGTCTTGGTCGCTCAAAGGAAGGCAATATTAAAAAGTAATCACGATCCTTGGCAATGAGTGTATGACCAAGAAGAAGAAGTAGTTGTAGAATACATAAGTAGTTCCTTCACGAATATTTGACATACTACAATATCTTTGGTTTGTCTTGTAAAGCTCATAAATTCATAATAACCTTTTTAACAAGTCTAGAAACATAATAGATTCTTTCCTCGACGTTTCGGGCTCGTTGCAGAGGCCATTATCTCCACCATACCATATCTCTTAATAATGGCCTCTGCAACGAGCCCGAAACGTAGAGGTAAGAAGGAAGAAGTACACGCGGTGGAAATCCAAGAATCTATTACTATAAAAAAACAACCGTGAAAGTCATGTAATCTAGAAACAGGTTTAGTTATTTTCGTTATGGTTTCGGATGTTCGAAATTTAAAAAAATCAAATCAAAAAGGTAACAAAAAACAAAAATAAGGACACGATTTTGGAGCTTTTAGTGAATTGATTAGACGTCTTATGAATGCAATAATCTAAAGGCGTGTACTCATTACCATTCCACATACTATAACTCTAGATGCAAAATAATTATTTTTTAGGCTCGTGAACTAATTATTTGGCGTCCACACTGGTTACTCTATCTCTAACTGTCACAGTTACGGCTCGCTAATGAGTACCCGGCATTACAGCGAGGTGGGTAGATATTCGATAATACTAGCGTTTTCAATACAAATTGGAGTTGATAAGTTTTACATGACGGACTGACGATATTCGATAAAAGTGACTTATTTCCCGAAGAGTACCTATACGAAAAAATTAAAAACTACACATTTAAAATTAAAATACGATTTACTCTTATTTTGTGCTATAATAAACGGTTTACCTACAATATAAACACTTATTTATGAATGTGAGATGATTTACTACGAGAATGCCGAGTTAAAATTTCGGAGATTTTGGAAAAAATAAGTTATTTACGTGGTTAGATTAATAACTTCTAATGTCAGCTTAGGAGTTTCAAAAGTGAGTTATTCCGTGAAGAAGTAACAGCTATTTTTGGGTAGGGTAGTTAGTAAAAATTAATAAAAAAAATCTATTTTAAAATCATATTGTAAAGTTGAATGTTGACACGTACGAAGAAACTCGAATTAATGAATTAAGTAGTATTTTTTAACATAGTGAAAATACAAAATTAAAATTATTTTATTTTAGACTTAGAGAATTAGTTCATTGCGGCTTAATCTGCTATAAAATTCTGGAGAGGTCTTCATTTAGTAGCCTCAGTATTGTAGATACAGTTATATGCGGATCATAGTCGTAAAATCACAGGAGACCTGGAATAAAAAATAAGCTTTTATTAGTCACACGTGTTGAATACATTCGCAAAATAAAAAATTAACATTTTTGTCATTGACTCTATGGCATAAAGCCCATTGACGCAGCGAGTGCGGCGCTCGCGCAAAATTTCTACAAGTGGCGCGTAAATCATCGAAAATACAACGTAATCAAATACGCCAGCGCACATTGGACTTGACGATGCCTTGTGCCCCGCCTGCCGCATGAGTCACCGTTTTTCGCTTCTCGGCGATACGATTTAATGAAAATACAAAGAAGTCCATTCATTGAACACGGCTACCAAAATCACGCTGCTCGAGGCGTCGTCGATCGACGGGCGAGAAGCAATTATTTAATAACAGAGAACTCTTTGTTTAATTTTATTCCGTGTCCTATATTTCGCTGGTTGAATAATGTCGTCGTAAATATTAATTACAAGCCCCGAAATAATATAATATTTTTATTGCTTTTTATTGCTTTGTTATGCTGCTTGGGCCGCTTATTACATAGGTGAAGGGTAATGCGCGGCAAGAGACGTGTGATTATGGTTATGAATAAACACTTCATACGCCGACTTCGCCCGCTCGACGCGTTCTATGGGCACTATCGCTATAACCTGTGGGTCTATTCTATATACTTATCGGCGGCTAAAGTGATAAAGTGATAAATATTATCAAACTAAGGGTAGTTTTGTATGAAAGTATTAGCACTTATTGTAACAATTACAATAAGATGTTTGTAATTGTTGCAATAAATGCTATATTTTAACAGCAGCAAGAGAGGTGCAGATGTTTAGATTTTGGACATTTGGACATCTCGCGGAGAAATTTTTTTTTCATTCAAGAATAATGCTGAATGCAATTTAAAACATCAATTTATATTATAAAAATGGATTTGAAAATGGAACGAGGTTTTACGTGTTTTCAATTGCTGACAGATAACCTATATTATGTGCTATTATAAAGTCATATTTTTATCTCTACTTATTTTACCATATTCTTCACTCTTGAATGAATTAAACTATTTTTATGGCAATTGTGCCGCAGAGGTGGACACGAGCTTTTATATATATATTTTTTTTACGAAAACAGTTTATTCCATGTAGACAATTATAATAAATACCTTTTTCTGTCGGACCATCGGCTTTCCGATAATTTTCATACATTTTTTCAAGATTATATGAGGTAATATTAAGTTGGGGTAGGTTAGGTTTGGTTTGGTCTAAAAAGAAAGTTGTAAAATCTCATGTCCACCTCTGCGGCACATTTACCATTTTATATATAATATATATATATTTATGGTGGTAATTCAGTTGCGGTAGGCTGTTACGATCTGCCATAATTTTATTTTCACAAAATCTAGCATTTTGTCATGTCAAATAGCTTGTTTTCATACCCCGCCTTGTTTGTTTTTGTCAGCCACAGTTATCAAGTTAAGTTCTCTTTCGGTTGACAGTCCGCGCAGTCTATTCCCTAAAACAAAACAAAAAAAACAAAGTTTTAACTAATTGAACAGAGGGGTGGGAAATTTTTAATGGTAAAATCGTTAATAGTGGGGTTTGAATTGTTGTCAATTAGTCTGTTGTTGATCTTAATAATATTAGGTATCTTAAAACAATCTTTATATTATATTGAATACAATGAAACCCCGATTCTACGATTTTCAAGGGACCCTAGAAAAAAAACGATCAATGCGGGATATTATACAAAAAAATAATTCAAGAAAACTCGTTTTTCTCCTGGATATTTCGACGTCTTGAATTATTTTCAGTTTCTCAGCTAGTATTCTTGTTTTCTTCATGGGGGGGGATGTTAGTTGCAACTTCGTGATACGAAATGCGAGGCAAGCCTGAACGTCGACCGACCTGTGCAAACAAAGCGACGCAACTGGAGTTGGGTTTCGGGAATTCTCGAGAAATTTTCGAGATTTTCCATCCCGAATCTCGAGTATTGAAATTTTTAACATTTAGGGAAATCCCGGATCTCGAGAATCTTTTCTCGGATTCGGGATTTCTTTATTATCAAATATTAATTGAAAAAACGATTTTCTATATGAAAAAAGAGGACAGAAACACAAAACGTTCAGACTGATCGGGGCTTTTAACACAGTTAACCAACGTCGACTCAAAATGAGCGCAATTTTTGCAACATCAGGGAATTTTGTGTCTCAAAAGTATACGCGATTATCAGACGCAGTGACAGTCTGTGTTTTTTTAAATTCTGTTTTAATAAGCAATGTTTTGAATTATTTTTGTTTTCCTACTTCTATTTTGTTTGTCTTCTTACATAATTAAAAAAAAAACATATTTTTTTTGGATTTTTTTTTAAATTTCCCGATATCTCGAGAATTCTTTTCTGGAAATCCCGAATCTCGAGATTGTGATTTTCTCGGGAAATACCTAACTCTAGACGCAACTGAAAGGTCTGTAATAGTATGTATCATAAATAATTCTACGAAAACGAAATGAAAAATATTCAACAAAAACGGACAATCAATAATATCTGTGACGGGACCATAATATTTAGACGATAGATCGAGGAAAACGATTATTGAACATTGTGCTTATGGGTGGTTTGGCGGGACTTTAAAAAATGAACGATCCTTGCAGGAAAACGATTTATGCGAGAACGGGAGATCGGGGTTCCACTGTACCAGTTTTATAATCAATTAGCAGGTATACCCGGTGTCGTCCAAGTAAAAAATAAGTGAATATATAATAATATTTTGTTGTGTTGGTTGGAATAGTTATATATACCTTCATGCTATTATATATTAATTAATAATAATATATACATAATTATTAGTTCCGTATACCTATGTGATTTTTATCAAATATAATAGATACGATAGAAGTTATCTTGAATAAATATTTAAGTGGGATACCAGAAAGTTTATCCGTGATAAATCCTATGAATTTTGACATACTATTTTTTATTTGTACACAAATAAATAGTGTGATATTAGAACGCTCTTATTATCATGACTCGATGACCCAGTATTAAACAGTAACAACTCAAAAAAATGTAGTTTTGAGATAATCGTGTTTTAATATTTTGAATATTTTACAATACACAAGATTTGACAAGTTTCAAAAGGATACTTGTCAGAATTTATGTATTCTAAATTGAAACGTATGGTCAATCGCCAGTTTTAAATGGAAACAATTCGAAATGGATCTGTACAAAACCGGTTTTGTTTGAAAGTTTGTAAAATTTCTTATGGGTTTTTTGGCTCTCAAGGTATCTAAATATTTTTTTTCAGTTGTTTCTGTACAAAATCAACAAGAGCTCATTTTTACGAGTATTTTGATACCAATATCGCGAAATGTCGAATTTTTGACTTGTTAGCGTTCAATACTGGGTCATCGAATGTATGAGCAGACTTCAGTGTAATTGGAAAGTTAATGTTTCATAACAAATACCCAATATTTAATAACATACATTCGATCCTGGTAATCCTTGGACACCTGGAATTCCAGGGGGTCCTTGTAATCCTGGGATACCCCTGTCACCTTTGACTGATGGACCAGGGGGGCCTCCTAGACCCATCGGTCCTTTCTCACCCTGCATATAAAATCATATACAAAAAAATAGTTTATGGACATATAACAAGATAATACTTAATGCTTTTTATTAAATTTGTTTTATTCAATAAAAAAAAGAATGGTTTACAAATTAAAATATAATTAGTTACAAAATGGCTGCCATAACGCAGTTATCGAGGCCGATTACCACCTAAAACATGTTTTTGACATTATTAGCTTCGTCGTAGACTTTGTTGCTTTGGGTCTTACAGACTGCTTAAAATTGACAACAGTCTTAACCTCGACAAGCTTCAGTAGAGTACTGATCGAACTTCTGTTCACAATATATATCTAATAATTATTAAAGTGTAATATATGTATTGTTTAAAAATACAATCATCTCACAATTAAAGTGATCTACATGATGGTGATGATGCTTCTATTTTTTCTAAACCCTTTTTAAATTAAATGATACATAGCACAAACAATCGACGTACTCTCAAGCCTGTTTTGAACTAATTAAATATCATCATCAGCCGGGGTCAATCCACTGCTGGATGAAGGCCTCCCCAAGCTTTCTCCAACTCTCTCGGTCCTGTGTCGTTCGCTGCCACGTATTTCCGCCGAACTTTACCAGTTCGTCAATCCAGCGGCTTTTAGGGCGACCCTGTGGCCGTTTCGTACCCCTTGGGTACCATTGGATGACGGCATTTGTCCAGCGGCCGTCCTTTCGGCGAGCAATGTGCCCCGCCCATCTCCATTTCAGCTGTTTGGCAACGTCTATTACATCGCGTACTCTTGTCTGCTTCCTAACCCATTCGTTTCTCTTACGGTCCTTTTGCGTGATGCCCAACATGCACCTCTCCATTCCTCGCTGTGTGACTCTTAGCTTTTGGACATCTCTCGTGTTGAGGGTCCACGTCTCGCAGCCATACGTGAGCACGGGTAGCACACATTGGTTGAACACCCTACGCTTAAGAAATAATGGTAGGTCACTCTTGAAGATACTATTCAGACGTCCGAAAGCATTCCATCCCAGCTTTGTTCTTTGAGCAATTTCATCGTGCATGCTTCCGTCTATGGACACCTGCTGTCCGAGATAGATGTAGCTGCTGACTTGCTCGAGTTGGGTGCCAAAAATACAGATAATCGCAGGGTCCGAAAAACAGTTCCTCATCACTTTTGTCTTTGAGACATTTATCTTTAGACCGACCGTTTGACTGACATCCGCGAGTTCTTGCATTCTACCTTGGAGGTCTTTCGGGTCTTGTGAGAGTATAACAATATCATCTGCAAAGCGCAGGTGACTGAGGTGCTCTCCGTTAATTGGAACACCCTTTTCCTCCCAATCAAGTTTCCTAAATAAGTCCTCAAGAGTAGCGGTGAATAGTTTAGGTGAAATGGTATCACCTTGCCGGACACCTTTGTTAATGGGGAATTTACACGACCGTTTGTGGAGTTTCACGCATGCTGTGGCATCACTGTATATACTGTTCAATATGTTTATGTTGTAATGGGACTAAGACCGGACGCACAAGCGGTGTCGGATTTTTAATCCACAGACTCTGGAAAGATTGCATAGTTCAATTTGATATCTCCTCAGATAGAGTAGCAAGTTTAACACTTCAGCTCAGCAAAAGATACCATATTCTGCTTTTGCAAGTTTATGCGCCCACTCAAAACTCACCTGATGAAGAAGTGGAGGAGGTATATGAAGAAATCAGTACGTTGAAAAATAAACGGAAATGTCACTTCACTATCATCATGGGGGACTTTAATACACGAATCGGATCTCAACACCAGGATGATGTAGCGGTCGGGCACTTCGGACATGGCACCATGGATGGCCGAGGAGACATGTTAGTGGAGTTTGCGGAAAACCACAATCTCTACATCATGAACTCATTCTTCAAAAAGAAGCCTTCCCGAAAATGGACATGGCGAAGCCCAGCAAAACGAACCAGCGAAATCGACTACATCCTCACCGACAAGAAGGATATTTTTCTAGACTGCACAGTCATTAACAGATTTAATACTGGCAGCGACCACCGAATGGTTAGGTGTAAAGTACGATTTAACATCAAACGTGAGAGATCCAAACTGATGCAGAAGCTCAGAGTCCGCAGAGGTTTGATAAGCAGAGTCGAATTCCAACAAGAGCTGGAGAACAGGCTAGCGGCTTTCCAGGCTGAAAATGACCCCATCTCCCTACAAAACACCGAAGCAATAACAAAAATTATTATAGAATCTTCGGAAGAGACAGTTGCTGCTGTGGTTGAACGAGTAAGCAAACTTTCAAAGGAAACGTTGGATCTTATGAAGCTGCGTAGGAATGCGAAAAGCGAGCAACAAGTTGCAAATGATCTCGAGTACTCCACGCTGTGCAAAACTCTACGTAAAAAAGTACGAGAAGATCTTTGTAAGTTCAATATGAACCTTGTAAAATCAATTGTTGCGTCAGGAAGGAGCTTACATAAGAACAAGCAGGGTATAGGGAGACGGCAGATCACGACACTAAAAGCGCAAGATGGAAGTATCGTGCGTAACTGGGATCATCTACTGGACACTGTTGTAGAGTTTTACAGCGCTCTATACAAAGATGACACTGTCATCAATTCAGATCTTCCGGTGAACGGAGAATATGGAGATCCTCTTCCCAAGGTTACAACCACAGAGGTGGAATATGCTATTATGTGCATGAAGAGTGGGAAAGCCCCGGGAGAAGATGGGCTGACTATCGATGTTCTCAAACGGGCCGGGAGGACGGTGAGCGAAGTGCTCGCACGTCTGTTCACGTCTTGTCTGCACGAAGAGAACATCCCAGAGTCATGGAAAAATGCCTCCATTATTATTCTCCATAAGAAAGAAGACACTGAAGATCTGAAAAACTATCGACCAATTAGTCTACTGCCAATTCTGTATAAGGTTTTCACGAAAATACTCTCAAACCGTCTCGAAACAATTCTAGACGAGAACCAATCAAGAGGGCAAGCCGGATTCAGAAGAGGTTACAGTACTATTGATCATATACAGGTCGTCAGGGAAATCATAGAGCGCTACCAGCAATACAAACTGCCATTATATCTTGGTTTTATAGACTATGAAAAGGCGTTTGATTCCATCAAAAAATTCTCAATTATAGACGCCCTTAGCAACCAAGGAAAATTAAATATAAAGAAGTTTTATTACCAGTATCAAACGTCTGAAAGACCAGTAGCGTAGTGCAAAATGAAATAGTGCCGGGGGTAACTGTTTTCAAAAATCTTACACCACCCCTTCGCTTAAAACGATTATGTACGTACCTTAATCATTATAAGAGTTTGCGCTGATATGTTGAGACCAGCCGCTGCCAAGCCCTGAAATCGATATCAATTTTATTACGTAGCTATAACATGGAAAAACTTTAAGAACATACATATTAGAAAAACAATTTAAAAGAAGTTGGGCTATCAATGAAAGTTTGTCATTTTTTATAGCGTTTCTTTTAACCAGTTATATGCCTTCAGCTCTACAGCCTTCAGTTAGGTATCTCTTCCGACTTTAAACGTAAATTACTAGCCACTGTCGATTGATTTGCAGAATCTAAAAAATAAACACACAGCGACATCTGTCTGAATAATTATGAAGACAAAAATTATCGGTATTACAGTTTTAGTACGAGCATCGCTCTACATTCAACGTGTGTCGTTAAAAATCTGCGACCTGTCAGATACTGCCATAGTAATATCGTGATTAGTGAGCCATAGAAGAGGTTAACCTTTTCATTCGTAGCATTCGAGCGTTCGTATATTATATATTTTTTAAATAAGAGGGTATATTATTATAATTATTATTACACTGCATACAATACTGCATACAAGTTAATTAAAAAAAAAACTAAGAAACAACGAATCTATTGTGTCTTGTAAATACGTTTGTGTTTTTAGTATTTTATTTAAGTATATGTTTGTAATTGCGTGGGCGATTATAATAATATTTCATATTTTCGTGATCAATTTTATTATTTTGTTGTTTAAATCTTGCCGTCTTCCATTTTGAATTTTGTATTGAGCTGTCAAAACAAAGTTGCCATGTTTAATAATAACACCAACTCGATACCCTAGTTCAATAGGGAAACAACTCAAGAAACCTGGTTCTATGTTGGTGTTTGAAATTTTTGCACAAATTCTCATTTCAATTTTAAAACCTTGATTTTTTAGGTAAAATTCCTTGTTTTTAAACACAAAAACTGAGTCAATAATAACGCAATGTGATAAGCATTCTATATAGGACCTACTAGTTTAAATTATCGCAATTAGGTAGGAGGCTCGTAGCCTGGGAACTAAATCTGTTCTGTGCTCGTATAGCTGTAATGTACTATTTTTATATACTGTTTCTAAAATTTAGGTTATGTTGGGTTAGGTTAGGTTTTGCTTTGCATGTGCGCTTCTGTTATTTTACATGAGAGACATTTCTAAATTATAGAGACAACTTAAGATTCCTAATTATATTTTATTAACAAGTGAACGCACCTTTACTATTTACTGCAAAATCAAACTGATTTATGAGGTATTGCTATTTAACAGGGCTCGAAATGGACGGAGCGCCGTTCCGGTTCATAAAATCCCCAAAATTATCGCTCCGTCTCGTGGAAAAAATAACTTGGCCATCTGAGCAAGATAGGCCATATAATGAAAAAATCAAACATTTACTTTTATAAAATTGATAACTATGTTAATATTTTCGTAAAATTATTGACCGCTCGGGTTCGTAACATATTCCATTTTGAGCGTTGCTATGAAAGTTATTTTTCCAACAAACTTAATTTTAGACCAACCTAGTTGTATTAATGCTATGATAAATTTTTTATTATTTACTATAATATGTATCATTGAAATACCTTTATTATTTTATGGACATCCTTAGCGACGTTTGAAGAGGCACCGGGAGGTCCTTTATCTCCTTTTATCCCCTAAAACAATAATTGATATGGTGTTTTAATAAATATTAGTAAACTCATCTTCTTCTCGGTCGTTCCCTCGTGGCCGAGGATTGTGACCATCGTGAATTGCAGTCAACCTCTGAACGAAACCCCTATGCCGTGTTCCAACGTGGCGGATTTTGTCGTTCAACTGTATGTTGAATATTAAACAAGGAATCGAAAAGAATGTTTGTACGTATTGATTTAATTTTAACCGATAGTCGTAATCAAGATGGCATCATGTCAAACAAAAAAGTTTGACGTACCGTGTTATTACCTTGGTTACTAAGGACAACTTGCTAGGCAACCAATTAACTTGTATGAGTAGCTAATCACTATTGAATAGACAAAGTAACAAGTAACTCAACTTCGTTCAATTTATCTTGCAAGTTGATAAGCATTGTTGAAATATGGTTCGCACTTATCAATTGACTTTCAACTGTCATTCAACATACAGTTGGACGACTAAAATCGCCACGTGAGAACGCGGCAATAGGTTCTTTTAAATTACGCGATTAAGAGGGATTTTAAAAGATCTCTAAAGCCTAGTTCAGATTATGTTACTATTATAGTTGAGTGGCGAGTAATTTATTAAAATCATTTAGTCGACTCAATTATTAGCTCGTATTCTTATTTGTCCGGTGGTTGTTTGTCCAGTACAAATCTTGCAATCGATTTTTAACTAACTTCCCGACTAGCTAGACATTTGAAACTTTTAGAATATATCAGAACACGACGCCAATGCATTCTTTTAATTTCTTTAATTCTTTTAGCCATCTTGATGCAGAATTGAATTCATTTTCAGTTAATTCTGTTTTGTGTGAAAAAAAATTTCGACACCATTATTGGTTGCTAAGCGGATGGTCCTAGCAACTAAATTATTAATATATACGTGCGTTACTATGGAAATCAAAATGAAATGTCAATATAACATTTCAGTATTCTATGATCTTTTAAGCTAGTCAAGTCAAGTTTATATGATTCAACAGAAAATTTAAAAACGTTTATATAAAAAGTTCTTTTTATCTTGTAATTATTTCTTTTTAAGTTTTAATAACACCCTCCACCACTCTTCACTAATTTCAACATTATTAGTATTATAATAAAGATATCGTTCGTTGGAGCGACTTTAAAATTTGAGTCGGAATATTTAAATCATGATTGCTTTAGGATATTTAAATATCCACTCCATAAAAAATAAACAAGCTTTCAGTGCTCTCCATTGATCCATTTTTTTTCTCGCGCTAATTTCTTCATCCAATGTAGCCATTACAAATTTATTTATATATTTTTACTTTATTTTATGTTGTACTCATCTTGACTGGACAATTTTCAAATCTCTCAAGTCTCTAATGGACAATTTTCAAAAAAATATTAAAACGTTTAGTGGTGAGTAAATCACTCGCCTTTCGAAATACTAGTATAATCTGAACCAGGTTTTAGTGATATCTAGTAACGGAATTACGAAAAATTCGATCAAATACAATAAATTTATAAATAATAATAAATAAATAGACGTTAGGTACTTATAGGTACTTTAAAAAAATATATGTAATATTATTATTTATATTTAAATGATTATATTATGATTTAATAGTTGGTGAGCATGTAAATATGCAGACTTAAATAATGATTTAATCGTGCATATGTTTAAGTTCCAACGAAAAAAGAGTTTTTTATTTTATATAAAGCCTTAGGCATGGTAATTCTCAATCCGCAATAAAGAATACATTAGTAAAATGAATTAAAACTACTAAGTAGTAGATAAAAACTGATTAAAATACCTCGTCTACGTTCTGTATACGTGTCTACGACAGTGCGGCGTCCAATTGTCCGGAGTCCAGTCGTCCCATTCCAAAAATGATCGTTATTATTAATTAATGATTAATAAATTCACAAACC
Source organism: Rhyacophila brunnea (assembly GCF_057557595.1). NCBI lineage: Eukaryota > Metazoa > Arthropoda > Insecta > Trichoptera > Rhyacophilidae > Rhyacophila > Rhyacophila brunnea. Next base: position 10,155,083 of record NW_028232848.1, on the reverse strand, counting down.
ATTTAACTCCATGATAATATCATGTACAACAGAGTTTCCCAAATATACCGGGTGCACGTGGTACACCAATGTGCCTCAAGATATTGTGGCGTACAGTCAAATTCGTGCGTTTTATCATCTTCGTGTGATTCGTCTTTTGTTGTTAATTAATTTAAATACTTAATATTATATTATGGTGCAACATTCCCTGTAATTTTCAATTGTGTGTGTGAATCATAAATTCATCTGCAGTAAAGTTTGTACAAAAAATATGTGCGTATTTACCTTTTTTGCGTCGATAAATAAACTCGTCAATTCATTATGCAACGAAAAAAACTATATACGAACACCAATTGGATTAACCACATAATGATTGATGCATGCCCCCCACAAGGGGGGACTGACAGGGCTCTAGCCTGGGGCCCGGCGTTGCAAGTCGATAGACACTCACCACAAATTTCTTCTAAGCCCGCTCTCACATCAGAACTCGCCTTGTTTGCAACATGTCGAATACGACGATGTGACGTCATTATTGTTATTCAAAAAACACACGTTGCCAAATGGAGCTCCGCAGATTGGTCGAATGCGACTGTTTGTTTGAAAAAAAACATCTGCTGTTGTAAATCGACATGTTGTATGCGACTCAACCTACTTGTCGAAACTGACTGAAGAGTCGAAGTCGCATACAAACACCTACGAATCGGATATTCCTATACCGGCTCGCCGATCGCCGCATTCAAATACCTATACGTTTTTAAGGCTATGCGCGACTGTCGCTAGGCAGATGCGGTCTTCACAAGCAACACTGGATCGCCGCTCTCGCAAGGTTTGATTTATGGCTGTGCGGCACACGAGGCGAGTTTAGATGTGAGACGCGACTAATAGTAAAAAAATTCGCTTGCGGCGCTATTTTGCTTGCAAAATATTAACATTTTAAAATAGGTTGTTATGCGATGCAACTTGATGTGCTGTGATTATTAATATTCACGTATAGAATTTGATGTTATTAATTGTTTTTAATGTATTTCCTGACTAATAAAAATAGCTACTTATCCAATATGGCAAAGTGTCGCATGTTACTTGACTACCACAAAAGGGGGTCGCAATCAGTGCTTCATAATAATAATTATGATCACTAGTGCCGACCACTCAATAATTGAAATGATTTTATTTCGTGGAACTTCATGGAACCGTCGGGAACCACGGAATACCATTTGGGGAACACTATTGTAGATCATCACACTGGCCTCAACATTAAAAATGGGTAGGGGGGCCGCCAAACACCCTAGCCTAGGGGCTCGCTTCAGAATATGGGGGCCATGGATGGATGTATACACTTACTGTAATACTCAGTTGAAGTATGATATTATTGTACCTACTATAAACGTTTAATTCGGAACCTTAAATATATTTTGCCTCATGGAACCACATAGTTCCGCGAAGCTTATTTGGGAAACGTTAAATTAGGGTCACCAGATGAACACATGTGAGAAAATTGCGACTTTTTTCCACTGTACATAGAACAAAATTATCAGAAAACTTATTTTGGTACAAGTTGGTTGTGGGGAAGCCATCGGCAAACACATTTTGAAACTAGCCGATATACTGGATTATTTGTTAGGTTGGGTTAGTTTAGGTTAGGTTGGGTTAGGTTAGGTTTTAATTCTTGAATTCATGAATTTTGCCAGCGCTCGAAATGGAAAAGTTTACGAACCGGAGCGCTCGACAATTTTTCTGAAGATATTTACATAGTCATCAAATCGTATATGTATTTTATTTCTATTCTATGGCCAGTCTAGCTCAGACGGTCAACATATTTTTTCCACGAGACGGAGCGTATAATTTTACAAATTTCACGAGTTGGAACGGCGCTCCGGTGCGTTCCGTTCCATTTCGAGCCCTGAATTTTGCCCAAAATCGGCAATGACAATTAGCGTGGTTCCCGCCTGGCTTCCCTATAACCGACTTGTACCAATATCTTTTTAAATCTCATAACTTTATGACTACAATTATTTTTCGCTAAGCATATTAAGAAGGTTCCATTAGTTTATGAAAAAATTCCGTGGCTAAGTTAAAATTGGGAAACGCTGTATTAATGTAGGTATTGCTAGAGAACATGAAATTTCTACTGTATGTAAACATTTTTATATCTTACTGTGAGTCCTGATTCACCGGGTAGTCCTGGCAGACCTGCAATTAATTAAAAAACATTATTATCGTATATAGCAGTGGCGATGGGTGGAAGTAGGCTGTTAAGATCTGCCATAAATAGTGCACATTAAACTTTGTCAGTCATACGTGTTTTTTGCGTATAACGCATAGTAGAATTTCAATTTTATTATTATTAACTTACTATGAAATGTTATACCGTGATGTTGCTTCTCAGTACGGCTACCAAATTTTAACACAATATAGGGTACTGTTCGATTATACGGAATACAGCGGAAAACGCATTTTGAAAATAGCCGATAAACTGGATTATTTGTTAGGTTAACCTAACCAAACCTAACATAACCTAACCTAACCCAACCTAAACTAAACTAACCCAAACTAACAAATAATCCAGTTTATCGGCTATTTTCAAAATGCGTTTTCCGCTGTATTCCGTATAACCTAACAGTACCCAATATAGTTAGCCATATTTTATACTAAATTAACTAAAAAAATTACTACTAACGTTATAACACGTGCTCGCAGTTTTTAAATGAATGTAGTCATTTAAATCAACATTTACCGACGACGTTTACAAAAATATTTAATTCAGCCGTAGAAATTCTACTTTACTCTAACGCAGTGGTCTCCAAGCCCAATAGGGATTTGAGCTACTTTCAGATATTGAAATCGTTTAGTGAGCTAAGTATACATAATATTCCTTCTTTATATTGTTTTATCATCGTCCTTTATCGTAGGTACCTACCATACATAATATTATTATATTACTTAAAATACATTAGGACATTGGACTTCCAATAAAACATAAAATGCGTACTTTAATTATTTATTTATAAACAAAATAATAATTAAAAAATATCTTGAAATAAGTGTGATTAAAAGTAAAAATAATTAGTGAATAATTACAAGATAAAAAGAACTTTTTATATACCACGTTTTTAAATTTTCTGTTGAATCATATAAACTTGACAATTCTATGTTTTAATAATTTAGGACAAATAAAGCAATTGTCAACTAATTATTTTTTTGCTACTCGTATTTTGCAACAAACAAATATAGAATACTGAAATGTAATTTTGATTTCCATAGTAACGCACGTATATATTAATAATTTAGTTGCTAGGACCACCCCCTTAGCAACCAATAATAGTGGATTGGATTACGGATTTCTTCCGAAATAACTTTTCATACAAAACAGAATTAACTGAAAATGAATTCAATTCTACTTAAAGGTGGCTAAAAGTATTAAAAAGAATGCATTGGCATCGTGTTCTGATATATTCTAAAGGTTTCAAATGTCTAGCTAGTCGGGAAGTTAGTTAAAAATCGATTGCAAGATTTGTACTGGATATACAACCACCGGACAAACAAGAATACGAGCTAAGAAAAACGTGGTAAAATGGCATTCACTTTCCTCCACATTTTTTTAATAATCATTATTCATAATTCATAATTAAATAATCTTGTCACTCCCATCCGAATGCAATAATTATCAAGATGTACATCTGTGAGTCTGTTTCTATATTTACTTTTAACCACCATCATAGTGGAAAACGTTGATTCACATAAGCAGGTACTTAGTACAAAACAATGCCTTCATTTTGAGCGCAATAATTCGAAATTAATAAAAGAAGCTGAAATAAATTGTCCAAGCAGCTCAACTTTTTTATAAATATGTATGATAAAATAAACTACGCGAGCTACCGAAAATGCCGTCGCGAGCTACTGGTAGCTCACGAGAGACCGTTTGGCGATCACTGCTCTAACGCAAATTGAGGAGATATAAGCGTGCCGAATACTTTCTCACTCGCATTTATGGTTCCTTTTTGTTCAGGCCTCGTTGCCTGCCATTGGTGGAGGTATCCCACTTTCGCTGTCAAGTGAAATTGATATAGTACAAAACTTAAATCAATTAGAATTAGGGAATCCAATCCCGAGCCAAAATTCTGATCCCGGAATTTCGGGATTACAATTTGACAATCCCTTGATCCCGGGACTGGTACCGGGATTGGCATTTTTTCCATTGTTAATATAAAATTTTTATATTTACAAATAACATTGATAAAATTGGTCAAAAATAAATCTAGTATAATTTATACTATTTAAGACATTTATTGTTAATATTGTATACGTTCGTAAATAACAGTGGCGAAGACTCCATACTAGGCGATTATTTAAAGCCTACCTTCTTAAGAAAAATATTTTTTAATTGCATATTGACATATTTATATACTTAATCACTTCATTATTTTATGTTATATAAACATAATTTATTTTGCCAACGAGAGATGTCGTATATGTAGGAATGTATTACAGTATTACACAGTTTACAAAACAACTGCAAAGGTATTAAAAAATATACCACAGCGCGCCGTAAATAAATAATAAACGCCGCGACGTCTCGATGTAAATAAATCTCCGATTATGTGTGAAGTAATTCTGAATTTTTTTCGTATGGACTTTACGTCTCGTAACCTCAGCAAGTCTGCTGATTTGTACGAAATAACGTAAGCTCCTATCGCAGAGCCTAAAAAATTCGCGCATAATAATATTGTCACGACTGCGCACTTTGTCCAAAATCATTAATAATGAGATATTAAAAAAATAATTTCATCGGCGTTTAATCGAATATTAATAAATAAGTAAGTATAGATTGTTTTTATAAATACAAATAAATTTTATCTAATGATTTTTGATGGGTATACTACATGTTTTGAAAAATACGAAATTTAAACACATCGCTCATTTTTATGTCGTCAATGAGTTTTTGAAGTTTCATTGAATTAGTGTGACGTTGTCATTAAACTAGTGTGTACCTATTCATTAGTAGTAAATATCGTACTATTCTCGTAAGTATACCTGACAAGTGTGCTCTTTTTATCAGATCTCCACAGCCTACCTCTTTCCAAAAGTCACCCTTCGCCACTGGTAAATAATATTGTAATATAAATAGTAATGTGAATTTAATATGAGATTGCTGTTTCTGATAGTAAAGACCTAATGAATGGGTTAGCGAGATTTAAAATAGTAAAGCAAATCATGGTATACGTACGGCCTTTCCGCTTCATAAATCTAATTAGTCAGCCAAATATGAAACTGCCGTAAAACGTATGAGATCATGGTGGAATTACTTTGTAGTGCGAAGCATTGTTTTTTTCCAATCTTTCTCATTTTTATTAATTTATGTGAAAAAATAAAATGAATCGGCAACTTACACATGGGTATAAATCAAACTTCATTCAAACTCAGTTTATTTCAAATGTAGTTATTTGTTATTAAATGTATTTTTTCTGCTAAGTATATTTTATTTTTCATAAAAATTGATAAAAAAAATCAATCCCGAAAGTTTCGGAATTATGTTTATCAATCCCGGGATACATAGGTATCGAAAATAGCTCGGGATCCCGGGATTGGAATCCCTAATTAGAATGTATCATTATAATTTGAACGTACCTGGTGGGCAATCGCAAGTACTGTTGTACACTTGGCGCTTCTTTCTCGATTTTACTGCATCATAACTAGAATCTTCATCGTCATATAACATAGCTCCGTTTTGCTTAAATTTTTCCAATACCTTGATGTATACCTTCTCAATAAAATCATCCTGCAACTCCAATGGATGCGGATCCAAAGACGGCGCACTTTCAAAACGGTTTACTCGCAAAGTCGCTTCAAATAGATTCTCCTCCAAAGTATTGCAGTTGTATAAAGAAAATATACTCATAGACATGCTTATTATAAACATGCCACATATTAACAATTTGTAAACAAACGAAAAATTGTTTCCGTGATCAATTTTATGCATCTCTGAAGTATTTTTATAATAAGTATTTACGTCTTCGTTCAGTATGAGTGGATTTGAATCCATTTGTTATATCTATTCACAAAACAACTCGAATTTAATGTATTGTGCACACTTGTGAGATTGAATTGTAACTATTTTACTTCGATCGCATTAATAATGTAATTAATATTTTTATCGCTCTAAATAATATGATAAATGCTATCGGCGGTTCAAACTACCTACGCCTCTGTACGTTTTAAAATTTTGACAGACCTGAACTGGAATAAAAACAATACTACTGGCTAACCATAAGAACAGTCAATATTAAATATTTTATTAAATAATTGTAGACCCGTTAGTGGTAGCCGGTGACGTCCCATGGGGAGGACATACCAGATAGGATAATAAAATAAGCTATATGGCAGAAAAATGCTTGATTTTCTCAAAAGTATGTTTAAAAAAGAGTCTAGAAACTAGCATTTCAAAAAAATATGTAAGAATTTCATGTTTTTCGTGCCCAATATGGCCGAGCAGCTACCGCTTGGCTTATAATGTCTTGGGTCCCGGGATTGGTAAACATAATCCCGAAACTTTCGGGATTGAGTTTTTTTATCAATTTTTATGGAAAATAAAATAAAAACGAAAATATGACAGAAAAAATACTTTTAATAACATACAAATACATTAGAAATAAATTGAGTTTGTATGAAGTTTGATTTATTACCCATGTATTGCCAATTCATTGTATTTTTTCACATAAATTAATAAAAATGAGAACGATTGGAAAAAAGTGATTCCACCATGTTTTTTAATGCATTTGTCATTTTTTTTATTTTAATTGAACTTGTATTTATTATCTTTTCATAAATAAATAAAACTCTTTTACTTTCACATTATTATTAATACATATTACAATATTATTTACCAGTAACGTCCCGTGGGGGTAGGCAGATCGAGCGTCGCTTGGGGGCGGCAGTTACCCAAAGGGCGGCAAATCGGGGAGAATCACTAGGTATATAATAAATAGAAAAAATCATTAAAAAATTCAGCTCACTGGTTGGAAACAAAATGTATTAATTAGGTACTATAACAGTTATAACAGGATTTTTTGTCGGGTTCGCGATGTCTAGTTTACTTCCGTTGTCCTTGGACATCCGTTCTTGGTGAACAGCATTGACAAGTGCATACCTAATTTAAAATGTATCCAAATATGTTTACCAGTCACTCGCGAGTTTTGGAATTTGTCAAGTATATTTTTAAATGTACCTATCTGAAATCGTAGACACGCAATATTGTCTATTGAAGGAGATATGGCATTTAAATTAGATTTAGTCAAAGACATATTGTTGGTAATGTATCCATACAATACATTTCTTATATATTGAAATCATGAATGGATGATAAATTACCTACTGTATAAAAAAATTGGCGGCATTTTGGCACTGCCTAGGGGCGGCATTTTGACTAGGGACGTCACTGTTATTTACTCCATTAAACCTATGTGTTTCCAAGATTGAATGTAGGTACACAGTATTAACAATAAATGTTTTAAATATTATAAATTATACAAAATTTATTTTTGACCGATTTTATCAACGTTATTTGTATATATAGAAATTTTATATTGACTATTGAAAAAAATGCCAATCCCGGGACCAGTCACGGGATCCCGGGATCGTCAAATCGTAATCCCGAAATCCCGGGATCAAGTTTTTGGCTCGGGATTGGATTCACTAATCCACAGTCGATTGAAGTGTATTGTGCACAATATATTGTACTTCACATCCAATGCTGACGATTTTAACACCAAGTATTTGTTTGAGTCGGCTGTAAACGTAATTTTGCCATCTTCTATCTACGCCATGGCCCCCATATCCTAAAGCGGGCCCTTAGGCTAGGATCTTTGGCGGCCCCCCTTCCTACCTATCGATTAAGCTAAAAACAGTGTCACGCACTATATTAACGTTTTTCAAATTGTGTTTTAGGTCAAATTAAAGGTACTTATACAGTGTATTATACTTTAATCATGGAATAGTCGAGTATCAACACACAATAATTAAAAATTACATCGCACAATCATATAAATTAAAATGTTAATGTCCATGAAGGATAATAGCGCCGCAGTCGACTTTTTTTAAAACTTTTAACGCTAATTTATGATGTGTGTTTATCTCACTTATCTGATCAACCCGCCACGCCGGGCCCTTGGGCTAGAGCCCTGTCAGTCCCCCCCTTATGGGGGCCATGATCTACGCCTCCAAAATTCGTGTATTAATTACAAAATGCAATCTTTTTATCAATCTCATGACGATGCACTGTTCAAATTATGTTTTCAGTCAACATTTCCGATGTCTTGCCGTGAACAGACTCAAAATCCAGCAGTTTTACCGAATACTACAAGGTTCTAAGTGTTCGTCCTTGAAAAAACAAACCCAACAATGAAGTAGTATTCTAAGCTGCCTCATTGTTACTTTTGTTTCTCCAAGGACAAACACTTAGAACCTTGTAGTTCTCCACTCGTCTTTCCAATGGTAAAAAGTATATAACAGGCGCTAGTTTTACTTCTTTTTATTTGAAGTGTTGTTAGTAACACTTACAAAATGCGTGTTATGTCTACGGCCAATCATAATAATGTATTATTGCCAATTAGGGAATCCAATCCCGAGCCAAAATTCTGATCCCGGGATTGGCATTTTTTTCCATTGTTAATATATTTTTTTTATATTTACAAATAACATTGATAAAATCGGTCAAAAATAAATCTAGTATAATTTATACTATGTAAGACATTTATTGTTAATATTGTATACGTTCAATCTTGGAAATACATAAGTTTAATGGAGTAAATAATATTGTAATAAAAATAATAATGTGAATTGAATATGAGATTGCTGTTTCTGATAGTAAAGACTTAATAAATGGGTTAGCGAGATTTAAAATAGTAATGCAAATTTAATCATGGTGTACTTATGGCCTTTCCAGTTGGTTGTTTAAAGCCAGGGCATGCACCTAATAGGTTACCTAGTGGTTAACATTTCTCGAAAAAAATCGGGGTGCATTATGATGGAACATAGTTGAAAAAGTCATAAAATTAAAAAATAATTTTAATAAATATAATCATCATTTCGTATGTAACATTTGTTTTATTTTGACGTAAGGTACAAGAAATCAGCATCTTGGTTATCAAACAAATCTGGTATAATATTCTAGCTTTATTATGTGAAATTTTAAACATTTTGCGGTGTCAAAAAACGCTAGATTTAACGTCGTACGCCAGATGCAAAATTTGCCTATTTAAAAATGATAGATCTGGCAAGAAATACGCTAAATTGTCAACGCATCTGCGCATCTATTCTATACACAAGACTGCTATCGGCCGCTTTCGGCAGCTATCGAGGGTAGTTTTTCATTTATTTTTGTATTGAAGTATTAGCACTTTTTGTAACAATTACAATAAGTACTATGGTTTACCATCACCTCTCTTGGGTGTGCTAAATTATAAAGCGAGATAGACAGTTTTTACTGTTTAGACGGCTAATGTATTGTAACAATTATAATACTTCGATACAAACATATGAAAAACTACCCTCGATAGCTGCCGATAGAAGTTTAGTGAAGAGGCGACGTTGAACCTACCTGGCTCGGCCACATGCTGCGGATGCCAGAAGAGAACCTCAACCTGGCTTACCTGTTCTTCCAGCCGACCGGATTCCGGCGTCCTGGAAGACTGCTAAATACTATCTATAGGGCAGCGATTTCCAAACTGGGAGGCGCGAACAGTTTCACACAATTAATGTAGCCACAGGTTTGCAGTTTGCAAATTAAGAACGATAATTTTGTTGTTAAACTTGTGTATTTGGTTGAAATTAAAAAAAAAATGTGTGAATAAATCAATGCAAAGACCCACTAATGCATTCACTGATTTAAAAAGACAAAGTGAAGGCATTCATAAAAAATTGGAGCTTTGGAAATCAAAATTACAAAAAAAATAAGTTCGCCATATTTCCACTTTTAAATGATTTCTGCGCCAGATATATTGGAGCAAACAAAAATCTATTTACTGAGTTCTTGGTTGGTTTGCTAATGTACTTTTCACATTATTTTATTAATAGTAAAAAAAGTCACGGTTGAAAAAGGTTGCGCGTTGCAAGTTGATGTGATATCTATATGATGATTGATATACTTAAATGATAACTCCCGTGTATAATTGCCACACTGCCTTTAACCTCAGCGATAGGTAGGTGGGCCTGCCAAAGATCCCGGCCTCGGGGCCCACTTCAGGATGTGGGGCCCATGATAGAATCCATTTGTAAATGAACGATGATGAATTTAGATTGACTACTTTTAAAATTTATTGTGCTAATAAATAAGCACATTCATCGCATGAAAAACAAATTAATTTAAAAATGAATATAATGGAAGTAGTAAATTTATTTATATAATTTATTAAATATTTTTATATAATTTTTTTAATTTTTGTATTATTAGTACATTTTTGACTATATTTTAATGGGGGGAGGGAGGCGGCAAGATTAGATTTTTTTAAAGGGAGGCATAGTAACATAAAGTTTGGAAACCACTGCTATAGAGTGTATATGACGGAGCTACGGAATGCTGGTTTGACCTGGAACGAAGCAAGAAGACTGGCGAGCGACAGGGATTCTTGGAGGCGCCGCGTGGTGTCCATATGCTCCAACTAAGGGGCGGATATGGCCGAAGAAGAAGAAGAAGTATAGAATAGATCAGCTGGTCCTCAAAACGAAAGCTCGAAAATCCACTATATAGGAATCAGTGACGTCCCTAGACAAAATGCCGCCCCTAGGCAGTGCCAAAATGCCGCCACATTTTTTATGCAGTACTTTATATCAAGATATACCTACATATACCACCATTATACCACTAAATCTAATTTAAATACCATCTCTGCTTCAATAGACAATATTGCAAGTCTACGGTTTCAGAAATGTACATTTAAAAATGCACATGACAACTTCCACAACTCGCGAGTGACTGGCAAACATATTTGGATAATTTTTAAATTAGGTATGCGCGTATCATTGCTGTTCACCAAAAACGTGACGTCCAAGGACAACGGAAGTAAACTAGACATCGCGAACCCGAAAAAAATAAAGTCCTCTTAAAACTTGTATAGTACCTACCTAATTAATATATTTTCTTTCCAACCAGTGAGCTGAATTTTTTAATGGAAAGATATTCCCGTCATTACTAAGTTTAGGTAGCTTTCTATGTATACTTAATGATTATCCTCGATTTGCCGCCCTTTGGGTAACTGCCGCCTCCAAGCGACGCTCAATCTGCCTACCCCCACGGGACGTCACTGATAGGAATACTTAATAGGTATAATTTTATTAGGACGTATCCCAGGGAATTCTGTTCTGTGATGTCTACTAATTGATTAAGGATATTTTTGTTTTGTTTATGTCCTAATTAGGACTCTGGTGTAGTAGGTAACACGATTCATTAAAAAACAAACATGCTTATCTATCCTGGAAACGGAATGTTTTATAATTGTTTTTAATGATTGTGATAGGAGTACAAAACAGCGGTAAATATGATTCTTAACTAACAATCAATTTTCACTGTAATTAAAATAATGTTAGCTATTATTAAAATACCTTCACTTAGAAAAATAACAAACACTTAATTATGTTGGTTACTGTATTTTGTTTTTCTACCAATTCTACGAATGAAAATATCAATATTATTAAGCGTGTAATAAGCTCGCCCACTCACCGATACATCCAATGTCCAATAGTATTATCATACACCGCGGTAAGTACTTGATTTTGCACAGTACCGATTTCAATAGAATATTCTCGAGTGGCCGAAGGAGGGACGCGGGCAGCGGTGCTCGCAGCTGGAAGCCTAATCGGTACTGCCGGTCAAACAGTCCGATTTCAGTATTTCTCCGTTTCTGCATCGTACGTGAGCACGCGCGCCACAGCGAGGAAAGAAATATAGCTATTGTAATGATTTATTAAAATTGTTAAAATTTATTTCTGCAAGCAATTTATTCAAAGTTCTTTATTTTAATTATTAATATAATTAATTATTTATATTTAATTTTGATGTTAATAGTAAAATATAATCCAAATAAACATTTATTTTTATTTTTAATCAACCGCAGCATCCCCAAATATCTTATCCGCGAGCCGCCACTGGGTATAAGGTATAAGTATATTTAAAAATTTAAATTATTACCGCCAAAAAAGTACCTACTACTATGACACAATTAATATGTATGTTTGCTTAACATTATTTGATAACACTAGATTTTAATGTTAGAATGACAACAATGCTCCGTAAAGAGAAAAGAGCACGTGAAATCCGCCCCCTGCGTCATTTTTGATAGCGTTAAATAACAAATAAAAAATATAGGCCCGTTTCAGACGGGACACCGTTGTCGCGTTCGGTATAATATAGGAGGCCTTTGTATTCGAATAAAGGGAAAATTGTATTATGTTTATGAACTAAGCTATGCTAATGAGCCAACGCACAATTTCGCGTTATAAATTAGAAGATAAAACTGGCTGCGGTAATAAAAGCAAGTGTATCGGCGGCTTGAGAATGTAGCGGCCGACGGAAAAGTGTACCGGACACGCGTTGACTCATTAGCTCTGGGGCGTTTATTAACATTATACAAAGTCCCCTTTATTCGAATACAAAGGCCTCCTTTATTAATCGTGCGCGACACCGGTGTCCCATCTGAAACGGGCCTTAATGTTTTTTTGTTCTCTTTCGAATTAAATTCTCAAACTGTCTCTCTGAGATAAAATTAATTGAGAAAAAAAATCTCGATACAAACATATTATGAAAAACTACCCTCGATAGCTGCTGATAGCAGTCTTGTGTATAGAATAAATGCGCTGATAGTATTTACCGAGAATGTGTTTGTTCCCATAATTAAACCAAGATATTTCCCTATAGTTTCAATTCTAGATTTCTCTTGCCTTCGCAATAACAATAAATAATATGGTAAACCCACAGAACAAATAATAAACTCTATCCCCAATTCACTATACTTTGAAACAGGGTTTTGAATATATAGACGTGCAATAGTGTGTGTTGCAACTTTCAAATACACCAATATAAATGAGCCTCAGTGCATAAACCGAGAGTAGTTATCAGAACGAAGTACAAGCCTAGAATGACATATTCTTGATACGTGTTTAAGTTTATCGTATATTCTTCCACGCTCAAGGTCGGGTGCCCGTTACTCCACACCCGTTAGGTATTTCAGTTCCCGATGGTACCCATACTGAGAAGCAACACGATGGTATAACGTTTCATGGCTAAGTTGATAATAATAAAATCAAGGTTCTACTGTGCGTTATACCCAAGAAACACGGCTTCATTTTAGTAACACAATAGTGCGCTCTCTATATATTATCATTACTCTGATGTATGTACCCACAGGAAACTATGAAATGATTTTTTTTATTTTGTAATTTTTGAGAAGCAATTTAAAAATGTAGATATTATAACGTAAGTCAAGGTTTAGAAACATGGTAAACTTGAAAACCCCGATTTCGTAAAACAATGATATCTATTATTATGTTTGTAAATATAATTACATGCCTACTAATGTAGCACCAAGACTCGCTATCTTAACGAGCTGTCAACTAGGATAGTAGTGGCGGTCAACATTTTCAGGCGGTACACAAAAAAACGACCGTCAAAGTTACCTACATATTTAGTTGGATGCGGAAGAAAAAAACGGTACTGTTCGGTTATCAGGAATACAGCGGATTAACAACTGGATTATTTGTTAGGTTAACCTAACCAAACCTTACCTAACCTAACCCAAACTAACAAATAATCCAGTATATTGGGTATTTTCAAAATGTGTTTTCCGCTGTATTACTGATAACCGAACTGTACCAAAAAACTCCTCTTTATGAGAGCATCACACTTGCCGTACATATTTTCCGCGCCAGAGCTGGGAATGGAACCTGAACCGAAAACTTGAACACTAAGAATCCCTTAACTATTTCTGCTCCAGGACAGGAACCGGAACCCTGCATTAAAAATGATTCTGTAGGTTCCATTGTTATATTATTTTTGGTCATTATTCACCCATACGCATCTATTCTATACACAAGACTGCTACCGGCCGCCATCGATAGTAGTTTGTCATATTTTTGTATTGAGATATTATAATTGTTACAATAAGTTAGCCATCTAAACTGTCAAAACTTTCTATCTCGCTCTAAAAGTTACCATAGCCAAGAGAGGTGCTGTTAAAACATAGCACTTATTGTAACAATTACATCGAACTTATTGTAAAAAATATAATACCTCAATACAAAAATATGAAAAACTACCCTCGATAGCTGCCGATAGCGGCCCATAGCAGTATCTAGTAGCATATAATATATGCGATGATGCCGTCATTGAAAACAATGTTTCAATTTACCAATAAATGCCTTTAAATAATTATGGTATCCAATTATCCATTAACACATACTTTAAAAAATTTCAAATTTAATTAAAATAGCCATAATGTACCTATAGGTAGGTAAGTATATATTGTTTTAAAGAAACCCTTAAACCGGAGTTCTAATTTTTGATGCTAATGAACCGAACCCCGCAACTGAACCACAAGCGATTTCCCGCTGTAACTGACCCTTTAAAAAATTGAGGTTCTAGCTCTGGGCCACGCTCATTGTCAATGTTTATAAAGAGGAGCCCCTCGTGTCATGTTTCTCAAATTCACCGTCATACAATTTAAGTTACTCTAATTATTTTAATATAATGTCGAACAAGAACTTCTTGTCAACGTGTTAAAACTGTATACTAGCAAGCCCCTCCTGTGCCGTTAATCGCATTTCCGTTTTCAAATAAGGAACGCCCCCAAATTTATCATATCATGTTACGTTTCCGTGGCGTAAAGATCTATCAATCTACGTAATTTGATGTTTTTTTATAATAAAAATATGTATAAAACGATCAGGAGTGATGTTAGAATTATTATTAGTAAAATTTTGGTTTATTGCGAAATAGAAAAGAGTCTCATCTAAAAAGAGAGACAATACACTATTTAACACAATCACTGAATACCTTTTAATTAATTTTTAATTACCACATTAAAATAACATGCTAATTGCATCTAATAGCCGTTTAACGGGGACACGGGAGCCGTGTCGTCCGCGTCGAACGAGTTAAACACGCGTTGCCGCCATTACAGGTACGTTACTGAGAAGTCTTCTATATGCGACTACAGCGACTTCTTGTTATCGACGAGATCTTGTCGTCGGACAGGAACATGTTTAATTATAATCTGTTTGTAGAGATTCTGAATTTTTAAAAGGTTCTTAATATTTCTGAAAGTCCATATGACGAGATATCCAACCTGGTGATTAAAATGCCCGGCAATAATTATATTGTATTAGTCAACTTTAATAAAGCTGTTGTAGTCCCTGTTTAGCAAAGGTTCAACATAACTGGTGGTTTATTTACTTAATACTTTAAAAAACATTGAGAGAAGGTGATCTTGTTCAATTAAGCACGTACACACTGCGTAATTAATTAATCAGTGCCGCCTCTCGCTTTCAGATAAAAACTTGTCATCCTGTCGCAGTTACTATTCACGGTTCCATAATTTGCTATGAAAAAACGTCAAAAGTGACATTTCTGAGAGAAAAAATAACAGTGTTGCTTACATAACAAATCTATATTTCCTGACAAAAACAATCTATCTAATGTTAATAGGTAATTTTATATAAACCAAGGAGACGCGTAAACATTTTAAATATTGTTTGCTTAACATATTATTATATCCAATCCAAACTAAGCAAAAAAACAAAAATATTTTGTTGTAGAAAAAAAGTGTTAAGTTAATTTGAAGTGTTGTGTTATTTTATCGACTCGCTAAAATGATTAATTATTTTTCCAAACTAATTACTAAGCGGCTATGTTCCAGTGTATGTATACGATCGTAATCAATAGACTAAAATACTATTGTCGCTTATTTTCCGCTTTTGTGGAAATAATATAAGTGAAATGAAACACATTGCATGGTTTCAAAACTCTTTTTCGCATAATGAGTTTAGCAGGAGGGTGAATGATGGTGTGATGAGGACGTGGTGAGTGAAGAACTGAAGTATTATTGTTGAGAATTTTTTATTTGACGGATTGACAAGTGCAGTTTACATAGGTACAAGGATAAAAGATAACAGCGAGGTAGATATGTTTAACCCGAGGTACGATGATACTGAGTGACAGTTTTCTACCAATATAAATTGAATGTTCTGTTGGAACGATGGAATACTTGGTCATGATGCCTCCGGGAGTGAACACCGTGAGAAGATCAAGCCTTCCGATCCACAATTCAATGTGGCACCGAGGGCACAACGTCTTTGTGAGCCTTAGAAAGAGGATCGTCAGCGAGCCAACTGAGGATATTAACTCCTACAATGAACTTATCGGGTGAGATGCACTTTTTTCGTACTATTTCTCTTGTTAATGTTCTATCTATTCACTATACTGACTATAGTTTTCATCCAACACCAAAATCAAGGTGCCAAGCTGATGGCATTCAACTTCAGTTAATCTTCGTCTGCCATTCGTTCGCCATGAGGCCCTGACGATGAAGAAGAAGAATAATAATACTCCATTCACCTAAATATTTTGATATGCTGTCGTAACTGGAGGGTGTCCGGGACCAAACCTTATGTGTGCGCCCGACTTAATGTAATTCGCACATGCTCTCGGTGCGACATTTAGGTAGAAAAAAAAAACTGCTCGTCGCATGTAACAAATTTCACTCGACATGGGCCGCAGGTAGAATCGGAAAATATTGCATCGGCCCAAGTTGTTTTATTCATTTCGGTTTGCGGCGTGACGTCACTGTCCCGACATAATCCGGCCTGTGTCCGCGGAAGAGAGTTGCAACATTGCCGACCGTTTTGATTTATGATCGTGTCCCATTCGAGACGATTTTGTAATGTTTGACTACTTCAAACGTGAAGCATGTTGGGTTGCTATATACGAGAAAAATACTCGATTCAGATTATTAGACATATACCTACGATAGTTAAAAAAAATTAAAACCGTTATACATGCATGTTTACCTCATTTTATTGGTAAAATAAAAAACGTATTCTACGCATGATATTTTCATGGGAACTGTACATATTTTTGGCACTATATTTTTTTACTCGATATGTGTAAAACGGTGTTATTTTTACATTTTAAGGTCAAGAATCAAGGTCATATTTATATATAAAACACGAGGTCTTTTATCACGAAGTATTTTATGCCATGTCGGTAGCTGAAACATATTAGCAAGCATTGACTAATAATATTTCACTTAATTTCGCGCACTAGACCATTCAGTTTCATAGCCAACTGGAAACCATTATCCAGAATCTTTATCACAGTTCACCGTGAGATATTGTATCGGAAACCGATGGCCGTATAGCGGTTAGATCAAATAAATGTCTAAATAAAACACTTAAGAACAACCGAAAGCAAGGGAAATGCAGAAGAAAATTTGGGTAAGTATGTAAGTAAATTAGGAATAGGTACAATCATAACATAGGTATACTTATATTTATATAGATTTCCGAATGATTCAAAAGTGGGTTTATAAGTAGGTACTCTTAAGTATCCAGTCGTATTCAGTAGCGCGCTCAGGATTTAATATTGGGGGGGGGGCAATGAGGATAAAGTAAATTAGTCCCATAGGCTCTTTTTCTTCTTCATATAATTATTTTTACACGGCTGCTAATTTGTACAGTTTCGCTTAGTTTTTACTAAATTGGAGGTATAGTGGCGGTAACTGTTGAATGTGTCATCAGCGACTGGCGGATTGGAAGACACTAACAGCGACCATGCTGGACATGTGTGCCTAGTATGCTAAAACATTACTCAAATAATATCGGCTGTGCTACCCGCTTGGTCTAGAGTATATAATATGTCATAATTTGTATTACTATATCGACTTTGTAAAGGAAATAGGGCGTAATCCACACAAATCAAATTTTACAGGAGGCACAAAAACTTTTTTGTTATGGTTTTAAATACAAAATAGTCATAACCTTGAAGTGCATGATAATTATTGATAATTTGGTTTTTATATTCCTAATCTGATATTAATTATTGAGTTAATTTAAAAAAAAAACACAAGAAAAATGATGGTTAAGTCGTTTATCCTACGTCACTTTCTTTTAAATTTGTTAACTAAATTTAGATAATAAATCGGCATTTGCAGCCCACATCCTTTGGACACAACGTGTATTTAGTCGTGTACAACGTTATTATGCAATAAAACCTATTTTGAAAAACCTTAGGGTTACGCTCTTTTTCCTTTCTACTGTCGATACAATATATTTTGATGACAATAAAACAATTGTTAATTATACATATCTTTGACTGCTGTTGTCACATTATTTTTTTTAATTTGAGGGGGCGGCAATGTCGGGCAGCCACCCATGGTGCATCTCTGTTTTGATGAATACCATGTCTTCTTCATTTTTTTATACTTTTTGGTCATATATTACATATTGATGTACTACTCTCTCAGTAATTCGCCGCTCGATTATCCGACAACTACTATAATTCGCCGTTTTTTTACTAGTTAAAATCACAAAACCAAGCTCTATAATTCGACGGTAATGGTATGTAAAATTTAGTAGTCCGCCGCGTGTGTATTTAACGTAGCTGAGGCATGGAACAACCTACCGAGACGAGCAATAATTTAATCGTGAAAAAACCTGTGGCCCTCCATGAACCAAGATGATGAAAACTGGGAACCGGAAGACTTAGTTAGAAGAATTGATTCAGAAGGCGACTGAAAACTCAAAGCTAAAGCGAAATATTTTAGAAGAATGGATAGCAGAAAGTTATGAGGAGTATGCGCTGCTTTCGACTGAATACGAGCTTATAAAAACATCAAGAGGCTTGGATTCTGAGGATGAAGGCAATAATTGTCTACCAACTGCAGGTCATACAGTCAAATCAGAAGATGCACTGGCTATGTCTGATGCGTTACCATTAATTAATGGGCAGTGGAAAATAATGCAACCGTCAACACATTCATCATGTTGCATAAATTACGAGAAGACACCACCTTCCAACAATATTTAGAAAAAAACAAACAACACTGAACAAGTAATTGTGTTAAGTGATTTACTGTTTAATATGTTTTCAGTTCCTAATAAACTTAGTTTATATTAATATGTATAACTTAATACATAATCAATTTTGATCATAAAAAACCGTAAGTTGCTAGGTAGTACAAATTTCTCAATAAAAACTATTTTTACGACATATCTGTCTTAATTTTTATAATATTTTGTATTTATGCACTATAACCCGCCGTTTTCACTAATTGTACAGTTGTCTGGGTTTTTAATGTGGCGGATTACTGAGAGAGTACTGTATTGAATTTACGATTATTTTATAGGTTATTCATTTTAAAATGCGTATAAAACGAAATGCAGGTGGCCTTCTAAGTAGTGTAATTGAACAACACCTGCATCTCACCTTCAGCGCTTTAACGCGATCATAGATAATAACTAGTGATTGTGAGAATAATGCGAAGATAGATAATAATATTATTACTGATAAGAAATGTTTATCGATGTATCTGTACTTATGCTTTCTTTCAAGTATTGGTCGATAACTATTCTTATAGATTTCCGTGCTATTTGGGTCTTCAAATCAATAAGAAATCAGATTCACCTGGGATTTATATTTTACTCAGTTGTGGCAATACTGCCCTTCTAAGGAAGAAGGCAGTAACTGACTCTCACACACTTTCGAGATAAATGACACAATGTGTTTTTTTTCCAAACTTTAGTACTGTGAATTAATAAAAAACGGAGATAATTTTTATTAGTAGGATGATAAAATACAAACAAAGTAATAATAAACGAACAGTAACTGCAATGAATAGGTGCAATTACTGCCTTTTGCTAAAAAAATTGTATTATTTTAGAAGATGTCTATTTTTTCACTAATGAATTTAACGGTAATTTAGTGATTATACTGATTTTAAAGTGAACAGAATATATAGCTTTCAAAATTACCTAACGGATGACATTCATAACTCAATTTCACAAATTTTGCGAGTTGCTGCCTTCTTCCTTGAAAGGGCAGAATAGCAACAGCAAGCAAAGGCAGTCGTGTAGTCATGGGAAACGGTCATTTATATTTGAACATAAGTCTTTGCGTCAATTACATGTCTCGTTCATACTGATTAGGTCATTCGTATCACGAATAACAAAAATCTTTATCGAACACACGGGGAACACTAGGATTTGATTCTGTCTTCAGGGCGTTCACTATATACCATCGGACTCGCATCCTGCTTTTACAGCGTTCAAGAAGTACCCTATAACTCGCTCCTATCTTCAGAGCATTCACGAAAGACGTTGGCCAGATTGAAACGTAGTTTTTAGCTATGGCATCGGAATCAGTCATGACTACAGAACAGATTAATAAATATATGAAGGCCTCCGACTTCCTGACTAGCTCAGGCACTTGGAAGTGGAGGTTCATTAATGTGGAGGAACAGGCAGGAACCTCATGGACGTGGAGTAACCAAGAAGTCACGGAGCACAAAGTCAATTAAACACCAGATGAAATCTTCAGAACTCGTATTTTATTGTTATTAGAATATGTTTGGCCTTATGGCATTCCTTCATCAAGGATTATAGTCCAAAGGTATCATTCACATTGGTATCGAAAGTCCCAAAGTTTATAATAATTAAAAGAAACTCGATTTATTGTTATTATCCATACACCACAATTAGTAAGGGGAAAAAAAAAAGTCAAATCAATTAATATTCGAAGTTCACAGTTCGAAGTCTCAATAAACAAGAGTCAACTAATATCCGAAGTCACAAAAATAACCACATTTAATACTGATTAATTAAAAATCAATTCGAATATTATTATTTAATTATTTTAAAATTAACTTGATTATTATTAACTAATTATTTAACATTAACTTAATTATTTCTAATTAGTTATGCAGACGAGATCGTGAGGGTCCCGGGGATACAAGCCGTCGCAGAAGCGACTCCCGGAACCACAAGTGACAAAACAGACTGCTTTTGGATTTAATAATCTTGCCTTTTTATCCGTTAGGGGTGGTTGTATTTCTTACAAATTCACACCGATCACCGATACCGCCATATGCTACACATTTATATAAGGTTGACGGATGTCAGACTATCAACCAAACATATAGCGATATCGATGTACATAATATGATAATTATTACTTTAATTACATTAATTCCTTAATTATCTTAATTATTTTAACTACTACATATTACTAACGCCCGTCCATACGTCCTACTTTATTATTTCTCTAACCCATTGCCTATTACATTTTATTAACCATTATATTACAATTTACATTACATATTATCTTACATCCAAATCATATTTTATATCTAATTTAATTTAATTACCCTTTACCTAAGCATATTATATTTGATCAAAATTTTAACCCTATTACCTTATTACCTATATGTACATGGTCTGCGACCGACTTATCTCCTCCACAGTTCACCCTGGGAAGTGGTGGGACCTGCCAGAGCAAACTGCGGGACTTCTACATATATGAAATATTGTTAATTTTGTTCAGCTTTGTCGAGGGTCGTAATCATTCCACCGGTGGCACATTGACTACCAGGGTCAGACCGAGCGGCTGGGGGGCACTACTCCTTATGGGACATATACTTAATTCAGATAGGCTATAGAAACAGGATTTTGAATGTGTGAGTGTTCTTCGAAAATGCAACACATATTATGACGTGCAATAGTGTGTGTTGCAACCTTAAAATACACTAATATTGAATGAGCATCTGCAGCGACGTCCCGTGGGGATAGGCAGATTGATCGTCGCTTGGGGGCGGCAGTTACTCGAAGGGCGGTAAATCGAGAAGAGTCATTTGGTATATATAGAAATGGCTACCTAAATTTAGTAATAACGAAAATATCTTTCCATTAAAAAAATCAGCTCTCTTGCTGGAAACTAAATTTATTATTTAACATAAAAGGTTTACCAGGACTGTTGTCGGGCTCGCAATGTCTAGTTTTCTTCCGTTACCCTTCTACGTTCATGGTGACCAGAAACGAGACGTGCACGGATGATAAAAATATTGTAAAATACTGTATACTGTGGCGACATTTTGGCGCTGTCCAGGGGTGGTATTTTGTCTAGGGACATCACTGAGCGTCTATGGATAAACCGTGAGTAGTTGTCAGAAAGAAGGACAAGCTTAGAATGACAAGCTTAGAATGACGTATTCTTGACACTAATTTAAGTTTATCCCATATTCTTCCACAGTCGAAATCGGTTGCCTGTTACTCCACACCCATAAGGTATTTCAGTTTACATTACTTCTGTGTTCCCTGGTCATGACGCATGTGCATAAAACCAGGTGTACGATTGTCTCACGTCAGTCGTACATAGAGTTGGATTTCGGGAATTTCCCGACGGGAATTCGCGAGAAATTTTCGAGATTTTCATTCCCGAATCTCGAGAATTTAAATTTTTAACATTTTGGGAAATCCCGGATCTCGAGAATCTTTTCTCGGGTTCGGGATTTCTTTATTATCAAATATTAATTGAAAAAACGATTTTCTATATGAAAAAAGTGGACAGAAAACACAAAACGTTCAAAGACTGATTGGGGTGGGGTATTTAACACAATTAAGCCAACGTCGACTCAAAATGAGCGCAATTTTTGCAACATCAGGAAATTTTGTATCTCAAAAATGTAT
Organism: Rhyacophila brunnea; assembly: GCF_057557595.1. Lineage (NCBI taxonomy): Eukaryota > Metazoa > Arthropoda > Insecta > Trichoptera > Rhyacophilidae > Rhyacophila > Rhyacophila brunnea. Next base: position 10,132,385 of record NW_028232848.1, on the reverse strand, counting down.
GCGATTGTCAGACGCAGCGATTGACAGTCTGTGTTTTTTGAAAATCTATTTGTTTTTCGACTTCTATTTTGTATGTTTTCTTACATTGTTTTTACAATTATTTTAGGATTTTTACAGGTTTTTTTTAAAACTTCCCGATATCTCGAGAATTCTTTTCTGGAAATCCCGAATCTTGAGACTCTAGACCTAGACGTACATGAACGACGCGTGTCTACGAGTTGGGCGTTGTCCCTTACAGAGTCGCTTCATCTTAGTTCTCGAAAATTAATTAGTAGGTATAACCTGTACGCTGTCTGTTTTGATCCGTAAATTATAAACCGTTCGCCACAAAATTTTGATTATTGGATAAGTCGTTCTTCTATATTAAATGAACTAATCTGACAACGGTAATGCTATTTGGGAGGGTGATGACTGTGTTCAACTTGCGAGGGTGAGTTTAGGTAGACGTTGTTTTATAAATCCTTAAGCCCACCCAGTGACTTTCCGTGGGGGTAGGGCGTAGGCAGACCTGAGGGCGGCACTTTGACTGAGGACGTCACTGAGCCCACTCGGTGTCCTACATTTTCTTTTAATGTCTGTATGTATTTTAATTATTATGCTGTTTTTGTATTAAAATATCATTTATTTTCTTTGTTTTTTCTTGACACATTTTGGAATTCTTAAATATATAAATAGTATTTTTAGCTTCATTCCATTGAATTCAGTTTAATTCCTCTTCGTCGTCTTTTTAGGAACCAGTGTAATCGTAAATCAGTGATTTAATATGAGATACAAAAAATGAGAATCGCTGGGATTATTTGAGTAAAATACGTGGTCACGAATACAGGTTTGAGAAACGCTGGATTATTCGCAAAGCATTAACTTTGTAAAATGCCTTGTTCGCCGCATATAACTTTACAGTCATCAAAATACATGGTCGATTAATGATTTTATCATTGGAGTGGTTACTGATTAGTGATTATACTAAAATGAAGCTGCGTGTACAGAGTTTTTAATGCTGCCCGGCTCGTGAGCAGATAGGATAGGCATACTATATGGCAGGGGTAGCCAACTTGATTGTTGTTGAGATCGATTGTTTACTTAAAGAAAAAATAATGTCGCGAGCTACCTGCCTATAGACATGGATTTTTTTTTTGAATTACATATTTCATTTTAATTATATTGATTGCGATTATCACAGTTTAAATTAAAATCACCAAAATAATGGATGTAATAGTAATTTACACTGTCCCTACCAATGGTCAGCTATGCCAGCCAAAAAATAAGTTGTATAGCCATAACTCATAATATTATGTTCACAGGAGATAAAATGAAACATCCGCATTACCATGCTCAAAGCACACACAGCGACTGACGATGACAAGAAGCACAGCGTAGGATCGATGTTTAAAAATAATACAAGGTATATCTTCTATCGATTTCAAAAATTATTGTCAACAATTTGTTCGTTGATCAGAAAAAATGCCGGCCTTTTATAATTTAGGGAATAGGTACTTTATGTTTAAAAAAAAATAATTAAAAAACGACCAAATTTATTGTGGACCTAAAAAATGTCCCCCTTTCGATCCCGAAAAACAATGATATTAATTAGTGTGTTGGGACCATATACATCTTTTTCTTCTTCGATGGCGCTACAGCTCAAGTCGAGCCCTGGCCTCCTCCACCGCCGTCCTCCAGCCGGAACGGTCCTCCGCACGTCTTTTCCAGTTCATGATTTTTAGCAGCTGGTTGGCATCTTTTGTAATGTTACCACCCCATCGTGTGCGTGGCTTTCCCACTGGCCTTTCCCCCCTTATCCGGTATCCGTGACTCAGGCATGCGCTGGATATTGCCAGCCCAGTTCAGCCTCTGGAGTTTTATGAAGGTGGAGAGTTTTGAGTCTTGGGATAAGCGGTATAGTTCCATGTTGTACCTAATTCTCCACTCCCCACCATCATTCATGGGTCCGTATATCCGCCTCAGGATCTTTCTCTCAAAGTAATCCACCATTTCAGCTGCTTTCACATTTAGCGTCCATGACTCGCACCCGTATGCAACGACTGTGCGTATGACGGTTTTATAGAGCCGAGTCTTAGTTTTTCTGTGGAATTTTCTGGATTTGAATATGGGCAGCAATGAAAAGTACGATTTATTTGCAGCGATTATACGGGCTTTTATTTCTTTCAGTTCCTCGTTCTCTTTTGTAATATTGGAACCCAAGTATGTGAACCGGTTGACAACCTCAAATTGATGGTTTCCAAAACTGGAACTTTGGCCCAGCCTACTCTGATTTTGTCGGCTTTGTAGCACTTTGGACACTTTTTGCAGAATAGACCAAAAAAATTAGAAGAAATTTAGAGAAGTTATTCAAACGTATACTAAATAAGATATTTAAAGATTCTGGTATTTTCTCCGAAGCGACCGCCTCTTCTTTCGTGGAAAACTACCCCCGCGTCAATCTGAATGATCGCATCTAGAAAATAAGGTTTTCCGATACTGAGAAATAATTTCCCACCAATGTCCCCCTTTTCATCCGGTAACAGTGGTAACCCTGTGCGCAGAAGCGAGCAGCTGACTATCTGTCAAAACTCAAAACGATGGGTAACGGTAATTCGTTTGTTCCGTCCAGTTGGCGTGCCTGTCTACGCGGCGGCGGTTGTGTGTCGTGTTTATAGCGAGGTTCATACTTTGTAATAATATTATCGCATCTCATATTTTATTGTGTTACAAAGTTTTTTCGAATATCGTATATACATCGTACAAACATAATTACTTACCGTTTGTTTTTAATTTAACAACTCTGTCGGACATAATTGACAGTGATTTTGTGTGTGGTATCACCGTTTTGAAATTATAACAACATTGTCAATAAAAGTAAATTTAGAACGCCATAAAAAATAACAGAGAACTGACATGTATTTTTTTAAACATTATAAAGAACGAGTGATACAATGTTAAATTTATAATCCATCGATACTTATTAACAAAAGTGAATCAAGTTTGTGTTTGAAGAAGTTTCATTGTGTGTTTCTGTAATCTATAATCGTGTAAAGTTTTTTAAACATTCAACAGTAATTTAATGGTTTTGTGATTGTTATAATTATAAATCATTTATTAATAACAGGAACAGGTACCCTTTAACTTTAACACTTCCCACATTATATTTTCTTTCGCTCATTCGCACTTAGTAAATACATAGTACCTTTTTACAGTATTTACTAAAATACAAGTAAAAGTTATCACCTATCTTTATAAATTTGGCTCAGTATTACTATCATAGCATCTTAGATTATAGAAAAATACATAACATGTACCTATTATTATAGGTCAGTGGCGAAGGGTGGAGGTTGGCAGTTAAGATCCGCCATAAATAGTGCACATTAAACTTTGTCAGTCATACGTATTTGTTTTCATTGAAATAAGACTATGTATATATTTACAGATGGTGTTGGTTAGTTTTAAAAATTTAATTGAACTTGCAAAACCAAAACATAATAGATATGTAATAGTGAAAACATACTCGTCTATTTATAAAATATCTAAAATTATGCAATTAAATCATACATAACTTTGGATATTTTATAATTAGAATAAGTAATATGTGTAATATGGATTCTTAATCCAACGAAAACGAAAAAGTGTTTTGTCTTATCGTAAAATATACGAAAACTATTATGGTTTGGTTGAGGCAGGGTTTAATAGTTGACTTTTAAAAACTAACCAACACTATCTGTAAATAATTATTGTAGTCTTAGTTCAATAAAAACAAATTCGTATCACAAACAAAGTTTTATATGCACTATTTATATCCACTCTTCGCTACTGCTGTTGAGAGTTGCAAGTTCCACTTGCCGGAACGACTTCTCCTTTCGAAAATCCTCCGCAAATCTGAATCACATTTGGATTTCAACTCTACATACGTCGACATTTATTTCCTACGTATAGTTAATATTAAATTAAACCATTGTATTGATCGCGTCGTGGCTTGGTTACCGAATAAACAATTTTACATACATGCAAGAAAGCCAGCTAGTAAGTCAATTCCAAAGATATGATTATACAATGAGTAAATGAGTGTTACCTATCTACCGTATAAATTTTGACTCATGGAAAAGTTGTTTCTATTCAACAACTGACAAAGCTTAATGTGCACTATTTATAGCGGATCTTAACAGCCTACCTCTACCCTTCGCCATTGACAAACGAAATCGAAGATGAAGTTAATTAGTAAAACCGTATTATGCATATTATATGTATAGTTGGGTATTTCCCGAGAAAATCTCAATCTCGAGATTCGGGATTTCCAGAAAAGAATTCTCGAGATATCGAGAAAATTAAAAAAAAACCTGTAAAAATCCTAAAATCAGTGAAAAAACAGACAAATTCCAAAAAAATATGATTTTTTTATATAAGTAAGAAGACAAACAAAACAGAAGTAGGAAAACAAAAATTATTCAAAACATTAGATACTTATTAAAATATAATTTCAAAAAACACAGACTGTCAATGTCTGCGTCTGACAATCGCGTACGCTTTTGAATCGTTTTTTCAATTAATATTTGATAATAAAGAAATCCCGAATCCCGAGAAAAGATTCTCGAGATCCGGGATTTCCCGAAACGTTAAACATTTCAATTCTCGAGATTCGGGGTGAAGAATCTTCCCGAAACCCAACTCTAATTATATGCACAACTGTATTCAAATTTCGTAATTAATAGATATCTCTACTTTTAACCTGATATCGAAACATGCGTTTTTGAATGCGTGCCAAAGTTTTCTTTACCGAGATAACTGGTAGATTATAAATATGCATAAAAAAGGAAGATAAACTCGTGTTATTTTAAACCGTCATTTATTGTCAGAACTTGCTTGGAGTGCCATGCTGTGGTGTGAGTCCCGGTAACAACTTCCCAATACCTTGGTTGGCGTTCAGTAGAGTGTGTGTAATTCCTATTTTAGAATATATTACGGTCAATCTTCGATGAGAAGAGGGTTACAATGTATATTATAATGTAATGTATATTGTACGTAAAACATTTCACCGTGGCACAGTTCGCCGTGAGGTTTCTTATCGGAAAGAGATCCAACAAAAACTAATAAGTATGAATGGAAAAAGTGTGCATAATTTTGACATAACTCCTAAAGTATAATCAGAGCTATTAAGGTTTGGTTTTCGAAGGGTTTAATTGAATTTGAAAAAATAACCAACACCATCTGTAAATTGTAGTATTATTTCAATGAAAACTAATCCATATTATGACTGACAAAGTTTAGTGTGCACTATTTATGGCGGATCTTAACAGCCTACCTCCACCCTTCGCCACTGTCATATACTATATGGCAGGGATGGCGAACCTATGTCACGCGTGCCACTAGTGGCACTCGAGATGATTTTGCATGGCACGAGAATGTTTCATTTTAAAAAGAAAGAAAAATACTATTTTATATATTAACTTATACGTATTTAAAACATGTTTTTTTATAAAAAAAAGTTTTACAAATACATAAATATATAAGTAAGTAGTTATATAATATTAAAAAATAATGACGACATAGCCATGCGTATTTTCTTCGGTTTTTCATATTATAGTATTTACCAATCGATGCGCAAACGGAAACGACGAAATTCATGCATAAAATGACAAATCGCATTGTATAACAAATAGCAGGCAAATCCTTTTCAAGATAATCATTACGTTTAATGTAAATACACAATTATTATTGCATTGGTCGGTCCTTAGGATCGGGCAATTAAAAATATATAATCAACAAACCTTATGAAATTAATTATCGGCAGTCATTCAAATAATACAGTAACTGCTTGTTATTTTGACTTAAACATAATCTCTAAAAATGGAAAACCGTTCAGTGATGCAGAATATAATATGAAAGAAGAGTGGTTCAAATGCTTCCACGATCTCTTTGAGAATTTTGAAAACAAGACAAAAATATTCAAAGAATAAAAGATATGCCTTCGGCTAGAAATACGCTGAAAGATAGAATATCAAGAACTCAATTGTAATTTTGACATTTTTTTAATTTCTTCAAAACTTTTTTTCGCCATGAAAAACTGCTTGGCACGTCAGACAGTCGAAAAATATTACTTGGGAAATTTTGGCACGCGTTCATAAAAAGGTTCGCTATCCCTGCTATACGGTGTCCAATTTTATTAAGAATCAATATGAATATTAATTCAATGTTCACAGTTAATTTTGACAAAATTCATGAATTCAAGAATGAAAACCTAACCTAACCTAACAAATAATCCAGTATAACAGCTATTTTCAAAAACCGACAAGAAGCGTGTTTTATTTAGACATGAATTTTATGTCAGTACTATACGACCCAAAGAGGTTGGACGGTCTTTGATATAAGTACGGCCATATATTTCCGATACAACATTTCACGGTGAAATACGTACAAGTTTCCGGACACGTGAGAAAATATCTTCTCGCACGCCGTAAAATGTCGCAAACTTTTTCAACATTGGGAAATTTTGCAAATCATGCGTTGCTTAGTGGCGGAAAATAAGAAATAAACTACTAGTTGAAAAACGCTAGATATTTAGTTTATTTATTTTCATGCGCATCAAATTTATGACTATCAGATACTTAAGAGCGTACATAAGTGAAACGGCAAATAATTTTCAACAGTATGTGGGACGTAATTTTGGCCGCGTTGCCAGTCGGAGAGCGTTAGTCGACCTGTTCGCACGTCAATTTGTTTTGTGATCGCGTCGGAGGAATATATTCTTAAATCGTGTAAAGATAACTTAAAAACGTTCGGCGTGTACTTGAAAAAAAAATCATATCAATGAATATACTATTATTATTTCGAATATAACAATATACATAATATTAAAAGGACGCATGTTGAATTTTTATGACAAATTATATTTCGTTCGGCTCGCGTCATTTGTACAATCCGCGCATCGCCTAGTCACGATCTTTTTAGACCATGCCTCAGCCGAAGTATAGCCTTAATGCAGGTAGGTTGGTAGGTACCTTATTCAGAATCTTCGCGTATATAAAATAATATTTGAACAATTACAAGAAAGAAGCTCTCGTATTCAAACATGAAACGAAACTTGAACGCCGTTGACACAATTTAGGTATTTGTTGTCAATTTTGAAATATATTTCTCTTTTTTTGTGATTTTACCGAGGCTTTGACTGCGACTCGCTGTCATATCGCCTCTTCTCTTCTAGAAGGGGATCCGTCGATCAGGTCCTCACTCCTATTCTGTTAAATAGCTTTACAATTTTGTCTAGCTCTTCCTTCTTACCCACCGCCAGGACACCTTTCAATTCGTCGACATTCTCATAGATATCCGCAATTCGCAGCTGTACTCTGTGACATTTATAATGTGACTATAATGCATATTTAGGGCATTATAGTGCTATATGTACAATGTCCTCTAAAACATGACATTCATCGCAGAGTTGCGATTCGCTTCTTCCCATGAGGACATCAAATCTTTTGCCCATTGTGTGCCCCGTTCTTAGCCTCAGTATTAACTTAAGCTCATTCCTTGTCAAAGGAGACTCTACAAACCAGGGCACCTCTCGTGGTGATGGTAGAATAGACTTACTCCATTTCCCCCTTTCTAATGATGCCCTATGGTGAAAATCTATCCAAATACTTTGGCCCATTTTCTTTATAGCCTCATTCCAGTCCAGGTTTTCTGGTATCCACTGATATGGTACCCCTGAATGGCCAGCTTCCTTTGCCAGATCATCCACCCTTTCATTGCCCTCAATACCCATGTGCGATGGGATCCATTGAAGGCATAGATCTCCTTCTCTATTTTTCTTGGCGTCGATCTGGTCAAGGATGTGGTATGCTATGGCTTTACTAAGCGTCATAGAAAGCGGCCGTTCATATCCACGGCTGTGCATATATGACGGGTGGTGGTGGGCACTTTAACGTATGTTATGTGAGCGAGATATTTATCTTAAAATGTGTGGTTTTTACACATATCGATGTTTTTTCGATACGCGAAAGTGAAGTTATTGACTTTGTTCTTGGTAGAATAAGTAAATCTACTTGCAATTTTATTTTCACAAAACCTAGCGTTCCTGCCAAATAGCTTGTTTTCATATCCCGTCTGGCATGTTTTTGTCAACGATAGCTGGCAACACTGGTTAGTATGACAGTATGTAATATTTTTATTTAAATTACAACGTTGCTATCTTCTCGGTAACTATGTACTTTAACTTAAGAGCATACCTCAGTGAAACGGCAAATAATTTTCAACTATAGGTGCGACGAAATTTTGGACTCGCTGGCCATCGGAGAGCGAAAGTCGAGCTGTGAACACGTCAATTTGTGTCGTGATGGCGACGGGGGTATTAATTCTTAAATCGCGTAAAGATGACTAAAAAACGTTACCCATTTACTTGAAAAAGAAAACATGTCAAAGAATATATTATTATTGTTACTAATAGAACAATAAACAGAACATTAAATGGACGCATGTTGAATTTTTATGACAAATTATGTTTTGTTCTGCACCCGTTGTTTGCACAATCTCCGCGTCTTGTAGTCTTAATCGTTTTAGACCGTGTCCCAGCTGAATCGTGAGATCGCATCCATTTTTTTTTATCAAGATTTTTTCTAATAGAATCTGAGAGATTTCAAAATGAGGTACTTACCAGGTATTTTCAATAACAATAATCGTATGTACATTTTAAAACCTCGTGTACCTACATATTATATTATTTAGTAGGTATTTAATAAAAAAAACAACATCGCATTATAGTCGCCGTTTAGACATTTATTAGTCACCATCACCAGACATTTCAGTTTCGACTCAAATGTCATTGGATTTAGAAAAATTACCATTTACTAGCCAAGGTCACTAATTTTATTGTGACAAAATAGTGATCCTGATCAATCAGAGAGAGATCGTGCTAAGCAGGGGCGTAGCAATGTATTTTAACAAGGGGCAGTAACGAAAAATGCCGCATTACATAATATAAAACTTGTAGGCACCTATCCATTGTGATTGTAATACCGAATGAAAATACCAAATGTACCGGAATTAGGTATTTATTATTGAATATTGAAAAATTATCTACCAATAAATATAATAGGTACCTATAAGTAAAAATCTTGTTAACATATCAATATTTTATAGCATGTGTCATTGCTGGTCAACAAAGACGATGAAGGGCCACGGAAGTAAACCAGACATCACATAACCTGACAAAAAATACAGTCCTGTTAAGCTTTTTTTCGTTAATTAATACATTTTGTTTCAAATGTCGATACCGAATATATCGGTATTGTCTGATTTTTAAAACCAGCATTTCAGTATCAAAAAATACTGGGATACCGGTTTTGAAATACCGGTATTTCAATCCCTACATATGCATACCAGTGGTGAAGGGTGGCGGTAGGCTGTTAACATTCGCCATAAATAATGCACACTAATACGTATTTGTTTTCATTGAAATAAGACTACCATTTACAGATGGTGTTGGTTAGTTTTTTAAATTCAATTAAACCTTGCGAAAACTAAGCCATAATAGATAATAGTCAAAAAATACTCGTCTATCTATAAACCATCTAAAAATATGCAATAAAATCATGGATAACTTTGGACATTTTATAGATATAATGATATTTTTTTATCTATTATAGTTAGGTTTATCAGCTAATCTAACGAAAATAAATAAATATGAATGAAAAGTGTGCCCAAAATATACCAAAATCATTATGGTTTGGTTTGGGCAGGGTTTAATTGATTGAAAACTAACCAACACCATTTGTAAATTGTAGTCTTAATAAAAACAAATACGCATGACTAATAAAGTTTAATGTGCACTATTTATGGCGGATCTTAACAGCCTACCTCCACCCTTCGCTGCTGATGCATACTTAGTACTTACTACCAACCTATAAATGCTAAGCTATTAATGGTATTAGCAATATTTTCAAAAACAATTTAAATCCCCGATTTTTTAATAGTATAAAAATCATTCAATTCAATTCAATTCATTTATTTTACATATTGTGGACATTACAAATTATAAGTTTAAGACGTTCACAACATGACATTTAGAAACAATGAGATATTATTAAAACAATATTAAGTACATAACAAAAGAGATAGAAGATCAGTATTAAGTTATTCTACAGTATAAATGTGTAAATACAAAAAAAAATATATAGGTACAAGGTACAAGGAAGTACACCGGATGAGTTAAGGGGGGACATGCTCGTCGAAGGTCAAAATTGAGTTTTTATTGTATTTTCAAACCATGATTCTGGACACTCCTTAAACGTTGTAGATAATCTATTTATATAATTTTGAAGCCTTATTATCCTTTATAGTTATTTTAAACATTTGATGACTGCATAAAGTATTTTTGTTACATAAAATAGTATTCTTTTAAACCTCTCGCTCTAATGTTTTAGAATATAGTCATATTTCGGTACATAACTGTGCAGTGGTGTTAAGATTTTTTACATTTATTAATTTTTAAACGCATTTATAAAACCATTAGCATAATTTATTACGAGATAATTTTTGTAAAATATTCACGATAAAAAATTATATTGATAATCTCTGTGATCCCAAATTTGACAAGAATTAGGCATTTTATTATTCAAAAAATCGGCAAGATTAACACATTTGAAGATGATTCTAAAGATATTTATTATAAGCTATGTCTTTGATCATTCAAATGTGATAAACATCTTATGAATAATGATTGTTTTATAATAATTATTGACCTAAGAATAAGGTAGTGTTTTTTTGAAATACGTCATTTCTTTTGTCATTCCCCAGTGGTTAAGCTACAACATACGACCGTAGCCATAAATTGACAAACTATAATTGAAGTAAAGAGTAAAATGATATTGACGCGCGTGTTTGAACATGTACCGTTTAAAAAAAAATAAAAAAAAAATCGGTTAGGTACATGTTCAAAAACGCGCGTTAACATAATTTTACTCCCTACTTTAATTATAGTTTGTCAATTTATGGCTACGGCCGTATGTTGTAGCTTAACCACTGGGGAATGGCAAAAGAAATGGCGTATTTCAAAAAAACACTACCTTATTCTTAGGTCAATAATTATTATAAAACAATCATTATTCATAAGATGTTTATCACACTTGAATGATCAAAGACATAGCTTATAATAAATATCTTTAGAATCATCTTCAAATGTGTTAATCTTGCCGATTTTTTGAATAATAAAATGCCTAATTCTTGTCAAATTTGGGATCACAGAGATTATCAATATAATTTTTTATCGTGAATATTTTACAAAAATTATCTCGTAATAAATTATGCTAATGGTTTTATAAATGCGTTTAAAAATTAATAAATGTAAAAAATCTTAACACCACTGCACAGTTATGTACCGAAATATGACTATATTCTAAAACATTAGAGCGAGAGGTTTAAAAGAATACTATTTTATGTAACAAAAATACTTTATGCAGTCATCAAATGTTTAAAATAACTATAAAGGATAATAAGGCTTCAAAATTATATAAATAGATTATCTACAACGTTTAAGGAGTGTCCAGGATCATGGTTTGAAAATACAATAAAAACTCAATTTTGACCTTCGACGAGCATGTCCCCCCTTAAGCAGACCCTATTTGAATAATTTATAAAATAACGTCCACCTATACTCATCCTCACGTAGATGGAATATATCAACATCCGAAGCGATTTGGTTGAACAGAGTTATTGCCCTCCCAATCGGCATCACCAATGGCAGATTAGTTCTGCTCCTCGGGAGAACAAACAACTGATGCTCCCGATTTCTAAGATAGTTATCAGGGACACACAAGTCAATACTACCAAGAATGGCAGAGTTCTCATTCACACCACGTATAAGTCGAAAAAAATACGTGGCCAAATATTGATATCTTCTAGCACTTAAACTACAGTATGTAAGCATACCTAAGAGAAAGTCAGTTAGATAAAGCAACGGATAGTATCCATATAACCTCAAATAAAGGAGTCTCAAAAATTTCTTTTGAACTCGCTCGAACATAAGGTCATATTTCAACTGATGCGGGGCCCAAACAATCGACCCACTCTCAAGTCGGCTTCTCACTAAGGAATTATAAAGAATTTTTAATACAGTAACATCTGAAAAGACCCGGGAAGTACGCAAGACGAAGCCCAACATTTGTAGCGCTTTTTTACAAATGATAGCAATATGACCACTAAATGACAGCCTACTGTCAAACGTAATGCCAAGATCCCTTACAGATGGTATTCGCGAAAGAACTCTGCCATGCATCGAATATTGGAAAAATAATACTCGCGAGGCTCTGGTAAACGGTAGAATATTGCATTTTTCAATATTGAAGTCCACTTTGTTACGCCTGCCCCAATCTAATATATTATCTATATCAAGTTATACTCTTCATATAGGTAATCGATAATGAAAGAAAGAATGAAATTTTAACATTATCCGAAAGACTAAACAATCGATAACCAATAATTGACAACATGGTATTACTGTAACATTAACACATATTTAAAAATTACAAGACAAAAAGAACTTTTTATATACAACTTTTTAAATTTTCTGTTGAATCATATAAACTTGACTTGACTAGCTTAAACGATCAAAAAAGTTTGTACTTGATAGAAATACTGAATAATAAAATTTCATTTCATATTGATTTCCATAGTAACGCACGTATATATTATTTAATAATTTAGTTACTAATACCCCCTAGCAACCAATAATGGTATCGAAATAACTTTTTATACAAAACAGAATTAACTGAAAATGAATTCAATTCTACTTAAAGATGGCTAAAAATATTAAAAAATGCATTGGCATCGTGTTCTGATATATTCTAAAAGTTTCAAATGTCTAGTCAGGAAGTTAGTTAAAAATCGATTGCAAGATTTGTACCGGACAAATATGAACACGACCTCAGGATGGATGAGATATTTACAAATTATGTGTGTTCAATGTACATATTATAGAATGTTATATTCTCACATCTTGTGTATTTATTATTCGTTGGATAAAAGAAATAGTTCATTTTAATAATTATTATTGAAGATGGCACATACTATTACTCAATAATGGTAGTGATTTATTTATTATTATTATTACAATGTTTTTCTTAGCTTGTATTCTTATTTGTCCGGTGGTTGTTTGTCCGGTACAAATCTTGCAATCGATTTTTAGCTAACTTCCCGACTAGTTAGACATATTTGAAACTTTTAGAATATATCAGAACACGATGCCAATGCATTTTTTAAATACTTTTAGCCATCTTTAAGTAGAATTGATTTCATTTTCAGTTAATTCTGTTTTGTATGAAATGTTATTTCGGAATAAATCCGCAAAAAGTAAAACTGTTATTGGTTGCTAAGTGGGTCCTAGCAACTAAATTATTAATATTAATATATACGTGCGTTACTATGGAAATCAATATGAAGTGTCAAAATGACATTTCAGTATATTTATTCAGTATTTCTATCAAGTAAATTTTTTTTTGATCGTTTAAGTCAAGTTTATATGATTCAACAGAAAATTTAAAAACGTTGTATATAAAAAGTTCTTTTTATCTTGTAATTATTTTTGTTTAAGAACATAGTTCTGTTTGCTGGTTTAGTTATGCTTTGGGTATTATTATGTACTCAACTTGTAAGAGATACGCATCTTTATAAGATTTTTGTATAATTTAAATTTAATTGGTCTATGGTCTGAATTATTTCGAAGACCCCTTTTGAATCTTATGACGAATCGGTTGCGTCTTCAGCGTCAAAGAGAATCGCCCATGTTATCATTATTATTATTGTCTCGAAACTACATTTCTGCCGATCGACTGTCGATAATACCTTTTGCATAATATACGGCGACAATAAATAAATTATTATTGTACTCGTAGTAGATAATTCGCATAATTTATTAAAGGTCAGAACCGGTGTCTACCACTCAAATGGACCAGAGTTGGAATGGATTTACTTTCAAGGCCCACTATAAATAGTATAATGTTCTTCCAGAATATTTTACTTAAAAAAATATATAAGTTTATATTTTGTAGGTTTTGTGACGCCAAATTTTATATAATTCATCTCACCCCAAATACATTTATATCAAATCATCACATTACACGAGAGTCATGGCACGAAATGACCGGAGCGCCGTTACGATTCATGAAATCCCCAAAATTATCACTCGTCTTATGGAAAAAATAATTTGACCATTTGAGTAAAATATGCCATATAAAAAAAATCTATTTTATAACAGATTAAATAACTATGTTAATATTTATAGATAATAATACTTTGGACGCTGAAGACGCACCTGGCGCGTAATGACCAGGCGGCCGATTGATGTAATTAACGTGCATTTTAATGGTGGTAATTAAAAAATCATTATCTAGTCAGCAGCGAATGAGTTTTAATACATCGGAAAATTATGGAGAGCTCTGGTTCGTAAAATTTTCCATTTCGACCGCTGCAGAAAATGACGCCATACATAGACGACCCCTTAATTACACTAATATGTATTAATAATTTCACTTCACTTTCGTATATTTACTTACTCTACCTACATATTATTATATAGAAATTGTTTTCTTCCACGTTATTTAGTTCTGATAATAAACAAATTCCGGACAATCATTGCTGTTGAAACTTATTCTATTCTATAAATCGGAAAAATATCAATATATGGATATTGAAATATTAATTAATATTTCATGAAACTATTTTTATGAATCCACCTAAGTAATTGTCTACCTATATGTACCTATAGACAGTACAGTGACTCGTTTACCTTGAATTTTTATTTTTTACTGTATCCGGTACATTTTGCCGCGTGTAGTGATAGGAATCCAGTGGCGGCTTGACGACTTTCTAAGTGGTGGGGTTTAATCATTTATACACACCTTTATCAAATCGAACGCCTTCTCATAGTCTATAAAACCCATGCATAGTGGTAGTTTGTATTCCTGGCACCGCTCTATGATTTCTCTGACGACGGTCCATAGTGCTGTATCCTCCTCTAAATCCGGCTTGTTCTCAAAAAGTCCGCAAGGTAGACCTAGAGGCCGCTGGATCGATGAAATTGCAAAGTTCTGCGGAAGTACGTGGCAACGCAATGCACAGGACCGAGAGAAGTGGAAGCAGCTTGAAGAGGCCTTCATCCAGCAGTGAATAGATTCAGGCTGATGATGATGATGATACACACCTACCTACTTTATCATATTATACATTATGTATCAAGCTACTTATAATATGATTTTATTAATGGGAAATAAGTAATTTTTCAAAATAAATAATATGTATTATGATTATTTGAGCCGTTACTTAATCACACCACACAAAAACGTGTTTAAAATTATTTAATTAATTAAAAATAATAATTAGTATAGATTTACCATTATCGATTTTGTAGAACGACATACAGGGAGCTTTTTTTACTCACCTAGTGGTTATTTGAATCGCTCCCCAGTATGCGTATACTAACGCTAATGCGTTCGCATCCATTGTGAGACGAGATTTGTACGGCGGCGACGGGATGGGACCGACTACCCAATCAGCGAAAAATAGACGCAATATCTTTCTTAATTTGTACATCAGTGTAACCGTAAAATATTATTATTATTATTATTAAACTGGCGCTAGGGGCCGTTCAGGTCCATGGCCGACTGCACAACGTTTCTCCAGGCATCTCTGTCCAGCGCTCTCTCTTCCCAGTTGACTATCCCCTGCCTTTCCGCATCCCTTTGAATGTTGTCCGCCCATCTCCGTCGAGGGCGGCCAAGAGGTCGAGTGCCAGCTGGTGTGCCTTTGTAAATCCTATAGAGAGTTCTAGATCTTTCAGATCGTACAACGTGGCCCGCCCATCTAAGCCTTCTTGACCTCAGAATATTAGTGATTCTAGGTTGGTATCGGTCGAAGAGCTCAGCGTTTGTGCGGATGCGCCACCGGTGGTTCTCATTGACGGGTCCAAGTATTCTCCGGAGGATTCTGTTTTAAAACACTTGGAGCGCCTTTTCTTGTTTATCTGTTAAACCCCACGTTTCACATCCATACATGACGATTGGCTTGATGACTACGTTATACACCCGGAATTTCGTTTTGATGGACAGCATTTTGGACCTGAACAGACGACTCAGCGCGAAGTACGCTGCATTTCCACTTCTCAGTCGGTCAGAGAGCTTTAGGGACATTTCATTTTTAGAGGTAATGTTGGAGCCCAAGTACTTGAAGAGAGAGGTTCTCTCGAACGAAGAGTTTCTTATTCCAATGTTTCCAGAGGGTTCAATGCCTCTTGTCATTTTCAAATACTTGGTCTTTCCCACATTTACTCGTAGGTTCAACCATTTCGCTGTGTCCTCCAGAGGAGTGAAAATATCTCTGACTTCTTCTTCAGATTCTCCGAGCACCACCAAATCATCTGCGTAGCCCAATATTTTATGGGACCCATTCAGGGTAACTCCACCTTCTGCTTTCAGAGCTTCTCTAACGGCTTTCTCTAAAGCTAAGTTGAACAGCATTGGTGATAAGGAGTCGCCTTGTTTTAGTCCTACTGTCACCTCAAAAGATTCTGATATACTACCTTGCATATGAATTCTACTTATGGATCCGTCCATGCATTCTTTTATTATATTTATAAGTTTTGACGGTATTTCAAATTCTTTCAATATATTCCAGAGAGCTTCTATATCAATATAGTCATATGCGGTTTTAAAATCTACAAAGAGACAGTGTACATCTTGGGCGTATTCCCATTTCTTTTCAAAGATTTGGCGCAGTGTAAAGATTTGATCGGTAGTACTGCGGTTCCGTGAAATCACCAAAGGTTACTAATACAACCGTAAAATATAGTGCAGTTAATTTATTTAATTATTTTAATACCGCGTAATCATCATTGCTCTATTTATTTGTATAATAATAATACATATCTCTAAGTATAAAATAGCGAAGGGTTTAGAAGTAAGAAGTTGGTATATTATGTCCATTGTCCAGTAATAAAAATATCTGACGTGCATTTTTGGCATGCTAATATGGATGTGGGGGTACTCCCTACGAACCCTTACGGTAGAGCCGCCCCTGCTTCAATCATATGAATATTTTAATACATAGTTCTAAAATAACAATTTACTTATATATTATTTACACATAGGCCCAAAACTAAATACTTATTTGAATATATTGATTATTAATTCAACTGTTTTATTTCTAGTACCTATTCAAAAAATAAAATGTTTGATTTGAGATTAAACATTAAAAAATGACAAAACGACAGACACAATTCGATTCGTTACACGTAAATTATTTCGCCGTAGCACAGTTCACCGTGAGTTGTCTTACCAGAAATCAGATTGCAGTAACAGTAATGTTTCAATTTTCTTAGCATAAGAACATTCATTATTTGATATTGATTGGTATTCACTATAATACGATGTTATTATTATCAGATATAGAAAGATTCGACTTGATACTTACGATTTTCTACTTGCTAACCTACTTTTGAATCACTTAAAATTTTATATAAATATAGACGATATGATTGTATTTCTGGTGGTTTTTATTAAGTTTTTTTTTAAATATTTTATTTAGACATGAATTTGATCTCATTGCTATTCGGCCACCAGTTTCCGATAGGTGCAATATCTCACGGTGAATTGTGATACTATCCACTTGAATTCGTAAAATTTTTCGGACATGTCAGGGATGATGTACCTGTTCCAACCACCGCGTCTAGTTCAATGTCTTTCGACTCCCATTTCTCGTTCTTGTTTATTGAAGACAGTGTTGCCATATTTTCAAAGTGGAATTATAGTACATAGCCTCAAAAATTATAGTATTTGGGGGAAAAATATAGTACGCGTTGTAATCTGTTGAAAATGTATAGGTTTTTTGTTTCTCAGAAAAAAATAACGGAGAATTTGAGAAACTCCGAGAACCCATTTTATTTAGGTACCTTTCCGACCAAAAATGCTTACCAAAGAATTCAAGAATTTTTTTTTAAGCCAAAGTCAAGGGATTTTTTCACGTTTTTCGAGCAATTTTTTTCCCAAGTTCTTCAAATCTTCTTATATTGCGAAATTATTGTACTTCGCACCAATTTATCGAACGGAAATATTGAACTTTTAGTACTTTTTACATATTTTTCCGATATTCAAAATTATAATATTTTGGGCGTACTATACCTGTTTTATATCGTACATAGTACGCGGACCAAAATTATAGTACAAATACTATAATTATAGTACGGTTGGCAACACTGATTGAAGAGGAGACTCTTGGATGGTTGGGTTAAAAAATGGGCTCCTGGAGACGTCTAAGCCTTGTCGCCCTTTGAAAATCATCTCGATTGGGATACCTATAGTCATAAATCAAAACTGTGCGCAATGTTCCAACGCTCTTCTGTATAACATAGACGAGGCCATGCCGGGACAGTGACAGCACGCGACTAGCCTCATGTCGAATGAAATTTGTTGCTTGTGACACCAGCTGTCAAACTAAAATATCGCATTCGAGCTGTGTGTACCTCCATTCAATTATTTTGTTGAAATATTCGACGTGGTTTTGAGATTTTAGTGCCAATGATTACCATTATTACAACCAACAACTATTTCTCTTTTTGTATATCCGTTAAAAACCTTTTTTGAAGGCGGCCAAGATCCACACCGGAGCCTAGATCCCCTGATTGATGACCAAAGTATTCACACACCAATACCACTAGGGATTGCAATACCGGTATTCCATTATTTATCTAAACCGAAATACCGGTTTTAAAAATCCAAAATACCGGGATTTTCGGTATTAAGAAAGCACACTCGTTTACGTTTTTGAAAATGAATTATAAGTTATGTGCCGCTAAAATGCAAATAATATATTGAGTGAATTCAACAGAGATGAAAAAATAATAAAACAAATTGCATCAAATATATTTATATAAGTAATTGTCGCGATGAATTATCATAATTTTATTTCGAAATAGAAAACATCCGTGACAAAAATATTCAATTATTCTATAATTATTGATGACTGTACAAGCGTTGAATTTAAGAAGCTTTTCCTGCAGCCGGACTTATTTGCACTTGATGAACTTTTGAGGGCTTTTGTTAAAATTATCAATGTATTCGAATTATTTGTAAAAATAACTACATAGTTCTAGAATAATTATGATTAATACATATTTTTAAATGTCATCATAATAAATGTAGGTATGTAGGTTTTTGCTATAATATCATCATCCGGGGTCAATCCACTGCCGGATGAAGGCCTCCTCAAGCTTCTTCCAACTCTCTCGGTCCTGTGTCGTTCGCTGCCACGTATTTCCGCGCAACTTCATCAGTTCGTCAATCCAGCGGCTTTTAGGGCGACCCTGTGGCCGTTTCGTGCCCCTTGGGAACCATTGGATGAGGGCATTTGTCCAGCGGCCGTCCTTTCGGCGAGCAATGTGCCCCGCTCATCTCCATTTCAGCTGTTTGGCAACGTCTATTACATCTTACGGTCCGTTCGCGTGATGCCCAACATACACCTCTCCATGCCTCGCTGTGCGACTCTTACCCTTTGGACATCTCTCGTGTTGAGGGTCCACGTCTCGCAGTCATACGTGATCACGGGCAGCACACATTGGTTGAACACCCTATATATATTTGCTATAATATAATATTTTTTAAAGATTTTAATAGCTATTAATAATACTAATAATAGTTAATAATACTAATAACTAATAGCTTTAATAGCTAAATATTTTTATTGATAAAGCACCTACTTCTGTTTTTAATACCGGTATTCAATAAGAAATACCGAAAAACCAGTATTGACATTTTCGTTCGGTATTGCAATAGCTAAATACCACGTTTTAAAATAGTTTTAAATCTACATAGGTACGTCCGTAACTTTGTAGTCCATAAATAAACAACGATAAGTTATTGCCAAAATGTCGGAGCGTTTCGCTGAGTGCCGAACAAAACTACACTATTCAGTGTTTTCTACATAGTTTCTAATTTTCAAGATTAGATGAAGGTTGTTTCACACTGTACAATATCCGCCGCCCACTATTTTCCGAGCGATTCTATCTGTTTTTTTTGAATAAATTTCAATGCTTAATACTTTGATAGGAAAAAAAACGATTTTTAGCTTCATAAATTGAATGTTTACTAAAAATAGCTACTACATATAGGAAATAAAACGGTGAAAATGTCATTTTACAACGTTTTTCTTAGCTCGTATTCTTATTTGTCCGGTACAAATCTTGCAATCGATTTTTAATTAACTTCCCGGCTAGCTAGACATTTGAAACTTTTAGAATATATCAGAACACGATGCCAATGCATTCTTTTAATACTTTTAGCCATCTTAGTGCCAGCGCTCCATTGGCAAGCCAAAAGTCCGAGGACAATAAATCGTCCGATTTGTCTATGCTCTGCTACTTATCAACGAACGAATAAAAAAGTCGAGCTGTCAAAAGTCAAAAGTTGCGATTATCGTAATGTCTTCCGATAATCCTAAGAAAACAACATACGTTTTACGTTTTATTTTATGAATTTAATAAATACAAATAAAAAAAATAATTGTAATGTGTAAATTAACAAATTAATCAATGAAAATGTTTAAAACAATTACAGATTATTTCGGTCCGAATGATCGCGTATTAATGTCAAATCGAATTTGCATTGTGATCGACGGACGAAGTCTGGCAACTCGGAGAGTAAAATATCAAACATGTTTGAAATCCAACGAGCCTAGTCTACGGATTAAAAAGATCTGGGGTGCTCCACGCGAAAAAAAAGTCCGACGACCGTAAATCGTCTGACTTGCGTGTCAATGGAGCGCCGGCATAAAGTAGAATTAAATTCATTTTCAGTTAATTCTGTTTTGTATGAAAAGTTATTTCGCAAGAAATCCGTAATCCAATCCACTATTATCCAATAATACCAACCAATAATAGTGAGTAGTAAATATTACTTTTAACGACTTTTTTCCGAAACATATAAAACAGAATTAACCGAAAATGAATTCAATTCTGCTTAAAGATGGCCAAAAGTATTAAAAAAATGCATTCCCCTCGTGTTATATTCTAAAAGTTTCAAATGTCTAGCTAGTCGGAAATTAGTTAAAAATCTTGGACAAACAAGAAAAAATCTGTACGAGACAAACAAGAATACGAGCTTATAAAAACGTTGTAAAATATGATGTTTTGCTTATTGCTAACCGGAGCATATGCGCATTTTAATGGAGGTTATTTTAACATAATATTTTTTAACGAGGAATGATTGTTAGCCATTTTCACAACCAAACGTGCAATAAGGGGAGGGGAGGGGGTTCGGCTCTGGAAGAAAAAGGACCTCTCCATTTTGAAATGCACAACGTTTTAATTTTAAATAATTTTTCGATACCGAAATACCGGTTTTAAAAATCAGACAATACCGATATGTTCGCTAGGTGCTGAACGTGGAAACAAAATGTAGTAACTAACATAAAAGATTTAACAGGACTGTACATTTTTGTCGGATTACGCGATGTCTAGTTTACTTCCGTTGTCATTGCACGTGTAAGTGTAAAAAGTACAATAAATCAATAACACATTAGGCGGAATTATCAGTGGGGCATATACAGATCTAAGATCACTTCATAATATAAGTTTATTGAAAGATCATTCGAAGAAGAAAGTGCCAATCATTCAACTAATAAGTATTTTGTAATCGTCAAAATCTCTACCATATCTTACCTTTACCTATTTTCAACGGTTTAGGTACTCACATGTTATACCTAATTATGTTTTCAATGCAATATTAATATTTTAAAAAGATTTTTATATCTATACTTATTTATTGCATTTTTCATGTATTTCATGAATATCGGTATTAATACTGGTATTCAATAGTATATACCGAAATACCGTAATTGGTATTTTCATTCAGTATTGCAATCACTACGTGTATCTCAACAATGTAAGTTATACAGAGAAGCCCCTTTGCTTTTGACCTACTGATTTAATGTTAATGTATCTACTGACGGCACTATTGTTTTAAGAATTTCAGGCTTCTGCTGTGAATATAATATGTACTATGTACAAATGAATGTTTGTTTGTTTGTCCCCTATGCGTTCCTATACCATTCATCCGATTGCGATGAAACTTTCGTCAATTGTTGTGCGCATACCCGCGAAGGTTTCTGAATTAGTACAACCATCTTCTTCTTCTTCATTCTATCTTCTTTTATTCGTATGGTTCCTATACCATTCATCCGATTGCGATGAAACTTTGGTCACTTGTTGTCTGCCCACCCGCGAAAGTTTATGAATTAGTACAACTATCTCCTTCTTCTACTTGTATTCTATCTTCTTCTATTCGTATGTGTTCCAATACCAAATTTGGAAAATCCATGCTTGTGCATGTATGTGGCCAGCTCACGCGTTGGAAAACCTTCTGATTTATTCGTGTACGCACCAGACGGAAAAACAAAAAATATTGTGTAAGTATCCGAAAGCACTTCAATAAACAGATTTAAAACACAGACACTTTCTTTCTTTGAGTGACATTGCAACGCATGCCGGGTACTCACTAGTAGATAAGAAAATAAAGTGTGAATTTGGTTTATATGACCGATAACTATTACAATTTATGTAGATACCTACATGCAAAATCTTTACTTTTTACTAATTTTTGACATTTTTCTGAAGACAGTGACAGACTCCTTGTGAGTGGTGACACCTCTGAGGTGCGGATGTAATAAATAGCAACATAATATTGATAAAATGTTATAGAATGTCATGGGATTTTTTGCGTTTGGCAACACTTCAAGAGTCCACGTCGTCCAATCTTTTGCATAATAACGTATTAAAATTAACTACATCAGCGTCACCAATTTCGTTTATCGACATTATAAATTTATAATAGCGTGTTTTGTCATAAATCTGCTGCCAAAGTTTTGTTTATACTTAATGCAAAAAGCATGTAAAATATTTTTGTTAATAATTAATTGTATTGGAATGTGCAGATGAATCGATATTTATCAGCGTAATGTGATACCTATATGATATTATATTTTAATTTATCTATGTTCCTATAGTCACGCGCATGTTTTCTGTTTATCACACACATTGTCTTAATTAGTCATTGTGATTATTAATTATTGTAGCATAGTAAAACATCTGACAAAACAATATTTTAAATCTGGGCGGCGTATTGCCAACGTTTACTTAATCGCGGCTGAACCAATGCATATTTTGGCGAGTGTATTTCAATGTCATTCTCGTCGGTTGTAATGCCAAACCCTACGTAACCGCCAAAAAAAGCGAAGACGGATATTTTTGATTCACTCGCGGTTTGCGCAAAAATTGTGTTTCGAGTTTGGACCAAGATATGTTGAGCAAGTGGCTAACATCCATTTTCCGTAAAAACAAAAATCTGATAATATAAACCTCCACTCTACGGAGGCCTATATGGTCCTACCAGGATCGGACATGGTAAGAAAAAAGTAAATAGAATTTAACATCTTTGAAAACTCCGCTGTCTATATTTTTTAGCTCAATTCTGTATGCGATATGTTTAATTACATGCAAGACAGACAGACATATGCAATAAAATTAATCTTCAGGTTATTGGTTATTTATCATAAGATTGTCAAATTAATATATACATACCTCTGTTAGATCAGCATGGTCGTATTTATTAAGTACTATCATTTCCCTCCATTTTGGTAAGAGAATTTCAACTGTCACTTTGTGTTTTGTTATGGTTTTTTCGTCTGGATTCGGGATGGAAGGTGGATATTTAAGACACCGGAATTGTGAATAGAAGCGGCGACTTTATTTACGTTAATATTATAATCGTTACATTTTTATAATTTAATTTTTCGGAGGACGAAATCGGCGTGTTCGCGATTTAGCTGCTTACAGCGTTCTGTCTGAGCGCCATCTTCCGTTTTTTTCCAACGAAAGCCGTCGTCAAAAAAAAAGCGACGTTGCAAATCTTCAACGGTTATATTATAATCTACTCTACGGCATTGCCGGCTCGGCTCTGTTATTATTATTTAATTATTTTCGCAATCAGCCGTTATTATTTGTTGGCTTCGATACCGATTCGGGCCTCTTCAGATACACAAAGACACCCCCAAATGGGGACCATACGGGGGTGTCACAGTACATATACCAAAATGGGCCCACATCCTGAAGCGGGCCCCCTGGCAACGATGTTCAGCGGGCCCCCCAGCCTATTGCAAAGGTTAAGGACAGTGTAATGTTCTACAATAGTATTTCCCAAATGATTTTCCGCGGAACTCCAGGTTCCGTGTAAAATAAAAGGTATTCAGTGTATTTTTGGTATTTTAAAATAAATCCGCTTGAATTGTCGGCACTCAGCATCATATTACGAGTATTATGAAGTACTGATCGTGACCCACTTTTGTGATAGCCAAATAACATGTGACCCTTCGTCATGTTGGATAAATAATCATTTTTATTAGTCAGGAAGACTTTTTTTTACTATTAGAGCAAATTTATGGTGTGTGTTTATCGCACTTAACTGGTTGACCTGCCACGCCGGGTCTCTCCTAACCCCGAGCCACCAGTCCAAAGCCCTGTCACCCACCCCCTTGCGGGGACCATGTATATCACATTGCATACTTGCGGAGTTTTATAACTATTGCATACACCAATTTAAAATATAATCACTCTCTAATGACAAAATAATTACAACGATACGTCATCTGCAAATCGTTCAATACGATTAAATATTTTCTGAAAGACTTTTGCATATTTTATGACATTTATCAATTCTGAAAGAAAATTGCTTTTGACTCGCATACATATAAATGTTGAAACAAACTGTGATAATATGAATGATCGAGTAATGTCGCTAAATTTCACTTGTTTTAGTTTTAAAATATTAATGTAAATATTTGAACTGAACGCCATTTTGTTTGTGCTATGACGTCTAGTCTTGTTTACTTTTCACTAGGTATCTCGTAGCCTTGATACAATTTTTTTTGTTGTTGTTTGATACAATTTAAAGAAATATCTTCTAGAGAAACTGTCTTACTTTTTAGAGTAATAAATCACTTCTTAGGGAGACAGAATACAGGAAAGTGATATGGGAATAAGACGGGGGAAACGGGGCCAAAAAGGAGTGATGATTGACGGGAAAGTTATCGTGTTTTTTAAAAATATATAATAGCATTGAAAATACTTGTTAACTTTTCGTTTAGTGTGAATAGTGCTCACACTTATACAGATATAAGCTAAAACTAACATCGTTGATCCACGCGTGTCCTAATTTCGAATTTGAGCGTTAAGGCGAAGTCTTTACCTACCAGAGGCACCTAGCGGAAACATACGAAGCTTGCAATTAGAGATTTTTTTCAATTGTATTAATTAATAAATATGTAGGTATCTGAAAACATTGAAAAGAAAAATATATTTTATTTTACATTATTTGTACAATTAATTATACAAAATGTGAATTTGTTAAAGGGTCCAATCTTATTATGACGTATCATTTTATGTTCATATTTATTATTTAATTTAGTTTATTAAGTTTTCTATGTTGTACCTGCTTAAGATATTTTTGACTAATTCAATGTTTTAATATTTTTTATATTTATTAAAACATCGATTTTTATACTGTCCATCTAAGGAAGAAGGCTGTAACTGACTCTCACACACTTTAGAGATAAATGACATAATGTGTTTTTTCTCAAACTTTAGTACTGTGAATTAACAAAAAACGGTGGTAATTTTTATTAGTAGGATATTAAAATACAAACAAAGTGATAATAAACAAGCAGTAACTGCAATTAATAGGTGCAATTACTGCCTTTTTGCTAAAAAAATGTATTATTTTTAGAAGACTAAGGATTTTAACGGTAGTTTAGTGATAATACTGATTTTAAAGTGAACAGAATATATAGCTTTCAAAATTACCTAACGGATGGCATTCATAACTCAATTTCGCAAATTTTGCGAGTTACTGTCTTCTTCCTTGGAAAGGCAGTAAGTATAAAAATATATATGTGTATTACTTGAAATCCTTGAAGCCAAGGGACACTAAACGACCATAGAGATGCCCTAAAACCGGCTGTATAGACAAACTCATAAAGTTCGGTGGATTTACATAGTAGCGAAGAACTAGAGACCCTACATCAAATTTGGCGAACCTTTTTACGTACGCGTGGTGCCAAAATTTTGGCCACGCAAAACGATGGCCGCGTGGGTTTGTAGGTTTGAAGATCCGCGTAGGTTCGAACCCTGGGTATGGCAAGTATGTACGTACACATAGTTTTTCAATTTGTGTATGAGTCAGAGTATGGACCCGATAGGTTGAGCAAGAGGCTAACATCCATTTCTCGTAAAAAAAAAACAAAATATGTTAATACAAAAACTCCACTCTGTGAGGCCTATATCGTCTCTGTTCTGGCAGAACACACTAACTGGAGAATACTAGTTTTGAGTAATTTGACTTTGAAGTTGTTAAAATGTTTGAAATGGTCTATCATGTGAGTTTATTTAGTAATCGTAAAAAGGATGACTTTAATATAAAGACTGTTTATTTATTAAGAAGGTTTCCAGACGGTAAAGTTTGAAATAAGAAACATTTTGGTATAACTAACTCAATATATCATTTTTTCGAATTAGTGTTCTTCTGTCAGAACAGTGACGATATGATCTTATTAGGATCGGACATGGTAAATAAAATTTATTTTCTACCATGCCTAGTATACTTCTTTTCAATGACAGTTGGTAACATTGATATCCACAGTTGGATAGTTAGTTATATGTCTACCGAGGTTACGTTGTATTGTATTCTCGTGCTCTGTTCCACATCATTACGAATTGAAAAAGAGATTGTACAATTCGGTGTGTACCTGACTGGCTGGAGCTGCGAAACGCCTCTGAATCTAATGGTTAATCAGTATGCATTGCGTAATGTGCACCGGAAGCATGGACATTAACAGTTAGATGGCGAACAATACAATTTAATAAATTTTCACCAAAAAACCAAACTTACATACCTACTGTCTACAAAGAAAAATTTATATACATTGTATAAAAACTGTTTCGAAACATTTAAACCATTTAAAAAAAATTATATTATGTAAATGAAAAAATAGATACAAATAATTACAAGATAAAAAAAACTTTTTATATACCACGTTTTTAAATTTTCTGTTGAATCATATAAACTTGACAATTCTATGTATTAATAATTTAGGACAATTAAGGCAATTGTCAACAAATCATATTTTTGCTATTTTGCAATAAACAAATAAAAAATACTGAAATGTCATTTTGATTTCCATAGTAACGCACGTATATATTAATAATTTAGTTGCTAGATTGGATTACGGATTTCTTCCGAAATAACTTTTCATACAAAACAGAATTAAATTATATATATAATTAATTCAATTCTACTTAAAGATGGCTAAAAGTATTAAAAGAATGCATTGGCATCGTGTTCTGATATATTCTAAAAGTTTAAAATGTCTAGCTAGTCGGGAAGTTAGTTAAAAATCTATTGCAAGATTTGTACTGGACAAACAACCACCGGACAAACAAGAATACGAGCTAATAAAAACGTTGTAAAATAATACACAACGCATCGTCAAGGACTTAAGTCTAAGGAATTAAAGATGCAATAACTTAGTATGACAAAATATTTTTTCAATTTTGTTAGAATGTCAGTAGGATCATTCGACGAAATGTTGAATGCATTTAGGCCATCAATCAAAGGCCAGGATACGAATATGCGACTAGATCATGCCAGAAGAAAAATTATTGGTTATTTTGAGGTAAGTTCATTGATGGTTGCTCGTAGTCGGTAGTGCGGAACGCTTGATAAGAAACAAGCTATCCCATTGGTTGCTCTTCAGTCTTCACTCTGGTCGCCGAGTTGCTCTTGTTTTCTCAGTCTCCGGCAACCAGAACGTTGCCTGAACCACGTGCGTATACGCTAATTTCCTTTCTTCTGCTTCGTGGTTGCCGGAGACCAGTCGACAGTGCGTAAAACGTTATTAGACGGCTCTGACATCTAAACTCGTCCGCCTGCCGCACAGCCATAAATCAAACCTTCTAGGAATGTCACTCCGATGTTGCATATGAACATATCTAGCGACAGCCGCACGTAACCTCTCGAAACGTATAGATATTTGGATGCGGCGACCGGTATCGGGTATAGGAATGGCCAATTCGTAAGTGTGTGTATTCTGGCGTCTTCGACTCACAGCATGCAGACAAGACGCATGCGATTTGTTGATAGCAGCACTAGATTTTTTTTAAAACTAAAAAGTAGCATTCGACACAATCTGCGGAGCTCCATTTGGCTACGTGTATTTTGTGAATAACGATGACGTCAAATCGACGTATTCGACACGTTGTAGGTACTCGAAACTTAGGTACAGTTAGTCTTTTTCTTATTTCACTTAAATACAATATTAATAAAAACTTTAAACCAATCATCCAAACTGAGCGACATCCCGACATTTTAAACCCTACTTTGGATACAAATAATGGTCAACGACTCAACGTCAGCTGAATGCAGAACTATCCTAACTCACATTTGAAATATTTTACAGGAGTGTTCTTTGAAACAGTCTACTTAAGTCTGTACCTCAGAGGCAGACGGATGCAACTCCGTTTTTGGGGAAAATGAGTTTTTTTAAGAATCGTCATGCTAAAGGCTTTATTTATTATAGGCAGAGAGATGAAAGTCCTAGTTTCTATAATAAAAAAGATATAAAGCATAGCATAAAGATGCAAATGCCATACCTACCTTAGAAGCAGAAAGATGCAAATCCAATAATCTGCAATATGTACTAGACGAGAACCAGCCGGGAGAAGAAGCCGGCCTTAGAGGAAGATACAGAACTATGGACCATTTCAAAGTCATCAGATCAGAGTAATCAGAGCGGTAACAGGAATACAAGCTGCGCTATCCATGGGTTTTATAGACTATGAGAAAGCGTTCGATTCCATAAAGAAATTTTCAATACTCGATGCACTCAGAAATCAAGGAGTCCCCGGGTGATTTATAAATATTTTCAATAATATATATAGTAGCGCAACAACATCTCCATAAAACATCGCGCATTTCCTATCAGCAAAGGAGTCCGACAAGGTGATATGATCTCACCCAAACTATTTACAGTTACCCTTGAAGACTTATTCAGGAAACTTGACTAGAATAACAAGGGTCCCCATAAATTGAGAATACGTGGGTCATCTGCGCTTTGCCGATGACAATACATAGTACTTTGCAAGACTCAGAAGACCTCCAAAGCAGAATGCAGGAACTCGCTGAAGTAAGCAACAAAATAGGCTTGAAAATAAATGTATCAAAGAAGAAAGTCATGTTCAACTGCTTTGCGGGCCAAAAAGAGATCCTCATCAATGCCATTCAGCTCTAACAGGTGAAAAACTACATCTATCTGGCAGAACAAGTGTCTATAGATGTATGTACATTTGATGAAATTGTTCTCAGAGTAAAACTAAGCTGGAGTGCTTTTGGCCGCCTGAATAATGTCTTCAAAAGTGACCTTCCCCTGTGGCTAAAGCGCGAAGTTTTCAACCAGTGTGTGCTTTCCGTGATCACATATGCGTGTGAAACATGGACCCTAAGTAAAAGAGAGATCCATAAACTTAGAGTAGCACAACGTGGTATGGAGAGGTGCATCCTGGGCATAACGCGAAAGGATAAAAAGAGGAATCAGTGGATAAGGAAGTAGACAAGGGTTTGTGATGTAATAGAGTTTATTAAAAGCTTTAAATGGAGATGGGCTAGACACATAGCTCGGAGAAGAGACAATCGTTGGACAAATCTAGTCATCCAGTGGTATTCAAGAAGTACAAAACGTCCGCAAGGTAGACCTAGAGGCCGCTGGATCGATGAAATGATAAAGTTCTGCGGAAGTACATGGCAACGCAACGCACAGGGCCGAGAGAAGTGGAATCAGTTTGGAGATTAGCGAGGCCTTCATCCAGCAGTG
The DNA here is from genome assembly GCF_057557595.1 of Rhyacophila brunnea. Taxonomy (NCBI): domain Eukaryota; kingdom Metazoa; phylum Arthropoda; class Insecta; order Trichoptera; family Rhyacophilidae; genus Rhyacophila; species Rhyacophila brunnea. The sequence continues at coordinate 10,102,454 of NW_028232848.1, read as the reverse complement.
AATACATTCAGGCTGATGATGATGACATAATAAAATTTAAAAATTTTGCTTTGTTATATTTATACCTATAATTTTTTTAACTTATAAATTGTTTTATTTTGGCTAGGTAAATAAGATACAAATCCACATTAACAAAATATCTTTAGAGGCAGAAGGATGCAAATCCATACTACGTTTTTTTTAGATATAAAATTGTATTATATTGATTCCTTTCTTACATATTCCAGAAGTACTTTAATTGAATTAGAATACCAAAAATAATGATCATTATATGTATATTTTCTTGGAAGTTATGAGTATTCATTTAAAATAAAAATTGTTTTTTATCTTTCCTGAACAATTGGGTATTTGGCACTTGCATCCGTCTGCCTCTGAGGTATAGATTAGTTATTTATCACTTATATAAACAAATTTATACATAATTTTTTTCATCAACAGTTTTAGTGAATATGATGAAAGTACCCATACATTTATTTATATAAATAATAAATAATTGAAGTACGTTCTTTCAAAGAACTCCCTTCTAAAAAAATATCAAATGTGAGTTAGAATAGTTCTGCATGCATCTGATGCTTATGTAACATGATTTGATTGTAGGTCTATTTGCAAAAGATCACTAACAATTAAATCATTTTATTAACCTATCATTATGCTCTCGCTTGCATGCATAATATTACATAGTATACGTTCATTCCGTTCAACACATTCACGAATTCTCGTCAGCTGGCGATCTAAACGAACCGGCTATTTTTAAAAACTGTTATGGCGTTACAATACGAGTTACGACATACCCAGCCTTACCTCTCGGACTTAACCTACTTTAGCCGTGCACACACTGGAGATTAAAAATACTCACACACGTTTATCTTTTTGGTTCACCACAAATCTTATTACTAAATTTCACCGTTTACTCATTCTTGTTGCAACAATAGGGAATTAAACTGTGAAGGCGAACAGTAACGTTTTTAACAATACCAACAATTTACTTAATACATTTTACTAATAACTTAATAAAAATAAATAATATGTAATCAATGCGCTACTGTACCTTAGACCTGTACATTTTTGAGTTAATAGCATACTTCAGTGAAACGGCAAATAATTTTCAACTATAGGTGCGACGAAATTTTGGACTCGCTGGCAATCGGAGAGCGAAAGTCGAGCTGTGAACACGTCAATTTGTTTCGTTATGGCGGTGGGTGTATTAATTTTTAAATCGTGTAAAGATGACTAAAAAACGTTACCCATTTACTTGAAAAAGAAAACATATCAATGAATATATTATTAGAACAATAAATAGAACATTAAATGGACGCATGTATAATTTTTATGACAATTTATATTTTGTTCGGCTCGCGTCATTTGCACAATCCGCGCATCGCCTAGTCACGATCTTTTTGGACCGTGCTCCTGGTGAGTAAGTATGTATAAGTATGCGGATTTAAATGTGTATTCACATTCTCTTAAGAGCGTACATAAGTGAAACAGCAAATAATTTTCAACAGTAGGTATATGGAACGAAATTTCGCAGTCATCGCCAATCGGAGACTGCCAGTCGAGGTGTGAGCACGTAATTTGTTTTGTGATGGCGTTGTAGGAATATATTCTTAAATCGTGTAAAGATGACTAAAAAACGTTCCGCATGTACTTGAAAAAGAAAACAAGCCAATGAATATACTATTATTATTACGAATATAATAATAAACATAACATTAAAAGGACGCATGTTGAATTTTTATGACAAATTAAATTTTGTTTGGCTCGCAATTGCGCAATCCGCGCATCGCCTAGGCACGATCTTTTTAGACTATGCCTCAGCTGAAGTATAGCCTTAATGCTGAACATTTAATGAGTCCAATGTCACATGGTTCTCAAAATACTTACTTCCAAAACGACTGTAGTCCTTTTATTATACTTTAGAACTGAAAGAATGGATGTCGTTGGGCTTTGTCTTGCGTACTTCCCGGGTCTTTTCGGATGTTACGGTATTAAAAATTCTCTATAACTCCTTAGTTAGAAGCAGACTTGAGAGTGGGTCTATCGTTTGGGCCCCGCATCAGTTGAAGTACGGCCTTATGGTGGAGAGAGTCCAAAAGAAATTTTTACGACTCCTTTACTTTCGGTTGTATGGATATTATCCGTGGCTCTATCCGACTGATTTTCTCTTAGGGATGCTTACATACTGTAGCTTAAAATTTAGAAGGGATCTTTATTTAGCTACATATTTTTTCAGACTTATACGCAGCGTAAATGTGAACTCTGCCATTCTTGGTGGTATTGGCTTGTGTGTCTCTGATAATTACCTTAGGAATCGAGGGCATGCGTTGTTTGTTCTCCCACGGTGCAGAACTAACCTGCCATTAGTAATGCCAATTGGGAGGGCAGTAACCATGCTTAATGAAATCGCTTCGGATATTGATATATTCCACTTACGTGAGGGTGAATTTAGGTGGACGTTGTTTTATAAGTTTTTAAGATAGGGTTTATCAAAGTTCACTCTGTGTGCTTCCATCTACTTTTATTTTGTTACTTATTTAATTTATTTTCTTATTTTATTACTTTTTCTCTGTATTTTTTTTTTTTTTTTTTATTATTAACACTTATTTTATGTCATGTCGTGAACGCTTTGAATTTATAATTTGTTATGTTCATTATATGTAAAATAAATAAATTTGATTTGATTTGATTTGAAGTCATTTTTGGTTTAATCTATAGCAACAAGATTAATTGCAAAAGTGCGGAAGTCCAACATACGGAGTTTTAGTCCGAAGCGAGTGAGCATTTTATCTAGATTACAATATTAACTATCATTTTAAAACTGCTCTCCTGCAAAATATTGTATGTGTGACTCCCAGACTTTCAGCTCTAAGGTACAGTAATATAAAAATATAAAAATATTTTTTTTAAGTATTAATTATAAAATAAATTTAGAATAAAAAAAACGTTTTTTTTTAAACCGTATTTTATGAATATTGTAAACGTTAAAACGTAGATTGATAGGTAAGTTATTTAAAGGTGACATAACAGTTAAAAAAAAAAAATATAAGTAGGTACTTATAGATACTTATTGATTTTTCTAAAAATCAGAAATCCATTCAACCAAAACAGAAAAATTACATTCATTTATATTTTCTAGAAACATCGCTGTTTTTAAATTAGAAACAAGATAGATACATAGATACTTACGTTAAAACTGAGAATTATTAAAAACTAGTTTATAAAACTCTGAAGAACTTATTAAACTATATTTTATGATATAAATATTAATAAAAAGCGATGTATGTACTTACTAATAGAAATCTGTCTTATAAAATAAATTTAAAATGAAAATTACTAAATTTCACCAACTAAAAAATTGCTCATAATTTTTATTTATTTGTGATAATATCGATATGTAGATTTTACAGAAGAAACGATTTACATGCTAAAATCAGTGACATGCTGTGTGAGTGGGCAGATCATGCGTTGCTAAGAGATAACAAATCAAGACAGAAATTATTGCGAATATTATATACCAGTAGGTACCTAGATTCCGTTTTTTGTGCTAACAATCTTTTCAGGTAGATTAATCACAAAATAAACAGTGATTCTTACATTATATAATATATAAAAAGCCACTCAGCACCAGGCCTATAAAAGCAATTTGCGCAGTAAAGAAAATACATAAATATCTACACGAAAGGTAAATCGTTTCCTGATCATTTTATTTTAATTGAAAAATCAAAGAATGTTTAAGACTTTGTAGGCTATCTTAGAAATTCAATCTACATAATTGCTTCACTTATCCAAAATTATATATCTCGACGATTATGTGACTGTATTATTTTTGGTGTAGGGAGATTCGGCGACGGGACAATTGGGCGCTACGCAATCGAATGAAATTCGAAAATAAATCAACTTTTATGCATTGTAGGTGCTTTAAATATATATATTTAATACTTATAAATTATTATATTCCGTATGTAATACGTAGTGGGAATTTAAATATGCACATGTAAATAATGATTTCATTGTGAATATGTTTAAGTTCCAACTAGAAGAGTTGTTATGTGAAGCGCTAGGCATAATAATTCTCAATTCGCAATAAAAAAACATTATGGTAAGAGCAAAATCAATTAAAACTGCCAAGTAGTTGATAGAACCTTTGTCTACTTTCTGTATCAAATAGTAACGAAAGCTTATTTTTTTCATTAATGCACGATGTTTCATTTCACAGTGTGGCGCCCACTTGTCCTGGCGTCCAGTTGTCCCAGTGACATTATTTTTTATTTGAAACTGTTGTGCATATTAGATAATATACGTTTATCCAAAGAAATGTAACAACGTTGAGGTGTTTGAATTTCTGATGTGACATAATTGAAATTTGACAGAAAAGACAACAATTTGGGTTACATGCACAACACGAACTTTATTTTTTGTAAGTTTCTGAATAAGGGGCCGTCCATATATGATGTCACAATGAAAATGTGACGTTACAAAGTAAACAAAGAAAAGGTTCTGAAAACACACTATTGGGGATTGGGGAATAATAGTATAGGAAAAATTATTTATTTTAAAAATCCTGTTTTTTAACGTTTATGGAGGGGGGTGTCAAAAATGTGACGTAATATAGACAGGGGATCATGTGACAATGAGGGGGGGGGGGGAGTTAAAAAGCCAAAATCGTGTGACGACTTAATTTATGTTTCAACTATTCTTTATTATTAATCTTCAACTCTCATAGTTCAATAAAGGATGATAGAAAGCAATGGGAGTAATAGCTTACCGTAAACACAAGTTCTGCTACTAAATAAATGTAATTAAAACACGATATCTCTGGACTAACAATTGAGTTGAGATGACACCCACGATGGCCGCGTGGCTTAAAGGCCGGTCTATAGTGTCGAGGGTCCCAGGTTCAAATCCTGGGTCTGGCAAGTACACAAATTGTTTTTCAACCTGTGTATGAGTCAGAGTATGGACCTAATAGGTTGAGCAAGTGGCTGACATCCATTTCTCGTAAAAATAAAATCTGTTAATACAAACCTCCACTCTGTGGAGGCCCATATGATCTAATTAGGATCGGACATGGTCAAAAGAAAAAAAAACAATTGAGTAGGTCCTTTCCTCAATAAGCGAGAAATCTCTTCTGTTTGACAGCAGCTGTGTTATTCTTTAGTCTATGGTAGATAGTGCGTTCATAAAAGTAACCAAACATAATATTTGGATCAAGTATACCACACCAGTTATTATGCCAGCGCTCCATTGGCGAGCCAAAAGTCCGAGGACAATAAATCGTCCGATTTGTCTATGCTCTGCTACTGATCAACGAACGAATAAAAAAGTCGAGCTGTCAAAAGTGAAAAGTTATGATTCTCGTAATGTCTTCCGATAATCCTATAATTTTGTGTTATTTATATGTAGACTTGCATAAAATAATATAGCAGTGAAAACAACACAAGTTTTACGATTTATTTTATGAATTTCATAAATACAAATAAAAAAATTAATTGTAAATCTCTCATTTTATAATGTGTAAATTAACAAATTAATCAATGAAAATGTTTAAAACAATTACAGATTTTTTTCCGGTCCGAATGATTGCGTATTAATGACAAATCGAATTCGCATAGTGATCGACTGACGAAGTCTGGCAAAAATATCAAACATGTTTGAAATCCAGCGAGCCTGGTCTGCGGATTAAAAAGTCTGCAGATCTGGGGTGCTCCACCCGAAAAAAAAGTCCGAAGACTGTAAATCGTCTGACTTGCGTGCCAATGGAGCGCTGGCATTAGGGTAGGTCAGTGGTCGGCAAACCGCGGCTCGCGAGCCGCATGTGGCTCTTTGGCCCCTTGAATGCGGCCCTGTTTCATAAGATCCGTTGAAAAAACTAGCATGTGCTATGTGCTGTTCTTTCCCTTTCCGGTTCTACATATTCAAGCGAACAATCTTTTTAAAGCATGAACCTTATCAATAGTAAATTGAGAAGTCGTCTTATTGATGAGAATCTGCAATCGTGCCTAAAATTAAAAACAACAATATACAAACCTGACTTAGCCAAACTTTCCAATGAGATGCAAGGCCATTGTTCACACTAAGTGTTTGTCAGTCATTTTTATCATTTAATTCTATGGATCCCTTACTTACAATTTAATTTCAATCAATAAATAAGATCATTATTAAGTATGATATCAAGTTTTATTCAATGTACCTGTAGTATAATTAAAACTTAAAACTTTAATTAAAGTTTATTAAGTTTATAAATATTGTTGGTACCTACCTATATAGTTAAAGTTTAAAAAATTTGGCTCTCAAAAGAAATCTCAATCTTGTACTGTTGATATTTGGCTCTGTTGACTAATGAGTTTGCCGACCGCTGGGGTAGGTCAACACAGGTAGGTGAGGTACACAAAGTGAGTGTCATTTTATTTTCTAGATGCTTCGTCCATATTAATGTCATTGGGGTAGGTGATAAAAAAATGTTAAACGAAATGTTTCGACTTTATTAAATGTTACCCAAATGTTCAAAGTTACCCAGGTTGACTGTATTCATTTCTCAATATTTATAAATAAATTATACCTTTTCATAAAATTGTAATTTATTCATTTCTTCACATGGTAAATAAATTTCACTGAAACGTTTGCGCAAATCCCACACTTAAAAAAAACTGGTATTGTTTTAAATTTAAATGATATTGTGAAACTTGAATAATGTCAAATAAAATCACTAATCTCTGAGATGAAATAATTCTAAGAATTGACCGAAGATTTTCCACTTTTGTTTTGTTTTTTTTTTTTGTATTAATTTTCGCACAATAACGTTGCTGATCCGTGAAAATTAATGATAAATTCTTTTGTTTTTTTCGTTCATATTATTCATCGTGACAATAATATAATAATTACAAGATAAAAAGAACTTTTTATATACAACGTTTTTAAATTTTCTGTTGAATCATATAAACTTGACTTGACTAGCTTAAACGATCAAAAAAAAAATGTACTTGATAGAAATAATACTGAAATCTCATTTTGACATTCATATTGATTTCAATAGTAACGCACGTATGTATATATTAATAATTTAGTTGCTAGGACCCCAGACCCCCAGCAACCAATAATAGTGGATTGGATTAAGGATTTCTTCCGAAATAACTTTTCATACAAAACAGAATTAACTAAAAATGAATTTAATTCTACTTAAAGATGGCTAAAAGTATTTAAAAAAAATGCATTGGCATCGTGTTCTGATATATTCTAAAAGTTTCAAATGTCTAGCTAGTAGGGAAGTTAGTTAAAAATCGATTGTAAGATTTGTACCGGATAAACAACCACCGGACAAATAAGAATACGACCTAATAAAAACGTTGTAATAAATAACGACACAACTCACAAAAAAATGTTTTTCGAAAAATTATCCGTAATAGGAATATGTCAATAATAATGACTTGTTAAGTAATATTCCCGTTATTTATATTAATTTATGGTCTTTAATAACACTTGTAATAATTTAATCGAGTGATTAGTGTCTTTCTTGCCGAATCATATAAGGCCATACCTCAGCTGAGGCATAGTCTAAAACAGGGGGGGGGCAAACTGCGGCCCGCGGGCCGCATGTGGCCCGCCGGGTATTTTTTTGCGGCCCGCCATCATTAATTGTACTTCTGATTACGAATAACTTTTTTATAATTTTTTAAGAAATATTGACAATAGATTAAAATTTGAAGAATTTGTTGTTTCGTAAATGTGTTATCTCAGTAGGTACGTCTTCCTTGCGTCTCGTCTCACACTATGTAACCAATATTTTCGACGTTGAACATCGTGACATATTTAAATACTTTTAACTCCGCGTTGCAAGGAAAAAAAATATATGCCCATGATATGGTAAAAAGTTTGATTGGATTTCAATTAAAACTCAAGTTAATCCTTCGACAAATATCGAATAACAACGTGGACCACTTTCCAACTTTGAAGTTGCTGAATATACCACAATATAAATTTGAATAATATGGTAAAATTATTAAAGCTCTGAATGACGATTTTTCACAAAGATTTGGTGACTTCCAAAAAATTGAGACAAGTTTAGCAATAGTACGCAATCCATTTTCAATAGATATTGATAGTGTACCGCATGGCCCCCACAAGGGGGGAGCTGACAGGGCTCTAGCCTAGGGGCCCGGGCTCAGGGGGGGCCCAGCGTGACGGGTCGACCAGATAAATGAGATAAACACACATCTTAATTTTGCTCTAATAGCAAAAAAAAGTCGCCTGCGGCGCTAGCTTACTTCTAACTTATTACCATTTTAAAACATATAGTTGTTGAGACGTGTTGAGAAATACTGTGTTAAAAAATCGCTAAATTACACTGAATTTTATTTGACCTCGAACACCATTTGAAAAACAATACTGGAGAGCGTCAGACTGCCTTTAACCATAGCGATAGGTAGGGGGCCCGCCCAAGACCCTGGCTTCGGGGCCCGCGTCAAGATGTGGGGGGCATGGTGTACCGACAGAGCTACAACTTAAGATTATTGATCTGCAGTGTGACACTGATTTAAGAGAATTGCATCGTCGTGAAGAAATCTCCAAATTTTACAAGGCCCTTAATTCAGACAAATTCGACCAACTTAAAGATTATGCAAGAAAAATGTTCGTTATTTTTGGATCAACCTATATATGTGAACAAACATTTTCGATCATGAACCTCAATAAAAATTCTTTACGATCAAATATCTCCGATGCCCATTTACAAGCAGTTTTGAGAATATCAACTACAAAATTAACACCTGAATTTAAAAAAATGTTAAAAAAAACAGTTTCGTTCTTCTAATTAATTTTTTTGTAATGTTTATTTTTCGTGATAATAAATAGTGTATATCTAAAAATGGTATTTTACTTGAGGCCCGCCACTCATTTTGAATTCTTGAATTTGGCCCTCCATCCAAAAAGTTTGCCCCCCCCTGGTCTAAAACAATGATACTCAACCTTTTTTTTTCTTCGGGCCAAATACATATATTTGTAAAGTAACGCGGGCCGCATCACTACTGGTGTGACGAAAAAAATCATGAACCCCCCCCCCTTTTTATAAAACATTTTTGAGATTTTAAAAATTATGCATGTTTTTTAAATTAATCGTCTGCAATAGCAACACTCTTATACCAGATCTGATGTGGACCATAATGACAATCCTCTTCGGGTGTCACCATATGTGCGTCAAAGTCGAAATGAATCTCAAGATATACGAAATTCCTGAAAATAAACGTGTTTCGGGCCGCACATAAAAGCTTAAAGGGCCGCATGTGGCCCGCGGGCCGCAGGTTGAGTATCGCTGGTCTAAAAAGATCGTGACTAGGCGATGCGCGGATTGTGCAAATGACGCGAGCCGAACGAAATATAATTTGTCATAAAAATCCAACATGCGTCCATTTAATGTTATGTTTATTTTTATATTACTAATAATAATAGTATATTCATTGAGATGTTTTCTTTGGAACGTTTTTTAGTAATCTTTACACGATTTAAGAATATATTCCTCCGACGCCATGACAAAACAAATCGACGTGCGAACATCTCGACTATCTGTCTTCAATTGGCGACTAGTGAGAAATTTCGTCGCACCTACTGTTGAAAATTATTTGCCGTTTCACTTATGTACGCTCTTAATTAATTAAGTTGATTACGATAAAATTAGAACATGTACCATATAACCTAATAGCGCCTGTATATGTACAGTAAGGTTACGTCATGTAAATTGTACGTAAATCATTTCACCGTGGCACAGTTCGCCGTGAGCATTTTTATCGGAAAGAGATGACTGTATACTATACGGTCTCCAATTTTTTCCAAGGTTTTCATTCTTGAATTCAATTAATTTTGCCAAAATCAGCTATGGAAATTGAATTAATGTTCATATTGAATCTAATAAAATTGGAGACCGTATAGTATACGGTCATCTCTTTCCGATAGAAAGCTCATGGCGAACAGTGCCACGGTGAAATGTTTCACTTACAATTTACATGTAATCGGCTTATAGGAAAAGTTATGTTGATTGGATTAATAAACGAATATTTAATATTTATATATCTTACTTATATAAGTATCAAACATTCGAAAGAATCATAATATTTTTTCTTTTATTCATAATATGTTTGATATGAAAAATAATGTCTTTCGTTATTTAAGTTCTACTTTAGTTTCATTATAAAAACAATTTTAATAATTTAATTAGAGCTTATTCATTTTTTTCTATTGAATTAGGTTAATTATTATTGATTAAATAAATTATTGAAAACGATAAAAGTTGATTAAAAATATGTGAATGTGACCTTCAAAACACAATGGCCTCACGTGATAATTATTACTGTTGATGTACCTACAGTAAAAGTTAAATCGGGTTTAATACCATGGAAGTTACCAGTAAATTCCGTGAAAGTGATAACTTGCCGAATGAAAAGTGAATACGGCGCAGTGATGCTCTGCTTCGTGCAAGGGTTTGAAGGAAACCTTGGCAATCACCAGCAAGAGGTGAACGGAAACGGTGCTGAAGATGATCCAACGGAATCAAACAACAATGAAAAACCGACGACGGAAAAACCGTCCGACGACACCGATAGACTGTCCACTTCGTCGAGCAGAAAGTCTTTCCTGTACCCCTTTTCGAACGATTCGAAAAGGTTTGCGAAGAAACGGGAAAAGGACGTGCTAAACGATGGAAGGGAGCAACTGGACGTTGGAGATGAAAGAAGTCCAAAAATCAATATTAAAAGGAGCAGCAGTGATAAGCCCACTGTTCTCCAGAGGGCATTTGGACAAAATCTCATCCGCAAAACAAGGTATGTCATAGTTTATTATTTTAAATTGGAAGTTAGTCGATTATTCTTCTTCTCTTTTGTTTCCTCATGGATCGTGAGAACCGTCCAAATATCGGTCGTTATCTGAATGGGAATGGCTGGAGCAATATTGAAATTAATGCGGAGTGTATGGAACTCACAAATGCACTCGGTTAAAACAAAATGTCCTGACCTTTTCAATACTTACATTCTTGCGGTATTGTTTTACGGTAGTTTTGAGAATAGATGTTTGCGGCGGACAGTGGGTGTGCAATGGTATAACTTTAGGAAGTAAGGGAGCGGACCATGCAGCCTCTCATCGTGCTGAACGTGAAGCTGGCTCCTGGTCTTGCACGTACTGCGAAAGCCTAATGAGAATTTCAACCTGTTCTTTAACCTACATCACCAGCCTGACGCTTGTTATAACGTTTTTACATCTTTACACACTTTTGAGTAACGTGATGTCACGTATTTTTAAAATTTTAGTTGGTAAAAAGATACAAAATGACAGTCGTAATTGATACATTGTAAGATTTCAGTTTTATTATTGAATTGTTCTGATTGTTATAACACATAAGCTCACGTGAGGTTCTAGTAAGCTCGGTCCATGGGCAAAGCGTGTACAATATTGTTTTACGTGGTATTTAAAATGTTATCAGACAGATGCTCCCGTTGCATATTTTGAGTCGAAAACGAATAGTGTAAGCAAAGTCTGTAAAAATGTATCAATACATTAAGGTGACCTCATGGATATCACGGCACACCACCGACCTGACCCGTGAAGCTTACACTTCTTTTAAGTCACGTGATATCACGTATTTTTGTTTTATTTTAGTGGTTTCGAAGGGAGCTACAAACAAAAATGACATTTAATTACAAAATGTTTTTGTAGGTTGTCAGTTTTTATTATTGTCATGACTATACGTGACATGATCGTAATGTTTTGACTCTTCATCCCTCCTCACGGTTTTCTTATTCTCTCAGGGCAGAGTGAAGGCTGCCCCAAGCAACCTCCTTCACTTGGTCGCTCCAGCGCGTCGACTCTCTACTCTGCTTCGCCTTCCTTGTAGCCTACCTAAAACCACTAGTGAACGGCGATAATTCTTTATTTTGAAGAAGTGTCAGAATTTTTCATTTCAGTGTTGCTTCCTCTTATATTAAAATCGTAGAAAATATGACGTGAAAGCAATCGAATATTGCGATGTGGTAACTCAATTATTATCAAACTGCAAACGCATATGTTTTGTTCATTCATTATAGGTTCGTTTCTTTCAACATGAACGAAACAAATCAAATTAAACCATAGACAATATACATACAAATTGTAGTTGACCGGAAATGGTTTGAGATTTGACGTTTGGTTCAGTGTATCATTGAAAATCAAACCGTTCTCGGACCATCAGAAATGGTTTGACATGAAACGTCAAACCAATTCGGACGATCCATAGACTAATGGCAATCTGTCAAAGTGTTTTGGTATTTCGGCATTTATATATCGTGAGGTGTTCATATTAATATGTTAGATATTTACACCATAGGAGTTCACTTGAATTATATGTATTATAGATTAATAATCAATACCTATTATTCATAAGTAACCATACGCGAACAAGACGCCGCTTTTGGTGTTATTATCTCAAAATCCAGCACTATTTTCTATGCAAGTTCGATTTAATATCATTACTATAATTATTATGTCAAACAAAGAATTTATTTTCATTTTATTCATATTTTGTAACGGAGATTCTAAACTACAAACTGTGTTAAATCAGCCCGGAATGATCTTTATATTACCCAGCGAATTTAATATGTTCGATTGTCGTCTAAGTCACAATATCATACTGTCGACATGAACAAGTGGTCAATTATGAAAAGCTCTAATCAAAAGTAATTTTTAAAAACTCGTCATACCTATAAATCTTATAAATTAACTAAATGGCTACCTATTTATGAAGCATTCTTTATATTTTGTATATTTAAAATGAATGAATACGACAGTTTGTTAAATTTGTATTATTGTAGACCACGATAGGAGATTAGAATTTCATAACAAGTTGACGTTTCAAATATGTTTCTGTTTTAGAGACTAATATATTATGAATTAATTTTAAGTACTGGCAACACTAATTAGTTGTCAGAAAAGCGTTTCCGTGGACATTCTACCAAACGGTTCCAAATCAAATAAATCCAACGGTGCCATTTGATTCGTTCAGTTCAGGTTCAATGATACGAACTTATAATGGATTTATTTTAACACTATTGACCTTTGAAAACAACACAATTACCATTTTGATTACTTAGGTTTCTATAATATGTAAAATACACATTCTTTGTGCAACCACTGTCAATGCAATGGTACAACTGTTTTTAAGGTGAACGCGTCACCCACCAGAGGCACATAGCGGAAAAATACTACAACTTTCAATTTGGATTTTTTGTTGATAATGTACATTTTAATTAATAAAATTTTTGGTCTTCTTTTGAGCACTCATCGTCAAACTATTATAGCGCTCTAAAAAGAGCCTACTGCACGAAAGTAAGGGAACTACGCCTCAGGGGATTTACACCTCCCTTTTCTCTCACTCATGCGGCAGGCCGTGGGTGATGCAATACGAATCAAGTGATACGACGAGGTCATGCGGTGTTCATCATGGTTAATTTGATAACGACTTTCATGTAATCTGGTTAAGGGCGGACGTGCTCAGCGTGGGTCAAATGGAGCTTTTTTTCTATTTTCAAAGCATGATCCCGGACATAACCTTAAACGTTGTAGATAATCTATTTATATAATTTTGAAGCCTTATTATCCGTTATATTTATTTTAAACATTTGAATACGTGTATTAAATAAGGCTCTAAGTACCAAAAAGTAGTATTGCCTGTAGTTACAAAATACCGAGTCATTGCAGTAAAATTTCATGAAGCAGACCTTTTGAAAAATGTAGTTTTACAGTGTGAAGCAATCACGGCAGCTTCTATAATTTTAGGTATTAAGAACTCGCAAGTGTCAACACACCATCGTCAGCTATTTAATATTGAATGCCGTTAACCACTGCAGTGCTACTTACACCATTATAAATAAAACACGCCAACGGACTTACAACGTCGACAGGTTTAATTATTTTGCTGTATTTTTTTGACTTGCTTGAGGCACTTAGACTATAGTTGAAGTGATTGGCGTTGGTATGTAGAACATTTTTCTATAAAAATGTCAGTTTTTATTATTTTGGTACTTAGCGCCTTAATTAATACACGTATTCATTTGATGACTGCATAAAGTATTTTTATTACATAAAATAGCATTCTTTTAAACCTCTCGCTCTAATGTTTTAGAATATAGTCATATTTCAGTACATAAATGTGCAGTGGTGTTAAGATTTTTTACATTTATTAATTTTTAAACGCATTTATAAAACCATCAGTATAATTTATATCGCGCGCATTTAATGTCAATAGTGTTGAAAATCTACCAACTGGCGAGTGCACAGAACAGCGACTCGCGATGATTTCATCACAAGTTTTTTGAATAAGTTTATTGGGCCACACATACTGAGTATGGGTAGGTGCATCCGAAACTTGAGTACACAAACTGGTGACAGTATTTCTAACTCACCTCTAGTATATGGCGACGTAGGGTCGAGGTCAATGTTCGGTATTCACGGTTATTTTTGTGTTGATAACATTGATATACTACGTTGATAACCAGTAGTTACTTAGTTATTATTTTTTATTATTATGAAAGTATAATTATTAATGAATAAATAATTAATCTCACACGTTAAAATAGTAAAGAATTGACCGCCAGGCGGCCTTTGATATAGGTACCTATCTTTTAATTTGTGAAGTTAATTAGTAAGTTTTTGTCAAGTGGATCATTTTTTGTCATTAATAGGTCAAGCCATTGAACTTGTCTACAAATTAGTGCTCAGCGTGGCTAAAGTGATTATAAATTGTAATATATTACATTTCACCATCAGCTGGTAGTCATATAGCATCATACATAATTTTGAAAACACTTCTGAGAAAATATATTATAACCAATCAAGGCCTGATCAAAAACGATGCATAAGTGCGAGTGAGAAAGAATTCGGCACCCTTATAATCACTGCGACACACGCTAGAGTAAGATAAAAGGTTTACAGATGTGGGAGATGGTTTGCTAAAGTGTAGCCGCCAAATCTTAGGTTGTTGCTTAACTAAGCGTCGATAACCGTATTACTAAAATTGCTATTTTTTGTGTTAAACATAAAGTCAGTGGTAAATATTTTTAGTTAATTAAGTAGAAAAGATGGTTCAGTATGTTGTATTAAAATGTGGTAGCTGTACTGAAAAGCAAGAAGATGGCATTACGTTTCATAGAAATTTGATACATGTTCGTGATAATTTATTTGTACATTATTATATATTTTTAATTTATTTGTATCTATAGTCTAAATAACCAATAGAAAAAATCTTTTTGTAAGGATCGAACCTGCATCTCTGCAACCCACGCACATAGACCAATATGCTAAGAAGTCATACTTAATTGCGATAAATTTTAACCAATGACTTTTAATCAATGAAGGGCTTTCCAAAATGAGCTACTATTGGCGATCGGCTTTTGTATTTTTAAATCAATTTAGGTAGTTTATTAATTACTAACCGACGTCACGGATCACTCCAAGATTTTTTGTTGTAACTTACTTGAACTTGCTAATAATTTTTAACTGGGTACTTACCTATTTTTTTATTCAACGAATACTTACAAAATTAGTGCACACCTTTGCAGTCATACTACTTATTTATTTCCATTGCATTTATAATACATATTACAGATGGTCTTGGCTATTTTTTTTTAAATTCATTAAGCCTTGTCTATATCATAGCATAATATATATGAGAATATGTATGGTTTAATGGCATAATTCTAGATATTTTATAGATAAACGAATATTTTTTGACTTTTGAATTGAATTTTAAAAACTAACAAACACTGTTTAAACATTATTGTATTAGTTCGATGAAAACAAATACGTTTGACGGACAAAGTTAGGTGTGCACCATTTATGTCGAATAGGGATTGCAATACCGGTATTAAATTATTTATTGATACCGAAATACCGCTTTCAAAAATCCAATATACCGGTATTTTCGGTATTAATTAAGCATACACATTTACGTTTTTCGAAATTGAAATTAAAATTATTTTGACATTACTTACTACTATATTGTATATTAAATTTAATGTATAAGTTTTATGCTCTCAAAATGCAAACATATTTACTGAAACTAACAGAGGTTAAATAATATTAAAACAAAATCCCTCAAATATACTCATATAATAATAATTGTCGCGATGAATTAACATATTTCGAAAAAGATAACATTCGTGGCTAATATTTCCAATTATTTTATAACAGATATTGATCCAACATTGATAGTATATCCAACAAATGTTGAATTTCAGAGAGATTTTTCTGTACCCGGAGCAGTTATAAAATAATATGATCTATGCATATTTACAAACAGTGACGTTCCAAAACAAAATGCCGCCCCTAAGCAGTGCCGAAATGCCGCCTCATTTTTTTTATACCTACCGTATTTTTTATCATCCTTTCATGACACCAATATCTAAGAAATGTGTTGTATGGATACATTACTAACAATACCTATACCACTAAATCTAATTTAAATACATCTCTACTTCAATAGACAAAAAATATTGTGAGTCCACGGTTTCAGATACATTTTAAAATACACGTAACAACTTCCAAAGCTCGCGAATGACTGGCAAAAATATTTGGATTTTTTTAAAATTAGGGTATGTAAGTATGTAGGTACCTACCTATATTTCAAATGCAATTCGCTAATCTGCGCATGTGCGCAAGGACGTTACGTCCAAGGACAACGGAAGTAAACTAGGCATCGCGAGACATCGCGAACCCGGCAAAAAATTACAGTCCTATTAAACCTTTTTAGTAATTATGAATACAATTCCACCTTCCACTTTCCAACCAGTGAGCTGATTTTTTTTAAGGAAAGATATTTCCGTTATAAGTTTAGGTAGCTATTTCTATATATACCTAATGATTCTCCTCAATTGTCCGCTCTTCGGGTAACTGCCGCCTCCAAGCGACGCTCAATCTGCCTACCCCCACGGGACGTCACTGTTTACAAAGGTACTTTAGGTTTCTCTAAAATAGTGTTCTAAATAGATTTACATAGTCATATTTATTGATCGGTACTAATTTTTTTCTTTAATACGTATTAACGAATACCGGTATTTAATAAGAAATACCGAAATACCGGTATTAATATATTCATTCGGTATTGCAATCCTTAATGTCGAATGTTGACTAACTACGCCAGCTAATGTTTCACATTTTGTTTTCTGGAAAATTCTCCAATTACCCTTCTGTAAAAGACCACCAATAATTCAACCGAGGTCGAATGCTTCAGAATTATAAATTACTTCATTATAAATGGTTATATTATAAATCACCTTAAAGGTTGGTAGGTACAGACAATACTAATTGTAAGGCGTTGCAGAAAAGCACTCAATCATAAAAACACATTTGTATGATAGCTACGTTGACCATATTTTATTGGTATACATAAAGGTCAAATCTGAATTATTTATCTGAAGTATTTGTATTCTTTTTATTTTAATGACTAAGAGCCCTATGCACAATCGTCTGTCATAATTACAACAAAATTACGACAAAACACTATCCAGAAAGCCTTTCATAGTTATGATCGAGTTGTCTATGGTCCACCAAATCTGCAATAGCTTCGTTCTGTTTTTCTATTGAAAATATTACCATATATAAAAATTCACTTTTTCATAATTTAGGTAAATTATTTTGTAATTGTTAAACGATGACAAAAATATGAAAAATATACAAAATAAATTCAATAACTATAAATACACAATTAATATTTAATAAAAATGATTAAATGTCTCCGCAATTAGTGAATAATATAAGTTTTTTTTTGACCATGTTTTTCCCGATACGGTAACACTTGCCGTTGAAATGTCAGATTTTGTCATTTACAATTATTACAAATATATGCCATGATGTGAATAATTATATAGCGTGATTAAAACTAATATTACCATGTTGGTGTGTAGGTAACTAAGTACTTATATATTTCAACTACCTATCTATTGGTTTAATATTACATAAATATCTAAATCTGAATAAGAAAAGTTAATTCATAATTCATTGACACTGACATTTCAATTCGATAATCGGTTTTACTAAATTAAGACATGTACAGAATCAAGAAAGTAAAGGAAAATATGTCGTATTAAATGTCACGGATATTTAATAGTTGTTCAATACCCATATTGAGATCAATTGTTAAATGAATTTGAGTGTATTGGCCGTTTTAAAGACACGTCAATTTATTTTGACAGCAGCTGTCAGTGGTAAATGGCAATACGGAAGGGGGGCAAGGGGGCGAGTTCATAACAAAAGTAGTCTATGGTTAAGGATTCCTTATCTCTATAATCTATAGTTAACAGATGGATTTCGGCTACTTACAATTTTTACTGTTATTTTATGGTAAATACGAATTGAGCATCGCGCTCTAAAGAATTACGATTTTGATAAAAATGTCATAAATACATTCGTTGTGAATATATTAAGTGTAGAATATTTTAGAATATATATGTCAGTGGCATGGCCCCACAAAAGGGGGGCTAACAGGGCTCTAGCCTGAGGGCCCAGGCTAAGAGGGGGCCCGGCGTGGTGGGTCGACCAGTTAAGTGAAAAAAACACACCATAATTTTTTTCTAATAATAAAAAAGTCCTTCGCGGCGCTATTTTCCTATGAAAGAATTAACATTTAAAAAATATGTGGCTGTGTGATGTAATTTGATGTGATATGTTAATTATTGATATCAAAGACTATATATAAATCTAGACGCCACCCGTTGCATTGCTAAATGAAGCTGCGTGTCGTGCGTTTGGTTTGTGGGCGAGCGAACGCATTCGTCTACAAATGTTCGAGACCATAGACCATTTCGCTAGTGCTCGCCCAAAGTGCTCACACTAGACGCTTAGAATTAAAATATAATTTTCTATTTTTTTACGTTATATAGTATTTTTAAGCGGTCAAAATGCAACCATTAGGTAAAGATATCCATAATTTAAGTTATTTTAAAGAAACACTAGGTCACTGATATTATAATATATAATAATATACAAATAAATTATCACGAACATGTATCAACTTACCTATGAAACGTAATACCATCTTCTTGCTTATCAGTACGGCTATGATATGTTAATACAACACACAGAACCATCTTTCCTACTTAAATAACTAAAAATATTTACACAAAAATAGCAATTTTAGCAACACGAGCTCGCAGGTTATCGACGTTACGTGAAGCGATTCACCACGATTTGCCGGCGATACTTTTGGAAACCAACTCACACATATGTAGACCTTTTATCTGGCTATAGCGCGTGTCGCAGAGATTATAAGGGTGCCGAATACTTTCTCACTCGCACTCATGCATCGTTTTTGTTCAGGCCTTGATTGATATAATTAAATGATAATTCACGTGTAGAATTTTATTTTATTACTGATATTTAAGTGTGTTTCCTGACTTACAAAATGGGTTTTTATCCAATACGCCGAAGGGTTGCATGTGACTTGGTTAAGTACCACAAAAGGACGTCGCGACCAGTGTTTCATAATATTATGCTGAGTGCTGACAACTCAATAAATCAGCTGGATTTATTTAAAAATCGCTAAAAATATAAGAAATACTCTTAACTCCGGGGTTCCGTGGAAACCACTTGGGGAATACTATTGTAGAAAATCACACTGCCTTAAACCTAAGCGATAGCTAGAGTGCCCATCATAGATCTTGGCCTGGAGGCCCGCTTCAGGATGTAGGGGCCATGGTCAGTGGCGAAGGATGGAAGTAGGCTGTTAAGATCCGAGATACATAGTGCACACTAAACTTTGTCAGTCATACATATTATTTGTTTTCATTGAACTAAGAATATTAATTGCAGACGGTGCTGTGCGGGTTAGTTTTTTAAAAATAATAAAATCCTACACACCTTTTCAGTCAGCTACCTGTTTAGGTCACATTGAAGTTACAAAAAAGGTATGAGACCCTTAGTAATCGAGTGCCAATAGTTGTGCATGATTATCAAAATCAAGAAGATAAATATTAAGGATTTTACGTCGAACGGACAACATGCAGTGATTATATAAATAATTAATAAATAGATATGACAGAAATATATTTTTTATATTTACCCTGTTCTGAATTTTCATAGTTCTGTTTATCGCTGTTCTGTTTTGTCACCGTTCTGTTTTATCCGGTTACCGAAAAATAAATCTAATGTATAGCGCCCTCAAATAATATGGTCACCATTGTTATATTGACTTTTATTACAGTCGCAATAATATAACAAGCTAAACAAACACAGGCGAAGTATTGACAGTTCCCTGCGTTTAATATGGTGTTGTCTATTCTAATTTTCTATCAACCACTAATAATAGTACAATATATTGATTTTTTATGAATTGATTACTCACATACTCAAAATAATGAATGAAATATTGCTATGACCTCTAAGTATATGCCGGATGCCCACAATATCGACTGTGTTTAGGAAAAAAGGCGTAACCCTCGATTTTTCGAAAAGTGCTTTTATCAGATATTAACAATGTATACAACTAAATACAAGTTCTGTAAAAAGGAAGTAAGCCGCAAATGCCAAATTATTATCTAAATTCAGGTTTTAAATGAGCTTTAATAAAGTTTTAGGAAAAAAGCATTTACACTCAATTTTAATAATTTTTCTGTAATAACTTCTTTAATTATTGTTAGATCGAAAAGATACTCGTATTACACCAAATCATCAATCATCATGCACCCAATGTATGTGACTATTTTTGTGTATGTAAATATTAAACCAAAATCATTCAAAAAACGTTTTTTGCCCCTCCTGTTAAATTTGTTCTGTGAGGGTTACGCTCTTTTTCCTAAACACGGTCGATATAATACAAGTATAAAACTGTTAGAGCGTTGAATAAACCGGAGTAAAAATATTACACGGCTTTCGGTTTATTTAGGATTAATTGACCGGTTAACCGGTTTAAACCGTCCGATTGAAAAATACATTATTTGTCATGTTTAAATATGAGTTCTTATTTTTAAAGTGCATATGCATATGGAAAAAATACAGTCTTTACATTATTTATTACATTGTCGAAAATTTAACTATGTAAATACTAACTAGAATTTAAATAATAACTAGCACTATCATCGGAGGTTACTGTTCATATAGCTGGAATAATATGCTGTCCCGCTTTGCTGCCATTCCTCTCGTGCAATGATCAATATAATGTAGTGTAGTACCACGTATACCCATCAAACATTGTTAATACGATGTAAAGCCAGCGCTCTTCGGCGATTGGCGAGCCAAAAGTCCGAGGACAATAAATCGTCCGATTTGTCTATGATCTGCTACTGATCAACGAACGAATAAAAAAGTCGAGCTGTCAAAAGTCAAAAGTTGCGATTAACGTAATGTCTTCCGAGAATCCTATAATTTTGTGTTATTTATATGTAGACTTGCATAAAATAATATAGCAGCGAAAACAACGCAAGTTTTACGTTTTATTTTATGAATTTCATAAATACAAATTGGTAAAAAAATAATTGGTGAATCTCTCATTTTCTAATGTGTAAATTAACAAATTAATCAATGAAAATGTTTAAAATAATTAAAAATCGGACGATTTATTGTCCTCGGACTTTTGGCTCGCCAATGGAGCGCTGGCTTTATATCGTATTGACAATGTTTGATGGGTATACGTGGTACTGCACTAAATTATATTGATCATTGCACGAGAGGAATGGCGGCAAAGAGGGACAGCATATAATTCCAGCTATATGAACAGTAACCTCCGATGGTAGTGCTAGTTATTACTTAAATTCTAGTTAGTACCTAGTTAAATTTCCGAGAATGTAATAAATAATGTAACGACTCTATTTTTTTTCGGTCCGAATGATCGCGTATTAATGTCAAATCGAATTTGCATAGTGATCGACGGACGAAATCTGGCAACTCGGAGAGTAAAATAGCAAACATGTTTGAAATCCAACGAGCCTGGTCCGCGGATTAAGAAGTCCGCAAATCTGAGGTGCTCCACGCGAAAAAAAAAGTCTGTAAATCGTCTGACTTGCGTGCCAATGGAGCGCCGGCATAACATTTTACAAGCTTCTGTGTTATATTAATTCTAACGGTTTATATTTTTGATCTGAGTTTTTTTAATCTGTGTTTTTATAATGGCAACACATAAGACCAAAAACAATTAGTTAAGGACAATGTCGTGATAAATAGTTAAACTATGACCGATTTATGGATGTTACATACGTCATAGATACGTACATACAATGGTATATAATACGTCAAAAGATAGGGACAGCATGTTCGATTTAGCTATCTGACTACAGTAATAAACATAATGACGAAATCAATAAATAATTACCTTCCCTAAATTATGCAAATGGTCACTAATCCACTTTTGACTTCGCAAAATCGATAGTTATTATTTTTCACATTTTCCTAAGCGTCCCTACGTCCAGAAAGTTAGCGGAGATAATGTAAACGAACTCATAATGTCACCAAAAATAGCATCAGTATTCTGAAGTGTTCGATTATTCGGGAGAAGTAAAATTTTATTCAATTTCCAGTTTTTTGTTTGTCGAACTGAAAAAAAAAACAAATAAATTTATTAAGCTGCCTATTGTTAGTCAAATTTCCACACTTTGGGAAACATTAATGCATTTTTTTATAATACCTACTTAAACTTCTTAAAATGAATAAAATATTTTTCATGGTCGACACGACGACGATTTTCCATGAATATAATTACGTTGATTTGATACGAATACATAAATTCAATATGTGCAATTTAAATAGACCTCGATTTTTTTTACATAATCCGAATGTCACGTTTTTTTTTCAACAAAAACACAAATTTTATATATTTCATAGTCGAGGGCTTCCGTGGCGATGGTTTTTTTTATAAGACAAGATTTTATAGCAATTCGACTTCGTCATAATCAGTAGCTTAATACTTATTTAGCGGGTCCTCACTTCCTTAAAGAAGTTCCGTAGAGGTTTACTCAACCCTACAACAGACGCATTATTGTCTATACTTATTTATATAGCATAGACAATAATACGAACAGGAAATGACAGTCAACAAATCAGTTGCATTTTAACCCTTCAACAGTGTAGCCTATTTACGCGCGCAGTCCGCGTAACATTTAACCTCAAATTAAATCATAATGTAAACCTTCAAACTCAACATAAAAACTAATGTCACAGTCCTGTAGATGTAGAGTACCGTGTGTATCCAAACTTTATATCTACAATACAAAAACAAGAAAATGAAACATTGTGTATCATTCCTCACTACCCGCATAACCATATCACGCACACTCAACGCAACCTTCCAGAACAGATATTAATAACATCGCGTCTATATCCGCATCTTCGAGATAACCCCCGATACTTGCTCCACATCCCTCTATCACGGACCTGTGAAGTATGGGCCTGCCAGTGGATACTTACCACTATCCGGCCTGTTATCAAGATGCCTCTCAGCGGCTGGAAGATGTCCATTTTTGCTACATGGCCCGCCCATTACTCTACCAAGTCGAAAAACATTCTTAGAGGAGATTGACGAATTGTAGAACTTCAGATTATATCATATACGCCATTCGCTTCTTGCAACGCAACTTCCTTTCAGTTTAGGACTCTCAATTTCTTTAAATCCAACTCAACACTAACCCTCCATCTTGTACGAGGTCGACCAGGTTTTCGTTTTCCTTCTGGCTTCCCGAATGTCAGTTTATTTGTCATGCATGACTCGTCTATCCTGTATGCATAATCCAACCGTGCAGGGTCTCGTATAACGCGTGCCTATAGGTTTTTAATGTATCTCAGACATCATTGATGGCTCTGAAAATACTGCGTAGCACGCCCTCTCAAATAAGCTTAAAACACTTTACATGTTTTTGGTCATGCACCAGGTATCCAAGCCACAATGGTCTTATTAATTTTTTGTACAAGATGCATTGAGTGTCGTTAAGCCAAATAGGTACGTTCACGAAACAATATTTAATTAATAATTAGTATTTATATAAATATTTGGGAAACAATGTTCTAACGTAATTAACCAACGTTCCATTGCATTTTCAATTTGAATCAAAAGCCATTGTGTGCGGATTAAATTTTCTTTTATTTTTACTTTTAATGCTTTTGTACGTATAACTTGAAAAATCTTTGCTACCAACTCGAAATAACCTTGAAAGTTTATTTATTATACATAACAGTCGAAATAATAATCAAGAAAATGGAAAACTTTTCAAATAAAGCAATAATTTTGTCCATATTTTTTTTATAATAATAACAATCTCTTTCTTTCATTACTTGAAAACGACATTCGATTGTACGTACCTTTACTTTTGTAATGAAAAAAAAATAATGACATCCTTTGACATTTTATGTCAAGAAAACAATGAGTCATTTATCAACAATTTCTTTTTAGATTAAAAGTGCTTAATACAACATAATATTATGTACATACAATAAACAGGTATATGCTGAGCTTTTAGGCTGAGCTTTTGTCCTCTTTTTTCGACAGGTTGAAGCCTTAACGTGATTATTTCATTAGATTGGGTACTTACGATAAGTAATTGCTATTTGTAAGTAGAGTTTGATGTTTATATTGAAATTAAATTATAGTAAAGAAAACGTACCGGAAATGCTAACAAAGCACATATTTTATTCCACTTTTGAGGGTTTTTAACGTGATAGTGACATTTTTTTTAAATTAAAATATTTCATAACTTTTATCTTAATCTTGATTCAATTTTAGGCGTGTCATTTTCTTTTATGACTTTTTGTCTAAATTCTAATGGATTTAAGGGGGGGACATGCTCGTCGTAGGTCAAAATTGAGTTTTTATTGTATTTTCAAACCATGATCCTGGATACTCCTTAAACGTTGTAGATAATCTATTTATATAATATTGAAGCCTTATTATCCTTTATATTTATTTTAAACATTTAATGACTGCATAAAGTATTTTTGTCACATAAAATAGTATTCTTTTAAACCTCTCGCTCTAATGTTTTAGAATATAGTCATATTTCGGTACATAACTGTGCAGTGGTGTTAAGATTTTTTACATTTATTAATTTTTAAACGCATTTATAAAACCATCAGTATAATTTATGACGAGATAATTTTTGTAAAATATTCACGATAAAAAAAATATATTGATAATCTCTGTGATCCCAAATTTGACAAGAATTAGACATTTTATTATTCAAAAATCGGAGAGATTAACACATTTGAAGATAATTCTAAAGATACTCATTATAAGCTATGTCTTTGACCATTCAAGTGTGATAAACATCCTACGAATAATGATTGCTTTATAATAATTATTGACCTAAGAATAAGGTTGTGTTTTTTTGAAATACGCCATTTCTTTTAGCATTCCACAGTGGTTAAGCTACAACATACGGCCGTAGCCATAAATTGACAAACTATAATTAAAGTAGGGAAAAAAATAATGTTAACGCGCGTGTTTGAACATGTACCTAACCGAATTTTTTTTAATTTTTTTTTTTAACGGTGTATGTATATTAACTAAACCAAACTAGACAAAGTCCTTGTCCAGATGGCGCGATTTGACTCGCGCGTTTTTCACGAGCACGTGACCCAATTTAGTCGTCCACATGCACTCGCGGGGTGTTCAGTCTCGTGCGATAACGCGAATTTTATAGCCATTCCAAAATGAATTACGACTGCCTCGCACTCGAGAGTTTTTATGGATATTTCAAAATAAATTACGTCACCTAGCTTGTAGACTGCCGAGAATACATCTTGCAAGTTATCGCGACATACAAAATCTCAAAGGAACCGTGTATCCCAATTGAGTTGTCGGGCTTTCTTCTTGCAGTTGCGTTTGTTTTTTAGCTTGTTCACTGCTAAATGAAACGCGCTATATGGGCGGAGCACATTTTTGGTGGTCGAACGTGCAATCTGAACAAGGTCAAAGAGAATTTAGGCGAACGCTTCCTTCTCGCTCATACAACTGGAATATTATTTCTGACGTTATCGGCGTATTTCTTTTAAAGCACAGAACGGTTTTTATGTTCATTGTTGTGTGGAAAGACTGCGATACCTAATTGACAATCCACTGCCTAATTTCACATAAATATTATGTCTTATACCACTCATTACAAGCGAAGGTAAACATTAGGTAAATGTTAAATAAGCGTTTGCTATATAATACGCAAATAATTAAAATTTATTTTTATTAATCCATTTATTAAGGTAAGCGACAGAAGTGAGGTCAAAAAGGTATTAAAATGTCAAAAAATACATACAAGTTATACGTTATACCATGACAAATACGGAACGGGACATCTGATGTAGATACCTACTAAATATGGCTTTATTCTCAATTTTAACATGTCGACGTTTATATTAATACTCTTTGATGGTATTTATGTTTATTTATGAGATGAGAAAAGAAAGGGTATCATAATGACAGTGACGTCTCTAGGCAAAAAAAACTTAGACCCGTTTCACACGGGACACCTGTGTGGCGAGATTCCTCATTTACATATAAATTAACGCGACATTCGTGTGTCCCCGTCTAAACGCGCCCATTTTGTTATGTGTAAATGCGGAATCTCGCCACACAGGTGTCCCGTGTGAAACGACTCTTAGAATGGGTCTCCTTTTATTTTTAGTTAAAATTAGGTAAAAACATACATCTTATTATTTATTTTCGGCTACATACTCGTATCTTAAACAGACGAATACATTAATAAAAAAAATGGCGTAATCACCATTTACTGATAATTACAGCATTTCCACGAAACTTACTTTCAATTAGTGATAGTTTTAGGTACGTGGAGGTCTGTGGTTGTGGATTATAGGTATTACAATAGCTATTTTTTATTCGTTATTTATTTAATAAAATCGACTGCTTCGCGGAAAACCGCCACTGCTCTGAAAAGGTGGAATATTTGTATTCGTTAATTCATTCGCCGCCCTTTACAAAGTGCCGCCCCAAGGCAACGTATAACCTGCCTGCCCCCATGGGACGTCACTACAATAATGATATATGATATAATATCTACTTATTCCACATAACTAAATAACGATTAAGACCGGTTTCGTTCTCTTAAAACGATATCAACAACTGACAATAATAACATCCACCGGGATTGGATCCCGCGCCCATTGAGATTCGCGCCTGTGCGCTCTGATCATTAAGCTATGTATGTCCTATCTAATTGCGACGAAGTTAACGAGTGATCTCAAACAGTTAAATTGTGACACACAAAAGATTTTTTTTCTAGTGGTCATAGGTATATTTCTCTCATTTGTTTTCTAATTATGGATGTTCAATAAAGAATGTTACATTCTTAAATCTTGTGAATTATTCATTGAATAAATAAAAATAGTTTATTGATAAAAAAATACTTATTATGTTGCGATGATTTTTTAGCATTTAGACTGTCTTATAAAACTATAATAAATGTTTATTTCGAGCATTCTTTCTTTACTTGACGTCCTTTTAAACGAATGTTTGCTATCACTGTTGTCTCTGATTATTCATTGCAAATCTAAAGAATGGCTGTGTTTTGGTAGTCAGTAGTGAGTAGATTAATATGCGAACCGGTAGTTTAAAAAAAACCACACTGCTGTGTGCACTATTCGGTGGTACATGAGTAACATGTGTAAAACCACCCCCTAGCCCCTCCTTATTATACACGTACCCTGTCAAAAGGCTCTATCCGGTTTAATTGGGTTAATATCCAATTACCCCACAGGGATTGGCTTCTGCAGGGGCATATCAACGCTCCATTTACCCAAGTAACTACATTACATATTCAAAAGCCTTTAGTGGACACATGGGTCCTTATGTTCATAAATAAATATCGGTATAGGCCACACTTATCAATTAATTTAAAAACACTTATCATATTTTAATGTTTTTCAGGAAGTATGTTGGTAGTATTGGTAGATATACCTACTTCCCACATTGTTTATCAATTCGAGACATAATACACAGATAATAACATTATCAATTGAATAAATATAGAAAAATATTATTCAACCCTGATACCTGAATGTAAAACCTTTTTTACGCACGGTGAGTGACCAGCATTGCCAATTTAGCGTCGTTTTTAAATCAGCATCTAGCTTGGAAAGTTTGTTTGGAGTATGACCATAGAACAGATAATAAATAGCATTCCAATATTCTATATACCAATACAGTAAATTTCGATGAATAAATGTATGACGGGGCGTTTTACGTGGGCGAAGTCGCGCAAAGCGTTGAGCGGCACGCGCAACTCAAACGTTTAACCGTGTGTGAAAATGTTCGTAAACAGTCTTTTTTTGGTTGTACGTTTATACGGTTATACCAATGATAAATGATACTCAACCTTTTTTTTCTTCGGGCCAAATACATATATTTGTAAAGTAACGCGGGCCGCATCACTAATGGTGTGACAATGAAACCCCCTTTTTTTACAAAACATTTTTGACATTTTAAAAATTATAAACAAAAGTAATGTGTATCCAAGCGTTTGTTTCAAAATTAAAAATCATGTTCCTGATAATAAATGTGTTTCGGGCCGCACATAAAAGCTTAAAGGGCCGCAAGTGGCCCGCGGGCCGCAGGTTGAGTATCGCTGGGTTATACGTTTGAGTTGCGCGCGCCGCTCATCGCTTCGCCAACGTCGCTCACGTAAGACGAGCCGTAAGTGTCCTACGAAAATGAACCACGCATTAAGCCACGCAGATATGCAATAGTGTGTGTAATACACCAATATTAAATGAGCGTCAATTCATAAACCGAGAGCAGTTGGGAGTATTCGACGTATGCCGTTTTCTTGACACGTGTTTAAATTTATCCCGTATTATTCCTTACTCGAGATCGGTTGCCTGCTTCTCCTTACCCGTTATGTATTTCAGTTCACATTATTTCTGAGTTCCCTGAGTATGACATCCAATCTAATGTTTTTAAACACCAAGAAAGGCTTCAACCTTTCATAATATAACTAGAATAATTATTATTATAGGTACCAGATGTATTATTTGATTAATTATTTGTTTAATTAAATAAAACACAATTTTATAGTATCTTACTTACTTATTGTATATAATAATATAATAAAGTGGAGTAAGTACTATAAAATTGTGTTTTAATTAACAATGCAGTTCCACCATAAATTGACAGTTAACACTTTAAAAGAAAATATGTACCAGATTTACTTGAAAATCTACATGTTGCTCTTTGTATCATAAATCGCATAAATTAAATAGATGTTACCCACAAAATGATGACCGAATTTATGATCTGCATTCATTTTTAATTTTATAAATTATTTTATTAATTGTAAAATATACAAAATTGTTCTTCATTCTTTGTTCATGTGGAAACAATGTTAATAATTATGTCATATTTTTAGAAATGCTAGTTTCTAGACACCTTTTGAATTTTGAGAATATCTAACATTTGTATGTAATCTAGCTTTTTTTTACCCTATCTGGCTTATTTTTGTGAATGACTGTTGTAGGCAACACTAAGAGTGAGAGAGAGCTATTTTCGATAATTATGAATCCCGGGATTGATAAACATAATCCCGAAACTTTCGGGATTGATTTTTTTTTAATCAATTTTTATGGAAAATAAAATAAGAACGAAAATATAACAGAAAAAATACTTTTAATAACAAATAACTACATTAGAAATAAACTGAGTTTGAATGAAGTTTGATTTATACCCATGTGTAAGTTGCCGATTCATTTTATTTTTTCGCATAAATTAATAAAAATGAGAAAGATTGGAAAAAAAACAATGCTTCGCACTATTAACAAAGTAATTTCACCATGATCTCATACGTTTTACGGCAGTTTCATATTTGGCTGATTAATTAGATTTATGAAGCGGAAAGGCCATACGTACACCATGATTTGCTTTACTATTTTAAATATCGCTAACCCATTCATTAAGCCTTTACTATCAGAAACAGCAATCTCATATTAAATTCACATTATTATTTATATTACAATATTATTTACTCCATTAAACTTATGTATTTCCATGATTGAACGTATACAATATTAACAATAAATGTCTTAAATAGTATAAATTATACTAGATTTATTTTTGACCGATTTTATCAATGTTATTTTTAAATATAAAATTTTTATATTAACAATGGAAAAAATGCCAATCCGGGACCAGTCCCGGGATCCCGGGATTGTCAAATTGTAATCCCGAAATCCCGGGATCAGAATTTTGGCTCGGGATTGGATTCCCTAATATCGCTGAAGTGTAATGCAAAGGCAAAAACCAGAACACATTTATTAGATAAAAACTAACCAGCACCATCTGTAAATTGTAGTATTAACTCAATAGAAACAATGACGTATGACTGATAAAATTTATGTCGTATCTTAACAGCCTACCTCCACCCTTCGCCACCGGTAGACAAATTTGACAGTTGCATATCGATATATTCATTTATTGCGACTAGGCTACCGCATTGCATTCGAAGATAATCAATAACTAGCATTACCATCGTAATTCGAAAATCAATTCCGAGGTCAGAATATAGTCGCCCTTGAGTGGGAGAGAGTAGGTATGTGATTTCTGGATTACTGAGTAACAAAATAAGAAATAAATGGTACAAAAACACGTATCAATTCATAGTTAATCTAGATTTTCGTTCCAAGGACGCAATATATGTCTCAGTTAATCCTTTATCCTCTTTCTGCTGTTTGTAATCAGTGCCGTACAGAAGATGAAACTTAACTAAAACGCAACAATTCGCCAGGATTTCAGGACACTATATTTTATACCAAACATATTGTTATAAATAAGAATTTTGAAAAATAGCAACACAACTGTGTAAAATTGTGTTTGACACTGTCTTTGACAAAGATAATTACAAGATAAAAAGAACTTTTAATATAAAACGTTTTTAAATTCTGTTGAACCATATAAACTTGACTTGACTAGCTTAAACGTAAAAAAATATTTGTACTTGACATGTCATATTGATTTCCATAGTAACGCACGTAGTTGCTAGGACCCCAGACCAGCAACAAATAATGGTGTCGAAATAACTTTTCATACAAAACAGAATTAACTAAAAATGAATTCAATTCTACTTAAAGATGGCTAAAAGTATTAAAAAAATGCATTCGCATCGTGTTCTGATATATTCTAAAAGCTTCAAATGTCTAGCTAGTCGGGAAGTTAGTTAAAAACCGATTGCAACATTTGTACCGGATAAACAACCACCGGACAAATAAGAATACGAGCTAATAAAAACGTTGTAATAAAAAATGATTTGGGTAATGATTATTTATTGATTTTTAAGCGGCGGGAGGGGGTGGAGTTTACAAAATTTAGCAGGTGCCACTTTCATAATATTTACCCCGCCTATTACTTATCATTATAACTAATCGTCGTTTCAACCGCGGACCTACGCACTTTTCCGGGTATGTTCCCCATACCCACACACTCCGCACTTTGAGTATTTGTGATGTGTACCTATTTGGGTTGCTAATGTCCATTTGTGTCGTCCTCGTTATCTTGCCTTTTAGACATGACGCATCGTAGTATTAAAGCAAATATTCAATAAATAAATAGTCAATTTTTCCTGGTACATTCACCATACCCAGAACTTTAAATCAAGCGATAAGCACCTGGCTTGCAAGTATAAATACGAGTACCTACGAGTTATTGCGAGCTGTCATTTCCACAAGTTATTATCGCATGCGCGTGGGTGGGTATAATTATTAAGATTGCGTGTGTCTGTTTCTATCGTCTGCGCTGTTTTGTCTTTTCGACATGCCACATCAGAATGTTAAAGCAAACATTGGATGCCACAGATTATTGCTCCAATTCATGAGTGCCATGGGTCTTGTGTATTGTAAAATGCCGAGCGGAGTGGAGCCAATCCGTTGAGACGCTGTTCAACAGCCAAATCAGCGAGCCATGATCCTCAGTCATGAAGTCCTGATAAAGAAAAAGAAGATGTAATATAATATTCACTTAAATCATTTGTATTTTTCTTAACCTAACCTTTCCTAATCCTTTGTGTGCGCTACCGGTTTTTGTTAATTAAAGGCCCGGCCCACCCACATTGAGGTGCATGTCACGGTGCTAGTCGTCTGCTGTCACGGGCTGCCGCTACGGGGAAAAAAGTGTGTAATGTTGTTGTTCCTGATTTTTAAAATCTTATCAGACTGATGCTCCCATCCCGTAGCACATTTTCAACCTTAAACGAACAATGTCAGTTGGAAAAATCTACCGTAATCATTAAAACAAGAATGAGCACACTTCACGTTGAACTTCACTGCATCTGCACCTGCATGACTTTTTGAACGTTTTTATCATATTCCACATGCCTGCACTTTTCGAATGTCACGTCAAACTGTCAAACTGACGTTCTTTTTTGTTTTTAGCAGTTGGCACTGTGTATTTTCTATGAGAATGTTGTCTATTATCAATGGTCTGCAGGCTGTGTTCTTTTATCTATGAATGTCATGCCGCATGTATTTTACGTACGCACACGTAGAAACTGTTAAATTTAGTTGAAATTAACATGAATAATTAATAATAATTCAAATTACTACTACATTATGGTAGGCACTCTTCATCAGTGTCATTATTCAGTGAATTTACGAGATGGTGCACGTTCAAAATATTCTGCAAAATGACGAAACCATAGATATTTTTATCGTCGTGAGTTCACGTGATAGTCCGCGACATGCACCTCAATGTGGGTGGGCCTAAAGGCTTTTGTACCTGTCATGCTATTTTTATATGTGCATCGTTTTTATTACGTTGTCATTCTACTTCTACGTATCTAAGAAAATGTGGCCCTTTTTAAATAAGCAGAAAGCTTTAAGCTTTAACGTTAAAAGATTTGTGTGAAGCTTTTCCATTTAACACGTCAATGCTTTCGCAAATATACCTCTATATAACGTAAAGCAACTAACTGTGTCTGAGTTTCCAGGATTAGTAGAAGCTCGACAGAATATGTCACGTCTGAAGGTTTGTTTACTTATTTCTTGTAAGTAAGAAGAAACAGCGTTCAAGGTGAAAAGTAAACAGTTATCTTAAAAACTCACATTGTTTACGTGCATTTGAAAATACCTATATTCAATCTAGGTCATTTCCCATAGTCTGTACCACGTATATATTATTATGTATATTAGAATATGTACATTCAATAAGGGATTGCAATACCGGTATTACAAAACCGGTATTCCAGTGTTTATCAATACCGAAAACCGGTTTTAAAAATCCAAAATACCGGAATTTTCGGTATAAAGAAACCACACTCGTTTACGTTTTTTTTCATTACTTTTTACTGTATTGCCTATTAAATTGAGTGTATAAGTTATGTGCTGCTAAAATAAAAATATATTGACTGAATCCAACAGAAGTGAAATAACAATAAAACAAATTCCATCAAATATACCTATTTATAAAATTGTCCAGATAAATTAACATACTTAATATTATTTCGAAATAAAAAACACCTTGACAAATTTTCAATTATTCTATAATAGAATTATTATTGATGACTGTATAAGCGTTGAAGGAGCTTTTCGTGCACCCGCACTTATTTGCACTTAATGAACTAGCCTTTTAGAGGGCTTTAGTTAAAATTGTCAATATATTGAAATTACTGTGAAAATCACTAGTTCTACAATATTATGATCAATACATATTTTTAAATGTCAACATAATAAATGTAGGTAGGTAGGTTTTTGCTATAAAATAATGTTTTAAAGAGATTTTAATTGCTACATTTACTTTTTTGATGTTTTAACGAATACCGGTATTCAATAATAAATACCGAAAAACCGGTATTGGTATTCGGTATTGCAATCCCTACACTCAATCAAGTGGACATAATATTATTAATCTACCAAAAATAATACACAACGCATTTTCAAGGACTTATTAAATATGCAAAAACATAAGCTGCCAAACCATCTAATTAATCGTACCTACATAATTATAGGAGAATTATACATGATTACATTATTTTGATATTGACGTTTGATGACATCGATTATTTGGACTGTGGAGTGATTGGACTTGTACCCCCTCCCCTCTTGTAGACTTCATATTATGTCCACCCAATGCAGAGCATTCGCCTACTAGTGAAAATCTATACCTACTATAATTTGAAGAATGTATTTAGATGTATGTTTGTACCGTCTTTTGGTTTTTCTTTATACAAATCTACACCCGCAGTCGGATTTCGACAAAATTTGGACAGTAAACGGAGGCCGACGAGCTGGAGTGCGTGGTCGGGGTCTCGAATTTCAGATTACAGACAGTTTTACAATACATTGAATATGTACCTACTACTTTTTAAGATATTTAAATGCAATAAATGTACAAAAATATACTATATTATGTTAAAAATAAAAATCTCTATTATTAGGTATATTTTTTTACTTTCTTAAATTCAATCCTTTGCACTCTACGTATTTAATTTAGAATTTTTATTTTCAAATATTAAACCATTTTACTCTGCCAGCGCCGGGTGATACTGCTAGTAATAAATAAATAAATTCGGGTATTGTCATCCATCATATTGACGAATTGGTATAAGTACGTCTGTTTACTGGACGCCAGGCGGTAACAGCGACAAAATTCATGACTTCAAGAATGATGCGTAACCTAACAAATAATCCAGTATAATATCGTCTATTTTATGCCGCTGATTTTCCCTAAATAGAAAAGAACCGATATTTTTATGGTAACACACAAGCTGTCTCTAAATATGTGAATCGATCTCAGATAGTTCCCAATCGTTCGGTCAACGTTGAATCAGCTGAAACAGTACTCAAACCGATGTTACAAAAGATACATATTGAAAGATTTGCACACGCGCGATAACATCAGCTGGAATGAACCTGATATGATGACATTGGGAAAGGAAATCAAACCCACGACACGATGTGCATTTTGGCCGTTGAGCAGATACTCGATCTGATCACAATTATTACATAGTCATAGGGGACACAGTGATAGCTCGCAAGGCAGAGTTTTCACTTTACACCACGCATAAGTCAGAAATCATTCTCTGTGTATGCTTACGTAGGAATGTCAAATAACATCGTTACTTTTGATTGCTATCTCAATACGATACCGGGATCAAGTATTGATATGTTTAATGCTAAATTACACTAAACTTTAAATAAAACTCACGCCTTGAATTTTGAGACTTTTAGAATGACCAACGATGTTGAATTATAATGTTTCCTTTCCAAATGTTTTACATACTTACCTACCTATAAAATGGATAAAATCACATAATAATAAGTATTATTATTTGCCCCACAATGTCACCGGCATATTTAGGGGCGCCAGGCCTGAACCCCACATATATCCGAGTGACACTGAAAAAATAATAGAGAAAAGACAAAAGAGTACAGCATCTTGTTATCCCTTTCATATTTTAAAATTATCGGTATCAGGTATCAATTTCATGACCCCCACA
Source organism: Rhyacophila brunnea (assembly GCF_057557595.1). Classification (NCBI taxonomy): domain Eukaryota; kingdom Metazoa; phylum Arthropoda; class Insecta; order Trichoptera; family Rhyacophilidae; genus Rhyacophila; species Rhyacophila brunnea. The sequence goes on along the minus strand of NW_028232848.1, from coordinate 10,067,043 downwards.
ATGGGGGGGGGGGGGCTGACAGTGCTCTAGCCTGGGGGCCCGGCGAGGCCAGTCGACAAATAAGTGAGATAAACACACAGCACAAATTTGCTTTAATAGAAAAAAAGTCGCCTAAGCAGCTATTTTCCGTCAATAATGTTATTACTTAAAACTATACGGTTGTACGATAAAATATTTAATTGTCTATCGACACTCGACAACTCCTTAATTCAAATGGATGTATTAAAATATACAACAAAAACACTTAATATACACATTAATTTTACCGCGTACACCATTTGGAAAACGCTACTGTAGAGAATCTCACTGCCTTTATCATTAGAGATTGGTACGGGGGCCCGGTTCAGGGGCCATGATCAATTTTGTTATGTTTGTAAACTCTGGAATGCAATAGAGAAAACTTTGTAAATAATTACGTGTGCACGTGTTCATAGTATTTGTCTGCGGAATTGTGAAATGCTTGGAACAAATTTTGTTAATAATTAGATAACAACATTGTTAGATTCACCATGACATTCGTGTTATTTTTCTGTTATTTGCTTCTTGTGAATTCAATGAAATCAATCAGTAACCTGGTTGATATTGATAGTTAGGTCGCTCTATTATAGTCTATGATATAGATACAGCGTACTTTTCGGCTATTGACATATTTAGGCGGTATCCATATGTACTAACACCCTCCCTGACACCCACCTGAGTGCTTTCCGCGCGTTATCGGTAATATAATCGTTTTCTCCGAATTAACTAAATACTTCTCCCCGCGCACGTGCTGTGTAATCAAATATATATTGTAATTTCTAATGTGCCTCAATAAAGCCATTTGCATAATTATTGTACATCCTGGAGGATCTCTCGCACCAAAAATATTCCACTCTCTCTCCTTGGATTCCCTTATCCATCTGGAGAAAATGGGCGGTTTTTTAGTACCTACTTGAGTTTTGGACGAATTAATTTTATTGTCTACAATATTTTGACGATTTATTTTGATGTAAGAAAAATATAATATTCTTAATCAAGGCCTGAACAAAAACGATCCATAAGTGCGAGTGACAAAGCATTATAAGACACGCTTATATTTGGGTGGTTCACAATAATTATGGACCAATTCCAATTTTCATAAAATTTGATTTTTTTATTTCAGTGGCTAAATAAAACAGATTTCTATGTTGTATGTTAATATCACAATCGTAGCTCTACAATTTTCCGCATAAATGGCAATACTAGTATTTATAAGACATCAAATTGAATGTGAATCATGTCCATTTTGACAGTTCCTTCAGCAGTATAAAGAGGTATTTGCTAATATTATTGATCCATGTACTCTCAAAATATGGTTAGTACCTATATACAATGAAAACATTCCCAAATTATACAAAAGGAGTTTTAACTTTAGGTCCAAATATCTCAGGATCTATTTTGATGGACTTGATCCATAATTATTGTGAACCACCCATGTCCACAATATGCGTTTTGAGTAACATAGAATTTATACGTCTGAATTAAATATTTTTTGTACACGTCGCCGATAAAATAAATATTGATTTAGATTACTACAGTCATTTAAAACTGCGAGCATGTACATATTTTTTTTTAAATAGTGGTAATTATTTTTAGTTAATTTAGCAGAAAATATAGTTAACTATGCTGTGTTAAAGCCGTACTGGGAAGTAGCATGATGGTATAACTTTTCATAGTTAAGTTCGTAATAATAAAATCGAAGTTATACTGTGCGTTATACGTACTTAAGAAACGCTGCTTGATTTTGCCGAACAATACCTACTCTCTTTATATTAGTACTCTGAGTTCTTAATAGTATTTCTTTAATTATTTTCCAGATGCATAAAACATATTAATAGAAAATGGACTATTCTGATAAAAAAAATATATTCAAAAGACCACACTTAATGATCTAAAAGGCCACAGTTCCTCACCCCTGATCTATTTGGTAACAATATCGATACCAGGCACCGACACTTTTTTCTCGGTGTGGCATCCTTTTGCAAGTGAAATGAAAGGCAGGGGCTAATCAAAATGTTTATTGCAATGTTGTGCAACACCAATTTGTTTAGAATGTGTATGTGGTATATATATACACAGTGTGTACCTATACTTAGTTTATGACATGCTGTGGTTGATCATCCGAATATTGGGGATCGCGTGCAGTCTACCGAAGTGAGTTATTGTGGTCAATAAGCTAATGACCGGTTCATTGGACGGCCATCGTAACGATGTTCAGTACATTATTCGATAACAATTTTATTATTACTCTTAAAGCGCGAATCCAATTGAGGTGCATGTCGCCCACTGTCACGCTACTACTGTACTATTCCATTTGCCGAAAGGCGAAACCTGGGTCGCAAAAAACGACTTAAGTGGAATAGTACAAAACCTAAATCCGATAGAATTTAAATGATGAGATCTTCACGTTGGCAGTAAGCCACCGCAAATTATCTAAATGCAACAAAATTGGCCTTTGTGGTGACCAGATCGCACGAACCGATGGGCCAAACAGCTGGTTTTATCCGATTTGAATATCTCTTCTCTTTTCGTACATATTTTAGGACATGCACATAGGATATGGTTTGTATCCTGTATTTATTCGCCACATGGATATGTTGAACGGGTAACAAGACCGAACTCACAGTAGGACAGCTATAACACGACCGTGCACTTATAATTGATCGATGATTGTGTATATAAATGCTATTAATAGCGTTGTTGTTTCGAAAACTATCGCGAAGGCAACGAAATTCTATATGCTTGCGTATTCCGTTGCAATATCTGCGATCGATTCCGAGAAATAACGCTATTAAAATGTACAGTTTCGGATATTTCCTGTGTATATATATTTCATTTTCCACGGTACCTAGGCAATCACTTAAATAGGTACATTTGTTATCTAACTAAAAACGAATTTAGAGTATTTTTGTGTTTTTCCAGCTAGCCTAGTCCAGAACATAATATCATCGACTCTAGAAAGGAAAAAGGGCGTAACCCACATTTTTTTGAAATAGGTTTTATTGCATAATAACGTTGTACACGACTAAATAAACGTTGTGTACAAAGGATGTAAGCTGCAAATGCCGATTTATTATCTAAATTTAGCGAGATTTTTTTTTAAGAAGGAATTGACGTGGGAAAAACGACTTGAAAGTGCGTCTTCAGCGTCCAAAGTATTAATACTTTGGATGCTGAAGACGCACCTGGCGCGTAATGACCAGGCGGCCGATCGATGTAATTAACGTGTATTTTAAAGGTGGTAATTAAAAAGTCATTATCTAGTCAGCATTAAACCTAAACCATCATTTCTGTTGTTTTTTTTTAATTAACTCAATAATTAATATCAGATTAGGGATATAAAAACCTAATTATTAATTATCATGCATCTTCAAGGTTATGTCTATTTTATAACGTTTTTTGGCTCGTATTCTTATTTGTGGTTGGTTCTTTGTCCGGTGCAAATCTTTCAATCTATTTTTAACTAACTTCCCGACTAGCTAGACATTTGAAACTTTTAGAATATGTATATCAGAACACGATGCCAATGCATTTTTTAATACTTTTAGCCATCTTTAAGTAGAATTTAATTCATTTTTAGTTAATTCTGTTTTGTATGAAAGTTATTTCGACACCATTATTGGTTGCTGGTCTGGGGTCCTAGCAACTACGTGCGTTACTATGGAAATCAATATGACATGTCAAGAACAATTTTTTTTGATCGTTTAAGCTAGTCAAGTCAAGTTTATATGGTTCAACAGAATTTAAAAACGTTGTATATAAAAAGTTCTTTTTATCTTGTAACTATTGTATTTTAACTTTGACCGAAAACCATAACAAAAACGTTTTCTCATCAAAAATCTATGTTTTTGTGTCTCCCAAATTTGATTTGTGTGAATTACGCCCCTTTTCCATTTCACAGTCAATATGTATCTACGTGGACAAAAGGGATACACAAATAAGAATTGGGTTGTCTTCTGTGTGAGTCTGTAAAAAGTTCGTGAGTGTAGAGAAATATGGGATAAACTTAAACACGCGTTAAAGAATATGTTAGCCGAGGCTGAGAGAACTTACCAGTAAATCCCACCCACTCACCCTCTAATAAATCTCACATCCGGGTATAGGTAATTCCAGCGCTCGAAATGGAAAAGTTTACGAACCGGAGCGCTCCACAAATAAAAAAGATATTTACATAGTCATCAAATCGTATGTGTATTTTATAAAAGTAAGTGTGTCAGATTTTCTATTCTATGGCCTATCTAGCTCAGACGGTCAACATATTTTTTCCACGAGACGGAGCGATAATTTTACAAATTTCACGAGCCGGAACGGCGCTCCGGTGCGTTCCGTTCCATTTCGAGCCCTGGGTAATTCACTCGACAGTGGCACCATAGGCAAACAATACTAACGAATTGCATTGTATTATTAATAAAACACATTCTTTATCGCACTTATTCTACTTTTATTAAATTGTAATAAACCGGTCCGGACATTAAGAGCATAATTCAGTGAAACGGCAAATAATTTTCAACTATATGTGCGACGAAATTTCGGACTCGCCGGCAATCGGAGAGCGAAAGTCGAGCTGTGAGCACGTCAATTTGTTTTGTGATGGCGACGGGGGAATTAATTCTTAAATCGTGTAAAGATGACTAAAAAATGTTACCCATTTACTTGAAAAAGAAAACATGTCAATGAATATTCGAACCGTGAGTGTAAAACCAAGGCATCTGCAAATTTTTCAATTTCGAGATTAAATGCAAAACAACTGCAAACGTCGTGAACTTGATAATGTAAAAGTGAAGTAACTGAAAGAACATGCAATATAATGTAGATATAAACCAAATATTATGTTTTTTTTTAGAAACTCTATTTCTCCTAACAAAACGAAGACTTAAAACCCTAATATATCCAAAATATGTCTTGGTTTTACACTCACGGTGCGATATTATTATTACTAATAGAACAATAAATATAACATTAAATGGATGCATGTTGAATTTATATGACAAACTATGTTTTAATCTGCACGCGTCGTTTGCACAATCTTCGCGTCGCATAGTCACGATCGTTTTAGACCTTGCCCTAGCTGAAGTATAGTCTTAATAAAAAGTGGAATAAGTAGGTACTATAAAAAAATGCGTTTTATAAAATTAAATTAATTAACTGTATGAAGGTTTGAACTGTTTCGATGCCCCCTTTTATATCTTATGCTGAGTCGATTACGTCATCTGCGTCTAGTGTCTTACGTTAATAAAGTAATCTATGTCTTGAGGTAGCAATATAATATTGTACTTATAAAGTATTATCTCGATATGTTATTACCTACTTATTAGCTTTTCGCTTGTCTCGTAGTGAGTGTTTTGTATGGATTTATATTCAATACGATTATATTCGGCGAAAATAATTTGTCACAGACTTCGGATAACTTCTAAGTTCTCATGTTGAAATCATATTAATATTTTTTCCTCTCATCTTTCCGAGAAGACTTAAACGAAGGCACGTGCCGGATAGCGCACTGCCCACCCGAGTTGTAGGTACTACAAAGGCTACATAATTGTCCTGGATATTATAGATCAGCAAGTTAGATATATAATTCTTTCTGAGTATATTAATATTATCCATTGGCGTCTAGTGGGGATAATCAAGTGTAAGCGCTAAGGGCGGTTATTTTTAAGGTGATAAATCGAGGAAAGAATGAAAAATAAATTTTCCTTTAAGCCGCGTTGCCACGATCTAAGTACACTCGGGCTGAGTGCCATCCGAGCGCACTCGTATGAGACAGCTTCATACTAATTATTCCTACCCAAGCTACTCGGACCGCGTCCTACTCATCCGAGCTAGCTTGGATAGAAGTAATTAGTATGTAGATGTCTCGTACGAGTGCGCTCGGTCCAAGTCAACTTGGATCGTGTCAACGCGGCTTTAGGTTTTTCAAGATATTAACAGTGGCGAAGGGTGAAGGGTGAAGGTAGGCCGTTAAGATCCGACATAAATGGTGCACACTAAACTTTGTCAGCCAATCGTATTTATTATGCAACGTATTTATTTGTTTATTTTAAATATGCGATAGTGCAGTGATCGCCAAGCCGTCGCTCGCGAGCTACCGGTAGCTCGCGCAGGATATTTTATCATATTTATAAATTTGCCTGTCAAATTTTATAATTGGACTCCGAAATGAAATATTTCTCGAACCGACTCACAGATGTACATCTTGATAATTGCATTCGGATGGGAGTGACAAGATACTCACCGAAAATTGAGAAAAGTGTGGAGTAAATAAAGTGAATGCCATTCTTTGATATTTTACAATTATTATTTTGTTTATAAGTAAATAAATAATTAAAGTATGCGTTTTATGTTTTATTGGTCCGATGTCCTAATCAATTTTAAGTAATATATAAAAATATGTACCTATAAGTAGCTCACCAGACAATTTCAATTCCTTATTGAGTTTGGAGACCACTGTAATAGTGCAATACAATGTTTGATTATTGTGTGTCGATACTTGACAACTCCCATAATTCAAGTGGATGCAGGTATTACAAAATAGAAAAAAATGCTAATAATACACCCGTGGCGAAGAGTGGAGGTAGGCTGTTAAGATCTGACAAAAATAGTCCGCACTAAACTTTGACAGTCAAACGTATTTGTTTTCATTAAAATAATACTAAAATGTGTAGATAGTGTTTATTAGTTTTTTTTAATTCAATTAAACCCTTCATAATCCAAACCATGGTAGATAATAGTCAAAAAATATTCGTATATTTATATAAAATATGTTAAATTATGACATTAAATCATACATTGTTTTAGATATTTTATGTTTATATTTTTTTTATGTAATTATGATATTGACAGGGCTTCATGAATTTTAAAAAAACTCACCAACACATTTTGTAATAATATGTAAGTATTCTTATTTCAAAGAAAAAATACATAAAGTGCACCATTTTTGTCGCCCATAGCATCCAGCTAAACTATTATGGTTTAGTTATACTTTAGACAGGGTTTAATTGAAACAAATCACTACCATCTTCAAATTGTATTCTTAGTTCAATGAAAACAAAGAAGTATAATTGATAAAGTTTAATGTGCACTATTTATGACGAATCTTATCGGATTACCTCCACCCCTCGCCACTGGGTATTAAGGGGGGGAGGCATGCCAGCAGAGAACCTAGCGGAAAAATACGAAGCTTGCAATTTGAGATTTTTTAATAATTTACAATTTCAACTGTTCTACATTAAAAAGATTTTTTTTTAATTTAAAGATAAACTTACAATTGTAAAAAAATGTAATAAATGTGAATTCGTTGCAGGGTCATATCTTATTATTACATTATATATTATGGTCATATTTATTAATAAAATTTAGTTTATTAAGTTTTCAATTTTTGACCGTTTATCTTTTTGACTAATTTATCGTTTTAATATTTTTTATATTTATTTTAAAAAGCATCGATTTTTATAAAAATATAAATATGTATAACTTGAAATCCTTTTTATTTATATCAAATCGAGTTTCAATATTGGGACAATACCTAAAATACCAATTTTAGATTTTAAGCAATCGAACCCGTTTACCGAGCTAAAATAAAATTGACACCAAAAATATAATACAATTCTCCCTGAATTGTTTTTATTTTATTTTCCGTTTGTAGGCATAAATTTTTCTGTGAAAATGGTGCTTACCCCAGTGTCGAATTTATACGGCCTTCTAAGCTTTTCTGGGAAAACAAACTCCATTAACGATTTCTGGGAATGCGATGAAACTGTCATCAGGATTCTGGGATAGGTACTAATTTTCTTCGAATATCCCAGGATTCGGGATCCTGAAAAATCTGTCGTTACTTACGCACGTTTTGTTCTTGTATATTTATGTATTAAAATGGTGTAAAACATAACCTAAATTATACAATCCAATTTGTATATTACATATATTTTCAGATAATATTGTTGCGTAGGATCTCCCCTTCGAATCTCTATTTACGTAGAAATACACTGAAAGTACATAATTAGTTAGGTAAGTATATATTATATTGTACATCAGGCATGTTTAACTACAAGTAGGTGGGCTGCAGTATCCGGTTACATGTAAATTGTACGTATTACATTTCACCGTAACACAGCTCGCCGTGAGATTTCTTATTGAAAAGAGATGACCGTATAGTATACTCTCTATAGTATCTCTATAGCATCGAGATGAAAGTTCTGTATTTCTAATTTAATTATATACCTACCTATTTTCTACCGCCTTTCCCTTGTATTTCGATAGTTTTTATTGAAATCAAGAATGAAAACCTAACCTAACCAAACAAATACTCCTGTATATAGGCTATTTTCAAAATTTGTTTGCCGCTGGCTTCCTGTAAACCGACTAGAACCGTGCTTTATTTAGACATGAATTTTATCTCAGTACTATACGACCCAAAGAGTTTGGACGGTCTTTAATATACGAAATATATTTCCGATTCAAAATTTCACGGTGAAGTGTGATACGGCGAACTGTATAGGTACGTACAAATTTCTGGAGACGCTAGTATCATCATAGTAGCATGAAATGAGAGAGCGATTTCTTCATTTCCACCATTTTTTACAAATAACACACTAAATTATAACAATAATTAATGGTAGATAATACTTTCAACGGATGTGTTTTAACCTCATTTCGCTCATTCGTATATTAACTTATCTACTCATATATTTCTCTTTTCACGACCTCAATATAATCATTTGTCCTATATTTCTAATATTTTTTCTTCTAAAAATAGAACAGCCATTAAAGCATCTATCACTTATAAGCAAACGGATTTCACTGTCTTTTTGAGAAACATAATATTATTGCAGATTAATAAGTAGGCCAAGCTAATGACGACTCTCCGTAAGTGAACTTACATTTACCCAACTAGTTATCTGTTATCTACCATCAAACGCAGAAAGTCTTCAAACTTCAGCTATATTTCCCCAATGCGACGTATCATATTTACACTTGTTGATGTTATGGTCATCTTTTTTCAATGTGAAATCAACACAACCTTCAATAACGATATAATGGATCCAAGAAAACCTTACCCAGTTCAAATATCACAATTATCCATAACATTTTATGCATCAAAGCACGTCTCAGGCATGGCCTACGTGTTGATCGCGAAATAGACTTTGGTTGATACTCGTAGCATTATAGGCCCATGCCCATAGGAATTGAGTAAATATATAAAAGTGTGTACATTCAGTTGTAATATAATATGATTTCATGCATTAATATGAAATTTTGCTGATTGGGCTTTAGTTAGACTAGTTCATGGGTTGCCAACCTTTTCAGCAGCTGGGCCAGATTCTAAAAATGAGATTTCCTACCGGGCCGCACAACCGATTTTTTTTTATTATACAAAACAAAAAAGAAATATATACTATATATATTAATAAAATATAACAAAAATGAGAATCAAACATATTTACTGGATTAGACTTTTTTAAATAATAAAAAATAAACAAAATGATAAATTTTAGTGAGAAGTTTGATTTTGTGTGGCAGAACTAAGTGCATCAATATCGATATCGAGTGAGGTTGTTCATACACGCCACAGTAATGTTTTCCAAATGCACATCAGTGATTCGTGTTCTCACTCGGGATTTGATATGCTTCATCCGACTAAAAAGTTGTTCACACGTGTAAGTGTTCATTATTGTTCATTAGAGCTTGTCCAAATATGTTTTGTAAAACTCTTCCAAACCAACCTAGTGGAATTTCTCCTTTAACTGTTCATCGCAACTAGGGAATCCAATCCCGAGCCAAAATTCTGATCCCGGGATTTCGGGATTACAAGTTGACAATCCCGGGATCCCGGGAGTGGTCCCGGGATTGGCATTTTTTTCCATTGTTAATATAAAATTTTTATATTTACAAATAACATTAAGAAAATTGGTCGAAAATAAATGTAGTATAATTTATTTTATACTATTTAAGACATTTATTTTTAATATTGTATACGTTCAATCTTTGAAATACACAAGTTTAATGGAGTAAATAATATTGTTATATAAATAATAATGTGAATTTAATATGAGATTGCTGTTTCTGATAGTAAAGACATAATGAATGGATTAGAGAGATTTAAAATAATAAAGCAAATAATCATGGTGTACTTATGGCCTTTTTGCTTCATGAATCTAATTAGTCAGCCAAATATGAAACTGCCGTAAAAAGTATGATATCATGGCGGAATTACTTTGTTAAAAGTGCGAAGCATTGTTTTTTTCCAATCTTTTTCATTTTTAATAATTTATGTGAAAAAATAAAATGTATCGGCGACCTACACATGGGTATAAATCAAACTTCATTCATACTCCGTTTATTTATAATGTTATTCTTTATTAAAAGTATTTTTTTTGTTATATTTTCGTTTTTATTTTATTTTCCATCAAAATTGATAAAACAAATCAATCCCGAAATCCCGGGATTATGTTTATCAATCCCGGGATTCATAGGTATCGAAAATAGCTCGGGATACCGGGATTCGGGATACCGGGATTGGAATCCCTAATCGCAACATATTTCACAATATTCCATTTGTACATTTCCCGGTATTAAATTCACGTCTACGGAGAATGGCGTTGCAAATGCAGCAAAAAGCACGCGGTGCTTTTTAAAATCTTGAGCCTATATCGAATCTCAATTTGCGAAATTAGGACATCTAACGGCAGCATTTGATATTATATTTATTTTCTCACTGCTCCACGGGCCACAAGCTGACACCCAGTGGGCCGCGGGTTGGCCACTCATGGACTAGTAAGAGTTACTCGAAACAGACCCATAATCTCATGAAAAGAGAAGAGTGACATTCCAAACCGGCCTTAGTCCAAAATTACAAATTTTCATGTTTTGATGTAATCCGATAGAGTGTGCTGAGATCTATATTCTCACTAAAACTTATATTTTACAAAAAATCCTAAGTCTCTTAAATTTGATGTCGAAATGTGCCTTTTTTTCTCAAAACAGCACTAAGGTAACGGTTGATTCTTTCCAAACTGGCCTAAGGATATATGCGCATGCGCAGTTGAACTCTTTTTGCTTCATTTACGCTCCAAGCGGCCATAATATAATATTGTAACACGTCAGATTAGAAATGTCAGAGTAAATATTAGAGAATTTGTGTTTTATAAGTTCATGTGCACATCAGTAAACTATTTTTTTATTGAAACTGATCCTACATTGTAGTATTATTATATAATATATTATTATGCTGTAAAAGTTACAATGTTTACCTTTTTATCAAAAAATGCATCAAAGTGAAAGAAATTTTATATTATTTTTATTCATTAATCATCCCAACAGAACTGTCCATGACCACATTCTATTACACAATCATAATTGTATACACAAAAGACACTCAACTTTATTTTATTGTGTCCCAAACTGTACTTAGTACAGACTTAGGGCCATTTTGAAAAAAAAGTCAGTTTTTGAATGAATTTTTTTGAAGTTTTACTATACTTTTTAATGTTATTTATATACTATGTTTTTGAGTCTTTGAATTTTCTATAAAATTGCCAAACATTATAGTACCGAAAAATTAAGAGGTAAATTGCAAATCACAAAAATATGATTATCTCAAAATCAGATTTTTAGACTTAGGCCGGTTTGGAATGTCACTCTTCGATTATCTTCAGCCAATGACGTATGTCATTAATGTCATTGTCTTCAGCGATGAATCTTATTTTTGGTTAAATTGGATCGTAAATAAGCACAATTGTCGCATTTGGAGTAATGACAACCCACATACTATTCTTAAAACACCTTTACATTCACAAAAATTAACAATTGGTGTGGTTTATGGTTGGAGGTGTAATTTGGCCGTATTTTTTTTTTAAATCGAAACTGTCAACGTTACAGAAACGGGATTACTGATTTTTTTTGGCATGGATTAGATGATTTTGCTCTGGACGATATATTATGACTCCAACAAGATGATGCAACATGCCATACAACTGGTTATTCAAAGTAATGAGAGAAAAGATCAATATAATTTTTTTCCGACCATGCCCGATATGATCATAGGCCTCCATATAGTAGAGGTTTGTATTAACAGATTTTGTTTTTACGAGAAATGGATGTCAGCCACTTAATCAACCTATTAGGTCCATACCCTGACTCACACACAAATTGAAAAATAGTATGTGTACTTGCCAGACCCAGGATTCGAACCTGGGACCCACGGCATGATAGTCCAACGCTTAAGCCGCGCGGCCGTGGGGTAAATAGCTATCTCTTATTTGATAACCCTATACTTATACTAAGTACTTTCACGGAAAGGTGATTTTTATTGTAATGTTGCCATATAGGTAGGTACATTAAAATATTTTGTTTTCCCTGAGAATTACTGGAAGCTCTTAGAAACAGCGGTTGCCGGGATGTCAAGGTTACATACCCGGGAAATCGGGGAATGCCTATAAAATTTCCCTTAGTTGTAACTTCAACATTTTGCCGCTACGTGGCGCTGTTTTGATTCTCCCAAGTTATTTTCCCCACGAAGGAGACTATAATATTATAAAACTTTTTTTAGACTGACCTTGAAAAAAATACTAAATTATGGTTTTGATGACTAAAAAAATATCAATGCTATTGGATTTGATTAGATAGACATTGAAACAATAACTCATAAGCTCACTCAAACAAATTTTATTTCACGATGGCTCAGCGGTTGCGCGTCAAGCTTGTAATGATGTGGGTCGTGGGCTCGAATCCCGGACATAAACCGGTAAATTCACACCTCGCGTTTGGGCCCGGAGTATGGACCCTAATGGGTCTGGCAAATACACATATTGTTTTTCAATTTGTGTTTTGAGTCAGAGTATGGACCTAATAGGTTGATCAAGTGACTAATATCCATTTTTCGTAAATACAAAAATCTGTTAATACAAGCTCCACTCTGTGGAGAACAATATTATTATATAATGATCTTAGGATCGAAAATGGTAAACAATAAATGTAGGTAGGTATATTATAATAAAAATCAAAATTCGTTTATTTGTTCCTTCCAATTTTGTTTTTTTTTTAATTTGTTTATTTTGAATTCGATTTTAATTTAATGTTCTTTTATTTGACAGAATTACTTTCATTTTGATAATAAATATTACCTATTAACACCAACATAAAATACCGTTTAAATATCTATGATAATTAATATAATATATATTTGATGGCCCAAACATTGTCACCTAATCTTTACCCCGGCGGCTTTATAAAACTCGTAACTAAAATCCCTTGGAAAATCATCAATCTATCTTTTTATTTCAGTTTAAGTCCTCGCTCTGTGTATGCACTGGTGTACACTAGGCGGGAAGAAATTGAAACAAGTATGCGAGGTGACGAATGGAGTCAATAGATTAAGAAAATATTTAAATTGTTTAATTATGTTTTCAAATAATATGGTATGTACATAGCACGTAAGTTTTAAATAAAGAAATATCTTATTAATAATTATGTATACTCGTATGTGAGGAAGATGTAGGAGATGAATGCCGGAGAGAATGAGAACTACGATAAATAAATATGAGCATTCATTAAAATATAATAATATGTATAGCAAAATTACCGCAGAGAGTTACTATTAAACTCAGTAGTTTTGTTTTGTATAATTAAATTCAGTAGCTTCATTTTATAATTTAAAATAATACACGTACTGCACTGCCTTATCCTATAAATCACTGTATACTGCATATGCGTGAGTCGGAAGATTATTTTGATAGAGTATGTGTGCATTGCTTACACCGATACGCAAAACGAGATGGTCAAAATTATATCGGCGGGAGATATTATCTATTTCTTTCTTTCAAAATGCATATAATTTGTAAATTGTTATAACTTCTTTAATACTTAACTTCCTGCGTAGCTTTTTTCCGTAATTATGTTTTAAATAATTTTACCTAGTTGTTTATAGATTAGAATAAGATTTTATAATAAATTAAATGTTAAGTAATAACGCGCGATCGCACTGCTAATTAGGTGGTGCCTCTGAAGGGGGACAGGCTTTAAAAAATAGGTCCTCTCCCGAAATAGAAGTAGTGTGATCAGTTCGATTTCGCTCTTCTAACAAGATAGTTGAGTTCGATATTCGGCTCCTATAGGATTATAGTATAAAACCCACGCTCCTTTATGGCGTGCAAGTTAATAACTAAATAAATAAAAATATTATCAATTGAATATCAAAAAAATAAATTCCTAAATAAATAACCCGTTTTATATAGAGTTAATAAAAAAATTAAATGTAATAACCCTGTAATGTCTGAAATGATAAAAAGACCGTGTTTATAACAAAATAAATAAATAAACAGATTTTAATATTTTCTTTAAGACTTTAATTCACATTGTATACATTTCCAAAAAAAACTATAAACATTTAATAACCACCCTATGGTACGTGCACTAACAAGTGAGCTAGCCAGATTTGTGTCGTGCTATTGAGGGTGTGTTACTATGTTAGTATGTTGTATACATACAGATATTTTAATATTGAAGAATGTAATTATTATTGTTTTTTTTAAGTAAGATGAATGTATATTGATCAATGAAGCGACCTCGTGCTAAGCCGGGTACTTCCGGGTATATTAGCAGTGACGTCCCATTACATTTTTAGTCTCAAATTATATACAAAATTCCTAGGTGCATACCTACATACCTAGTTTACTATCTTAAACTGACAAATGTAACAAAAATCAACGAAACATACTCTCACGCAGCGACGATTTTAGGTACGTGGAGGTTTGTGGCACTGACAAGTTTGGAGGCCCCCTCGTAATTTATTTAAACTAAAATGTCCGTACATTCAAACAATGCGACCACATCCGCGTACACATGCTGGAATGAAATGCCAATATAAATGGCGTATTTCAAAAAAATACTACCTTATTCTTAGGTCAATAATTATTATAAAACAATCATTATTCGTAGGATGTTTTTTCACATTTGAATGGTCAAAGACATAGCTTATCATTATAATTATCTTCAAATGTGTGAATCGTGCCCATTTTTTGAATAATAAAATGCCTAATTCTTGTCAAATTTTGGATCACAGAGATTATAAATATAATTTTTATCGTAAATATTTATATTATTTAAATAGTAAACAATTATACTAATGGTTTTATGAATGCGTTTAATTATCAATAAATCTAACAAATCTTAACATCACTGCACATGAATGTACTGAAATATGACTATATTCTAAAACATTAGATCGAGAGGTTTAAAAGAATACTATTTTATGTAATAAAAATACTTTATGCAGTCATCAAATGTTTAAAATAAAAATATAAAGGATAATAAGGTTTCAAAATTAAATAAATAGAATATCTACTACCTACGTTTAAGGAATGTCCAGGATCATGCTTTGAAAATTAAATAAATGCTCCATTTTGACCTACGCTGAGCATATCCGCCCTTAAGACTGAGCTGAACAGGACAAGGTCATTCATAGTTCATTCAGAGAGTAATCTCAGCGTTGAAAGGACGTCATTTTAATTCCTCAAACCTCAAAAACCTCTAACCATCGGGGATTTATTTTAAGAAACGCAATTATTATTAATTACAATTCTCGGTCGAATGAATAATCATTATTATTATTACCTTCAAACATAACATGTATGCGACGTAACCAGACGCCGGCCGACGGAATACAGGGCTGTCAAAATAATATCAATCTAATGGTACGTTTTAAAGAGTTACAAATTTAAAGTTAAAAATAGCTTACTGTACAGATGGAATAATTACATACTTTCAAGCGGCAAACGGCATACAACATTCATCTAAAATAATTATGAAAAGACTAGCTGATTATATTATGTTATTTTTGTTTTGTTCTTATTCTTTTGCTTATCAAAATATTTCACATATTATCTGATGATGTGTATTTTGGATATATCGTAATATGTATCTTGTCTCATTAAAATTGCTAATAAGTTGATATAACAAAGGAAAATCTGTAAATCATTAAAATGTTAATTTCGTTATAGTTTTTAATTAAACCGGTGCAATTACATATTAGATTTAAGCACTGTTGTACTGTGTGACTTTTATAATATCAGATAGCCTTACGCGAGATGGGCAAGATAAAAAATAAAACTGTAGGATGTCGGCAGAAGAGTAAACAAAACCCAGCTCATTGGATAACCGAATGCTAAGCAACTGTATATATTATATTTTTCCGCCAAATTGCACACAATTAAAAACAATTTATCATAAAAACAAGTAAGACGTCTTCGACAGCCCTGGGTGATTCGATAAAGTCGGCAGTTTTTTTGTCTTGTTCTCAGCGATCCGCTAGCTTTGAATAAAAAAAATAATCTGTGGGTGACCACATTAATAATCATTTTTTATAAGTATAAATTATTTCTTGCATTGGCTTTACTGACCAACAAAATACAATAATTATTGTACCTACCAACTAAAAGTAAAGTTGCGTTACTTGTTTGTAAAAGTGTCAGACTAAATTTAAACCAATCGGGTAAGTACTAAAAAGTCACTTTCTTTTTATAATAAACTATATTCCACTTTTTTTTAAATATGCATTAGAATTAAACAATATATACCTATTTTTTTAAAAATTATTATGTAATAGGTCTTACACATTCAAAATAAATACTATTCATAAATAATGTTTTTTGGATAGCACATGAAATACAAATGTAGGTAGATATGTATTTCAACATCCTTCGTATGTTTAGTTCTCGGACAATTTCGGGTTAAAACGTTATTAATATATTATTAAGTTTATATCGTGGCTATCCATCATATTGGTTGCAATTACTTGCCACCAAACAGCTGATTAACTAATTGAATTTAGTAACATTTACGTATATTAGAAGATATCATTTTTTGGTCACCCCATTCTTAATCCACTTCGACAGTGTTTATCATTTAAATTTAATTAAGATAACAATATTTATTTTAGACCAAACCATTGTCGGCGACCTTTGAATATTACCAGTAGAGCAACAATTCCGGACCACATGTAAAAAAATCATATTTTCAATTCTCAAGGGCAATTCTGTAGAGCGTCCCCTTAAGTCACAAAATCTTTCGCGTTACTGAATTACTCCTCAGTTTTTTGCCCCCTCCCTATTCGTTAAAAAATAATCGATTTAAATAATATAGTGTTAATGTTTACATGAAATATTTTATTCTCAAAGAAAAATAAGTTTAATTATATTGTTGGTTTTGCGACGTCATATTTTCTACACCTCCTCCCCCAAGGTCATCATTTGTAATAATATAATATGACCCCTTATCATATTAAAGCTGTAAAATAAGGAATCGTAAATTTATAAACATTGTGTATGAAATAATTCGTTATCTATGCAATTCAAATAATTAACTTATTTTTAATAAAAATAATATCTTTTTATTATGGATACAATGTCAAAGGTTAATTTGATTGTTTTATTGAAAACATTTATTTATTTGTTATTATTTAACCGTTTATAACGGTTTTTACGCAGTATTTGAAACATGAGTTCGTATAACATTTTATCAAATGACGAGTTCTTCGTTGAACATTTCACCGTGGAATACATTTGTACGTATCTTACAAAATGCGGCGATGGTTTGCAAATAGTACTGTTCCAATTAGATTAACCCCAACCTAACCTAACCTAGTAAAAACATCTCATAAAATTCGCCACATGTTGTAGCATACGTACAAATATACTCCACGGTGAAATGTTCAACGAAGAACTCGTTATTTGATTAAATGTTACACGAACTCATGTTTCACGTACTGCGGCGCACGAATAAGTGTCCCACGATGAACTGTTTACGTACAAATTTCCGGATACGAAATTAAATACCTTCCAAATACTATTTGGAGCCGTATTTATATATTTCTTCTTTTCTCTCGACCATGTCCGATCCTAATAAGATCATATTGGCCCCCACAGAGTGGAGGTTTGTATTAACAGATTTTTGTTTTTACGAGAAATTGATGTCAGCCACTTGCTCAACCTATTAGGTCTATACTCGGGTTCATACACAAATTGAAAAACAATATGATGTGTACTTGCCACATCCAGGATTCGAACCTAGGACCCACGACATTATAAATAGAGAGCATCAGTTGTTTATTCTCCCAAGGTGCAGAACCAACCTGCCACTGGTAATACCAATTGGGAGGGCGATAACTATGTTTAACCAAATTGGTTTGGGTGTTGATATATTCTACTTGCGTGAGGGTGAGTTTGTAAATATATTACTATTTTATAAATTCTTAACAAAGGGTCTCCTTAGCAAACTCGGTGTACTTCTTTGAACTTCTATAAATGTATAATTGTAACTTTTGTTTATATTATGTTCTCTTTTTACAGTTTTTACCACGTTTTTATTAGCTCGTATTCTTGTTTTTCCTGTATTTTTCTTGTGCAGTACAATTTTTTTCTTGTTTGTCCAAGATTTTTAACTAACTTCCCGACTAGCGAGACATTAGACATTTGAAACGTTTAGAATATATCAGAAAACGACGACAATGCATTCTTTTAATACTTTTGGCCATCTTTAAGCAGAATTGAATTCATTTTCAGTTAATTCGGTTTGGTATTTTTCGGAAGAAATTCGTTAAAAGTAATATTTACTACTCACTATTATTGGTTGCTAAGTGGGTGCTAGCAACTAAATTATTAATATATAGTGCGTTACTATGGAAATCAATATGAAATGTCAAAATGACATTTCAGTATTCTATATTAATTCAGTATTTCTATCAAGTACAAAAAAAGTATTTATCAATACACAGAATTGTCAAGTTTATAAATGATTCAACAGAAAATTTAAAAACGTGGTATATAAAAAATTCTTTTTATCTTGTTATTATAATATTTTCATTTTTATCGTTTTGTTTACTTTTCTTCTTTATAATAATGTTTCATGTCATGTTGTGAACGTCTTAAACTTATAATTTGTAATGTCCAATGTATCTTAAAACTTAAAACAGTTATTTTGAGTTGTTTCCCTATATAGCTAGGGTATCGTTATGGTAAATCAGTGGAGTTACGTAACAATCGAAATGAATGTAATAGAATATTGTTTCTATATTCTGTGAGGTTAGCGGCACTCCCCTGGATTATTTAGAATTTAGTAGGTACGGTCGCTGCACAAAAATGTTTGGTCGATGTAGAAAGCGGGGTGTGGCAGAAAGAGTGTGTTCTAAAAATCCAAAAACCCAGATTTTTCGACGTGCCTCCAAATGCGTGATTTATGATTATGCCAGATTGTCATGTCACTGAATAATAAAGAAATCTGTCACTTTAGAGAGGAACTATTTCAACTAACAAAAGGTGTGAGTATACTAGTACACATCGTCACCTCGACACAGTATTGTCATCTTTTCAAAGTGGACTTATAGTACATAGCCTACAAAATTACAGTATTTGGGGAAAAAATATAGTACGCGGTGTAATCTGTTGAAAATGTATAGGTTTTTTGTTTCTCAGAAAAAAAAATAACGGAGAATTGGAAAAACTCCGAGAACCCATTTTATTTAGGTATTTTTGCGACCAAAAATGCTTACCAAAGAATTCAAGAAATTTAATTTTAAGGCTATACCTCAGTTGAGGCATGGTCTAAAAAGATCGTGGCTAGGCGATGCGCGGATTGCTGGTCGCGGGTGCAAATGACGCATGCCGACCGAAATATAATTTGTCATATAAATCCAATATGCGTCCATTTAATGTTCTGTTTATTGTTCTGTTAGTAACAATATATTCATTGACATGTATCTTTTTAAAGTAATTGGGTAACGTTTTTAGTCATTTTTACACGATTTAAGAAATAATATCCCCGTCGCCATCACGAAACGAATTGACGTATTGACACCTCGACGTTCGCTCTCAGACTGCCAGCGAGTCCAAAATTTCGTCGCGCCTATAGTTGAAAATTATTTGCCGTTTCATTGAAACAACGCCTTAAGCCAAAGTCAAGGGATTTTTTCACGTTTTCCAAATCTTCGTAGGTATATTGCGAAATTATAGTACTTTGCACCAATTTATCGAACGGAAATATCGAAATTTTAGTACTTTTTACATATTTTTCCGATATTCAAAAGTATAGTATTTTGGGCATACTATACCTGTTTTATATCGTACATAGTACGCGGACCAAAATGATGGTACAAATACTATAATTATAGTACAGTTGTAATTATAACACTGCCTCGACACTACAACGATAATAACATCGATTTTGACTATTTGTCTCGGAACAGTGGCGGGCTTAGCGACTCAGAGGCCCGAGGGTCTGGTTTATTGTGAGACCCCCCACAAAAAAAAAACTATAAATTACAACTATCAACGTAACTATTAAAAATATCAATGTTTGTATCACTTTCTTAGAATGACATAATCCAACTAAAACAACAATTATTGAAAATAACAGCTCAGCGATGACACATAATAATATACTTGTTTTTTTAATTTTTAATATGAGTACAGGTACGTATCTGCTTGAGTGATTATGTCATGGGCCTCTTTAATGTTAATTACATTGGTTTTGTTATTGTTTTACATTTAATTTGTGAGAAATACGCATTTTTTTAAGAATCTGGTATAATTAAATAAAATTATATGACTAGTTTGAACCGTTTCGAGGCCCCTTTTAAATATTCTGACAAATCGATTCCATTACACGCATCAAAAAAAGTTACCACTGTCTTGGGTAGCTATATAATACTATTATTCCGTGGTATTTTGAATGAATAAATTGAATGGCTAGTTAAAATGCATTCCTCATGTTGGCAGGTAGCCATTCAATTTATTTACTCAAAATCCCAGGGAATATTATTGAATTATATATACCTACTCCAGCGCATCTATTCTATACACAAGACTCCTTTCAGCCTTTACGGCAGCTAACTAGGGTAGGAAAGTATCGAAATATGAAGGCGATACTTCAGTGAACCGGCAAATAATTTTCAACTATAGGCGCGACGAAATTTTGGACTCGCTGGCAGTCTGAGAGCGAACGTTGAGGTGTGAATACGTAAATTTGTTTCGTGATGGCGACGGGGGTATTAATTCTTAAATCGTGTAAAGATAACTAAAAACGTTACTCATTTACTTTTAAAAGAAAACATGCCATGTGTATGTATTATTATTGTTACTAATAAAACAATAAACAGAATATTAAATAGACGCATGTTGGATTTATATGACAAATTACATTTCGCTCAGCATGCGTCATTTGCACCCGCGACCCGCAATCCGCGCATCGCTTAGCCACGATCTTTTTAAGCCACGCCTGAACTCTACTGAGGTATACCGTCTGAACTGTCAAAACTGTCTTTCTCACTCTAAAATTTATCACAGCCAAGAGAGGTGCTGTTAAAACATAGCACTTATTGTAACAATGACAACTAACTTATTGTAATTGTTACAATAAGTGTTAATGCTTGGATACTTCCCTGCCCTAGATAGCGGCCGAAAGCAGTCTTGTGTATAGAATAGATGCGCAGGACTATATATTTAGAGCAGATAGAACACACAGGAGCCGTGACTCCAGCAGTCCGATCGCAAGCAACGTTCCCTTTAAATTAAAATGTCAATGTGTGTGCGGATCATAAACTCATGTGACAAGATAATTTTTGTAATATATTTTTAGGTAGATAAATGAACTCGTCAAATTAGTGTGCCGCGAAAGATACAGCGATATTTAAAAAAACAATGAAATTTGGTATGCATTGCGAACAAGTGATGCATTTTTATAACAAAGTGGAAAATTGCGGCCCCTAAAATCATGAGGCCCGGGTAAATTTCGTCACTGTTTTGGCAGAAGACACTTATTCGAAAAAATGACATATTGAGTAAGTTATACCTACCACAATGTTCCTTATTTCAAACTTTACCGTCTGGAAACCTTCTTTAAATGAACAGTCTTTATTTTAAAGTCATCCTTTTTACGATTACTTAATAAACTCACATGATGGACCATTTCAAACATTTTAATAACTTCAAAGTCAAATTATTACATTATTATTATACAAAACTAGTATTCTCCAGTTAGTGTGTTCTGCCAGAACAGAGACGATTTACTCTTCCTTCCCCCGCCCCTCTGACATTGCCAGAATTCGCAAATAACATTTTTTTGCAAAAATAAAATATGTTGTGAAAATTTTGTTTTTAATGAGTTGTAAATTATTGTAAAATAGAAATAAAACCAATAACAATCAATCACTATCCGAAACATTTGTCTTGAAGTCGTGTCGTTATGGCTTTTACCTGTATGTATGTATAAATAATTTCTGGGCTTCTTGTTATTTTTTCACCTGTTGGCATTCTTAGTTGCGTGTTCACTCATGACATGTGCATTTGATAATTTTAAGTACACTAATCGTAAGTCACGGCATTATCGATCATACGGTGACCATAATGGTTGGTAAAAAAATAATGGGTATTATTAAGTGCATCATGTTGTGTTGCTCATCCCAGAAAAAATGCGACGATAAATTGGACATAGTTATGCAGAACGTAGCCAGTCCACAAAAAATAAAATAATATGATATAGATCAGATGCGAGAAGGTTTTCTCTACGTTCTGCTGAAAATACCCAAGCCGCAAAAAAAATATTCTTGAAGTAAAATGCTATTTACAATTTTACATACATTTTTAATATCATGTTGTTGCTACGTTCAATTTAGCAAGACATACATTATACGTTAGTTTTGTGGGGGAAGGGATACTTGATTTTTTTCGTAGAGTGATCGTGTGGAAACAATGACAAAGTTCCAAACGGCCGGTGTGATTGCTCTGCTTGAGTAAAAGCGCCTTTCACGCTGTCGTTGTGTTCGTTGAGTGTTGTTGAAATTCATTATTGTTAACAATTTTAAAATTCCATTAAACCGTATAATAACTTGAAATTTTTATTACACTAGCGCATCTATTCTATACACAAGACTGCTAACGGCAGCTATCGAGGGTAGTTTTTCATATTTTTGTATCGAAGTTTTGACACTTATAGTAACAATTACAACTAACTTATTAAAACGTATTAAACTTATAAATAATTAACGCTATGTTTTAACGGCACCTCTCTTGGCTGTGCTAAATTTTAGAGTGAGATTGACAGTGTTGACTGTTTAGACGGCTAACTTATTGTAACAATTATAATACTTAAATACAAACATATGATAAACTACCCTCATTAACCGCCGATAGCGGCCGATGGTAGTGTTGTCTATAGAGTAGATGCGCTGGATCGTATCGCCAAAAATACTTTTAAAAAATCGTAATATTTTTTAAACATAAGTATTAGATATAGACTTTCGGTTACCTTAGTATATTAAGTAAGTATAATATTTTACTCATTAGCTAATAGTATTGATTTTACAAAAAAAAACCATCCGACAAATAAAATGTTGTTGACTACATTACAAATTTTAATAATAAAGCTTCATTTCTTTCTCCCTTCCCAGTAAACTGTACAGAGAGTTAACTGTCGCTAGATTTCAAAATCAGCCAAGTCCATAATAGATGAATAGGAGAAAAACAGCTTTTCGTTTTCTCAAATACACAGTCACAAGGGTGAAAGTTTATATAGTTTATATAGTTTCGAGTATAGAATATTTAAAATTAATAAATTTCACATTTTGATAATGCAGAAATGTTAGAAAGCAGTAGTTCTTCAGCAATTCACAAAAAAAGTAAAAAATACCTAAAGGTGGACTTGGCTGATTTTGAAATGTAGCGACAATACGTGAGTCCGGTCACACCATAATGGGTCGCACTCATTTCGACTGTGACATGGTCATAAGTCAAAGAAAGCAGTCAGATGTGTTGAAACTGTCTTCCTTGCACAGGCAGGATCAAGCCGGGACAGTGACGTCACGCGGCTAGCCAAAACGAATTACATGTGCCGAAGCAACATTTTTCTATTCTACTTGCAACACATGTCGAGTGAAATTTGTTATATGCGACAAGCAGATTTTTTTTCAACCAAAAACATATACGCTATTGCGTTACATTAAGTTAAATGTCTTGCAGTCGATACGAGCTTGTATCTGCGACCGGGCTAACACAAAGATGCGCGATGTTTATACAAAAACATGATTGTATTGTATCTACCTATTAATTCAACTCACCATTTTTTCTGCGTGACATTAGACAACAGGATCTTTTTAATGTATTCTGAGCAACCAATCGTAAATTTTCCCTTCAGAACCAGATTCGAAAGCTTTTTATTAGCTTTTTCCGGCAATAGATTGAATATGTTCCTTTCAGAATCAGATACCTAGAGTTTTTTTTAAACAGTTACTTATCCTTGCCGAAACATGTCAGAGCTTTTTTAGGCTTATCTCTTCTGCCTATTGGAATTATTTACGGGAGCATTTTTAGACATTCTGAGTTTATCAATCGAAAATTTTCCCTGGTAGATCACGCCGGACAGATATTTTTTCGCTGTGTCAATCTATCCAGTGGCGGCCGGTTACAATAATATTAGGGAGTGCAAAAGAAGACTCACTTATGTATGCAAGAAGTCCATCCTCCGATTTTTGGATTTGAAAATATGTCGATTACACGAATATTGAAGTTCGACATTGACATTATGTTTTCGATACTTAACATCGCAAGAGCATTTATCTTATCTTGAGACATGGTATTTCTCATAAATGACTTAATCCTTTTTAAAGTTGAGAAGCAACGCTCACTATCTACTGAAGTAATCGGTATCGTAGAAATTATTTGCAAAAGCTTAATACCCCGTTTACACGTGCATGCATTCACTGTTGACAGTTAGTATTATCGCGGTCATAACAAGAAAATGTATGGGTAAACATGTATTATACTGCAGTTGCAAGCTTTCATGCATGAATCAAAAAAGTTTGGAAGTTTTTGAATTTTCATGCGACAGTAGAGATTTTTTTGATCTGCGCCTGCGCAGTAAAATGATAGTGGCGAACCTCCCGGCAAAAAAACGAATTACACTCATTTTGAGGTTAACTGATTTTCACTACATGTCAAATAGTACCATAAAATGACAACATCGCCTTACTCTTGGAGAATGAGATTGGAGAGAGTTATTGTCACGATATTTTAAAATACGCACTATTGCTGCCAGTAAATCCATGTACGTGTACAGGCGCTATAACGCTTTCTTTAAATACTCTCGAGTAATTTGTGAATATCTGTGGTATGGATAATGCTCCATCGGTGACGTAAAAATCTTCTCTATTGTATAAAGCAATTAGTTGTCAATAAAATCGTATGCTGCGATTGCCGTATTAAAATCTATAATCCATATTGTATCATTATGTTTTTGGATAACATCGTTTAATTTTAACACGGAGGTGCACTCCACTTTTTATCCTGTACATGGGCCGTCCCTGAATCTAAGCGCAGTTTTTTATGTGACTTTTGCGATTTGAAATTTTGTAATACCTAACAGAAATAAACCACTTATGGATTTCCAAATAAACGACAAAAGTGGATTTTTAAAAGAAAAGTGAATGTAAGAAAAGGATACTACGATAAATTAAAGGACGAATGGCCACCGTAACTATACTACGTAGTTTGGGTCATAGCCTACTACTAATTACTATGGGTCGAGACCAGAACACAGGCAAATACAATTGTATGCTCTATAGCAGTGTTCCCCAACCTTTTTACACCTGCGGACTGGTAAAAAGGGGACAAATTTTTCGCGGACCACTAATACTGAATTAAAAATGGTTTTTACGTAATATTTTTTTAATCTTATATTGTGACCGATGGACATAACTATAACTAATAAATATACGTATAAAAGTCTGATACAATTAAAGTTTAACAAAAACAATGGGTTTTTTTCAACAAACTAATGCGAAACCTGCTGTTGCATCTTTGCAAATATATTATTATTGGATATTCTTGGCTGCAGTGCTGTCCAGTCAATTCCTTTGCTTCGATTTTATTGACGACATTGCCATGGAATCAGGCCGTGACACCAAACTCGAAATTTCGATCTCAATGCGAGTTACCGCCAGCGCTTGAAATAAGACATTTTACGAACCGGTGCGCTTGATAATTTTCTGAAAATATTGACATATTTATCTAATTTTATCTATCTATATTATATTATATATACACATATCTAACCCAAGTGGTCAATTATAATAACCGTCTTTAAAATGTTATTTAGAGACGTCATACGTATATATTGTTTTGTACCATATGTCCGAAAAGCTTCGTTTTCAACATTATATATATTATTATCTAGAAAGTGAATTTTATTGCTTTTTAATGATTAAGAACCGTGAAGCAATATTTAAGTATTCCACGAGACGGAGCGATAATTACGGAGATTGTATGAACCGGAGGCATGCTACGGTGTGCTCTAGTCCATTTCGAGGGCTGGTTATTGCTCATACTACGAGTACAATATTATTTTAAGCCGTTTGTGGGAAATAACGATTTTGTCAAATACATGGTAAAGCATTAATTGATTTGAACGAAATATACATTCGAAAATAATCGATAACTTGCACTACCACCAAAACTAGATAATTCCGTGCTCCAACCTGTCTATAGTCGGTCTTGGTTCAGTATGTCAGTCGTCAGGATAAAAAGTGAAAAAGAAAATAAAATAACAATTATTTCTATTTGTTCCAGGTCGACAAGCAACTGCCCAGCGACGGCGGTTGGAGGGGGAGCGGGGGCAGGCGCCCGCTCAGCCCCTGCGACCCCCCTACAGCCACCAACGCCCACGCCACTGCCACTACAGCGAACTCCAGAACACCGAGACAAGTTAGTACACCCTTAATACCTTTTTACTCATTCTAAGATATAACTAGGAAATACACTGTAGAAGCAAAATCTTCCAAGCAGATGGATCTATTCTAGAAAGTTACTATCAAAGTCAAACAAAATAGACGGGTAGACATAACCTGCCTTCAATGGATTCCATCACACATGAGAATTAAGGGTACTTAATGAAATAACGCATAATCTGACAAAAGAAGCTGGTCAACCAGGGACGCCATGTCACCAGATCCCAGAATGCTTGAACTGGAATGGTGCCATAAAGAAAATGTGCCACAGCTTATGGTCGTGGATAGATTACCACCACAGAATACCTCCAAATAATGGAAAATTAATTTATATCTTCCCTCTGCCTTATATGTAGGTATTGACATGTTTACGGAAGAATAAAAAATATATGGGCATTCCGTGGACCATGGCACCCACTTCATGAAGCGGGGCCCCAGACTAGGATCTTTAGCTATCACTAAGGTTAAAGGCCGTATGACGCTCTATAGTAGCGTTTTCCAAATAGTATTCTGTGTATTTTAGCGATTTTTTGTGTTTATAAATACATCCACTTAAATTATGGAGTTGTCGAGTATTGACACAATAATTATACATTGCATCACACGACCACTACTCACGAAGTAAAATAGTAATATAAATAAAATAGACTTTTTTACTATTAGTGTAAATTTGTGATGTGTGTTTATCTTACTTATCTGGTCTACCTGTCACGCCGGGCCCCCCAGGCTAAAGCCCTGTCGCGCCCTCCCCTTGTGGGGGCCATGTCGTGAACTGTGGAGATAGATATTTTCAATCCGTTTTAGCTATGCCATCCTTATTACAATTAAAAGTGTCATCTCGAGAATTATCGAGAAATAATTAGAAAAGGCCAATCTCGAGAAATTGACACTAGGCTAAGCTGCCGACTACAACCGGGATTTAAAAAAAAATTATAGAATTTTTCAAGAAAATTTAATTTTTTTCTGAAAAAACCTTGACCTCGATTCTAAATGGAATTTCCCAATTTTTTTTTGGGCGAAGAACTAAAAAAATCGACTTTCATTTTGAACGGAATTTTTTAAATTTATTGGTAAAATATATTTTGCCGGAAGATCTAAAAAGATAACTTTGTAATTATATCGATTTCTCGAGAATTCTTCAACATCTCTAATTACAATGTGTATTGATAGAATCTGTTTCTTGACTATGAGAGAAGATGATCTACAGATCAATCCTTCATTTTAAGGTCAAATAGATTTAGAGTAGATAATACCCAAAAAAGTTACCCAATAAGATGGCAATTTTATGCACCAAATGACATGGAAT
The DNA here is from genome assembly GCF_057557595.1 of Rhyacophila brunnea. Lineage (NCBI taxonomy): Eukaryota > Metazoa > Arthropoda > Insecta > Trichoptera > Rhyacophilidae > Rhyacophila > Rhyacophila brunnea. The sequence continues at coordinate 10,038,958 of NW_028232848.1, read as the reverse complement.
GCTAGGAAGGCACTGGACAAGTCGAATTGAAAAAAAAAACATTGTTTTTTTAAATCTGGATTGAATTTCAGATGGTGTAAATTTAATAGTTTATTTATACAGATCCGTTATTGTGTCAGTAAAATAAATGCCGTTTTTCAGTGTGTTCTCTTATGTGCGTCTAACGTTATAATATCGTATTGCATTGCATTCCATTTCACTATATCCAGTCTCTTTTTTCAGGAATATGATACCTATTTACCTGAGAATATAATATTGTATGACAATACAAAACAATTTACTTAAACAACCTGGATGCTAGGCATGGCCCCCGCAATGGGGGGGGGGGCTGGCTTAGGGCGGCCCGGCATGTGGCTTAACCGGTATAGTGAGATAAAAATTCACCACAAATTTGCTTCAATGGCAAAAAACTCTCTTTTATGGCAAATAGCTCGTATTCTTGTTTGTCTGTCCAGTACAAATCTTGCAATCGATTTTTAACTAACTTCCCGACTAGCTAGAAATTTGAAACTTTTAGAATATATCAGAACACGATGCCAATGCATTCTTTTAATACTTTTAGCCATCTTTAAGCAGAATTGAATTCATTTTCAGTTAATTCTGTTTTGTATGGAAAGTTATTTCTGAGAAATCCGTAAAAAGTAAAAGACTATTATTGATTGCTAAGGGGGTGGTCCTAGCAACTAAATTATTAATATATACGTGTTACTATGGACATCAAAATGAAATGACATTTCAGTATTCTATATTTGTTTGTTTGTTTGTTTGTTTTTTATTTACTTCATATCAAGTACAAGTTTGAGCATATTGAACCATGGCCCCCACAAGGGGGGGGGGGGCTGACAGGGCTTTAGCCCGACCTGGCGAATTGATCAGCCAAGTGAGAAAACACACATCACAAAATTGCCCTAATTGTGAAAAAATGACGCCTACGGCGCTATTTCACTTATACCATAATTTTTATTTTTATTTTGTGGTTGTGCGATGCAATTTTTGATTATTGTGTGTCAATATTCGATAACTCCATAATTCAAGTGGGTGCATTAAAAATTATTAAAATACCCTAATTTTCACCTCGAACACTATTTGGCAGTAGCGAAGGCTCCATACTAAGCGATTATTTAAATCTTACCTTCTATTTTCAAGTATTTAATTTAAATAAACAAATATCTATATTGTCTTGGACTAGGTAATATAATAAAAATATTGAGAGAGAGTGAAATATCTATCGTCAGAATTTAGAAGTAGAGCGTTTAATTTAGTCAAGTTGTGACAAGACGTGAGTGCTATTTTTAGGATTATGTCGAACATAATCCTCGCCGGTTTTTCTACCGCGTTTCCGTCGCCAACTTCATACATGTCTGCATATTTGTTCCAGACTTGTAAGCGCTACAGGACAAACTTACACTCTATGTTGATTTGTTTATTGTCGATGACTATCTTTTTAAGCAAATAATA